>NC_133513.1:123275000-126230000 GCF_049354715.1 Callithrix jacchus | reverse complement strand
GAGAGGGAGAGAGGGAGAGAGAGAGGGAGAAGGAGAGAGGGAGGGAGGGAGGGAGCGATGGGAGACGGGGGAGAGGGGAGAGAGGAGAGGGGAGGAGAGTGGAGAGGAAGAGAGGCGAGGGGAGAGAGAGTGGTTGTGTGTGTGTGTGTGCGCGTGTGTGCTGAGGGGAGCGGTGGGGGAGGCAGCTGACCCAAGAGGCAGCCCTATAGACCGGGAGGCTGGGGGCCGAGGTTCTGAAGGCTCCTGGAAAGGCCCTGGGTTAGCGAACTTCCCTCAGTAGCGGTGACAGATGTGAGAACAATTTAGGAAGTAAAACATCAGGGGCCCCCACTGCTGGGAAATAAGGTGAGGGCTGGAGAGAGCAAAGCAAGACACGTGGGTGGGCGTGGAGCCTCCCCTTGGGTCTCAGGTGGCTCCTCCAGGTGGAGAGCAGAGTGGAAATAGAAGAAGCGTTGGATTGGAACAGCGAGAAACAGGGACCGAGCCACCCACACGTCCCTGTAGCCACTCCAGTAAAATGCAGCAGACCGTGTGTGGAGCGATGCTGGCAGCCCAGCGTGTCATTTCTCCCATGGAATTTGGATTTTGTTTTAGTCCCGTAGGAAGGAAAGAAACAGTGTCCTTGCTGCCGGATGCTGAAGTGCTTGCTGACCCATCGCTCATTTCTAACTCAGAAGAACTGCTTAAAACTGGGAGAAAGCCCATTTCCTAATGAGTCAAGGGGGTCTGTCAGGAACCTCACATCGCCTGAGTGTGGAGCAGCCACAGTGGGGCCAGGACAGGGAGGCCTTGAGCGTCCCCAGCAGGGCACAGGCGCCCGTCCCCGCCCTTGCAGGAAGCTTTCGTGCTAAAGCTCATCCTGCGTAATGATTTCTGGACCCTGGATAAACCGTGGGCCAGAGAGTCTCGAGCCTGCAGCACGGCGCTCACGGTCAGCGCTCACAGTCAGCTGCGCCAGGCCAGAGCCAGAGTGGAGAGGGCCCTGGTGCTGCCGGCTCCCAATGGGGATGGCTGGCCCTGGGCAGTCATCCTGTAGCCTGTAGCACCAGCTGGGCATCAGATGCAGGTTCTGAGAAGGGACAAGGGGCCGGCCCCAGGGGCCTTTCGGGGTCAGAATGGAGGCTGCCCAGGGGCCTGCAGGGGTCGGGCTGGAGGCTGCAGAAGGGAGGGTGCTGTGGACGGCTTGGGCAGCTGTCTGTGGGGCTGAACCTGCTGCGGTCCCAGGAGGCAGCTGGTGGGTGCAGAGGAGCTTCCTCGTGGATGTGATGATGGCCGGATGCAGATGCTGAGAGGAAGCCCTGGCACTGGCCTGGCAATTCACTCCGGAAGCATGGAGTGAATGGCAGAGTGCGAGGAAGAGGCACAGGAAGCCGGCTAGGGTAGCTCCCAAGCCGGGCATCCGCACAGCCCCAGCAGGAGCCAGGTGGCGAAGAGGGGAGTTAGGACTTCCCAAACATTCCGACGGGATGTATTTGTGGAATCTGACACGTGTTTGGAAGTTTATCCAGAAGGAAGGATGCTGCCCAGCAGCTGTCTGAGCTACTGAGGCATTTTGCCTCCCTGTGTGTGCAGTCGCATCCTCGGCGCCCGGGGTTGGGGGCTTCACCTGCTGGGTTTGCCATGCAGCCCCTGGAGGGCCTGAGCCTGAGGTGCTATGGGCCCTTCACAAGCTGGACCAGGGGCTGGGGCCATCATTCTTTTAGTGGTTTGGATGTTGGCTCAGGGTCCCCTGTTGAGAATTCAGGTTTCATGACTAAGAACGCGTCCATCCCAGGTCTGCGAGTTTGCACTGAACCTGACTAATGGGAGCACGCCAGAGGAGACGGTGCCCACCCGCATCCGGCAGCAGCTCCTCGCCACCTGGGTCAAGGCCAAGCAGCTCCTGCAGCAGCAGATCGGGCCACGGCTGGGCACCGAGGAGCAGGTGGGCACCCCCATCGGCATCCGGGCTCCAACCGATGCCCTGGGGACACACATGTCTGAGGCAGCCGGGGTGGTGGGCCCCCGGGACCACTTAGCTCCAGACGGCGCCATCAGGGTGGCCTGGCACTCCCTGATGGGAGCCTCCTCTGCCCACCCATCCACGGCGTCTGTGAGCTGCCGGGCCTCTGGGGGTGCTGCCGTTTCCCAGGGATGAGCGCGCTCTGGGAGGTCCCATGAGCTCCTGGAGAGCTGATGGAGGAGGGGCCTTGAATCCTGGCCAGGAGCGAGGGGTCAGGTGGGGCCCAGGGAGGCAGGGAGGGTCCAGGCATTGACCTGCCTACCCAGGCAGCCACCATGTCAGGCCCACTGGTCCTTCCCTCCCCGGGGGTCACCTGGCCGTCCAACAAGGCTGCCTCACACACGGGGGCTGCACGGCCTTGGGGCTCTTCGTTGTCTGAGAAGATGATGTGTAGTCAACAGTTACAAACATAACCTCAGGTATAAATGCTCCCAATTTCAGGGTCTGATCATGGCCCTTAAACTAATACCTTGCAGTGTTAAATTCAGGCATATTCCAGACGCTGCCCCACAGCGTTATGTTCACACATGTTCCAGACTTTCCCCTGCACCCTTGGGGCTGACACACTCAGGGCATCCTCCCCACCAGGGCACCAACGAGGATGTCAGCTCCATCACCAGAGTCCTTGTTGCCTTGGAAATGTACTCGTGCAACGGGCTGGGCCTCATGGACTTCAGCGTCCCCTCCCTGGCCCAGGTAGGTGTCGCCAGTGGTCCTGGGAGATCAGGGGCAAGGACCCCAAGGCTCTGAGGGTGTTGCCCGAGGTGGGCAGAACTCAGGCCCCAGTGTGCATGCTCGCCCCGCTCTCCCCCGCCTCCCAACAGAGCTGCGCCCTCCACATGCTTCCTTCAGCTTCACACTCGGAGTGCCCCTGTCTCCTGGGGTGAGGCACATGCCGTCTGAGCAGACCCTTCCTGTCCCGCCCCACCCTGAGCCACTCAGTGCAGGTCGGGGGTAGCCAGGTGGCTGCACACATCGTGCTGTGTCCAGGACAGCCTGTGGGATGTGGGAGCCACAGGACGTGAGGGGCTGTCACAGGCATGGACATGGCAGCTCCGCTTTTGTGGACAGCATGCAGTGGCCTCCACAGGCCACGCCTGTTTAGAATCACATGCGCTGCCTGATCGGGGAGTGCAGGCAGTGGGAAGGTCACTGTCGCTCACACGGTGCCCCTTCTCCTGCCGCCCACCGGAAGTTGGTGAAAATGGCTTCGGAGTGCAACTGGTCGGACCCCCTGGTGGAGCTGCAGACCCTGACGCGGCTGACCCACTTCGCCCATGCAGCACGTGACCATGAGACCACCATGGCCTGTGCTCACAAAGCCGCTGAGATGGGCGTCAAGTACCTGAAGATATTTGGTCCGTGAGTAACCTCTCATGACTGGACGAATTCCCCCAACAGGGGCAGGGAGCGTGGGCCTCGGCCACAGTCACAGATCAGGGTACTCCCACCAGGTCCCCAGGCCCAGGCCTGAAAACTTCCTGCGGGCGTCAGCCATGCACACAGGCACCCCTGCCTGCCAGCCCCTGCTCTCATGGATGAGTCATCAGTGGCCCTGTGGAAAGCTGGGTCAGGAAGGATTCTGAAGTCACATGGGCCTCAGCAGGAGGGTGTGTGGCCGACTGGCCATGTGTGCATGGCAGACACAGAAGGGATCTCAGCCCATTCAGAGGCTGAGACAAAGGGCCACAGATGGGGGGGCTTCAACCCTAGGTGGTTCCCACTCACAGTTCCAGAAGCTGGAAGTCCCGTCGAGGTGCGGCAGGTTCGGTGTCTGCAGAGGGCCCCTTCCTGGCTCACAGATGGTGCTTCCTGCTGTGTCCTCACATGGTGGAAGGGGCAGGGAACTCTCTGGGGTCCCTTACAAAAAGACCAGCACCATGGGGTGAGCACTTTTCAGCATGGGAATTTCGAGGGCACAGACATTCAGCCTGTAGCAGGTAGAAAGTGGCTTCCATCTGCCGTTTCTGACAACATACAGGCTTGTTTGCAGTTATTTTGAATAGACAGGTATACACGCTGATTAAGTTTGGGAATAAATGAGGATGGTTTCAATGAGGGTACATCGCCTCTGGCTCTGGCTCCTCACCTCCCGACTCAGCCGCCCACCACACCCACCGCCGGCACAGCCGGACGCAGAACGTTTCATTCTGCCCTTGAATTTTCACGGTTCTCACTTTCAGTAGCTAATTCTGATCCATCCAGTTCAGCAATTGTTACCGTCCCTAGTGTTTTTCCGATATTTGAAAATGAGGCTGTTGTCCATGTGTTACTATTGTAAATATTCCTGTGGTGAAGGCTGTTGTTCGTGTGTTGCTGTTGTAATTATTCCTGCAGTGCAGGCTGTTGTCCATGCATTGCTGTTGTAGATATTCCTGCAGTGAAGGCTGTTGTCCATGCGTTGCTGTTGTAAATGTTCCTGCAGTGCAGGCTGTTGTCCATGCGTTGCTGCTGTAGATATTCCTGCATTGAAGGCTGTTGTCCATGCATTGCTGTTGTAATTATTCCTGCAGTGCAGGCTGTTGTCCATGCGTTGCTGTTGTAATTATTCCTGCAGTGCAGGCTGTTGTCCATGCGTTGCTGCTGTAGATATTCCTGCATTGAAGGCTGTTGTCCATGCGTTGCTGCTGTAGATATTCCTGCATTGAAGGCTGTTGTCCATGCGTTGCTGTTGTAATTATTCCTGCAGTGCAGGCTGTTGTCCATGCGTTGCTGTTGTAAATATTCGTGCAGTGCAGGCTGTTGTCCATGCGTTGCTGTTGAAAGTATTCCTGCAGTGCAGGCTGTTGTCCATGTGTTGCTGTTGTAATTATTCCTGCAGTGCAGGCTGTTGTCCATGCGTTGCTGTTGTAAGTATTCCTGCAGTGCAGGCTGTTGTCCATGCGTTGCTGTTGTAATTATTCCTGCAGTGAAGGCTGTTGTCCATGCGTTGCTGCTGTAGATATTCCTGCAGTGAAGGCTGTTGTCCATGCGTTGCTGTTGTAAATGTTCCTGCAGTAAAGGCTGTTGTCCATGCGTTGCTGTTGTAAGTATTCCTGCAGTGCAGGCTGTTGTCCATGTGTTGCTGCTGTAGATATTCCTGCAGTGAAGGCTGTTGTCCATGCGTTGCTGTTGTAAATGTTCCTGCAGTGAAGGCTGTTGTCCATGCGTTGCTGTTGTAAATATTCCTGCAGTGCAGGCTGTTGTCTATGCGTTGCTGTTGTAATTATTCCTGCAGTGAAGGCTGTTGTCCATGCGTTGCTGCTGTAGATATTCCTGCAGTGCAGGCTGTTGTCCATGCGTTGCTGCTGTAGATATTCCTGCAGTGAAGGCTGTTGTCCATGCGTTGCTGCTGTAGATATTCCTGCAGTGAAGGCTGTTGTCCATGCGTTGCTGCTGTAGATATTCCTGCAGTGAAGGCTGTTGTCCATGCGTTGCTGTTGTAATTATTCGTGCAGTGAAGGCTGTTGTCCATGCGTTGCTGCTGTAGATATTCCTGCAGTGCAGGCTGTTGTCCATGCCTTGCTGCTGTAGATATTCCTGCAGTGAAGGCTGTTGTCTATGCGTTGCTGCTGTAGATATTCCTGCAGTGCAGGCTGTTGTCCATGCGTTGCTGCTGTAGATATTCCTGCAGTGAAGGCTGTTGTCCATGCGTTGCTGCTGTAGATATTCCTGCAGTGAAGGCTGTTGTCCATGCGTTGCTGTTGTAATTATTCGTGCAGTGAAGGCTGTTGTCCATGCGTTGCTGTTGTAATTATTCGTGCAGTGAAGGCTGTTGTCCATGCGTTGCTGCTGTAGATATTCCTGCAGTGCAGGCTGTTGTCCATGCCTTGCTGCTGTAGATATTCCTGCAGTGAAGGCTGTTGTCTATGCGTTGCTGCTGTAGATATTCCTGCAGTGCAGGCTGTTGTCCATGCGTTGCTGCTGTAGATATTCCTGCAGTGAAGGCTGTTGTCCATGCGTTGCTGCTGTAGATATTCCTGCAGTGAAGGCTGTTGTCCATGCGTTGCTGCTGTAGATATTCCTGCAGTGCAGGCTGTTGTCCATGCGTTGCTGCTGTAGATATTCCTGCAGTGAAGGCTGTTGTCCATGCGTTCCTGCTGTAGATATTCCTGCAGTGAAGGCTGTTGTCCATGCGTTGCTGTTGTAATTATTCGTGCAGTGAAGGCTGTTGTCCATGCGTTGCTGCTGTAGATATTCCTGCAGTGAAGGCTGTTGTCCATGCGTTGCTGTTGTAAGTATTCCTGCAGTGCAGGCTGTTGTCCATGCGTTGCTGCTGTAGATATTCCTGCAGTGAAGGCTGTTGTTTATACGTTGCTGTTGTAATTATTCGTACAGTGGACACTGTTTTCCTTGAGATTCTTTTTGGCTAATTTTCTGGGTCTCATTATCCTGGAAGATGAAATTGCTGACCCAACGGCTGTAAAGTTGTTCCCTGTTGCCAAATGGCCAGTGTGGGCAGCTCCTGCCACAGCCAAGGAGCACCCCATGCCCCAACCCTATCTTCCCACAGCTCTGCCCACAGGGATGGCTCCACAGCCTGTGTTGGCCACACCTGTGGGGATGTGGGGCCAACATAGGAACATGCCAAGACATGTTTTATGGCAGCAATTTCCATGTGTCCACGGTCTCCTGGGTGCTCAGGGGCACAACCAGGCCCATGCTCAGGATCAACGCATCACACACCAGGCCCATTCACCATTCACTCTTCTCAGTGCTCAGGACGGGGCACCACACGCCAGGCCCCATTCACTCTTCTCCGTGCCCAGGACGGGGCACCACACGCCAGGCCCCATTCACTCTTCTCAGTGCCCAGTATGGGGCAGCACACACCAGGCCCATTCACCATTCACTCTTCTCAGTGCTCAGGACGGGGCACCACACGCCAGGCCCCATTCACTCTTCTCAGTGTCCAGTATGGGGCAGCACACACCAGGCCCATTCACCATTCACTCTTCTCCGTGCCCAGGATGGGGCAGCACACGCCAGGCCCCATTCGCTCTTCTCAGTGCCCAGGACGGGGCAGCACACGCCAGGCCCCGTTCACTCTTCTCAGTGCCCAGGACGGGGCAGCACACGCCAGGCCCCGTTCACTCTTCTCAGTGCCCAGGACGGGGCACCACACGCCAGGCCCCGTTCACTCTTCTCAGTGCCCAGGACGGGACACCACACGCCAGGCCCTGTTCACTCTTCTCAGTGCCCAGGATGGGGCACCACACGCCAGGCCCGTCCACTCTTCTCCGTGCCCAGGACAGGACACCACACGCCAGGCCCCGTTCACTCTTCTCAGTTGGTAGGCATTGCTATTCTGAGGCTCCAGAGCAGGAAACAGGCAGGCAGAGGCCCACTTGTTCCTGAGGCCACCCAGCTGGGGTGAGTGGCAGAGCTGGGACTGGACCCAGGCGACTGGCTGTCAGCGCCGCCTTCGTAGGGGTGAGGCTGTGAGTACTCGGGAGGCTGTGGGCTGTGCGGAGAGCCGTGCACCTGGGACCCGGCCCTGCCGGCCTGGCACCTCTCAGCTTGGTGCCCCATGCTCACCAGGGGGCTGGAGGGAGAGCGTGGAAGCAAAGGGCCAGAGCAGAGCCCAGTCCCACGGTTTTCTCTCTCCCAACACTGAGGGGCTTTTCGTTGTGACTTTCTCTGAAACAGCGTGGACAGGATTCGTTCTCTTTGGCATCCCTCTGTCAGAGGCTAGAGGTTGCGTTTTCCTGCAGTCCGTAATAAAATCAGTTTGCTTCTGTAAGGAAGACTCAGCTGCTCTGAGGTTCCTGCCTGGCGACCCCGACCCCTGAGCTCGACGGCAGCATGTTAACTGCACCCTCGGGAGGAGCGGAGGCTCCTCAGGCCTTGGAGAAGTCCCTTCAGCTGTAACGAGACCAAATCACAGAAATGGAAAGTTACTCTGGATGAAACAGTTTATGTGAGGATCCGAAGAGAACATTTCAGACAAAAACACCATGAAGAGACTTGAGGGGATGCGGTGTTTACAGACTGAAAACAGAGGCACAGTTGGGGCCAGAAACCCTTGAAAATTAATCAACTCCAGAGGTAATTCCTGGAGTTGAAAGAAAATTAAGTGAAGGGTTAGAAGATAAAACCGAGGAAATGTCTCAGAGAACAGGCGAAAAAGGACAGAGATAGAAAATGTGAGAGAAGAGCCGCGTACAGGATGAGTACAGGAAGGAGGTTGAACGTGACCCACAGGCTGAGCGCCCCTTACCCAAGATGCTGAGGCCAGACTGCGTGGATTTCGGATTCGGGGGTTTGGAATGTTCCGGGGGTTTGGAATGTTCTGTGGGATTTGGAATTTTCCGGGGGGGGGGGCGGTTTGGAATATTCACATTTTGGTCCTAGCTCAGAGTCCCTACTTCAAAATCTGAAATCCTCCAAGGAGCGTCATGTCAGGGCTCAAAAAGTGTCAGGTTTTGGAGCATTTGGGATTTCGGATTTTCAGATGAAGCTGCTCTGCCTGTATTGGATTCCAGAAAGAATGAAGGCACTGGAGGAGGGAACTGAAGGAAGCGGGACCAGGGCAGAGTTTCCCGAGTGAAGGACAAGAGTGCTGGCTCCTGGTTGGCCCCTAGACCCACCCCAGGGTGGCCAGCAAGAATCGGAGAGCTCCCATCCATCACGGGACATCATGGGATACCTCAGATCCCCACTGGCAAAAAGAAGACCCTGAGAGATTGCAAAGGAAGCCGCCTGCAGAGGAGCAGGAAATAGAACTGCCCCAACCTTCTCAGCAGCCGCCACCCTGGCAAAAAGAAAATAGAACATTCCAAGTGGACCTAATTGTCAGCCTCTAATTCGAGCTCACCCAAACTATCAGTCACATGTCAGGTCAAAATAAAGCCATTTTTAGACAAAAGGGGCCCAATGAGTGTACTTCCCATACACCATTTTTAGAAAGTTTCTTGAGGTTGTGATCCAGAAAAACAAGGAAGTAAACTGCCTCCCCCAGAGAGAGACACAGAGACAGAGAGAGAGAGACAGACAGAGAGACAGAGAGAGAGACAGAGAAAGAGAGACAGAGAGAGAGACACAGAGAGAGAGACACACAGACAGAGAGACAGACAGAGACAGAGAGAGATAAAGAGAGACAGAGAGACAAAGAGAGTAACAGAGAGAGACATAGAGGCAGAGAGAGACAGAAAGACAGAGAGAGAGAGAGGGAGAGAGAGAGGTGGGATGCTGAAATAACAGATTCATCCCAGAGAAGCAGTCAAGAGCTGTCCCTAGATGGACGCTGCAGAGAGAGCCCCTGACCTGCACTGGGCAGCTCAGGAGGACCCTGGGAGGGTGGGGAAACTGACTCCCCAGTATGACGGGTGAGGAACTGTCCAGCAGGGTGGAACAGTTAGAGACTCCAGGAAACCAAGTCATTTACAGCTGGAATCTCCAGTGAGAAACATGGTGTTCATCAGTATTCCACCTTTAGGACTAACTTGTTGACAAAGAAGCATTTTGACAAAAGGAAGGGATGGATTTTGGCAATGCAAAAGTGAAGGAAAGCACAGGTAACATACGTTAGTGGGGTAGGAAGGACAAGCTGAGGAGTGTGGGTGCTGCGGCCCTCACCTGGGAACGTGAGTCACCAGGGCCACATGGGGACCAGAAGATGAGAGGCTGGCGTGACACTGTAGGTGCTGAGGTGATAGGTGGGGAACGAGTGTCCTGTGGCCACTGGACATGCGAGTCTTTTGGAAGGGGCTGCAGGGGTCTGAGCTGAACTGCACTCATCCCTGTGAGCAGCCTGTAGGTTTTGTTTAAAATGGGTGCACAGGGAAGCCAAGGTGGAAGCCTGGCGTTTAGAGGGGCGCAGAGACCTGGGGCAGACAGAGGGCAGACCTGGAATCTGCTCCTTTTCAGGAGCAGGGCTGCAAGCAGGCAGGGGTGGTACTGTCTTACCCACAGGCAGGCACCACTCGGTCATTCAAAAATTACTTCTGGCTAGTGTGGTGGCTCACACCTGTAATCCCAGCACTTTGGGAGGCTGAGGCAGGAGGATCGCTTGAAGCCAGGAGTTTGAGACCAGCCTGGGCAACATGGCGAAACCCCATCTCTACAACAAAAATCCAAAAATTAGCCAGGCGTGGTGGTGTGCGCCTGTGGCTCCAGCCACTTGGGGGACTGAGGTGGGGGGATTGCTTGAGCCCGGGAGGTTGAGGCTGCAGGAAGCCGTGATGGCGCCACACGGAGGATGTGGGAGCTGGGAGCGCTGGCCGTGCCACTGCTGTGTAAATGGGCTTCAAAATCCACTCTGCTGTTAAGTGAGCTAAAACTACATTTTTACATATGGTAATGAAAGGGAAAGGTCATATGAGATGGGAAAAACGGCTTCCACGCTGGGACTTCTGGAAAGTCATTTGTGGACTGTCGCTGTCCTCTAGTGGCCCTTGCTGTCACTGCGCTCAGGAGACAGAGGCCCCGGGATGATGGGTCCCCTTGCTGGTCACTGTCGGAGCCACGGGCCCTTCCTCAACCCAGCAGGGTCCGTGCACACAGCCAGCAGATGACCAGCCTTTGTAAGAGATCCTTTAGAAAGTTTACACATATTTCAGTTCTTCATTCTAATTTCTTTCCAGTTTGAAAATCGCATAGAAACTCTAGCACGGAATGTGTCGCAGAGTAGCTCTTACGACAGCATTTTTCACCAATAGCAGAACGGCTTTCAGTGCTCGGTGAAGGTGGAGCAGTCATTTCATACTCTCCACTGTGACTGTGCAGCCCAAGTCCGTTTCGCATTTGTGCTGTGTATGTAAAGGAATGTGTATTAATGAGAAGTTCGTGTAGATTCTTAAAACAGACACAAACTGGGGTAGGAACAATAATCTGAGTGTCACTTGGACCTCACAGCTTTGCTCAGCATGTTTGTTTCATGTAGTCACCAGTATTGGTTTTATATGTATTTCTACGTTATATATTTATTGTGTATAATATGTTTAATGTTACTAATAATATATATTTGAAAGTCACCTAGTTCCGGCCTTGAAAGTGTAATGGGTGACATGCTCTTGCACTGTGAAGATATACGTGAGACAGTGGTCTTAGCCATCGAGCCACAGGCGGTGAGGCAGCGGCTCCTCCAAGAAGGGAGTGTCGGGAGCGGGCTCCGCGTTCTGCCCGAGGGAGCTTCTCACGCTGCAGCCCTGGGGAGCGCGTCCCAGATGGAAGAGTCGTGGGGGAGACGGTGGTCAGGGCTTGGGTCTGCAGCAGCTGAGGTGTCTGGGATGTGACGCGGGAAGGTGGGATAGGGCCTCGTTCCGTGGAGCCACCTGTGAGTCTGTGGCCGGGCGCGGTGGCTCAGCCTGTAACCCCAGCACTGTGGGAGGCCGAGGCGGGCGGATCATGCCTGTAACCCCAGCACTGTGGGAGGCCGGGCGCGGTAGCTCAGCCTGTAACCCCAGCACTGTGGGAGGCCGAGGCGGGTGGATCACAAGGTCAAGAGATCGAGACCATCCTGGTCAACATGGTGAAACTCCGTCTCTACTAAAAATACAAAAAATTAGCTGGGCATGGTGGTGCGTGCCTGTAATCCCAGCTACTCGGGAGGCTGAGGCAGGAGAATTGCCTGAACCCAGGAGGCGGAGGTTGCGGTGAGCCGAGATCGCGCCATTGCACTCCAGCCTGGGTAACAAGAGCAAAACTCCGTCTCAAAACAAACAAACAAACAAACAAACTGGCAGACAAGGGGCTGAAAAGAGCTGCTGTCAGTACAGTCACGGATTTTCAGTGGACATACCTAGTGTACAGACGGGAATCTAAATAAAGAATGGAACCTTCATAAAATAACTGAGTGGAATTCCTAGAAATGAAAAATAAAGGGTCTGAAATGGAAACGCCACTGGACGGCTTAACATGAGGCTGGACACTGAAGAAGAATGATCCGTAAGTTGGAATGCAGGCCAGCAGATGATGAAAAGTGGGGAGAAAAACTGAGAGACGAAATGAACAGAGCTTTCACCCTGTGACCTGCGGGGCCGTGGCAGGGCTCTGCCCTGAGTGTACCCGGAGTCTCGGGAGGACAGAGGCAGGAGTGGGAGGACAAAATGCACACATCTGAAAACACAATGGCTGAAACTTTCACAAGCTGAATTAAAAATATCAGCCTGGAGACCCAAGGCTGTCAGGGAACCCCAAATGGGATAAACACAAAGAAAACCACTCCTGGCCCCGTTGCAGGGAGTTGTGGTCACATTGCTGAAGACCAAAGACCAGGAAAACATCCTGGAAAGAATTTGGAGCGGGGATGGATGTGCTGCATGTGGAAAAACCAGGGCAGGAATTGCTGCTGGCTTTGCATCCTAAGCGAGCAGGATGGTTTTTAAGCGTGAAAACTGAAAACCTGTCAATCTAGAACTCTGTATTCACCAGCAACAGTCCCCATGAATGAAGACAGAATCAAGACATTTCAAGATTAATAAAAGCTCACAGGATTCATTCCCAGCAGCTCCTTAGAAGAGGAGGTGCTAGAGGAGATGAAAACACCAAAAATGGTAAATTTGGGGGTAAACATAAAAAGACGTTTTTCCCTTTCAGTTCTGAAGTCCTTCAAGAAACATTTGATGTTTTAAAGCAAAACTAACATCCTGTTGTGGGATTTTTCATAAATGTGGCAGCAAGATACAGGGCAGTGGAAGTTCACAGGATGGGCTGAGCGTGAATTCGAGGGCCCTCGCGCCGCACGTGACCTGGAGTGGGACACGCGCGTACAGCTGTGTTTGGGGAAGGATGCAGGCCTCAGTCCCTAGAGCAAGGGCTAAGAAGTGGAATAAAGCAAAGAGATGTAGCAAAGACCTAATAGAGGATATTAGTGGGGATACTGAAAAATGCTCAGTTCATTCAAAAAAAAGAGAGGAAAGGAACAAAGAACATGGAAGTCAAAAGAAAAGCAAAGAGCAAATGGTGGGTTTGATGCGGCCACGGCAGTGGTTCCACTAAATGTAAATGAACCAGCATGGCAGTAAAAATGCCACAGTTTATCCTGTAGCAGTTTATCTCACAGACTGCAGGAGCGACACTCAGTGATGAGCTGTGTACAGGACACCTGCAGAGTTTATCCTCAGACTGCAGGAGCGACACCCAGTGAGGAGCTGTGTACAGGACACCTGCAGAGTTTATCTCACAGACTGCAGGAGTGACACCCAGTGATGAGCTGTGTACAGGACACCTGCAGAGTTTATCTCACAGACTGTAGGAGTGACACCCAGTGATGAGCTGTGTACAGGACACCTGCAGAGTTTATCCTCAGACTGCAGGAGCGACACCCAGTGAGGAGCTGTGTACAGGACACCTGCAGAGTTTATCTCACAGACTGCAGGAGTGACACCCAGTGATGAACTGTGTACAGGACACCTGCAGAGTTTATCCTCAGACTGTAAGAGCGACACCCAGTGAGGAACTGTGTACAGGACACCTGCAGAGTTTATCCTCAGACTGTAGGAGCGACACCCAAGTGATGAGCTGTGTACAGGACACCTGCAGAGTTTATCCTCAGACTGTAGGAGCGACACCCAGTGAGGAACTGTGTACAGGACACCTGCAGAGTTTATCCTCAGACTGTAGGAGCGACACTCAGTGATGAGCTGTGTACAGGACACCTGCAGCGTTTATCCTCAGACTGTAGGAGCGACACCCAGTGATGAGCTGTGTACAGGACACCTGCAGAGTTTATCCTCAGACTGCAGGAGCGACACTCAGTGATGAGCTGTGTACAGGACACCTGCAGAGTTTATCTCACAGACTGCAGGAGCAACACTCAGTGATGAGCTGTGTACAGGACACCTGCAGAGTTTATCTCACAGACTGTAGGAGCGACACCCAGTGATGAGCTGTGTACAGGACACCTGCAGAGTTTATCTCACAGACTGTAGGAGCGACACCCAGTGATGAGCTGTGTACAGGACACCTGCAGAGTTTATCCTCAGACTGTAGGAGTGACACCCAGTGATGAACTGTGTACAGGACACCTGCAGAGTTTATCTCACAGACTGTAGGAGTGACACTCAGTGATGAGCTGTGTACAGGACACCTACAGAGTTTATCCTCAGACTGCAGGAGCGACACCCAGTGAGGAACTGTGTACAGGACACCTGCAGAGTTTATCTCACAGACTGCAGGAGTGACACCCAGTGATGAACTGTGTACAGGACACCTGCAGAGTTTATCCTCAGACTGTAAGAGCGACACCCAGTGAGGAACTGTGTACAGGACACCTGCAGAGTTTATCCTCAGACTGTAGGAGTGACACCCAAGTGATGAGCTGTGTACAGGACACCTGCAGAGTTTATCCTCAGACTGTAGGAGCGACACCCAGTGAGGAACTGTGTACAGGACACCTGCAGAGTTTATCTCACAGACTGTAAGAGCGACACCCAGTGATGAGCTGTGTACAGGACACCTGCAGAGTTTATCTCACAGACTGTAGGAGCGACCCCCAGTGAGGAACTGTGTACAGGACACCTGCAGAGTTTATCTCACAGACTGTAGGAGTGACACCCAGTGAGGAACTGTGTACAGGACACCTGCAGAGTTTATCTCACAGACTGTAAGAGCGACACCCAGTGATGAGCTGTGTACAGGACACCTGCAGCGTTTATCCTCAGACTGTAGGAGCGACACCCAGTGATGAGCTGTGTACAGGACACCTGCAGCGTTTATCCTCAGACTGTAGGAGCGACACCCAGTGATGAGCTGTGTACAGGACACCTGCAGCGTTTATCCTCAGACTGTAGGAGCGACACCCAGTGAGGAACTGTGTACAGGACACCTGCAGAGTTTATCCTCAGACTGTAGGAGCGACCCCCAGTGAGGAACTGTGTACAGGACACCTGCAGAGTTTATCTCACAGACTGTAGGAGTGACACTCAGTGATGAGCTGTGTACAGGACACCTACAGAGTTTATCCTCAGACTGCAGGAGCGACACCCAGTGAGGAACTGTGTACAGGACACCTGCAGAGTTTATCTGACAGACTGCAGGAGTGACACCCAGTGATGAACTGTGTACAGGACACCTGCAGAGTTTATCCTCATACTGTAAGAGCGACACCCAGTGAGGAACTGTGTACAGGACACCTGCAGAGTTTATCCTCAGACTGTAGGAGCGACACCCAAGTGATGAGCTGTGTACAGGACACCTGCAGAGTTTATCCTCAGACTGTAGGAGCGACACCCAGTGAGGAACTGTGTACAGGACACCTGCAGAGTTTATCTCACAGACTGTAAGAGCGACACCCAGTGATGAGCTGTGTACAGGACACCTGCAGAGTTTATCTCACAGACTGTAGGAGCGACCCCCAGTGAGGAACTGTGTACAGGACACCTGCAGAGTTTATCTCACAGACTGTAGGAGTGACACCCAGTGAGGAACTGTGTACAGGACACCTGCAGAGTTTATCTCACAGACTGTAAGAGCGACACCCAGTGATGAGCTGTGTACAGGACACCTGCAGCGTTTATCCTCAGACTGTAGGAGCGACACCCAGTGATGAGCTGTGTACAGGACACCTGCAGCGTTTATCCTCAGACTGTAGGAGCGACACCCAGTGATGAGCTGTGTACAGGACACCTGCAGCGTTTATCCTCAGACTGTAGGAGCGACACCCAGTGAGGAACTGTGTACAGGACACCTGCAGAGTTTATCTCACAGACTGTAGGAGCGACCCCCAGTGAGGAACTGTGTACAGGACACCTGCAGAGTTTATCCTCAGACTGTAAGAGCGACCCCCAGTGAGGAGCTGTGTACAGGACACCTGCAGTTTATCCCGCAGTCCCAGCCCTGGCAGCCCTGCAGCAGCAACCATCCAGGGACGAGCAGCCGTGGAGCTTATGCTGCTGTGACACCTAGGGGTGTGTGTCCAGCAGAGATCTGTGTGCAGAGTGGACCTTCTCAGGCCAGACTTCCATGAGCACCTGGGCAGCAGAGCCTGGCCGGTTCTGTGGATCTGTTCTGCCAAGCCCCCCAAAAAGTTAAAAATAACAGTCAGTGATTCTGCCGCGTGGTTCTGGGGGCTGACTGCACACAGCCAGTTAGTTTTGGGTTGGGGTCTCTCATGAGGTAACTATGAGAGTCAGCTGGGGCCACAGTCTTGAGGGTCCACTGGCTGGATGTCCCCACAGCCCATACCCACCCTGGCCACGTGGCCCCCACTCTGTGGTTCTGAGAGCATCCCCAGGCGGCTCTCTCCAGTGCTCAGGCCACATGTGGGTGCTCCAGGCCTTAGAAAGCCAGGGGCACTTGCCCTGTGTCCCTGCAGTCTGGCGAGTCCCTGAGGCTGGCTCGGTTTCAGGGAGGGCGGAGCCCTGTGCACGTGTGCTCTGGGCCGGGAGATGCCCCATCTTAGACACCACCTGTGCCAGCCACAGGTCAACAGTGACCCAGGGAGGGAGAGGGGGCCCAGGGTGGGCCACAGTGTCCTCCTCCTCACTGGCCCTGTGTCCTGCAGCGTGGAGTCCCGGCTGGTGGCGGAGATGCTGTGCACGGCCACGGGTATCCAGGGCAGGAGTATCATGGAGAACCTGAAGGGCCAGAAGCAGCTGCGGCTGGTGGCGGCCAAGGCCTTCATGGAGAGTGCCAGGTGTGCAGCTGTGAGGCAGCTGGGGTGGCGCTGTGGGGCCTCAGACCCTCCACCGTTGTGTGGGACCCTGTGCTCACCAAGGTTGTGGCCGTTCTGTGGACCCAAGGGAGGGCACCCACCAGTGGGGGCAAGGTGGACGGCATGGCCAGAGCAGCGCACAGTCTTCAAGGAGGTGTGGTGGCCCCCTCTTGCCCATGTACCCACCTGGGCTCCTACAGCCCGACCTTGGCAGGGGTCTGACCGTGCGCTGCCCAGAAAGGCCCACTGCAGAGGACGCAGCAGTGATACCCAAGTAAGCCACAGGCCCCTCCCGGTCCGGCAGCTCCAGGTGGGCCCAGGCAGAGCTGCCACGTCACGACTTGCCCTCTTTCAGGTTCGGAGGCATCGCGGGCAGCAGTGCCCTGGTGATGCTGGCTGCACGGCACTACTGGAATGCCTGGCTCCCACTCCTGTCCTCGGCCGTCTACAGGAAGAAGGCCCAGGGTGCCCTGCAGAGGCTCATCCGCATCATCAACACAACAGAGGCCAGAAAGCAGGTGCGTCAGGCCTGGAGGGGCTCCCTGGCTCCCACTGCCCTCATGGGCCTCCCACAGGGTGCACCAGTGCCAGCCAAGGAGGGGAGGGGGTGAAGGGGGGTCCTCAGCTCAGCACTGTGGGGGCCCCTGCTGGGCTCAGTGCTCAGCTCTGACCTCCCCCAGCAACACACATGCCCCCAGGGGCTCTCAGCACTGGAGACGCACAGCAGGGATGGGGAGCGAGGCCCACAGCATCACCGCTTGAGGGGCTTGGATTCCAGGCAGGAGGACGGCCCCACCTGCAGTGAGAGAGGGTGCCCTGAGGAATGGCGAGTGGAGGGCAGGGCAGGCTGGGGGCTGGGCCACAAAGTGCCTCTGGTGGCTTGAGGCAGAGTGGGGTGGTGGGGAGCAGAACCCCCAAGGCCTAGGGGATGGGGCAACCCAGGGAGGATGGTTGTCAGGAGAGGAGCCCCATGAATTTAGGAGTGCATCTCCTTCTAGGGCTGTTGAGGGAGACTGGGCGTGGGTCCTGGCATGGGTCCCGCAGGCCTCCCCAAGACCAGGAGCCTGGCTGGCTCCTCCCTGGGCACAGGCCAGCAGGACAAGCCTCAGCCTTGTGGACTGGGCTTCCTGAACAGGCTCTGGAGTTGGCCTTTTCAAAGTCAGGCCAAGAAGCTGCATGGGGTGTGCATCTGAGGATCACATGCAGTGGCTTCGTGGCCTTGCCCACCGTCTGTGCCTGCTGTCTGATACCCCACTCCCCTGTCCTCCTCCTCCCACTGGAGCTTTGGGTTATGGGGCTCTGCTTCTCCTAGAATGGGCCCTTTTTGTGGGCTCTCTGTGGCTGACTCCTGATTCCTGGTTAGAGCTGAGGCCAGCAGAAGAGAGCTCAGAGTGGGCTGGTCTGGCTCAGCCCTGATCTGAAGACTGACCCGAACCCTCGAGTCATGTTGGGGCCTCTGGGCTGTCCAGCCCACCCCAGCCTCTCTCCCCATGCTGGCCTCCTCCAGGGGAGTGCCTCCTCATCCAGTGCGGTCTTGGCAAAGGGATCCTCCTGGGCTGGCTCCCCCAGAAAGCCCAGGTCTGAGCTCTGTGAAGAGCTGCCTGTGAAGCCAGACTGGAGAGTATAGAGGCCAGCCATGGCTGCTCCGCCCGGCCCGCCATCCCGCGTGTGGGCAAGATGCAGCTTCCTGGCCCCTGGCCCTCCACCCCGCCGTCCCGCATGTGGGCAAGATGCAGCTTCCTGGCCCCTGGCCCTCCACTCCACCAGCCCGCATGTGGGCAAGATGTAGCTTCCGGGCCCCTGGCCCTCCACCCCGTCGTCCCGCGTGTGGGCAAGATGCAGCTTCCGGGCCCCTGGCCCTCCACCCCGCCAGCCCGCGTGTGGGCAAGATGCAGCTTCCGGGCCCCTGGCCCTCCACCCCGCCAGCCCGCGTGTGGGCAAGATGCAGCTTCCGGGCCCCTGGCCCTCCACCCCGCCAGCCCGCGTGTGGGCAAGATGCAGCTTCCTGGCCCCCGGGCTTGGCCTCCCTCTGGTGCTGCCCAGCACATTTTCCGGCTGCCCAGGAAGACCAGAGCAGATTTTTACTGCTTTGAGCAAGAGTCCTGCTGACTCAGATATGTGGCTTCCGCAGGGCCGTGTGAAAGGAGGACCTGTGGACCGTGAGGGCTGGGACGGACGGGGTCGTGGTCAGAGAGCCTCAGGACAGAGCTGCATGTTAACCCCTTAGCAGGCATCTGATTTGCAAGTATTTCCTCCCATTCTCAGTTAACTTTTCACTCATTTGATCATGGCCCTTGAGGCATAAATGCTCCTAATTTTTAAGAGGTCAAATTTATCTGTTTTTCCTTTCGTTGCCTGTCTTTGGTGTCATATCCCTGGTCATGGCCACATCCAGTGCCTGAGGATGTTCTCTACTATTTTCTTCTAAGAATCTTGTAGCTTTAACTCTTGAGTGTCGCTCTTTGATCTGCTTTAAGTTAATTTTTGCATATGGTATTAGGCAAAGGTTCAACGTCGTTCTTTTGCTTGTGGATATCCAGTTTTTCCGGCACCACTTGAAGAGACTCTGCTTTCTCTAGTGAATGTTCTTGGCACCCTTGTTGAAAATAATTTGACCAGAAATGCAAGGCTTTCTTTCGGGGCTCTCTAGTCTATTTCACTGCCCTATATGGGTATCATTTTGCCAACGCTGTTTGCGTTACTGTAGCTCATAATATGTTTCCGAGTTGAAAAGTGTAGGTCCTCCAATTTTGTTTTTTTTTTCAAGACTGTTTTGGCTCTTTGGGGCTCCTTGCAAGTCCATATGAATTTGAGGATAAGGTTTTTAATTCCATATGAGTTTGAGGATAATTTTGTAGACTTTTTTTTTGGTAAAGACTGTTGGAACCCACAGGGATTGTGCTGAGTACTGCTTTGGGTAGTATTGACATTTTAACACTGTTAAGGCTTCCTATCCATGAACATGGGTTAGCTTTTCATGAATTTAGATCTTTAATTTCTTTCAGCAACATTTTATCGCTTTTAGCATGTAAGTCTTTCACCTTCTTGGTTAGATTTATTTCTAAGTACTTAATTTTTTTAAGGTGTCGTGACGAATGGGAGTGCTTTCTGTCTTAGCTCAGGTTGCCGTAACAAAATACCATAGTCTGGGTGGCTTAAACAACATAATTTATTTCTCACAGTCTGGACCTGGAAGTCTGAGATCAGGGTGCCAGCGTGCCTGGGTTCTGGTAGAGAACGTCTTCCTGGCCATGGACGCCCGGCCACCTTCTCACCGTGTCTTCATGTGGCACACGTGGCACACAGGAGGAGAGAGCAGGGTCTCTGGTGTCTCTTCTTAAAGCGTGCTGATTTCATCCTGGGGACCCCACTCTTATGACCTTGTCTAACCCCAGTTACCTCCCAAAGGCTGTGTCTTCAGAGACCACCACAGTGGGAGGTAGAGTCTCGGGACATGAACTTTGGGGGCACAGAGTTCAGTCTGTAGTGCTTTCTACCTAATTTCCTTAGGGATTTTTCATTCCTGGTGAATAAGAACACAGCTTACCGTTGCGCCTGCAACCTTTCTCAGGTCATTAGTTGGCTCTGCTAGCTTCCTTGTAGCTTTGTAAGGGTTTTCTCCACATAGGGTCACATCATCTCTGAACAGAGATAGTTTCACTGCTTCTTCTGCAGTTTAGATACTTTTATTTCTTGTTTTTGTCTGATAGCTGTGGTTCGAGCCCCTGGTGCAGTGTGGAGTAGCAGCAGGGAGGCCATGCCTGTGTCCTGCTCCTGCTCTTAGTGAGAGAGCTTCCGCCTCACCATTGCATGTGACGTGAGCTGTGGGATTTTCATAAGGACCCTGTATCGTGTTGAGGAATTTTCTGAGAGTTTGTATCATGAAATAGCATTGGGTTTTGTCAGACGCCTTTTCTCCATCCATTGAGCTGGTCACGTGGTTCTCTCCTCTGTTGTGTTAACGCTGAGTCCTGCTCTGCGCACAGGGAGCCACCCTGGCCTTTCTCACAAACCCCACTTAGTCATTGTGAGTGATCTTTCAATACGCCGTCGGGTTTCACTTGCTAATCTTTTGTGGAGGATGTTTGCGGCTGTATTCATAAGGGATATTGGTCTGTAGTTTTCTTGTGACGTCTTTATCTGGATTTGCTCTCAGAGTAATGCTGGCCTCACGGAGTGGACCTGGGAGTGTTTCTTTGTCTTTAAGTTTTTGAAGAGTTTGTGTGGATTGCTGCTAATTCCTCTTTAAATGTTTGGTGGAATTCACTGCTGAAGCCATCTAGTCCAGGTCTTTTCTTTATTAAGAGTCTTTGGATGGCTAATTTAATCTGTCATAAGTTCTGTTGAGATGCTGTTTCTTCCCGAGTGTGTTTGGGCGTGTTTGGGTGTGTTTGGAGGGTTCGTTGGTTTTTTTCTGGATTGTCTCACTTGTTGGTTCGAAGGTTCGCAGGATTTTCTCAGAATCCTTCCTGTCTCCCTGACGCCGGCAGGTCGTGTCTTCACCTGCGTTACTTACTCTAGTTATTTGAATAGTCTTTATTTCTTCTGTTAGCCAAAGGCTTGTCCATTCTTTTGGTCTTTTTGAAGAACCAGCTTTTAAACAGTGGATCTCCTTCGTTGTCTGTCTGTTCTCCGTTGTGCCCGTGCCCTGATCTTCAGCGTGTCCTTCCTTCCGCTGGTGCTTTTGGTTCCTTACGACGTAGAGCTGGACTGTAGACTCGAGGTCCCTCAGTGCAGCGCGCACAGCTGTGACTCCTGAGTGCAGCTCACGGCCTCCCCCAAGGTTTTTCTAATGTGCTTTTCATCACGTTGCTTTAGAGCCATAAAACCAACTTAGGGCCGGGCACGGTGGCTCAAGCCTGTAATCCCAGCACTTTGGGAAGCCGAGGCGGGTGGATCACAAGATCAAGAGATCGAGACCATCCTGGTCAACATGGTGAAACCCCATCTCTACTAAAAATACAAAAAAATTAGCTGGGCATGGTGGCGCGTGCCTGTAATCCCAGCTACTCAGGAGGCGGAGGTTGCGGTGAGCCAAGATCGCGCCATTGCACTCCAGCCTGGGTAACAAGAGCGAAACTCCGTCTCAAAAAAAAAAAAAAAAAAAAAACCAACTTAGATGTTTCATATCATTGAAAAACCTCTCGTTAGGTTAGGGGAGTGGTCATAGACTTTGTGACTTACTAGTTCAGTTATTTAGGTGCAATGTCTGTAATTAGATAGAGCCAAATTGTTAGCGCGGAACGTACCCGAGTCACGCAACGCCGAAGTACGTTCCCAGCGGCAAATCCGCACGGCGCTGCAGCAGCCTCCATCCTTGCCTCCTCAGAAAAGAGACTTCAGCTGGGGAGCAGAAGGGGAGCAGAAGGCGGAAGGAGAGACTGAGGCAAGTCTTAGAGCAGGGGCGAGCGTTTATTAAAGAGCTTTACAGCAGAAAAGGAAGGAAGGAAAGGACTCTCGGAAGAGGGCCGAGCGGGAGATGTGAGAGCTCACGTGTGGGGTTCAACCTTCGACTTGGGGTTTCATACTGTGGCGGCACTTTTGCTTAATGCAGCTAAAGCCAGGGTCCTTGTCACACTGCCACAAAAGGTGAGGCTCGTGGGCAATGTGAAGAGTAAGGCAGGGTTTTAGTGGGTGAAAAGAGGAAACACGCTTGGTGAAGTGAGAGCGTGTCCTGCCTGTGCACCTCCCAGCTCACCGACTGAATCCCAGCTTCTCCCGGGAAGAGGAGGGGCCAGGCTCCTCCCCGAGAGCTTCGGCGGCTCCTCCAGTGCGCAGGCCCTCGGAGATTCTATGGGGACCCCTCCCACCTGGCTGCCTCAGTGCACTGGCACACTTCCAGGGTCTCCCTGATGCTTCCCTTGGGTGTACAGTGGCTGCCCCCACGCGGGAGGGGACGCATGCCCAGTGTGTTCGCTGGAGTTGTGCACGTGCTCCTTGAGGTGCTCCCTTCCAGTCGAGTGTCCCTAGAGGAAGGTCAGAGACCAGTGAAACTGCCATTTGCCTGTCAGTGTGAGAGCCTGAGCCCACTCGCCCCGCTCTGAGATCTTTCTGGGAAGCTGCTCATCACCTGTTTCAGGAATTTTTCCGTCCCTTGGGAGACGGCCTTTCCCTGGTGCTGGCTGAGACCTGAGACCAATTGTTACTTTAGATGGACTGACGTTCCTGGTGGAGGGGCCCCTCCTGCCCTGCTCATGTCCCACTGGCTACCGACTGTAGCGAAATGAAAAGCCGAATGATGTCAGCTTGAAAGGAAGACGCTGAGGCAACATGAGAATGAGTCCAGAGTCTACCTGGGCCGGGCGGCCCTGCACTGGCTCCAATTAGAGGCAGTTACGAGTGGGATTTTCAGGGGAAAGAATAGGCCGTTCCTGAGTTGTCTGCCACACATTTACATTAAAATTACATAAGCTGTTAACTGGCTGTATATCGCTCGCTGCAGAATGTGGGCTCCAGCGGCGGGTGCACCAGCGTCAGGGTGGTTGACAGCCATGTGTGGCAGCAGCAGGCAGTTTGAGGAGAGGGACACGTAGCCCCGACGGGTGAAAGACTATCTTGCAACTTTCAAGTTTTCACTTGTTTACTTGTTTTGCTTTAGGAGGAAGAGAAGACGCTGCTCCTGCACCAGTGGCCCACAGCCGACTTCCAAGGCGGCGGGACGGCCCACGGGCATTTCCTTCCAGGTTTGTAGCCGGACAGACAGGCCCATGGGCTCCAGGTACAAGGAAGGGGAAGGACTCGAGCACGATTTTAGACATGGTGCTTTTACATTCCTGTGCCCTGACGTAAAGCGCCCCCACAATAGCTCCAGGCAGCATCTGTTCAGCATTCGATGCATGATAGGCCCTGAGTGCTCTTCGGGAATGAGCTCCTGAGATTCCCTCTCGACATACAAAGAGGCAGAGCCGGGGTCTTCTGACTGTCCCCCTAAAAAGTCACACTGTAAACGATCTGCCGGGATTGGTGCTGAGCCAGTGTGAGGAGCAGCACCCGCGATGCAGCCCAGGAGGAGCTGAGAACGTGTGCCTCAGGTCGCTGGCTTACAGCTTGACTTTACACGTTTTTTGGGGCCAGAAGTTACAGGCAGAGACATCAGTACATGTCTGGGGCACATTGGTTTGGTCCAGAAAGGTAGAACATCTCGGTGGCAAGGGTGTTTCCAGGTCCCTGGTGGATTTGAAGATTCTCTGATTGAGACTTTGTTGAAAGAGTTATTTTCTAACACCTGGAATCAATGGAAAGGAATGTCTGGGTTCAGGTGGGAGCTGTGGGGACCATGGTTTTTATCTTGCAGATGAAGCCTCTGCGCTCTTCTCAGACAAAAAGACACCGTACTCGGTTACTTCTCCCCTGACCCGGGAAAAGCCCCGCAGAGGGAAAATAGGATTCTCAACAGGACGTGGATTTTCCCCACAAGAGACAGCTTGTGGGGCCGTGTCAGAATATGCCAAAGAAAGATATTTGGGTATAAAATGCTTTGATCCCTTTCAGGGCCTGCTGTCCGTCCGCTCTGCTGTGCTAGGATCAGGCTAATGCTTGGTGTCTTCCTGCTGCAGAGTCCGCTGTTTCATGTGGATGCTGGTCCCGTGTGCCTGAGTCCCTAACAGAGAGGAGATGACGCGGCCTGTCCACCCCCGCCCCTCCACCCCAACCCCACTAAACTAGGTTTTCAGGTGTACCTCAGAAGGCCCTTGGCCAAGAGGAGGGTCCACTTGGTCAGCTGGGGGGCTTAGAGCGTTACTGTTGGTTTACGTAACCGTTGTCTGGGTCCACGCGCCCGAGTCCAGAGTGGACACTCAGCTCCCGTCATGGCTGCCGTGAAGTCTGCCTCTCGGCTGTGCCGGCAGAGAAATCGCATTTTTCTCTCCTGCAAAAACAAACGCACAAAAGCACATGCTGGCCTTAGAACAACAGAACCGTATTAGAAAACCAGCTCATCATGTTCACAGAAAAAAATGGTCATCCGCGAAAAAATTATCCCTGTTAAGGGTCCTAAGTGTATTCGGGAAATCTTTAAATGCTGTGGAATGGAAAAGTGGAAACTGCCTTGAGCATTTCAGAGCCAAATAGGCAAAGTTGATTTAAAATGATAAACAAAAGTGTGGCTGTGTGTGGTTGAGTACCACGCTGAGCACCAACCCCAGCAGTGCGTGCAGATGGCTGGTCCTGCAAGCATGAGCCGCAGGCGCACGGCAGGTCTGTCCACCGGGAGGCCAGGCTGCAGCGGGGCAAGGGTTAATCCTCAGGTCGCTGAGCAGGACAGGGGAGAAAGCCTCAGACCCACCTCCCTGAGGAGTCTGGAGATAGAGGTCGTGAGGTTTTAGAGAGGACGGAAGCGTGGAGACGGCTCACTGGTGGAAGAGCACAGGGTCTCAGGAAGGCATTCCCAGGCCAATCCCTATCCCACTCCTCTAGGGGGACTCCACACAGGCACATTCCTCCTCCCCACGCACAGTCCACGGCCCTCACCCCACCCTGGAGGCACCGAAGCTCCACACAGGCACATTCCTCCTCCCCACGCACAGTCCACGGCCCTCACCCCATCCCGGAGGCACTGAAGCTCCACACAGGCACATTCCTCCTCCCCACGCACAGTCCACGGCCCTCACCCCACCCCGGAGGCACCGAAGCTCCACACAGGCACATTCCTCATCCCCACGCACAGTCCACGGCCCTCACCCCACCCTGGAGGCACCGAAGCTCCACACAGGCACATTCCTCCTCCCCACGCACAGTCCACGGCCCTCACCCCACCCTGGAGGCACCGAAGCTCCACACAGGCACATTCCTCCTCCCCACGCACAGTCCACGGCCCTCACCCCACCCTGGAGGCACCGAAGCTCCACACAGGCACATTCCTCCTCCCCACGCACAGTCCACGGCCGTCACCCCACCCTGGAGGCACCGAAGCTCCACACAGGCACATTCCTCCTCCCCACGCACAGTCCACGGCCCTCACCCCACCCCGGAGGCACCGAAGCTCCACACAGGCACATTCCTCCTCCCCACACACAGTCCACGGCCCTCACCCCACCCCAGAGGCACTGAAGCTCCACACAGGCACATTCCTCCTCCCCACACACAGTCCACGGCCCTCACCCCACCCCGGAGGCACCCAGAGAGCCTCGGGGGATGCATGGTGGGTGAGGTCCGGCTGCAGTGCCACTGCCCGTAGACTGAAAGTGCATTGGGTGCTCCCTGGACAGGACTGTGGGTCAGCCAGGAGGTTGCACCTCATGGCCAGCTCTGCCTCCACTTAGGCAGGATTGGAGAGGACTCCTTGCCACCCATGTGTGGTTTCCAAGTTCATCAGACCCTGGTTTACTGCATTCATACGGGAGGAAGCAGGACTCAGGGTCCTGGGACCGACTTGGTTCCTGAGTTTCAGACTTGGAGCAGCTTCTCTGGCCGGTGCCTGGGTGAGGAGGGCCTGGCAGAGTGAGAAGGCCACAGTGAACCCACAGGTCCTGGCGTCCGATGGGGCACCGTGCTCCCAGCCGTGGGCGCGTTCGCTCCTTGGACTCAGTGGTCCAGGTGCCGGCACCAGAGGTGGGTCCTGCTGATACCATGGTGGGGCTGGTGCAGGCGACAGGCTCCAGCCCTCAGCGCTGTGGCCTGCAGGGTGCTGGGGGAGGGCGCTGAGAGAACGGGGTTTGTCTTGCCTTAGGGTCCTATTGTTTATCTTTAAAATTATAGAAAAGCACCAGATTTCTGAAAAGAGGAAGGCATGAGGGACTGCTGAGTCTGAGAAGGCTCCAGAGGGTGGGTGGAGGCAGGCGCTGTCCCGACCTGGCCCAGAGACCCTTGACCAGCACAGCAGGGCCAGTGGGGGCAGCAGGGGGGCAGCAGGCCATGGAAGCAGCGGGAGGGGAGCCAGGTCAGGGGCAGCAGGGGTGCAGCAGGCCACGGAAGCAGCGGGAGGGGAGCCAGGTCAGGGGCAGCGGGGGTGGAGACAGCCAGGGAAACCCGAGACCTGCTGCCAGTATGTGGATGGAGCCTGCATTGGTACCCCACTGTGGTTCTCGGGCACTCAGTGCAGTAGAAATTGACTTGAGACCCAAAGAGTTTTCCAGACAACGCTTCATCGAAGATTCTTCCTGGGACAAGACTCTGAAAGAGTCAGGAGGGCGCAGGAATTGTCATTGGGTAGTGTGTGCAGGCGGGCCCAGACAGCGCCTGTGACGGGGAGGGGACGGTTCAGCATCCTGGTTGCCAAGGAGGTACTGGATCGGGGGCAGCAACAAGGCACAGATCCTCTGCTTGGCGCCCCTTCCCGAGGTGGGGGCTCCATGGCCTTGGTGTGGTATTTCCATCTCCCGAGGTTCCTGGAATCCTTGTGGTAAAAGGATTCTTGGCTGGGAGGTTGTGGAGCAGGCTGGGTTCTGTGATGAGTGGGGATGTGTGATGGGATCCAGCCCTGTGTCCACCCTGTCTCCTTGTGGCTCCTTCAAGTTCATCGGCAGCTCACCCAGACACTGAGAGTTCCGTCCCACCAGGCTCCACCCACTGGCTTGGTGCATATGGTGGCACTGATGGCCCACGGGGCGCCCTATGAGGTCTGCGTGGGGCTCACTCAGCAGGCAGGCAGTCTTTGTGTGTGCCGCGGAGGTGGCACTTTGCCTCTGCATGTCACGCTGCAGCCTGTGCGGAGACACGGGGCTGTTCCCGCACCACAGCAGGCACCAAGCCTGAGGACTCCGGAGCGTGGACATGGTTCTGTGTCCTCAGCTGTGGGGGTGCTTCCCGTGCAACTCCTGAGAGGACCCTGAGTCCTGCTCGCTGATGTTCAGTATGTGGAGACACAGGACTGTGTTTGTGAACACAGAATTCTCCAAGCACATGGAGAGGGAGAGGCGGAGACCAGCAGGGAGACAAGACGGCTGCTTCCCGCGGTGGAAAGGACATCTCGGGTGGCCGGTGGCGGGCTGAAGGGGCCACACGCGTCCACAGCTGGTGTCAGCCATGCAGGGCACGTGCTGGCCTGGGCACCTGTGTAGCCACGGTTCCACCTCGGGGGCACTGTGATGGGCAGTGTAGTCCAGGAGGTCTGAGGGCGCTGTTGGTGAGGGATCAGGCGGCTCCAAGGACACCCCTCCTTCTCCCTCCCAGGGGCTGAGGACGACCTGACACTTCGCGCCGCACTCTACGGCCTGCTCTTCCACAGCCATGCCGACCAGGATGACTGGGAGGGCGGCCTCAAGGTGCTGGACGAGGCTGTGCAGGTGCTGCCTCGGACGGCCCACCGCCGGTGAGTGCTCCCCACACTGCCTGTGAGTGCTCCCCACACTGCCTGTGAGCGCCCCAACACCGCTTGTGAGTGTTGCACCCCTGCTACAGTGTGCTCCCCCCACCCGGAGTATCTCCCCCCACCACCTGTGAACACCCACCTGCTGCACCCTGCCTGGAGCATACTCCCCGACCCCACACGGTCCCTCTCTGCCTGGGCCTCCCCCAGTTCCCACTCGCACTGGAAGACTTGACTTCCCCGGGAAAATTCAACACGGAGAGAGCGGGAACTTAAAACCCAGTGCGGCCCGGAGACCCACACTCAGCGGGCTCTCTTTTGCTTCATCATTTTAAGCAGGGAAGTGGAGGAGTGAGTCTGGGCCGCGTCGCCGATGTTTAAAGCCATCCCATCCCAGCGTAGGGTTGTCGCCTTCCCTTTCTTTAGCCTGATCTTCAAGCACATGATCATCGTGAAGGCCAAGCTCGGGCAGACTTTCTCGATGGAAATACAGAAGTTCAAGGCTGAGAGTGAGGACTACGTGGCAGGCATGTGGCACCGGCTGGCCCTGAACTCACGGAGCGTGTCTGGAGAGCTGGCCTGCTACCAGAGCGCCATCCAGGCCTTGCAGGTGCGAAACCATGAGCATGGGTGCACGTGGTACCGTTTATCCCCGAGTGGATGGGAGAACCGTGTGTACAACAGCTCAGCTGGGAACTGGCATGGGTGGCACTTATGGCAGCGATGGCTGACGGTGCAGAATGCACCACATGGCCCCGGGGACGATGGACAGAGTTGGTTTCAGTGGTCCCTTTCCAGCATGGAGGGGTCATGGTCAGGTCCTCGTCCCTGAGGAGGGTGTGGGGAGCTCAGAGGGTGATGTCCCAGGTGGAAGCACCTAGGCTCC
This sequence comes from Callithrix jacchus, assembly GCF_049354715.1. Lineage (NCBI taxonomy): Eukaryota > Metazoa > Chordata > Mammalia > Primates > Cebidae > Callithrix > Callithrix jacchus. Next base: position 126,201,292 of record NC_133513.1, on the reverse strand, counting down.
TCTAGAGGCACAGGGGCCCAGATGGGCGGGTGGCGGCAGAGGAGAGCAGGGCTCTGCAGGACCCTGGGATTTGGGGGTCGTGGAGGACGTTGGTGTGTCTTCCCTACCCACAGAAGCCAAGACAGTTTCCCTGGATACACCTGGAGTGGGCTTGGGAGAAGGTGGGTGCTTTGGCGTCGATCTGACTCCTCTGCTTATCAGGAGCAAGGGCCATGCGGGGCACAGCCCAGAACTTCGTCGTGGGGACAAAGGCATCCCAGGCCCCTGGCGTGAAAGGCGCGAACCTTTCAACATTAGTGAATACCTTAAAAGGCTTTTCTGTTACACAGGATGTTTCTCTGGCTGAGAGCAACCCTCCCGAGGACTTTGGATTGCTCTGGGGTCCAGGCAGCCCCCGGCGTGGGGTAACTGAGGATAGTCCGGAGGCTCTGCCAGGTGCTAAGAGTGCAGCTCAGGGCACTGGGCTGTCAAGGCAGACTCCCGGGTACTGCCACGGGAGCCACGGGAAGCCACGGAGCCTTGCTTCGGGGAACCAGAGGACATGTCGTTCCTTGGCAGTTGCCCTGCTGGGGTTGGCAGGGATCAGGCAGGGACCCAGCCTCCTCCAGGGAAAGCAGGAAGGGCCTGAGGAGGGTGACGGGAAGGCAGGGCCCAGCTGAGCCGTGCTGGCCCTCGGGCCCTGGAAAGTGTTTTCCGTCCTCACTGACCCGAGTCCTTCCTTTAGTTGTCTGTTTTTGTTAGAGGTACAATGTGATGTTTTTAGTAAATTCTCAGGGTTATGCAGTCATCACCCCCACACAATTTTAGAACGTTTCATCGCCCCCCAAAACCCTGAGTCTGTCAGCACTCACTCCCCATCCTTCCCTCCCTCCGCTGGCCCTGTGAGCCACGGATCTGGACATTTTCTGTAAACAGAACGGAGCATGACATGGTCCTTTGCTCAGTGTGACATCGCCTGGGGCCGTCTCCATCGTTCCCAGTCAGGGCTGAGTAGTGTCCGGTGTGTGTCTGACGCTCTGTTACGTGCTTATCCATTAGGCCACAGATGGCCGTTCGTGTTGTTGCCCACTGTTTGCCTGCTGTAAAGAAGGCTGCTGTCAGCATTTGCTCGCGCGTTCTGCTGGCCCCGTCCGGGCCTCCCGCGGGCACAGCCCCGTGGTGGAGTTGCTGGGCACACGGCTGCCCTGTGGGGGACTGTCGGAGGGAGGGCCGGATTGTCTCCCTCAGCGGCCGCAGTGTTGCTGTCCCCACCCCCAGCGCATGGGGCTCTGGTTTCTCCACCCCTCACCAGCTCTCGATCTCATCTGACTTCTAGCTGTGCTGTGGGCGTGAAGGGGTGTCTCCTCGTGCCTGCCTACATTTTCCCAGTGACTGAAGATGGGGCGTGTGTTCCCAAGGGCTCATGGGCCATTTGTAGGTCGTCAAAGTGTCCATTGCGGTCCTCTGCCCGTGTGTAATCTGCTTGTAGGAGCTCGCGGTGTATTAGGGGTGCAGGTTCTTTAGCAGGAGTGTCATCCAACCCCTTCTCATTCTCTGAGCGGCTTTTCCAACCACTTCTTCACTTTCTGGGTGGCACGATTCATGGCATAGTTCAAAATTGTGATGGAATTCTAGTTGTCTATTTGTTGTGTTGGCACTTGTTGTCTTGGTATTGTAGCTGCATCTGCTCATGTTGATGGCGTCGTGTCTGCAATTGCCTGCCTGCGTTGATGGGGCTGTGTGTGTGTTTACATGCATTGACGGCGCCGTGTGTGCGTTTACACGCGTTGACGGTGCCGTGTGTGCGTTTACATGTGTTGACGGCGCCGTGTCTGCGATTGCCTGCGTTGACGGCGCCGTGTGTGCGTTTACATGCGTTGACGGCGCCGTGTGTGCGTTTACATGCATTGACGGCGCCGTGTGTGCGTTTACATGCGCTGACGGTGCCGTGTGTGCGTTTACATGCGCTGACGGGGCCGTGTGTGCGTTTACATGCGTTGACGGCGCTGTGTGTGCGTTTACATGCGTTGATGGCGCTGTGTGTGTGTTTACATGTGTTGATGGTGTGTGTGTGTTTACACGCGTTGATGGCGTCGTGTGTGCGTTTACATGCGTTGATGGCGCCGTGTGTGCGTTTACATTCGTTGATGGCAGTGTGTGTGCGTCTGTGCATGTTGATGGTGCTGTGTCTACATTTACATGCGTTGATGGCATTGTGTGTGCGTTTACATGCGTTGATGGCGCTGTGTGTGCGTTTACATGCGTTGATGGCGCTGTGTGTGCGTTTACATGCGTTGATGGCGTTGTGTGTGCGTTTACATGCATTGATGGTGCTGTGTGTGCGTTTACATTCATTGATGGCAGTGTGTGTGCGTCTGTGCATGTTGATGGCGCTGTGTCTACATTTACATGTGTTGATGGCATTGTGTGTGCGTTTACATGAGTTGATGTTGTATGTGTGTCTGCCCGTGTTAATGGCGTTGTGTCTACATTTACATGCGTTGATGTTGTGTGTGTGTCTTCCCGTGTTAATGGCATTGTGTCTACGTTTACATGGGTTGATGGTGTTGTGTGTGCGTTTGCTCATGTTGATGGTGTCGTGTCTGCAAAACTCGAGGTGATGAAGGTTTGTTCCCTGTTTTCTTCTGAGTTTTATAGTTGTAGCTCTTATGTTTATGAGTTATACAGTGTGAGGCAGGGTCCCGGCACTCCTCAGGCTGTGGACACCAGGTGGCCCTGCACTTCTGTTGAGAAGATGACCCGCTTTCTCTTGAACTTCCCCATCAGGCCAAGGCCCACCCCAATGTGCACAGCTTTTGTGGGAGCCATCACCAGCCTCCACAGCTATTCCCCTCCCTCCCCATCTGTGGACTTCCTTCACGGGGCTTCCAGGCCCCACTGCCCCACTGGTTCCTCATCCTTCTCCCCTTCTCACCTCTTCATGACAGAGGAAGCCCTGGGTTAAGGGCAGGACCTTGGCGATCTGATTAGCACCCCACGTCCTGAACTAAGTGCCGAGTGCGCACGGGCCACGCCTTGGGCTGGGCTCTGCATCTGGGCACAGGACAGAGCAAGCACCTTTCCTGCCCTGCGGGGGCCTCCCCTCCAGCAGTGACACAGGGATGCCCACAAAACCACCCAGAGAGGGCCACCCTCAGACCAGGGGACAGCAGGACCCCTGTCTTGTGTCCTCCTGCAGCTCAGGGAACGAGTGGGCCCTGGGAGGGCTGCCTGTGAAAACAGACAGCAGTGCCAGATGTTCCACCTGGAACGTCTCAATGACCCTAAATGGCAACTTGGTCTCATTAGAGGTGGCCTCCAAACGTAATTGTGGGGGGGAAGAATGAACCTTTTCTTTAGAAAATGAGCAGTGAAAGTGTTTCACAGTACAAGTGATGCCTTCTGGGCCATCCTGAGGATCTCACCCTTCCCGTTCGATCCCAAAGAAGCCTGAGACAGCGTGGCAGAAGGTGGAGTACCTCCTGGAGTTCAGCCAGTGGCTCTACCACAGACACTTTCCTCTTGAGGACGTGGTCTTCCACCTCCGCTGGGCCATCGAGATCATGCTGGCCATGAAGCCGCCTGGTGACAGCCCTGAACCAGAGCCCACGCCGGATGGTAGGTCCACACCGCGGCCAGAGCCCACGCCGGATGGTAGGTCCACACCACGGCCAGAGCCCACGCCGGATGGTAGGTCCACACCGCGGCCAGAGCCCACGCCGGATGGTAGGTCCACACCGCGGCCAGAGCCCACGCCGGATGGTAGGTCCACACCGCGGCCAGAGCCCACGCCGGATGGTAGGTCCACACCGCGGCCAGAGCCCACGCCGGATGGTAGGTCCACACCGCGGCCAGAGCCCACGCCGGATGGTAGGTCCACACCGCGGCCAGAGCCCATGCCGGATGGTAGGTCCACACCGCGGCCCGGGTGCTGACCCCACACTGCCCCCCAGCACTCTCCTCCTGTCCGTAGCCTAAACGGCCTTTAGGTGTCCACATGTCCATGCAGGCTTTGGAGGTCAGGAGCCCCTGGCCCGTCTAAGTAATGCCCTCTGCAGGGGCCCTGAGATACTCAGTCTGACAGCCACCAAATCACCTTTGCAGAGCGGCTCCCTGCAGGTCAGGTGGAAGGCAGGTTCTCAGGCACGTGGCTGGGCCAGCCCAGAGGCCACCTTCCTCAGGACGCCGGGGGAGGGGGAGTCCTGAGCTCCTCAGACCCTGTGGGCACCTTGGCCATCCCCAAATTCCATTCCAACTCGGGGGGGGGCTCCCTTCTCCAGCTGCAGGCCCCTGCTCACAGCAGTGCAGAGGGGTGGGGGTTGCTGGTAAGCGGGGACCTGGGCAGACAATGGAGGCCTCACTGCCATCATCCAGGGCTTAACCATGGCCGGTGCCTGGGCACAAGCCCAGGGTGACCTGCGGCAGAAGCTCTGTGGGGTGCGCAGGTCGCCCCCCCCACACGCACACGCACACGCACAGGCACACATGCACACACAGGGACACAGGCACATGCGCGCACACACACAGGCACACACGCACACACAGGCACACGCACTCACACATGCAAGGCACACACAGGCACACACATGCGCACACAGGCACACATGCACGAACACACAGGCACACGCACACACATGCACAGTGCAACCGACCTGGCGCACTTAACAGCGCTGGCTCTCTCAGGGTCACCCTCCCTGAGGCAGGTCCTAGCCCCCTGTCAGGATGAGGGGGTCCCCCTGCTCAGAACCCCCAGGCCCTCAGGGCCATCTGGGACAGGAGCAGGGCACCCAGGCCAGGTGCAGATTATGAGGCTTCCAGGGCACACAGGGCATGAGGAGAGCCCTCGGGGGCCTGGGGGGCTGGGGCTGGAGCTGGGAGCGGAGCTGCTCCTGGGGGTGAGGGGGTGGCCAAGCTCAGCCTTCTCAGAATCAGTGCGTCACGTAGTTCCTCCCCTGGCTCCCAGCCCTCAGCAGAGAGCAGCGCACAGGGGCCAGTGAGGCAGGGGTCGGAAAGGCGCCAAGCAGCCTCGGGCAGGGGAGGGAGTGGCCCGGGGCCCACAGGTCCATAACCGAGCCTTCTCTCAGCCTCGGGCACCCCATGTTTCAGGGGAGTACGTGCCCATGCAGATGCCCCCACAGAGCCCCGTGTCAGAGACTGGGGAGACGGTGTCCCCGGAGCAGCTGTGCAGTGTGCGGCAGCTGGAGGCGCTGGCCCGCGGGCACATCCTGCTGGCCCTGGTGCTGTCGCCCGGTGCCCAGGGCTACGAGGACTGCTGCCTGGCAGCCTACGCCTTCCTCAGGCGCATCTGGCAGGTGAGGCCTGGCGCAGGCTCCACCGTGTGGGACAGGCCACAGGTTCCGGGAAACTGCAGCGCGTGTTTTAAAGACATCAGAGCCTTTCCCCGTATTTCCTAAAGACCTTTGAGGTGTGAGCAGTTTCTCGCGCGACATCCAGGTTCTTACTCTCCACTGAATGATTCCCATCGTGTAAAATCAAGAAACTCCCGTCTTGGCCCCTGCACCCTCCACATTCCCAGCACTTCCCAAGGGAGAGGCCCGCGTCTGCCTCCAGATCAGCTGGTCCTCCCAGACACTGCCCTGGTGCCCTTGCCAACCACCTAAAACTGCTCCTGCCCGGCTCGCCACACCAAGGCCATAGCAGGCACCTCTGTTGGCATCTAGGGCCCAGAAACCCTGAACTGTCACTGATGGGGCTTCCGGACCCTTCTTTTGTGCCCCACCCCCCATCCCACTCCTCATCCGGCTCCTCCTCCCATCCCTCAGCCCACACCTCCTCCCACCCCTCCCCGTAGGGCCCACCGAGAGCAGCTGTTGGGAGCCGAGGGCCCTCGGGGACCACCCCGTGCGCCTGCCCAGCCTCCCGCAGGCTGCAGCCTAACACGTCGGTGCTGGGCACAGCAGGCCTTTCTTCTGGGTATGACTTTGCCCAGAGGCCCCACAGGGCATCCCAGGATCAACAGACCCACTGCCCAGCCATGTGCAGAGCAGGAAAGGTGGGGAGGCCCCCACCCCATCTTCGGCCCCCCCACCAGCCTCCACCACTGCCAGACCTGGGGCTGTGGGCATCCATGCCTTCATTCTTTGTGACTCTTCTAGGAGAATTGTTCAACGTTACTCTCGTGTTCTTAATCAGAGATCTTGAACTCATTCACCTAAGGAGTGGCGAGTCCTCCCCCAGGGCCAGCCACGCCTGCCCCAGACCCCCAAGTGTGCTAGGGCTGCAAGGGGTCGGCTGGGCCTGCCAAGGAGATGTACCCAGTGTCCTCCCTGCCTGGGAACAGCCCCCACGAGGACCGCTGCCGGGAGGCTGTGGGGTGGCCAGCAGGAAGCCCCAGGGCCCAGGGTGTCCTGCTGTGTCCCCGGCAGTTGAGTGAGGCAGCCCCCAGTGGCCATGCCCCGGGCCAGCCCCGCTTTCCTGACAGCAGCTGATGGGGGGACGCAAGGTTACCAGAGCACTAGAGTCCAGGGACCCCCACGGGTCTGGGCGTCCCTCATCCAGGAGTGGAGGAGTGGGCGGAGTAGGCCGCGGGTCAGTTTTCAGTGCTGCAAATGTGGATTTCATGCCCCCCCGGCAGGTTTCCTTGACAACAGCCGGAAAATCAGTTACAGACAGCAGACCCCTGGCAGCAACCAGCTCACGTCTGTCATTGCCTAAAAAAGAGAAGGAGAAGGAGAAGGGAAAGGAAGAGAAAGTCAAGGAGGCCAAACAGGTGACACCCAGGCGGCCACGGTGCAGTGCAGGGCTGGGCCGGGGATGGCCTGTGCCTCAGTTTCCCCACCTGTCAGGGTTCTTGGAGGAGCACCAGACGGCCGCGGTTCAGGGCCAAGCCGGGGATGGTCTGTGCCTCAGTTTACCTGCCTGTCAGGGTTCTCGGAGAAGCCCCAGGTTGTCTCAGTGCAGGGGCTGGGCCGGGGAAGGCCTGTGCCTCAGTTTCCCTGCCTGTCAGCGTTCTCAGAGGAGCTCAGGTGGTCTCAATGCAGGGGCTGGGCCCAGGCCGGCATCTGTGCCTCAGTTTCTCTCCCCCATCAGGGTTCTTGGAGGACAGTGCAAGGGCATGTCTGTTAAGCACCCCGGCTTGATCCTGGTGGGAATCCTGGATCTAGAGCCACGTAACACATGCAGTTTGCACAAAGGACATTGCCCCAGGTCCACCAGGCCCAGAGGCCGTGGTGTGTTGGGGGCTGGGTTCCAGAACAGTGAGAAGAGTGTTTTTTCATCGTGTGAAACCTTTCCCTCTGTAAGTATCCACTTCTCCAAGGTCTGAGAAACCACTTGGCTGCCCAGCTTCCCGAAGCGGGATGCTCACACCTGCACCCTGGCATGAGCACTGCTGAGCTCACCAGTCAGCTGCCATTGAGGCGAGATGCAGGAGGCAGAGGCTGCAGAGCCTTAGCTCTCGGGGGTCCTGAGCCGGGGCACCCCCAGGCCAACTCTGGATGTGCACGGGGCAGAAAGCTTTGCGTGCACTGCCTGCAGATAGTGTCGGAGGCTGGGTCTGGGCGCTCGCTGTCTGCTGGTGGGAGGACACCGGCTCCTCAGGCTGTGACCTGCCTGCTGTGCGGCTGTGCCGAGGAGCTCTGCTGTTTGTAAACCACGATTTCGGGTAAATCCTGCATTCTTGCCTTTCCAGTCTCAAAGCCTAGCTGCTAACAAACCACTGGAACATTTGCCCACCAGCATAGAAGAGTGGGCTTGCTTCTCCTGCCCCGAGGAAGTGCTGTCTGTACTGAAACAGGACAAAAGCGACTCCACTGTTAACACCGAAAGTATCCAGAAGCCGGTACTTTGACATAAAGACCAGGCTCACCTTGGTCACAGCATGGCGTCCCCTTGACCTGTCCCCAAGTCCAGCTTCCACTGTGGGCTGTAGCCAGAAAGAGGATACGACAGGGTCCCCTCAGCCCCCAGCCCCACACCAGCCTTCCCGGCACCACTCTCTGCCCCCAGCTGCTGACACCCATGGAAACCCTTCCTTCTTTCCCCACGAGACACGCCAGGATGGTTCTCTGTGTTTGTGGCAACCTCCCACAACCGGGTGGTTAAAAAAGCAGAAATGGGCTGGGCGCAGTGGCGCAGAGCTTAATCCCAGCACTTTGGGAGGCCGAGGTGGGCGGAACATGAGGTTGGGAGATCGAGACCATCCTGGCCAACATGATGAAACCCCGTCTCTACTAAAATACAAAACATTAGCTGGGCGTGGTGGTTCGCACCTGTAGTCCCAGCTACTTGGGAGTCTGAAGCAGGGGAATTGCTTGAACCCAGGAGGTGGAGGTTGCAGTGAGCCAAGATTGCGCCGTTGCACTCTAGCCTGCTGACAGAGCAAGACTCTGTCTCCAAAAAAAAGCAGAAATTGATCCCCTCACAGTTCTGGAGGCCCAGAAACCCAAAATCAGTATCCCTGGGCTCAAACCCAGGTGTGGGGAGGGCTGCACGCCATCCAGGGCCCCGGGGAAGAGTCCCTCATGCCTTATCCCTGTCAGCGTCTGTGGTCACATGGCCTCCTTTTTGTGCGGAGATCTCCTGCTCCCTCCCACTCCCTCCCACGGGATTACATTTAGGGCATACCTGGACTATCCCGGAGACCCTCACCACCTTGGGGTCCTCAGCTTCTCACATCCACACGTCCTTTTTGCCTTTCTGTGGCCATGCACACAGCTCCAGGGACGAGGACTGGGTGTCCGCCAGGTCTCCATGCCTTGCTTGAGTGGATTCTTTTTGGCGAGCATCCTTCAGCCGGGACTCTGTCTGTGGCTCTGTCCCCATGGTTTGTTTTGTGCATTGCTATGGGTCCATTGCGTGGACAGGCACAGTCTGTCTGTGTTTCATGCATTGCTGTGGATGACCCATTGTGTGGACAGGCCACGGTCTGTGTGTTTCATGCATTGCGGTGGGTGACCCATTGTGTGGACAGGCCACGGTCTGTGTGTTTCATGCATTGCTGTGGGTGACCCATTGTGTGGACAGGCCACGGTCTGTGTGTTTCATGCATTGCTGTGGGTGACCCATTGTGTGGACAGGCCACGGTCTGTGTGTTTCATGAATTGTTTTCTTGTTATTGTTGTTAAGCTCTTAATAACTTTAGTAATTTGTCTGTAGATTATTTTGGATTTTGTGTGTAAGTCATTTTACCTGCAAACAGGTTTTTCTTTTCAACTTTCCATTCTTTACACTGGTTTTTTCTTTACCTTATCTTGTATTCTGGCAAGGACCTCCCGCATGAGGTTGAATTAACACAGTGATACCATCCACTTCCGTCTTGCTCCCTATGGCAAAGGAAGGTCATCAACATTTTACTGTCAAGTGTAACTGATGTTTGTTGTGGGCTTGTGAGGAAGACGAGGTTTTTTGTTTGTTTTTTTTTTGAGATGGAGTTTCGCTCTTGTTACCTAGGCTGGAGTGCAATGGCGCGATCTCGGCTCACCACAACCTCCGCCTCCTGGGTTCAGGCAATTCTCCTGCCTCAGCCTCCTGAGTAGCTGGGATTATAGGCACGGGCCACCACGCCCAGCTAATTTTTTGTATTTTTAGTAGAGACGGGGTTTCACCATGTTGACCAGGATGGTCTTGATCTCTTGACCAAAGACAAGGTTTAATTTTCCTTTCGTGTGTGTCCTCAGGCTGTGGTAAAAGTAATGCTGGCCTTTTAGTCAGTTAGAAAGTGTTCCTTTCTGACCATTCTTAAGGGGAGTTTATATAAGATTGGTGGTTATTTCATCCTTGAAAGTTTGGAAGAATTCCCTGGTGAAGCCGTCTGAGCCCAGAGCTTCCGTTTGGGAAGCTTTTAAATGATGGAACCAGTGTGTGCCATAGTTATAGAATTCTTCGGAGCTTCTGTTTCTTCTTGTCATGAAGTTGTTCTCAGTGTCCTTGCATTACCTTTTAATGCCTGTGGGATCTGTAGAGATCCCTGTCACTCCTCGCTCGCTCTCCCGATCAGCCTCTCTGGGACGGATCCATTCCATCAACCTCTCAAATTCCATCAGCCCCTCAAAGCACCCCTGTGCTTTCCAGGCTGCCCACGGCCCCTCTGCCTGGCCGTCGTCCCTGAGGGGACGGCCGCCTCCTAGAATGCCTTGAATTCTAAGGTGCAGCCCTTCGGGAATCCAGCCTGAAAGAGAGAGAGCAGAGCTCTTGGTGGGCCCCGAACCCAGCTTTCTGAGCCCAGCCTGCAGCACCATCTGGAGCACCACGTGGCCCTCAGCCGCCTCGGTGCCTGACGGCCAGGCTCGCGTCCTGGATGCATGCTGTCTTCCAGATCTTGGCCCGGTCATTCTTTGGACATTGATTAACCCCCAGTTCTTGGATTTTTGCAACAGGGTCGTCCAGCTTTCCTAATGTCCCACTCAAGAGTAATTGTTTTAACAAACCGAGTCCAACATCATGGGAAGCATTAGCTCTTCTGCATATATTAAGTTTTTAAGTGGTTGTGTGTACACAGAAGAAATCCTGTTTCTAATGAGTCAGTAGTTTTCAGTAGAAAAGTGAAACAAACACATAAATTTGAATAAATACAGGAATGAGTATGTTTCTTATGAGGATCTTCATAGTTGGGTGCTGATGTTCACAAAAATTATCACGTGTGATAAAATGAAACCCGTGAGTGGAGGAAGGAAGAAGGGTAGCACACCCTCCATCCATCCCACAGACCCGCTCTGAGCACCTGCTGTGTGCGGACACGTGCTGGCGCAGGGAGGGAGGGAGGTTTCTGAAGAAAGACCCTTATGCTTGTGGTCTGCAGCTGCTCCCGTGACCTCATACGTGTGTCATCTGTCCATGTAGACGTACAGTCTGTATTTCCTGGACCACCTGGTCAAGGCCCTGCAGAAGATGTGCCTGCACGAGCTCGCGGTCCCCATCCTGCAGCTGGGGGTGCTGATTTCGGAGTCCGTGGTGGAAAGCAAGGGCCTGGCGGATCTCTACCGCCTTCGGTGGGTACAGCTGCTTTCTATTCCTGAGTGTGATTTCTCCAAAGCAATACGAAAATGAACAACATGTTAAAATATTAATTATGTCATTGTCTGTGCAATAATCAGGTCCCTGGAACTTGGACACCAAGTAAATAAAAATGTTTGTCTATAAAAATGGTATTTTTGGTTGGGACGAGAGGACTGTTTGATCCCAGGAGTTTGAGACCGGCCTGGGCAATGTAGCAAGACACTATTTCTACAAAAAATTTAAAAATATATTAGCCAGGTATGGTGACACACACCTGTTGTCCCAGCTACTCGGGAGGCCGAGGCAAGAGGATCACCTGAGCTGAAAGAGTCGAGGCTGCGGTGAGCTCTGATCGTGCCACTGCGCTCCAGCCTGGGCAACACAGCATGACCCTGTTGCTAACAATCTTTCAAACAAAATACGATGTTTTTATTTTAAAATTTATCCCTGATCCTTAAGAGAATGTTCTTGTTTTAAGGGTGTATCTTGGAGATACTGCAGGTTGGCTTTCCAGTGTATATAAAAGTTGTGTTTACACTATTCTGTCATCTGTCAAGTGTGCAACAGCATTATGTCTAAAAAATGTACCTGTATTCATTTAAAATGTATGTACTAAAAGTGCTAAAAAGCCTAGCAGTTTCTTAAAATGAGACAACAATGAAATGTGCCCCATTGCTCAACTCTTTCACAAAAGGTTTCTCTGTCGCAGGCAATGCTGTTTGACGGAATTTCACCCACGGTAGAAGGTATTTCAAAATTGCAGTCAGTCTCTTAGATGCTTCAGCCACGTGATCAGCTCAATCCATGGAATATTCTAGGCCCTTTGTTGTCACTTCCACGGTGTTCACCAGGAGCAGGTCCCATCCCAAGAAACCGCTTTCTCTGCTCTTCCGTAAGAGGCAATCGGGTTTTCTCTTCAGATGGCGCAGATCAGTCCATCTTCAGGCCCCACTTCTGATTCTAGTCCTCCTGCTGCTTCCCCCCATCTCTGGCTTCTTCTACTGAAACCTTGAACCCTTCAAAGTCATCCCCGAGCGCTGGATGAAGTCATCCACTTCTTCCAAATTCCTGTTAATGTTGCAGTTTTGGCCTCCTCCCATGAATCAGGAATGTTTTTAATGGGATCTAGAATGGTGAATCCTTTCCAGAAGGTTTTCAATTCACTTTGCCCTGATCCATCAGAAGAATCACTCTTGGTGGCAGCTATAACTTTATTAAATGTGCTTCTTAAATAGTAAGACTTAAAAAGTGGAAATGACGCCTTGGTCCAGGCTGCAGAATGGATGTGGTGTTAGCAGGTGCAGGGAGAGCATTCATCTCCTTGTGCATCTCTATGAGAGCTCTTGGGTGGCCGGAGCATTGCCCCTGAGCAGTCCTATTCTGAAAGGAATCTGTGTTTCTGAGCAGTAGGTCTCAACAGTGGGCTTTAAGTATTCAGCAAATCACGCTGTCAGCAGACGTGCTGTCGCCCAGGCCTTGCTGTTCCACTTACAGAGCAGAGGCAGAGTCGATTTAGCATCATTCTTAAAGGCCCTAGGATTTTCAGAATGGTGAATGAGGACTGGCTTCAGCTGAAAGTCCCCGGCTGTGCTGACCCCTAACAAGACAGTGGGCCTCTGCTCGGAAGCTTTGAAGCCAGGCATTGACTTCTGTCCAGTCATGGAAGTCCTGGCTGGCATCTTCTTGCAGTAGAAGGCTGTACAGTCTACAGTGAAAAGCTGTGGATTAGCATAGCCACCCTCAGTGCTCTGATGAGCTACATCTTCCAGCTAACCTGCTTCAGCCTCTCCATCAGCACTTGCTGGTCCACCTGGCACTTTTTTGTTTTTTTTGTTATTAAAATATACGGGCATTTTTATTTTTTTAATTTCTTTTTTGTGCAATCATAGATTTTTATTCTTCTGGGTACATGTATCTTTGCATGTGAGGTGGGTTTCCTGGATACAGCACACCAATGGATTTTGGCTTTTTATCCAATTTGCCAGTCTGTGTCTTTTGATTCGTGCATTTAGCCCATTTACATTTGGGGTTAATATTGTTATGTGTGAATTTGATCCTGCCATTTTGATGCTAGCTGGCTGTTTTGCTTGTTAGTTGATGCAGATTCTTCATTTTGTTGATGCTCTTTACCATTTGGTATGTTTTTGGAGTGGTTGGTACTGGTTGTTCCTTTCTATGTTTGGGTGCCTCTTTCAGGAGCTCTTGTAAAGCAGGGCTGGTGGTAACAAAATCTCTGAGTACTTGCTTGTTTGCAAAGGATTTTATTTTTCCTTCACTTAATGAAGCTTAGTTTGGCTGGATATGAAATTCTGGGTTGAAAGTTCTTTTCTTTAAGGATGTTGAATATTGGCCCCCACTCTCTTCTGTCTTGTAGGGTTTTTCCTGAGAGATCTGCTGTGAGTCTGATGGGCTTCCCTTTGTGGGTAATCTGACCTTTCTCTCTGGCTGCCCTTAGTATTTTCTCCTTCATTTCAACCCTGGTGAATCTGAAGATTATGTGCCTTGGGGTTGCTCTTCTTGAGGAATATCTTTGTGGTGTTCTCTGTATTTCCTGGACTTGAATATTGGCCTGCCTTGCTAGGTTGGGGAAATTTTCCTGGATAATATCCTGAAGAGTATTTTCCAGCTTGGATTCATTCTCTTCGTCACATTCTGGTACGCCTATCAAACGTAGATTAGGTCTCTTCACATAGTCCCACATTTCTTGGAGACTTTGTTCATTCCTTTTTGCGCTTTTTTCTCTAATCTTGCCTTCTCGTTTGATTTCATTGAGTTGATCTTCAACCTCTGATATCCTTTCTTCTGCTGGTCAATTCGGCTGTCGAAACTTGTGCATGCTTCGCGAAGTTCTCATGTTGTGTTTTTCAGCTCCATCAATTCACTCATATTCCTCTCTAAGTTATCCATTTTTGTTATCATTTCTTCAAATCTTTTTTCAAGGTTCTTAGTTTCTTTGCATTGGGTTAGAACATGTTCCTTTAACTCACAGAAGTTTCTCATTACCCACCTTCTGAAGTCTGATTCTGTCATTTCATCACACTCATTCTCCATCCAGTCTTCTTTCCTTGCTGGTGAGGAGTTGTGATCCCTTGTAGGAGGAGAGGCATTCTGGTTTCGGGTGTTTTCCTCCTTTTTTGCACTGGTTTCTTCCCATCTTTGTGGATTTATCCACCTGTCATCTGTGTAGTTGCTGATTTTCAGATTGGGTCTCTGAGTGTACGTCCAGATTGTTGATGATGAAGTTATTTCTGTTTGTTAGTTTTCCTTCTAACAGTGTGGCCCCTCTGCTGGAGGACTGCTGAGGTCCACTCCAGGCCCTGTTTGCCTGGGAATCACCTGCAGCAGCTGCAGAACAGTAAGGGTAGCTGCCAGTTTCTTCTTCTGCTTTCTTTGTCCCAGAATGATGCCCGCCCAATGTCAGTCTGATCAGTCCTTTGTGAGGTGGCTCTTTGGATATACAGGGGTCAGGGAGCTGCTTGAGGAGACAGTCTTTCCTTTATAGGAGCTCAAGTGCTGAGCTGTGAGCTCCGTTGTTCATTCAGAGCTCCTGGGCAAGTACGTTTAAGTCTGCTGCAGCAGAACTCATAAGCCCCTTTTTTTTTCACTGGGTGCTCTGTCCCTGGGAGTTAGGGCTTTATTTATGAGTTTCCATTGTGTTGCTGCCTTTTTTTTTAGGGCTGTCCTGCCCAGCAAGGAGGCAGCCTAGTCACTGTCTGTCTGCAGAGGCTTTGCTGAGCTGCTGTGGGCTCTGCTCTGTTGCCCTGTGAACTTCCCTGCAGTCCTGTTTATATGGGTGTGGTTAGAACTGCCTTGGCAATGGCGGCCCACCTCTGTAATGGCGAACTCTCTCTGTTATGGTGGGTTGCCTCAGCAATGGCAGGCTGCCTCAGCAATGGCGGACTACCTTCATAGGGATGGAGTGCCTCAGTAATGGCAGACGCCCCTCCCCCATAGCTGGACCATCCTGGGTTCAGCTGTGTTTGCCGTGAAATTCTCAATCCCGAGCATTTCCAATTGCTACTTTTTTGTTTTTGTTTTTGTGGGGGTGGGACCTGCTGAGCCTGATCACCTGACTCCCTGCCTCAGAGCCTTTGTTTTTTTTTTTTTTTAAGTTGAACAGTTGACTCTCTCCCAAGTGTTCCAATTACCTGCTGAAAAGGCACTGGGATCTGTGTGATTTCCCGTGCGGCGACCCACTGCGCTGGCTGAAACAATGGCGCTGAGATTCGTGGAATCTCCTGTCCTGACTCCCTGTTTCAGTCCCGTTTAATCAGATGAGTAGGTGAATGTGCCTTCCCGGAGCTCCAATTGCCAGCTTAAAAGGGCAACCAGACCAGTGTATTTTGTACGGAGAACCCCGCGCTGGGGCGCCGGCAAAACAGCCGCGCCGGCCAAAACCGCCGCACTGGCGACCCGTAGGGCTCCTCCGCCTGGGAATCTCTGGTCTGTGGGCAATAAAGATCTGTCTGGAGATGCGGCGTCCACTCACCCTCTGCGCTTTCACTGGGAGCTGCAATCCTCAGCTGTTCCTGAATGGCCATCTTGCTCTGGGATCTCCACCGGGCACTTTTACGTTATGGAGACAGCTCTGTCCTGAAACCTCACAAACCCACCTCTGCCAGCTTCAGACTTTCCTTCTGCAACTTCCTCACGTCTCTCAGCCTTCATCGGATTGAAGAGAGTGAGGGTCTCGCTCCGGATGAGGCTTCAACCTAAAGGAATTTTGTGACTGGTTTGATCTTCTGCGCAGACCAGCGAAACTGCTTCGTATCAGCACTGAGGCTCCTTCGCTTTCTTACCATTTGTATCCGTGTGTTCTCTGAAGGAGCACTTCTAATTTCTTATCAGGACCTTCCCTTTGCGCTTACACCTTGGTTAACCGTTGGGGCCTCGCTCTTGGTCCGTCTCCCTCACTAAACTTAATATCATTTTGGCTTTCTATTTGAAGCGAGAGGCGTGCAACTGTTCCTTTCTCTCGAACACTCAGGCCGTTGTACGGTTACTAACTGGCCTCATTTCAGAATGTCTGTGTCTTGGGGAATAGGGAGGCCCGGGAGAGGGAGAGTGATGGGGGAACGGCGAGCAGTGGGCCAGTCGGAACGCATGGGACATTTATCAACTAAGTTCACCATCTTATATGGGCATGGTTTATGGTGCCGCGAAACAGAGTGGTAACCTCAAAGATCACTGAACGCAGATCGCCGTAACAGAATAATAAGGATGACAAAGTTGGAAATATTTCAAGAATTGCCAAAATGTGACATAGAGATACCAGGCGGCATGTGCTGTTGGAAAATGGTGCTGATGGACTTGGTGGACGGGGGTTGCCCAGGACTTTCAATCCATGAAATAAGGAATGTCTGAGGTGTGCCCGGGCCACGGAAGGACCTGGGGGAAAGGCCACAAGTGGCATCTGCAGCTTGCTCAGTATCCTAGGGGAGGGCGAGGGAGAGGAAGCTAGAGCAGGTGTGGTCATGAGGCACCTCCTGGTGTCTGCAACTTTCCGCTTACCTGAAAGCATTTTACAGGAACAGGGTTTTCAGCAGGCCTGGAGGCTTCTCTGCTTGTGGTGGGTGCTGAGCCTACCTGAGGACAGCATCCAGGCGCCTCACACGAGAGCTGTGGAGGAGCGGGAAAAAATCCTGCCTGAAATGTGATGGAGCTACCTGGCACTTTCCCTCGTAATTTTGCTTACCTTCAAACGTTATTGAAAATATCTTCACAGTACGCCTTGATGTTTTAGTTGACTGTCGAGCACAGTAAGCCCAGCAGCTTCTGTCTCTGGCTCCCTCTGCCCCTGCGCAGAGCTGACTCTCTGGCCACACTCCCCACAGCCTCGCCCACGTGTGCTCCGAGCTGAAGCTGAGGGAGGCAGCGGTGCAGCATGAAGAGGCGATCGGGCAGGTGCACATCAGTGAGCTGGAGCAGGCCAGGTGCGTGCAGTCCCACCCGCGCCGTCTGGGGTTCCAGTCTCACGCTCGGTGCAGTGCCCGGCCTGGTGAAAGCCAGCCACGAGGACGACCAGCGGCCACCCTCTGCCCTGGACTCCTGCCCCTCGGGAGAGGGCGTGTCTGGGGGGCAGTGCCTGGGGAGAGTGAGCGCACGGGGACTCAGCTGTGGCCGGTTCTCCTGGGTCGAGCTGGAAGTGGGCTGTGAGGAGGTGCTCCTCATGGAGGGAAGGAGGGGCGGTGAGGGGCGCTCCCCAGTCTGGCCCAGCCCCTCCCAGGAGGACAGAAAGGTGGGGCATGGGCGCTGGGTGCTGGGGCACTGCTAGGTCAGACCACTGGCGGCTCTGACAGCCTTCAGGCACGAGTTCACTTCAGAGTTGCTGACGCTGACTACCATCATGCTGTTTAACAA
Organism: Callithrix jacchus; assembly: GCF_049354715.1. Taxonomy (NCBI): domain Eukaryota; kingdom Metazoa; phylum Chordata; class Mammalia; order Primates; family Cebidae; genus Callithrix; species Callithrix jacchus. The sequence continues at coordinate 126,183,997 of NC_133513.1, read as the reverse complement.
CTAACTCTTGTTCATATAGCAAATCACCTTAGATCCAGAGACCATCTGAGAAATACATCTGTGCCGTGCTTACATATGGTTCCATTCTGTTCACTTTTACAAGATACTTTTAAATTACATAAGTGATACATGTAACAGTGAAAATCTTAGGACCCGTAGGTAGATAAAAGAAAGAGGAAGATAGAGGTCACGCCGGCCGCGCCTCCCAGCGTGACCGTGTTCATATTTTCACATATGCTCTTCCGGCCATTCCCCGCTGCATAGAAACAGACGGTGTGACTGTGACCAGGGAGTTGAGCTCTCTCTGCTATTTGGCTTACTGCCCTCTGGTGACAAACGCTGGCCTGCGATGTGAACTTCACACTTGTCAGTGCCCTCGGCTGGACGTTGGAACCGTGCCCACCGTCTCCTGGTCTGAGTGACGTGGGGCACCGTCCCAGGAACCTGGCTTTTGGCCCAGTTGTCCGCACAGCCCTAAAACCACCTTGGAGAAGTGGAGCTACAGGGGCCACAGGGTCCCCGTTCCCTCTTGTGCAGAGTCTAGAGCAGCGTGGGGAGGCCAGTGTGGTGGGCTGTGCTGGGAGCAGTGACGTCTCGGTGGCAAGGGGGCCTCACGTGGCTGCGGAGGCCTGGTCGGGGGCGTGCAGGCCCAGGGGCTGGGGCTAGGGCTGGGGCCTGGCACGGTCTTGACCCCTCCTGGCCTATCTTCTAAAGGACCTCTCTGGATGTGGTGTGGCAAATGGCCAGGGCCTGGGGTTCATGGCACAGGAGAAGGCGGGACAGTCAGGGGCTGTGGCCAGGACCAGGTGGAGGGTGAAGGGGAAGGCAGCAGGCACCTTGAAGACCCCGCAGGAAGGCTGAGCAGAGGAGCAGGAGCCCCCCCAGGGACCTGCAGTTGCTACCGAGCTTTCAGACGGGGGCGCCCGCAGGAGGCACAGTGGGCGGGGCTGGGCGTGCTGGCCTGGAGAGATGGAGTCCCAGATGCTCATGAAGCACCTGTGAGGCTGTCAAACAGCAGCTGGACCTGAGTTCAGAGTTTGGAAGAGAGAACCAGTGAGGGACTTAAATTCGGGAGTCAGATGTGCCGTCAGATCCTGAGGATTTAAAAGAATCTCTGTGAACATTCGCGTGAAGAATGTAATTGTCACTGTTGTCATTTGCATTTCTCTGATTACTGAAGTGACAGTTTCGTGGCCACGTGGCTTTTCCTTTGCATATCGTCTGTTTTACTCACATTAGCTGCAGAAAAGAGATCGCATTGAAAAAAGAGAAAAACAAGGAGCCCTTATTAGAAGAAAGCCTGCCAGCACTCAGCGAGCAGACGCTTGCTGCCCGTTCTGTGGAGATCAAACCACTGGAAGCCAAGGACAAGGTAACCTCACCATCCAGAATCCTGACCTGCCAGGCGCCAGTGCCTCGTGACTGTGCAGGCTGCAGCTGAGCCAGGAGGCAGCCCAGGTGTCAGTGTTCGAGGGGCTTCCTGCAAGCGGTTTCTCTCCCGTGGGCCCTGGAATTCCCCCGGGAAAGACGAGCTTTCTGTGCACCGCAGGCCTCCCTGGAACACGCCTGCCAGGCACCTGAGCAGAGGCAGAGAGAAGGTGGGGCAGGCGAAGAGGGGTCTCTGCCTGGAGGTCCCCGTCATCTGACAGAACTGGTTCTCCTCCCTGTGCCACCTGGGCTTCCCACCCCCCAGTGGCAGAGCACAGCACCCTTTTGGGTTTGCCCGTGAAGAAAGGTGACCAGCCCGGCTCCTAACCCTAAACGCAGTTACCATGGGAGCCCCACTGAGGAGCAAAGGCCATGCTTCCTGTGACCTGGCAGGCAGGACGGGGGCTCAGCATGGGACCTGCATCCACAGCACAGCAGAGCTGGCTTAGCCACCACCCCAGGCTTCAAGGGCAGCCTCTGACTAGGGAGGAGGGGGCGTGGGGCAGGCCTAGATCCCAGGGCAGGGGCTCAGCCACTGGCCCATTCCCCGGGGCACCTTAGCAAGGCCCGGTGCGGGGCCACAGGGCAGGCCTAGATGGCAGGTTGGTTGGCAGTCCAAGGTGGGCTCAGGCTCCTACACCCTGATATGGGTGTGTGGAGTCTGGAAGCCTCTGCGTGGCTGCTGGTGGGCTCGGTTGGCTTCGAGGGATTTCTGAGAAGAGAGGGGTGCATAGGGCATGGGAGGTCTGTGGGAGGAGATGGCAGAGGCCTGAGCTGTGGCCTCGGGGTTCACAGGGAGGTTGGGAGGCACCCACAATGCGGTACAGACCCCCTCAGAGGTCACAGGTGTCGGGACTGGGCTGCTTGGGGCTGCCGTGTCTTACAGATTTTGAAGATGAATGGGGAGACTGGAAGAGGCCTTGATGGGACGTCCTATCCCCAGCTGTGGATTCTGAAGGCAGAGGTTCTGCTGGAGATGAGCCTGTACCAGCCTGCACGGCTGCTCCTGTCCGAGGCTCACCTGGCTTTCCAGGTAAGGGGCCCCTCCCAGCACACCGTGCACAGCGGAAGGGCTGCGGGTGGGAGCTTGCACTGCGGTGTTCGGTTCCAGGAAGCCCACCTGCCTCCCTGGCCTGGGTCCCACGCGTCCTCTGTCTGTCGGTCTGTCTTTTGCTCTTCGACTCACGGTTTGCGAAAGTTTCTATTTCCAGTACCTGCTGCGGGTCTCTGTGACCTCGTTTCTCTCCGGTGTCCTTGGCTCAGCCCCGCCTCCTGCCAGTCAGTTTCTTACCTTCTGAGGCTGGACGAGAACTTGGAGAACCCCAGAGGGTGTCAGTGCCAAAAGCACCACTTTGTTCTAGAAGGCGGATCGTGCGCGGGGCCGCCTGGGTCCAGGGCTCGGGGCCTGGTCTGGTCTTCGTTTGTTTTGCTCTCACTCTGGATGCGACCCTTACTGTCCCCACCGAAAGCCCCGGGTCGTCTGCCGAGGCCCCGCCTTGTGGGTGCTGCAGCTGTTCTGCCTCAGCAGGTTCCCGCCTGGCTTTGTGAAATCCTGCTCTGCCGTGAGCAGCCCAGCCCAGCGCACAGCCCCCAGGGGAGTGCGGACCTCCGGCCCTTCGCCTGCGGCCCTCCTCCTGGGACAGGCCCTGCCCCAGCTCCAGCCTCCTCTCCTCACCTGCCGCGCTCCTGCTTTCTCCAGGTTCATCCCTCCACAGGGATGGCAGCCCCAGGAGAAAGCCAGGGTGGATGGAGGCCCATGGGTGCTTCTGTCTGTGCCGACTGTAGTCACACAGGCCCAGCACCTGGGCGGAAATGGGGCGTTCTGGTACGGTTCCACCCTGACCCTGGCGGAGTTCTTGTCGGCACTGACTGCCCTCCAAACCCACCTTCAGAAACATGGTGACATCTTGTGTCCAGATTTTAGAGTTGCTTTCACTGGGAGGGCGAGGCAGAGCTGTAGAACCAGACAGCCTGTCCCTTTTCCTGAAGAAGAATTCCAGAAAAAGAGAAGAACCTAGAATGGTATAAAAATTCAGTGATGCCCATCAAAGCCTTGAGAGGTTCAGACTATCTCTGGCACTGAGGGCAGGCGTGCACAGGTCTCAGGCACTGAGGGTAGGCGTGCGCAGGTCTCAGCCACTGAGGGCAGGTGTGTGCAGGTCTTTGACAGCAGAGATGGGTGTGTACACACCAGAGTCAAGATTGAGCTTGTCCGAGGAAGGGCCTGAGAACACCCTGGACAGCTGGGGAAGGGATTCTGGTGGGTGTAGTGTTCTTTTGACCACATCCACAGTAGAGGGCCAGCCTCTGCTGGGACCAGAGGGAGCTGAGGTGTGGAAGAGCTCCTGGGAGCTCACTCTGCTTCTCAGCCACATCCACACTGCAGAAAGTCTGCCTTCGTGCACTGCCCTCCCCTCCAGCCCCACCTCACCCTTGGCCAGTGCAGCCCAGCTACCCCCAAGCACCTGAACCTGCTCCCGCAGCCTGCGATGGGAGTGCGTAGGCCGCACTCTGCCCTTGCCGCCCTGGTCCCACCTCCATGGGGCTCTCTCCTTCCTGCTGGTGGCACCCCTCCCTCATGCTCTCTGGCTCCCTGCTCCCTCTCAGGCTCACCCACCTGGTGTTCTTGTCTCTTGGGGGTCCAACCCCACCCCGGGCTCTCCCTCTGTGGCCTCAGCACTCAGACCCCTGCTGACCTCAGAGGCCTCTGGGATGGGAACATCTGCCCCAGGGGCTATGACTGTCCCGTGCTGTCCACTCCTCAGGACAGGGCTCTGCCCCTCCCACTCAGGTGTCGGCACCAAAGCCCAGCATCATGCTCACCCTCAGGCCCCACGTCCCACCCACCCTGTCCTCTCCCAGCCCCAACCAAGCCTGTCCCACCTCCGCACTCTCCTCTTCATGTGGAAGCTTCCGCCAGCCCTGTCTCCAGCCACAGGCCCACTGCAGCTGACCTGACCAGGCCCTGCCAGTGACCGGCCCTGTGGGCCCTTGCTGGGCCTGCTCTCTGGGCCCAGCCACACAGGGCCTCCCCTCTTCCAGGCTTGGCCAGGCCAGGAATGCCCTTCCACAGAGCCCAGCCACCCACCTGCCTACCCTCAGGCCACCTGACTGCCCACAAAGCTGCTACAGACTCAGGTCCTGCCCATGCCATCTCTGGTGGTCACAGCCTTGCCCTGGTGCATGCAGGCTCCCTGGTGGCCATGGCCCCTCTCTCTTCCTGAATGTATGGGCATCTTAAATGCATGGCACCCTCAGCAGCTGGCATACCTGCTCGCTGGCAGGCAGCCCCAGCTCGTCAGCCACCCTCCCCTCGTCCCTGCACTGCTCCTGGGAGGGGCCTCTCAGGTCCAAATGAGCACACGGGGCACCTTGTTTGGAAAGTGATGCCTGGGACAGGACGCTGCCTTCTCCCACCACTGCTCCCATCCTCACCTCGCCCTCTGACCAGCACCCCTCTCTTAGCACATGCTGCCCTGTGTTTCACCCCAGATTGTGTGGCAGCCCAGCCCCCTGGCAGCAGGCCCCGGATGGGCTGGCTGGGCTCTAGGAGCCTCTGAGCGCTCCGGGCATCAATGTCCAGGTGCGATTGCCCCAAAGCCTTTTGCCCCAAGCAGGAGCTCCTTGAAGATGGGGCCAGGACAGGGCCACCAGGAGCCCAGGAGGCTCCAGGGACGAAGCTTCCTGCCACCCAGGGGTATGGGGAGGCAAATCCCCCTGAAGACGAGCCAGGTGGGGCAGCGCCTCAGTAACGCTCATTCTGCTGTCAGCTCATCATTGAAATATAATTAAACGGAACTCGATGCACTCACGAACTGCCGCAGGTGCTGACTCTGGCCTCCGGAGAAGCACCTGGAGTACAGGAACGTGGGAGGGCAGGGAGGATGGGTGTCCCACCAGAGGAGCCGCAGCTGGGGAGCTTGAGGGCAGACGTGGGCCCCACCCTTCTGCTGCCAGAGCGGCCCTGCCTCCCCCTCACCCGATGCCTCTGTCTCCCTCTTCCTTCTCTCTGGCTGCCCCTGTCTCCCTGCCTGCACACGCCTGTGGAGGAACCCACGCTCCTCTGAGTCTCTCTCCTTCAGGAGCTGGATGAGCCTTGTGCAGAGGCCCAGTGCCTGTTCCTTCTGGCACAGCTGGCCAACAGGGAGAAGAAGTATGGACAAGCCAAGAAAATGATCGCACAGGCCCAGCACCTGGGCGGAAATGAGGAGTTCTGGTACAGTTCCACGCTGACCCTGGCAGACACGCTCTTGTCCACGGAACACTCAAGACGAGAAGCCACGGTGAGAGGCCCGGGGACCAGGGGCCACGTGTCAGGCACTGGGCAAGGTACTCGGTGGAGGGGAGGGGCATCCGCGGAGCTCTGCCGGACAGACTGCTGACAACACACCCGTCTCCGCCCACCCGCCCTCAGGTGTGCCACATGTTTCAGAAGCTCACCACTGCCTTCGAGATTCTCAAGAAAGAAAGACCAAACCGAACGCCGTTGTTGGAATTCATGATCACAGACCTAGAAGCCAGGTAACATTTTGTGAGAAACACTCCGTTCACGTGAACACTGGTTTCCTCTTTTCCATCTGTGGTGTTTGTGCCATAGGCCAAGCCTGTGCAAGTTCAGAGATCCACATAATGGGCCCACATACTCACAGAGACCCATGTAATGGGGCCACATACCCACAGAAACCCACATAATGGGGCCACATACTCACAGAGACCCACGTAATGGGCCATATACTCACAGAGACCCATGTAATGGGGCCACATACAGAGACCCATGTAGTGGGGCCACATACTCACAGAGACCCACATAATGAGCCACATACTCACAGAGACCCACGTAATGGGGCCACATAGTCATAGCTTTCTGTGCAGCTCCAGAAAGCTCCAGAAGTTTCCTGAGCTGCTTCAGGGTTTCTCTGAGAAACGGACCTTCCATCCCATCTGTTTGGCTTAGAAAGGCAGATTTAGGGCCTTGGGAAGGACCTAAGAAACCTATTCCTCCAAGTCTGTGTGTGTCTATACATTTGTAGAGCATGTGTTCTCCTTCACAAAGCCCTGTCACAGGCACGCCTCCCTCTGTGCCGTTAATCAAAGCCATCTCTTCTTTTCTTTTTGTTTTGAGATAGAATCTCTGTCTGTCACCAGGCTGCATTGCAGTGGCATGATCTCAGCTCACTGTGACCTCCAACTCCCTGGCTCAAGCGATTCTCCTGCCTCAGCCTCCCGAGTAGCTGAGATTACAGGCACCTGCTACCACACTTGGCTAATTTTTCTGTTTTTAGTAGGACGGGGTTTCGCCATGTTGGCCAGGTTGGCAACGCCGTCTCTTCTAAATTGGAATTGGAAGCTCCAGCACAGTGGACCTTTTCAAGGAGCTGGCCTTGCTTTACAGACCCAACAATAGGGACTTTTGTGTGACTCGGGCTTCCTTGCTTCTGCTTCATCTTTGTGGAGCTCTTTCTGCAGCTGCGAGAGGGCTGCCCAGGGCTCTGCTGTGGCTGCTTGGGGCTGGGTGGGGGAGGCCGAGGCCTCGTGGCTGTGCTCTCCACCTGCCTCCTGACCTTGCCCTTTGCCCTGCAGCTGCGATGTGTGGACAGCCCACCACATCAGCATGGGTTTTTGTTCCTTTAGTGGGTCACGTAGGAGAGGGCCTTCAAATTCCCACGTGGATACGGTGCCTGGGTTGGGGCTTGTTAGTTTCTGACTTTATTGCCCATGATCACAGATTGAGGCCTGTACGGTGTCTGATTTTTCAGATGCTAAAAGCACTTCTTCTAGCATCCCTGGGTGAACACCAGGAGAACAGTGGCAGCACAGCTGCGAGTTCCAACACACAGAAGGCCCTGGGGCTTCTGACTCAGGCCTCAAACCGACCCCCACTTCAGGTGCCTGAGCCTGCGGGTCAGAGTTGCACAGGAGGCCGCGGTCACGGAACCCACAGAGTACTCGCTGCTGCTGGAGGAGCTGGATGACAGCTTGTTGGATGTTGAGAGAAGGTTTACCGAGTGTGGTCACAAAGAGAAGTGCGCTGATGTCAAACTAGAGCGTGCGAAGATCAAGACGTAAGGCCGCCTCCGCGCCCCCTGCATGGCAGCCATGGCTTCTCCCACACACATGCCCGGCGCCATCCTGCCTTCGGGGCCTGGCTTACCCCAGCTGCACCCCCTCAGGGTCCACAGGCCCCTCCCCTGGCAAGCTACCAGCTGCCACCTCACCCCCACATTCTGATCACATGCCCAGCCCTCCCCCTGAGAAGCCCCCATTGCCCCTGACAGGGCCTCTTCCTGGCCCCAGCCCTGCAGCTGCCCGCACCTCCCTCAGGGACACCCTCATTGGGCCCTGCTCCTCCAGCCCTCGGCAGACACACACAGACATACAGCACCACCCACCGCAGCAGCCACAGGCACACACTCACTGCACACACACGCCCAGGCCCAGGTCACACGTGCGCGTCCCAGGCACAGCCCTGAGCTTCTTGCAGGCCCTTGGCCTCAGGACTCAGCCCGCCCTGTGTGGCTCTGTAGCCCTGTCCCAAGCCCATCTCAGGGGCCGCACCCACTGAGGGCAGGGCCCGCACAGCCCTGATGCCAGCCACCCCTGCCCTGGCAAAGCTTCCCTCACCCCGTCCACTGCCCTGCCCCCAACCTGGGGCTGCCCCCATGCTTGTCCACACATAAGCATCTCGACACAGTGGGCCCAGTGTGGGCTTTCAGAAGCCTGTGCCAGAAAAGCGCGACCCCCCCCACAAGGTCTGACCTGAGCCACGTCTGTTACTGTGGATGTGGGACACGTCGTCTAGAACTTCAGTTAGCCAGTCACACCCAGCCAGCTGATTCCAGCTGGTCCTCCTTCCAGTGCGGATGTAATTTTCATAACCACAATATCCTGTACATACTGCGTTATTTCAGCTTCTTAAACCTTTAAGACAAATCGAGAATGTCTTTACAGGTAGGCTATTTTAAGACATCATTTTAAGTACTAATAACATATACAGTATAATTATAGAAGATGACATGTTAAACATTTAGTAATGATAACGTAATGTTTTAACACTTTTGTTCCAAATTCCGTTCTTGTGTCTTATGAAGGTTACGTGCCCAGAACGAGAAAGATGAAGAGCAGAAAACTGCGTATTACTTGGAGGCGTATGTCCTGGCGCAGAGCGCCGTGGCAGAGGAAGAAGGGCGGCTCCAGAGCGTCCAGGCCTTGCTGTCACTTCACAACGTAAGCAGGTGCCCCTGTCCTTGTGCACATTTGCTCACTCCCACCGGCACATACTCCCCACTGTAACTTCCTTACAAGCCAGCTGACTTCTGCTTCTAGCTGAAATAGAGTAACAGGGACCAGATACTCCCCTCGTCTGAAACAGCAAAAAAACAAATGGTATGAAACAAAGACTCTCAGAACGCTTGATGCCAGCAAGGACATCTGGTCCCCGAGTTAAGTCCGAGCTCATCGCGGCTGCTCAGGTGGGGTCCGCTGGTGACCTGAGTCACAGGATGGAGCCAAGAGCCCAGGGAAAGCCAGACACTGCCACTCATGGGACAGAGCCCTGGGGAGGGGGTGGCTACACAGAGAAAAACCCAAGACTTTTGCAGGCCCCAGAGTGTCCTGCTGAGGACTGATCAGTACGTCCTTGAGAGGAAGCTACTCCCTGCTGGGAAAGAACCACCCAAAAGGGTTCTAGGAAGCAGGATGGGAACAGCACCGGCTCCACCAGCCAGATTGGAAAACCTCATGATCCCTGGGGCATCTGGCAGAGTAGACACAGGGCCTTGCCTCAGTCCGGGGTACACAGGCCTGGGCGAGCCCTGCTCCAGACCTGCCAAGAGACCCTAAGAACAAGACCTGAAAGGACCTATTTCCTTTGGGAGCATAACTGTCTCGGATTGGAGCCCAAGCCTGAAGAGGAATGCAGAAACGCTCACCAGACCCCTAAGGAAAACAATGCCCAAATGTCAGGCAAACCAATAAAAACCTGCTGTATAGAAAAGCAGGAAAACCTGACTCATAATGGGGGAATAATTGATCAATCAGAAGGAAACCAATCAATGGGCACAGATAGTAGAACTGGAAGGCAAGTTATTATAACTCTATTCTATATGTTCAGAAAGTTAAGTAGTAATGTTGAAGATATAAAAGGAAGACAAAAACCAAACTTTCAAGGTGAAAACTGCAACACGGGAGATGAAGAAGGCACCAGGTGGGGTGAATGACAGCAGTGGCAGAAGAAAAGTTCGGAGAACTTAGAGACATAGCAACAGAAAATTTTAAAAATGAAGAGATAATGAAATTTAAGAGAGCAAAAATTAAAGTTAACAGACAATGAGCCAAGGAACAGTTTTAAGTGCACAAATCCAGGTGTAACTGGAATCCTGGGAGAAGAGGGGTAGAATACACAGAATAGTTTGAATAATGACTGAAAACTTTCCAGATTTGGTAAAAATAAATACAAACTCACAGATCCAAGAAGCTGAATGAATCTCAAGCACGAGAACTGTAAAGAGGAATAAAACCATATCAAGGCACACTGTAACCAAATGGTTTTACCCCCGTGATACGAAGAGCATCTGAGCATCGGCCAGAGAGCACTGCTTGTATATGTGCAGAGCAACAGAGGTGGATGGCACAGCTTCCCGCAGAAGCATTGTAGCTGAGAGCCCAGCACAGGGACCTCTGTGAGGCCAAGGGGAAACACTGCCAACCTGGAATTCCATACCCAGAAAATATGATTGTTAGTGAAGGTGAGATGAAGATGTTTCTCCAAACACTCAAAAGCTAAAGGACTGTGTCCTTGGTGGCTTTGCCCTGCAGGAGCTCTTGGAGTCAGTCCTGCTGTCAGAAGGAAGCCACGCCTACTGGAAGTGTGGCTCCACGCAGGTGCATGGAGAGCCTCAAACACATAAACTGCAGGGGAAAGTGTACCCAACGTTTCTTATGCTAAAGGTCACTCTAAAAGATAATTGGCTGCTTAAACAATACTAACAATGTACCACAGAGTCGATAACCTGTGAAAATGCAATGTTTCTACACTCTGCTTGAAAGGATATCATACACTCTAAACAGCCACGCAGCCACAGAAATACCAGAATACAGATTTATGCTGTGTAAGTGGAGAAAGGAGGTAAATGGGAATCCTAACAAGTATATCCCACATGAAAGCAGAAAAAAGAAAGAGAATAAAGAAGAGGTGAGACAAACAAAATAAACAGCAAGATGATAACCTTAAACCTCACCTTATGAATAATCACACAAAATTTAAATAACAAAATACCCTCACTTAAAAGAATTTGTCAGATTATATAAAAAAGCAAAACCTGAATAATCACATGAAATTTAAATAACAAAACACCCTCCGTTAAAAGAACTTGTCAGATTATATAAAAAAGCAAAACCCACGCATGGGCTACCTACAATAAAGCCACTTTAAATATAAAGACATAACTAGGTTAAAAGTGGAAGAATGAGGCCGGGCGCGGTGGCTCAAGCCTGTAATCCCAGCACTTTGGGAGGCTGAGGCAGGTGGATCATGAGGTCAAGAGATCGAGACCATCCTGGTCAACATGGTGAAACCCCGTCTCTACTAAAAATTACAAAAAAAATTAGCTGGACACGGTAGCGCGTGCCTGTAATCCCAGCCACTCAGGAGACTGAGGCAGGAGAATTGCCTGAACCCAGGGAGTAGAGGTTGCGTTGAGCCGAGATCGCGCCATTGCACTCCAGCCTGGGTAACGAGCGAAACTCCGTCTCAAAAAAAAAAAAAAAAAAAAAAGTGGAAGAATGGAAAAGCATATATACCATGCTAACATGGATCAAAAGAAAACTGGGGGGCCTATGCTAACATCACACACAGCCGATTTCAGAAAACAGAACCTTATCAAGGATAAAGAAGCTTCCTTTATAGTGCAAAGGGCTCCACCAGTCAAGAGGATATAAGTCCAGACATTTCTGTACCTAACAACAGAGTCTCAGAATCAATGAAAGTAAACTGATAAAACTGCCGTGGAGAAATAGACAACTTTACAATTACAGTCGGGTGTCGGCACCTCTCTCACGGTGTTAATAGAACAAGTAGCCAGAAAATCAGCACGTCACTGCCAACCACTATGACCTAAAGATGTTTATAAAATGTTCACCCAGCAGCAGCAGAATGAGATGTTCTTCACGGCACGTGACATGTTTCAAGATAGACCACATTCTGGACCATAAAACAAGTCTCGATAAATTTAAAAGATTTAAGTCACGCAAAATGTGTACTGGTGACACAATATAATTAAATTAGAAATGAGAAACAAAGGTAAATCCATGGAAACAGGGCAAGGGGGATGAGGGATGGTTTGTTAGTTGGAGTGATGAAAATGTTTCGGAATTAGAGATGCTGGCGGCACAGTGTTGTGAATGTAAATACCACTGAATTGTATGTTTTTAAATGGTTAATTTTATGTGAATTTTACCTCAATTAAAAAAAAATAAAACAGAAAACTATGTATGTGGGAAACACCAAAGATTTGAAAAGTAAATCACAAGCATCACAGTAACTGTGGGCCACAGAAGAAATCAAAAGGGAAAGTACTTTGAACTGAAGGGAATGAAAGAAAAAACAGCTATCAGATGTTTAAGATGTTGCAATGCAATACCGAGGTGGAATTTACAGCACTGAACACCTGCAGGAGAGGTGGGAGAAGATCCAATCGGTCACCTGAGCCTGCGCCTTACAGAAGGACAAGAGCAGGCTAGATTCCCAGACAAGCAGAGGAGCAAAAATGAAAGGTCACAGTGGAATCAGTGACTAGAAAACAGGAAAACTAAAAAGTGATGAAACCAAAGGTAGTGCTTTGAAAAGATCAATAAATTGAAAAACTTCTAGTCAGACGGATCAGAAAAGAAAAAGATGACATAAATTACCACTGTCAGAAATGAGAGACGCAATTTCTCCGTGGATTCTGCAGATATTGAAAGGATGATAAAGGAATAGTATTACAAACAACTTTGTGCTGATATATTTGCCAACTTAGATGAAATGGAAAAACTCCTTGAAAGCATGAACTACCAGAGCCCACTCAAAAAGAAACAGAGAGCCTGAGTAGCACTATATGTATTTTAAAATTTTAATTTGTAATTAAAACATTCTCACAAAGAAAATGTCAAGGCCAGATGGCTTTACTAGTGAATTCTGCCAAATATCAAAGAAAAAAAATACCAGTTCTACACAAATTGTTTTAGAAAATTGAAAAAGAGAGATTACTTCCCAGTTTTTCTGTGAGACAAATATTACCTTGATAACAAAACGACGTAAAGACATTAACGAAACCAAACAACAACAAAGAAAGCTACAGAGCAGCATTCCTCGTGAGCAACGTTCTAGCAGACTAAATCCGACAATATATACAAAGGGTGGTAATCATAAGCAACAGTATATACAAAGGGTGATAATCATAAGCAACAATACATACAAAGGGTGATTATCATAAGCAACAATATATACAAAGGGTGATAATCATAAGTAACAATACATACAAAGGGTGATAATCATAAGTAACAATACATACAAAGGGTGATAATCATAAGCAACAGTATATACAAAGGGTGATAATCATAAGTAACAATACATACAAAGGGTGATAATCATAAGTAACAATACATACAAAGGGTGATAATCATAAGCAACAGTATATACAAAGGGTGATAATCATAAGTAACAATACATACAAAGGGTGATAATCATAAGTAACAATACATACAAAGGGTGATAATCATAAGCAACAGTATATACAAAGGGTGATAATCATAAGTAACAATACATACAAAGGGTGATAATCATAAGTAACAATACATACAAAGGGTGATAATCATAAGTAACAATACATACAAAGGGTGATAATCATAAGCAACAGTATATACAAAGGGTGATAATCATAAGTAACAATACATACAAAGGGTGATAATCATAAGTAACAATACATACAAAGGGTGATAATCATAAGCAACAGTATATACAAAGGGTGATAATCATAAGTAACAATACATACAAAGGGTGATAATCATAAGTAACAATACATACAAAGGGTGATAATCATAAGCAACAGTATATACAAAGGGTGATAATCATAAGTAACAATACATACAAAGGGTGATAATCATAAGTAACAATACATACAAAGGGTGATAATCATAAGCAACAGTATATACAAAGGGTGATAATCATAAGTAACAATACATACAAAGGGTGATAATCATAAGCAACAATACATACAAAGGGTGATAATCATAAGTAACAATACATACAAAGGGTGATAATCATAAGCAACAGTATATACAAAGGGTGATAATCATAAGTAACAATATATACAAAGGGTGATAATCATAAGCAACAGTATATACAAAGGGTGATAATCATAAGTAACAATACATACAAAGGGTGATAATCATAAGCAACAATACATACAAAGGGTGATAATCATAAGCAACAATACATACAAAGGGTGATAATCATAAGCAACAATACATACAAAGGGTGATAATCATAAGCAACAATACATACAAAGGGTGATAATCATAAGTAACAATACATACAAAGGGTGATAATCATAAGTAACAATACATACAAAGGGTGATAATCATAAGCAACAGTATATACAAAGGGTGATAATCATAAGCAACAATATATACAAAGGGTGATAATCATAAGCAACAATATATACAAAGGGTGATTATCATAAGCAACAATATATACAAAGGGTGATTATCATAAGCAACAATATATACAAAGGGTGATAATCATAAGCAACAATATATACAAAGGGTGATAATCATAAGCAACAATACATACAAAGGGTGATAATCATAAGCAACAATATATACAAAGGGTGATAATCATAAGCAACAATATATACAAAGGGTGGTAATCATAAGCAACAATATATACAAAGGGTGATGCGTCATAAGCAAGCCAAGGTTACCCTGGGAACAGTTTAACATTCAAAAAGTAATTCGCGTCACCATATTTTTTCACAACTAACAGATGAAAACCATATGATCATCTTTGTGAATGCAGGAAAAGCATTTGACAAAATTCAACACCGTTTCTGATAAACACTCCTAGCAACAATTAATAGAGGAAGTCTTCCTCAACCTGATAAAAGACCCCAGCTTTTCTATAGATGTCTTTTTCAGGTTGAGGAAGTCACAATTATGGGAGAAAGACCGGTGCCCCTTTCAATAAGGGTGAAGGCAAGGACGTGCCCTCTTCTCACCTGTGTTCTGTGTTGGCACGGGCGTTCCAGTCTGTGCAAACATGAAGGTGAAAAGGGAATGAAAAGCATCCAGATTGGAAAGGAAGGAATGAAACTGTTTTTTTCCACAGGTAACAGAGTTGTCTGTACACACAGTTGTGTGCAATCTACCAAAAAGTAACGCTACTGAGTGCAGTAAGGTTGCAGGACGTAAGAACAATATGCAGATGTCGGTTGTATATTTCCACATGCTAGAAACAATCAGATATTAACATTTTTAAAACAGGCTGGGCGCGGTGGCTCACACCTGTAATCCCAGCACTTTGGGAGGCCGAGGCAGGAGGATCATGAAGCCAGGAGTTCGAGACCAGCCTGGCCAACATGGTGAAATCCTGTCTCTAAAGATAGAAAAAATTAGCCAGGTGTGGTGGTGCACACCTGTAATCCCAGCTATTGGGAGGCTGAGGCAGGAGAATCACTTGAAACTGGGAGGTAAAGATTGCAGTAAACCAAGATCACGCCACTGTACTCCAGCCTAGGCAATGGGAAGAGACTCTATCTTAAAAAAAAAATTTATGACAGCATTTAAAAATGAAATTTGTCTTAAAAACTGTGAAAAACTTATACTCCGAGAACTGCAAAACATGACGGAGAAAAATTTGAGAAGACCTAAGTAGGTGGAGAAACACGTCTTTGGGTCAGAGGACTTAATATTGCTCAGATGCTGATTCTGCCAGAATTGTCTGTACTCCTGATCAAGGTCACTGCAGGCTCTTTCAGAGAAAATGACAAAATGATTTTAAAACTCATGTGAGACTACAACAGACCTGATGTGGCCAACACAACTTTGAAAAAGATGGAAATTGGAGGTTTGCTGCCACCTGATTTAAGAGCTAGTGCAGCGAGGTCCAGGAGGCAATACGGCGTGGCTTTCGTATAAAGGTACACACGTGGTCAGTGGAACACAGCGGAATCCAGGTGTGGACCCCACACGTCCAGGAAAGTGATCGCCAGCAAAGGCACAGAGCAGCTCGCCAAAGAAAGGATTATGCACCTCCAAAACAACCCTCTTCACTTCTTAGCTCACAGCACCCGTAAAAACCGCCTCCAAAGAGATTATAGACCCAAACACAAGGGCTGAAACTGTAAAGCGTCTAGAAGAACACATAGGAAAACACCTTTGTGACCTCAGGCTTGGCGAGGGTTTCTTACATATGGCATAAAGTGACAAACTGATAACTTGGACCTCCCTTCAAAAGACATTCTGAAGAGAATGACAAGACCAGCCACAGGCAGGAAGAACACACATGTCCTCTATCTGATAAAGAGATTTTATCTAGAATGGATGAAGGTCTCTCCAAAGTTAATTACGACCCAATAAAGCACAAGCAACATATTTTAACAGATGCTTCCCCCACAGAAAATACGTGGGTGGTGAACAAGCACATGAGCAGATGCATACCACGAGTCACTAGGGACACGCGAGGTGTGGCCATCTAAGAACCCACCACACACCTATTAAAACGGCTGCAGACGCATACCACGGGTCACTAGGGACACGCGAGGTGTGGCCATCTAAGAACCACCACACACCCATTAAAACGGCTGCAGTGTGAAAGACCCGCCACACCAGATGTGGGCAAGGCTGTGGAGAGGCGGGCCCTGAACTCCGTGGCTGCCGAGGGAGGTAGCCTGCCCAGGACCCAGCCTCTGCCCTCCGGCGTGTTCACTTGCATATGAAGGTTGGCAGCAGTTTTATCTGTAGTGGCCCCAAACTGGAAATAGAATAGATAAGTGGACGGTGGCACATCCCATGGTGCAGTGACTCTGGCCATGGGGGAGGGGAGCATGCCTGCAGCCTCGAGGGGGAGCCTGACCATGACCCTGCCCAGACGGAAAGACCGCCCACCGTGCACTTCCGCGTAGGTACCGTTCTGGAAAATGCAAACATCGGTGCCAGCACGCAGCTAGATGACTGGGAGGGAGCAGGCGCACAAAGACATTTGGGGGTGAGGGCTCCTGCACTGCCTCCAGGGGCTAATGCTTTCACAGCTGTGTCCATGATCAAAGTGTGTCAGGTTTTGCATCTGTGTAGTTTATTCTGAGTTTATTATGTCAGCTGTGCCTCGTCTAAGCCGTGGGTGTAGATTCAGTCTCACCAAAAGCGTCCGTGCCTCAGATACGTGCCCAACCCCCTCAGGTGCAGAACGTCAACTCGCCTCTGATGAGGAAGCTGGCGCACCTCAAGCTCGACCTGGTGGACATGGCTCTGGGCATGCTCCAGTTCATCTGGAAGGAGGCCCACGGGCAGCAGAGTGAGCAGGGGTCCCTGGAGAAGCTGCTGGCAGAGTATCTGCAGAACACCAGCGACTATACTTCCGTTGGCCTGGTAATTTCGGGGTGCTCTTAGTCACAGGTTCTCTGTGGAGGGGGTGCCGGGCCACAGCGCAGCTAAGGGGCCCCGTTCCAGCAGGAGCCGTCTCCATCGCTGTGGCTCCGGGAATCTGAGTGCCTTCCCTCCGGGGACCTCTAGCAGTGGGGGTCTTGCAGAAGAAGGGCGTTGCCTCGCCATTGGAGGGGACTGAACAGGCTAATAAAATCAAGGTTCCATTATGGGGTGTTTCCTGTATGACCCACAGCTGCCCTTCCCAACTCATGAATTTGCTTGGACTAATTAATTTGTGTCAATAATTGATGTGTATGCGTGTTAAAGAGCACAGGAGAAGTGGTCTCCGTTTTGGTATTAAAAAAAGAAAAGCTGAGTATTAGAATGTTTTGAAGGAAATGTACATTCTTCCTTTTTGCATTTTCTTAGATTTCATGAAATATGACTCAAATTACTTTACATAAGTATAAATGGACCAGAGATGGCCGTAAAACTGATTTGTCAGGGAGCTCTGAATTAGGGTTCCATGATGGTATGATTATAACCCTAACTAAGGTCATTAATAAGTTATATGAGCAGCTGTCTACGGCCCCAAACCAGAGCCCCCAAGACCCTCCCTGAGCATGCAGCACCCAGTGGGGTGGGGGTATTTTCAGAGCTCCCAATGTCCCACCCATGGGGACACCAGAGGGAGGGCTCGCTGGGTCCCCTGGCAGGGTGGGTGGTTGCCCTCCCAGTGGTGGCTGTAACGTGTCTGTCTTTTCAAAGCAATGGTTCACACTGAAGCGCACCCTGGCACACGGGGTGCTGGCGCAGCTGGGGAGCCTGCAGCCGCTGAGTGTGGGCTGCGTGGAGATCCGTGCCCGGCTCCTGGGACTGGCCGGGAGGGCCATCCACCTGCTGGCCATACAAGCTGACCCTGTGCGCCCCACCTGCTACTGGGAGGAGGGACCCTCGGTAGGTGCTCTGTGTGCCCCACCTGCTACTGGGAGGAGGGACCCTCGGTAGGTGCTCTGTGCGCCCCGCCTGCTACTGGGAGGAGGGACCCTCGGTAGGTGCTCTGTGCGCCCCGCCTGCTCTGGGAGGAGGGACCCTCGGTAGGTGCCCTGTGTGCCCCACCTGCTACTGGGAGGAGGGACCCTCGGTAGGTGCTCTGTGTGCCCCACCTGCTCTGGGAGGAGGGACCCTCGGTAGGTGCCCTGTGTGCCCCACCTGCTACTGGGAGGAGGGACCCTCGGTAGGTGCCCTGTGTGCCCCACCTGCTACTGGGAGGAGGGACCCTCGGTAGGTGCTCTGTGCGCCCCGCCTGCTACTGGGAGGAGGGACCCTCGGTAGGTGCTCTGTGCGCCCCACCTGCTACTGGGAGGAGGGACCCTCGGTAGGTGCTCTGTGCGCCCCGCCTGCTACTGGGAGGAGGGACCCTTCCTTGTAGGTGCTCCTGCTTCTACCCCAAGTCTGGTTTACACCTGTTGCCCGTGCTTGAAATATACAAGCAAAGTGTTTACACTCCCCTAAGTGTAGCAGACGAATCTTGTCATTCCCAGTTAACAAGGGCATAGCCCCAGGAAGAGAGGAAAGTGCAGGACACAGGCATGAGAGTCGGGGAAACAGGACTTCCGGGACAGATCTGGGAGGGAACCACAGCGCGTCTGTGGGTAGGCAGGGAGGGCAGGCTGGCACGTGGATCGGCCTTCTGCAGCATGGGGCCCACCCCAGTCCAGCCCTGAACTGGCAAGTGTGGAGCAGGCCCCGGCTCCTGGTGTTGCCCACAGCAGTGGCTCTGGCTGGCCCACAAGGGGACCTGGGGAGCTCAGAAGCTGCAGGAGTGGCCTTCGGTGGGCCGGAGCATGGGGTGCTGTGGCTCCCAGGCCCATGTGCAGTGGGGCAGCCCTGGGCTGCCTTGGCTCCCCTCTATCCCCACCCCCCATAGCCACGGAGGCTGCTGCCTCAGTGTAGCCAGGTAGCTCTGAAAGGGGCAGTCAGGACTTTCTTCCCCCTCAGCCCAGGGCCCACCCTTCTCCAGAGCCCCTGCAAGGCTGCCCAGGAGGGCTGAGTCACCTGCAGGAGTGACCTGCCCCCTCGGGACCCTCTGACAGTCCCTACAAGCCACACAAGCCTCCGCTCACCTTCTGAAACGCCTGTGCAGATGCCAATTCCTCCCTTGGAAGGCACCTGTCCCAGCAGAGAAGCTGGGCTTGTCCCCACACACCAGCTGGTTAGGAAGACTCCCTCAGGGACCAGAGCAGCCGCGGCGTGTGCCCGGCTCTAAGCCCAGGTCCGTCCCGGAAGTCCTGTGTTTCCCGACTCTCATGCCTGCCTCCTACACTTTCCTCTCTTCCTGGGGCCATGCCCTTCTTAACTGGGGATGACACGATTCTTCCGCCACACCGGGGGGAGTTAGACACTTCTCTGTGCAGCCCTGGGTCGGCCCTGAGATGTTGCCTGTGCTGTGCCTTCAGGACCTAGCCCAGGACTTCACGTGCCTCGAGTGAATTGATAGAGTTGTGGCTC
Source organism: Callithrix jacchus (assembly GCF_049354715.1). Classification (NCBI taxonomy): domain Eukaryota; kingdom Metazoa; phylum Chordata; class Mammalia; order Primates; family Cebidae; genus Callithrix; species Callithrix jacchus. Next base: position 126,164,440 of record NC_133513.1, on the reverse strand, counting down.
TCAGTGCAACCAGCCTCCCTCGAGCTGCACATGTAGCAGGTGGCTGTGGAGCAGAAGCCAGGCTCGGCAGGGCCTCCTCTGAGCTGGCGTCCTCCTCTGTGAATGGTGATGAAGGTGCCCTGGCGAGGAGGGGCTGGGGCAGAGCAGGTGTCAGGCCCGGGTGGAGCGCAGAGGCCTTCCAGGGCCCCCAACCCATGCAGGCCAGACCCAGCCACACCTGCTCCTGCCGCCCCCCCCACCCCCGGGTGCCGCCTTCCGCTGTCCTTACATGTGATTTATGTTATTGTCCAGCTTCTTGAAATCGAAGCTGAAATCGAGGTTTTTTCTGGCTTTTTCTTGTATTCAAGGCTGTGCTTTTCCTCTAACCCCCATTTCGGTCCTCTAAGTTTTGATAACGGAGGATTGAACCTGTCTAGGGTCACTTGCCACGCTGTCTAAGGTGCTGTCCGCGCTCCTCGTCTGTTGTCTCACCACCCAGCAGATTAGGGAGCGTGGACACAGGTCGAGGCTGGAGCAGAAGTTTCATAAGCGAAAGAAGAAAGCTCTCTGCGGTGGAGAGGGGCCGCCATGTTTCCTGTTGAATCCAAAAGCTTTGATGGGAAACTCCCCTCATCTCTTTGGCTGTTCTTGTGACCTCCCTTATCTGTGTCTTTAGGGAGCATGAGGTTCAGCTTCTCGTTTGTGCAGCTGTGGGTATGTTTTGGATGAGCCCCCCTCACCCCTCCCGCAACCCACGCAGGTTCCCTTGGACCCCATTATGTACATGCCTAGAGGGGAGGCAACTTCCCCGGAGCATGGAGGCCTCTCTTCGGGGCCACCTGCTCACCAGTGCAGCTGCAGGGCGGCTTTTCCCAGGCTGCTCTCTCTCTGTGCCCGTGGCTGTGACTTTTCAGGCTGTCTCTCCGAGGACCAGCCGTGGCTGTAGGCCTAACTGACTTTTCCTTTTCTTCTCCCTCGGTATTTTCATTCTCTGAGTCCGTTTAAAGTGTTTTCTAAATTCCGTTGACATTTCTTCCTTGACTGACTTGATGATTGTATCTTGTTTCATTTCAAGGCGCCTGTTTCTCACCGGTGTGTTTTCATTACTGACTTCCAGTTTAATGTCGTGGTGGAAAACACACCCTGAGTGGTCTCGGTCCTGGGGACTCTGCGGTGGCTGCACGTGGCTGCACGTGGCCCAGCCCTGGTTGGTTTTGGTCGATGCTCCTCACACACCTGAACTGCGTGTGCCGTCGTTAGAGGGACAAGGCTCTGTGTGCGTCAGGCGGCTGGTGCTGCACCGCCTCCAGCGTGCTTGCTGGTTTTCACCTGCACTCAGGTGGCCCACCTTCCAGTCAGGGGCTTGTCAATCACTCCTTCTCCATTTCTATCAGTGTCTTTTTTATTTTGATGCCTAGTCATTGAGTGCATACAGATTTCACATTGCGATACCTGTGACCTGAAAAACCAGGTGCTCGCTCTCAACCCACTTGTTCAGGGGCCACCTGGGCTTCCTACCCCCAGGTGGGGGTTTGTTTCCCAACCAGGGGTCCCTGGGCCTGTGCAAGCCTCAGCTCCAAGAAAGGAGCTTCCGAAGGATGGGAACAAGAGCCCCTCAGAATGCTTGGTCCTGCAGGCCAGCTTCCCGGGGGGGCTGCATCCTCACCCTGGCTGCAGCGTCTCCTCACCCAGGCTCAAGGGCCAGGGCCACCCTGCATCAGCTAAGAGCTGGAGGGTTTGGGACAGGGAGAGGCCACGCTGCGCCTGAAGTGCCCCCCACCCGGGGACACTGCCGAGGAGCCCGACTGCCCCAGCCTCCCTGGGTGGACTCTGCCCACCAGCCTGCGGTGTGTGTTACAGGTGGGTGCCAAGCTGAGTGACCTCGGGTCTCTGGAGCTGGAAGCAGAGGAAGAGGATGCCAGGAAGTCCAGCAGGGACCCGCCAGCCTCCAGGGCGGCCCCGGAGGAGCAAGTCAGGAGAGGCGGGGACCTGAAGGTACGGCTGCCCCTCCTACCCCTCTTGTGGCCTCTCCTGAACCCAGTCTGAGCCTGAGCCTTGTGCCCTGCAGAGGAGGATGGTTCTGGCCCAGCAGTACCTGGCACAGGCCTCGGAGGTGCTGCTGCAGTGCCTACACGTGGCCCTTGGCAGTGGCCTCCTGGACGTCGCGGCAGCTGCCAGCCTGGAGATGGTGGAGTGCGTTGGCGCCCTGGACCCTGTGACTACCTGCCAGTTCCTGGCGCTGTCTCAGGTGTGGCTCTGGCCCGTGCACCTCCAGCCAGGCCCTTCGAGGAGGAGGGAGAACCCTGGCACAAGGGAACTCTCTCTGCAGGTGGCCCCACCCCTGGGATCCAGCTGGGGCCCTCACCTTGGGGACTCGATTAGAGAAGAGGGCCTCCGGCTGTGGTCCTCGAGCAGTGGAGTCCGCCGGCCACGTAAACTTGTGGCTCAGAGACAACATGCCTTCGTGACCCCAAACCCAAACCCCACATTGGGCAGACACAGAGACCCAGCAGTCACAGGCCAGCAGGGCCCTGTCTGTGTGGCCCTGTGGGGGAACAAGTGTGGCCCCACGTGACTCTGCAGGTGCCAGGAGGAGCCAGCATCCTGGGGGAGCTGTGCAGGAGAGCCAGCCCACTCCTGCGCCCAGGCTCAGCCACGGTGCACCCTCCGCAGGCTGCAGCCCTCCCCGGCCAGGCCTTGGGCCCCTGGTATGCCTCCCCTGCTCTGTTTCAGAGCTGCTCGGCCTCAGAGACCATGAGGGACGTCCTGCTCGCAGCCACGGCCAACACCAGCAGCTCCCAGCTGGCAGCCCTGCTGCAGCTCCAGCACCAGCTCCGGCGCCAGGACCGGACCACCACCAGCCTGGGCACCAGTGTGGAGCAGAGGCTGGCTGCTGTGTCCAAGGTAACTGGGCAGGAATGCGACTGAACCTGCCCCCACCCTGGGGCTCTGCGGACAGACACCACAGCCACACAGTCCCACGCCTGAGTGAGGGCAGCCTTGCGCTACCCCCGGCTCCTGGGACATCCTTCCCCCCACCCCTCTCCCCGCCCCAGTTGTGTTCGCCTGGGTCACCGGGCCTCTTGGAGCCTCAGTGTCCTCCTGGTCCTTGTGGGGCAGTAACAGCCCACCTGGTGGGTGCTGTGAGGTTGGCGAGGTCACTACGAACGCACAGCCCAGCCTGCAGCCGAGAGCTGACCACCAGATGGGCCGCAGTGCCCCGAGGGCCTCACGGGGATTGGAGCTGGGTCAGGTCTGAGGCTTCCATCTCGAGAAACATTTGTAGAGCAGGATAGCTATGGTGCCTTTTATTTGGATTATCAGGTGCAAATGGCAGTATTTAAAGAAAAAAGACTTAAGGACATTTCTCAAATTGTGGGAAATGGACAAATGTGGCCCGGTGGCGCCCCTTCCTCAGAGGCTGCATGGCTGCCTCCGTGGTCTTCTCACCGGGGTGGACCTGACCAATTATCCCCTCATCCAGGGCTGTTTGGCAGACAGTGCTTTGCTGGTGAGGGTGGGGTGGGGGCAGCATCCACTACTGGGTGACAGGAGCACCCCCTGCCATTGTGACATCTGCATGGTCCTGACTGGGAACCGGTGACCCCACCCAGAGGTGGGAACCTGGAAAGCTGCCATCCTTCTGAAGCTGAGAGGTTGGAGGGCGGCAGGCAGGGAGTGGAGGGCAGAGGCAAGGGGACTGCAGGCCCAGCCCAGGCCTGAGGACAGGAGAAGGTGGCGTAGCCTGGCCCTGCACCTGGAGGAAGATGCAGGTGCCCATGGCTCTGCCGGAGCTGGGTCCAGGAGGGTGTGCACAAAAGCAGAAAGAAAAACGGGCTACGTCAGGCGTCCGAGGGGCACCTGTGGTCTAGGCCGGATGTGAGGAGGTGCTTGTGGTCTAAGCTTGATGTTGGGGGCGCCTGTGGTCTAAGCTGGGTGCAGAGGTGCATGCCTATGGCCCAAGCTGGGTGTGGGGGAGTACCTGCCTGTAGCCCCAGCTACTCAGGAGGCTGAGGCAGGAGGATCACTTGAGCCCAGGTGTTCAAGGCTGCAGTGAGCCATGATGGTACCTGTGAATAGCCACTGCCCCCAGCCTGACCAACATAGTGAGACCCCATCTCAAAAAAAAATGGGCCACCCTGGGCAGCACTTACTGGACAGGGTGAGATGCGAGCAGCCAGGCTGGCACCAGGGTACCTGCTGTGAGTGAGCTGGGCATGGGAGTCACGGCCCTCCCTCCCCTGTGGCTGTGGACCAGGCAAAGCTCACCCCATTGGAGCTTTGGGGACCAAGGACCCCAACATGTGTGACTGATGGCTCCCATGTGTCATCCCCAGGCCGGCTCCCAGGGATGACACATGGGAGCCATCAGTCACCACAATGGGGGTCACCACTCTCAGGTCCCCACCTCCCCCGCCCATGCTGTTGCAGGAATCCTCATGGAAGTGGTGCACCAACTTGCAGCCAGGTACAGACTCACAGCAGTCAGGCTGAGGGGCATGGGTCACAGCAGGCCCAGGGCAGCAAGCCGGCAGCATCGGGCCGGTAAATGGTGGAGCCTCATATTTTTAAAGTCATGAGCTATGGAAGCAGTGAGAACTGGCTAAGCTAAAATTCTCACACTGAAAACACCTGCCGCAGTGAGCCAACCCTCAGTCTCTGCTCAGGGGCCCCTGATTGATTCAGGAGTCAGCTGGAATTGTTGTCAGCAGAGGCTCTGCAGGGAGGAGAAGGAGCAGCCTGGAGCCAGGAGGGGAGAGGCCACGTCACTGCAGCTGGGAGCAGCCCCGCAGCCCCCTGGGAACACCCACTGAGAGCAGAGCCACAAGGCACCCTGGGAACACCCACTGAGAGCAGAGCCCCATGGCACCCTGGGAACGCCCACTGAGAGCAGAGCCCCACAGCACCCTGGGAACACCCACTGAGAGCAGAGCCACAAGGCACCCTGGGAACACCCACTGAGAGCAGAGCCACAAGGCACCCTGGGAACACCCACTGAGAGCAGAGCCCCACGGCACCCTGGGAACACCCACTGAGAGCAGAGCCCCGCGGCACCCTGGGAACACCCACTGAGAGCAGAGCCCCGCGGCACCCTGGGAACACCCACTGAGAGCAGAGCCCCACGGCACCCTGGGAACACCCACTGAGAGCAGAGCCCCATGGCACCCTGGGAACACCCACTGAGAGCAGAGCCCCGCGGCACCCTGGGAACGCCCACTGAGAGCAGAGCCCCGCGGCACCCTGGGAACGCCCACTGAGAGCAGAGCCCCAAGGCACCCTGGGAACGCCCACTGAGAGCAGAGCCCCGCGGCACCCTGGGAACGCCCACTGAGAGCAGAGCCCCAAGGCACCCTGGGAACACCCACTGAGAGCAGAGCCCCGAGGCACCCTGGGAACGCCCACTGAGAGCAGAGCCCCGCGGCACCCTGGGAACACCCACTGAGAGCAGAGCCCCGCGGCACCCTGGGAACGCCCACTGAGAGCAGAGTCTTGCAGCACCCTGGGAACGCCCACGGAGAGCAGAGCCCCGCGGCACCCTGGGAACGCCCACTGAGAGCAGAGTCTCACAGCACCCTGGGAACGCCCACTGAGAGCAGAGCCCCGCGGCATCCTGGGAACACCCACTGAGAGCAGAGCCCCAAGGCATCCTGGGAACACCCACTGAGAGCAGAGTCTCGCAGCACCCTGGGAACGCCCACTGAGAGCAGAGCCCCGCGGCACCCTGGGAACACCCACCAGGTCCTGGGCCTTAGGGACGTTCCCCTTGAAGCTTCTGGAAGGCAGTGAAGTCTGCTGTGGTTCCGTGGTGCCTGGAGAGGACACAGCCCCCAGGACGTAGTGTCCCCCGCAGCGTCCCACATGTGCTCTCCTAAATGAAGGGCTCGTGCAGGGGCTTCAGAGAAAGTGAACGTGGCCGAAGGTTGAATCTGTGACAGCGAAGCGAACTGAAAAGACGGAGCAGGGGTGCTGTGATTCGAAAGCTTGTCCCCCTCGAAACCCGTGTTGAAACATGAGCCCTGTGTGGCAGTGTTGAGAGCTGGGGCCTCTAAGAGGTGACTGGGTCACGAGGGCTCACGAGTGGGTCAACCCGCTTGACGGCTACTAAGTGAACAGATTAATGGTTGTCCTGGGAGTAGGGCTGGCGGCTTTGTGAGAAGAGGAGGAGACCTGGGCTAACAGCCGCCCACCGTGTGCTGTCCGGGGCCACTGGGGACTCGGCAGAGGCCCCACCAGCAGCAAGGCCCTCACCAGAGGCGGCCCTTTGACTTTGGACTTCTCAGCCTCCAGAACTGTAAGAAATAATTTCCTTTTCTTTAGAAGTTACTCAGTTTCGGATACTCTGTTATAAACAACTAGAAACGGACTAAAAATTGGTGCGAGGAGTGGGATTGTTGACAATAATGAAAATATGGCAGCAGCTTCGGGACTAAGGAGCAGAGACTGAAGACGTGTGCAAGAGAAGCTTCACAGACCCTGTGTCTGCAGACAGGTCATCAAGGGGGTTCTGGCGAGGGCCTGCCTGGAAGACAGGATACTCAGGGAACGTTTGCAACTTTTTTTTTTTGAGATGGAGTCTTGCTCTGTCACCAGGCTGGAGTACAATGGTGTGATCTTGGCTCACTGACAGCTCCACCTCCTGGGTTCAAGTGATTCTCCTGCCTCAGCCTACGGAGTAGCTGGAACTACAGGCGCACGCCACCACGCCTGGCTAATGTTTTGTATTTTAGTAGAGACGGTTTTACCATGTTGGCCAGGATGGTCTTGATCTCCTGACCTCATGATCTGCCCGCCTCAGCCTCCCAGAGTACTGGGATTGCAGGTATGAGCCACCGCGCTCAGCCATGTTTGGGGCTCGTTAGAGATCTGGTGAGTGGTCGTGACCAGAATGCTGATGGAAGCATGGACGGGAGAGGCCGTGCTGATGAGATTTCACATGGGACTGAGGAGCAAGGTGTTAAAACCAGGAATAAAGGTCAGCCTCGTGGACTTGTCATACATTAGCAAAGGCCGTGGCTGTCGTCGAAGGCTGAACTCGAGAGTGGCGAGAGAGGGCAGCTGGCAGAATAAAGACTCACGCAGCAAAGAATCAGGCAGCTGCGGGGCTGCTCACAACCACTACATAAGCTGCAAGAGGGAAAAATAACTCGGAGGTGGAAATTAGCATCAAAAGAAGAGCAGAAGGATGTGGAAGTTCGTGGCCTGGCCACTTGAAGAGTCAAAGCTGCATCCAGGAGAGTGGCAAGGCTGTAGACCTTTTGCCAAAAGTAAGCCCGGAGACAGGGGCCGGGTGCTGCTCCTCAGAGACCTTCAATTCTGCCCTCCTGTTGCAGGCCTGGAGGCCACAGAGGGCAGAATTGTTCTGGTGGATGAGCCAGAGGAGTCCTCCACAGGGTCCCCGCCCAGGGCCTGCTGGGGACCGTGCTCCCTAAATTCCAGTGCATTTCTCCATGGCACCCCAGCAGTGGCTTAGGCAGCTCTGGTGCAGACAGACCCACAGCTCAAGAAGATGTGGCCACAGCCACGTGGCACAGATTCCACAGGCTTGCAGAGAGCAAGATGGAGGCTTTGCAGCCTCCACCCAGATTTCAAAGGATGCCATTGAAAGCTTGGTTGCCCAGGGATGGAGCCACTGGAGTCAGCCCCACCAGGGCAAAGCCTACCACACCCATGGGAGCAAGACCCCCACCAGGACCTGAGAGCTGCAGAGCCACTGGCAGCACCCACCACGGGAAGCTTCAGGCACCAGACTCCAACCCGTGAGAGCAGCCATGTGGGCTGCACCCAGCAAAGCCATCGGGGTGGCCCAACCCGCAGCCCGTGTCCAGAAGCAGCAGGTGCCGTCGGAAAAGGCCATTCCCTGGCTTTAGGGTGACGTCAGCCCTGCAGGGTCCGGGCTTGCTTGGAGTGCGCCACTCGTCTCTTTTTGCCTGTTCCTGTTTTCAAGTGGGAATGTCTCAGGCGGCCCCACCGCTGTATGTCGGAAGAAGAGAACTTGTTTGGATTCCACGGGCTCATAGATAAGACTCTGAAATTTGGACTTTTGAGTAGCTGCTGGAAGAAGTTAAGACTTTGGGGCTTTGGGGCTTGTAGGAATGTATTTGTAGAGAGAAAGACATGAATTTTGGGGGCAGAATGCTATGGTTTGAATGTTCCCTCCAAAACTCATGAATGGATTGATCCAATTTATGGTTTTAGATTCCAGGGTTATCGTGGGAGAGGGACTGGTGGCTTCACAGAAGAGGAGGAGAGACCTGAACTGGCACACTCTGCCCCTTACCACAGGATGCCCTGCGCTGCCCTGGACTCTACGAAGTCCCCACCTGCGAAAAGGCCCTCAGCTGACGTGGTAAAAACTGACCAGTGCTGGTCCACATGGGGCCACAGCAGAGTCCCCCAGCACCGGGGCCACTTGGAGTGTATTTTCCAGCCACGGTTAAACAGGAAATCAGTAACAAAAATGGGCCTAAGAGAAACATGGTTGCCTTGAAATTAGACAATGTACTTAACAGTGATCCAATTAGTCAAAGAAGTCACGTGGCATTCAGGAAACACTTCAGACTGACTTGGAGAATGAAAATGCTACAAATAAACACTCTAAACTGACTTGGAGAATGAAAATGCTACAAATAAACACTCTAAACTGACTTGGAGAATGAAAATGCTACAAATAAAAACTCTAAACTGACTTGGAGAATGAAAATGCTACAAATAAACACTCTAGACTGACTTGGAGAATGAAAATGCTACAAATAAACACTCTAGACTGACTTGGAGAATGAAAATGCTACAAATAAACACTCTAGACTGACTTGGAGAGTGAAAATGCTACAAATAAACACTCTAGACTGACTTGGAGAGTGAAAATGCTACAAATAAACACTCTAGACTGACTTGGAGAATGAAAATGCTACAAATAAACACTCTAGACTGACTTGGAGAGTGAAAATGCTACAAATAAACACTCTAAACTGACTTGGAGTGTGAAAATGCTACAAATAAAAACTTAGGTGACTGAGTAAATCAAGTTACTGTAAAAATACAGCCTTGAATACAAGAAATAATCCAGGGAAAAAAACCTTGATTTAAGCTTTGATTTCAAGAAGCTGGACAACAACAATAAATTACATCTAAGGAAAATGAGGACAAATCAATTCATCAGAAACAGCGAAGTCAGACGAGCAGAGGAAATCCAAGGCACAGGTTGGTTCCAAAGAGAAGACCATGAAATGGAGAAAAAAAGAGAAAAGGCAAGTTCTCAGCATCCGCAGGAAAAAGACCCCCACTGAGCGCAGATGTTGAAAGTTCACAGAGAATGTTCTTTGTAGCCTCAGTCCATACAGTTGACACCTGGAATCAAACAGACCAACTCCTCAAACAAACACGGCTCACCGAAGCTGACAGAAGCCTAGAAAATCTTTTCTTTAAAATGTTGCTACGAGGGAGACCCAGACCCCACTGGCTTCACCAGTAAATTCTTCCAGAAACAGAAAGAAGAAAAGCCACTTTCAAAACTCATAGCAAGTAGAAATAAAACACAAACTCCCTCTTTTACTCAGAGGCCCAATGAACCTTGATGCTGGAAACTTCGCAGGGGCATTGCAAGAAAGGAAAAGCTCTCTCGTCAATATTACACAAAAATCCTAACAAAACGTAGCAGGTAAAGTCCAGCAGTTCTACAGGGATGCCACATGAGGGATGCCACATGAGGGATGCCACATGAGGGATGCCACTTCAGGGATGCTACATCAGGGATGCACGTCAGGGTCAATATTCAAAGAGCACTCAACGTCAGTGACCATGTTAACAGAGGGAAAAGGAGACAAATCCTAAGATCATATTGGCAGGTGCAAAAAAAGGTGTCTTTCAGAATCCAGCATCCACTCATGATTTTTAAAATTAAGGTACAAGCAAATGTTCTTAATCAAATAAAGAATATCTATGCCGCCCTAGCACGCATCATATTTAATGTACAGTATTGAAAAGTTTTCCCCAAGAGTGGAAATGCACAGCCTATCAGCACTTGTATTGAATACAGCACAGTAAGAGTTGGAAAAGAAATACAATGTAGAAAGACCCAAGAGGAAATACAGAACTAAGAGACTGAAGAACTTGAAGGCTGTTCCTCGTTGCGGCGGAGAGGCTCTGCTGTGAAGCCAGCAGTTCTATCTGTGGCCGAGGGTTCGCACACGCGCCTTCTCCTTCCGGCGAGATCTCAACTCGGTTCCCCTGAGCCATTAGCAACGTTGTTTTCCGCAGAGGTGGCCTGGCACGTGACCCAGAGCTGTGTCCCTTGTGGGGAACCTGGGCTGTGCCACATCCCTGTGGCCACGGGAGACCCAGGGTGGGAGCCGTGCAAGGGTAAAATGGCACACCGGACTCCACTGAAATGCAGAAGTTCTGTTCATCAAGAATGCCCTGCCTTGCGAGAGTCAAGGGGCAGCCACAGAGAAGGTACTGACACTTGGCTGCCTGACACACGCATGGATGGAGGGCATGGGTCCCTTTTCCGTAAGAAAAGGAGACACTGATGAAAGATGGCACCAGGGTGGGCTTTCACAAACTCAGAGATTCGAGTGCCCAGAAACAATTTGAGTGGCACTCAGGTTCCCTGGTCAGCAGGGAAATGCAAAACTGAAGGCTGACGCAGCTAACCCGTCACCAACTGGAATGGCCCACATGGAAAAGGAGAACACGGCCAGTGGGGGTGAGACAGGGGTGGAGTGGCTGGGGCTCCCTGAGCCTCGTGCCCACCCCTTGGCACAGCAGCTGCTTAGCAGAGTTCTGGCAGGAGGGCTATAGCTGACGCCGCACCTGGCTCCGTGCCCGGGAGAAATGCGTCTGTGCACACACGCATGTCTGTGTGTCCGTGCTTGTTTGAGTGTTTGTGCATCTGTGCAAGTGTGTGTTTGTGTGTCTCTGCTTGTCTGCATGTGTGCGTCTGTGCACGTGTGTGTCTGTGCTTGTCTGTGTGCATCTGTGCACATGTGCCTCTCTGTCCCTGCTTGTCTGCATCTGTGCACGTGTGTCTGTATCCATGCTTGTCTGCGTGTCTGCATCTGTGCATGTGTGTGTCTGTGTGTCCGTGCTGGTCTGCGTGTGTGCGTCTGTGCACACGTGCGTCTGTCCCTACTTGTCTGCATCTGTGCACATGTGTCCGTGCTTGTCTGCGTGTGTGCGTCTGTGCACACGTGCGTCTGTCCCTGCTTTTCTGCATGTGTGTGTCTGTGCACGTGTGTCTGTCCATGCTTGTCTGAGTGTGTGTGCATCTGTTCATGTGTGTGTCTGTGTGTCCGTGCTTGTCTGCGTGTGTGCATCTGTGCACGCATGCGTCTGTGTGTCCATGCTTCTCTGTGTGCACGTGTGTGTCCGTGCTTGTCTGCGTGTCTGTGCGTGTGCGTGTCTGTGTCCGTGCTTGTCTGTGTGAATGTGCGTCTGCATGCATCCGTGTATCTATACGCGTATGTCTCCATGTGTGGTCTGGAGGACACAGGAAAGAGGACGGAGGGAAAGACACCAGTCACGGAGGAGGCGCTGGAACATTTTCCGTTTGTTATTTTGGGTTTGGCAAAGATGCACTTCCCGTCATGCGAATCAGGTTTCTAAACATTAACCGGAGGGAAATGACATTTTGGGGCTGCCAGTGACTCTCGTGTGCCTCTGCTGCCCCCTGGTGGCAGCCCCAAATCACTTCCAGCAGGGCCCCCCTCCCCGCCCCACCCCCAAGGGCCCCAGCCCCAGGCAGGCAGGGCACAAATCCCCCGCCATGGCTCTGCAGAAAATCTCCGCCTCGAGATCTCCTGGAAATGATGAGAACAGCACAGCGACGTCCCTGCATCCTAAATGCGCCCACTGATGGCTGTTTTTCGCAACACAGGCTTGGCAAAATCTCTGCGTCACTGAGCAGCATTTTAACCTCTTGAATGAGATGCCTCCTACTTTTCGGATATTCTTTCTGCACCTCTCACCGGACAGGTAAAGCCGCTCATTCCTGTTGAGGCTGCCCCCACCCCGCTGAGGGCCTTAGAGGGGCATAGACCCAGCCATGGGCTGCCCGAACCTCATCCCCATCCCAGGGAGGCCTGGGACTCGGGAACTGGCCGGCCAGTCCTGAGAAGCTGCCAGACAGACACCAGGTACCCCAACTGACACGCGGTGGGGACAGTCCAGGGGTGTGGGACCCCTGTCCTGTTCCTCCCGGAGGGAGGTGAAGGGGCACTGCCTGTGACCTGTCACCTTAACAGGGCCTTCACGTCTGGTCGGGGTGTCCGGACCTGGAGCACTGTTACGGTGGAGCAGAGAGCGGGACGGCTGTGCCTCTGGCAGTGACCACAAAACCCACTGGCCGTGGCCAAGTGCTCAGTGCACAGCCCAACCTATTCTCAGTCCAAGTCCCAGCCACCCACGCACACCCAGCTGTGCTATGCCCCTTGAGGTGTACACAGGAAGGGCCCTGCTGGGTTGCGTGGTCTGCAGAAGTGGCCTCAGAGAGCCCCTCAGAGGTCCCTGGGGCTGGTGGGCTCTGCGGTGTTTACTCGGGGCTTGCCTGTGACCCTAGCCCGCATCCTGCCAGCAGGTCCCATCTGTACAGCGCTGCTTACGAGAAACCCAAGTTCATTCCTGTAGCCAAAGGAAAGGTGCAGCATGTGGGAGGTGAGTGGGGCTGCACGGGGCAGGGGCGGGAGCAGGGCTGATGCCTGCCGCGCCTCAGGGCCCCTGCACCCAGGCCCTTTCCTCCCAGAAGCTGAAGGCCCACCAGGGAGCCCCGGCCTGCTGTCCAGGGGGCGTGGCCTCCCCAGCCCTCCACCCACAGGGATGGAGAGGTCTGTAGAGCCTGTGACATTGGGGAAATAGGCAAAATGGGCATGTGCTTCCCCAGGCCCAGGAGGCCCATCCACTGGCCGTGCAGTGATATGGCTGCCCCTCCACGGCACAGGCCAGGCTCTGGGGGACTCTGCATGGAGGAAGGGGCTTCCATCCGTGCAGCCTTTCCTGCAGGGACAGCAGCCTTTGCCCAGTGCTCACCAGGCATGGTCCAGCTGCCATCCTCAGCCTGGGCAGCGACAGAGGGTGTGTCCATGTCCCCCAGGCCCCTGTAAGGTGATGCGGCTGGCCGTGAGTCCCACCGCCTTGTCCCACCTACTGGCCTGTGCCCAGGAGTTCCGGAAGCAGATCCAGGACCAGGTGTACGCAGAGGACCTGCTTCTGAGCACAGGCTCGGTGAGGCCCTCCAGGCTCCAAGCCGGGACCCTGTGCCCCTGCCCCTGAGAGCCAGAACCCCAGGAAGGTGTGGCAGGGGTAGGACGCTGGACCAGGCTGCTGAAGGGCTTGGACCACCCTGACACTGAGGCACTGCCCAACTCCCAGGCCAAACTCCACACCAGGGGAGAGCGCTTGGGCTCCTTGGCCATGTCTGATCCCTGAAGTGCAGAGGGGCCAACTGTGCTCTGCAGAGCTTAGGGTTGTCAGGGCCCAGCTATCCCTGCAGGCAGGACTCTCTGTGATGCAGGCAGAGGAGATGGGTGGGGGCTTGGGTGTCAGGGTGACACCCTGGGTGAGGTAACTGTCCAGGGGATGGGCAGGTGATCTCCCCAGTGGATGGGTGAAGTGATCCCCAGGGGATGGACAAGTGACCCCCAGGGGATGGGTGAGGTGACCCCCCAGGGGATGGGCAGGTGACCCCCCGTGGGTGGGTGAGGTGACCCCCAGTGGATGGGCAGGTGACCCCCAGGGGATAGGCAGGTGCTGTGGGGCTCTCGCTGCTGAGCGGGGTGCCCTGGTCCACCACGTTGGCAGAAGGGGCAGGAGCTCAGCCTTTCCGCAGGGGCCCGGCTTCTCTCAGGGTCTGGACACCCTCTCCGCTATGGGGGCCTCTTGTTTCGGTTGAGGTAGGAGCCAGAAGGCCTGCAGGCAGAAGAGGAGGAGCCCCCGGTGCACGGTCTCAGCAGCATCCTGGAGGCCCTGGAGGAGCTTCTGCGGCCGCTTTTCCCCATGCTCAGTGTCTCCGAGGCCAGGTACTGGGGACGACGCCGAGGCCCAGTCCCCACCACGCTCACAAATGGACACGTGTGTCCAGTGCTGCGGCCGACCACGTGTGCTTGCTGCGCCTTCTCAGCTGCCTTGTTCCAGACTCCGCACCACACACCTGCTCCTGAGAAGACGTCCTGGTTCTGCCTCCATTCCAGCCTGGAGGAGCACCTCCCAGTGCCACTCCCCGAGGCCCCTCCCACCCCTGGCCCAAGCGTGGGGTGGGAGGGCAAGCACCTCCAAGGGGCCATCGGGCTCCTTTGCTTTTGGGTGGGGAGGAAGGCAGAGGGGACGGGCACCTGGCACCGTTTAGCCTGGCTGGTGGGTCAGAGGTGATCTGAAACCCTGCTCATCCCAGCCCCGCCTCAGCAGGACCATCCCCAGAAGCGAGCACGGGGACGTCTAGTGGTGCTGCTGCCTTAGATTGAAGCGGGCTGAGCGAGTGTCACTTATATATTCTTAGCAGATGTCATCTCTATCTGTTTCTTAAACCCGAGTATGTGACCTGACTTTCAGAGTGCAGACACCCGTGCTTGCTGCAGAGTCAGGGAAGTCCAAGGGGAAAGACAAGGAGAGGAAACTGTCCACAGGGCCACAGAGTGAGTGCAGTGGGCACTGCACTCAGCTTGGGGAGCTCGTTCTGCCAGAAGTGGGGTTGGGATCTACCCACCCAGCCGGGAAAGCCAAGGGGGGTCAGGAGCCCAGGAGTCCCACCCCCACGGCCCTGCAGCCCCTCCCTCTGAGATGGGGCGCCGGAGGGTTCTGTGCACAGCCTGGACCAGCCCACCCTCCGGGTAGGAGGCTCTGCCAAGCCCCCCAAGAGCACCCGGGAACCCAGCACAGCTGTCCTCTCGTGGGTGGATTGTCAGCCCCGCCACACCACACATGCTTGCTAACAAAAGGAGGGAAAGGCATGATGGGGGGCTGTTCCTGGCCCCATTCCCGGGCGTCTGGAGGAGTTGACATGGAGTCGAGGCGGGCCACCAGCCTTTCCCAGCAGCAAAGTCAGAAGGCGCAGCCCTGCGGCCCGTGGGAGGGGCCTCGTTTTCGGGGGCTGATGTCCCTGCACCTGGACTGCCGTTTCCAGACACAGTCCAGCCCGAGGTGGCCGATCAGATCATCCTGGTCACAGACAGACATCTCCTGGAGCTGCCGCTGGAAGGTCTCTCCGTGTTCCATGAAGGGACAATTTCCTCTGTGTCACGAGAATTCTCTCTCCAAATGTTATGGAACCGCCTCCGTAAAGAAGAGACAGGTAGGAATGGCCCTTAGCCACCTTCATGTGTAATTTTAAAATGGAAGATTTAAATTATTTTTCAGATAAAACAATGTTAGCTCCTATCAAAAAATAATCATCCAATGTTGCCACATTTTTCTAGGCATTTATTCATTCAAAGATGTTCACAGGATATAAATACTCACCACCCTGGGCAACGTGGTGAGAGTGCATCTCTGCAGGAAATTTTAAAATCAGCTGGGCACGCACCTGTGGTCCCAGCTACTCGGGAGGCTGAGAGGTGGGAGGATGGCTTGAGCCTGGGAGATGGAGGCTTTAGTGAGCCGAGATGGCACCACTGCCCTCCAGCCTGGGCGACAGAGTGAGACCCTGTCAGAAAGAAAAGACATAAACAAAGGTATTTATGAAGCACCTGCGACATGCTGGTATCCATGTGCCAAGCACACAGGGAGGAAGAATCTAACACTGTTCTTTCCCACAAATATGTTTCAAAGGAAGGAACCAGAGGGGCAGTGAGCAGCCGGCCTCCCCGTGAATCACTCGGTTAGACGGGGAAAGCAGTGAGGGAGCGTACGGGAGGCCCTGGCCTCGGCCGGGACTTGGGGTGGTGACGCTGGTGACTGAGTGCTGGCTGTGCACACGGGCCCTGTTTGTGAAACTTCCCCAGCCCTACACCGTGGTGTTGGCAGTTTTCTGCGTATACGTTGCACTTCAATATCAAATGAAACTAAAAATAAACAGACTGGACTTTTGCTTCCGTCTCAGGTGAGGTAACAAGGACCAGATTTGCCCTTCCAGCTGAGACCACTAAAAACCAAAAAACACATGATTGTTTCCAAACGTTGACGAGCAGGACAAGGGTCCTTGAAAGAGGGGTTGCCTGGCCAGCACCATGGCCCACCCAGCTCTTACTTCCTGGGGAGTTTCCAGGTCACAGTACTGGCAGGGGTGGGGGGTGGGAAGAGCCCAGGGGTCTCCCCGAGTTGAGGACAGGGAGTTTGGAGTCCAGGGACACGGATGGCCAGAGGTGCAGGGCGGGACACCCAGGAGGAGAGACCTGCCAGGAACGGCTGCTCTGAGAGATGCAGAGTCCTCAGCAGAGAAACAGCCAACGCGTGTGTGCGGCCGGGGTCGGGGCAGCTCTGCAGACGGGAAAGACGTGGACAAACACTGACGCCATCTTTAATTCAAAATCCCTTTAAAATATTTTTGAGCAAAAAGTTTAGAGCAAAAGAAAATGATAATAGTGTGGGGTTTTATAACATAAATGTGAAATGAATAACAGCACTAAAGATGCGAGGGAGGGCATGGCACCAGCAGAGTACCAGGGAGGGCATGGCACCAGCAGAGTACCAGGGAGGGCATGGCACCAGCAGAGTACCAGGGAGGGCATGGCACCAGCAGAGTACCAGGGAGGGCATGGCACCAGCAGAGTACCAGGGAGGGAATGGCACCAGCAGAGTACCAGGGAGGGCATGGCACCAGCAGAGTACCAGGGAGGGCATGGCACCAGCAGAGTACCAGGGAGGGCATGGCACCAGCAGAGTACCAGGGAGGGCATGGCACCAGCAGAGTACCAGGGAGGGCATGGCACCAGCAGAGTACCAGGGAGGGCATGGCACCAGCAGAGTACCAGGGAGGGAATGGCACTCGCAGAGGACTAGGGAGGGAATGGCGCTTGCAGAGGACCAGGGAGGGCATGGCGCTCGCAGAGTAGTGAAGGCTGCGTCCTCTAGAGAACGTGCTGTAACATCACTTGAAGATAAGGCCGCAGTAGAGACATGAACTATACACCCTCAAGTAATCGCTAAACACAAAAAGAAGAGCAAACAGAAAACGCCAGAGTTTATACCAAACACATGATGCAGAAGAGGAAATGGATCATAAACACACACTTAATCATAAAAACACAGAAAAAGAGGGAACAGAGAAGGGACAGGAGAAATAAACAGCAGGACAGTGTATTTCAGCCCAACCATACCCGTAATCACGGCGTCTAAACAGCCCACTGAAAGAGGAATATCATCTGATTAAATGGAAATCCAGCGTTCAAAATACGCTTCCGTCAAGAAACCCACTTTAAATAAAAAGAAATGGTGCATTTTTAAAGGATGAAAAAGCCGTATCTCTTACTATTCAAAGAAGGTTGCCGTGGCAAGATGAAATTAGAAATAGGTGGAGTTGGGGGCCAGAGGTGCAGAGGGTCCTTCCGAACGAGGAGGCTAATTCCTGAAGAGGGTGTGAAGCCCAATTATTAATCCATCAATGAACATGGCTGTGAAGTACACGGGATAAAACCCACGGAACCACGGAGCAATCGTGACATACACAGGGATGGCTGGGGGGCCAACGTCCCCTTCTCAATAGTGATGGACAGATCTGCATTGAATCAGGAGGGTGTGCAGGATTTAAACGTACCGGCCAGCTTCATCTAACCAACACTTACGTAACAGTCCCCTCCCTCGACGGAAGAATGGATTCTTTTTCCACACAGAACATTTGACAAGACACACCCTAAGCGGAGCCGTAAAACAAGCCGCACAAACCTTAAAGGGTCCAAATCACTCACAATAGGTTCTCTGACCACACTGGGTTAAATTAGAAATTAATAACAGAAATTGTGTCTGGAAAACCCCAAACACTTAGAAACTAAGTATACTTCTCAAATACCCATGGATAAAAGAGGAAATTAAAAGGGACATTTAGAAAGGACTGTGATCTGAAGGGAAACAAAAACACGGTTTATCATGATCTGTGGATTCTGCTGAAGTGCGAGGAGGAATTCATGAACCAGGCCGAGGGAAAGGCCAGATCAAGGGAGCGCACGGGGCTGGTTTCACGTCTACAAACGCCTGGGAGAATGTGGAGGTCGGAAGGCAGGTAAGTCCTGCCTGGGGTGGGGGCTGGGGCTGCAGGAGAAGTGGGGGGAAGGGCCACAGGTGTGGGAGGGAGGGTCCGCGGTGTTTTGGGGAAGCCCCAGGGGCCGGGCGTGCCAGGACCTTCGCTGTGGCGATAACTCACAGGAGCGCAGCATCGAGTCCCATCACGTGGCTCACTTTAAACGCAGGCAGTTTACTGTGGGCACGTGGACTCTGTACTCTGGTGCTCGACCCTTCCTGTGACCCCCAAGTCCTCGAGGGGTCTCCTGCTTGTGAGTGGAAATTTTTTACGTAAAATACAGAAACAGCAAATTTGCATCAGGGTCATGGAAGCTCGTACCAGAGCACATGGGCAAGGGGGGTCCTGGGTAGAGGAAGTCAAAGGGCAGAACCCCCGAAAGTGCCGTGTCCAGGGAGGTTCCTCCAGGCCTGGGAGCTCCCACAGCAGCCGGCCTGGTAGCTTATGGCTGGTCTCCGTGTGATTCTGGCCCACTGGGTGCCCCGTCCGTCCACAGGCCACAGTCAGCCCCTTCTGCTGTCCCCTAGTGAGCTCGGTGTGGAGGGCATGTCTGCCTTGCATGGCAGGAGGGCACTCAGCGGCCTGGGACTTGCTGGGGCTCAGGCTGGAGGGGATGGGAGTGCAGGGTGGAGAGGCAGGGAGGCCGGAGCGGGAGTTGGTTGGCACAGACACGAGCTTGCAGAGGTTTCGGAAACCGTGTTTGACAGTGAAGTGTGCCACCTCTCTAGAAAAATGCCTGAGTGGAGCGCCAGGCAGGAAGCAGGCCCCGCACCCACTGGGAGTCACTCCCCTCCCCGAGCCCAGCTCACTGCCCACGGCACCCACCCTCCTGACTGTACTGCAAAGCCAGGGCTTTTTATGACCTCACCTCCAAGATCGGCACCCCGAAATCCTGAAGCCCAGTGTACCTGTTCTTGAAGTCAGGCAAATGGCCTCTGAAGGCTCGCTCTGGGTCCAGACACTGCTTTTGCGTTGCGTTATTTCCTTTGCTACACAGAAGCTTTTCAGTTCATGTGATCTCATGTGTTTATTTTTGCTTGTGTTTCTTATAATTTTGATGTCATCAAAAAAATTCATTGCCAAGACCAAGATCAAGGCGCTTTTCTCCTGCATTTTCTTTTAGTACTTGTATGGTTTCCGGTCTTACATTTAAGCCTTTAATCCATTTTGAGTTGGGTTTTGTAGATGGTATAAGATAACTATCTTAATCAGATAGTTGAATCTATTCCTGAGTACTTCATTCTTTCTGATGCCATTAAAATAGGATTGTTTTCTTAATTTCTTAATCAGATACTTAGTGCATTGGTAAGGCATAGAAAATAAACTCATTGATTTGTGTGTGGAGATTGGGTTACCCCAACACCATTTATTGACGAGACTGTCCTTTCCCCATTGTGTGTTCTTGACACCTCTGTCAAGTATCAGTTGACCCTAAAGGGGTGGGTTTATTTCTGAATTCTCCATTCTGTTCTGTTGGGCCCAGTGTCTGCTTTTATCCCAGTACCATATTGTTTTGGTTACTGTAGCTTTGTAGCATAATTTCAAACCAGGTAATGTGATGCCTCCAGCTTTGCTCTTGCTCAGGATCCCTTTGATTATTCAGGGTCTCGTGTGGCTCCTTGTAAATTTTAGGGTTGCTTTTCTATTTCTGTCAAAAATGCCGTTGGCATTTTGATAGTGCATTGAATCTGTAGGTTGCTTTGGGTAATATGGGCATTTAAAAATATTAATTCTTCCAATCCGCGAGCACAGGCTGTCTTCCCATGTATTATGTCTCCTCCAATTCATTTCATCAGTGTCTTACAGATTCCAAGGCAGAGATCTCTCACCTCATGGTTGAATCTACTCCTGAGTACTTCATTCTTTCTGATGCTATTAAAACAGGATTGTTTTCTTAATTTCTTCATCAGATACTTAGTCCATTGGTAAGGCATAGAAATACTACTGATTTTTCGTATGTTGATTTTGTATCTTGCAACTTTACTGAATGTATTAGTTCTAACAGGTTTTTGGTGGAGTCTTTGAGGTCTTGTGTATATAAGAGCTTGTTATCTGAAAACAGATAATTTCGCACCTTTTTTCCTGATGTGTGTACCTGTTGTTTCTCTTTCCTTCTTAAAATTCTATTTATTGATTTGTTAAGATGGAATCTTGCTCTGTCACCAGGCTGGAGTGCAGTGGTGAGATCTCTGCTCACTGTAACCTCCACCTCCCAGGTTCGAGCCATTCTCCTGCCTCAGCATTGGGAGTAGCTGGGATGACAGACATGTGCCGCCACGCCCAGCTGATTTTTGTAGTTTTAGCAGAGATGGGGTTTCACCATATAGTCAGTCTGGTCGCGAACTCCTGACCTCAGGTGATCCACCCACCTCGAGCTCCCAAAGTGCTGGGATTGCAGGCGTGAGCCACTCCCAGGAATTTGGTTTTTCGTTTTTCCTTGTTTTTGAGATGGGATCTTGCTTTGTCAACCAGGCTGGAGTGCAGTGGCCTGATACTGGCTCACCGCAACCTCCGCCTCCTGGGTTCAAGCAATTCTCCTGCCTCAGCCTCCCAAATAGCTGGGATTACAGGTGCGTGCCACCACGCCCGGGTAATTTTTGTAGTTTTAGTAGAGATGAGGTTTCACCATATTGGTCAGGCTGGTCTTGAACTCCTGACCTCAGGTGATCCACCTGCCTCAGGCTCCCAAAGTGCTGGGATTACAGGCGTGAGCCACCGCGCCCGGCCTGTTATTTCTCTTTCTTGCCTCGCTGTCCGGCGGGGACTTGAATGGAAGTAGCAAGAGTGGGTTTCCCTGCCTTGTTTCTGGCCTTAGGTGAAAACTTCATGCCTTCCACTGTTAGCTGTGGTTTGTCATTAGGTGTATTTGGGGTTTTCCAATCTTTGTTCTCCTCATGATCATGAAGGTATTCTCTTACGATATCTTCTAAATCCATCTCTTTTTTCCCCCCACTTTCACATTTCTGTCTAACCGCCATCTGAGATGGACTCAGTGGAGTGCGAGGTGGAGTTTAAGTTGTTCTACGAGGGGACCCAGCTGTCCACACATCGTGTATTGAAATGTCCTTCCCTTCCCCACTGCCCACCTGGGATTACAGGCGTGGCCACCACCATCATGGCAGGGGCGGAACAGGAAAGAAGTGGCCGGGTTAGATGCCCCAGCCCCGGTGTGGGTGGCAGGATGCCGGCCATCTAGAGGTGCCCACGCCCCAGCCCCGGTGCCTGTGAGCCTGCGAGGCGGCGTGGTCCAGGGGCTTCGCAGATGCAGTTCCAGACTTGAGATGGGAGGCGCTCCTGGGGAGGTGCTCCTGGGCCCAGGTGATGACCAAGTCCTCACAGGAGGGAAGCAGGAAGGCCAGAGAAGAGCGTGGCAGCTGCGCTGCCGATGGTGAGGATGGAGGGCATGGCCAGGAGCCAGGAAAGGATTCTCCCCGGGAGCCTCCAGGACCAGCGCGGCTGGGTGATGCCGCCATTGTGACCCAGTGCACTCCATTCCGACCTCTGACCCCAGAACCATCAGACAGGAAGTGCTGCCGCGTCAAGCCCCCATTTTTGCGATAATTGGTTAACGGCAGCTGCGGAAAGTCACAGACCCCTCACCACAGAGTAACCGGAAGCTGGGCTGCGTCATCCAAGCCTTTGAAACGCATTACCAGGTGGCCACAAAAGGAAGAATTAGGCTGAGCCATGAACCACTGAGTCGGAGGCACTGCCAGGTGTCAGCACCGCCCCAAAGCGTTAAGGGCACCCCAAAGAACTGGTGTGCGAACTGCAAACGAACAGAGAAGGAAGAATGAATGAGGAAAATGAATGGGCCACTCACCTCAGACCAGGTATCCCACAGCTGGTAATGGAGAAACACATAGAAAAACAGGACAAATAAAAACAAAGAAGTCAGACCGTAGAAGTTGGCCCACTTATGTCGTATATCAACGTGGGAAGGAAAAGTTCCTCTTCCAAGTTTCCTTTCTTGTGAAAGAACAAATCAGCTGGGTGCAGTGGCTCATGCTTGTAATCCCAGCACTTTGGGAGGCCAAGGAGGGCGGATCACGAGGTCAGGAGTTCCAGACCAGTCTGGCCAACACAGTGAAACCCCGTCTCTACTAAAAATTCAAAAATTAGCTGGGCGTGGTGGCGTGCGCCTGTAATCCCAGCTACTTGGGAGGCTGAGGCAGGAGAATCTCTTGAACCTGGGAGGTGGAGGTTGCAGTGAGCTGAGATCGTGCCACTGCATTCCAGCCTGGGCAACAGAGCCAGACTCAGTCAGAAAAAAAAATAGGATCAATCATAAGTGTGCTTATAACTCTTTGTGAGGCCCCATCCTATGTAGCTGTTAGACATGCGGTGCTTACAGGCATGTAGTACATTCTATGTACTTTAACCAAGGCATCTGTGCTGGACGTGCTCACAGGCATGTCCCAGCTCACAGCCTATGCCCCTTACCTGTTTAAAAAGTTTTCAGGGCTGGGCTCAGTGGCTCAAGCATGTAATCCCAGCACTTTGGGAGGCCGAGGCGGGTGGATCACGAGGTCAAGAGATCAAGACCATCCTGGTCAACATGGTGAAACCCCAACTCTACTAAAAAAATACAAAAAATTAGCTGGGCATGGTGGCGCGTGCCTGTAATCCCAGCTACTCAGGAGGCTGAGGCAGGAGAATTGCCTGAACCCAGGAGGTGGAGGTTGCGGTGAGCCGAGATCGCGCCATTGCACTCCAGCCTGGGTAACAAGAGCGAAACTCCGTCTCAAAAAAAAAAAAAAAAGTTTTCAGTTGTTATCCAATCAGGTTTTAGTTTAGATTGTGAGCTCTGGCTCCAGCCAATGGAGATCAGACACAGCAGTAAGGACAACCCCAAATGCATAAGGGATAAATATGTCGGCTTTTCCTCTGTTCATTGTACTCTTGTGGCAGGATGGCTAGCAAGGGTTCCCTTCCTGAGTCCAGGAAGTAAAAATCGCTTGCTGAGTAAGAGATCTTTTGTCTCAGTGCTGACTTTTCTTTGTGGCACCAACCATCTGTTTCCAACGTTCAGAAAAAGGTCAACTGGCCAGCCCTGCCAATGAGACGACAGAGGTGAGAAGAGGGTGCCAGTCACAGTCACATGCAGTTTGCAGGAAACACGCCCATCAAAAGACCCACACGAGATTCAGGAAGAGAAGCGAAAATGAGTAAATATTTAAAAGTAACCAGGAGGGTCAGCGTCTGCCTCTCAAAGCAAACAGCCTTTAGAGCCAGGCGTTATTAGGGACGTGGCCATCATGAGAAAGGTTCGACTCCTGAGAAAGATGAAACAGCCTCCAAATCCAAGAAGCAAAAACCGTGGGGCGCGGCCGCCGGCTGGTCCCAACGCTGGGACATTTCGCCGCTCCTGGATTACTGATGCATCTGGCAGACAGAGCAAAGAGAGGGGGTTCAGGGCAACGTGATTAACCATCTCGGCGTCATAGAGACATGGAACTCTGTGCCTGGAACATGGCGTTCTGCGATCTTTTCAGGTACACTGGCAACAATCACTAAAGGGAGAAGCGGGTCCCACCGTGTCTCAGACATAGGCAGACAGCCCACAGCCGAGGCGCAGCGTGACGAGGGCAGAAAGCAGTTCCCGAGGTGCATTTTTCCCATCCTGGTACGTTTGAAAATTCAAGACCACACTTCTGAATATCTCATGGGACTCAGAAGAAATGAAACGATCGTGGAAATGTCAAAAACTAGCGAGACGTTGCTAACCTGAGTTAGACGGCACAGCAGCTGTAAATGCCAACGTTACGATAGGAAAGCACCAGGAATTCATAAGCAGTCAGAGTGCAAAGGCAGAGTAATCCGAAAGCAATGGAGGAGAAGATGCAGACGGTGCCCGAGGCAATGCCAAGGGAGCAAAGATGCCACAGAGAGGATGGGTGAGAACCTCAGAAACGGAGACACGGCCCTCAGATGCAGCAGAGGCGACGGGATAGCCAAGGGGTGACTTTGTGCCAGTACAGGGATGACATACCGGGAGAAAACGCCTTCAGACTCCAGGAAGAACGGAAAGCTGAATAGTCTCATAACAAACAGATAAGGACGTCCATGGACTTAGTCTTCCCACACACACAAATATCACTTTTTCCATGTTTTCCCTGAATTCTGCCAGACTGTCAAGAAACAGATGATGTCAGTGTTAGATAAATCTCCCCAGTAACAGCAAAGTCAACAGCTCCTCCCAACCTCCACAGGCCGCCTAACTCCTCCCAGACTGCTCCAGAGCAGCGCAAGAAATACGTGCAAAGATAAGCTGTCGTCTCTCCGGTCAGCCTTTTCGCTTCCCTTCTTCCCTCCCTGACGGGGTCTCGCTCTGTCACCCAGGCTGGAGTGCAGTGGCACAATCACAGCTCACTGCAGCCTCCACCTCCTGGGCTCAAGCAATCCTCCCACCTCAGCCTCCCAAATAGCCGAGACCACAGGCATAGGACACCATTCCCAGCTGAGTGTCTTTTTAGAGACAGGCTCTCTCGGAACTCCTGGGCTCAAGTGATCCTTCCACCTCAGCCTCCCAAAACACTGGGACTATAAGGCGTGAGCCACTGTGCCCGGCTCCAGTGTAACCCTAAAACGCTACCAACGTCCTAGGACAGGTTGTAGGAGGAACAGTGGTACGAGCATTTCAGTCGGCACAGGGCAAAAGCAATTGATAAAATGCACACGTTTACTCTGGAAGCCAGGACACAACGCAATGCCCCATCCTAACAAAGCAATCCATCAAAAACTAGAGACAGCCTCCTTCCTAATGGGGCTCCCTTAGAAACAGCCTCTTTGAAGGGGGTCGGGCAATGAGGCCCATCCGTGCGTCCGTTCCACTGTCTACTGGAGGCCCCAGCACAGGCACACAGAAAGGAAAGAAAAGATGGGGCAGAAGCAGGAGGGAGTGGCCAGCCTTCCCAGGCACACAGCTGTCTATGCAGAACCCACAAAAGAAAGCATTGGTGTAGACAGGGCAGGTTGTAAATCCCCGCACAGAGCACACTGGTGAGTACCCAGTGGCGTCTGCGAATGGTCAGCCGGGTGGGCCTTGGGCCCTGGGGACTTTTCCCCAGCCCTGTGGGCCTTTACTTTTGAGAGGTTATTCCCATGTCAACTTTACAACAATTCACATCGCTTGCTCTCACTACTCGTTTCTTTTCATTGAGGTGGAAGTTGTGTGACATGAAATTAACCGCGTGTGGCGGGACGGCCAAACATCCCTCCTCTTTCTTGTCTTCAGCAGAAGGTGGCGTGAAAAAGGAGGGGAGAAGCAGAGATGCCAAAAAGAGAAACCTGGCGAAGAAGGGCAAGAAGGTGGTGGAGCCTGTGGCAGGGGAGCTGGCGGGTGGGCACAGCGGGGGGTCAGCGTCCCAGCCCCTGCACCCGGCGTGACCCTGGTCTGTGGCTACAGGGCAGCTTCCTCCGGGCCACCCCCGCCGACTGCATCATAGTCGACTCAGACAACTTCAAGTGTATCCTTTGATGGATGCGGGGGCGGTGCCCAGACCCTACCCCATGCTCCTGTTTCTCCTTCACTGCAACTCAGTCATCGTGGACCCGTACGAGGAGGCCCAGGGCCCAGGTGGGTGCTGCACGGGGCTTCCCGCTCAGGCACATGCTGGCCTCCGCCTCCTGCTGTCCTGCCGTGGTGGGCAGCAGCTGGTACCCGCCTCCTTGAGGTGCAGCCTGGCTCTACCCTCACCCTCCCGGGGCGTGACAGGGCACTGACATATCCGCCGCCTTCGCTGGGACCCCTCCCCAGGGAGCCTGGCCCTGCACGCCCATGTGTGACGGAGCACGTCCTGTGTCTCCACCCCATTCTCCTTGCAGAAATGCTGACTCCTGTCTCTATCACCCACGAGATTTTGGAAAGATTCCAAGACACGTTCACGTCGCGATGGGTGGGACACCTGGGAAGCCAGCAGTTTCCCAGGTTCGGATCTGGGTCCCAGGAGCTATTTGCGTGTGTCGGGTCTCAGGGGTCCAGCGAGGAGCCACTGCTCTCACCCCCACCTCCCCTGGGTCTGCCCTGTAAGTCCCACCAGGCACAGCACACAATGCTGAGACAGACCTGGCTTCTCGAGTCCTCACAGAGACTGGGCAAGGGGCACTGTTACCCACTTTACAGATGGTGACCCGGGGTCCCCAGCGTCACTGACAGCACATGGTCCAGCAGCAGGGCTGCCTTTTCAACCCCAGCATTGCAGCCGCTCCACAGACCACTCATAGACTCTGCCCCGCTGGTGCCCTCGGGGTTCCGTGGTCCAGAGGGTTTCAGAAGTGCCAGCAGAGAACCAGAGCAACAGGGGAGGGAGTGCCCCTGGTGGGAGGGGGTCCTTCCATGTCACAGGCTCCATGCCAGGGGCTTCAGGGACAGGTGTGTGAGGCACAGGTGTGTACAAGGGGAGGGAGTGCCCCTGGAGGGAGGGGGTCCTTCCATGTCACAGGCTCCATGCCAGGGGCTTCAGGGACAGGTGTGTGAGGCACAGGTGTGTACAAGGGGGGGGAGTGCCCCTGGAGGGAGGGGGTCCTTCCATGTCACAGGCTCCATGCCAGGGGCTTCAGGGACAAGTGTGTGAGGCACAGGTGTGTACAAGGGGCAGGAGTGCAAGGGCAGGTGTGTGCAGTGGGGGGCAGGGGTGTGCAGGGGCAGGTTTGTTGGGAAGAGGGGGCTGCAGGGGCAGGGCTGAGGTTGGGTATGGCAGGAGGGAACCCTGGTCTAGTCACTGTCTCCCCTGCCTGGAGTACTGGGGTGCCTTGCCCTCCACATGCTTGGCCATTGGGAAAGGCCCTCCTAGCGCTTCCCACACCCAGCCCTGCCTGAGGATGGGGTGTTCATTCCCGCGCACGCTCACGGAGAGTCCAGCTGACTAGGCTTCATCCTAACTCCTGATCAGAGCCCAGAGGACAGAGGCATGGGCACTGGGAAAGTGAAAGAAAGTTGTGTTTAACGCGCAAATGGGGTGGGCGTGAGCCACGCAGGATGTGTGGCCTGCTTGAAGAATGCATGCTGGGGTCTGGCGCAGGTGTGGCCGCTCTTCACCCACGCTCTCCTCTCTGCAGCCAGGCCCAGTGGGAGCAGGCCCTGGGCAGCTGCAGCGGCTTCTTCTTCTATGGGATGGAGTGCTTCCTGTCCCATATATTAGTGGAGAGATTGGTCGCCATGAACTTGCAAGGTGAGAGGGGTCCTCTGGCCACGCCTCCATGGGCACAAGATAAATCCATATGAGGGCAGAGCAGGGCCACTGTCATCTGCTGGTGCTGCCCCCACCTGCTGTGGCCACAGGCTCCTCCTGTCTGCAGGTGGACCGCCTCTGCCCGCCCCTGCACACCCTGCCTGGCCCATACAGACATGGCAGCCATGGGGGCATTTGCCCCCCGCCCTTAATTTCTCAGTGTCCCCACTCCCCCTGCCTAGCTTTTCAGACCTGGCAAGCCTGTCAGTGCTGGGCCCAGGAGCTCAGGAAGGACGGGGTGGGCAATTCAGGACTTCGCTGGTCACGGCCCCTCCCTCAGGGCTCCGCTAGTCTAATCGTGGGCACTTGGGGCCTTGCCTTCCCCTTCTCTGCCCACTGGCGTGGAGTGTCTGCCAGGAGTGGCCCTGCTGTGCCTGGCACCATGACATCCCAGCCAGCTCCAGGATGGGGGGCTTTTGCCAGGAGGTGGGGATAGCACAGCAGGCTGAGGGCATGGCATGAGCATGGCAGGTGTGACCGCCGTCTCGAGCGCATCTGTAGGGGCACATCACCCCGTCACACGCCATGGCCTGAGGGCAGCACTGACAGAGACAGCAGTCTGCCCTGGACAGCAGGGATGGCCACTTGGACACCTCAGGGCGAGCGGTCAGGAGGCAGGCATGGCTCAGCCCTGTGCCAAGGCCACCCCCGTCTCAGCTCCTATGGCTGCCACCCTACCAGGATGACCCTGTGCAGGGCCAGCCCACTCGCTGTGACTGTCTATGATGGGGCTGCAGATGGCTCCTCTGTGTGGGGTTGGTGGGAGCCTTTTGGGGACCTGAGAGATGTGGTGCCCCCCATGAGGTGCGTGGGCCCCATGGGGGCACTGAGACCACCCTGCAGGGCAGAGGAAGCCAATGAGGGGTGCCCAGGTGGGCTTCCCACCACTTCCTCTTGCCTGCACAGTCGTCTGGAGGAGGCTATGAAGGGCCTGGGCTCCTGAGACTCGCCAGGTCCACTGTGGCCAGGGTATCCCTGGAAAGAAACTTACGGTCGCGAGGTTGGAGCCTGAAGCTGACTGCGGCCATCATGCCATGCCCTGCCATGCTCTGGGGCCGTGGGGCCCCACACTCCCACCCCTGCGTCGGGCCACGCTGCTGAGCCGCCCTTCCTGCCCTTCCCCCCTTCCTGTCGGCAGAGTGCCAGGTGCTGGTCGTGCTGGACCTGGCGCGGTCCTACCAGAGCATGAAGCGGCACAAGCAGAGCTTGGAGCACAGGAGGTGCCTGGCTGCCCAGGGGAGGAGGTGCAGAGGGCGGAGAGGTCAGACGGGGAGGCGGGGGGTGCCACACCAGAGCAGGGACTCAGGGTGGGTTTCAAGAACTGTGAGAGCCGCTGGGGCGCACATGCATTCCATCAATTGGGGAGATGCATGTGCATGTGGGGGGCAGCTCAGCCGGGCCCCATGGCGCCAGCCCACAGGAGCCGGGTCCCTGCAGCGCCTCCAAGCCATCCCTGGAGGATCCCGTCAACATGGCCATCCTGCTGAGCCTGGTGGGTGTCAAGAGCATCCTGGCGAACCAATGGTCCACACTGCTTCAGGACAACGCGCTGCGGGCCAGCGTCCTTTGGGAAAGTGCGTGGGCACCGGGCACCCCGGGCCTGTCCCACAGCTCTTCAGCAAGGCTGCCAGGGTGTCCACGCCTGGCTGAGGGGTCACTTCTCCCCTAGATCTGTTGGCCGTCGGGAAGCCGGTTGGAGAAACGGTGCGCCTCCTTCAGGAGATGGCTGGTGATGAGGCAGTGAACCAAGGTGAGGGACGCCCTCCGCAGCCACTGCCCGTGGGACACCTGCTCCCCACAGCCCTCCAGGGACAGGTGTCTCGGCTTCCCCGTGGGGAACTGGGATTCCAGACACTAACTAGTAGCCAGAAAGAGGAGGGCTTGTTCTTTCCTGGAAGTTGCCTGCGTCTCTGCACTGCCCCAGCCCCCCTGCAGTGGCACGAGCCTCAGGAGTGACGCCTGCAATGCCGTGTGGCTCCAGAACCCAGAGAGAAAGCATTGAAGTCGTCAGACACAGCGACAGCTCCAGACACGCAAACCCCACGAGCCCGGGGCTCTCTGGAACCAGTGGGAAATCCAGGGGGCAGCTGTGTCAGGGCCCTCCCAGAGCCAAGGGCCGAACGGCCCCTGGATGTGGCCAGGAGTCCCTACCTGGGAAGAGGCCTCCTGGAAGAGGAATGCATGGGCTGAGCGTGGAGAGCAGCCTGACTCACAACACACCCAGCACCTGGCCCTCTCACAGCCTCACGGGGGAAACGTCGGGAAGGGGCACAGGACATGGTCTGGACAGGAGGGACCCCACCCACTCATCCTTCAGAGTCAGCAAAACCCTCCTGCCGTGGTGGGGGAAGTGCAGAGAGGAGCTTCACGGGTGGGACCCTGAGTCGAAGCGCTCAGCAGTGCACGGAAGGGGTGGTCTGCCCTGCCTAGGAAGGCGTCCCCTGACCGAGGCCTTCAGTGTCCGCCACTGGCCAGGAGCTTATTGTGTAGAGAGCATGTGGTCCACATTCTGGGGTGCTGGGCCCAATGACCCATGCTTGTCGGGGGAGGGAGGGAGCGAGGGGCAGGAGGAAGGCGGACGGAGTGCACGCTTGTCCTGCAAACGTGGAGCCGGGTGCAGACACGGAGGCCACTGCACTGTGGTGTAGCTGGTGTGGCTCTCTGCAGGGGAATCTGGGAAGGTCAGAGCCAGGCCGGAGTTGTTCTGCTGCTGCCACTCAGCCATGACCTGCAAGCTCTGGTCCCTGTAGTGGAGGCCTGAGCCCAGGTGACTGACACTGTTGAGAAGGAAGGGGCAGAGGGTGCTGCTCCCTGCAGGGCAGCAGCCACACCCTAGACGGCCGCCCCCTCCCCCAGCAGAGCAGCTCACCTGGCAGAGGGATGGAGCAGGGACGGTGGGCTTCGGGTCAGGGGGTCCGGTCCTGGTGCCATCACCCAGCTGTGCCTTCCTGCCCTGACTCTCCTGGGCCTGGAAACGGTTGGTGACTTGGACACCTTGGAGCAGGAGGGGTGTGCAGGTGGTGGGGGCACCCTGGGAGGCCTGGCAGATGGCAGTGTGTCCCCCTTGGCAGCCTCAGAGTACCTGCCATGCCTCCCGCTGTGCCCTGGCCCTCGGCCAGGCTGGACGTCCTGCGGGTCCTCGGGGTTCACAGCTCCCATCCCTCTCTCCACAGAAGAGGCTTCTCAGACGTTGAAGGACAAGATGCTCCTGCTACTGCAGCCACAGCTCCAAAGCTCCAAGCTCCTTCCCACCACGCTCAACTTGGTGCTGTATGGGCTGCCACACCAAGCCGTTGGGTAGCGTGGGCCTGGACACTGTCCTCCGCCCTGCCCCTCTGCCAACCCATGGCCCTCCTATCCCCACCACGGCTCTCTCTCCCCAGCCCTTGGTGTGGCCTCAGCCTGAGACCTTCCCCCCGTGCCCTCCTGCCGGGCGGTCACCTGGACCTTGAGCTCTGCCTGCCCGTGTGCGCCATGGGGTCTGTGTCGGGGCTGGAGCTGCGTCTCTCCCTAGTGCCAGGACAAGGGCGGCCTCCCATCAGGAGGTTTCCACAGCCGCGGGCTCATTTATGCTGGCAGCAAAACCTCCTTTCCCTGGGGCGGAGGCACCCCCGGCAGAGCCCCAGGAGACAAAGGCTCTCAGCGCCGCGCCGGTGCCGGGTTGCTCAGACCAGGAGCACCGTTAGGACCTGTTAGGCTGTTTTTCATTTGAGTGTTCTAGTAAACAACAAAAGCCAGTCTGTGTGTGTGTGTCTGTGTGTGTGTGTGTGTGTGTGTGTGAGTGTCTGTGTGTGTGTGTGTGTCTGTGTGTGTGTGAGTGTGGGTGTGTGTGGTCTCTGTGTGTGTGTGGTCTCTGTGTGTGTGGTGTGTGAGTGTGTGTGGTCTGTGTGTGTGTGTGTGTGTGGTCTCTGTGAGGCTCTGCATGTGGTCTCTGTGTGTGTGTGTGGTCTCTGTGAGGCTCCGTGTGTGGTTTCTGTGAGGCTCTGTGTGTGGTCTCTGTGTGTGTGTGGTCTCTGAGCGTGTGTGGTCTGTGTGTGTGGTCTCTGTGAGCGTGTGTGGTCTCTGTGAGGCTCTGTGTGTGGTCTCTGTGAGCGTGTGTGGTCTCTGTGTGTGGTCTCCAGGACTCGAGTGTCTGTGTGTGGTCTCTGTGTGTGTGGTCTCTGTGAGGCTCCACGTGTGGTCTCTCTGAGGCTCTGTGTGTGGTCTCCAGGACTCGAGGCTCTGCGTGTGGTCTCTGTGAGTCTCTGCGTGTGGTCTCTGTGAGGCTCTGTGTGTGGTCTCTGGGACTCCAGGCTCTGTGTGTGCTCTGTGAGTCTCTGTGTGTGGTCTCTGTGAGGCTCTGTGTGTGGTCTCTGGGACTCCAGGCTCTGTGTGTGCTCTGTGAGTCTCTGCGTGTGGTCTCTGTGAGTCTCTGCGTGTGGTCTCTGTGAGTCTCTGCGTGTGGTCTCTGTGAGGCTCTGTGTGTGGTCTCTGGGACTCCAGGCTCTGTGTGTGCTCTGTGAGTCTCTGTGTGTGCTCTGTGAGTCTCTGTGTGTGGTCTCTGTGAGTCTCTGTGTGTGGTCTCTGTGAGTCTCTGTGTGTGGTCTCTGTGAGTCTCTGCGTGTGGTCTCTGTGAGTCTCTGCGTGTGGTCTCTGTGAGGCTCTGTGTGTGGTCTCTGGGACTCCAGGCTCTGTGTGTGCTCTGTGAGTCTCTGTGTGTGCTCTGTGAGTCTCTGTGTGTGGTCTCTGTGAGTCTCTGTGTGTGGTCTCTGTGAGTCTCTGTGTGTGGTCTCTGTGAGTCTCTGTGTGTGGTCTCTGTGAGTCTCTGCGTGTGGTCTCTGTGAGTCTCTGCGTGTGGTCTCTGTGAGGCTCTGTGTGTGGTCTCTGGGACTCCAGGCTCTGTGTGTGCTCTGTGAGTCTCTGTGTGTGGTCTCTGTGAGGCTCTGTGTGTGGTCTCTGGGACTCCAGGCTCTGTGTGTGCTCTGTGAGTCTCTGCGTGTGGTCTCTGTGAGTCTCTGCGTGTGGTCTCTGTGAGTCTCTGCGTGTGGTCTCTGTGAGGCTCTGTGTGTGGTCTCTGGGACTCCAGGCTCTGTGTGTGCTCTGTGAGTCTCTGTGTGTGCTCTGTGAGTCTCTGTGTGTGGTCTCTGTGAGTCTCTGTGTGTGGTCTCTGTGAGTCTCTGTGTGTGGTCTCTGTGAGTCTCTGTGTGTGGTCTCTGTGAGTCTCTGTGTGTGGTCTCTGTGAGTCTCTGCGTGTGGTCTCTGTGAGGCTCTGTGTGTGGTCTCTGGGACTCCAGGCTCTGTGTGTGCTCTCTGAGTCTCTGTGTGTGCTCTGTGAGTCTCTGTGTGTGGTCTCTGTGAGGCTCTGTGTGTGGTCTCTGGGACTCCAGGCTCTGTGTGTGCTCTGTGAGGCTCTGTGTGTGGTCTCCAGGACTCGAGGCTCTGCCTGTGGTCTCTGTGAGGCTCTGTGTGTGGTCCCTGGGACTCGAGGTGGCCCCAGGTGGGTGCTTCTGGACCAGCCTCAGCACTGCGGCATGGACACCAGCACCTTCTGGGATGCTGGCCCGTGAGAAACGCACCACTTGAACCCAGCTGCTTTCCGGTGTGTGCTGGGGAGTGTCATGCCAGCCCAGGCAACATCCCCTGCACACACTCAGGGCACCTCAGATGGAACCTTCCCGAGCAAGGAGGCTCGTGGTGGCAGGGTCTGTGTCAGCAAGCACCACATGGAGCTTCTCGTGAAGAGATGCTTTTCTTCTGTGAGCATTCCTGGTGGGCTGCAGCATCCAGGGGGTCCTGGGGGAAGGGACGTGCCTTCCAGATGGCCCTTCTGGATATCTGGATATGTCTCTCCCAACTTGGGCAGATGGGTGGGAGCTGGGGGGTCGAAGGGTGTATTGGTCCATGGGAGGCCATGGGGTCTGCGGAGCTTTCTGGAGACAGGCCTTCCCAACACACATGGGATCTGACCAGGACCAGGGGAAGGCTCAGGACAGCCCTGAAGGGCAGAAGCGTGAGCCTCGCATGCCCAGCCACATGGGGCCACGTGGGCCTGTTTCTTCAGCCTGAGACCGGAAATGTGAAGGCCAGGAGGCAGCCTCCTCCTGCTGAGGGCAACAGGAGCTCAGCCATGTGAGGTCAGGGCTGCCTGGAAACCTCAGAGTTTCCTCCATGTCTGATGGGGAGCAGGGGCAACGGCGCTGTGACGGGGAAGGGTCTGCTGAAGGCCTTCCTGCCCACACTGTGCCTGTGAAGGCCACTCGCCCAGCTCGGTGCCCACCCAAACTCCTGCCGGGTGCCAACCCCAGGCCAGCAATAGCCAAGACAGCTGGGTCAGGACAGGTGGCCCCAAAATGACCCAAAATAGGTCTACGTACGTATTCCCAGATAGGGAATTTTTTAAAGAATAAAGATAACAGGAAATGCTGGAGAAGACACTGATAAACGGACTCTCACACACGGTGCTACAGCCCCTCTGGAAAACAGTTTACCTGATTCTTTAAAGCCACAACCCAGCAATGGCACTTCAGGGCATTTAGCCCAGAAAGCGGGAAATGCACTTCCACACAAATGCACGCACGCGTGTTCATGGCAACCCCATGTCCGTCCACAAGAAAATGGTCAAACTCTGCTCCGTGCACTCAGCAGCGGCGGCAAAGGAACGGTGGCTCCGGCCTGACGGGCCCCCAGGAGTCGGGCTGAGGACAAAGCCAGCATCAGAAGCGTCACAGGCTGCAGCAGGCAGTGTGCCTGGCTCGGGGGCCACCGCTGACCCACCAGTTATGGGTCTTGATGGTGGCAGCAACGCCAGTCCCTACCTGAGAAAGGAATGCCCGTACGACGTGAAAACAGACCACGGTGCCCGCAGTCCACCCACCGCTTGAAGCCACCTCACTTCCGGCTTTGCGGTCGGTCGCTGCAGCTGTGCAGTGTCGCGGCCGGGGAAGGCCGGGGAGCGGGCGCCAAGCGCCGTGCCCTGTTTCTGCGACTTCCCGCGAATCTGTAATGAATTTGACAGAGATTTTAGATGTCTACCTTTGATGATATTGAAAGGTTATGTGTGATTCTCTTTTTGTGTGATTTTTCTTTCTTTAATATATACACACACTTGTTCCAGTTTGTGGGGGGAAAAAGCTAACTAATGACCAGGAAATAAATTGAAATCAGAGCTGCGCTGGAAATATGGGCTTCCTTCTGTGGAGCTGCTGGCGCTCACCCAAACAACAAGAATAAAAGCTTCTGGAAATATTTCATCCACGCAGCAGCACATTTTTTACCCTACGCTGTGTCCACGCATGCGAGAAATATTAAACAGTGAGTGCCATTCCATGCATCAAAGGCTTTAAAATAACTTTCTGAATTATGTCCCGGCAACATAACAAATCACATTATCAATTAGCTTCCATAACAGAAGTGGCATTCTGTAATATATTCCAGCAGAAACGGGATTGCATAGGTGCAATTTATGTCACCCTAAAAACTCTGAGGCAAGAGCAGATGTGTTGCAATTTATTGGAGATAATGGGGGACGGAAGGTGGTCTCCAGGGACACGGCCCTCAGCCTGCAAGTCCCGAGCGCGACACAGAAACCGCGCTGGTGGCTGGGCCTGGGACTTGAGGAGATCTTACCTGGCCGGGAGCATCAGGGGGCCCTCAGGATGGGGGGAGGCAGGGACACTCCTGCACTGCCGTGCCCGCTTGGCCCGGGGCCGGGTGAGGATGAGCTCCATCTTCTCCATGGAAAGTGGCCGGGAACCCTGGCCTGGGCCTTTGGGGGAGCACAAGGTGAGGCTGACTGTGCCCACACCGGGCGCTGTCCCCCGCACCGCCCCAGCTTCCCGACAGTGTGCTGGGGGAGGTGACGTCCTTTCTGCCCCTGTGCTTCCCTCCCACAAGGCCTTGTCCTGCTCAGGCCCTAGATGGGTGGACGGGTGCCCCCAACAAGCTGCCCCATCTGGTGCCCTCAGTTTTCCACCCTCTAAAAATGTCCGTTTATTAGTTTACAGATTGAAAATGTGTAGAGGTTTAGAACGAGGGTTTTTAAGACGCCCTTGCTCATGGCCCGAGCCCCAAGCCACAGCAGCCAGCCATATTTAAGGGCTCCTTCTGGTTCCCGTCAGCCTCGGTTCCTGCACCGACAGCTTGTGCCTTGTCTTCACTAACTCTGGTGGCTTCTCCATTCGGAGGTCAAGTCAAAGTCCTGCTTTGAAGCATCCCTCACCCTGTGACAAGCCCCTGGCCAGCACCTCTAAAGGAGCGTGAGTTCCCGGCACCCCAGCTCTGGACGCAGCCTCAGCCCCTCACTGCTCCGGTGGAGGCGGCCTCTCGCCGCAGCAGAGTGGGCTGGGGGGGTGTGGGCACAGTCGGTGCCCCCATCCTATACCCACTGGGGGTCACACGTGGCCTGGAAGTTCCCACCCCAAAGGCCATGGGAAGGTCAAAGGGTGTGGCCAGCACCCTGCAGAAGGTCCTCTTAACCCTCAGGTGCCCCTCGAAGCCCCCGTCGGCCCCCACCCCACCCTCCTCTCTCGATTGGGCAGCCTGGGGGCCTGGCCTGGATGCCCTCAGGTTCCCAGAGGTCCCAGGATGTCGTGAGCCACAGCCTGGCCGTCCTCCCTGGAAACTTGGGGGCTCTGGGTCTCCCAACTCACAGGCACAGCCGAGAGGGTCTTCAGACAGAGTTGGATGAAGGAGCGAGGCAGGTTAATAAAACTAAAATGTTCACAGACGCTTGTATATAAATTTCTATTAAGTTGCCTCATCCAAGGTTGGTCTCTAATAGTTTAATTTCTATGTTAAATAATTAAAACTCTATCTTCATTTGCTGTGAACAATTGTTTTCCTTAATGATCTTCCCAGAGGAGCCAGTAATTTTATATCTTGTAAAAATGATTAAATGGCGTCATTATCTCATATCTCTGAAATGTAACTCAGCAACTCCAGGGAAGGACATTTGTATTCAATTAATGCTCCCTCGCGTGAGATGTGGGTGTCACCTCGTGCCAGCCTCGCCCGGCTGGCCTCGTTTTATGGTGACGATGATGAAGATGGAAACAACCAGTTTAATTATCCCATTTCCAACACAGAAATCCATTTCCAATACGTCTTCACCCTTAAGAATAAAAGGCAGCCGTGGTTCCTGGGAAGGGCACGTGGAGCGAGAGCCCTGCGTGGGGACAGGGTCTTGGGTACAGGGCGGAGGGAACAGGGACGTGGGGACAAGGATGTGGGGACAGGGTGAGGGGACCCAGCCAAGGGTTAGACCTGAGGCTGTGAGGCCACTCGGCTGCCCAACCCTCTCCGGGCTCCCTTCCTGAGTGCAGGGCTGGGCCCTGGGAGCTCCCTGCCCCTCCCTGCTGAACTCAGGGTTCTGCACCCTCTGAGGGATCCCTCACCTCTGTCCTGTTCCCAGGGGTTCCCCTCCCCCGCCCCTCCCCCACGCCCCCCTCTGGCCCCACAGCCTCTCAAGCTGAGCTCCAAGGGGCCTGGACGTAGGTTCCTGGGATGGCCCCACTCGCTGGGCTGACACGCTGACCCCCGACAGCCCATCCCACTGTCCTCGAGTGTCATCAGCATGGCATGGAGGGGCTCCCGCCGTGAGGGTGACTGGAGGGACACGCCCGCCTGGCTACTCATCACCGCACTGGTGGCCAGTGTAATCTAATTGTCTGACATTTTTATCACAATTCATCCGGACCGGAGAGAGAAGGCTAGATTGATACCCCATGCAGTCGGCTAATGGCCCGCACGGCACTGACGGCCAAATTACAGGGAGCTCTTAAATGTTCTGATTACAGATTTTAATACTTTGTGACAAGAGGCAAGAGGTGGGTTAAGATAATGGGGACGCGGCCGAGCTCTGCCTGCTGCCTGCAGCTGGGGCCCGCCCAGACCTGCTCATCTTTCTTGCCCTGCCCTGACTCCAGACTGGGTGGGACTGGGGTGCTGGGAGGACTTGGGGTGCTCAACAGCTCGGACAGAGACCAGGGGCCGGGCCCTGTGACCCATGACCCCAGGAGACCTCATCTTTGGAAGGAGGCTCTCAAGGCCCAGAACCACCCCCTGCAGAGCTGCAGCTGGAGCCCCCAACAGAGGCTGCACCCCACATCCCTGAGGGCAGAAGGCTGGACCCAGGACTGTCCCTTTTGTAGGCTTGAGAAGGATTTTTCCTGGGAATCCCAGCCTCAGAATGTCCTGCCACCTTTGAGGAGCTTGGAGATCCCAGCCCCTAAATACTGGCGGACCTACAACAGGGTAAGACAGCCCCCACCGCTGCCCCGCAAAATCAGGCCCCATGAAAGGAGGAGCCAAGGTCTTGGGGCCACAGGACTCACTCGGAAGGGAGAGGAGTGGCCCCATCACAAGCAGCTTTGCTCTCTGAGCTACGAGGGCCCCTCCCCTCCCTTCTCCCCATCACTGAGCCCCAGCCCTGCAGGGACAGGGGCTGAGACTTCCCAGAATGCTGTGCCTTTCCCGAGGACCAGTTCTTGCTGATTGAAGAAATAGGAGTCAGAGAGAACCAGGGTCCCTTAGTAACAGATCCCCCCATTAATGGCTGGTTCGAGGCCAGCCTCCCAGGGTCCTTTAGAAATCTCACACCTGTAATCCCAGCACTTTTGGAGGCCAAGGCAGGTGGATCACGAGGTCAAGAGACCGAGACCATCCTGGCCAACATGATGAAACCCCGTCTCTGCTAAAAATTCAAAATTAGCAGGGCATGGTGGTGTGTGTCTGTAATCCCAGCTAGTTGGGAGGCTGAGGCAGGAGAATCCCTTGAACTTGGGAGGCAGAGGTTGTAGTGAGCCCAGATCTTGCCACTGCACTCCAGCCTGGTAATAGAGCAAGACTCTGTCTCAAAAAAAAAAAAAAAAAAACACACACACAGAAATAGACCTCCCATTCCTGGCCACGTGCACAGCCAGCCACCCTTGCAACACGTGTGGCCATTTTACTAAGTTCTGGGTCGAGGGATGTCCATAAAAGGAAAGGCTTGCTCTTTTTATTCCTGTCTGCAGACTGGAACAGAATCTGATGGCTGGAGCTTGGAAGCCATATTGTGCTGTGAGGCAGAACCTAGATGCCGAGGATGGCACAGCCACAGTTGGAAGGAGCCAACTCCCCAACTCTTCGGGGTCAGGAGCTTCCCATCCTGAGCAGCTCGCCTCGGACTCCGTAAACACGAGTGAGCAACAGCATTGCCTCTGGTTTAGTTCTCACCAGAGAACCTGATCCTGTGGACGCCATGTACCATGCCTGGGGCAGGGGTCCCAGAAACGCATTTCCCCCTCAAACGTGGAGTCCTCGAGAGCAGGACTGCATGGACTTCGAGGGTGGAGCCTGGGCCTGCTCCCCAAGGCCGCTGCGATTCCAGAATCACTTCCAGGGTGATGGTGTCGTTCCTGAGGCCATTCTATCCTGCCTTATCCAGGAATTCTGACCCCTGCAAGAGGCCAGGCGGTAGAGAGGGATGAGGGGTACTGTGGGCAGAGGACCAGCCCTCGAGAGCAAGGCTGCAGAGGGGATGGCCCAGCATGAGGAAATTCAGGCTCTGTTCTGGTTACACAGCTTCTCTGGGGAGGCAGGAGGGCCCAGCCACAGCAGAGACTTGAATGCCGAAAGAAGAAACAGGCAGGGCTGTCCCCACCCCCACTGCAGAGAGACATCCCCACCCTCACCACGGATAGACATCCCCACCCCCACCTCAGATATATGTCCCAGGCTCAGGTGAGGCGTCCCGGGCTCGGGTGAGGTTTCCCGGGCTCAGGTGAGCTTTCCTGGGTGAGGTTTCCCGGGCTCAGGTGAGCTTTCCTGGGTGAGGTTTCCCGGGCTCAGGTGAGCTTTCCTGGGTGAGGTTTCCCGGGCTCAGGTGAGCTTTCCTGGGTGAGGTTTCCGGGCTCGGGTGAGCTTTCCTGGGTGAGGTTTCTGGGCTCGGGTGAGCTTTCCTGGGTGAGGCGTCCCGGGCTCGGGTGAGCTTTCCTGGGTGAGGCGTCCCGGGCTCGGGTGAGCTTTCCTGGGTGAGGCGTCCCGGGCTCGGGTGAGCTTTCCTGGGTGAGGCGTCCCGGGCTCGGGTGAGCTTTCCTGGGTGAGGCGTCCCGGGCTCGGGTGAGCTTTCCTGGGTGAGGCGTCCCGGGCTCGGGTGAGCTTTCCTGGGTGAGGCGTCCCGGGCTCGGGTGAGCTTTCCTGGGTGAGGCGTCCCGGGCTCGGGTGAGCTTTCCTGGGTGAGGTTTCCTGGGTGAGGCGTCCCGGGCTCGGGTGAGGTTTCCTGGGTGAGGCGTCCCGGGCTCAGGTGAGCTTTCCTGGGTGAGGTTTCCCGGGCTCAGGTGAGCTTTCCTGGGTGAGGTTTCCCGGGCTCAGGTGAGCTTTCCTGGGTGAGGTTTCCGGGCTCAGGTGAGGTTTCCTGGGTGAGGCATCCCGGGCTCAGGTGAGCTTTCCTGGGTGAGGTTTCCCAGGCTCAGGTGAGCTTTCCTGGGTGAGGTTTCCGGGCTCAGGTGAGGTTTCCTGGGTGAGGCGTCCCGGGCTCGGGTGAGGTTTCCTGGGTGAGGCGTCCCGGGCTCGGGTGAGCTTTCCTGGGTGAGGCGTCCCGGGCTCGGGTGAGGCGTACACTGGGGCATCACCTTCCCTTCTCTCCTCTCCCGAGAGCACCATCACATCACTTGGGCTGAAATCCTGGCGCAGGCTTTAGCCGAGGAGGGGTTTACTGGCTCTGGGTGGTAAAGCCCTGCCCACCTGCGCTGTGGGACAGGGCGTGGAAGGTGGCTGTGTGGCCTGAGGGGTGGCAAGGAAGCTGTGGAGCCGCCTGCCCCTGGCATCTGTGTTGGGGTTGCCTCTCCCGAGGAGGCCCTGCAGCCCAGTACTCCCCACACCCCACAGGACCCCTGTCCCATGGCTCACCATGCAGCATGCTCGAGGGCTATGGCAGAAATGGATCCACAGCTCCCCTGAGCAGCCAGAAGCTACCCCTCCTCCCGCTGCGGAGGACATTCCTTCTTCCCAGCCCCTTCTCCTAACTCACTGAGCAAAACCTGGGGCAACCAGGGCCCAGCACCCAAAATATCCCTGGTCCTTCCAAGTCCAGTTCTACAATGAACTCCACAGCCACACACTGCCTCAGTCCACCCATCTCCATTCGGCTTGTGAGCCACTGTGACCCCAGGCTTCGCCCTGGATGTGCCCATCCTGGAATCCCATGCATCAGGGCAGCACGCGTGAGGCCCAGCCACGACTGCAGCCGGATTTCCCAGGGGAAGACGCACAACCCCCACCTCATCCAGCCAGCCACCTCGACCACCTCTGGGTCACACCATAAATCATGGCTCCTAACAGGATTGTTCTGTCACATAACAGCAATGGGGGACACTGGGGGAGGCGAGAAGGGCCACAGAAGAGAAAACAACCCAAGACCACGCAGACCCGAGTGGCGCCTGAGCTGTATCCACGTGGTTGCAGGAAGAGGAGCCACGGAACCACATTAAACTGGAATAATTCCACCAAGGTAATGT
Source organism: Callithrix jacchus (assembly GCF_049354715.1). Taxonomy (NCBI): domain Eukaryota; kingdom Metazoa; phylum Chordata; class Mammalia; order Primates; family Cebidae; genus Callithrix; species Callithrix jacchus. Next base: position 126,123,593 of record NC_133513.1, on the reverse strand, counting down.
GTCCAAAGAGTCATCTTGACTAAAAGTACTACATAAGTTTTGTTTCTTGCAATGACAGTCTTAGTTTGTTTAAAAATCATGTTTTACTCTTTTGTCTTGTGACCTGACCAAGGCCACCAGTTCCAGCCACAGCCACACTTTTCTCTGCACTACAGTTTTAGCAAGAAAAAATCCGGAGCCAAGAACATACTCACAGTATTTTTTCATTTTTTGTATTTTTCTTACCTTACCTGAATATAAGAAATAGTTCATATCATTTCTAAAATCAAAATGGAAAAAAATTCTCACACCAAAAAAAATTTAATCGAGCTTATTTATAATCTGTTCCACTCTCCCCAAAGGTAGACAAGTTCTATCAATGTGCTTGGTCAAAGGAAGATTTCCTATTCATAAAACACACCACTGGCCGGGCGCGGCGGCTCATGCCCGTGATCCTGGCACTTTGGGAGGCTGAGGTGGGCGGATCCCAAGGTCAGGAGTTAGAGACCAGCCTAACCAACACGGTGAAGCCCCGTCTCTACTAGAAATACAAAAACTAGCTGGGCGTGGTGGCACACGCCCATAATCGCAGCTACTCAGGAGGCTGAGGCAGGAGAATCACTTGAACCCAGGAAGTGGAGGTTGCAGTGAGCCGAGATCAGGCCACTGCACTATAGCGTGAGTGACAGGGCAAGACTCCATCTCAAAAAACAACAGCAAAAGGAATCAGGCCAGGGCGACAGCAGCAGCGGCTGGCGATTCCGCATCGGCGAGTCTGTGCAGTTCTGCGGCTTCCCTTGAATTCAGCAGAATAGGATTTTTCTCCTCATGTCCCTGCCTCTTGTGGCAATGACAATCTCCCATCGATCCTAATTCCTGAGGAGGTGCTGGTTTGGAAAGGTCCCATGTTTGAAGGAATGGCTGCCCTGGCACCCAGACACCGAGGTGGCAGCAGGCTCTGACCTCCACGCGTGTTCCCACACCTCCCCGAGGGTGGCAGCTCCCACCTTGGTGTGGGCACAAGCCTAACAGGCAGTTCTTGATGCCCATCCGCTGCCACCACAGAAATCCTGACATGGAGCCACCAGTGCCTGTGCTGCCTGCCCGGCGTGGACCCTCAGCCATCCCAGTGAGAAGGGGGGCTGGCACGTTGGGAGGCTGAAGGCCCAGGACCGGGCTGGCACACCCGGGCTGCACACTGGATGGCTCCCAGAGCAGGTCCTGGGCGAGCTCCCTACGGGACCCCAGGAATCCGCTGTCGCCGTGGCTCAGAGGCTCCAGCGGGTGGAAAAGAACAGAAAGGTTTACGTGCGGAGTGCGAGGGGCAGCCTTGAGAAGGGCCAGCCCACCCAACACAGCACGGCAGACGCTCACGGGAGAAAAAGCGCCACCTCCATGCTGCCGTTCATCCACCTGGAGATGCCGTGGCCGCCTCTAGGGTGGCTCAGAAGTTGCCTCGTATCTCCAGTCGTCCTCACAGCAAATCTCAGCAGTGAAATGGCTGCTCACAGTGGCCCTGGGTTTATGGAAAGGGTTCCAGGTGTTTGTATTTGGGGACCAGCCTGCTGGGGTGACCTGATGTCCTGGTGAGACGTGGCCCCTGCGGCCTCACCACCATCACAGGCAGTGTCTTTGGCTGTGACTTCAAACCTGGTCAAACCCTGTGTCCCTGGAGAGTGCTGGGAACCAGGGCAAGCTCCCCCTGGACTCGGCGCCAGCACCAAGGGAAGTGTCCGTGCCCAAGGTTGGTCCCAGGGCTTCCAGGAACTCAGGCACCACCCGCTCGGTCGGATGAGGTGAGCCACACTTCCTAAATCGTTTATTAGTAAAAATAAGACATGTTCACAGAAAAAAGAAGCTGAAGCACAGCTCGGATACAATGGAGAAATGCGGCCTGTGCCCGCCGGCTCCTCCCTGCAGAGGCGCCCACGGGTTTGTGCTCAGAGGCTCCTCCGGGCTCTCCAGTGCATGTTTACACAGCTAACGATGAAGTGACACCTCTGTTTGTTTATTATTATTTCTCGAGATGGAGTCTCGCTCTGTCGCCCAGCCTGGACTGCAGTGGCTTAATCTCTGCTCACGGCAACCTCTGACTCTAGGATTCAAGTGATTCTCCTTCCTCAGCCTCCCGAGTGGCTGCTGTTACAGGTGCCCGGCACCACATCCAGCTAATTTTTATATTTTTAGTTGAAATGGGGTTCACTATGTTGTCCAGGCTGGTCTCGAACTCCTGTCCTCAAGTGATCCACCCACCCAGGGGACCCTGGGGACGAGGCCCATGCTCACCTCCTCCTGTGCCCTCTCCTGGAGCGTGCGACCCCATCTCCCAGGGAACTTGAAACCCGGGCTCAGGAGCCCTTTGTGCCTGGGAGGCGGGGTTCAGTGCGCTCAATGCTCCTGGGAGAAGCAGAGCAAGTTGCCTTGCCTGGGCAGGAGGTGAAATCTAGTTGGAAAACATGGATTAATTTAGATTAATTGCGTTCGACTCAGCCAGGGACTCTTCCCAGGCTCCCGAGTGCCTGCCCTGTCAGTGCACCCAGACCTCCCTAACCCCCCAACTGCCTCCTCCCCCACAGCCCCTCCGGCCCCCACTCCTCCCCCACAGCCCCGCCGGCCCCCACTCCTCCCCCGCAGCCCCACCGGCCCTCACTCCTCCCCCGCAGTCCCTCCAGCCTCCACTCCTCCCCCACAGCCCCACCGGCCCTCACTCCTCCCCTGCAGCCCCTCCAGGTCTTCCTGTTGGGCTCCTTTGACTCCAAGGCCCGAAGTGTTTCCAGAACGAATCCTCACGGGAAGCCTGTGCCCCCTCTAGGGTGGCTGTGTGGGCAGCCTCGGGGTGTGGGACCCTAAATCGTTTATTAATAAAAATAAGACATGTTCACAGAAAAAAGAACACCCCAGGCAGGGGGTGCCAGACCCAGCTGCGGTGGGAGAGCTGCAGGCAGCCGGCCTCAGGGACTCATGCCCAGACCAGGACCTCGGGCAGTGGCTCCCTGCCCCAGCCTTACAGTGGACACTCTCCAGCTCAGCTCAGGCCATGTGGTGGGGCTGAGTTTGGTCTACAGAACAAGACCCAGCCCTGTCCCACAGATGCCGACTCACCTGAAGCCCCAGGCCCCAGACTTGCTTTCGACTGCCAGGCCAGACAAGCCCTGGTTCCCAAGGGCAGGGCCCCTCCGCTGGGAGCAGAGGCTGGGGAGCACCCCTCCAACCACAGATGGTATTTCTGTTAAGCTGACGCAGACAGAATGTCTGGGGAGGGGCCGCTCAGCCAGGGGGCTTCACATAGCAGCTGCGTCCCCCAGAAGTCACAGGCCACTCCCCATGCAGGGCGCCCCGTCCTGTAAACCCTCTCATGCGCGATGCCATTGTGAAGGCTCTGGAGATGAGGCCTCGCTGGCCTGGACACCGGGGATTCCCCACTTTGGGGTCTTCTGAACGACCTGCACTGGGTCCTGGCGGCAGCCCCTGCTCTCCCACAGCACCCAGGCAGAGGGCAGCCTCACCGGCGCCGCATGGTGACCAGCACAGGCTCTCAGCCTCCTGTGACACCTGTGACCCCGTGTGGCCACGGTTGCTGCCGGGGCCCCTGCGAGCCCTGCTCCAGCCTGAGCTCTGCCTGCCACTGGGCCAGTCGAGACCCAGTCGAGGATAAATGGACAGTGACACCCTGAGAGCTCAGAGCACCTGGAAGGGTGGGGCTCAGACAGTCCTGAGCTGGAGCCACCCCACACTTGGCCCCAGTCACACAGACGTGGCCGCGGAGGCCACTAGACACTCAGGGCCTGGGCTTCTGTGAAGACCTGGCCAGGAAGGGGCCCTGAGAGCCTGTGGAGATGCCCACTGTCAGAAGGCACTGGCCGTGGCACCACAGGACCCCTCACTCGCCTGGGGACCCTCACCCACCAGGAAGCCCCTACAGAGTGCCGTGGCCCAGCCTGGAGGGGCACCAGGAAGCAGCCCCTCCGGAAGCCCTCACTTGGCTGACACTGGTCCAAGCTCATCCTCGGATCACAGCCAAGGCGCCGGAGCAGGCTCCTGACACAAATCTCCGAGAGCTCAGCACTCAATTAGTGCGTGCGCCACGTGGCCAGACACCGAGAGGCCCCGGGAGAGAGCTCATTATGCCGGCTGCACATCTGGTGCCCCGGAGCCCTGGGGAATTAGCTCCAGGCGTGATTTACAGCCATGTCTCCTTGTCCTTTCCTGAAGGAGACAAGATTCTTGGGACCCCAGAGAAGAGTGCCTCTGAGGCAGTTCGTGGCCGACCCACCTAAGGCGTGGCCCCTCCACATCTGCAGCCACAGTGGCTCACCTGCTCCCGGGCAGTCTTCTTCAGTGACTGAAGGCCACTCAGTCACCACCGCCCGCCCCCCCACCGCCGGGCTCCTGTGTTCACAGGGCACACAGGTGGGATGGTGGCTTCTGGCATGGGCTCTGATGTCCTCAAGGGATGGTATTGCCCGGGGGCCACCCCAGCCAGAAGCTGGGGGGTATTGTGTGCTGGGTGCTGCAGGGGCAAAGACCCCTTTCTGGCTCAGCTTTTTGGGGGACTGGGGGACCCAGGTGGCCAAAGGTCTCCAGCTGAGGGCCAGGTGCCTCCAGAGGAAGAAGAGCTGCACCCAGCTGCTCCACAGAGCCGCCCTCAAGTGCCAGAGGCCCCCTTGGAGGGCCACTCACCTCTGTGGGCTCCACCGAACTCCTCCAGGCATGGGCATCTGGTGTCCTTGTCCCAGGAGCCATGAAGGACCCAGGAGGGGAGGCAGCACTGGTCCCTCAGGGGCTATGAGATGCCTACGTGGAGACGGGGAGGTCCCAGGCAGTGCACCCTGAGAAGTGGCACAGATGTGAGGTCCTCAGCACCCGGCAGGGAGGCAAGAGGGCCCTGGAGGTGTCTGTCCACCAGCAGGACTGCTGACCCGGGGGGTCCTGAGGACCAGCCTGGAAGGAGGCAGAAAATGAGAGACGAACAGGGACGAAACCAGCCTGCAGCCCAGAGGCCGAGGCAAGCAGGTGGGTGTCAAGCCAAAGTTACACGGCCAGAAACTTGAGCAGTGCCGACAGATGGGGCAGCTCAGCTCGAGACCAAGGAGCTTGGGACGTGCCACTTCCTTTCAGAGCCTCACCTGAGAAGTGAGTGAGGATGATGGATTCCATTAGCAGAAGGTGGGGCAATGGCACAGGGCACCTCCCAGCAGCCAGGGGTCCCAGGGACACATCCCCAAACCGTGAACACCAGGGAGGAGAGACGCAGCCTGCCCAGTGTAGACGCTGCACACCCACACGGTTCCTGGGGTCCAGCGTGCGGGTAGAGATGTCCACAGCAGGGCTGAGGCTGAAGACAAGCGTCCCTGGAATCCCTCCGCACCAGAGCTGAGACCCCTCACAGGGCCACTGCAGCCTCCAGTGCTGCCTTGGCCGCTGGTCAGAGCCGGCAGTGCTTCAGCAGAAAAAGACCTCTGCCGAGGGATTTTAAAAGAGTGTCCTCCCAATGAGCACAGGGCCCAGATGGCATCTGGGTGTTGAAGGACCCTGTGGTGAGGGCATGCCTGCTGTCCCTGGGACCTCCAGACCCACTGCCCCTCCTACCCCAAGCTCCACTGCTCAGAGCCTGGCCCACCTGCACCCCCGGGTGCCCAGGTGCCCTCCTGGGAGGACAGGACCTTGTCTCTTGGTGGCACTGTGGGTCCCTCAGAGCCCTCCGTCTGGTTCCTGGCAGGGCAGGGTCACCTCCTAGCACCATCGGCTGCTTCTGGTCTCTCCCACCCAGGGGCACGGTGGGGAATCTCTGAATGCCCCTTCCCTGGGGAGCAGGAATACTTGAAACCTCTTTGGCCTGGCCAGAGCAGTTTCTACTATGCCCACCAGAACCCAAGGCTAAGCCATCGGGGAGACCAGAAGGCCCAGTGTCCAGCCCCTGCCCCACCTTGGGCACTGCTCCCTGCCCACCACCCCCCCCCCACCCCAGACAGCCTGGGATGGAGACTCTGTGGGTGGGAGATGCTGCAGGGTCCAGGTGAAGAGCCGTGTGTGGGAGGGCAGGTGGCCCGCAGTGTCTCCATCACAAGAAGAAAGGGATGCCCGGGACAACAGAAGAACTCCGTTCCAGGGGAAGAACGGGGCCTACTTTCTGTGCTTTCGATGGGTGCTGCAGGCTGCTGCATTTACTAAAATAAGTGACTTAGAAAGAACAGGAGCTGGAGGAAAACCAGAGGCTCAGGATTCAGGGAGGGGCACTGCAAGGTGGGAGGGGCCCAGTGAAGCCAGAGCTTCGGCAAAGCCCGGGGCGGGTGGGGCCCACCCCAAAGGGGTGCTTGGAGTTGCAGCAAGCTCTCCCTCCCCTGCCCTCCAGGTCCACCAGCCCTGCTGGCCAGTGAAGCTGCTCCCTGCCAGGGAGGGTGGGCAGCCTTGGCACCCCTGCCCACTCCCCTTCCCCTGCCCTCTTTCTTAGCTCCCCGACCCACTGGTGTTCCGGATTCCACAGCCTGGCCCACAGCTTTCAGGGAGAGTGTTGGGTGCTCGGGCACCCGCTGTGGCCCTGTCCCAGCCTCCAGCAAGCATGCACCCTGTCCTGGCCTCTCAGGATGGGAGAAGCAGTGTCCTCTCCCCAGAGCCTGCTCCTCTACTTTACATTGACCAGTTAGTGTTGGCGAGTGGGCAAGAGGCCACCATAGCCCGGAGGACGGGGCACCTGGACCCCCCCACCCGGAGCTGGGACCCCGGAAGCCACCTGGGCTCTGCATGGACACCCTCCAGCTCATAGCTGGGGCTGTCTGAGCTTGGTCTAAACAGCAAGACCTCAGGCTCCGCTGGGAGGGGCCCTGTGGCTTGGGGAGGTCTGGAACTACCTCCACAGTGCCTGCTCCTCCCAGCGAGAAGTGGGGTGCGCAGTCCTCCCTCTCCCACCCATGCCCAAGCTCTAAAAATCCCTCTGAGGCCTGCAGCTGTCTTCCTTCCCCCGTCGGCATTAACTCAGTCTTGGCGGTCCCCGCATCCAGCCAGGTGCTGAGAAGGAGGCGACATCAGAAGCACCCACCGATGCCTTCAGCCGGGGGCTGGTGCCGAGACGGGCAGCTGTGCTGGGCGGGAGTGTGGGGGCTGCACCAGACCAGGTGGCCAAGAAGGCGTTCCTCAAGCTGAGACCCAGTGGAGGAGGTGAGTCATGTAAAGTGGGGGGAAGAGTGGCCAAGGTGGGTGAGTCTGCGGGCCACGACGGGAGGGCCTGGCAGGCATGGGATGGAATTAGGTGGCCGCAGGTGGCGGTGGGGCCTCAAGGCCTCTGAAATAAAGCACACCAGGCCGGCAGCACTGGAGGTGTGTGTGAGAAGGGGCCAGGCTGTGCCAAAATGAGGATGGAAGTCTCCTCTGCCCACCTAGGGGTGTCACTACCCACCCCTGGGCAAGTTTCCACTCCAGCCCTCCGAGCTCATGGCCTTTCAGACCTGACTGGGTCCCTGGTGGGCCCAGTGGGGCCCCAGGGCTGCCTGGCTGGGATCTGCGCCTGCCTCCCAGCTCTTTGCTGCTGCTCCGGCCAGGCTGCCCCAGAGAGCACCGGAGATGCGGGGGAGGCAGGGCCCCTCCCACTGTGCTGGGGGGTGGGGATGGGGTTTTCTCCAGCCCCCGCTTGGGCTCCAGGGGGCCCTGGTAACTCCACCTCTCCGCTTCCAAGGGTGGCCACCACGGAGGGTTCCCTTGGGTCATCTTGTTTTTTTTTAGTCTGGTCACAAGGCCGCACGGAGGCCCGGTCTGTGTCTGGAACGCCTGGTGCGATTGCTTGTCAAGCTTGGAGAGGCTGGAAACTCGCTCACTTCAGGGAAAGGGACGAGCAGGGCCTTTGCCGGCGACTACCAGGAGACCCAAGCCCCGGGGGCGCAGTCAGGGCAGCAGCTTAGCAGTTCGCCGAGGGCTGCGCGGGACAAGTCATTTCCGTGTAAATCAGGGCTTTGTGAACTCCCGTGGCCTGGGCGTCTGAAGGCGAATCCCGGCTCCCTCGGTGTGGAGTCCTGTGGCCCGCCGGCCCCCTCCCGCCGCCCCCCAGCCCCCAACGGACACGGGACCGGGACACCTGGGCCTAGGCCGCCTCTCCTTCCCGGCCCGGGACCCCCGCCCGGCCCCCCATCGTCCGCTCCACCCCCGCAGACGCCGCGGGGGTGCGGCGCGTTTGCTGCTCGTGACCTGCCCGCTTCCGGGGTCGGGGTCCGGGCCCGCTGCGTTCACGTTGCTCCTCCGGAACAGCCCGGGCGCAGGAGGAGCCCCGCAAATACATGCTGAATGAATAAAAAAACGTGGAACGGTCTCTGCCAACCCGCGCGCCCGGTTTCCCAGCGCTGAGCGTTGGCGCCGGACGTTTCCTCCCAGGCCAGGAGGTGGCATTCGCGAACTTCTTCGGGCGGCGGAGGCTCTCGGACCTCCCTGGGAGGAGGGGGCGGCGCCTGGGGGACGCCGGAGCAAAGGTGCCGCCGGGGGCTGGAGAGGGGGCGGGGCCCGGAGTTGGAGCCGGGAAGCGTCGAGAGGTGAAGCCGCTGGGCCCGGCCCGCAGCTCCGCGGGGAGGAGGCAGGAGCGCGCAAGGGGCGCAGGCGGGAAGCCAGGTGGGACTCGGCACCTGCGGAGCGCGCCGAGAAGCCTACGGCTTAGAAGAACCTGGAAAAGGGACCGCCCTTATCCGGCTTTGCTGGCGCCCCCAACTCGCCAGGCCCCCACCCCAATCCCGCGCCCCGGCCCGCCCCATTCCGAGCTCCTGGCCCCTGGAGAGCCGCGCACTCCGCAGCCAGTGAGACGCCAGCCCCACCCGCGACCCACGCTCTCTCGCGTTAGCTCAGGGAGGACCTGGAGGCGCAGACAGACCCAGGGTCGCCCGGCCCCGGCGCAGCGCCTCCAGGTCTCCGTTTCCTAAGGCCAAAAACGGTGCTAACGACGCCTCTAGCCCGCCCCGGGTGTGAGGAGCCGCAGAGCCCGTCCGAGCGCGGCTTTCCTCCCGCCGTTCCGTCGCGTGCGCCTCCCCTAGCCTCGGTTCAGGCCACCCGCGCCCCTCCCGGCCCGCCCAGGGTCTGTTCCGCTGCGCTGAGCGGGGGTTCCAGGGCGAGAGCCGGCCCCGCCCCCAGCCCGCAGACCCCGCGTCGCCTCTCAGACCCGAGCTTTGGCCGCCGCGCCGTCGCCTTGGGGTTCTCGTAGGGGCCCGAATCCGACCCTGGAGGGCCCTTCCTCGCATTTCCTTGGAGGAGCGGGTCGGGCCGGGCGCTGGGGGGTCCCCGAGCCAGGCTCCAAAGGGCCGGATCTCCGGCGGGGCAGCCGCGCCCAGTCGAGTCCCAATCGAATCGAGTGCGGACCCGCCGGGGGAAGCGAAACCCCCGTGAGCGCGGGGCTGCACCTCCGTTGAGGGGAATCCTACGCCGCGCCGCCGGGCCCCGAGCGCGCACAGCAGAGGCAGGAGCCGCCGCACAACTGCCCCGGAGTTTGGCCGCAAGTGGCTTAAGCCGCCTCCCGGGAGCGACCGGCAGCGCCGAGCCCCCGCCTCTAACGGCACAAAACGAAAATGGAACCCTAGAGGGGAGCGGCGGGCGCGGGCCTGAGGCCTCGGCCCCGAGCCCTGAGCGTCGCCCTCTTCCGCGGCACCGACACCCTGGCGGCCGCGGCGAAACGAGAAAGTCGTTGCTGACGGACCCCCCAGGCCCGGGAGAGGCCCGGAGGCGGCTGTCCCGGTGCACACATTCGGGGCGTGGCTCCCCACGGGCGGCGGGTCACAGTCAGCCGTCCCGTGTCCCTAAGTGAATGAGACGCGTCCCCGGAGGTGCAAGAGGTGGCCGCCCCAGAGGTGGCTCGGCGGCCGCCTGCGCCGGGGCGGGAGTGGAGTTTCCGCTCGTCCCCGGGATGAGTGAGCGGCTCCTGGTTCCGGGGAGGGCACAGGCCCTGCGTGCGCCTCTAAAGCCGCTGCGCTCCCAGCCCGCACCCACGTGAGGCCCTGGACGTATCTCCGCGCTGAGGCTGCCCTGGTCACTGTTCTCCCCGCCAGGGATTCGAGAGAGACCGCCCGTGGGCGAAGTCGTGGGCCCGGGTTACATCCTCGGTAACCCCCAGCGGGGAGACCCCGAAATCCCGGCAGGAGGTGGATGACGGGCAGCGCTGGGAGTCAGGGCCGCGTGTGTGGCCCCGGGACTCCCGCTCCCGCCGGCGTCGCACCGCTGCCAACGCCATCCGTTCGATGGGGAAACCAGAAGATCCGCGCGGGCCTCGCCCGGCTGTGAGGTCCGCGGACTCCGTGCTCTGTGACCCAGACCCGCCAGGAGCGCGTTCCCTGCCAGCGTCCGCGGCCGCCCACACGGACCCAGCCCCGGACGGCGGAAAGTCACTAGTGGCGCGCGGGCAGTCGCTCTTCCCGAGTGGGGCGCTCCGAGCGCATGGGCGGAGTCACAAATCTGCATTCTTTCCGTTCATAAAATATGTTCTCGTATTTTTCCCTGATTTCGCATTAAAACCTTTGCCTAACTAAACTCCCATCCAAGCTGGATTTATCTGGTCCCCGGGGAGATAAATCAGGGGGCAAATTTACAGCCTGGGAGGCACCTGCGGCGCTAATGGGCCCTTCATGGAGTGCGCGGCCTGCGGGGGCGCGCGGGCGGGCGGGGCGCTGGCCAATGGCCGGATCGCGGGGGCCGCAGCCAATCAGCGCGCGCGCCGCGCCCCGGGGGAGGGGGGGGCCCGTTATCAGCGCGTCCGTCCCGCGCGGCGCCGCTCCGACCGGCCCCGGAGCCGCCGCCGCCCGCCCGCCCCCCGCATCTGAGCCGCCCGCCTGCGCCCCGCGCCGCGCGCTGCAGCCGACGCCCGCCGGGCCGCGCGCAAACTTCCCGGGCCGGCGGGCAGGGGGCGGCGGCGGCGGCGGGGCCCGGATGGGAGCCCGGGCCGGCGGCGGCGGCGCCCATGGACACTAACCGCCCGGGCGCGTTCGTGCTGAGCAGTGCCCCGCTGGCCGCGCTGCACAACATGGCCGAGATGAAGACGTCGCTGTTCCCCTACGCGCTGCAGGGCCCGGCCGGCTTCAAGGCGCCCGCGCTGGGCAGTCTGGGCGCGCAGCTCCCGCTTGGGACCCCGCACGGCATCAGCGACATCCTGGGCCGGCCGGTGAGCGCGGCGGGCGGGGGCCTCCTGGGAGGCCTGCCCCGACTCAACGGGCTCGCCTCGTCCGCCGGCGTCTACTTCGGGCCCGCGGCCGCCGTGGCGCGCGGCTACCCCAAGCCCCTGGCCGAGCTGCCGGGGCGCCCGCCCATCTTCTGGCCCGGCGTGGTGCAGGGCGCACCCTGGAGAGACCCGCGTCTGGCCGGCTCAGGTGAGTGGCGGGCGCGGGGATTCGGGCGCGGGGGTGCAGGGGGCGAGAGGGCGGGTGCGCGCGGAGCCGCCGGCCGCTGACCCCCTCCCGTCCGGTCCCCTGCCCTCCCCTCCCTCCGCTGCAGCCCCGGCCGGCGGGGTCCTGGACAAGGACGGGAAGAAGAAGCACTCGCGCCCGACCTTCTCGGGCCAGCAGATCTTCGCGCTGGAGAAAACCTTCGAGCAGACCAAGTACCTGGCGGGCCCGGAGCGCGCGCGTCTCGCCTACTCGCTGGGCATGACCGAGAGCCAGGTGAAGGTGAGCGCGGCCGGGCCGGGAAAACGGAGCCCGCGTCCTGCGAACGTCCCCAGCCCCGGGCGCCGCTGCCCCGCGGCCGCCTGACCGCCCCGCCCGCCCCGTCCGCCCCCAGGTGTGGTTCCAGAACCGCCGGACCAAGTGGCGCAAGCGGCACGCGGCGGAGATGGCGTCGGCCAAGAAGAAGCAGGACTCGGACGCAGAGAAGCTGAAGGTGGGCGGCTCGGACGCGGAGGACGACGACGAATACAACCGGCCCCTGGACCCCAACTCGGACGACGAGAAAATCTCGCGGCTGCTCAAGAAGCACAAACCCTCGAACTTGGCGCTGGTCAGCCCGTGCGGCGGCGGCGGCGCGGGGGACGCCTTGTGAGGACGCGCGGGGCGGGGGCGAGTTTATTTTTGCAGAAGCCGGCAGCGTCCCCGGGGGGGCGCGGGGCGCGGGCCGTGTGTCGGGGCCGAGTCGCTTTGTATCATCAATAAATTATTTAACTGGTCCCGGTCGGAGCCGCGGCTCCGGAGCCTGCACCGCGTGTTTCTTCGTCTTGGACCTGGAGCTCCGCTGCCCCGGCTTCGCCCCTGCGGGACCCGGGCTTCCTTCGGGCGCGCGGCGGCCTCGGGTTCTCCGTGCGGAGGCTGCGGGCCCCTGGCCGGGGCGAGGAGCCGTGAAGGCGCGCGGGGCAGGGAAGGGCTCGGCCCGCGGGGAGGAACCAGCGACAGCCGCCGGGAGCCAGCGCCACGGAGCCGGGGACGGAGCGCGCGCCCCGCAGCAGGTACGGCCCGGGTGGATTCACACGTGCTGGCGGGGTCCGGAGGTCCGCGAGGGGCGGGTAAGCCGCAGTCCGCCCCGGGTCCCCGCAGGACGGTTTTCTTTCTTTGCTTTTCCCGCTTCGGGGCCACGTCCTGGTTGCTGCTGGACACCCGCTCGGCGGAGGCGCTTTGCTCTTAGGATTTTAAAAGTCCCCCTGCCCCGTGGCTGGGATCGCACCTGCCGCCCCGCTGCGATTCCACTCAGCTGGGGGAATCGAGTCTCAACTGCAGCGCCGAGGCCATCCCGCCACCTCCTGCTGGAGTTTTTAGCGGTGAAAGCAGTTTGTTTCAAACTAGGATCGGAAAGAGAAACCTGAACTAATTCTGCCCGCGGAGCGGCGGCGCCTCCAGGGGTCACGCGGTGCCAGGGCGCTGGAGACGCCCTGGGCAAGGCCCGCAGCGCCCGGCCGGGGGCTCGGGGGCTCCGTTTCCTATCCTGAAACGGTGACAGCTCGGCACGGCCGTGACACCGGCCGACAAAACCCGTCCGCCCTCCTGCAGCCTCTGTGGTCGAGGCTGGTCATCGCTGTATCTTAATGGGCGTGACTACTGATTTTTAATTTTTTAAAATTAAAAGCAAATGATGAAATATTTGCAGTGATACGATTTCTCTCGGAAGGCATTTTTGGAAGCGTTAAAGAGAAACGTAAAACGCTTCAACTTGGTGCGTTTTGTTGCCGGCTCTCGGCAGATTTCAGCTTTTTCTGCAAGGACGAAACTTGAAGGGCAGAAGCCACGCTTTTTTCAGCTCAGCTCGGAGCAGAGGGGCTTCCAGTGGGAGTTCTGAGGAGAGCAAAGCATTTATATAATCCCTTTTTTAAATGCTGGGGGATAAATCCTTTATCACAGTAGAACGTCCAAAAGGTTGTTCTTCTGAAGTGACGCTTGGTGTTTTGTGGCAGTAAGTGATAGAGTGAAATTCCAGGGTTTCTAACGAGCTCGATCTGAAATAAGAGGGTCTGCAGGCTGTCGTGACTTAGCATCTCAAAGGCGGCGGGAGAAGGGAAAGGAAGAGAAACAGCAACGCGGCACTGTTTTCACCATGGTCAATTTTATTGCTTAGGAAGCAGACCCTCAGAATGACCAACAGCCGAAAGCCGTGGGGCGGACTCCGTGCTGGAACTGTGGCCGCGGAGCCTGCGACCACAGCAGGGACACGGACAGACCCGGTCCTTCCGCCAGGAACACGTTCGGCAGCGGACCCCAAATCACTTGCAACGGTAGCGATTAGACAAAAACATCCACCTAAATGCCTTCGCCGGCCAGGAACTCTGTAGTGTTCTAAAGTAAAATCAATAAAACATACGTGTGTGTGTCTCATCAGCAGACTCTCCTCACCTTTTAATGCTGTACTTAGTGCTAGGAGAAAAATGTTTGCAACAAGGTTATTACATGGGTTGTCTGGAGCGGAGCATGGAGGAAATGTACAGTTCTGTTTCTCTTTAATATTTTTATATACAGCCCATGTTAAAAGCAATTTCTATTGGAAGCAAACTAGGCTATTTCTATTTCTCCCATATTACTGTTGTAATGTAGAATACTTGGCACCATGAAACAGTAACAAAAGACAGACAGACGGTTTACAAAATTCTTCAAAGTACACCCAGGCTAGCTATCAACTTCACATTCAGTTGTTAATGTTACACAGAAGAACGGATGGGCTAACGGGCTGCGCGCAGGCGTGCCGTGGGGCCGGTTCACCCACGGTGGCGAGCCCCCGTGTTCTTTACGAGTTTCTGTGCGGATGGACACACAGCTGAGCCCCCAGACGCCGGTGCTGCCTGCTGATGGGACTCTCTCGTGCATTCAGACTGGAAAGTACATGTATACGTTTGGTATACGTTTGGCATACGTTTCGGTAAGATTTATAAATTATTTTTAAAAAGTATATATTTATATATATTTATATATATAAAAATGGAAAGCAGCTGCAGTGTGATTCAAAAACCATGTGACACGGCCCAGAGTCAGTGCCTCAGGAGGGGCATCGGCACAGACAGACTCCCAGGTGTGCGCGGGGCCACGCTGCCGGCTGGCAGAGGGAGTGCCCGTCTTGGCTTCCCCAGCCCCTGGACGCACCTCCACCTGGCAGAGGGAGTCTCTGGACACGGGGGTCTCCATGCTGGAGAAGCCCCTCCACTGACAATCATTAAAAACTGAAAACTGTGAAGTGTACGGTACAGACCCTCTTTGCTGTCTATTAGAGTTTTGACAACCGGACTGTGACTTATTTAAAAAAAAAAACAATGTTTCTACTTAATGTCACATGAACAGACACGACAGTGAGGTATGTGAGGCTGCTCCGGAACGTTCCGGAGTCTGAAGCGAAGTGTGGGCTGGTCGTCTGTCTAGCAGGTGGCGCTCGGGCGGGTTCTTGATGCAGCTTTCAAGAGTGCGTATTCGGTTACGGCCACAGGGAGGGCTCACCAAGGGTCCTCTCGTGGCGCTGGCATCTCTTCCCTGTCACGGAATTGGTAATTTGTTACGGGAACAAACGCACCAGGAAAAGCTGTGGAAAAGCTGAACTGGGGGAGGAGTCATATTTACCACCATGTCACTGTACGACACAACACTTGTGCACACGGGCGTGAGGTTTACCTGCCCCGGGCATGATTCGGAAGGCCAGGAACACGGGCTGCAGCGGGAAGAGAGGAGGGGGTCAGCACGGCACACACAGGACAGCCCAGTACACACCACCGCCTCCCGTGACACCCCTGACCCTGCACCTCACAAGGGCAGCCGGGAACCGGGCCACGAGGAGCCGCTGGCCTGCAGAGGCAGCTCAGTCCTTGTGCACAGCCACGGCAGAGCAGGAGTAGGGGTGGGGGGGCCCTGTAAATGTGGAACTGGAGCTGGGCCGGCCATGAGAGGTTTTACAAGCAAGGTGTTATTTCCGGGTTAAAAAATCAGTGCAGAAGCTGATCTAAAAGAATGGCTAAATAGGCCCCAAACGAAGTGGGGAAGGAAGACACTCCCGTCCCCGGCTCTGCTGCACCGGGCAGGTCCGGCATCTCACCAGGGTGTCTTTGGGGCTCACAGCTCCAGGCCTCCAACATGGAAGGAGCTAACCCATTTAATTGGGCTGAAAATGAGATCTGATCTGTCTCCCGTCAGAACTCTCCTGTGAGGACTCTCGAGGAGCAGTCACCTGGTTGAACGATCTGCGCCAGTGCTGCCCCACGGCATGCGGTGGGGAGCACCCTCACCCCTGCGCCTCGGCTGACGGTGAGGCTGCCCCGAGAAAGCCATTAAAACTGCAGCTGCGTGTTTGCAAAGCAGAAACAGTCAGCTGTCAACAACACTTCTTTACAAATAGTAAAATCACGTGTTTTACTGTGACTAGTCATTTCTGCCTTCTTCCTGCTTGCCCACCTAGCTTTTGGTATTTTATTAAAATCAAATAAAAGCAGACCAACTTGGCCTAGTCTGTACAGTCAGACCAAGAAGACCACAGAGCAGGAGAGGAGAGATTGGCCAGCCCCCACCCACCCGCCTGCCCTCGGGCCCCAGGCCATCCCCGGCCCCTGGACCTGTGTACGTCACCTTGTGGTCTCCCATGCAGACGTTGGGCCCAATGTGGTCATAGGTGACAACCTTCTCCTCGCTCTCTGACTGGAAAGGGGAAACAGAGACAGGTGGGTGTGGGGAAATGGGGCGCCCTGGGTCCATTGGGCAGCTGACTGGCAGGAACCTCAGGATTTTGTGGGTGCAGAGAGATGTGGGGGTCAGCCCCTGCATATACCTCCTCAGTCTCTGCCACCCACCCTGCCTGGCTCCAAGAGAGGCCAGCCCATGGACCAAAGGCCGTGGTAGCCTGGCAGTATCTCTGCACCTTGGCTCTGGCCCTTTCCTCCAGGAGGTATCTGCCTGTAGGAGGGGTGGCGTGGGGAGCCCTGGGTGCTGGCCCTGCTCCCCAGCTCCCTCTCCCAGATGTGCTCCTGGGGAGTTGCAGGGGACCCTGTCCAAAGCAGTGGGTGCACCCTCAGCTCTCTGTGCAGAGAAGTAGCCCATCAATTTCCCATTGTTCCACTTATATTTGCTCTAGACTGTTCTATTAACCCAGAACTCAGTGTTCAAATGAGAACAGACACCGAATTCCACACCACTACACACAGCAATCTGTGCACAGTAATTAACGGCTGTGTGTGCACTTCCCGGAGAGCGCCTGTGTCCTGGGCGCCTTGGGAAGGGGCTTGCTGCCGGTCACCACTTGCTAGGACTGGGCTGGAATTTTATATCCGCAGCTGGAGCATCTGAGACTATGGAGTTAAAACTGAATTATCTTTAATGCAGTGGGAAACTGAAGGTCAGATATAGTTTCCAGCATGGTCGCCCGCCAGGAAGGATGGAAACAGCCTCCGCGCCGCACGCATGAGCACCTCCCAGTCTCTCCGGGCAGAGCGGCGGCTCCGCGGAAGTGGGGAAACATTCATCAAACGCAGCGTGGTAATTTACAAAGGCAGCATAAAATTGTGGATTTTCAACTACATAATCTTTGGACAGATAAACAAATTACGGCAGGCGCAGGCAGTATGCCGCACACCTCACTGAACCCTCGTCACGGAGGCTCCTAGGCAGCACCGCCCGCCCCCGAGCCACGTTTGGTGTTTCAGGGATCTGGAGGCAGAACGGAACTTGGTGACGAGGTGACAGCGCGTGTCATGATGGATGAGGCTGTGGAGCACGCCCAGCACCCGTCTGCTTGGCCTGCATGCCTGCTGCCCACTGGGTGGCCCCTCAGGGAGAGCCTGTCCAAACTCCGGCCCCAGGCAGCGTGGGCTGTGGCTGTCAGAGGCCGCCAGCTGTGCCCTGTGAGGCTCCATCCCCATCTGAGCATAAAGCGTCAAGTCTTGAGTCCAGAGAACCGGAGAGGCTGTGAGCGAATGGAATACAGGCCGCAACGCTGCCCTGCTCTGAGCTGGCAGGTGGGAGTGCCCACCATGTGCCACCAAGGGACTGGTGTGCCCACCGGTGAGCACAGCCAGAGGGTCAGGGGCGTGTCCACAGCCAGGCTCCAGGCCAGGCCCACTCCTAGGCTTTCAGGCTGGCGTACCCACCCCCTACAGTGTGGGAGCAGATGTGACAGGGTGGCCAGCATGCTTTCCTCAGTGATGGGCACAGGCCCTGCCCACAGGCCAGAGGTGCGGCTGTGGAGGAGCTGAGCTGGCTGCAGACACCACGAGCTTCTGGCCAAGGGGGTCCCTGCCTCTAGCCCAGGCTCCCGCCTGGCAGGCTCCTCCTTACAGCACAGCCAGGGACTAAGTGCAGGCTGTACCCAGGGTGCTCCAAAATGTGGGAAGGAACGGAAAGGAGCCCTGTCTGGGGGATGGAGCCATGTGGTGGGGCCAGCAGGGCACGTCTCAGGGAGTGGGCTGCAGGGGGGTCCCTGACCTGCCGAGGTTGCACCTGTACCCAGGGGCTTGCTGTGCCCGGGGTCTGGTCCCATCTGGCACAGGGACACAGACGGGCAGTGCAGGACAATGGGATCCTCACACGGCTGGTGTTGAAGCAGGGGGCTCCTGTCCCTGCTCTGGGCCTGGGATGGTGAAGATGGGGGCAGAGCCCACCAGGCTGGCAGCGGTGCCACCAGAGTCTCCAGCCTCCTTCCGATTGGCCACCCGAGTCACGAGCAGAGGCCCCAGCTCTGGGTTTGGGCATGGCTGTGGGTCCCACACACTCCGCAGGGTCCGTTATTATCTGCATTTCACTTTCATTGATGGGTTGACAAAACCAATTCAGATATTGATTCTTCTGAACACACTTCTTGTCTATTAAAACGTGGGACTGAAAGATCACAGATTGGCCGGGCATGGTAGCTCCTGCCTGCAGTTCTAGCCCTTCAGGAGGCTGATGTGGGCGAACTGCTTGAGCCCAGGAGTTTGAGACCAGCTTGGCCAACATAGCAAGCAAGACCCCATCTCCTTTTTTGTAAAAAAAAAAAAAAAAAAAAAAAAAAATTTATTAAAAAAGAAAATCACAGGAAATCTGAAAATTTCCCAAGACCCAGGTCACCTCCTGAAAGTGTCACCCATTCGTTTTTCACTTATCAAGCCTCCAGATGAATCTGGCTCTGATTTACAACTTAGGGAAGCAGCTTCAGACATTTCCACCATGTTTACGGCCTGAGCTCCCGTGTGCACAGAGCACGTTGACTTCCAAGGATACGACAAACTACGATTTGAAAACAGCTCCTGCTGACCTCGGGTATGTGTCAAACTCAGGACGCCGGCTGCTCGTGGCCCAGGAACTCAGCTCTGCCTGCTGCTGCCCTAGCCCCAGTGCTGGCTTGGAGGTGACTCAGTGCTGGGGTGCAGCTCACTGCCAGACGAGGTCAGGGCCCAAACCTGGCAGCATTCCCCGCCCCCCAACCGGGTGCCCCCACCCCCGGGCCCCGTCACCAGGGCTGGGCTGGAGCAGACCCAGGGCCGGGGCAGCGTGCACTCACCCTCAGCACCAGCTCCTTGGCAGACGGGGACATGAGGATGCGGTCACACCAGGCCGGGCACCGGGTGTTCATGTACTGCTCGCCCTGGCGGGCGTCCTCACTGTACGGGTAGCTGGGGAGACAGGAAGGCAGAGGTCAGCCAGCCAGCTCGGGCCGTCACTGCGCCAAGTCTCTCCCAACACACCCTAGAACGGCCAGTGCTCCCCGGGGAATACATACACGTGTGGAAGTTTCTAGAACCAAATTCACAATTTCAATGCCATGTCAAACGTTTTCCTGTGAGACTAAATTTTGGTCAGCACAGTATCTTTACTTCAGTCCTTCCTTTACCGCATGGAACCGTCTATCGAGATTTGGTTTTTGTTGGTATTTTTGAACATGGTCTAAAGTATGACGAAAACCTACATGGAAACAAAATGGCCCCAGTGTCACCTGGTCCCAGGAGGCTCCCCGTGACCTGGCCGGCTCAGCTCAGCTCAGCCAAAAACGCCTCTAACTGCAGGCGGCCCTGGCGTGTGTCACACGCGTCTCCACCTCGACCAACCTGTGGCCGCTGTCACCTCGAGGAGCGTCCAGGTGCTCAGGCTGTGGCCTTGGCTGGCAGCTGTGGTGGAGTGTGACTGTCCCTGACAGTGCCTCCCGGGCCTGCCCATGCCCTCTGAAGGTCTGGGAATGGGGCTGGCCACGTGCCACTAGCCCCAAAGGGAAGCCCTTCACCCACACAGTGCGTACGTCCCGCACCGCCCGGGGTCTGCTGGCTGCGTCTCTGCCACCCACCACCAGCCATGGGGCAGCTCATCCCCACCTTCACACAGAAGAGCAGTCCACACACACGTGGGCTGATCACTGACCCCCGGCCCTGGAGCCTCGTGGCTGCAGTACCCACCACCTGCCCTGTCTGTAGCATGCAGGCACAGTTCCCACTTCTGAAACTGCAGGTTCTCAGGGGCCCGGCCCCGCCATCAGGCTGCAAACCCACCCCCAAATGGGCACTGCATCTGGGACTGCACTGAAGTAATAATGAATTCCACATGGACTGAACGGACCCTGGAACCCCATGGCTGAGCTCAGCCGCCCACCCGTGACTGAACAGACCCTGGGATCCGTGGCTGAGCTCAGCCGCCCGCCCCTGACTGAACAGACCCTGGGATCCGTGGCTGAGCTGAGCCGCCCGCCCCTGACTGAACAGACCCTGGGATCCGTGGCTGAGCTCAGCCGCCCGCCCCTGACTGAACAGACCCTGGGATCCGTGGCTGAGCTCAGCCGCCTGCCCCTGACTGAACAGACCCTGGGATCCGTGGCTGAGCTTGGCCACCTGCCCCTCAGTGCAGCGTCTCTGCTTCCTCTCAACATGTCCGTGGCCTTCACCAGAGTCTCAAGAGTTTTTTCAGTTAATTTCAAATATCATACAGCACCTCTTGTGACTGGGATCTGATTGATTCTCTGTGAAATTTCCCTGTTGGCTGTGCTTGGGTTTCAGATCCATCCTGGCACCTCAGCTGTGGATTCTGCGGCCCCTCCCATGCCCCTGGACCCCGTCCACAGGGGGCCTGTAAACAGCTGGGGACCGGGAACTCCCCACCCCACTGAGCTCCAGTGGGAGTGACACTCAGGCTGTGGCTTCGACCAGGCCTTGGGCAGAGAATCATGACTTGGTTAGAAACAAAATCTGCGTAGGGTCTACATGTAGTGCATGTTTCTGAAGAGCACAGATACGGAACAGCTGCACGTTTTTCAGGAGAAGCAGCGGCCCCAGGGCCTGCCCCATTTCACACGTTTGAGATGCGGGCCACCTTGTTCCGGAGCTTCTCAGCTGATCCCAACTGTGGACACAAATGGAAACTGGATGCAGGTGGGGGCCTGACCTGGACACATGTCCACTGCACACACAAGGCCCAGCCACTCCCTGCCAGGGACCCACAGGTGGACAGGCAGCTCCAGGGGCAGTGTGGCCCTCGTGAGTGTGGAATTGGGATGGCACAGGTGGGCCTGACTTCCAAGGTTGGCGGCTGTGCTGAGCCATGCTCCATCTGGGCAGCCCCTGGCCGGGCCAAAGGTCAGGGTGAAGTGACTGCAGAGCTTCTGCAGTGAGGCCCAGATGGTCTGCACGGGTGGGATCTGCTGTCTCCCCAGGCAGCCGTGCCGGAGCAGGACAGCCCTGGCTGTGGGAAGGCAGCGGCATGTGTGCACTCAGAGAAACTGCAGCCTCCACTGTTCCTGCCAACACGACACAGGATGTGCCCGTGAGCACAGAACCCGCTTCGCCCGCCGCTCTCCGCCACCACAGAGGTGCTTCCAAGACCACCGCCTCGGCATCCTGCAGTGGAAGGCAGGCCCTTGCTGGCCAGAAGCGTTTCCACAGGCCGCTGGGGCCCCACAGTCACCACACAGGGCCTGGTGAGGCAACCATGCTGTCCCGAAAGAGCCCACAAGAGCAGCTTAAACTCAGCAGCGCTGGGAGATGCCAGTGAGGAAGGAAACTTCCAGAAGCCTCATCTCGTGCCCTTCACACCAGTGATGTCTCCACTGCAGACACTCCCATGGCGAGTCGGGTCTGGGCATCTCACCTGAGGTGGCCGCATGAGCCTGCAGGGCCCGGCAGGGGTGCACCAGGGGCCCCAGTTCAGCGCAAATGCTGAGTTCTAGGATTGACGCAGCACAAGGTGACTTCTAAGCCAGAAGCTGGAGCCGAGCTGGTTCTCCCTCCCCATGCAGCCCACAGAGCCTGGAGAGCCAGTGCTGCCTGATGCCCCTTCAGGGCACGGAGAGAAACCGGGGTGTGGCAGGAGGCCCAGCCACTCTCCATCCACAGGGACAGTGTCTGGCAGGCTGAGACTGGGCTGCTGGGACGAGCAGGGAGAACAGGGACGCCCGAGTGGCAGCAGCCTCCTCCACCCATCTGCTCCAGGAGGGACTGGGCTGCGTGTCTCTGGCCCCATGGGGCTGCCCTGGGAGTTTTCACAGATGACAGAAGGAAGAAGCCTGGATGAGGGGTATCCTGCCTGGCTGTCAGGGCCAGCACCCTCAATCCACAGCCAGAGGTGCTCCCTGTGGCCCCCAACACCCAGGGATAGATGCAGGAGGGGCTGGTTCCAGCTGGATCTGGGAAAGGCCAGTGTGGACTGCACACCGCTGCCGTACCCACAGGTGGGAGGCGCCGGCAAGGCCACACTGTAGAGCTGCAGGTCACGGGAACTGGGTGCTGCCCCCCAGCAAGTGATGCAGGAGTGCTGGGCACGTGGGCTTATCTGAAAGCACACCTGCCAGGCGGGTAGGGACACAGGACAGGGGCATACCTATGCCCTACAGTGTGGGAGCAGCTGTGATAGAGTGGACAATTGAGCACCTGTGCTCCCCCGCAGCCTCTGCCTTTCCTCTCTGCCCCTCTCTCCTCCCCTCAGGGTATGGGCAGCGGCCCCTGTGCACCTGTGCTCCCCTGAAGGCTCTGGCCTTCCTCTCTGCCCCTCTCTCCTCCTGTAGGGTGTGGGCAGTGGCTCCTGTAGGCTGCACGGCTGAGTTTGCTGTGGCCAGGCTGACTGGGCCTGAGCAGCCTGGGCTGGGCATGTAGGGTTGCCACTGGTCCCAGAAGCTGACAGCAGACTAACAAAGCCTGGTTACGTCGCAGTCTCACGGGGCAGACCAGCCGGCCTGGGAAAGCCCCCAAAGGCATGCTGGGTGGGGCCATAGCTTCACCACTGCGCTGGACGCCGTGAACCACCAGCTCCCAAACCATGCTCAGGAAGGAGCAGGAGCGCAGCCCCACTTATCCAGGCGGGTGTCAGGGCGAAAGCCCCTCCTCTGACTCCCACCGGGTAGAATGTTGACCGTCATCATGCTGCTCTTGTGTATGAGAAGCAGGAGGGTTTATCGCACGCAGAGGAAACAGCTTTGAGCAGGCCCGTCATAGTCAGCACCGCATCTAAGCCACTCTGCATCCTGGGCAGCCTGCGGGTGCCACCGCAATGGTGGCTTCAGACACCCACTTCCAAACACAGCAGCTCCACTGAAATCCCTGAAGAAGGAAAAAGCCCCGAGACCAAAAAAAAGGAACCAACCAATTATGGCTTTGGCAACACTGAAGCTCCCTAGGGGAGAATGAAGCACAGACGCCTTCCCAGAGGGTCCAGGCAGGGCCAGTGCGGGGCTCACACCTGTCACCCCAGCACTCTGAGAGGCTGAGCCGGGTAGGGTGCAAGGCTCACACCTGTCACCCCAGCACTCTGAGAAGCTGAGCCGGGCAGGGTGCGGGGCTCACACCTGTCACCCCAGCACTCTGAGAAGCTGAGCCGGGCAGGGTGCGGGGCTCACACCTGTCACCCCAGCACTCTGAGAAGCTGAGCCGGGCAGGGTGCGGGGCTCACACCTGTCACCCCAGCACTTTGAGAGGCTGAGCCCGGCTGGGGCTCACACCTGTCACCTGGTTTGAGACCAGCTTGGACGACATAGTGAGACTCCATCTCTATACAAAATGAAAAAATTAGCCAGGCATGGTGGTGCACATGGGTAGTCCCAGCTACTTGGGAGGCTTAGCGGGGAAGATTGCTTGAGCCCACAAGATGGGGCTGCAGTGAGCCAAGATCAGCATTGCACTCCAGCCCGGGCAAGAGGGGGAGGCTGTCCCAGGCACTTCCCTCACCCACGTCTCCAGGTCAAAGCTGTCAGGGTGACCAGGGCCCTTGGCAGGCCTCTTCCGTGGGATGGGTCCCCTAACGGTTCTCCCCCTTGGCACAGGTCCCACCGTCTGCAGGGGCCACTGGTAGCCAGGGTTCCTCAGCACCAGGCGGACGGGCAGCCTTGCTTCCGACTGAGCACCCACCTTGCAGGCAGCGGAGCTCATTTTGCTAGATAATGATTACACTATAAATGCACATCTAAAGACAGGAGAACATATTACAGACCACACAGTCTGCACGGGACTCCCTAATCCCTAATTTTACAATATATGTGTCTGCTAAAGAGAGACCTCTGGCTGGATTTGTCTGGGCAGCTCATTCCTGTGTGGTGTATATTTCTGTCTTTTCCAAAAGCTAAAACTGGATCTTGCTCAGTAATTGCTTTGTTCAATGGCAACGCCCCTTCCCACCGCTGAGTCAGTCTTTCTCTGGGACGGGGCGATCTTTCCCATTGACTTCCTCTGAGTATGAAAAAAACTTTGCAAAGTTTTGATGGGTAGTGAGAGAACTTCTACATTTTCCCATTTATTTCAGTCAACTTAACTACAAGGCCAAGTGCATGCGGGAAGTGGGTGCTTATTCACCGTACCCTGCGCTGGAAGAAGCCTCTGGCAGGAAGACAGTGGGAGGGGATTCCAGGAGTGTAGCAGAGGCTCCCGCCTGCATCGATGGCACCCATGGAGACCCAGGGCCTCCTCTCCGCCTGTACAACCTGGTTTTCAACTCACGTGCAGAGCTGTGAGTGATGGCAGCTTGCTGCTGTGGCCTCCATGTCAGTGCTGGGTCTCGGTCCCGCTCCTTGTGGGCACTGGGGCTACTTCCAGGTTTTGGCCGGTTCTGGAGTTGGCGCGTGGCTCCTGTGGGTCCCTGAACTCTTGGCAGCCTGCAAGGTGAGCTCTACATTCACGAGGACACGAAGGCAATATTCATGGATTTCACGGAGCTGGGGTTGCAGATGCCCAGAGTGGTAAAGCCGCTGGCGCCTGTGTGGGAAGCAGCGGCCGGGACGGGCCGTGCTGGGCAGGGTCTCTCAGGGTCAATCCCTCGGCACTGAACAGAAAGCTCCCTTGGCTTCTGAGCGAAGCAGGAGAAGTGACTCAGGCCTGGGTGGGATGAGAAGGGGCCTCCAGGGAGCCCTCTGCCCGGCGGGACGACGTGGCCCTCGTCTCTCAGGGAGCGCGTCTGCGTCTCAGTCATCAGCCAAAGCAGCTGCTCATTTTCGCGGACACCATGTTTTGCCAGAAGGATTGACAGGCTTTGTTCAGTCGGTGGCTCACAGGCATTTTCTCACATGGGCGGACGAGCCTGCCTCCACCAGCAGCAGCTCACGCCATTTGCGGCCAATGACAAAATTTCCGCTTTCAAGAAGACCCCAGGCGCTGGAAAACGCACTCCTCCTAGAGGCTGATGCCGTCCCCACCACAGAGACTCCTCCGCTGAGCTCCGCGGTTCTGAGGGAGGCGCCGCCTGCCCTGCCCACATCGAGACTGCTGCACGCTGGGCAGCCAGGATTTCCTGGGGACCCGTGTGTGCGGCCATCAGAGCATGCCCTGGCAGGAGGTGCCATCCCCGTGCGCAGAGCAACAGTCTCACGCGTGACTGTGTTCCTAGGGACACCTGTTCTCAACGTCAGCATGGAGGAGAGGAACCCGCCACCCTCAGGCGGCAGCTGCGGCACCTGTGGGTGTGAGGCCACCTTGCTTCAGACTCTCCCCCCACCTATGAGGCCAAACTCCAGCAAATTTTCAGAACGTGTGAAATATTGCCACTCTTCTAACTAATTATTTTTTGTTTGGAAAATAGGTATT
The DNA here is from genome assembly GCF_049354715.1 of Callithrix jacchus. Classification (NCBI taxonomy): domain Eukaryota; kingdom Metazoa; phylum Chordata; class Mammalia; order Primates; family Cebidae; genus Callithrix; species Callithrix jacchus. Next base: position 126,098,263 of record NC_133513.1, on the reverse strand, counting down.
TTTTCCACAAAAATGTTACTTACGTAATCATGTAACGAGTTTGTTACTGTTACTTTTAAAATGAGCTAATATTTAAGAACGGATGGCAGTGGCCAGTGGATGGAGCCCACCCAGACTGAAGCTCTCGGGGTCCTCACTAGCTGGAAGAGGGAAGTGGCCGGAGCCTGTCCCCAGGGCCATTTCAATGGCGGGACCTGGTTTTCTTCTTAAGAAATAGAATGATGTAGTCTCTTCACTACGTACGGAGTCCACAGACACTTTGCTCCTGTGTAACGGGAACCCCCAGGCAATGGTCGTGACACAGTTCCGGTCCTTCATAAGCACAGCGTTGTGTCCTCTACATGCACACATCCACACACAGGGAGAGCCAGCCCCAGTGGGCCACCTGCAGCACCATGGCCTCCAAGGAAGAAATGCAGTGCCCCCCATATTCTAGAAGCTGCCACAGGAGCCACCTGATGGCCAGCGGCACGCCCAGGTCCCCACTGCGGCGACTTGGGAGCACTGGGCTCTCTGGCTGCAGAGCAGCTGTCATGGGGGGTGGGTACTGTCTGCAGGCCTGGGCCTGAAGGCTCAGCCTGCCCAGGAGACAGTGCCGCCCTACAGGGACGCTGAGGCCGAGAGGGGTGAGCGACGTGCCCAACTCTGCAGTGTCGGGGGCAGGACCGGGACTCTGGTTGCAGAGGTGCTGCCCTCACCGGCCCTGTGCCAAGTGAGGTTTGGTGAGAAACGCCGATGCCTGAAACGCTGTGCTCACGCCAGTGGGGCGGCTGCTTGGACTTCATCTCATCATCTTAGAGTTAATGACAGTTAATTCTCAAAGCTAAACTAAAAATTATAAATTCACTTCTAGCTAGGACGTGTAAAAAGGCGGCGGCTCTGTGCTACTGCTGGGGTGTCCAAACCACTGCCACCTGAGCCCAGGGCTGCACCGGGAGGGGGTGGGGGCAGCAGGACTGCTGCTGGGACGCAGACCACACTTCCTGCCCTGAGGGCCCTGGGCATCTGCGGAGCCAGGCAGATCAATGCTGGGTGAAGAAAGTCAATCCTCGACCCTGCTCAGTGCTAAGAGCTGACGCCGCCTGACCCCGATTCTGCTCACAGCCGCCTGGTTTCCAGAGAGCAGCGTGGGTAGGACACATCCCAGCTGTCACGGGTCCCTTGTCCCCCAGTAATTCTAAGCGCACATGTGGAGATTTAACATGTTCCACCAGTGGAAATTTTGCATGGCATTAAAGGCCTTGGGGAGGCTGCATCCTCGGCGCCATCCTGGCCCAGAGGCACCATCTTAACAGGACAGGGTCTTGCCTGGGAGAGGTCTTCATGGGGAGGCCAGCCTCCTTCCCACCTGCTCACCCTCCTGCTCCTGACCACCTGAAACTAGTCACTTTTGTGGCTGTCCCTAAAGAAGGTGCTATGAAGAGCTGTGCTTTCAGTTAAGGACAAGAACTGAGTGGCACAAATGAAATACTAGCACCTTTTCTAGCAAAATCACAGACAGCATTCAGTTACAATCCACTCAGAGCAGAGTTCTGTTTGTCCATGGGATCAGTGACAAACACCTTTGCAGGAGAAGACCCTGCTGGTCTTCAGACCCACCTGCCAGTGACACGTCTCCCGAGTGCCACTCCATCAGTGTGCACACCAACGCCCCGGGTGACCACTGTCCCAGTGCTCTGCGCTAGGAACCCCATCCCCTTCCGGGGCCAGCAGGTGACCAGGCTCCCGGTGCTCTGCGCTAGGAACCCATCCCCTCCCGGGGCCAGCAGGTGACCAGGCTCCCAGTGCTCTGCGCTAGGAACCCCATCCCCTTCCGGGCCAGCAGGTGACCAGGCTCCCGGTGCTCTGCGCTAGGAACCCCATCCCCTACCAGGGCCAGCAGGTGACCAGGCTCCCGGTGCTCCACGCTAGGAACCCATCCCCTCCCAGGGCCAGCAGGTGCAGGCTCTGCCATTGAGTGCCCACCGCCTGTGGGATGGGCCCTCCCTGCAACGCTGACAAGGGGCCTCAAGCCACTCCAAGGCGGTGAGCTCACCTCCGCCCAAAACTGGGGTGGGGACTGGGTGGCAGTGATCGGAAGATGCACCCAGCTGCTCGGCCAGTATGAATGCATTCACTCAAATGACAGCAAAACTATGAAACAATTCTGAAAACCTGGAGCCACAGTGGGAAAGAGACGCTGCCAGACCAGCAGGTACAGATGGCGGCTTGGCTCCCGGCTTCTGAGGAGCTGAGGCAGACACAGGCCTCAGGGGCCAGGCCGTGGCAAGGATGCCCCCCATGGCCTCAGAGCCCTGGCGGCCTTTGGGAAAGCACAGGAAGACCAGTGTGTCCTGACAGGTGTAGAACTGGAGGGGGTACAGTGTGAGGCGGCGGGTGGACCAGCCTGGCACACAGGGGCACTCGGGACCCCCCAGTGGGGCAGAAGCAGTGGGAAAGCTGAAGCCGATCTCACACAGGCAAATGCTGAAGAGCAAGCCCACAGCCAGCATGGGCGCCCTGGGGAAGCTGAGGGTGAGGGGTCCGCAGGGCCTGTGTGTTATGATCTTTCTGGGATGCCAGTGGGTGCCAGGGGCTCTCTGAGGGCCTGTGTGCCCAGCAGTCAGACTTCAGACCCAAGTGGTAAGGATGAGCCCTCCAAGAGGAAGGGTGTGGGCCCGAGATCGCCTAGGGCTTCCCATGCCCCCTGTAGGATGATGCTGGTGCCTGGCAGGGAGCCTCGGTGGCTCTGCAGAACAGGAAGAAGCTCAGGGGTCAGAGGCCAGGGCCACCACTGCCTTCGGAGGCTCCTCCGACCTGTCTGAAAACCTCCCCTGGACACGAAAGTACTCTCACTTTCCAGGCTCAGCACTCAGCACTGCCACTGGCTCCGGGGAAGCCTGTGTCCCCACGCTCTCCCAGGCTGGGTCCTCAGGCACCCAACGCTGCTCCCAGGTGAGAGGCAAATTCCAGGTATGCCGGTGGAAGTCCTCTAGGGCTTCCAACAATGAGAACTGCTCTGTGCCAGCAAATCTGCATAGAAATGCACACACACACCCTCACCCAGGCACACATTTCTACACATGCACACACACACACCCTCACCCAGGCACACATCTCCACGCATGCACACACACACCCTCACCCAGGCACACATTACGCATGCACACACACACACCCTCACCCAGGCACACATTTCTACACATGCACACACACACACCCTCACCCAGGCACACATTTCTACACATGCACACACACACACCCTCACCCAGGCACACATCTCTACGCATGCACACACACACACCCTCACCCAGGCACACATCTCTACGCATGCACACACACACACCTCACCCAGGCACACATCTCTACGCATGCACACACACACCCTCACCCAGGCACACATCTCTACGCATGCACACACACACACCCTCACCCAGGCACACATCTCTACGCATGCACACACACACACCCTCACCCAGGCACACATCTCTACGCATGCACACACACACACCCTCACCCAGGCACACATCTCCACGCATGCACACACACACACCCTCACCCAGGCACACATTTCTACACATGCACACACATACACATATCTCCACGCAGGCACACATTTCTACGCATGCACACACACACCCCCTCACCCAGGCACACATCTCCACGCATGCACACACACACCCTCACCCAGGCACACATCTCCACATGCACAAACACACCCAGGTACACATGCACACACATACCCAGGCACACATCTCCACGCATGTACACACACACCCTCACCCAGGCACACATCTCCACATGCACAAACACACCCAGGTACACATCACACACAGACATACCCAGGCACACATCTCCATGCATGTACACACACACCCTCACCCAGGCACACATCTCCACACATGCACACACACACCCTCACCTGTGTAATCCACACCTGTGTACTCACCATGAACACCCCCGACACCTGTGATCCACACCTCTGTATTCACCATGCACACCCCCACCCCCCACACCTGCACACTCACCATGCACACTGCACACACACACCCATACCTGTGTAATCCACACCTGCACACTCACCAGGCATGCCCCACGCACACACACCTGTGCACTCACCAAGCACAACCCACACACAGGCACAGAAGTCCTCACCCCATGCACAGCCGCACCAGGTCTGCACACGTACCAGGATACCCATGCAACACTTGCACTTCAAACCCAGGCACGCACACACACACATATGCCTTAAACACAGCCATGTCCATGTGGACATACTGCATTAGGAGGCCCTGATATTCCTAGAAAGACTCATAACACAGGCCCTGGGAATCTCTAGCGTGCAACTCTGATACAGTCATATTTTGCATATTGGGAAAACCTTTTTTGAAAAAAGATAATGGAATTATTACTCTCAGATGGTTGCTTTCTTCAGGCCACAAAAAGAGGAGAAGGTGAAGTCTGCCCACAAGTGTGGGACACACACACGTGCACACATGGACACAACACATGCACACACGGACACCTGCACACACGAACACACACATGAACACGTGTGTGTACACGGACACATGCACACACTGACACACGTGCATACATGAATACAGCACACATGCACACACGGACACAACACAGGTGCACACAGACAACACACGTGCACACATGGACACAATACACGTGCACAAACATGCACACATGGACACAACACATGCACACGGATACACATGGGCACACATGGACACAACACACGTGCACATGCACAGACACAACACACATGGACACAACATACGTGCACACTGACACAATACATGTGCACCCACACATCACAAAGTCACACACACATGAACACAACATGCATGTGTAGACAACACACATGGGCACACATTAACATGTATACACACACCAATACGTGCACATAGACAACACATGCATAGACACAAACGTACACACAACACATGTAAACACAGACAACACATGCACACACACACGTGTACACACAGATATGGTGCACACAGAATGCACACTCATGCCCAACACATTGGCACACAGACACGCAGATGCACCAGAGGGGGCAGGGGAAGACGCCGCCTTCCTGGCCGGGTTCATCCGGGAAACGGCACATTCCTTACCTGGGTGGGAACGAGATGTCCAGTTCGTACAGTCTGTCCTTAAAGACAGACAACTCCTTGTCAAACTCCAAGAGCTAAAGGAAAGAGCAGAAGATAAAGTCACACGGGTTCTCCTCACTGGGGGCAAGCGCGTCTGTGTGCAGCTAGGATGCTCGGATGCTTGGTGTGACATCTGCCCTTCCTAGAGAGCTCTGTGGTGCCAGCGGGCTCTGCTGTCCACTGCCTCTGCTGCAGACTGTGGGACCTGCACCGCCCGTTCCTGATGTGCTCTGCTCACCCAGAGACCTTTCTCTGTTGGGGACGCCAAAGAAGCACTCACAGCCTTGGGCACCACCGTGGCAGCCCCACAGCAGCCTCTCTTGGGCTCTCGTCCTGGGGATGGCTCCCTCAGCAGAAGGAACCGTGCAAAGTAAAGAGGAGAGTAAGCAATGTCAGCTTAGTGAGAACAGGTCACGGAAAATGGCCCCAAGGTGCACACTGATGAGATTCTGAGGGCAAAATGTTCATTCCCACATGCAGGGGGCAGCAAACGGCTTTGCCCCTGAGACTCTTCCAAAACAAGCCCCAGACGGGACCGGCCATGTTCCCGAGTGGTCACCACACGCACCCTCTCACCCCAGCAGGACTGGCCCAGCCGTGGTCGTGTTACCCAGTGGTCATCACCACGCCCACCCTCTCAGGTGCTGTTCATTAGTCATGTTCCAACCCCACAGCTCTGCAGGGTATGGAGTTGAGCCAGGATTCCCTCAAAACCACACCAGATCCCGGCTTTTCCCGGGACCTCATCCATCATCCCTGAAACATGCCATCAGCAGCCTCGTGCACGTAGCCATGAGCCTGTGCCACCAGGCTGCTACCTGAGCCACCTGCCTGCAGCTCAGGTGTTCACAGCCCCGCTGCCTCCTGTGTCCCAGGAGGGTATGACTCCAGGTCCCCTTCAAGGGAGCAACTCCCTCCCTCCAGTGCCCAGACTCTGGGAAGGGCCCCAAGTCAACTCCTCAGTGGGGTGGGGATGGAGCAGAGGCCTTGGGAGAGAGACGCCCCTCTGGAAAGGCAGAGCAGAGCGTGGGCTCTGGGCCAACTCTGCACATGCGTGTTTGCACGCAGGCGTGTGTGTCTGGATGCAGGTACGTACTCACAGTACATTCACACACAAACATGTCCCATCTCTTCCCCTCCAGATCATCTGGAGCTTGAGTTTCAGGCTTCCCCACATGGGAGATGCAGCAGATCCCCCAGTCCCAGCATGGGCCCCACTGGCTTCTCAGGTGCAGAGGTGAGGAGGCAGCAGGGAGGCCACCGGCCACCAGGCGCCATGTGGCTCTCAGCTCTGCAGGCACCGGCTGTGACACTGGGAGCCCAGCTCTCCCCAAGGCCTGCCAGGAACATCTGTGAGATCTGCCAAGAGCTGGAAAGGAGCCACTGCCATCCAGCAGTTTCACCCAAATGCTGATGACAGCGTCCCCGAGTCTCTACAACACAGCACGTTTTCAGCTTGCAGGAACGCACTGGCAGGGGTGTAAGAGCTCCCCTGCACCACCAAAACCCCCAACCTGGACCTTCCGACAACCTCAAGTATGGTTTTCAGGTTATTCATTTGTTTACTTAGATGAAATCTCACTGGAGTGCAGTGGTGCAATCTCAGCTCACAGCAACCTCCGCCTCCTGGGCTCAGGCAATGGTCCTGCCTCTGCCTCCGGAGTAGCTGGGATTACAGGTGCCTGCCACCACGCCCGCTAACTTTTTGTTTTTTGTAGAGACAGGGTCTTGCCACATTCCCCTGGCTTGTCTGGTACTCCTGGCCTTAAGTGATCCTCCTGCCTCCTCAGCCTCCCGAAGTGTTCCAGCAGCGCTTGGCCCCAAGCTTGTTTATATTATTACCACCATGCCCGTGCCCACAAAAAGGGCTCGCCTAATCCTACATGTCTGTAAACACCATGCATGGAGAGCAACAATGTGTATTGAAACACAAACTAACTTCAGCTTATTGTAACTTCATTTTTTTTTTTTTTTTTGAGACGGAGTTTCACTAGTTACCCAGGCTGGAGTGCAATGGCGCGATCTCGGCTCACCGCAACCTCCGCCTCCTGGGTTCAGGCAATTCTCCTGCCTCAGCCTCCTGAGTAGCTGGGATTACAGGCACATGCCATCATGCCCAGCTAATTTTTTGTATTTTTAGTAGAGACGGAGTTTCACCATGTTGACCAGGATGGTCTCGATCTCTTAATCTCGTGATCCACCCGCCTTGGCTCCCAAAGTGCTGGGATTACAGGCGTGAGCCACCGCGCCCGGCCAGCTTATTATAACTTCCTTATAAACTTTTATGTTTTTCAACTTTTTGACTCTTGTCAAATAATACTTAGCTTAAAACACATCATACAGCTGTACAAAATATCCTCTTCATATATTCTATAAGCTTTTTGCCTATTTTTTATATCTAACATTTAAAAATTTTTAAACATTTTTTGATAAAAATGAAGAGAATGACACACACATGAGCCTAGGCCCACACAGGACAGTCATCGATATTCCTCTCTGCCACCTCTGCACGCCACAGAAAGGCTTCAAGCGCAGTAACCCGCCTGGAGCCGCGTCTCCTGTGACAGCGAGGTAACCCGCCTGGAGCCGCATATCCTGTGACCACGGTGCCTTCTCAGTACCTCCTGAAGGACCAGCCCGAGGCTGTTCTGGGCAACGTTTTTTACTAAGTAGAAGTGCATCAGTCACGGTAAGAAGTGTGCGAGGGAAATGCAGATGCCAGCAACACAGATGTTTACTGTCACTCTGAAGTATGACGTGCTGGGCATCCCTGCTGTGCCAGACTCTCACACGTCTGTCTGGTGGCTTCTTTACACTATGGCCGCCACGTGAGGTCACAATGGCTTCACCACGCAGCGAGAGGTCACTCGCAGCCCTGTCGTCAGATTATCAAACCTTAATCACATATGTAGGCTGTTGTAGACTGAAGCAACATTATGTGGCACAATTGTATGCACACACACGTACACATGCAAAAGTGCACACACCACACACACACGAGCACACATCACACAGGTACACATGCACGAGTGCACATGCCACATGCACACACAAGCACACACACCACACGCGCACATACCACACACACGTGCACACACTACACATGTATACACATGTGCACACAACATGCACACACCACACACGTACACACATGAAAACACGCATACACACATGAGTGCACACAACACAAACGTACACGAGTGCACACCACATACACACGAGTGCACACACGCACACAAGTGCACCCACAACATGTACATACACGAGTGCACACAAGATACACACGAGTGCACACCACATGCATATGTGCACAAACGCACACACCACATGCACACACATGCGTGCACAACACACATGCATACCACATGTACACATGTGCACACATCACATTCGCATGAGTGCACACATCACACATGCACAACAAACACGAATGCACACACATGTACACATGAATACACATACTACACACGTACACACGAGTGCACACACCAGAGTGCACACAAGACATATACACGAGTGCACACTAGACACGTACACATACATGTGCACACACCACACATGTACATGCATGTGTGCACATGCCACACAGATGCACACATCACACCCACATACCACATATACACACGAAGGCACACACGTGTACACTCCATGTACACTCACGTGTGCATACACATGTACACATGCACACACCACATTCACATACACATGTACTCGTGCACACACCACATGCATACATGCACGTGCACACACGTACATATCACACATGTGCACACACCACACAAGTGCACATATCACACGAGTCCAAATGTACACTTGTACACACAAGTGCACACGTGTACATACATACACATGCATACAAACCACAGAAGTGCATACATGTATATACACACCTGCATAACCATCCATGAGCACACATGTAGATGCACAACGTATACACATGCCACACGAGTGCACACGTGTACGTGCACACACATATGTGTACATACACCACACACATTTGCTTTGCTCTTCAATCCAAGGAATTCCAGGCCAGATTGTCAGTGTGTTGCCATCTTTATTTCTGAGCTGTGAATCTGACCAATGACATGGTTCCTATGAGCAGCTCTGGGGATGCCTCCTTGGGACGGAGGTGGAGGTGACTCCACACGTTTGCTGTGTGCACAGGTGTGCCTGGACGTGAGGGCCGTGTGTGCCAGGTACATTTGCCAAATGTGTGTGGGCATATGCATGGCTGGACTGCAAGGGGTGGCTTCACGTCACCACTGAACACTCTGCAGTCTTGGTCAGTCTCCCAAGTGCCTGCAGAGCCTCGTCAGGCCCTTGGAGCCTCTCTGTGGTCAGCACCTGCTCCCAGGCAGCCAGGGCCTCCCTCAGGCCTCAGCTGCCGCCGCCAGCATCTGCCTGAACTAAAAAGGAAACCACCCCCCCAACACACCCACTCACATGCAGATGCCCGCTCACCCACACTCATTTTTGCACACACCTGCTTATATAAACACCCGCTCATATGCATATGGTGGCTCTCACACACACGCCCACTCAGACACACACCTGCTCATATGCATATGGCAGCTCACATGCCACTCACACAAGCTCACACACACACACACACACACCCCCGCTCATATGCATATGGCGGCTCACACACATGCCCACTCATGCTCATACACACACACACATAAACACACGCTCATAGCATATGGGGGCTCACACACATGCACACACACCCACTCATGCTTGTGCATACTCACAGGTTTACATGTATATGCCTGCTCACGCACATGCTCACACACACACACCCGTTCATATGCATACGGCGGCTCACACACATGCCCACTCATGCTCATACACAAACACACGCTCATAGCATATGGGGGCTCACACACATGCACACACCCACTCATGCTTGTGCATACTCACAGGTTTACATGTATATGCCTGCTCACGCACATGCTCACACACACACACCCGTTCATATGCATACGGCAGCTCACACATGCCCACTCACATGCTCATACACCCCCCCATTCATATGCATATGGCGGCTCACACACATGCCCACTCATGCTCACACACACACACATGCACACACCCACTCATGCTTGTGCATACTCACAGGTTTACATGTATATGCCTGCTCATGCACATGCTCACACACACACCCGTTCATATGCATATGGCAGCTCACACATGCCCACTCACGTGCTCATACACACCCCCCCTTCATATGCATATGGCGGCTCACACACATGCCCACTCATGCTCACACACACACACACACACACACACAAATGCTCATAGCATATGGTGGCTCACACACACATGCACACACCCACTCATGCTCGTGCATACTCACAGGTTTACATGCATATGCCTGCTCACACACATGTTCACACGTGCTCATACACACACTCATATGCATATTATGCATATGGTTGCTCATGCACATGCTCACACACATACCAATAAGCACAACCCCAAGGCAAGTTGTGGGGAAGCTGGAAAACTCGGAAAGGAGCAGGCTGTGGCTGCCCAAGGTTTTCGGTGGCTGGGGGCCCCCTCTTTCCCATGGTGATTGAATGGGTCCCTCGGCCAGCATCCTGCCTCGGTGTCAGTGTTTACTGAATGGGTTACTCAGCCAGCGTCCTGCCTGCGTGTCGGTGTTTACTGAATGGGTTACTCAGCCAGCGTCCTGCCTCGGTGTCGGTGTTTACTGAATGGGTTACTCAGCCAGCGTCCTGCCTGGGTGTCAGTGTTTACTGAATGGGTTACTCAGCCAGCATCCTGCCTGGGTGGCGGTGTTTACTGAATGGGTTACTCAGCCAGCGTCCTGCCTGGGTGCTGGTGTTTTGAGACTGCTCAGTGCAAAAAACAAAAACCAAGGCCACGTTCCCATCCTGTCTTCTGTGTTAGAAGGACCGTAGTTTCGGCGGTGCAAAGTAAAAATAAAAGGAAACACGTGTGTGTGGTCTGAAATGAACTGGAACCTGCAAGCCGCCTAAATGGTATTAGAGCTGGGGGAGGAGGGTGAGGGCCCCAGTCTCATTTGTCCACCGTGATGCCCTCAGGCACACCCACACTCACCAGCCCTGAGAGAAAACCCCAGCTGGGAATCTCGGTTGTTCACTAGCGAGCCTGTCTTCTGACAGGTGTCCTGGCCTGGGTCTGCCTCCCTCCTCATCAGACGTGGGCTGGCCATGCTGCTCCTGCGCTGGGCACTGCGCCAGACACTCCACTGGGCATGCGGTCTTTGCCACCTGGGCCTTTCCGTGTAGCCAGGGAGGCAGAGGCTCACACGACCATGACACAAATGTGAAACTGTGCAGGGACTGTGGCAGCTGTGTGGCGGGAGGGTCCCAGTGTGTCTATGCTCGGCCTCTGGCTCCGAGAGGTCAGAGGGAGCCTCACCCTGCATGGCTGGCATGGGGGCTGTCGCCCCCAGAATGACGTGTGAGGGCCCCTGCTGCTGCTGGAACAAAATAGGCGGGAGAGGTGTCTGATTAGAAATTGCACGTGTTGCTGCTGAATTGATAATTTGTATCTCTGAGATTCTTCACAAACACAATAACCAATTTCACATGGTCTTCCACATTCTTCTTGATTACAAAGTGAAGGCAGGCAGGGCTGTGCGGACAGTGACAAAGCGGGGGCTGGTCCCGTGCATCTGTCAGGAGCCGTCCCCGCCGTGCTTCCGCCGCTCCAGCAGACGCCGGTGCTGATGAAGGAACGGGGCCCGGAAAATCAATGCACCTGGGGCTGGCGAGGCTGCTAAACACGCAGAAAACATCTCCCTCCAAGAGGCCGGCACTGCGGAAATTCCCAAGCCCGGCCCTGGGACAGCGAGGAAAATTTAATCTCTCCAAATCCTCACCAGGGCACTCCATCCTGCAGCCCTGACAGCCACACTTATAATTAATTATACAATTTCGATGGGAATATCGACTAAACAAAGCTATAAATCATAGGAAAAGTCAATAGGCATGGACACATTCAATCATGTCCCGGCCAATGATTACTACTCTTAAAATACAATAATTATTTTCAGGAGCCAGCTCGAATTAAATTTCTGTCAGGCGGGTACAAGACCGGCGTTTGATGAAGGGTGCGATGGACTGGGGCTGCTCCGGCTCCGGCGCATCCATCCCGCGGACGCGTTTGCTCTCACAGTCTCGGTGCGGGGCGTTTAACCGGACTGTGGAGATGGGATTCTCTCCCGGGCTCACCGGGTCGACCACCTTGACCCTCCGTCAATGGGGACAACTCTCAGCTTCCGGGCACGACGGAGTCGGCGTGCCAGCACCTCAGGCAGGTGCGAGGGCACCCAGGTCAGCAGGAACCCACGGGACGTTCCCAAGGGCGCCGTCGTCCAGGCACCAAGCAGAGAGGACCGAGTGCCAGGACAGCAGCGCTGAGCCGTCTGCTCTGCTCACAGTCAGTTCCTCAGAGAAACCACGAGAAACGGCCTGGGAAGGCGCCCCCTGAGCTCAGGCCACCTTTCTGCGTGGGACTCATGACGTGATCAGCAAACACGGAGTGTGGGGCTTTCCACAGTCACACAGGAATGTGCTTCCACCCCACTGTGGGTTTTCATTTGGAATCAAATCCAAAAGTTCTCTCAAACACTCAGGTTCCTTTTCTTCTAAAGGTAGGGAACGCCGTACAGTGTGGTGGCTGCCGACGGCAGGGGCGTGCTCTGTGTCGAAATGCGGGGAGGACGACTTTGGACCCACACGAAAGACAACCATTCTCGGATGCTCTAGATGCACCCCCTCCACACTGCGCCCCCCTGCACGCCGCACCCCCTCCATGCTGAGCCCCCTCTACGCTGCACCCCTCCACGCCGCACCCCCTCCACGCCACACCCCCTCCATGCTGAGCCCCCTCCATGCCGCACTCCCTCCACGCTGTGCCCCCCCAACACTGCATACCCCTCCATGCTATAACCCCCTCCACGCCGCATACCTCTGCACACCACCCCAACTGGGATCTGCCCGCACATTCCACCTGTGGCCGCAGGAGCCTCCCTCTTGCCTGCCTCCTTGCTCCTTCCAGAACGTTCCATCCCCCTGGGCTGCCCTGGCTTCCTACTCCAAGGGACGCTCCACTTTCTTCAAGCCCTGTGAAGGATCCCTGGAGACCTCACTCCCCAGGGTCTGAGAAGGCAGCTAACTCTCTTATGGGGCCCGAAAGTACCTCCTTCAAGCTCTGGCAGCCACGCAGCTGTGAGGACGGCAGCCCTGTTTCCCTCCTGGACACCCGCCTCCCCCCAGACTCCTCCTGGATGCCTGCCTCCCCCCAGACTCCTCCTGGATGCCCGCCTCCCCCCAGACTCCTCCTGGACGCCCGCCTCCCCCCAGACTCCTCCTGGACACCCGCCTCCGCCCAGACACCTGCCTTCACCTAGACACCTGCACTCTGCAGCCTCTCCCCGCTGAGGAGGCCAGGAGGTGCCACCCGGGAGCTGCCCAGCAGCAGGAAACACCCTGGAGCCCAGAGTCCCACAGGAAGAGCCGTGCAGGAGCACTGGGAACCACAGGCGGGCCACCCCACCAGTCCCTGGAGGCTCGAGTAGGAGGGGGGCTCCACCAGGTGCAGGTCGTGGAGCAGGGGAGAGAACCTGACGCCTCCCACGGATGGAGCAGGAGGAAATCAAGTCTGCCTGGATGGAGCGAAGAGGAGCAGACCTCAGGTTTCCCCAGGCCAAGGGGCCATGTGGGGACGGAATACCATGACCTGACCTGACCACAGTGGGGGAAGGGGCTGTGTGCTCCTGCAGCAGGCTAGAGGGATGGGACACAGAAGGCCAGGCACCGCGGAGGCGTGGGCGTCATGGGAGCCTAGGGCTCTGGGTTGATGAGGGGCAGAAGGCAGAAGTGACTTCCCGAGAGGACAGGATATGGGTCTTGGGGATGCTGGGGAGGCAGCGAATCTGGTCCTGGAGTGGAGGTTCTGGGCCTGGGACTTGGGCGGGCTGGCAGTGTCTGCTGGGCTGAGTGTGCCCCTCTGTTGGGCACTGAGAGGCCTCAGCTTTCTCCTAAGCAGTTTGCATGCACCGACCCATGAGCCCCTCATACCTCATGAGGAGAAACTGAGGCACAGGCACAGACCCCAGAGCTCCTGGCTGGCCCAGGACGCTGCAATGTGAATGCAGCTGCACCTGGCCTACGTCCACCTGCCTGTGCTCCCTCACCTCTCCCACAGCCACCGCCCAACAGCTCCCTGAGGGCAGGAGCCGCCTGCCCTGATGCAGTGCTGGCTCGGGACAGCCTAGGAACGGATTCCGAAAGTTCCAGGTCGCGGACGCTGGCTCGCTGCGCACAGCATCACATGTGGCTTGGAATGGCTATGGCCGTGCGTCTACAGCAATCAGCCCAGGCCGCACATCAGGCCCCAGCCAGGAGCTGCCTGCTTCCTGGTTCTCTGCATCAATAAACATTTATAAATACATTACAAAGGGGACCAAAGTAGACCACAATCAAAAATAAAATTTAAAAAGAGAGTGTGTAGGCCACCCCTGAGCGCTGCCCACACTGATCCCTCAGAGGGAAGACTTGTGATTTCAAAGCCGACAGCAGGCTCTGCGCTGGGGCTGCCTCCAGCACGGCTGGTTCTCAGTGGACTGGCGTGGGCTGTGCGTTCCCACTGCCATGCACTTCGATTTACACACATGCTCGTGGCCACACAGCTGCACACCCACCCCCATACATTCAGACACGCACTCATGCACACACACATCCTAGCACTCAAACATGCACACACACGTGCTCACAAACAGACCCACACAGCGAGTCTAGCACGGGGGTATGAGGAGCCTACACCCTTTACTCTCCCGCTTCCAAGCAAAGCCTGAGCCTCGCCAGCCCACCCTGAGACAAGGGGACTTCCTCCCCATCCCGAAGCATCAGCGCCTGACCTCGCACACATGAGGGGCTCTGAAGCCTGAGCCTCGCCAGCCCACCCTGAGACAAGGGGACTTCCTCCCCATCCCGAAGCATCAGCGTCTGACCTCGCACACATGAGGGGCTCTGAAGCCTGGGCCTCGCCAGCCCACCATGAGACAAGGGGACTTCCTCCCCATCCCGAAGCATCAGCGTCTGACCTCGCACACATGAGGGGCTCTGAAGCCTGAGCCTCGCCAGCCCACCCTGAGACAAGGGGACTTCCTCCCCATCCCGAAGCATCAGTGCCTGAGCTCGCACACGAGGGGCTCTGAAGCCTGAGCCTCGCCAGCCCACCCTGAGACAAGGGGACTTCCTCCCCATCCCGAAGCATCAGCGCCTGACCTTGCACACATGAGGGGCTCTGAAGCTGATGGGCTGAGTGGGCGTCACACTGCCCGTGGTCAGGGGAGTGACACGGGAGCCTTAGCCCAACCCGGCCATGGGTGCAGGATGCCCCCCAACATGTGTCCCAGCAGTCTGCCTTGCACTTGGCTCAAAACCAAGCCCTGGAGGTGGCAGGGACAAGGCAGGTGGTCCCAGGTAAGCAGAGGCAACGGGAGGGCCAGGGACGTGGCTGTCCCAGGACTGGGCGGGGTGGCCACGTGGAGCCACGAACTCACCGCGGCGCCGTTGTTGTCCCGGAAGGCCGCCTGGTTGACGTAGTCAAACAGCTTCTTCTCTAACTGGAGCATAACCTGTGAGGTCAGAGAGGCCCGTCAGCGCCTGAGCTCCCCCAGCCTCATCCCCCGGCCCCCACTGCCCCGGGCAGCCTGCAGAGTAGTCCCGTGCAGGTGGGGTTGGGCCGGCCGTGGCCCGTGTGTCACCCACCTCGTCACAGGCCCACTCACCTTCCGGTCATTGTCCGACTCACGAAATATGAGCTTCACGACTTCGTTGGTGTCAGCGGCCCGGACGGTCTGCATGGTGGCCTTTGTGCAGAGCGTCTGTGGAAAGAGAGCAATGGAGGTCAGTCCCAGAGCGGCCCAGGCACCCATGGCAGCGTCCCCAACACCCCAAGTCAGTGGGATGGGATGGCCGGTTCCAGACAGCAGCCAGTGTCACCCCAATTTCCACACTGGGGGTCACGGTTAGGGGCCGCTCCCGCACAGCCAACCCTGGCATGTGCAAAGGGCCTGAGGCCAGTGCGACCCAAGGCCACCCCAGAGCTGCTGCTGCACACAGAGCTGCTTCGGGGCAAAAGCCAGGGCAAGCCCAGCAGGCTCCCAAGGCACAGCATCGCTGAGAACAGCACAGAGGGCGCCTGTGGGGGCGCCGGGCTGGCCTCCTCCCACCCGCTCTCTCCCGTCCCCGCAGTCCCTCGAGAGCTGCTGGACTGCAGCAATGGGAGAGGGTTGCAGGAGGGCTGACTGGGAACAGTCTCCACCGGCTAATCCTGTGACGCAGATGTGGGAGGGACGACTGAGGTCACCCTCCTGCTTCGTGGTGTTAACCAGCTCAAGCCAGTTCCTGGGGGAGAGGCTGGGGTGGGCAGAGGCCCGGAGGCAGGTGGAAAGGACCCAAGAAGAGATCGGGGGTTCCGCCAGGGTTCCGGGGACCATACCGACCAGGAGGACCAAGGAGAGGGCTGGGCAGGAGCACTGCAGGGTCAGGGTGTGCCCTGGCCAGCTATGGGAAGGGGCAGCCGTCTGGGCAGCAGAGGAGGCGGAGGCTGAGTGAGCGCCAACCTCTCTGCCACACTGCTGCTCCAGGAGGCATGGTCCTGGCTAGCGGACCGCCAGTGCAGATCTCTGCGAAGGATTATTTTCAGGACTGTTTTGAAAACTCCTCTTGTCAACCTCAGTACAATGCAAGGAATGGTCACTGAGGGTCAGTCCCTAAAGGTGGGACAGAGCTGCAGACCCTCCCTGGGCAGACTGGCCCCGACACAGAGGCCTTGCAGGTACTGAGCTCTCGGAGCCTGGCAGAGTCATGAAACCATAGGAATACCCAGGACCACAATGGACAAGGGAAGAGCGAGACCCACACGGTGTGAGAAATCAAAGGTCAGCGTGGAAGGCGAGGCGCCCGTGCTCACGGTGGAGGAGCGGCAGAGGCAGGGGCTACAGCATCGCCGGTGCAGGAGGAGGAGGGCGCAGCCGCTTCCTTACACGAAAGGCCACAGAGTGTAGATTCCATTGACACAAAATTCCCAGAAAGGACGAAGTCGGAGAGGCAGAGGCAGCAAGGAGGTGGGGCCAGAAGTGAACTGAGTTGGGGGCTGAAGGGATAGTCTAGACTGGACTATCGTCTGTGTGTAAATTATACCCCAATAAAGCTGGCTTTTAATTAAAATTTTTCTGTTTTGGAGACAGGGTCTTGATCTGTCATCCAGGCTGCAGTGCAGTGGTGGGATTAAGGCTTGTTTCAACCTCCACCTCCTGGGCTCAAGTGATCCTCACACCTCAGCCGCTCCGGTAGCTGGGGCTGCAGGTATGCACCTGCAGCTGTAATTCTGTAAATTTTTGTAGATACAGGGTCTTGCTATGTTGCCCAGTTTGGTTGTGAACCCCTGGGCTCAAGCTATTGTCCCATGTCAGCCTCCTAAAGTGCCAGGATTACAGATGTGAGCAGCTAAACCTGGCCCATAAAGCTGCTTTTTAAGAAAATAAAATATGATTTTTATTTTAAAAAATGACGGCAGAAATTTCTCCCTGAAGGGCCCTTGGGAGCTGGTACTGCCGAGGCACACCCCAACATCCGGGGCACTGGCCAGGGCTCAGGAGGACATCCCTGGGCCGGTGCCCGGCCTTTCTTCGCAGGCTCCCGGCATGTGCTGAGCAGGAGCTGAGAGGGCATGAACCCTGGGGCCCCTGAGCAGCCTGGCCCACCTCCTCCAGGATGCAGCATCCTCCTCCGGGTGGCTGGAGTGCAGCACCCCAGCTGGGGCCATCCGCAGAGCAGCCTCAGGGCAGGCCATTGGCATTCCGAGCACAGATAGGCGGCTCGGGTCAAGCCCCCAAAATGGCTTTTGGACTATGTGTCACAAATCAGTCTGGAGCCTTCAAACAGTGTGAGGATTAGAACAAGCACCCAAACAGCCAGGACAGAGCGGGCCACCCTGCCCACCCATCCCTGCATCCCAAGGAGGTCCAGTCCCATCCAGATGCTAATGGGCTTAAGTGGCTTAAGCTGCTTTCCCTGAATGGGAGAAGGCTTGGCAGGCAGACGGCCATTGTAGCCACCCCAGGACGCAGCTCAGGAAATTCATGGCTCTGTCTCCCAAAAGGCATCTGCTGGAAACTGTTTAAAAACTGCTTTATCTCAACACTTCAGCCAGGCTCCCAAAGGACAAACATCTGATGGACCCCAGGGCCTAGGAAGGGGCCGCCCACCCTCCCCACCCCGCCCCAGAGCTGCCTCATTCACAGGCTGCAAAGGAGCGATCAGACCGGGCTGAACGGGCCAGAGCCGGCCAGCTCCCTTCGCCTTTCAATCCAGCAAGTCGCGGTCACTCATGCGGAAAGCGGCCAGGCCGGGCCTTTCCGGCTCGCCTACTTTTGGAAGGGATTCCTTTCTTTTGAAAGGAGAAACAAATACCCTGAATGCTATTTTTAAAAAGCCATCTAAGAGGTATTTCGTGATTAGCAGCTACACGAAAAGGCCCTGGAAAGGGCGGCCTGGCATCCTGTTTCATCAGCTCTTGGGATTTCACGGGAATGCTGCGTGCCAGGGTCATCCACCTGCGCGTGGATAACGAAATTCCTGCATTCTTATTGTTTGGATAATCAAGGAGGCACGCTGCCTGGGCAGGGTGCCCACAGGCCCAGGGCACAGGTGTCAGCCCAGGAGAAGTGCCGTTTTCTGTGCACGGAAGTCACACATGATTTGCATGGAGCTGTGTGGCGGACAGTCGCCCCGCTGTGCACCTGGGCAGCTGGTCTCATCTCAGGAGCTGAATCTGTCCCATCACACCCTTGACTGTCACGGACACTCTGCCACAAAATCCAAACTCCGCTAAAGGCAAACGCATCCTTTCAGACCCTGTCAGCCCAAGTGTTCAAATGCAACTTCAGGAGCCTATTTATAAAAATAAAAACTTGTTCTGTGTTCCCTGAAACGAATCATCCCTGGCTGTGGCCTCCAGGCCCCACACGCACAGCTGGCAGGTGCTTGGGCTCCACCCTCCACCAGGAATCACCAGGTGTCCAGAGCGCCCTGCTGGGCCAAGTGGACACGCAGCCTCAGGGGCACACTCAGGGCTCAGAAGAAGCCGTCTGTGTGTACAGGCAGCGTGCAGGCACCACAGGCCCTACCCCAGGCTCAGCTTCCAGATCCTGCCCAGGAGTCTCAGTTCAGGGAGAAGCAAGTCCTAGGTGAGGCTGGCTGGGAGCTGCTGAGCTGGAGCTCTCAGGTACCCACCTGCCATCCGGGCCACACTCCTCTGGGGGACCCACCATGCCTGAGGCCTGGAGCCAGTGCCAGCAGTAACATGCCTCACATGAGGAGGAAGGTCCTGGCAGGACCCAGCACAGATGCCACCCAGGCTTAGGAAGGGAAAGCTGGGATCCCAGGGGAACGGCTTTGAGAAAAGCAATGAAGAGCAAAGGCTGGAGATGCCCCCTCCTGCCACACCTGAGAGTGCAGTTCCCTGAATGCTCCCTGGTGCCCAACATGCTCAGGCAGACAAGGAGACCTGTTAGCCACGGGGCCACAAACCCCCTTCCTGGGGCCACAGCCTGCCGACAGTGGCAGCCCCAGCCTGCACCTTCCTGAGGGGGAGGCGTCCATGGCCTCCAGGAGCAACATGGCCTCCAGGAGCACATGAGGGGGATGGAGGACCTGGTCCTCTGTGGCGGACAGGCAGAACCACGCGCACCAAGATCAAAGGCTGACAGGCCACGGCACCCTCCCACCACACCTCCCTGTGTCCACAGGTGCCACTAGGGCTGCCCGAGCAGCCCTAGAGCAGAGGCAAATGCACCCTTGTGGTCTCCTGACCTAGCCACTGGCCTGGGCACACCCCACCACCAAGCCTGTGCCGAGGGAGAGGCGGGCAGCTTGGGCCCAGGACGGCACTTCTGGGAGGGACGATGGCGCCGTGATCTGTGGCGGCTGCACCAAATCCCGACCTTCCTCCGAGATGGAGGCTGGTCTGGCCAGATGCCTGTGGACCCTTACAGCTCAGGGAGGGCATGCCCTCGTGAAGCCTGGAAGCTGCAAGAATGTCTTTATCTCCTTGAAAGCCGTCTCTTCTCTCCCCTCAACCCAGGGAGCACGAGGGTGTTCACAGTTAAACAAAATAAACACGAACCACAGAGCCAACGTTGCCCCCAAATCCTGACACACCACAGGCAGCTGCCGAGGGGCAGATTCTAGTGAGTTCTTAAGGAATTAAACCATCGTCAAGAGAATGAGGCTTCTTTCCTCTAACCTGAGACCCTCTACAGGAGGCAAGATTGAAACTCCCCATCTGCCCGACCCCCATGGGCACAACCCACCGTGGACAGAGTGTCTGCTGACAGATTCCAAAGATACAGGAGCTGGCAGAGCCAGTCTCCACCCCTCCTGCGGGTCCCGGAATTCCTGATCTGGCCACCGCCTCGGTGGCAGCAGCTGCTCTGCTTCGGGAACAGGGTCTCCTGTGAGGCCTGTGGGTGGTGAGCTGTGGCTCACATGCTGGCCCTAGAGCAGGCCAGGTCTTCAACACTCAGACACTGAGTACATCCTTGGGAGGCCCGACTAACCTTTCTCATCAAACCGGAAGAAAATCCACCTCAAAGCAGAAAGCAACAGAACGAGCCGCTCCTTGAGGCTACGACCCCAGCTCCTCAGCAGCACAGAAGCCATGCGGGTGCATCTGTTCCCATGGGGGGGTCTCCACTGCAAGGTTCCATCCTTCAGGCCTCCTGCTTTGGCAGCTTGGCCAGAGCCAGCCACTCCTCTACCCCTGTGGGGACCCGTCCAGCCTGGCCCTCAAGTGTAGCAAGACACAGTCCCGCAGGCGCAGACCCACTGTGGCTGGAGTTCCTTCTTCTGACGGAAACTTCTTCTGTGCGGAGGATGGAGTTCAGGACCGCACGCTCAGCCGCGGTCTGCCTGTGTCAGAGCGAATGCACCAAAACCAGGAGGCTCGGACGTGACCCCATCAAGTTCAGCCGCGGTCTGCCTGTGTCACAGAGCGAATGCACCAAAACCAGGAGGCTCGGACGTGACCCCAACACGCTCAGCCGTAGTCTGCCTGTGTCAGAGCGAATGCACCAAAACCAGGAGGCTCGGACGTGACCCCAACACGCTCAGCCGTAGTCTGCCTGTGTCAGAGCGAATGCACCAAAACCAGGAGGCTCGGACGTGACCCCAACACGCTCAGCCGTAGTCTGCCTGTGTCAGAGCGAATGCACCAAAACCAGGAGGCTCGGACGTGACCCCAACACGCTCAGCCGTAGTCTGCCTGTGTCAGAGCGAATGCACCAAAACCAGGAGGCTCGGACGTGACCCCAACACGCTCAGCCGTAGTCTGCCTGTGTCAGAGCGAATGCACCAAAACCAGGAGGCTCGGACGTGACCCCAACACGCTCAGCCGTGGTCTGCCTGTGTCACAGAGCGAATGCACCAAAACCAGGAGGCTCGGACGTGACCCTAACACGCTCAGCCGCGGTCTGCCTGTGTCACAGAGCGAATGCACCAAAACCAGGAGGCTTGGACGTGACCCCAACACGCTCAGCCACGGTCTGCCTGTGTCAGAGCGAATGCACCAAAACCAGGAGGCTCGGACGTGACCCCAACACGCTCAGCCGTAGTCTGCCTGTGTCAGAGCGAATGCACCAAAACCAGGAGGCTCGGACGTGACCCCAACACGCTCAGCCGTGGTCTGCCTGTGTCACAGAGCGAATGCACCAAAACCAGGAGGCTCAGACGTGACCCTAACACGCTCAGCCGCAGTCTGCCTGTGTCACAGAGAATGCACCAAAACCAGGAGGCTCGGACGTGACCCTAACACGCTCAGCCGCAGTCTGCCTGTGTCACAGAGCAAATGCACCAAAACCAGGAGGCTCAGACGTGACCCCAACACGCTCAGCCGCAGTCTGCCTGTGTCACAGAGCGAATGCGCCAAAACCAGGAGGCTCAGACGTGACCCCAACACGCTCAGCCGCAGTCTGCCTGTGTCACAGAGCGAATGCGCCAAAACCAGGAGGCTCAGACGTGACCCTAACATGCTCAGCCGAGGTCTGCCTGTGTCAGACCAAATGCGCCAAAACCCGGAGGCCCCAGCCTGCCAGTCTGAGCCCTGGGGCCAGACCTGGAGGGTGTCCTCAGCACACCTGTGTACCCCAGTCCTCATCACAGGTCTCCCAGGACGGTAACGTCCAGGCTCTGGAGATGCTGCCTGTCAGCTAGCAAAGTGTGTCGCCGCTGTGGGCTGGCAGCGTGGTGGGACCTAAACCACTGACTCTAACCATGTGGGAGTTTCCCCCCCACACCTGAGGAGGAGAGTAAGTCCAACCCTGAAGGAAGTGTGGATTGAAAAGGAAACTGCCTCTGGCACTTTGCAGATGTCCAGTTGACACCCATGGGACAAATGAAGGAATGAAGGAGGGGCAGAGCCCAAGCCCCAGGGTTAGGGTCCGGCCACCCAGGGGTCCGCGCCAGGGGCTCACCCTCCCTCTGGGCCTGGTCCCTGCTGGGGCTGAGTGGTGCGCCGGTGGGTGGGCTTGAAGACACATTTTCCCAATTTTTCATGCCCACCCCTCTCAACGTGACCCTGCTCCTAAGCTTTCATCCTGCTGACAGCTTCATGCAGGAAAACACGCAGCCCTCTGATAGCATGAAATCGGACACAAAGGCCGGGGGACAAAGGGGGCGCGGGGCAGGCGCAGGCTGGCCGGGTCGAATTTCAGCCACACACAGATGTTGGCCGCAACAGCTGAAAGGAAACGCTTGTAAAAGAAATGGTCTTAGAGACAAGTCTTCAGCGGTTAGATAAGGGCCAAAGGACGCAGGGTACCTGCAGGGATACATCTCGGCCAAAAGATTCAAACCGGCATGAATGTCAATGAGGGTTCCTGGTGACCAATGAGGGTGCCCAGGTCCACCATGGACTCCGGACAGGGAAGGGGGCATCATAGCTGGCATCCCTCAGTCCTAACTCAGCGGGAAGCACTTTTTGCTTCACAGGGCTGTAATTTACGGAAATCTGTGCCAGTCTCTGAGATGTCCCTTAAGGACAGCAATGACTAAAACAGCAAAACCCTGCGAGGGAAGCTCTGGTTGGACAGAGCCTGACTGGCCGCCAGACCGATGCAGCCACTTTCCAGCTGTGGATGCCAGCGTCTGACACTAATGGCCAGTGAGTGAAGCCAGGGGCAGCCTTCTCGCTCAGGCCTGGGGCTGACTTCCAGGGGCAGTGGGACCCCTCTCTGCTCAAGACAAAGCTGGGAGCGCCCCTCTCTGCTCAGGCCTGGGGCTGACTTCCAGGGGCAGTGGGACCCCTCTCTGCTCAAGACAAAGCTGGGAGCGCCCCTCTCTGCTCAAGACAAAGCTGGGAGCGCCCCTCTCTGCTCAGGCCTGGGGCTGACTTCCAGGGGCAGTGGGACCCCTCTCTGCTCAAGACAAAGGTGGGAGCGCCCCTCTCTGCTCAGGCCTGGGGCTGACTTCCGGGGCGGTGGGCACTCTCTCGCTCAGGACGAGGTGTGGCATCGCCTCTGAGAGTTGGTGCCACTGTAGGAAGGCCTCCTCCTGAGGGTCAGGGCTGCACCAAGGGGAACACAGAGGTGTGTTTTCGGGGCGGAACTCCCTGAGCTCTGAGCAGTCACATGAGACTTGACTTGGATTCATCCATCAGTAACAGGATGGGCCCCTGTGATGAGCACTTCGCCAGCTCTCCTCTGCCATGTCTGAAGCAGCCCAGCTCATTAGCTCCAACTAGAAAGTTCACAGAGCACCTGCCCCTCAGGGCTGCAGGCCCCGGTGCTGATGGGCATCTGGGGGCAGGGCCTTCTCCAGGACACTCATGAGGACACCTGGCTTTCACCCAGCCTTTGCTCTCCCGCAGGTGCGAGTGACTTGTCTGTTTGTGTCCTTTCTAAGAGAACAGCCTCGTCTCGGAAAGAAGCCATTGGAGGTGCTGCAGCCATTAGCTACTGAGTACAGCAAGCAGATGCAGACACCAACCTCCAGCTCCATCCTGGGGCACCCGCTTCTGGGTGTGACGAGGGTCGAGGTTCCGCGGAGCAGACACCAATGTCCACCTTCATTCAGGGGTATCTGCTTCTGGGTGTGACAATGTCCACATTCCGGGGCACCCGTTTCTGGGTGTGATGAGGGCTGGGGTTCCGCGGAGGAGAAAACTAACTTTCCTGGCACAGATGCGGGGACGCTCCTATGGGGTGAACCTGCAGGGTTTGTCCAGCAGGAACCAGGCTGAGACCAACAACCTGTGACAGGCAGGTCCCACAGACACAGCTGCCCTCTCTCAGGCTGCAGAGACCTGGCCAGCCCATCTCACGTCAACCCAAGACAGGCTGCGTCCCTTTATTTCTACTTTTATGTTATTGAGACAGGGTCCTCCTCTGCCTAGGATGGAATGCAGTGATGGCTGGCTCCCTGCAGCCTCAGCCTCTGGGCTCAGCCTCCTGAGTAGCTGGGACTACAGGTGTGCCCCACCACGTCTTTATTTTCTGTAGAGATAGGGCCTCCCCATGTTGCCCAGGCTGGTCTTGAGTTCCTGGGCTCAACGGTCCTTCTGTCTCAGCCTCCTGCAGTGCTGGGAAGGCAGGTATGAGTCCGTCCCTGGCCTTCCCCTTTCTTTGTAGGTGAACTCTTGGGGTTTCTCTTCTCTCTCCTCCTCCAGGAAATAACTGTGACATCAGAGAAGCCTGCCCCTCGGGCGGTGGATGCTGGGGGTGAGTGGTGTGACCCGTGAGTGGCTCTCACTGGAAACTGACCGAAGGTGGGCAGTAGGACACTCGTCAAGTCCCATCCTTCTTTATTATCCTGTAAATGTTGGTTAAATTCTAATCATAAACATTCCTAGAAATAAAGAAGGGTTACATAGAGAAGTTTCACGTAGTAAAGGAGGAAATAGAAAGGATTTCTAACAGATGGTTCACATTGGAAGAGCCGAGTACTTTACACAGGCCTTTCTTAAAACAAATTAATGGGAAATCACTACGTTTTAAGTTCAAAGTTCTTGAATGACTCTGGAAAACAGAACTGGCTTCAAGGGATAAACATTTTCTACGCTACAAATAATTCTGAGAGTAATGGTGAACCTGCTATAAGTCTGTGCCCACGATGCGGCGTGTTCCACTACATCAACACAACGCGTGTACCGTGAAAGAATTCACTAAGAGGCTCCCACCGCTGTGGCACCGAATGTGCCGGAGGGTCCAGACCTCTGCTCAGAATCGAGGGGGCAACTTTCATTACAGCTCAGAAAACTACAGAGCCCACTGACAAAGCAGCAGGTGGAAGCTCCGGGTTTACTACTACGTTCCTGCAAAGGGGCAGAGACAACTGGAATGCAAGTTCTGTC
Source organism: Callithrix jacchus (assembly GCF_049354715.1). Classification (NCBI taxonomy): domain Eukaryota; kingdom Metazoa; phylum Chordata; class Mammalia; order Primates; family Cebidae; genus Callithrix; species Callithrix jacchus. The sequence continues at coordinate 126,072,704 of NC_133513.1, read as the reverse complement.
AAACAGCCCGTCCTCTGAAAACCCGCCCAGTTTGAGGACACAGAAGTGTTCTTGGTCCCGTGGGAGCAGCTCTTCCTCGGTACCTCACCTTATGGACACTGGTGTGGGCCGTAGGCATCGCTGTGGCGTGGGAAAGGACAGTCCTGGCTTTAAACCTGCTTTGTCCTGGGGTGCCACGGAAAGCCTCCGGAGCTCTCCGGCCTCCCTGGCGGGGGGGACACAGGCAGCACCCCCGAACATCGGTATTCATCAAACACACACAGGCCAACGGCCACGTGTGGTAGAGACAAGATCCCTAGACCCTGCAAGACGCCCCTGCTGAGGGTCACGTCAGCACCACACCCAAGCCTGATGATCTCTGATGGAAAGAGCAGACGTCATCTCAAATTAACTCCTGGAGGCTCCAGACTCCTTTCTGATGGCACACGTGTGTGGGCTTCTCGGAAGCCAGAGTGTGGTTCACCTGGTCCCCAGGGCAAGGAGGGCAGAGGAGGCCAGAGAGCACTGCACCCCCCCAACCGGGAGTGGCTGAGGTCAGGCAGCTGGCACCACAGCCACCAACCCCAAGTAGGCTAGTGGCTACTAGGCCCTGTCAGCTCGCAGGCCCACTGGGCAACGACTGTACCCTCCCAGCTTGAAGGCTGGGGATGTGACAGGTGTGGGGTATGATGAGTAAACCATCCTTGCACTGCCTTCTGCCGGCACGTCCACACCACAGGCCTCACGCAGGCTTCTCACGGGGCTGGGCCTGAGCTCAGCAGAGGGACCCTGGGTGGACTTGGCGTGGGAAATGCGTGGTGAGGCTGGGAGGCCCAGGGCAGTGGGCACCAAGGACCCTTCCTCAGGGGCACACAGCCTGCGCTCAGCCCACAGTGAAGCTGGGGAAGGCGTCCTGCCACGTGTGCCCATTTCCTTGCTTTTTAGGATCAGGGCAGGCCACCGGATCCAGAGAACATCACCCTGGATGGAATCTGAGAAGCTGAGAGCCTGGCGGTGGGCTGACGTTGGTGGGCTTGCTGGAAGGGCTGCGGGGTGTCCTGTCCTCTCTGAAGAAGGCCACCTGCTGCTTCTGCCGGGCCGTCCAGACACTTCGCCTGCCTCTAGGTGAACCCTAGACCCCTGGAAGGGGGAACCTATGGAGGATTGCTGACAAAAGCACCAACCGTGAGGCCCTGGTGTGCAGACGTTGCTGTGAGCTGCAGGGTGGGGCACAGACCTCGCATCCGGAGCTTACGGAGCTCGGACCTCGCTGCAAGCCGCAGGGCCGGGCACAGGCCCCGCATCCTGAGCATATGGAGCGCAGGTCTGCCCCAGTGAAAAGGCACTGTCATGGGGAGATGTGGCATCAGCATCTGAGCGGCCTTCTTCCTCTCTGTGTGCATTGTCCCACGGCCGCCCAGAACAACAACATGTCATAAAGACTCTTTCACGTCCACTCCCAAGGCTGCTCCTGGGCTCCAGCAGCCTGGCTGGCTTGGAAGTGCCGTGGATGGAACGGAGGAGCGGGAGGAGTGGAGGATGGGAGGAACGGGAGCGGTGTCCGCTGGCTCTGACGCCAGGGAGAGCTCCACAGGCTTTCCGGGAAGAAAGCAGTGATCTGTCTCCTCTTCAGGCTGTGTCCAGCACCATCCTGGGCAGCCTCTGCTCGGCCCAGGGGTGGCTCTCAGGACTGGCCCTGCCCAGCAGCAGGGGCATAAGCTGCACCTCTCAGTGACTCCTTCCAGGCATACCCTGGCACGCTGGGTGTTGGGACAGGGATGCGGAATGGGAAGAGGACGCAGGGCCCAGAGCTCAGCCTGCACCCCAGGGTCCCCGCATGCTTCTCAGAGCCACTGGCTGCCAGCAGGGAGCCAGGCATGGTGTGTCCAGGAGAAGGGAGGAATGAGGCTGCCCGGGGTCTCCAGCAGCCCCTGCCTTGGCACGAGAGACCTGCTCTGTCCCATATGTTTCCCATGGGCTTCTTTCAAACCAAGGGCAAGCAGAGGGATTTTTAAATAAAGTATGAGCTCATAAAAAATACAGAAAAGTACGTTACCGATTAGTGAACACACTACTGATTATGAAAAATTAGTAATAAATCCAAAAAACAGTTCCTCTAACGGAGCCCTGGGACAGGCTGCAGAAAAATGCCACAGTCTTTTGTTTTTTGTCTTTTTCCATAAAACGAGAATATTTTTGGCACCTACCAGTTGAAAATATTGGGTAAAATCCCCTAAATGTGAAACCAAATGTCGTCACTACAGTTAACATTTTCCTTCAGGTGATGTTGTAGGCCCTACGTAGAAACAGACCAAATAAAAGTCTCTTTCTGAAGAGTAACGAAAAAATAAATTAGTGATTCTATTGTTGCCATTGTGATTTTACACTCAGATTCTAACAAGCAAGTGGGCGGAAGAGCGGGGCTCAGCTCTCACACCCTCTGCAGGGCCCCACGACCTGACCGCCACCCTCAGGGAAGGGCGTCCCCGTGGCCCTGAGGAGCTGGCAGGGAGGGTAAGGAGGCTGCCACTGGCCCTGCCATCCAGAGCACGCTGGGTACGTGGTGAGGGCAGCACCCCGTTGGGTCTGCACAATGCTTGTTCACACACAAGGTCCCAGTGATGACTGAGGTCTGCCCTCGGCAGCGGCGGGAGGACCGGGCTGTGAGAATCTTCCCATCCCTGCTGCTCTGGAGATGGTGCTGAGGGTCTGCAGGAGTCACTCTGAGCCAGGCTTTCTGGGGATGGCCCTGCCACCTGCCCTCTGCACACACACCATGCCAGCAGCATGGCTGCGAGATGGGCCAAACCCTGAATGGCGCAGGGCTCTGCAGGGCTCTGCCGGCTGCGGCCGACACAGGCATGCCACCAGGCTGAGGAGTCGGCCACCACACACTTAGTTTCTGGAAGCTCAGGCCTGCCCGTACACAGGGCTGGTGACAGCTGCACGGCCATCCCACTGGCCACACCCCGGATGGGGACTGCCAGTGGACACATGGACCTGGCCTCTCCTGCCCGAAGCCTCTCGGTACCCATTGTGCCCATGGCTGAGGGATCGGGGGGCAGAGGGGCTCAAGGAGGCATCCAGTAACCAGATGAAGTCAGAACTTGACCTGGAGCCTGGCTGGGGCCAGAGGGGTCTGTGGGGCTGGGCTGTGTGGGGCCATGACCAGGTGCGATGTCACCTCCTGGCTGTTGGCTGCCCTTCCTCCCAGGATGCAGTGCACCCGAGAAGGAGGGAAGCCTGGGTGCCAGGAGTGTCTGAGGTCTGGGCCCGGGCTTATGCTGCCAGGCAGCCTGGCCTTGGCTGCTCCTGCCGACCATAAATCCACTGAACAGGAGACACGGCCTCTGGCAGGCGCTGGGATCCTGCCCCACAGGCAATAGTGGGGCCCTCCCTGGTGCCCATCTGAGTGGTGTTCTGGGAAGCCCAGCTCTCGGGTGTCTCCTCATGATGCCAGCCTCTCTCCAGGGATGGCTCCTTCTGGACATCAGCGCCCCTCATGGCCGTTCCCCTGCAGCCCCAGCTGGCACCTGAGCCAGGTACCTGTCAGTGATGGGCAACTGGTTTTTAGAAACGGCCACCAGTCTCCAAAAACACATCCATCACGATCACTGCCAGAGAGGTGACGGATGGCAGGTGTGGTGTGCGCTTGGGCCATGGGGAGACGGGCGTGCCTGGCACTGCTGTCACTCTGTCACCACAGCCAGCTGAGCGGCCCAGCTGCTAGTTGCCACCGCGCATGGCAAGAAACACCCTCTGAACATCCCAGCAGCAGCCGGAGCCGCAGGCTGCATGGTGTGAGGATGCACGGCCCTCTTAGAAGGCACACGACCGACCCACGCGTTTAATGCGCACAGATTTTAATCACAGCTTCCGTGGTGCCAAATTTGATTACAGTATCATCTTTTCAGTTCTGCTCTGTGAGCACGTCTGCATTAATTTGCATCTGAAACACAGGAGGCTGCGAATTCCTGGGGGATGGAGTCTCCTCATTTCGCACACAGAGCCTCTTTCACAGGCTGGCGTGGGGCGGGGCAGGACTCCCGGATCTGATCCCTGCCTCCCTCCCGCCGCAGGTCTCCACCTTGAGGTCTGACGGCCTCCAGGGCCACCAGGCAGGTGCACCTCCCAGAAGCCCCGTCTCTGAACACTGGGCAGGGCAGACAACGCGTATTTATTTTTTACTGTGCGTTTGGTTCTGAGGCACATGTGCAGACCTTGCAGGATTGTTGCAAAGGTACACACACGCCATGCGGTTTGCTGAGGACCCTGTCTTTAATCTGCTGTGACCTAGCCGGGCTCTGCCCGGCCCCCCATTGCTGTGGCGATAGATTTAATTAACCTCTGATGAGGCTTTCCAGCGAGACTGCCAGTGAGGGCACCAAGGAGGCGCTGTGAGCAGGCAGTGGAGCACGGCCGGCAGTGACGCCGCCAGCCCAGGACCGAGGGAGCACAGACAGGCTGCTGAGGGCGGGAGCTCAGCAGTGAAACCAAGGCCAGGCCAGCTGTGGCTTCTGACAGACCATTAACCCCACGTCATCCTTCGTACCAACACTACCCCGAGGCACCCGTGCCACTGCCCCCGGCCTCCAGCATTCCCAGAACACTCCAGGCAACATGCTCTGTGCTGTGATACACACGGCTTCCTGACACGCTCTGACTACGTGTGGCTATCACTGTCCACACACCTTCAGAACCCTGTATCACGCTCTTCCATGCTTACTCTGACCCTGGGCAATCTGAAAACCACCCCAGAGGAGGGCACAGATGTCCCCACAAACCCGGGGTCTCTGACCCTGGGCAATCTGAAAACCACCCCGGAGGAGGGCACAGATGTCCCCACAAACCCGGGGTCTCTGACCCTGGGCAATCTGAAAACCACCCCGGAGGAGGACACAGATGTCCCCACAAACCCGGGGTCTCTGACCCTGGGCAATCTGAAAACCACCCCGGAGGAGGGCACAGATGTCCCCACAAACCCAGGGTGGAGGCTGGGTGTGGCCTTCGCCAGCTTCCAAGGAGCCGGACTGCAGGTGCTAATCTGGGCTCTGAGTATGGCATCTCCACGTGGGAGACTGTGGAGGGTGGGGAGAACCAGCCTGCGTGGAGCCCACAGGGTCTCACGCTAACCCATCCTGCTGTTTGACAGAAAGGCTCAGGGACGGAAGGGCAGGTACTCGAGACGCACGTGCTCCCGCACAGCTGGGAGGTGACAGCACTTCTGAGCCCTATGGGAGGAAGGCCCTGACCACCTCTGCTCTGAGGAGCTCACCCACCCCACCCAGGCCCCAAAGCTTCGTCGGAGGACCCTGGAAGACACTCCTGCTGGCCTGTGACTCTAACACTCCCTCTCCTTAAAAGGCAGATGCTTCTAGGAAGGCAGCGTCTGTGGCAGGAAATTGCTCCCAGGCAGGTGGAGAGGAACTGAAGAGACGACCCGATGCCCCAGGCCCTGGCACCCAAGGTCGTGGTCTTGAGGGCAGGCGGTGCCCTGATCCTGGTGCCAGGCCCACAGAACAATTGCACAGGACACACTTGCTGGACAAATGAGACTGCCCGCAGGGCAGCCAACGGCGAGACGCTCCCCACCAGAACTTCAGCAACCACCAGCCTGTGTGAAAAAGAGCCCGCTTATCTGAGCAGCTGGAAGGGCAGCTCTGTGAATCCGCGCTGTGCCTGGGCCACACTGAGCTGCTCCATGCGGCGATTCCTCTGATACTTTCCAGCTGCAAAGGGCTCAGAGGCTGGAGCAGCACAAGAAATGGAAGTGGTGCAAGGAAAACAAGGCACTGGACCACAGACCACGGACCACGGACCACAGACCACGGGATCCCTTGTCCACTTTCATCTAAGAAAGGAGAAGCGCAGCTCAGGGAGCACCCAGGTCACTGGGGCGGTGACTGTGGCCACCGCTGGGTGTAGTCCTGCTGGGACGGACCAGCCCAGACGTGATGTCGGTCACTGCACCTGCGTCACACGAGAGCACAGCTGGCATCTCAGGCGTGCACATGCAGCGATGCGTCACCGGAGGCTGCATGGGCAGATGGGTTGCGAGGACCGAGCCTGAACCCCAACCAGAGGCACATGCACAGCCCCTGGTTCCCCAGCTGCACAGAGCCTGGCGCCAGGTGGACGCGAGAAGGAAACGGCTCTGGGCCTGACTGGCAGGTCCAGGAGAGCCGGGATCTGTGTTCTAAGGAGCTCCCAGGCACCCATCAGCTCTTCATCCAGGAGCTTAATGTGGAAGGAGATGAACAGGGACATGCCATAGGCCAAGTGGAGAGTGAGTTCGTTCACACGCAGAGGCCGGCACCGACTCGTTCACACACAGATGGCACTGGCTTGTTCACAAGCAGAGGCCGGCACCGGCTCGTTCACATGCAGATGGCACCGGCTCGTTCACATGCAGTGGCACTGGCTTGTTCACACGCAGAGGCTGGCACCGGCTTGTTCACATGCAGAGGCTGGCACCGGCTCGTTCACACGCAGAGGCTGGCACCGGCTCGTTCACATGCAGTGGCACTGGCTCATTCACACGCAGAGGCTGGCAGTGGCTTGTTCACATGCAGAGGCTGGCACCGGCTCGTTCACACGCAGAGGCCAGAACTGGCTTGCACACAGATGGCGGCACCGGCTCATTCACGTGCAGTGGCACTGGCTCATTCACACGCAGAGGCTGGCACCGGCTCGTTCACACGCAGAGGCCGGCACCGGCTCGTTCACATGCAGTGGCACTGGCTCATTCACACGCAGAGGCTGGCACCGGCTTGTTCACATGCAGAGGCTGGCACCAGCTCGTTCACACGCAGAGGCTGGCACTGGCTCATTCACACGCAGAGGCTGGCACCGGCTTGTTCACATGCAGAGGCTGGCACCAGCTCGTTCACACGCAGAGGCTGGCACCAGCTTGTTCACACGCAGAGGCTGGCACCGGCTCGTTCACATGCAGTGGCACTGGCTCATTCACACGCAGAGGCTGGCACCGGCTCGTTCACACGCAGAGGCTGGCACCGGCTCGTTCACATGCAGTGGCACTGGCTCATTCACACACAGAGGCTGGCACTGGCTTGTTCACACGCAGAGGCTGGCACCGGCTCGTTCACACGCAGAGGCTGGCACTGGCTTGTTTACACGCAGAGGCCAGCACTGGCTTGTTCACACGCAGAGGCTAGCACCAGCTCGTTCACACGCAGAGGCTGGCACTGGCTTGTTCACATGCAAAGGCTGGCACTGGCTCGTTCACATGCAGAGGCTGGCACTGGCTCATTCACATGCAGAGGCTGGCACTGGCTCCTTTACACGCAGAGGCTGGCACCGGCTTGTTCACACGCAGAGGCCAGCACTGGCTTGCACGCAGATGGCGGCAGCGGCTCGTTCACACGCAGAAGTGGCATCGGCATTCAGCACGGCCTGATCCGGTGCTGGCACAGGGGATCCCCAAACACCTGGCCTCAATTCCTTGGTCCAGGTCAGTCTCAGGAAACTTATGCAGGATTTTCACAACATTTCTAGGAAATGTTTTGACAGTCAGAAACCCTTTCTAAAAACCATGCCATGCCAACTGGCAGATTTTGATTTTCCCTAACAGGTGCTGAGATGGTATTTTAAAATTTAATAATCTACCTAATTGGCACCTTAACTACAGCAGCTGAAATTAATCACCACCAACAAAAACAATCTGGTCATTTTCAGCTATATTTATTTTTAGACAGGGCTTTTCAAGAAATTCGTCTCCCAGGTGGTAGGAGACAGTCCCTCCAGCGCTGCCTGTTGTCCTGCTGTGCAGCGTGCACCCAAATCCACGTCCACCCAGAACCCCAGAATAGGGCCTTGTTTGGAAACAGGGCCTTGTGGGTAAAACTAGTTAAGGATCTTGAGATGAGACGTCCCGGGTGGGCTGGGCCCTATGTTCACACACTCGTGTCCTCACACGAAAAGGCCACATGAAGGTGGAGGCACAGACTGGGATGTCGTGGCCACGAGCCAGGGCCACCTAGGCCACCTGTGGCAGGGCGAGGCGAGGTGAGGCGAGGCGATGACTCCTCCTCCCCGGGAGCCTCCAGGAGCAGTGTGATGCTGGGACATCTTGACTTTGGACATCCAGGTTCCAGGATGTGAGAGACTAAACCTCTGCGGTGTAAGCCGCCCAGCCTATGGTCCTCTGAGCTGCTGCCACTGCAGGAAATCTCCCCGCATGGAGAAAGGAGACTCAGTGTGTGGGAAGGCTCCACTTGGCACACACATTCCACGTCATCAGAAGAGCACACAGAGGACAGGCTGTGACCTTCCAGAGAGCCTGCACATGCCTGTGGCCCATGGGGATGCACCACGTGGTGGCGCCATTCAGCATCGAGGGGCCACAGGTGACCCATGGGTGACCACGCCTGCCCTGGGCCTCAGGGTCCTCCTGTAACTGGTTCCAGGGTCCCTTGACTCCCGACGACCCCTCATGACATCCCTGTGGCCATGAGGTCTGGGTGCTCAGCTTTGAGCTAGTCAGAGCACCACGCACTCGGCTCCTGTGAGCTGTGGGATTTCACACACAGCTGATGACTGTGTTGATGACGCCAAGAGGGGACAGTGGTCCTTTCTCCAGCAGTGTGGCCTTCCCTGGACTAAACAGTCTGCAAAAACTCCACTGCAAATCCTTTTCCGTAGTTCCCACCAGGTTGGCTTTACTTACACAGTAAACTCTGTGCAAAATGTAATAAAAGACTTTCGTCAAATGAGACGTATGTATCCATAGTCTTAAAGAGCCACATGGGCAGGAAAACCCTCCAAAAATTAATACAAGGACCTTAGACAGCTACTGAGTTGATAATCCAGTTTTAAACTATTCACTTTTCTTCCCGTTCCTTTGCAAATCCAGACAGATAGCACAGAACAGTAAGACCCACTTCTGGCCCGTGTGAGGGCATCGTAAGCCAGGGCCCGGCAACTGTGTGGGCAGCTGCTGTCCGGGCAGCATCCTAGGGCCCAGAGGCCAGGGTGGCCGGGCGTGTGAATGGGCTGTGGCCGGGGGAGGCCTCCCTGCTTCTGGGAATCTGCATCGCCACTGCCTGGGGTGCCGGGGGCTCCCATGGGTGGTATCTATGTCTGTTGGGGACATAATGACGCTTAGAAAAGACCTTTGCAGACGGAACCTGGATTTCCCACTGAAGCCCTGGGCCTGCCTGGGTCACGGTCACAGGCACATACAGCCTTCCTTCTGCTGGACTGGAGTGAACACCGCGTTCTACAGACGAGGAAACCCTCACAGAGACGAGCACTCCCTGCCCAGCTGATCTTGGAGCTGGAGAGCCCCACTCCCAGCAGACTCGCTGGAGCCTTGGCCACCGCCTCCTGTGCCCTTCCTCCATCCCCTCGCAGCTGACACCAACAAAAGGCGCCATCGAAGAAAACCTGCCGCTGAAAACACTGCTGTCTGATATGGGACAGGGATCCGGTCACCCCCAGGGCGCCTGAAAACACTGCTGATATGGGACAGGGATCCGGTCACCCCCAGGGCGCCTGAAAACACTGCTGTCTGATATGGGACAGGGATCCGGTCACCCCCAGGGCACCTGAAAACACTGCTGTCTGATATGGGACAGGGATCCGGTCACCCCCAGGGCTCCTGAAAACACTGGTGTCTGATATGGGACAGGGATCCGGTCACCCCCAGGGCTCCTGATTCGAGGGAGGGACACCTGATAGGCGCAGGTAGGGGGTGGGGAGGTGCGGTCACTCCTATGGCTGCCTGAGTCGTGAGAGGGATGCCTGAGACGTGGGAGGGGTGCAGTCACCCCCAGGGGCGCCTTGTATGTTCTCTGACCTCTCACCTGGGGGAACCCAGGCCCACCTCTTCCCTGGGACTGGGCAGGGCCAACCACTCCACGCTGTCCCGTGTGAACGACCACCACGTCTGCTGGGCAGTGTGGAGACCCCACCCAGGGTGCACCTCAGGGCTGTGGTTCTGAGGACGGGGATGCAGGGGAAGCGGCTGAGCCCAGCCAACTGGAACCATCCTCCACCCTGACAGCCCCTGCGCTGCCATGAAAATCACCAAATCTGCACCACCCGGGGAACTGTCACCACCCGGGGAACTGTCACCACCCATGCAGCTCTATCACATTGAATTAAAACGAAATGAGTTTAAAAACCGGGTTCCTGGCTGCCCTCGGTGCTTGCTCGCCGCTGTCCTGTGGCTGCTGCGGGGCAGAGGGAGGCAGCTCGCCGTCAAGCTCACAGCAGGCTGCGGCAACGCAGTGGGACTTCAGGACGCCAGCGGGTCAGCCAGGCCCGCGGGAGCTCTGCCGGGTTCCTGCAGACTGTTCCTTTGAGAAGCCGCTTGGGGCTTGCAGAGGAGGCTCACGACCCCCACATTTTTCTCTCTTCCTGACTTATAGTCGCCTCTGATGTTCAGCCTGATGGGCAAACCCCTCTTTCGTTGTCTTACCAAACTGCACGTGGGAGCCGCTGTGTCCACACCCAGGACCCCTCTCCATGGAGCCGAGAAGGTGGCGCGGCAGAGAGCGGCCGAGGAGCCGGCAGACAGGGTGTGAGGGACGGACGTGAACTGCCCCGAGGCAGGTGGCGCCTCCTTCCCTGCTGCCCATGCAGCCCCAGCCAGCACGTCCACCAGCCCACCTGGCAGTGCTGGATCTACCACCCGCCTCGCCCACGCGGCCCTGGCAGGTGGGACCCCAGGCAGATGGACAGCGATGATGCACCCCCTGGAGCCCAGAAAGGGGCCCGGCCAGTCCAGGGCAGACGGGTGAGGGAACACAAGGAGGAGGCGGGGAGGACCCCGCAGGGACTGAGGACAGGCTGAGCAGACCCGCATGGCTGGGCTCCATCTAAAACCAGCTACAGCGGGGGGACTGTGAGAGGGAAAACACGTGTCAAGTAACCCCTGTCTTCTAATGACCACGGATGGGAAAGTGATAAAGAAATGGAGACTCCTCAGCTCCCGGGGGGTGGGGGCTGGTGAGGCTTACGGTGGTGTGGGCGGCTCCTGGGGGTGGGGGCTGGCGTGGGTGGCTCTTGGACACCGTGCTCACTCGTCCTGAAGTGCTCCAGCAGCCTCTATCACAGCTGCAGCCTGGAGGTTCCTGAAACTTTTGACTGACTCAGGAGAAAGTGGCCATTTCTGGAGAACTGTTTATCATCAGTTCACAAAGCACACAGCCCCTTAAACACACAGCCCCTTACACACACAGCCCCTCACACACACAGCCCGTTACACACACAGCCCCTTACACACACAGCCCCTCACACACACAGCCCCTCACACACACAGCCCCTCACACACACAGCCCGTTACACACACAGCCCCTCACACACAGCCCGTTACACACACAGCCCGTTACACACACAGCCCCTTACACACACAGCCCGTTACACACACAGCCCGTTACAAACACAGCCCCTCACACACACAGCCCGTTACACACACAGCCCGTTACACACACAGCCCCTCACACACACAGCCCGTCACACACACAGCCCCTCACACACACAGCCCGTTACACACACAGCCCGTTACACACACAGCCCCTCACACACACAGCCCGTTACACACACAGCCCGTTACACACACAGCCCGTCACACACACAGCCCCTCACACACACAGCCCGTTACACACACAGCCCCTCACACACACAGCCCCTTACACACACAGCCCCTTACACACACAGCCCCTTACACACACAGCCCCTCACACACACAGCCCGTTACACACACAGCCCCTCACACACACAGCCCCTTACACACACAGCCCCTCACACACACAGCCCGTTACACACACAGCCCCTCACACACACAGCCCGTTACACACACAGCCCGTTACACACACAGCCCCTCACACACACAGCCCCTTACACACACAGCCCCTCACACACACAGCCCCTCACACACACAGCCCCTTACACACACAGCCCCTCACACACACAGCCCCTTACACACACAGCCCCTCACACACACAGCCCGTTACACACACAGCCCCTCACACACACAGCCCGTTACACACACAGCCCCTCACACACAGCCCGTTACACACACAGCCCCTTACACACACAGCCCCTCACACACACAGCCCGTTACACACACAGCCCCTTACACACACAGCCCCTCACACACACAGCCCCTCACACACACAGCCCGTTACACACACAGCCCGTCACACACACAGCCCGTCACACACACAGCCCCTCACACACAGCCCGTTACACACACAGCCCCTTACACACACAGCCCGTTACACACACAGCCCCTTACACACACAGCCCCTCACACACACAGCCCCTCACACACACAGCCCATTACACACACAGCCCCTCACACACACAGCCCCTTACACACACAGCCCCTTACACACACAGCCCCTTACACACACAGCCCCTCACACACACAGCCCGTTACACACACAGCCCCTCACACACACAGCCCCTTACACACAGCCCCTCACACACACAGCCCGTTACACACACAGCCCCTCACACACACAGCCCGTTACACACACAGCCCGTTACACACACAGCCCCTCACACACAGCCCCTTACACACACAGCCCCTCACACACACAGCCCCTCACACACACAGCCCCTTACACACACAGCCCCTCACACACACAGCCCGTTACACACACAGCCCCTCACACACACAGCCCGTTACACACACAGCCCGTTACACACACAGCCCCTTACACACACAGCCCCTCACACACACAGCCCCTCACACACACAGCCCGTTACACACACAGCCCGTCACACACACAGCCCGTCACACACACAGCCCCTCACACACAGCCCGTTACACACACAGCCCCTTACACACACAGCCCGTTACACACACAGCCCCTTACACACACAGCCCCTCACACACACAGCCCCTCACACACACAGCCCGTTACACACACAGCCCCTTACACACACAGCCCCTTACACACACAGCCCCTCACACACACAGCCCGTTACACACACAGCCCCTTACACACACAGCCCCTTACACACACAGCCCCTTACACACACAGCCCCTTACACACACAGCTGTTAGAATTCACATCCTCTGTAGTTTGCTGTTTCAAGTTAAGCATGAAGGTCGCCGCGGAAGGTTTCACCGGTTTATCAGTAAAGGGAATCTTGGAACTCTGGCGTCAGGCAAGTGGCCTCCCCAGCAATGGCCCTCTGTGTGGACCCGTCTGGCAGGGCGGGCAGCTGGGGCGAGGCTCCTTTAGCCTAACACGGAGGACGGAGCACAGGTGGGGATGAGCAGGAACTTGCTTCTTCCTGGGTGGAACCTGGGCAGGTCCCGGAAGGTCTGGGCAGCCCACCGAGGCCCGGGAGGCAGCTCCCACTCTGCACCTACCCTCCCCCAGGCGTTCAGGGCACCAGAGCCACCTAGACCTGGCCAGAGCTGCCACATGGTGATTGCCTGTGTGAGAGGAACTCTTTCTTTAAGAAATAGTGGGCCGGGCGCGGTGGCTCACGCCTGTAATCCCAGCACTTTGGGAGGCCGAGGCGGGTGGATCACGAGGTCAAGAGATCAAGACCATCCTGGTCAACATGGTGAAACCCCATCTCTACTAAAAATACAAAAATTAGCTGGGCATGGTGGTGCGTGCCTGTAATCCCAGCTACTCAGGAGGCTGAGGCCGGAGAATTGCCTGAACCCAGGAGGCGGAGGTTGCGGTGAGCTGAGATCGCGCCATTGTACTCCAGCCTGGGTCACAAGAGCGAAACTCCGCCTCAAAAAAAAAAATAGTGATCTTTATGATCACTGAGTGATCATAAAACACTGCTGACAGTGACCATGAGGCCTGAGGACTGTGTGTGAAGGTGCTCAGGGAAGCCAGGGGAGCGAGTCAGGTGACGCAGGAGAGGATGCGGCAGACCCTGGCCGGCCCCTAAAGCCCATGCCCTGCCCTCCCACCACACCGCCTCTCACGGTCCACCCACTCCCAAACCCTGCTGAGGCACTTTCTTCCTTTTCCGCTTGGTAGAAAGAGGAAAGCCCCACAGTCCTTCACAGGAGTCAGCCCCCCAATACCTCACAGGACCCAGCACCCAGGCTCCCCACAAATGAAGAGCTCAGTGGCCCTCCCACACCCCACAGGACCAGCGTCCTGGCTCCTCACCACCCCCCATGCCTGCGGAGATCAGAGCAGCACCCACCACACCCCACAGGACAAGGCGTCCAGGCTCCCCACTGCCCCCAATGCCTGCAGAGACCAGAGTGGCCCCCTCTATACCCCACAGGACCGGGCTCAGGCCCCCCACTTCCCCCATGCCTGCAGAGACTCTCCCCACAGGACCCAGCGCCCAGGCTCCCCATTGCCCCCCATGCCTTGTGTCGTGGCCAAGCCGCCGGGCCCAGCAGCTGTCTCCCTTTACCAGGGGAGCTCCCACTGGCACTCCCCCACAGGCCTTGCCACAGCTCTGACCTGGCCAGAGCCAGCTACCCTTCATGATGACATGCTCTATCAGGGAGGAAAAGGCCCTTCCCAAGCTCCCTGACCTTTCCCCAGTTGCTGGGTACTTGGGATTGATCGGCTTTGGCCTCCAGCAGGTTCTTTACTTTCATTCCGGCCACTCACGGTCAGAGTGGGTCAGAGTGGGAAGTGCTCATGTGCCCTGCGGGCTCACTGGCTCTCGAGTAACAGGTTAGAAGTGAGCATGTTCAGAGATGCTCCAGACCTGCTGGAAATGACACTTCCAGTCCCCCGTGGCTCTGCTTGGGTGAAGAGGAGCCTCTGATGGAGCCCCCGCGTCTGTGGCCCCCAGGCCTCGCTCCCAAGTCCCGGATAGCATCAAACTCGGGGACACGAATTCCAGCAAGGATGGTCCCAGCCGCCACCCCTGAGCCCATGCCGAGCCTACAAGACGAGTCAGAGACCAAGGAGAAAGAAGTGAGGCACAGGGAGATAAAGACTCGCGGGGCCTGCTGGGGTTTGTGCACTTTAAAGACGCCACGTGCTCCACAGCCCACTGCACGCAGAGGCCCTGCCTTCCTCCTCTACGGCCAGATGAAGCACCACCTAGGCCAGGAGCCCTGAATGCGCAAGCACCAGCATGGCCAAATGTTCACACAGGAATGCCGTGGGGCCTCATGGCAAGGCACTGCCAGCTCCATGCAGTAGAGGATTTCAGGACACTCACTTCTGCCAACCAGAGGAGATGCAGGATGACCAAGGCCAGCTCGGGCTGCGTTTCAGAAACAATGTCCTGCCACACTCGGAAGATAAATATGTGTAGGTGTGCTACGTTCCCATCCAACTCACTGCGCCCGAGTCACTGCAGCCCCGCCTGACTCACCATGGCCCTGCTGTGGGCTGTCAGCTCATGCCCAGCACCTGGAGGGGCCGCCGGGGAGGCTGAGGGTGAGGGCGGCAGGGCCCGGGCGGGTAGGCAGCAGGTGTTCCTCCATTTCCCACCCACCCCGCCCCCCCTTCACGGCTGCCTGGGAAGTGGAATCCCAAGTCACGAGAGCTGGGAGGAAGGGCCCAGAGCCAGTGTGGACCGGACCACAGAGAAACATCAGCCCTCGTGCTGAGCCTCGGGACCCACTTCCTGCTGGTGGCACCTCAGTGCCCAAGCTGCTGGTCCCAGGCCAGCCTGGGAGCACACCCAGGAGCACCCAGGACACTGAGTTCCCAGGGATCAAGTCGTGTCGATGATTGTTAACTCACACAGAATAACGGTTTAGCAGACAGAAAGGCACAACGTTTAAAATGGGCTCCAACAGTCCGACGGGTGCTCTGAGGAAAGACTGCTGCAATCATGTTGGACGGCAGGAGCCTGACGGGCTGCGGCTCTGTGGCACCGAGGGGGCGACAATGAAAGCCACAGGGCACAGCGCCGCAGGGCCACCACCTGCCACAACCCCAGGGACCTGTTCACCCCAGATTCCAACACAGAACCCTCTGCCGACAGCAAAACATGCTTCTCCATTGCAAGATTTTGCCTTAAAAAGTGCAGCACAGGAGGCTGAGGGCATCAAAAGGCCCCACTCTTTCTGCTGTTTTCCTCAACACAGAACGAGGCATGAGACGGGTGGGCGGGAGCCGGCGCCTACCTCCACGACGGACTTGGAATCCAGCCGGAAGTTGAAATCGCCAAAGAGAAAGTAGGAGACCTTCTCGAATCGCTGATCGATGATTCTGGAAATAAAACAGGACCCGTTACCAAGGGCGCTGACTCCGGCCGGCCCCCACGCCTGGCCCGCTCCTCCATGCCCCCATCTGCACATCCTCTGCTGTCTCCTGCTACAGGGGAACCTCGGTGGTCGCTTTGCACCCCCAAAATTCAGCTCTGAGACCACCACAAGCACAGGTCCACCCAGCAGCCCTCAGCCCTCGCCAACACCGACACACGTGTGCTGTCAGTGACACGAAGGAAGAGGTAAGGCAGAGTCTCAGCTGCGTCCTCACCTGCAGGGCCAGGGCGGCATGAGAACCTCACGTGCGGAAAGCCACAGCCCCCCACGAAGGGGAAGACCAGACCAGGATCCCGAACATTATACCCCAGAGCTCAGGAGAGGCGGGAGGGAGGGCCGGGGAGGGTCAGACCGGGATCCCGAATATTACACCCCAGAGCTCAGGAGAGGCGGGAGGGAGGGACGGGGAGGCACGTGCAGGACCTGCAGCCCCCGCTGTCTCCTCCCGGGCAGGGATGTCCCCTCAGACCTGTTGTGAGTTGTGTTTACATATGATCCACACTCAGACATTTCAAAGTGAGAGAGTAACAGTGGCTGCCTATGTGGGTGTGTATTTTTAGCCAGGTACAGCTTTGCTCAAGAAACATTCTTCCACTTATTTAAAATCAATTGCAATCCATTTCCTAAAGACTTTCCCATTGCGGCATCCCTTGAAGATACAAGCCATGAGAAACCGTCGACCCCCTCAAACCCCAAGTCTCCCCTCAGCCGGCTGCGTGCAGTAACGCCGCCAACTGCTCGCTTCCAAGGAGAGCAAGACATTTGACCTTTCCAGCGTGAAAGCAAAGTGAGACCCTGTGCAGTGCGGACTGGCCACAAAACCACCAGTGGAACAGAAACGTGATCTGGAGACAAGGAAAGGAAATACTCTGGTTGCCCAAATTCCTATTTTCACAGCCCAGACCCAGGTGGGGCTACCAGGGCAGGGGGCAGGCAGCTCAGGGGCTGCCCGTCCAAGCACACTGCATTTGGAGACGGGCCGTTGATTTCTCCAAATAAACTCAGCGTCATTAGCCAGGCAGAAGTGACAGCTTCCAACCAGGAAACTCTGCAGGGGTGACTGCTGTCCACAGGTTCGAGTCCCACACTGCCGGGAGCACTGTGCCCTCCTGGAGCTGGGGACAGGGGCGTGAAGGGCACGGCAGGGCCCATTGGGCAGGGGGCCCGACCAATCACCAACTCAGCCTTCTGATTAGCTTGAGAAGCAGCAGAATCCGCAGGTGAGCGATGGTCTCCCGCTTCCCAGTTCATACCTGGTCTTGTTCTGCGTTGCCCCGCAGCCGCTGCTGACGTCTCCACCCTCGGGTTGAAGAGCCAGCGGGGCCACTGCTGGCCACGGACCCACCTGCACCCTCCAGGGCTCTTATGCCAGACTGAGAGAGGACAGTGTCTGTGCGGGCCACGCTTCCACGAGCGGGTGGGGGTGAAATCATCACCATTTTATTTCATTGTTGGCTATGGGCGGGGAGCTCATGTGTCTTAACCTGCACACCTTCAACACTTTTAAATCTACACATTGAAATTTGCATTTTCTCCCAATTTTACATGTTCACAGCCTGCTGTTCCTGGCCTTTCCTCTCTGAATTCCAGGGGTCTCCTGTGAGCTCTGGAAGGTAACCCTGTCTGCAGTGAACACGGTGTGTGCTCCTGCTGACCAGGGGTCTCCTGTGAGCTCTGGAGGGTAACCCCGTCTGCAGTGAACACGGCGTGTGCTCCTGCTGACCTGGGGTCTCCCGTGAGCTCTGGAGGGTAACCCCGTCTGCAGTGAACACGGCGTGTGCTCCTGCTGACCTGGGGTCTCCCGTGAGCTCTGGAGGGTAACCCCGTCTGCAGTGAACACGGCGTGTGCTCCTGCTGACCAGGGGTCTCCTGTGAGCTCTGGAGGGTAACCCCGTCTGCAGTGAACACGGCGTGTGCTCCTGCTGACCTGGGGTCTCCCGTGAGCTCTGGAGGGTAACCCCGTCTGCAGTGAACACGGCGTGTGCTCCTGCTGACCTGGGGTCTCCCGTGAGCTCTGGAGGGTAACCCCGTCTGCAGTGAACACGGCGTGTGCTCCTGCTGACCAGGGGTCTCCTGTGAGCTCTGGAGGGTAACCCCGTCTGCAGTGAACACGGCGTGTGCTCCTGCTGACCTGGGGTCTCCCGTGAGCTCTGGAGGGTAACCCCGTCTGCAGTGAACACGGCGTGTGCTCCTGCTGACCAGGGGTCTCCTGTGAGCTCTGGAGGGTAACCCCGTCTGCAGTGAACACGGCGTGTGCTCCTGCTGACCAGGGGTCTCCTGTGAGCTCTGGAGGGTAACCCCGTCTGCAGTGAACACGGCGTGTGCTCCTGCTGACCAGGGGTCTCCCGTGAGCTCTGGAGGGTAACCCCGTCTGCAATGAACACGGCGTGTGCTCCTGCTGACCTGGGGTCTCCTGTGAGCTCTGGAGGGTAACCCTGTGAACACGGCGTGTGCTCCTGCTGACCTGGGGTCTCCTGTGAGCTCTGGAGGGTAACCCCCTCTGCAGTGAACACGGCGTGTGCTCCTGCTGACCTGGGGTCTCCTGTGAGCTCTGGAGGGTAACCCCGTCTGCAGTGAACACGGCGTGTGCTCCTGCTGACCAGGGGTCTCCCGTGAGCTCTGGAGGGTAACCCCGTCTGCAATGAACACGGCGTGTGCTCCTGCTGACCTGGGGTCTCCTGTGAGCTCTGGAGGGTAACCCTGTGAACACGGCGTGTGCTCCTGCTGACCTGGGGTCTCCTGTGAGCTCTGGAGGGTAACCCCCTCTGCAGTGAACACGGCGTGTGCTCCTGCTGACCTGGGGTCTCCTGTGAGCTCTGGAGGGTAACCCCCTCTGCAGTGGACACGGTGTGTGCTCCTGCTGACCAGGGGTCTCCCGTGAGCTCTGGAGGGTAACCCCGTCTGCAGTGAACACGGCGTGTGCTCCTGCTGACCTGGGGTCTCCCGTGAGCTCTGGAGGGTAACCCCGTCTGCAATGAACACGGCGTGTGCTCCTGCTGACCTGGGGTCTCCTGTGAGCTCTGGAGGGTAACCCTGTGAACACGGCGTGTGCTCCTGCTGACCTGGGGTCTCCTGTGAGCTCTGGAGGGTAACCCCCTCTGCAGTGAACACGGCGTGTGCTCCTGCTGACCTGGGGTCTCCTGTGAGCTCTGGAGGGTAACCCCCTCTGCAGTGGACACGGTGTGTGCTCCTGCTGACCAGGGGTCTCCCGTGAGCTCTGGAGGGTAACCCCGTCTGCAGTGAACACGGCGTGTGCTCCTGCTGACCTGGGGTCTCCCGTGAGCTCTGGAGGGTAACCCCCTCTGCAGTGAACACGGCGTGTGCTCCTGCTGACCTGGGGTCTCCTGTGAGCTCTGGAGGGTAACCCTGTCTGCAGTGAACACGGCGTGCGCTCCTGTTGACCTGGGGTCTCCTGTGAGCTCTGGAGGGTAACCCTGTGAACACGGCGTGCGCTCCTGTTGACCTGGGGTCTCCTGTGAGCTCTGGAGGGTAACCCTGTGAACACGGCGTGTGCTCCTGCTGACCTGGGGTCTCCTGTGAGCTCTGGAGGGTCACCCCCTCTGTAGTGAACACACACGCACTTGTTGGCCTGGGTCTGCGCTTTCCATTTTGCCTACAGCGGCTTCCCTCAGGCAGA
The DNA here is from genome assembly GCF_049354715.1 of Callithrix jacchus. Taxonomy (NCBI): domain Eukaryota; kingdom Metazoa; phylum Chordata; class Mammalia; order Primates; family Cebidae; genus Callithrix; species Callithrix jacchus. The sequence continues at coordinate 126,052,890 of NC_133513.1, read as the reverse complement.
AGTTTTAATTTGCATATAGTCACATGCATCAGTTTCCCCTGTGGCTGAGACTCTGGCCTGGCCCCCGTGGGGACGCTGAGCCCCCACCTTCATCTTTGTGGTAGAGTTTTACGGGTTATCCTTTAATCCATCCGGAATTACAGTGTGGAGCAGGGATCTAAGTTTATCGATTTCCCAAGTGGACGGTCAATTGCTCGGCCCCATTTATTCCAAGTGCCCCGCCCCCCACCAAGTCTGTATCACAACACAGCACTCCCAACGGCCGGGTCTTTCCGAGACAATCGATTCTTTTCTGTAGACCTTTTTAAAAGCTATTCCTGCATGCTTTCAATTAATACGGCTTTTCATAGGGAAGTCCTACTTGTTGACAATCTTTCAAAAATCGTCCCAGCCACCTCATGCTCCTTCTGCCTGTTAATTGCTATAGCTTGGCTTGGCAAATCCCACAAAAGTCCTGTTTACCTTTTTAATTAGAATTCCTTCCATTTTAGGTTAAGTCCCCTTGTAATACGTTTGATCTGTTGTCATGCAATTTGCTTAAACCAGCCACGAGCTCTGCCTGGGAGAAAGGGAAACGCTTCCTGTTTTCTGGGAGCACAAACAACTTGGAGGGCGTGTGGAGGAAGACACGGAGGGAGACACAGAGGGAGATACGGAGGGAAACACAGAGGGTCCTGCGTGTGGAGGAAGACACGGAGGGAGACACAGAGGGTCCTGCGTGTGGAGGAAGACACGGAGGGAGACACAGAGGGTCCCGTGTGTGGAGGAAGACACGGAGGGAGACACAGAGGGTCCCGCGTGTGGAGGAAGACACGGAGGGAGACACAGAGGGAGACACGGAGGGAGATATGGAGGGAAACACAGAGGGTCCTGCGTGTGGAGGAAGACACGGAGGGAGACACAGAGGGAGACACAGAGGGAGATATGGAGGGAAACACAGAGGGTCCTGCGTGTGGAGGAAGACACGGAGGGAGACACAGAGGGTCCCGCGTGTGGAGGAAGACACGGAGGGAGACATAGAGGGTCCTGTGTGTGGAGGAAGACACGGAGGGAGACACGGAGGGTCCTGAGCGTGGAGGGTGTGTGAGGAGACATGGAGGGAGACACGGAGGGTCCCGCATGTGGAGGAAGACATGGAGGGAGACACGGAAGGTCCCACATGTAGAGGAAGACACGGAGGGAGACACGGAAGGTCCCACATGTAGAGGAAGACACGGAGGGAGACACGGAAGGTCCCACATGTAGAGGAAGACACGGAGGGAGACACGGAAGGTCCCACATGTAGAGGAAGACACGGAGGGAGACACGGAGGGTCCGCGTGTGGAGGGAGACACGGAGGGTCCTGAGCGTGGAGGGTGTGTGAGGAGACACGGAGGGAGACACGGAGGGTCCCGCATGTGGAGGAAGACATGGAGGGAGACACGGAAGGTCCCACATGTAGAGGAAGACACGGAGGGAGACACGGAAGGTCCCACATGTAGAGGAAGACACGGAGGGTCTGTGTGTGGAGGGAGACACGGAGGGAGACATGGAGGGTCCTGCGTGTGGAGGAAGACACGGAGGGAGACACGGAGGGTCCTGAGCATGGAGAGTGTGTGAGGAGACACGGAGGGTCCTGCGTGTAGAGGAAGACACAGAGGGTCCTGAGCGTGGAGAGGGTGTGAGGAGACATGGAGGGTCCCATTTGTAAAGGGTGTATGAGGAGACATGGAGGGTCCCGCGTGTGGAGGAAGACACAGAGCGCCCTGTACCCTGAGTCCCCAGGAGAGCAGCTGCCCCGTGCACAGAGGCTCCCGAGGGAGGGTGGCAATGCTCACAGGCCAGAGGGGCATGACACTGCCAGCCACACCCAAGTGTAGGTGAGACCACAAGATACCAAAGTGCCCCACGTGGCCACGCATCAGTGCATGCCAGCATCTATGCATGTCACCTCTGTGACAGCCACGTGGCTAAACAGCAGAACCCTGACTGAGCAAACCTTAAACCGTTCCCGAGTGCCAAGAGGAAATACAGCCACCCGGGCGGCTGTGCACCGCTGGCTGAGGTTTCCCTCCCAGGACCCTGGCCGCCGCCCTCACAGGGGATGCTGCCCCGGCCTGGCTGCTCTTCCTTCCCGAGAAAGCCGCCAGGTGAGCAGCAGGTGGGCCGGCGATGCCCTGGAGACACGGTGTCTCCGTCCAGTCCTGCGGGATCGTCATTAAGCCCTCAACTGGACCACACTCCTCACCCTGCTCTGCTGACAGGACAGCCTGAGCCAATTAACAGCAGCAGCCGCCTCTAAAGGGCGCACGGCGGCTGCAAGACGAAGGGGCTGTCACGGCCGAGGCAATCACCTGAGTGCCAGCCCCGCTGCCCTCCCAGAGCTCACTTTCAATCTCAATATAGTGCCATTTGGAGCAGAAAAAAAAAAGAGTTGTTCTAAAATTAATTACCTTGTCAGTAGCTATTATGATTAAAACGGAGGCCCACATCAATATCATGTGCCTAATTCAAAAAGAGAATTACAACAAGAGCCATAAAAATCAATTTTTTAGGCCTTGAAAATGGTGTTTCTCTCTGTTTTGACAAGTGATCTCATTATGGGACGGAGGGCTGGGGGAGGGGCTGCCTCAAAGTCCTGGCAGCTGCTCTGGGCGAGGGCCTGGGGGGCTGGTCCCCAGGTCTCCAGGACAACTGCAACCCCACGACACCGCAGATTAAAGATTTAGGGAGACGGGTCGAACGTTCCGAATTACATTTCCAACAGCAGGCGCTTCCCTAACTCACAGTGGGAACCTGGTGCAGGGGCTGCGGGGCCCAGGAAGCCGTGGGAGGCCCCCAGGGGATGGCACAGGGGCTGCAGGACCTGGGACACCGTGGGAGGCCCCGAGGTGGCAGGGCAGGAGGCAGGAGAGTGCCATTGGCGGTCCCACTGGGGCCATAAAAAGCCATCAGGCTGGCACGGGGCTAGTTTGTTTTCCTCCCCCACGGAGCTGGAGCAGTGTGGAAAGCAGACTGGCCCCGAGGCATTCATCGTGTCTCCTCTGGACACCTAACCTGCTAGGAGTTGGTTTTTTTTCTTTCTTTCCTTCTGTATGTTTTAACCGCGGAAATCGATGCCAGCCAAAGCCTCTGGCGCTGCTTTTGAAGGCACAGGTCGCGTACAGTTGGGGTCTGTTAACATTGGTTTGTTTCTCTGCTACGGCAGAGACCACATTTTCTCATCAAACAACTCTACATAAGCAAAAAATCAACAACGTAGAATGACTACTACTGAGATGATTTAATCACTTAAAAGTTTCCTTAATAATCATAACATCTCATCGCATGGTTGATCGCAAAGGTATTTAAGCCACTTTAAACAAACTCATCCCCCAAAACAAACACACCAGGCAGTTTATTTTCACTTCGAGAAACTGCTGGCCTATTTCTCATGGCTTCGCTTTCACTCCACCTACTGGGAACTCTGTCCCAGGAAGCCTGAAGCCCTCAGGGTGGATCTCCCAACAAGCACCACAGAACCCAGTGCCACAGAACCCAGGACCACAGAACCCAGCACCATATAACCTAGCACCACAGAACCCAGCACCACAGAATCCAGAGCCACAGAACCCAGGACCACAGAACCCAGCACCACACAACCCAGCACTATATAACCCAGCACCACAGAACCCAGGACCACAGAACCCAGTGCCACAGAACCCAGGACCATATAACCCAGCACCACAGAACCCAGCACCACAGAATCCAGAGCCACAGAACCCAGGACCACAGAACCCAGCACCACAGAACCCAGGACCACAGAACCCAGCACCACAGAATCCAGCATCCCAGAAGCTGACAAGACAGCCATCTAAGGTGCACCCAGGGAGATCCCAGCACCACAGAACCCGGCAAGACGGGTGGCTCAGCTGCTTCCAGGCAGAACCCAGGTGGATGGCAGGTGTGCTGAAGCAGCAGGGCCAGCCTTGGGGTTAGCAGAGCCCCCAAAACGTCTGGGGTGGCTCAGCTGCACACTGCATAGAGTTACAGCGTCCACTGTGCTTGGGGAACCTCCTTGACCAACCACTGATCCCCAGTGCTGCACCTAAGAGCTCCCTGATTTCCCCACCCAGTGAGTCCCAGCCTCAGAACTCCAACCCTTTAGGGGCCACCTGAGGTCTTGGCGGTGGGGGAGGGAGGCAGGGCCCTGATCTAAGAGGAAGGGTGTTCTCATCAGAGAACAAAACACCAAAAGCTCACCCCCGCTCTCCCTCTACCACGTGAGGACGCACTGAGGAGGCTGTGTTCTGCGAGCCAGGAAAGAGACATCACCAGAACCTCACACTGAGAAATAAGGTTTGCTATGAAGCCCCTGCCATGGAGATTTGTCGCAGCAGCTGGGGCTTAGACAGGCCCCAGGCCTCAGCCTCTCGGGGCGGGGTCACCCTGGCCCCAGCGGCATGTGCCTTCCCAATGCTCAGCACCTTTCAAAGCTCATGCTCCCTCTGATGAGTCTGTGCTCAGCCCCTTTCAGAGCCCATGCTTCCTCTGAGTCCGTCCCCACATCAGGTGTTCCTGGGCGGACTGTGCGAGGAGCCCCAGGTGCAGTGGCAGCAGAAGGGCTGCTCTCATGCTCTCACGGAGCATCAGAGCATCACCGTTTCCCTTTTTTTCTCACTCTGAGACCCACCCTCTCAAACTCTGCTCGGACACCGCCATAAACCACAAACACTGGTGCAGCACGGAAGTGCCTCAACCTCCAGGGCCCCCCACTCCTCTCTACCGGGCAGAAAACACAACACCAAGAGCTCAGATGCCAGTGCTGGCGCTGGGGTTCCAGGTGGGCAAGGACCAGTGGGGGTGAAGAGGCACAGCCCCCATAGCCCAGCAAAGACACTGTCCTGTCTGCCAGTGAAGAGCTGGGAACCACCCAAAGCCTCTCCAGGCAGCCAGCCTCGGGTCCCAGGATGGAGCACAGTGGCTGGAGCTCACGGAGACTTCTGGCAGACTCCGTCCATGCAGTGCTGGACATGGTGCTTATGGGTGTGACACGTGTAAAGACATAGACCACACACGAGTGTCACGGCAGTGCCGGCGCCTGCCTCCATGCTGGCACATAGTAGAAGTACAGAAACACCTGTGCCTGTGTAACAAGAGGCCAAAAAGCTGGATGGAAGCGACAGGTGCTAAATTCGGCCTGGTGCTGGGGGCCAGGGTGGGGTTCAGGATGGAGGGCAAGGCACCTGAATTCAGAGTGGTGATGAGGACCAGGGTGGGATTCAGGACAGAGGGCAGGGCACCTGAATTCAGGAGTGTTGCTGGGAGCCAGGGTGGGTTCAGGATGGAGGGCAGGGCACCTGAATTCGAGAGTGGTGTTGGGGACCAGGGTGGGTTCAGGACAGAGGGCAGGGCGCCTGAATTCAGGGGTGGTGATGGGGAGCCAGGGTGGGTTCAGGACGAAGGGCAGGGCACCTGCGGGTCCACGTGGTTTGTTTCCTAAGGAAAGGACACACTTGGAGAACGTGCCGGGTGTGCGGCTGGGTGCCCGTGCTGCCCCTGTGTCTCCTTTCTGGGCACTTGATTCCGTGTTCAACAAAATAAAGATTGCAGCCCATGTATCAGCTGAGGCACAGGCAAAAGGAACCCCTCCTGCCGGGCAGCAGCTGGGCTGACTACGCCCTGGAGAGGCTAATGCAGGACAGAGGCCACCGGCTTTGCAGCAGTGGAAGCAGTAGAGGGCAGAGGCCGGTGCTGCTGGCAGTCTCGGGCGTGCAGGGAACGTCTCGGGGTGCCCAGTGGGCTCCACAGACACATGACCTCGGCCGCCCTCAGGCCTCTGGGTCTGAGGGAGTCTGATCTCGATGAGCACACGACCAGCAAGAACATGAGAGCTGCTCTCCAAAGCCAGCGGGAGCATGAGGAGCTCGAGGAGCGCGAGAACCAGCCCTGTGGCCAGGAGGCTCAGGGTGACCCAGATCCTTAGCGCCCACTCTGCCTTTGCCTGGAGACGCAGCGGCTTTTCTTTGCTGGCTGCACAGCAAGGCAAGTTCTGGGAACGTCTAAAGAGAAACATTTAGGCTGGGGGCTCTTTGAGTGGCTGACAGCTAACTGATGGCCCTCCATAGAGCCACAAAGCGGGGCTGGGGCGCGGGCACCACATGGCCTCTCCCTGGGAAACTAATTGCTTGGAATTGTTCGGAGGAACATTATTTTTCTGGCAATCATTTCCTTTGAATGCCCAAAATGAGCATGGAACAACTCCTTTGACTGGACATAAAAGTTAAATGTCCCAATGTTGATCAAATTAACTTCAGCACCGTGACAATGGACTGTATTTGTGAGAAAATAATGGGGGGACAAAGGGGTGCTTTATGCCAAGATTTCACAGTTGTAATGTAAAATGTTTCTGTTGAACTAGGCCGGCCACATTTCAGAGGGGAGACAAAGATTCCCGTCACTTACGGGAAAATCTCCTTCCCGGCTGAAAGCTCAGGAAGCTGTCAGGACGCCTCAGTGCACGGTGCCTAGGAAGGCTGGCGTGCACCTCTGGCTTGGCCCTCAGGTCCCCCCAAGGGCTGACCTGCATGTCCGGGAGAGAGACCGGGGCTGTGCCCAACATGCGCTGAGCGCTCGGCGCCTCCCGAGCCACAGAGGCTATGCACAGTCTGGCCTTGCCCAGGGTCCAGGACCCCAGCCCAGCGCAGATGCTGCCAACACCTGCCCAGAGCCTGGCACTCTTCACTCATTAGGGACCTGTCTTCTTTTCAAACTTCTCATAACAAGAGGTTGACAGCAACAATTTCAAAAATTACCCAAAAAGGTAAAGGTTCCCATCGTGATAAGGAGTCTGGCTGAGCCCGAGTGTGACAGCCCTGGTGGCAGGCGCCCGCACCACCCACCCTGAGCCGCTTCTGAGACTTGCACTCAGTCAGCCTCTCAGTAGTTTCAAAGGCACCCACCTACTCTGCAATGCTTTCGGCATTAGAGGAAAGGTGCGAAGCTCGTACTGGTGCCTCCAGGTTTTAACCGGGGCTCAGGGAGATTAAACCAGGAAGAGGCTGCAGGAGCGTCCTTGCTGTCTCCCTGCGGGGCAGACAATGGTGTGCCCGGTTCCCAACGCCCTGAATGGGGCCCTGTTGGTGGCAGCGTCCATTCAGAGGCTGCGAGGCATTGTCCTGCCCGATCCGCACAGCAGAATGCGGTCTGCTGGTGGCTGCCAAGAGGTTAGCAGCCACAGTGAAAGGGCAGCCCATTGTTCCTGCCTCCGACAGAGCCGCCCTTTGTGCTGGCCGGCCCGCCCCGCGCGGCGGAGGTCCGGATCTGGCTGGCTGAGCTCGCCACAGCAGCCATTCATGGGAATGCAGAGATGCAGAAAAGTGGCCTGAAAGCCCAAAGGCTAATTTCTTGAGGCGGCGCGGCCACAGCAGCTCGGGGCAATGACACATTGTAATGCCATGCCACACCGACAGCCTAACCACTGTCACCGAGGCCCAACAGCAGACACAGCAGGACCCTCCCAGCTCCTGGGCTCTGTGGGAGGTCCCTGAGAAGCTTGGTGCCTGGAAGCCCAGGGCTGATCAGGCAGGAGGAACCGCGCCGCTCCTGCGGGTGAGGCCCTCCTTCCCGGGCGACTAGCACGTTGTCCAGGGAGGGCGCCCAGGGCACAGGCGGTCATCAGTCACTGTGTCTCTGACAAAGCCCCAGGCCCCATCCCCCACCTGTGCTGCTTCCCCACAGCCGGCAGTCAAGAGTGCAGTCCCCAGCTCAGACCTGTTCCTGCTTCGGTGTCAGTGCCAGCTCCGGAGGTGCCCAGGAGACCAGAGAAGCCCACTGCAGGGGGCATGACTGTGCATAGGGCTGAGGGCCCGCCTCACTGTGTGGCCGTGAGCACAGCAGCACCCAGGCCCCACATTTGTGGTACCTCTTCCAGGACCAGGCTGGTGGCAGGGAACCAGGGCGCCATCACTCTGGAGACAGAGGTCAGGAGTGGTCAGAGGGGTATAAGGGACCACGCCTAGGGGCCCTCAGCAGGGGCTGGATGCAGAGAACCAAGGCCATGTACCTACTAACAACAGCACAGGGATGGGAGCCCACTCCAGCCTCCCTGCAGAGCCCCATGGGCAATCGGGAGGATGGTGACGGCAGCAGGCACAGAGCCATGCAGGCCACGCTCACCACAGCAGCAGACGGAGCCAGCGCTCAGGAGCAGAGGCCCTGCCGGGAGCGGCACCCCCTGAAGAATCCCGCCTTCCACCCCTTCCTCAGGATGTACAGTGCTGAGCCATGACAGACACACACTTAGGTGCACATGCACACACACCTGTACACATATACACATGATGTGCATACACCCACACATGCACACACACGTGTACACATATACACACCCACACCTGCATGCACACCTGTACACATATACACATGATGTGCACACATCCACACCTGCACACACACCTGTACACATATACACATGATGTGCATACACCCACACATGCACACAAACGTGTACACATATACACATGATGTGCATACATCCACACCTGCACACACACCTGTACACATATACACATGATGTGCATACATCCACACCTGCACACACACGTGTGCACACCCACATCTGCACACATACACATACACACACCCGCGACACATGCACTCCATACACACCCACACCTGCATGCACACACCCACACGCACCTGCACACATCCACACCTGCGTGCACATGCCTCCCCCACAGGCATACACACCCTTACACATACCCACACAGTCACACATGCGTGTGTGCACACACAGCACACATGCACCCACACGCATACCCACACCCACACCTGTGTATGCACACACCCACACACACATGCACATATACACAGGCACATGTACACCCACACATAATCCACATCCACACATGCAGACCCCCACACAAGCATACACATATGAGCCTACAGGAGCCCCCCATATGCACACATGCACATGCCCAAATACAGACACATGCACCCACAAACCCACACCACACATGTACCCACATCCACCCATATGTACAAACACACCCACACATGTATACACATGCACCCCACATACATAAATGCACACACCCACATGTGAACACACACATGTGCAGGTGCATGCACACCCACCCTCATATGACCCCCATATGCAAATGTTCATACACTCACATGCATATACTTGTGTGTGCACATGCATAATTACACACACACAAGGTGTGCACATACACGCATGCACAGGCACACACAGGCACACTGCACACTCACTATCCTTATGAGGCACTGTTAGGAAGTGGGGACCCCCTGGCTGCTGTTCTCCTTCATGACCCCACCTGCCTCAGGGACCCTCAGGACACGAGTCTTGTTTGGGTAGAAATGTAGGTACTCCACACAGTCCTCAGGGGTTGTCTCTCCTGCTCCTGAGAATCTGATGGTGCTGGTCACACACCACCCACAACTCAGGGGCAGGGGCCCCACCCACATTCCCCTCCACATGGACTGCTCCTCCCACTGTCTTCCCCAGGAACCCTCCCAGAGGCTCAGAGGGTGCCAGGTCCTGCCCAGCCTCCTCCCACTCTGGGTCCAGACCTCAGTGCCCCCCAACCCCTGCCTCTGCACAGCTCCAGGCAGTTCTGACTGCCCCAGGGACAGCGGTAGCATGGGAATGACTCAGTCCTTCTGCTTGGCACATGCCCAGGGTGAGGCAGGTGTGGGTGGGAGGGAACCAGTGCCAGGAATAGAAAGATCAGGGTCTGAGGAGGCCAGGGAGAGGCCAGCAGCTGGAAGGCAGGCGAGGTGCAGGGCTGCACCAGGACCTTGCACATACTTGGGAGTGAAGTTCAGCATTCAGCATGCATGGGGGCTGGGCAGGGGCTCAGGTTGGGGCCTTCTCGGGAGCAGAATGGGGTTCAGGTAGAAACCAGGGACCGTCCTGGGACAGAACCGCCAGTCTCAGCCCTCTAGTTGTAGCTATTGCAAGCCCAGGCTGATGAAGCACCTTCCTGTCACCATGGAGACGCTGGGGGAGGTTTCTGTGTGAGTGCTGACTGGAAGGAACAGAGGGCAAGCCCTGGCTGCCTGGCCTAAGCTGCAGCGAAAGTCCCAGCTGTAGATGGAGAGGGACACTGGTCCCAAGATCAGACACAACCAACCAATGGGGGCACCCCTGCTTCCCACTGACAGCCGCCATCTCCACGGCACCACCGGCGGACCTGCCTGCAGCACTGGGTGGGAGGGGCCCAGGCGCAGGTGGAGGCGGACCCCAGGCTCCTACTGACCTCAGTGTCCTGTTCACCTCCCACCACAGCACACCTGGCACTATTTTCTTATTTTCCCACAAAAAGTCAGAGAAAGTAAAGCCATCCCCATCTGAGTCCATGGTGAGGGTATGGCTCCAGACTGTGGATGGGGCTGAGGGCTCTGCCACCTCCAGGGGCCAACTCCAATAAGGGCCATCGGCAAATTGGCAAGCGCAGAGTAGAATGTGGCTCCCAGAGCAGAGCAGGCACAGCCTTTCCCAGTGGCCAGATACACCGACCTGTCCACCCACATACCTGCCCACCCACCCCTAACTCTCCACCGACACCTACACCTGCCCAGCACACCTACCTCTCCACCCACACCTACACCTGCCCAGCACACCTACCTCTCCACCCACACCTACACCTGCCCAGCACACCTACCTCTCCACCCACACCTACACCTGCCCAGCACACCTACCTCTCCACCCACACCTACACCTGCCCAGCACACCTACCTCTCCACCCACACCTACACCTGCCCAGCACACCTACCTCTCCACCCACACCTACACCTGCCCAGCACACCTACCTCTCCACCCACACCTACACCTGCCCAGCACACCTACCTCTCCACCCACACCTACACCTGCCCAGCACACCTACCTCTCCACCCACACCTACACCTGCCCAGCACACCTACCTCTCCACCCACACCTACACCTACACCTGCCCAGCACACCTACCTCTCCACCCACACCTACACCTGCCCAGCACACCTACCTCTCCACCCACACCTACACCTGCCCAGCACACCTACCTCTCCACCCACACCTACACCTACACCTGCCCAGCACACCTACCTCTCCAACACCTACACCTACACCTGCCCAGCACACCTACCTCTCCAACACCTACACCTACATCTGCCCAGCACACCTACCTCTCCACCCACACCTACACCTGCCCAGCACACCTACCTCTCCAACACCTACACCTGCCCAGCACACCTACCTCTCCACCCACACCTACACCTGCCCAGCACACCTACCTCTCCAACACCTACACCTGCCCAGCACACCTACCTCTCCAACACCTACACCTACATCTGCCCAGCACACCTACCTCTCCACCCACACCTACACCTGCCCAGCACACCTACCTCTCCAACACCTACACCTACACCTGCCCAGCACACCTACCTCTCCAACACCTACACCTGCCCAGCACCCCTACCTCTCCAACACCTACACCTGCCCAGCACCCCTGCCTCTCCAACACCTACACCTGCCCAGCACCCCTGCCTCTCCACCTATACCTACACCTGTCCAGCACCCCTACCTCTCCACCTCTACCTACACCTGCCCAGCACCCCTGCCTTTCCACCTACACCCACACCTGCCCAGCACACCTACCTGCCCACCCACTCCTACCCGCCCAGCACTATCCTGCCTGCCCACGCCTGCCTCCCCACCGAGGCCAACCTACCCAGCTACTCCCATGCCTACCTCCCCGCCCACACCCACCTGCCCACACCTACTTCCCCGCCCACACCCACCTGCCCACACCTACCTCCCCGCCCACACCCACCTGCCCACACCTACCTCCCCGCCCACACCCACCTGCCCACACCTACCTCCCCGCCCACACCCACCTGCCCACACCTACCTCCCCGCCCACACCCACCTGCCCACACCTACCTCCCCGCCCACACCCACCTGCCCACACCTACCTCCCCGCCCACACCCACCTGCCCACACCTACCTCCCCGCCCACACCCACCTGCCCACACCTACCTCCCCGCCCACACCCACCTGCCCACACCTACCTCCCCGCCCACACCCACCTGCCCACACCTACCTCCCCGCCCACACCCACCTGCCCACACCTACCTCCCCGCCCACACCTACCTGTCCAGCACCTACCTCTCCACGCACACCTACACCTGCCCAGCACCTACCTCTCTACCCACACCTACACCTACCCACACCTACCTCCCCGCCCACACCTACCTGTCCAGCACCTACCTCCCCGCCCACACCTACCTGCCCACACCTACCTCCCTGCCCACACCCACCTGTCCAGCACCTACCTCCCCGCCCACACCTACCTGCCCACACCTACCTCCCTGCCCACACCCACCTGTCCAGCACCTACCTCCCCGCCCACACCTACCTGCCCACACCTACCTCCCTGCCCACACCCAGCTGTCCAGCACCTACCTCCCCACCCACACCTACCTGCCCACACCTACCTCCCTGCCCACACCCACCTGTCCAGCACCTACCTCCCCGCCCACACCTACCTGCCCACACCTACCTCCCTGCCCACACCCACCTGTCCAGCACCTACCTCCCCGCCCACACCTACCTGCCCACACCTACCTCCCTGCCCACACCCACCTGTCCAGCACCTACCTCCCCGCCCACACCTACCTGTCCAGTACCTACCTCTCCACCCACACCTACACCTGCCCACACCTACCTCCCTGCCCACACCTACCTGCCCACACCTACCTCCCCACCCACACCTACCTGTCCAGCACCTACCTCCCTGCCCACACCTACCTGTCCCACACCTACCTCCCCACCCACACCTACACTTGCCCAGCACGCCTACCTCCCCGCCCACACCTACCTCCCTGCCCACACCTACCTGCCCAAACCTACCTCCCCGCCCACACCTACCTGTCCAGCACGTAGCCCAGTGCCTTGTGCCGGATGCCTGAGTACACGGAAGGGCTTGTTTCCCAGGCAACCAGATTGGAAGCATCATGGAAAAGATGGATATTCACCAAGTCAAAGGCACTATGACCAAAAGAGAAAAGGACACGTCACCAAGGGCCGGGACTCCGGGTCACACCTTGTTCTCCCAAGGAGCCCCGGGCATGGGACCTGTGCCTCCATGGGGAGCACCCGAGGCCTGGCGCCTGTCCACCTATTTGTCTGCTGACGAGGCCAGAGGACAGGAAACTCCAGTGACTTCTGAATGTGTCTTTACGTGTGCACCTACTCTGACCAACTAAAACGTGAGCTACTTTTCTTTAGAGAAGTTACAGGCAGCTACGGAAACTCTCACCGACGGCTAAGCTAAGAGGAGGGGCCACCCCTGAGCCTCCGCTGACGCCGCCCAGAGCTGCCGGCTGCACCCATCGGGGACCGTGTAAGGCAGGTGGGGGCACAGAGACAGGAAGCAGAGTGCTTCATTGTGCTCCCAAAGGGAAGATCCTTGGGAAGCTCCGTGGGCCTGGCTGTTGGCCTCCAGGCACACAGACTCCAAGGCCTGATCAAGGCCTGAGCCTCTGTCACAGTGCAGGGGAGCCTTGGCACCTGTGGCGAGTAGGGACGTGACCCCTCACCAGGGGAGGTCAGTGCAGGGCTCGGCACGGTTTGGATGCTGTCCCACAAAGCCTCACTGCCTGCACTCCTGCCACAGGCTCCAAGACCCAGCCCTGTCTCCCTAGCAGGAGGTGCGAGGAATGAGCGTGTACAGGCAGCCTTGCTTGCCCTCCTTCCACCTGTGGTTCAGCTGCCACAATGACCCCAGTGATGCCTGCCAGGTGAGTGTGCCCCGTGTGCCCCCACACCACGCCAAGGCCATTCCTTGTGGCCAAGAGCCTGCAGTGCCTGGGGTGAGCAGGGACCACAGCTCCTTTTCGGTTCCTTCTCTCCTCCCCTTCCCTCCTCTTCCTCTTTCTCATTCCTCCCTTCTCCCTCCTTCTCTCTTCCCCCTCCCCGTTCCCTTCCTCCTTCCTTCTCTCTTCCCCCTCCCCGTTCCCCTCCTCCCTCCTTCTCTCTTCCCCCTCCCCATTCCCCTCCTCCTTCTCTTTGTCCCTCCCCCTCTGCCCTCCTCCCCTTCTCCCTCCCTTTCATTCTCTGAACTCAGCTCTCCTGGTCCTCCTGGGGACATCCTGCCCTGAGCAGCCCCAGGGAGAGGCCTGAGGGGAGGAGCAGAAACCCCCACCCACAGCTCGAGTCCTCTGAAAGCCCCAAGGTGACCTGGGCCAGAACCCCAGAGAAGCCACCCCTGGATGCTGAGCCGCAGCCATGACGTCGTGCGTGCTTTTTAAAGCTGCTGCGTGTGGGGCAACCTGTTCTACGCAGCAGATAATCAAGGAGCAAAGTTTTGGAAACTCATGAGAGGAAAATAAAAGCAGTATTCAAAAGAGGTGTGATCACTGTAGGGACAGGTCAGGGGGCCACCTGGAAGCCACCTTAGGAAAACGGGTGACAGGTTTCTGACTGTTTATCAGGCAGAAAAGCTGAGACAGCACCCTTGAGAACATGTTCACCACAGAAAGGCCAGGCCGGAGGGAACCTGGAGACGCAGGTTCCGCGGTGTCTGTGCTCAGCCTGCCAGTGAAGCAGGCTGCCAGGTGGCTCTCAGCCGTCTCACTCGGCAGCCACGGGGCCAGTGCCAGGAGGCCTCCCTGCTGACTTCCCTGTGTGCGCCGCGGGCTCTGGCCAGCAGAACTCTCTGGCAGCGGGGAGGGACCAGGCCCGTCACTGTGTCTCCACTGGCACTGGGCACCCAGATGTTTGACTTACATGGAATGGTAGCAATGCTCCAAACACATCACGGTGAATAGAAAAGGTCAGAGTGGCAGGTGGGGGCCGGGCAGCGGAGGGGGGGTCCTCGTGCAAAATCAGTAGAGCATCCAGTAAGGTGTGTGCAACATATAAAGGGTAAGAAACATGGAAATTGACGCGGCACAGAGACAGCACGTACCAGTCTGCAATGCACCACCTTGTCCGGATGAAGCCTTTTCTTGACCATTTGCACTGAAAAATAAACACGTCACAGAAATGAGCTGGAGTAAATGGGCAAGAGCAACACGTAGGTCCCACATATTTACAGGACACAGAAGATGCTTTCCAACCGAGAAAACAGCAGTACTGTTTCGGCACTGATGGCATCCTGCTAAAAAGAACGGAGTTGTGCACGTCTCCTCAAGTGGGGCTTGGCACAGAGGCGCCTGCAGGCACTGTCGATGCAGGACGGAGGGAGGGGAAGATGCAAAAAAACAAGAAATGCACCAGCCAGCTGCCTGTGAGCCCCGTGCCCCTATGTGAGAGCAGCTGCAGGGAAGTCACTGTCACTGCTAACACTCGCTGAGCAGTGACTCCCCATGGCCAGGGAGCTCGGGACACACAGGCCCACCCTCGGCTGGACCCCAGAAAACACTTGAGCAGCCACTCCCAGCCAGGCGTCCTGGACAGCAGGTGAGCTGCCCACCCCAGTGGTGTGTGTGGCCTCTCCATGATGTCCCCCACCTACCAATGCCTCTCACCCACTGATGCCCACCACCCTCCAATGCCTCCCCCCCACTGATGCCTCCCCCCACTGACTCCCACCACCCAGGGATGCTCAATGCCTCCCCCCACTGACGCCCACCACCCTCCGATGCCTCTCCCCACTGATGCCCACCACCCTCCGATGCCTCTCCCCAACTGATGCCCACCGCTTACTGATGCCTTCCCTTACTGATGCCCACCACCTTCCGATGCCTCCCCTACTGATGCCCACCACCCTCCAATGCCTCTCACTGATGCCCATCACCCACTGATGCCCAGTGCCTCCCCCCACTGACGCCCACCACCCACAATGCCCACCACCCTCCGATGCCTCTCCCCACTGATGCCCACCCCCACTGATGCCTCCCCCACTGATGCCCACTGCCCACTAATACCTCCCCTCACTGATGTCCATCACCCTCCAATGCCTCTCCCCCACTGATGCCTCCCCCCACTGACACCCATCACCCTCCAATGCCTCTCCCCCACTGATGCCCACCACCCACTGATGCCTCCCCCACTGATACCCACAGCCCACTGATGCCTCCCCCCACTGATGCCCACCACCCTCCAATGCCTCTCACTGATGCCCACCACCCACTGATGCCTCCTCCCACTGATGCCTACCATCCCCTCATGCCTCCCCCCATTGATGCCCACCACCCACAGATGCCCAATGCCTCCCCCCATTGACCCCCACCACCCATGGATGCCCACCACTCTCTGATGCCACTCCCCAACTGATGCCCACTGCTCACTGATACCCACTACCCTCCGATGCCTCCCCCCACTGACGCCCATTACCCTCCGATACCTCTCACTGATGTGTGCCACCCTCCGATGCCTCTCACTGATGCCTCACCCACCCAGCGGAGCCACAGATGGTGGGGCCTGAGCTCTGGTCTAAAAGTGCCCCCCCAAATTCAAGGTGAACAGTCACCAGCAAGAGAGTTCAAAGAGGTGGGTTCTTTAGGAGGCAGCAGGGGTCCCCTTGAGAATGGCATGGAGGCCCTCCTGCCCTCCCACCTCCCACCATGGGAGGGCCTCTGCTGGGCCACCCAGTACAGCAGTGACCAGCCACCACAGCCACTGCGCATGTTCTTCAGTGTGTGACTGAAGAACTGAATTTTAGGTTCCATTTTATCTTCATTAACTTTAAGTTAAACTGCCATGCAGAACAGGTAGCTTCCCAGTCTCGGCATCTTGGGAAACCCTTAAAAACCACGGAAGGTACTGACAGGAGCTGCCGGAAGCCCCTTCCACAAGGCAGAGCTCTCTGGGCAGTGGGGGGGGGGAATGGCAGGGCACCGCCCACTCTGCTCCCAGAAGCAGCCCCGAGGGGCCGTCACTGGCCTGGATGGTGGACGGGCTTGTGCTCTCCACCATGCCCTGAGGTCTGCTGAGGAGACGAAAGCCGAGGGGAGTCCAGAGTTAACTGTGGATGAAACTGGTGAAGGAAGGGTCCAGCCCCAGGAGGCTCAGCGGCTGGCAAGCCCTCCACCTAATACAGAGTGCAGAGCTCCGAGGCTCTCCCTTAGACCCCACCTCCGCACTGCCCACCATCCCCCTTGACAAGCTCCCCAGTGCACACACGCTGGACAACAGATGCCCACACGCTAGGCCCCTGTTCTACTCCCGCCCAGTCCTCCACAGCAGAATGGTCCTAATTCCAGCACTGCGCAAACGCTCTCTGTACGGTCACCATGGCCACCACAGGCAAACTCCTACGGATGCTCACCCTGCATCTCACTCGGCCTCTGGGCAGCATCTGGCGGAACAGCAGCCCCGAAGCCCTGCCCCCTTCTCCCCATCGTCCCCTCCAGCACAGCAGCCCCCACAGCCCCGTCCCCTTCTCCCCGTCCCCTCCAGCACAGCGGCCCCCACGGCCCCGTCCCCTTCTCCCCATCGTCCCCTCCAGCACAGTGGCCCCCACAGCCCCATCTCCTTTTCCCTGTCCCCCTCCAGCACAGCGGCCCCACAGCCCCTGATATCCACCACCCACTGATGCCCACCACCCACTGAGGGGATCCTCCTGGGTCCAGCTCCAGGGCTGTGGATTCCCAGGCACGAGGCCCTTCTTTGCCTGCCCCCACCCCAAGTGCTCCCTGCTCCCCTCCCTAAGTGCTCCCACCCATGCTCAAGAAGCAAAATGCCAAGCTCTGCATGCTGGGGCGCTGAAGCCAGCCAGCCCTTCCCACACACTCCACATTCTTCCCCTGCGCTCTGGACCCGCTACTGCTGCTGAGAAGCACCCTGGCAGACGGGAATGGGAACCTCTGAACGTGTGTGTTCTTCTCTCTGGCTGTTTTAAAGCTGTTCTCTTTGTCATCAATATTCTGAAGCTTCCCTGCCATCTAGGTGTGGGTTTATTTTTATATATCCTGTTCGGTACCCAAATTGTGCTCAGGAATTAAATTTTTTAAAATGTCCCCTTATCACTTCCAACCCTGCTCCCCATTGCTTCTTTCTGGAATTTATATTGGGTGTATCTGAGCCTCTTAATCTTTATGTCTTTTAACTGATCTTTCCCATAAAAATAAAAAACATACAAACAAAGAAGCAAATGAAAATCTTTGTCTGTCTTGCTATGTCCAGGCAAACTCCTTCATGACATCGTCTAATTCCCTGATTCTCTCTTTGACCACGTCTAGACTACAATCTGCTCTGTAATTTTTAATGCAGAATGTTTAATGTTTCCACAGGCTCTTCTTCATATTCCCTTTTCTTATTTCTGTTTTTGTTCAATGACATCGTTTTAATGAATCCTACCCTTTCATTTACATCTCTGAGCAATTTAAACTTACTTGAAAGTCCGTCAGCTTTTTCCAAGAAATCAACTTTATTTGGTGTGAATCTGTATTCTGGTGTCTGCTTGTCTCATAGATGTGCTTGGTTTGCGGTCTCCTGGGGAGTGAGAGAACCCCCCATCGCCCGTGTGGTTCCATGGCTGCCCCACCCAGCACCGTAAAAGGTCTGGGTTCCCTGCTCCCCAGTGATACTGAGGCACCTACAGATGTGCGTCAGGGTCCACAGGTGGCTCTGGCCTTCCTCCTTCTAGGGTTGGTCCTTCTTCCCTCACGTGTGAAGTCCTAGGCCCCAGGTAAGCAACAGTCTTTACTTTTCAGAGCAGTTTCAGGCTTACAGAGGAACTGAGCAGAAGGTAGCGAGTTCCAAGACCCTCCTCCCAGCCTGGACATGCACTTGGATACCAGGCTGTGGCTCGGCCTATTGAGGAGGATCCATCCTCACAGCACAGCTGGCTCTGGTACTGAGCCCGCATCCCCTGCTGCACTCAGGCTGCCCTGCTTGCTGAGTAACAGGGGCTGAGCCAAAGCTCCTGGAGGCTGGCCAAGGCATCCCCAGGCTCCTAGCCCAGCTGCTGTGCAGCACCATGCCCAGACAACCTGGGGAGCTCTATGGCGGGGTGGCGGGCCCCCTGCGGGCTGCACAGACACTCGCGACTGATGCCAAACATGTCCGCCTCCTTTCTCAGGGAGGCCATTTGCCCTAGGGAGGCTCTGTGTTCATTTCCTGTAGGTATCTGTGTCTGCCATGGAAACACACCAGTGGGAAGCTGAGCTGTGGGGAGAAGTGGGTGCTGGCGAGCCACAGTGGGCTCCAGGCTCCTGCCAGCAGTGCAGCTGGCCAGAACACCCCCGGTGTGTGTGGGCGCCCAGTGGGAGGGAGGGAGGCCGAGCCCCAATGTGTGGGCTCGGCAGGGAGCCCAGAGGCTGCTCCCAAGCAACACCAGCAGGACGCCCACCTCCAGACTCACGCTTGTGCCCCTGCCACTCCCCCAAGCCCAGTCACCCCTGTGTAAATGTGCACCTTGCCCCCCACCAAGCATCCCATGGTCTCCTTCCCTGGTGCAGGTGCTGTCCAGTTACCCTGCTGGGACAGCCCACGAGACTGGGGTCTCGGTCCTGCTAGATCCAGAATCCCAGAGTGCATCGTGGAATGAGAGAGCAGAGATGCTCCGTGGCGTGCAGAGGCAGGCGCTTCCCACGGGAAGCAGAGCCGTACCTGGGCACCGCCCATCCTGCCTCCAGACAGGCAGTAGGGCCTGGGATACGGGGCACAGCACCTCCCTGCCCACATGCCTGTGAATTCTGACAGGTACAGCAGAGACCAGAAACTTAGCACACTCAGGTTTTTACCTAGAATTTGCTACAACTGTCAACAGTTTTCCTCCCATTAAAAATGGAAGACATTTGTAAATTTTTTCACCAAAATTAATTATTCCTCTCCTGAGTTTTCAATTACTTGTGTTAATTAAGGTATGCGTGTGTGTCTTGAATATATGTGCATGTGTGTACATCTTGGTTTTTTAGATGTTTAAGTTTTCCACAATAATGGGGGATTCTTTTCAACGTTAATTAATAGACTGAATAAATGAAATGAGACAATGTGTTATTATGAATAACAGAAACTGGTAATAACCGTAATTTTAGGATTCTAACTGGATTTAACATGTTTAAGTTGCAAATGAGCCTCAGAAGATTTAACAGTACATTATTATAGCCGAATATTTTCTAAAGTCTTTGAGGAAACAAGTTCCTTCTGAGATCAGCTCATCAGAGCAGTGTCCAGGCTCCATGTCTGAGGATTTTACAGTGTGAACGAATGAAGCCACAGCCCACTATGTCCAGACCCTCCCATGGCCACGCTGCACGTGCGGTCACATCCTTGGGTTTAGGCTGGGATGCGTGGTGCAGGGAGAGCCCTCAGAAAGAGTGTCCCATGCACCCCTCAGCGGCCCTGCCGGCCCTCAGGACAGGCACTGCCCTCATTTCCCCGGTGAGGAACTGGGGCCTGAAGACTGCCGGCTCTTTGGAGGAAGAACCAGAGTCGGAACCCCCATCCTATTTCCTGCACCGAAGCTCCCACTTTCTGACCCCTTGCTCCCCTTGCTGGCCAAGCCTAGCACGCAGCCAGGACGGGGTGGGGTGGGCCAGGGGGAAGGCGCTCCGCAGAGTCATCGGCAGGTGCAGGGGCCCCTCCTAGAGACCACGCCACCCACGTGCACACCTCAGCACCCTTGCCCTAGGTGAACACGCCCCACGCCCCACGACACCCTTCGGTGCAGGGCCAGGAAATGTGGGGAGGCAGAGAAGGGGGTCTCAGCCACCGTTCACATGCTCAGGCTGGGGGCTGGGGTTCAGGAAGACCCCAGAAGCTTTTGGATGTATACGCTTGTTGCTCAGGCCATGGCAAATGGAAGCAGAGAGTGTATGGGCGGGGCTGGGGGGTCTCCTCACCCCAGGGTGTGTGCAGGAATGTTCTGGTCACTGGCCACCTCAGGAACCCGCAGACGGGAGGGCCACAGCTCTGCACTCCTGAGGCAGCCGCCCCCTGGCCCGTGTCAGCTCCTCTGCTCCCAGAGAGGTCTTCACCTCAGAAATGACACCCACGTCACACGGGGGTGGGGGCACATCCTTCACACGACGACATGAAGTCTCTCTCAGGCCCCTGTTAATAGGGTTCCTTCAGCCGGCAGATGGATAGCAAACCTAGCCGGTTTCATCTGCTAAAAGACGGCATAAATCGCTGAGGAGAAAAGAGAGGCTGCGGGGAGGTTATCAGCACCCAGCCCTCGCGCCGAAGGCCCGCTTAGAGCATTAGTGGAATTAATTCATCTTTCATAAGAGCTTGCAGCCAGCCCTGTGATCTATGGTAACAACCAATTTCTCACTTCGGGCAAAAGGAAAAAAATGACCCGCCCTGATCGACTACACAAATCTGCTTTTTAAAAATGGCCTCACATTATCTGGAGTGTGGCTCCCAGAGGCATCATTTGAAATTCATACCAAGCCAAAAGCACCCATAAATCAGCAGATAAAGTTGTGTTAGTTTCTGTGCAGTGGCGGTAATTATCTGAGACTGCATTATGCCCCCATCAAGGTAATTACATTTAGATTACCCTTAAGTGATGGTAATAAAAAGAAGAGAAATCAGTCTGAAACTAGTTCCTTCCTCCAAAATGTGCTCAAACAAAGGGGCGCAGAGGCCCAGAGGGAGGGGCAGGCCGGCCAGGCTGCCAGGCCCCACCTGTGTCTTCCCCGCCCTCCCTCCTCCCTCCTCCCTCCCGCAGGGACATGGGTGCCACACGGGCTCTGTGAGTTTAAAAACCCTCACTATGGACCAAATTTGAGGAGCTTACAGCTTTTAGAGTAAGAGTTTCCGTTTGTTAATTTACCAGGAGAAGAGGGAATGGCTGAGAACGTTTGCAGGTCACATCAGAGCAGACACATGGGTCCTGGGAGGACTTCTGAGACGGTGACGTGGCAGGGCTGCCCTGACCCAGAGCAAGGCCCCCGTCCCGGCCACCAGCAGCCACGAGGATCTGCTGAGCAGCTGAGCACCACACCGCAGACGGCAATGCACTGCTCTCCCATTGGAGAGATGGGTCCACACGAACACTTGGCGCCTTTTCCTCCCAGGAATCATCTAGTTCCCAAAATGTGCCTTCCCCTCTGCCTGTGGATACAACACTGCAGTCCTGGAGGCAGGTCCATTGCAAGCAGGAAGGGCCTGGACCCAGGCTGGGGGCTGGGGTTCCTGTACAAACCCAGGCTGAGGCTGTTCTTCCTGGGGGAAGGGGCAGCTCCCTATGCGATGGCCCCCACAGACCCAGGCCAGCAGGCCCCTAGTATCACAGAGGACTGAGTGCTGGTTTCAGGGATCGAGGCCAGGGGCTACACCAAACCCCTGCCTCCAAAGGGTGGCAAAGTCACAGCAGAGACCCCCAGACCTTGCCCAGCATCCGCCTGGGCCCCCAGTCTCAGCTCCCCACTTGCTGGGTGCAGGAGAACAGCCTGAGGCGTGGGTGCAAGCAGAAGCCCCTCAGAAGGAGGTCCTGCTAGCCAGAGCACAGGGCTGCTGCGGGGTGGGGTGGGGCTGGGCTGAGGGACAGAGGGGTCAGAAGCCTGTGTGGCTGCCTGGGAGGACCCTGGAGTGTCTGTTTCTTGCTGAGGATCCACTGCCCCCAAGCTTCCCGCCCTGGCTGCCTCTGGACCCTCAGGACACACCTCGGCCCATCCCCAGGGGGCTACAGGGCTCCCTCTGGACTCTCCTACCCCACTCAGGGTAGACAGGACCCAGTGAATACGTGGACACCAGGTGAGGTGGGGACAGCCAAGCAGCACCCGGTCCAGCCACAGCCCTGGATGGCAGTGTAGCTGCGTGGGTCCCAAGACAAGGTGCCGGGTCGCAGACCCCTGCTTGGACCAGCCCGGACCGCCCGCAGCCGCTCTCCTCACGTCATCAGGTGGCAGCGCCTGGCCCTGCCCAGCCCAGGCCCCACCAGCCCCCATGCCTCCCACACAGGGCCCTGAGTCTGTCTCTGGTCACTCTGAGATGAGAGCCTTGGGTGGGCTCACAAGAGGCCCAGAGTTCAGCTCGCAGGCTCTCCAGGGGAGCTACGGCCCCACCTGCCCTTCCGAGGGGCCCATACCACAGGCAGCCCCTTCAGGGAAGACGCTTGTGGCCCAGGGACGTGACTATGCACAGAGAAGGCCCCGGAGCTTTCCTGAGTGTCCTTTTCCAACCGCAGACACCCAGAGTGGAGGGAGGTGAGCGGGAGGTGCCAGAAGCAGGACCAAGGACGGGGCGCCAGCCCACTGACACAGTGTCCTTGGCTGAGGGAAGATGGACGAGGAGGCTGAGCCACAGGGTGACAGGAGCGCCCCATCCCTCACAGGGCGGCCAGAGTCTCTTACTCAAGGTGGGGGCCATAAAGCAAGTTAATAAAGTTGTAGCCTTGCTGGGAGTCAGCTCCGTTGCGGCCTCGGCGGGCACGGCCCTTGTGGAGACAGGGCTGCAGAGCAATCCTCCTTGGGGCTCCGCAGTCACACCCCAGAAAGAGCTCCTGTATCACAGCCTGGATGCACCCAAACCTGCACCCAACTGCCAGCTTTTCCATCTCAGCGCCCAGCCGCTTCCGGCCACGGTGTCCACACCCCACTGTGACGCAGCAGATGGTGAAGGGCAAAGCAGCAAACGCTGCCCCAACAGGCTAACTACACAGCCAGGGAGCCGCCCACAGTGCTGCGTGTGAGGGGCACCAGATCACGTGCACTCCGCAGCAGCTGCCCCAACAGGCTAACTACACAGCCAGGGAGTCGCCCACAGTGCTGCGTGTGAGGGGCACCAGAGATCACGTGTACTCCACAGCAGCTGCCCCAACAGGCTAACTACACAGCCAGGGAGCCGCCCACAGTGCTGCGTGTGAGGGGCACCAGATCACGTGCACTCCGCAGCAGCTGCCCCAACAGGCTAACTACACAGCCAGGGAGTCGCCCACAGTGCTGC
Source organism: Callithrix jacchus (assembly GCF_049354715.1). Taxonomy (NCBI): domain Eukaryota; kingdom Metazoa; phylum Chordata; class Mammalia; order Primates; family Cebidae; genus Callithrix; species Callithrix jacchus. The sequence continues at coordinate 126,029,084 of NC_133513.1, read as the reverse complement.
GTGTGAGGGGCACCAGAGATCACGTGTACTCCACAGCAGCTGCCCCAACAGGCTAACTACACAGCCAGGGAGTCGCCCACAGTGCTGCGTGTAAGGGGCACCAGAGATCACGTGCACTCCGCAGCAGCTGCCCCAACAGGCTAACTACACAGCCAGGGAGTCGCCCACAGTGCTGCGTGTGAGGGGTACCAGAGATCACGTGTACTCCACAGCAGCTGCACACACACGGCTAACTACACAGCCAGGGAGCCGCCCACAATGCTGGGTGTGAGGGGCACCAGAGATCACGTGTACTCCACAGCAGCTGCACACACACGGCTAACTACACAGCCAGGGAGCCGCCCACAGTGCTGCGTGTGAGGGGCACCAGAGATCACGTGTACTCCACAGCAGCTGCACACACACGGCTAACTGCACAGCCAGGGAGCCGCCCACAGTGCTGCGTGTGAGGGGCACCAGAGATCACGTGTATTCTGCAGCAGCTGCCCCAACAGGCTAACTACACAGCCAGGGAGCCGCCCACAGTGCTGCGTGTGAGGGGCACCAGAGATCACGTGTATTCTGCAGCAGCTGCCCCAACAGGCTAACTACACAGCCAGGGAGCCGCCCACAGTGCTGCGTGTGAGGGGCACCAGAGATCACGTGTACTCTGCAGCAGCTGCACACACACGGTTCGGCAAAAGCGCGTGGCCACTCGAAGGAAACACGCCAATACCTTATCAACCTGTGTCTGGCAGGGAGATGACAAACACCTTCCACACATTCTGATTCTAAACTCTCCGTGTGACGCAGGCGTAACTGCTGGGATGCTGCTGCTCACAGCCTGGCACAGCCACCAAGGTTGATCTGACATCGGACCGTGTCCCACGCTCACACCACAGGCACATGCAACCGACCAGCCCGACTCTCTCACAACCGGGCATGCGGGAGACCCCAGGTGCACACCAGCGGAGCTGAATGATTTTCCTACATCTTTTGGGGAAACTTCTTTTGCCTGGTTATGAGGATTCAGGAATTTGCTGACTGCTGTGCTGATGCCTTAGATTCTCACTGCCCTGACGTGAGGCGGCCCAGAACAACCACAGGAATCTGGATGCCCAGGAAGATAGATTATCGAAGGTAACAACAGGCAGCTTGAGCAGCAACAGCACAAAGTGAAAATTAGGTGTTCGATGCCACTTCTGACTGGCTCGCTCTGGGAAGTGAAGTCCTCGCCACGTACCTCGGGGAAGTAGTCCTGTGGAAACTTCTCCTTCTCCAGCATGGGCGTGCTCTCTAAGGTGTCAGAGTAGATCTCTTTGCCAGTGACCTTTTTATATTTCTTGGCTGGAAGAGAGCAGAAGGATGAGGTGACTATCCCATCGCTGTGCCCCATCCAGCCAGCCTGGAGCATGGCATGTTTCCGTCCCACCCCTGCCCTCTGTGCAGAGTGATAGGGAGCAAGGGAGGCCCCCAGGAGGAGGCCTGGATGAGGGCGCCGACCCCGAACACACCCAGGCGGGCGGCTGCTCCAAGCCTGTGGCTCATAAATCCCCCTCCACGACCTAGAGTTTGACACCCCACTCCATTATCCCTGAGAGCTCCCGGCCTGCAGATTTACAGGAGCTAATTGGCATCCTCTTTTAAACCTGTGAATACATTTAAGAGGGCTGTAGAGTTACCATGCACTCAGACCTCCACATGAAAGAGGGCTGTAGAGTTAGCATTCGCTCACACCTCCACATGAAAGAGGGCTGTAGAGTTACCATCCGCTCACACCTCCACATGAAAGAGGGCTGTAGAGTTACCATCCGCTCACACCTCCACATGAAAGAGAGCTGTAGAGTTACCATTCGCTCACACCTCCACATGAAAGAGGGCTGTAGAGTTACCAAGAGGGCTGTAGAGTTACCATCCGCTCACACCTCCACATGAAAGAGGGCTGTAGAGTTACCATCCGCTCACACCTCCACATGAAAGAGGGCTGTAGAGTTACCATCCGCTCACACCTCCACATGAAAGAGGGCTGTAGAACTACCATCCGCTCACACCTCCACATGAAAGAGGGCTGTAGAATTACCATCCGCTCACACCTCCACATGAAAGAGGGCTGTAGAATTACCATCCACTCAGACCTCCACATGAGAGGGCTGTAGAGTTACGATCCACTCACACCTCCACATGAAAGAGGGCTGTAGAATTACCATCCACTCAGACCTCCACATGAAAGAGGGCTGTAGAGTTACCATCCGCTCACACCTCCACATGAAAGAGGGCTGTAGAGTTACCATCCGCTCACACCTCCACATGAAAGAGGGCTGTAGAGTTACCATCCGCTCACACCTCCACATGAAAGAGGGCTGTAGAGTTACCATTCGCTCACACCTCCACATGAAAGAGGGCTGTAGAGTTACCATCCGCTCACACCTCCACATGAAAGAGGGCTGTAGAGTTACCATCCGCTCACACCTCCACATGAAAGAGGGCTGTAGAGTTACCATCCGCTCACACCTCCACATGAAAGAGGGCTGTAGAGTTACCATCCGCTCACACCTCCACATGAAAGAGGGCTGTAGAATTACCATCCACTCAGACCTCCACATGAAAGAGGGCTGTAGAGTTACCATCCGCTCACACCTCCACATGAAAGAGGGCTGTAGAGTTACCATCCGCTCACACCTCCACATGAAAGAGGGCTGTAGAGTTACCATCCGCTCACACCTCCACATGAAAGAGGGCTGTAGAGTTACCATTCGCTCACACCTCCACATGAAAGAGGGCTGTAGAGTTACCATCCGCTCACACCTCCACATGAAAGAGGGCTGTAGAATTACCATCCACTCAGACCTCCACATGAAAGAGGGCTGTAGAGTTACCATCCGCTCACACCTCCACATGAAAGAGGGCTGTAGAGTTACCATCCGCTCACACCTCCACATGAAAGAGGGCTGTAGAATTACCATCCACTCAGACCTCCACATGAATTTATTTAATAACATCGATTTCCTCCCCATTTCCAGCCTCCATCACTCATACTCCAGGGAGGAGGTTCATGTGCCATGGAGAGAGGGGTGGCTCATGGCAGGGCACCTCTCAGGCGGGCTTTGCCAATGGTTGCCTGGCACCTCCCTGGAGCCCCCCATGGATAGCCAAGGCCCAGGGACACAGGCCCCCATAGACAGGGCTGCTCTCACTATTGTTCACAGCCAGGCTGCAGCCTTTCTAATGGACAGGTAGCTCCACACCCACACCAGGGTGTGATCAAAGTTGGCAGGGAGGGTATCCATTCCTCAAACTCCTGCTTGCCCCAGCGGGCATATGGCTGCTGCTCTCTTTGCAAGATGCCACAGGATGGCTCCTGGGCCACTGAGGTGATGCTCCTGGGTCTCAAGGAGGCTCCTGGAGACCACTTTGGAGCAGTGTGTTGTGAGCCACAGGCAGCTCCAACCTGCACTTTCTGGGGTGTTATCCACTCAACTGCAGCAAGAGGGACAGAGAGGGCAACCTGAGGACTGTGGCACCATGGGCCATGGTGCTGGCTTGACACTAAGGGGGCCAAGGTGCTGGCTCGACACTAGGGAGGCCAGGAGTCCCAGGCAAAAACAGAGTGCTGTGGTCTTGCCCAACCCTGAGTGCCATGACCTGGCCTGGCCCTGGGTGCTGTGGCATGGCCCAGCCCTGGGTGCTGCAATCTGGCACCCTAAATGCTACAATATGGAGCCCTGGTGCTGCAGTCTGGTGCCCTAGGTGCTGTGGTCTGGCCTGGCCCTGGGTGCTGTGGTCTGGCCTGGCCCTGGGTGCTGTGGTCTTGGCCCTGGGTGCTGTGGTCTGGCCTGGCCCTGGGTGCTGTGGTCTGGCCTGGCCCTGGGTGCTGTGGTCTGGCCTGGCCCTGGAAGCTGTGACCTGGCCTGGCCCTAGGTGCACAGTCCTGGATGCAGGTGCCTCACTGACAGAAAACAGCACCAGATGTTTCAGCAACTTATGGAACATAGACAGAACCAGAGTCCATTCCCTAGACTCAGAGCTGTTCATAACTATATATACATCTCTGATCTTTCTCCCCAGACATGGAGACAAATCCTGAGATGGCTCAAGGACATTTGTCCTGAGCCCTTGCCCAGAGATTTCCCCACCCTCACAGTCATCACTGGGCAATCACAGGTTCTTCTCATTCAGAAGACAAACCCCATTTGCATATCTAGAAGCTGGTTCCCTGTAACAGGAAGGCAGCAAGTACAGAGAGTTCTCATCCTCTCCCCCAACCTGCACGCAGCGCCCCCTTACCAGCAGCTGGCACGAGGGTGGAACATGCCTAACAGCTAAGAAGCCAGCATTCAAGCGTGACTATCTGAAGGTTGAAGTTCACTTTAGGGATGGCTCATGGTGCTGCACATTCTACAGGTATCGACACGTGTATGATGTCACATGTCCATGACTGCAGTGGCCTCACTGCCCAAAATCCTCGGCATGCCACCCAGCCATCCCTCAGTCCTACCCCACACAGCCACCACAGTCCTTTCACCGTCTCCACAGTTCTGTGTTTTCCAGAGTGTCGCAGCTGGAATCACACAGTGCAGGCTTTCCGGGTTGGCTTCTTTCATTCATAGCAGGCGGGTCAGGTTCCTCCATGTCTTCTTGAGGCTAAAGCTCATTTCTTTTGTTTTTTTTCTTTGAGACGGAGTTTCGCTCTTGTTACCCAGGCTGGAGTGCAATGGCGCCATCTCGGCTCACCGCAACCTCCGTCTCCCGGGTTCAGGCAATTCTCCTGCCTCAGCCTCCCGAGTAGCTGGGACTACAGGCACGCGCCACCGTGCCCAGCTAATTTTTTTGTATTTTTAGTAGAGACGGGGTTTCACCATGTTGACCAGGATGGTCTCGATCTGTTGACTTCCACTTACTCCCCCTCTAACGCTTTTCTTTTTCTTTAGGTAAAGCAGAGTTTCTGGCCTATATCGTATTTCCTTCTGTTGAAGAACTTCTTTTAGCATTTCTTGCAAGGCAGGTCTACTGGCAACAAATTACTTCAATTTTTGCTTATTTGACAAAGTTAATTTATCCTTCACTTTTGAAGAATAATTTTTTCTCAACATAGAATTCGAGGTTGATTTTTTTCTCCTTATAATGCTTTAAATATTTCACACCACTCTCTTCCTTCTTGCAGCCTCCGCACTGCAGCTTGTAAGGGGAACCCCAGCAGGACCTGTGGAACAGCCTCACACTGCAGCTTGTAAGGGGAACCCCAGCAGGACCTGTGAACAGCCTCACACTGCAGCTTGTAAGGGGAACCCCAGCAGGACCTGTGGAACAGCCTCCCCACTGCAGCTTGTAAGGGGAACCCCAGCAGGACCTGTGAACAGCCTCCCCACTGCAGCTTATAAGGGGAACCCCAGAAGGACCTGTGAACAGCCTCACACTGCAGCTTGTAAGGGGAACCCCAGCAGGACCTGTGAACAGCCTCACACTGCAGCTTGTAAGGGGAACCCCAGCAGGACCTGTGAACAGCCTCCCCACTGCAGCTTGTAAGGGGAACCCCAGCAGGACCTGTGAACAGCCTCGCACTGCACCTTGTAAGGGGAACCCCAGCAGGACCTGTGGAACAGCCTCACACTGCAGCTTGTAAGGGGAACCCCAGCAGGACCTGTGAACAGCCTCACACTGCAGCTTGTAAGAGGAACCCCAGCAGGACCTGTGAACAGCCTCTGCACTGCACCTTGTAAGGGGAACCCCAGCAGGACCTGTGGAACAGCCTCACACTGCAGCTTGTAAGGGGAACCCCAGCAGGACCTATGAACAGCCTCCCCACTGCAGCTTGTAAGGGGAACCCCAGCAGGACCTGTGAACAGCCTCACACTGCAGCTTGTAAGGGGAACCCCAGCAGGACCTGTGAACAGCCTCACACTGCAGCTTGTAAGGGGAACCCCAGCAGGACCTGTGAACAGCCTCCCCACTGCAGCTTGTAAGGGGAACCCCAGCAGGACCTGTGGAACAGCCTCCCCACTGCAGCTTGTAAGGGGAACCCCAGCAGGACCTGTGAACAGCCTCCCCACTGCAGCTTATAAGGGGAACCCCAGCAGGACCTGTGAACAGCCTCACACTGCAGCTTGTAAGGGGAACCCCAGCAGGACCTGTGGAACAGCCTCACACTGCAGCTTGTAAGGGGAACCCCAGCAGGACCTGTGGAAGAGCCTCACACTGTAGCTTGTAAGGGGAACCCCAGCAGGACCTGTGGAACAGCCTCACACTGCAGCTTGTAAGGGGAACCCCAGCAGGACCTGTGAACAGCCTCGCCACTGCAGCTTGTAAGGGGAACCCCAGCAGGACCTGTGAACAGCCTCACACTGCAGCTTGTAAGAGGAACCCCAGCAGGACCTGTGAACAGCCTCCCCACTGCAGCTTATAAGGGGAACCCCAGCAGGACCTGTGAACAGCCTCCCCACTGCAGCTTGTAAGAGGAACCCCAGCAGGACCTGTGAACAGCCTCCCCACTGCAGCTTGTAAGGGGAACCCCAGCAGGACCTGTGGAACAGCCTCGCACTGTAGCTTGTAAGAGGAACCCCAGCAGGACCTGTGAACAGCCTCCCCACTGCAGCTTGTAAGAGGAACCCCAGCAGGACCTGTGAACAGCCTCACACTGCAGCTTGTAAGGGGAACCCCAGCAGGACCTGTGAACAGCCTCACACTGCAGCTTGTAAGGGGAACCCCAGCAGGACCTGTGAACAGCCTCACACTGCAGCTTGTAAGGGGAACCCCAGCAGGACCTGTGAACAGCCTCACACTGCAGCTTGTAAGGGGAACCCCAGCAGGACCTGTGAACAGCCTCCCCACTGCAGCTTGTAAGAGGAACCCCAGCAGGACCTGTGAACAGCCTCCCCACTGCAGCTTGTAAGGGGAACCCCAGCAGGACCTGTGGAACAGCCTCACACTGCAGCTTGTAAGGGGAACCCCAGCAGGACCTGTGAACAGCCTCGCCACTGCAGCTTGTAAGGGGAACCCCAGCAGGACCTGTGAACAGCCTCACACTGCAGCTTGTAAGAGGAACCCCAGCAGGACCTGTGAACAGCCTCCCCACTGCAGCTTATAAGGGGAACCCCAGCAGGACCTGTGAACAGCCTCCCCACTGCAGCTTGTAAGAGGAACCCCAGCAGGACCTGTGAACAGCCTCCCCACTGCAGCTTGTAAGGGGAACCCCAGCAGGACCTGTGGAACAGCCTCGCACTGTAGCTTGTAAGAGGAACCCCAGCAGGACCTGTGAACAGCCTCCCCACTGCAGCTTGTAAGAGGAACCCCAGCAGGACCTGTGAACAGCCTCACACTGCAGCTTGTAAGGGGAACCCCAGCAGGACCTGTGAACAGCCTCACACTGCAGCTTGTAAGGGGAACCCCAGCAGGACCTGTGAACAGCCTCACACTGCAGCTTGTAAGGGGAACCCCAGCAGGACCTGTGAACAGCCTCACACTGCAGCTTGTAAGGGGAACCCCAGCAGGACCTGTGAACAGCCTCACACTGCAGCTTGTAAGGGGAACCCCAGCAGGACCTGTGAACAGCCTCCCCACTGCAGCTTGTAAGAGGAACCCCAGCAGGACCTGTGAACAGCCTCCCCACTGCAGCTTGTAAGGGGAACCCCAGCAGGACCTGTGGAACAGCCTCACACTGCAGCTTGTAAGGGGAACCCCAGCAGGACCTGTGGAACAGCCTCACACTGTAGCTTGTAAGAGGAACCCCAGCAGGACCTGTGAACAGCCTCACACTGCAGCTTGTAAGGGGAACCCCAGCAGGACCTGTGAACAGCCTCCCCACTGCAGCTTGTAAGGGGAACCCCAGCAGGACCTGTGAACAGCCTCACACTGCAGCTTGTAAGGGGAACCCCAGCAGGACCTGTGAACAGCCTCCCCACTGTAGCTTGTAAGGGGAACCCCAGCAGGACCTGTGAACAGCCTCCCCACTGCAGCTTGTAAGGGGAACCCCAGCAGGACCTGTGGAACAGCCTCCCCACTGCAGCTTGTAAGAGGAACCCCAGCAGGACCTGTGAACAGCCTCACACTGCAGCTTGTAAGGGGAACCCCAGCAGGACCTGTGAACAGCCTCACACTGCAGCTTGTAAGGGGAACCCCAGCAGGACCTGTGGAACAGCCTCACACTGCAGCTTGTAAGGGGAACCCCAGCAGGACCTGTGGAACAGCCTCACACTGCAGCTTGTAAGAGGAACCCCAGCAGGACCTGTGAACAGCCTCACACTGCACCTTGTAAGGGGAACCCCAGCAGGACCTGTGAACAGCCTCGCACTGCACCTTGTAAGGGGAACCCCAGCAGGACCTGTGAACAGCCTCACACTGCAGCTTGTAAGGGGAACCCCAGCAGGACCTGTGAACAGCCTCACACTGCAGCTTGTAAGGGGAACCCCAGCAGGACCTGTGAACAGCCTCGCACTGCAGCTTGTAAGGGGAACCCCAGCAAGCTGCAGTGTGGAGGCTGTTCCACAGGTCTTGGCCATTTTCTCCGGTTTCCAGACCTATTCTTACTCCATGCTTTTCAGTTTGTGAGTTTCTAACACACACCTTCCAGTCTTGCCGCATCTAGTCTGCTGCTGAGCCACTGCTTCACTTCCAGCAGTGTTTTTGAGTGGCCGCTTGCTGCCCACTCCTCATGTTGTTCTTATCAGTTTTCCTGCGGGGAGGGCCCTGGGGAAACTTTTGCTAGAGTGAAGTGTGTATCTCGTGTATAGGTTTAAACACACTGTAGGCTCACCAGCCGCCTCATGACTGATTTAACGTAGTAGTAAAATATGTATTCGAATGGTCACTGAAAAACAGAGAATTTCTAAGGATCTGGAGCTTGGCGAGGCTTGATGCACAAACTCCTTGTGCCAACTTCCGGCGGCACACGTGGCGTCCGAGTGCCCCTCTCTCCCTACTCTCGTGGCAGCTCGGTGCCAGAGCACATAGCACACGGGTGCCGTGTCTCCTGAAACGGAGCGAAGAGTGCCACCAGCTGGCTCCCACGATTCTGTGTGGCTGTTCCTGCCACGGGGCTCCTAGGAGGGCTCGGATGCTAGAATTTAGAAGGATCTGAAGATCTTCAGGTAACAGGGCAGTGAGAAATCATTCTGCGGGCCAGAATCTTGCTCTCATCGCCCATGAAATCACCACTCAGGCAACTGAGATGAGACTGTGCTACGGAGTCTCCTAAGAGGCAACTCGTCTCCCGAGGAAGCACACACGGAATCTGAACCCGATGACACTGTTAGTGGCTCTCCACAGTTGCTACAGTGCACAGAGCACTTCAGATGGGTGTGACCTGCCCCACAGGCTGTGTGGGGCTCCAGGACTCACACACACAGGAAACAGGAGTGTCAGGTGGGAAGCCATCACACAGACACCGCACAGACCGCGTGGGCACGCACAGAAGCACCACACCCCGCATAACTCCCTCGCTTGTCCCTGACACAGACATGAACAGGAGGGGGCAGCTCGTGTCAGGAGTGTCTCAGGGCCAGTCTTTTCCATGAAGACACACACACAGCATGTGCCCATCAAACGGGGACACTGTTCACAGCACAGAGGACTGCTCCTACCCGTCCTTGTTTCTGAAACATGCAACCCTCTCACTAGGCTTTTCATTTTCTCACACTGAATGGGAACACAGATACTAACTCTTCCTTCCTCTTTACTCTAGGAAAGCCACATCCCCACCAGAGCTGTGCCACGGAGCCCGTGTGAGATGGCCAAGGGGCCTCCAGTATAGGTCCGGGAGACCCCTGGAGTGACTGCTGGCCAGTGGCTCAAGACACCCAGCCCACAGCAGTTGCTCACAGAGACAGGGCAGCAGGGGCCTGGGGAAGCCAGACACTGGGAGGGGCGGGTGCCGAGACAGAATCCCAAAGATGGCAGTCTTACCTTTAAAGTCAAATTGGTAGATGTTTTTTAAGGATTCATGAAGAAAATAAAAGCTTCCTAGTGCCTGCAGAGCAAAAAGAGAAATCAAATGAGAGACTGGTGCTGGGAGTATTTCTAAAGCATTGTTTTTAACAATAAATGAAATAAGCTATTTTAAACTAGGTAGAGCAAGTGTTTAACCAGTTGCAATTCAATCACAGTTACTGAGGCACAAGACGTCAAGCACAGGTAAGCTGCCAACACCCAAACTCCACCAAGCTCAAGGCAGGCGGTGAGCCATGCACTGGGTACTGGCTCCAGCAGGCGCCGGTCCCACAGGCCGGACATCTAGTGGACCAGACTCTCCCGGCACCGACACCTGTCTCTGTCCTGGGGCCTGTGGCCTCCCAGCATCAGCTCCACTGCACCCAGCCCTGCCCTGCCCCACCCGGCCCCACCCTGCCTAATTGACCCAGAAACTGCCAGTATCTCCCACTCACAAATCAGCCCAATGGGTGCAGAGCATGGGGATCTCTGTTCTCCACCCCAGAGAAGGCAAAAGTACGGGCTGGACGCCGCACGGCTGTCTTGACGGACACCACACGACAGTTACTTGTTGATTTGAACTTAAGTTTCACACGCTGGTTTCTACATTTGAACCTGTATATATGTGCATGCAGTCCATGCGTATTGACGTGTGTGTCATTTCTGTGTATTTTTTTGTTTTGCTAAATCTGGCAACCTCAACAAAGGGCCCGGTATAACTCTGGGGTTGTAATGGCAGCGATAAAACCATACACCTTTGTTAAAACTCACCAACTGTGCTCCAAACAGGGCGAATCTTACTGTCTATAAATTAGACCTTTATAAATCTGACTCAGCAAATGAGTCAGGTCTCACAGGAGAAACCTGCGTGCCCTGTGGGTGGCAGGTGCCAGAACAAAGCAGGGGAGATTCTGAAAGGGTGAGGCCAGGTGGGCCGAAGAGGGCACATGGGCTCAGTGGCAGATGGAGGGCAGGGGCTGCCTGTGGAGAGCCCGGCTGTGACTGGTCCACACAGGCCCTCCCACAGGAAAGAGACTCTGAGCCACTGAGGGTTCTAACCCCAGTTCCGCATTCTGAAAAGGGCCTGTCCTCAGACAGCTGAAAGCAAGGCTGCATTGCTCTCTCACTGTCTGTGCGAGCCTGTGGGCAACACGAGGGTGACGCCTGAGCATCACCTAATTCCAAAGCCCCGCTGGTACACACTCATTACACTCATGTACACACATGCATGCCACACACCTGCACACACACTCAGTGTACACTCATATGCACTCACACGAGCACACCCTCACAGGCACTCACCCACACACCTGCACACTCGTGCACACATGCACATGCACGCACTTGCTCACACACTTGCACACTCGTGCACACATGCACACGCACGCACTTGCTCACACACTTGCACACACACTTCACACACTCATGCACTCACATGAGCACACACAGGCACTCACCCACATACCTGCACACTCGTGCACACATGCACATGCATGCACTTGCTCACACACTTGCACACACACACTTCACACACTCATGCACTCACATGAGCACACACAGGCACTCACCCACACACCTGCCCACTCGTGCACACATGCACATGCACGTACTTGCTCACACATTTGCACACATTCACAGACACACACTCATGCACTCACATGAGCACACACAGGCACTCACCCACACACCTGCACACTCGTGCACACATGCACATGCACGCACTTGCTCACACACTTGCACACACACTTCACACACTCATGCACTCACATGAGCACACAAGGCACTCCCCCACACACCTGTACACTTGTGCACACACATGCACACACTTGCTCACACATTTGCACACATTCACAGACACACACTCATGCACTCACATGAGCACACAAGGCACTCACCCACACACCTGCACACTCGTGCACACACATGCACACACTTGCTCACGCACCTGCACTCACTTGCTCACACACACACAGACTCACGCACTCTTGCACTCCTGCTTTGTTTTGGGCAGAACCGTGACCCCACAAGCCCTCAGTCCTGAGCATGCCAGCATGAGCCTCCTGCTGAGATCCGTCCTACAGAGCCGCAGAGCTGATGTCTCTCTCAGAAAGTCAAGGGCAATGTCTGAACATCACCTAATTCTAAGGTCCAAGCTTCAGGCTCTGCAGTCCCCAGGGAAATGTGCTGCTGCTCCCTCCCGGACCACTGGTCCCTGGGGTGGCTGTCGCAGGACAGGGCTACAGGAGGGTGCGCCACACTGGGCTCAGGAGGTCGCTGCTCCCTCAGAGGCGCAGGGTGACGGGCACAGTGCATGGTGAGGGGACCCCTGTTCTGGGCCTGCTGAGGGCCAAGGTTGTCAGTAACTCTGGCCCGGTCGGTCCCTGTCCACAGTCCCTGGGACCCTGGGTCAGATCTCTGAGGTCTCTTAGGTCGTCTCTGTTTTGAGGCTGATCCCCAAGACATGAGAAATCCCTTGGAGGCTGCACAGCTTCTGCTCCTGGGGCGTGTGTGCAGCACAGGGCGGGCCGGAGTGACGGTGAAACCCATCTTTACTGAAAATACAAAAATTAGCTGGGTATGGCGGCGGGCACCTGTAATCCCAGCTACTTGGGAGGCTGAGGCAGGAGGATTGCTTGAACCCAGGAGGCAGAGGTTGCAGTGAGCCAAGATCGCACCACTGCACTGCAGCCTGGGTGACAGAGTAAGACTCTATCACAAAAAAATAGAAAATGAAAATTAAAAAGCCAGTGTCCAGGCTTTTCTTTTGCAAAATAGAGTTGAGACCCTCTTCAGCAGGAAGGTCATGAGCCACATTCAGCACAAAGTCAAGAGAGGAAGCCACAGACCCGTATCCCATAGACTGTGCCCTGTAGACCTGTGTTCCCCATAGGCCTGTGCCCCGTAGACCCATTCCCCGTATGCCTGTGCCCCGTATGTCTGTGCCCCGTATGTCTGTGCCCCGTATGCCCGTGCCCCGTATGCCCGTGCCCCGTATGCCCGTGCCCCGTAGGCCCGTGCCCCGTATGTCTGTGCCCCGTATGCCCGTGCCCCGTATGCCCGTGCCCCGTATGCCCGTGCCCCGTATGCCCGTGCCCCGTATGTCTGTGCCCCGTATGCCTGTGCCCCGTATGCCCGTGCCCCGTATGTCTGTGCCCCGTATGCCTGTGCCCCGTATGCCCGTGCCCCGTATGCCCGTGCCCCGTATGTCTGTGCCCCGTATGCCTGTGCCCCGTATGCCTGTGCCCCGTATGCCTGTGCCCCGTATGTCTGTGCCCCGTACGTCTGTGCCCCATATGCCCGTGCCCCGTATGTCTGTGCCCCGTATGCCCGTGCCCCGTATGTCTGTGCCCCGTACGTCTGTGCCCCATATGCCCGTGCCCCGTATGTCTGTGCCCCGTATGCCTGTGCCCCGTATGCCCGTGCCCCGTATGCCCGTGCCCTGTATGCCCGTGCCCCGTATGTCTGTGCCCCGTATGTCTGTGCCCCGTATGCCTGTGCCCCGTATGCCTGTGCCCCGTATGTCTGTGCCCCGTATGTCTGTGCCCCGTATGCCCGTGCCCCGTATGCCCGTGCCCCGTATGCCCGTGCCCCGTATGCCCGTGCCCCGTATGCCCGTGCCCCGTACGTCTGTGCCCCGTACGTCTGTGCCCCGTACGCCTGTGCCCCGTACGTCTGTGCCCCGTACGCCTGTGTCCCGTACGCCTGTGCCCCGTACGCCTGTGCCCCGTACGCCTGTGCCCCGTACGTCTGTGCCCCGTACGTCTGTGCCCCGTACGTCTGTGCCCCGTACGCCTGTGCCCCGTACGTCTGTGCCCCGTACGCCTGTGTCCCGTACGCCTGTGCCCCGTACGCCTGTGCCCCGTACGTCTGTGCCCCGTACGTCTGTGCCCCGTACGTCTGTGCCCCGTACGCCTGTGCCCCGTATGTCTGTGCCCCGTATGTCCGTGCCCCGTATGTCCGTGCCCCGTATGCCCGTGCCCCGTATGCCCGTGCCCCGTATGCCCGTGCCCCGTATGTCTGTGCCCCGTATGTCCGTGCCCCGTATGCCCGTGCCCCGTATGCCCGTGCCCCGTATGCCCGTGCCCCGTATGCCCGTGCCCCGTATGTCTGTGTCCCGTATGTCTGTGTCCCGTATGTCTGTGCCCCGTATGTCCGTGCCCCGTATGCCCGTGCCCCGTATGCCCGTGACCCGTATGCCTGTGCCCCGTATGCCTGTGCCCCGTAGGCCCGTGCCCCGTATGTCTGTGCCCCATGGATGAAATGCAACGTTCCCTTAGCCGCCATCAGCCCTTCCTCACAGAGGACATCCCTTCATTTGTCTCAGCTGGAGAAAGCATTAAGTAAATAAATGCTGCTGCAAACATTTAAACTATTACCGCATTTAATGTGATAAAGTGAACAGAATATTATAAAGTTTGTAACAAATAAGTGAAAAATAAATTGCCAATGCAGGCATAGAAACTGCAATTTATAGTCCAAAAATCCATAGTTAACGCTAATAAACACTGAAACTCAGAGATCAATAGAACTTTTTCGGTGTTTACCCTGTTCTATCATGTGGTGCAGAGCACCCATGTATCAGAGACACTAGGACGACAGGCCAGGAGCGTGTCCAGGGACAGGAAGTCCCCAGCTTGCCCACGCTTCTGACCACAGTGCGTGTCAACAGTGTGTCTGTCACATCTGAGAATACTGACTCCTTGCCTCTTGCTAAAAATAGTTAAAATACTTTTTACATGTTTATAAACAAGACTGTAAAGAGTGCTCCTTAATTCTGCATTACTGAAATGCAGCCACTGGCTGTGATGTTTCTGCTATGACTACCGACATGGTGGAGCCCTCCAACCCCTGCCGGGAAGTGGCCTTCACTGGACAAAGCCAAGTCCCTGGGGCACCAAGGAGTAGATCAAGTGCAGGCCACACAGAAGACACAGGCCCCTGTGAACCTGTGGCCTGGCTGGGGCTGTACTGGTGGGACCCAAGCATCTGCAGGCAGCCTCGGAGGTAATGGGCAATTAAGGCTCCGTCACCACCCATCAGAATCCCTTACCAACTGAAGTGCCATCACCACCCATCAGAGTCCCACAGCAACTGAAGCTCCATCACCACCCATCAGAATCCCTCACCAACTGAAGTGCCATCACCACCCATCAGAGTCCCACAGCAACTGAAGCTCCATCACCACCCATCAGAATCCCTCACCAACTGAAGCTCCATCACCACCCATCAGAATCCCTCACCATCTGAAGTACCATCACCACCCGTCAGAGTCCCACACCAACTGAAGCTCCATCACCACCCATCAGAATCCCTCACCAACTGAAGTACCATCACCACCCATCAGAGTCCCACACCAACTGAAGTGCCATCACCACCCATCAGAGTCCCACAGCAACTGAAGCTCCATCACCACCCATCAGAATCCCTCACCAACTGAAGTACCATCACCACCCATCGGGCACCCACACCAACTGAAGCTCCATCACCACCCATCAGAATCCCACACCAACTGAAGCTCCATCACCACCCATCAGAATCCCACACCAACTGAAGCACCATCACCACCCATCAGAATCCCTCACCAACTGAAGCTCCATCACCACCCGTCAGAGTCCCACACCAACTGAAGTACCATCACCACCCATCAGAATCCCACAGCAACTGAAGTACCATCA
This sequence comes from Callithrix jacchus, assembly GCF_049354715.1. NCBI lineage: Eukaryota > Metazoa > Chordata > Mammalia > Primates > Cebidae > Callithrix > Callithrix jacchus. The sequence continues at coordinate 126,013,512 of NC_133513.1, read as the reverse complement.
CCACCCATCAGAGTCCCTCACCAACTGAAGCTCCATCACCACCCATCAGAATCCCTCACCAACTGAAGCTCCATCACCACCCATCAGAATCCCTCACCAACTGAAGTACCATCACCACCCATCAGAGTCCCTCACCAACTGAAGTACCATCACCACCCATCAGAGTCCCTCACCAACTGAAGCTCCATCACCACCCATCAGAGTCCCTCACCAACTGAAGTACCATCACCACCCATCAGAATCCCTCACCAACTGAAGCTCCATCACCACCCATCAGAATCCCTCACCAACTGAAGTACCATCACCACCCATCGGGCACCCACACCAACTGAAGCACCATCACCACCCATCGGGCACCCACACCAACTGAAGCACCATCACCACCCGTCCGGCACCCACACCAACTGGCGACCAGGGCACTAGGAACCCTGCGTACCACGGTAGCTCCGCGCCTCTCACAGGGGTGGCTAGTGAAAATGGATTTTTTGCAAATGCTGTTAAAACAAGTTTTCAACTTCAATCGGAGTCTGGTCGTGTGACAAATGGCCACACCATGTCACTTAGCTTGATTTCGGGAGTTGAATTCTGATAGCAGCAGGCCCACTTTGCAAACGTAGCCAACTCAGGGCGAGGGCAGACCACCTCCCACACACTCAGAAAGAACAGCCCGTCCCTGCAGGCATGGTGCAATCACAAAGCCCGTGTTTGTTGAGCGGGGTCCCACCTCCTGGATGGAGCCAGCGGCTCCCAGGCTCGGGATGACTCAGGCTGGGGCAGAGGCTGACAGGCAGGAACACAAAGCCACCGTTGGAAACAACTCCATCACTTTTTATTTGCAAACAAGTCAGATGGCCAGTCATTTATCATTTCCACAATCAGGTGAACCGCCAAAACACACATCATTAACCTGGTCTACTGCACCCGGCTCGTTCATCCGCAGAACAGAACCGATTCCTGAAACTCAGGTCACACGGACCTCGCAGTAAGGCGTGCACAGGAGCACTCGCTCTGCCCAAGTCACACAGAGGAACCTCACACAAGTGGTGCTCACGTGCGGCCCTGGGTGGCGGCAGCATCCCTGCCAGTTCCAACCACGTCAGGGGTGTGATCACAGGTGGGAGCTCCCAGTGCACTTATAACCCCATACCCTCGAGGCTGCTTCAAACCTGAAACTCTTGCAGACACACACACACGTATGTACACACAGACACATGCAGAGATGTACATAACCCACATCCATGTAACTGTATACACACATACACATCTGCACATACCTGCAGACATACATATGTCCATGTATACACGTGGAATGCACACACAGACCTCTCTCTGAGATGCTGGAGCTCTCAGGAGACGGTATGAGAATGCGATGGCAGGACCTCTGAAAACACCAACTAAAAATGACCCTAATGCTTAAGGTGCAAACGGGTCCATCAGATTTCAAGTATTTCTGCGACAGAACATGACACAGCAAGGAAAATAAGCAGATCAGAGTTACATCCAAAAACACAGGTGGATTTCACAAAGGACGCTGAGAAAGAAGACAGTCCCTCAAACATCCTGTGTCATGATACCAAGATAAAGACATACTCAAAAAGAGATAAAACAAACAAACAAAAATGCAATGGTACAATTACATTAAAAAGCAATGAAAGAATGAACACGGAATTCTGCACAGTGGTTATCTGCGAGGTGGGCGAGCGGCTAGGGAGGTGGCCTTGGGCAGGTGCACACAGGAAGATGGAAGGGCACTCAGCGACTTCAAAGGTGGCCGCTGTTTATATTAAGAATAAAAGAACAAGGGAAGAATGAATCGGTGAGAGGCTGTGCCTGGCCAAGGATACGCAGCACGAGCAGAGGACAGCGGAAGCCCGATTCTGCCCCAGCGTCCACTAGGAGGCAGAGAAGCCCAGCCCAGCCCAGCCCAGGGCCAAACGAGGGCAGGTGCACTGGGTATGGGCTCTGCAGCCCACCTGAAGCCACAGTCCTCTCCCTCTGAGAGGTGACCACCATCCTGATGGTTCTGAGCAGAAGTAACAGGCAAGAGGACAGGGAGTGGCCCCAGCATGTGCCTCTCATCAGCCTCACCTTTGGAAGCTTTCCCCCAAAGTTCTATTTCAGCCTATTTTGAATGCTACATAATAATTCACTGTATAAAAATACTGTAATTTGGCCGGCACACTGGTTCACACCTATAATCCTAGCACTTTGGGAGGCCAAAGTGGGTGGATCACTTGAGGTCAGGAGTTCAAGACCAGCCTGGCCAACATGGTGAAACCCCATCTCTACTAAAAACACAACAGTTAGCCAGGCATGGTGGTGAATGCCTATAATCCCAGCTACTCGGGAGGCTGAGGCAGGAGAATCACTCGAACCTGGGAGACAGAGGTTACCGTGAGCCAAGACAGTGCCACTGCACACCAGCCTGGGCAACAAAGCAACTGAGACTTTGTCTCAAAAAAACACCCTGTCACTTACCCATTCCTCTGTTGCACGTAAAGGCCACTGTAACATATTTCACAAGCTGATGCCAGACAAAGAGGAAAAGGAAGTCAACTCCTCGGGCCTCTTTCCAATTACCTATTATAATTGAGGCTGCAGTGATCATCCCCACATGGCATTCTTGAGCAAGTGTGTCAGAGATAAGACGCACCTGCCTACATGGGTGCTGAGTGTTCACACACAGACACACCCTTCAGGAGGGCTTGCTGGGTCAGCAGAGAGGTGCCCTCCTCATAGGTCAATACACGTGTACTTGTGAATTAAATGCATGTGCATATGCACGTAAGACGCAGATGGCCTTGCTGGGTCAGCAGAGAGGTGCCCTCCTCATAGGACAATATACACGTGTACTTGTGAGTTAAACACGTGTGCATATGCACGTAAGACGCAGATGGCCTTGCTGGGTCAGCAGAGAGGTGCCCTCCTCATAGGACAATATACACGTGTACTTGTGAATTAAACACGTGCATATGTACGTAAGACGCAGATGGCCTTGCTGGGTCACGGCAGACACGTGCCCTCCCGGGCGCCACCATGTTGCCCCTCCCGGGCGCCACCACATTGTCCCTCCCAGGCGCCACCACGTTGCCCCTCCCGTTGCCGTGACGACCCCCCAAAAGTCTCATCAGGACAAGCCCATGTTCTGCATCCTTGCCATGGCCCAGTGCCAGCCTCTAGTTCTGCAAGCTGGGTAGGTGTGAAATTCGACCTTACTGTCTGAGTTTGCATCTTCATTACGCTGGCTTAGCTACGCACCCCATCGTGGAAACGTGTGCCTGTGGTAAAATGCACACAGCGGAAACTTTACCACTGGAACCATGTTCAGCTGCATAACGAATGCCTGCCCCCGCCACACCATCCACCTCCAGGACGTTCCCCACCTTCCCCACTGACACTGTCCCTGCCCAGCACCCGCTCCTCTTCCTGCTCCCCCAGCCCCTGGCACCCACCCTCCTACTTTCTGTGCCTGTGACTCTGACTAATCCAAGAACCTCATGTGAGTGGAATCATACCGTGTCTGCCTGTTTGTGACAGGCTTTCTGATTTAGCACCATGTCCTCAGAGTCCCTCCACCATGTTGCAGTGGTTCCCGGAGTGTCCTTCCATGTTAAGGCTGGACCGCATTCCATGGTATCGCGTCCACATCTGGCTGTTGTGAGCAACACCACGTGGGGATGCAAACATCTGCTGAGACTGTGCTCTCAGTTCTTTGGGGTCTGTACCAAGAAGTGGGATGGCTGAATCGGACGGGAATTCTATTTTTCACTTTTTGAATACTTGCTGTGATGCTCACAGTGGCTGCCCCCGCGTATTTCTACCCACGGTGCAGAAAGGCGCTAACCTCCTCCCGCCCTCACCACCTTGCGGTTTTCAGCGCTTTCTGACAACAGCCACCCCAATGGGTATAAGGTGCTCCTTCATCGAAGGTCCTTTTAAACTGGCAAAGGAAGTGGCCGTTTGGCTCTCCACTTCCCGAAGGGTTCCTGGTGCCAGGTGCCTTCTTGCGAGCTTGTCAGCTGTCCACGCATCGTCCTTGGAGGGAAAACGTCTATTCAAACCCCCTTCTGACCCAGGGTGGGTGTAGTTGTTGCTGCTGATGAGTTTTAGGAGTTCTCCATATATTCTGGGTAGGAGTTCCTTATCAGAGCTATGATTTGCAGAGATTTTCTCCCATTCTGTGGCTGCCTTTTTACTCTGCTGATGCTGTCTTCGGATGCACAAAGTGGTTGTATTTTACTTATTTGTTTATTTATCTTTTTGTGTGTGATGGAGTCTCGCTCTGTTGCCCAGGCTGGAGTACAGTGGCACGATCTTGGCTCACAGCAAGCTCTGCCTCCCAGGTTTGAGAGATTCTCCTGCCTCGGTCTCCCGAGTAGCTGGGACTACAGGCGCATGCTACCATGCCCAGTTAATTTGTTTTTTGTACTTTGAGTAGAGAGAGGGTTCCACCATGTTGGTCAGGTTGGTCTCCGACTCCTGACCTCGTGATCCATCCGCCTCAGTCTCCCAAAGTGCTAGGGTTACAGGCGCGCACGGCCAAGCGGTTGGATTTTAATGTGGTCCCATTTGTCTCTTTTCCTTTTGCTGCCTGTGCCTTTGGTGCTGCATCTGACAAATCATCGCCAAGTCCACTATCATGAAGTTTCTGGCCCATGTTTTCTTCTAAATGTTTTATAGTTTAAGTCCGATTCATTTAACTTTTGTACGTGACGTAACGCGAGGGTCCAGCTTCATTCTTCTGCCTGTGGGACATTAGCCTCCCCAGCACCACTGGCCAGAGCTGTCCTTTCCCATGGAATGTTCTTGGCACCCTGGTCAGATGTCACTGGGCCGCCGGGGAGGGTGGGTCCTGGCTCTCCTCTGCTCCACAATCTGTGTGTCTAGAGTATCTCTTCTTGAGATTACTGGCAATTTCTTCTGTGAACTCCTAGTATCTTTTGCCCATTTTCCAATCTCATTTTGTAGATTTTTAATTTTTAAATATAATCTAGAGTTACTTCCTTGTCTTGTCACCTTCTCATGCCCATCCCGCTCCTCCAAATTCTGTCACTTCTGGGCTGCGAGACTCCACATTCTCCTCCCTGATCTCCCCCTCCTACCCGGCAATACCCGCACTCTGGATCTGCTCAGGGTGCCCTGTGAGCTCTTCCCCTCCTCCTACTCCTCCTGCTGGGGTGGCTGGTCCGTCCCATCTTCTAGTGGGCAGTTCTCGTGTACACAGTGTGGAGCCTCCCGGGCTGGTGGCTGCACAGTTCCTTCCCACTTGGGTCTCTCGTGACAAGTCCAGCCTTTCAGGATTCGAGACCTCCTCCATCCTCACCCTCCTCCCATTCCCACTGGAAACCGTGAGTCTCTTCAGATTCCTCCAGCATCTTGCCCATACGCCTCCCTCAAACATCCGTTCCTCCCACAGACTCTATGGACTACAGAACCCCGTCCGACTCTAGCCTTCCGCTTCTCTGCACTGCCCCATGCCACCTCTCTTGTCTCCCAGTGGGGCCCCTGCCTCTCCCACAGCTGCAGTCCCCTCAGTCTCTTCTCTCCCAGGCACCAGGGTGGCCTTTTCCACGTGCACCTCTGACCCTGCCACTGCATGTCCTCCCAGCCACGTGGCCTCCCCAGCTGTCCTGTGGCCCTCCACGCCCAGCTGACAGACCTAGCAGAGCTCCAGCCCCACCATTCATCCGGGCCTGAGGAGGCATGCTATTCTGTCAGGAGGGCAGCTGTGCTGCCTCCCCCTTTCCAGCTTCTTCTCACATGAAGTCCCTGCTGCCTCAGGTCTCTGTGGAAATGCAGCTTCCTTCAAGCAGCCCTCTTGATTGCCTAATCTGGGTAGAGGCTTGGCAGCCCCAGTCCCCACCTTTCCTTCAAGGCGCTGAGCATTCCAGCACTCACTGGTCTCCTCATCTGAATTCTGAAAGGGAAGGGAAGCTGCCTGAGGGCAGGCATGTGACCTGGGCACCTCGGAGTCCTCCACCACAATGCCTGGGCCATGGCAGGAATTTCACAGATCCTGGGCAATCGAAGAGCCGCCACGCCCTCAGAGCGTCCAGCTGAGCAGCAGCAGCTCAGAACCAGCAGACGGAACCCTTGGCTCAGGTCTCAAAGCACAACCCGAGGCACAGGTTCACGGTGCCCCCGAGAAGCTGAACACTCTCACAAAAGTCACACATTTAACCACATCACAAAGGGAAGTCCCAAGACGACTGGTTTTAAAACAATTTAACAGATTGAGTAATAAATCAAAGCAAAGTTACAATAACATTCATTAGATTATAAACAATAATAAATGAAACAAAGCTTTTGTTTAAATCAATGTAGAGCTTCATCGATCTTTTCCTATATAATGAATTCACGGTGGCCGACCCAACTGGACGGGGTGGTGTCCTCACTATTGCCCACTCCCCCAGTGCCACCCACAGGCAGCACGCGGGGGCTGTGACCATCCGCTCTCAGAGGAGCTCTGTGACTACCTCACAATGAGAGCTGACTTATTTACAAAGCACGGGCTTTCCAATTTCAGCTCCTGGGGCCACACATGGGATGACGGCACCAAGGTGTCCCCGAGTCCGACCCTCCTGCCGAGGCCCTCTGTGGGCTGGCTGCCGGCTGGAGAGCTGCACACGTAATCGCATTCTGCCTCCTGTCCGACAGTCCACGCTAGAGGTTAATTAAATTGGTTGTCCATTGTATTCATCCACTTACCAAGCTAATGATATCTGTTCCTGAATTGAAGAGCATTTTATGAAGCATGCCCCGTGGAAGCTGGCGTTCTGTGAACGGGGTGCTGAACCTGTCACGGCTCCTGGATGTCGCATCCCCAATTAGGCAGCCCAGGAAGGACCGGGGCTCCGTCTGCCTGTGTAGACACGTCACGCTGACGAGAGGGTAAGCACGCCACACAAGAGCCGCCTAATCGCCCTCGCCGGCCACCAGAAATCCCCCAGAAGAGTGCACCCTTCAACATTTCCTATTGCCACAGTGAGGGGCAGCTGAAATGGAACAAGACAGCCTGCAAACCGGCCTGAGGCGGCCTTCTCATCAAATGGGCTGCGTCTAAGGGCGGCAAGCTGACCAGCAGTCCTGGCTTCTCTCCTGGAATCCGCACTGGGCTCCCTGCCACACCAGGGGGCAAAGCCATCGGCCAGTCTAAGGACACCCACTCTTTCTGAGAGAATTCACTCCTCACTCACTCATTCCAGAAATACGCGTCTGGCACTTTCTCCTTTCTCTGTGCCACGTATGTTCTCAGGCATGTGAGATATATCGGTGACCAGACGGCCAGAGCCCGAGACGCTGGCGTGGCAAGGGGGGCCGTGGCGGGGGTGCCCCAGCAGGCAGGACCTGGGATAGGCCCTGGAGAGACCACGTCCAGCCGTGGGCCTGTGGAGGCTGAATCAGCTTCAGACACCCCAGGGAGACATCAAAGGTGCCTGAGTCTGTGGCTCTGCAGTTCAGGACAGAGGCCTGGGTGACGCTGGGGGTCACCACGTGGATGGTCCTCAAAGCCGGGGAAGGCTCAGCTTGCCGAGGAGAAGCCAGAGCCAGAGAAAAGGGCAGGGCCAAGCACTAGACTAAAGCCACTACTGGGGAGAGGCAGGAGCAGGTGAGAGCCAGCCATCAGTGGGACAAGGAGCCACAGGGGAAATGGGGGGGGGGGGCCGGTCAGGGGCTAGGGCAGGAAGGACCACACAGAGGTGGCACCTGGGAGCTGAGTCAGGAGGAGGGAGCAGCCACAGGTGCCCAGGGCTGCTGTCTCAACAGGGGCTCGGGGAGCGGAGCTCTGGCCCTGGACAGCACAGCCTGTAGGCCAGTGGCGCTTCCGGCAGCCCTGACCCACACAGCCACCTGCTTGTGTTCAGCACATGATCCTGGACCTGCTTTTCAAAAGGGAAATCTCTATTGACTTATGTCTGATTTCATATATTTCATGAGCTGATGCCAAACGAAAGGAGAAGAAAGTAAACTCCCTGTGCCTATTTCATCCGGAGGGTAGGGAGGCAGCTGGAAAGGTCCTGACCCACAGACGATGGTGGGCCAGACAGCAGCCCCGGCCACAGGAAGGCATGCCAGCCCAGGGCCTTCCCACAGGGCTCATGAGAAACGAGGCTGTGTGAGGAACCGAGTTGCCCTACGGCCCGCACAGCTCATTTTAAACCCGCATCACCTAGAGTTTCTCCTCAAAGTGAGATTCATTTGCAACAAAGATGCTATTTTTTAATACCAAATATTTTACAAATTGAAAATTTCAATAATGAACAAAGAAAAACATCAGTCTTAAAATAACTGGTTTTAATTATGAAATTTATTAAGTTATATTTTCTATATATAAATGATTATAAAAGTAAATCAATAAACTTTTATGCCAATTAAATTATGTAAGGGGTTTGCATGCTAATTAAAATGGCTCTTTTACCTTTGTCTTCTAAAAATCATTAGCTTTTCAATTACATTTCACGTATAAGTGTTCTGGAGAAACAGGTTCTGTGCATTACAGACACAGAGTAATTAAAGTAAAATGCACTTCGAGGGAAGGCCAGCGCTGGACACAGGCCGTTAACGAAATACCTGCTGCCAGCAGAAAGGCTCAGGGCATATCAAACGCTACTCAAAAGGCTTAATTGATTTTTAAATGTCAATTATATTGGGAAATTGCCATCTACCTAATTTAACGTAGTTCCTGGTCCACAGAAATGCTAAAACAGCGGTATTCCAAGGGCACACTCCCTCCGGCCCCTGGCCAGGGTCCCGAACCTTCCATGGAAACGTCCCTGTGACGTTCACTCTCCCCAGCACGGCAAGGCCCTTGGAATGCCCATGCCACGCGCGGTCCCAAGGTGAACTGCCTTCTCTCCGAATGTCAACCTGCAGGCGGTGCCTCGGTTTACACACCCAAGACTCCCCTTCCCACCACTGCTGTGGCGTCTCGTTCCTCCTCAGCTCTGGCTTCATCTGAGATCATTTTCTCTCCGTTTGAAGAACATCCTTTAGCATTTATCGCCTTTCATTTGAGTTAAAGTGTCTGTTTCACCTTCAATCTGAAGAGATGTTTTGCCGGACAGGACCCTTTGCTGACACTTCCTTCCGGGACACGGCAGACGCGGCTGCACGTCCCTGCAGTGACCGTCTCCGCAGGAGCGGGAGGGTGGCCTATCAGGGTGACTCCTGCAGTGACCGTCTCCGCAGGAACGGGAGGGTGGCCTATCAGGGTGACTCCTGCAGTGACCGTCTCCGCAGGAACGGGAGGGTGGCCTATCAGGGTGACTCCTGCAGTGACCGTCTCCGCAGGAACGGGAGGGTGGCCTATCAGGGTGACTCCTGCAGTGACCGTCTCCGCAGGAACGGGAGGGTGGCCTATCAGGGTGACTCCGGCGCTCTCTGCGGTTTTCTCGTTTTGTTATGATCTGACTGGGTATTGCTTTTTATTTTTTAAATCCTGCTAGGGATTGACTAGGACCCCCAACTTTATGGGCTTTGGATACGGAGGTCTGAGTGGGGTCCAAAACAGGAGGAGGCTCTGCAACAGGTCCAGGCTGCTGTGCCACTTGGGCCCCGTGACCCGGCAGATCCAATGGTGCCTGGGGTGTCAGTGCAGAGAGAGATGCGTCTGGAGCCTTTGGCAGGGCCGGCCCCCTAGATGAATCACAGCGAGGCCTCTAGGATTTTGGAGCAAGGCCCTGCCATCTTCTGCAGATAACTATTCTCCTTTATAGAGACAGCTATTGGCCTGTTACCGGACTTTGGTGGAAGCTGAATGTTTGACTATGGGTCGTAGAGTCACCATGTGACCTGAACTGCCTGTCCTGGACCGGGTGCTTCCTGACCCATCCAGCCATGAAGTGGGTCATACACAGCAGCACTGCATCGTCAGATAGAAGTGGAATGTACGTGATTGGGCTCCAGCAGGTCCTGAAGGCACAAGTAAGTTACATGAGGACGTGGCTCAAATGCCCGTGGTCCCCACTCCTGCCACCTGCCTTCTCTCCCCCAGCCTGCACCAGTGGCCTCATGGGGAGTCCCCATGATCAGCTGACAGAGGAAGAGAAGACTCGGGCCTGGTTCACAGATGGTTCTGCACGACATGCAGGCACCACCCGAGAGTGGACACGGCAGCGCCACAGCCCCTTTCTAGGGCATCCCTGAAGGACAGTGCTGAAGGGAAATCTTCCCAGTGGGAAGAACCCGGTTGTGTATTTTGCATGGAAGGAGAAGTGGCCAGATGCGCAATTATATACTCATTCATGGGCTGGAGCCAATGCTTTGGCTGCGTGGTCAGGGACTTGGAAGACGCATGATTGAAAAAGCGGTGACAAAGAAATTTGGGAAGAGGTATGTGGATGGACCTGAGTGGCCAAAGACCATGAAGATATTTGTATCCCATGTGAGTGCTCACCAGAGGAGGATTTTAATAATCAGGTGGATAGGACGACCCATTCTGTGGACACCACTCAGCCACCTTCCCCGGCCACCCTGTCACTGCCCAATGGTCCCATGAACAAAGTGGCCCTGGTGGCAGGGATGGAGGTAACGCATGGGCTCAGCAACATGGACTTCCATTCACCACGGCTGACCCGGCTATGGCCACTGCTGAGCGCCCAGTTTGCCAGCAGCAGAGACCATCACTGATCCCCCGTTATGGCACCAGTCCTCAGGGCGACCAGCCAGTGACCTGGCGGCAGGTTGTTATCACCATCTACGTGATTTAACCTCTTCCATCATGAAAGAGGCAGCGGTTTGTCCTCACTGGAATAGACACGTACTCCAGATATAGGTTTGCCTGTCCTGCACCCAATGCTTCTGCCAAGACTATCATTCGTGAACCACGGAGTGCCCCATCCCCCGTCACGGTGTTCCACACAGCGTCGCCTCTGACCAAGGCACTCACTCTATGGCTAAAGAAGGGCAGCAGTGGCTCATGCTCATGGAATTCACCGGTCTTGCCACATTCCCCATCATCCTGAAGCAGCTGGATTGACAGAACGGTGGAATGGCCTTTCAAAGGCACAATTACCACGTCAGTTACGGGACAATACTTTGCAGGGCTGGGGCAAAGAACTCCAGAAGGCTCTGTATGCTCTGAATCAGCATCCAATATATGGTACTGTTTCTCCCAGAGCCAGGAATCATGGGTCCAGGAATCAGGAGGTGGAAGTGAAAGTGGCACCACTCACCACCACCCCTAGTGATCCACTAGCAAAATTGTTGCTTCCTGTTCCCACGACATTACATTCTGCTGGCCTAGAGGTCTTAGTTCCAGAGGGAGGAACGCTGCCACCAGGAGACACAACAGTGATTCCACTGAACTGGAAGTTAAGTTGCCACCTGGATACTTTGGGCTCCTCCTACCCTTAAGTCAACAGGCTAGGGAGGGAGTTAGTGTTGGGACTGACCCAGACTATCAAGATGAAATCAGTCTGCGACTCCACAACAGAGCTAAGGAGGAGAATGCATGGGATACAGGTGATATCAGGGCATCTCTTAGTATCACCATGCCCTGTGATTAAGGTCAATGGGAAACTGCAACAGCCCAATCCAGGCAGGACTACAAATGGTCCAGACCCTTCAGGAATGAAGGTTTGGGACATCCCACCAGGAAAAAAAAAACCAGGGCCTGCTGAGGTGCTTGCTGAAGGCAAAGGGCATACAGAACGGGCAGCAGAAGCAGCTACTCATGAGTACCAGCTGTGACCACGTGACCAGCTTCAGACACCAGGACTATGACTGTCATGAGGATTTCTTCCTGCTTTTGCTAAAATCATGTTTGTGCGCGTAGGCACTTGTACTAATATCTTCATTTTATTTCCTTTTCCTTTATCGTGTGGCGTAAGATGTATTGACTTCCCATCAGCATTTAAGTATTGCTAACTTTATGAAATAGTCCTTGGGTTGGGGACTGGTTTTGAAATATGAGGACATGAGATTTGGGAGGGGCTGGGGTGGAATGATACGGTTTGGCTGTGTCCCCACCCAAGTCTCACCTCAAATTCCCACATGTTGCGGGAGGGACCCTGTGGGAGGTGACTGGATTGTGGGGGCAGGTCTTTCCCATGGTGCCCTCCCGGTGGTGGGTGGGTCTCAGGAGATCTGATGGTTTTAATCGGGGGAGTTCCCTGCACAAGCTCTCTTTGCCTGCTGCCATCCATAGAAGGTGGGGCTTGCTCCTCCTTCCGCCATGATTGTGAGGCTGCCCCAGCCATGTGGAACTATAAGTCCATATTAAACCTCCTTCTGTTGTAGACTGCTCAGTCTCGGGTATGTGTTTATCAGTGTGAAAACAAGCGAATACGGGTGCTCCTAAGTTTGGAAAACAGGGATTTATCATCTCTTCAAAAACGACGTCCACTCCCCACTCTGTGTTCTCTCTAAGGACCAGCTGCACGTGGTTGGAGCCCACACCTTTCACGCCCCCCACTCCTATTCCAACCTGGGCCTGGTCTCTCCATGCTTTCTTTTAATATTTTCTCCAAGTCTATCTATAGCTCATTAATTCAGTTTGCATCTCTACAGTTTCTAGCTGTGTGATTTGGGCGAATATAGAGTATTATGAAAGCCTCTGTTCCACCTTTTAAAAATGCAGCCACTTTGCCTGTTCAACTGTGGAATAAGGGGATGACCTAAAACTTAATGCTCACAGAGAAAGGGGAAAACAGGAAAAACAGGAAAAACGGGGCTGCTATGATTCAAATATTTCTACATGAAGGAATAAATGAAATAACGTGTGTAGATCACACTGCTCAGTAAGGGCCATGTAACAGGACGCGGCACTCGGGTAAGGGCCACCTAACAGGACGTGGCGCTCGGGTAAGGGCCACCTAACAGGACGCAGCACTCGGGTAAGGGCCACCTAATGGGACACGGTGCTCAGTAAGAGCCACCTGTGGTAAGAGCCACTTAACAGGACATGGTGCTCGGTAAGGGCCACCTAACGGGACGTGGCGCTCAGGTAAGGGCCACTTAACGGGACGTGGCGCTCAGGTAAGGGCCACCTAACAGGACACGGCGCTCGGGTAAGGGCCACCTAATGGGATGCAGTGCTCGGGTAAGGGCCACCTAATGGGACACAGTGCTCGGGTAAGGGCCACCTAACAGGACACGGCGCTCGGGTAAGGGCCACCTAACGGGACGCAGTGCTCGGGTAAGGGCCACCTAACGGGACGCAGTGCTCGGGTAAGGGCCACCTAACAGGACACGGCGCTCGGGTAAGGGCCACCTAACGGGACACAGTGCTCGGGTAAGGGCCACCTAACGGGACGCAGTGCTCGGGTAAGGGCCACCTAATGGGACGCAGTGCTCGGGTAAGGGCCACCTAATGGGACGCAGTGCTCGGGTAAGGGCCACCTAATGGGACGCAGTGCTCGGGTAAGGGCCACCTAATGGGACACAGTGCTTGGTAAGAGCCACCTAACAGGACGCGGTGCTCGGTAAGGGCCACCTAACGGGATGTGGCACTCAGGTAAGAGCCACCTAATGGGAGGCGGTGCTTGGGTAAGGGCCACCTAACAGAATGTGGCCCTCAGTAAGAGCCACCTAACAGAATATGATGCTCTCCCGACATCCTTGGGAAGGGCACGACATCTGACCTCTAACGAAGCCTGTCCTCAAGCTTTGAAACCTACAGTTTGGCTGGATTTCAGACAACAGTCACCTCTAACCAATGCTGCCCACACTGAGCGTTACCCCCACTGTCACCCTGGCTGAAGCTGGCCTTTCCCGCACCTTCCCCTGCTGAGAGCAGAGCAGGCCGGTTGAGAGTGCAGGCTCCGAAGCCAGAACCAAGTTCAAATCCTGCATCAGCCTCTTCCTGGTAGTCACTGAACCGCTCCTGCTTCGCAGAGCTGCTTTGATCCCTGCATGGGTGGCAACGTGGAAGGCACCTGAGACAGGAAGCTTGCATGCCAGCTGCTATTCCAGGAGGGGCTGGTGCTGCTTCCCATCAGCACTTTACCATGTGGAGGAGCCGCAGAATACGGCCCCAGCACGTCCTTGGCTGATGATGGCATCAACAGGCATGGTAGGAAGGGCTGTGCCAGCCCAGAAGGTTGGGTCCTTCTAGAGCAGAGAGGCAGAAGCAAAAACAGGGGGTGGAAGCCAGAGCAGGGACAGCAGAGGGAGAAGCAGAGACTTAGAGGGAGGAGCAGGCGGGTGGGAAATGGAGCTGAGAGGTGGAAGCCAGAACACTGTGCCACGGGAGCCAGAGGGGGGGCATGGGAGCTGGAGTATGGGGGGACAGGAGCCAGAGCATGGTGGGATGGGAGCCAGAGCAGTGGGGGCAGAAACCTCACTGAAGCCCATGTTTGAACTCTCCACTCCTAAGTCTGCTGTGACTCCCTTGGGCCCAGAGGAGGCCACGGCTCTAGGGGCCCCAGCTGCCCGCTGCCACCACTGTGACCCACTGTCCCAATCAGAGGGAGAGACAGGGACACCCTTGGCAGATGGAGGCGTGCCCACATGCCCATGCCTCATGCCTGAGGGGGTGGGCCACGCGGGCTTCCAACAATCTGAAGAGAGCCCTTCTCTTCCTTACCTTTGCTGAGGCCAAACCATGAGTAACCCTTACGGGAAAAGACATCCCCAGAAAGCGATCTCCCACTAATGGCCTCGCTGTAAATTAGAACTGACTGATGAAGACCAAGGAAAAGTGACACCCATCAAGCCGTCACCGCCGCCTGCACTTTCTCCACTTTGGCACCGCTGTCCTGACCACACGAATATCCATCATTTTCCTTAAAAAAAAGGAAACAGTCACTGCCAAGAAGTCGATTTCTACAGGACAAGGAGGTGGGGGAGACATGGGGTGAAGGGGCTTCCTCCCTAGGAGGGAAATGCTCGCCTATTTGCTAAAGGGGGTGACCTGGCACAAAGGGAGACTGGGTGCTGTGGACAGAGGACAGGCTCCCCCCTTGGAACCTCCCAGGAGACCACGGGGACGTGAGCTGGCACGGTGGAGAGTTAGCTGGTTGTGGAAGGAGGAGGGGCAGGGGACAGGTGAGCCCCAACCACTCTGCCCCCAGCAAGGAGGGCCTGACAGTGTCCTCCTGCTTCTGGGTCAGGGCTGTGGTGAGTAGCAAGCAAGCCAAAGGCTAGGGACTGCAGCAGAGAATGGGGAGGTTGAGGACAGGGACTGGGGGGTGGGGTCAGGGCATGGAGTCAGGTGTGGGTATGTGGAGTCTAAGGATATGGGGGTGGGGTCAGGGCTGTGGGATCTGGGGTGTGGAATCTGAGGATGTGGGATCTAGGGGTGTGGAGGTTGAGGGTATGGGACATGGGGTTGAGGGATTAGAAGCTGAGGATGTGGGGCAGGGGGTGTGGGGCCTGGGGGTATGGAGGTTGAGGGCATAATGGCATGAGGGCTGAGAATGTGGAGACCAAGGGTGTGGGATCGAGACTTGGAAGCTGAGGACATGGTGCTGAGAGCCTGGGGGCTGGGGGTGCAAGGGTTAAGGGCCTGGGGCTGAGGGCTGGGAAGCTGAGCACATGGGGGCTGAGAACATGTGGGGTGAGGGCGTGGGGGCTGCGGGTGTGGGGCTGGGGGTTCGGGGGTTGAGGGCCTGGGGCTGAGGGCTGGGAAGCTGAGCACATGGGGGCTGAGAACGTGTGGGGTGAGGGCGTGGGGGCTGAGGGTGTGGGGCCAGTGGCTGCAGAGGGATTTTCTGTGAAGAGGTTAGTGGCCCTGAGGACCCAGCAGAGGACGACAGTATGGGCAAGAGCTAGAAGGTACGTTCAGAGCCTCACCCTGAGGAGAGAGAGGCAGCAGTCACCAGCAGGTCCTGGCTCCGTGGGGGCCCAGCAAGGCCACAGTGGGGAAAGGGACACGGGAACAACGCCCTTCCAGAAACCCAGGTCCACGCTCAAGCCGGAGCCCTGAACAAGCACCTGCACCTCACTGCAAGCCGCACATCCAGAATCCAACGCGGACCGCCTGCCCTCTCTGCCCGTGGGGCAGGCACAGGCAGGCTGAGCCCCACAGCCTCCAAGCACCTGCACCCCACTGCAAGCCGCACATCCAGAATCCAACGCGGACCGCCTGCCCTCTCTGCCCGTGGGGCAGGCACAGGCAGGCTGAGCCCCACAGCCTCCAAGCTTGACCAAGTCCCTATCAGACTAAGGACATGTGAGTGGCGTTCTGCCAACACATGAGGGAAGCAGCCACTGCTTTCAAGGACAAGGCTGGGCCAGGCTGAAATGTCACTGGCTGTCTCCTAGGAGAACGTGGGGCCTCCTGGAGCAGAGCTATTTCTGCTGCGTCACTCACCACTGCCCCAGTTCACCCCCGCTCCCTCTCATTCAGGGATCCCGTGAGGACCAAGCCTCAGGGTAAGAATGGGAGCCACATGCAGCCCCTCACAGCCCCACAGGGAGGGGAGGGGATGGGAGGGCCCGGCCGGCAGCACCTGGCACTCACGGGGCAGCTGCCCAGCTCCACACTAGCAGGTGCTACTCACTGGCCATTTCTGAACCTTCCCTTGTCTCTGGCGCCCCGGTAAGGAAGTGTGGAAATGAGACCCCAGGTTTTAGGACAAAGCTCCGCACGGAATGCACGCTCAGTAAAAGCCAGCAGTGGTGGCTGTGTGACGGAGCTCGGCGGTGTTTACAGAAGCCACAGCAATGGGCCAACCCCACGGCACTAAAGGCTGAAGCCCCCTGAGCCATTCAGAGAGGGGTGAGGCGGGCCGCCAGCTTTAAAAGCCAAGGAAGAGAACAAAATGTCATGAGGACTGATAAGCCCTTCTCATGCTCCCTGTGCAAATTCATGTTTAACTTGAGGAGAAACAACAACATTTTCTCTTTTCCCTCACCATGCTTTAATTAAATCTCTAGCCCACTGTTTGAAATAAAGCCATTATGGATAGTGATCAGGAATTTCACTACTCCCTCCTGAACTATAAAACCAATCACTTAACTTTTTATGACATAACCTCTGAAAAGTGAAGCAGACACGGTCACGGCATTTGCGGTCCGTCAGATGCGCTGGCTTCAGAAAAAGGCCTGCTGTGCTTCACGGCCGTCTTTTCCCGTCTAGCAGCACTGAGGACTCGCAGGGCGTCGCTCTGCCCCGTCGTCCTCACCAGGAAGCCTAAACTGGAAAGAGGCTGAGGGCTGCCAGCCGGTGGCAGGGAGGTGAGGCCCTTGTGTCATTCCGTCCATGAAAGGATCAGGGACATCTGAGCCTGGGATTTGCCTCTGGAATTTTCAAAAGTCAAGTGTGAGGCTGGGCTGCAGGAGCCCCGTCCCCAGGCCCCACACTCTTATGCCACGCCAGCACCGCAAGGCTCGAGGACATTCACAAAACCGAGTAACTTTGTTTGATGTTGCCTAGAAATAAGAAAAACTAACAAATACCTGTAAAAGTTACACTTGAAAAATCTCCACTCCAACTTATGTTCAATGTACTTAGCAGAAAGGTCAAAGCTCCGGAATTTGCTGGATAAATAAATGTTGGTGAGGCGGATGAATCGCTGGAGAACTGGTGCATGGCAGCGAATGAGCAGCCTGCAAATGCCTCCCCAACCCCATTATTCCCCCTTTTCCAAGAGCCCAAGATTCATGTCCCCGCATGCCGCCAGTTCATTACCGAGAAAGATCATCCCTCTTCCGGCTCGCGCCGGGCAGCGCACGCGGCCCCCTGGGGGCCCTTCCATGTTTAAATCCCCATCATCTGCTCCACTGAACAGCTTAATCTCTGCTTGTATGATCAATACTATATCAGTGTAAATTAAAATGACAATTTTAAAGTAATTAAGCCTGTTAATGCTCGATTCAAATGTCATTATTTGCACAAGGGATTGAGGAGAAATTACATGGAGCCCGGGTGACAGGAAGCTGTCTGGGCCCCTCGGCCCCGCTGTGCAGGCCACTGGAGGCTTCAGCAAAGCGGATTAACTTCTGCCTCGCCCTGCCAGCATGCCTATCCAATTTCCAAAGACGATAACGCAATTTGATAAATTTAATTCCAGCTACAAACTCAATTATCGTGATAATAGATGAAAACTGGGAGGAGCCTCTACACAAGGCCCGCATTTTAAAAAACACACTTAACTCCAGAACGAGCTTCAACAGTAATGGCTTGATTTGATTTGCTCTCTCTCTTTTGAAACCCCTTTAAATAGTTATGACGGTTGGAAGAACAGCCGACATTTATTAAACAGTCGAGCTCCCACCGAAAGGGGCTGTGGCTTAGACAATCCAGGTCATCATGGAAGCGTCTGCTGCCCCGAGCTTGTACAGCAGCATTTATTAGACAAGCACATCATTACATTATCGGATCTCATAAATAGATACATAAAACTCAGCCAGCCTCAGACGGAACCTCCCTTGTGCTCAGCACTGGCAGGAGAGCGGCAGCCAGCAGGACCCCGCCATCTTTGTCCCGGGTGGCAGAGGGGATGGGGTGAGGGGAATTAATGAAAAGAATTTTTTCCAATCACCTTTACCCTCCTGTGAGTCCCAGAACACTGAGTGCACATTATGAGTCAAGTCATCTCCTCCGAGCTCTCGACGCACAGATCTCTCTCCACCCCAGTCCATCTACAGACGAGGGGGTGGGAGCCTGCCGAGAAGGTCCGCACAGCACACACTGGGGACCGCTTTAGGGGGCAGCTGTGACCGCTGGACTTCATCCATTAGGTCAGCAATAAAAATTGACAACCAAACATTAATTTCAAGATGAAGAGCACACTGTAACAATTTCCGTTTGAAAGATGTTTCAGCTCCGTGTGGGCCATCCTTCAGGGTCTTCCAGACACTGCTCTACCCAGGGGGAAAGAGCCCCGCTGAGGAGACAGCAGCCTTGGGAGCGCGTGCCACGGGCGATCCGTCTCGGGTGACCCGACGGGGGTTTCCGGCTGTTCTCACACCCAGGGATGTAAACTGTAATTGTCTGAATCCCGCCTTTCCGATGGAGGAGGGAGGTGTGCAGCTTGTGTTTCTCCACCGCATGCTTGAGAGGCCTTTACCGTTTCCCCTGAACTGCCCATGAGGACTTCATAGTTCCTCAAGTTGCCAGACAGCAGAAATCAGATTTAAAACCAGTGAAAACATGGATTAAAGGTTCAAATGGCTCTCCCTTTCTGTCCGTTTAAACAGAAACATCCCTGACTATAAATCATCTCCCCGAGTTCCTCAATGCGCAATAGTGAGGAAGGAATGCTGCATTTCAACAGTCACAGCACGGGAGAGGCAGTGAGTCAAAGCTGGACGCACCGTGACTCGGTGTTAAGGAGGACGTGGTAAAGAACTAATGTGATTATATCATTTTTTTTTTCTGATACAGGGTCTTGCTCTGTTGCCCAGGCTGGAGTGCAGTGGCACAATCTCAGCTCACTGCAACCTCTGCCTCCCAGGCTCAAGCGATCCTCCCGCCTCAGCCTCCCGAGCAGCTGCAACTACAGGTGCCCACCATTGCACCCAGTTAATTTTTGCATTTTCAGTAGAGACGGGCTTCCCATGTTGGCCAGGCTGGTCTCGAACCCTTGGGCTCAGGCGATTCACCCGCTTTGGCCGCCCAAAGTGCTGGGTTTGCAGGTGTGAACCACCACGCCCAGTCCATTCTTCCCCTTTAGCCAGGAAAAAATTATACAATGAAAGAAGTACCCTAAATCTTATCACCACTTTTCCTGGCATAATTAACAACCAGGTCTTCTCCCAAAAAGCAACACAGAATCGAGGGGAAAACACATGGACTCAGTTAACTCCTGGGAAGGGCATTTCTATGATCTAAGCAGGGGCTCTCCTGTATTCTCAAGGCCATGGGTGAGCGGCGGCCTCCACGGGGTGCGCTGTGTGGGGGACGCTCTCTGGATGGGGTGAAGTGCCCTATCTGGCCTTTTCTTTGGAAACATGGGCGCATCTGAGAAGGCGAGGTAAGGCCTCAGGTGGGCACGGTCTCTGAGCCCCAGCTTCATTTCCTTCAGTCTGGGGGGCTCTCCTGCACAACAGGGCTTGGCCTGGAGGGAACCACCTGCACAGGTGGGCACCGCCTGGCCACAGCATCGGGAAAGTTCTGGGCAGGTAGGGGCAGCCTGACTGGACTGCTCAGCTCCTCAGCTGCAAAGGGAAAACCCAGAGCCACCCCCTGACAAGCCTGCTGCTGATGGGGGAGAATCCTTGACCAGCATGGCTGGAAAACGGCCACAGCCAGAAGGGACAAGGCGCATGCACACTCCTTCTGAGGAGGCATCTACACCCCGTTCGTGCAAACAGGCTCATTTAAGGTTGCAAAATAAGAGACAGCATGACCTGAATGGGAGCAAATCTAACGGACATAAAGAAAAAAGACAGCGCTTAAGTAGAACAGTGGTGGTTCCACGCCAGACCCCTGAGAGCAGGCGGAATGAACGCTGAGCCCCCGGGAGGCCGAGCGAAGAGGAGGCTGACTTCTCCCGGAGGACGCCTCCCGGCACCGGGCCGGCTGACTGCAGGACGGGAACCAGAGGATTGTTAAAGGTCAGCCGGAGCCTGCTCGGCAAAACTGAGCCCTGGCCACTACCTCATGGGCTGATGCTCAGACAGCAGTATGCAGCTCTGTGCCCACGGGTGGGGCACCCTACACACTGTCCTGACAGGGATGTGTGGCCAGCATGGCGGCCACCTTCTCCCAGGAAAACACTGTGCCTCTCACCCTCCTTGGGATGGAAGGATGGGTGGTTTTCTAAGAAGTGCACATGGCGGTTCTAACAGGTGCCGAGCCGAATGGCAAGGCGCAGTTGTGAAAATCACCCACACCTCGGTGCTCAGCTCTAGGCTGCTGCTGAGGGGAGCTATGAGCCCCAGCATGGGGGCAGAGACGTAGCTGTCAGAGGCTGTGCTCAGAGGCCCAGCCAGCCCCCACACACCATGCATCACGCCCCGACTCATCACACAAATGCCCAGGTCAACAGCAGGGTCTGCAGGGACTAGGGAACGGATGAAAAAACACGACGTTCCCTTTGAGACGCCTTGTAGTGAAGCCTCAAGAGCAGGTCAGGTGCCCTCCAGGCACACGGCATGGTCCTGGGCAGGTCAGCCACGTGCCCTCCAAATGTCCCTGTGGCGTACAGGCTTGCATTCCTTCTGTGAATCAAGCCTAGTAATGTCCACTCAACTCTCAGCATCCGAAGCCAAGCCTGGTTGGGCTTTGGAGAAAACACGTGTTCATTAAGTCTCCCTCAGTCACCTTCAAAACCATAAAAACCCATCTCCAGGGAGGCCATGCTTGGTGAGCACGGCCGAGGGGCCGTAAGAATTCCCACAGGTGAGCAGCCCGGGCAGAGCCAGGAGCAGCTCACAGGGCCCCCAGAACTGAAACGCCACTTGGGGCCACATGAGCAGAACGAGCAGCTGAGCCTCGGATCAACCACGGCCGTTTCTTTATGTTCACTGCTTCAGTGATTTTCTGTCAAAAAATGCTAACAAGCATGAAAGTCCTTAAGAGCTTTACAGTTTTTCAGTTTGTTCACCAATACATTTCGTGTGGCGTGTTTGTTTCCCCGGCGGCCTGTGACACAGCACTCGATCACGCCTGTCGGCCGCCTGATGGATCAGCCGACCACGAGGCACCCTGGCCCAGCCTTTGCCAAAGAGCCTGTTAACGGATTTCCCACCCGGGGAGAGGACTGATGTGAGCACAGCCCTGCCCGGCTCGCGGCTCAGAAGAGGAGCACAGGAGCAAGATTATTTCACCCCCAGGGTGTGGATCTGCTCACAGCACACTGGGGATCTGTGCCTCAGGCGTCCCAGAAGGCGAGGAAAGCGTAACAACTCGAGGCTGTGCAGACGGATCCTACAGGCACACGACCCCACTGCAAACCAACGCCAGCCAGACGCCAGAAGACGGCACCTGCCGGCTCAGAATGCAGAGAAAGTGCAGGTGACGTCAACCAAAATCACCCACCGGGTGGGAATAATGTCACACTCAAAATCAATAAAGCTTTACTGAACCTAAAGAAAGTCTTTTTGGCCAGGCACAGTGGCTCACACCTGTAGTCCCAGCACTTTGAGAGGCCAAGGAAGAAGGATCACTTGAGGCCAGGTGCTGGAGACCAGCCTGGGTAACATAGTGACACCCAGTCTTTATAAACAATTTTTTTTTAGCCAAGCGTGGTGGTGCACACATGCATCCCCAGCTACTTGGGAAGAAGCTGAGGCCACAGCATCACTTGAGCCCAGAAGATCAAGGCTGCAGTTAGCCCCCATCACACTACTGCATGCCAGCCTGGGTGACAGAGTGACATCCTGTCTCAAAATAAAGTAAGATGTAACGAGAAGAAAGTCTTTTCAATGTTACATGGCATATGGAGATGTGCACGTGACGTGGAAAGCTGTTCACACACCATGGTTGTTTCCTGTGGCATGTTGGGTTTCCTCAGGGGAAACACACACAGAGTGGGGTGCACAGTCTGCTCGCCGAGCCAGCTGGTGATGGAAGGACTTCTCTTCCCAATTAAATCCAGCACACGACGAGATTTTCTTTCTAGAGTGCTAAGATACGTGTAAGTGGCACTGACAGACCCGCACCCATCTGAAGTGTGTGTAACTGGATGAATCCTGACACATCTACACCACTAAACCAGACGACAAACACGCCCGTCGCTCAAGAAGGTCACCTGGGTCCCTTCATCTCTGGACACAAGTTACACTTGGCTCTGGATTGTGTTTGCTAAACTATAGTACGAAGCGGTGGGAGCAGAGACCAGGCTGGAGTGGAAGATGCAGGCTTCATCCCAGGACTGTCTGCCATTCCACCCGGCATCCTCATCTGCGCCAAGGTGCGGGGTCTACCGTTCTCCCTCCTGGCCTTGACCTGACTTCTCTTTAGTGCTCCTCAGAATCCCTCCAGCCCCCACCCAACCCCTTCCCTGGGAAACCACTCTGCGTTCTGTCATTACAGACACGTTTGCATTTCTCAGAACATGATATACCTGAAGTCACACGGAATGCACTCTTTGGGGTTTGGCCTGGATTCTTCTGCCCACCATCATTACTGCGATAACCTGCCACGGTGTGCACGGACAGTCCCCTCCATCCACCATGGAGTGCTGCTGAGGCCTGTCCCACTCACCCACGGTGGCGCTCTGCGCTGGTGACCGGTGTTGGCTATTCGGAATAACGCTGCTATGAACAAACATTCTGTCTTTGGGTGGAATGTGCTTTCATCCCTCGTAACTACCAAGGAGGGAAACGGCTGGGTCATATGGTGTGTGTGTATTTTTAACTTTTTTTTTAGCCCTCCATGTTTTCCCACGTGATTCTGTGACCGGACATTTCCACCACTAACGCGAGAGCCCCTGAGCTCACCAGCACTTGATACGGTCTGTCTTTATAGGTCCAACTGACCTATAAAGAGGTTTCTTTTTATAGTGGCTTCTGCTTTTTGTGTCATATTTAAAGAAGTCCTACGTGATCTTGTGGAAGCTGCACAGTTCCAGCTCTTATGCTAGTCTATGGTCCAGTTCAACTTAAATGTTTATATGTTTTCAAGTAATGCTGAAATGAATTTTTTGCAGACAGCCATCTAATTTCTACAGCACCATTTGTTGAAAAGACCATTCACTGACTGTTGAAGTCTACTGGTAACCCCTGTCAAAAATTAATGGAGGGCCTATTTCTAGATTCTCCATTACCTCTGCGATCTGTTTATCTGGTTTTGTGCTAACACTACACAACTGGTTTGATTATTGGGATTTATAAGAAATCTTAATCAGGTAGTATAAGGACTCCATCTTTATTCATGTTCAAAGTTATTTTGACCCATTCTAATTCCTTTACATTTCCATATATATTTTAGAACCAGCTTGATTTCCACCAAAAAAAAAAAAAAAAAAGTCTGCTCGGATTCTGATCAGTAATGCACTGAATCTCTAAGTCACTTTGGGGAGAAATGACGCCTTACAATACTGAGCCTTCCGATCCATGAACATAGTAT
The DNA here is from genome assembly GCF_049354715.1 of Callithrix jacchus. NCBI lineage: Eukaryota > Metazoa > Chordata > Mammalia > Primates > Cebidae > Callithrix > Callithrix jacchus. The sequence continues at coordinate 125,989,610 of NC_133513.1, read as the reverse complement.
ATCTCTCCATTCCTTTAGATCTTATTGGATTTCTCTGGCAATATGCTGTAGTTCTCGATACACAGGTCTTACATATCTTGACCTAATTCATTCCTTAATGCTTCATATTTTTGATGCTATTATCAATGGTAATGTTATTTAAACTTCAATTTCCAACTGCATCATTTACAAGCCACTAGCTACATAACAAGATTTTGAAGACATAAACATTTTTATGTTAGGTAGTCCCTCCCGACTATTCATAAAAGCACTTGATTTTGCCTATTTTTTCTTCCTGAAGGTGGTATTGTCCCCATTACTGTCAATGTAGGCAATTCAGTAAAGTTGTCTTTCTTTAAAGATGGATTTTTGCTCTTGTAGCCCAGGCTGGAGTGCAATGGCACAGTTTTGGCTCACTGCAACCTCTGCCTCCCAGGTTCAAGCGATTCTCCTGCCTCAGCCTCTTGAGTAGCTGGGATTACAGGCATGCATCACCACACCAAGCTAATGTTTTTGTATTTTTAGCAGAGACAGGGTTTCTTCATGTCAGTCAGGTTGGTCTCGAACTCCTGACCTCAGGTGATCTGCCTGCCTCGGCCTCCCAAAGTGCTAGGATTACAGGCGTGAGCCACCTCACCTGGCCAAAGTCTATCCTAAGCATCAATTTACACTTAGTGCTGGACTGTCTTTTCCACACACGAGCTCTGCAGGGCACACTACGAAAGCAGCAGCTCCTGTACGCCAGTCTCCTAGTTTCCAGAGGCAATTACTTTCTTTTAATTCTTTTCTTTTGGTGTCTACCTCCATACCTCTAAAGCTTATATTGACACTTCCTGATTTTCCAGTTTTCATCACTGCCTTTTCCATTTTCCATGGTGGAAGACGAGGATTTAACTACTTTCCACCATCTTTCCTGTCACTCAGTGTCACGCACTCCATCTCTGACCCCACCCTCTCAATATAATATTTTCACTTAAATCAATAACAGTATTTACATCATTAGAACTTGAAAATGTTCTTTGCAACAAGATTATTAATTATATTGTGATGGCTTTTCATGAACAGCGTTTTGTTTTCCACCAAGTTCATTACTGCCTTCCTTCTTGTTAACAACATTTGTTAACTGGGGATTCCGCTGGCTGAGAGTTGGCTGGCAGTGTTTTGAAAAGGGATGAACTCTTCATACCCAGGAAGCAACCCCACACTCCCACCGCCAAGAGACAAGCAGACTGAAGCTCATGGTGCGAAAACCAACATTCATGGTCTGCACTCTGGCACCCACAGGGCCTCTTTGCACAGACCACGCCCCCTACAAGAAATGTTCCTCCTCCAGGTTCCCTCCATGGCTCCCTCCTGCTCATCCTTCAGGGGCCCCCAGAACAGCCTGCTCTTGGTCTCTGTCTCCATCGGGCCCAGGCTCTCTGCTCTCATCCAGGAACTCTGCTCCCAGCCCAGACCCCACTTCAGGCTCTTTCCACACTTCCTCACTGTGTGTTCATGTACATGCTCCCTTGTGTCCCTTACTCCACAAGGGCAGAGTGTGAGAAGATGCTGTGTGCCGTGCAGGTGGAGCATAAAAACACCCTGTGTGAGAACCTGCTGTGTGAGAACATGCTGTGTTGTGCGTCAGTAGAGCGTGAGAAGGTGCTGTGTGTCTGCACTGTGTGAGAACATGCCATGTGTCATGTGACAGCAGAGCGTGAGAGTGAGCCATGTGTCCTGTGGTGGAGCGTCAGAGTGCACCGTGTGTCCTGTGGTGGAGCGTGGGAGTGTGCCGTGTGTCCTGTGGTGGAGCGTGGGAGTGTGCCGTGTGTCCTGTGGTGGAGCGTCAGAGTGCACCGTGTGTCCTGTGGTGGAGCGTGAGAGTGAGCCATGTGTCCTGTGGTGGAGCGTCAGAGTGCACCGTGTGTCCTGTGGTGGAGCGTGGGAGTGTGCCGTGTGTCCTGTGGTGGAGCGTGGGAGTGAGCCGTGTGTCCTGTGGTGGAGCATCAGAGTGCACCGTGTGTCCTGTGGTGGAGCGTCAGAGTGCACCGTGTGTCCTGTGGTGGAGCGTCAGAGTGCACCGTGTGTCCTGTGGTGGAGCGTCAGAGTGCACCGTGTGTCCTGTGGTGGAGCGTGGGAGTGTGCCGTGTGTCCTGTGGTGGAGCGTCAGAGTGCACCGTGTGTCCTGTGGTGGAGCGTCAGAGTGCACCGTGTGTCCTGTGGTGGAGCGTGAGAGTGAGCCATGTGTCCTGTGGTGGAGCGTCAGAGTGCACCGTGTGTCCTGTGGTGGAGCGTGGGAGTGTGCCGTGTGTCCTGTGGTGGAGCGTGGGAGTGAGCCGTGTGTCCTGTGGTGGAGCGTCAGAGTGCACCGTGTGTCCTGTGGTGGAGCGTGGGAATGAGCCGTGTGTCCTGTGGTGGAGCGTGAGAGTGAGCCATGTGTCCTGTGGTGGAGCGTGAGAGTGAGCCGTGTGTCCTGTGGTGGAGCGTCAGAGTGCACCGTGTGTCCTGTGGTGGAGCGTGGGAGTGTGCCGTGTGTCCTGTGGTGGAGCGTCAGAGTGCACCGCGTGTCCTGTGGTGGAGCGTGGGAGTGTGCCGTGTGTCCTGTGGTGGAGCGTGGGAGTGCACTGTGTGTCACATCGGCAGACCATGGGAGTGTGCTGTGTCATGTTGGCAGAGCATGAGAAGGCGCTGTGTTGCGTGTCATGTGCCACATCACAGGGAATATGCCATGTCCCGTGTTGTGCGTCATGTGTCATGTGTCAGGAGCCACAGGTTTCTGGAGCCCAGCTGACAGTGAGGGTCCTGCCATGCACGTCTGGCTGTGTGAAGCATGGGACCTCTCCGTGCTCCACCTCCCAGAAGGACAGGCAGCCATGAAGCCATGCAGACTCGACACAGGACAGCGCTGGGTGGGGGTGAGGGTGGAGGGCCCCAGTCAGGGGCAGGCAAGGTCTGCCATATGGGCAGACCAAGGTCTTCTCCTGACCCGGCCCTCACTGTGGGCCTCCTCTGCAGGGGATGGTGTGCACCAGTCACAGCACCTGCACAGCATACACGTGGACGTGCAGCAACTGGGCTAGGGCGTGCCGAGTGGATGGCTGCCATCCCGGAGGGTCTGCTGTCTGAGACGGAGCACTGTGTAACCTGGGCACGGTCATCCTTCACCCTAGCTTACACAGCATCACCTCCAGACCAGCGTCCATGAACACCCACGCGGACCTCATGGCCAGCACTGCCCACCACTCCCACCTCACCCAGAGGGAGGGAATCCCACTGCCCATGGTCCCATGGCCAAATGGCCAGGACCAGCCCCTGAGCTATGGACCCACAGCAACCTTTCCAGTTCTGGACTCTCCCAGGGCTGCTCTCTGTAAGGCGCCTTTCCCATTGTCCCAGCTCCTGATGGGACTTCCTGCTTCCTCAGCCCCAGGCCTCAATCCGAACCCCTCTGCATCTGCCCAGAAGTGTGGAGGACGCTGGCATGGGGAGTGGCACCCACAGAGCCAGGGACCTGCCTGAGCCTCTAGGCTGCTCATCCCCAAGGCCCAGGTCATCAGCCACGGCGGCTGGCAACTTCCGTGGTGGACGGTGGGGAGCATGAGCACAGGCTCCAGGTGACGGCAGGAGAAGCTCCCAGGCAACCTCTGAGCGCCCATGAAGAAGCGCAGACACTGGCGGTGCCTCTCTTTTCAAGGTGCCACGGGCCCCGCACCTTCCATCCTCCTGCTGGACACGTGCAGCCACAGGGAGCAGCCAGCAGCCTTGGAGGTCTCGCTGATCTTCCGAAAGGAAAGCTTCTCAAGAGACATACAACCCATACAACATACAAAGCAGCCTCCCTGGAGCCCAGGGGGCCTAGGGCATCCATGCCCACACACTGCCACAGACACAGGAGGCCAACAGACTCAGCCCTGTGGGTAAACAGACCAACAGGCGCCAAGTCTGCACCCCAAGGCCTGGCCTACAGCCAGGAAACGCCCCGTCTCCTTAGAACTCGAGGAGCCGCCACGAAATTAACCTCGTGGCAATTGTTTTCCCACCCGTTTGATAGCCCAGTGTCAGCTCATCTGTTAGAGGGAAATAAAAAAGTCAAGCCTAAATGTACAAAAAATTATGATGGAAGCCCTAAATAAAGCAGAGGACTGCAAGCTTATTGAGTCAAAAATCAATCAATCAATGAGGGAGTGGATTAGGAGCACCTCATAAGCCCCAAAGAAATAATTTGCCCAAACACTGGGATTTAACAGTGGAGGACCAAATTCCAACACTTTTAGGAAGTAAATAATGAAAAATCAATTCAAAGAAAAAACAGATCGAGAACCCTGGACTCTGACACATTTATTGCTGATACCGTTTCTCGGCTGACCCGAAAACTTCGGAAGCTGTTTATTTACTTTCAACACCTTCCCGAGATCAATATTTTTAATTTGGATCCGAGTTATTATTTTTCACATCACAGCAGTGGGGAGCAGAGTAAAGTGGCTCATATTTTAGTGCTAAAAAGATCGATACGACAGTTTCACCTTCACTGCAGCCCCGGCCGCACATCACCACGTCCCGCGGGGCTGCAGGTGCCGGGGCCGGGGAGCAGGTCATTACCTGCCCGCTGAGCAGACAGCCGTGATTTAGCGGAGCACGAAGGGCCCAGTGCCCTCAGAAAACCAATCTCGCCCCCTCTCACTTCATCATGCCCATCTTGTCTCAGGCAGGTGAGGAGGGGCGAGCCCCAGGCAGGACTGGAGCTGGAGGGCAGATGAGCTTCCCAGAGGAATGTCCTCATCGGAAACGCATTTCCCTTTCCTTCCCTTTTCCTGGATCAAAGAACATCCGTAAACTCCATCGATTTTCCATAAATTCCCCCTAAAGTCTTATTTAGGAGAACAGAGAGGGGAAGGGGGTGCTCACGGAGCAGGAGGGACGGGAAAGCAGCAGGGCCTCTCACCGGAAGGAGCAGGCCTCCCATTCCTGGGGCACTGCTGGGTACTGGGACGCCCCCCCCACCCCGAGAGTACCTGGGCCACTGCCTGGGGGCCGTGCCAAGAGCCTGCCTCTCACGCACTCCAGAGCTGGTGTGGGGGCTGTGAGCTGCCATGACCAGCAGCTGCGAGGGGCCGCGCCCCACCTCATTCTCCGCAGACCCCACTTGGAGGACGCGGCCCTGCTGTGCAGGAGGTCTGGGCGCCTGGAAAGCCTAGAGGCCACTGAGGCGCAAGCAGAGCCCACTATGGCCACGCTTCAGGTCACTCATGGCTCCAGCAGACACCTGCCCTCTGAGGACAAAGGCAGCACCAGGGGTTGGAGAGGTGAGCCCTGGTTGGTGACCAGCGGCCAGGGGCTGTGGCTGTCCTGCCCCGTAGGCCTTGTGGGCCCACAGTTCTGCTTCCAGTCCAGAAGCCCCACGTGAGCAGGTGGCGTGGCTTGGCACGGCTTAGCAAGTGCGCAGGGCCGTCCTGGCTGAGGCAGCCTTCTGCCTATGGGGCCATTGCACACGGAGGCCTCCACCACCAGCTCGGGCTCCGCTCTCTTGCTCACTGCCTTGGCTTGTTGCTGCCCCAGGCCCATCTAGGTCATCCGGACCCAGGCTCAGGCTGGCCCAAGTCCCCACACAGCCCTGTAGCTGCTGTCTGCCCAGAGACTCCTGGCACATGGGGTCCCAGAGACCCTCACATGCACCATCTGGGCTGAGTGCCCAGGCTGCGGAGCCCTGCTGCGCAGCGAAGGGGCACATGCCTCTGGGCCAGCTGGGCAGCTGTGGAGAGGCAAGGGTCTGCACCACCCTGGGCCCCTGCAAACTGTCTCCAGGCGTTGCAAGTGAAAAAGCATCGCAGAAGCAAGGGGCAACCCGCCTGGCGCTCTCCAGGGTGGTCCGCCTGATGTAGCAGGATGGCTGCACCCCCAGCCCCCTCTTCTGTCTGCTGTGTGGCCACAGAGGGGCTCAGGAAAAAGGTGAAGTAGGGTGGCCCACACAGCCATCCTGTCCCCAGCTGCTCCTCCAACCCCCCTCTTCTGCTGACTCCCTGACTCCAGCTGGGGTCCTGTGCAGCAGGTGCCTTCCTGAGCAGGGGGACCCTCCGAGGAGCAGGCTCTCTGAGCAGCCATGGCTACCGGGAGCAGAAGTGTCCCTGGAAGCAGTGTGACCGCCGGGCCTCACCTTCTCAGCCCTCTCCTGAAGCTGTCTCGGTTATAGCAGCAGATAACCCTTCTGCTCCGACTTGAAGCCACTTTTCAGGCATGGTTTCTCCAGGCTCCCTCCGGGTGGGTGGACGAAGGAGGCCGCATGGAGAGAGCGCTTTCCTCTTGCACCCCAACCCCACTTAACCCTTCCCTCCAGAAGCCATGGCATTCAGCCGGGTCGGGACAGTCCTGGGCATGGGCCCCAGCAGCACTCCCAGCTCCCAGCAGGAAAGCTACTCAAGCAGCTAAGGCTTTGAGAGGCCACGGTCAGCACTGGAGGCTTTGAGAGGCCACGGTCAGCGCTGGAGGCTTTGGGAGGCCACGGTCAGCGCTGGAGGCTTTGGGAGGCCACGGTCAGCGCTGGAGGCTTTGGGAGGCCACGGTCAGCGCTGGAGGCTTTGAGAGGCCACGGTCAGCGCTGGAGGCTTTGAGAGGCCACTGTCAGTGCTGGAGGCTTTGAGAGGCCACGGTCAGCGCTGGTGGCTTTGGGAGGCCACGGTCCATGCTGGGAGGCCTCGAAGAACCTGCTGCAGGTACCCACACCAGGCCCTCCCAGCCCTACCAGCCTGTGTGGGACCCATGCCTAGCCAGCTGCATGCTTCAGTGGCACTAGAGCCCAGGACACAGACTGGGACCCACACTCAGGCCACCGTAGCCCCACATAGCCTCTCCAGGGCTCTCTGAGCGCCACACAGCCTCACCATGAATGCCAAGTTGCCAGGCCGAGATGGGAGAGTGGGGTGGCCTGGGCCCTTACCAGGCCCCACGCAAAGTCACTCAAATGACCTCAAGTCATTCAAATAAATATGCGCCCCTCCCCATTCCTCCTCTGGGCTTCCCGGGTAGGTCAAATCCCCCGAGAAGCACAGTGACGGCCCCGCCCCTCACCCTGCAGGACTCTGCTCCTGTGGAGTGGACAATGAAATCAATCTGCAGCCTCTTCCTCCTAGAGCCCTGGTGAAGCTGCAGCACCAGAAAGCCGCTACCCCACGTCCTCCCGCAGAGTCCAGGCTTTCCAGGCACTGAGGGATGAGTTCTCAGGGCTCCCTGCGAGCCCGGCTGATGAGACACGGGATTTCTGTGCTGCCGGAGCTCTGGATCAATAGACACGTGGCGCCCCCGGAAAGCCTCGCCCAGGCGTCTCTTCAGTGTCGAGGCCCACGTGGTGGGCGCCCAACGGCAGCTGAGAAGCTTCTCTGGGTACCAACGTGGTATAGAGACGTCCAAGGGGGGGTCTCCTAAGCCCCGGCTCCAGCGCTGGAGGTGGATACATGTTCCCAGGGGTAGAGACGCCAGGCTGAAACCAGGAGCAGGGGCTCTGGCGCTCCAGGGACAAGGCACCCAGACTGCCGGGCCCTCAGACGTCCTCCAGCCTGGCACGAGTCACCGTCCCATCCTCCATGCAGAGAGCTTGAGTGTCAGCCTGGCACCTCCTGGGGCCCTCCACCATGAGCTGGGCCCACCTCCCCTGGCAGGACTGCTACAGTCTGTCCCAAGAGCTCCCAGTGGGTGGGATGTCTGCCTCCTCCTCCTCCTTGGAACTGAGGTTTCTCTGAACTGTTTTTGTAGGGATTGGTTTTCTGACAAAGTCATGGGAAGCAGGAAAGAAACGCCAAGCACACCCAGAGCGGCCACTGCCGGGAGGAGGGTCCAGGCTCGCCCAGGGCGGCCACTGCCGGGAGGAGGGTCCAGGCTCGCCCAGGGCGGCCGCTGCGGGGAGGAGGGTCCGGGCACCATGGACCCCGGGGCATGTGTGTTCGCTCTGGCCGCCCGGCCCGCTCGACTTCACCCCCACCAGTGCTGTCAATCTGTTCGAGGAAGAACATTTCAGACATGTCCCCGGGAACGGGACGGGGCTGGGACTCACAGTGCTGATGCCGGAACATGCAAGAGGACAGCCACTGAAGGAACCGACTTCCCACGCTTGACTTTCCCGCAAAACACACAGGAGCCACCTGGCCCAGGGCAACAGGCCTGGGAGGGGACGCTGTCCCGAGAGCGGCCGGCCAGGGACGAGTCTGTCTCCTCGGCCTCTGTGCAGACCCGATGAGCCCCCCGGTTATGCTCATGCCCACGCATTACGGTTCTTACAAACGAACAGAAAATGCTTTTTTCTGAGATGGAATCTTGCTCTTGTTGCCCAGGCTGGAGTGCAATGGCGCCATCTCGGCTCACTGCAGCCTACCCCTCCGGGGCGCCGGCCGCTACCACCGCAGTACAGACGGGGTTTCACCGTGATGGTCAGGCTGGTCTCAAACTCCTGACCTCGTGACCCACCTATCTTGGCTTCCCAAAGTGCAGGCTGTGCCCGGCCTGATCGCATCATTGTTTAAGCATCAAAGTTGCCTTCGAAGCATCTCCGGTAGGAAACTCGCAAGTGCTGCATGGGCGCCATCTCCTGGTGGCAATGGGCATCTGCAGGCTGCCTGAAGCCCCTCGAGTTCCCCCCCCAACAGGCTCACGTGCCAGGCACAGCTTCAGGTTCAGCCGTCTTCTGGGAACAGGCCACACTATTTTCTGATCCCTATTAATACCCATGACAGCATTTATGTACAAGATAAATTCATTTCAATTTCCTTTTTCAATTAATGGCCTATTATTTGAGCCAGACTCAGCTAAAAATATTGCTCCAATACCATCAATCTTATAAAATTAAATTTTCCTCCCTCTGACAGTCGGAGGGCATCCGGCTGGGGCAGAAGGGTGTTGTCTGGCTGGCCACTGCTGCCCAGCTCTGCCCAAGACCCTGGGGGGGTCGGGTCCCATCACCCAGACACACCGAGGCCCCCCAGCAAAGACCAGGACACGGAGGCGGCCAGTGGTGGCCCAGGGGGCAGTGCTCTGGGGTTGGCCAGCCCAGACTCAGTGACAAGACGAGGATGACAGGCCACCCTGGTGCCAGTTCTGGCACTGAGCTCCCAACTGGGGATCTGGGGCATCCTGGACCGTCCCATCTGCCAGGCAAGGTTGCCCTCCACCATCCACCTGGCCTAAAGCCTCACTCAGGACAGTGCCTGGAGAGACAAGCCAGGGCTAGAGCCCACTGAGGTGAAGGGTGGCAGAGGCACGGGGAGCTCCCGCATGCCCCACTTTCCTGAGAGCAGGCTGGGACCCACTCCCACTCAAAAGCCTCATCCTGTCGCATTTTCTAGAAACTCCCGCTGTGAGGGTGACTGGAGGAACAGCCTCAAGACAGAAGACCTGGTGCGGCTGCGTCTGGGCGGCTCGCTCAGCTGCCCTGGGGCCCTGCACCCTGGCTTCAGAGATCTCAGAGACTGAACTGGAAAGGGCACTGAAGAATGGGCTGACGCGCCGTCACGCTCAAGCACTTTGAGGCGCCCAGTGCACTGTGGCTTCTGGGGTGGGGGGACCCAGCCCAGCCCCTGTGCTTCCTCCCACGATGGGCGTCTTTTCTTTTTACAGCTGGGGTCTAGCTCCCCTCACTGAACACTGCCGCAGAATCTGCAGCAGGTGCAGACTATTTTGGCATCTGACAAATTTTGAAGGTTTGAGCTGTTCACATAATTTAAAGTATTTCCTAATTTGACTAGGGGTTATTAATAAATAACTTCCAATATTTGAGACTTTTCCATAAATCCTTATTTGCTTCTAATTTAATTCCTTTTGGTGAAAGAAGGTGTGTGTATCATTTCTGTTCCGCAGATGCGGAGGCGAGGTCTTTCTGGAACCAGACTTGTGCCGTGGTGACTGCTCTGCTGGAATCGCCCAGGGCCAGAAGGGAGAACAGCCCGAGCTCCTCCAGGGCTGGCATGGCCTGTGCCCGAGGCCAGGTGTAGACGCCCGGATGCGCACGCCAGCCAGGCCTCGGGTGGACCTGAGCCCCCAAGCACAGGCCACTCCGGACCCACCTGGAAAACTCTGACAACAGCCAGATGTGGACAGTGGTCACAGCCCTTGGGGGTCTGAACAAGGTTTCCTGAGGCTTTTGCCTCAGTGAAAGACGTTTTGGTGGAAATGACGGCCATCTCTCCATCCAGCCCGCACACACTTCGGTCTCAAGTACCATGGTCAGGCTTGGGCAGACTGAGAGGTGTGCTCCGGCCAGGGTCCAGCACGCAGGTGCCTTCTGTCTGTGGCTGTGTCCACCGCTGCTCTGGCTGGAGAGCCCTAGATGCTAAGGGGGCGGAGCCCCTCAGCCGTGACAGCGCCCCTCGTTCCGAGGTCACTTTGATAAGGATACAGGCTCCTGCTTTCTTCTAACTACTATTTAGTAAGCTACATCTTCCTCCCTCCCTTCACTTTTAAAATACCTGTGTCTTTACATCTAAAGGAAGCTGGGAAGAGCTGAGGGACGGTCCCCGTGAGGAGGAGGTGGCCAGGAACTGCCACAGACGAGTCTCTCACAGCAGGGCGGCACACAGAAGCAGGGAGCAGAGACCCACTCTTCCGAGGACGACGGTGGCCAGGAAGGCTTCGTGTAAATGCTGTCACCAATCCGGCTCTGACGTGCGCTGGTTTGTCTATTCGGTCTGAAGTGTAAATGCTGTCACCAATCCGACTCTGACGTGCGCTGGTTTGTCTATTCGGTCTGAAGTGTAAATGCTGTCACCAATCCCACTCTGACGTGCGCTGGTTTGTGTATTCGGTCTGAAGTGTAAATGCTGTCACCAATCCCACTCTGATGTGCGCTGGTTTGTGTATTCGGTCTGAAGTGTAAATGCTGTCACCAATCCGACTCTGACGTGCGCTGGTTTGTCTATTCGGTCTGAAGTGTAAATGCTGTCACCAATCCCACTCTGACGTGCGCTGGTTTGTGTATTCGGTCTGAAGTGTAAATGCTGTCACCAATCCGACTCTGACGTGCGCTGGTTTGTCTATTCGGTCTGAAGTGTAAATGCTGTCACCAATCCGACTCTGACGTGCGCTGGTTTGTCTATTCGGTCTGAAGTGTAAATGCTGTCACATATCCCACTCTGACGTGCGCTGGTTTGTCTATTCGGTCTGAAGTGTAAATGCTGTCACCAATCCCACTCTGACGTGCGCTGGTTTGTCTATTCGGTCTGAAGTGTAAATGCTGTCACCAATCCCACTCTGACGTGCGCTGGTTTGTCTATTCGGTCTGAAGTGTAAATGCTGTCACCAATCCCACTCTGACGTGCGCTGGTTTGTCTATTCGGTCTGAAGTGTAAATGCTGTCACCAATCCGACTCTGACGTGCGCTGGTTTGTCTATTCGGTCTGAAGTGTAAATGCTGTCACCAATCCCACTCTGACATGCGCTGGTTTGTCTATTCGGTCTGAAGTGTAAATGCTGTCACATATCCCACTCTGACGTGCGCTGGTTTGTGTATTCGGTCTGAAGTGTAAATGCTGTCACCAATCCCACTCTGACGTGCGCTGGTTTGTCTATTCGGTCTGAAGTGTAAATGCTGTCACCAATCCCACTCTGACGTGCGCTGGTTTGTCTATTCGGTCTGAAGTGTAAATGCTGTCACCAATTCCACTCTGACGTGCGCTGGTTTGTCTATTCGGTCTGAAGTGTAAATGCTGTCACCAATCCCACTCTGACGTGCGCTGGTTTGTCTATTCGGTCTGAAGTGTAAATGCTGTCACCAATCCCACTCTGACGTGCGCTGGTTTGTCTATTCGGTCTGAAGTGTAAATGCTGTCACCAATCCGACTCTGACGTGCGCTGGTTTGTGTATTCGGTCTTAAGTGTAAATGCTGTCACCAATCCCACTCTGATGTGTGCTGGTTTGTGTATTCGGTCTGAAGTGTAAATGCTGTCACCAATCCCACTCTGATGTGCGCTGGTTTGTCTATTCGGCTTGAAGTGTAAATTCTGTCACCAATCCCACTCTGACATGCGCTGGTTTGTCTATTCGGCTTGAAGTGTAAACGCTGTCACCAATCCCACTCTGACGTGCGCTGGTTTGTGTATTCGGCTTGAAGCTTGCTGTAGTATTGGGGTCTGTTGTAAGTCTCATGAACGCTGACTTAACTTCTGTAAGCACTGCCCCGTCTGCTTCCTCTTCGGCTCCTGCTGGGCCTCCGGCCACACGTGTTAGGACACCTGGTATTTCACGGTGATCTCCATCAACTTTCTAGTCCTTCTCTGTTTCACAGTGAGTCGTGTTTGTGGCTGTCTTCAAGTCCAATCCCCTTCTCTTTTTTTCTGCCATGTCTAACCTGCTGCTTTTTCAGCTTTCTTTTTCATCTGAATAAGCCCCACTTGGGAAACACAGGAAGTTGGGTTGTGGCAGAGGAGAGTGAGAGGTCAAGGAAGCTGCCTCTTCAGGGAGAGGATGGCAGAGCTGAGAGGATGAAGCCGGCAGGGAGGAGGGACCATGGTGGGAGAGGGAGGAGGGCTGACAGGAGGAGCTCCACCCTGAGCATGGGGATGAGGGCCTTGGCTGCGGTTCGAGTAGGCCCTGTGGTCTCCATGTGCCCCACAGAGCACGAGGAGCAGCCCCCTCAGTGCGGGTGGGGGAGGCCTGAGGCCGGGAGCAGCTGCTTGCTAGCACGAGGGGCAGAGGCCACACGAGGGATTCCTGGGGTTTGTGCAGACTCCACTATGGCTGGAGCCATGCAGAACAGCTGTGTGAGCATCTCAGGGACAGGGACACTGAGTAACTGGCACTAGATGCCCAAATGCCAAGCTTGTGAGATGGCCCTTGAGCCCAAAGAGCAATGAGAGTCCCACCCACAGGGCAGGGAGCACTGGAGCACGACGCCCTCAGCACTGCCGCCCACGGGCGCACACCTGGAAGAGGTAGATGAACAAGGGCCTGTCACACAGCAGCGGAATCACGGCTGGTGGGCATTGATGCTGGGGACAGAAGGCCAGGAGATGAACCCGGGTCAAGGAAACCTAGGGCCTCCCCAGAGACAGGGGAGATGGACCCAGGCCAGGGGACCCAGGGCCTCCCCAGAGACAGGGGAGATAGACCCAGGCCAGGGGACCCAGGGCCTACCCAGAGACAGGGGAGATGGACCCAGGCCAGGGGACCCAGGGCCTACCCAGAGATGGTGGAGACGGACCCAGGCCAGGGGACCCAGGGCCTACCCAGAGATGGGGGAGACAGACCCAGGACAAGGGGCCCAGGGCCTCCCCAGAGACAGGGAAGATGGACCCAGGCCAGGGGACCCAGGGCCTACCCAGAGACGGTGGAGACGGATCCAGGCCAGGGGACCCAGGGCCTACCCAGAGATGGGGGAGACGGACCCAGGACAAGGGGCCCAGGGCCTCCCCAGAGACAGGGGAGATGGACCCAGGCCAGGGGACCCAGGGCCTCCCCAGAGATGGGGGAGATGGACCCAGGCCAGGGGACCCAGGGCCTCCCCAGAGATGGGGGAGACGGACCCAGGACAAGGGGCCCAGGGCATAAAGACGGAATTTAAGATGTGGGTCTCTGAACCAATGGCAATTTATTTACAACCTGCAGAGCGTCCCTTCCTCTGAGGAGCTTCCGGCCCCTTCCCAGACACCTGGTACCTTTGTCTCTGTGGCTGCCACATACCCCGGGGCCACCATCTCACGTGTCTACCTGATGGGGGACCGCAGAGGAGGGACAAGTCTTTGGGACAGGTCTTTCCCAGCCCTGTGAAAGGCTATGTCCCCCTCCCCTGCACTCACCCCAAGAACAGCCACTCTGAAGGTGGGACGCCGCCCCAGCCCCGCATCCTCAGGGCTCAGGAAGGGACGGGCCAGGCCAAGCTGGAGCCCAGCATGGCTGGTGACAGTGGCTCTTGGAGCAGATTGCCGCTGCCGTCCAACATCTCATCTACACGCCCGGAACCCCAGACTCCTTCTTTCACACACCCTGAGGCCCTGGGCCCCTCCCAGGCTGTCACTTCCCAACTCCTGCTTGGGCTCGGTCTGGAGCCACAGGACCCTGTGCGTGCCAGGCCATCTTCCCTGCCAGGCCGGCCCTGGGCTCAGACTGCCCAGCAAACCACCAAGCAGGCTGCAGGAGCGCAAGGTAGGGCAGCAGGAGTGAGGCTCAGGGTGGGGCGCACCGGACCCCCTCTCCATTTACACAGGCGAAGGGCTGACCCCTGCACTGGGCAGCGGAAGGGACTCACCGTGAAGTGCTCCTGGGATTTGTAGTTCTCGTCCAGGTAGACTCGAGCCCTGTTATATTCTTTCATCGAATCACTTGACAAAAGTTCTCTGGAAGGAAGAAAGGAAGTTGCTGAGGAAAAGCCACGCAGATGCCTCACACCTCACGAGAGGCCCACGAGGCATCAGGACGGGCCCCAGCGCCAGGGGCACATCACCGATGACAGGCAGAGGGCAGGGAGGGGCAGCAGCCACGGCAGGAGCTGGCCTCACCTCGAGCTCTCGGCATGTGGAGAGCTCACGAACCCGCAGGCTCTGGTCTCCACCCAGTAGTGAGACGCCAAGGTCTGAGGCCTCCCAGGGACAGAAACAGTGAGAAGGTCCCATACAAGGGAAGGGCTACTCTAAGCTCTTGGCGGAGAGGTCTCCCGGTAGCTCACGTTGGCCTCAAGAGAGAAACTGGACACCCCACAATCGCCACCAGCACACACAGGCTGGGGCACAGGCAGCCCAGAGCCCCAGCAGCTCTGTCCCCATCTGCTCCTCCCAGAGGGACAGTGAGGATGGTGGCTGAGTGGCCATGGCCTTACGACCATAAAGGAAGGAGAGGACCTCCAGGCACACCATTGTCACCGACCGTCCATCCTGCTGGTCACATTTCATCATCAGGAAAGCCTCAAGGAGGTAACCTCACCACTGGCTGCACAAAGCACGGCTGCCCAGGAGGCCACCGCACACCCCTGGGGCCGTGACCAGGAGGACGAGGCCCCACCTGTCTGCCCCCCACCCATGCTTGCTCATTCAAGACGGTGGGGAGAAAGGAGACCAGCACCCTGTGACTCAGCCAGTGCATGTGTCAGGAAGAAGGGGCGTCCACGTGTGAGAAAGTAAAAGCACCAGTAGAGAAGGGCAAGGAAGAGAGCGGCATGATAGGCTGACGCCGACCCCCCGGCGGCTCAACCGCTGCAAACACACCTTCAACATGCTCTGGAGGAAGAGACACTCAACAGCACAACATTCGCAACGTCTGGAATTGTGTCGAAAATAACCTGATGTGTGAAGCAGCAACGAAATGTGACCCACAATCCTGTGAAAAAGCAGTCAACAGAAACAGACCCAGAAGGGACAAAAATGACGGCATGAGCTGGAAGCAGCTGGAAACAGCCATCACAGATGTGACCGGAGAGTGGAGGAAAGCGAGGACGGGGAGACTGCACATGAGCCTCCAGGAGCTGAGAAACAGGCAGAAATGAACAAGTTCACCGCATGGACTTCAGGGAAGATGGAAGCCTGCAGCAGAAGAGCGCCAGGCGGCTGAAAAGACCGCAGCAGACACGACCCAAAGTGGAACTCAGGGGCACGAACTGAAAAAGTCAGAAGACCTAGAGAGGCTGTGTGTGGGGCAGCACCAGGCAACTCACATCAGGTAACCCGAGCCTGAGTACAGAAGAGGAGGGAAGGGAAAGAACAGCAGCCTTTAAAGAAGCAACAAAGTTCCCCAAATCTGATTAAAATGAGAATCAGGCTGCAAACGCTCAAACTGTGCAGGCGAGATCAACGGAAGGAGGATCAGAGCAGACACAGAATAATCAGGGCCATCAGAGCTACACGGAATAATCAGGAACGTCAGAGCAGAAGCGGAATCATCAGGGACATCAGAGCAGCCACGGAATAATCAGGGACATCAGAGCAGACACGGAATAATCAGGGACATCAGAGCAGACACGGAATCATCAGGGAAATCAGAGCAGACACAGAATAATCAGGGACATCAGAGCAGCCACGGAATAATCAGGGAAATCAGAGCAGACACGGAATCATCAGGGACATCGGAACAGCCACGGAATAATCAGGGAAATCAGAGCAGACACAGAATAATCAGGGACATCAGAGCAGCCACGGAATCATCAGGGACATCAGAGCAGACACAGAATAATCAGGGACATCAGAGCTACACGGAATAATCAGGAACGTCAGAGCAGAAGCGGAATCATCAGGGACATCGGAACAGCCACGGAATAATCAGGGAAATCAGAGCAGACACAGAATAATCAGGGACATCAGAGCAGCCATGGAATAATCAGGGACATCAGAGCAGACACGGAATAATCAGGAACATCAGAGCAACACGGAATAATCAGGAACATCAGAGCAGAAGCGGAATCATCAGGGACATCAGAGCAGACACGGAATAATCAGGGACATCAGCGCTACACAGAATAATCAGGGACATCAGAGCAGACACGGAATAATCAGGGACATCAGAGCAGCCACGGAATAATCAGGGACATCAGAGCAGCCACGGAATAATCAGGAATCAGAGCAGACACAGAATAATCAGGGACATCAGAGCAGACACAGAATAATCAGGGACATCAGAGCAACACGGAATAATCAGGAATCAGAGCAGACACAGAATAATCAGGAACATCAGAGCAACACGGAATAATCAGGGACATTAGAGCAGCCACGGAATAATCAGGAATCAGAGCAGACATGGAATAATCAGGGACATCAGAGCAACACGGAATAATCAGGGACATCAGAGCAGACACAGAATAATCAGGAACATCAGAGCAGCCACGGAATAATCAGGTTGCTGAGAACCAGCTATAAAGACAAAACCTAGCAGCGGGGAAAGGACACATTATACACAAGAAGATGAAGAGCGAACAACGCGGAGACTCTTGGCGGCAGCAGTGCAGTACAGAAGACAATGGGGAGACGTCATTAAGGCAGTGACAGGGAAACATCCACAGGCTCGAATTCTATTCACAACAAACACGTCTTTCAACACTGAGGACAAGGACCTTTTCAGACAAACAAAAGCTGAGAAAATTCATCAGCAGCTGACTTGTGCTAAAATAATTGTTCTTCAGGCTGACAGAGAACCGTGCCACATAAAAACCAGAATCCACACAAATCAACCCACGAACTGGTCAAACTAAAGGGCGTTTTTCTCACCTCTGAATCGTTTTTAAAAACAAAACTGTCTGAAGCAAAAAGCACAACGATGTACGTTAGCATCGCGTGCGGAGGAATGAGCGGGGGCCACGCTCCGCGGTGCGGCTCTGAAACCAGGCAGGGCGGCCTGGCTCCTGTCCAGCTGTCCCGCCTGCTGTGAGGGCGGCGTCCCGCATCCCGCGTGCTCAGGGTCTGTCCCCACCTTCTCCTCTCCCTCCTGAGGTGTCCACTTCCCAACAGGGGTGCTTTCCTTTCCTTCCTGACTGACTGAGTTCACAGATCTAAGCTCCAGTTTCGTCAGCAATGTGAGCTGCAGGGATCTTTCCCACAGTGGCTTCATTGTCGCCTCGTTCAGAGTGCTTTTTCATAAGCAAACGCTGGGCTTTAACATGGCTGCACTTCCTGCACATTTTAAAAGAAATCTCTCATCCCAAAACTGTAAAGATTTTCTCCGGCATTTGAGACTGGAAGTTTTAATGCTGGCTTTGACATTTATATCCTCAATACAACTGAAATTCGTCTTACATAGGGTGAGTGGGAAGTGGCTGCTGAGGACACAAAGCAGGGGTCCAGTTTCTTCTTCCCAACACAGGACCCCATCGACCCCGTGCCCACCTTCCTCCTGCAGGGGCAGCCTCGGAGGGTCTGGGCGGGGCCTCCACTCCCCTCTCAGGCCTGGGCACCTGCACGACGCCACCTGCCCGCTGCTTCAGGATGAGCCCTGGGGTCTAGCTGGGTGAGAACCCACTTGGTTTCCTTCAGGATTCTTTTAGCTATTCTTGACCCTTTGCTCCTAAACAGCAATTTTAGTGTTAGTCTGTTGAGTGTGAGGAAGAATGCCGTGAAGATTTCGGTGAAAACTGCCTTAAAGTATAGATCATTTTGGGAAGTTGTGGCAGTTTTTCTGGCAGCTGAAACTACCACTGTTCTGCTAAGGACCCCATGCTGGGAGTCAGGATGGAGGGCTTATGCCACTCCAGGACAGCCAGCGCCTGGACGTGAGGATGCGACGGCTGGGATCCCTGGAGGCCCGCTCGCACTGGCACTGGCACCAGGCCGGGGTCCCGGCAGCTCTGTCCAGGGGTCCCGACCAGGGCTAGCTGCGTCCACCCCCAGAGTGCTCATGCTGCAAGGAAGCCAGGGCGTGCCCAGGGTCTGCAGGTGGAGACAGGGCCCCCAACATGGGCATGTGCCAGGGCCACACTGTAGGGGACACACAGGACAGGCTTCACTGCTGTGGCCTCGGGAAAATACAGCACACTGTTAGGAGTGGCCGGCGGGAGGCCCCATGTCTGAACACAAGCCTGCCTGCCTGCCCCTACCTGCTCCTGTCCACTCCTGGATGCCCCAGGTCGGGGCAGCCCCTCTTCCCAGGCAGGACCCAGTTGGGCCAGCCCCCTCAGGAGCCTCAGGGCGTGCACACTGGGACCACATGCGTGGCACCTTCCTCCTTAACGGTGGAGACTTCGCTTCCACAGAGGATGAATGCTCCCAGCCGACCTCCCTGAGATGGATGCATCTCAGTGGGATGTGTACCCGGGCCACTGCAGGCCTAGGCCTCAGACACACCCGCACTGGGACGGCTCCACTCAGTACCAGGGCTCACATACCTGGCCCGAGAACACAGACCCTGCCTTCCATCGCTGCCCCAGGAGGGTTGCAGCCACACGTCTAGGCCACTCCTCTCTCTGGAAAACTGAGACTCAGCCAAAATGACCCCCAAGTGAGTCCCAAATGGTGAGGCTGGGGATCACAGTACCATCATAAGATGCCACCCCCAGGACCCACATCCCCGAGGAAGGGGACACATACCAGCAGCAGCCCTGCCAGCACCCACACCCCTAGGGAAGGTGACACACACCAGCACCCGCCCTGCTGGTACCCACACCCCCCAGGAAGGGGACACACACCAGCACCCATCCTGCCGGCACCCACACCCCCCGGGGAAAGGGATACACCAGCACCCAACCTGCCCCACCCACACCCCCAAGGAAGGGGACACACACCAGCACCTGCTCCGCCAGCACACACACTCCCAGGGAAGGGGACAAACCAGCACCTGTCCCGCCAGCACCCACACCCCCGGGGAGGGGGACACACACCAGCATCTGCTCCGCCGGCACCCACACCGCCAGGGAAGGGGACACACCAGTACCTGCCCACCAGCACCCACACCCCCAGGGAAGGGGATGTGTCCCAGCACCTGCCCGCCAGCACCCACACCCCCATGGAAGGGGATGTGTCCCAGCACCCGCCCGCCAGCACCCACACCCCCATGGAAGGGGATGTGTCCCAGCACCCGCCCACCAGCACCCACACCCCCGGGGAAGGGGACACACCAGCACCCACACCCCGGGGAAGGGGACACACCAGCACCCACACCCCGGGGAAGGGGACACACCAGCACCCGCCCGCCAGCACCCACACCCCGGGGAAGGGGACACACCAGCACCCACACCCCGGGGGAAGGGGACACACCAGCACCCACACCCCGGGGAAGGGGACACACCAGCACCCACACCCCGGGGAAGGGGACACACCAGCACCCACACCCCGGGGAAGGGGACACGCCAGCACCCACACCCCGGGGAAGGGGACACAGCAGCACCCACACCCCGGGGAAGGGGACACACCAGCACCCACACCCCAGGGAAGGGGACACGCCAGCACCCACACCCCGGGGAAGGGGACACGCCAGCACCCACACCCCGGGGAAGGGGACACGCCAGCACCCACACCCCGGGAAGGGGACACGCCAGCACCCACACCCCCATGGAAGGGAAGGGGACACGCCAGCACCCACACCCCCGGGGAAGGGGACACACCAGCACCCGCCTGCCAGCACCCACACCCCGGGGAAGGGGACACACCAGCACCTGCCCCACACCCCACGGAAGGGGACACGCCAGCACCCACACCCCGGGAAGGGGACACACCAGCACCCACACCCCGGGAAGGGGACACACCAGCACCCACACCCCGGGAAGGGGACACGCCAGCACCCACACCCCGGGAAGGGGACACGCCAGCACCCACACCCCGGGGAAGGGGACACGCCAGCACCCACACCCCGGGAAGGGGACACGCCAGCACCCACACCCCGGGAAGGGGACACGCCAGCACCCACACCCCGGGAAGGTGACATACGCCAGCACCCTCCCCGAGACTTACTTGACGAACTTGCCCACGTGGGACATGGAGGCCTCATAGTTCTTCCCTCCGAACTCCTGACAGTGCAGGGCCATGAAGTGTGGCTTGTGCGTGTGCACGACCTGGAGGGAGAGGAGCACAGGTCAGGGTCAGCAGGGCCGTCGGAGAGCCACACTTGGCACCTCTTCCGCTGTCGCCATGGCCTGAAGCCACCGGGGCTGGTGGAGATGGGCCCCGCGCCTGCGACCACAGGCTCTTTCGGACAGAATCCAGGAGTCACCTCGCCTTTGTGCTCTTAGGTATTTGCATTTCCAGTGCTTTTTACCCTCCCATTACTAAAATGTCCTTAGAAAAGAGTCCGGACCTCTCAGAACCCTCTTCAATCATCTAGAGGCATTTTGTTCCCAGTTAAAAAACATTATGCATGTTTACCACAGAGCATCTGGGAGCCTTGAGATCAACTAGTCACAATCTCACCAGGAAGTCACCTGTTAGCTACACTCGGGCATGGCCAGCAAGGCGCACACACATGTGTGTCTGAGCATGTGTGAGCACAAGTGCATAGACATGTGCCTGTGTGCGTGTGTGCTCACGCGTATGAGGCAGGTGCTCCGCTGCCCATTCACAGCCTGGGAGGACCCCGACACACAGCAGCAACTCGCACCGGGTCACTTCCATTAAGTGGTAGAGCCGGGAACCTGAGCCTGGCATCGCGGCCACTGGTCCCTCAGCTCCCCCTCGCCCCATTAACACTCCCAGGCCCCCGACACGTCTCTGAGGTCCCCAGCAAGGAGTCTGACTCATGTAATCACCACTGCCACATGCTGAATCTGTCCCAAACTTATAGCTAAAGAGCAGTGCAACAACTATCCTTGCCAATGCGGCTTCCTGTGTGACCTGGCGGCTTCCACCAGGAGACTCTAAGAGGACATGTGGGCAGAGAATTCAGAGAAGATGCAATATGGATGTGGCCTCCCCTCCTTCCAGGTCCCAGTCCATTTCCCACTGTCACTCCAACCCTGTCCAGCCACTGCCATGCATCGCACACCTCACCCAGTGTGGGAGTCCCAACATCTGCAGGCCAGGACGCAAACTGCGTCTCACCTGGCAGGAAACCTTGGGTGGGCACAAGTGAGGCTGCCAGGGAGCCGCACGTCACCTCAGCAGGACAAGGGGTGAAGTGCTCGTTGGCCCCACTCTCCTGGAACACAGGATGGGCAGCACTTCCCAGGGGCAAGCCCACCCACGGGCCCACTGTCCAGGGCTGCGGGGAGCTGCCTGGACAGCCACCAAGGGCCCAGCAGAATGGGCTTCCTTGGAGGAGGGAAACGTGGGAGAGAAGGGGCAATGCTGCCTGCACTGGGCTCGGGAACCTGGAGGTGCTCACAACGTGGCACTCGCTGTGAGCCAGGTGGAGCTGCGGGCATGGCCCACCTCCCGAGAGCCCAGAGCCGCAGTCCAGGGCACGGCTGAGCAAGGGAAGACGGGCTCAGGCTGGGGAGACAGAACCTGGGCTCTGACCACACACCGTGGGCAGGCCCCACCTGTGCTCGGGGGGCAGCAGCAGCAGCAGACAAAGGCGGCCGTGCCCGAGCTCCCAACAGCCCCCGGGGGGACTCACGAAGTGGGACTCTCCCTCACGGGCATGGACGTGGGCTCCCGGGGCACTCAGGAAGCCTAACAGCCCACTGCCTTCATGCCCAGGTGGTGCACTTCTCCTGAACAGATGGCTGAACGGGGCTCCCAAAACTAGAGAAGTTCTCAAAGCAGACCCCTGGTGCCAGCGGGAGGGCTATTTCCACGCTGTCTTGCTGCACAACTCTGATTCTGTTGCAGTGTTCGAGGGTAGGGAGGAGAGCCGGGTGGGCTTGAGATCTGCCCACACCTCCCCGGCACGGAAGACGCCTCACTGTGTCCACACGCCCTAGGACACCATGGGGCTATCGGTTACAAGGTCACCAAGCTCCGGAGCCCCCACGGCCCCTGTGAGTGGGAGGTGACATCAGCATTCTCCTTACAGGGCACCAGGACCCCAGGTGACGGATGCCATGGGCATAGTGGCGCAGGGCTGGGCAAGGACTGTACGCTGCCTTTTACTTCCATGCCACAGCTCCTGGCCACAGTCACAGTACCTCGAATGCACGGCAGAATTAGTAACTGACAGCACCCTCAGACCTGGGCCAGGCTGACGCTTTTATGCCCTCTGACTGCCTGTCATTCCCCATCCCTTCACCATTCGAGCTAGGTCTCAGAATCCAAACACTAAGCTGCCTGTCCTGAGGCTACATATTTCTTAAACTTACTACTAACTTTATTTTATTTGAGACAGGGTCTCACTCTGTTGCCCAGGCTGGAGTAGCTGGTGTGATCATAGCTCATTGCAGCCTCCAGCTCCTGGGCTCAAGCAATCTCCCATCTCAGCCTCCCACAGTGCTGGGACTACAGGTGTGAGTCACCACATCTGGCCTCGAAATTCTTCAGGACGGTACTTTTCCCACTAGACTGCCTATACTCCATACCACCTGGAGAGAAAGAATGGTACTAGCAGCACAGTATTCGGGGATAACTTGGACGTGTCTAGGTTTATTTTGTGCCCTTCTTAGTCTTTAGTACTCGAATTCCTTCTATATACTAGCAAAGCTAACTGACTAACCATACCTCTAGGGGAAAAGCCCTACATTCAATGTATCTTAATTGGCAAACCCAATGATCTTCCAAATTAATAGTATTTGAAACGAAATTTTAATAATCACTACGTTTAAATAAACAACTGGAGAAAATGACTCAGCTCTCCATGACATTCCCTTAAACTCACCAACTCCCACACGGCACGCGGCAACTCCGGCTTTGCACTGGACTGAACGTGAGTTCGACTTTACCAGCAACACGTATTCTGTTTCCCTAACCTGGCAGGATTTCAAGCACATGTCGGAAGAGCAGGACGATGAAGAGTTATGACACTTAAAAGCGCCACCGAGCGCCATCAGCGGGTCCTGATCAGGTGCAGCCACCCCTCCAGCTGGAAAACTGGGTCAGAGGTCTCACATGTATATTTCCATGCAGTTATGACAAAGGACCCCATTAATTTAAAACAGAACAGCTTGATGTCTCTCCGTCATATGGATGTGCTCCTAAGCAAAGGCCCTGCCAACAAAGGCCAGGCCTCTGCAGACAGGGGACCCCTGCTCCCAGCGTGATGCGGGAGGAGAGGCGGCCGCCACGCACACAGCTCCGCAAGCCAACGCCATCACAGGAAAGGGTGTGTCCTCAGATTCCAGCGACCTCGTGGATAATCCCATTTCACTGTATCCCCAGGCTGTCGCTGCAGGAGAAACAGCTGCTGTGCTGGCAAAGCCACCTACTCAGGGGCCCCAGAACAGCAGCCACACAGTGAGACCCGGCCCTCATGTGGGGGACGCCAGCGGGCTGCGTGGAAAAGAACTAAGGACACGAGGGCTTCTGAGACCCAGCCCACCGGACCCGGCACGGAGCAAGCACTGCACGCTGGGGCTCCGCTGCTGGAAACGCCTCCACCCACTCCCCATGCCCCCGGCCTCCCCCGCAGATGGGCTCCAGGCTGTCCCCCAGAAGGCTGCCCCTTCCCGCTGGACTCCCGAATGACACTGTGAACCTCCTTTTCCTCTGCGTTCACAGGCCCCTGAGCCCTGAACCCTGCTGCACCAGCACTCGTCCACACTGGGGAGCCCTGCTGGTGCACCCCACACCCTGACCCCGTACGCCCTCAAAGCTGAAGTGAGAAGATGCTTCGAAAGCACAAAGTGAAGCCTGAGGAGAAGCCGTGTTCCCGCACGTTTCCCACGCGCTTCCCACACGCTTCCCGCGCGCTTCCCACAGGTGATGCAGACAGGGACCCCAGGCAGGTGAAAAGCCACACTTGCTTTGAAAATCCAGTTATCAAAATGAAAAGAGCTTTACCATGGAAAACTTCAGAAGAGCAATGAACGATTAGAGGAAAGACCAGAGCACTGGGCAGCAGCCACGGGAGCTGTGGCTCCTTCACACCACAAACCAACACCCTCCACGCACAGCTCCCTCAGGACGCGGGCCCTTGAGGAGCTTTCCTGGAACAAACTACAGCTGAGTTTATACCCAGTCCCAGGAGCTTGTGCCGAAAGACCAGGCCCAGAGAGCCACACTCTGGCACCGGGTCATGTCACTCCACAAAGGCACAAACTGTCGAGAATTCATGAAGGAGAATTCTTCATCCTCGTTAGGTCTATCTGAAGAGCGGGACTAGTCACCCGCATCAAGAACTGTAACTTCCCACATCATCAACGCCGTCCAGGATGCAGAATTATGGTCTAGAGTCAGGGACTAGTCACCTGTAACAAGAACTGTAACTTCCCACATCATAAAGGCCGTCCAGGACACAGAATTACAGTCTAGAGTCAGGGACTAGTCACCTGTAACAAGAACTGTAACTTCCCACATCATCAACGCCGTCCAGGATGCAGAATTATGGTCTAGACTCAGGGACTAGTCACCTGTAACAAGAACTGTAACTTCCCACATCATAAAGGCCGTCCAGGACGCAGAATTACAGTCTAGACTCAGGGACTAGTCACCTGTAACAAGAACTGTAACTTCCCACATCATAAAGGCCGTCCAGGACACAGAATTACAGTCTAGAGTCAGGGACTAGTCACCTGTAACAAGAACTGTAACCTCCCACATCATCAACGCCGTCCAGGACGCAGAATTACAGTCTAGAGTCAGGGACTAGTCACCTGTAACAAGAACTGTAACTTCCCACATCATAAAGGCCGTCCAGGACACAGAATTACAGTCTAGAGTCAGGGACTAGTCACCTGTAACAAGAACTGTAACCTCCCACATCATCAACGCCATCCAGGAAACAGAATTACAGTCTAGACTCAGGGACTAGTCACCTGTAACAAGAACTGTAACTTCACACATCATAAAGGCCGTCCAGGACACAGAATTACAGTCTAGACTCAGGAACTAGTCACCTGTAACAAGAACTGTAACTTCACACATCATAAAGGCCGTCCAGGACACAGAATTACAGTCTAGACTCAGGGACTAGTCACCTGTAACAAGAACTGTAACTTCCCACATCATAAAGGCCGTCCAGGACACAGAATTACAGTCTAGACTCAGGGACTAGTTACCTGTAACAAGAACTGTAACTTCACACATCATAAAGGCCGTCCAGGACGTAGAATTACAGTCTAGAGTCAGGGACTAGTCACCTGTAACAAGAACTGTAACTTCACACATCATCAACGCCATCCAGGATGCAGAATTACGGTCTAGACTCAGGGACTAGTCACCTGTAACAAGAACTGTAACCTCCCACATCATCAACGCCGTCCAGGATGCAGAATTATGGTCTAGACTCAGGGACTAGTCACCTGTAACAAGAACTGTAACTTCCCACATCATCAACGCCATCCAGGATGCAGAATTACAGTCTAGAGTCAGGGACTAGTCACCTGTAACAAGAACTGTAACTTCCCACATCATCAACGCCGTCCAGGACGCAGAATTATGGTCTAGAGTCAGGGACTAGTCACCTGTAACAAGAACTGTAACCTCCCACATCATCAACGCCGTCCAGGATGCAGAATTATGGTCTAGACTCAGGGACTAGTCACCTGTAACAAGAACTGTAACTTCACACATCATCAACACCATCCAGGACACAGAATTACAGTCTAGACTCAGGGACTAGTCACCTGTAACAAGAACTGTAACTTCCCACATCATCAACGCCGTCCAGGACGCAGAATTATGGTCTAGACTCAGGGACTAGTCACCTGTAACAAGAACTGTAACTTCCCACATCATCAACGCCGTCCAGGATGCAGAATTACAGTCTAGAGTCAGGGACTAGTCACCTGTAACAAGAACTGTAACTTCACACATCATCAACGCCGTCCAGGACGCAGAATTACAGTCTAGACTCAGGGACTAGTCACCTGTAACAAGAACTGTAACTTCCCACATCATCAACGCCGTCCAGGACACAGAATTACAGTCTAGAGTCAGGGACTAGTCACCTGTAACAAGAAGTGTAACTTCCCACATCATAAAGGCCGTCCAGGACGCAGAATTACAGTCTAGACTCAGGGACTAGTCACCTGTAACAAGAACTGTAACCTCCCACATCATCAACGCCGTCCAGGACACAGAATTACAGTCTAGACTCAGGGACTAGTCACCTGTAACAAGAACTGTAACCTCCCACATCATCAACGCCGTCCAGGACACAGAATTACAGTCTAGACTCAGGGACTAGTCACCTGTAACAAGAACTGTAACTTCCCACATCATAAAGGCCGTCCAGGATGCAGAATTACAGTCTAGACTCAGGGACTAGTCACCTGTAACAAGAACTGTAACCTCCCACATCATCAACGCCGTCCAGGACGCAGAATTACAGTCTAGACTCAGGGACTAGTCACCTGTAACAAGAACTGTAACTTCCCACATCATCAACGCCGTCCAGGACACAGATTACAGTCTAGAGTCAGGGACTAGTCACCTGTAACAAGAACTGTAACTTCCCACATCATCAACGCCGTCCAGGACGCAGAATTACAGTCTAGACTCAGGGACTAGTCACCTGTAACAAGAACTGTAACTTCCCACATCATCAACGCCGTCCAGGACACAGATTACAGTCTAGAGTCAGGGACTAGTCACCTGTAACAAGAACTGTAACCTCCCACATCATAAACACCGTCCAGGACGCAGAATTACAGTCTAGAGTCAGGGACTAGTCACCTGTAACAAGAACTGTAACCTCCCACATCATCAACGCCGTCCAGGACGCAGAATTACAGTCTAGAGTCAGGGACTAGTCACCTGTAACAAGAACTGTAACCTCCCACATCATAAACACCGTCCAGGACACAGAATTACAGTCTAGAGTCAGGGACTAGTCACCTGTAACAAGAACTGTAACTTCCCACATCATCAACGCCGTCCAGGACGCAG
Source organism: Callithrix jacchus (assembly GCF_049354715.1). NCBI lineage: Eukaryota > Metazoa > Chordata > Mammalia > Primates > Cebidae > Callithrix > Callithrix jacchus. Next base: position 125,962,355 of record NC_133513.1, on the reverse strand, counting down.
AATTATGGTCTAGACTCAGGGACTAGTCACCTGTAACAAGAACTGTAACTTCCCACATCATCAACGCCGTCCAGGACACAGAATTACAGTCTAGAGTCAGGGACTAGTCACCTGTAACAAGAACTGTAACTTCCCACATCATAAACGCCATCCAGGACGCAGAATTATGGTCTAGACTCAGGGACTAGTCACCTGTAACAAGAACTGTAACTTCCCACATCATCAACGCCGTCCAGGACGCAGAATTACAGTCTAGACTCAGGGACTAGTCACCTGTAACAAGAACTGTAATTTCCCACATCATAAACGCCGTCCAGGACACAGAATTACGGTCTAGACTCAGGGACTAGTCACCTGTAACAAGAACTGTAACCTCCCACATCATAAACGCCATCCAGGACACAGAATTACAGTCTAGACTCAGGGACTAGTCACCTGTAACAAGAACTGTAACTTCACACATCATAAATGCTGTCCAGGACACAGAATTACAGTCTAGACTCAGGGACTAGTCACCTGTAACAAGAACTGTAACCTCCCACATCATAAAGGCCGTCCAGGATGCAGAATTACAGTCTAGACTCAGGGACTAGTCACCTGTAACAAGAACTGTAACCTCCCACATCATCAACGCCGTCCAGGACACAGAATTACAGTCTAGACTCAGGGACTAGTCACCTGTAACAAGAACTGTAACTTCCCACATCATAAACGCCATCCAGGACGCAGAATTATGGTCTAGACTCAGGGACTAGTCACCTGTAACAAGAACTGTAACTTCACACATCATAAAGGCCGTCCAGGACGCAGAATTACAGTCTAGACTCAGGGACTAGTCACCTGTAACAAGAACTGTAACTTCACACATCATCAACGCCGTCCAGGATGCAGAATTACGGTCTAGAGTCAGGGACTAGTCACCTGTAACAAGAACTGTAACTTCCCACATCATCAACGCCGTCCAGGACGCAGAATTACAGTCTAGACTCAGGGACTAGTCACCTGTAACAAGAACTGTAACTTCCCACATCATAAAGGCCATCCAGGATGCAGAATTACAGTCTAGACTCAGGGACTAGTCACCTGTAACAAGAACTGTAACTTCACACATCATCAACGCCGTCCAGGATGCAGAATTACGGTCTAGAGTCAGGGACTAGTCACCTGTAACAAGAACTGTAACTTCCCACATCATCAACGCCGTCCAGGACGCAGAATTACAGTCTAGACTCAGGGACTAGTCACCTGTAACAAGAACTGTAACTTCCCACATCATCAACGCCGTCCAGGATGCAGAATTACAGTCTAGAGTCAGGGACTAGTCACCTGTAACAAGAACTGTAACTTCACACATCATCAACGCCATCCAGGATGCAGAATTACGGTCTAGACTCAGGGACTAGTCACCTGTAACAAGAACTGTAACCTCCCACATCATCAACGCCGTCCAGGATGCAGAATTATGGTCTAGACTCAGGGACTAGTCACCTGTAACAAGAACTGTAACTTCCCACATCATCAACGCCGTCCAGGATGCAGAATTACAGTCTAGAGTCAGGGACTAGTCACCTGTAACAAGAACTGTAACCTCCCACATCATAAAGGCCGTCCAGGATGCAGAATTACAGTCTAGACTCAGGGACTAGTCACCTGTAACAAGAACTGTAACCTCCCACATCATAAACACCGTCCAGGATGCAGAATTATGGTCTAGACTCAGGGACTAGTCACCTGTAACAAGAACTGTAACTTCCCACATCATCAACGCCGTCCAGGATGCAGAATTATGGTCTAGACTCAGGGACTAGTCACCTGTAACAAGAACTGTAACTTCCCACATCATCAACGCCGTCCAGGATGCAGAATTACAGTCTAGAGTCAGGGACTAGTCACCTGTAACAAGAACTGTAACCTCCCACATCATAAAGGCCGTCCAGGATGCAGAATTACAGTCTAGACTCAGGGACTAGTCACCTGTAACAAGAACTGTAACTTCACACATCATAAAGGCCGTCCAGGACGTAGAATTACAGTCTAGACTCAGGGACTAGTCACCTGTAACAAGAACTGTAACTTCACACATCATCAACGCCGTCCAGGATGCAGAATTATGGTCTAGAATGGATCAGAACAACAAAAACATTGATATCCATGAGAACCTCATGAACCTGAGAACCTCCACGCATGGGTCATCTTGAAATCAGGGTGTTATTTTGAGCCAGGACATTGTTTGGAAAGCTGGTAAGTAAAGGGACCAAGCAAGACATTACCCTGCCTTTCTTGGACAATTGGTATCTCTGGAAAAGCACAGGGTCTCTGTCCCTCCTTACAGAAACACTCCTACTGAATAGTGAAAAAGAAATGGTAGAAATAGAACACAGCCATTTTAATATTCTTCATGACACAGTGAATCAGGGCAGTGGCCACCGGAGGCTGCTAACAAATACCAGAAGGAGACACAGACAGAGGTGACCTGAGCACAGGCCTCCTGATGGAAGCTGCACCACAGCAAAGCATTCTGTCAGAAAAACCGAACCCACGCCGGATCCAGACAGAGGCCAATTCCAGGAAACAGGAGATAGCACGCTAAGCACGGCCACGGGAAGCCTCTGGCCACAGGACCATGGACACTGCGTGGAGGGGATGCTGGACGCCTTCCACAGATAAGTGCCAGCAAAGAGAGGCCGAAGAAGACATAAGAAGGCCGAGAGAAAGGCAGGTGCGCAGAGACACGCATCAAGTGAAAGGCGCGTCGAGGGTGTTAGCAGCAGGGGCTCTGATTTTGCCACAGGAGTCTGAGGCCCTCAGAGGCCACTGTTCCCACTAAGGACAACCACACACTAAAAACAAGCACCCAAGGACTTGCTGGCTGTGTATTTGAATCTCTGTGTGTCTCTTCCCTGGCTGAAGATCCTGGAAGAGCATCCCCACAAGCCCGGAGGCTGAAGATCCTGACAGAGCATCCCCCCAAGTCCGGAGGCCGAAGATCCTGACAGAGCATCCCCCCAAGTCTGGAGGCCGAAGATCCTGACAGAGCATCCCCCCAAGTCCAGAGGCCGAAGATCCTGACAGAGCATCCCCCCAAGTCCGGAGGCCGAAGATCCTGACAGAGCATCCCCCCAAGTCCGGAGGCCGAAGATCCTGACAGAGCATCCCCCCAAGTCCGGAGGCCGAAGATCCTGACAGAGCATCCCCCCAAGTCCGGAGGCCGAAGATCCTGACAGAGCATCCCCCCAAGTCCGGAGGCCGAAGATCCTGACAGAGCATCCCCCCAAGTCCGGAGGCCGAAGATCCTGACAGAGCATCCCCCCAAGTCCGGAGGCCGAAGATCCTGGGGAGCATCCCCCCAAGTCCGGAGGCTGAAGATCCTGGGGAGCATCCCCCCAAGTCCGGAGGCTGAAGATCCTGGGGAGCATCCCCCCAAGTCCGGAGGCTGAAGATCCTGACAGAGCATCCCCCCAAGTCCAGAGGCTGAAGATCCTGGGGAGCATCCCCCCAAGTCCAGAGGCTGAAGATCCTGGGGAGCATCCCCGCACATCTGAGCACGGGCCGAAACGCAAGGCAAGACTTCTTGGCCGCTGTAACTCAAAGTAGGAGGCACAACCTAACCTCCCGCTTTCATGATTTCAAGGGCACTCCTGAGACACTACCCACGAAGGAGAGAAAGAAGGAAAGGTCACAGCCCTAAGGAATCAGATGGCAAAGGAGAAAAAGCAGGAAAAGAGGGGCTTGGAAGAAAAGCACCATCGAATCAGAACTACAGCTCCCAGACCCCAATCACTGCCCAAACTTCCAAAGCCGGTGGATGCACTGGGACTTTGCAATCCCAACAGAAGAGGGCGCTATTACACCAGGAATCCTGCAAAGCCCCTGTTCCCATTGACCAAAGGGTGCCCTAGGACACGGCTGTGAAAACACACAAAAATACAAACTGAGGAAAATGTGCCCCAGCCCAGAACACAAGCGTGAGGCGGAACGGAGTGTCAGCCCACACTGCAGACAAAATGACTCTGCTCAAGCAGCTGAGGCTACGACGACCCCTCGGCGGCAGCGACGCGACATTGAAACACGGGACGTCCCGGGAGCAGAGCGCCCTCCAGCCTCGGGGCAGCAGAGGCGAAGCAGAGAAGGACCAGCCACAGCGAGCGCCACCAGAGTCACGGGAAGGAAAACCCAACACGGGCATCGAAGCCAGGAAAAGCCATCGAGAAAGCGAAGTTTCGTGAAGAAAACAAAGTGAGGGGAGGCGGCTGGAGAGGAGGAGAATCTGCAGGACTGGCGCGCGGACAAGGAACACGGCTAATCTTCACACTATAATCCAGGGACACTCTTCAAAACAGAGAAAGACCCGAGTTTAGACACGGAAGGGCTCACCAACTCCTTGGGGAAACTAACCCAAAGCAATCATCTCCAAGACTTCAAAGATAAAAATAAGATCTCCATGGCATCCAGGTAAAAAAAAGCTCAATTAACAATAAACTGAAAAGAACCCGTCTCGTCAGAACCAACAGACACACTAGGGCAACACCAGAACCACCTTTTCTAAACATCCCAGTGAAATGAGGTATAAACCAGGGGCTACCGACCCAGCCCTGCATCCTTCAAATTCCAAAACTATAGAAAACAGTTTTCAATGTACAAAAATTTGGGAAATTCTGTCCCCAGCAGCCCTTTCTGAGGAATCCAGGAAGGCAGGGCTGAGTCTTTTCTGTAAATAACCAGGTGGGCACAGGAGCTCGGCGGTCCCTGCTTAGCAGCATGAGGGCAGCCCCAGGGCACAGGAGGGACTGGGCCTGGCTGTGTGCCCATAAACTTCATTTCCAAAAGCAGGCAGCGGGCTGGCTTGGGCTGCAGGCCGGGGCGGGGGAGCGGGGCAGGGAGGGTGGAGTTTGCTGACACTGAGTTTATTTTTTTAATTTGTATAAATGTAAGGGGTACAGTGCAGTTTTGTGCCATGGCTGTTTCACACAGTGCCAAAGCCAGGGCTTTCAGTGTAACCCCCACCCTTAGGTGATTCTCATCCCTCACTCCCACTTAGAAGTGGGAGCACATGGCATCTGACTTTCTGAGTTGTTTCACTGAAGATAATGGCCTCCACTTCCATCCGTATGGCTGCAAAAGACATGATTCCGTTTTTTTTATGCCCGAATATTCCATTGTATATGCGTGTGTGGTATAGAAAATACACACATTTTGTTTATTCAGTAAAGCAATTTTTAAAAATAATATTGCCAACTGGGATTTTCAATGTATACAGATGGAATAGATGCCATACACAAACCTACATGATTTCAAAATTTCTACACTGCACATGAAGTAGCACAATAAATATGGCTTTTTTTTTTTTGAGACAGGATTTTGCTGTCACCCAGGCTGAAGCGTAGTGATGTGATCACAGCTCACTGCAGCCTCCACCTCCCAGGCTTAGGGGATCCTCCTGCCTCGGCCTCCAGCCTCCTGAGTGCTGGGACAACAGGTGTGCACCACCACACCCAGCTAATTTTTTTTAATCTTTTATCTTTGAGAGACAGGGATCTTGCTATGTTGCTTAGGCTGGTCACAAACTCCTGTCCTCAAGCAATCCTCCCACCTCAGCCTCCCAAGTAGCTTTAAAAATATCTTTAAAAAGGAAGACAGCCAATAAATAAATACAAATGGAATGTGAAAAAAGTAATTCAAAAGACAGCAGGAATGGGGAAAAAGGGAACAAAAACCAAATTTTTCTCTTTGTACAAAAACCGTGTACAAACAGAAAAATGAAAAATGGTAGACCCAGATTCAGCCACATCAGCAGTTATGTAAGATTAATGGTCTAGGCTGGCACTGTGTTATCTAGATATCACAAGTCAAATGTGGCTGTTTAAAAGAAGAAGAAATAAATGTTTAGAAACTGAGTTCTTCAAAGAATCATATTTCAAATGCTTAATCAAGAGCCACAGGTGGCCCGTGGCTGCCACTGTGGACAGCACAGACAGGAGTTCTGCCAGCTGAGGCTGTTCTAGACATTCCAGTTGTAAGGCTGGGAGCTAGAGGGTGGATGAAAAACCAGACGGAAGGACACCCTGCCTGTAAGAGACACTCCCAGCATAAAGGCACAGACAGAAAGCAAACAAACAGGAAAGCACACACCACGCCAGCCGTGAGCCTCGGAGAAAAGCCAACAGACAAAGGCTCTGGGAGACGAAGAACGTTTTGTGACGACCGAGACAGCTCTTGGGAAGACGGCACAACCACAGATGTGTATGTGGCTAACAACACAGAACACACTGGGAGAAACAGACAACCCCACATCCACTGTAGAGACTGAGCGCCCTCCCTCCGCACGACGGATCCGGACCAACACACACAAGCAGGCAAGATGCAAAAGGACAGTCGAGCGCTGTGGTCCACTTGGCATCACAGGACAGTACATCTGACGCCTGCAGAGCACACAGTACACACGCTCTGCCGTGGCACACCCGCCAAAAAAGATTGCACGCTGCCCCGTGGCACACCTGCCAAAAAAGATTGCATGCTTCCCTGTGGCACACCTGCCAAAAAAGATTGCACGCTGCCCTGTGGCACACCCGCCAAAAAAGATTGCACGCTGTCCCGTGGCACACCCGCCAAGGGACACCGCACACTCCTCCATGGCACATCCGCCAAGGGAAACTGCACACTCCCCGTGGCACACCAAAGGGAGACCGCATGCTCCCCCATGGCACACCAGCCAAGGGAGACTGCATGCTCCTCCGTGGCACACCCATTAAGGGAGACCACATGCTCCTCCGTGGCACACCCGCCAAGGGAGACCGCATGCTCCTCCGTGGCACACCCGCCAAGGGAGACCGCATGCTCCTCCGTGGCACACCCGCCAAGGGAGACCGTATGCTCCTCCGTGGCACACCCACCAAGGGAGACCACACGCTCCCCTGTGGCACACCCACCAAGGGAGACCGCACACTCCTCCATGACACACCCGCCAAGGGAGATCGCATGCTTCTCCATGGCACACCAACCAAGTGAGATCGCACACTCCTCTGTGGCACACTCACCAAGGCAGATGACAGGACGGGCCATAAAATAAGCTCAGACAAGCAAATCATGCATATTATTTCATTTTTATTTCTTTAAAATTCTAGAAAATGTGAACTGACTGGTAGTGAGGACAGGGAGCCAGCCAGCAGATGCCTGACGGTGGGGAGGAGGGCAGGAGGGGCTACAAGGGGCATCAGGTCCTTCTGGGATGATGGGATGAGCCATCCTCCTTGATCCTGGGGATGGCTCCGTGGGCGCAGAGCAATGCCGGAGCTCCTCAAGCTGCACATGTTAAACATGAAGTGCGCTGTACATCAGTGATACCCAGCGAAGCTACAAACCATTTCCATCACAACACTGATTAACTGTTACAGGTGAACTGTAAAAAGCAATCATGAGACAACTGCGCACAGGTAAATACTGACTGGGTATTCAACAGGAGGAGTCACTCATCATCCTTCTGAATATAAAGATGTTATGTAGGGTGTATTCTTTAAAATGTCTACTAAAATAGTCACAAATGAAATGATGCACTGTCTGCTTTTTGCTTCAAATGATGAGGGGTGGGAGGAGTAGGGGGAGGGCATTTGCAACAAAACTGGCCACGAGCTTAGCAGCTGAACGTGGGTGCTGGGCATGGAAAGGGTTGTCTCCACTTCTAAATGGGCATGAAATCATCACAACAAAAGTCTGCTGAACGTGCTTGTTGTCTGACTCAGTGGGAACAACACCAGAAACCCCTGAGCCAGCAGCACCCATGGCAGGAGCTCTGGGGCCACGGGGAAGCACCCCCACGGCCTTCACAGTGGGTGCCTCTGAACAATGGGAAAAAATGACCTTCGCTGAGGTCTCTGATCTTCCCTGCTCTCAAAATGGCCAGGCCAGGGAGAAAAGAGGCGTCTGTGTTTCCTATGAAGTTTCCGCTTGGGGACTCAGCTTGAAAACACTTCTATTTGCAAGCTCAGGAGGAGTGAGCTGTCCAGGCTCACTCAGCACAAACACTCCACGGAGGAGGTGAGCTGTCCAGGCTCACTCAGCACAAACACTCCACGGAGGAGGTGACCTGTCCAGGCTCAGTCAGCACAAACACACTCCACAGAGGAGGTGACGTGTCCAGGCTCAGTCAGCACAAACGCACTCCACGGAGGAGGTGACGTGTCCAGGCTGTCAGCACAAACGCACTCCACGGAGGAGGTGACGTGTCCAGGCTCACTCAGCACAAACACTCTACAGAGGAGGTGAGCTGTCCAGGCTCACTCAGCACAAACACTCCACGGAGGAGGTGAGCTGTCCAGGCTCACTCAGCACAAACACTCCACGGAGGAGGTGACCTGTCCAGGCTCAGTCAGCACAAACACACTCCACAGAGGAGGTGACGTGTCCAGGCTCACTCAGCATAAACACTCCTTGGAGGAGGTGAGCTGTCCAGGCTCACTCAGCACAAACACTCCACGGAGGAGGTGAGCTGTCCAGGCTCACTCAGCACAAACACTCCACGGAGGAGGTGACGTGTCCAGGCTCAGTCAGCACAAACGCACTCCACGGAGGAGGTGACGTGTCCAGGCTGTCAGCACAAACGCACTCCACAGAGGAGGTGATGTGTCCAGGCTCACTCAGCACAAACACACTCCACGGAGGAGATGAGGTGCCCAGGCTCACTCAGCAGAAACACTCCACAGAGGAGGTGACGTGTCCAGGCTGTCAGCACAAACGCACTCCACGGAGGAGGTGATGTGTCCAGGCTCACTCAGCACAAACACACTCCACGGAGGAGATGAGGTGCCCAGGCTCACTCAGCAGAAACACTCCACAGAGGAGGTGACGTGTCCAGGCTCACTCAGCACAAACACACTCCATGGAGGAGGTGACGTGTCCAGGCTCAGTCAGTATAAACACACTCCACGGAGGAGATGAGGTGTCCAGGCTCACTCAGCACAAACACACTCCACGGAGGAGGTGACGTGTCCAGGCTCACTCAGCACAAACACACTCCACGGAGGAGGTGACGTGTCCAGGCTCACTCAGCACAAACACACTCCACGGAGGAGGTGACGTGTCCAGGCTCACTCAGCACAAACACACTCCACGGAGGAGGTGACGTGTCCAGGCTCACTCAGCACAAACACTCCACGGAGGAGGTGAGCTGTCCAGGCTCAGTCAGCACAAACACTCCACGGAGGAGGTGACGTGTCCAGGCTCACTCAGCACAAACACACTCCACAGAGGAGGTGACGTGTCCAGGCTCACTCAGCACAAACACTCCACGGAGGAGGTGACGTGTCCAGGCTCACTCAGCACAAACACTCCACGGAGGAGGTGACGTGTCCAGGCTCACTCAGCACAAACACTCCACGGAGGAGGTGACGTGTCCAGGCTCACTCAGCACAAACACACTCCACAGAGGAGGTGACGTGTCCAGGCTCACTCAGCACAAACACTCCACGGAGGAGGTGACGTGTCCAGGCTCACTCAGCACAAACACACTCCACGGAGGAGGTGACGTGTCCAGGCTCACTCAGCACAAACACTCCACGGAGGAGGTGAGCTGTCCAGGCTCAGTCAGCACAAACACTCCACGGAGGAGGTGACGTGTCCAGGCTCACTCAGCACAAACACACTCCACGGAGGAGGTGACGTGTCCAGGCTCACTCAGCACAAACACACTCCACAGAGGAGGTGACGTGTCCAGGCTCACTCAGCACAAACACTCCACGGAGGAGGTGACGTGTCCAGGCTCACTCAGCACAAACACTCCACGGAGGAGGTGACGTGTCCAGGCTCACTCAGCACAAACACTCCACGGAGGAGGTGACGTGTCCAGGCTCACTCAGCACAAACACACTCCACAGAGGAGGTGACGTGTCCAGGCTCACTCAGCACAAACACTCCACGGAGGAGGTGACGTGTCCAGGCTCACTCAGCACAAACACACTCCACGGAGGAGGTGACGTGTCCAGGCTCACTCAGCACAAACACTCCACGGAGGAGGTGAGCTGTCCAGGCTCAGTCAGCACAAACACTCCACGGAGGAGGTGACGTGTCCAGGCTCACTCAGCACAAACACACTCCACGGAGGAGGTGACGTGTCCAGGCTCACTCAGCACAAACACACTCCACGGAGGAGGTGACGTGTCCAGGCTCACTCAGCACAAACACTCCACGGAGGAGGTGACGTGTCCAGGCTCACTCAGCACAAACACTCCACGGAGGAGGTGAGGTGTCCAGGCTCAGTCAGCACAAACACACTCCACAGAGGAGGTGACGTGTCCAGGCTCACTCAGCAGAAACACACTCCACGGAGGAGGTGACGTGTCCAAGCTCAGTCAGTATAAACACACTCCACGCTGTAGTACCTGCAAAGGTCTCACCGGAGCCAACAGACACACACATCAGAGACTTCATTTTAAAACAGATTTAATCACTGCACAAGGCACTCCACGGAGAAGGTGAGGGGTCCAAAATAGGTCATTAGAAGAGGATCGTTTTTAGTGACCTGCTGTTGGACATTTTTGGCTAACAGAAAAAAAAATTCCTTTGTAAGCGAGTGAAGGTGCAGCATTCAGAGGGTAAATAGAAATGCTTCACTGAGGAGCAGCGAATCGCAACAGCCTGGATTCAAGCACCTGCCCACCAGGGGGAGCCAGGCAGGGGCTGAAGTCTGAGGCATCTGCGTTGCAATGTCCTTACCTGACCCAGCAAGCCAGCACCCAGGAGCCCCTGCCCTGGGGACAGAGGCCTCCTCCACCGGGAAGTGAGACAGAACCAGCCCCCACTCTCCAGGCAGCGGTGGGCTCAAAAGTGCTCAATACCAGCTCTCCGGGGGAGGCCCTGGGTCTGCCCTTCCGAGGTGTGAATGCCCTGCCACAGCCAACGCTAAGCCACCAATGTGGCACCAGAGAACCTCAGGCAGGAGAGGAGCTCAGCAAGGCACCATCAGTCAAACGTCAAATACTGTGTATTTTCCTCACACACACACAGAGCTAAACAATCCAGACCCTCTGCAACAGTACAACAGCTAGGAAGTGATGTGTGTGGGGCATCTATTGCTTTGCTTTTAATATAATTTACTTCATTACAGGTTTATAGAATTCGATTTTTAATAATGGCTGCATTTCACACCTGGCTCCCAAGTTCCTCAACAACTCACAGTCAGCGCCTGTGACAGTGTGGGCCGGGGCAGTGGCGGTGGGCCGGGCACAGGCTCCTGCTGGCCCTCTTCCTGGTGGAGACGGCAGGGACTGCAGTGCCTGGGCCTGGTTCCCCGCCTCTGAGTGTCCACTGCAGCAGCACACGCCTTCCCGAGACGGTGGCCGGGAGGTGTCGAGAATGCTGGTGTCCAGGCTCAGCACAGGCTGGACAGAGTGAGGTGACACCAGCCGGACACGGCCACTCACACAAAAGGCTTTGGCCTGTGCCAAAGAGATACAGCCGCCGGGCACACGGGTGCCACGGCACCTGGGAGGACAGGCCCATACACAGCGCTCTAAGCAACTGCAGAAAGCCAAGCAGCTCCTCAGGGCTGGCCTGGGAGCCTCTGCAGCCTGCACAATCCGGGACAAAGATCCCTGCAACAACACAACGTGCTGGACAGCAGGGGACGGACGGCAAAGGCTACGCCTCGGTGTCGGACAGCACGCTGGGGTCAGGCCTGGCTGGACACACACCATGCAGAGCACAGACGTGAACCCTGGACAGTGTCCCCAGGTTACCAGGCAGGGCTGTGAACAGACACGAGCCCCCATGGGGGTGCACATCTCCATCCATGGCTCTGAGCTTCTGCTCAGCACTTCACCCCGGGTGACAATGACACTGACATGTGACCTTGGAACAATCGGGGAAGCCACGGCCCAAAGCTGCGCATTTTCTTCACCAAGTTTCTGCAGTGAAGGAGGAGGTGCCCCTAACACAGGAAAGGAAGGCCGTCAGTGAAATACACGGGTTCTTTTATTTTAGTGCCTTTGACCTGGATGCTTCCTGGGAAGGCCCGAGAAAAGGGTCCTGGGAGAGCGTGGCAAGGAAGAGCAGGCTCACGGGCCGACCAACAAGCAGCGCGCGCTTCTGACGCGGACCCGGCCCTGCATAAGGCTCCCGGTTTCCAGGAAATGAGCAGCACAGCCCTGCCCAAGCCACGTCCCTCTGCACGGCCAAGACTCGGAGTTAAAAATAGCAACGGCCAGGCCTTGTCAGGCGTCCTCCAAAGACAAGTATCAGAGTGACCTAAAAAGGAATGACATCCTGCACAGCGCCCCAGTGAAGCCCCGTGCCAGGACAAGGCACGCAGAGGGACACGGGAATTTCTTGATAGAAAAAGGCCACTACTATTTGCCAGAGATGCCTGGAAAACACCCTGTTTAAAATCCCCACGGCCCACCGTTGCCCTGGGTGGGGGCTCTCCTCTCAACTGGGTGGTGGGCAGTTTAAAATCCCTGCTGCCCACCCTTGCCCTGGGAAGGGACCTGGGTGGAGGTCCCGTCGGGTCTGTCTGCAACGGGTGCGGGGACCCCAGGAGGAGGCCTGTCTGTGACGGACCAGACCCAGCTTCCCACATGCCCCTGGTCAGACAGCCTCCTCGAGGCACAGCCAACGGGACCAGCCAGAATGCACGGAGCAGCAGTGTGGGCAGAGGCATGTTCTTGCTTCCCTGCACACAAGACACTGTGAGTTTCCATGACCTCACCGCAGGCAGCCTGGCCAGCCCGAGTGATCTGGTGCTGCCTCGCAGCCCTGCGTGGGGCTGGGCCACTGTGGGGAGGGGTGTGGGGCCCAGTAGTCCACACCCAAGCGCAACCTGGAGTTTTCTGGGGGAGACCGCAGGTTCTACCACACTGACCACACACAGCAGCCCAGAGACAGGGCAAGTGACTTCAGCAAATGTGCAGATGGAGCCAGGAGCTGCCGCTGGAGGCGCCACGGGCAGGGCTCACTTGAACAAAGCCCGGCTCGGGCCATCCAAACTCAGGTGGATCAGTTCTAGTTTAAGAAGCATGTCCCCATAACCCCACCACCCCCGCACAAGGCAGGGCAAGGTTACGTCCAGGGTCATGGTAGGCGCGACCAAGGCCCCACCCGCTCCCCCACCCTGGCCCGGCTTCCATGATGATGACAGCAACTGTGGCCTCACACTCAGTGCATAAAGAATACCTTCTGGAAGCCTCTGAGGGAGCCCTGGCCCTGCAGCCCATCTGGAGCAAGGCAGTGGGCCAAGTCTGAAAGCCTCACGAAGGCCCCAGCTCAGCTCCCAGCTCCCCGTCTCGACGCCTGGTGATCAACTCTCCCCTCCGACCGTCCCAGTTCCTCCTTTCCACAAGACCCCACCCGCTGAAGCTTGCCCTTGCCCCGAAGGCTCCTCAAACACCTGTCTCCTCCCTCTCTTCCTGGGCTTCACAGGATCCTGAGATTTTTCACTACGAGCTCTGCTCAGCTGTGCTGCTGAGGACCCTCGCAGATGCCTTCTCCTTGCAGATACCTCTCGATCAAAGACACACGCCCCTTGTGGACATCCAACCCTCATGAACACCTTGTCCTCATGGACCTGTCTTCCTCAAGGACGACTTCCCTCGCGGACAGCTTCCCCCCGTGGACTTCTTTCCCTCATGGATGCCTTTCCCTCGTGGACGCCTTCCCCTCGTGGACACCTTTCCCTCATGGACGCCCTTCCCTCATGGACGCCCTTCCCTCATGGACGCCTTTCCCTCATGGACGCTTTCTCCTTATGATTGCCTTCCCCTGGAGGACACCCTCCCCTCATGGACGCCCTTCCCTTGTGGACACGCTCCCCTCATGGACGCTCATCTGTAGAATGTGTGGAGAGCAGCTGCGGCACAGGGCTGTCCGCATGATGCAGAGGGAAGACTGAGCCACCTGGCAGCCAGCAAACACTCACTCCACAGCCACTGACACGGGCCCCGGAGCCACACAGAGACTTCCGGAAAGAGAGGACACAGAAGAACCCTATGCTCAGGTCTCCCGGCACCCCACAGCCAATCTTCTGCTCTGCAGGCGAATGTAGCACAACTGCCTTCAAATATGTGCGATGAGATTTTTATCTTCAGCCACGTCCCTGAGTCCCTGAAAGTTCATGAAGACATGAACAGCTGCAGGGCCCTGGCTCTTGAGAGGACGGGGCCATTCGTCACCTGAAGCTGAACAGGTGGGCAGCACACTGCCCTGCGACAGAGCTGGGGCTCCCTCACGTGCAGTCCATGTTTCTGGAGCTCTGCTTAGGAAGGGAGGGCTGGGGTCAGAGGGCAGAGCAAGTTTGAGGCCACTGCTGTAGACGAGGGACCGCCCATCTGCAGTTCTGGGGACACATCAGGCGGCCAAGTGGACCCACCCTCTGCACCCAGAGGCCAAGAATGGGACGCCAGGGCGCTGCTTCAGCTGCGAGCGAGGAGGGGCCCTCCTGGCAGCCGCCTCCCCTTGCTCCCACCAGCACACGGCCACAGCTCGGTGTGAAACACTCCTGGTTCTGAAGGCCGTGCAGAAACAGATGATGTGTCTCATCAGTAACTGTGCACTGCTTACGTGTCGAAACAGCATTCTAGATACATTGGGTGAAATAAAATATATTATTAAAATAATTTCACCGATTTCTTTTTGCTTGTTAAAATAGGACTCCTCAAACTTTAAAATGACATATGCACTTTACACACCATTTCTAAGGGACGGGGCTGGGCTAGACTCTAAGAGAGAAACTTTGGACCTTCTTTCTACTGGAATTTTACATGTTCTCTTTCAATCATACAGCTCTTTATAAACGCTGTTAAACTGGCCTGTTGCTTTTCTAAGTATGTATCCCCAGTCTGCCTTTTAATCACATTTAAACTCTAACAGCCTAAGAAAAGTCCCGGAGTTTTATTTACTCTGATCCATCAGTCTTTGCCTCTACCATTCCTTCAACTATTTGGGTTTAGTCATCTGGAAAGGAAATAAACAGCTACATTTCTTTCTGTGGGTCCCCTATGCCTCCCAGAGCAACATGGAGGGAAAGAGGGCGGTGGTCACTGCAGGGCAGAGGGCTCCAGGCCCCCACAGCAGCTGGCGCTTCCTGAATGGTGCCACCGGCTGGGGAACTTACTCCACTCCTCACAGTGCCCAAGGTGAGGTGTTCCCAGCCTGTCCACATCCAGCCCATCCTGGTCAGCTCAGGCTCCATCGCAATATGCCACAGACCAGGCCACCAAAACAAGACACCTATTTCTCACAGTTCTGGAGCTGGAAGTCCGAGGCCAAGGAGCCAGCTGGTTTAGATGCTGGTGAGGGTCCTTCCTGGCTCCCAAAGCTGCCTCTGCACCTGTCCTCATGTGGCTGAGAGAGCCCACTACTGTGTCCCTTCTTGTAAGGGCACCCTTCCCATCCCAGGGGCCCACACCATAACCTCATCTAACCCAGTCACCTTCCACAGGGCCACCCCCAATCCCATCACATTGGGGATCAGAGCTCAACCTATGAACCCGGGAGGCACAATTCAGTCTACGACACCCACCCCACCCCAGTGCCAAGCATAGGACCAAACGACAGCCACACAGACTCTAGCAGAACAAGGGGCCCCTCGAGGGCAGCAGGGCACGGGCTGGGAGGTCCTCGCGCAGAGCCCCAAGGGGTCTCCCCCAGTCTCCACAGAACCGCCCGCACTGCTGTGAGCACGCTGTCCACAGGGCACAGCTGACGGCTAACGTGTGCATTCTACAGCAAACCTTGACAGTCTGTCCACAAAAACCCAAGCGCTGGCTAAAATGAACGCCCAGCCCACCTTGCGCACCTGACCGAGGGCTCTGTGCACACCCACATCTCATTCAGAACAGAGGGAAAGAATCGCACAGGCCTGGAGATCTGGAACACGCCAGTTTCCACAACTGTATGTTGATACGAGACACTTAGCGAGTCAGGGAGCCAAGACGCAGAGGACAACACCAGCCGCGGCAGTGGAGACAGCGGAGTGACCAGAGCCCCACCCAGGCTGCAGGCGTGACCGGGCGCCTCACCTGGGCAGTTCCTTGAAGCATTCAGCGCATGCCCACCCTACACCAGCAGACTCCCTGTGGAAGGGACCCAGGCAGAATGAAAGCATGTGGCCCAGGAAGCCTGTGCGTCCTCATCCACGGCAGCTTCGTTCACCTGGATATAGCCTGGGTGCCAGAGGGGACAGTGGGGAGCGCAGAGCAGGCCCCAGACAGCAGGATCCAGGACCAGTGCTCGTGCTGACAGCGACACGGAACTGTCTCAACACACTCACACGGGAAAAGCAGGCGGGCGCCACGCTCCCGGAGTCTCAGCACGTGACGTGCCAGAACAGGCAAAGCAGATCTGTGGTACCCAAGGGGCGGGGCAACCGGGAAGGGAAGGAAGGTGTAAATAGCCATCACCTCAGGTGGGCGCCAGACAGGTGTGCGCATTGGTCAAAACCAAAGAAATGTGCACCAAAGATTAATGCATTTTACTGTATATAAACTACCTCAAGTTTACAAACACACACGTGCGCGTGTGCAGACACGCATGCGCACACACACATACACACACATACATACACACACGCGCGCACACATACACACATATACACACGCGTGCACACACACATACACGCGCACGCACACATACACACACATACACACACGCACGCACATACACACAGACACACACATGCACACACATACACACACATGCACGCACGCACATACACACACATGCGCGTGCACACACATACACACGCGCACACACACATACACACATACACACGCGCGCGCGCACACACACATACACACACACTCGTGCGCGCACACACATACACACACACGCGCGCGCGGGTCCTGCCAGCCCTTGCAGGGAAGCAGCCTCGGGTGGGTGGGAAGCCGGGCGAGGCAGGATGACACCTCCCCCTCCAGAACCCCCTGCTCCATGCAACGCTCAGGACCAAGGCACACCGCTGACCTCAGCCAAAGAAAGGAGCTGAGATTCATGGAGCCTGACCTTGGTCAAGACACCTCAGGACTGGACAGAGGTCACCCCCTGACCCTGCAGCAGAGGCTCCCATGTCCCTGGGGCTGCCCCTCAGTGCCCCTCAGACAGCTGCCAGCCAATCTGAGACCCCTGTGCCTCAAGGTGCTCCCCACAGCGTCCCCTCCTAGTCTCCTCTGCCCACCCCCAACTGGTTTTTCCTGCACCTCCCAGCTGAACTGCTGTCACTGGAATCCTTATCTGGGGTGTGTTTGGGAGATCACAAACCAAGACATGGATATTTACTGACTGCCTCCCTCCCTAGCCCAGGCATTGACTTGGAAGCTGGGAAACCACAGGGTAACACAGAAAGACACAGGGCCACAGATAAGGATCCTGTGAGAAGCGGGTGTGATCAGAGGCAGCAGGGGAAAGCCTTGGGTTGAGCCACGTGAGGGGCAGGGGCAGGGGCAGGGACAGGAACAGGGAGGGGGCAGAGGTGGCCTCAGAGGGAGCAGACTGTGTGTGGTCCTGAGGCCGCAGAGCAAGGTCGGAGGGAGGGAGGGGGAGGGAGGGAGGAAATGGGGGCTTCCAAGGCTCAGGCTGCTCTGCACAGCCTGTGAGGAAACTGAGGCAGGAGCAAGAGGCCCTGCAACCAACTAAGGAGAGTGGACAGTAGACTGTGGCGTGGGACAGCGACAAAAGCCAGACACTAGAGAGCCACTGGAGGTAGCGGGACAGCGCCTGCTGACGGATGCCACATGGGAGAAGAGACAGATGCCACGGCAGTGAGTCAGCAGGAGGGTGACACTATGGGGAAAGCCGGGGCAGGGGTGGTGTGTGGAGCAGAGAATCAACAAGCCCTCTGGACACCCTAAATCAGGCAGGCCACAGGGCATCCGAGCAGCTGGAAAGGGGGGTTCAGCTTGAACAGAAATGTGGGGAGTCCTGAGCATCTATGCAGGCAATGAACAGACAGAGACCATGGCCCACATCCCAGGCACCAAACAGGTGGCCACGGGAGGAACTGCAGCACAGAAGACAGAGGAGCTGCCAAAGGGAAATGCACAATTTCCCAAGTGCAGACACGCTGGTGGGCAGGCGGCAAGCTCACACTTCAAACTCCTTCCAAGCCCCCAGGCCCCTGCAAGGAGCACTCATTCCCATGCCCGGAGTCCCATCTCTTCCACGTGACCCACACATGGAACCACGCAGCAGAGGCGGGGTCACAGGGGAAGCGGCTGTGAACATTTGCTTCAGAATTCCACGTGAATCACGTCAGCTGGTGAGCAGGAGCGAGGTGTGTGGGTCACCGGGTGGTCCCACATCCAACTTATAGGAAATGACGGTTTCCCCAGTGGCCTCACCGCTCTGCAGGGCCAGCGGTACGCATGGGACTCCCAAGGGGCCTGCATCTTCCTCAGCACTAAGCACTGTCAGGGTTTTACACCAGTCTAATTTCAGGCACGTACTGATCACGTTGCTCTAACATGCATCTCCCGGAAGACTGCTGATGGTGAGCATCAGCTCACACGCACCCGCCGTGTGCATTCTCGCCTTCGGTGAAGTATCTGGTAAAACCTTTCACCTAATCTTTAAATTGAGTTCTTTGCCTTCTTATTACTGACTTTTTAGAGTTCTTCGTATATTCTAGATACAAGTCCTTCATCAAACATGTAATTTGCAAATATTTTCCTCCAATCTGTGACATGTCTTTTCATTCTTTTCTCAGTGTCTTAACAAAGAGCAGTTCCTAATTATGATAAACTCTAATTTGCCAATTCTTTTCTTTTATTAATTGCGCTTTTTCTGTTGCGTTTAAGAAATCTTTGCCTAATCCAAGGTCAAAAAGGTTTTCTCTTAGGTTTCCTTCTAGAACTTCTGTACTTTTAAGATTCATATTTAGTTTTAAGATCCATTTTCAGCTAGTTTTTGTATATGGTACAAAATACACAAATCATCAGCTCTCTGCATGTGGAAGTCCTATTGTTCCTGCAGTTTGTTGACAACTGTTGTTCCTTTAACAAACTGCCTTCACCCCTCGGTCACTTGGAACTGGCTTTGGGAGCCTAGTTCTTAGCCTCTTTTCTGTTCCACGGATCTGCATTTCTGTGCTTTTGCCAAGAGCAAAGTCACCGCTGTGACCGCTGGAGCCTTATGGTGTCTTCACATCCGAAGGTAAGTCCCCAAACGTCGGTCCGTTTTTACCTTTTCACTGTTCTGGCTGTTCTAGTTCCTTTGCTGTCCCATGTGTATTTTAGAATAATCTTCTAGACTTCCACAAAAGAAAAAAAATCCTGCTGAGATTTTGGTCGCAGCTGCATTCACTCAGTAGATCGGCCACCGCAGAACGAACATGTTAGTGTGACTGATCCTCCAATCCGTGAACGTGGTGCATTTCCCAAGTTCTTTATACCTTCTCTGATTCTTCCATCGTGTTTCATAGTTTTCAGTATACAGAAACTGACATATTTTATCAATTTATACCCAAGTATTTGATTTTACTGCTATTGTAAATACTTTTTTAAAATAAATTTCCAATTATTGATGGCTAATATAAAAAAGATGTTTCCATACTGACCTTGTATGTTGAAAACTAAATAAATCTACTTAATAGTAATAGTGAACTTTTATGGATTCCTTAAGTTTTTCTAAATAGTCCATCATGTCTTCTACCAATAAAGTTCTATTTCTTCCTTTCAGCTCTGTATGACTTATGTTTCATTTTGTGAAAGGAAAATCAATCTTGGAAACAGAATCACTAAGCCCAAGGGAAAAATTAAGCTGGGAACGGCTGAGGCAAACCTCCCTCCTGTTTTGCTGCTAAATAAAAGAGCTACAAAGATAAAAGGAAATCGACATACCCCCTCACAATTTGCCCACAGGGTAATTCCTTAGGGACAAAAGACAGACAGAACTCAAAGCCCCCCCTCCCAGGCTCCCCTGAGACAAACACGTCTGATTGCTTCTTCTGCCCTGTTGCTTCACTGAACCAGATAAGGCATAAGTGACTATTCCTCCACCCTCTCACATGTAAGCTGTGTATTCAGTAAAAGTCTAAGCAGAGACTCAAAAGAATACAACCTTGGTCTCTTATCTATCTACGACCTGAAAGCCTCTCCCCTGCTTCAAGCCGTCCCACCTTTCCAGACCAAACCAATGTTCATTAATACGTATTGACTGATGGCTCACGTGTAAAACCAAGCTGTGCCCCAATCACCGTACGCACATGTCATCAGAACCTCCTGAGGCTGCATCACAGGAGTATCCTTAACCTTGGCCAAACAGAATTCCTCCCTCGGTTGAGACCTGTCTCCAGTATGGTGGGTTCACACCTTCCTGCCCTACTGTGCCGGCTGAGACCTTCGGAACCACGCTGCATGGGAGAAGCGAGACCAGGCAGCCTCGCCCTGTCCCTGTCTTCAGGTAAGTAAGCATTTCCTCTTGCATAGTTTAAGTGTGATGTGAGCTGTCGGGCTCTGTGGATACTCTTTACAGGATGAGAATGCTCTTTGCTATTCCCAGTTTTCGAAGAGCTTTTATCAGAAATGGTTACAGAATTGTGTCAAATGCTTTTTCTACATCTATTGAGATGCTTGTATGGCTTTTCTTCCTCAGTCAGTTGACATGGTAAATTCTGTGGATTGATTCTTGAATGTTAAATGAACCCAGGCTTGCATCCCTTGATCAGCGAACTTTAAAATGATTTTTGCATTTACTCTCACGGGGATGCTGGTCTGTATTTATCTAACGTGCACACCACAGAATAATTCAAAAAGGATAATCTGCGGCTCAATTCTCTTGGAAAGTTTCTGCAGAGTTTCTAATCTTTCTTGTTTAAATATAGAATTCCCCCGTGGAGCCGTCTGTGTCAGGAGGGATTCTGTGGAAAGGTAATGGGCAAAAGTTTAACTGAAGAGACACCGGGCTACTGAGTTCATTAACCCTTCTTGATACGTTTGTTTTTCCCAGAAACAAAGTTTCTTTCATATAAAATTTCAAGTTTATTGGCAAAAATTATATTAATACTCCCTTCACATCAGTATTCCCATTAGGCATGATATGCTTCAGCACAGAACTTAGCTGCATTCTGTTCATGCCCTAGGGATAGTGGAAATTTGAGCCAAAGCATGATCATTTAGGGTACTTGATGGAAGAAACTTCTAAGCAGCAAAGTGCCCAGCAAAGACGTGGCCTGCCTGCCTCTAACAGCCTACACCTGGATGTAGCAGCAAAGACGTGGCCTGCCTGCTCCTAACAGCCTACACCTGGACGTAGCAGCAAAGACGTGGCCTGCCTGCTCCTAACAGCCTACACCTGGAAGTAGCAGCAAAGACGTGGCCTGCCTGCCTCTAACAGCCTACACCTGGACGTAGCAGCAAAGACGTGGCCTGCCTCTAACAGCCTACACCTGGATGTAGCAGCAAAGACGTGGCCTGCTCCTAACAGCCTACACCTGGAGGTAGCAGCAAAGACGTGGCCTGCCTGCCCCTAACAGCCTACACCTGGAAGTAGCAGCAAAGACGTGGCCTGCCTGCCCCTAACAGCCTACACCTGGAAGTAGCAGCAAAGACGTGGCCTGCCTGCCTCTAACAGCCTACACCTGGAAATAGCAGCAAAGACGTGGCCTGCCTGCTCCTAACAGCCTACACCTGGAAGTAGCAGCAAAGACGTGGCCTGCCTGCCTCTAACAGCCTACACCTGGAAATAGCAGCAAAGACGTGGCCTGCCTGCCTCTGACAGCCTACACCTGGAAGTAGCAGCAAAGACGTGGCCTGCCTGCCTCTAACAGCCTACACCTGGAAATAGCAGCAAAGACGTGGCCTGCCTCTAACAGCCTACACCTGGATGTAGCAGCAAAGACGTGGCCTGCCTGCCTCTAACAGCCTACACCTGGAAGTAGCAGCAAAGACGTGGCCTGCCTGCCTCTAACAGCCTACACCTGGATGTAGCAGCAAAGACGTGGCCTGCCTGCCCCTAACAGCCTACACATGGAAGTAGCAGCAAAGACGTGGCCTGCCTGCCTCTAACAGCCTACACCTGGAAGTAGCAGCAAAGACGTGGCCTGCCTGCCTCTAACAGCCTACACCTGGAAATAGCAGCAAAGACGTGGCCTGCCTCTAACAGCCTACACCTGGAAGTAGCAGCAAAGACGTGGCCTGCCTGCCTCTAACAGCCTACACCTGGATGTAGCAGCAAAGACGTGGCCTGCCTGCCCCTAACAGCCTACACCTGGAAGTAGCAGCAAAGACGTGGCCTGCCTGCCCCTAACAGCCTACACCTGGAAGTAGCAGCAAAGACGTGGCCTGCCTGCCTCTAACAGCCTACACCTGGAAGTAGCAGCAAAGACGTGGCCTGCCTGCCTCTAACAGCCTACACCTGGAAATAGCAGCAAAGACGTGGCCTGCCTGCTCCTAACAGCCTACACCTGGAAGTAGCAGCAAAGACGTGGCCTGCCTGCCTCTAACAGCCTACACCTGGAAATAGCAGCAAAGACGTGGCCTGCCTGCCTCTGACAGCCTACACCTGGAAGTAGCAGCAAAGACGTGGCCTGCCTGCCTCTAACAGCCTACACCTGGAAATAGCAGCAAAGACGTGGCCTGCCTCTAACAGCCTACACCTGGATGTAGCAGCAAAGACGTGGCCTGCCTGCCTCTAACAGCCTACACCTGGAAATAGCAGCAAAGACGTGGCCTGCCTGCCCCTAACAGCCTACAACTGGATGTAGCAGCAAAGACTGTGGCCTGCCTGCCTCTAACGGCCTACACCTGGAAATAGCAGCAAAGACGTGGCCTGCCTGCTCCTAACAGCCTACACCTGGAAATAGCAGCAAAGAAACGACTTAATGTTGGAACTTATATTTAAAAGAAAAGCAGAGCATAAAAGTCTGAAAACTTTGCATCCTGGCCATGTAGCAAAGAAAGAAAAAGCTTTTTCAGGAAATAAATTCAAAAGACTGTAAAGAACCACTTGCTAGAGATATCTGCATAACTAAAAAGGGGTCAAGTGCCAACAGTCAAGACAGTGAAACAAAGACCTTGAAGGCATTTCAGAGACCTTGGCGGTGGCTCCTCCGATCAGAGTCCTGAGGTACAGGAGGAAAGAGTGGTTTCCTGGGCCAGAGCCAGGGCCTGGCTGTCCTGTGCAGCTTCGGGTCAATACTCCCCCATATCCAGGCAGTTCCAGCTCCAGCCTCAGCCCAGGCTGCCACTTTGGAAAATGAAAGCCCATGGTGTTAAGGCTGTAGGTGCACAGAAAGCAAGAGTGAAGAACGTCAGCTGGGTGCAGTGGCTCACACCTGTAATCCCAGCACCCGAGGCGGGTGGATCACTGGAGGTCAAAAGTTCAAGAACAGCCTGGCCAATATGGTAAAACCCCATCTCTACTAAAAATACAAAATTAGCTGGGCGTGGTGGCGCACACCTGTAATCCCAGCTACTCAACAGGCTGAGGCAGGAGAATTGCTTGAACGTGGGAGGCAGAAGTTGCAGGGAGCCAAGATCACACCCCTACACTCCAGTCTGGGTGACAGGATGTATAAGAAAGCCGAGATGCCCAGGCAAAAGCCCGCTGCAGGGATGGAGCCCTCACAGAGAGCCTCCATGAGGGCAGTGTCAAGGGGAAATGTGGGGCCTGAGCCCCAGAGAGAGTCCCCAGTGGAGCACTGCATAGTGGAGCTGTGACAAGTGGGCCACTGTCCTCCAGATCCCAAAGTGGTATATGACTGGCAGCTTGTACCCTGTGCCTGGAAAAGCCACAGGTATTCAACTCCAACCTACGACAGCAGTCCTGGGGGCCAAACCCTGCAAAGCCACAGAGGCAGAGCTGCCTCAGGAGCCCACCCCTTGAGCCTGTGTGCCGAGTATGGGAAACAGAATCAGGAGATTATTTTGGAGCTTTAAGATTTCATAACTGCCCTACTGGATTTTAAACTTGCCTGGGCCCTGTAGCCATTTCTTTTGGCTCATTTCTCCCTTTTGAAACAGGAAGGTTTACCCAATACCTATATCCCCATTGCATCTTGGGATCAAATAACTTGTGTTTGATTTTTCAGGCTCACAGGTAGAAAGAACGTGCCTTGTCTCGGAGAAGCCATGGGACTTTTCAGTTAACGCTGGAACGAGTCAACACTTTGTGGGGGTGGACTACTGAGAAGGGATGAGTGTAATTTTGAAATGTGAGAAGAAGATGAGATCTGGGAGGGGCCACGGCAGAATGACATGCTTTGTACATCTATCCCCACCCAAATCTCATGTTAAAATTAAGGCCTAACCATATAATAAAATATTCTGAAGCTACCAAGATAGGCAGCACATATTAATTCACAAAGGTTTCCCAGCTTACAAAAAAGGCAGAGAGAGTACACTGTAAACACACATATCCGTGGCCCACCTGTGGACTGCACACCTGCCCACAGCCACACAGGCAGACGCATGTGACGGGGTGTACATCATGCTGCAGGTAAGCTGGGAAGGAAAGAATGTTGATCCCTTTCTACTGTGATCAGTATCCTCAGACTGCTACGTGGCAATCAGCTGCTCCACACACGTTGTATGCCAGATGCAGTCATGTGCTTGGCACAGCCAGAAGCTTCCCTCTGTGCACTGTCTTTCTCAACTGGAAGAAGGTCAGAATGGATGTCCTGGCTACATCACCTGCAGCCTAAGGTCTCAAGACTGGCACTGGCCAGAGCTACAGGAGAGCCAGCACCCCACATCCCCCACACCACATCCCTTGCCATCACGACATGCCACTCCCACATCATCACCATATCCCTGACACTGCATCCTCCATTCCACATCCACACACCACCTCCATCACCACCACATCCAACTCCACGTCACCTCATCCCATGTCACCACCTCATCCCTGTCACCAACACATCCCATGTCACCTCATCCCCATCACCATCCCAACACATCCCATGTCACCACCAACCATCCCCATCACCATCACATCCCATGTCACCACATCCCCCACACCACATCCCACACACCACCACATCCCATCACTACCACATCCCACATCACCACCTCATCCCCTATCACCAACACATACTGTGTCACCACCACATCCTACACACTACAACCCAACCACAACCACATCCCATCACCACGCCCTGTGTCACCACCACATTCCCCCACCACGCCCCCCACCACACCCCCACCGTACCCTGCATGCCCCGCACCGCATCCTGCATACTCACCACTCCCTCCCTTGATACTGGGTCACAACTGACAAAGCACGGGCACCTCCCACCACAGCCTCCTCCCACACCACACTGTGGCTCTCTCAGGGCCCACCTGCCTCCTGGTCTGACGTAAGCAGCATCCCCTCCAGTGACTACAGGGACAGGAAGGAGGAAGCCACAGCCACCGACCACAGGCACCAGCCACGAGCATCCCCATACATGCTCCTAAAAGGACGCACATGACCCTCCCACACCGCTCCCCACAGGACCGGGAAGTGGCAGCCACAGAGGTACAGCCCATCACCACAGGAGGTGAGCCCCTGTTCCCCGGGGCAGGGTCTCAGGTGCCAGACCCGCCAGGCTGCCTCCCCCCAGCTGAGGCTGGGGCATAGCTCGAAGATGCAGCAAAAGAGGCAAGAGGCCTCCCAGCAGCTCAGAGCAGCAGACACCCCTTGCCCCAGTCCTGGGCCTCCCACCCCTCAGTCTCCAGCCAGCTCCTCCACACACCCAGTGCCCACTCTGTCCCCAACGCCCTCCCCTACTCCTGGGTCTTTTTGGCTTCGAGCAAGGACGCCCACCTCAGTCCCAGCTGCCCACTGCCCAGCAAGGCCAGTTCCTACCCCGAAGACGGGGCCCTGGAGTGAAGAATACAGCTGTGCCCGGCCCAGCTGCTTCACCAGGAGCAGAAATGCAGACACAAAGCTATGCATCGAATACAGGCTGGGTCCCATCCCTGCACTCAAAACAGCACAGTAAGCTTCCTTCCAGGCTCAGGAGCCTCCCAGCACCCAGCAGCCACTTCCTCCAACTCCGCTGAGCAGCTGCCATGGGCCTTCCACTGGAGACACATATCGGTTTGAAAGGAAACTCAGTGGGCAGAAAAGCCACGTGTGAAAGCCACACCGAAGTCTTCCTCACACAGCATCCCATCTGCCTCCAGGGTGCACATCTTGAAAAGGCTAATACCAGCAGACACAGCCTGAGCGGGTTCCAGATGCCTCGCTCGGAAGACAGGCAAGGAGGAATACGGGAAGCTTCTGAGATGAAGATCTCCAGCGTGGCCCGGGGGCCGAGGAGTGCTGGTAACTGAGAGCAACTCGGGGGACGCAATCTGGCCACTGTGGGGACAGAGCGCAGCAGCTCCAGGCCCGCGACAGAACGCCACAGCCTGCGGGGCCTATGCCACATATGTTTACTCTACACGGCACTTGAAGCTGGCAGGATGAGAGTAAGGCCAGCCGATTCCACTTGGAGGGTCCATTCCTCCCAGACGGCACCTTCTCGCTATGTGCTCGCAGGACAGAAGGGGCGAGGCAGCTCTCGGCCTCTTCCATAAGGGTGCTGCCCCCACTCACTCACGGGGATGGAGTCCTTGTGACCTAATCAGCCTCCTGAGGCCACACCTTGGAGGCAGGATATTAGCACAGGACTGTGGGAGGGGCTGCAGCATTCTGAAGACAGCAGTCGGGTTGGCTCTGGCGTTTGGGGCCTGAGCCGCTCCTGACGTGGAGAAGATTCTGGAACTCCTGGTGATGAGTCTGCAAGTCTGATTCTCAGGAAAGAAGATGAAGCCCGGATGGGTGGACAGGACAGAGAGAAGAGGCCAGCACAGGGTGGCGCAAGGCTCTGCAGCTTTGTTTGTTTGTTTATTTTTTTTTGAGACAGGGTCTCACTCTATCGCCCATGCTGGAGTGCAGTGGCACAATTTTGGCTCACTGCAACCTCTGCCACCTGGGTTCAGGCGATTCTCCTGTCTCAGCCTCCTGAGTAGCTGGAACTACAGACACACACCACCGCACCTGGCTAATTTTTTGTATATTTAATAGAGACAGGGTTTCATCATGTTGGCCAGGCTGGTCTCGAACTCCTGACCTCAAGTGATCCGCCCTCCTCGGCCTCCCAAAGTGCTGGGATTGCAGGCGTGAGCCACCACACCTGGCCAGGCTCTGCATGTTTGAGAAGGTGTGCCAAGCTCTGTGGTGCCAGGTTGAGTTCAGGACCTAACCCTCGAGAGCAGTGGATCCACAAGGCCTTGAGGAGCAATGGAGGCACACACAGTCTGCTCTCCTCTGTCTCCTGCACTCTGCACAGGGATTGAGTTCTACAGAAAGGTTTCTATAAAACCATGAAGGTCATATTTAGTTCTTCCACATACAAAAGCTACTTGTTCAAGGCTATTTTGAAAAATAAAATAATTGTATAATAGAAACTCTAGGATTTAAAAAAAAAAAACAGGCCGAGGACCAGTGTCGAGATGTCTCCTCCACCTCTGGCCCTTGGCTGCTGGCACGATGGGCTCTGGCCACGGGCACCCCCAGGAACCTGACCCTGCCCTGGGCAAGGCCTACTCACTGCCAGAAACCCACCAGCCCGTCCCCTCAGCACAGTGGCTGAACTGGCTGACCGCCTAAGAAACCAAGTCAGGCTAAAAACGCATGAGGGTGGGGACTGGGGTTGAAATCTTACTTTTGAGATATGTGTTTTCTAAGTGTCACTGAAATTTCTTCCTTCTGGAGGCTTCTTCCAAGAAAACCAAGAAAATTTGGTTTTGCAACCAGGAAAAATCACACATTGCACAGAGCAAACCATCATTCACGACTTTTCATCACAAATGACGCTACCGACTTTCATGAAGGTCAAGTATCCAGAAAGGACACCAGGTACTGCTGGCACCTCCAAGAGCCCTGCCCGCCGTTCTGTCGGCGTAAAAGTTTAAAGGTGGCTGTAATCCCAGCACTTTGGGTGGCCGAGGAGGGTGGATCACGAGGTCAAGAGATCGAGACCATCCTGGCCAACACGGTGAAACCCCGCCTCTACTAAAAATACAAAAAATTTAGTCGGGTGTGGTGGCAAGTGCCTGTGGTCCCAGCTACTCGGGAGGCTGAGGCGGACAAATCGCTTGAACCCAGGAGGCGGAGGTTGCAGTGAGCCGAGATTGCGCCACTGCACTCCAGCCTGACAGAGCAAGACTCCGCCTCAAAAGAAAAAAAAGAAAAAAAGGAAAAGGGAGAGAAATGGAAGAAAATTAGGACTGGTGCAGGGGACTCTGGGTGGCCTGAGCCTTGGGTCTGAGGCCTGTGCTTCCCAAGACTGCCCTTCTCCACACCCCCCCATCCCCCTCACCCCCGCCTTGCAGATGGAGACGGCCCCTCGCTGAGCAGGCTGCAGACAAATCCACAGGA
Source organism: Callithrix jacchus (assembly GCF_049354715.1). Lineage (NCBI taxonomy): Eukaryota > Metazoa > Chordata > Mammalia > Primates > Cebidae > Callithrix > Callithrix jacchus. Next base: position 125,934,032 of record NC_133513.1, on the reverse strand, counting down.
ATCGTCCCTGCTCCATAGGAGGGAGCAACCCATCCCCACTGTGACCCCTCCTGGATATACCCAAAACCCATAAAGAATTCCCAATTCCCCTACTGCCCCAAGGCCTCTGTTTTTAAAACAAACAAACGAAAGCCTTAGCCTAACCTGGCAGCTGTTTTTGCCAAAAATAACACAAACCCAGGAAGCCTAGAGAGCTAGACCCGGGCTCTGGCCACAGCCCAGCCCCTCAGAGCCACGGGCCACACATACCGCCAGGCAAGGGACAAGGTCCCCTCCAGCCAGCCCCACTGTCCCGAGACGGGCAAAACCAGGAGGGGGACCAGGCCCTGACCCAGACCGCCAGCAGCCAGCTTGGAGTGGGCCTCAGAGTGCCAGGGCACCTGGACATCCTCCCCAAACCCCCACAAAACACAACTTCACAACTAACTCAACAGGACAGAAAATGGAGAGGAAGGGTTCACCATGTGATGAGACCTCATTTCTCTATCCCAGACCTCCCCTGAAGGGCCTCTCCCCTGCGCTCCTCACCTCTCCCCCTCCCCTGACAGGGCCTCTCCCCTGTGCTCCTCACCTCTCCCCCTCCCCTGACAGGGCCTTTCCCCTGCACTCCTCACCTCCCCCGCTCCCCTGCGCTCCTCACCTCCCCCGCCCCCCACAGGGCCTCTCCCCTGTGCTCCTGACCTCTCCCCCTCCCATGACAGGGCCTCTCCCCTGTACTAGTCACCTCTCCCCGTCCCGACAGGGCATCTCCCCTGCGCTCCTCACCTCTGCCCTCCCCTGACAGGGCCTCTCCCCTGCACTCCTCGCCTCTCCCCTCTTCCCTGACAGGGCCTCTCCCCTGCACTCCTCACCTCTGCCCTCCCCTGACAGGGCCTCTCCCCTGCACTCCTCGCCTCTCCCCTCTCCCCTGACAGGGCCTCTCCCCTGTGCTCCTCACATCTCCCCCTCCCCTGACAGGGCCTCTCCCCTGTGCTCCTCACCTCTCCCCCTCCCCTGAGAGGGCCTCTCCCCTGCGCTCCTCACCTCCCTCCCTCCCCTGACAGGGCCTCTCCCCTGCACTCCTCACCTCTCCCCCCTCCCCTGACACGGCCTCTCCCCTGTGCTCCTCACCTCCCTCCCTCCCCTGACAGGGCCGCTCCCCTGCACTCCTCACCTCTCCCCCGTCCCCTGACACGGCCTCTCCCCTGTGCTCCTCACCTCCCTCCCTCCCCTGACAGGGCCTCTCCCCTGCACTCCTCACCTCTCCCCCCTCCCCTGACAGGGCCTCTCCCCTGTGCTCCTCACCTCCCTCCCTCCCCTGACAGGGCCTCTCCCCTGCACTCCTCACCTCCTGAGATCCTCCTAACTGCTGACCTCCCCTGTCCCAATCTCAAAGGACCTCCTTCCAGATGTTGTTCCTGTTTGGGTCTCAGCTGCTCTCCCAGGGATCTGCCTTCATCCCACCCCAAACCCAACCGTAAACCCTGGGGAACAAGAGCTTCTTTGGTGTCAGTTAGTGAGCAATGGACACCAGCTTCCACATCCCGAGGCAGATGCAGCCATCTGGACGGTGGGGAGTGGAGCAGAGGGGCTGCCATGGCCCAACCCACAGGGCTGAGCTTCAGTGAAATGTGGATGGCTCAGCCCCAACCAACCCAACGCTGGGCGGTCCGCACAGTCCCCATGTCGCCCAGCATCGGCTGCAGCCCTGGAGCAGCCCTGGGTCTCCCACCACACCTACCCCGAGTGAGCTGGATGGGGCCACAGGCCGGCGTCCACTGGCAGGTTTTCTGGGTCACTTGCAGTTCTCTGCAAGGCCCCATGACCCAGGGCCAGGACCTCTCTGGGAAAGTCCAGTACATGGCCCACCCTGAAGGGAATCTACGAGGCCTGCAGGCCCAGAGCTGGCCTGGGGCAACCCCTACTTCCTGTTCATGAAACACCCCCCTCCCCTGCCCACTGGGCTCTGCAGAGCTGCAGGAACAGAGGGGACCCAGAACTCGGGGCACCTAGGGCACAGGGAAACAACTACCAGGGGCAAGAGTGTGGGGACGGGGACTTCCCCACATGGACCTTTCTGGTCCCTCACAGGTGGGGCTCACCTGCCCCTCCATGAGGCAGAAGAGGCCTTTGGAGCCTCAGGTAGAGCCTGGTCGCCACCCACTGTGAGGAAGCCCAGGGTTTGTGGGGAGCTGTGGCCGGGACCTTGTGCCCGCCGTGGCTGTATCACACCATCAGGAACTGGGGATCAGGCCCGAGCGCTGCAAATGTCTCCTAAAATCCTGCTCCTGAGGGACAGCAGCTGGCTTGATTGAGACAAAATTAAAATATGACAAAAATAAAATAAACCAAGAAAAAAGCAGCAGACAGTTTTCAAAAGGACCAAAGAGAAAACACCAGAACACAGAACAGATTCTGATTTCAGCCATGAACGTGGCAGGGTCTGCTCCTGGCTGGTCACACACACCCACACATTCAATGGAAAACCTGTGGGTCCTGGAGGGGAGAGACGCCGTGAAAGAACGGAGGCTTTGCAGGGACGTGTGTCTCCCTGAGTGGCGCAGGCATCAAGACCCACTCTCCAGGCAAGCCTACCCCCTACGCTGGACCCACGTGAGTCGGCATGCAGGACAGGGACGGCAAGAGCCCCCCGGGGGTGGTGTGGCAGCTTCCATTCCTGGAGGGGAGAGACGCCGTGAAAGAACGGAGGCTTTGCAGGGACGTGTGTCTCCCTGAGAGGCGCAGGCATCAAGACCCACTCTCGAGGCAAGCCTACCCCCTGTGCTGGACCCACGTGAGTCGGCATGCAGGACAGGGACGGCAAGAGCCCCCCGGGGGTGGTGTGGCAGCTTCCATTCCTGGAACGTCCTGTTTCTCGAAGTGAGCACTGAGCAGACAAGGTCAGCAATTACAACTAAATTCATCATAGCTATTTTTTCCATTTGCAAATATACCACGTTTTCAAAGGGGAGAAAATGTCTCTCATCTGCACATCCAACTGCAGACTCTAGAGATGTCAGGCCCCTGTGGGACAATGGCTTCCTCATCACATGGGTGCTAAGCACACACACACACGGGCACAAAACACGCACACGCACATGTGCACACACATTCCCACACAGACACACACAACACACATGTACACGTGCACAGACACGCAGACACACATGCATACACAGTCACGCACATACACACACGCTGCTCTCCCTGTGGAGGGACTTGGATGCCAGCTACAGAAACACTCGTTCCATGCCGAGGGCCTCACCACGAGGCGGGTAGGGCACAGGCCCTAGGACAGAGGTCCCCAGCTCTCCCGGCTGCCCCAGGTCGGACCACCCACAGGTCCCACACACTCATCCCCACATCCCCACCACTCAGACCTCCAGTCTGGCTTCCTCAACCCCCATCCAACCGACAGCCAGACACACCTGGGAACCAGAATTTCAGTCCTCGGCTCAGCCCTTGCCGTGGGTTCGAGCACGTGAGCAGCTCCCCCGTTCAGGCTGGCCACCCCACCCAACGCTGACCTCCCCGCCAGCCCCTGGAGCTAAGCCCAGCCACTGTCATGCCCATGGCCACATCGCCCTCCTCACCAAGAGCCCAGAGGGCCTCCCTCCATGCGCCCAGTCCTCAGAGAGGCCTCTGGTGCCACCCTACAGGCATGCATGCTCGGCCCCAGGCCCCAGGCAGTCCTGCCAGGAAGACCTGCAAGGGCAGCGCCCCCTGTCTCTTCACAGTGACATCTGCAGCACCGAGCCAGAGCACAGCCCAGCGCCGAGCTCCATAAATACCTGCCCCACATTAGATGGGGGTGGGGGAGAGGGTCTGTGGCTCAACCTGGCAGTGCCAGCCCGAAACCCTCTGACTGGTCACCTCCCCCAGCCAGAGCCCACTCTCTTTGCAGAGTCACCTCAGCCTCCCAAAGCCCTCCGGACCAGTCACCTCCCACAACCTGGCACCCACTCTCTGCACAGAGCCACCCTGCACCCCCCACAAAAACCTCCAGACCATTCACCTCCCACAGCCCAGCACCTACTCTCTGCCCAGAGCCACGTCAGCACCCGTAAAACCCTCCGGACCAGTCACGTTCCACAGCCTGGCACCCACTCTCTGCACAGAGCCACCCCGGCACCCCTAAAACCCTCCAGACCAGTCACCTCCCACAGCCCGGCATCCACTCTCTGTACAGAGTCACCCTGCAAACCCTCCGGACCATCACCTCCCCCGGCCCACTGTCCACTCTCTACACAGAGTCACCCTGCAAACCCTCCAGACCATCACCTCCCCCAGCCCGGCATCCACTCTCTGGACAGTCACCCTGCAAACCCTCCGGACCATCACCTCCCCCGGCCCACTGTCCACTCTCTACACAGAGCCACCCCAGCCCCTCAAGCAGCCTTGCCACCTGTCTGGCCCCCACGCAGCCCTGTACTTCACAGACTGGACCTGCTGAAAAGAGCACCCAGCCTCATTGCCAGTTCTCCATGGCCCCACCAGGGATGCTGACCCAGCCCCAGAGGGAGCCCCAGGTTCTCTGAACCCCACGGGGAGTGGGCAGGGAGCCGGAATGTGGACAGTGAGCCAGAGGAGGATCTGCCAGGTCCACTGGGAGGCAGGCAGTGGACTGACTGTAACACAGAAACGTGGAGCCTGGCACAGGCGGCAGAGCCCAGAGACCCGGCGACAGCCCAGGCCTGAGCTCCTCACAGACAAACCAGACTCCACATAGGAACACCAGAGCAAAAAGGCTCCTCATTGCTCAGTCATGAATGCAAAAGAACATGCTTCAGTGACTCTTACCTGGTAAAACTCCCGAAGCCAGTTCTTCTGCAGGTTTTCTGGCTGCAAATTAACAAGAAAAAGAAAAGTCAGTCAGAGCGATGGCACAGCCCAAACAGAGCCAGGAGAAGCTCCTATGAAGACATGGGGTGGCCTCATAGCAGAAGCCAGGGAGCCCAATCCCCCACGGGGACCCAGCTCCATCCACACAGAAACCCAGTCCCACGGGGGACCCAGCTCCATCCCCACGGGAAACCCAGTCCCACGGGGGACCCAGCTCCATCCCCACGGGAAATCCAGTCCCACGGGGGACCCAGCTCCATCCCCACGGGAAACCCAGTCCCACAGGACCCAGCTCCACATGAGGGGCTCCACCCTGAAGGCTGTCACAGGGACGTGGCGCACAATGTGGTCTGTCCTACCAAAGCCGGGGCAGAATCCCGGGGCCCCCACATGGGTGGCAAGGAGGGGAAAGCCCTGTGTTGCTCCAGCCTCCATGCCTCCCAGGGAAGAGATGGCTCAGCCAGTAACCTGGCTCCAACAAGAAGATGGTGGCGCCTTTTCATGCCTGCCCCCACCTGGGCCAAAGCCCCTTCACGGGGAACTAGAGAAGCCATGCTTTGCGGAGCATGAAACATCACGGTCGCACATGGGCATTTCTGTGTCTGGGGTGGAGAGGAGAGAGGCAGGAAGGGGCTTTTACAGGGTCGCACATATGTGTCTGGGGTGGAGAGGAGAGAGGCAGGAAGGGGCTTTTACAGGGTCGCACATGGGCATTTCTGTGTCTGGGGTGGAGAGGAGAGAGGAAGGAAGGGGCTTTTACAGGGTCGCACATGGGCATTTCTGTGTCTGGGGTGGAGAGGAGAGAGGCAGGAAGGGGCTTTTACAGGGTCGCACATGGGCATTTCTGTGTCTGGGGTGGAGAGGAGAGAGGCAGGAAGGGGCTTTTACAGGGTCGCACATGGGCATTTCTGTGTCTGGGGTGGAGAGGAGAGAGGCAGGAAGGGGCTTTTACAGGGTCGCACATGGGCATTTCTGTGTCTGGGGTGGAGAGGAGAGAGGCAGGAAGGGGCTTTTACAGGGTCGCACATGGGCATTTCTGTGTCTGGGGTGGAGAGGAGAGAGGCAGGAAGGGGCTTTTACAGGGTCGCACATGGGCATTTCTGTGTCGGGTGGAGAGGAGAGAGGCAGGAAGGGGCTTTTACAGGGTCGCACATGGGCATTTCTGTGTCGGGTGGAGAGGAGAGAGGCAGGAAGGGGCTTTTACAGGGTCGCACATGGGCATTTCTGTGTCGGGTGGAGAGGAGAGAGGCAGGAAGGGGCTTTTACAGGGTCAGTCCAATTGTCAGGAGCTTCAGGAAGCACCTTCTACAGCTGTCAACAGAAACCCTACCCCACGCCACATGCATGGGCGTGCACGCCAGGAAACTCCAGCCCCGCCACAGCGACCCAGGACCCAGGACCCAGGAAGCTCCTGGACAGACTCGGAGGAGGCAGGTGCAGGCCTGAAAATGCTGCTGCTTGAGGAGAAGGGACAGCCCAGCTGCTCTCCCGCCCTGACAGCTGCGCTGAGCCCCAGGCCACCTGGCTGCTCCTGAGCGCTGTGCCATGCCGGCAAGGGTAGCACAGCCCTTCAAACCCTAGAGTGGGGAGGTCCCCAGCCGAAGCACCAGGCCAAGCACTCGCCTGTGTGGTTCCAGCCACCCACGCTCAGGAAGCACCCCAGCTCCAGCAACGCCCCCCATGGGGGCAGAGTCAGTGTCTAACAGGGCCCTGTTTCCATCTCTCCAGGAAACTAAGATCTAGAGATGTGAGAGTCCTCAGCACTGAGGAACTGCACACTCCAAAGGGGGTAAGCTAGTGAATGTAATGTGGGTTTTTGCCACAGTCAAAAACAATAAACAAGGCCCTGCCCCAACTCCCATCGGAACTAAAGCCCCTGCCCTGGTCTCAGCCCCGTGGCTGTGGGCACGGCGCCAAGGCATGCAGGCCGCCTATGTAGCTGGGCCCAGACTCCACACCCACGCAAACACAACAGCATCACAAGGTTGGCCACACGCCAGGCACGCTCCTCCCTTCACTGGCTGACAGGTCTAAGAACCCTAAAAAGCAGGAAGACTGAATTTTAGATAAATGAATGAAGAAAAAAACATGACAAAGAAACAACGACCACAGACCACAGGACAGAGCGGAGAACACCTGGCTCCGGTCTCCAAGGACACACAACCCCGACACACACACACACAAAGGGAGAGAACTGCACCCTGCGGCACCGAGGCCCCCCATTCCCTCCACGTCCAGGGTCCTCCTCATGGGACCCACGTAACCACCCCAGCAGAAGGGAAAGCCACCAGCCCACGCCGCCCAGCAGGAGGGGAGGCCATCAGCCCACGCCGCTGTCCCACCACTGAGGACCCTCAGCCCACACGGACAGCCTCCCTCGGCCCCAGCTCCTATCAGCAAGTCCCTGTCGAAGGTCCCAGCCCCACATCCAGCTGCAGCTGCATGACCGACAGCCCTGCCCAGGAGCCACCCTAAACACCAAAGACACAAATGCGACAGCAGACACGGGACACACTGTTCACGTGAGCACCCTGCCCCAGCACCACACGCTCCAGCCCAGTTCACGGGTCACAACCTCATTTAAATCGTGGACATGGCTTCCCCCAACTTTGACTGTGGATCCACTGAGGCTCATAAGCCCAGATGGTCCTAGAATGGTGCTCGAAACACAGATACCCGTTTGCTGACTGCGTATGAGGAGGCCCTCAGAGGCTGTGAAACAATGCGACCAAAAGTCCAGGTCAAAGATGAGGCCACATACCCTCCAAGAAGGAAGAGAAGAAACATGCTGAAAAGACAAGGCCCTCAAGGCCTTCAGTTCTTCTCTTCGGCACACACCCCCCACTAGTCGGGGTCACTGTGATGGCCGCTGTGCCCACGAGGCCCTGCCCAGGGGCCATCTTCTGTCCCGCATGGCACTGCTGCATCTGCCTGGCTGACCCTGGCTTGGAAGCTCCCAGGGCCTCCTGGGCCCCATCCCACCACCCCTCAGCCTCACTTGGCCTCAGTGACACTGTGTCACTGCCCTGACCTCCCCTAGGGGATCCGCACCCTCCCCAGCCCCAGCCCTTCCCTACTCCCTCCTGGGGACCCACGCCCTCCCCCTTCCCTGCCCCTTCCCAGCTCCCTCCTAGGGGAGTCACACCTTCCCCCCCACCTCAGTCCCTTCCTCCCTCCCTCCTAGGGGAATCCACGCCCTCCCCCTTCCCAGCCCCTTCCCAGCTCCCTCCTAGGGGATCCACACACTCCCCATCCCAGCCCCTTCCCAGCTCCCTCCTCAGGGATCTCCCTGCTCTGCCCTCAAGTCTTTCCAGCCTACACTCCAAAGGCAGCCAAGGTGATCCTCAGAAAACACAAACGGATCCACCTCCAGGGCCCTCCTGCTCTCTCACGGTAAAGGCCAAAGGCCTTCCAGGTCTTCGCAGCCAGCAGGCCCTGAGCCCTGCCCTCCCCTCCACCTGCTTTGCTCTGAGTCTCAGATGTGTGGTCCTCGGGCCCCATGACCTCTGCCTCTCTCTGCAGATTCGCAGTGGCCCCCACACCTTCCCTGCTCGCAGGTCTGGTCAAATACCATCTTCTCCAATTTCTCCCGCATGACTGAGCCTCCCCAGCCCAACAGGTGACCTTAACCCCAGCATTTCTCCATTTCGAGCAGTCAGGCGGCATCACGCTCCTTCCCAGTCTTCCCTTCGTCCGGGACTGTCTCCAGGAAAAGGACATTTCCCCCTGCAGCCCCACAGCCCACAGTGTGCAGAAGGACAGCTCCAGGAGCTGATATGACAAGAAAACCTTTTCAAGCACTGTTGCGTTCTGGGTAAAGATGCACAAGAAAGATTAAGAAGCCGTTTCCCCCCAAACCTCACTGAGTAACAAAAGGAAGGAAGAGGAAGAGAAGAATGCTCCTCCAGGGGCAACGGGAAGAGGGTCCCACTTTGTCCCTGCTCCTGGGGGTGCGGCGGTCACGGGAAGGGAGGATGTTTCCAGGACAAGCTTCGGAGAGGGGATCCATCCTCCAGGGGCAACGAAACAGGGTCCCACTCTGTCCCTGCTCCTGGGGGTGCGGTGGTCATGGGAAGGAAGGATGTTTCCAGGACAAGCTTCGGAGAGGGGATCTCTCCTCCAGGGGCAACGAAACAGGGTCCCACTCCATCCCTGCTCCTGGGATACGGCGGGCACGGGAAGGGAGGATGTTTCCAGGACAAGCTTCGGAGAGAGGATCCCTCCTCCAGGGGCAATGAAACAGGGTCCCACTCTGTCCCTGCTCCTGGGGGTGCGGCGGTCACGGGAAGGAAGGATGTTTCCAGGACAAGCTTCGGAGAGGGGATCTCTCCTCCAGGGGCAACGAAACAGGGTCCCACTCCATCCCTGCTCCTGGGATACGGCGGGCACGGGAAGGGAGGATGTTTCCAGGACAAGCTTCGGAGAGGGGATCCCTCCTCCAGGGGCAACGAAACAGGGTCCCACTCCATCCCTGCTCCTGGGATACGGCGGGCACGGGAAGGGAGGATGTTTCCAGGACAAGCTTCGGAGAGGGGATCCTGCCATGCAGGAGTGCAGGACGGGGTAGAAACCAGCGGGAACCTGCGCGTCTGTCCCGACAAAGGGACTCGGAAAGCAAGACTGAAAACGTACCCAGAAACAAATACCAAAATAAAAGAATCCCTGAAAACAACCACGCCTGGAAAGAGAATGGGAATCCCTACTTAAAAACAGGTGGAAAAGATCAGCAGCGAAACCTAAACACTGAAAACCAGAATCCCCAACGTGCCAGGCAGAACTCAGGTGACACAGCAGAGCTGGGGCTCTGGTTTCCGAAGGGAAACACCACGGTGACCACACTGTGTCCACGCAGCACAGAACCAAGGGTAGGTCAGCGAGGCAGGGAAAGGCAGAGCAGACTGTCTGCTACAAGCTAACGAAACCCAAGTATCAGAACCTACTAAGTCAGCAGGTGGGTAAGGAGGCGGCACCTTCCAAGGCAGAGCATGCACAACTCTGCTCTAAAATTAAAACGTATTCTTAAACTCTACACTCCTGACGTTTAAAACGTTTTCTCATCCTTAGAAGAACTGTAGAGATGTGGAAACATTTATCTCAAGTTGAGAAGTCCCTGAGCTTCCCTTCAGGGTCTGTGCCTCCTCACAGTTTGAGCAGGATTGAGTGTAACTGGTGGAGATCAAGATGGCAGCTGCTGTCAGCACGACCCGCCCTCCCCGCGGGAGCTCTGCACACCGGGGTAGTGTTTATCCCGTGTGGACAAGGCTTCTTTCTGGGCAGTGGAGCTGGAGTGATCTGTATTTTTTGAGAATGCATATTCTTAAGGGAAGGGAGAAATAGACCTTATGAAACAACTCCATTTTAGTGGGCAGCACTAAGAAACTGAGACTGATCTTCAACGTGTATACAGCCCCTAACACAGAACACCCACAGGAGAGACCAGGACGCCACACACAGCCAGGCACACAGCCACCCATGTGTACCATTTGTAGCTTTGGAAGGCTAAGACGGCCGGCAGGAGAGGAATCCCCCAAGCATTTCACACTGCTGGGGGAAGAGGCATTCATTGACAAGGAATACTAGCACTAGTTAAATATTTACTTTAAAAATGCTATATTAGATCCTTTCTTTATTCCACAAAGAAATTAAACTCCAGATGGATTCAGGAGATAAACATAAGACTTGAAACCTCAAAGGAATCAGGAGAGAAAAGAAGCAAACAGCTACCCTCCTGGTAAGAACAGAGCCTTTCCAGACCCAAAAGGGAAGAAGGGCCTCAGCGAAGGTGCTGCCTATAGACAGTAACACTCATAATCTGAGCCGCCCCGGCAAGCACGCCCAGTACATCTGTGGATGACAGAAAGCGTTCCCTCTACGATCAGGAATGAGACAGGACACCCGCGCTCCTCACTGCCATGAAACACTGCACAGTGAGACCCAGCCAGGGCGAGGAGGTGAGAAAAAGAGAGAAAAGGCACCGAACGGGAAAGGAAGAAGTAAAATTATCCCAGTTCACAGACCACATGCTCTTATGGGTACAAAACCCTAGACATTCCACCAAAAAACTGTTAGAAATAAAGCCAGGCACAGTGGCTCATGGCTGTAATCCTGGCATTCTGGGAGGCCGAGGTAGGCGAATCACCTGAGGTTAGGAGTTCAAGACCAGCCTGGTCAACATGGCAAAACCCCGTCTCTACTAAAAATACAAAAAAATTAGGCAGGTGTAGTGGTACGTGCCTGTAGTCCCAACTACTCAGGAGGCTAAGGCAGGAGAATCGCCTGAATCCAGGAGGCCAAGGTTGCAGTGAGCCAAGATCATGGCACTGCACTCCAGCCTGGGTGACAGAGCAAGACTCCATCTCAAATATTCAGCAATTCAGCAATGTGACAGCATATAAGATCAACACACAAACGTGTTGTTTCTATAGGCTAACGATGAACAAGCTGAAAACATTTTTTAAAATCCCATTTACAATATCATCAAAAAATAAAATACTCAGAATAAACTTAGCCAAGCAGGAAAAGTCACGAACACTGAAAACCACAAAACGTTGAAGAAACATTAAGCAGGATGTCCATTCCGTGTTCGCAAACTGGAAGAATTAATATTAAGATGCTGAGACTACCCAGAGAGATCTGCAGATTCAACTGACATCAGAATCCCCACGGCTGTTTCTGCAGAAATAGACGAGCTGGCGCTAAAATTCATATGAATCTCAAAGGGCCCCAAAGCCGAACACAGTCCTGAGAAAGAACACACTGGACACCTCACACTTCTTTACGTGGAACTTGAGCTGCCCAAGACCAGGGGAACCCACCTCTTGCCTCAGCCTGACCTGGATGTGGACCTGGAGTCAAAGGAGATCACTGTGGAGCTTTAAAATTTGGCTGCCCAGCTGGATTTTGGACTTGCCTGGGCCCCGTAGTCCTTTGTTTTGGCCAATGTTTCCCATTTGGAATGGCTGTATTTACCCAATACCTGTACCCCATTGTATCTAGGAAGTAACTAGCTTTGCTTTCGATCCTGCAGGCACACAGGTGGAAGGGACTTGCCTTGTCTCAGATGAGACTTTGGACTGTGGACTTCTGGGTTAATGCTGTAATGAGCTGAGACTTTGGGCGGCTGGTGGGAAGGCATGATTGGTTTTGAAATGTGAGGACGTGAGGTCTGGAGGGCTAGGGGTGGAATGATATGGTTCGGCTGTGTCCCCACCCAAATCTCAACTTGAATTGTATCTCCCAGAATTCCCACGTGTTGTGGGAGGAACCAAGGGTAGGTTCCTCCCACTGAATATGGGGGCTGGTCTTGCCTGCACTAGTCTCATGATAGTGAATAAGCCTCGGGAGACCTGACGGGTTTATCAGAGGTTTCTGCTGTTGCTTGTCTCTCATCTTCTCTTGCCACTGCCATGGAAGAAGTGCCTTTTGCCTCCTATCATGATTCTGAGGCCTCCCCAGTCATGTAGAACTGTGAATCCAATTAAACCTTTTTCTTCCCAGTCTCGGGTATATCTTTATCATCAGCATGAGAACGGACTAAGACAATTCCCAAAAGAATGAAATCAAGAACTGAAACAGATATTTGTATACCCACAGCCAGCCAAAAGGTAGAAGAAACCCAAGTGTCCATCCACGGATAAATGGATAAAACGTGGTCCATCCACACAATTCAGCCTAAAAAGGAAGGGTATTCTGGCTATGCAACAACCTTGAGAACATGATGCTGAGGAAGGAAAATAAGCCAAACACAGAAAGACAAAAACTGTATGATCTCACTCACAGGAGGTGTCTGGAGTCGTCAGATGCCTGGAGACAGGATGGAGAATGTTGGTGACAAAGGAGCTGGGGGCAGATGGGGACAAGGACAGAGGAGCAGTTTCACAAGATAAAAAGAGACCTGGAGATGGACAGCAGTGATGGTTATGCCACGTTATGGAAGCATTTATTACCACTGAATTGCACCCTTAAATGTTGTTGAGATGGAAAATTTCATACCTGTTTTACCACATTAAAAAGGCAGGGGTGATGATCTCCATAGCCACAGCTCCACACAAGCAGCTGAGCCATACGCTGCGACTCTAACATCTGAGAGCTGCACTTCACTCACCTCACACAAATGAAAAACAGGGAGTCCTGAGCCTAGCAGTGGTAAACATGCATCCCACAGGTCACCCACGTGAAACCGAAACAGAAACTGAAATGGAAATGAAAATCGACAGTAAATCTCAGACCTGCCCAAAAGGCCCAGGGTCACTATTGTAAGGGTTACTGTCTTGTGAGGTTTATTGCAGAGTTTAAAATGAGGAAACTGAGGCCTGCATGAGAACAATTAGACGCCAATTTACTCCCGGGCGAGGTTCTGTGGTCCCGGGGAAAGAGGCCAGAGAAGTCACACCTGACTTCTCTCAGGTGTAGGGTTTTATAGGGAGGGAAGGCGTTTGATTGGCTGTGGAGAAACGGGACGTGAACGGCATAAGCTGTTATTGGTAGGTAGGCGGGATTTCCGGTGAGCAGGCTGGGTGCTGGGTGCAGAGCTTAGTGCTGAGTGCAGAGGGGATTTCCAAGGCGGAACTAGATGATGGGCGTATTCTGGTGATGTAATTTTCAGGTGGGGAGAGGGATGGGCGTGTCTGAGCTCCTGGCGAGGCAACCGGCCTTACAACTATGTGTACCACAGACCCACAACACACACTGACACCCAGAGTTGCTGTGTGCACCACAGCCACACAGCATGAACCACACACCCAGAGTCATTACATAGACCACAGCCCCACAATACACACTGAAGGACAAAATGCTGGAAACAGAGTAATGAGCAGACAAAAGCAACACATATAGACATTAACACAATTTTTTAAAATGCTCTGCATATAAAAATATCCCCATCTAACATGTAACACTATTTTTCAACTTTCCTAACGCATTCCTGAAAATGTGTAAGGAATTATATCATTTCTTAAAATTCACAACTGAAATTAAAATATCATATCCTCATATTTGCCTCAAATTTTATCCCACTGAATGTAAGCACTTTCACAACACACTACAACATCATCAATGAAGAAAATCTGGGCATAGCAAGTTCCCACCACTGCAGGAATGGGAGACACCTGAGTCCTTGCGGACGAGTGCAGAGACCACATCCAGACACCCCAACACATCTCCTGAGCCTTCCTGAGAGAAGAGGGAGAGGAGAGCAGCAGAAACACCTAAGGACAGAAAAGGTTCTGTCACTTATGGGTTCAAATTGCTAGAAAAAAAACCCTGGGCTGACAAAACAGAAGCAAGTACACGTGTACACATGCATATGTACAGGGGCCCACAAACACATGCATAAACACACTCACAAACACATGAGTATACACACATGTAGAGGGGCCCACACACATGCATGAGCACACTCACAAACACGTGTACATGCACACACAGAGGAGCTCACACACATGCATGCACACACTCATACATGTAGAAGAGCCCACACAGGCACTCACACACATACACAAACACATGCACACACATACAGGAGCCCACAAAAGCACATGCATGCACACACAAACAGGCAAACGTAAGCATACACACATAAACACGTACACACGTACAGGAGCCCACACACACATTCATACACACAAACACATGCACACACATGCATACATGTACACACACATACTGAAACCCATACACACACATGCATGCACACTCACAGAAACCCAGGTACACACATGCATATACACACATGTACACCCGTAAAGGAGCCCACACACATAAGCATGCATGCTCAGACACAAACACATGCACACACATACAGGAGCCTGCATGCACATATGGATGTGCACACACACCAACATGCACACGTACACACACATGCACACAAAAACACATATACACATGCACACACATACAGGAGCATGCACACACAAACATACACATGTGTACACATGCACACATATACACACGTGCAGGAGCCCCCACACACATGTGCACACAAACACATGCACACACATGCATACACACATGTCTATGCATGAACACATGCACACATACTCACACAAGTACAGGAGCCCGTTCACATTCATGCACACTCACACACATACACACGTGTACAGGACCTGCACACACATGCAATCACACACACATGCGCACACACATACAGGACCCCGCAGACAAACACAAGCACACACACGTATAGGAACCCGCACACCAACAGGCATGCACACTCACACATGCAGACACGTACATAAGCCAGCACACACCTGCACATTCAGGAGCCCAAATACAAATGTACACACATGCACACTCACAAGCACACAAACATGCACACACCTGCACACGGGTGCCCTCTTCTGCCGAGATCAAAGACAAAAATGAAAATTTTAATGTACATATTCCAGAAGCTTTCATAAAATTAGACCCTGCCTACCACGACGCCCTTTAATTGAGGACCATTCATCCTGCCCAAACTGGTCTTTGCTGGGCCAGCCGCTACGTTGCCATGCCACATCCATGTGGCTGTCCCATTGAGTGATGGGCACAAACCAGACTGACTGGACTCTTTCCCAGGAGCAGCTCTGGCCAGGGCTCTTTGGAGGCACAGCCCATGTTTGGTTAATGCAGTTATTTTTAAAACAACTGAAGGAAGAATAAAAGATAAACACACAAGCTAGGTCTTAAAGAAATGCTCAGATTCCAACCCACAGGCCAACCAGCTCTTCTCAACAGTTTTCTCAGCAGAAAAAGAAGCACACACCTAATTTTTCTGTTAAGCAACTAAATATTCTCTTGGTCTCAAGAAGATATAAAAACTATCAAAATATGGAAAATGTTAAAAAAAAAACAACGCATTCCTTTCAAATGTGGAACTCTATTTCTGGGAGTCAAACCTAAAAGAAAGTGAGTCAAAGGAGCAAAACTGCTCCGTAAATAAAGAAGTTTACAACAGCACCATTTATAAGAGAGTCACAATCAGAATACTGCGGAAGAACAGCACAGAAGGCTCCTCAATAAGCAAAGTGACACAGCACAGCTGCGGAGGGACAGAGAGCGGACATCGAAACAAATGCACGGGACGAGAAAACATGATGTGGGGAGACAGGGTGCCAGCAACACACACCACAGTGTAGGCAAGGACGGCAGTGACTACACACTCAGTGACACACACCACAGTGTAGGCGAGGACGGCAGTGACTACACACTCAGTGACACACACCCCAGTGTAGGCGAGGACGGCAGTGACTACAAACTCAGTGACACACACCCCAGTGTAGGCGAGGACGGCAGTGACTACACACTCAGTGACACACACCACAGTTTAGGTGAGGACGGCAGTGACTACACACTCAGTGACACACACCACAGTGTAGGCGAGGACGGCAGTGACTACACACTCAGTGACACACACCCCAGTGTAGGCGAGGACGGCAGTGACTACACACTCAGTGACACACACCACAGTGCAGGTGAGGACGGCAGTGACTACACACTCAGTGACACACACCACAGTGTAGGCGAGGACGGCAGTGACTACACACTCAGTGACACACACCACAGTGTAGGTGAGGACGGCAGTGACTACATACTCAGTGACACACACCACAGTGCAGGTGAGGACGGCAGTGACTACACACTCAGTGACACACACCACAGTGTAGGCGAGGACGGCAGTGACTACACACTCAGCGACACACACCACAGTGTAGGTGAGGACGGCAGTGACTACACACTCAGTGACACATTCCACAATGCAGATGACGGCAGTGACTACACACTCAGAGACACACACCAGTTTAGGTGAGGATGGCAGTGACTACAAACTCAGAGACACACTCCACAGTGTAGGTGAGGACGGCAGTGATTACACACTCAGCGACACACACCACAGTGCAGGTGAGGACAGCAGTGACTACACACTCAGAGACACACTCCACAGTGTAGGTGAGAACGGCAGTGATTACACACTCAGCGACACACACCACAGTGCAGGTGAGGACGGCAGTGACTACACACTCAGAGACACACACCAGTTTAGGTGAGGACGGCAGTGACTACACACTCACCAACACACACCACAGTGTAGGTGAGGACGGCAGTGACTACACACTCAGTGACACACACCACAGTGCAGGTGAGGACGGCAGTGATTACACACTCACCCACACACTGCACAATGAAGGTGAGGACAGTAGTGAGCTGCACACCGACACACACCACAACATAGGCGAAGATGGCACAAACACTCCAATGTAGAGATGATTCACTGTTATCACACAGAGTGAGCAGGCAGACTGTGCTACACACATGAGGATTCACTGTCATCACACAGAGTGAGCAGGCGGACTACTCTACACACATGAGGATTCACTGTCATCACACAGAGTGAGCAGGCGGACTACTCTACACACATGAGGATTCACTGTCATCACACAGAGTGAGCAGGCGGACTACTCTACACACATGAAGATTCACTGTCATCACACAGAGTGAGCAGGCGGACTGTGCTACACACATGAGGATTCACTGTCATCACACAGAGTGAGCAGGCGGACTACTCTACACACATGACGATTCACTGTCATCACACAGAGTGAGCAGGCGGACTACTCTACACACATGAGGATTCACTGTCATCACACAGAGTGAGCAGGCGGACTACTCTACACACATGAGGATTCACTGTCATCACACAGAGTGAGCAGGCGGACTACTCTACACACATGAAGATTCACTGTCATCACACAGAGTGAGCAGGCGGACTGTGCTACACACATGAGGATTCACTGTCATCACACAGAGTGAGCAGGCGGACTACTCTACACACATGAGGAATCACTGTCATCACACAGAGTGAGCAGGTGGACTGTTCTACACACATGAGGATTCACTGTCATCACACAGAGTGAGCAGGCGGACTACTCTACACATATGAGGATTCACTGTCATCACACAGAGTGAGCAGGCGGACTACACACATGAGGATTCACTGTCATCACACAGAGTGAGCAGGCGGACTACTCTACACACATGAGGATTCACTGTCATCACACAGAGTGAGCAGGCGGACTACTCTACACACGAGGATTCACTGTCATCACACAGAGTGAGCAGGCGGACTACTCTACACACATGAGGATTCACTGTCATCACACAGAGTGAGCAGGCGGACTACTCTACACACATGAGGATTCACTGTCATCACACAGAGTGAGCAGGCGGACTGTGCTACACACATGAGGAATCACTGTCATCAAACAGAGTGAGCAGGCGGACTACTCTACACACATGAGGAATCACTGTCATCACACAGAGTGAGCAGGCGGACTACTCTACACACATGAGGATTCACTGTCATCACACAGAGTGAGCAGGCGGACTGTGCTACACACATGAGGATTCACTGTCATCACACAGAGTGAGCAGGCGGACTACTCTACACACATGACGATTCACTGTCATCACACAGAGTGAGCAGGCGGACTACTCTACACACATGAGGATTCACTGTCATCACACAGAGTGAGCAGGCGGACTACACACAAGAGGATTCACTGTCATCACACAGAGTGAGCAGGCAGACTACTCTACACACATGAGGATTCACTGTCATCACACAGAGTGAGCAGGCGGACTACTCTACACACATGAGGATTCACTGTCATCACACAGAGTGAGCAGGCGGACTGTGCTACACACATGAGGATTCACTGTCATCACACAGAGTGAGCAGGCGGACTACTCTACACACATGAGGATTCACTGTCATCACACAGAGTGAGCAGGCGGACTACTCTACACACATGAGGATTCACTGTCATCACACAGAGTGAGCAGGTGGACTGTGCTACACACATGAGGATTCACTGTCATCACACAGAGTGAGCAGGCGGACTGTGCTACGCACATGAGGATTCACTGTCATCACACAGAGTGAGCAGGCGGACTACTCTACACACATGAGGATTCACTGTCATCACACAGAGTGAGCAGGCGGACTGTGCTACACACATGAGGATTCACTGTCATCACACAGAGTGAGCAGGCGGACTACTCTACACACATGAGGATTCACTGTCATCACACAGAGTGAGCAGGCGGACTACTCTACACACATGACGATTCACTGTCATCACACAGAGTGAGCAGGCGGACTACTCTACACACATGACGATTCACTGTCATCACACAGAGTGAGCAGGCGGACTACTCTACACACATGAGGATTCACTGTCATCACACAGAGTGAGCAGGCGGACTACTCTACACACATGAGGATTCACTGTCATCACACAGAGTGAGCAGGCGGACTACTCTACACACGAGGATTCACTGTCATCACACAGAGTGAGCAGGCGGACTACTCTACACACATGACGATTCACTGTCATCACACAGAGTGAGCAGGCGGACTACTCTACACACATGAGGATTCACTGTCATCACACAGAGTGAGCAGGCGGACTCTTCTACACACATGAGGATTCACTGTCATCACACAGAGTGAGCAGGCGGACTACTCTACACACATGAGGAATCACTGTCATCACACAGAGTGAGCAGGCGGACTACTCTACACACATGAGGATTCACTGTCATCACACAGAGTGAGCAGGCGGACTGTGCTACACACATGAGGATTCACTGTCATCACACAGAGTGAGCAGGCGGACTACTCTACACACATGAGGATTCACTGTCATCACACAGAGTGAGCAGGCGGACTACTCTACACACATGAGGATTCACTGTCATCACACAGAGTGAGCAGGCGGACTACTCTACACACATGAGGATTCACTGTCATCACACAGAGTGAGCAGGCGGACTACACACATGAGGATTCACTGTCATCACACAGAGTGAGCAGGTGGACTACTCTACACACATGAGGATTCACTGTCATCACACAGAGTGAGCAGGCGGACTACTCTACACACATGAGGATTCACTGTCATCACACAGAGTGAGCAGGCGGACTACTCTACACACATGAGGAATCACTGTCATCACACAGAGTGAGCAGGCGGACTACTCTACACACATGAGCATTCACTGTCATCACACAGAGTGAGCAGGCGGACTGTGCTACACACATGAGGATTCACTGTCATCACACAGAGTGAGCAGGCGGACTACTCTACACACATGAGGATTCACTGTCATCACACAGAGTGAGCAGGCGGACTACTCTACACACATGAGGATTCACTGTCATCACACAGAGTGAGCAGGCGGACTACACACATGAGGATTCACTGTCATCACACAGAGTGAGCAGGTGGACTACTCTACACACATGAGGATTCACTGTCATCACACAGAGTGAGCAGGCGGACTACTCTACACACATGAAGATTCACTGTCATCACACAGAGTGAGCAGGCGGACTACTCTACACACATGAGGAATCACTGTCATCACACAGAGTGAGCAGGTGGACTACTCTACACACATGAGGATTCACTGTCATCACACAGAGTGAGCAGGCGGACTACTCTACACACATGAGCATTCACTGTCATCACACAGAGTGAGCAGGCGGACTACTCTACACACATGAGGAATCACTGTCATCACACAGAGTGAGCAGGCGGACTACTCTACACACATGAGGATTCACTGTCATCACACAGAGTGAGCAGGCGGACTACTCTACACACATGAGGAATCACTGTCATCACACAGAGTGAGCAGGCGGACTACTCTACACACATGAGGATTCACTGTCATCACACAGAGTGAGCAGGCGGACTGTTCTACACACATGAGGATTCACTGTCATCACACAGAGTGAGCAGGCGGACTACTCTACACACATGAGGAATCACTGTCATCACACAGAGTGAGCAGGCGGACTACTCTACACACATGAGGATTCACTGTCATCACACAGAGTGAGCAGGCGGACTACTCTACACACATGAGGATTCACTGTCATCACACAGAGTGAGCAGGTGGACTGTGCTACACACATGAGGATTCACTGTCATCACACAGAGTGAGCAGGCGGACTGTGCTACGCACATGAGGATTCACTGTCATCACACAGAGTGAGCAGGCGGACTACTCTACACACATGAGGATTCACTGTCATCACACAGAGTGAGCAGGCGGACTGTGCTACACACATGAGGATTCACTGTCATCACACAGAGTGAGCAGGCGGACTACTCTACACACATGAGGATTCACTGTCATCACACAGAGTGAGCAGGCGGACTACTCTACACACATGACGATTCACTGTCATCACACAGAGTGAGCAGGCGGACTACTCTACACACATGACGATTCACTGTCATCACACAGAGTGAGCAGGCGGACTACTCTACACACATGAGGATTCACTGTCATCACACAGAGTGAGCAGGCGGACTACTCTACACACATGAGGATTCACTGTCATCACACAGAGTGAGCAGGCGGACTACTCTACACACGAGGATTCACTGTCATCACACAGAGTGAG
The DNA here is from genome assembly GCF_049354715.1 of Callithrix jacchus. NCBI lineage: Eukaryota > Metazoa > Chordata > Mammalia > Primates > Cebidae > Callithrix > Callithrix jacchus. The sequence goes on along the minus strand of NC_133513.1, from coordinate 125,912,758 downwards.
CAGGCGGACTACTCTACACACATGAGGATTCACTGTCATCACACAGAGTGAGCAGGCGGACTACTCTACACACATGAGGATTCACTGTCATCACACAGAGTGAGCAGGCGGACTCTTCTACACACATGAGGATTCACTGTCATCACACAGAGTGAGCAGGCGGACTACTCTACACACATGAGGAATCACTGTCATCACACAGAGTGAGCAGGCGGACTACTCTACACACATGAGGATTCACTGTCATCACACAGAGTGAGCAGGCGGACTGTGCTACACACATGAGGATTCACTGTCATCACACAGAGTGAGCAGGCGGACTACTCTACACACATGAGGATTCACTGTCATCACACAGAGTGAGCAGGCGGACTACTCTACACACATGAGGATTCACTGTCATCACACAGAGTGAGCAGGCGGACTACACACATGAGGATTCACTGTCATCACACAGAGTGAGCAGGTGGACTACTCTACACACATGAGGATTCACTGTCATCACACAGAGTGAGCAGGCGGACTACTCTACACACATGAGGATTCACTGTCATCACACAGAGTGAGCAGGCGGACTACTCTACACACATGAGGAATCACTGTCATCACACAGAGTGAGCAGGCGGACTACTCTACACACATGAGCATTCACTGTCATCACACAGAGTGAGCAGGCGGACTGTGCTACACACATGAGGATTCACTGTCATCACACAGAGTGAGCAGGCGGACTACTCTACACACATGAGGATTCACTGTCATCACACAGAGTGAGCAGGCGGACTACTCTACACACATGAGGATTCACTGTCATCACACAGAGTGAGCAGGCGGACTACACACATGAGGATTCACTGTCATCACACAGAGTGAGCAGGTGGACTACTCTACACACATGAGGATTCACTGTCATCACACAGAGTGAGCAGGCGGACTACTCTACACACATGAAGATTCACTGTCATCACACAGAGTGAGCAGGCGGACTACTCTACACACATGAGGAATCACTGTCATCACACAGAGTGAGCAGGTGGACTACTCTACACACATGAGGATTCACTGTCATCACACAGAGTGAGCAGGCGGACTACTCTACACACATGAGCATTCACTGTCATCACACAGAGTGAGCAGGCGGACTACTCTACACACATGAGGAATCACTGTCATCACACAGAGTGAGCAGGCGGACTACTCTACACACATGAGGAATCACTGTCATCACACAGAGTGAGCAGGCGGACTACTCTACACACATGAGGAATCACTGTCATCACACAGAGTGAGCAGGCGGACTACTCTACACACATGAGGAATCACTGTCATCACACAGAGTGAGCAGGCGGACTACTCTACACACATGAGGAATCACTGTCATCACACAGAGTGAGCAGGCGGACTACTCTACACACATGAGGATTCACTGTCATCACACAGAGTGAGCAGGCGGACTACACACATGAGGATTCACTGTCATCACACAGAGTGAGCAGGCGGACTACTCTACACACATGAGGAATCACTGTCATCACACAGAGTGAGCAGGCGGACTACTCTACACACATGAGGATTCACTGTCATCACACAGAGTGAGCAGGCGGACTACTCTACACACATGAGGATTCACTGTCATCACACAGAGTGAGCAGGCGGACTACTCTACACACATGAGGATTCACTGTCATCACACAGAGTGAGCAGGCGGACTACACACATGAGGATTCACTGTCATCACACAGAGTGAGCAGGCGGACTACTCTACACACATGAGGAATCACTGTCATCACACAGAGTGAGCAGGCGGACTACTCTACACACATGAGGATTCACTGTCATCACACAGAGTGAGCAGGCGGACTACTCTACACACATGAGGAATCACTGTCATCACACAGAGTGAGCAGGCGGACTGTGCTACACACATGAGGATTCACTGTCATCACACAGAGTGAGCAGGCGGACTACTCTACACACATGAGGATTCACTGTCATCACACAGAGTGAGCAGGTGGACTGTGCTACACACATGAGGATTCACTGTCATCACACAGAGTGAGCAGGCGGACTACTCTACACACATGAGGATTCACTGTCATCACACAGAGTGAGCAGGCGGACTACTCTACACACATGAGGATTCACTGTCATCACACAGAGTGAGCAGGCGGACTGTGCTACACACATGAGGAATCACTGTCATCACACAGAGTGAGCAGGCGGACTGTGCTACACACATGAGGATTCACTGTCATCACACAGAGTGAGCAGGCGGACTACTCTACACACATGAGGAATCACTGTCATCACACAGAGTGAGCAGGCGGACTACTCTACACACATGAGGATTCACTGTCATCACACAGAGTGAGCAGGCGGACTACACACATGAGGATTCACTGTCATCACACAGAGTGAGCAGGCGGACTACTCTACACACATGAGGATTCACTGTCATCACACAGAGTGAGCAGGCGGACTACTCTACACACATGAGGAATCACTGTCATCACACAGAGTGAGCAGGCGGACTACTCTACACACATGAGGATTCACTGTCATCACACAGAGTGAGCAGGCGGACTACACACATGAGGATTCACTGTCATCACACAGAGTGAGCAGGCGGACTACTCTACACACATGAGGATTCACTGTCATCACACAGAGTGAGCAGGCGGACTACTCTACACACATGAGGAATCACTGTCATCACACAGAGTGAGCAGGCGGACTGTTCTACACACATGAGGATTCACTGTCATCACACAGAGTGAGCAGGCGGACTGTGCTACACACATGAGGATTCACTGTCATCACACAGAGTGAGCAGGCGGACTACTCTACACACATGAGGATTCACTGTCATCACACAGAGTGAGCAGGCGGACTACACACATGAGGATTCACTGTCATCACACAGAGTGAGCAGGCGGACTACTCTACACACATGAGGATTCACTGTCATCACACAGAGTGAGCAGGCGGACTACTCTACACACATGAGGAATCACTGTCATCACACAGAGTGAGCAGGCGGACTACTCTACACACATGAGGATTCACTGTCATCACACAGAGTGAGCAGGCGGACTACACACATGAGGATTCACTGTCATCACACAGAGTGAGCAGGCGGACTACTCTACACACATGAGGATTCACTGTCATCACACAGAGTGAGCAGGCGGACTACTCTACACACATGAGGAATCACTGTCATCACACAGAGTGAGCAGGCGGACTGTTCTACACACATGAGGATTCACTGTCATCACACAGAGTGAGCAGGCGGACTACTATACACACATGAGGATTCACTGTCATCACACAGAGTGAGCAGGTGGACTACTCTACACACATGAGGATTCACTGTCATCACACAGAGTGAGCAGGCAGACTACTCTACACACATGAGGATTCACTGTCATCACACAGAGTGAGCAGGCGGACTACACACATGAGGAATCACTGTCATCACACAGAGTGAGCAGGCGGACTACTCTACACACATGAGGATTCACTGTCATCACACAGAGTGAGCAGGCGGACTACTCTACACACATGAGGAATCACTGTCATCACACAGAGTGAGCAGGCGGACTACTCTACACACATGAGGATTCACTGTCATCACACAGAGTGAGCAGGCGGACTACTCTACACACATGAGGAATCACTGTCATCACACAGAGTGAGCAGGCGGACTACTCTACACACATGAGGATTCACTGTCATCACACAGAGTGAGCAGGCGGACTACTCTACACACATGAGGATTCACTGTCATCACACAGAGTGAGCAGGCGGACTACACACATGAGGAATCACTGTCATCACACAGAGTGAGCAGGCGGACTACTCTACACACATGAGGATTCACTGTCATCACACAGAGTGAGCAGGCGGACTACTCTACACACATGAGGAATCACTGTCATCACACAGAGTGAGCAGGCGGACTACTCTACACACATGAGGATTCACTGTCATCACACAGAGTGAGCAGGCGGACTACTCTACACACATGAGGAATCACTGTCATCACACAGAGTGAGCAGGCGGACTACTCTACACACATGAGGATTCACTGTCATCACACAGAGTGAGCAGGCGGACTGTGCTACACACATGAGGATTCACTGTCATCACACAGAGTGAGCAGGCGGACTACTCTACACATACATCGTGATTCACTGTTTGGAAAACCACTAATACAACAGATCATACCAACGGATCTAAAAATAGTCAAATGATTATAGTTCCTGGCAAAGTTAACTAAAGAATTTCAGTTACGTTTGCAACATAGAAGAACTCTGAAAATTTCCAAAATTAGTGCTGACAGCAAACCACCAATCCATGAATCCCAGGACTGTCAAGCAGGATAAATGCCAAACCATCTATACCCAGGCCCATCATATCCCAATTGCAGAAAATCATAGACACAGAAAATCTTGAAAGAAGCAAGAAAAAAATACATCTTAGCTACAGAGGAACAAGGACAAGAATTGAGTGAATCTGTTACCAGAAGCCACACCAGCAAGGAGAGTGGAATGAAAAACACACCCTCCAATCATGTGTGCAGCAGTCATCCTTCAAAAGTGAAAGAAAAATAAACTTTCTCAAGCAAAAGAGTAGGTGTGCCCTTTAAGTCGTGTTTAAAAAGTTCTTCACAGGGAGGAAGAATGACACAAGTCACAGTTCCGGATGGACTGTAGGAAAGGAGGAATGATGGAGAAGAAATAGGTGAAGATTAATCCCTTTTAATTTTACTGAGAAGTTCTTCAATTAAAGTCAATGACCATTGGTTATACAATTGTAAGGCAGGACTCCAGCAGGCCCACATGCCCCGCACGTCCCAGCATTCCCACCCCGGGTAGTCCTCACCCTCAGTGCAGGCGGGACCTATGAACCAGGGAAGGGGGCACTGCCACACCTAGGCTATGAGGCAAAGGTGAAAGGGACTGGCAGAGTAAGGAAGCACCAGCTCCAGTTGATCTGACGTTAATCAAAAGGGGGCTAATCCCGGGTGGGTCTGGTTTTATCAATGAGCCACTTCCGGGTGAGTCTAAAGGTCTGAGGCTAAGCAGAGGACAGTCTCTCTCCCACAGGCTCTGGCACAGCAAGAAGCCACAAGTCCCAACCACAGGGAGAGGCATCTGCCGAGTCCCTGCGGTGGTCTGAAAGCAGGCCCTGCCCAGTTGGGCCTTCAGATGACAACGGAGCCCCCTGAGAACACACAACCTGACTGTAGCCGTGGATACCTGAGCAGAGGACCCAGCAGCTGAGCCCTGATGCCCACCCTACAGAGGCATGAAACAAGGTGGTGCTTGCTTTAAACCACGACGTCTGTGGTCACCTGTTTATAGCATAGAGTCACACGTGTGCCCCATGTTATGACTACACACATCCGCACCATAAAATCAAATAAATACTATTGTAAACATTTATAGCCAGGCACGGTGGCTCATGCCTGTGATCCCAGCACTTTGGGAGGCCAAGGTGGGCAAGTCACCTGAGAGCAGGAGGGCGTGACCAGCCTGGCCAACATCGTGAGACCCCATCTCTACTAAAAATAGCTGTGTGTGGTGTGTGCCTGTAGTCTCAGCTACTCAGGAGGCTGAGGCAGGAGAATCGCTTGAACCCGGGAGGCAGAGGTTGCAGTGAGCTGAGATCGCACCACCGCACTCCAGCCTGGGCCACAGAGCAAGACTGTCTCCAAAAAGGAAACCTATTTTCCCCACTGAGATTTTGTTTTGGTATAATGTCTACAGTAAGACTCCAATTTAAAACTTTACCCCAACAGTTAACAACCTTACAATGGACTGTTAACACCTGCGCATCAGCCCGTTCCTGACACTGCTCGGCAGTGAACCTGCCCCTCCCTCTCCAGAGAGCTCTTCAAACATGTACTTCATTTATGTTTTCAAAGTCTTGGCATTTCCTTAACTTACTGTTTTTCTGGATTTTTTTCTGCATTGTGGATTTACAGAATCCTGCAAAGTCCCTCCCCTGCGGCAGTTCATGCTCTGGCCTTAGGAGTGGAATGCTTTCTGTGTTCACTGTTACCAGTTCCTTTCAACAGCAACAACGCTGAGTCCCACACGAGACATGGATCAGAAACATCCCACCCCACACACACTGACACCTCTTCCCGGGCAAACCCGGTCATTCCCTGGGACACAGCAAAGGTGCCCATGACGCCCAGTGCCATTCACCCGTACATCCCAGGGAAGAGGGAGTGAGGTCCGAAAGGGAAACGAGCGGAGCCCCAGGGACGGGAACGGAGACCCGAGCTCCCTGCATCTGCCTCCACCGCCGCGTCACACCTGGAAGAGCCGAAAAGCCAGGAGAAAAGGGAACCGACAGCCAGAGTCCAGGAAAGCAGGAGGCCGTGAAATGAGCATCCAGAATCACAGTCCCCACAGACACAAATGACAGCCAGGCAGAAGAGAGAGCTCCGCTTACAGCGCAGCAAGGGAACCTGACGAACGACCTTTCACAAATGTGAACACTCTGTAAGACATTCCTCAAGGAAACGAACAAAAGCTGTGCGTCCATGAAAAGACCCCTCTGGTTTCCAGAGAGCATGACTCAGCACCAGAAAGCTGCCCGTCCTCTCCAAGGAGCGCAGAATAGTCCTGGCCCCGTCCCTCGGCCTCGAGCCGCCCGCCCCGCCCCACCCAGCCCAGACGAGAGAGACAAGGTGATTCTAAAGTTCATATGGAAAAATAAACTGTGACTCAAACCCAAACACAATCTTTAAAAAGAGCAAGTCAACCATAACTTTTTTTAAACTTGGGCACGGCAAAACCAAAAGACAAATGTCAAACCGGCTGAAAATGATGGCAACATATATCACAGATAATGAATCTCCTTAAAATCTGAAGAACTCTTCAAAGTCAAGGGAAAAACACAAACCACGAACTGATTAAAAATGAGCAAAAGACCCACAGAGGAGTCACAGGAGAAGATCCCTGAATGTGGGTGATGCAGCCTTCCCCATAGAAGGTCCCTGGATGACGTCACACACAGGAGGAGATGCCTCCTCCTGCTAAGCGGAGTGTGAGGTCACAGCCTTCACTGTGACAGCAGCCTGGGCCTCCAGAGCTAGCAGCACGAGAAGCGCCCAAGCTCACCCTGGTAAAGTTCTTGCCCAGAATCTCTAAGTGAAAACAGTGGAGCAACCAACTACCTAACCTAAGCATGAACAGAACAACTAACCAGTGAGCAAGGAGCAAACCACTGCCCCAGCGACCCACACGTACGCTGCCACAGAGACCCACACGGGGGCTGCCACAGTGACCCACACGCGGGCTGCCACAGAGACCCACATGTACGCTGCCACAGAGACCCACACGCACGCTGCCACAGCGACCCACACACGGGCTGCCACAGCGACCCACACGCACGCTGCCACAGAGACCCGCACACGGGCTGCCACAGCGACCCGCACGCACGCTGCCACAGAGACCCACATGTACACTGCCACAGAGACCCACACGCACGCTGCCACAGCGACCCACACACACGCTGCAACAGCGACCCACACGCACACTGCCACAGCGACCCACACGCACACTGCCACAGCAACCCGCACGCGGGCTGCCACAGCGACCCACACACACGCTGCCACAGCGACCCGCACGCACGCTGCCACAGAGACCCTCACACACACTGCCACAGCGACTCACACGCACGCTGCCAGAGACCCGCACGCACGCTGCCACAGAGACCCGCACACGGGCTGCCACAGCGACCCGCACGCACGCTGCCACAGAGACCCGCACATGGGCTGCCATAGTGACCCACATGCACGCTACCCTCCAGACGAGTGGGACAGATGGTTTCAGATGGCAAGGTCAGAAAGACCAAAGCAGGGGGTCGAGATGAAAAGACTCGAACATTAGCGACCTCCAAATACAGCCCAAGACCCCTGCGCACATCCAGGAAGAGAGGACTCGGTGCCTCCAAGGATGTCTAGATACAACAGGTTGAGGTGATGCCAGACCCTATGCTTGAGATCGCTGCACCGAGGACCAACTGCGGCAGGGTGTGAGTGGCATGGGGGTCAGGACATCCACGAACGCAGGCCCCACCAGCATCTCCGCAAGTGTCACAACGTCCACCCCTGCATCCCAACCGCGTCTCCTCACACTTGTCCGTACCCCAGGAGGAGCTAGACACAGCCAGCCTGCCTTCCTGCCAGCGGTCAGCTGCCAGACACCAGCCGCGCTCCAGTCATCATGGAGTCTCCCCACACTGTCCCTCCCCACACAGGATGGCGTCACCATGGGGATGGAGGCTACACTGTCTACTCTCAACAGGATGGTGTCACCACAGGTCGGAGGCCACACTGTTGACTCCCCCAGCAGGATGGCATCTGACCACTGGAGTAGGCCCTGCCCCTGTGTCCCTCACTGGCAGCAAACCTTGACCAATTATTTCCAGCCAACTTCTGCAAAGCCCAGATGCTGTAACTCTCAGCCACCTTCGAGCCTCCACTTCTAAGACCCTTTCCTTCTCCAGCAATGCTGATGATGTGAAACCACTCGTGCAGGAGCCGTGGGTCCCGGCGAGGGGCTCCGAGGCCTGGCGTGGCATTCCACATCAGCGCCCTCCCACCACGCCCTGCTCCGCCTACTCTGTGAAACCTCCCTGTGCTGGCGCCAGGTGTGGTCCTGGGTGGAGGCTGTAGGCTCCCTGGCATGCAGTGACCTGCGTCACCCCTAGACCCACACCACCCCCACCCCCCGCACCACTGGTCTGCACAGGGCAAGAGTGGAGAGCCAGGAGCGTCTCTTGGAGTCAGAAGCCACTTCTGGTCTGCTCTCTGAAGGCCGTGAGTCAACACCGTTTGGGAAGACAGGGCAGTGCGGCCATCCCTCTCCCACTCACCAGGCACTAGCTGGGCCCTGGCTGACAGGGAGCACACTGGGTGCTGAGATGCACAGGACCAGCCAGCTGAGCTGTGGACACCCGTGAGAAGCCTCTACAGGCAGGACACTGGGTGCCAAGACCCACACGACCCGCGAGCTGAGCCGTGGACACCCACGAGAAACCTCTATAGGCAGGAGGCTTCCCAAATGGGACTCCGTCCCAACAGGAAGAAAATGCTGGAAGCAGTGGAGGCTGTGGCCAATGGGGCCAGCCGCCACTCACCTTACAACGGGGTCTGAGAAAGGGTATGAGGGGCAAGTGCCTTTGTTCAGAGCATGGCCCCTGCCAGAGGCCCTGCAAAGGGACCCTCAGTGTTAAGGACCAGGCGCCCACATTCTGACCCATCCATGACCTTCCACAACCTCGACCTTCCCTTTGCCTCAGGGACCAGCACAGCAAGTCCAGCGAGAAGCCACTCCCACGGCTGTCCTGGAGCCTGGGTGCGCACGTGGCCCTGCAGGGCCTGGGTGCCACCTCCGCAACGACCCCACCGTTCCCTCAGCAGGCAGGCACAGTGATGCTTAGCCAGAAGGAGTAGTCGGCTTCAGAGACTGGGCAGGAACCATGCACATGGCACAGACGTGGATTTCAATCCACAAAAGCCAGGAGGCCTGAGGCGGCAGCCCCCACACCCCATACCACACCCCAGACCACACCCCAGACCACACCCCACACTCCAGAAAACAGTGACCACCATGTCCACACACACCAGCATGCTGGACCACACCCCACACTCCAGGAAACAGTGACCACTGATGGTGACACACACCAGCACATCAACTCATTTCCTTCCAAAGACTTCCTTAAAACTTTCAAGTACAAGTCATTTAAAAATAAAACAAGAAGCATGGGCGCCTTCACCCTGCAGACGCAGAGCAGGCCAGGGCCTCCTGGGGACACAGGGTGGGCGCCATGCTGGGCGGCGGGAACCCAGGGCCTCGCTGCGGATTCCTCAGGAAATCCTGCCCCGTGCCACTGGCTTATCCCTGGGAAAAGCATTTCCTTTCATGAGAAAAGTCCTCTTGTCCGCGCGGCCATAAATACATCGCGGCTAAAAATAGTGCTGTAGGAGGAAGTAACGGTTGGGCCTTCCAGCAAAGGATGCGCACAACTGTGCCCCGGCGGTGCGAGGGTGGTCCGGGAGAAAGGCCCCGCTTGCAGGCTGCGTCTCCAAACTCAGCTTCTCTCACAACCGTTTTCCCGTTAGCTGAACCTGACAGAGCAATAGAACTGAACAGAAGACGGGGACACAGAGGAACAGGTATCTTCCCGTGAAAGATGATGGAGAAATACCCTCCTCTTTCGTCAACTACAGAGACAGAATCAGCTTAAGTCTCTGCACATTACGGCAAACATTTCCTAAAGATGCATGCAGCAAACTTAATCCACTGGGGAAAAAGGCTGGGAGAATTTTATAACAGGTATTTTCCCTACAAAGTATACTTAGAACATATTTAAATGATAGCTTATCACTAGAGAGGGCCAAATTCTACAAAACAACGTAAGTGTAACCTTGAAATCACAGCACACAAAACGCAGTGATCTGCCAGCCTCGTTTCTGAATGGAATCCCCTGGCTAGATCCCGAGCACGGAGCATGGAAATTCTGCCCAGTCCTCGCCTGGCAGCATCTCTGGTCACCGGGACCCTTTGGACGGCAGCTCCCTCCAGCATGGCAGCATCTCCGGTCACCGGGAACCTGCGGACAGGGGCTCCCTCCGGCATGGCAGCATCTCCGGTCACCGGGACCCTGCGGACGGGGGCTCCCTCCGGCATGGCAGCATCTCCGGTCACCGGGACCCTGCGGACGGGGGCTCCCTCCGGCATGGCAGCATCTCCGGTCACCGGGACCCTGCGGACGGGGGCTCCCTCCGGCATGGCAGCATCTCCGGTCACCGGGACCCTGCGGACGGGGGCTCCCTCCGGCATGGCAGCATCTCCGGTCACCGGGACCCTGGGGACGGGGGTTCCCTCCGGCATGGCAGCATCTCCGGTCACTGGGACCCTTTGGACGGCAGCTCCATCCAGCATGGCAGCATCTCCGGTCATCGGGACCCTTTGAACGGCGGCTCCATCCAGCATGGCAGCATCTCCGGTCACTGCGACCCTTTGGATGGCGGCTCCATCCAGCATGGCAGCATCTCCGGTCACCAGGACCCTTTGGACGGCAGCTCCATCAAGCATGGCCACATCCTTTCCCCATCACGATTTCCACCCTCAAATCACACAGGCCATACCAGGATCCATGCCAGCACCGCAGAGCACACCATGGGCCGTGCTGGCAGCAGAAGGGGGCTGGGCCACCCAACTGCTCCTCACCCAGACCCCTCGCCACCCCCAGAAGACCTGCCAGCCCCTCCTGCCCCAGATGCAGCCCTCAAGGAGACTGGCCCGAGTAGCCCTGGGTCCACCCATCTGTCTGCCTCTCAAGTTCCGTGAACGCTGTTGACTGCTCACTCTCTTCACACTGGCTCTCTTGTCTTGCTCTTATGAATGTGTTTGTAACATTTTTTAAAACTGAAAAACTACAGTCATAGCACACTCCATGGCTCAGTGTGACTGAAACACACGCAGTCCTAGTGACACAAATCGTGGTGACCACGGAGTAAGGGTGGCAGGGGAGGGCCACGTGGGGGACGGGAAATGGTGATGTGGATGTGCAGACACCGGCAGGTGATGAAAAGCTGACGGCAACTCCGACCCGCTATAACAAACACACAGCAGCCTGCAGAGAACCGCGGCCACGCCGCACAGCACAGCCTTCTGCCATGCACGCGTGTTTCTTTCTCTGTTCAACTTCAGTGGAAATTGCTTTTCCAGTGATCATACGCATTTCAGAAATCTGGGGAAATTCAGCAGGAGGGAAGCGCAGGAGACAGCTGAACTCAGTGGCAGTGCCACCCCCGTAACCAGCCATTCCTCCAGATTCCAGTGACCTTGCAGGAACCTGCCACCCCGGCCACCCTTCCAGGCCACCCACAGTAGCCTCCAGTCCCCCGTGCTAAGTGATGCCGCCAGATGCTCCGCAGCACCAGCCACTCGGCTGACCGTGTCCCACAGAGGAAGTCAAGCGGGTTTCTGGGGACTGGTGTGTGGTGCCCCTGCTTCTGCCAGCTGTGCGGCACTGTTTCGGGAATGGTGACAAGTGCGCCACGGAGCTGTGGGCCCCTCAAGAGGCTGCCCTGCCCGGGGTCCGCAGAGCCCCCTGCTCTCCTCACAAGAAACCAAACGTGTGCCCAGTGCCCCTCCTGGAGAGTGCTTGCTTCTGTTCTGCCACTGACAAAACCCAGCTGTGGTAACAGAGTTGGAGACAGTGAAGACGCGGAGACAGCCCGAAGTCTGCTTCTGCTGACAGAGGGCCACCTCTGATGGCCCAGGAGGGTCAGCACCCTAGAAGCACAGGGCGTGTCCAGCCCCAGCTGTACAAGGCCAGTCTCTGCCCAGGTCTCCAGAGGCACATCCGTTCTCCTTTGCAAAGGGTAGCTGTGTCCCTAACACCACCTGACCACTGGCCAATGGAGAGGAGGGCCGGCCGGGTCTCAGGGACAAGTGGTGAGGTTGGGGAGGCCTCCAGTTCCAAGGAGGTGAGGCTGCTTCACGGCGACCCAGAGGGAAGCCCTGACAGCACCTCAGGGTAGGGTCTGCGCATGGACAGAGGCTGCAGCTACCCAGGAACCAGCAGTGGGCACCCGGAAGGATGATGTACCAGCAGGGCAGCCGCCGACAACACACATCTGTAAGGAGCCCCACACAGAAAATGAAATAAGCCAGGGGGTTCAACCCAAAGAAGAGGATGTGCAGACAGAATGAATTGTGAGAAAAGGACGGAGAGGGTGGTTTCTTTTCTTTTCTTTTGTTTTTTGAGACGGAGTTTCGCTCTTGTTACCCAGGCTGGAGTGCAATGGCGCGATCTCGGCTCACCGCAACCTCCGCCTCCTGGGTTCAGGCAATTCTCCTGCCTCAGCCTCCCGAGTAGCTGGGATTACAGGCACGCGCCACCATGCCCAGCTAATTTTTTGTATTTTTAGTAGAGACGGGGTTTCACCATGTTGACCAGGATGGTCTCGATCTCTTGACCTCGTGATCCACCCGCCTTGGCCTCCCAAAGTGCTGGGATTACAGGCTTGAGCCGCCGCGCCCGGCCGACAGGGTGGTTTCTGAGGCTTCATGGGACCTGGGACCAGGTGTGCGGCCACTGCACCCGGGTTTGCCTTGTGGTGGAGCTTCCGCAGCAGCATACGGGCATCCCGCTGACCTGAGGGGACACACTCCACAAACCCTAGCGGACACCTTAAACGGCAGCTAGTGCCAGACCCCATATACACTATGGTTTTTCCTATATGCACATACACACCCACAATAAAGTTTAACATTAGGCACAGCAAGAGAAACAGTAACTGATAATAAAATAGAGCAATTAGGATCATACGCGGCAAAAGATGTCACGTGCCTGTGCTCCTGCTCTCACTACATATCTCACTGCACCATACTCACCTATTCTCTTTCTTTTTTTTTTCTTTTGAGGCAGAATTTTCCTCTGTTGCCCAGGCTGGAGTAGAGTGGCGCAATCTCGGCTCACTGCAACCTCCACTTCCCGGGTTTAAGCAATTCTCCTGCCTCAGTCTCCCTAGTAGCTGGGATTACAGGCACACACCACCATGCCTGGCTGATTTTTATACTTTTAGTAGAGACGCAGTTTCACCATGTGGGCCAGGCTGGTCTCGAACTCCTGACCTCGTGATCCACCTGCCTTGGCCTCCCAAACTGCTGGGATTACAGGAGTGAGCCACTGCACCCGGCCACTCACCTATTTTCTGACCGTTATGACATGAGGTGCTGAAACCACAGGTGAGGGAGGACTTCCATACCTGCATACCAGTGACTGCACTCTGTTCCCTCTGTTAGCGTACTGCATCTGGGTGCCTGGTGATACTCTGTATAGGGAAATTCTGTGCCCAGTTGTATCACTTCTAATTTCATTTGATTGTACACATAGTCAAACGCACAATGACTGTTAAAACTACTTCCCCAAAGCACACTTTTCATCAAAACATCGCAGTCCTTGTTTAAAACCTGATTTTTTTTTTTTTGAGACGGAGTCCTGCTCTGTCATCCAGGCTGGAGTGCAGTGGCTTGATCTCGGCTCACTGCAACCTCCGCCTCACAAATTCAAGCAATTCTCTGCCTCAGCCTCCTGAGTAGCTGGGATTACAGGTGCCCGCCACCATGCCTGGCCAATTTTTTTTGTATTTTTAGTAGAGACAGGCTTTCACCATCATGGTCAAGTTACTCTTGAACTCCTGACCTCGTGATCCACCCACCTCAGTCTCCCAAAGTGCTGGGATTACAGGCATGAACCACCGCATCCAAACCGCAACGTGCTCGAGGCCTCTGCAGGTCGGATCAAACAGGCTCCTCAGAGACAAATTCCCTATCACCAAGAAAACAGAAAAATCCCAGCACCGTGGGTGGCCTCAACCGCACAGGGAGACCCCCATCTCTACAGAAAGCTACACGCTTAGCCAGGCATGTGCCTGCAGTCCCATCTACTTGGGAGGCTGAGGCAGGCTGAGCCCTTGAGCCTTGGAGGTGGAGGCAGGAAACTGTGAACACGCCACTGCACCCTCGCCTGGGCCACACAGGGAGACCGTGGCTCAAAATTAAACACAAAAAACACACAATTTTTAGTTCTTAAACAGATTAGCAAAACTAATAAACCAGTAAGTAGAATGACCCAGAATAAAAGACACAAATTACCGCTGTCAGGAATCAGAGGGGCTAGCACCAAAGGCATAAAAGAATAACGTGAGAGTATGTGGACATCCTATCAACAGAGCTGACGATTTACATGAGGCAGACTGATAACTCCTTTCCCGTTTCAGCTTATGTTTTCCTGGGCAAATAATTTTTAAAATATAGTTATTTCTTAAAAAATCAAACTTGGCACATAATAACACAGGAAACTTGTATCTATTAGAGAAGTTCAATTCGTATCAAAAACCTTCCCACACAAAAAAAAGGCACAGATGGTTTCATTGGTAAATTCCATTAAACACCTAAGAAAGAAACAGCCTCAGTGACAGACAGCTCTTTCCAAACACAGAGGAGGGATGACACTTGTTCCAAACACAGAGGAGGGATGACACTTGTTCCAAACACAGAGGAGGGATGACACTTGTTCCAAACACAGAGGAGGGATGACACTTGTTCCAAACACAGAGGAGGGATGACACTTGTTCCAAACACAGAGGAGGGATGACACTTGTTCCAAACACCGAGGAGGGATGACACTTGTCTTCCACGTGGCTAGTGGTTAATCTCTGAAGCCAGCACAACTCAACACCGAAGCCCGGCAAAGGCACCACCGAGGCAAGGCAAAGAAACCACATCACAGATCAGCAGCTCCCACCGACATGTACACAGAGCAAACACAGAAATACTGCTTTTTAATTTTTTTTTTTTTTTTTGAGACAGAGTCTTGCTCTATCACCCAGGCTGGAGGGCAGTGGTGCGGTCACAGCTCACCACAGCCTCCACCTCCTGTGCCCAAGCAATCCTCCCACCTCAGCCTCCGCAGTAGCTGAGACTACAGGCACACAACACCACGCCCAGCTGACTTTTGTAATTTTTTGTAGAATTGGGGTTTTGCCATATTGCCCAGGCTGGTCTTAAACTCCTGGGCTCAGGCTATCCGCCCACCTTGGCCTCCCAAAGTGCTGGGATCAAAGCCATAAACTACTACACCCAGCCCAAAATTTAAAGGAAAATAACATGACCAAGTAGGGGTTAGCCCGGAAACGCTAGTTAGGTTTAAATAAACATCAATGTAATTTACCAAGTTAGCAAAACAAGGGAGAGAAGCTATGGAATCATTTCAGCACATGCAGAAAAAGCATCTGACCACATTCTTCTACAGGAAAAATTCTCAGCAAAATACGAAATAGAAGGAAACGACCTTCCTTCGATAAAGGAACTTTTTTAAAAGGAACAGCAACAAATACTCCAGACCCTCACATCCTTGCTGCTGAAGCGCTCCACACTCTCCCCTGAAGGAAGAGCACAGCAGAAAGGCCCAGCTCCCCAGGCTGACTCACACAGCCTCAAAGGTCCTGACCAGCCCGGCAAGGACGAGAAAGAAAGCAACGGCCTCAAGCCTGCAGAAAAAGGCGCACACGCGGCTCTGACTGCTGACAGCACACCCACAACTCCACAGAAGCGAGTTGAGAGGGGCCATGGGATACAAGAGTAACACACAACCCCACATCTGCATCTCCGTTCACTAAGAGTAAACAACTGGAAAGCTACATGTTTAAAATACTGTTTATAACAACATTAAAAAGCACAAACTACATAAGAATTTATTTACAAAAGGCACAAAACAGATACACTGAAAACTACAAAATGCTGCTGAGAGAAATTAGACAGTCAGTAAATGAAGTGACACCCCTCTTCGTAAGCTGGAAGTGTCAGGGGAGTGAAGACATCACTCCTCTCCCATCACACTGATCTGCAGATTCCACTCAAGACCAGCCCTAAGCTCAGCAGGCACGTTGCAGAAATTGACAAGGTGACATCTCTGGAAATGCAACAGGCCTGGAATGGCCAAAGCAGCCTCCATGCGAACAAAGTTAGGGACGTCTGCTGACTCTGAGACTTCGTCTAATGCCACCTCGACCAAGGCAGGTGGCCCTGGAATAAACCTCAGCAGGCCGATGGAGCACAACAGCCAATCCAGAAATAAGACACACTTATACTCTGATTCTCAACAACATTCCCAAAGCAATCCAATGGGAAAAACAAGTTTTCATGCCTATAAAAACTTTGGGAGTTCAAGGTGGGAGAACTGCTTGAACCCAAGAGCTTGAGACCAGCCTGGGCAAGATGGCAAGGCCCCATCTCCGCAAAAAATATTTTAAAAATTAACTGGGTGTGGTGGTGCATGCCTGTAGTCCCAGCTACTCAGGAGCCTAAGGTGGGAGGAGCCTGGGAGGTCAAGGGTGCAGTGAGCCACGTCACCACTGTACTTCAGCCTGAGTGACAGGGCAAGACCCTGTCTCTTCAAAAAGGAAAAAAAGTTATCAACAAACGCTGGTGAAACAGCTGGATTCCACATGAAAAATAACACACTTCAACCACTGTCTTATATCATACATAAAATTAACTTGTGATAAGTCAGAAACCTAAATGTAACCAGTAAAACCACAGAGCTTCACGGAAGACTAAAGAGAAGGTCTTCATGACCTGGCGGTGAACACGGAGCTCTCGGGCCAGCCTCAAAGCAAGAGTCATAAAGAATCATAACTAAAAACTGCTGATCATGGAAACTGCCGTTAGGAAATTACAGGCAAGCCACAGACTAGGGGAAAGTATTCACAAAACATACATCGGAATACATGAAGGCCCCTGCAACTCCATGACGAAAACGACTCAGAAAAACAGGCCAAAGGGGATGACAGTCCGACGTGAGACTCGGGAGGGCCCCAGACCCAAACATCGGGGCCCAGCAGACTTCCTTTTCCCTCTTAACAGAACCCACTGCAACTCGCCACAGATTTCTTCTCTCAAGCCCCCCAGATACAGCCCCTGGAATCTTCTGGGCAGATTATTCAATGAAAACAGCCCTGGGAGCTGCCAGCAAAGCCCCCACCAGCAGTGGGAGGAAGGTGAACCACAGGGGGTGCAGACTCCACTCCAGCAAAGCCCCCACCAGCAGTGGGAGGAAGGTGAACCACAGCGGGGTGCGGACTCCACTCCAGCAAAGCCCCCACCAGCAGTGGGAGGAAGGTGAACCACAGCGGGGTGCAGACTCCACTCCAGCAAAGCCCCCACCAGCAGTGGGAGGAAGGTGAACCACAGGGGGGTGCAGACTCCACTCCAGCAAAGCCCCCACCAGAAGTGGGAGGAAGGTGAACCACAGCGGGGTGCAGACTCCACTCCAGCAAAGCCCCCACCAGCAGTGGGAGGAAGGTGAACCACAGGGGGTGCAGACTCCACTCCAGCAAAGCCCCCACCAGCAGTGGGAGGAAGGTGAACCACAGCGGGGTGCAGACTCCACTCCAGCAAAGCCCCCACCAGCAGTGGGAGGAAGGTGAACCACAGCGGGGTGCAGACTCCACTCCAGCAAAGCCCCCACCAGCAGTGGGAGGAAGGTGAACCACAGCGGGGTGCAGACTCCACTCCAGCAAAGCCCCCACCAGCAGTGGGAGGAAGGTGAACCACAGCGGGGTGCAGACTCCACTCCAGCAAAGCCCCACCAGCAGTGGGAGGAAGGTGAACCACAGCGGGGTGCAGACTCCACTCCAGCAAAGCCCCCACCAGCAGTGGGAGGAAGGTGAACCACAGCGGGGTGCAGACTCCACTCCAGCAAAGCCCCCACCAGCAGTGGGAGGAAGGTGAACCACAGGGGGTGCAGACTCCACTCCAGCAAAGCCCCCACCAGCAGTGGGAGGAAGGTGAACCACAGCGGGGTGCAGACTCCACTCCAGCAAAGCCCCCACCAGCAGTGGGAGGAAGGTGAACCACAGCGGGGTGCAGACTCCACTCCAGCAAAGCCCCCACCAGCAGTGGGAGGAAGGTGAACCACAGGGGGTGCAGACTCCACTCCAGCAAAGCCCCCACCAGCAGTGGGAGGAAGGTGAACCACAGCGGGGTGCAGACTCCACTCCAGCAAAGCCCCCACCAGCAGTGGGAGGAAGGTGAACCACAGCGGGGTGCAGACTCCACTCCAGCAAAGCCCCCACCAGCAGTGGGAGGAAGGTGAACCACAGCGGGGTGCAGACTCCACTCCAGCAAAGCCCCCACCAGCAGTGGGAGGAAGGTGAACCACAGCGGGGTGCAGACTCCACTCCAGCAAAGCCCCACCAGCAGTGGGAGGAAGGTGAACCACAGCGGGGTGCAGACTCCACTCCAGCAAAGCCCCCACCAGCAGTGGGAGGAAGGTGAACCACAGGGGGTGCAGACTCCACTCCAGCAAAGCCCCCACCAGCAGTGGGAGGAAGGTGAACCACAGGGGGTGCAGACTCCACTCCAGCAAAGCCCCCACCAGCAGTGGGAGGAAGGTGAACCACAGCGGGGTGCAGACTCCACTCCAGCAAAGCCCCCACCAGCAGTGGGAGGAAGGTGAACCACAGGGGGTGCAGACTCCACTCCAGCAAAGCCCCCACCAGCAGTGGGAGGAAGGTGAACCACAGCGGGGTGCAGACTCCACTCCAGTATCAGGAGTGGACCAGCCTGGGCAACATGGCAAGACCCCATCTCTATAAATATATTTTGAAAAAGCAGGCCAGGCGTGGTGACCGAGCTTCGGGTTTGCTAAAAGGGGAGCACCAAGAACCAGGGGCCGCAAAGAGGCAGGTGGACGACGAAGCAGGGTTCAGATGAAAACAGGGCCCTGTGAAATAAACACCTGCTCAATCTTCCTGGCTCCTCCTCTCCTTCACCCCATCAGTCTCCACAGCAGGCCAACCCTGGGCAGCACCGGAGTGCCACCTCCCAGCCTCACCAAGGCCCCCACCTACGGCATGGGGACAGGACAGGACAGCTGGGGACACAGGACACCTACAGTATGGGGACAGGGGAGGAGAGGTGGGGACACAGGACACCTACAGCACAGGGACAGGGCAGGACAGCTGGGGATACAGGACACCTACAGCACAGGGACAGGGCAGGACAGCTGGGGATACAGGACACCTACAGTATGGGGACAGGGGAGGATGGGTGGGGACACAGGACACCTACAGTATGGGGACAGGGGAGGACAGGTGGGGACACAGGACACCTACAGTATGGGGACAGGGGAGGATGGGTGGGGACACAGGACACCTACAGTATGGGGACAGGGGAGGACAGGTGGGGACACAGGACACCTACAGTATGGGGACAGGGGAGGATGGGTGGGGACACAGGACACCTACAGCACAGGGACAGGGCAGGACAGCTGGGGATACACGACACCTACAGTATGGGGACAGGGGAGGATGGGTGGGGACACAGGACACCTACAGTATGGGGACAGGGGAGGACAGGTGGGGACACAGGACACCTACAGCACAGGGACAGGGCAGGACAGCTGGGGACACAGGACACCTACAGCACAGGGACAGGGCAGGACAGCTGGGGACATAGGACACCTACAGCACGGGGACAGGGCAGGACAGCTGGGGACACAGGACATCTATAGTATGGGGACAGAGGAGGACAGGTGGGGACATAGGACACCTTCAGCATGGGGACAGGGGAGGACAGGTGGGGACACAGGACACCTACAGCATGGGGACAGGGGAGGACGGGTGGGGACACAGGACACCTACAGCACAGGGACAGGGCAGGACAGCTGGGGACACAGGACACCTACAGTATGGGGACAGGGGAGGACGGGTGGGCACACAAGACACCTATAGCATGGAGACGGGGCAGGACAGCTGGGGAAACAGGACACCTACAGTATGGGGACAGGGGAGGTCAAGTGGGGACACAGGACACCTACAGTATGGGGACAGGGGAGGTCGGGTGGGGACACAAGACACCTACAGCACAGGGACAGGGGAGAATGGGTGGGGACACAGGCCACCTACAGTATGGGGACAGCAGAGGACGGGTGAGGACACAGGCCACCTACAGTACAGGGACAGGGTGGGATGGGGACACGGGCCCCAGTGCTGCACCTCTGGACAGAGTCGGAGCTCCCTGAAGAATGAAGCTCACCTTTCTAGTGTCCCTGGCCCACGGCAAGCACCTGCCCAGTTCATCCTCACACAGGCCATCGGAATGCCTGGAGTCTACTCCTTGGCTGGGGCCCCCTCTCCACCCCTTCCACATCTGTCACCACAGTGCCAGGGCAAGGGGCTCAAAAGGAGGAAGATGGAGCTCACGCCCTCACTTCCCACAGGTGCTCCTCACTCAGGGACACGGCGGCCACCCACGGCTGTGGCCCCAGACACCAGGAGCCCCACTCGCCACCCGCCCCACACTCCCTTCTATCTCCACCCTCCCCCGCACTCTCCTTCCCCTCCCCTCCACTAGCCCAGCTTGGAGCCCCCCAAGGGACACGGCTCTGTATCCCTGCTACTCAGAAACCCAGCTCATTTCACAGCAGCCCGCCCACACACACCACCCTGGAGCCTCTGCACCAGCGAGACCAGCTCAACCAGACAGATGTGGAAACTGAGGCATAAGAGGATGAGCAGCTTGCCCAAGCCCAACGAGAGACACTTCCAGCACTCAAACCCAGAGCCTACCCTGCACCACGGCAGGCAGGCAGGCAGGCTGAGCACCTCTGCAGTGCCCGCCACCCTACCCAAGGCCACAGCTGCAGCCCCTCCACTGATACCCACTCCAGCCATTTGTCAAAACTCAGAAAATGTATTCTTGTGATTTATACATTTCACTGTACATGCTGTTCCCTGGGACTCCCAGCCTGGCCCGCCCCACCATTGAGTCTCCTCTCCTCTCCTGGAGCCCAGACCCAGCCCCACATACTCTCCAGGGCATCCCGGAGCCTAAATCCACATACTCTCCAGGGCATCCTGGAGCCTAAATCCACATACTCTCCAGGGCATCCTGGAGCTCAGACCCAGCCCCGCACAGTCTCCTGGGCATCTTGCCCTAACAGGGCCACTCCAGCCAAGGTCTTGCTCACCTCTACCTGCCGAGGGACTGGCGTGGGGTGGCACACACACAGCGTGGGCACTGGATGCTGGCCGACGTGCTCTGCATACACCCAGCAGAGAGAACCAGGGTCTCTGATAAGGCTCTGGTGTGCACTAAATAGACTACCATAAGCAGTTAAAGAGCACCACACTACCACAGGGGTGGAGGTGGACGGCAGACCCTCGGACCTCCCGAGCCCAGGTTTACACACCACACGACCACAGGGGTGGAGGTGGACGGCAGACCCTCGGACCTCCCGAGCCCAGGTTTACACACCACACGACCACAGGGGTGGAGGCGGATGGCAGACCCTCGGACCTCCCGAGCCCAGGTTTATACACCACACGACCACAGGGGTGAGGTGGACGGCAGACCCTCGGACCTCCCGAGCCCAGGTTTATACACCACACGACCACAGGGGTGAGGCGGACGGCAGACCCTCGGACTTCCCGAGCCCAGGTTTATACACCACACGACCACAGGGGTGAGGCGGACGGCAGACCCTCGGACCTCCCGAGCCCAGGTTTACACACCACACGACCACAGGGGTGAGGCGGACGGCAGACCCTCGGACCTCCCGAGCCCAGGTTTACACAGCACACGACCACAGGGGTGAGGCGGACGGCAGACCCTCGGACCTCCCGAGCCCAGGTTTATACACCACACGACCACAGGGGTGAGGCGGACGGCAGACCCTCGGACCTCCCGAGCCCAGGTTTACACACCACACGACCACAGGGGTGAGGCGGACGGCAGACCCTCGGACCTCCCGAGCCCAGGTTTACACAGCACACGACCACAGGGGTGAGGCGGACGGCAGACCCTCGGACCTCCCGAGCCCAGGTTTATACACCACACGACCACAGGGGTGAGGCGGACGGCAGACCCTCGGACCTCCCGAGCCCAGGTTTACACAGCACACGACCACAGGGGTGAGGCGGACGGCAGACCCTCGGACCTCCCGAGCCCAGGTTTATACACCAGACGACCACAGGGGTGAGGCGGACGGCAGACCCTCGGACCTCCCGAGCCCAGGTTTACACACCACACGACCACAGGGGTAAGGTGGACGGCAGACCCTCGGACCTCCCGAGCCCAGGTTTATACACCACATGACCACAGGGGTGAGGCGGACGGCAGACCCTCGGACCTCCCGAGCCCAGGTTTACACACCACACGACCACAGGGGTGAGGCGGACAGCAGACCCTCGGACCTCCCGAGCCCAGGTTTACACAGCACACAACCACAGGGGTGATGCGGACAGCAGACCCTCAGACCTCCCGAGCCCAGGTTTACACACCACACGACCACAGGGGTGGAGGTGGACGGCAGACCCTCGGACTTCCCGAGCCCAGGTTTATACACCACACGACCACAGGGGTGAGGCGGACGGCAGACCCTCGGACCTCCCGAGCCCAGGTTTACACACCACACGACCACAGGGGTGAGGCGGACGGCAGACCCTCGGACCTCCCGAGCCCAGGTTTACACAGCACACGACCACAGGGGTGAGGCGGAGGGCAGACCCTCGGACCTCCCGAGCCCAGGTTTATACACCACACGACCACAGGGGTGAGGCGGACGGCAGACCCTCGGACCTCCCGAGCCCAGGTTTACACACCACTGAACTAAAACCAGACACAAAAAGGAGACGTCACTTCCATCGCTGTCGAATCAAAGTGCTGCAGCACTTTCCATAACAGCCTCATCACCCCCAAGGGTTAAAGAACTTCCTCTAACAGGTTAATTTTAGAATCTGGTTTACTTCATCCAATGCAAGTTCAACATTGAGCGTAATCTCAAAACAAATTTTGAGTGAGGCCAAATTGCTGACATTTAGCAAACACACCCACAACTAAAATAACCCAAGAAATGCCAGCGTCAGAGCTGCTCGGCCCCCAGCCTCTTAAGGCGCCCCCAAATGGCACAGCTGGACCCCTCGAGGACAGGAAGCCACACTCCCCTCTCAACCCAGGAGTCTGGTGGCTTCCAAGCAGCCAATGTGGCTGGAAGCAAGATCAGGGCCCACGGGCGAGCGGCTGCCATCCAGCAACCGGGAGAGCCTGGACCCAGCGACCAGGAGGCCACAAACCACCCCTGCCCACAACACCCGACACCTCCCCGAGACCGACACGCCAGCAGCTGCCCCTTCCCACCTCATCCATCTCCTCAGGGCCCCTCCTGTCCTTCCTTTGGATTTTGACTGAATGTTACCTCCAAGAGCTGCCACTTCCCATGGGGGGCTCAGGCCCCTGATGGCCACGCAAACGTGGGCCTCAAGAGAGCAGGGGCCCATAGTTTTTATGTGCCATCCCATTCCCTGGTTGGGGCTGGGCGTGCACAGCCCAAGATAAACATGCGTGAACAAAAATCACAGACACAGAAACACCGCCTGTGGGATGCCACGTACACCCCCGTCCCCAACCCCTCATCTCCCATGCCAGGTACCCACCACCTTCTGACCCCACCTCCTGTGTAAACTTAACTCAGACACCAACTAGAATCTGCAGGCCAGCTTGGAGGAAGATCAGAGTCTTGTCCTGAAAGCTTCAGAGCAGACACGACGACGTAGAACAGAAGGTGATTGGCTGCAGAGGGGCCACCCGCCGGCATGCGGGGCACCATGGCCCAGGTTTGCCTTCTGGCTTCTCTCCAGGTACAGCCACCCGCCTGGGGGTACCACTGCCCCCCTCCTCCGGGCCCCTTCATTCTGCTGAGGCTCAGCCAAAACCCCTCTCCGAGAGTCCTCCCACCTTCCAGAGGTCCCTCCAAGTGCTCTGGAGCCAGCACAAGCCTTCTCGCATAGGTCCAGGTGCCACAGACACATTCAAACTGTGGCACTCAGCCCACCACTGGGCTCAAGGCAATTCGGTGGGTGTGAGCCGTGTTCTGGGAACAGGGCAGACATCAGCAGAGCACGTCCTGGTGGCCCTCATCAGTCTTCACTCTGAAACCCGCGTTCTGGGGTGTGACTCTGGGTGAGACCCTTGGTTCCACATCCCAGCTGGGGACTCTCCAAGAACCTGTGGCTGGTCAGCACAGGCAAGACGCTGGGTGCATCACAGATCTGCTTAATTCAGAAGGTAAAATGAGGTGACAACCATTTATTCTGGAAGGTAAACACTTAATGCTTAAAACTAACGTATGCGAGTATGTGTTCCAAGGTAACTTAGAATATTCTTATTTACATCCTGTTAGCTGGTTGACAGAAAGGTGATTAATGACATCAAGTGCAGTTTGGGCCCCCAGAGAGGATGGATGCAGGGTGGGATGCAGATTGGGGACAGGGGCAGGGGCAGGGGACCCCCTCCCAGCCATGAGGCCTCAGGGAGCCACCACAGCTCATGACCCAAGGCCAGATTCTCTCCCTCTTTCCATCCAGGGACAGGGCTATGGCAAGAACCCACTAGAACTGACCGCCCCACACCTGAAACAAAAACCCACTCAGGGGCGCCGCCCAGCACCGTGTCCCAGGCCGCATTCTGAACTCCGCACTCTGCTCTCCCTGCATGCAGGAGCCCCAGAAGGCAGAGAAGTGCTGTCCTAGTTGGCAGGAGGGGGACACCAGCACCTCCCACCTCTGGCAAGAGGGCTGGATAGAGCCAGAGCCACAGCCCCTGACCACGGCTCCCTCAGCTGGCCTCAAACAGGAGCCTGACCTGTGCAGGGAGGGCCAGGGGCTGGGCCGTGGTCTCAGAGGCTCAGCAAGCATGCTGGCAGAGAAGGACAGAGTCGGCCACCAAGGACCACAGCAGCCCAGTGGGCGGTCGCAGGTCGGGTGGCATCTGTGGTGGGGGGATATGGGCAGGGGGAAGTGGTGAAATCACTTTCCCAGAAAGTACTCATGGTTCCAGAGGAGAGGGGAGCCACCAGCTCCACAGTCCACAAGAGCCACGCCAACAGTGGCGTCAGGCAGGCCCTTCTGCAGCGAGTGTGAGAAGCAAATACTCATAAAGACCACAGCCGCAGAGCCGAGCAGGCCATTTCACCAGGGGACCACACACTCCCAACCACCAGCACGCTGGCCACGCACACCACGCGGGACCCATGGCCAGAAGGACACAGGCAGCCGGGGAAAGGCCGTCCCGAGAGCCGGGAGCTGAAGTGTCTGTCAGGGGCTCCTTGTCTACGTTGGTGCAGGATTCCTCCTCGCCAAGATAAACACTGCCTACGGATTTCAAATAAACGTACCTCTACGGGGAAGCTGAGAAATAAATCGCTCACTGCTTGTGGTTTGGTTAGGGAAGTGGGATGGCGCTCATTGCTTTCCCCTTTTTACCAGTTTCCAAACGATGGTGCACGTGGTTAGATCTGTTTGGTTACTGAATTTATGATGTTTAACCAGACTGACGGTGCGTGCAGACCGGTGAGGCCTCGGCCAGGACTCCCCTTCCCCGCATCCTGAGCCCGTGGGCTGCTGGGGGCTGGGAGGAGTTTAGCCATGCGTCAGCTCTGCACAGGCCTTCCTGGAAGCTGCACATCAGGTAAGAGGACCAACCCCTCCCTCAGGCAGAAACCAGGTGTCACCCAAATGCCAAAAGCAGGCAGGCATCAGGCGGCCGCCCTTCGGCACACAGGTCAGGGCTGGCAAGTGTCCGGGTGTGCGAACCCCGGCCTGTGGAGGAAGAATGCAGAATCCCAGCAGCTGGACACGGAGCCTGGAGTCCCAGCTCTGCCAGGATTTTCATCATCAACATTTTTGCCCTAAAGTTAACGTTCAAACCTCCTAATGACCGCATTGAAGGCCTTTTAAAAAGAAAACCCCTCTCCCTAAGACCTTTGTTCATTCCTCCCTGTGCGAGGCCCAGGAGGCATCACTGCTCAGAAACAAGGCCTGCCCTCACACGGCATGGACACCCCAACATTTCAACAAAACCTCAGCATCTGCAAAAAGTAGCTAAGCGTGAAATAACCTGAGCTGATGTTTCTTTAAACAAGCCCTTTCACTGGGATTCCGGAGACCCAAGTCTTGCATTTCAGCGACCAGCGAAGCAACGAAGACACTCCAAGGCACCGCCCAGCAGAGGTAGGGCTGGAAGCAACACCAGGGTAAGAGGCGCAGACTTTCCCTCAGCAAAGCGTCCCCTGAATCCTGTCCTGTTACAAACACTACAGAGTAAAACCAGAACGAGCACACAAGCATCACCAGAATCAGAGCATGAGAACGCGCAATACCAGAAACACTTCCCGAGGGCCGGGCACAGGTGAAGAGCAAACTGCACAGTCCCACCAGGATCCCGGGCAGCCGCTTCATGTGGAAAGCAGCCCCGGCATCCTCAGCATCCCCCTCCCCCAGGACAGCGGCAGCACAGCCCTGCAGGAGGCCGCACCCCCAGAAACCACCATCCCTCCTGGGAGAGCTTCACAGCTCAGGACACCTCCCTGCAAAACAGAAGCTCAGGGAAAGCATCTGGTCCAGAAGGTGAGGGGCCCACACCAGGGGCATCTTGGCAGCTGAGAAACCCCAACATTCTTCTGAAGGCCCACCATGGGCCACGTGGGTATCAGAACAGTCCCTCTGTGCCAGCCTCCTGGCACACCTGGGTCGATGCCCTGTGTGAAGGCCCACCATGGGCCACGTGGGTATCGGAACGGTCCCTCTGTGCCAGCCTCCTGGCACACCTGGGTCCCACCATGTGCCATGGGTATTTTCCTCTGGGTATCGGAACGGTCCCTCTGCGCCAGCCTCCTGGCACACCTGGGTCGATGCCCTGTGTGAAGGCCCACCATGGGCCACAGGCATTTTCCTTCTGGGTATCAGAGCGGTCCCTCTGTGCCAGCCTCCTGGCACACCTGGGTCGATGCCCTGTGTGAATGCCCACCATGGGCCACAGACATTTTCCTTCTGGGTATCAGAGCGGTCCCTCTGTGCCAGCCTCCTGGCACACCTGGGTCAATGCCCTATGTGAAGGCCCACCATGGGCCATGTGGGTATCGGAACGGTCCCTCTGCGCCAGCCTCCTGGCACACCCGGGTCGATGCCCTGTGGGTTGCTGGCCAGGCTCTTGGGTGACTCATCTTTTCCTACACTATCTGTGGTGCCAGACATGACATGAGATGTCAAATCCCCAGCATCTAAGTCCCAAGAGGACTCTACCAGCTTGTCCTGTGCCTGCTCAGCAGACCTCAGGGCTCTTCTAGTCAGGAGGTGCAGAAATGGGCTCGGGCCCTCCCCCACCTCCCCAGAGACGACAGGAAAGGGTAAGACGGGGGTCACAGCAGTAGGGGACAGAGGTGGAAGTCAGAGTGCAGCCCACTCTGCCTCCAGCCCACAGTTGGTCATTAACAAGCTCAGATGCCAAAGCCAGCCCCAGCTCAGTTCATGCCCTGCCCCCTCCACCTGCTACCCCAGGGGCATCATACTGGCCACTCACTCGCTGGCCCCTGTGTTTCCATCTGTGTGATGCAGCAACACAGCACCGGCGTCAAGGCTGTGGGGTGACAGGTCTACCTGCAGACATTCCAGGTCCACAGCACAGGCGTCAGGGCTGTGGGGTGACAGGTCTGCCTACAGACACTCCAGGTCCACAGCACCGGCATCAGGGCTATGGGGTGACATGCCTGCCTACAGACACTCCAGGTCCACAGCACCAGCGTCAGGACTGTGGGGTGACAGGTCTGCCTGCAGACACTCCAGGTCCACAGCACCGGCATCAGGGCTGTGGGGGTGACAGGTCTGCCTGCAAACGCAGACACTCCAGGTCCCCAGCACAGGCGTCAGGGCTGTGGGGTGACAGGTCTACCTGCAGACACTCCAGGTCCACAGCACTGGCATCAGGGCTGTGGGGTGACATGCCTGCCTGCAGACACTCCAGGTCCATAGCACAGGCGTCAGGGCTGTGGGGTCACATGCCTGCCTGCAGACACTCCAGGTCCTCATAGCACCGGCATCAAGGCTGTGGGTGACAGGTCTGCCTGCAGACACTCCAGGTCCACCGCACAGGCGTCAGGGCTGTGGGGGTGACAGGTCTGCCTACAGACACTCCAGGTCCTCACAGCACTGGCGTCAGGGCTGTGGGGGTGACAGGTCTACCTGAAGACACTCCAGGTCCACAGCACAGGCGTCAGGGCTGTGGGGGTGACAGGTCTACGTGCAGACACTCCAGGTCCACAGCACAGGCGTCAGGGCTGTGGGGGTGACAGGTCTGCCTACAGACACTCCAGGTCCACAGCACCAGCATCAGGGCTGTGGGGGTGACAGGTCTGCCTGCAGACACTCCAGGTCCACAGCACAGGTGTCAGGGCTGTGGGGGTGACAGGTCTGCCTACAGACACTCCAGGTCCACAGCACAGGCGTCAGGGCTGTGGGGGTGACAGGTCTGCCTGCAGACACTCCAGGTCCACAGCACAGGCGTCAGGGCTGTGGGGGTGACAGGTCTGCCTACAGACACTCCAGGTCCACAGCACAGGCATCAGGGCTGTGGGGGTGACAGGTCTGCCTACAGACACTCCAGGTCCACAGCACAGGCGTCAGGGCTGTGAGGGTGACAGGTCTACCTACAGACACTCCAGGTCCTCACAGCACAGGCGTCAGGGCTGTGGGTGACAGGTCTGCCTGCAGACACTCCAGGTCCACAGCACAGGTGTCAGGGCTGTGGGGGTGACAGGTCTGCCTACAGACACTCCAGGTCCTCACAGCACTGGCGTCAGGGTTGTGGGGGTGACAGGTCTACCTGCAGACACTCCAGGTCCACAGCACAGGTGTCAGGGCTGTGGGGGTGACAGGTCTACCTGAAGACACTCCAGGTCCACAGCACAGGCGTCAGGGCTGTGGGGGTGACAGGTCTACGTGCAGACACTCCAGGTCCACAGCACAGGCGTCAGGGCTGTGGGGGTGACAGGTCTGCCTACAGACACTCCAGGTCCACAGCACCAGCATCAGGGCTGTGGGGGTGACAGGTCTGCCTGCAGACACTCCAGGTCCACAGCACAGGTGTCAGGGCTGTGGGGGTGACAGGTCTGCCTACAGACACTCCAGGTCCACAGCACAGGCGTCAGGGCTGTGGGGGTGACAGGTCTGCCTACAGACACTCCAGGTCCACAGCACAGGCGTCAGGGCTGTGGGTGACAGGTCTACCTGCAGACACTCCAGGTCCTCACAGCACAGGCATCAAGGTTGTGGGGGTGACAGGTCTGCCTACAGACACTCCAGGTCCACAGCACAGGCGTCAGGGCTGTGGGTGACAGGTCTACCTGCAGACACTCCAGGTCCACAGCACAGGCATCAGGGCTGTGGGGGTGACAGGTCTGCCTACAGACACTCCAGGTCCACAGCACAGGCGTCAGGGCTGTGGGGGTGACAGGTCTACCTACAGACACTCCAGGTCCACAGCACAGGTGTCAGGGCTGTGGGGGTGACAGGTCTGCCTGCAGACACTCCAGGTCCACAGCACAGGTGTCAGGGCTGTGGGGGTGACAGGTCTACCTGCAGACACTCCAGGTCCACAGGACAGGCGTCAGGGCTATGGGGGTGACAGGTCTGCCTACAGACACTCCAGGTCCTCACAGCACTGGCGTCAGGGTTGTGGGGGTGACAGGTCTACCTACAGACACTCCAGGTCCACAGCACAGGCGTCAGGGCTGTGGGTGACAGGCCTACTTACAGACACTCCAGGTCCACAGCACAGGTGTCAGGGCTGTGGGGGTGACAGGTCTGCCTACAGACACTCTAGGTCCACAGCACAGGTGTCAGGGCTGTGGGTGACAGGCCTACTTACAGACACTCCAGGTCCACAGCACAGGTGTCAGGGCTGTGGGGGTGACAGGTCTGCCTACAGACACTCCAGGTCCACAGCACAGGTGTCAGGGCTGTGGGGGTGACAGGTCTACCTGCAGACACTCCAGGTCCACAGGACAGGCGTCAGGGCTGCGGGTGACAGGTCTGCCTGCAGACACTCCAGGTCCACAGCACAGGCGTCAGGGCTGTGGGTGTGACAGGTCTACCTACAGACACTCCAGGTCCACAGCACAGGCATCAGGGCTGTGGGGGTGACAGGTCTGCCTGCAGACACTCCAGGTCCACCGCACAGGCGTCAGGGCTGTGAGGGTGACAGGTCTGCCTACAGACACTCCAGGTCCACAGCACCGGCGTCAGGGCTGTGGGGGTGACAGGTCTGCCTGCAGACACTCCAGGTCCACAGCACCGGCGTCAGGGCTGTGGGGGTGACAGGTCTACCTGCAGACACTCCAGGTCCACAGGACAGGCGTCAGGGCTGTGGGGTGACAGGCCTGCCTGCAGACACTCCAGGTCCACAGCACAGGCATCAGGGCTGACATACCTAAAGACACGCCACATCCTTACAGCAGAATCCGGTATATGAAGGACATGATAAATATCAGTTGCAATTTTTTTTAAATTTATCAAAGCTCCTTAATAGCTCTGTGTATTCCAAAGTTAGTGGTTTTGATTATCAGTGGTCCTGAGTGACCCAGGATCACACACAGGGGCAGGGTCCTCAGGTGGGTGGCAGAAGCTGGGCCTCAGTATTCACCCAAAGGGAACTGAGAGAAGCCCTTCCCTGCAGCTGGGGAGGACAGGGCCCAGGCAGGCCCATGTGGCAGAGCCCAGCATGCCAGCAGAGAGAACGGGCAGGTCCCGGCAATGTGATGAGGGAGGGGTGCGTCCTTGCACAAGTGGCCCTGCTTCTCTGCACAGTGGGAGCCTCTGGCCTCTGCTTTGCTATGTGACCTCTCCTTTTCTCCCTCTTGCATTCACCTCATCCAGCAAAAGGAGCCTGCCTCATGCTGCATTCCCAGGTGGCTGCTGTCAGGGCCAGGGAAGGTGCCCAAAGGTCCCAGGGCTGAGCCCACAGCAAGGAGAGCCCAGCAGGTGGGCGTGCACTGTCCCCAGCTGGATCTGGCTGGGCAGCAGGAGGGGTCTGGAGAGTGTTCCAATCCCCTGCTCCCCTGGAGTTGGCTGTGGTGGGGGAGGGAGTGCTTCATTTGCATCCCCACCCACCCGGACAGCCAGGCAGGCTGCTGGCGTGTGATGCACCGCTGTGCCCACGAGAGGTGGCCTGAGAGCAGCAGTGCTCTCTTCACATCACAGCATGAAGCTCGCTGTCACAGGACACCCACCTCCTGCTGTCCCGGCAGCCCAGAAACACCCAGCACCAGCCCGTCACCCAGAAGCGTCAGCACCGCATGGGTGTCTCCAGCCTACACAGTGACCACCACTTCCACACGGCTCTGTCGGTCCCTGGGCTTTATTGTTGGTGCATTGGAATAAAACAAAACAGAAAACAAGTGTTTTATACTTAGAAACACAAGAATAGAAAACGAAGTATTGAAAGCAAACAGCCACAACGAAGACTCGGTGGCCAAGCTGCCCCGTTCTCCGTGAGTCTGTGTGTGGTCAGCACCACCATCAGGACCAGGCTGGCGGGGGTCCGAGGACCCAGGGACAGCTAGAGAAGACTTCCCATGCCTTCTCCCCTCCCGACAGGATCGCAGACAGACTCCACGTACCTCATCCAACGGAAACCCCTCCAGCTCCACCCAAACTCCTGCCGCTTCCCAGGACCAGAGATGAAACTGATGGATACGAAGGGGTCCACAGGGCACCCACAGAAGGGCTGCCGTGAACAGTGAGCCCAAGTGGCCAGCTAGTTCTGTGAGCGCTCCCAGCTCAAAGCAACGCACAGCCACCAACAAGAAAACGTCAGCAGAGCACAGGGGCTCACACCTGAATCCCTGCACTTCGGGAGGCTGAGGCAGGAGAATCGCTTGAACTCAGGAGTTCGAGCCTGGGCAACAGAGTGAGACCCCATCTCTACCAGAAATAAAGAAAATTACGCAGGCATGGCGGCACATTCCTGTTAACCCAGCTACTTAGGGGGCTGCAGTGGGAAGACCCCTTGAGCCTGGGAGGGAGGCAGAGGCTGCAGTGAGCCTCAATCTCAACACTGCACTCCAGCCTGAGCAACAGACTGAGACCCTGTCTCAAAAACAGACAAAAAACAAGCCAAACGCAGAAACATCTGCAAGACCATGTCAGCTTCATATTAGCAGCATAAACCATGTGAGACAAAACTTTTATTATTTTTAACCAAAAAGAACTGACAATCCAAAAGGAAGACATGTCGAAAGTATAAGAATTTAACACTCTCGGCCGGGCACGGTGGCTCAAGCCTGCAATCCCAGCACTTTGGGAGGCTGAGGCGGGTGGATCACGAGGTCGAGAGATCGAGACCATCCTGGTCAACATGGTGAAACCCCGTCTCTACTAAAAATACAAAAAATTAGCTGGGCATGGTGGCGCGTGCCTGTAATCCCAGCTACTCAGGAGGCTGAGGAAGGAGAATTGCCTGAACCCAGGAGGCGGAGGTTGCGGTGAACCGAGATCACGCTGTTGCACTCCAGCCTGGGTGACAAGAGTGAAACTCCGTCTCAAAAAAATAAATAAACAAATAAAGGCAGCTTAATAATTTTGTTGCTCTCATGGGGCTGTTAAGGATGATTTTGAAATATTAAAATAAACTTCACTATCAATACACATGAAAATGGCTTCCAGAGAAGCACACAGGACACGTGAGCTGGGTCCTCCACAGGGGTGCCGGATGAACACCAGGAAGAGCGTGCTGTTGTGAGCCACCACACCCGGCCTCAGCCAACATATTTTAAATTTTTACCAGATGTGGTAATTAAGTGCTAAGTTATATGATCATTCAAAAGGGGAGGGCGTAACTCAGCATAATCCATATTAAATCTTTTCTGAATAAGCTTTGTATGTAGAAAGCATTAAATATGTTTTAAATAACCACATATTGGAATAAAAAGCTGGAATCAGTTCGCCTTCAGGCCACAGGTGCAGAAGCAGATTTGGAAACCACACCGAGCCCTGCATCGTTCACATGCAGCGGAAAAGGGAGGCTCGTGGAAAAACCGGCAAAACCAAATGAAGCCGGCAGTTCGGTCAACAGGAGCGCCCAGTGTCCCCGTCCTGGGTCTGACAAATGGAGCTTGGCCATTTACGACATTCCTATCAGGGGAAACATAGGAACAAACCTAAAATTATTCGTCAGTACAAAGGTTTTCAAAAGCTGCCCAAGGGGCTGTGCCCAGTGGCTCACACCTGTAACCACAGCACTGGGGGCAGCCACGAGGGTAGAGTGCTCAAGCCCAGGCGCTTCAACACCATCTTGGGCAACATAGTGAGACCCCGTCTCGAAAAATTAATACGTGAAATAAAAGTTGCCCAAGGAAAAGAGCCATTCTGTTTTGGTTGTTGGGTATTTTTGCATGTTTCCTTCCTGCTTCTGCAGAATGTGGGGTGAGAATTCGAGGACATTGTCACCTGCACAGCAGGGTGGCCAGACAGAGACAGGGAGGAATGGATTCCTGGAGACATCGCTCACGCCCCTCCCCTGTGGCTAAAACACAGAAACAGTTTGGTGAGTTTGCAGACCATGGCCTCAGACAGGCCCCTCGGTTCAGGTACACCAGGGCGACTTTCCTCCCGCTCTGCCCTGACTCCGCCACCAGCGCTCAGGGCTCAGAGAAGGGTGGACATGAGCCACCATGGGAGTGAATACGCCGCCCTGACAACTGGCCCCCACTACAGAGGGCAAGCCACTGAAGCTGCACGAAAGGTGAGTTACCAAATCCCCAGGAGCTCAGTCCCCAGAGCACACAGGAAGCCGACAAAGCCATCTGCGTGCCGGGTAACCTTACGGCGCGCCTCCTGTCTCTTCTTTCCCTTCTCTCTCTCCTCTAACATGGCACCCACTCACACTTCTCTTTTCAACAGCAGTCCTCGGAAAGGAACCCTTTTGCTTTCAAAGTTATTCGGTATAACAGCCAGTAATGACCTCCCCAAACACACGATATCTCCTGCTGCTTTTGCCACACCGCACCTGTTCCAGGTTCACCTCACAAAACAGAAAGCAGTGGGATTTCTGTGAACTCACGGAGAGGAAGGCGCTGCTGTCCTTCGGCCTTGATGTGATCACAGCTGGTGCTCACCTGTGCAGGATCATCCTCATAGAAAAGGCTCCCCCAGGACCCCACAGACGCTGCGCTACGCACACCCCAGGGCAGAGCTCAGCCCAGAGACCCCACTTCCCTAACAGCCTGGCTGACACCGTCAGCAATGCCACAGCCAGCCCCCAGGGACTGTGAAGGTGTGCGGGCACCTGACACTAGGCAGGACCCCGTGGCCAACTCACAGCCGCCAGCTGTGGCTACTCCAAGGACCTGCTCCACAGCCTGGATCCTCAACAGAACATCAGTCTCCCCCAGCCCTCCTCATCTGGTCTCCTCTAGCACCTCACAGCCCCTCTGCCTGGGAAGGTGCATGGCACCTCCTCACCTCCTGCCAGCTCTGGCCCATGAGGGCACCTCCCCCACACGGCCCTCCCCACAACCCTACCCACGGCCCTCCCCGCGGCCCTCCCCGCAGCCCTCCCCACAACCCTCACCGCAGCCCTCACCGCAGCCCTCCCCACAACCCTCCCCACAGCCCTCCCCACGGCCCTCCCCGCGGCCCTCCCCACGGCCCTCCCCACAACCCTCCCCGCGGCCCTCCCCGCGGCCCTCCCCGCAGCCCTCCCCACAACCCTCCCCACAATCCTCCCCACAGCCCTCCCCACAACCCTCCTGCAGCACCCTCCCCTCTCCTGGATGCTCTCACCACTCCCTGCAATGCTGGGTTTGCCACATGCCTCACAGAATATCCGATCTGCCAGGCCCCATGTGGAAAAGGCCCCAGGAACGGCACTGGCCAGCACCACAGATTCAAAAACCAACCTAATGCACTGCAGATCGTTGTTCAGGTCTGGTGATGGCTTATGAAACCTTTCCACAAAGTTCCACCTCCCCCCACTCTCTCTCTCTCTCTGGAGAGCCGATCCAATGGGCAGAAGGAGGGCCCAGGCCAAGGGCAGGGCACAGAGGGGCAGGTGGGGTCCTGGAGTGCTGGGGGGAACATGCACGGTGCCACTGGGCCCTCACTCAGGGACAGTAGGATGGAGCCATGGGAAGACCACCCTCTGCAGACCCCTGGAAGCCAGGCCCCCAGGGAGCCCACAGCCGAGGAAAAGGGCTGTGGAGGGTGTGCCGGGTGTCGGCCCCGCTCTCTGCTGGACCATCCTCCTCACAGAGGCCTCAGGAAGGGCCCTCACGCTGCCAGGAGCCAGACCTCGCTCTCCTGCTCCACTTCATGTCACAGCAGCACAGTCAGGTCAGACCCAGGGTCCTGGGTCCCTAGTTCATCAGCCCAAAACCAGACCGTAGCCTTCATCTGGGATTTAGAACCAGGTTTTCTTTGCAAGGACAGAGAGCAAGACCAAGGGAGTGCTGGAGTGCCACGATCGACATCTAAGGCCTTTCCCTCATCCCAGGTGAGCTCCGCAACGCATCCCCAGCCTGGAGGTGCCAGAAGCATGCGAGGGCAGCCATACATGGGTAGCCATATGTGGCCAGCTCTGACCACGCAGAGCTTCCATTCGCAAGTGGACAGACAGAGCCGAGACACCCAGACACCAGGTCACAGGCACAGGGGTGAGGGCTGGACAAGCAGGGACAGCCAGAGCACGCAGCACTGCATCTCAGGGGTGCCCAGGGATGGAAGAAGGCTGGAGCTGCGTGGGGGCCTGGAAAGGGGCAGGCCGGCAGTGGAAGAGCACGCTGCACACATCACCCCAGTGGCCCAGGTGGCCCAGGCCCCAGGACTGCCCCTCAGATGACTGCCCAATGACCAACGACCCCAGGGACCATGGCCACAGAGCACCCCACACTCAGCACACAATACCCCAGCTCCTGCCATGGCTCTTCATCGCCGGGACCAAGGCTCTAGGGTGTCTGGGTCTACAGCGGGCTTTGCTGATGACATGGACTTGGGGTGTGCAAGAGACACCACAGATGCTCCAGGCTTTGGCTTGAGAGGACAGACGGGGGTGGCCACGTGCCACAGGTCCACTGGACCAAAAGCTCAGATGCAGGAATGAAACCCTCAGGGAGGGAGGGAAGGGACAGCCGTGTGGAGTGGGGAGAGATCTGGATGGGCACACGGCCAGGACTTAAGGTCATCAAGTAACAGGTCTCCTGGGGAGGGAAAGGAGAGAAAAGCAGTTGATGGAGGACGCACTCTGGCCACTCCAGCACCACCAAGCCAGGAGAATGGGGAGGAACTGAACTCAGCTGGTCAGGGCAGGGGCCGGGGCAGGGCCAGAGGGAGAAAGTACTCTGGGATGTGAGTGGCTGATGATGCAGCTGCCAAGAACCACCTGGAGGCTCGGCCCAGCCACCTGGACCCAGCTACTCCTCCGGGAGGCTCACAGGAGAGCGGCGAGTAAGTCCCCTGCAGGTGTTTAAGGACCAGGAGCTGTGGCTGCAGGAGGGCCGGGAGGACACACACAGGGTAGTGGCCCAAGGAAGGCTGGGAGAGAGAGGGACAGACACAGCACTTGGAGCTCCTGCTAGGAGCATGGACTTCCTGCAGAAATCTGATCTAGAAAGAAGCCTCCTGCTGCCCAGCCACACCCAGCCCACACCAGACAGAGCCTGCAGAGTCCTGGAGAATCCATCACTCAGCTCTGCAGAACAGTCGGTGTGGCCAGGGAGTGGACAGGCCAGAGGTGGCAAGCAGGATATGCAGAAGGTGCCTCCAGGCTCCGAGCTCCAGCCCTGGCCCAGCTGCACCAAGCCCTGGACACCAGTGATGCACAGAGGCCGTGCCTGGCACCTATTTGGGTGAGGGCGGCTCAGCAGGAGAACGCCAGCCCCCGGGGCTGCAGGTGGGCCTCAGGGAGCACAGTGGGGGTGAACGCGCCCCTCCTCACAGGGGCCACCAAGCCTGGCTCTTCAGCACTTCCTGGGCACCACCTAATGGTTTTGTTTTTAAACTTCCTTTCCTGCTTAAACTGCAGAAGTGAGTTTGCCCATTGTTAGGAGAGCCCTGAAGCTGACAGACCACAAGGGAGACTTTAAAATCATCTTGCCGGATGTCCCAGCCATCCGCTCCCCTCCCCAGGACCCCTGTTAAGTAAGAACTGCATCTACAGAGTCAACGCAAAGCCCACAATTCCAGCAAGGTTGTGTGTGTGTGTGTGTGTGTGTGTGTTTGGAAACTGACAAACTAATTCTAAAATTAAATTAGAAACAGAAGGAACCGAGAATAGCCCAAACAATCTTGAATAAAAAACAACAAATTTGAAAACTCTCACTTCCTGATTTCAAAACCTACCTGAATGCTGCAATAATCAGGTCTGTGGTACTGGCATAAGGACAGACACACAGATAATGAAACAGAATCAAGACTCTAAAATAAATCTATATATTTACGGTCAATTAACTTCCAACAAGGATGCCAAGACAACTCAATGAGGAAGAACAGTCTTTTCAAAAACGGTACTGAGACAACCATATGCACACATGCAAAGGAATGAAGACCCCTACCTCACACCAGAAACAAAAATCAACAAAAATATTTCAAAGACCTCATGTAAGAGCTAAAACGTATAAGAAGAAAAAATAAGGGTAAATTTTTGTGACCTTAATTAGGAAATGGTTTCTAGTTATGATGGCTGAAGCACAAAAATTATAAAACTTAAAAAAAAAACAGCCAGGGTAACCAGTCTATAGTTCCTGCTATTCCAGAGGCGGGGGTGGGAGGATTACTGGGGCCCAGGAGGCCGAGGTTGCAATGAGCCACGATCACACCACGGAGCTCCAGCCTGGACAATGGAGCAAGACCTGTCATTTTAAAAAAAGTGCTTCAAAGGACACTATCGAAAAGTGAAGGCAATGAACGGAACAAGAGGAAACATCTGTAAATTACACGCCGTCTAATAAGGGTCTGTCATCCGGAATATAGAAAGAACTCCTAAACCTCAACAGTAGTTAGAAAACATGCTGGGCATGGTGGTTCACACCTGCAATCCCAGCACTTTGGGAGGCCAAGGCGGGAGGACTGCTTGAGGCCAACAGTTTGAGACCAGACCATGACATAGCAAGACCCTGTCTCTACAGAGTAAAAATGTTAAAAGTTAGCCAAGCATGTGACACACACCTGGAGTCCCAGCTACTTGAGACGCCGCGTGGGAGGTGAGGGGATACCTTGAGCCCAAGAGTGGGAGGCTGCAGTGAGCTGTCATCGCACCACTGCACTCAGCCTGGGCAACAGAGCGAGAACCTGTCTCTTAAAAAATTAAAACTGTGCCATGGATTTGAATAAGTGCAGCTTTGAAGCAGATCTACAAATTCCCAGTAAGCACATGAAAGAACACTCGACATGATTACTCAGCAGGGAACTGCAGTCACAGCCACCAGGAGATGCCACTGCACACCCAGCAGAACAGTGACGGTAGAAAAGATGGACGATCATGAGCACAGTGGTGTGATGCTGAAAAACGGCAGCCTGCAGACAGTGCTCACAGAAATGAAAATGCTGCAGCTGCTGTGCAGACAGGCTGGCAGTTCCTCAAAAAGTGAGAATGACCACGTGACCCAGCCACGCCATGAGCAGGTCTATCCCCAGGAGAGCTGAAAACTCATGTTCACACAGCAACCTGTACATGGACACCCATGTCCCTCAACTGATGAACGGATACATGAAACGGGATCTCCGCACAATAAACAGTCTTCAGTCATGAGAAAGAAGCACAGCGCCAGGCTACAGCACAGGTGAGCCCGGAACACACGTGCTGAACACGCGCCGAGCGAGTGAGGTCCCTGGAACACACGCGCTGAGTGAGGTCCCGGAACACAGATGCTGAGCGAGTGAGGTCCCGGAACACACGCACTGAGTGAGGTCCCGGAACACAGATGCTGAGCGAGTGAGGTCCCGGAACACACGCACTGAGTGAGGTCCCGGAACACAGATGCTGAGCGAGTGAGGTCCCGGAACACACGCACTGAGTGAGGTCCTGGAACACATGCGCTGAGTGAGTGAGGTGCCCGGAACACATGTGCTGAGTGAGATCCCGGAACACACGTGCCGAGTGAGTGAGGTCCCGGAACACACGCGCCGAGTGAGTGAGGTCCCCGGGACACACGCGCCGAGTGAGTGAGGTCCCCGGGACACACGCGCCGAGTGAGTGAGGTCCCGGAACACACGCGCCGAGTGAGTGAGGTCCCCGGGACACACGCGCCGAGTGAGTGAGGTCCCCGGGACAGAGTGAGTGAGGTCCCCGGGACACACGCGCCGAGTGAGTGAGGTCCCCGGGACACACGCGCCGAGTGAGGTCCCCGGGACACACGCGCCGAGTGAGGTCCCCGGGACACACGCGCCGAGTGAGTGAGGTCCCCGGGACACACGCGCCGAGTGAGTGAGTGAGGTCCCGGAACACACGTGCTGAGTGAGTGAGGTCCCGGAACATAAGCGCTGAGTGAGTGAGGTCCCGGAACACACGTGCTGAGTGAGTGAGGTCCCCGGAACACACGTGCTGAGTGAGTGAGGTCCCCGGAACACACGTGCTGAGTGAGTGAGGTCCCCGGAACACACGTGCTGAGTGAGTGAGGTCCCCGGAACACACGTGCTGAGTGAGTGAGGTCCCCGGAACATAAGCGCCGAGTGAGTGAGGTCCCCGGAACATAAGCGCCGAGTGAGTGAGGTCCCCGGGACACACGTGCCGAGTGAGTGAGGTCCCCGGGACACACGTGCCGAGTGAGTGAGGTCCCCGGGACACACGTGCTGAGTGAGTGAGGTCCCCGGGACACACGTGCTGAGTGAGTGAGGTCCCCGGGACACACGTGCTGAGTGAGTGAGGTCCCGGAACATAAGCACTGAGTGAGTGAGGTCCCCGGAACACACGTGCTGAGTGAGTGAGGTCCCGGAACACACCCGCTGAGTGAGTGAGGTCCCCGGAACACACGCGCTGAGTGAGTGAGGTCCCCGGAACACACGCGCTGAGTGAGTGAGGTCCCGGAACACACGTGCTGAGTGAGTGAGGTCCCGGAACACACGTGCTGAGTGAGTGAGGTCCGACACGAAGGCCACGCACTGTTCGATTCCATTTGCATGAAACATCAAGAACAGGTGAATCCACAGAGACAGAAGTAGCTTCGTGGTTGGCAGGAGGGGAAATGAGGGTGTCAGTCAGTGGGTACTTGGTTTCTTTCAGAGGTGCTGAAAACATCCTGAAATTAGTGATGACGGTCACACAATCTTGTGAATACGCTGAACACTGAACTGTGTAGGTTTCAGGGCACCTGAATGTTGTCTTTTTTGTTTGTTTGTTTGTTTGTTTGTTTTTGTTTTGTTTTTTTGAGACGAAGTTTCTCTCTTGTTACCCAGGCTGGAGTGCAATGGCGCGATCTCGGCTCACCGCAATCTCCACCTCCTGGGTTCAGGCAATTCTCCTGCCTCAGCCTCCCGAGCAGCTAGGATTACAGGCACGCACCACCATGCCCAGCTAATTTTTTGTAATTTTCGTAGCGACGGGGTTTCACCATGTTGACCAAGATGGTCTCGATCTGTTGACCTCGTGATCCACCCGCCTCAGCCTCCCAAAGTGCTGGGATTACAGGCTTGAGCCACCGCGCCCGGCCTAAATGTTGTCTTAAAGGTAGTAATGCAGCCAATACAGGCTTCCCCCAAATGGCACAACTAACCCCCTACCAACAGGGCGGCTGTGCCACATGTGCACTTCACTCAGCAGGGACAGGGGATCGAACCAGCCCTGAGGGAGCTGCCACTGCTCCAAGTGAGTGAGGTCCCAGCACTTTGGGAGGCCAAGGCACTTTGGGAGCTCCAGCATTTTGGGAGGCCAAGGCACTTTGGGAGCTCCCTGGTGCGATCGTGGCTCATTGCCACTGACGACTCCACATGGCGGGCACCCTTCCTCCAGAGGTCAGCACAGCACCACATCTGTGTGATTAAGGACCATGAGGCAGCGAATGCCAGCCGGGCAAGCTCAGGGGCCCTCAGGCAGCTGGCTGGGCGGGAGGTGGGGACAGAGGGGGTGTGGGCTGGAGGACGGGTCTGGACGGTCCCGTGGAGGCCGATGTGTGGGTCTGGGAGGGAGGCTGCAGTGCACAGCAGATGTGGAGGGTGGCACTGGCAGGTGCCTGGGGGTTCCACCTGGCAATCACCACTGTAAGGCGACAAAAGCCCATGGAATATCCTAGGCCCCTGCTGATCCTGAGGAGTCCAGGCAAAGGAAGTGAAGAAGCTGGTCAACTGCGCGGGAGGTAGCAGGGCGAGGCCAGCGCTGGGCGCAACACTGCCACGGCCACCACCTCCCCATGGAGCGTCCCCCCACGGAGAAGGAGGAAGGGCTCCTCCCACAGCACTCCTTGTCCGCAGCTGCAGCCGGCCCGTCACCATACCTGGGGCTCTTCCGGCCACAGGAGACTGGATGTGAGGGACAGGTGGACTCCACATACTCCCCCCACCAACTCCAACTCCAGAGGGAGCTTGATGGGGACTCCAGTCTTTACTGCCCAGGAGATGGCATGGACGTGGCTTCAGGAGGCAGAAATACCAATGCACTGTCCAGCTGTCAGGGCCTGGGGAGGGGGACTGGATGTCAGGCAATGATCATGTGGGATTAGCCATGTTTAGCCCTGGAGCGAGCAGCCTCTTGGGAGAGCCATGGGTGCCAGTGAGCATGTGCACGCGTGCTCAGCGTGTGGGCCCAGGACACCCAGAGCGGCCTCGGGGAAATCACAGCTCTGCATGGCCCTTGGCACGCTCCATCACAGGGACAGCTGGCGGGACAGAGCGCCCCTTCCCTGCCCCCATCTCCAGGTGCTCTGGCTTGTCCTGCGGAGCCTCCACCCAGACAGCCATGCTCCTCTCCCTCTCAGTGAAGAAGCCACGGTTGCAGGTTCTGCAGCACTTTAATTTTTCATGGGTGAGAATCTTGTCACTTTCAACAGTGAAATGACCCAGCCCAGCTCGCAGGTCCACTGGGAAGACAGGGACTGGAATTCTCACAGCAGGCGACCGCACGCAGGAGGGAGCACAGGGCCTCAGGTGCTCTGTCCAGCGTGGTGTCACTCTGTAAGCCGCGGCTGCCACACTCTGGACAGAGACCCAGGGTAGAAGCATGTGTTAGGCTGTGGCTCTCCTTGCCCAGGCCCACAGGCATTCAACAGAGAAGGGAGGCCAGAACCCCCAGGAGGCCTCGCCTCCCTGCAGCCCGAGATACTCAAACATGGTCTCGCCCCCCAAAATGACCTCACAACCTGTGGTTACACCCTGAGTCTAAGACATCAGGTCCTAACCTGTAGCGGGGAGGTCCCATGAGCACGAGACAGGAGCAAAAAGCCTCGGCCTGTTTCCACGTAAATAAGGAAGAAGAAATAACTAGAAATACAACTGTAGTAGTTAATAGTTATTCATGTGTGATCTTAGTTATTCACAGGGGATCTTAACTCTTTCACAGATGCCTCTCAGGTCGGAAGTGTGAACCTGGGGTGACACTGAAACGAATGACACGAAGGCAAGACACTCTAAGCCCTCTGTCACGCCGCATCAGGGCTGCTGGGAAACCCCTCTGTTTAGCCAGCTAGGGGAGGAGACGCCCGAGATGGCCGAGACCTCCCCTTCCTGGGGAAGTTTGGAGAAGACTCCGCTTCTCCAAGCTGTTGTGGTGAGGCCTGACGGTTAGACGCCCGCAGACACCCGGGGCTCAACTGTCCCTATGTGAGGCTGTGCTTCAGCGGTCACGTTCCATGTCCACTCTCACGCTCTGCTTCTGCACCTGGTTCCTTTTGTCTTAGAAAAGATCATCAGCAACAGTAACGCAAATCCTAACGTTTTAGTTCTTTCTCGGTAAGATGGAAAAGGTGCTGATGCACTGTGCTCCTTACCTCACTTCCGGTGCCCGAAATTCCTGCGCCCCTCCCTGAATGAGGATGTACTTGTCCCTATCACCACCACACCCCATCCACCCTGCCCCAGTCTCCGACCACCAAGACCACTAAGACCACCAAGACCACGCCCTACCTGCCCCGCCCCAGATTTGCAGCTCAATGAAAGTGAGAGCGTCCCGGCACTGGGGGCCACTGCCAGTGCCTGAGACCTGGGTAGCAGTGGACCCCTGGGCCCAGACTCCCTTTCTCTATCTCTGTGTCTTGTGCCTTTTATTTCTACAGTTTCTCGTCTCCACACCAGCCAGGAGGGGCTCACAGAACCCTGTAGGGCTGGACCCTACACAAACCAGCACTCAATGACGCGCTCCACTCGCAGGCACCAAAATCAATTCAGAAAAGAGCCCAGAAGAAAACATCTACTAGGCCCTACACAAAAGGAGCACCTGAACCACCAGCTCTGAGCAGCATTTTCCTCTCATTTCTGTGCAGGTCTCGCTGGCATTAAGCAGTTGGAGAAGCCCCCCACCCCGCCCCATGACTCTGCACAGCACGGTGATGCCACATGGGGGCGGCACATGCCAGGTGCCCATGCGCGACAGGAGGGTGCTGCTCCAGGAACCAGATTTGCCCAGCAGTCCCCGGTTCCGCGCACGTGACCCGTGGCCTCACCACAGCACATCACAGGTCCCACGTGAGTCACGGTTGCTCCAGGCAAGGGTTCCTGAGCCTGAACCCCATCCCACATGTGAGACAGTCGGTCCCAGTGGCAGACACCAAGTGTGCCCCTCTGCAAGAGAAAACCTTCTCCCAGAAAGCCAGGCAGGTGGGCCTGTGGGCTGGAGACTGACCAAATCTCTATTCAACCCTTCCTAATGGGTGTCACAGTGTACAAAAGAAACACACACGAAGGTCACAAAATGTCTCACAATGAGACTCAGGAAGGAAACTTTCACCAAGAGTCCCATACAAAGTGACCTCTCTCCACCCATCAGTAAACATCGTCCTGAGAAGTCCCAGCCCTAACTGGCTCAGCAACAGGAAGCGCAATGGCAGAAGCGTCTGTCCCACAAACCCTACGACCACTGCCTTATCAAATAACTTACCCGCAGTAAGTACAAGATCCACAAGAGCTCCACAGTCCCACAGTCAAAACCACAGACAGCAAAAAAGAGGGCTCCATCCACAGTCCCACAGCCAGAATCAGAGAGAGCAAAACAGAGGGCTCCATCCATAGTCCCACAGTCAGAATCACAGAGCAAAACAGAGGGCTCCATCCACAGTCCCACAGTCAGAATCACAGACAGCAAAAAAGAGGGCTCCATCCACAGTCCCA
Organism: Callithrix jacchus; assembly: GCF_049354715.1. Classification (NCBI taxonomy): domain Eukaryota; kingdom Metazoa; phylum Chordata; class Mammalia; order Primates; family Cebidae; genus Callithrix; species Callithrix jacchus. The sequence goes on along the minus strand of NC_133513.1, from coordinate 125,868,078 downwards.
CAGTCAGAATCACAGAGAGCAAAACACAGGGCTCCATCCACAGTCCCACAGTCAGAATCACAGAGAGCAAAACAGAGGGCTCCATCCACAGTCCCACAGTCAGAATCACAGACAGCAAAAAAGAGGGCTCCATCCACAGTCCCACAGTCAGAATCACAGAGAGCAAAACAGAGGGCTCCATCCACAGTCCCACAGCCAGAATCACAGAGAGCAAAACAGAGGGCTCCATCCACAGTCCCACAGTCAGAATCAGAGAGCAAAACAGAGGGCTCCATCCACAGTCCCACAGTCAGAATCACAGAGAGCAAAACAGAGGGCTCCATCCACAGTCCCACAGTCAGAATCACAGAGAGCAAAAGACAGGGCTCCATCCACAGTCCCACAGCCAGAATCACAGGGAGCAAAAGACAGGGCTCCATCCACAGTCCCACAGTCAGAATCACAGAGAGCAAAACAGAGGGCTCCATCCACAGTCCCACAGTCAGAATCAGAGAGCAAAACAGAGGGCTCCATCCACAGTCCCACAGTCAGAATCACAGAGAGCAAAACAGAGGGCTCCATCCACAGTCCCACAGTCAGAATCACAGAGAGCAAAACAGAGGGCTCCATCCACAGTCCCACAGTCATAATCACAGAGAGCAAAACAGAGGGCTCCATCCACAGTCCCACAGTCAGAATCAGAGAGAGCAAAACAGAGGGCTCCATCCACAGTCCCACAGTCAGAATCACAGAGAGCAAAACAGAGGGTTCCATCCACAGTTCCACAGCCACAATCACAGAGAGCAAAACAGAGGGCTCCATCCACAGTCCCACAGTCAGAATCACAGAGAGCAAAACAGAGGGCTCCATCCACAGTCCCACAGTCAGAATCAGAGAGCAAAAGACAGGGCTCCATCCACAGTCCCACAGTCAGAATCACAGAGAGCAAAACAGAGGGCTCCATCCACAGTCCCACAGTCAGAATCAGAGAGCAAACAGAGGGCTCCATCCACAGTCCCACAGTCAGAATCAGAGAGAGCAAAACAGAGGGCTCCATCCAAAGTCCCACAGTCAGAATCACAGAGGCCAAAGGCAACCTCAAAACCGTTAATACAGGTAACCAAGGACATGCAAACTAAATCATAACGGATGCATTTCACACAGACAGGGGTCACACTTCACAGCCTGGCCGCACCAAAAGTTGTCCAGGATGTGGGGCATCAGGTACTCACCGCCAGCCTGGTGGGATTGTGAGATAAGCATGTGTGTGATGCACGTGTGTCCGTGTGTGTTATGCATGTGTGTGGTGTGTATTGTGTGCATGTGGATATTTGGCACATATGTGGTGTGTTTATGTTGTATGTGTGGTGTGTGTATGTGTTGCGTGCCTCTGGTGTACATGTATGTATGTTGTGTGCACATGTGCTGTGCATGTGTGTGGTGTGTGTGGTGTGCATGTGTGCAGTGTGTGTGATGTGCATGTGTGTGGTGCCTGTGTGCGGTGTGCACATATGCACCTGTGTGGTACATGCTTGTACATGAATGATGTGTGTGCATGTCATGCACGAGTGTGTGATGTATATGTCTGTACAGAAACTTAGCACACTGGAGAGCAGCTTCCACCAGCCCCAACAGGTACCTGGACATTCTGGCCCTGGTGCCCATGGAGGCACATGGAGCAGGCTCACCACATAAGCCCCTGTGACTGCCACCAGGAACAGGAAACAGCCTCCGTGTCCACTGTGGGTCTGCAGATGCATTCTGGTGTGTTCACTTGATGAAGCAAATTTCACAGCAGTCAAAATGCTGCACGACCTCACACTACCTACAGGAGAAAGCCACAGGAGGACACAGGTGGCACCATAGTGCCCGCAGCGTGCCATCAGGAGGACCTATGCATCTTTAGCACAGGGGCCAGGCCAGGCATCTGCACAAGGGAGCCCTCAGGCTGGGGCAGATACCTGCATGAAAGCAGCACCTCTACTTCGGAGGCCAGGAAGCCCCCCAGACACCAGGGCACAGCAGACCCCAACTCAGGTTCCACCCAAGTCTGGAACTGAACTTTCTCCATGAAAAGCAGCGAGCCCTAGAGCCAAGGTGAATTCCAGCAGGGGAGGGGCTGTCTATTCTCTCACGGAAACGTGAAGCACGTGTTTTTCATCTGTGCTGCAGATTCATCAGGCAGCAGCTGCCATAAAATGCTGGCCACCCTCTGGCCTGTCTGTGCAGGTCACACACACCCTGATGGCAATAAAACATCCTGCAGCGTGTGGACAAGGTGTCTCAGTGCTGTGCCTGTCTGGGTCACTCTGCGTGAAAATTAAACTAAAATTGCCAGGGTTATCAAAGTTCATAGCCCAATTTTCTCCTAGAAGCTAGGACACGCTCGAACTCTCTCCCTGATAAAACAGAGGCCCCACGTGTGCACATTTGAGCTTGTTACCCACGGCTCTCAAGATGCGAGCCAGGACAGCCGCACTGTCCAGAGGTGCTGCTCCTGGTCATCCTGTGCACTTCGTGGGCACATGCCAATGGCGCCAGATCCCCTGAGTCACTTGAAGCTCCTCGTTGTCCCAGCAAGGCCACGGCCCAGCCCAAGCCCCCCTTCTTCCCCTTCCGGCCAGGCGACTTATCAGAAGTTAAAAAAAACAGGGCCTGGCAACTGCACTGGGCCAACGCTTGTAAAATGGCTTGACCGTACCCAAGGCGTCACTCTAGGGGACAAGCCCTCTCCTACTACATCTTCCCACTGGTCACAGACAGGGATCAGGAGCTCCCTTCCCCAGCACAGTGAAGGAACAGAGGCCTGAGCACCATCACACATCACCACCCACCTATGTCATCCACGCTGACCATGCCAGCCATGCCCCTATGCCACCCACACCAACCATACTACCCACACTAAGCACACCAACCATGCCAAATGCCAACCATGCCACCCATATGCACCCATGCTACCATATCAATGCCAATCATGCCACCCACACTGACTGTGCCACCCATGCAACCCACACCATCCATGCCACCCACAACACCCATGCCACCCACATCAACTGCACCAACTATGCCAACCATGCAGCTTCCCAGGCAGGCTCAGCTCCCCCGTTACCCGCCTCTCAGTGGCCTAAACAGCTACCCCTTCCTTTTGCTCCAGTTGGCTCTGATGCTCTGAACCCTTCAGAACCCAGCTCTACCACTTCCCTGGAAGCCCATCTGCAGTCTCCACATGTGCTGTGGACACTGCATACCCCAAGTCACCCTCCAGTTACTGGGCAAATCCCTCATCTCCTGCTGGAGCTCAGAGGCCAGGGCATCTGGTGACCACAGCCGTGGAGCGGGCAGCACAGTACACTACCCTCCTGCCCTGTGGGCAGAAGATGCCAGTGACGTCCCGAAAGTGACAAAACAGATACTTCATAAAACTCCTATCTTCATATTCCACCAGTGCTCTGAGGAGGTGCCCCAATACTCCCTGTCCTATTCAACACTCCACCAGTGCTCTGAGGAGGTGCCCCAATACTCCCTGTCCTACTCAACACTCCACCAGTGCTTCCAGGAGGTGCCCCAATACTCCCTGTCCTACTCAACACTCCACCAGTGCTCCCAGGAGGTGCCCCAATACTCCCTGTCCTACTCAACACTCCACCAGTGCTCCCAGGAGGTTCCCCAATACTCCCTGTCCTACTCAACACTCCACCAGTGCTCTGAGGAGGTGCCCCAATACTCCCTGTCCTACTCAACACTCCACCAGTGCTCCGAGGAGGTGCCCCCAATACTCCCTGTCCTACTCAACACTCCACCAGTGCTCCGAGGAGGTGCCCCAATACTCCCTGTCCTACTCAACACTCCACCAGTGCTCCGAGGAGGTGCCCCAATACTCCCTGTCCTACTCAACACTCCACCAGTGCTCCCAGGAGGTGCCCCAATACTCCCTGTCCTACTCAACACTCCACCACTGCTCTGAGGAGGTGCCCCAATACTCCCTGTCCTACACAACACTCCACCAGTGCTCCCAGGAGGTGCCCCAATACTCCCTGTCCTACTCAACACTCCACCAGTGCTCTGAGGAGGTGCCCCAATACTCCCTGTCCTACTCAACACTCCACCAGTGCTCCAAGGAGGTACCCCCAATACTCCCTGTCCTACTCAACACTCCACCAGTGCTCCCAGGAGGTGCCCCAATACTCCCTGTCCTACTCAACACTCCACCAGTGCTCCGAGGAGGTGCCCCAATACTCCCTGTCCTACTCAACACTCCACCAGTGCTCCGAGGAGGTGCCCCCAATACTCCCTGTCCTACTCAAGACTCCACCAATGCTCTGAGGAGGTGCCCCAATACTCCCTGTCCTACTCAACACTCCACCAGTGCTCCCAGGAGGTGCCCCAATACTCCCTGTCCTACTCAACACTCCACCAGTGCTCCGAGGAGGTGCCCCAATACTCCCTGTCCTACTGAACACTCCACCAGTGCTCCGAGGAGGTGCCCCAATACTCCCTGTCCTACTCAACACTCCACCAGTGCTCCGAGGAGGTGCCCCCAATACTCCCTGTCCTACTCAACACTCCACCAGTGCTCTGAGGAGGTGCCCCAATACTCCCTGTCCTACTCAACACTCCACCAGTGCTCCGAGGAGGTGCCCCAATACTCCCTGTCCTACTCAACACTCCACCAGTGCTCCGAGGAGGTGCCCCCAATACTCCCTGTCCTACTCAAGACTCCACCAATGCTCTGAGGAGGTGCCCCAATACTCCCTGTCCTACTCAACACTCCACCAGTGCTCCCAGGAGGTGCCCCAATACTCCCTGTCCTACTCAACACTCCACCAGTGCTCCCAGGAGGTGCCCCAATACTCCCTGTCCTACTCAACACTCCACCAGTGCTCCGAGGAGGTGCCCCAATACTCCCTGTCCTACTCAACACTCCACCAGTGCTCCGAGGAGGTGCCCCCAATACTCCCTGTCCTACTCAACACTCCACCAGTGCTCTGAGGAGGTGCCCCAATACTCCCTGTCCTACTCAACACTCCACCAGTGCTCCGAGGAGGTGCCCCAATACTCCCTGTCCTACTCAACACTCCACCAGTGCTCCGAGGAGGTGCCCCCAATACTCCCTGTCCTACTCAAGACTCCACCAATGCTCTGAGGAGGTGCCCTAATACTCGCTAACCTACTCAAGACTCTACCAATGCTCTGAGGAGGTGCCCAAAAATGCTTCCGTGTGAATAGGAGAAGCTCCCCTGCACCTGCAGACTCAGCACAGCAGAAGCAGAGGACACCTGAACCCCTGCAGGGGGACACCCAGGCTGGGCCACGAGGCAGGACAAGCTCCTAACCCCAGGGACTCCCCCAGCAGCACCCAGTTAAGTGCTGGGCCAACTATTCAGAGAAGACCCTGTCTGGCTCTTATGATGGTCTTGGTCAGTCCCACCTCTGTCCCCTTGGTCCTGCCTCTGTTCCCTGGCTGGTCAGGTCCATTTCCGCCCCACGTCCCTCCAGCCTGGGCCCAGGCCTCCACCTTCCACCTGTGTACACAGCACACGCTGCCCACTGCAGCAGCTAGGAGGCACAGCCGTTACAGCGAACAGGAAGTTGCAACAGCTCTGACAAACCGTCCCAGTGATGGAGAAAGTTAAAGCCAGGCATATGTCCCCACACGTCTGTGTGCTGCTGGGACAGATGTCTTTCTCAAGAGACCAGCCCCTCTGAGAGTCCGTCCCAAATCACCCCACGTGGCCCCAGTGGCTGGTCCACTTTGCACTCAGGCTGGACGCCGTGTGCCCCCAACCACCTGGAGGGACGCCGCAGGCAGAGGAGGGTAGGTGGGTCTGCCCCCTAACTAAGCCCCACTCTTTGGAAGACCACATGGGTGGTTTTCAAAGCAGTGGGCAGTCAATCCAGTTCTCAGCTCCACGCTTGCAGGCCCATCCATGTGGTCAGAGCACCAGGGACCACAGGAAGGGGCTCCCCACTCAACTCTAACATTCACAGAGCCAGCAGCTGGCAAGTGACAGTCACTCAGAAGCCCGAAAGGTAGGCAAGGGAGGGTGCTCGGGGCTGAGGCGGGGCAGCTGCCCGCCAGGCTCGCGTTCAGGGCCTCGCCCCTGTCATCTGCTCAGTGGGCTAGGGCAGGAACCCGCACCAAGCAGTGTGTGGGTACTGAAGCCACTGGCCCAAACGGACCGCAGCGTGGCCCCTTCCAGGTGGACCCCCTGCCAGGTGGGCTGCAGAGTTCTTACCACTTGGCTCACTGTCACCCAAGGATGGTCAGGTCCACCCTAGAGAGCCACACACCCAGCGACCATCCTGAGGGCCATACACCACAGGGGCCAGTTAGTGGGCAGAGACAGCAGCCCCTGCAGTGCCGAGAGGCAGCAGGAGGCGAGCTCAGTGACCACGGCCTCTCAGACTCTGGCAGCTGCCACCTCCACCGTCTTACCTGTTCCCCTCCGGGGAGAAACAGGACCAAATGTGTGTTTACGCTTCTGTTCATACGGAAAGAGCTAGACGCCCCAGCCCCAGCTGTGCTACAGTGGACGTCCTGCGGCCAGTGAGCACAGACCAGGACACCCACTTGGCTATACACATTCAGAAGGTTAGTCCCACGCAGCTCACAGCCAGGCCCTCTTGGCACATAAGGAACACAGCGGCCGGTTCTTGGAAACGCTCAGCCCAAGGGTGTCGCTTTCCTCCTGTCATGGGTGCTCCAAGGGCGGTGAGGTGCACTCAGACTAACAGTGTCACAGGTGGCACCAGCCATGCAGAACCCTCAGAGGTGCCGCCGAAACTTGCATCTGGACTCCCAAAGCCCCTGACGCCCAGGAGAGAGAGGTCGCTGCAGAGGACAGGGACAAGAGGTCAGCAGCCTGAGGCAGGCCCCAGAGCAGCCCCACCATATCCCACACCCCGGAGGCTGGGGGAAGGGAGTTGACCTTCAGGACCACTCTGACCCTAAACAGTGCAATGGGGTCTCCTAGGTTCTCTCTGCTCTCCCCCAGATAGGAATAACTCAAGGCTGGCCCTGTCCCCTAATGCCTGGTTAAAACTCGAGACTGATGCTGTCCTCTAAGGCACGGTGACCCAGTCGCTACACCAATCCTATAACAGAGACACACCATCCCCACCATTCAGACCAGGCACAGAGGGTAGGACAGCAGGAGCCCAGGCTGGGCTGGGTGGCCCTGACCCATGTCACAGAGCCTCACAGAAGCCCCTGCTCCCGCCCTGTGGCTGCTGAACTCCAGGACACACACCTGTCTGCTCCTGCTTCACCTGCACTCACCATGCTCCTCACACCTGCCACCTGCCAGGCCGACAGGAGCCTCCTGGCAGAGGCCTGGCATCCCACAGGCCCTCCTGGAGGGGTGGGCACAGGGAAGCCCACCAACACAGTCATCCAGCTGTCAGAAGCCATTATCAACATGGCACGATAACCATCCCTGTGGGGGATTATCATTTAGAAGCAGGGCCAGAAATGCACATTAAACCACAAAAGGCCACCACACGCATCCTCTAAAAGACAAATGTTGCCATCACTGGCATGCCCCAGAAGAGCCAGGGTCCTGCCACACCACTCGAGGGGAGGTGAATGGGACAGCAACTATGGGAGGAACTGAGCAGCTCCCAAAAGACAGTTGCACAGTGGCCGCTAGGCCAGCCGGGGAACAGTGACACCCTTGTCCACACAGGCGTGTGCGTATGCGCACACAGCACGCAGCATGACAGCCCCGACGTCCATCTGTTGGTGACTGGAGACACACATGATGCCTCCACGCAGGGGACACTACTCAGCCATGAAGCAGGCAAACAAGCCCAGGCATGGTGGCTCACGCCCGTCATCCCAGTGCTTTGGGAGGCCAAGGTAGGAGGATCAATTGAGGCCAGAAATTCGAGACCAGCCTGGGTAACACGGCGAGACTCCGTCCCTACAAAACATTTAGAAAGCCTGGCATGGTGGCCGCACCTGTGGTCCCAGCTACTCAGGAGGCTGAAGCAGGAAGAATGCTTGAACCCAGGAGTTTGAGGCTGCAGTGAGTTGTGATGTGCCACTGCACTCCAGGCTTGGTAAAAGTGAGCCCCTATCTCATAAAAAAAAAAGCCAGGTAAACTGCCGCTACGCAAAGCGTATCAATACAAACCTTGAAACGCTGGGTCACACTAACTCAAAGAAGCCAAACACACAGAAACAACACATTCTGTGATTCATGATACGGCGCCCTCGGTGCGGGAGAAACTGTCGGGGCAGAAAGCAGCTGTGACCCTGGGCCGGAGCAGGGACTGAGGAGGTGATGGCTACACACTGTCAATATTTTCCAAGTCAGTGAACCGTACACTCACACTGGTTGAACTGCATGCTATTCAAATCCCAGGTAAATCACACTGTTAGAAGGGAAAACACAAAAGCCAAGCAGATCTACACATCCCCAGGCCTCTCCCTCTTTGCCGGTGCCGCGGGGCAGCAGCAGAGCCGACTCCAGGGTTGCTGACCACAGGGCCGCCGGCAACGGGCAGCAGAGGCCTGGCCTCGCCTTGGTCCACTTCAACACCCCCTCACTTGGCCCCACTGACCTCCTGAGCACGGCCACAGTCCAGGGACTATCGAAGCCACAGCTCCTCCAACTCCCTTCCAGCTGCATCAGCCCCTCTCCATTCCACACCCATTCAAGCAGAGCCCAAATAAAGACACCACGGTCCCCCAGACACGGCTGCTCCAGGCCAACACACCTGCGTGTGACACCACAGTCACGGTACAACATGGTGCGACGGGCAGGGAGCTCGGGACTGCTCGGTGGGGAGGAGGCCGTCACGGGGCAGGGAGCTCGGGGGACTGCTCGGTGGGGAAGAGGCCGTCACGGGGCAGGGAGCTCGGGACTGCTCGGTGGGGAAGAGGCCGTCACGGAGAACGCTTCACAGGGCTGGCGGTGCCTAGGCTGTCCCTTGAAGGAGGAGGAAAATCCTGCCTGCCCAGGCGAGGCTTCCAGGAGGAAACCCTTGAAAAAAGGACCTTCAGGCCAAGGCAGGAATACGGGAAAAACCAGGTCCCGTTCAGGCCACGGGCGCTTGGGTGGAGGAAGAAGAAATGAGAGGTCAGCCCAGGACAATGGTGGGCATGCAGGTGCCCGGACTCCTGGGAAGCCCGGATGCCAGGCAGGTGGGCAGAGGTGGGTGCTCCCTCCCACTTACATTCACCACAGGCAGCTAGGCCCGGGCTCACAGGACCTCATATCACCCAGGCAGCCAAGTGCACTGCTCAGCCTGGGCTGCACGTCCAGGACAGAAGGAAAGGCCAGGCTGTTACCCAGAGGCCCCCGGCAGCACCTGACACCAGGAAGAGGGTGGAAAGACAGAAGGCAGTGACGCCTCACTCAGCCTGAAGGCTGACAGTCCAGAAAGCACATGACAGCCACGCCCTCCATGACCATCCTGAGCCGCCATGCAAGGTGGGATTCCTGCTCACTTGGCACAGACAGGCTGATGGGTGAAAGCCCACCCAAGGCCCCACCTGCCATGAGAGGAAAGGCCCGGACTCACTCAGCACCAACAGGCTGACAGGAGAAATCCCACCCAAGGCCAAGCATGCAATTTAGAGGAGGCCCAGCCCAGAATGTGGCCTCAGACTTGGCACTGAAGGCGGGATTTCCCCTCCACAGAGACTTGGGCCAAAGCCGTCTCTGGCTCTTCAATCTCCTCTGGCTCCCGCAAGGAGGACGGTCATGCAGGGCCCCGAGATGGGAGGGGGCAGAAGGGAAGGCTCTCAGCCTGCTAACCAGGGCCAGGCCTGGGCTCTGCCGAGCAGGAAACAGAGTCCACCCCAGCCAGAGTGCAGTCCTGGTGCCCACAAGACCAGAGGCAGGCCCAGCTGGAAGCAAGAGGGAAGGGCCAGGGAGAACAGCGGCTGGGTGGTCACATGGAGACAAGGGGACAGGCCAGAGCCCTGGGACCCATCCCGCTGCCACTCCCCACAGAGATACCTGGGACAATTCAGAGTGGGAAGGAGGCAGGGGAGGGGCCGGGGAAAGCTGCCCCAGCAGCCAAGGCAGCCCTGCTAAGCCCCACCCACCTTCCAAGACACATAAGAGGGAGCACGGCCCCCCAGACACATCAACCAGCTGGCCCCCAGCAAGCCCTAAAGAGGAGTCTCACACTCCTATCGGAGAGAAGGGCCAAGAAGACCACCACTCAAGGTCACCGAGACCCACCAGCAGGTCAAGGTTCAAGTAACAGGCTGAGCCTGAGGCCCTGCTCCTGGAAGTGGCTGTTCTCACTCACAACAGGAAAAGCCAAAAGCGGCATCTTCTGAGTCTGGATGGGCAACAGAGTGCCTTCCTGACACTCAGAGCCAGGCACACAGCCGGGAAACCACTTCTGTGTGAACACTAAGACCCCCACGGGCTGGGAGCAACACACCCCAGACCCGCCCCAAAGTGGGGTCCATCCACAACCTACCCAGGACGACTGCTGGCTCCTGCATCCTCCTGAGCGTCCTCGATCACATGAGTACATGATGTCACACGGCTGAGAGCTGCAGACTCCAGGACACCCCAGACGCCTCAGCCACTCACCCCACACAACGGTGCTGCTGGCCCCCGCGCACAGACGGGACCTGGTGGACGCTCCTCCAGGACACCCCAGACGCCTCAGCCACTCACCCCACACAACGGTGCTGCTGGCCCCCGCGCACAGACGGGACCTGGTGGACGCTCCTCCAGGACACCCCAGATGCCTCAGCCACTCACCCCACACAACGGTGCTGCTGGCCCCCGCGCACAGGCGGGACCTGGTGGACGCTCCTCCAGGACACCCGAGATGCCTCAGCCACTCACCCCACACAACGGTGCTGCTGGCCCCCGCGCACAGACGGGACCTGGTGGACGCTCCTCCAGGACACCCGAGATGCCTCAGCCACTCACCCCACACAACGGTGCTGCTGGCCCCCGCGCACAGACGGGACCTGGTGGACGCTCCTCCAGAGCCACTCCACGTCTCCAGACACAGCTTTAACTTAAGAGCCTAAACAGTGGACGCAGTACAGGCACCATCCATGCTCCAGCGGAGGCGGCTACCATGACCAGGCAGTCGGCCTTCCTAAAAGCTGGGCCTGGAGAGGGAGCCGGCGCTCAGAGCTCCCTTCCTGCACTCTGGGTAAGAAGCTCGGCAAAGCACGCAGGGGTCTCCCCCACCAGCAGGGGGCCACAGGGGTGGCTTCACAGCGCAGGAATAGCTTGAAGGAGGCCAGATCTGAGCCCATGGTGGCACCAGCCAGGCCTGGAGAGGCAGGGGCTAAGGCCCCAGAGCCTCCGAGCCCAGCTCCTGGTTCCCACGGGGCTCTGGGATTCCCAAGTGTCCCAATTAATGGACGTCAGCAACAGAAGCCACTTGCAGGTCCGCATGGGAATAGCCTGCCTGCTCTACACCCCTCTTCCCCCAGGGCTCCCACAAGTATTTCACTGGAGTGTACACGCATCAGAAGGACCTGCCCAGAAAACAGCAGGAACACCCTCACAGGAGCACTGGGGACACAGAGTGGCAGGTGGAGAGATGCCCACCTGGACCCCACTCCCAGATGGAAGCCCCTCCCTCCAGGCTGTTCCTCAGCTCAGAGAGACCTGCCCTCTCCTGCCCCAAGCAGCCCCCTTAGCTGCCCCTTTCTGGTCGAAGACTTCCAAATGACCCTCCAGCCCCTGGACAGAGGGGCTCTAAATTTGCTATTTCATGGGGGTTTTGGGGGCAGGACCAGATCTGGATTTCTATAACTTCTGAGTCAGACCCAACAAGTTTCCACAGAAACACCCCAGTCCCGGCCTCGTCCCCCAAAATCAGGTCCTACTGAGCACAGCATCCAGGGGCTGAGCAGACCCTCCGCCCTGCTCCACCTGCCTCACACCTCCACACTGACAGGCGCCCTCAGGGGTGCTGCAGAGCAGGTGGGTGACAGGGACGGACGTGACCACGCCTGCACGTGGACATTCTCACGGCCCTACCCAACAGGTCCACCTGGGCACTAACTTCAAAACACGAAGCATCATTACTATCTGAACCCAAAGAAGACCCACCCCATCCCCAAACCGGGTGATCTAAACTCTCTCCTCGGCAACTCTAGAGAGTGATGAAAACAGGAAGTAAACGGGGGAGGAACGTCTGTGAGCAGAGAGAACGCGGCGGTTCTCAAAGGCTGAATCAGTAACAATCCAAAGAGCACAGCAAGCTGCATCCCAAACGCCAGGGCCAGAGGGAGAGGGACCTGGAGAGCTCAGAAACGGAGAACTGCCAGGTTGACTTCAAAAGTCTAAAACTCTAGGGCAGACCTGGAGTGATGCTGTGGGAGGCCAGGAGGTGCTCAAGATCTAGACCCAGTTTCCCGAGGTGGCAGAGGCAACTCCTGCACCCTGCAGGCCGGGCTGGAACCACGGCCGCATTTAACCCTCCCTGCCCGGGAGATAGATGATCCTGCACCGTGTGAGCCCTGGCAAACCTGTCATAATTCTCCCAGAGAAAGTGTGAGACCTTGGGTCAGAGACAGCAATGCAAAAAAAAAAAAAAACTGCTGGACACCTCCAGCCACACCCACCGCTGCACAGGGGCAGGGAGGGCACCAGCAGAAGACGCAGGACCACAGGCCCAAAAAACCACTGCTCACCAGAACCAGAAAGTAGAAACACCCCAACATTCACTGCTCACCGGACCCAGAGAGCAGAAACACCCCAATATCCACTGCTCATGATAACCAGAGAGCAGAAACACCCCAACATCCACTGCTCACCGGACCCAGAGAGCAGAAACACCCCAACATCCACTGCTCACCAGACCGAGAGCAGAAACACCCCAATATCCACTGCTCATGAGAACCAGAGAGCAGAAATACCCCAACATCCACTGCTCACAAGAACCAGAGAGTAGAAACACCCCAACATCCATTGCTCACCGGAACCAGAGAGCAGAAACACCCCAACAACCACTGCTCACCGGAACCAGAATGTAGAAACACCCCAACATCCACTGCTCACCGGAACCAGAGAGCAGAAACACCCCAACATCCACTGCTCATCGGAACCAGACAGTAGAAACATCCCAACATCCACTGCTCATGAGAACCAGACAGTAGAAACACCCCAACATCCACTGCTCATGAGAACCAGAGAGCAGAAACACCCCAACATCCACTGCTCGAGAGAACCAGAATGTAGAAACAGCCCAACATTCACTGCTCACCGGAACCAGAAAGTGGAACCAGCCCAACATCCACCAGCTAACGAACACAGAAACAAAACTTGGAGTATCCACACAATGGAATATTACTCAGCCATAAACAGGAATAAAGAGTCTTGGCACTGTGGCTCACGCCTATAAGCCAAGCACTTTGGGAGGCCAAGGCCAGGGGAGCACCTGAGGCCAGGACTTTGAGACTAGCATAGGCAACATAGTAAGACCCCATCTCCACAAAAAGTAACAAATAAAAAATTAGCTGAGCAGACTGGCACATGCCTATAGTCCCAGTTATTCAGGAAGCTGAGTCAGGAGGGTCACTCAAGGCTGCAGTGAGCTACGACCACATCATTATAGTCCAGTCTGGGTGACAGAGCAAGAGCCTGTCTCTATAATTAAAGAAAAAAAGAAAGACAAGAAAAGAAATGAAGGACTGACACATGCTGCAACATGGATACACTTTACAAATATGCTCAGTGAAAGCAGCCAGGTAAAGGGCAGCTATCGTCTGATTCCACGTATGTGAAACGCCCGGAACAGGCAAACCCACAGAGACGAAAACTGACTGCAGCAGGTGGGGGATTGGGGGACATGGGGCTTGGGTGGTAATGCAGTTTCTTTTTGAGGTGATTAAAAATGTTCTCAAATTGACTGTGGTGACAGTCGCACACCCTGTGAATGTCCTGAAAACCAGTGAATTGTACACCTCACATGGGTGAAGGGGCCGGGAGTGAGGGCTCACACCTGTGATTCCGACACTCTGGGAGGCAGAGGTGAGAGCATCGCTTGAACCCAGGAGTTTGAGCCCAGTCTAGGCAACATAGCAAGACCCCATCTCTACAAAAAATAAAACAATCAGCTGGGTGTGGTAGCGTGCACCTGTGGTCCCAGCCACTTGGAAGGCTGAGGCAGGAAGATGGCTTCAGATCTCTTCGGCCCAGGAGTTCAAGGCTGCAGTGAGCCACCGCACTCCAGCCTGGGCGACAGAATGAGAACCTGTCTCAAAACCAAAAAGAAAAGAAAAGAGAAATGGGTGAGCGGCGTGGCGTGTGAATTCTGTCCCAGCACAACCATTAACAAGGAAAACGTCCCTGAAGAAGGAAGAGGGAGCACAGAGTTCAGGCACCGCCTGCACCCAGCCCAGGGCCTGCTGCGTGGCAGTGCTGGGGCAGAGGCCTGCAGAGGGACACGGAGGGGAGACGCCCCACGTGAGGGCTGCCACAGAAGGGAATCAGAATCCCCCGCGGTGGCTGGAGGGAACATGGAGCTCAGAGCTTTCAAGGTGGGAGAGAGTGCAGTCCCTTGGACGTTGCCAGGAACCACATGGCAAAGAGGGAAAAGCTGATGCCACTGGAGAGCGATGCCGGCATCCCTGCTGCCCATGACCGACTATGTCCAAAGCAGCTCCACCACCTCCACAATCTTCCAGGCTCATCAACACCTGCTGACCGCAAGGCTCTTGGCTCCCTGCTAGCCAGCCCTTGCCCAGCCCGCCCTCACAGCCGCTCTGCAACCCTGGGTCTGGGCAGAGGGGCAGGGCTGCCCGGGAGCTGACTAAGCACAAAGGCAAACTGGCTCAGAACTGACTTAGCTTTGAACAAGAGCAGGAAGGGCCGCCAGGCAGATGCCCGCCAGCGGGCTGTGCTCTCGGGACCAGGCAGCAGCCTGACGGTGCAGGAGCTGACGCCACAGCTGGCAAGAACGCACCTCAATTCCCTTCTCATAAAAGTGGAAGGAGCCAAAAACCAGAAAACTCACTTATCAAAAACCAGCCACGTCAAAGCAAAACAATTAGGTATGGACCGCTGGCCACCTCTTTCCAAGCAGTAGTGACAGCAGAGTCCAATACAGGAACGAAAGGCCAGCCGCAGGGTTCATCGAGGGAGGTCTGGCAGTCCCTATAATAAGCCTGGGAAAGTCCCAGCCACCCCAGCCACCTCCAGGCCCAGGCATCTGGCCAGAGACAGGGATGTCCACGATGGTTCAGGGAGGGAAAACGGCTGCCAACGGCCTTTCACAGGTTGACTAGGTCAAAACTATTTCCCTAATACTACGGAACGACTCCTCTTTCTGTTCTCATTCTCTCCTAGGGAAGAAGGGTGAACACCTGAGGGTGCCTGCGATGGGGGAGGATGTCCTCCCTCCGCCAGCTAGCGCAGTGAGCTGCGTGTTCTCATGCAGTCTCAGCTCCCAATATGGGAAACACTGGTAGTTATAACCAACATACACAAGAACTCTTTCAGGGAAAAGGGCTTGCGGACTGGTACACTGTAAAGCATTTCCAGCAACACTGTCTGCACAGGGTCAGTCAGAAGCAACCCCAGTGGGGACAGCCTCGAAGCCCACAGCACAGCCACTCTGGGACCGCGCAGATGGAGTGATGAGAAAACGCTGCCGAGCAGGACTCTGTGTGGTCCCAGGATGCTACAAAACACAGCTGAAGTTTATGCACACAGGGCTTCAAGAGGGGTCACCTCTGCGCCAGGGCTGTGACTCCCACCTGAAATCCCAGCACTGTGGGAGGGAGGAATCACCTCTGTGCCAAGGCTGTGACTCCCACCTGTAATCCCAGCACTGTGGGAGGGGTCACCTCTGTGCCAGGGCTGTGACTCCCACCTGTAATCCCAGCACTGTGGGAGGGGTCACCTCTGTGCCAGGGCTGTGACTCCCACCTGTAATCCCAGCACTGTGGGAGGGGTCACCTCTGTGCCACGGCTGTGACTCCCACCTGTAATCCCAGCACTGTGGGAGGGTCACCTCTGGGCAGGGACAGTGGCTCCCACCTGTAATCCCAGCACTGTGGGAGGGTCACCTCTGGGCAGGGACAGTGGCTCCCACCTGTAATCCCAGCACTGTGGGAGGGTCACCTCTGGGCAGGGACAGTGGCTCCCACCTGTAATCCCAGCACTGTGGGAGGGTCACCTCTGGGCAGGGACAGTGGCTCACACCTGTAATCCCAGCACTTTGGGAGGGAGGAATCACCTCTGTGCCCGGACCGTGACTCACACCTATAATTCCAGCACTATGGGAGGGTCACCTCTGGGCAGGGACAGTGGCTCACACCTGTAAACCCAGCACTGTGGGAGGGTCACCTCTGGGCAGGGACAGTGGCTCACACCTGTAATCCCAGCACTGTGGGAGGGAGGAATCACCTCTGTGCCACGGCTGTGACTCCCACCTGTAATCCCAGCACTGTGGGAGGGTCACCTCTGGGCAGGGACAGTGGCTCACACCTGTAATCCCAGCACTTTGGGAGGGAGGAATCACCTCTGTGCCCGGACCGTGACTCACACCTATAATTCCAGCACTATGGGAGGGTCACCTCTGGGCAGAGACAGTGGCTCACACCTGTAATTCCAGCACTGTGGGAGGGAGGAGTCATCTCTGTGCCCAGACCGTGACTCACACTTGTAATTCCAGCACTGTGGGAGGCCAAGCCAGGTGGATTGCTTGGGCCCAACAGTTCGAGACCAGCCCGGACAACATAGCAAAACCTGGTCTCTGTAAAAATTACAAAAATTAGCCAGGCATGGTGGCGCATACCTGCGGTTCCAGCTACTCAGGACGCTGAGGTTTACCTGAGCCTGGGAGGTCAAGCCTGCAGTGAGCCATGATTACACCACTACACTACTCCAGCCTGGGTGACAGAATGAGACTCTGTCTGAAAAAAAAAAAGAGGCCGGGCGCGGTGGCTCACACCTGTAATCCCAGCACTTTGGGAGGCCGAGGAGGGTGGATCACGAGGTCAAGAGATCGAGACCATCCTGGTCAACATGGTGAATCCCCGTCTCTACTAAAAATACAAAAATTAGCTGGGCATGGTGGCGCGTGCCTGTGATCCCACCTACTCAGGAGGCTGAGGCGGGAGAATTGCTTGAACCCAGAAGGCCGACGTTGCGGTGAGCCGAGATCGCACCATTGCACTCCAGCCTGGGTAGCAAGAGCGAACCTCTGTTTAAAAAAAAAAAGAAAAGAAAAAAAGAGAGAGGGAGGAGAAGTGGGCTTGAGGTGGGACTTTATTATAAACTGCAAAAACAAAAGCAAACCACCTCTACTTGTGCACAAAAGAAAAACAGAGTCCATGGCAGGCAGCATATCTGCGTCAGATTCAAACACCTGCCTCTTCGGAACGGGATGGGCTCCAGCACTGCTCACAGACGAGCTTGGCTGCCTGGCTGCCTGGCTGCCGACAGGACGAGACTGGGCAAGAAAGATTCCTTTACAGCCTGAGCACTGCCTGCAGGGTGCGTTCATCAGCACGGGATGGGCTGCGCAAAGGCAGATGGAATCACAAACAGGGACCCCTGAAATCCAGGGCAAACCAGGGAACCGAAACCTCCTTCACTCACGAATTCCCTTCCACTGGCCCACAAATACCACACCCCAAACCTCAACCCTGGAGTGGGCCTGGGAATGTGAGTGACTGGCCGGTTTCTCCTGAAGGGGGCTGGATCTGGCCCCTGGGAACTGAGCTGCACACATTAAGAAATCTGTTGGTGGCCGGGCACGGTGGCTCAAGCCTGTAATCCCAGCACTTTGGGAGGCCGAGGCGGGTGGATCACGAGGTCGAGAGATCAAGACCATCCTGGTCAACATGGTGAAACCCCGTCTCTACTAAAAATACAAAAAATTAGCTGGGCATGATGGCGCATGCCTGTAATCCCAGCTGCTCAGGAGGCTGAGGCAGGAGAATTGCCTGAACCCGGGAGGCGGAGGGTGCGGTGAGCCGAGATCGCGCCATTGCACTCCAGCCTGGGTAACAAGAGCGAAACTCCGTCTCAAAAAAAAAAAAAAAGAAATCTGTTGGTTACGGACAGACACATTTCCACTCAGCTCTTACATCACAATACACCTTTCAGAATTAACCTATGTGCTGTTTACCGAAACAAATGTTTCTAAACATAAACATAATGCAAAATTCCACAGAGCCTTTAAGAAAAATGAAAATCAGAGACAATATGTTGCTAAACAAAAGTGAATTACCCAATTTAATATCAACCAGGAGAAATGTGTGTATACAGTCAAAACACAACAAAAATGCTAGAACTCAGAATCAAAGATTGCTGGAAAGAATGTCTGCACAGCAAAACTCTTCTCCCTTTGAGACTAAAACGCCCCACCATGCTCTTGTTCCTGACATTTCTGAGGCTGTGAGGCCGCAGCGAACAGATCTGAATGATCCGAAGAAAACCATGTTGCAGGGAAGCCTGGAATCGACGCCAGATATACAGACACACACCCATGCCAGGCGCTTTTGTAGAAAACGATCAAACATAAACCTAGTTGAAGTTGTCCGTAGCAAAGTGAGGGGAAGCAGCTCATCCCGGGCAGGCCAGAGAATACATACGAAGAACACAAAAACAGCGCCTTTTGTTAATAAAAACCAAACCCAGCCTGTGTGTGAACTCAGCTTCATCAAACACTTCACCCATGCCTGCTGCCAGCAAAGACACAAGACCTCCTCCTGAAATGGAGCCCATGCGTGCATCAGTGGCACACATCCGTCATAAGGCTGGTACGGCGCCCCACTGTTCACCTAGAGGGAGGGAGGGAGCGTCCCTGGCTCCACAGCCTCCATCTGGGCCACTTGGAGCCGCACTCTACTTTATTTGGGTTGGCAGCACGAGTACCAACAGCAGGGTGGCACCGTGGCTGAAATGCCGAACTAGGTCAGCCTGGCCTGTCTCTGGGGAGCTCCCAGTGCGCCCTGGGCCTCAGCTCCCTGGTCTCTCCAGAGATGGGGCCGCCCCGGGATCATGGGTGGGACTGAGGCTTGGGTGGGAGTGGCCCTAGAAGGTAAAGGCCATAGGCAGTCAGTATTCCCTTTCTGGCCTTGAAGAGCTTCTCAGCATCTTTTTCTTTAATAAACAAGAAACATAGAGTCCTACAGAGCTTGCAACAGACTTCCCTTATTTAAGAACTAAAGAGATACTAAGTTACAGGGTTAAATGAGGGCATCCTACCCTCTGGCCCTGCAGGGACAGACAGGGAGGCGGGCACCAGGCATCCAGGACCTGGGGGTGACAACCAG
Source organism: Callithrix jacchus (assembly GCF_049354715.1). Classification (NCBI taxonomy): domain Eukaryota; kingdom Metazoa; phylum Chordata; class Mammalia; order Primates; family Cebidae; genus Callithrix; species Callithrix jacchus. The sequence goes on along the minus strand of NC_133513.1, from coordinate 125,848,868 downwards.
AGTGACGGGCCTAGGGTCAGAGGACAGGGGCCCAGGGTGGGAGTCACAGGCTGGGGTTTGGGAAGCAGGCTCAAGGCTCAGGCTTCAAGACCAGGATACAGGATTCAGGGGCAGGAGCTTGTCGGAGAAAGGGACCGATGACAGGATCAGGCAACCAGAGTTAAGGGCAGGGTTCAGGTTTGGGGCCTGATTCTGGAACCAGGGTTCCAGGTTCAGGGGTTGTGGACAGGGGCTCAGGGCCACAAGCTGGAGCCTGAGGTTGAAATTCAGGATTCAGAGTCAGGCTATATTGGCTCTGGGTGCAAAGGAGTACAGTTTGAAGGCTGGGATTCAGGGTTTGGGGAACAGGGATGGGATGCTGGGGCTACAGTCCAGTGTCAGAAGTTCCTGGGTTAGGGTTTGCAGTTGTTTGAGGATTTGAGATCCCGTGTTCAGGGACCAGAGACAGAGGTTTGAGAGCTGGTTCCATAACCAGGCTTCTGCAGAAAGGATGTGTGGTTCCAGTGACCATGGATCCGGGGCGCAGGCCGGGGCTGGGGCTGGGCTCTCCAGGGCCAGGGTTCTGAGGATTCTGAAATCAGGGCTAGGGCTGCGTTTGGTGCGCACAGATGCGGTTTCTGGGGTTTGGGTTCCGGGACTGACCAGGGGTTAGGACAGGGTTTTAATATTGGAGTTTCGAGGTCAGGATTTGGGGACAGGAGTTCAGAGTTCCCAGGTTCAAGGGTCAGCTACTGGAGTCTGGAGGCTGGGGTTCAGGGGTTCAGCGGTTCAGGGTCCAGGTCTTCAGGTCTCCGGCTTGGGGATCAAGACAGGGGTCTGGGCTCCCAGACGTGGGGATCCGGACAGGAGTCTGGGGTCCCGGGTACAGGCATCAGAGTCTGGGGCCTCGGGGTCTAGAGGTTCACGGTCCAGGGTCCAGGGCTGGGAGTTCGGGGCCCCAGGGACAGGGTCGGGGGTCCCGGGCTCGGGCTCGGGGTCGGGGCCTACCGCCGGCGCGGGGCACTTACGTCGTCGAAGAGCGAGCCCACGTTGGCCGTGACCAGCAGCACCGCGGTGCCCGGGGTGGCCGCCTTCCCCGCCATGGTGCCCGGGCGGCGCGGGCGCTGGGCTGGGCGGCGGCGGCGGCCGCTTCCTCCGGGACCGGCCGGCCGGGGTCTCCGCGGGGCCGCGGGGCGTCAGCTGCGCCGGGGGGCGGCCCCGGGACGCATCGCGGGCTCGGCTGGTCGGCCGGGCCTGGCCGGGGCTCCGGCCTCGCGCTCGCTCGCTCGCTCGCTCTCTCGCTGCTCCGCGGCCCCGCGCCGGTCGCTCGCCGCCGCGCCTCACAGCGGCCCGCGCGCAGCCATTAGATCCGCTGGGAAAGTTCCCGCAGCCGCCGCCGACTCAGGCTGAGGGCAAGTCCCGCCCCGCGGAGCCGAGCCCGGGGCGGGGCCTGCGTGGGGCGGAGCCAGACTCGGGGCGGAGCCAGACTCGAGGCGGGGACTGCGCGGGGTGGAACCTGGACCGGGGCGGGGCCTGTGCGGGGAGGGTTCTTGCAGGAACGGAGCCTTGCGGGGCCGGGCTGAGCGGGGCCTAGGTCTAAACGGAGTGGGGCGGGGCCTGCGTGGAAACAGGGGCCGTCTTGGAGGCGTGACCTGCTCTAGGGCGGGGCCTCCTGTTGGGGCGTGGCGTGTGAGGGGCGGGGCTCCTGCGTCCTGCGGCCTGCTACTGGCCTCTCCTCTACCGCGGTCCTGTCAATCAGGCTCGCAGGAACGCCGCGCCCCCGCCCCGCCCCCAGCCCCGCGGCTGCGCACAGACTCCGCCCTTCGCGCTTCTATGACGTCACGGCCTCGCTCCGGCGGCGCCTCTTAAAGGGGCCCTGTGTTCCGAGCGCCTGCGGCGGGTGCGCTCCCCTGCGGCTCCGCGGGCGCCCTCCCACCCCCACGAGGGTGCGGCCCCCGTAGTCCAGCCGCGCGCCTGGCGGGCCGGGGAGGGGAGCCCAGTGGGGCGGCGGCACTCGCGCCTGCAGGGACCGCGCCCGGCCCTCCGCGCAGTCGGGGCGTGGATTGTGCGGCCTCGGATGCGTCTGGCAGGCTCCAGAGTCGCGACTTCACTCGTGAGGGGCGGCCGCGGCCCGGAGACGGAGGGGAGGCGGCGTCGGCCCGGGGCCCGCGTGGCCCACCCTGGCGGCGCGCAGGGCTCCGGCCGGGGGACTCGGCGAGGGGAGAGGCTGGTTGGGTCCGGGAGCGCACAGCCCGGGGCAGCAGGGCTGACCGTGCGCAGGAGGGGCCGGGGCGGGGCCGGGAAGGAGAACCACATGTGTCATCTTAAGTCTTCTAGTAGCTACATTTTTTAAAGGTAACAAGTTATAGCCAAAATTACCTACTTAACAGTACGTTTTATTTGACCCCATAGATGATACATCGTTCAACATGTAACTGGCACTGGACCTCATCTGTGAGATTGTTTCACAGGAAGACTTTGCACGGGCACCTGCCTCTTGCAGCTGCTCACAGGCCGCGTTTCCATCGCTCAGCAGCCCTGTGTGGCCCGTGGCCACCGTGCAGACGGAGCAGCCACTCCAGATTAGGGGTGGCCAGAGCCCTGGCAATTGGACCCAGCAAGGCCAGCCTCCAGCTTCTGCGTAAACCGCCAAGGCAATGCCCAATGGCGTCCAAAGGGGCACTTTCTGTTTAGGAACACATCGGCTGGCGGGGCGGGGTGGGAGGGACGGTGCTGCAGGCTGGGGCTCAGCATCTCCAGGGTTCCTCCTTACAGCTGCCACTGAGCCTGTCTCCAGCAAAATGTCTACTTTATTCAGCAGGCACCTGCTACAAACTGAATTGTGCCACCCTCAAAATTCATGGGTTGAAGCCCTAACCCTCATGTGATTATTCGGAGCTGGGCTGTTGGGGATAATTAATATGAAGTCGGGCAATAGGCTTGGTGTTTAATAGAAAGAGGTCAGTGCTCTCCCCACCCTTACATGTGCAAAAGAAGCGGCTGTATGAGTGCGCCGCGGGAAACCTCACCCCAGCCAGCCACAAATCCCGCACCAGAAACCAACGCTGCTGAAACTTGATCTTGGACTTCCAGCCCCAGAACCGTAAGAAGTGAAAGTCTCACTGCAGCTTCCCGTCTGTGGTATTTCACTGCAGCAGCCAGAGCTGACTGACGTATGTAGTCTCTTATTTTTTAACAGAATCAGCACATGCCAAGGGCACCCTTAATAGAAACCAAAAGTGGCGGTGTCACTGGTGCCTGGAATGTGCTTGCTGAGAAGGGGCATTGCCTCCTCACCTCTCCCCACAGGCTGCCCCTCACAGCCTGCTGAGGTGGCATCCCCACCCCCATGCCTTCCCTGCTCCCTCCTCCTCCTTTCCTCACCAGCCAGCTCCTGCCATACCTGGCCATTAACCTCTGCCCTTCTTGCAGGCAGCCACCTCCTCTTTCCCATGCACCCCTCACCCACCACAGGTTCAGCCCCTCACAGTTCTTTCTCCTGTACCCCATGCTCATTACCAGAGCCTCCAAAACCCAAGGTCTGCAGCCTGGACCTCCCACTTCAGCATCTACTGCTCAGGGCATAGCCTGGATTTTCTCATCACCAATGACCACACCAAGCTCAAATCTGGGCACCTTGCCCTCCCCACCACTCCTCTCCTTCAGTTTCACTTCTGTGGGGCCTCATGGAAACCTGCAGCCCATGCTGCCAGCCACACATGCACAGACCCACACAGAAACGCATGCATTGGCACACAAACACACCCATCTGCATGCACGAACATGCACGTGCACACCTTCTTCCTGCCGTATTCTGCTTCTCTCTGAGGGTGGAGTACTGTGCACCCACCCCTCACCTCTCCCTGCCCCCTGTACTCACCCAGATGGCCCCCAGGACTGATTCCTCGCTTACAGTGAACCTGCACCTACATTAGAGAAGGGGCATTAGGCTAGAAACTAGAGAACACCTCATTCCCATCCCCCTGGCATCCCTCAGCTCCCAGGCACACCCACGCTGAGCGCTAGGCCCTCTGGCCCTGCACATGTGCTCCCCACCACTCCAAGATGCCACTGCAGCCCTCCCCTTCTCTAGCCAGCAGCCACCCTCCCTGGAGGACACCTTTGCCCTTGGCTGAGGAAGGGTTTGCAGTCTGGGATTTTCCCACTGTCAACCTAAATAACAGAGAGAGACTCTAAAACAAAATGAGATTTATTCGGGAATGTTCATTGCAATCAAATACACGTGCCATTGTCAATCGGGTGTGGGTCAAGGAAGGTAAAGGAAGACAAAGGTTTTCAAAGGATGAAGGAGGGTTAAAGCATTGTTTTGAGTCAGTGGTCCTTGGCTACAACAATCGCCAGGATGGATGGTGCCAGTCTGAGGCTGGACAGGCAGCTCCTGGGCAGACGTCCTCCCAGAGGTGTTTTGTTGTGAGCTGTGACCGTCTTTGTGCAAGTCTGTGATTTCTGCTGTCTCTTGTGATCGTTCTTGCTATCAAGCGTGTGCACAAGAACCCTCCCTTCTTGGCCTTCCACCCTCTATATGTCAGGGTTTTAATACCCGTGGCTCCATTTGGATTCTGACTGTGTTCATACCCCTAAGTGGACAGGTCCAGTATCTGGTGGCTGCCCTGCGCCGCCTCCCTGCTGCTGCGTGGGTCACAGCACGCTGCGGTGTCTCAGATCTCTGGAAGCCCTCCAGCCTATGCCCATCCATCTTCCTCCCCACTCTCTGCTCTCTGTGCAGCAAACCTTGTCCTAAAAGTCTGCCTATCTCTGCCCCACATGCCACTGGACCACTCTTTTCCAGGCCCTCAAATTGTGCTGCTCATGCCCACACACCACTGGGCCATCCTAATTCAAAGGCCAGGCCCCAGGCCTGATCACAGCTGACCTTCCAATATGGTTGAACACTGGCTTCCTCCTGGAAGTGAGCTTGGCCCTGGCGTCTGTGGCATTCCTGCTCTTCCCTGTCACCTGTGCTCACCACCCCCGGTCTCCTCTGCTGGCTCACTTCATGCTCACCCGAGTCCTGGGTTCCTGGGTGTGCCCTTCCTGTGTTCACCTTCTCCCGGCTGACCTTGCTGGCCCCTCACCTTGGGTCATGTCCACATGCCGACTGCTGCATGAGCATGGAAGACCTGTCACTGCCCAGGGCGGGACTCTCCTATGTTCAGAAAGACATTAGGCACTTGCATTACCTGTGTTAAAAGCCACACTCGTGAAACCAGGTGAGAGAGAGAGGATGCCTCTCCCTGGTGTGCCCTTCTTCACCCTTGAAATACTACCCCGTGCCTTTGCTCCTTTGCCAAAGTAATAATAACAAGTTTCCTAAAGCCCAGCTTACCTGGCTTAGGAGAGCCTGGGCCCACCTGGCCTTCAAGGGGCAGAGGTGGGGAGCAGAGCCTGCCCGACTTTCCTCCTCCTACCATGGATGAATTCCTCAGCAGCTGCCAACCCTCTTCAGCCTGGTCAGCCACTTGAGCCAATGCTCTTGGTCTCCCAGGAGGGAAATTCAGCCCAAGTCCTATTAAACAACAGTATGTTGTAAGCTTTTTAAAAAGAACAGCACATTAGCCACAATCACAGTGTTACTTAGTTCAAGACAGTAAGCAGTCCACTTACGGATTCAGAGTTATCAGAGACTTACGGCCAGCATCCCTCATGGTGTCCACGGCACACTGAGAAGGCGCCGGCAGCACGTCTGTGTCTGGCACCGCACAGCGGCAAAGTGCGTTTCCATCATCTAGCAATCATCGGTCGTCAATACTCCTGCCAGGTGGGTCAGCCTTACTTTATCGCATGTAAAAACACTGAGGTTAAGTGACTCGAGATAGTTTTCTATAGGCAGAGCCTGGCTAGACGCGCAGTGAAAGGAATCCAGGGCTCTTTCCTCTTTGGAAGGGGCTAGACCTGATCACTTTGGGCAGAGGTATTTTGCCATTAGTAAGCTCTGAGGTTCCCTGGAATTCATCTAGAAAGGGAGCTGGTGAATTACGAGGATACTTTCTTCATTAATCAGCTTAGTAAGAGTGACCATTTTTCAGGCACCAATTGTGTGTGAGGGGTTGCATTTCCTATTACTAATCCTCACAATGGTCTTATAAGGTGTGCATGTCTGTTTCATATGTAATGAAACCAAGGCTGTAGGATTAAGAAGCTTACCAACCTCACACAGCCTCTAGGACACCTAGCCAGGAACAGAGCCCAACCAGGACTCCAAGCCAGCTGGCCCTTGCAGCACTGTGCGGTCTTTACCCTCCATGCACACATGCATTCATTCATTTACTAAATTCATGAGTGCATTGCACCAAATATTTATTTCGTGCATTCTCTGCACTATGCACTATTCTAGACACCAGGGGTGAGTTGGTTAAAAAAAAAAAAAAAGACACTGTTGTCAAGAAGCTGAGATTCCAGCAGCAGGAGCAGGCTAGGGTCCTTCAGATCATGTGACATCATGCCAGCCTCCTGCACATTTCCTTGTAAAAGCCACATGTTCATCACAGCACGATGAGCATTTAACGTTTTCGGTTTGGAAGTCATATGCTCCGTATCTTAAAACTAGAAAGCAGGATACAGTGTTCAACTCCAAATAAACCGAGCTCTGTCACAATTTTGATAATATGTCTGTCGGATTTTGTGTGCTTAGTCCTATAGTGAGCACTCTGATCATTCCATATACACGATTTAATCCCTTTTATAAAAAGCCAACATTCGAACAGAAATGCTTTCTGATTCCACTGACAGCTCTGCGTGTTTTTAGTGCCTATGCAATAGCCACCTGATGATACAGTGATTCACCTGAGGACACCATGTTATTGTAAGTTAAGGTTGTTTTCAATGCTGTATGATTGGAAAAATGGTGTGATGAATGTCTTAGTACTTAAGCATTTTCAGTTCTTAGGATTCTTTACTCAGTATAGTTTCCAGGAATTGAAATGTTAAAGGTACAAATAAAGAGCATGAAAACACAAAATGTGTAAGATGCAGATAAAGCAGTGCTTAGAGGAAAATACATAGCTATAAATGCTTATTTCAGAGAAGAAGAAAACGTGTCAAATCAATGTCCTTCAGTTTCAAATTAGTGAGCTAGAAAAATAAATTCAACCCAAACCCAGTTTAAAAGAGGAAATAATGAAGAGAAGAGTGTAATCAGTGAAATAGGAAGCAAACAAGGCAGGAAATCAACAAAACGTAAAAGCTCGTTATTCAAAATCATCAATAAAAGTAATAAACCAGGCCAGGCACAGTGGCTTAAACCTGTAGTTTAAGCAGTTTGAGAGGCCAAGGTGGGCAGATCACTTAAGCCCGGGAATTTGAGACTAGCCTGAGCAACATGGCAAAATTCTGTCTCTACAAAAAAAAAAAATACAAAAATTACGCAGGGTGGCATGCACTTGTAATCCCAGCTACTCAGGAGGCCGAGGTGGGAGGATCACCTGAGTGTGGGAAGTAGAGGCTGCAGTGAGCATGATTGCACCACTGCACTCCAGCCTGGGCCACAAACTGAGACCCTGCCTAAAAAAAAGAAAAATGATGACCCAAACCTATATCTAGAATGATGAGGGTGATGCCGAGAGGCAGGAACAGAGACCTAAGTTCCTAATATATGTAAGGAATGAGAAGAGAGACATTACCACAGACCCGACGCACTTCAAAAGGTAGTAAGAGAGTACTCTAAACAACTCTGTTTCAGCACCAACTGTTGAGGTGAGATGGACCAATTTCTTGAAATACACAGACTACGAAACCTCACTGAAGAAGAACTCACAGCTCTGGACGGCACTCTATCTATTAAACATCTGAATCCATGATTTAAAATCTTCTCACAGGGAAAATTCTAGGCCCAGATGGCTAGAATAATTCTTATTTTATTGTACAGACTGGGATCTTAGTACAATGTCAAATAGAAGGGGTGAGAGAAGCATCCTTGGCTTGTTTGCAGTCTTGGGGGCAAGCCTGGAGTCTGTCAGCACTAACCATGTTATTGTAATTTTTTAATAGATGCATTTCAGCAGATCATAAGCTCTCTTTTTTTGGTTCACGAAGAGTGTTTATCATAAGGGGATGCTGAGTTTTGTCAAGTGCCCGTCTATATCTGTTGAATTCACCCACTGGTGAATTCTGTCAACATTTGGGGAATAAATAAAAGCAATGTTAGACAAACCCTGGATACTGTGGGGAGGGAGGACTGTTTCCCACCCAGTTGGTGAAGTGAGATTTCTCTAATACCAAAATTAGGCAAAGACAATACAGGAAATGTAAAAAGCAGTATTCTTCGCGGACATCACCACAAAAATCCTCAGCAAAATATCGGCAAATCTCGTCAATACGTAAAAAGAATACTAGCTCATGCCCAGGTAGGTTTTTATCCAAGGAAGATAAGATTGGATTGAGATCCAAAAATCAATGTATTCACCCTGTTGATAGATTAAGAAAAGAATATAATGAGCTCAACAGATAGAGACGGGCACTTGACAAAACTCAGCATCCCCTTATGATAAACACTCTTCGTGAACTAAAAAAAGAGAACTTATGATCTGCTGAAATGCATCTATTAAAAAATTACGATAACATGGTTAGTGCTGACAGACTCCATGCTTGCCCCCAAGACTGCAAACGAGCCAAGGATGCTTCTCTCACCCCTTCTATTTGACATTGTACTAAGGTCCCAGTCTGTACAATAAAATAAGAAAAAGAAATAAAAGACATACAGATTGCAAAGAAAAAAATAAAACTGCATTTGTTTTCAGGCAACATGGTGATCTACACAGACTATCCTAAGAGATCTGCAAAGCGTACGTCTACTAAATAGTGACTTTAACAAGGTCATGGAGCACAAATCAATATTTTTAAAAGTGTCATATATCAGAAATGAACATTGGAGAATAAAGTTTTAAATAATCTCCATTTATAATAGCATAAAATTTAAAATATCTAAGAATAACTGTAATACAAGATATACAGGACTTTTACAAAATCTACAGAACATGGCAGGTTGAAACTTAAGAATCTAAGTAAACGGAGAGAAACCACGTTCACAGGTTAGAAGACTCAGTAACGTTAAGATGTCAGTTTTCCTCAGTTGGTCTATAGGTTTAACATCATCTCAGCCTCCTCCTCCTCCTCCTCCTCCTCTTTCTTTAGAAATGACAGGTTAACTCTAAATTGTACATGGAAATGTAAAGGTCCTAGAATAGCTAAACATTTTAAAAAAAGAACAGAGATGAGAAACACCACCCGATTCCAGGACTTACAAAACTGCCGTTGAGATGGCTTGTGCTGGCATCACGGCAGGTACCCAGGCAGATCAATGGAACAGAAAAGCAGATGGAGCTCATTTCCACAAAGGCTTCAGTTCAGTGGGAAAAGGGCAGCCTTACCGGATGGTGCTGGGGTCACCGCACGTCCGTGTGGAACAGAGTGAATCTTGACACACCTGAGATTCCCGAAAATTAGCCTGGTGTGGTAGTTCCAGACCAGCTTGGGCAACAGGGTCTTTGCCTCAAAAAAATAAAATTGACTAAAACTGGATCATAGTCCCAAACACGAAAGCGAAAGCTAGAAATCTAGAAACATGAGAATGTTTTTGAGACTTTTGGGCAGGCGAAGATGTGTTAGAGAAGACATCAGAAAACACTAACCGTAAAAGAAAGAACCAATAGATTGTACTTCATCAAAAATGTAAAACGATGCTCTTCGAGAAACATCATTAGTAGTCTGGGCACAGTGGCTCACACCTGCAATCCTAGTGCTTTGGGCACATTTTGGGAGGCTGAGGCAGGCAGATCACCAGAGGTCAGAAACGAGACCAGCCTGGCCAACATGGTGAGACCCTGTCTCTACTAAAACTACCAAAAAAAATGAGCTGGGCGTGGTGGCTCATGCCTGTAATCCCAGCTACTTGGGAGGCTGAGGCAGGAGAATCTTGTGTTTAGAAGATTTCAATGTACCGTATTATATGTAAGAACCGGAATTTTTCATTCCCCATTATGAACTGAACTATAACATGGACCTTTGATAAAAATGGACCACAATGAGGGCAGAGCCAGTGATGGGAGGATGCAGAGCTTTAATTTGGATGATTAGGTCTTAATGGTGTTGTGGCACAATCTTGTAGATGTGAAAGTACAGCTTGTAGTTATCTCGAATGTGCTGCTGGCTGACCTTTGGGTTCATTTGGGGTCAAAGCCGGTTTTTCTTTTAAAATTGAATTAATTCTGATGCTTGACCTCTATGCCCCCAACCTCGTTCGGTGGAGCCCAACTTCTAGGCATTGTTTGGCGTCCTAACTAACAACAGAGAGTGGGCTCTAGGGGAAGACGGTCAGTATTCGATGTGATAAGAAAAGCCATGGTCATTTTTTCCTTGCACTTTGGATGCTGAAATCTTCCCATGGAACATAGCCGCATCTAGATAGATGTGAGCTTTTTTTCCTGTTAAAATTATTCTTGATGTCTGTAAAAATGATTTCCTTCTATAGAATGTTTGACCTCATATTGACAGTTGTCTGTAAAACACCTATTTGGGATAATATTTGGAAAAAAGTAAATAGCTCTTGAAAAATGAAAAAAAAAAGTTTTAGGGAAAGGCCGTCTGGCTCCCATGATCAACATTGCCAGCGCAGGGGACCCCTCTTCAAAGTTTCTCAACTCAGCCATCACTTCTATCTGCAACTTTGCATTTCATTATTAAGCCTCATGAAGACTCATCTCTGTTGTCCCTTGCTCAAATGTTAGAAGACTTCCAAAGTATCCTTCTGTTATTTTAAAAGGAAGGCAGGGCGTGGTGGCTCACACCTGTAATCCCAGCACTTTGGGAGGCCGAGGTGGGTGGATCACAAGGTCAAGAGATCGAGACCATCCTGGTCAACAAGGTGAAACCCTGTCTCTACTAAAAATACAAAAAATTAGCTGGGCATGGTGGCGCCTGCCTGTAATCCCAGCAGCTCGGGAGGCTGAGGCAGGAGAACTGCCTGAACCCAGGAGGCGGAGGTTGCGGTGAGCCGAGATCGCGCCATTGCACTCCAGCCTGGGTAACAAGAGCGAAACTCCGTCTCAAAAAAAAAATAAAATAAAATAAAAGGAAGACAGCCCACAGGAACATCAGCCTTTAACCAGTTATTCCGGGAGCTTCTCGTCCTTTCCTCTGGGATCCGGGAAGGGCCGGCTGCTGGGCTGGTTTGCTGATTCACATGGAACATTAAGCATGGCACCTGGGACACATGAGGGCTGCAGCCATAACTGGCAGCGAAGGGAACATGGGTAAGCAAGCAGACATGAGTAAATGGCCCCGTTCCTTGGAAACGTTTTCACGAGAAGATACTGTTGTAGGACACGTTTATATTATTTTGAACAGTGGTCTGCTCCAAAGTGAATGTCCGCTGGGTGCGGTGGCTCACTCTGGTAATCCCAGCACTCTGGGAGGCTGAGGCAGGTGGATCACCCTGAGGTCAGGAGTTCGAGACCAGCCTGGGCAACATGGCGAAACTCCATCCCTACTAAAGAGACAAAAATTAGCCAGGCATGGTGGTGGCTGCCTGTAATCCCGGCTACTCAGGAGGCACCATTGACTCCAGCCTGGACACCAAAGTGAGACTCCATGTCAAAAAAAAAAAAAAAGTCAAATGAATCTCACTGTCTATATATCACATATTTTTGTCAGTTAAACTTTGTTTCTCAATGACTTTCTCAGCTGGCTACATTTTTGCGGGTTAGTCACTCACCATCAGCCATGTTATTTCCTTTACCTCTGAGGAGAACCGGGGAAAGCCAGCGATGAGGGGCCATAGCTTCAAACGCCGTGAGGAGGCCCAGGAGGTCTGGGCTGAGCTTTGGACATCGGCGCTGCTCGTTCTCTTTCAGTCTAGAGCTTTTATAGCAACACGTGGGGTGATTCGAGCTGTGATGACAGCCTGAGGCTCTTCATTCGTGGAATTTGATACTGGAAGGACAGAGTGAAAGCACTTGGAGGAGAGGTGAAGGCCGAGTGCACCGGGGAGAGGGATAACGGGACGGAGAGGGGAGGGGTGGGAGGGACGGGGCAGCTCCACCCTCCGCCTTGGAAAGCAGGGAACTCTCCATTAACTCAAAGTAAGCGCCAGAAGCCCAGGAGGGCTGGGCACCGGGGCGTCGTCAGCTCACCAGGCTCTCCAGATGAATTATCCTCAAGTACCAAGTGGAAGCAGAAAAACAGGCCTGAGAACAATCCTCCTGTGAAGGAAGTTTTGTTTCTTTTTCCTGTACTTACAACATTTAACAATAGACGATGTCCAGGAATGTTTGCTCCTGTATATGCACTAAACTTGCTGTGCTACGGATTTTCCCCGTTAATAGAGAGAGGAAAAACCAAAGCGTTGCTTGCTACAATCTCTGTAACGATTTTTCATAGTCTGAGGACAATTGTTGATTTACTGTCTGTGCTCCATCTCCTTCCAGCCGAGGCAATCCGAGCTTCATTCTGGTACTGGTCACCCTGAGAGGATGTGACGCAGGACACCCGGCCTCACTGCCTTTGGCAGACACTTCTAAATCTCTTTCTGTTTCAACAGTGTACTTATTCCTGGACAGACATACCTTAATTCAAGCAAGTATAAGTTATTGAAACAGCTGCCCTCCTAAAAACAACATGTCTTGGGTACAGTTAGGACAGTTACAGATACCTCCTACTTTAATTCATCATTTATTCAACTCTAAGAATAATTCAAGCTTTGAAAATTGGTTTAAAAATATGGGCTGTGTGCGATGGCTCACACCTGTAATCCCAGCACTTTGGGAAGCAGAGGCAGGCAGATCATGACGTCAGGAGTTCAAGACCAGCCTGACGAATATGGTGTAACCCCATCTCTACTAAAAATACAAAAACTAGCCAGGCGTGGCGGCCCATACCTGTAGTCTCAGCTACTCAGTAGGCTGAGGCAGGAGAATCGCTTGAACCAGGGAGGCGGAGGTTGCAGTGAGCTGAGATCAAATCACTGCACTCCAGCCTGAACAGAGCAAGACTCTGTCTCTGTCTCAAAATACACACACACACACACACACACATATATACACACACACAGATATATACACACACACAGATATATACACACATACATATATACACACACACATATATACACACACACAGATATACACACACACACAGATATATACACACACATATACACACACAGATATATACACACATACATATATACACACATACACACATATATGCACACACATACATATACACACACAGATACATATACACACATATATATACACACATATATACACATACACACATATGCACACACACATACATATATACACACACAGATATATATACACACATACATATATACACACACATATATACACACACAGAGATATATACACACACATACATATATATACACATACACACATATATGCACACACACATACATATATACACACACATATATACACACACATACAGATATACACACAGATACATATACACACATACATATATACACACACACATACATATATACACACACAGATATATATACACACACATACATATATACACACACACATATATACACACACATACATATATACACACACATATATACACACATACATATATACACACATACATATATACACACATACATATATACACACACAGATATATATACACACATACATATATACACACATATACACACATACACACATGCACACACACACATATATACACACACAGATATATATACACACATACATATATACACACATATACACACACAGAGATATATACATACACATACATATATATACACATACACACATATATGCACACACACATACATATATACACACATATATACACACACATACAGATATACACACAAATACATATACACACATACATATATACACACACATATATACACACACACATACATATATACACACACATACATATATACACACACACATATATACACACACATACATATATACACACACACATATATACACACATACATATATACACACACATACATATATACACACACAGATATATATACACACATACATATATACACACACATATATACACACACATACATATATACACACACACAGATATATATACACACATATACATATATACACACACATATATACACACACATACATATATACACACACAGATATATATACACACACATACATATATACACACACACATATATACACACACACATATATACACACAGATATATATACACACACATACATATATACACACATACATATATACACACATACATATATACACACACAGATATATATACACACATACACACATATATGCACACACATACATATATACACACACATACATATATACACACACACAGATATATATACACACACACATATATACACACACACATATATACACACACATACATATATACACACACAGATATATATACACACACATACATATATACACACACACATATATACACACACATACATATATATACACACACATACATATATACACACACATATATACACACACACATACATATATACACACATACATATATACACACATACATATATGCACACATACATATATACACACACAGATATATATACACACATACACACATATATGCACACACGCATATAAGGATAAAATATAAAATGCGTGTATATATATATATTTTATATGTGTGTATTTTATATTTTATCATTATATGTGTTTATGGTTTTTCTTTCTTTTGTTTGGCTCCTCAAACAGAAATGTATGGTTGGTAATATTAGGGGTATCCTGGTGTTATACACGCATTCTTTATTTGATAGGTTTTATTATTCTTTCTGCTATAAAATTATAACCTGCTAATATCAAAATAAGTCATTCCATTAATGCAAAGGTTATTATACATCCTTCAGTGCAGCTTGTTTTATTTTTTAAAATAAGTAATCCACGCTTCTTGAATTTATTTCCGAGTGTCCAAACCTTTTGTGTTTCGTTGGGAATGGGATTGCCGTCTACCATGTATTCAAACAGGGTGAGGTTTATAAATAGAAAAGCTACAACTCAAAACACGTCTTTGATGTTTGCAAACTATCACTTCTGGTTTTCTCTCTGTCGTGATTTATAGACATTCTCTTAGATTTTTCAGGCAGGCAATCACACTATCACATTTGAGATGAGGATTTTCATGCTATTTAAACATGAATTGGCCTGATGCGGTGGCTCACGCCTGTAATCCCAGCACTTTGGGAGGCCGAGGCGGGCAGATCACGAGTTCAGGAGATCGAGACCGTCCTGGCTAACATGGTGAAACCCTGTCTCTATAAAAACACAAAAAATTAGCTGGGCACGGTGGTGGGTGCCTGTAATCCCAGCTACTCGGGCAGCTGAGGCAAGAGAATCACTTGAACCTGAGAGGTGGAGGTCGCAGTGAGCCAAGATCATACCACTGCACTCCAGCCTGGGCGACAGATAAATTAAGGTATGCCCAAGAATAAAGAGACATGCTGACTTTTTTTTCAATCCACAAGTACATTTAGTTAAACTATTGTATTTTTTTTAATGTGAATCAAGTAAAATGTTTGCTCTGCCATGTGCACTGCCATGTATGTGATGACGCTGTAGCTTGAGGAGAAGCGATTTTGAGCAATTCTTTAAAATGAAAAGCCACCCCGTGGAGATGAGGGGCCCTGTGAGCCTCGGCCGCCCTCTCGGCACCTCCTGGGTGGTTTCTTTAGGTTCTTTTGTTTTATTTTTTTTGAGACGGAGTTTCGCTCTTGTTACCCAGGCTGGAGTGCAATGGCGTGATCTCGGCTCACCGCAACCTCCGCCTCCTGGGTTCAGGCAATTCTCCTGCCTCAGCCTCCCGAGTAGCTGGGATTACAGGCACGCGCCACCGTGCCCAGCTAATTTTTTGTATTTTTAGTAGAGACGGGGTTTCACCAAGTTGCCCAGGATGGTCTCAATCTCATGATCCTCCCGCCTCGGCCTCCCAAAGTGCTGGGATTACAGGCGTGAGCCACGTGCCCGGCCCCTCTTTAGGTTCTGATTTGCTCCCCTCACCCAGTTTCCTTCTGCTTCTGCCAACGCTCACTTGGGCTGGCAGGATTAAATTGCCCAAAATTTAGCAGCAAAGTTGCAGATGGTACAATTACCCACTAGGCAGCTGGTGTCCCCACCTTTCAACTTTAAAATGAGTCTGGGATCAATTAGCAGAACAGTTGTGTTAATTAAAAGATTCATTCAGAACTCAAAGTCTGCTCAGAAGCTGCAAGGTCTGCCTTTTCCAGCCAAAGCCCGGGAAACAAGCCGGGTACGAGTCCTTGGCGTTTCAAGGGAAAATGAAGAACCAGCCTTCTGACCCCATGCTGGGCACCTGCCCAGCTCACTTTGGGTGCTTCTCTCTCTGTGGCCCCTCAGGCTCCGAGCTTCTTGCCCACCCCAGAGAAGGCATTCCTCTTCCACCTTGCTCCGGCCTTGGTCTGAGGGGACTCCGGGGCTTCCTGTGTCCTTTCTCCACTGACCACCCAAGGCCAGCAGCACCTTGACAAGGGTGAGGGCGGGGACGCATCCAGATGGCTCCAGGCAGGCTCTGGTCTCTGCCTGGGCAGATTCGGGGAGCAAACAGTGGGGTGGCTTTGGGTAGAGTGTGGTCTTCCTAGAGCTCAGAGAGTACAGGTGGAGGAATATGCAGTGCGCTCAGTGTAGCAGAAGTCCACCGTCCCGGTCCCAGCCAGCCCTCAGTGTTTCCTTAGCCAAACTGCCGGAACCTCTGTCCTCATCTCAGCCACAGAGCACGGTCTCCAGGGACACTTCTGAGCCTGGGTCCTCCTGGGCCAGAGAAGAGAAGGTGACTCCTTGGTGTGAATAAGAGCTCAGTCCTCCTGCTGGCCCTGGGTGTTCAGTGGAGAAAGGAGCCTCTCATCTCTTCTGTCCTCCATCCCAGGAGTCCACTGGGAACCTCCCACGCCATCAGCCGTGAGTGCCCAGCAGGGTTTGTGATGCCCCTGCTCTTTCCTGGCTGCTCTCCTGACCAGCACCCCTTGCACTGCTTACCTGGAGGGGCTGCCCACAGGCAGGAGGGAAGCTTCACGCCAGGCACACCAGGCTCCCCTCCTCCCTCAGCTTCCCCTCAAGCCCGGCCAGAATCAGCCCGTCTGCTGGGTCCCTCTGCTCCAGCACTCGTCCCCACCTGTGCTGGCTCCGCTGGGGCTGCACTGGTCCCCAGGCTATGTGTGATCCAGGGGACCCACGGGGTCTCCTGGGCTCCACTGCCCCAGCTGCTAGGAAGGAGGACTTCAGTCATCTGGGACGGGGACCTGTGGGGACAGTACACCATGCTGGAGGACCTTGTGGCATGGATGGAGCCATCTACAGAAGGAACGATGGGACCACAAGCAGAGAAGCGAGAGAAAGAAATGGGCAGGCAAGTGGTGCCCGAGAAAGCTGCAGTCTCAGAAGAGGGACAGAGAGGGACTATGGACCCACACGGAGAGAAAACGCAGAGAACTGAGAGGACCTGACTTCATCATGGAGGCCTGGCCCAGCCCTGCCTGCAGCCCCCTGGGCCAGTGTGCTGTCTGTGCAGCTGCAGGGCTCCGGCTCCCTTGCAACTCCTTCAAGTCAGCACCCACCCTGAGGTGCTCTGCCAGGGGGGTCCCAGCTGCCAGGCGGGTGCGCTGGAGGGCCTGGCCTGTCCTCTACACCCTGAGGTGCTCTGCCAGGGGGGTCCCAGCCGCCAGGCAGGTGCGCTGGAGGGCCTGGCCCGTCCTCCACACCTTGAGGATGGTGGCGTAAGTTGGGTGCAGAGACGAAGACTTCGACCACTCGTTCATTGCCGGTGTGACCTGGCAGCTGCTTTTCTGACCAAAATCAGCAAAGGTGGAAGCCGGGATGTGGGCAGTGGTCATGTAGTGAGAAAGGACATGAATGTTTTAGCCAGGGGCAATGGTAATTGCTTATGATGTTGATCAGGTACATGAAATATTTGCAAGGCTGGGGCCAAAATCTTCCTGAGAGCAGAATCTGAGTCGAGGGAGAAACTGCTCAGTGGATGCAGCATGCTTGTGTGGACTTGGGGGCGTAGTGGGCATGTCTGCTGGCCTGGAAGAGTCCACTAGGTCCTTCGAGAGTCTTTGCTGAAGGTGAAAGCAACAGGGTCCAGCAAGGGGCAGGAGTGTGGCCTGGGAGAGGTGGCCAAGCAGAGCCTGGGGGGCTGGTGTGGAGGAGGGTCACCCGCCTGAGAGGGTCAGGACAGGGACAGCCAGGAAGAGGTACCCAGCCATGCTCAGCACCCTCGTGGACTGACCCCAGCAGAAGACACAGGGGTGGGGGTGGGGAGGTGGGGGCAGGACCAGTAGGAGATCAGCTCTGTGGGCATCACCCATCCCCTCCTAGACCTGGGGTCCTCTCAGCTGCTGAGCAGTCTCTTAGGAGGGGCAGGGAGGGGCCCCATGTTCTGTGTGCTCAGCACCCCACATCTAAGAGGATGAGGGTGGTCCTTGGGCATCAGGGCTCTGCAGGCTGCTTGGAAGGTGCTGGGCAGCTGGGAGGGCGTCCCTTCTTCCCCGGAGTCCTGGGGTCTGCAGGTTGCTTGGAAGGTGCTGGGCAGCTGGGAGGGCCTCCCTTCTTCCCCGGAGTCCTGGGGTCCGCAGCCCCCTGGGGTGGCCCTCAGCCCAGTAGGCTCAGCAGAGGCGGGTGGTTAGCCGCAAGGGGGCTTCTTCTCGTGGGGCAGAATCCCATTAGCCCCGCACAAGACAGCTGAAGGGCGCCTCCAAGGACCAGCTTGGGAACATTTGGTTCCCACAGCCGCTCTCCCCGGGAAGCCGGGCAAAGCCAGGGCCCTGCCTCGGAGCCAGCACAGGGGTGTGAGGTGGGTAACTCTGGTGCTGAGGCCTGGGTGTGAGCTGGCCTGGCACACCCGACCAATGCCTGGCCGCCCCCAGCCAGCCCCCTGTGCTTGTTCTGGCCTGGGCAGGAGCTCAAGAGGCCTCCCTTTCCAAGGACAGATTTATTCAGGAACGAGGTTCCTGGGCCAGCGGGGCCAAACCTGATGGGTGTAATCTGGATCTGCGTGACTCCACCTCTCAGCAGCGCTCCCAGGCCGCCTCCCATCCTGGTCCCTGGGCTGCCTCTCCACATCCCCAGGCTCCAGCACTGCACCCTCCACAGACTCACGGGGCCTCCCCAGCTCCCAGAACTGCACCCTCCACAGACTCACGGGGCCTCCCCAGCTCCCAGAACTGCACCCTCCACAGACTCACGGGGCTCCTCGCCAGCTCCCAGTCCAAGGCTCCCCTTCGGCAGCAGGGACTCAGGAGGGAGAAGAGTGAGCCCTTGGTCACTTGGCCGGTCAAATCAACTCCTGGAGGTTACAACCTCGCTCTGCTATGACCTCCACCAAACCATACATGTTGGGTGGAGGGGATGTGGCCTTTGTGGCTGCCCCAGCTGGCAGAGTGTGGTCTGCTGTGCTTTAAACTGGGTCCCAGAAGGCACTGATTTCCAGGTGGCCTCATGAGACTCCCTGGGGTCCAGCTGGGTCAGGGTACAGCCAGGGTACGTGGTACCAGGGAGCGCCCCTGGAACCCCAAAGCCAGACGTCACCCTGTCCACTCACGCTCTGTGGACAGAGAAGGCAGAGCTCCCAGGACACTGTGCGCAGGAAAGTGAGCTCCAGAGAAGGCTGAGGAGACCTGGGGTGCCCAGGACAGCCTGGCTCTGTGCAGGTCCATGGGAAAGCCTTCTACTCTCCCCTTTCAGGGAGGTCTGGAGGCCCGGCTGCCCCTCAGCGGGCCAGGGTGACTTCGAACCCTTCCTGCAGTGGATGCAGCCCTGGCCTGTGGGGTCAGGTAGGGGCCTCCAGCCCGGCCCTTCAGCCCCAGCCCCTGCTAGCGGCGCAACTGTGGGTGAACAGCAGCAACCCCCAGCCTCAGTTTCCCTGTCTGTGAGGTAGTGTGCAGTGTTGGTGTGACCCCTGGAGGCTGCAGTGAGGATGGGACCAGGAGGTCAGGAGGGCAGCCCATTCCCGGCCGGGGCCCCGTGGGTGTTTGTGGAACACAGCTCCACTGACCTCAGCTGCTGGGACAGAAGGAGCTGTGAGAAGACTTGGTGTCCTGGGGACTCCGTGTGTCTTTTTGCTGCATTTCCCTTGCACACGACCCTCACAGGCCATGTAGGAGAAAATAAGTTCATGGAACAAACCCAGTATTTACTTAACTTTTAAAATACAAGCTTCCCAACCCAGCGTTAGGTAAAAAGGAGCGGTGCGTTCCGGCCGAGGTCTGCTCCTCGCTGCACTTCCCCCGCTGTCTTCTGACGGAGCCGAGAGCCTCGGAAAAGGTGAGCCAGAGGCTTGCTGCTGCTATTTTAAGCACGAACTTTCAAAGTCAAAGCAGCTGTGACATGAACGTTTTAGGAACATTTCCATTTCCTGGAGCGATGAACAGAGAGCCTTGCCAGCGGGCCCTGAGCAGCCGGAATCAGCTGCTTGGACGAGGGGGCTGTCCGGGCCTCCGCAGCCCAGCCTGGCACTGTGCGGCCCTGGCTGTACATAACGGCCGAGTGTCAGCCATCCATCGGGATGGGGGAGGTGGGCCGAGGCTGAGGCTGGCACGTCCAGCAGGGGTTCACCCCCTGGGCCCCACTGTGTGCTGGGCTCTGAGGGGAGAGGGTGGATTTAACATGGCCCCGCCCTGACCCTCTCAGAGCTAGTGTTGTCTGGCCTGTGTGCCCCTTCTTCCTGCCAGCTGCCCCCATCCCTACCTAGTGCTGGGGCCCCAGGAAACTCATGGGGACACCTCTGGCATTCCTCGGCCCCCCACTCCCGAGGTTTCCAAGGTGCCTGCCAGGGAGGTGGCCAGGGCCAGCAGTAGGGGGCGATGGCTCTGCAGGACCCTGGTGGCTGCCCTGCTTCTGCCTGTGGGTGGAGCCCACTCTGGGGCCTTCACCCCGACGCCTCCAGGCTGGAGAGGGGCCCAGTGACTGCCTCAGCAGCACCCACCTGGGGGCCCAGAGGCAGGAGCACTGGGGCTTTGGGATGGCGATTCCCGGGGGAGCCTCCTGTCCCCGGTGCTGCCGTCCCCTGGGCATTGTCCTGGCAGACCCGTTCCAGGGGATATCCTTGTTAGCGTTTGGGAAGTCGAAGTGATCGCTGATGTGCCCCGCCCGGCTCAGGGAAATGGGGGACAGGGCTGCAGAGGGAGTTCCTGTTTCCCAGGGGGCTTCCTGAGAAACTGGAACCGGAGCCACCACAGGCTGAGCACGGGTGGGACCTCAGGTCGCCGCAGGCCTCACTCTTTCCAGAACGTCCCCAGGATGACCCGGCTCATATGCTGTGTGCACCCAGAGGTCATGTTCTCTGCACGACAGCGTGAACTCATCCTCAGCAAGGGAGATGATCCTGCCGGCACCCAGCCCTCGGGGCAAGGTCACCTTCAAGGCCGTGGGAGGGGGTTTGAGGACAAAACGCAGAAGCACCCACGTGGCCTCCTACTGTCTGGCTTGACGCCTCCCGGGAGTTAGCACGAGGCCCCAGCGTTGTTCATGGGGCTTCCCCTGGGAAGCTTTGCTCATGGACACAGGCATGGGGAAGCATCTGGGATCCCGGCTGAATGGTTGGTTGGTAATGAACATGGCAGTGCTCTCCCCAACACCATCCCCGGAGCGGACAGACCAGGAGGCAAGGTCTGGGCGAGACAAGACTGCCCCTGACGCCAGAGGGTGAGGCGGCTGAGAGGGTGACGTGGCTGTCCAGAGACTTGGCCGTCCCCTAGGTGGGGAGGCAGCCCCAGGCCTGAGAGCAGCACGGCCTCCTCGTGCCACCCCCAGCTCAGGTCCTCTCTCCACCTCCACCTCGGGGATTAGAGGAAAGGAGAGGAGGCCAGAAGGGGTCAGAAGGGTGGGTGGCCACTGGGGAGGGAGCTGGCCGGCGGTCTGGTAAGTGTGGCTCATTCCTGCGACCTTCACCCCGCAGACAAGGCAGTGAATCCCTTAGGGACAAAACGCCGAATCTCCACGGACCCCTGTAGGTTTCAAAATTTTACACAAGTGTGCTCTGTGACATGGTGTCTCCCTCAGGGATTTGTCCAGAAAATAATCACAAAGTGGGCAAAGATCCCAAAGTCACCTTGGCTGCTGGATTCAGTGGCCAAAAAAGCAGACGTGATATAAATGTCCATTGGCCCGTCTGGGTTCAGCACTGCACGGCACAGCACAGCTGGCCCACACGCCCTTCAGTGGGTGCGGCTCCTCCAGAGGGAGGATCAGACATGCCGAGCTGGGCCGGGCCCCCAGACATGGTGCAGATGGCCTCACACCTGTGTCCCAGCTTTTCCAGTGCTGGCCTCAATAGCGGCTGCAGGAACCACTAGGGAGGGAACTGGTGGGGGACGCAACCTGCTTTTACTATTTTTCTAGTTTGTATTTTTTATAAGGGGCACGTATCATTTTTATAATCAGACAACACATGAAGCTATTTTCAGGGTAAACCATCCACACAAACTCCGGCTCTCTGCGTTTGGGGCCAGGTCCTGCCCCCAGGGTCTTGGCAGCCGAAGGACAGGGCTGGGCTCTGGGTCCCACAGACTGGAGGCAGCACTGACTGGGTTTAGCTTGGGGCTTTCTCTGCTACAAAAGTGCACCCTGGTCGGATGGGGTCGGGGAGCGGCCCTCACTGGGGTGGTCTTCCTGGCTGAGCAGAGGCCCAGGGCAGGGCAGGGCCAGCACGTCCCCAGGGCAGTGCCTGTCCAGGAGTGCAAGGGTTCATTGAAGACTCAGGCTCCCTCCCCAGGGTTAGGTTCGTGGGGGCCGTGGGGGGCTCACTCCTTCCCCAGCAGCAGTGACCACTCCAGGGGCTGCGACATTGACACGAACTGTGGCGGTGACCTGGGAGCTGTTGGCCTGGTGACCGTTGTCTCCGTGGAGACAGGGTCTTAGCTCAGTATCCGAAAGGATGGCCTGCACGTGTCTCACACCCCTGCAGGGCCTGTGTCAGTGGTTTCTGGGCACAGGGTGCAAGGCTGGCTTCATGGGGCTGCAGCTGGAGCCCAGAAATGGGTGCCCCCAAGGCCCCACCCTTGCCTCGAATTCTTAATCATGGTTGAAGGCAGGCCTCTAATTTTTTTTGCACTGGGGCCCATGTGAGCAGCGGTATGGAGAGAGCATCCAGAAAAAGCCCCCGAAGAAGAGGGAGACACCCCGGGGTGGGGAGGGGAAGAAGGTCATCCTCCTGATGGAACAGCAGGTCCTCCCGGGAAAGAAAAGCAGGAGCTGCCCCCATATAGCGCCTGGGCGTCCCTGGGAAGTGCCGGAAGAAGGGGTGTGTGGGTGGGAGTCAGGCGGGGAGGCGGGGGCAGCCCCTACCCTGCCCCCACTGGAGGAACCCGGCATGAGTGTCCAGGGCCCCGTGATCTGACAGCCCTGCAGCCTTGACCGAGCCCCTCCCTCTTCCGGGCTCTGAGAGGAGCGGCCACCCCAGGAGGAGGCCCTGCCTCGGCCTATTAATAACTTGGCGGCTCGTCCAGTGAGCTCCAGCCCAGGCTATTTTTAGAGTCCCCTGGCCCAGCCCCCATGTGACTCAGCCAGGCCAGTGCTAGGATGGGAAAGTCACCCTCTGTGTGGGATGCTCCAGGTGGCCAGCGGGCGGCTGAGGCCCAGGGAGGGGCCAGCCGGGGCCTCAGGCCTGTGGAACCTGGAACAGCCTCAGTCGCCCGCCCCACCCACCCACCATCTGCCCTCCTGGCTCCCTGCCGGCTCCTCCCCCAAAGCTAGCATGGAAAATCTGATGTCAGAATTCCAGCTTCCGCAGGAATGCAGCCCGACCTTCACCTCCCCGAGCTGCCTTGTGGAGGCCTGAGGGGTTGGCTTGGATCTCCCAAGCGTGACCTAGCATCCAGGGGCCCTCTTTCCAGCCTGGGGCCGCCTGCATCCCCCGCCCCCACTGCAGCCCGGGCCGGACTAGTGCCTGCGTCTTACCCTGCTGCTGAGCAGCCCAGATGCCACGCAGCCCACCCCCGGCTGCTCTCACCCCCAGCAGCCATTCGTTGGTGCAGCTGTCCAAGGGACTTGTTGCTGGGAGGGTTTCTGGAGCAGGTGACTTGGGTGCCTGTGTACCTGGGAGCCAAGGAGGGGAGTCCCTGCTCCAGCCATGTGTCACTGGATCCTATGGGCACTGAGGCCCCTGTTCCAGCCTTTGAGGTGAGGGAGGGTGGCAGGCTCAGGAGAGCTGTGTGTGTGTGTGTGCACGTGTGTGTCTACTGTGTACCTGCAGGTACATGCTCATGTTATGTGGTATGCATGTGTGTGCATGCATTCATGAACACATTGCATGTGAATGTGTATGTGTGTGCACTGTATGGTGTGTGTATGTTTGCATGTGCGCAGTGCACATGTGTGCATTGCAAACATGAACTGTGTGCGTATATACACACGTGCACATGTGGGAGGGCCAGTCCCTTGGGACCAAACCTTTGCTTCCTCAACATCTTCTGGTCACAAGGAAGCATTCAGCAATGTTGCTCATGGCCAGGCACCTTCCCCTACAACTGGAGCCCTGCACAGGCCCTCCAGCCCAGGTCCACAGTGCCTCCAGTGAGACTGGGGGTCCTCATTCTCCGGCTTGAAAGGGGAAGAGGGAGACCACTTCACAGCCAGGGCCAGCAGAGGACAGAGGACAGAGGGCAAAGGGCAGAGGGCAGAGGACAGAGGGCAGGGGGCGGAGGGCGGAGGATGGAACGTGGAAGGCAGAGGGCAGAGGGCGGAAGGCAGAGGGCAGAGGGAAGAGGACATAGGGCAGAGGGCAGAGGATAGAGGACAGAGGACAAAGGACAGAGGGCAGAGGGCAGAGGACAGAGGGCAGAGGGCAAAGGGAAGTGGGCAGAGAGCAGAAGGTGGAAGACAGAGGACAGAGGGCAGAGGGCAGAGGACAGAGGGCGGAGGGCAAAGGGCGGAAGGCAGAGGGCAGAAGACAGATGGCGGTGGTTCTGCTGGAGCTGGGCACTTGTTTCTGTAAGGGCATGGGCACTGGGGCCCCTCCAAGTCAAGGAGGCTTTGTAGTGCAGTTGGGGCTGCAGTGGACTTAAATGAGACTTCCCACACCCCAGTTCTCCCTCACTACTTTCCTGGTGGCTCCAACCAGCTTTGGGCACGACCCCCTCTGCAAGCAGAAAAACCATGCAGGCAAGGGACAGCAGCTGGGGTCCCCGGCCTCCCCAGTCTCCCCAGCCTCCCTGGCTCTGCCATTGCTCCCAGGTACTGTCCAGGTGTGGGAGCATTGTCCTGACTGCCCTTAGCTCCTGGGTGCCGTTCAGCTGTGGGAAGCGTTCCCGTTTCTTTCCCAGATTGAGGTTGCTGGGAAGGTGGCATTGCTGTGAAGCCCTGGACCCGGCGTGGGCGCTGTCCCTCATCCCTCATTTGTTTTCTCTGCTCCAGCATTAGGGCACTTTTATATGTAGATGAGAACATTGCTACCTGTGAAGATGGATAATCACAGGAAATTGTCCCTTGTTGATCCCACATCTTTTTTTTTTTTTTTGACTTCTAAGTCTGGGTTTAATGAAACAAAGGAAAATAAAAAGATTTACAAAAAGCGATTCATATTTTCGAGAATGAAAGCAGTATGCTGTTTTTCATTGACTTCCAAATCTCTTAGAGAAAAGTTTCCATTTTAAAGACGGGGCTGGCCGCCCCTGTCGCTGACTTCCTCTTTACACCGCCCGCTAAGGTGCCCTGTCAGGAAAAGCACAAGCCCACAGCACCCCTGGAGTCTGGGCCCCAAGTCCACCCTGAGAGGCTGGCGGGACCTGCAGGCAGCTGTGAGACTGGCCGAAATGGGTGGAAAACGTGCTTGGCGGCCCCTCTGCTGTGCCTCAGCCACAGAGGCTGCAGCCCAGAAACGCGGACAGCCTCAGGCCTACCCTGCTTCCAGCCTCCCGCGCAGGAACCCAGGGCCTCTGTTCGTCGAGCTCCAGTCAGGGCTGCTTTGGGGGCAGCTCTGCTATTTCCCCAAATGCCCTTTGTGGTTCCATCCCTTCTAAATCCAGGCAAAGATAGTGACCAGGGACCTCCTCATGGCGCCACATGGAGCCCCGACTGGAAGCATCTCCAGAAGGGCCTGGGACCAAGCAGAGGGAAAGCCCAGGAGACAGGAGCACAGGACTCTGCGGCGCTTTTGCGTACGGGGCAGACAGAGGCTTGGAGGACAGAAGAGCTGAGCCAGACGTGGATGGGGAGTCCCTGGGAACCAGCTCCCCCAGGGGCTCCATCCAGCCAGGGCTGCAGGGAGTGAACCAGCCCCAGGCGGGCCCCAGAGGAAGGAAACCCATATACGTGTCCTGTGTTTGGCAAACACAGAGCTGATTGCCTTACACTCGTGCACCACAAACACACACACACAGTACACATAACACACCACACATCCATACATATACATATCCCACACACCACACACACCACACACATGCCACACCACACACACTACACCAAACATCCATACATATACATATCCCCCCACACCACACACACACACACACACAATACACATGCATACACACACCCCACACATGCACACACACCACACACATACACACACACACCACATACCACACACATGCACACACACACCACACCACACATCCATACATATACATATCCCACACACACACCACACACATACACACACACCACACACATGCACACACACCACACACACCACACCACAAACCATCCATATACATATCCCAC
The DNA here is from genome assembly GCF_049354715.1 of Callithrix jacchus. Classification (NCBI taxonomy): domain Eukaryota; kingdom Metazoa; phylum Chordata; class Mammalia; order Primates; family Cebidae; genus Callithrix; species Callithrix jacchus. The sequence continues at coordinate 125,822,111 of NC_133513.1, read as the reverse complement.
ACACACACCACACACATGCATACACACACCACACACACTACACCAAACATCCATACATATACATATCCCCCCACACCACACACATACACACACACAATACACATGCATACACACACCCCACACATGCACACACACCACACACATACACACACACACCACATACCACACACATGCACACATACACCACACCACACATCCATACATATACATATCCCACACACACACCACACACATACACACACACCACACACATGCCACAACACCACACACATGCACACACACCACACCACTAACCATCCATATACATATCCCACACACACACCACACACATGCCACACCACACACATGCATACACACACCACACACATGCCACAACATCACACACACCACACCACACATCCATACATATACATATCCCCCCACACACCACACACATGCACACATACCACACACATGCACACACCCCCCACATGCATACTCACACACACCACACACATGCCACAACACCACACACACCACACCACACATCCATACATATACATATCCCACACACATACCACACACACACCACACACATACAACACACACCACATCACACACCCATACATATACATATCCCCCCACACCACACACATACACACACACCCCACATGCATACTCACACACACCACACACATGCCACACCACACACACCACACCACACATCCATTCATATACATATCCCACACACACCACACACATGCACACACACCACACACATGCACACACACACCACACATTCATACATATACATATCCCCACACACAACACACACATATCACACACACCACACACATGCACACACACACCACACACACCACGCCACACATCCATACATATACATATCCCCCACACACCACACACATGCACACTCACCACACATCCATCCATATACATATCCCCCCACACACACCACACACGTGCACACACATCTCACATCCATACATATCCCTACCACACACACATACACCACACACCATACACTTACCACACATACACCATACACAAACCCCCCACACCCATACATACATGCATACACACACCACACATCCATACATATACATATCCCACACACACACGCACCACACACATCACACACAGAGACCACACACATGCCACAACACCATGCACATGCACACACATCTCACATCCATACATATACATACACACACATCACACACATACCACACACACTTATATACACCACACATGCCACACACATATACTCCTGTACATATATGCACACACCTACCATACACATATGCACACAATGCACACTCACATAGACCACACACACCCCCCATGTATCACACACATACCCCTATGTACACATGCATACACATACATCACACACATCATGCCACACATACATATACATACCACACACACGTACATTCCACATGTACGCATACCACATATACACACATGCATGCATACACACATCATGCCACACATAAGCCACACACATATACATACCACACACACGTACATTCCACACGTACACATACCACATATACACACATGCATGCATACACACATCATGCCACACATAAGCCACACGCATATACATACCACACACACGTACATTCCACACGTACACATACCACATATACACACATGCATGCATACAGACACATCATGCCACACATAAGCCACACACATATACATACCACACACATGTACATTCCACACATACCACATATACACACATGCATGCATACACACACATCATGCCACACATAAGCCACACACATATACATACCACACACACGTACATTCCACACATACACATACCACATATACACACATGCATGCATACACACATCATGCCACACATAAGCCACACACATATACATACCACACACATGTACATTCCACACATACCACATATACACACACATACATGCATACACAAACCACATACACAACACACACCCTGCCCTCATAAGCCCTTCCTGACGTAGACACCAGGGAGGTCATAAATAGTCCTACGGAAGGGAAGCGAAATACTATCGTTCTGACTGTGAAAACAGCAATAAATTTTACAATGAGTGGCAAGTAGAATCCAGAAATGAAAGAAAATATAAATCAGTGAAATATGACACCAGGCAATTAAAATATAAACACCTCATCAAAAATAACTTCACAAAATTACAAATCAACAAAACTGCCTCAGGAAGCATGAGAGAAACGAAACAGGCCAAGAACTATGGAAGGTGTTGGAAAAATGCTCTCTGGGAATTAACTCTGATTACAGGTTTCACGGATCGACCTTTCACACGCTTAAAGAGCAAGCAGTTCCCAAGCTGTAAACTTTTCTGGTAAGAAACCACTTTCTAATTCATTTTATGAGCCTAGCACAACCTTGATTCAGATACCAAGCTCCTTCAAAAGAGAAAATCATTGACCACTCAAATGCAAAAATCACAAATGGAATCAGCAAATCAAATCCAAGAAGATCTGAAAGGAATAATCTATGACGTCCAAATATGGTTTATCCCAGTAATTCAAAGATAGTTTAATTTCGGGAAATTGTCCCAGTAATGCAACGATAGTTTAGTTTCAGGAGATTATCCCAGTAATGCAAAGATGGTTTAGTTTCAGGAAATTATCCCAGTAATGCAAAGATGGTTTAATTTCAGGAAATTATCCCAGTAATGCAAAGATGGTTTAGTTTCAGGAAATTATCCCAGTATGCAAAGATAGTTTAGTTTCAGGAGATTATCCCAGTAATGCAAAGATGGTTTAGTTTCAGGAAATTATCCCAGTAATGCAAAGATGGTTTAGTTTCAGGAAATTATCCCAGTAATGCAAAGATGTTTTTTTCAGGAGATTATCCCAGTAATGCAAAGATGGTTTAGTTTCAGGAAATTATCCCAGTAATGCAAAGATGGTTTAATTTCAGGAAATTATCCCAGTAATGCAAAGATGTTTTTTTCAGGAGATTATCCCAGTAATGCAAAGATGGTTTAGTTTCAGGAAATTATCCCAGTAATGCAAAGATGGTTTAGTTTCAGGAAATTATCCCAGTAATGCAAAGATGGTTTAGTTTCAGGAAATTATCCCAGTATGCAAAGATGGTTTAGTTTCAGGAGATTATCCCAGTAATGCAAAGATGGTTTAGTTTCAGGAAATTATCCCAGTAATGCAAAGATGGTTTAGTTTCAGGAAATTATCCCAGTAATGCAAAGATGTTTTTTTCAGGAGATTATCCCAGTAATGCAAAGATGGTTTAGTTTCAGGAAATTATCCCAGTAATGCAAAGATGGTTTAATTTCAGGAAATTATCCCAGTAATGCAAAGATGGTTTAGTTTCAGGAAATTATCCCAGTATGCAAAGATAGTTTAGTTTCAGGAGATTATCCCAGTAATGCAAAGATGGTTTAGTTTCAGGAAATTATCCCAGTAATGCAAAGATGGTTTAGTTTCAGGAAATTATCCCAGTAATGCAAAGATGGTTTAGTTTCAGGAAATTATCCCAGTAATGCAAAGATGGTTTAGTTTCAGGAAATTATCCCAGTAATGCAAAGATGGTTTAGTTTCAGGAAATTATCCCAGTAATGCAAAGATGGTTTAGTTTCAGGAAATTATCCCAGTAATGCAAAGATGGTTTAATTTCAGGAAATTATCCCAGTAATGCAAAGATGGTTTAGTTTGAAGAAATTATCCCAGTAATGCAAAGATGGTTTAGTTTGAAGAAATTATCCCAGTAATGCAAAGATGGTTTAATTTCAGGAAATTATCCCGGTAATGCAAAGATGGTTTAATTTCAGGAAATTATCCCGGTAATGCAAAGATGGTTTAGTTTCAGGAAATTATCCCGGTAATGCAAAGATGGTTTAGTTTCAGGAAATTATCTCAGTAATGCAAAGATGGTTTAGTTTCAGGAAATTATCCCGGTAATGCAAAGATGGTTTAGTTTCAGGAAATTATCCCGGTAATGCAAAGATGGTTTAATTTCAGGAAATTATCCCGGTAATGCAAAGATGGTTTAATTTCAGGAAATTATCCCGGTAATGCAAAGATGGTTTAATTTCAGGAAATTATCCCGGTAATACAAAGATAGTTTAGTTTCAGGAAATTATCTCAGTAATGCAAAGATGGTTTAGTTTCAGGAAATTATCCCAGTAATGCAAAGATGGTTTAATTTCAGGAAATTAATAAATTCTATGATAGCCAAAGATGAAAGAAAAAAAGTACTAATGAGTAACAAAGAGGGAACTGATAAAACTCCAAATATATTCCTAATATTCTTAGACAGAATAGAATATGGAGGAAGATCCAGAGCGCTTGCTGGGACAGTGGTCACCATAGCAAAAGCTGAACCCAGGCTGGAGGCAGCCCATTGACATGCAGGTGCATGTGCTTCCCAGGCAGGGAAACCAAGTCACAGCAGCTGGAGCAAAAGAGGGAATTTACCGGAAGGCTTCTAGCATTTCACATGTCCCAGAGAAGAGCCAAAGGAGCCATCTGGCTGTGGGAGCCATGAGCTTCCCCCATGGAGTCCTGCTGTGGGCGAGCTCAGCTCCCGGTCTCTGTGTCCCTGGGCTCAGATTCTAGTCTCTCAACAGGGTCTGAAAGACAGGACTGGGAAGCCGAAATGCATCTGTGGGAGGCCACCCTTATACAGGGTGGCAGATGAGAGGAGGGCTCAGGTAAACCTGGTCACTGGAAGTGAGAGGGCTCAGGTGGACCTGGTCACTGGGAGTGAGAGGGCTCAGGTGGACCTGGGTCTTTGGGGGAGGGGGTGTGAGAGGAAGGCTCAGGTGGACCTGGGTCACTGGGAGTGAGAGGGCTCAGGTGGACTTGGGTCTTTGTTGGGGGAGGGGTGAGAGGAGGACTCAGGTGGACCTGGTCACTGGGGATAAGAGGAAGGCTCAGGTGGACCTGGGTCACTGGGGGTGAGAGAGCTCGGGTGGACCTGGTCACTGAGAGTGAGAGGGCTCAGGTGGACCTGGGTCTTTGGGGGAGGGGGGGTGTGAGAGGAAGGCTCAGGTGGACCTGGGTCACTGGGAGTGAGAGGGCTCAGGTGGACCTGGTCACTGAGAGTGAGAGGGCTCAGGTGGACCTGGGTCTTTGGGGGAGGGGGGGGTGTGAGAGGAAGGCTCAGGTGGACCTGGGTCACTGGGAGTGAGAGGGCTCAGGTGGACCTGGTCACTGGGAGTGAGAGGGCTGAGGTGGACTTGGGTCTTTGTTGGGGGAGGGGTGAGAGGAGGACTCAGGTGGACCTGGTCACTGGTGGCACCTACCTAGCTCTGCATCTCTTCCCTCACCCATCCACCCTGGGAATGGACAAGTGACCCAGGGTGACAATCGGGGTGTTGTGTTTCTGGCCAGAGGTGGGAAAGGGGTCCAACCCAGAGAAGCATTGTTACTGTAACATTTTTCTTTTGGTGTTGCACAAAAAGAGATTAGTACTGGAACAAAGAATCCTTCAGCAAAGCAATTCTTTTTTCTTCCTGCAGAAGGGTGTCCCGTTAGCAATCTTGCCATGAAAGTATAGTGAAAAAGGAAAGCAGACATATTTATTTATACACATTTGGGGTTGTCCTCACTGCTGTGTCTGAGCTCCACTGGCTGGAGCCAGACCTCACAGTCTAAACTAACATCCGATTGGCTAATAACCTGAAACTTTTCTAAACAGGTAAAAGCAAAAGGAGAGCAAAAAAAGGAAGTCCAAATAAGGAGGGGCACAGGCTGCTGGGACAGGCTGTGAGCACGTCCAGCACAGACTCTTGGTTACAGTACAAGGACATGGCGTGTACCACGTGCCTGTGAGCACATCCAGCACAGACTCTTGGTTACAGTACAAGGACATGGCGTGTACCACGTGCCTGTGAACACGTCTAACACTACATAGGATAGGGTTTCTAGCAAAAAGCAAGAAGGCTTTTGAAGAAAACATTTAAAACAAACTATTATTTCTAACACAAATGTTTCTTAAACAAGAAAGGAAACTTCGAAGAGGAACTTTTCTACTTCCCACAAGCATAATTAGACTTTTTCTGGAAATTCCGGAAAAAATACACACATTCTACCCTTGAATTCATACCCAAGGGGAAGTCCAGAGCTGTTGCAGCCATCTTGCAACAGAGGAGAAGCACATACACACTTTGAACCTACGCTGGGATGCTTGATCTAGCCACACCTGAATCTCACAGCTATGTGTATGTGAGTAACTGCCCTTGAAGCTAATTTGGTTGTGTTTTATGTCTTTTGTAAGAGTCGGGATAAATATAGGCAGCAGCAAAGGCTGCAGTGAAACAAACCTGTCCACTTTCACCACTGTCATCTAACCCTGCCCGAGAATTTCCAGCCAGTGCAAAAAAAAGAAAAAGAAAAAGAAAAAGAAAAATGACAGTCACTGAAAAAGAGGAAAAGTAATTGTTATTAGCTGAACGTCTTCCTGACAACCTTGAAAGAACCAACTGGAAAACAATCAGAAATGAGAGAACTGAGTTCAGCAACCACTGACCCGCTTTCTGTCACTTCGGGCAAGGTTTGCCTGTTCTGGGATTTCGTATCCCTGGAATCCTGCAGTATGTAGCCCTCTGTGTGGCTTCCTGGCTCAGTGCAATGCTCCTGAGGTTCACCATGCGGCTGTGTACCTGCAGTGATTGTTTCTCTTACTGACTGTGTGGCTTCCTGGCTCAGTGCGATGCTCCTGAGGTTCACCATGCGGCTGTGTGTACCTGCAGTGATTGTTTCTCTTACTGACTGTCTGGCTTCCTGGCTCAGTGTGATGCTCCTGAGGTTCACCATGCGGCTGTGTGTACCTGCAGTGATTGTTTCTCTTACTGACTGTCTGGCTTCCTGGCTCAGTGTGATGCTCCTGAGGTTCACCATGCGGCTGTGTGTACCTGCAGTGATTGTTTCTCTTACTGACTGTCTGGCTTCCTGGCTCAGTGCGATGCTCCTGAGGTTCACCATGCGGCTGTGTGTACCTGCAGTGATTGTTTCTCTTACTGACTGTCTGGCTTCCTGGCTCAGTGTGATGCTCCTGAGGTTCACCATGCGGCTGTGTGTACCTGCAGTGATTGTTTCTCTTACTGACTGTGTGGCTTCCTGGCTCAGTGCGATGCTCCTGAGGTTCACCATGCGGCGTGTGTACCTGCAGTGATTGTTTCTCTTACTGACTGTGTGGCTTCCTGGCTCAGTGCCTTGCTCCTGAGGTTCACCCATGCTGTTGTGTGTACCTGCAGTGATTGTTTCTCTTACTGACTGCCTGGCTTCCTGGCTCAGTGTGATGCTCCTGAGGTTCACCATGTGCCTGTGTGTACCTGCAGTGATTGTTTCTCTTACTGACTGTGTGGCTTCCTGGCTCAGTGCCTTGCTCCTGAGGTTCACCCATGCTGTTGTGTGTACCTGCAGTGATTGTTTCTCTTACTGACTGCCTGGCTTCCTGGCTCAGTGTGATGCTCCTGAGGTTCACCATGTGCCTGTGTGTACCTGCAGTGATTGTTTCTCTTACTGACTGTCTGGCTTCCTGGCTCAGTGCGATGCTCCTGAGGCTCTCCATGCTGTTGTGTGTACCTGCAGTGATTGTTTCTCTTACTGACTGTCTGGCTTCCTGGCTCAGTGCGATGCTCCTGAGGTTCACCCATGCTGTTGTGTGTACCTGCAGTGATTGTTTCTCTTACTGACTGTCTGGCTTCCTGGCTCAGTGCGATGCTCCTGAGGTTCACCCATGCTGTTGTGTGTACCTGCAGTGATTGTTTCTCTTACTGACTGTGTGGCTTCCTGGCTCAGTGTGATGCTCCTGAGGTTCACCATGCGGCTGTGTGTACCTGCAGTGATTCTGTTACTGAGTTTCTCTTACTGATTGCTGAGAAGCGTTCCATCATATGCATTTTCCAGTTTGTTTGTCGATCCATTGTTAGACATTCAAATTTTTTCCAGCTAGGGACTCTTACGAATAAAACTTCTATAAACAGGTATGTTCAAGTCTTTGGGGACATGTGCTTTCTGTCGTCCCGGATAAATGCCTGAAGGCGGGCTTCCTGGGTCTCACGGAAAGTGTATGTTTCACTCTCTGTATCGCTTTCCATTCTCATCATCCTCATCCCTCGTTGCCCGGATGACTCAGGATGTCAGTATCTGATGTGCTCTGGAAACTTGTCCTGGCCCAAATCTCTTGTTCCGTTGTAGCCCTCAGTGTTGGAGGAGGGACCTGGTGGAGGTGCTATGATCATGGGTGCTATGACCATGGCTACTGTTGTCTCAATAGTGAGCTCGTTCTCATGAGATCTTGCTGTTTGAAAGTGTGTAGTGCGTCCCTTCCATCTGTCTTCCTCCTGCTCTGGCCACATGGTGTGCCGCTTCCCCTCCGCCTTCCACCATGATTGTAAGTTTCCTGAGGCCTCCCCAGAAGCAGAAGCCACTGTGCTTCCTGTTCAGCCTGCAGAACCGCGAGCCAGTTAAACCTCTTTTCTTTATAAATTACCCGGTCTCAGATACTTCTCTACAGCAGTGCAGGGATGACTGGACACCTTTATCAATTTTCTATAGTAACTGCCTTCTGTCCTGAGAAATGTTTGTTGACTCAGAATCACAAAGTTTACTTCTGTGTTTTAGCCTTCACATTGAGGTCGCTGCTCAGTGCTGAGGCTGCTCCGGTGGTTGCTGTTCCTCACAGGAGTCCTTGCTTGCCATGAGGGCCTGGAGCCCGTGGGGCAGGGCCCAGCTGCTCAGCAGCCCTGGAGTCAGCTGTGTTCTCCAACCCCAGGAGCCTCCTGCCCCAGGCCCAGCTCTATTCCAGGTGGTGCTTGGGGTGGCAGTTCTGTTTCCCTGCAGGAGCTTACCAGCTGACGTGGCCAGCCCCTGACTCGCCATGGAGAAGGCAGAGCCTGCCCCTCCCACCATGTGTCCCTGTGAGGAACAGCAGCCACCGGAGCATGGTCTTTCTGGGAAATGCACTTCGCTTTATCTAGGAACCTCCAGGATGACCCAGAGTGAGCTCCACACGCTTTTCCTGCCCTGTGTGGTCACCTCGTTTCTACGGGCTTTGGGAAACAAACACAAAGTACTTCCCAGAACATTTTTGTCTTACGCACGACACTTCCATGAAAAATGACTTTTTTTCCATTGCTCCTTCCAGAACCTGACCACATCCCTCTGCTGGGGGACACCGTCCTTCCAGATGTCACCATCCTCCATTTTGGAGCGATGGCGGAGCCTGGCTTCATGTTCATGCGGGTGTTGATTGGGATACAGTGGGTTATTCTGCGTACTTCAGAGGATTTTCTCCTTAGTTTGCATAGTAAACTCGGAACTCAAATTGACCCAGGACCTGGCTGCTGGAGAGCTGCGTCCTGCTTGGGGCTGACCGCTGAGACCCAGGGTCTGTCTCCCCATGAACAGTGCCCAGGCTGGGCAGGCAAAGAGCTGGTCTGGCCTCGGGCTGTGACACTTCCTGACAAGTGCACCTGGCTGCTCCCCAGTGCGCTGGGCCAGTAACCCTGAAGCAGAGAATCTAATGCTGGCCAGGCTTGAGCCAGGCGTCATCTGTGAAGTGGCCTGCCGATGTCATAAGAGGTGTGCCCCTGTCTGTCTGAGGCTGGGCTCAGCTAGCCGACTGGCAAGGTGCCTCCTGCTGCAGAGCTCAGGCCCTGGTGTTCTGCTGTGGCCAAGAGCATGCACCCCTGTGCTGGTCTGGGCAGCAGGCCTCCGGCTGCTCAACAGGTCACAGGTGCTCCACAGGAATGTAGATGCCTGGTTTCCGCCCTGGAGGGACCAGCAGTGGCCTGGACATCTCGATGTTTACATCTCAAGGAGTCCTCCTATGTGACCACGCTGTGTGTGGCTCCAGACTGTTTACAAAGGGCATTCACCTGTGACTGCTTGCTTGCTCCCATTCAACAGACAAGGAAGCCGAGGCTCCAATGACCAGCTGAAGTCATGGGTGGTAAGAAGCCAGGCTGAGGCCCCATCCCCATCCCTGGCTCCAGGCAGCCTTTGCCCCTGCTTCTCCCTCACCGTGGCCCCCAGGGTCTCCCAAGCTTCCTTCCCTCCTTCAAATCTCACTTCGGTCCGTGGTCAATCAGATGTGCTGAGTGGACTGAAGTTCATAGCTCCAACCAGGCACAGCCCTGGGTAGCACCAGCACCCTCAGTTTCAAGGGGTCCTGAAGGGCTGGCTGGGGAAGGGGTCCCAGCCTGAAGGGTACAGGTGGGTCACCAGGTGGGAGGAGCTGCCATCATCCATGATGTGTGGAGCATGAGCTTCTTCCGAGAGGTGAGCATTTCCCCAGGCAAGAGTGTCGGGGGAAGGGAGTGTGCCCTGCAGGCAGGTATAACCCAGGGAGCTGCATGGTGGGGTGCACGTGGCCCCAGGCAGGTTCATGGTGGGCCGTGTGGCCCTGGGAAGGTGCATGGTGGGGGAGCTGTGCATAGTGGTGGGGTGTGACCCAGGCAGGTGCATGGTGGGGGAGCTGTGCATGGTGTTGGGGAGTCATCCAGGTAGGTGCATGGTTGGGGAGCTGTGCATGGTGGTGGGGAGTGACCCAAGTAGGTGCATGGTGGGGGAGGTGTGCATGGTGGTGGGCCGTGACCCGGGCAGGTACATGGTGGGGGAGGTGTGCATGGTGGTGGGGAGTCATCCAGGTAGGTGCATGGTGGGGGAGCTGTGCATGGTGGTGGGCCGTGACCCGGGTAGGTGCATGGTGGGGGAGCTGTGCATGGTGGTGGGGAGTCATCCAGGTAGGTGCATGGTTGGGGAGCTGTGCATGGTGGTGGGGAGTGACCCAAGTAGGTGCATGGTGGGGGAGCTGTGCATGGTGGTGGGGAGTGACCTGCGCAGGTGCATGGTTGGGGAGCTGTGCATGCTGGTGAGGTGTGACCCAGGTAGGTGCATGGTGGGGGATGTGTGCATGGTGGTGTGGAGTGACCCAGGCAGATGCATGGTGGGGGAGCTGTGCATGGTGGTGGGGTGTGACCCAGGTAGGTGCATTGTGGGGGAGGTGTGCATGGTGGTGTGGAGTGACCCAGGCAGATGCATGGTTGGGGAGGTGTGCATAGTGGTGGGGTGTGACCCAGGTAGGTGCATTGTGGGGGAGGTGTGCATGGTGGTGAGGGAGTGACCCCTGGCAGGTGCATGGCAGGGTGGAGTGACTAGAAGGCTTGCTCCATCCTCAGCTCACACTGGCTGAGCCGTCTCTGGATCACAGCATTGTTGCCCCTCTTGGTGCCATTTCTGGGCCTGTGGCAGCCAAGGTGACTGATCTTCAGCAGCCACCTTCTTGCACAGAGAAGGGTCTCTGTGCCTGTCAGAGTGCCCGGCCCAACAAGAAGAAACTGAAGCCAAAGGCAGCCCGTTTTGTCTGTCACGGGAGGGTGGGCCCCTTGGCGGCTGCCGCCCGTTAAATGCCCTCCTCGGTATCCTCGGAGCCTCACTCCCTGCCCAGCACACCAGTGGCCTCCTGCGGGACGCCTTTTAATATCCTGGCCAAATTGAAATGTGAGCCACCTAATTACAACCAGAACGTCCTGCCCTTGGACGCACTCCCTTGATCCAGGGAAGTTCCCTCTTGCTTATGTCCGGACTGGACTTTGAGAGATGAGAGACTTGAAACCTGCATCTGTGTCTGGTCAGGAAGGGACCAGCAGCTCTGGCGACCACAGAGAGCAGAGGCCAAAGCGCTGACTCAAGTCCCCACCACGGGGCGGGCCTCCAGTTCCCAGTGCGGCCGTTCCTGTCACTGCCGCTGAGCTCTGTATGGGGACACGGGCGAAGGAAGCAAGGGCACCAGCTGCCTTCAGGACTCGCGGGTTTCCAGAGCTGTGATTGGCCCTGGGGCCCCTGAACACAGTCTTTCCCTGCACCTGCAGCTCAGGCCTTCTGCCCTTCCTGGGACCTTGGGGTGAACAGAAAACCACAGGCTAGGCTGGCATCAGATAGTTCCTGGCAAGATCCCAAAACTCAGCCCTAGCAGCAGCTCCTTCTCCCGCCACGCCCCATCCCAGGCAGCCCTCCTTGGTTTCACGGTTGGGCACCAGGCTCGGAGCTTCTGCTGGGCCCAGCTCCCCGGGTGTGTGCTCCCGGCTGAGGATTGCCCCCTCTAGCTGGCCCATTCCAGTGGCTGCACATGTCTGGGGCTCCTGTTTGCTGCACCACCCCCCGCCCTGGCCTCGGTTCTGCCTCTCGGCTGGAATTCCTACCCCAAAGCACACACTTCCAGGGAGCTGAAAGGACCTTGGGGTGGGCCCCGCTGGGTTTCAGGAGGAAAAAGTAGAGTTTGCAGGGGGGGAACGTCCCTGGGGGGCTCTCGGGGTGTGCCTGCCGCCCTTCCACGCCCCTCCGTTCCGCCCCCCACATCCATCAGCCTGAGTGCAATGGTTAACCGTGGCGTTTGGGAGGCCAAGCCTTGGAAAAATCAGGCCATGTTTTGGTTTGTTTGTTCGATATTCTGAGAATTTTTATGAAGAATGAGTTCCTACAGTCTCCGAAGGCTGAGAGGTTCTGCATCTGGTGCCAGCAGAACTATTCCTGACAAGGCCTCAGGATGCCACTCTGAGGGCAGGGAGGGTCTAGGCAGGGGGCCGTGTGGGTCCAGAGACCTCAGCTGACCCCAGAAGGAGCTGACTGCCGTGGCCGTCAGAGTCACCTGAGTCTCTTCCAGGCTCAAGCCTCTGTGTCCTGTACTGTCTGGACATGGGATACGGGGTGAGGGGAGGGTCCAGGGTCTTGGGCAGCACGTCTCCCCAGATACGTCCACTGGTGGGGGCAGCTGTCTCCCAGGCCTCGTGCCACTCTTACAGAATGGGGCCAGCAGTCCAGGCCACCACCTGTGACCAATGTGTTTCCTGCTGGCACCTGGGCAGTGGTGACTTTTGGCCTAAGCAACTCCCTGTGCTTGGCTGAGCCTGGCCTGGGGGTGTGGCAGACAGGTGGTGCATTCTGCCCTGAGCCCCCTGCCTGGGCTGGGCCCTTCCAGTGGTGGCCTGGACTGGGCATGGAGGCTAAGGGCCAGCAGGGCCGGTCCCCATAGCCAAGAAAAGGATCCTCATGGGGGCTGGTGGGAAGCGCTGCAGGAGCCCCTCTGAGACAGGGGTCCCAGGCTTTGGTACCCTGGCCAGGAGGCTCTCTGTGCCTGCTCCTTGCTCCACCTGGGAGTCCCGCCAGGGGTGAGGGGGTCCTGGGCCTTGGTGCCCTGGCTGGGGAGGCTCTCTGTGCACCCCCCTTCCTCCACCTGGGAGTCCTGCTGGGGGGTCCCAGACAGGCAGCCCTGAGCATCCTGTGTGCTGCTGCTGGAGAAGCTGCTGTCAGATGCTGCTCCCAAGATGGAGGAGAATGGGGCACACAACCTTCCAGGCAGAGAAACTGGAAGCTTCAGGACCACACGGATGCTGCTTTCTTTCTTTTTTGTTAACAAGTGAGGATTAACACACCTATTCCAGGCTGCATTTGCGGGGACACTGAGCAATAAGCTCACACTGACCGAGAGCCTCAGAACCACAGTCTCTGGGCAGATCCTTAATAACCAACCTTCCCAAGGCGTCATTACAAGAGATAAAATCTAAACAAAGATTTCCTTTGCCATTGACTCATCTTGGCCTAAATATCGTGGGAAATTTCCGTGACTGCTTGTGACCGACACACGACGCGCAGCTGAACTGTACCTCGAAGTGGAAACTGGGGTGTGGCGAGCCCGGTGGGGTGCGCAGAGCAGGTCAGGGCACGTGAGAACGCTCCCACGGGTGCGGTGCAGCGGAGCCCGGGAGGCTGGCGAGGACCCTGCAGGCCAGCAGCTCCCCAGACGCCCTCAGCACAGCGACCCTTAGGGTGGGATCCAGTCCCCAGCCCAGGTTGGACTAGAAACAGCCTGTGAGGAAGCTCTTTGGATGTCCCCTTTCTCTCAACACAGCTTTACTGAGGTGGATTCACACGCAGCCCCTCATTCCCCTGAAGCGTGCGATTCAGCGATGGTTGGTGCATTCACAGACATGCTCGATTCCAGACATTCCCATCTTCCTCCAAAGAAACCCCGGGGCTGGGCACAGCAGCTCACGTCTGTAATCCCAGAGGAAGGACAGCAAAGCTGGAGGATCCCTTGAGCCCACGAGTTAGACCAGCCCGGGCAACATAGTGAGACCCTATCTCTACAAAAGATGCAAAAGCTGATAGCGCCCATGGTCCCAGCTACCCGGGAGGCTGAGGCAGGAGGATCACGTGAACCCAGGAGGTCGAAGCTGCAGTGAGCTGTGAATAAGCTAAGATTAACCCTTAAGGAAGAAGCGGGTTGCAGTCAAATGCACTACCCCTGAACCACACCCCCAGGAAACAGGATTTTCATTTCTCATTTTGACAAACTGTACTTTTGTGGGTTTTTTCAAAGCGTTTATTGTGGTAAGATACACACAACACACAGTTTAGCACCTTCCCCAGTTCCATCGTATTAGCATATTCACGATGCTGTGACACGATCGTCAACCCCCATCTCCAGATCTGATTCATCGTGGGAAATTGAAGCTCCGTCCTCATCAAGGCTCACTCCCCATCCCCCCTCCCCCGGCCCCCGGGACCCTACACTCTACTCTCCGTCTGGGTGAGTTTGGCTCCGCCGGAACCGCAGGTACACGGAATTGGGCGGTGTTTGCCCTTCCGTGTCTGGCTCATCTCCTTGATCACAGGGTCTGGCAGACCAATCCGTGCTGCAGCACACACTAGGTTTTCCTTCCTGTTGAAGGCTGAGTTACATTCCATTTCATTTTCCGTTCATCTGTGGTGGACGGTGATGCTGCTTCTGCCCCTTGGCCATGTGACTGATCTGCTGTGAACATGGTGAAGGAATGTTGCTGGAGACCCTGCTTTTGATTCTTCTGTGTTTATACCCAGAAGTGGACCTGCCAGGTCCTCGGGTGATTCTATTTCTAGTTTTTTGAGGAATCATCATACTGTTTTCCACAGTGGCTGCCCCATTTCACATTCTTACCAACAGTGCATGAGGGTGCCAGTGTAACCACGTTCTCGCCAACAAGTGTTATTTTCTGTTGTTTAAAATCGGTAACCATCCTCATGGGTGTAACGTGGTATCTCCCTGGAACTTGGATTCACATTTTTCTAAGGGTTTGTTATTGTATTCCTCTGTTCTCACACTGTTAGTAAAGACATAAGTGAGACTGGGTAATTTATAAAGGAAAGGGGTTTAATTGGCTCACAGTTCCTCATGGCTGGGGAGGCCTCAGGAAACTTACAATCATGGCAGAAGGGGAAGCAGACACCTCCTTCCTCTCATGGCAGCAGCAAGGAGGAGTGCCGAGCAGAAGGGGAAACGTCCCTTATAAAACCCTCAGACCTCATGAGATCTCACTCAGTCATGAGAACAACAGCGTGGGAACACCCATGATTCTATTACCTGCCACTGGCTCCTTCCCACGACACGCGGGGTCATGGGAACTACAATTCAAGATGAGATTTGAGTGTGGATGCACCCAAACCATGTCAGTCATCCAGGAGGACCCAGGCCCAAATTACGACAGACACAGAACCAAGCTGTGATGGAACCAGGCTCAGCTCATTAGAGACCACGCCCAGCTCAGGTTGATCCAGGCTTAACTAAAGCTGGACCAGGCTCAGCCTGTGATGGATCCAAGAGTCAGCTCAGGTTGGACCCAAGCTCAGCCCACGAGGAACCCAAGCCCAGGGCATAGTAGACCCAGGATCAGCCCTCAGTGGACCCAGGCTCAGGCCACAGTATCAATCCAGGAGGGGCCTGGGATCAGCCCATGGTGGAGCCAGACTCAGCCCAGGATGGATTCAGGATTAGCCCTGGCAGCTTTTGAAAGAGGAAACTGGGTCACAGTAAATGCATCTCATTCTGGACTCCCGGCGTCTCGGAGCGGTTTGATGATAGAGTGACAGGCTTTAACACTGAATAGGATTACCTCCCACCTGTCTTCAAATTGCTTAAAAGAAGCATTCTCTCACCTTTCCTGAGATCACTGGGAAGTCCCCAGGAGTCAGTAGTTCTGGGCTGGAGATCAGTGGGCTGGAAGCCAAAGGAGCTCTGCTGTGCCAGAAGCCCCAGGTAAATAGCAAAGCTACACAGAGGAGCATAATCACACAGGATGAAGCTGGGCTAACGTCCCTCAGCCCAGCACCTTCCACCGTGCCACCCACAGGGAGGATGCTGTGAGGGACACGGGCTCTGCTCCAAAGACGCTGTCTCCTTCTGTGGTCCCCTGGAGCCCCACCCTCGCCTGCCCACACCACCTGCTAAGGGTGGGCCACCTGTTTCCTGCTGGGACAGTGACCTTCTGACCCTCCTAGACTTGGATTAGACCACCTGACCAGCTGCAGAGGGTTCAGTTCTGAGGCAGGTGGGCATCCCACCCAGGCCCTGTGTCCAAGTGGCAGATGCTGGTCTGGTCCCACCACACTGACAGCTCTCTCCCCCAGCCAGCCTCCTGCCGCTGAGGAGGAGATTCCTGGGAAATGTCCTGGAACGAAGCTGTCAGTGCCTGGCAGTTCCCAGGCTAAAGCTACATTGCCAAAGGACTCAAGACCCCACACAGTTTGTGGGCCTTTTTTTTAAGAAGATATTGGGGCTGGGTGCCCTGGCTCATACCTGGAATTCCAGCACTTTGGGAGGCTGAGATGAGAGAATCACTTAAGCTGGGGAGTTGGAGGCTAAAGTGAGCCGTGATTGCACCACTGCACTCCACCCTGGGTGACAGCGCAAGACACTGTCTCTTATAAAAACAAAGAAGAAGACTTTGGGGATTGCTGTGATTGAGCAAGACCACGAGGCGCACAGGAGGAGACGCTCAGCCGACGCAGCCGTCCGCATGACAGGGAGAACGCAGCACATCACAGCTGGCGCGGTCACCCCCACACTCTTCTTCATGCTCTCACGCCTCAGTCTTGGCCTGGCCCTGGTGTGTGTGTGCATGTGTTTGTGTGTATGTGTGTTCGTGTGTGTGTGTGTGTGTTGTGTAAGTGGAGGGGCTGGTCATGTGGGTAAGGGATGGACTTCATGTTCCCATTAAGGCATAAGGGGAGGTCTTCTGGGGGCTTCAGGGAAGGTTTTCCTCACTCTGGCAGAGGAGCAAGCTAGGGGCTTTCTCTCCTGCATGAGCCGCCCTGTCAGGGCTGCTCCAGCTGTCTGGAGACCAGGACGGCCTGCCCAGGGCACTGAGGCTGACTGTGGAAAACGGAGCTAACTCCAGTCCTGGACCTGCTGCACACTCAGCAACCCCTGCCAGAGCTGCCTGACTCTCACACCGGATGGGTGAGGCAATTCAGTGTCCTTACCCTGGCCTGCCGGTCCTCTGACCCACAGATGGTCACAGATGGGATGTGGCCTCTGGCCAGGGCTGCATGACCAAGAGACCGCATCTGTGGGCTCTGCCTTGGACACACCCAACTTCCCAGGGCTGTGGTTCTTCAATCCTTTCTAGATCCCTTGGAAACCAAACCAGCCTGACAGACCTTTGCGGCAGGGCGTGTCCCCCAAGGCAGAACATGCTGCGGGTTCCTACCCATGGAGTCTCTCCAGAGGATAAGAGTTTGGGCTTCATTGCCCTGCCAGCCTGCCCTGTCTGTGTCTGTCACTGCCTGGCTGGTGGCTTTAACCTCACCCCACATGTGGGTCCTGCCACACCCTTGCAGCATCTCATGCTTGGGGCTTTGGCACGGCTGCTCCTCGGGGGTGTGGTGCTCTCTGGAGGCTGTGGCTGAATTTAGGCTTAGCCGCACCCCCCCATTATCTGGTTCAAAGTAGGGAAGGTCCCTCAGATGATACATAGCTCTGGGCCCCCGCTGGAGGTGTTCATTTCATGTCCAAAACTCCTCTCAATGTCCTGATTCTTTTCTGTGAAATCTTTTTCAAAATTTCTATAGAGAAGGGTTTAAAATAGGCTGTCCAAGAGCCACAGGGAGCAATGACCCAATTGTTGGTCACAAGAGGGAAGCAGGGGCTCATTTGGCCTTGCCCGCCCCCTGCCCAGGCCTCCAGTCACAAAGTCAGGCTCCTGTGCACCCCTGGGGCCCCTTGGGGCTGTGTCGGCTTCTTGGCAAGTTTCAACAGAAACGTGCTTCTGACTTCCCCGGTCATTTCTGCACCTTATTCAAGGAACTTCTCCCTGGGAATCTGCTACCTGGCTCTCACGGGCTCAGAATGCCGCCGGTCCCCAGGCAGAGCCTTGTGCCTGCTGGCACCTTACTGCACAATGTCTTGGCATTTGCACGTTTGGCCTTAGGACAATTTCTAGGGGTTTGTTCCCTGTCTCTGCTCCTGAACAGCCGCTCGGCAACAGCACACACTCCAGGGTTTCCAGGAGTGGCCCTGCTGGAGACAATGATGGCAGTGGGCCTCCGTCCCTCTGTAAGCCACCAGCACAGGCATCACTCAGCAACGAGGGGGCTGCCTGGGGTGGGGAGCCATGAGCCCTTCAGACACATCCCGGCCCTCGAGTATGCCTCAGAGGCCAGAGGGGAAAATATGTCGGCAAGATACGGAATTCCAAAAGTAACAAAAGTCCAGACAGAGGAAGGACGGCGCCACGAGAGGAAATGCTGGGAGGAGAAGACCTGGCTTAGGGATCAGGGTGGACTTAATGGAGAAGCAACATCTGAGGGGCGACCTGGAAGGTGATGAGCCCACCCAGGTTCCTCACTCTCTGCCTCTGGCCCAGCCTCTGACAGACAAGGCCAGTTTCCTGGTCCACAAATCCCCGGAAGTGAATTCATCTAGCACCTCCCTTTGAGGTCACACTGCCATCTTAGTCAAGTTGCCTTCTAAATCCGACAAGCCTCCCACAGCAACTGACTCAATGTCTGCTATGTGCCAGCCATGGGGAAAGGTGGGGAGGCGTATGGGCAGTAACACCTCAGTGGTTTGCTTGGCTCAGTGTGAGTGTGTGTGTGAGAGTGTGTGTGAGTGTGAGTGTGTGCGTGTGTGAGTGTGTGTGTGAGAGTGTGAGTGTGTGCATGAGTGTGTGTGTGCACATGCATGCCATGTGACTGGGCTGTGTGAAGACAAAACTACACAGAACATAAGAACTCTTCTCAGAGTTTAAAGAATATAAGAACGAATGAATGCACACAAAACACCTTTACAAAAATAGAACAGGAAAAGGAGGGAAAAGTAAACTGGAAGGAAATTTAAAAAGGGGTTAAAGTATTAGGGAGAAACTGAAAATACTGAAGATCTGACATATGGATAATAGGAGTCCCTGAAGGGGAAAATCAAAACAAAGCAGAATTAATATTTACATTCAAATAATGTTTTAGCTGAAATAAAAAAATTGTATTACAATATTGAAAAAGCACATGTTGTACCTGAGAATATTGCACAGGATGGCCAAAACCAAGACATGGTCTGGTAAAGTCATTGAACTTTAAATAAAAAGAAAAGTGCCTTTGGCATCTAGTAAAAGCAGTTGGGGACTTACAAATTAAAACAAAATGAGGTAATCATCAGACTTTTTGTCAATGACATTTCTCGCCAGAAGAAATTTAAGTGACATAGTTAAGATATTCAAAGAAAGAAAATGTGAGCCAAGGATTTTTATACCCAGCAAAACTGACTTTCACGTATTAAATTATACAGAGAAGCTATTGCCAACATGCAAAGACTGAGAGAATACATTCCCATGAATACTTCCTGTGGTTCAGACCGTCAAGATAACTACAACATCATTAATAGGATCAGTAGTGGGCATTAACCATATAATTACTCAGAACCAGGATGATAGGGAGTGAAACAGGAGACAGTACACTATTAATGGTCCAACAATATATATGGTACAACTAGAAAATATGGGTAACAAACAGGGAGAGAATGAACAAAAAGTTTGTAAACTGTCCTCAGTAATCATGTTGGTGATTGT
Source organism: Callithrix jacchus (assembly GCF_049354715.1). NCBI lineage: Eukaryota > Metazoa > Chordata > Mammalia > Primates > Cebidae > Callithrix > Callithrix jacchus. Next base: position 125,802,243 of record NC_133513.1, on the reverse strand, counting down.
GGTGATACTTTTTTCCTTCAGATACTAAAATGTGTGTAAGATTTAGAATACAGTTGATGAGTAATTATGGGATATTTCAACTCTCTATCATCCCCTGTGTTCTTAAGAACTAAGATTTTCAGTGTGGCAGAAAGAAAATAGATGCGATACAGAAGTTTAAAACAAAAATCAAAACCAAAAAAAAAAAAAAAATCTTGTAGTCCTGAGCTCTGCCAGCTGCAGACGTCTGGAAATAATGATCAACCCGAGGGTAGCAAAGAAACCAGGGCTTTTGGAAAAAGTGTCTGACTCCAGGTGTGGAAGGCAAAATGTACAAAGATGAGCCTGGCATATCCTGTCATTCCAGAATACGGGTGCCATCAAGGGTGCTAGGAGCACATCAGAAGGACTCAGAAGTCAGCTGAGGATCCCACTGACCAAAGATGGAGAAAAAACAACATGACATTCAAAAAAGATCAATCGGTGAGTCCCATTAAATAGATCAGTCTGTACACTCACACTCACACACACTCACACACTCACACACACACACTCACACACACTCACTCACACACACTCTGACACACACTCACACACTCTCTCACACACACTCACACACTCACTCACACACACACTCACACACTCACACACACAGGCAAACCTCAGAGATATTGCAAGTTAACTCCAGACCCCTACAATAAAGCAGGTATCACAATAAAGCAAGTCATGCACATAAAAACTACTTCTACTCTGTACTGCAGCCCACTAAGTTAAGATAATATTATGTCTAAAGAAACAATGTACATACCTTAACTTTAAAAGCCTTTATCCGAGGCAGGTGGATCACGAGGTCAAGAGATCAAGACCATCCTGGTCAACATGGTGAAACCCCATCTCTACTAAAAATACAAAAAATGAGCTGGGCATGGTGGTGCGTGCCTGTAATCCCAGCTGCTCAGGAGGCTGAGGCAGGAGAATTGCCTGAACCCAGGAGGCGGAGGTTGCGGTGAGCCGAGATCGCGCCATTGCACTCCAGCCTGGGTAACAATGGTGGAGGTCTCGCCTTGATGATGATGGCTGCTGACTGGTCAGGGTTGTGGTGGCTGAAGGCTGGGGTGGCAATTTCTTAAAATAACGCAACACTGAGATTTGCCTCATAGGTTAACTCTACCTTTCATGAAACGGTTCTCCCAAAACTGAAGTCAGTCTCTCAAACTCTGCCACTGCTCTGCCACCTAAGTTTGTGGAATGTTTTTAATCCTTTATGTCATTTCAGCGATGCTCACGGCATCTTTACTGGGACTAGTTTCCATCTGAAAAGCCATTTCCTTTGTTCATCTGTGAGAAAGTCTTCCTCGTCCATTAAAGCTTGGTCCTGAGATTGCAGCAGCTGGTCCCATCTTCAGGCTCCACTTCTAATTCCAGTTCTCTTGCTGCTTCCCCCACATCTGCAGCTGCTTCCTCTACTGAGGCTTGAATCCTTCAAAGCCATCCATGCGGACTGGAATCAGTGTCTTCCAAACTCCTGTTAATGTGATATTTTGACCTCTTCTCGTGAATCACAGATGTTCCTAATGGGGTCCAGAAGGGTGAATCCTTTCCAGAGGGTTGTTAATTTGCTTTGCCCGGCTGTATCAGAGGAACCCCTGTCTACGGCCTCATAAAATATGTTTCTTAAATAGTAAGACTTGGAAGTCAGAATGACTCCTTGATCCATGGGCTGCAGAATGGATGTGGTGTCAGCGGGCACGGAGACAGCGTTCGCCTCCTTTCGACTCTCCATCCGGGCTCTTGAATGGCCAGGCGCATTGTCAGTGAGAGGTCGTATTTTGAAAGAAATTTTTTTGTGCAGTAGGTCTCAACAGTGGGCTTTAAGTATTGAGCAAATCACGGTGTCAACACACGTGCTGTCGCCCAGGCCTTGCCGTTCCACTTGCAGAGTCGATTTAGCATCATTCTTAAAGGCCCTAGGATTTTCGGAATGGTGAAGGAGGACTGGCTTCAGCTGACAGTCCCCAGCTGTGTTAGCCCCTAGCAAGAGAGTCGGGCTCTGCTTGGAAGCTTTGAAGCCGGGCATCATGGAAGTCCCAGCTGGCATCTTCTTCCAGTAGAAGCCTGTTTCACCTGCGTTAAACACCGGTCACGTGCAGCCTCCCTCGTCACCTGCCTTAACTAGATTCTTCTGGAGAACTTGCTGTAGCTTCTCCGTCAGACTTGCAGCTTCTCTCCTTAAACTTCATGAGCCAACTTCTGCCAACTTCGAACATTTCTGCTACAGCTTCCTCAGCTCTCTCAGCCTTCACAGAATGAAGAGAATGGGGCCTTGCTTTGCATCAGGCTTCATGTTAAGGGAATGTTGTGACTGATTTTATCTTCCATCAAAACCGTTGAAACTGATATGTCAACAATAAGGCTGTTTCTCTTTCTATCACTCCTGGAGTCACTGGAGCCGTGCTTCCAAATTCATTCAAGAACTTTCCATGCCATTCACAGCTTGGCTCACCACTCGGTGCCAGAGGCCAAGCGTTCGGCCTTCCTGAGCCTTCCTCATGCCGCTTAATCATTGCTGGCTTTTGATTTAAAACGAGAGACCTGCCACTGTTCCTTTCACTTGAATCCTAGAGTCCTTTATGGGTTAACAGTTGGTCTAATTCCAGTGCTGCTGTGTGTCAGGGAAGAGGGAGGCCTGAGGAGAGGAACGGAGACAGGCACGGCCGGCGGTGGCTCGGTCAGGACACGTGCGTATGCTCTAAGTTCGCCGGCGTACAGGGTGTGGTCGTGGTTCTGTGAAGCAACCGCTGTGGTGACGACAAGGGTCGCTCGGTGCAGGCTCCTTAACATACCCAATCATGGAAACATGACATGGAGGCAGGAAGTGGGCGCCAAGGAACTGGCTGGACTCAGCGTCGCTACCAACCTTCAGTTTAAAAACAATGTGTCTACAAACATGAAAAATGCAGCCCACAAAAGCCAGGTGCACCTGTGCGCAGAAATGCAGCCAGCGAGGCCGTCCTGGGACGGGGACGGAGCCCAGTCACCATCCTGAAAGGTGGCAGACGGAGGAGAGAGCTCTGCGTTCATCCTGCCTCTGCTCCATGACCTGCGCCCCCAGGCACCCCCGTGGTAGTGAAGGGAAGTGACATTTTATTAAAGCGTGCCAGCTAACAGCTAAAGGGAAATGACAGAATCCGAGGGCTGCCATCTTGCAGCCCCTGGGGATGCATGGACTGGGCGCTGGGCTTCCTCGGTGATCTTGTCAGAGCTGGGGCGACGGCCAGGCAGGAGGCACCTCCTGGGGACAGTCACCACTATCTCAAGTCTTGCTAACGAGACTGGACCCAGCTGTCATTTTCCTGGAAATGTGAAGGACCCAGTGCATGGCCCGTGGGGTGGTGGGCGACGCCTTCCACCTCGTCCCAGGCGTTGCAGAGAAGCCACAAGGAAGCAGCGTGGGAGGGGGTCTGTTTCTTAGGCCCAGTTATTGCCAAATAAAGCTCAGAGTGAGAAAACCACAGCAACAGCGTGTAGTTCAGTGAGTTAGTACAGGGCAAATACCCTTATACCCATCTCCCAGGCCCGGGTGGAACCCGGCCAGTTACCCCAAGACTGAGTCAGAGGAGATCCCGGAGGCTCATCAGATGTGAACATGGGCAAGACAGCTCTGGTGTCTGGGAGCGTGTGCTTGGGTGACCCACACCACAGAAGAGTGGGGACCGTCACTGGCAGGGTAGCCAGGTGTGGTGCGCTGTGCTGAGTGGGGCAGACGGAGGGAGTCTTGGGGTAACTGGCCGGGTTCCACCCGGGCCTGGGAGATGGGTATAAGGGTATTTGCCTTGTACTAACTCACTGAACTACACGCTGTTGCTGTGGTTTTCTCACTCTGAGCTTTATTTGGCAATAACTGGGCCTAAGAAACAGATACCACGTCTTGCTGTCATGCAGTGTGAGGTGACCCCCCATTAAGCCGGCAGGGGCGCAGCCCCTCTGTGCCTGGCTCTCTCCTGGGAGCAGGGCTGGTGTTGGGCTGGAGGCTAAGCACCCTGGAGCCCAGAACCTCGGCTCTCCACGCAATGCTGCTTCCACTTGCACAGTGCCTGACAGCTCTCGTGGAGGCCCTGGCAGGCATCAGTCACTGTCAGGAACTCCAGCGCACCTGCAGAAAAGGAGCACCCAGCCTTCCCAAAACCAGCCCACGCCCAGAGTGCGTTTGCACCAACTCTACAGCGCTCAACTGACGGGCAGGGATGGGCTCTCTAAGTCGGTCCAGACTCCGCCGGCCCTGGGGGCCCGCGGGAGACAGAGGAGGTTGACTTTCACACCCCTGCACAAAGAGCTCGCAGGGCAGCTGGGTGAGAGGCAGGTGGAGGGGAACTGAGCCATAGCGAGGAGGCAGCTCTGCCAGCCTCATGCGTGTCCACCAAGGTCTCGAAGGATGGCCCTTCCTTGCAGGAGGGTATGCAGGGTTACCGGGAAAGAGCATGAAACGAGGGTGAAGCTGTCTTCTTATGAAGGTGTAGGAGGATTTTTGAAGATCATTTCCTGGAGAAGGAGAAAAACTCTTTGACATTTACAGTGCGATGTGGGAGGCCCGGCCCCCATGTACGGGGAGGAGGAGGCCTTCAAGAGAGACAGCTGAGCCAGAAAGGCAGGGCCATGGCAGGAGGGAAAGCTTCTTGCAGAAACGTGCAGATGTAACAATTCAGGTCGTCCGGGGAGCAGGAGCGAACCCCCAGACAGCTGAGTCAGGGCGTGCCCTGTGCCGAGGGAGAGGAGTGGCAGGTGAGGCCGAGGGCCCAGCAGCCAGAGCGCAGTGAGAACGAGGCTCTGCAGGCCCAGCAGGTGCAGCCGGAGCCAGGACAACCGCGAAGCGCATGGGCCGAAAGTCTCTTGTTGAGAAAGAAGCAAAGAGATGAACTCGGCGTTAAAAAGGAACAAGAGCAAGGAGGACGAGCCCAAAGCATAGGCGCCCCGAGGCCTTGAGCGCGCAGGAGCACGGAGCCCAGGCGGTGGCTGTGGCTCAAGAGGCAGCCTCCTTCTTTCTCTCTTGTGAGACAGGGTCTTGCTCTGCTGCCCAGGCTGGAGTGCAGCGGTACAAACACAACTCACTGCAGCCTCGACCTCTTGGGCTCAAACGATCCTCTCACCTCAGCCTCCTGAGTAGCTGGGACTACAAGCACACAGCACCACACCTGCCTGGTTTTCTATTTTTTGTAGAGACGAGGTCTCCCTATGCTGCCCAGGCTGGTCTCCAACTCGTGGACTCAAGGAATCTTCCCACCTTGGCTTCCCAAAGTGCTGGGATTACAGCTGTGAGCCACTGGGCCCACCCTGGAGCAGCCCCTTCCTGCTGTATTGATAGAGCGATGATGGGTGATGCGCTGGCGTAAGGTTCTTCACATGCATTTTTGCCTCAAAATTCTGTAATTATTGCTCCATTGCACATTAAATATAGAAATACATTTATTACATTGCAAAAAAAACAGGCTATTATTGAGTAAAATGAAATAATAAATATATCTATTCTCCATTAAAGCATTATTAATGGTGGTAATTATGATAATCTGTACGTAATACCAGGTGTCCTCAAAAAGTACTTGAAGACATGTTTTGACCAACTGAAAAATGAATTAAAAACGTAAGCTAGGGTGGGCAAGGTGGCTCATGCCTGTAATCCCAGCACTTTGGGAAGCCAAAGCAGTCAGATCACCTGAGGTCAGGAGTTCAAGACCAGCCCGGCCAACATGGTAAAACCCCGTCTCTACTAAAAACACAAAAATTATCCGGGTGTGGTGGTGGGCACCTGTAATCCCAGCTACTTGAGAGGCTGAGGCAGGAGAATCATTTGAACCTGGGAGGTTGCAGTGAGCTGAGATCATGCCACTGCACTCCAGCCTGGGCAACAGAGCAAGACTCCATCTCGAAAAAAAAGTGAGCTGGGTGTGGTGGCACACAGCTATGGTCCCAGCTACTCAGGAGGCTGAGGCAGGAGGCTCGTTGGAGCCTGGGAGTTCGAGGCTGCAGTGAGCTGAGATCGTGCCTCTGAATAGCCACTGCCCTCCAGCCCGAGTGACACAGTGAGATGCAGTCTCTTAAAAAACAAGAAAACAAGCAAGTGTGAACCCTGATGTGAAACATGGGCTCTGGGCAGTTTTGTGTCCAAGCAGGCTGTGGGTCCATGCAGGTTCTGTGTCCACGCAGGCTATGTGTCCACGCAGGTTCTGTGTTCACGCAGGCTATGTGTCCACGCAGGTTATGTGTCCACGCAGGTTCTGTGTCCACGCAGGCTATGTCCACGCAGGTTCTGTGTCCACGCAGGCTATGTGTCCACGCAGGTTCTGTGTCCACGCAGGCTATGTGTCCACGCAGGCTATGTGTCCACGCAGGTTCTGTGTCCACGCAGGTTCTGTGTCCACGCAGGCTATGTGTCCACGCAGGTTCTGTGTCCACGCAGGCTATGTGTCCACGCAGGTTCTGTGTCCAGGCAGGTTGTGATATGTCCACGCAGGTTCTGTGTCCACGCAGGCTATGTGTCCACGCAGGTTTTGCATCTGGAGCTCACCTGGACAGGGCCCCACACAGGCTATGTGTCCACGCAGGTTCCGTGGTGTCTGGAGCTCACCTGGACAGGGCCCCCAGCACCCAAGCGGGAAGGCAGCAGCGTGAGGAGCCCGGTTCGTCCCCGCGTTCCCACTTGCTGTGCACCTTCCCAAGCCTGATGCAGTGACCGCCTGAAGCATGGGAGACAAGAGGGGACAGAGCCCATGGCCTGGGTGTCTTGCCTGGCTCCCCACACTCCCTAAAGATAAATAAGCCCAGTCCTTTCCTTTCCTTGCACATAAGATCACATCAGACGGGGCTGGGGATGCCACCTCTGATCTATAGCCAGACGTCGCCTGCACCCACACCTGATGAGATTCTGCACGTTCCAACCTGTCACCAGCTGCATGGAAACTGTGACCTGAAACTCGCATAGGTGCGACCTCATGGGGCTGCTCCTGAGCTGGAGGCCTCGCCCTACCGCCCTCAGTCTGGCTTCCGAGCGAAACTAGCTGGTGTTTTTCTTTAGCCAACAGATCCCTAAGGTGCCCTTGGCTGTCTTGGGACCCAGGGCTGCAGTGCATTTGGGGACTGAAGAAGGTGGTCCCAGAGTCTGGGTAGCAGGAAGGCGGTGGGAGGAGCAGGAGGGGGGCTGGTCAGGCCGATGCAGCTTCGGGGGTGGGGGTGGCCTGAGTGGAGGGACATTCGGGGACACCCAGCCGGTGCCCTCACCGAAGCATTCATTCATTCCTTCACTCACGGCCACCTGAGGCAAAGAGACGCAACGGCAAATATGACACACAAATCCGGGCCCCCAAAAGCTGACAGACACCCCAGGGGACGCATCAGGCCAAGAACAGACAAAACATTGTGTGGGTCAGAAGGGGGCTCTGCAGAAATCTCTGCGTCTGCAGCCCGCTCCCCTCTGTGACTGATCAGGGCTCCGCCAAGCGGTGCCTGTGAACAAAAGTCTGAAGGGGTGAAGGAGGCGGCTCGTGCCTTGGAAGCATCTGCTTGGTCCAAGGAGAGGGTTTTCCAACCTGGCCCTGCGGATTTTCAGTCTCAGCAGCACACAGGACAGCTGCGTCTGGAGTCCGTGTTCCTTCCAAGGCTCGGTCTTGCCAGGCCTCTCATTGTTTTCCGCTCTACTTGGGTGGTAGTTTTACATTTCCACATGATGGCTGACAGTGGAAGGCCCCTCTCACAGGGGCGGTGGCTGCTGACCCCTTGGCTGTTCACATCTTTCGCACATTTTTATATTGGGTTGTTTGGGGGTTTTTTTGAGACAGTCTCCCTCTCACCCAGGCTGGAGTGCAATGGTGCAATCTCGGGTCACCGCAACCTCTGCCTCCCAAGTTCAAGTGATTCCCCTGCCTCAGCCTGTGGATTAGCTGGAAGTACAGGCGTGAGCCACCAAGCCTGGCCTGTTTGGGGTTTTTTTATACTTTAAGTAATGTGCTTTTAAAAAGTCTTAGATAGCGGCTGGGCACAGTGGTTCACACCTGTCATCCCAGCACTTTGGGAGGCTTAGGCAGGAGGATTGCTTGAGCCCAGGAGTTCGAGACCGGCCTGGGCAGCATGGAAAGACTACAATAAATGAAAAAATCCGCTGGGCATCCTGGCACACATCTATAGTCCAGCTACTCCGGAGGTTTAGGCTCGAGGATCATTCAAGCCCAGGAGTTCAAGGCTACAGTGAGCTGTGTTTGCACCACTGCCCTCCAGCCTGGGCAACACAGTGAGACCTTGTTTAAAAAAGAAACCCTGGATAGTGATCATTTGAAATTTGTGTACATTACAAATATCTTCCTCTGGTGAGTGGCCCGTATGTTGTGTGATGGTTTTTAATGATTAGAAGTGTAGATTCTAACACAGTTGCTCGCTGTGTTCTGACATCTGTGTCCCTCCACGACTCACATGATGAGCACTAACCTCTAACTTGTTGGTAAGAAGAGGCTGGGCTTTGGGGGGTGATTCGGTCCTGAGGGCTCTGCCCTTATAAATGGATTCACGTCCTTACAAAAGAGGCTTGAAAGCTTCAGAGCTAGTAACTTCCAGCTGTGTCCTCGTGTGGGTGAAGAGCAAAGGGGCCCCTTCACGTGTGGGAGCAGCTCGGACCATGCCAGCGGGACGGTCACAGGACCAGGGCCTGGGTCACACCTGCTGTCTGACCTGCCTGTGCTTCTACTCCCCTCCTGGAGCTCCCAACCTAAGCGGGAAGCAGGCAAACAGCGGCGAGCCTGCCTGGCGGGGAAGGCTTTCTGGAGGAGGTGGGGACCCCAGGAGGGAGGAGCAGCCTCTGGGTCTTGGAAGGGCAGGGCCAGAGGAGGCAGGAGGCACAGCTGTGAGCTGGGGTCTGGAGGCCCTGACTGGAGTCTGTGGAGGGCCCTGGGATGGGTGATCGGATGCTGTGTTACCAGGAGGAAGGTTTTGGGGAGACTGGCAGCGGGGAACCACCTGTCAGACATGTATGGAAGTGAGTGAGACTGAGGAGATCCTGGAGTAGGGACTATGGAAGGGGGACCGAGGTGGAGAAAGGAACAAGGTGGGCATCCAGGAGGGCCCCGCTCCCCATCTCCTGGGGTCCCCATGCCTACATCCCTGGCACCGCAGGCTCCTCCTTAGGCTGTTGGAGACCCTGCGTGCCCCAAGAGTCCTGTGGCTGCTTCTGTGACCGCTGCAGAGTGGGTGACAGGAGGGAGATAATGGCAGCCCCCAACCCAAGCTGATGAGCACCCCAGAGGTGTCTCTGACCCAGGCCAGGAGCCCTGGCTTTCGAGGCACATCATAAGCCAAACTGCTGGTGGACACAAAGGTAGGGCTGATTAATACTTCAGTGAAATGTCACAAGGACCACCCAACACGCGGCTCCCGTCTGCAGCTGTGAGCAGTTTACTGATCAGCCTGGGAGCCAGGCTGACACTGGAGATGTATGTCCCCAGGGGGCCAGGCCTGAGGTCTCAGACAGCTGGTGGGGGCCCTAGAGTCCTAGCCTGGACCCAGAAGAACTGAGGTGGAGCCCCTGGGGAGCTCCCCGGTCCGTGTCCATTCTGGAACCTGGGTTCCCAGGACACAGCTGGGCTGGACATGGGGCTGGAGGTGGGAGGAGTTTTGCACCTGGGCACCTGGTCTTGACCGCAGGAGGGGTCTCGCCTCAGCCCCAGCTCTCTGTCATGCTCAGGAAGGGAGACACCTGGATGGAATGGAGGAGGCACCATGGCCGGTGGCCACAAGACATGAAGGTGGTAGGCGGCAAAGTGGCCAGGGGCTGGGCACACACCCACCTTGAGCTTAAGTTCAAAAGCAGATGGGGGTGAAGGGGCCAGGAAACATTGCTCAGATGCCTGCCCTGCCCTGGGGTGCAACAGTCCCCTTGACACTCTGAGAGGAGACAGACGGGGCAGGTACATGCACACACAGCCATGCACATGTGCACACACTTTTGCTCACATACACATCCATCTGCACATGTACATATGCACACAAAATCCATACCCATGAGTGCATACATGTGTACACACACAAGTGCACACACCCAGAATAAATCCACATGGGCCTGTGAAAAGATCCACAATCATGAAGGGCAGAGGGCAAGCCGGCCTAGAGGAAGATGAAACAGTCTTCAAAAAGATTTTCTCGCAGACATTTTCTCACTATTTTTTGAAGTGTCTGCTTTCATTAAAAGTCAAGAATAAATGTGCTCAAGGAACAAGTGGGCAAATAAGAGGTCTCAGCAGAACAAGAAGATTTTTCAAAGGAGAGAAGCTGCCTGAAAATCAGATAGAAATAAACAGGTTGATGGAGAGGGAAGAGGGAAAGAGGACCCCGAGCCTGACGGTAAGCTGGAGGAATGGGAACTCGCGTTAGCCCCAGAGCAGAGAAGTTCACCCTGCTTCCAGCATGGACAGCACAGAGGGGACCTGGTCAGAGACACCGTGACGGGCGTCTTGGAAGTTAAAAAACTTAGGGTGAGTTTTGAAATAAATTCAACAGGTCATTGGTTGAAATAATTGTATTTGGTTACCTGAGTTACCTATCAAAAAAAAAATTCTTAAAAATTACATAGTAGCAAAGAATTATAAATGAAATAATGTACAACATTATTACATTTGTACATCGGAAAGAAAGGGGCAATCTTCCAAGAAAATGCGGTTTTCCAAAAACTGTGTCGAAAGGAAACCTGGACAGTTGAAGAGATGAACTGAAAGTCTTTTGCCAAGAAATTCTTTCCATGTGTGGTGCCAGAACAACACAACTTATAGGTGATTATTTCAAACTTTCAAGGAAGAGAGCGTTCCAAGGCCGTATAAATTGAAAATTCACAGAAATATTTGGAGAGCTTCCCAATTAATTTTATGAACCTGGGATAACCTTGATATTAAAACTTGGCGAAGATAGTATCTCAAGACAAATTATAATACAATCTCAATTATGAATGTAGATATAACAATTCCAAATAAATTCTTAAAAGTAAATTCAGTCACCATTTTAAAGAAAGAATACATCAAATTCACAGAATGTATTCCTCGACCACAAGGATGAATTAATATCATAAAATCTAATGACTTAATTATATCAACAGGTCAAATGAGAAATATGATAATTCGATTATCCGTGGATACCAAAAAGGCATTTGATAATATTTCGTATCCATTAACCTTAATTTGAATCAAAGCCATAATTAATTTTAAAAGTCAAACTGTTTGGCAAGGCTCATGACCCAATGCTGTGGTCTCTTATCTAATCTGTCTTACTTCTAGAAAGTTCTTCCCTTCAGAGGCCACCACTGTCAGCTCTTTTTAGAAATGTTTTCAGGTATTTGCCCACATATTTCTGAATAACACACTCACCTTGTCGTTGCTCGGTTTTTACTTTTCCTCTGCCGCCACACAGACCCATGAACTTCTTTTCTTCCTATTTTTCTGTGGGATAAATCACAGTTTTTTACTAAATCGAAGTCAGTGTTTGTCTTAGGTAAATATCACTCAGATCTGGGCTACGACATAATTCGATTACATTTCCTTTCTTGTATAACTATAGTTTCCTGATGTTAACATTGCCTTCCTTTTTTATTTTTTTCCTTTTTTCTTTGAGACAGGGTCTCCCTCTGTCACCCCGGCTGCAGTGTAGTGGCATGAACATGGCTCACTGCAGCCTCCACCTCCTAAGCACAAGCAATCCTCCCGCCTCAGCCTCCTATGTAGCTGGGACCGACGTGCATGCGCTTTCATGCCCGGCTAATTTTGGCATTTTTTGTAGAGCTGGGATGTATCTGTGTTGCCCAGGCTGGTCTCAAACTCCTAAGGTCAAGCAGTCCTCCTACCTCAGCCTCCCAAAGCACTAGGAGTACAGGCATGAGCCACAGTGCCTGGCCACCTTGTTTGTCATTAGCTTGATTTTTTTCTTGTGGTTTGCAGAGCTTCCTGAATTCATGAATTTATTCTTGAGTTCTAGGCCACGATGTCTTCGCACGTTGCTTTCCCCATTTGCTCTCTCCTATCCTTCTGGGACTCCAGTGATGAGAGCATTGGAACATTGGCGTGTGGTCCACATGTCTCTCACACGTTTCTCTGGTTTTCTTCTTTTTTTTTTTTTTTTTGAGACGGAGTTTCGCTCTTGTTACCCAGGCTGGACTGCAATGGCGTGATCTTGGCTCACCGCAACCTCCGCCTCCTGGGTTCAGGCAATTCTCCTGCCTCAGCCTCCTGAGTAGCTGGGATTACAGCACGCGCCACCATGTCCAGCTAATTTTTTGTGTTTTTAGTATTTTATATGTTTAGTATTTTTAGTAGAGACCTTGCTGACCAGGATGGTCTCGATCTCTTGACCTCATGATCCACCTGCCTCGGCCTCCCAAAGTGCTGGGATTACAGGCGTGAGCCACCGTGCCTGGCCAAAATTTTTAGAGACACGTTGTCTCTGTTTTTTTTTTTTTTAAGATGGGGTTTCACCATGTTGGTCAGGCTGGTCTTGAACTCCCAACCTCAGGTGGTCTGCCCGCCGTGGCCTCCAAAGTGCTTGGATTACAAGTGTGAGCCACCATGCCCGGCTCTGGTTTTCTCCTTAACTGTTTTTACAATCTCCGTGCTGTGGTTTGAATGTTTCCTATTAATCCATTTTCCGGTTCACCGAGCTGGCGTTCGGCTATGTCCAACTGCTGTTAAAGCCATCACTGGAAGTGCTAATCTCAGATACTGAACATTATACTTACGGCATGTCCATCTGATTTCTTAATAATTTAAATTATTTTTTCAGATTTCTGTTCTTTGCTGAAGTTTTTCATCTCTTTATTTAGCTTATTCTGTCCCTCCTCAGTTTCTATGACACTGATATGGTTTGGGTCTGTCTCCACCCAAATCTCATTGCTAATTGTAATCCCCACATGTCCAAGCAGGGACCTGCTGGGAGGTGACTGGGTCCTGGAGGCAGCTTCCCCCACGCTGTTCCCATGCGAGTGAGTGAGTTCTCACGAGGTTTGATGGTTTAAAAGTGTTTGGCAGTCCCCTGACCCTGCTCTTTCTCTCTCCCGCCAACATATAAGCAGAGCCTAGCTTCCCCTTCGCCTTCCGCCATTCCACCATGAATAAGTTCCCCGAGGCCTCCCAAGCCATGTGGACTGTGAGTCAATCAAACGCTTTTCTTTATAAATAACTTAGTCTCAGGTAGTTCTTTTTTTTTTTTTTTTTTTTTTTAATTGAAAGAGAGTTCGCTCTGCTGCCCACGTTGGAATGCAGTGGTGCAATCTCAGGTCACTGCAATCTCCACCTCCCAGGGTTCAAGTGATTCTCCTGCCTCAGCCTCCAGAGCAGCTGGGACTACAGGCATGCGCTGCCACACTTGGCTAATTTTTGTATTTTTACTAGAGATGGGGTTTCGCCATGTTGGCCAGGCTGGTCTCGAACTTCTGACCTCAAGTGATCCACCCACCTCAGCCTCCCAAAGTGCTGGGATTACAGGAGTGAGCCACCTTGCCCAGCCCCTCTGGTAGTTCTTTACAGCAGCAGTGTGAAAACTGATACAGATATATTCACCATAGTTAATTTAGAGTCCTCATCTGCTAAGTGTAATGTCTGGGTCACTGCAGGGTCTGCTTCTATTGTCTGTTTTTTCCTCCTAGTTATTGGTCATATTTTCTTGCCTCTTTCCATCTCTGAACATTGTTTATTATATGCTTTTATATATATATATAAAAGAGCCAGTGAGACCCAGGTGATCGCATCTGTACCTATGAGGGTCTCTTTTCCTCTCAGGGCAGGGAGAGCACAGCCTCACTGTGTCCCTCCACCCAGGGATTGTGCTGAGAGGGGCAGCTTGCAGTATTAGTGAGACTCGGTCTACCCACACTTGGGTGTGGCTTTGTCTGCCTGGCAGGCCTCAGTTTCCCGAAGGTCTGAACGAGGCCCTGCTCTGCCTTTTGGAGGTTTCGGCTGAGCTCTCCAGCCTTCTGTGTTGGCTTTGTAATCAGGTGAATGATTTTACGGAGACGGAGAGGATGTGCTTGAGGAACTCTGTCCCCAGGGATGGGAGGGCTGGAGCCTTAGGATGTAGCCCGGCTCCCACCTCCCAGCCTCTCCTGTGGGAGGGGAGTGCGTGCCCCTCAGAAGAGCCAGTGGTTTGTTTGAGCCCCTCCAGTTTCCCATCTGGTCTTTAGCCCCGTGACAAGCACCAAACGTTTTGCCATTTCTCTTTGTCCAGAAGTGGCCTCTTATCTGGGCCAAACTGGTGTCCAGCCCGTAGGCAGATAAGAAACACCCAGAATGTCTGGGACACTCGGCTCACCTTGGGGTGTCCGTCCCTGGTCTGGTTGCCTCTGCAGCTCTCCCATGCCCTTAGAGACAGGACTCGCACACCCCTGGCCGTTGCTAGCCATGGCTGTGGGATCACTGGCCTGCCCTGGGCTGCCGCCACCCACGTGGAAGCGAACCTCTCCGAGGGCTCGGTGTCCCATCTTATCGCTAACCAGCCTCTGATCCTCTCAACACATCCGTCCTCCCCCAGTGTGGCCGCCTCCCCTCTGTGGTTTCATAAATGTCTGCGCCACAGGACATGCCCACTTACTGACGGTTAGTTCAGCGGGGCAAAGAATCTGGTTTCAAATCGTTTTACCCCAGAACTTTGAAGACACCGTCCTGTGATTTCCAGCTTCAGTTGTTGCTGGTGAGGAGTTTGGCACCGTGACTCTGTGCCGGGGCGTTCTGGGATCCCGCCTCCATGCGGTGCCAGGGGCCTCCCTTGCCCTCTGCCTTCCGATTAGGTTTGGCAAAGGGAAGAACTGGCAGGAGGTGGAGGTGGGAGAAGAGCGAGTGAGGGCAGGTCTTTTCTTTCCCGATCTCCTGCCAGGCTGCTCTGGGTGGGCTCAGCTCTTACCCAAGGCGGCTGCCTGTGTGGGGGTCTCCCAGCAACAGCTCGCCTGGCAGGGTTCCTGTTGGAAAGGTCCCAGCTCTACGCTCCCGGTTCTGGGAAGGGGCTCGGTCTTCTGAGTTTCTTTTAAGCTGTGCACACACCTTCCAGGGGCCCTTTTGTTAAGCAGCACTGAACGCAGGAAACCACAGGGACCCTGGGGGCCCAGGGTGAAACGCGGCGAGTGTCCCGGGAAGCTGCTTCTTTATCTGGAGAAAAAATAAAGCGACGTTCCTAGCCAAGTGTTCACATAAATCCATTCCAGATGGGCAAGAGGATAAATACAAAAGCAAATCATTCTATAAATAAAAGCACATACGTCTGTAAGTACTGCACCAATTTTGAATTTGAAAAGAACTTTCTAAGCATAAACCAAAGCGTCTTCATCAAGGGAAGATGTGGATAAAGTTGAGTGCATAGAATTTTAACATTTTTGTTTATAAAAATACCTTAAATTAATTAAAAGTCAAGTGACAAACAGGAAAACATATTTGGTACAGAAGAACTACAACAAAATTAAAGAGACAAATATCTCAGTGAAAAATGGAGAAAGACCAGGATGAGACCATTTAAATGAAATAGATCAAATGTCCAAAGGAGACGTGCTTAACGTCTCTAGTCATCAGATAAATTAAATTAAAACCAGATACAATCTATCCTGGATCAAATTCCCTCTCCTCTGGGTCCAATCTGGGGGCCCTCCCAGTTCCACCTTTGAGGCTGCCCCTCCACCCAGTGGGACACCCCTCCTATGCTGTGAGCCGCTTTGCCTGCTGGTTTCAGACAGTGCCCTGAGATTTTCCTTCCAGTACCCAAAAGGCCATTAACATATTTTCCTAAACAAATAGGCAGTTTCCCCTGGAGACAAAACTCCCTGGGACTTGGCAGCTCGCCAGAGCGCAGAGCCCGCGCTGAAAGTCAGATCCCAGAAAGCAAAGCTCACCCCACGCTGCAGGCTCGCCCACACTGCAGGCTGGCATCCAGGCTGCCGAAAGTCGAGGTCACCTTGCCAAGCCCCTGCTCTTCCCCTCCAGCCCCCCTGCCTGCCCCAAACTGCCCCCTGGCTTGGCCTCTGGGACCCGCAGAGGCTCCCCACCTGCGCTTGCCTGAGGATTTACAGTCAGGTCTTCTCCTAACTCCCCTCCTGGGCCAGGCCCCTCCCAGCCAGTCCAGCTGGTGGCTGGACACCTGCTGCTGCCCCAGCCCTCCTGGCTGAGCCGTTTTATCCTCACTGGGGCAGACCTGGTTACCCATCCTACTTTCCACGGGTTTATTGTCCCCTGGTGCCCCGGGGCAGGCTCCACCGGGCAAGAAGGGTCCTGAACTGACTGGACCAGCAAGCTGGGGACAGGGCCAACATGCTGGGGATGGGCTGGAAGGGCCAGGATGCTTGCCACTGGGCCTCCCGCTCTGGGTTTTGGGGTGAGGTGGTGGTTTTCTTCTATTTTATAAATGTTCTACAATTTTATTATTAAATAAATCAGGGGCCATTATTTTCAGGGAAAACAAGCATGAAGTGAACCCACTGTTTTCCTCTTGGTGAAGGAGGGTCCAGAGCTTGAACTGACGCAGATGGTGGAGAGGACTCTGTGGCCCTTGGGATCTACTGACCACTGGGCAGGGGGCAGAAGCTGCGACAACCATGGCCACAGGGCGCAAACAGCCCAGCAGTGTCCCGTGGCCCAGGGAAAGGGGCCAGTGCTACCAGAGCTTCCTGAGACCAGGGTGGGTGGGAGACAGCCCCCAACCCTCAGCACCCCCACCACTGTCCAGGAGGCAGGAAGAAATGCCCACAGGGGCAACGGACCGTGTGACGGTCTCTTCCAAGAGGCCCTGGAAGAGACTCGGAGAGCTGCTGCAGCCCCCTCAGAACAGCCAGCCTGGCTACACTCTCTGGGTGCTGCTAGACCCTGCCTCCCCTCCCCTCCCCTCCCTCCCATCTCCTCCCCATCACATCTCCTCCCTCCCCTCCCTTTCCATCTTCTTCCCCTGCTCCTATCACTTCCCTCTCTCCTCCCTCCCTTTCTCCCTCCCTCCCTCTGCCCTGCCTTCTTCCCTCTCTCCCTTTCTTTCCATCTTTTCATTTCAGTGTTGGGGACGAAGGGGCATGAAGACCCTCAGTCTCCCCTTGTCCGGGGCATGGAAGTGGACTGAGTCCTTTCGGCACCATCCCAGCAGGGCTCTGACCACCCCAGGGTGGCACCCTGCCCCTCACCTCCCCAGCAGCCTGTGTCTCCAGCACCTCCCAGGGGCCGTTAACCCCTCTCCCACCCTGGGACCTAGCTTCGCCCTCTGCCTGGAGCTGGCCTGGGGGCCGCACAGCTCTGTGCTCAGCATTGCCCCTCTCCTCCTTCACCTTGAGTCAGAGACAGGCATCCCCCACCCATCCCGCCCTTGTGCCCATGTACCTGTGTTGAACCTGTGGCTGGCCCTGGGAGGGGGTATCCTCCCTGGTGAGGACTTGGGGAGGGTGCAGGCCAGAGGCAGCCAGTGTCGGAGGGGGTATCCTCCCTGGTGAGGACTTGGGGGGGGGGTGCAGGCCAGAGGCAGCCAGTGTCGGAGAGGGTATCCTCCCTGGTGAGGACGTGGAGGGTGCAGGCCAGAGGCAGCCAGTGTTGGAGGGGGCGTCCTCCCTGGTGAGGACATGGAGGGTGCAGGCCAGAGGCAGCCAGTGTTGGAGGGGGCGTCCTCCCTGGTGAGGACTTGGGGGGGTGCAGGCCAGAGGCAGCCAGTGTTGGAGGGGGTATCCTCCCTGGTGAGGACTTGGGGGGGGTGCAGGCCAGAGGCAGCCAGTGTTGGAGGGGGTATCCTCCCTGGTGAGGACTTGGGGGGGTGCAGGCCAGAGGCAGCCAGTGTTGGAGGGGGTATCCTCCCTGGTGAGGACTTGGGGGGGTGCAGGCCAGAGGCAGCCAGTGTCGGAGGGGGTATCCTCCCTGGTGAGGACTTGGGGGGGGGTGCAGGCCAGAGGCAGCCAGTGTCGGAGGGGGTATCCTCCCTGGTGAGGACTTGGAGGGTGCAGGCCAGAGGCAGCCATCATCAGAGAGGGTATCCTCCCTGGTGAGGACTTGGGGGGGGTGCAGGCCAGAGGCAGCCAGTGTTGGAGGGGGTATCCTCCCTGGTGAGGACTTGGAGGGTGCAGGCCAGAGGCAGCCATCATCAGAGAGGGTATCCTCCCTGGTGAGGACGTGGAGGGTGCAGGCCAGAGGGAGCCGGCGTCCCACCCTCCTCCTGCCCCAGACAGAGGCCTGGGCAGGTGGCCTCGGCTGGCGTCTTCCTGGGCCTTTGGGAGCCGAGGTAATGAGCTGTTTCGTAAGTGCTCACCTTTCCTCTCTGGGCGGCTCTGAGGGCTTTTCGATTTAATTGCCAGTGTATTTCCAGAAGCAGAATCTGGGGCGCTGCAGTGAGAGCAGCTGGTGGGTGGAGGGGGGCGGTCTGCAGGTGGGCGGAGTCTTCTCCACACCTGGGAGGGCAGCTTTGGCTGGATGCTGATATGGGCTAGGCAGTGGGCCGAGCCCAGGCCAGGCACCCCCTCCTCGAGTCAGATGCCCTCTGCTGAGGGTCCCTTCCCAACAGAGCATCACTTGGGGCCCCTCCTCCCCTGCTTCACCCACGCCCCCCGCTGGTGGGTCAGCATTCTCGCTGTTCTTTCATCAGGCAAATGGCTGAGTGCTGGGCACAGACATGGTCATGGCTGGTGACCCAGGGCCTCCTCTTTCACACTGTCACCCAGTGTCACCTGTGTGGGCTCAGCCCTGTCTCTGCCTAAAGGGCCTCCAGCTCAATGGGTGGCATATGGCCCTGGCCAGCTGGGAGCACTGAGGTGGCTGGAGGGGCAGGGGACTTTCTGTCCAGCACCAGGGCCTCACGGGGCTGCCCCTCCCTGGCTTCAGCCGTCCCAAGGTTCGATAGGAAGTGCAGCTCAGGGGAGGCAGCCCAGCTTCCCATGGCCTGTGCTGGGCCTGCCATTCACCTCTAGAGCCAGCTGAGGTGGGGAGGGAAGCAGGACCTCCAGCTCCAGGCTGACGGCTCCTGTGGGAAACCAAGACCTGGTCTTCCTGGCGCCGTGTCCCTCCCTGTTGGGAGAGGGGCCCTTTCCCGTGGAGCCTGACCCAAGGCCAAGGCCCCACTGGCTTTCCTGTTCCCTGGCTGCACAGGGTGGACCCTGGTCCTGGCCTGGCCCGGGGCAGGGGTCCGGTCCACACCGGCACTCAGGGAAGGGCTCCCTCTCCTGGGTCTCCAGTCCTGGGGGCGGGTCTTTCTGGGGCCTTTTCTGCAGCCTGGGACAGATTTGTCCTGGGAGGAGGCGGAGGCAGAGACTGGTCTGGTCTGGAGGGGAAGGGAGCTTCCTCCCGGGGCAAGGACAGCGGCCTCAGCAGGCCCCGCGGTGGTGGGAGGACGGGCCTGCAGGGTGCCGGGGTGGGCTGGGCACGTCCTTGGGCACCAACTAGGCGGGGCCAGCTGTGACTTTTTTAGAAAGGATTTGATATTTGTTATTTCAAAAAAGGCATCCAAGCCGTCTCTGTGGGAAAGAACAGAACTCTGACCTTTCACCCAGTCAACGGCTCAGCGCTGCTTTTTTCAGATCTCACGCGGGGACGCCCTGATCCTTCAGCGCCGGGGCCTCGGAGGGTCTCAGCTGGAGCCTTGCATGTGGGGCCGGGCAAGTTTAAGTCAGGTGCCCAGAGCAGAGGGCGGCAGTGTGGGCAGGACCTGGGCCTGGCACCCTGGTCTGAAGCCGGCCTTGGCAGCCGGTCTGGGGCAGGGCGGGGCTGCACTGTGTCCACTGGAGGGGGCAGTGAGGCCACATCCCTGCTGGCATCCCAGGCTGGCTTGACTGCAGCCTCACGGCCCCTAAACGCCCTCCGGCTGGCTCCCAGTGGTGCCACAAAGGCCCTGTCACGGACCCAACCTCACTCAGAGCCATGGACGGGGTCTGTGGGGAGGGGGCTGGCCAGCCTCAACCTGCCGGCCCAGACGTCTCACCCCTAAGGTGACCTGGAAGGGACCAGACATGACCCCTGTCCGGCGCCAGGCCCAGGTCCCCACATGCTCCCTTCCCATCTGTAAAATGGGAGAGTGGTCCTGACCTTGCCCGGGGCCTGTGACGTCACGGAGAGGCCTGAGTGTGTGGTCCCTTGTGTCTTCCTGCTCCACCCCCTGCACCCTCTCTGGGAGCACAGCCGGGCCCCTCCTGACATCACGGAGACAGAGCCTGCCTCACTCCTGCCACCCCCTCACTCAGGGCCTGGTGGAGACTCCAGCCAGCTTTCCATGGCCTCCTGAGTGGGGGCTGAAGTCTGGGCTGCCCCCTCCTGCTCTAAGCATGCAGGCCAGGGAGCCCCAAGCAGCGGGCTGGGGTCTGCGAGGCTACACATCCCTGCTTCTGGGGCCTTCCTGGGCTGGGCTCCATGTGATTGACGAGGCTGCAGAGTCCTGTCTCTGAGCCAGGTGTGAAGGGCCGGCCGTGAGTCTCCAGAGGCGCTGTCAGACATGTACCTGAGGGGCCATGAGGGGCCATGAGCCATTCAGTACCAAAGAACTTTCTCCAGGAGCCTGTCCTGGGGCAGGTGGGGCTGGAAGGATGGGGAGTCTGCCCCTTCATAAGCAGAGGTGGAGGGGGATGGGGGGGCAGGGGGAGAACCGCTGGCCAGCAGCACTCTCCTGGTGACTATGGGCAGGGGGGCTGGCCTGCAGGACCTTACCCTGGGCATGGCAGGGCAGAGAAGGGCAGGGCAGGGGAGGGGAAGGGAAGAGGTAAGAGGGCAGAGGAGGGGAGGGCAGGGGAGGGGAGAGTAGGGGAGGGGAAGGCAGGGGATGAGAGAGGATGGCAGAGCAGGGGCAGGGCAAGATCTGGGCAGTGTCTGGGTCTGTCGTCCGCTGGGCTGTGCCCACAGAGCATCCACAGGTCACTGCCCAAAGCTACCAGCACCCACCCTGGACTCTGCAGAAACAGCCTTGCTGCCCCCTAGGTAAGGCTGAGACCTTTGAGCCCGCTGCCCAGCAAAGGTATGGGAGTGGGGGCTGGGCCCCTGCTGGGGGCAGGCAGGAGGCTGTCTGTGCTGGGTTGCCCTGGACCGCTCCTCCTTTCAGCCTGGCAGAGGTCTGGGGAGCTGAGCTCCCCGGTCTCCACACCACAGCTTCCCAGGGCAGTACTCAAGGAGCCCCGGGTTCTAGTGCCAGCCTGGGGTCCTGAGCCACCGCCCCCAGGGAAGGGCACAGCCAGCATCCTGACCCCCGCTTGTGCCTGCCCCGAGCCAAGAATTGCTGTTCATGTGATCCTGCTCCGTCCCATGACGTCGGGGCTGCCATCACCACCTCACAAGGAAAGAAACGGGCTCCGAGAAATTAGCCCATGAGGGCTCTGAGCTACGGCCAGCCCTCCACTAATCCAAGCCTGTGTGAGCCACGTCCTGGGCTCAGCTCCCTGACCTGCCTGGCCAGGAGGGCGTGGCCTTCTCTGGCTCTGGCAGGACCTGGCTTGGGCAGAGCATCCTGGAAGCTTCTGGGTTGGGGCAGGCACGGGCTCTGACTCCCAGCCAGAGAAGAGACCCAGCCAGGCTTGCTCAAGGGGAGACCAGCCACCCCTTCCACACCCAGGCGGCAGCGAGGCTGCTCTGAGGGATGGAGCTGTGCCCCCAGGCAGAGAAGACAGCATGGGCTTCCCTGGAACCAGGAAGGGTCGTTGGCTCCCCTTGGCCAAGGGCAGGCAAGCGTGGCCTCCTCCTGGAAGCCTGGGCTGGTTTTCACTCCAGCAGAGAACACGGGGATCCAGCCAAGCCAGCAACAGTCTTTCCAAGGCACGTGGGCAGGGCTGGCAACCCCGGCCGCAGCTCCCCGCCAGGCCTGCCAGGAGGTGTGTCGTTACGTCAGGGAGGCTGTCCATGGGGGCGTGTGGGTAGCCAGTGAGGGGGGCTGCTGCCCCCAGCTCGGTGATGGACAAATATGAGGCTGGGCACCTCTAGCTGCCAGGCCCTGAAGCTTTGGGGGTGCATCAGGGTTCTAGACCACCAGGTTTGAATGCAATGCTTCCACGTGCATGGCCCAGGTTCACCCACCTCCTGCCCTGGGACCTGGGCACGGGGAGCCGTCTGTCAGGCCCTCATGGCTGAGCCGCACACACCTGGGAGAGGCAGCCCCGCTCTGCTGGCATCTTTCCCGTGATCAACACGGGGTCTGACCGGTCCCGTCATCCCAGCTCCCACAGGGGGTGGGTCAGGCGCTTTCCATCCCCTCGGGGCCGCCTCCCTGCAAGGGGAATGGACCCCTGGCCCACAGAAGCCCCGGGAGCTGGACCTGTGTGGCTGGATGTGCTTCTCGGGCTGCAGATGTGTCCTAGTCACCGCTCTCCTGTGGCCAAAACCCTCCAGGACCTGCCTGCTCATAAAAATGGCGGCACACACACCGCGCTGGGCCACAGCCGTGGGGCACCCGTACCGGGAACGTTCTTGGGCTCCTGCCGTCAGTGGCTGCACGGGCGGGCTGTTCCCACCCAGATATGCTCAGAACCTGCTTGGAAAATCCCTTATTGGTCAGGGCAGGGCCCCAGAAGTCACTGGCCAAGGGCATTGTCAGGATCTGGGGACTCCGGCCCTGGGGCCCACCCCCCAAGTGACCTTAGAGAAGAGGCTCAGGGTGACCGCCTGGCCTTCCACCCTGCCCAGCACTGCCTGGGGCCCCTGGCAAGAGTCTGGCCATGGCCTGCACCCCACGCTGGGGTGGCCACCAGCAGAGCAGCACAGGGTCCTGCCCCCGGAGCCTACCCTGGGGGTGGGAACTGCCCCACTCTCTAGGAAGAGATGGAGCCTCATGGAATAGACCCGATCCCCACTGACCATGCTGGGCAGCCTCACCCAACCCGAGGCTCTGCCCCAGGGCCCCTCTCCCAGACATCTGTGGCAGCTGCTGACGACTGAAGAGGGAGGAGGAAGGAAGGGGAGAGAGAGAGCAGGGGCCTCAGGGGAGGGGCTCCCAGGCCCTACAGTGTGGACCTGGCGTTCCAGCGCCAGGGTGCATGTGAGCCGTGCTCTGCCACAGCTGGGTCTAAAGGGAAGCCCAGCGACTGTGGACTCCACACGGCAATCAGTGCCCTTGGGCGGCAGGTGTTCCTGTGGAGACTCAGAGGCACACCTGCTTCCTGCCTGCCTGGGCCTCCAGATGAAGGCCTGGGCTTTGCCTACGAACTCTGGGGACCAATGGGACAGGACAACGGAGCCCATCATGGGTCCCGCTTTCCTCCGCAGGCCTCCTGGCTACCCTGGTCACTCAGGGTGCTCGTTGCTGGAGGTCTGGAGAAGCAGAGCTCTCCCAGGTAAAACGAGGCACGGGCTGAGGCTGGGACAGGGCGACTCAGGCCTGCAGGGGCCTGGCCTGTCCCTGTGGGTTCCCCTGCTTTGTCAGGGGTCTGGGAGCTGGCACCTCCCTTTTCCTCCCAGAGCCCGGCCTTCGTGCTCCCTTGCCACCCCTCCCAGAGCTGAAGCCTCTCTGCCCTGTCCCCACCCCTCCTCAGTTCTGTCCCACAACCCCCCACCGTCATGTCCTTATTTAGGCCCCAGAGACCCCAGGCAGCTGGGCCTTCTGAGAAGAAACTGCAGGCCTGACCCTGCTGGGACCGCTGGGACGGTGGCTCCCCGTGGTTCCAAGGCCCAAGGAGTCCAACCTGCTTGTCTAATTTAGACTCAGCCTGAAGAATCTCATTCTCGGGTCTCCCCAGGGAGCGCCGCTGCCTGCCCTGGTTCCCGAGGCTGCTCTGCTTTCCCTGAGGAAGAGCCCAGTGGCCTGATTTCACCTGCGGCCCGAGGAGGGGCCCAGCAGGGTGAGGACAGCTTGGAGGAGCCCAATCGGGTGCCAGGCACAGGGCCGCAGGCTGTACTCTACTAGGACGGCCACCAGTGGGGGAACAGCTGAGCCCACGCCTGCCTGAAACCAGCCAGGGCAGTTGGCAAAGGGCAGGCGGGACCCTCAGCCTCGGACCTCACCCAGGCAACGTGGAGACACCTCACAGGAGGGACTCGCACCCTTCCCTGTGGGACTCCTTGGGCCCCACCCCCTGGGGAGGCTGTGTCACACACAGGCCCCTCCTGCAGCAAAATAAAGCAGCTCAGAGAGATGGAAAACTGAGAGGCCCCCAGCCTGGTGGCCCAGCCCACGCTGTCCTCACCGCCGGCCTCAGGCAGCCTCGCTTGAATGGCCCCTGCAAGGCTGTGGCTCCCTGGGCCATGCCGAGTGCTCAGCTGCCATGCCAGGTGTAGGGCACAGTGGCCAGTCAGGCCCCACCCAGTGTGGGGTGCCCATGGTTCTTCTCCTATTCCCAACCTGTGCCATGTGAGCACGGGGAATAGCACTGGACACAGCAGAGCCAGCCACGTCCCCGGGGAAGCATGTGCAGGTCAGAGAGCGCCAGGGGACCAAGAGAGGGGCCAGGGCATCGAGGATGGGTGGGAGGGGCTGCTGGGGTTGGGGGGACAGGAGGGTTCCTGAGAGGAGATCGGACAGAAAGCACTGCTAGCTGGGGAGGGAGAGGAGGGGAACAAAAGGGGAGGAGGGAGGAGGGAGGAGGAGGAGGGAGGAGGGAGGAGGAGGATGGAGGAGGAGGAGGGAGGAGGGAGGAGGAGGAGGGAGGAGGAAGGAGGAGGAGGGAGGAGGGAGGAGGAGGAGGGAGGAGGAAGGAGGAGGAGGGAGGAGGGAGGAGGAGGAGGGAGGAGGAAGGAAAAGGGAGAATGAGGAGGAGGGAGGAGGAGGATGGAGGAGGAGGAGGGAGGAGGGAGGAGGAGGAGGGAGGAAGGAGGAGGGAGGAGGAGGAGGGAGGAGGGAGGAGGAGGAGGGAGGAGGAGGAGGGAGGAGGAAGGAGGAGGAGGGAGGAGGGAGGAGGAGGAGGGAGGAGGAGGAGGGAGGAGGGAGGAGGAGGAGGGAGGAGGAAGGAAAAGGGAGAATGAGGAGGAGGGAGGAGGAGGAGGGAGGAGGAAGGAGAAGAAGGAGGAGGAGGGAGGAGGAGGAGGGAGGAGGGAGGAGGAGGAGGGAGGAGGGAGGAGGAGGAGGGAGGAGGGAGGAGGAGGATGGAGGAGGAGGAGGGAGGAGGGAGGAGGAGGAGGGAGGAGGAAGGAGGAGGAGGGAGGAGGGAGGAGGAGGAGGGAGGAGGAAGGAGGAGGAGGGAGGAGGGAGGAGGAGGAGGGAGGAGGAAGGAAAAGGGAGAATGAGGAGGAGGGAGGAGGAGGATGGAGGAGGAGGAGGGAGGAGGGAGGAGGAGGAGGGAGGAAGGAGGAGGGAGGAGGAGGAGGGAGGAGGAGGAGGGAGGAGGAAGGAGGAGGAGGGAGGAGGGAGGAGGAGGAGGGAGGAGGAGGAGGGAGGAGGGAGGAGGAGGAGGGAGGAGGAAGGAAAAGGGAGAATGAGGAGGAGGGAGGAGGAGGAGGGAGGAGGAAGGAGAAGAAGGAGGAGGAGGGAGGAGGAGGAGGGAGGAGGAGGAGGAGGAGGGAGGAGGGAGGAGGAGGAGGGAGGAGGAGGAGGAGGAGGGAGGAGGGAGGAGGGAGGAGGGAGGAGGAGGAGGGAGGAGGGAGGAGGAGGAGGGAGGAGGGAGGAGGAGGAGGGAGGAGGGAGGAGGAGGAGGGAGGAGGAAGGAAAAGGGAGAATGAGGAGGAGGGAGGAGGAGGAGGGAGGAGGAAGGAGGAAGGAGGAGGAGGGAGGAGGATGGAAAAGGGAGAATGAGGAGGAGGGAGGAGGAGGAGGGAGGAGGGAGGAGGAGGAGGGAGGAGGGGAGGGAGGAGGGAGGAGGAGGAGGAGGAGGGAGGAGGAGGAGGAGGAGGAGGAGGGAGGAGGAGGAGGAGGAGGAGGAGGGAGGAGGAAGGAGAAGGAGAGGAGGGAGGAGGGAGGAGGAGGAGGGAGGAGGAGGAGGGAGGAGGGAGGAGGAGGAGGGAGGAGGAAGGAGAAGAAGGAGGAGGGAGGAGGATGGAAGAGGGAGAAGGAGGAGGAGGGAGGAGGGTACTTGACAGTGGCAGGGGAGAGCTGAGAGCTGGGCAGGCCTAGGGTGCAGGGCCCTGGTGTTGCTGTAACCTCCGAGTAGAGCACCAGTCTGTCCTTCCTTCCTCTGGAGTTCAGGGGAGACACAGGGGCTCCGAGTGGCCTTGGGGCAGGCAGGGCTGGGCTGGTGTGGCAACCACTGCTCCTCCCACCAGGGACCACTCTGGGGAGGCCCCCCAGGTTCCAAGGGCATGGAGAGGTCCTGCTAGGACCTAACGGAGCTGCAGGTTGGGCACAGCCTGGAGCGTCCCTGCCATCCCGGGAAGGCTCCTCGCTGACCTGGGGAAAGCAGAGGCAGCCCAGTCTGTGGCCACCTCCATCCAGGCCAGGTAGGGACAGGGCCGCCAGGAGACAGAAGCAAAGGCAGAGAGGACCTGGCTGCTCTGTCCATCTCTGTGTTGGCCAGGCCCAGACAGACCCTCCGCCACCCAGGGGTCCCACTGCAGGTCCAGGCAGATGGTGCCCCCCACTCTTGCACCCTCCAGGGCAGCTGGGCAGACGCAAAGGCCATCCCAGACCAGCTCTGAATAACCAAAAACAAATAGGAATCATTCTTCACTTCCCTCAAGAAGCAGCTGCTAGAGAACTCTGGACCTACATGGAGCCAAAACCTCCCAGCCGGGCCCCACCTGCACTGTGGCCCACTGTCCTTGCCGCCTGGACTCAGCACTCCCCTGGCAATGCCCAGCTGCATGGGGAGATGCCACATGGAGGGAGCAGCGCCTTGTGGTTGCAGAGGGGAGGCAGCAGGGAGGTTGGGTGGCTGCACGGAGCATGGGTTGGTGGTCATGGGCTGCCTGGAGGAGGTGGCTCCTCACCTAGCCAGCTGGTTTAGCCCCAGGTCTGTGCTCTCAGCATCTGAACCCACTTTTCAGCTGTAGCCTCACCCTGTGCTGGTCGCCCACAGGTCACCCTGAGCTGGGCTGCAAAGCTCAACTCCAGGTGTGAAGCTTGGGATGGGGCAGGCACTGGGATGCTTCTGGAGACTGTGTGAGGGCAGTGCCACTCCGGGAATAAACCCACACGCTGGGCATGCTCGAGACCCCCTGCAGGAGGTCCACAACCCTGGGACTTGCAAATGCGTCCCCCCACATGGCAGAAGCAGAGGGACCACAGTGAGAAGCTATGCCGGGGGCTGAGATCAATGGAGGACCCAGAGTCTCTCCCCCTGCACATGCCCTGTGGTCACACTGTGCCCAGTTTAAAAGCTCACAGGCTCTTCCAGGAGCAGGGAGGGCCAGCCCCCCGGACTGTGTGGAAAGGGGCTGCCATGCCTTGGTGCTCAGCTCAGGGTCCAGACACCTGGAGGATGACGACGATGCCGGCACAGCACGCAGGACGCAGGGGCCGCGGTGGTCATCGCAGCACCACACCTTGGCGACAGGACACCTGGCAGAGGCAGTGAAGCCGAGTGACGGGGAAATCACAACTGCCACGGCCTGCCTATGGGAACCGCCTGGGGGCCGTGCCCGAGGCTGAGGGCCCAGGCAGGCGGTTGGCCTGTGACCCCAGAGGTCTCCTTGACAGCGCCCGTGGCTTTGTGGTCAGAGGACCTTTTTGGAGAAGCATTTGGTGCTGTTGGTTCCAGGGCAGTTTCTGGGGGGCTTGGGGGTGGGTGCAGAGGGACGGCTCCCATGGGGCACAGGGCTGGGGGCACAGAGCTGGGAGCATGGGGAGCCATCAGGCACCTGCTCATGTGGGTGGGGTGCCCTCTGCTGGTGGAGGTGGGCACAGCGGCTGGCTGGGTGCTGCAGGCGGGTGGAGGGGCTGCGCTGTGTGTGGCCCACAGGAGCTGGGGAGCGCGTGGAATGCGGGGCGGGGGGGCAGTGTTCTGGCCACACTGGTCAGAGCTGTCTCCAGTTGCTCCCAGGAGCCACCTCCACCTGCTGGCTCTGGGGGACTCACCCTTTTGGGGACACTTGATATCTAAGGATGGGAGTCCTAGGAAAAGGGTTACCTTGGCCACCTTGGTCTCTTTCCTAAGAGATGGACTCAGCATTGATGATGCCATTGCCCAGAGCCGCCAGTCAAGCCACTGGTGGGGAATGGCATGGCCGAGGCGCTCCGGGGTGTCAAAGATATTTTCAGGGCCCTGATCGTGCTGGGTCCCAGGCACGCCCCCGGGCTGCCACTCTGGAATCTGGGTGGGAAGGGCCTCTCCTAGACCCCCTTGGCGGGTGCCTGTCATCCACACGAGGCTCAGCCTTGCAGGCTCCACGCCAGCAGGACCATCACCACCTCCACCAGGGGCATTCCCCCCTGTCACGGGGCCTCTGCTGCTACCCAGCCTTCTGTGCCCTTGCCAATAGCACAGCCTCCCTGGAGGACGGGAGCCACAGACAGGGCCAGATGACCAGGAGAGAAGGTGCCCTGAGACCTCTGTGTGCCACACCACTCCCTTCGGGGACGCCCAGGTGCTATTCCTCCACCCCAGCCCAGTCAGTGGGGAGCCTGCAGCCCACGGCCTCAAGGTGAAGGTTGAGGTCAGCCAGGCCCTGTGGGACCTGCCTCACGTCCGCTCTCGGGTGGAGAAGAAGGGGTCCTGATGGTGCCACCTGGTGATCTGGCACAGGTGGGTCCCTCAGTGAGTGGTGCATGCCCGGACCCTCCAGGCCCCTGCTGGGGGGGGGGTATTGGTATCTCCTGCACTTGGTGGCTGCCCGTGAAGCTGTCCCTCCACTGCCCTCCCTCCCTGGGCACCTGCGACCCACCTGCTGCCCCACTGGGGTGAGCGCTTTCTGAGGCTGACAAGAGTCAAGTGTTGAGGCTGAAATCCACAGTGCTCTGGGCTCTGAGGAGGCTGCATCCCAGAGGCTGAGGTGGGCAGGGTGGGGTGGTCCTGGCTCAGGCTGCAGCAGGGAAGCCCATCCCAAAAGGGAGGCTGGCTGGGAACCTGGGGCTGGCTAGAGAACTTAGGCGGCACCTGAGGCAAACTACCCGGCCTCAGTTTCCCCTTCAATCAATCACTTGCCTTTTACACCCGATGTCTGCCTCACCATCGGTGTGGGCATAGGGTTGGCAAGCCTGCCTGCACTGAGATCCCCCAGAGACCACAGCATCACTGTCTATACTCTGAGGCCAGGGATTGGCCGGGATGCTGGCCCCATCCAGGCACCTCCAAGGGGCCGCAGAGACTGAGCAGCGCAGCCAGGCCACAGGTGCAGTGGACTTGAGCTAGACCAGGCCGTCCACAGGGGCAGAGGACGAGGGCCCTGGCCCAGCAGCACTGCACAGAGGCTCTGTGGACCAGGGGGTCCCCGGGGAAATGTCTGGAAGTGCTGAAGAGCCCACAGGGAGGTGGACTGGATGGCCCAGACCCTGAGGCAGCTTCCTTCAGACAGTGCCATGCCCAGGAAATGATGGCCTCTTGGCTGTCACCAGGACAGGGCTCCCCTTGTGGTTTGTCCATGCGTGTCTCACTGGCTCCCAGTGTCACCGTCACCAGCCAAGCACTGTGATTGCTGTGAAAATTAACTTACATTTAGAGGCCATCGTGAGGCTATTCTGCGATGCGTCACAAAAGGGGTGTGCCCCCGTGGGACAAGACAGCCTCGGCACAGCCTCCTCTGAGTCCAGACTCAGGGGCACGCCCTGCTGAGAGGGCCAGGGGCCAGGGGCTTGGCCACCCACCGCTGTGCCCAGGCTCCTGACCTGTCCCTCAGCCCCGACAGGCCCCCGGCACAGGGTGTGGCTTCTTCACCTGGGAAAGCTCCAGCTTCAACTCTGGCTGCTCAAAGCCAGAAGAACCTCTGGCCCCTACACCTTCCTCTGAGTCTCCTCCCGGCCCTATTTAGCAAATGGTCATGCAGGTAAATTCATGTGACTCGGTTAAGTCCCTTCTGTAGGAAGAAGTCACTGTGTCCCCTCTAGCAGCCGCCTGGGTCTGTCTGCAAGCCCTGCAGGGGCCGCTCCAGAATGACCCACCTTCAGCGCCCCGCCCCCACATCCCAGCGGCCGTGCAGAGGCGCGATGCCGGGAAGTGTCAGCAGGTGGCGGCGCTGCACCGTCCCGCCCATTCCGGGTCCCTGCCAGGATTGCAGGGGGTGGAGCCCAGCGTCCGCCCTGCCCAGCGACCCCAGCCCCCGGGAAGTCCCCGCGCACGGGGCTCTAGGGGCAGCCGCCTTGGACAGGTGCTTAGGGCTCTGTTGTTTGCAGAAGCGTCACCACCAGCAATTTTCTGCACCCTCTGCAGAAAAGAGTATACGGGTGGGGGATGTGATCCAGGAAGGGGAAACCGAGGCACAGGAGATTCCTCCTAACCTGGTCTGAAACCTGGCCTTAAATCTGGGAAGTGACCACGCAGGGCCTGGTGGTTCGGTCTTCCACTGTCCTTCCCGGTGTCCCCCAGTCCCTGGTGCCCGGCCCCGAGCTGGGCTGCGGACACTGGGAAGTGTTCCTTGCCGTGTGCAGTCCTGGGACCTCCTGCCTTGTGCTGGGTGGATCTGCCTAGCCGGGACTGCCAGGGCTGGGGTGCTGGAAACATTCAAGTTCCTAGGTAGGGCTCAGTCCCCCAGAGCAGAGCTCCAGCCAGTGTTCCAGGGGCAGGAGGCGAGGGGTCAGGCTTCAGCCTTAATGGCCAGGCCTGACTGGGGTCAGGCAGGGGCAGCAGGACTGGCCACTTGGATCCCTCAGACCTCCAGTCCCTCCTTCCCTCCCTCCCAGCTCCACGGCCTCCCAGAGGTCCGCAGCCGGGACACAGGCCTTTCCAGAGCTGACTGGGGGGATCAGGGTCAGGGTGCCCCTTCCTGGTGGGTCCTGCTACACATGGAGAGAGTGGTCTGCCCGAGTGGTACTGGCTCCTGGTGTAGTGTGAGCTCCTGGCTGCGGTGTGGGCGTCTAGGCACAGTGCGAGCTCCCGGGTGCAGCGTGGGCGACAAGGCACAGTGTCAGCTGCTGGATACAGCGTGGGCACCCAGTGCCTGAGGGAGCTGCATGCTGGGTGGCAGCTGTGTCCTTGTGCATGGGGCCAGCAGAGGGTGCCATGCCCCTCTAGGGCAGTGCTGACCACCCAGAGACTGCAGAGCAGGGTCCCTAGGACTAGGCAGGCCCATGCTGGAGCCTCTGCCACTGGAGCCCTGGGGCACCCTTGGCTGGACCCTGACATAGGCTCCCCACCTCCCTACCAGGCCCAGGTGGCTCCAGTGGCCAAGGACCACTCTCCAGTTAGAGTGCATGGCCTTACCCAGAGGGTGAGTGGGGCCACCACTAACATGCACTGCCGTCCTTGGGCTCGGCTCCTGCAGCTGGCTGCAGCTCAGGGTGCTCCCTGCAGGCTGTGCCAGCCAGCTTGGGGGTCTTGACACCCAAGCAGGCCCTGCCCCGCCCAGCACCTGCTCTTCCGCAGGGAGATGCTCCCTTCTTGCCTCCCCTGCCACCTTCCCCTCTGGCCCTGAATATCCTGATTTCTTCCTCCACAGCCAAAGTGCCAGCCAGGGGCCGCCTGTGGGTCCCCACCCACTGACTCACTCATTCGGCAGCGCGGGTGAGCCCGGCCTGTGTGCTGACCCCCCGTGTGCTGCTCCTCCGATGCGCATGGTCTCCCGGGAAGGTTCCTGGAGGCACCATGAGCTGCTCCCCTGCCCAGGATAGGGCCAGCAATGGGGGAAGGGGTAGTCACAAGGTGGTCACCCATTCCCTTGGAGTGCTGCGTTTTGAGGGGGGCCTTGCCTAGTGAAGGGAGTGGCTCGGCTATTTGGGGACAAACCCATCTGAGCCTGGAGCACAGTCTGGAGCAGCCAGAGCCTGGGAGGTGCTGGGGAAGTGGCCTTCGCAGCTGACCCCATCCAGGCCTCAGCCAGCCCCCAGCCCTGTATGCTCCAGGCCAGCTGGGCTGAGAACATGCCCTGAGCTCTTAGAGGGCACAGGAGGGGCCAACGTCGGCCTGGCTTAGAGTGGGCTGCACTGCCTGGTGGGCCTTCCCCTTGTCCTGCCTGTTTCCTGGACTCAGTTCCCTTGTCTGCAAACTGTAGATCTGATCTGGACTTGCCCAGAGAGTCTAAGATGCTCAGACTCCAAGGATCATGCCCCAATCAGCCAGGGGCCACCCTTCATTTCCTCGGGCCAGGCCTTGTAAAGTGCGGGCCCCTCTGAGGACCTCCAGGGAGTTGATCCACCTGACCAGGGGACTGTGCCCTGGGCTTCGGAACATGCAGGGGCCCCAGTGGTCAGCCCTCCCCCCAGCTGGCCCAGGTCCATGTCCAGTGACCTGAGGGCCCCTCAGAGTCTGTGCTGGCTGGACACATTCCTGCCATCCCTCGCTGAGCTTCGGGGTCCTAGGACCAAGCCTCCTTGACGATGAGCAAGACCTTTAGGTGGTTTCTGTGCCCTCAAGGAGGGGGCATGTGCAGAGGAAGGGAAAGGAGAGAAGAGTGGGGGTCTGGGGGACACAGGCCTGGACTGCAGGTTCAGAGTGGCTGACATGAGGGTAGGGGGCCTCTCAGGGAAACCCCGGTGTGACCACCCCAGTCCACACTCTCCCTTCACAGAGGCCATGCCTCAAAACTCACAGGATAGGACAGAGGCCTCAGTTTGGGGCCAAGGTTGCCCCTTCCCACCAGCAGAGGCCTGGGGAGTCCCTCCCCATGCACAGACCCCCAAATGCTCAAAGCCTGCCCTATCTGCTTTCTTCTGTTACCTTCTCCAGGGTCCATGGAGGGGGCTGGGCTGGCAGGGCCCCGGGCAGGGAGGGGTGGGGTGGGGGTGCCTCTGAGCATGGGGAGGGCAGCAGCCATGGCCAGGTTGGGGTGGGGCCTGGGGCGTCTCCAGCCCGCCAGGGCTTTGAAATGGACATCAGTGAGGATCAGGCAATGGGGAGCCAGTGCCCACCGACTCCCTCAGGAGCTCCCCAGCGAAGGAGCCAGGCCCGAGGCTGCCGGTGGGGAGTGGCTCCAGGGTGAGACTCACCTGCGGGGGGGCTCCACCAACTCCCCGGGCACCCCCATCCCCAGCAGCCCTGCATCCTCCCATTACCCGGGAAAGACCAGCCTGGCGCCACGGACCTGCATGGGCACACTGGCTCCGGGTCAAAGTCGGGCATGAATGTTTCATGAGCGGCACCAGAAAGAATGTACTTGTTTAGAAAGACAACGTGAATATTTTATAGACTGAAGCCCAGCCCGGTTTAAAGAGGGGATCCACACTGGGGGGGGCTGGCTTTCCCGGCACCTCGTGCTGAAGGCTGGAGTGGCATGTGGGGCACACAGCTGGTGCCCGCTCCGGCTGCAGCCCCCAGCCCACCGACCCCACCTGTCCTCACCACAGTCCCTTTGGGCCCCACACCTGCCTTCCCAGAGCCTCCCGCTGCTCTAGGGGAGTAAACGGAAGCTGGGTTCCCCAGAACAGACAGAACCTTCCAGGGCCAGGGCCTTCTACTTCCTTGCTCCACCTCCTGGGCTCTGTTCCCCATTTCTCCTCCCAAATGGAAGTTGCTTTTTGGATTTTTACATCTTCCATAATGAATAGCTTTTCTAGTACTTAATTTTATTAAAATTTATCATTATTTTAAAAACCAAAAGCCCAAGACAAAGACCTGAGTCCCATAGGAAGTGCTGGGGCAAGGGTGGGCAGGACCAGGCAGGGGCTGGGGCAAGGGTGGGAGGGGCCGGGCAGGGCTGGGTGAGTTGGGCGGGGCCAGGCAGGGTTGGGGCGAGGTGGGCGGAGCTTGGTTTGGGCGGGGGAGAGGTGGGCGGGACCAGCCACTGTTGGGGTGGGCGGGGCCAAGCGGGGTTGGGGCGAGGTGGGCGGGGCCAGCCACAGTTGGGGTGAGGTGGGCGGGGCCATCCAGGGCTGGGCTCCCTCAGGCCTGGGAGGGGCTGAGGCCCCTGGGGTGGGGGGCAGCCTGCTTTGGGAGAGGGACCCTCCTTCTTCTCAGCGGGGTCTTCTCTTTTCCTCCTTTGTGGTTAGAATTAATTCTGTTAACTTGTTAGTCCCGGCTGTTGGGGCTGGTTTTCCCTCATTCTCCCGGTGTCTGAGCCTGAAGCCGTCACTTACGTTGTATTTTAATTAGGAATTTTGACAGGTGATTTGTTTTCTGCCTCAGCGAGGGAAGCGGCCATTAGCCTTCCAGAGATAAGGGGCTGTGCCTCTGGGGACCCCCAGGCTCTAGGCCTGCCTAGGGCCAGCGGCAGTGGGCGGAGAGGATCCTCTCTGCTTGGGTCAGCCGACCTGGCCTCCTAGGCTCACCCGCTGCCCCTTGAGGGCCCAGGGCCGCCATTCCCAGCTGCGGGCTCCAAAGGCTGCATTCCTGAAACCCTGACAGCCACCTGTTCACACAGGCCCGGCCCAGAACTGGCTTTTCCAGCCGACTGTGAGGCCTGATCTCCCACAGGAGCTGCCTCAGCCAGGTCCCGGCCGCTGGAGTGTGGAGGCCGTGGGCACCTGGCAGCAGGGGCGCTGGGGTGCTGGGCTGCAAGGAGAAGGCGTTCTCCTGGTCTGGGTTTGGCCTTGAAGAAAAATGGGAAAGGTGCTTCTTGCCTGAGGTTTCCGTAGGAACAGGAAGCTGAGGGCCTGAGTGTGTGCGTGTGTGTGTGCGTGTGTGTGTGTGTGTGTGTGTGTGTGTGGAGTTATCCTGGGTGCCTGTGGGCTTTTGCGAGGTGGGGAAGTGGGTGGGAGGGAGAGTTGGATTCCGAGAGGAAAGGAGGGAAGGGGAGAGAAGAGAGAGGACGCTGCACACATTGAGGGGGTCCGACTGGGAGCCCCCCACCCTGTCAGGGAAAAGCCCAGTGGACCTCACCCTGCCAGGCCTTGCCTGAAGCTCCTGGGCGCCCACAGCCAGGCCCTCAATGTGACCAGGGCTGGGCTTAGCCCGGCTTCCCCAGGGCCCCGCTGCGACCCGATCTGCAGTCCCTTCAGCCCTGGGTCTGGGTCACCTGGAGGCTCTGAGAACCTGTGCTGCACCGCTGACTGGGGCAGCCTCCATAGGCCCCAGGGCTGGCTTCTGGGCCTATGGGTAACCTCTGCTGCTGGAGTGAGAAGCCCTCGGCCCAGTCCCCGGGTCTCTGGCCATCAGGGCCCAGAACCACTTCCGGATGACCCTTGGATTCAAAGCTGAGGCAAGGGGACTTTTCAGGAAGTCCCAGCCGCTGCAGTCCCAGGCAGAATCCCACAGATGGGCCTGGTGCTACTCTGCCAGAGGCTGGGCTCCGGGGCTCCCGTGGGCCTTTCCCGAGGCCCCCCCTCCACTCACGTGCTGATTCGTGCGCTTCCTGCCCTCCCCACTGCCGCTGCTCCCAGACAGTTTTCCCTCCTCGTGTTGACCCCTGATCTGCCAGTGCCAGGGCACCCCAGAGCCGCACAGAGGGTCCTGCTCAGAGAGCACTGGGCAGCCAGCCCCTCCTCTAGCCCCTCCTCCTGCCCCTCCTCCAGCCTCTCTCCTTCTCCCCCTTCTGCCAGCTCCTGCCCAGCACTTCCTCTGTCCTCCCAGGTCGAAGCAGCAGGGAGCGGAGAGGCCAGCTTATCCAGGCCCTCCCAGTCCTTCCTGCTTCCAGAACACCCAGCACCTGACGCCTCCTCAGCCTTAACCACGTGCAGGGTGCCCAGGCCACAGGCCCCTCCAAGCTGGGGCAGTGCTGGCTGGACTGTGCTGCCCGCCATCCAGCTCAAGGCCCACGGTAGCTCACTGCTAGTGCTCCTACCCTAGGCCTCTCCAAGAAGCTGCTGGAACCTCCCCATACCTCTCTGCAAGTCAAGGGTACCCAGGGCCCACCCTGAGGCCCCTACTTTCCCCTTGTCCTGGGCCCATCACGGGGCTCCTCTGCCCAGAGATCCCGGGTCCAGAGTGGAGGCTCAGCCTCGGGCCACAGGCAGCCCCTGCCCTGGGTATGGGGGCGGGTCACAGCTGCACAGCCTCACCACCCAGCAGCCTACGGAAGGGAGGACAGGGCCCTGTGATGGCGGCCTGCTGTGGAAGGTATCTAGTCCTTTTGGGCATCCCCTACCCCCATCTAGGTCCCCAGGTACTTGCAGGAAAGAGGGGAGCACAGCCTTCTGTGAGGGGCCACCCAAGTCCTGGCCAAGGTGCCCGCCACCCTGGGGCTCCACAGTCCAGGCAGCCACCTCTTCAGTCTCTGCCCTTAATGTGGAGCAGAGTGGATGGAAGGATTCCCTCCTCTGACCAGCCGGGCAGGCAGGGAAACCCAGGCATGAGAGCCCAGGGCCCGGTGGCCTTGGCTGCAGGGAACTGGCTCTGCGGAGGTCTCTCAGCAGGACCCCAGGGTACAAGGCAGTTTGTGCCTCCACTTCTCCCCTGATTGTGGGCACCGGGACGGGGCTCCAGGCACCAGCAAGACCAACGTCAAAGGGCAACTCAGCAACCAACCTGCCACCAGGACCCACCCCTCTGCCCTCCCAGACCCCTGGTCATGCGTCCAGCATGCTCCCAGGGAGGGCATGCCAGGCGCTGGG
Organism: Callithrix jacchus; assembly: GCF_049354715.1. Taxonomy (NCBI): domain Eukaryota; kingdom Metazoa; phylum Chordata; class Mammalia; order Primates; family Cebidae; genus Callithrix; species Callithrix jacchus. The sequence continues at coordinate 125,765,916 of NC_133513.1, read as the reverse complement.
TCCAATCATTAGGCGCATTCGACTAAGGTGCCTTCTTCCCATAGGCACCCACGGGCTCAGCTCTTTCCAAAACGCCACATTTAAACAACTGCAGGATGATGGAAAGGGCCTCATGCCCAGCCCCTGCTGCTCCTCCCAGCCCCAGCCTCAGCCTCCTGTGGCTGGAGCTCCGCCCACCCGCACAGCCCACTCCATCCCCAGTCCCATAAGCAAGACTACCTGAGGCCATTCGGTGCTTCCTGAGAGTTTGGGAAAATCAGGGGAACTATGGCAAATGGCAACAATTTTAAAGCAAACCAGGCATCGGCCTTTGCCATCCTCAAGCCATGGCCACCCCCGCCCAGGACGGAGCTCCAGCCACGGCACACCCCCCAGGGCTGCCCTGCAGTAGAGTCTCCTGAGGGGAAACTCAACGTTTCAGCTACTTTCTACGCAGAGAGCCCTCCTGCATCCCTCCCGTTCCCGGTGGATGGGGCCTTTCCTGCCTGCCTGGCATCCAGGAAATAACTGGCTGAGCCTCTCTGCATGTCCGGCACAGCACGGGGCCCAGAGGCTGGAACCCCTGGAGGCACCCTGCATTGAGGGTGGAGTTGCAAAATTCCCGTCCCCTGGGCCCAGCCCCCCAACTAGAGGAGCCCAGAGGATGAACTGAATTCTTTCAGGAATGGGAGATGCCCGTGTGGCTGAGGGGGAGCTGGAGCTGGGGCTGGGGCTGGGGCTGGGGCTGGGGCTGGGGCTGGGACTGGGGCCTGACCCTCCATCATTTGCTGGACTCATGATCAGAAATGGGAGAATCTCAGGACAGGCCCCCGGGGCCTTTGGGATGGCAGGCCTGGGGCTGGCCCTCTCTGCAGACGACACCTTGGGGTCTGCTCTCACCTGCTTCCCCCGGTCCCAGTGTTAGCTTCACCTGGGGGCGTTAGCAAGGCCTGTTCTCTTGTCCCATCCGTGTCTTTGTGGGGTTGGCCCTGCTCCCCTAGGAGGGTGGGTCTGCAGGAGGGAAGCCCTTGTCGTCCCTAGAGACCTCAGGACCCCACAGGGAGTGGGCAGGGAGCCTTGAGGGTCTGGAGGTGGGGAATCCAGAGAGGCAGGAAGCCAGGGAGCCCTGAGAAGAAGGGAGGGGAGTGAGAAGGGAGGGAGGGAGGGAGTGGGGAGGTGAGTAAGGGGTGAGGGGGTGAGGGGGGAGTGGAGTGTGGGGACGGGAGGGGTGAGGCAGGAAGCCAGGGAACCCTGAGGAGAATGGGAGGGCGTGAAGGGGGAGGGGACGTGGGGGAAGGGGCATGAGGGGGAGGGGAAGGGGTGAGGGAAGTGGGGGTTGAGAGAAGAGGAGCCCCGCAGATGCCCCAGCTGCTGTTTGGGCGCTGGACATCCCCCCTCCCTGTCAGACCTCGCTCTAGTCAGAGACCAGTGGCGCCCACCTCCCTTAGCTGAGCTCACCAACGGCTCAGAAATATTCATTTAAAAAGTAAAGGGGACGCGCAGCCTCCATGCCTGTAATCCCAGCACTTTGGGAGGCTAGGGCGGGCGGATCACGAGGTCAAGAGATTGAGACCATCCTGGCCAACATGGTGAAAACCCATCTCCACTAAAAGTACAAAAAATTGCTGGATGAGGTGGCACATGCCTGTCTGTAGTCCAGCTACTCGGGAGGCTGAAGCAGGAGAATCGCTTCACCCGGGACTCAGGTTGCAGTGAGCTGAGATCGTGCCACTGCACTCCAGCCTGGCCGCAGAGTAAGATTCTGTCTCAAAAAAAATAGTAAAGCCAACTCATTGCTGACACTGCAATTTATTTTTGTATTGAAAAGTTTCAGTCCTTAGAGGACGAGGCCTAAGGAGCCACGGCCCAGGCACAGCAGTGGTGAGGTGAGGGTGGCACCGTCCCCATCGGGGCATGCAGTGTCCTCTGGGCCTGGATCCGCTGCCCCTGTGGCCCTGTGGTCAGCCCCGGGGGCCTCAGATCGGAAGGAGGAAGTGTGGTCCTGCTCTGCCTGCCGGCTGGGGGCCCACAGGGCGGCGCCACCTTGTGAAGTCCCCCACGTGGCTTCCTTCATTTTTTGTCAAGTTCCCTGGTCCTTTCCCTTCTTTTTAAACATTTTATTATGGACGTGTCCGACCCCACACAAGGAAGAGACAAGCACCTCATGCCGGCCGTCCTGTTCCACCCCCGCATTCTACTGTCCCTTGCTCTGTGACCGTTTCCGGTCGTCTCTACGGGATCACGAGGCCCCTGCACTGAGGTCTTTCTCCTTTCTTCTTTCCCCAGCACCCCTGCTCCTTGCTGCATTTGGAAAGAACCTAAATGTCCTCCTTCCCGAGACTGGTTAAACATCTGCTTATGATCCTGTGGTAAGTGGCGCCTCCTTTGGGTTAAGAACACACACGCACACATATGCGTGCACACACGCATTCATATACACACGTGTGCACACACATGCACGTATACACAGGCACACTCACGCACACATGCATACACAAAGGCACACTCATACGCACATGCACACTCAGATGCACATACATGCACACTCATACACAAATGCACCTGTGCACATGCACACACAAATGCATACATACACTGGTGCACTCATACACAAATGCATACACAAAGGCACACTCATACGCACATGCACACTCAGATGCACATACATGCACACTCATACACAAATGCACACACACGTGCACACACACACGTGCACATGCACACATGCACACTCATACACAAATGCACCTGTGCACATGCACACACAAATGCATACATACACTGGTGCACTCATACACAAATGCACACACATGCGCACACATATACATGCACACGCGTGTGCACACACGTACACTAACATACATGCACTCCTACACTCACATGTACACATGTGCACACATGCGCACACCACATGCACACTCATGCACATGCATGCACACGCACACTCACACATACACACACGCACACCTACAATCCCATGCGCACGCATCTGCCAACAGCCCTGAGAAGGGGCCCTGGGTTAACTGGAGCTGCCCCTGAGTGTGTGAGGGAGGGTCTGGGTTAGGACACCGTGCTTGGATGTCAGTATTTTGTAATTCTGTAAATAGAGTGGATTAATTTTGTAATAAGAAAATAAGCTTAAAAAAGAAAAAGAAATCTAGGATCAGGAGGATTAGGGGTTTTACCCACTTTCATTTTAAATTCCATTTCTGCTCTCAATTTTTGGTAATGGTTTCACGGTCTTTTCAGTTGCTCACGTGAGTGTTTCTAGCCACCAGCTCACGTTTCTAGAATCTGTTCCTTTGGCTGGGCCAGTTGTGATCCCCTCTGTTCCAGCCTTTGCCTGGGGAGCGCATTAGGCAGCCAGGACCCTGGGCCACTTTACCCCACCAGGATGGCAGGACTGAAGAGGCCGCTGACGTGAGTGTGGGGAGAAGTGGAGATGAGCTCACCCTGGCTTAAAGTGGGGCATTGCCAGACACCCCAAAGGTGGGGCAGGAGTGGGGTGCATGTCTTGCCAGGCTGAAGACTGGAGGACCAGAGGCTGGGCTCAGGGAGAGACTCCTGGGCTGAGGGGTGTCCGTGCAGTTCAGGGAGAGGCTCCTGGGTTGGTGGGTTCAGGGAGGGGTTCTTGGGTTAAAGGGGTGTCCTTGGGGTTCAGGGAGAGGCTCCTGGGTTGAGGGGTGTCTGTGGGGTTCAGGGAGAGGCTCCTGGGTTGGTGGGTTCAGGGAGGGGCTCTTGGATTGAGGGGTGGCCGTGGGGTTCAGGAAGTGCTGCCCCAGCCTTTTCTGTGCTACTTGAGTTCTCCCTCTATGAGTATATTTTGATGAAAATTAAAATTAGAACATGGAACCCCCTTTCTCTTCTGCTTGCCTTGCGGGCACACATGCTGGGAGCTGGCTGAGTCATCCCTGCCCTGCTGGCAGCGTACTGCAGGTCGATTTGAGAGGCCTGGCACCTGCCAGGCAACCACCCCCAGCCCTGAGCCATCTTTGAGGAACAGGGCCCCGAGCCCTGCAAAGACGCTTGGCACTGGGCATCACTCAGCCCACATGAGGGACCCATGTAGTGGAGGTGCAGAGGGTAGGGGTTCCTGAGAGCCAGGGTCTGCACCTCAGTGGCAGCTGGGGTCATGGAGAGGGTGGCTCAGGGGTGCTACAGAGGGGGCTGTGGGCCGAGGTTCCGCGTGTTGGGGGATGAGGGTGATGTGGGGTGAGGGCAGTGCTCCTGCTGTTCTGGGAGTGCCCCTTGTGGTGGGGTGGGAAGAAAGGCCCCGTCTCCTGCCCTCACTTCTTGGCTCTCCTGACCCATCCATGGGCAGTGTGTGTGGGGCTAGGCTACTAGACAGGGAACAGTGCCCAGGATGCACCTGCCCCAGGCGGGGTGTGCTCTTAGGGAGGGCGAGGAGTCCCAGCCTTTCGGCCTAAGTTGGGAAAGGCCTTCAGTGAGATTTTGGAGGGGCTGGGAGGGGCACCCACCCTCTAGTGAGCATGGGGGCTGAGCCCAGGAGAGAAGAAGGCCACAGCAGGGCCGGTGACCCGGCCTCAGGGGCAGCGTGGCTGCCAGAGGCTCACATCAGCTTGGTTTCTCCAGCCCTGGGCACTATCCGGGCGCTCGGTCCTCATCTGCTGCATCAGGCAGGGCAGAGAAAGCTTCTTCAGTGGGGAAGGCTCTCACATCCAGGGGTCCCAGAGACCGAGAAATACTCCCTGTCGCCCCTGGACACCAGGAGGGGACTGTAGGACTGCATCCCCCCAGCTCTCCAGAAGCCTCTCCACAACCCTCCCCAGCCACTGCCTCCTGCCCAGCCCCTGCAGCCCAGGCCCTCAAGGCCAGGGTCATGGAGGAGGACATGGTGACCCCTGCAGACAGCTGCAGACTGGACAGTGAGTGTTCAGGAGACAGCAGGCCAGCGGAGGGGAGAGGAGGGGGAGGAGGAAGGCTCTGGTGTCCGGCAAACACACAGAGTTTGGGGCCATGATCAGACTTCGCCCTCCTGGCCCTGGCCCCAGCACCTGGGGTGGCGGCAGAGAAGGGAAAGAGGGCCAAAGGGAGGGGGCTTCTCTGTCACTTATGGGGGCACCTCTCCCATAGGGCCTGCTGGGCAGGACAGGCTGGTAACCCCATTCCCCACCTGGACTCTGTCCACGCTGTCATGTGCTGTGAATGTGGGTACCGGCAGGGACAGAACCCCCTGCAACGGCAATGCTGCATGGGGAGGAAGGAGCTTGTCCCACTGGGTGAGGCTGAGTCCTGAGGACGGAGGACAGCCCTGTCAGATCTGCCACAGTGGAGAGGGGAGCTGGGAGGGAAGAAACAGAGGCTGCTGGTGCCAGGGAATGCCCATCTCCTTCCTCTTCATCACAGAGGCTTAGTTCTGATGGGTTTGGGGGTGGGAGGGTGAAACCAATCTCCCAGCTTCCCTCACAGACAGGGCCACAAGGCAGTGACCTCAGTGTTAGCAGGACTGCCCAGTGGAATTCCAGGGAATATATAGAACATGCGTGCATAGAGTGTATACAGGGTGTGTATATTGCATGCCTGTACATTCTACAGAGAGTATATGCGTAATGTGTATACACACTGTGTATATGTAGTGTACGTGTATATAGTACATGTATACATAATGTCAACGTGCACAGAGAGAGCATGCAAGAGAGATTTACTGTAAGGAACTGGCTTATGTGGTTGTGGCAGCTGCTCGTCTGACACCTGCGGGTGGGCAGGCTGGAGACGGAGGGAAAGTGGCTGCTGCCCCTCATGTTTGAAGGCAGGACTTCCTCTTCCTCCAGGACCGCTGTCCGGGGGCAGGGCTTCCTCTTCCTTGGGGACCGCTGTCCGGGGGCAGGACTTCCTCTTCCTCCGGGACCGCTGTGTTTTTCTCTTGAGACCTTGGACTGCTGGGAAGAGGCCACAGTATGGCCAGTACTCTGCTCCACCCAGTCTCCTGATTGACATCCACACTGGTGTCTGACCATATGGCTGGGACCATGGCCTGGTCAAGCTGCTGCTATGGTCTCAATGTTGGTGTCATCCCCAAATTCATTTGTGAGAACTTAAGCCTGGCCGAGCACAGTGGCTCACACCTCTAATCCCAGCGCTTTGGGAGGCCGAGGTGGCTGGATCATGAGGTCAGGAGTTCGAGACCATCCTGGCCAACATGGTGAAACCCCATCTCTACTAAATATACAAAACATTAGCCAGGCGTGGTGGTGCGAACCTGTAATCCCAGCGACTTGGGACGCTGAGATAGGAGAATCACTTGACCCTGGGAGGCAGAGGTTGCAGTGAGCTGAGATCATGCCACAGCACTCCAGCCTGTCGCCAAGACTCTATCTCAAAAAAAACAAAGAACTTCAGCGCCAGCAGGATGGCATCACTGGGGGCTCTGGGAGGTGTGGAGGCTGTGAATGGGGCCAGCAGCCTCATAAGAGACTTGGGTGGTCCTGGTTTCCCTTCCCCACCCTCCCGACCCTGACACTGGGTGAGGACACAGCAAGAAGTCGCCGTCCTGGGAGCAGAGAGCAGAGAGCGGCGCTCACCAGATGCTGAATCTGCTGGGGCCTTGGTCTTGGACCTCCCAGCCTCTAGAACTGAGCAATGAATTTCTGGGCACAAATTGCCCCATCTGAGGTATTTTGTTTTAGCAGCAGGAACAGACGAAGATGACCTTCAAGGCCCTTCTCAGGTTGCCTCGGGTCTCAAGGATGGGGATGGTCAGCTGGGGCTGCCCGAGCTACATGTGGTCAAGGGAGCATGATGTGGGCAGGGAAGACCAGGGCCCGCCTCCCTCTTCACCCAGTGCACCCACAGCGTGGGGACAGGGACCCAGACACTGCCGGGGCCTCCCTCCCGGGAGAGGCTGCTGCTGAAGCTTGCAGGCTGGCCACCACCTGGCTTTGTGGTCTGTTATGCCCCAGCCTCGTGACCAGGGTGGTGACATTTCTTTGAACAAAGACCAGTCTCCACCACCAAAGTCATCTCTCTGCTGTTGCTTCCAGAACCAAAGAAAGGTTGGCTTCCGGAGCAGGTGGAATCAGCGCTTGATGAGACTGTGTCACGACTGCGCCACGACTGTCCCCTGGCCGGTGCTCCCGTGAACCGGGGCCTGGCAAGCTCCTTCACTGGAGACTTCCAGCCGGAAAGCGGACTCCCCCAGCCTCTTGTTTCAGTTCCCGCTCTGTGAGGCATGAAGGGAGGGGCCCTGGACACCTGCAGACAAATGGTATCCCAGGTGTAAGGGGGGTGCCTGGGGCCGCCCACTTGGCCAGCATGGGGCCAAGGTGGGTGAGGGCGCGGGCTGCAGCCTGCACCCAGCTCCAGGCCCCCCGGGGGAGGCGCTGCAAAGCTGCTCATTCTCCTCAGCCTCGAGCTGACCTCGTCTGTGTCTTCAGTACGTTGTTAGCTTAAAGGGGAAAGCTTCTTGCTTGAAATGTGAACTGGGTGCATTCTGCTGGTTTTAATGCTTTCATCTGCCTGTGAAGGCAGCCACAGCAGACATATTCTAACCAGCCAAGAGGGGAACCTCTACCTCGGATCAAACTTGTCAATGTGCTGTGTCTCTCCAGGTCACTGTCCCTGGGGCGTGGGCGTGGGGAGGCAGGGGAGGGGGCAAAGCTGGCCCGGTGGGACGAAGGCCGCCAGGTCTGGTCATTGCCCGCTCCCGTCTCTCCTCATCCCTCTCGCCCCGGCCAGGTCCCGACCCCCTTCCTGCTGGGGGAGGGTGGACTTGGCGGCCTCTGCTGGGCACAGGGTGGTGCCACGTCTGCCGCCTAAACGGCCTGCTCCGGAGCATGCCTGGGGTGGTGTGCGCCTCCAGCACTGCGGGCCCGCAGAGCGTCCCAGCCCTGCCGCTGGGTGATTGTTCCCCTGCCCTTGGGGCTAGGGCAGCCAGGTCCTTTGGGGGCTCTGCTGGCAGTGCCCAGACCTGTGGGAGCTGAGCCCCTCCTGACCTGGCCCCCTGCTACGTGGCTTCCCCTGGGCCTGCAGGGCGGGAGCCTCCGGGCTGCTTCTCCTGGGGGCCCGCGTTGTCACAGGGTGGACACAAAGCGATGCTTTGTAGCCACCTGGGCTTGACTTGGCCGCCTCCACACTCGGCCTCCTCCACACTGTGTTCACCCGGACCTAGCCTGGGCCGGCATGGATGGGGCATGGCTCCCCGTTCTCTGGGTGGCTGGTGAGCCTCTGCACCTGCTCCATCCCCGCCGTGGCCTCCACAGCCGATCCCCAGTCTGCATCACCAAGAAGCTTCCCAGGGCTCTGCCGTGGTACACGCTACAGACCTGCCTGCGACAGCCCCTGCCAGGCCCCCCAGCCCAGCCCTTCTGGACACTCACTCTGGGCCCATCCCCATGGCCAGCAGCCTGCCTGGCAGGGGACCCTGTCTCGAAGGAGCTCCCCGCTGCATCCCTCTCTGAGCAGGATGTGCCCTCTGTGCTCCCTGTCTAGAAACTTACGCCTTCCGAAGTGGCAGCCTCCAAGCTCGTTCTCTGCTCTTTGAGCATCAGCTTGGAGATGGCCTCTTCCAGGGAGTCCTCCCTGATGCTCCAAAATGGACTGGTTCCCTCTTTCATGCCTGAACTGCCCCTCACAGCTGCTCACCCCAACGAAGGCACCAGCCTCTGTGACAAACCAGGAGACTGGGAGAGCAGGGGTGACAGGGCCTGTCCTGGACCATCTCAACTCCCTGGGGCCTCGCACACGGCCTGGGGCCTGGAACTCAGCCAAGAGCTCCACGGGAGCTGATGGCAGAGTGAATGAATGAATGAATGAATGAGTGAGTGAGTGAACAAACGAGGTTCAGGCTCAGGGGTCATTGGAGGCTCCCAGATTTCCAGGCAAGCTGAGACTTTGCCCTGCCTTGGGCCACTCAGACTCTTTGGGGAGGGGCCCTGGGGCCATGAAGCTAGGCAGGAAGGAGCTGCTGCGCCTGTGTGGACCGAGCCTATGTGGACCGAGCCTGTGTGGACTGAGCCTGTGTGAACTGAGCCTGTGTAGACCGAGCCTGTGTAGACCGAGCCTGTGTGGACTGATGGGGGCTTGGGGGCTGTGGGGGACAGCTGTGCCTCACAGACTGACCCTCAGGACGATTCTGTCCTTGGTGCCCCAGGCCTCAGAGTGAAACCCAGCCACTCTGCCTCTCTGGGTCCAGTCCCTGGGCCTGCACCTCCTAGGTGGCCGGCCTGAGCCTCTGGGTGCCCAGGGACCTCAGGGGACAGGAATGGTGGGGAGGGGGAGCCCCTGGGGAGGGGGTGCTAGTGAGCCCCAGGAGGAGGCTGAGCAGGGCTGGTGTGCAGGGGTGAGGTGGAGAGGAAGCTTTGAGGAACTCCCCATGATCGGAAGGCACCATCTTCCTTCTCAGGACCCTCATGCCCTGCCAGGCCTGCCCAGCCCTCAGAGGATCAGAGTACCCTCACGGCTCCGGGCCAGGCCCAAACTCAGCCCGAGTGGTCCCTAAGGGCCTGCTGTCATTGGCTAAGGTGAGTTTGCCTAAAGGCTCAGGGCCCCTGGGGACGGGCTGAGAGCAGCAGCTGTGTTGCCAAGGACACAGCCACTAGGTGCTAGGTAGACAGGTTGCCCACCAGGGACCCTCAGGCCCACAGAAGCACACTCAGGATACATACGTGACACCCAACATGCACACACACTGACACACGTGCACACATATATAGAGACCCCAATACACACTGACACACATGTGCACCCACATGCACACAGAGACAAAATGACACCTCAACACATGCACACATGCACACATGGGCACACATACACAGATATATAGTCACCCCAACACACGCTGACACACAGGTGCACACACATGCACACGGAGACAAAACGACACCTAAACACATGCACACATGCCCACATACACGCAGACACCCCAACATACACTGACAGGCACACATGCACATAGACACAATAACACCACACATGGGCACACGTGCACACATACACAGATGCAGACACCTCAACACACGCTGACACACACATGCATACATGCACACAGACACAGTGACACCTCAACACATGCACACATGTGCACATATACACAGATGCAGACACCCCCAACACACACTAAAACACATGTGCACACATGCACACAGAGACACAACAGCTCAACACATGCACACATGGACACACATGTGCACACACACAGATACACAGATACCCTGTTGGAAACAGACGCTCGGTGCCACAAAGAAAAATCAGCACTGAGACAAAGGATTTTTTAGCAATGCCATTTTTACTTCCTGGACGGCAGGAAGGGTTCTCTCACTAACCATCTTGCCTCAGGAGTGCAATGAACTAAGAAAAACACACAAATTTATCCCATACACATTTGGGGTCCTTCTTCCTGCAGTGTCTGATCTCTGTTGGCTGGAGCCAGACCTCACAATCTAAACTAAAACCTGATTGACTAACAACTCAAACCTTTTCTGAACAGGTAAAAGCCATGGAGAGCTGGGACAGGCCTGTGAGCACGTCCAGCACAGACACCTTGGTTAGAGTACAAGGATAGAATGTGCTGTGTGCCTGGAAGCACGGCATGTCCAACAGCTGCAGAGGACGGGGCATTAGCACACTGACCATTCATATGTTCACACGAAAGGAAAGTTTACAGGGGAACTTTGTACTTCCCACACACCCCAACACATGCAGATGTAGACACACAGACACCCCAACACATGCTGACACACTGCACACAGAGACAATGACACCTCAGCATCTGCACACACACACACACACATGCACACATACATGGATACACAGACACCCCGACACATGGACACGTGTGTGCACACACATGCATATGTAGACACACAGATACCCTAACACACACACTGACACACATGTGCTCACACATTTACACACACAGACACACCCTGGACCCTCAGGCATGTGCCCTACAATGACCTGCAAACACACAGGCTCTCAAGGATACCCCCACATACACACCACCTCATGGACACACAACCCATAAACACACCCCACACCCTCCTGTGCTCTTTCTCACACTCAGGCACACTCCTCCCACCTGGGTGTCCCCCGCCTGCACTTGCTGAAGCCCTGGGGAGCAGGCAGGCAGGTCTGGCAGGCTGCTGCAGTTTCCCTGGAAACGCTGTCACCATGGTGGCTTTGCAGAGCCTGGGGTGCAGCTCCAACCCAGAACCCACCCTGGAACACAGGCAGCCAGTGGGCATGGACTGGACGCAGAAGAAACGCCTGGTGGAGGGCTCAGGTGGGCAGGGGACAGGCCCCGAGAGACACAGTGGGGGCAGGGCAGCTTGCTCTGCAGCTTGGCTGTGCCGTCCCTGCCATTCTGAGACTGGAGGAAATGTGCCCCACCCTGCCCCTGCCTGCCCAGGTCAGCAGTGCCCACAGGCAGAATTGCTTCCTGAGCCCCCTGCTCTCCTAGAGACAACACAGGCCACAGGAGGAAGGAAGGAGCTGGGGAGAAGGTGGGGCCTGCAGCCTGGCTTGCTGGGAGGAGGGGTGGATGGGGACCAAGAGTCAGGAATCCCGGCACAGCCAGGAGGAGCCGATGAGCCAGGGCAAGGGGTTAAGTTGAAGCCTGATCTCCTGGGCAGGGCTCTGTCCTGGGCCTCCGCTGGGCCAGATGAGGGACCGAGTCCCAAGGCCCTGCGTTGGCAGCAGAACCACCTCTGCCCTCCCAGGCACTGTGGAGTGTGGTCCCAGGGCCTCCCCACTGGAATGAAGGCCAGGCAAGGCCAGCAGGTGGGAGAACCAAGGCCCATGCAGGGGCCCATGCTGCCCACAGTTGCCAGGCTGCAGGGACAGAGCATGGGGGCTGCCTCTGGGGCTCTGGGTGGGGCATGAGGCTGTGCTGGGAGGCCCAGACATCAGGGAGGGGGGTGGGTTTGGAATGGGGACTATTAAAGGTCATGGTGGGGAGGACAGCTGACCCCTGTCCTTCTCACAGGGGGTCTCCAGCACACCCTGCTGCCACTGGCCCCTGGGCCTGGAGCCAGACTCCATGGTAGAGAGGGTGGTGGGACAGTTAGAGGCTGAGCTGCTGGACGCAGGTTGACATTTGAAGCCTGGCCTGATGGAGCTGGGCTTTCCCTCGGGCACCGGACTGGACAGGCCACCCAGCTCCTGGCTCTGCTTCCCTCCTGCATCTGGTGCCGGGACTGATGGATGGTCAGGGTGCCTGCTCTGAGCTAAGGCCTGACTGGCCCTGAATTCTGGGACCCACGCAGAGGGAAGGGACATCTGTGGTCCTTGGAGGAAGGAGTCGAAACAATTGGGGCAGAAAATGGGATGAGTGGGCGCGAGCGGCATAGCCTGGCTGAGAATGCCTGGGGATGAGGAGTGAGCAGAAACCCTGTACAGCGGCTCCGGCTTGGACTGAAGCCCGCCAGGGTACACGCCAAGGGCTGGTAGAGTGCCCAAGGCCACGCTACTGAGGCTCCCTGTCCTCCAAGCCCGGCTGGAGCCCTCCTATCTCTCCAGAGCCTGTGTGTTCATCCATACACTCCCCGTTTCCCAAGGCAGGAGGATTGCAGGATGGGAGCCAGGCCAGGCCCAGCCACGTCTGCTCTGCACAGCTTGTTTGTGAGGTGGCACTCACAGCTCTTCCTCCAGAAACATCCCCAGCAGCCCAGCCCCTCCCAGGCAGCCTTGCACACAGGCACGCACGAGGAAGCTCTGAGGAGTGCGCCAACAGCAGCATTAACAACAGCGATGCTGATTGGTGTGATGATGACGAAGACGGTGGTGGGGATGAGAGAAGACGGTGGTGGTGGTGATGGTGACCATGATGAGGATGGTGACAGTGATGGTATGATGGTGATAATGACATGATGACGGTGACGATGACATGATGAAGGTGGAGTGATGGTGATGAGATGAAGATGATTGTGATGATGCTGATGATGATGGCTGTGGTGATTATGATGGTGATGATGGTGATGATGATGATGGTGATGATGGTGATGGTGATGATGGTGATGATGGTGATGGTGATGATGATGGCTGTGGTGATGATGACGGTGATGATGGTGACGGTGATGATGGTGATGATGGTGATGATGGTGATGGTGATGATGGTGATGATGATGATGATGGTGATGGTGATGATGATGGCTGTGGTGATGATGATGGTGATGATGGTGATGATGGGATGATGATGATGATGCTGATGATGATGATGGTGATGACAGTGATGATGGGATGATGGTGATGATGGTGATGACGATGATGACGGTGATGATGATGATGATGGTGATGGGATGATGGTGATGATGATGGTGATGATGGTGATGATGGTGATGACGATGATGACGGTGATGATGATGATGATGGTGATGACGGTGATAGTGATGGTGTGATGGTGATGATGATGGTGATGATGATAGTGATGGTGATGACGGTGATGACAGTGATAGTGATGGTGTGGTGATGATGGTGATAGTGATGGTGATGACGGTGATAGTGATCGTGTGGTGATGACGGTGATGATGGTGATGGTGATGATGGTGATGATGACAGTGATGGTGATGGTGATAGTGATGGTCATGGTGTGATGATGGTGACAGTGACGGTGATGGTGATGGTGATAGTGATGGTGATGACGGTGATGACAGTGATAGTGATGGTGATGATGATGACGGTGATAGTGATGGTGTGATGATGACGGTGATAGTGATGGTGTGATGATGACGGTGATAGTGATGGTGTGGTGATGGTGATGATGGTGATAGTGATAGTGATGGTGATGATGGTGATAGTGATGGTCATGGTGTGATGATGGTGATAGTGATGGTCATGGTGTGATGATGGTGACAGTGACGGTGATGGTGATGACAGTGATGGTGATGGTGACAGTCATAGTGATGTGATTGAGACAGTGATGGTGATGATGATGATGGTGATTGTGGCACACTTGAGCTAACTTTTGAGGCCAGCAGCTCCCCCTGCCACTTGCCGGACACCCCAGGCAGCTGCATGCTGTCTGTTCCACTGCTTTCTCCCAGCTCTCGAGCAGTTACTCTCCCAGTCACAGGAAGACATTGAAATGCAGCCATCGTGCCTGGTGTGTGGTTGGGCATTAATTACACCTCCTTTTGCAAAGTTGAATCAGCTTCTCCTAATTAACCTGTTTTCTGTCAGTGTGAGATAATTGGATTCACTCGGAATTGGCTGTGCACACAGAGCCATCAGAAGCCTACATGGCTCCTTGTAATGGTGGAGATTTTGAAAACAACGCACCTTGTTTTGAAAACACATTTTCAATCCCTGTTGGCTTATGTTCCTCTTCTGCACAAGCTTTCTGGAGCAGGGTTTCTTCATTTCTGGGGGCTGTGAACTTGAACAAGGAAAAGCAGCATCTCTGTTTTACTAAGCTCAAACTGAAATCTGCCATTTCCTCCCGTGAGGAACGCCAGCCATTCCAGGACCTTATCTCTAATAGAAAACATAGATGTGTCTGTGTCACTTTGTGGTGGTTGAAGGTTTTTCAGACTGTCCACGCTCACCTCAACCTCTAAACCTCAGGGGCTCTGGACGCTGGGCTGTGTTCTCCAGAGCAACGTGGAATGCAGCCAGGCCACCCCCCACGTCTGCTTTGTGGCTATTCTGACATCTGTTTCACTACGACTGTCTTCCTTGGTAGTCGGACGTCTTTCTGTCAATAATGAATGGTAGAGCGCAGGGATTCTTAGGGCAGTGAAATTATTCAATATGACGCTGCGATGGCAGACACATGCATCACGCGTTTGTCAGAACTCACGGATCTACAGCAGCGCTCCCCAGTGCTTTTGGTGCCAGGGACCAGTTTTATGAAAGACATTTTTTCTACAGACCAGAGGCTGGGGGGTGATCTGGGGATGAAACTATCCCACCTCAGATCATCAGGCAGTAGATTCTCATGAGGAGCTCGAAGCCCAGCTCCCTGGCATGGGCAGTTCACAGTAGACTCTAACGCTGCTGCTGACCTCACGGGAGGCGGAGCTCGGGTGCTGACGCCTGCCTGCCCCGCTCCCCTGCTGCTGTGTGGCCTGCTTCCTAACAGGCCATGGACTGGCACCAGTGCCAATGCAAACGATGGGCATGACAGGCACTGTGGGTGGGGGTGCAGGAGACTCTCTGTGCTACCTGCTCCCGGCTCTGTAAACCAAAAACTGCTCTCCAAAATAGTCTGTTTACTTTTTTAAAACAAACTATTAATTATGAAAAAAATTATCCCCATGCTGCCAAAACGCTCCCCGCACAGGGAGCACTGCAGATGCCCCAGGGACAGGACAGCTGGCCTCGGCTCGGCCAGCCCAGCCCCTCGCCAGCAGGCATGCAGCCTATGTCTGCCGGAACAGGGGAGCAGTACTGGCCTTTGTCCTGCGGCAGCGTGCGCCGCCTGGGCCGCCACAGTCCCTGGCTCTATGGCCAGGTACAGCCACCACAGTGGCCCTGCAAGGAACGGGCTTTTCGGCATCCACACGGCATGTGCACACGCATGGGTCCACCATCGCGCACACGTGTCGGCGTCAGCAGCCCCACTCTAAGACAGGCCCAGCAGGCTCCATCCCCGCTCTGAGGATCTGAAATTCTTCCTTAGCCTAAATCTTTTCCACTCAAAACACACACGTGTTTTGTCATGTTCACAGTCATTACATTCACAGTAATTAAACCAAAAAGCTCATTTCTGGAAAGAGACAAAAGTATTTTGAGTTTCTACATCAATATTTAACATCTGCCTGGCATTCTACATACTGCCCTGTGGGTAAAACGATTCCTACTCTCCATAAAGATGAACTCAGCCACGAATCCCTAGAGAAAGAAAGACATTTTCTTGTGAGAATAAGCTGTAGCATCTGTCTTAACGTAGAGTTTGATAGGGTTTTCTTTTTCTTGTTTTAAAATCTCAGAACCAAATTCAGTTCAACGATCAAGCTAAATGATTAACCCACTTCAGAGCCAATGTGTCTGAAGTTGGAATTTAACACATTAAACATTTCAGGGGAAAAGTACCAAGTGTGAGACAGAAAGGTGGCTTCCTCTGGAACAGCCTGCAGTGGTCGGAGGAAAATGTACCAGTTAGCAGTGGCTTCAATCACTCCAATGTGACTGCTCAGAACATGTGCTGGATGAGAAAGGAATACTATGCTCCCCTTCCTGTACAAACCAAGCCACACAGAACAAAACTGCAGGCCAGGAGGACATGCCAGGGCCTGTAAGGACAGCGCTGGCCGGTGCAGACCCCACACGCCGGGTCCCTGTGCTCGTGCCCATCCACAGATGCCCTGGGGACACAAATGCTGAGGGCATGCCCAGGGAGCGGGTGAAGGGGAAGCACTAAGGCAAGTACTACCTGCAGGGATACCCGGCTTGAGCCTGCCAGAGCACGTCTTCCTGGGACTGGGCTTCCGGGACCCCACCCCTGAATGCCAGGCTACCCGGGCAGAGGACAGGCTGTGGGAATGGGCCTCAAGCCCTTGTTGGTCTCCTCTCCAGCCACAGTGGGACATGCTCTGATGGGGTGGTGGGGCCCTACTCACCCTGTGGGCAGTCACTGGTTAGAGACACCCCGGCTGCCTGGGTGCCCAGGCCAGGCCTCCCCAGGGTCTGTGTGCATCCTATTTGAAGTCCCCACCATGCCCCCTGCCCTCTCCCCAGCTGCTCTGGTGGGTGGGGTGCTGGCCTACCAGGGTGGAGCAGGGCCTCCCGAGACACCAGGAAGCTCAGCACCTGCTCTTCAGGCTGAAGCTGGCAGCTGTACCACATCCACTTGCCTGGGACTGCAGAGCACAACCTGGCACCTTTCTGAAGATGACACACGTGATCACGACCCACAGGACCCAGAGGCTCCACCCCAGGGTGAGCCCAAGAGAAGCAAAAACACAGAGCCACACAGAGACTGCAAGAAAGTTCACGGCAGCTTTATGCACAGCAGCCAAAAGGCAGACAGCCTGACTGTACCAGTTAGCAGAGGCTTCAATCACTCCAATGTGAGAACCCAGACTGACAGATGGACAGACACCGTGTGCTCACCCATGTGGGGAGCGTCATTTGACATAGAAAGGAAGGGGGCACGGAGACACACTCAAACATGGGTGCATCGGGAAAGAGCTGTGCTTGGCTAAGGAAGCCAGACACGCCACACACGACCTCACAGCACACGGATCCCATGTTACACACGACGGTGTATCACACACACAGATCACACGTGTTACAATCATGAATTACAACCGCATGTCATACAGGACACGTCATACACCATCACATCTCACACACAACCACACGTCACATGGATCCCATGCACACGATGGCGCATCACACACAACCACGTGACATGGGATGCATGTCACACACAATCGTATCTCACACACAACCACATGGCACACAGATATCCCATGTTACACGCGATGGCGCATCACACACAATCACATCTTACAACCACACGTCACACGGATCCCATGCACACGACGTCGGATCACACACAACCACGTGACGTGGGATGCATGTCACACACAATCGTATCTCACACACAACCACATGGCACACAGATATCCCATTTACATGCGATGGAGCATCACACACAATCACATCTTACACACAACCACACATCACATGGATCCCATGCACACGATGGCGCATCACACACAACCACGTGACGTGGGATGCATGTCACACACAATCGTATCTCACACACAACCACATGGCACACAGATATCCCATTTACATGCGATGGAGCATCACACACAATCACATCTTACACACAACCACACATCACATGGATCCCATGCACACGATGGCGCATCACACACAACCACGTGACGTGGGATGCATGTCACACACAATCGTATCTCACACACAACCACATGGCACACAGATATCCCATGTTACACGCGATGGCGCATCACACACAATCACATCTTACACACAACCACATGTCACACTGATCCCATGTTACACGCGATGGCGCATCACACACAATCACATCTTACACACAACCACACGTCACACGGATCCCATGGACACGATGGCGCATCACACACAACCACGTGACATGGGATGCATGTCACACACAATCGTATCTCACACACAACCACATGGCACACAGATATCCCATGTTACACGCGATGGCGCATCACACACAATCACATCTTACACACAACCACATGTCACACGGATCCCATGTTACACATGATGGTGCATCACACACAACCACGTCATGTCATACACAATCGCATCTCGCACACAACCACACGGCACACAGCTATCCCATAGTTACACACAACCGCAGGTCACGTGGAACAGCAGAAGGGGGAACTTCCCAGAGACAGCAGACGAGGCACTGCTGGGGCCTGGGGTGGAGGTGGCCCTGGAAGTTGCTGGCTTCTTTCCGGGGGGAGGACAATGTTCTGAAGGGCCTGTGGGGAGGCTGCAGGTCTGTAAACACACTGCGAACCGTGGAGTCTCCTGGAAGGGGAGGAATCCTATATGTGAGTCATGTCTCAAATAGAGCTGTGGGACTCCTGGTGCTTGTCCCTGTCACAAATCCTCACCCCAAAATCACACGGCGAACACCTCAAATAAATCATTAGGGCTGTTCTCTTTGTAGTAAGCCGGCACTCAGAGAAATCCATGCTTGAAACTGCTCCAAACAGATCAGGGGTCAAGGCCTGGTTGATCTTCACTGCAGCTGGTCCCTGTAAATGTTCTCTGCGTCTGCCTGTGCCGTCTGCTGCGACTGTCCTTTCTGGGGCTCCCATGGGGGCTGTGGGCTGGACAGGGCCAGGAGGGAGGGGACGGACAGCTGGGAGGACGACACCTACACCTCCGCAGTGACAGGAGACAGGCGTTGGCTTGGGCAGAGCTTCGGTGACCTGCCCAGGTTTCTTCCCCAAATCAGGCCCCAGCTGTGTCTGCAGCCCTCATGCCCCAAAGCCCTCTCCTCTGCAGGGGGACATCCCCTCCTGCCTGGCTGTCAGGCCTCAGGCAGCCGGGACGCAGCCCTCCACCAGCTCCCGGCTCCCACAGAGAGGCCTGCAGCCCAGGGGCAGCTTCCACTGGGCCTCCTGGACCTGTGACCCCAGCCACGCTGCCCACACCCACTGTACCGCCCCTCACAGTCCTCCCCCAGGCCCTCAGCCCCCACAGGCCTCTGCCTCCCCATCCTGGTGCCCCTCCACTGTCTGTGGGTCTCCATGGGTCACCTCGCTGCCCTGCTTATCTCCCCGTCCTGGTGCCCTCCCCCCTCTCAGGGTTACCCTACTGCTCCCTCATCTCCCCATCCCGGTTCCCCTCTGCCCTCCAAGGGTCATCCCAGCTACCCCCTCATCTCAGGCCTTGTCCCTGCCCAGCAGTGAGTTGGGTACTGGGTCCACTCCGTGTCCTCCCGACTGCCTTGGGACGATCTCTCTCACCGCCCCAGCCCCCGCAGCCTCCCTCCCCTGCCCCTCTCAGCCTCCCTTCCCAGCCCCTTCAGTCTCCCTCCCCAGCCCCTGCAGCCTCCCTCTCCAGCCCCTCTCAGCCTCCCTCCCCAGCCCCTGCAGCTGTGGACACTGACCTGGCTATGGGGCTCCTAGGACAAGCCCCTTAGGCTCCAGGCCTTCGGCCCTGCCCCCCAGTCACACCCAGGAAGGAAGAAAGCCCCCACTGTTCCGCCTTGAGGGGTCAGCCATGCCCGCCTGTGCAGGGAAGCCCTCCTGCCTCCCTTGGTGGGTGGGGAACTGGCCGCCCTGGGCAAGGCCTGAGGGCCTCACCCGCCTCCCTCTGCGGATCAGTCTGGGGCTAAAAATAACTGCTGGGGCAGAGGCTGGCTGGTGAGGCCGCCTCCGCAGGGTGGGGGGGTGGGATGGGAGACAGGCCCGGGACAGCCTCAGCAGGAGTCCAGGGGCAGTGGCAGGAGGGCTGCTGACCTGACCTCCCACTGCAGAGAGGCTGAGCAGGGAAGAGGAAGTATGTCTGGGGTGAGGGCCGGGGGCCCCCCAGCTGCAGCCCCCACCTCCACTTCCAGCCCGGTATTGATCGGCTTGAAGCTCCCTGGGGCATAAAGGAGCTTAACCCTCCTGAGCAGAGATGGCCGCCCTCAGGCCAGAGCAGGACCCCATCTGCGTGGGCCCCTCCCAAGCGCACCTTTCCCATGGCTGGGGGTGGGGCTGGGGATGCAGGGTGCAGGGAACCCAGCGGGAGAACCCAGCCCCGCCAAGGCCCTCCCTCAGTGTCCACAGGGAGATGCCTGTGACCCCAGGCAGCTGTTGGCACCTCGGACCTAGGGCAGGAAGGGGAGGGAGCCCCCTGGCCACAGGAAGCCACGGAAGGGTGAGTCGGGCACGGAGCTTCCAGGGTGGCACAAGGCCAGGTCTGCAGAGCAGACATCTGTTAATGCCCAGAAAACTCCCCGGGAAGAAACGGGCAAAGGCCGCCAGGGTGGGAGACTGGGGGAGATTCTAATGCCTTTTTTTTGCCTTTCAATTTTCTACCACCAACAGGGGTCTATTTTACAATCAAAGAAACAAAAACCCTTCAGAAAAGGGTCCTGGCCGCGGTGCCATCCCGGGCACGGTTTGGAAGGCCCCTGGGCTTTGGGGTCCAGGAACCAGCTGTGGCCCCTCAGTCTCAGCCTCCCTAGCTGGAATGCAAAGTGCACACCCCCAGGGAGGACTCCTCACCTGCTCTTGCCCCTCCCGCTCCTCCCTGTCTCTCCCCAGCCATCCACCCCTATCCACCAGGGCCAGGGCTGCAGCTCTGCCACCCCAGGCCACGCCAGTCCCTGCTGCCTAGCTCTGTCTAGAGTGGGTTGGAAGTGTGACCTTCAGAGGCAGGGACTGGGGCTCAGTCTGGGACCAGAAACAGACCATGGTCCCCCCACCTGCCACCCCGAGTACCCCCCATCTTCCACCCCGAGTTCCCTCACCAGCCACCCCGTGTCCCCCCACTTTCCACCCTGTGTACCCCCATGCGGCCTGCTCCATGTCCAACACAATGACAGCTGGCGAAGAGGGACGGCGGCCCTGGTGGGGACGAGATGCTGGTGACCCTGTGGAGCTCATCATTCCAGCAGTGACTTCCTGCTCTCAGATGAGTCAGCCCAGGCCCCCAGCACAGCAGCTACTGGGGCCACACACGAACCCCCACCCCAAAGCCCCTTTGAAGGTGAAAGGGACAGAGCTCTCTCCATGACAAACCCTGGGTAGACAGCCAGGGCTGGCGCCACCCAGCTCTGTTCTGAGCGAGGAGGTCTGTGGCTGGGATCCTTGGGAGGCCGGACCCAGAGCGGGGCAGACCTGAGCAGGAGAGGCCCAGCACCAGCTCCCAGCAGCCCTGCGGAGGCCCCAACTCTCCCCACCCCACACTCCACTTTGCACTCAGGACCTTGTACTGACTAGGCTGACTCCCAGGGTGCTCCCTCCTATCGAGGTACTGAGCCCTGCTCCCTTCCCAGCATGAATTCTTTCCCAGCTCAGCCTTTCTGGGGAGTCCATGGGTGGAAGGGTGGGGATTCAGGACCTGGTCCTGCCCGACCTGACCGCTGGGTACTGGCAGCCAGGGAGCCCACCTCCATGGGTCTCCACTCCTCGGATGAAAGCCCCGCCCCTGGCTCGCAGGGATTCAGGGTTGAAGGGCACAGGCTGGGGCTGGGCCTCAGGGGCTCGCAGGGGTTCAGGGTTGAAGGGCAAGGGCTGGGGCTGGGCCTCGGGAGGAGCTGCAGGAAGTGTTGTCAGTCCTGGCCTCAGGCTGGGAGGGAGGTCCAGTGGTTCCCACCTGCAGGGCTGGGAGGCAGGCCCAGTGGTTCCCACCTGCAGGGCTGGGAGGCAGGTCCAGTGGTTCCCACCTGCAGGGCTGGTCTCTAGCCGCTGGCTCCGCAGCTGGGAGTGAACGTGCCCGGGCTGCACACATCTTTTGTCCCAGGGGTGAGGCCTGCTCCTTCCCTGGGACACACACATTTCTTGAAGCAGTGCCAAGCGTTACCAAGGCCCTGCCACGTCGCTGCCTCAGCACTTCCCCCAAATCCAGGCAGCACCCCAGCGGCAGGGCAGGCAGAGGCAGCCCCGGGCACCGGAGCCCAGAGGACATCCTTGAGGGTCAGGGCCCTGACTCTGCGGCACCCACGTGGGCAGGGCCAGGAAGGGAGAGGGGAGGGCAGAGCCGCTCTTATTCCTCCCACGTCTGTGCTCTCCTCTCCTTGAGCCCCTCCCTGGATTTTCAAAAGCTTCCGAGGCCCCTTGGACCTGGAGGGCCTCAGATGAGCCCAGCCCCTCCAGGAGGAAGTGTTTCTGGGTGGTTTTGGTGGAGAAAAAGGCTCTGCTGCTACAAATAGGTTTGAAAATCACGCTCCTCCCACGTCAGGTCCAGGACCACAGGAAACCACGAGGGTCGTCCCCAGCGCCTTCTGGAGAGGCCCTCCAGGCAGGTACTGCCCCCCCACCCCCACACGATCCTTGATGAGGACAGTGATGCCTTCAGAGCACAGAATGTTCTAGCAAAACCTGAAACAAGCAAAGCCACCATTATCGTCTCTGGGATGTCCCTTGGTTCTGAATGAGCAAATCAAGAAACAGATGAGAGGTTTCACTCGAATAAACAAGGAACAGAGCTCCCCACGTGCAGAGCACCGCTTCAACCCGGAAACCCCAGTGTCCACTGCAAAGCCAGCAGGGAGGCCTGGAGACGGGGCCTCAGCCCACAGCCCTCCTGGGGCTCAGGGCCGTGGCCAGCATCCCTCCTGGAGGCAGCCGGCGGGGGCGGCACCCACACCCGTGCGACCACGGGCCCCGCACAGCACGCCCAGGGGAAGTCACAACTTCAGCAACGGCGACAGCTTTCTCCTTATTTTTCTTTTTACGTTTAAACAAAGAAAGAGCAGATTAATTTTTTTCTTTTCTTTCTTTATTCTTTTTGGTCTTTAAAGTGACAGAAAGGAGGAAAAGGAACGCGCTCTTACAGAACAGAGCAAGTTTCTTCTTTCACTGTTGAAGCCTGGTTTCCCGGGGTGGCCCTTCGCCTCCTCCACACAGTACTGGTCACTCGTAGCAGCATCTGGGGGACAGGTGGCCTTGCAGGCCTGGTGCTGGGTGCCCAGGGGGCCCCACCATCTGGGATGAACTCGGAGCGGGAGACGGCGGGTGTGCACAGAGACCCCGCACCCAAGGGCTGGGGAAGAACCCCACACGTGCAATTGGGATTTTCCGAAGCCTGAAGGAGACCAAGCTGAGCCTGCAAGACGGCTGTGTCTGGAACAATGAGGTGGGGCACAGCTGCCCACACCAGCAGCTGGGTGAGGCTGGGGTGCCAGGCCTGGCTCCCCCACGGGTCCTGGTCCTCAGTGCGCAAGGCAGCAGGCAAGCCTGGAGCGGCAGGCCCACTTCCTCCACGGGACCCCAGCCTACCAGGCAGCAGCAGCAGCCAGCAAGTCACGAGTTCCGGGGCAGCCACAGGCTGAGTGGCGGGAAGAAATAGACTCAGCGGGAGGAGCCGCTGGGCTCAGGGCCATCCCCTCCCTGGACACACCACTGGTCCCGGGGGCCTCACGTCAGGCCGACCACCACGCCCAGCGGGCTCTGCACGCAGCCGGCCAGAAGGCTGGAGGAGTCCCTGGAGGGAGGCCGGAAGCTCCCGGACAGCAGGTGCGCCCTCGTCGTCGCTGACCTTGGGAGAAGCAGAAAGAGGCAGAGGCTAACTCAGGGTTGAATACGGGGACCAGCCCCTTCAGGTCTGAGCACGAGGCCAGGGTGCCCCTAGAGGGTCTGAGGCTCACCCGGGACCCCCCAGCACCCCCTAGCGCCTGCCAGCTCTCAGCACTCCAGTGTCCCACCTCCCTCAGTGCCCACAGCCGGGCTGTGCTGGGGGAGAGTGCAGGGTCTTCCTTGCTCGGGAACTCAGACCATAGGACTCGCCCTGAGGTCCCGAGGTCCACAGGCACAAAACGCAGGGCTGCAGAGAAGCCAGTGGATCTGGCGCCTTGTGGCCTCTGGTGGGGGCTGATGGCCATGTCTGTGCTGGGCTCATAGTGCAGAGGGACACCCATGCATGACTGTCTGGGGACCCTCGCCTTGCATTGATGGCCCCGTGGAGACCCAAGCCTGGGGAGGAGCCCCAAGCGCCTTCTACCAGGACACATCCTCACACACAGGGGGTGGTCCCAGGGTGGGAGGGACAGAGAGGCCCTGAGAGGAAAACCCTTTCCCAGGTCTGTGCTTCCAGCGCTCCCCACTTGAGCCCATACAGGCCCCGATGGCCACCCCTGGCAGAGAGGACTGGCTGGACAGATGGTTCCCTTAGCCCGGAGACCCAGGGCCAACCCTGGGCCCTGAAAAAAGCAGCCCCCAAATCCAACAAACGGAGGGACAGACACCGTCAGCTTCAGTTCTCCACCAGCCAGTGGGCAGAAAGGGCAGGGATGGGAAAGGGAGCAGAGCTTGTGGAAGCCCAGGGCACAGTGCATGATGCCAGCCCTGCCGCTCCTCCTGCCAGGAGGGGGGTGCCCTGTGGGCCCTGACTGACCACAGCAGGGCCGGAGGGACCTGCTCCATCCTGGCACCGCTGAGAGGTCCCTGGAGGAACCTGCCCCATCCGGGCCCCTCTGAGAGGCCGCCGGAGGGACCTGCCCCCATCCCGGCCCTGCTGAGATGCCGCCGGAGGGACCTGCCCCATCCCAGTCCCACTGAGAGGCTGCTGGAGGGACCTGCCCCCATCCCGGCCCTGCTGAGAGGTTGCTGGAGGAACCTGCCACGTCCCGGCCCCGATGAGAGGTCCCTGGGGGAACCTGCCACATCCCGGCCCCACTGAGAGGCTGCTGCCACTTCCAGTGCTGCACTCAGGGAAGCCCTGAGCTGCCACGGGAGAAACTGCAACCACCCTGAGACCACCATGCCGTAAGGAAGCCCAGCGGCATGCGGGGAGGCCTGGAGGGCACCTGCAGGTGAGTGCTGTGTGAGCGTGAGGGTGGATGTGTGAGTGCGAGTGATGAGGCTTCTTTCTCGTCATACTGGGCATTCCTGATGACACTGAAAACACTTCGAAGAGCAGCACCAAGCCAGGATCAACACCGCAGAGAAGAAAGGGCCGGCACCACCTGTCATCCTCAACACGGACAGGCCAAAATCATTCATATAAACACCAAGGCTCGAGTTAGCCAAACACGTGTGTGTGTGTGTGTGTGTGTGTGCGCGCGCACGTGCACTTCTGTGAACAGTGCAGATCTCAGCCTCATCTTCATAGAAAAAGGCCGTCACCAATGTCTAAATCGAAAACTCAAGAATCAAGGAGCAGCAGAAGTGCAAGGTCTAGAAACATGAAGGTGGATTCTTGTCATTACATCCTGCACGTGATCACTGGACTTTCAAAAGCTGAATGTTAGGCCGGGCGCGATGGCTCACGCCTGTAATCCAAGCACTTTGGAGGCCAAGGCGGGCGGATCACCTGAGATCAGGAGTTCAAGACCAGCGTGACCAATATGGTGAAACCCCGTCTTTAAAAAAATAAAATAAAATAAAATAAAAGCTGAACGTCACAGTAAGATTGACAAACACACAGATTAAAGAGAAGCTGCATTTCGGACCATCTCCCCTTCATATCCGAGGGGCTGCGGGAAGCTGAGGGTCTCCATAGAGAATCTGCACAGCCCTGAGCAGTGGTGGCCCAGGCTCTCCCCATGTTGGCCCCCAGGCAGCCCCTCCGCTCAGGCGTGGGGACGCCCAGGACCCACCCTGTACCTTCCTCCAGGCAGCTGGTGCAGGGCCAGCAGGTGGGGCTCAAGGATTCCTCTGCTAAGGCCCAGCCTGGGCTGGTGGGGACACCTGGCCTCCCCAGGCCTGCCAGCACGAGGCCATACCCGGCCCAGAGAAGACCCTGGGCAGGAGGGGTGAGGAAGACCCCAGTGCAGTGATGCCAGAGCCCCAGAGTGTGGTGCTTTGGGGCATGTGGCAGCGCCAGGCAGTGGGGAAGGAAGGGTGCGTGTCCTACCCCCGTCTGAATGGGTCACGATCCTGAAGGTCAGAAGGGGCCGCCATCTGCAGTGATCCCAGCACAGCACACACACACAGGCTCAGTCCCTCAGTGCCCCAGGCTTGGGGAGGTGACCTGGCCCCATACAGAAGCCGGACTTTGGGGTACACAGGAGGGTCCCCATTTCCTGACCTTTTGTGTCCCAGCTGCCCCGGGGGCTCCATCACAGCCCCCATCCCAGGAAGCACCCCCAGCGTTGGGGGAAGCAGGCCGGAAGCTGTGGAGTGTCACAGACAACACGAGTTCTCAGCCGTCTCCAGAAGGGCCCACACCACGCTGCAGCATGTGGAGGGGACTCGACCCTTGCCACACACACACCAGAAAGACCTCGCTGAGCCCCGCTTAGGAGACCCTCCAACCCCACTCCCGGGTACAGGGGAGCAGGGGCGGAGAAGCCCCGCCTGTGAGTGCTGCAGCCACACCTCACAGGGCACGGCCTCCAGGCTTCTCAGGAAGGAGCCAGCACCACTCGTGCGTGCATGCAGTCGTGGGGGTGGCCGGTGCCCACCTCTCATGCTCAGGAGCTCTGTGGCAAAACATGCCACTCTGGGAAAGGTCGTGTGTGTATTTGCTAGTGGCCTCCTTTCCTGGGACCACCGCCAAGTAACAGCCCCAGGTGGCAGCCCTTGAGGACCGGGGCTGTTCTTCCTCTGCAGGTACTCCCAGGACAGGGGTGGACACGTGGCCCCACAGCAGCACTGCCCCGGCTGCAGCAGGGGTGGTCAGGGTGCTTGGGTGAGGAGACACAGGGATCTGCCTGAAAGCGGGGCCGCTTGCCCTTGAATGCCTGGTGAGCAGAGGGAAGCCCCAGGCCCGGCCCCACAGAGAGGATGAGGATGGCATGAGGGCAGCAGTGCTCACAGCCCTGGTGGTCAGGAAGACAGGGAGCCTCAGGGAACAAATGCCAGGCGGGTGCGGCCATGTGTCTGGGCCCCGTGCGCCTGTGATGTGGCACCACGGGGAGCCTCTTCTCTCAAAAGGTCAAGGAGCTTTTTCCCCTGAGGCGGGGACCCCATGAGGCCCGGGGCCCTGCTGGCTGGGTGCAGTGCCCTGAGGTGGCCGGGTCTCCTCCACCAAGAACTGTAGTCAAACAGTACCACCCACGGCCCTGGACCAGCTGCCCAGCCCAGCCCTGATCACACTCCCTGCAGAGAGGTCAGGCTTCGTCCATACCTGGCCAGGCAAGGGCAGAGGCCTGGAGCAGATGCTGCACCTACACAGCCTGGGGCAGAGGTTCCTGCCTGACTGGGCAGCCACTGCATTCCTTGCCTGGCAGAGTCACCACCTGAGGGCCCTGGAGACATCCACAGGGCAGACTCGGGCAGAGGTCCGGGAGCCTGGGAGGTGTGGGGTCCAGCGCCCTGGGATGAGATGCCCAGTTTTCTCGCTGAGACACTAAGAGGATGCAGACGGAGTCCTGCCTGGGCTGCGGGTACCACCGCCTGGCCGAGAGTGTTCTTGACCAACAGTGCCCTGCACCCAACTCGCCTGATCTCTGTGGTGTTGGGGGGCTCCTGGGGACACAGTTGGCCAGCAGCACCAACAGCCACGGCACCCACAGCACAGCCTGGGTGCCTCCACAGCAGTCGGGGACCAGGGGCGTCCCACACACAATTTTCACCTCGACAAGCACCCAAGTGCTGTCCCTCACTGCCCCCAGACCAGGCCCAAGCCCGGGGGTGCCAGACCCAACCCAAGGCCATTCAGCAGCTGTGTTGTGAAGCCAGACCTGACCCCCCCACGCTAGTGTTGCAGAGAGGCTGGAACAGAGGCCCAGAGACCGGGGCTCAGAACACAGGCATCTGCTCTCCAGCTCAGGGGAGGGCCCTTCCCCCCTTCCAGAAGCTCCTGGCTTTCCTGGGCTCATGACTGCGTCCCTGTGAGCTCTGCCTCTGTCTCCACAAGGCCGTCTCTGTGTCTCCGAGTCTCTGTGTCCAAATCTCCCGCTTCTCATGACGGCACCAATCATTGGATTTAGGACCCACCCTCATCCAGTACAACCTCATCATAACTTGATTCCATCTGCAAAAACCCCACTTCCAAGTAAGTCCAGTTCACAGGGACTAGGGCGGACCCGAACATGTCTTTTGGGTGACATGATTCAACCTACTATCCCACCCCAACAAGATGGCACAATGGAGGTCCGGCGGGCAGTCCCACCCAGGGCCCAGGACAGCACCGCGCACTCTGGCACCCACAGCAGTTGTATGGGTAGGAGTGGCGTGTGTGCAGGTGGGTAGGTACTGAGTGCACGGGGGTTCAGGTGCACGTGCACATAAGGGAGACCGCAGGCATGAGTGAGCAGGTGCAGGTATGTGTCTGAGTACGGGGTGTGTGCACAAGTTCACGCGTGTGGGTGTGTGTGCGTGTGCATCTGTAGGCAGGCTAAGCAACAGCCAGAGAAAGCTGAGAGCTGCCAGGGCACTGACGGTGACTCCTGAGCAGAGCCACGTGCCAGAGCCTCAAAACCACGAGGCTTCACGGTCTCCATCCTGGAATAATGTCCTCCGACCCTGTGCGAAACGTTTGCCAGGATTAGAGCTGGTCACGCAAACCCTTTCCTATAAAGACCGTTTTCCATTTCTCTGGAGGAAAAGGCAGCTGTGAGAATGCCACCTGAGCCACCCGCTCCATGGATGACAGGGAGGTGGAAGTTGCCCCTAGAATCGCAGTGGCTCCACCTACGTGTCCTTTAGCCCCCAGGTTCCCTTCCAAACTGCAAGCGAGTCAACAAGGACTGCATGTGGGACTGCTGTTTGCTGTGGCACAGGTGAGGTCCCCGCCGCGCCTGGAACCCCTCTGTCCACCCCTTCTAATGCAGCAGCACTTTCTGATTTGAAAGAGGCTCAAATGAAAGGCGACCACACCTCCTGCCAAGAAACACAGGCTCCAGGAGATGGTTAACGTGGCCCGGCCCCTCTCCGTCAACAGCAGCGTGACCTTTGGAAATGTCGGTAAACATCCATCAGCCACTGTCCTCATTAGAAAAATGCAGAACGGCCTTGGGAGGAAACAGCCTGGATGGGCCCTTCGTCCTGACAGCAGCAGCCTTCACAGGGGCCTTCTGTCTCCCAGCAGCAGAGGAACAGGCTCAAAGGCCGAATAGCCGTGGCCGCTGCTCATGTCTGTCCTACCTTCCCGGCATGGCCCTTGCTCGCAGAGCTGAGCTCCGCTGCTCCCCCGCCTCGCTGAGGCCTCCAGGACACCAGGCGGTCTCAGGAACCTGGAGGCATTGGGGCCCCGCCTGCCCGGGAGCCCTCTGAACCCCCACCTGGATGTGGGGGCGTAGTCTCTCCCTCACCCATCTGTCTCCCACCCGGCTGTCTCTGAGGCCCAAAGGACACCAGCACCTCCCAGCCTGGGCCAAGCCTCCTCCACGTGAGAAAGCTGGTCCCTCACACTCTCCCCACAGCCTGGAGAAAAGATTGGAACAGCCAGAGTCCCCCAGGGGAGCTGGGTGTGTCCCCCGAGGGTGCTGGGTGTGTCCCCGGGGGAGCTGGGTGTGTCCCCTGAGGGAGCTGGGTGTGTCCCCCGAGGGAGCTGGGTGTCCCCTGAGGGAGCTGGGTGTGTCCCCCGAGGGAGCTGGGTGTCCCCTGAGGGTGCTGGGTGTGTCCCCGGGGGAGCTGGGTGTGTCCCCCGAGGGAGCTGGGTGTCCCCCAAGGGAGCTGGGTGTCCCCTGAGGGAGCTGGGTGTGTCCCTGGGGGAGCTGGGTGTGTCCCCTGGGGGAGCTGGGTGTGTCCCCCGAGGGAGCTGGGTGTCCTCTGAGGGAGCTGGGTGTCCCCCGAGGGAGCTGGGTGTGTCCCCCGAGGGAGCTGGGTGTCCCCTGACGGTGCTGGGTGTGTCCCCGGGGGAGCTGGGTGTGTCCCCTGGGGGAGCTGGGTGTGTCCCCCGAGGGTGCTGGGTGTGTCCCCGGGGGAGCTGGGTGTCCCCCAAGGGAGCTGGGTGTGTCCCCCGAGGGAGCTGGGTGAGTCCCACGGCTCCTCACATCCCAAGCCGGCCAGGGGCGCTGCTCCTGCGGGAAGTGAGCCACGACGGGAAGGCCCGGGGGCCAGGACGGGAGTGGACCTGGGGCTGGGGAGGTGCCCACAGAAGCCTCCTGCAATGGGTTTGAAAAACGAGGC
Source organism: Callithrix jacchus (assembly GCF_049354715.1). Taxonomy (NCBI): domain Eukaryota; kingdom Metazoa; phylum Chordata; class Mammalia; order Primates; family Cebidae; genus Callithrix; species Callithrix jacchus. Next base: position 125,735,848 of record NC_133513.1, on the reverse strand, counting down.
GTCTGTAAAAATGGAGAGTGAATAAAACAAGGGTGGCTGAGTGTGTTTAGAGGTCATGACTTTGCCGCAGAGACAGGAACGGGACACACACCCCAAAGGACCAGACCCTGGGACAAAAAGACGGGCAGGGCAATCTCAGACCTTCCCTCAGGGCACCCCCGGCCGACGGCGTCAGGGTGCGGTTCTTCTGGAACTACCACGCTGTATCCTAACACAAGAGTGTTATATACACCTTATTCTCGGTAACGTGACGTTATGCTATGTTGAATATCTTCCGTACCTATATTACATTTGATACTTACATATATTAACCTTCACATCGATAAAATTGCTCATGTTAACATTAAGAGTTAAGATTTCTGGCCGAGCGCGGTGGCTCAAGCCTGTAATCCCAGCACTTTGGGAGGCCGAGGCGGGTGGATCACGTGGTCAAGAGATCGAGACCATCCTGGTCAACATGGTGAAACCCCGTCTCTACTAAAAATACAAAAATTAGCTGGGCATGGTGGCCCGTGCCTGTAATCCCAGCTACTCAGGAGGCTGAGGCAGGAGAACTGCCTGAACCCAGGAGGCGGAGGTTGCGGTGAGCTGAGATCGCGCCATTGCACTCCAGCCTGGGTAACGAGAGCGAAACTCCGTCTCAAAAAAAAAAAAGATTTCTGGCATCAGACACAAAAGCGAATCCTACCCGTGTCGCTTAGAAAAAGGCTTAGAAACAGCAGCGTCCCAGGAGCAGGCAGCAGGGAACGGGGCTCCCTGGGACGCGGCTGCTCCGGGCCTGAGCCAGAAAACGTACAGAGGGAGCCCGGATGACGAGGCATGGCAGGGGCAACGCCACAAGCAGGCTGCTGCGGTCACCACAGGTCACGGGCGCTGGCCTCCGTTGCTGACTCAAGATGGCACGGTCTGAGCATGGAAAGAGCAGCACTTGGGTGGACTGAACCTATGTTGGCAAACGTGTGTGCTTTTATGAGACACACACGCTCAGGACAAACCCCTCGGGCACACTGGGAGGGGCTCCATCTGCCCCGGGCTCCGTAAGGACCCCTCTGCAAGTGGAGCGTGGCCAGACACCTTGCCACTGAAAGCTGGTAAGGAAAGAGGCGTTTTTTGTAAGAATCCAGCGAGTGAATGAAGACCAGGGCCAGCACCACGAAAGTCCTCATGACAGAGCGAATCAAAGCTAGCACCAATGGTGCACGGAACTCCTGGGTGAACTTGGCAGGGAACGGATGAGAAGGGATTAGGCTGACAATCCCAAGCCCAAAACCAACCCCAGGGCCTCCGGGAGACAGCAGCCTCCACCGCCCCGGAGGGTCCTGCCGAGAGAGGGAGCCTCCAGTCCCGATCCTCTGACCAGGGTGTGAAAGCCTGGTGGGGTCGGGGCAAGGATTTGGAGCTGGAAGTGAGACCCAGGAAGCAATTAAGACCCCGGCAGCAGGTTCGAGTGGCATTAGGGCACCTCACCAGAGGTGGGTGCGGCGCTTGGCTCTGAAGGCACAAATGGGCAGGGGCTTCCAGCAGCGTCCCCCCACACTGAGAAAGCCCCCCATGTCCCAGGCCCCTGACCCCAAGGAGCAACTCCAAACACCCGGCACCTGCCCACCTGCCCCCCAACATGGCTTGGATGCCCAAGCCACTGGCCGGGAGGAGGTGGCAGGCACCCCTGCCAGGAGCCAGGGGAGGGGGCGGAGCCTGAGCCCCCCGCAGCAGGCTCGGAATTACAAGCCTCCGTTTCCTTCTGGAACAAAATAATTACAACCTTCACTCGGGACCTGAATTTCCTGAAAGCAACGCAGGGAAGTCAGCTGAGAAACTCATCCTCGGAAGCAGAAAGCGTTTTAATTTAGAGTTGGAGGAAGAGAAAAGCCAGTTTTGGGCAGGAAGCTCAAGGGTGCTGTTCTAAAGGGAAAAGGAAAATCAGAGAAGCCGAGGCCCTTTCGTCTGGGACACTGCAGCAAGCACACGCGTCCACGTCCCGGCGCGGCCCTGCCGACTCAGCACTCTGGGTGCCAGGCAGTGTCCTGATTATTATCCTTATTTCCCAGGGTGAAGCTTCAGGTCAGAAGCGGCCCACGCTGCTCCCACAGCCTGCGAACCTCGGACCCTTCCGGAGCGATGGGCCCCTCCCTCGCCCCGCAGAGCCTGGGGCCGAGGCCCATCTCCACCACCACTGCCTGGGGCCTTCCCTTGTCGGGTGTGAGGCTGGGGTGGACCCTGGGCTGTGCCCAAGCTGTCCACAAAGCACTGGGACATGGAGTGAATGAGAGCCTGGGAATGCCACCTTCTGCGGCATCATGTTTGCAATGTGCTTCAACGAGGGTTTGGAGATGAGCAGCCCCTACCGGTCCCCAGATGCCACCCGGGCACTTCCAAGAGGCAGAGGCCTTGTGCAGAGAGCATGGGGCGATATGGCCATGAGAAGGGGCTGCCTGGACCCCCAAGAGCTGCAGAGGCAAGATCCTGGCTGGAGCTGAAGGCGCACGGCCCCACAGGCCTCCACGAAAGCTCCTGACCCCAAGGCATGGGAATAAGCGCGTGTGGTCTCAGGGCCCCAGTGTGTGGAGGTCACAGGAGCTACAGGAAACATGAAAGACAAGGGACACTGACCGTTCAGTGACGCAGGAACCCTGCGCTCCCAGCTGCTGACGGAGGCTGTGCAGGGTATGGCCCTGAAAGTCCCCTGCCAGAGCAGGAGGGGAAAGGGATGGGCCTCTGGGGCCGCAGGACACTGGACCCCTCCAGCCTGCACTGTCTGGGAGCCTTGCCCAAGAGGCCGGGACACCAGGAGATCACCGAGTCCCCACTTCAGGGAGGTGTCAGCCTCCAGGCCTCACATCAGCAGAGCACAGAGCCGCAGCCACACCAGGGCAGCACAGGAGGTGCCTGTGCAGGACCAGAAGCCCCCGTTGGCCTCAGAGCTCCCAGGACGGGGTGCCCTTGTTGGCCCTCACGACTCCCAGGACCAGGGGCTCCCCATTGTCCCTCACAGCTCCCAGGACACCAGGCAGCCCCCACCTCTATGGGCACGCACCCCCCACTGCTGTGGTGCTGGGGTGCAGGGAGGGCTCTAGCCCCTCAGGTCCTCCCCACAGGGCTGGCTGGTGCCACCCACTCTTGGTCACCCTCCTTCCTGCTCCCACACAGCACACGTGTCTGCTCACCTGTCATCTCCACCTGCCTCTGCTGCTCTGAAGCCTCTGCCCTGAGTGTCCATTCTGTGAGGCCCCACTTCCTGCTCTCTGTCCCACGGCATTGTCCAGGCCCAGGTTCCCCCAGAATATAGGGCCCTGTCCCCAGCCCCTTGCCTGACCCCCTGAGACGCCTCCAGGCAGGCCTCAGGCACCTCCCAAGAACTAAAGCCACCCCTGAGTATGGAGCCATGCCTGGACACCCACCCAGCCTCCCCCATCCCCATCATTCTCCCTGTACTCACAGCTGGGGGTCATTCATTTCTTTTATTTTTAAAGCCATCAGATGTTTTTTAGAGTTTCATTGACAAATAATAACAAGACCACCTCACTCCTCTGTAATTCTCTAGCAGCACTGAGTCCGTGCCTTGGCCTCTCAGGCCCTTAGTCCGCCTCTGCCCACCTCCACAACCCCTGGAACACGCCCTGCCCTCCTCCTGCCTAGAATGCTCACCCCACCCTCACCCCATCAGCTCCTGATTAGCTCACCATCAAGATCCTGGCTCCTGCCACCTCCTCCAGGATGCCTTCCTAGATCCCAGTCCAGGCCAGGTTTCTCGCTGGACGCTCTGCTTCAAGGCCCTCTTCCCTTCCTTCTCAGCAGTTCCTGTGTGTGTGATTATGCACTAATTTGGGAACTGGTGATTCACAGCCCTCCCCATTAGGTCCCCCTTCTAGCCTGGGTCCAGAGGAGTGCTTGGCCCTCAGCAGAGGGGTGGGTGGGTAGTGAGGGAGAAACCAGGAAAGCAGAGAGAGAACCTTGAGCCTGGATGGGGGCAGGACCCCAGTCTGAGGTCCCGGGGCTCACACAGGAGAGCTGCTTTGTCCTGTCAGGCTCAGTGGCCCCCGAGGTGGGGGTGTGGGCAGGCGTTGCCTTCTCCAGGGCCCCATTCCCTGCTACAGGACAAGCCTGGCCAGGCAGCTCCTGCTGGGCCCCTGAGCCTGCCCGCCCGGTGCCTGAACCTGAAGCAGGAGGCTGCTCCCAGGCACAGCAACCCTACAGCCGGGTCCCCACCGCCTGCCCCCACCCTGGACCTGGGGGTCCCTATGGGTGCAAAAGAATCCACAGGGAACAGCCTCTCCTGCCAGCCTGAGGGCACAGTGGCCACAGGTCACTCACAGGCCCTCGGAGCCGGCCACAACCACCCAGGGCACACGTGCCGCTCACTCAGAGGCAGGACCTGCTGTTACCCCGAGAGAGGTGAAGAAACAGGCTCAGAGGTATTGGCTTGCTGAGGCCGCAACAGCAGGTGACCAGATGTGACAAGGCCCAACAGCCTCTATTCCCGCAAGGGAGGCCGGCCCAGCCCTGGCACGCCTGGGTCAGGACCTCACAAGCAGGGGTGCTCAAGTGCGCCACATAGCTGGGCACGGGTCCTGGGGAGGCCCCTGCTCAGGCTGATGTGCTCATCCCTTGGGCCAGCCAGGCCAACTCTCAGCACCATTGGCCACGGGTCCAGTGCCTGGCACCCTGTGGTCTGTGGGGCGTCCCCCTACCCCTCAGCTGAGCCTCCAGCACCCCCAGCAAGCAGAGAGAGAGGGATCTCGGGGGGAGACGCTGGGTTCATCATCCCTGCAAGGAGCAGATTGGGCTGTGCTGCAGCGACCACCCCCTGACAGGTGCTGGGCGGCACAGACACCCACAAACCTCAGGAAGCTGCTGGGGCCAGGTCAGGGTGGCCGGTGGGTGGGGACAGAGAGGACAACCTTCCCTGGCAGGCCTCCCTGCCTGAGCTCCAGCCCCCACTCCTGCCTCCTCCTCCTGCTCCTCCCTCAGGCACGGCCACCCCCGCCCCCCACTTCTTTCAGCTTCTGCTCAGAGAAGTGCACCTTCAGGACGGTGTTGGCGGGTCCCCTTTCCCAGGAAAGGCAGGTCCCCTGCATTACCCCTACAAAGAGCAGACCAGAGTGCACTGCTGACGCTTCAAAGCAAACATGTCGCCCAGAGACCACCAACGCCACACAGGGTGGGATATCTATCCCACGCCCCTCGAGATGCCAGCTCTGATCATGCTGAGCAACTGGTCTTTAACCCTTAGGAGACAAAACCAGAAAGCCAACCAGGCACATGCCACTCTGCACTTTGGCGCTGAAAGGATCTGGCACCCCTACTCCCAGAGCAGGGGGCTGGTCCTGGCACAGGCCCAGGGAGCAGCAGCCTTAGGGCAGGCACTGCCCCCTGCAGAGGCGGGCAAACTCGTCTGGTGAGATTTTTCTCTGCTTCCGGATAAACACAGCCGGCCCTGAGCCTGCAAGGCTGTGTCCACGGGCTCCCTGCCAGCCAAGGCTCCTGGCCTCACTTGCGGACCTGGGTGGGGCACACAGCCTGGTAAATGCCCAAGTCCAGAACTCGGGGAGGGTCCCCCAGGACAGCAGACTCAAGCCCTCTGACCCTCCTCCGACCCCTCAGAGGACGGTACCCCAGTTTGAGACACTCCCCAGACTCAAGCCAAGAGGTGGCCCCAACCCCCACTCCCCAACAAGGCACCTGTCCCACCCTTGCCCAAAGGCTCCAGAACTGACCAGAAAGGGGCCTGGTTCCTGGGGCAGGGGGAGCAGCCATGTTTGTGCTTGGCCTCGGGGGGCAAGGCAGATGCAGCTGGTGCCTGGAGGGAGGGGTGAGGCCAGGCCAGCCAGAGCATGAACAGCCGGGCAGCCTGGGGACCCCGGCCTGATGACAGTGGCCTCTCATCACTGCATTCCCCCTGGAACCCCAATACGCAGGGCACAGCAGTGGAGGGCACTCAGCCACCCCACTCCCCACCCCCACCAAGGCTAAGGCCGGAGGATTGTCACCTGGGAAACGGCAAGGCCTCTGGGCAGGTGGCCAGGGCAGACAAGGTCACCTGCCGTCACCCAGGCCTAGGCAGAGGCCCTGCCCCTGCCCTCTGCATATAGCCCCTGGCCCTGGAATCTTTGCACCCAGGGGACCATTAGGCCACTGAGCCAGGAAGAGGTGCACAGAGGGCCACCAGCTGCCCCCACCCAGAGGGGACTCCCCACGGCTAGCCCAGAACCCGCTGGGGAGGTAGGAGGGGCATCCGGGAGGTGCTGGTAGAGCGGCCTGCAGACGCCAGCCAGCCCCTTGAGGCGCTCAGGGCAGAACCCAGCCCTCGGCAGGCCCCAGATGCCCCACATAGTGAACACAGGGTCATGGGCGGTACCCCCGGCCCCACGAGGTGACACTCCCACACCTCCACACAGCATAGAGAATCCACACAAGGCCTGCCTGGAGATTCTACCTCTGCTCTCGGGAGAGGCCAAGGGTGAGACACTGTCCCCAGAACAGGCCCCCACACATGTCCCAGGGCCTGGGCGCCTGGCCACACACAGCCCACTGACAATGGAGTCCACATTGGCCCAGGAGGAAGATTCAGGGAGTTGAGGGGGGCAGGGCTAGGCCAGTCTGGGAGCTGAGGCAGGGGCCTCGTCTGAGGACAGGAAACTTGCCTGGCCCTCCCTCATTTAACTTCCTGGACGGCTGATCCGTGAACAGGAGGAGGGAGAGGGTCCTCTCTGATCTTGGGAAGAGCAGTGAGGGTTTGTTCCCTGAGTAATCCAAGACCAGGCCCGGCCTGCGCTCTCCCTCCCCAAGATCAGCCAAACCACATCCCCAACACATGAGAACCTCCTCCCTGGCACGCTTTGAGAAATGGCGGCAAAACACAAACTCGATTTGTGCTCTGAACAGGCAGTGGCGGTGACTGGCCCCTTGTAACATGCCTCGTGTGAATCAGAAGTGTGGATGACATTACCAGTGAGGGCAACCATTTCCAGGTGGCGGGGGGCCCCGGGCGGCTCCCTGGGCCTCAGGGTCTGGACACACGTGTGGGTCTGGGCTGGCACACTCACCTGGTCAGGGAGCCAGTTACGTTTCAAACTGGGTTAAGAGCTCCCTGATTTCCGGGGCCACGTGTCTCGCGGCATTGGCAGCCTCTGTTATAGCTTTCCGGTACATCCCCTTCTTCTTACGGTTAAATCTCAGTTTGAAAAATTCAGAGAAAGGGGAGAGTTTTGAAATAGACAAGAACGACGTCGTGGGAGAACCAAACCACGAGACCTTCGCTTCGCGCCAAGAGGGCTCGCCATCCTCCTTCTGGCCAAGGCTGATGCCGAGAACACGTGCCGGCCACCAAGGGAAACCGTGGATCTTACCCCACACGATGTCCCCCACGGCCACAGTCCTGCCGTCCTCTGTGATGCACTCGGACACACTCTGTGTGTGCAGCCGCACCGTCAGGGGCGGCACCGTTGGGTGAACCTCTCTGGACGAGGAGGGTGCCGACGTGCTGTGGCTGGGCGACAGGTCGCCCGCATCGGCCGGCGTCCCTTCCGAGCCGGACGATCTGGCCTCGTCCAGGCTGTCGCTGCTGCAAGCCAACTCGCTGGCACAGTCTGCTCTCCCCTCCGGGCAGCTGACAAGAAAAGCCAAGCCACCACGTCCCTGTGGACCTTGGGGACAGCTCTTGAGGTCATCGTCCTCACCCGAACTTCCGGAAGACAAGTCCGCCAGCCCAGCGGCAGGGCCGTCCGCACCGGGCATGGGCGAGCTGGCCCGTGGGCACCCATTCAGCTCCTCCACCAGCTCAGCACGGTACACGGGCTCGTGCTCACTGTCCCCCAGGCGGTGGGGCTTCAGGCGGATCTTCGGGGGCGGCAGGTCCGTGCTGGGCAGCACAGGCCGCGTCAGTTTCAGCTTGGGGATGGAGGCCGAGGGTGCGCCGGGAACCCGGTCCCGGGGCTCTCTGTCTGGCACCTCAGGGTCCTGGTTGCCCTCATCCTCTGGGGCCTGCTGGGGGCAGAAGGGCTCCAGAGAGCCGTGCACACGGGAGGGGATCTTGACCACCTCGCCCTTGCCCTGGGGTGTGCTGTAGGAGATCTTAATGACCGGGCTGCGTGGCACCTGCTCGGCAGGGGCCCTGTCCTCCTCCCGCCTCTCCCTCTTGCTCCTCCTGGCAGTGGCTGCAGCCACAGGGTCACTGTTCTCCGGCTCCTCCAGCTTGCGGAGCTCTCTGTCTGGGCCACTGCTCAGCCTCCTGCGGGTCCTGGGTGCAGCCGGGGGTCCGGGGCTGGCCTCCGGGGGGCTCAGCGTGCTCTTGCACTTCTCACATAGCACCTGACGTGGCCGCAGGCGGATAGTGCTCAGGATGAGGCGCCCCGGGTCGCGGTTGCGGGACAGGCGCCGCCGGGTGCGCTTGATGGTCCTGGGCGGTGGCTGGGGCACCCACTGCTTGTACGTGTTCCGGAGCCACAGCGGGTGAGGGAACGGGGCGCCTTCGAAGTATGGCGGGTATGGGGGCAGGCTTCCGGCGGGCAGCGGCGGCACGAGGGGCGGGGGTAGCTCAGGGCCGGCTCTCTCGGGGGACTGGACCCCTTGGGGAGGAGGCGGGGAGCCGGGCCCCAGCTGCATCACCTCGGCTTCCCCCTCCTCGGGGGCCTGGCCACGGCTGTTGTTGGCGGGGGCATCATCGACCTGGGACAGTGGAGCCGACGGGGGCAGGCCAAAGAGGCCGGACCTGGCAACAGGGAAAGAAAGCAGAGTGAGAAGGGCCCTGGCACAGCTGCCACCTGCACCCAGCCTCGGAGCCAAGACCCCCGACCCTTGCTCCAGGAAGTCTGCGCAGCGAGCCATGCCCTGAGGCCAGGGCCGTATTCAGGACTGCAAACCGATGCCCACGCTCCCTACGAATGTCCAGTGTTGGACGTGTCAGATCAAGGCACATCCCTTACAGAGCCACGCGGCATGTGGCCTTGAGGCCAGCTGCCTCCCTGGCCTGAGAGAGGCACAGAGGGGCTGAATTTCAGTCCATGGCCCCAGGGGAAATGTGGCCCCAGCAAGAATGCTCTCAGGAAGGCTGACCTGGCCTGGTAAGGGGGCTGGCTGACTTCTGGCCCACAAAACTCAGGCCCCTTGCTCACAGGCTTATCCATTCCCTCCTCTCCTGTTTGAGGGGTTGGGGGACTCAGGGAAGGCCCCCTGAGGATCAGGCAACCCTTCAGCCCCACATGCAAGTCCCTGGAGAATGCTGTCCTGCAGGACCAGGGTTCCAGGTGCATGACGTGTGTCTGGGGTGGGCCTACATGTGGCCTGGGGCTGAGCCCTCTGGAGGTGGCCCAGATGCTTCCAGTGACCCCGAGAGAGTCCTCAACTGCATTTGCCCACACAACCTAGAAGGCCTTCCTTGCCCGCCTGGCACCCCCAGGCCCTCCCCTGCTGGGCCACAGGATCCATAGGGAAAGGAACACAGGGGGCAGGGGCAGCCACTCACTGCTGGGGGAGCCACAGTTAAGGCCAAACAGCAGCCAGCACCCCGAGGCTGCCACAGCCAGGACACCCATCCCAGCTAAAGGCCTTCTCATCCTGGGACGTGCTGGGCCAGGCAGCCTGTATTTAACGAGCAGTGCCCAGCACTGTGTGTGGCTTTGGGAGATTCATCGTCAGAAGCTGGTGGTGACCACGTCCTAGAGTGCAGGCCACCTCGCTGCACAGATGCCTGGCTGCCCCATCCTTCTCGAGGCCCAAATGCAGCCAATGTCACCAAGCCCCATCCTGTCGAGCAAGCTGCTGTCCGTGAGTCAGGAAAACAGTTCTGAGAACACTGACGTTACCACACACCACGGAAGGCAAGTCCACAGAGTCCACGTGTTTCCAGTGAGCACGTGGTGTAACCCGTAACAAACGGGATGCAGTTTTCAAGACTGCTTTAGCTAAAACAGAAAGAAAGAAGTAGACAGAGAGAAAGGGACAGAAACGCAAGACGGCATTGTGACTCGCCAGGGAGGGTGCAAGGGTGGCCTGGGGCCCTGCCGGGGGTGAACACAGGGCGGGGCTTCTGCTCCGTGGTGGGGCGGCCAGGGTGAGCCCCACGCATCCCATTCTCCTCCAGCCAGGCACCACTGCTGTGTCTGCAGCCATAGGCTGGCGACAGCAAGAGCACCTCCGGAGTGCGGGCCGCGCTGTCCCCTGTGCGCACCGTCTCCCAGGGCCCTGTGGCGGCCGTGGGAAGCAGGTGCTTCGCTGTCTCCATCTCTGATGGGCTGACTTTCATGGAAATAGACATGGGAAAGGAGAGCCGGGCACATGGGCCCCGGGCCATAATGCACTGAGGCCAGTCCCAGGCGGCGCCCTCACCAGGTGCCGGTGCCAGGACCAAGGAGCACAGACCCCATGCACCCCAGGCCCAGTAAGCCGCATCTGGCCCCTCCAGCATTTGTGAGGAAAGTTTTACCCACACACATCACGGCCCCCAGGCTCCTTTACACACTGTCTGTGAGCCAGGCCACAGTGGGGCCACCCAGTCCAACGATGTTCACTTATGCACAAGGCTTGCTGGATGGAGCTCAGCTGCGGGAGAACAGCCTTTGCCCAGAGCCGGGCCCCACCCCCACTTGGGATTCTAGGCTGGTGTCTCCAAGTCCCCTGGCCTCATAGCCAGGACTGGCCTCTGCAACCCAAATCGGCAGCTGGCTCATCACCTCCCAAGAGCACCTTGTCGGCATTTAACACAGGATGAGCGTTCTGAGAACCACTGTGTGTGCAGACTCACGCCAGCGCATATCACACTGGGACACACACCTGCTGGCGCGGGCACCTGAGCTTCTGGGCCAGCCCTTATGGCCCCTTGCCATTGGGGGAACCAGGACCCACTGCACCTCATGAAAGGGCCTCAAATGCGGGGATATTGGCAAGGAGAAGCCCCCCCCAAGGGAGCAGAAGTGTCCCTACCAGAGGATAGTGACTACAAGAGCCAGAGGGAGGGGGCAACCCCACTAGGGCTGGGGAACATGGCACCCTGACCACATGGGGTTGCGGACTGGGCTGAAGGCGCCACGAACCCAAGGACAGCGTGCAGAACATGGCTGCTGCCAGGCCTGCTGGGGCAGGGGGCCTCCCTGAGCCACCTCTCCCAGTGGTCGGGGAAGCTGGTTGGCAGGAGAAAGCATAGCCTGTCCCAGAGGGGACCCTCCTCCAGGGCCGCAGGAACAGAGCCTGCCCCAGAGGGGACCCTCCTCCAGGGCCGCAGGAACGGAGCCTGCCCCAGAGGGGACCCTCCTCCAGGGCCGCAGGAACGGAGCCTGCCCCAGAGGGGACCCTCCTCCAGGGCCACAGGAACAGAGCCTGCCGCAGAGGGGACCCTCCTCCAGGGCCGCAGGAACAGAGCCTGTCCCAGAGGGGACCCTCCTCCAGGGCCACAGGAATGGAACCTGCCCCACCCCCTACCCCAGGATCTCCGGGCACAGGCCAGGGGCTCGACCCTTTCCAGGCAGATCAAACGGGCAGGGGACAGTTGGAGCTTTGCCATCCCCTTCTGGACCCTGAGTCACAGCTGCACCAGTGCCCGGGGACCCGACGATCCAGCCCCACAGAGGCAGCCGGTGACCCTCAGGCAGCTGTACTTCCTTCCTGGAGCTGCCGCCCTGACCAGGCCACACCCCGGCATACTGGTAGGTAAACAGGGTGGGAACAGCTCACTCTCCAGACTGGCATGGGTGGGGAAACCCAGCCCCGGGGAGCTTGCAAAGCCCACAGCAGGGTCCCCAGGCTGCTGGGACCTCGGCTCCCACCCTCCTTGAGCAACCCCATGAGAGAGAGATCACAGCCTTCCCGTTTCACAGGAGGGCCGGTGAGGCTGTTGGAGACCAGGGAACGTGCCCCCAGGCTGGGCGGTGGGTGCCGGCTGGGGTCTGCTGCCTCCAGGCCTGGGGATGGCGCTGGCACAGGAAGAAAGTGGCTTATCCTGGAACCTGGGACCTGAAGGGTGGTGCCTCTGGAAGTGTACAGGTGCAGTGTGGTTCCCCACACACCCACCTCGAGGGACAGGGCCCCCCCCGGCCTGGCAGTGCCCCACAGGTAACACCGAGCCTTGGCGGATGGGAAGACGGGGTGGCCTGGAGCCAGATGAGCCTGCTGGGTCCAGGCTGCCCTTTTAGGGCCACCAATTGAACACACCATGGGGGCGTGCCCTACCTGTGGGGAGGAGGATGTGCCAGGGGCCCTGAGAAGTGGGCCTCACGCGGCATCCTTGGGAGCTCAGGAATAGAATAAACAACCTTGGCTTTGAGAAAGGGCTAGGGAAACTGAGGAAGGGGTGAGAAGGGATCAGACCCCAAGGCAAAAAGTACCCAGGTGCCACTCCTAATGGCACGGCGGTGTCCCAGCAAGGACACGGAGGCCCTGGAGAGCATGTCTGAGATCCTTAGCCAGACACAAGTGGCTGTGTCATTACTCAGCCATGGCCGCCCTGGGGCCTTGCCGGGGTGACAGGCTCAGCCACACCCCCAGGAAGGCTCAGGCCTGAGGTCTGCCTGTGGCCGTGCCGAGAGGAGCATTGCCCTGGCCGCCTGTCCAAGTCCCCTGTACTTGCTGGCTCCCCCATTCCACAGACCAGGGCAGAGAGATGGCCAGGGCCCACGGGGCAGCCCCTGTCCTCCCTCCCGGGCCCACGTTGCCCCTGGACCTTCCTTCCTCACTCTCTGTGAGGAAAGGCCACCCTGTTGTGGCCTAAAGAGGCAAGGAAAACACGGCTCTGGAGCAGGAACACATAGTCCCCGTGCAGCCCAGGTCAGCCCCGAGGCCAGCACCCAAGGCCTGCCTCGGCTGTGCTGCAGTGTGGGTCAGAAAGCACCCGCAGTCTCCCCACAGCCCTGCAGACACCCATGGCAGGACCAGGCCAGCACTTGGGAAACAGGGCGGGCGGGTCAGGCCTGCTGGGGGCAGTGGGGCTTCCCGGGGCCAGCTCTCTCAGGGGTTAGGGAAAGCAGGCTGGCAGGAGAAGCCACAGCCTAAACACTGGGGGCCCCTCTTCCAGAGCCCCACAACGGGAGCCTGCCCCACCCTGTGGGCACCCACCTGCCCCAGGATCTCCAGGGGAGAGCAGGTGGGGCCAGGTGGCCATGGCCGGCCTCCTGTGTCCTGAACTGGGTGTATGAGCCATGGACATGGTCCCTCTCTAAGCCCTGGGGGGGCTCCCCCAGTAGCACAAGGCCAGGCCCCACCCCATGCCCTCCTCACCCACTCGCTCAGTTGCTGCCCCCTTGAGACGCTTCAGAGACCAGCCATGCTGGCCAGGCCCCCTGGTGCCCTGGGCGGGGAAGCACTAGGCCGAGGTCCCTCTCGGTCCCCAAGGGCAGGGGCACATCCCGTCACCACTGGAGCACCCGCACAGTGGTCCCGGCCCAGGCGCTCCCCCCAGCTGCCGAGTGAATAATCCCAAGAGCAGCCCCTGGCAGTTCAGCCTCCACCAAGACAGGTGTGGCCAGGACGGAACTCAGCCCTTCTGCCGGCACAGGCCATGTCCGGGGCTCCTCGCACAGAGGACTAGACCACACTCAGTGCTTCATCTGTCCTCAGGCCACCCCTCAGCTGGGGCCCCCACCTGGGGTCCTCAACCAGAAGTGTACCCCCAAATCACCCAGAAAACACAGGTCAGGGCAAGGCTTGGGTCATCAAAACTGGAAGGAATCCCCGCATTGGCCCAGATGCAAGGAAGATCACTGGAGGCTGCCTGCTCCGGGCTCAGACCACTTCCCGGCACACAGTAGGTGCACAGTGAACTCACCCGGATGCACACACAGCCTGACACTGGAGAATCACATGGCCTTCCAGCATGGGGCCAGGCAATTCCACCGGCCTGTCCCCTCTGCTCTGTGAACAAGGGAGAGAATGGCATCTCCCAAACAGGCCGACAACAGACGCCGGCTGCTGGGCCCATCTCAACCTCAAATCTGGGCTGTGTGAGCGGGCTGCCATTCCCGAGGGACTGCTCCGAACAGGTGCCTGGCTGCCCACCGCCTGCGCTGAACAGAATCCGCAAAATGCCCGCTGCTCTGGGACCCACAGGTTCCCTGAGGTGGGCGGACACCTGTCACAGGGCTCCCTGCAGCTCTTCTCTGAGTCAGCACCCACACTTGAGGACTGGGCCTCCACTGTCACACTCGGGGGATAAGGGCAGGCACCACGCCCTGAAGAGAAACTGGCACCTGGGAAGGCAGGACTGGAAACAGGAGCCCTGGGACCCAGAATACAAGGACGGAGAACCGGAGGAGAGATTCAGGCACAGGGGAGATGATGGGGAGGGGCGTGGGGCAGGGGTCCTTCCAGGACAAGCCTCACGGCCGGGGTCAGGAGCCTGCTCTACCTTCAGATTCCCCACAAGGACAAAGGGGCCAGCCCAGGGCACCAAGGGTGGCGCTGAGTGGCTGCATCGGCAGAGGCTGGGCTCCCAGCTCCGTGGGCGGCTCTAGTTACAGCTGAACGTGGCAGGCAGGGTTGACACCCATGCATCCTACAGCTGCCAGTTCCCACGACAGGGGTCCCATTGGACCTGGTTTTTTCCACAAACCAGGTTAGTACTGGGCCTCAGGGAGGAGCGCCCGCGGCCACTGCAGATACTCTCAGCCTCCGTTGTCCTGAGTCAGCTAGCCGGGAAATGGGCGAGCCTCTGCTGCCAGTGCCCCTCTCCAGGGAGGAAAGGCCAGACACGGTGGTGCAGGTTTAGCAGGGGTGCGGCCCTCAGGACCAGGACCAAGCCCAAGCCTGCCTGCTGGAGGAAGCTGAGGCCGGCGGTGGAGGGGGATGGCAGCTCCCAGGTGGCGATCAGCAGCCCCCAAGTGTCCCTCCATTCTGCCCCAGCACTTGGAGTGGTAGCCCACACGGAGCGGGCACAGCCACACGGGAGCCATATGTTAAATCACATGACTAGGGCATAAATGGCTCCTGGCACATCTAATGAAGAGATAACGTCTTCGAAATAATTGTGGCAGGAACATGGTCCTCCCTGCTGATTCGTGTCACCGGGTGAAAATCTGGGCTCCACCGAGGGAAAAAGTTGCGCCTTTAAAAAGAGGAGCCTTTTCCGGCTCCCAGTTTCAAAATAAAGCCGTGCAGGAGTGCAGCAAGGCCACAGCCTGATTAATGCCTAATCATTTATCTGGCGGCGACAGTTCCCTGTCATGTGACTCCGCGCCCAGGAGGCTCATCTGCACTGCCTGGGTCCCTGCAGCCCCGCACAGGTGCCTCTGTGGAGGGGCTACTTGCCCTGCCCAGCGCCCCCACCCAGGAAGCCGGGCTCCCGGGGGATGCACACGCGGCTCCCACAACTTGCGAGTCTTCACTCCCCCGTGACTCAGGGCTCCGTGGCCTGAAACTGTTCTTCAGTCGCGCAGCTGGTCGCAACTGCTCTCCCCAGTCCAGACCTCGGCCGCGGAGTCGCTCAGGGCACCCGGGCCCGCGGCCTTGGACAGGGCACCCCCACCTGTGAGTAATTGCGGGGCCAGGCCACGGCGCGCCTGACCCTCCCCCTTTAACCACAATTCTGCCAACAGCGGAATTCAACAGTGTGTCTGAACAAAGAAAAGTGCGTTAATTACAGCGACGCGTGGAGTTCCGGGACCCCCGCCCCGCGCCCCCCGCGGGTGCCCGTTCTCCCGCCCCGGAAAGTCGCGACGACTTTGAGAGCCACTTTCCCCCCCAAGCGGCGGCCGCGCTCGCGCGCCCTGAAACCCGGCTCGGCAGAAACCGAAAGCGGGCGCCGGGGCCGCACCGCCCCTCCCCGCAGCCGGCTCTCGAGTCTCGGGCGGCGACGGGGTGTCTGGGGGGACCCGGGGCGTCCCGGCCCGCGCCCCCGCTCACTTTTTCGTGCAGTCCAGCAGGATCCCGGCGAAGCTGCGCTCGCCGCAGCTCACGGTGACCACCAGCGCGCCGTTGACGACCTGCTCCACCCGCACGGGCAGCCGGCAGCCGGCGCGCGGCTCCATGCTCCCGCCGCGTCCCAGGCCGCCCCCGCGCCGCCGCCGCCGCCGCCGCCGCCGCCGGGTCAGCCCCGCGCGTGACGCCGCCCCGCGGCCGCCTGACGTCACAAAGCTCTGCTGGGGCGGCCGCCACCGCCGAGCCGGGCCGGGGGCGCGCGGCCGCGGGCTTGGCTCCCGGGGACCCCGCCCGCCGCCGCGTCCCGGGATTGCTGCGCCCGCACGCAGAGCTGGGCCGGACGCGCGCTGCGGACCCCGCGCTGGGGAGGGGGCTGCGCCCGGGCTCGCGGTCACGCCGGCCGGGGGCGTCCCCTGGCATGGGAGGACTCGAGGGCCACGAGGGACCCCAGTCCTGGCGGCAGCCCGGGGACCCCATCCCCGGCTCTTCGGCCTGGGGCCGCCCGGGCCCCTCCCCCTCCCGCTCCAGCCCCGGGCCCCTCCCCGCGGCCCTGCCCGGCGCACTCCTTCCCTTCCTCCCTCCCCCGTGGCCCGCGTGCCCCCGCCTGGGGTCGATCGCCCGCGTGTCCCGGCAGCGCCCCGCGCAGGGCTCTGGTGGCCCGGGCTCTGCGGAGAGGAAGTCCCTGGCGGCGCGCGCAGGAAGCCTGTGGGGCCGGGCGAGGAGACGCGGGGCGCCCCGGGCAGCGGCCTAGTGTCGCCCTCGCCGCGTGGGGTCGGGACAGCGGGTCCTCCCACTGGGCTCGGCGCCTCTCGGGGCGACAGGCGGGCGCGCCCGGCTCAGGGCCAGTCTGCGCGCCCGGGGGTGACTGTTCTGAGGTCTCTGTCAGGAGCGCCCCTTCGGGTGGCAGAGCCGAGGGGCCAGGCGCGCCTCCGCCAGTTTATAAAGGAAACAGCCTCCTTCCCCAGGGGCAGGGGCTCCCCGCGGGCGAGGAGTGGGGGTGACTGCTCCGGACCCTCCGCCGGGACCCCGCAGTCGTCAAAGCCCCTGACTTCCTTCCCCAGCATCAGCGCGTCCTCACCCGGCTCAGAACACAGGGCCTGGCCTGTGGCGGTGACCTTGGCCCCGGGCCGGGCTTCTGAGCCGGGCTGGCCGCGCCTGACGGGGCGCGGGGCCCGGAGGCGGAGCGGGAACCGCGGAGTTGTCGGGGCGACCCGGCGCCGCCCACGGCTCCTCCCAGCGTGGGAAGGGAGGACCACCACCCCGGCCCTGGCGCCGCTCGACCTCGACCTCCGCCGGCCGCGCAGCAGGAGGAGCCGCAGAGAGGAGCTGGGCGGAGTGAGGGAGCCGGAGGGGCCTGGGGCACCTGACCATCCTGGGTAGTACAAGGGTGGGGGCCGAGGACGAATGAGCCGGGGTCTGGCCAGGGACAGTCCCAGAGGAGGCCTGGGAGCCCAGCTAGCACCTGTCCTCCTCTGTGTGGACTGGGGCTCCCACCAACACCAAGGCCTTCCTGGACCTTCAGGCACCTCAAGGCACCCCACCGTCCAGGGTCAGCCAGCCCCTCCCCACTGGCCTCCAGGCCTGCAGAGCCTGCTGTCCTGCCCACAGGGCTCTGAGTCTGCCCCCTCCAGGGTGGGGCTGACTTTGGAGGAGACATGCCAGGCAGCAGGAACCCCCCCTCGTCACCCTGACCCGTGTTGGGCTCAGTGGCCTCCCAAGGCTGCCCACCTGCTTGGCTCTTCTCCCTGCCTGCTGGAGAGGCCTGCTGGGCACTGCCCTTCCTGGGCACTGGAGACGGCTAGGGCGGAGTGAATCAGCTTTCAGGCCTCAGCATGGGGTGAGGCCAATGCACAGGGGGCTGTATGTGGGTAAGGGGGTCCAGAAAGAGTGCCCAGGGAGCTGTTGGGGGAGCACCAGCCTCCACCACGGCCCCACCTGAAGACCACCAGGTGGGCAAAAGCAAGGGCTTCCGAGGTGGGGGTAGTCAGGAGTCCCTGCAGGGTGTCTGTGTGTGCATGGGGCTCCTGGTGACTCCCTACGCCAGCAGGAGGTACAATTTGGCAGGGGGCAGAGGGACCCACTTGTGGACTTGCTGGGCTTTGGGTGGGACCAAGGCTGGGTGGTGGAGGGCAGGAGCGGGGAAGAGGGTCTGGGGCACAGAGGGCCGAATGGATGCACCCCACAGCTGGCAGGTCTGGCACGAGAGGGGAGAGGGCAGTGAGGGGCATGGCTGGTCCCTGGCACCTCCTGCCCGCCTTCCCTCTGCCTCTGCCCCTCTGGCCAGTGCTATGTGCTGTGTATTTTTAAGTGAACTTGGAAGCTGTTTTTAAAACCTGCTCTCCACTAGGTAAGGTATAAAAAAGAGCATCTGCAGACAGGGAGACCATTTTTGGCAACTTAAATGGTGGCTGTTCAGGGCCCACCTCACAGCCCTGCCCCCAACTTGCTCCCCACAGGCTTCCTGCCTGCTCCAACCTTCTTGTTTAAGAAGACCAGGTGAGTTTCCAGAGTCCCTGATTAAAATGCAGATGTCCTTGGGGGCCTCACTGGCCAGGCATCCCCTCCTGTCTGACTCTGTATTTGGGGTTGGGGGGCTGCCCCAGGCTTCCTGCTCTGAGCATCTCCCCAGGGGCCACCTGCTTGTGCTGGTCAGTGAGTTCTGCCCAGTCCTGGAAAGGACCCTGGCTAGTGGGGCTGGCGCTGCCCACAGTGAGAGGACATCGAGCTGCCTGGCTGGGCTGGAGAGGAGCTTCAGGAGTGCGTCCCTAGCTGGGGCAAAAGGGCCAAGAGTGGAAAGAGAGACACCCCTGAGGTCTTCACACTTTGTCTTCAGGAGACTTGGTCCCAAAAAAAGGCCCTAAAGCCTTCGTCCCCCTGCTGCAGGCACAGCCGCAGCAAAGTCTAGGACACGCCCAGCTCGGGCGGCCCAGCCAGTCGGATGGGGCAGGCTAAGGGGACAGGAGACTGTCCTAAGCTTCCACTGGGGCTGGGGGTGGGTGACCGGGAGTAGGGAGGATGGGTGGCCTGAAGGGGTACCGTTGAGGGAGGGACGAACGGCTCGGCCTCCATGTCCCCTGAGACAGCAGGGGGAAGTGGGGACCCTGTAGCCACCTCCCCTCAGGGTCTGCCTCCCCTGCAGTCCTTGGAGGAGCTCTTGGATTTGCTGTCCCTAGCAGACTGGCTGGGCCGTCACCAGCTTCAAGCCCGCCCCTCGTCTTTCAGGTCACTCCCCCAGCTCCAAGCTCAGCCGGCCCCCCTGACTGCCTGCACCTGCCGAGCACTTACCTGGGCTATGTAGTCACTGAGACTTGGGAAGGACAGGGCTGAGCAGGTGCTTAGCCTCCATGGGTCTCTTCCACGAGATGAGGCTTACAGGGGCCTCCCCATGACTGAGGTGCAGCCACAGCCTGGCCTGTGTCCAGCCTGCTCCAGAACTGCCTGGCAGCCAGCTGGTGTCCCCCCAACCCCCAACACACCTGGGCTTGCTTGATCTTACTGGAGTTCACCGGGGCCTGGCATGTGGGTCTCATGCAGCACGGTGAGGTGCTTCTGAGGTGGATCAAAGGTGGTCAAGGTGGAGGCCTCGAGGGCCACAGCCATGAGTCAGAGAGCACAGAGCTCTCCAGAGCTGCTGCCCAGAGCCAGAGGTGGGGATGGGCCTTGAGGCTGGGACCCAGGCCACTTTATGGCAAGCCTCATGCCCACAGCAGCTGTGGAAGGCAGGAGATAGGATGCCTTTAATAATGAGGCCTGCTCTGATTCCAGCAGGCGATCCTCTCATTCTAGAAGCCTGGACAGAGTGAGGTGCAGGAACACAGCAGCCCCCTCCAAGGTGTCTGGCAGGGACACACACTCCTTGTCCATTGTCATGTCCTCTGAGGCAGGGGCTCAAGGCAATCTTTGCAAATGCTGAGCCCAGAAACCCGTGACCTTCCAGCAGGCCGCAGATCCTTTGGGCAGTGTTTGTGTTCTGCTCCAGCCTGGAAGCCCTTGGAGGGCAGTGTGGTTCTCCAAGGCTGACTTTGTCCTGTCTGGCCACCCTTCAGGGCCTGGTCCGGAGCTCGGTCCCTGCCCCGCCGGTTATCAGGAGGATCTAGGGCCACACCCGCTGAGGCAGTATCTCAAAGGATTGGCTAGGACAGAACCTGGCAGGACTCCACTGGAGGGGCTGCAGAGAGCTGGGCAGGCACATAAACTCTGAGGCCAGACTGCTGGAGTCCTGCCAAGACCTTGGGGAGACTGCCACCTCCCCTGTGCCTGTGTCCTCATCTGTAAGCAGGAATACTAAGATGCCTATCATGTAGGCTTGTACTGGAGATGAAATAAGTTAATAAACATGAGATGCTTAGTACAGCACAAGCCCCAATAAGGCTCTGTGAGTCAGCTGCCATCACCACCATCAACACTTCTGTCATCATCAACACCATCACCACCATCTCCATCACAGTCTCTACCATCACCACTACCATCCTCATCATTTTCAGCATCCCACCTCCTCCACCAGTACCACCACCATCACTGCCACCATCACCATCACCATCATCATCACTACCACCATTGCCATCACCATCACCATCCCACCTCCCCATCAATAACCCTATCACTGCCACCATCACCATCACTACCACCATCACCATTATCACCACCATCACCATCACTACCACCACCATCACTATCACAACCTCCACAATCACCACTACTGTCCTCATCATCATGATCACCATCCCACCTCCTCTACCACTACCACCATCATCACCACTACCACCATCATCACCATCACCACCACCACCATCTCCATATCACTATCACCATCATCACCACCACCACCATCTCCATATCACCATCACCATCATCACCACCACCACCATCTCCATATCACCATCACCACCACCATCTCCATATCACCATCACCACCACCACCATGTCCATATCACCATCACCATCATCACCACCACCACCATCTCCATATCACCATCACCATTACCATCAGCACCATCATCACCATCACCAACCATCTCCATATCACCATCACCATCATCACCATCACTACCACCATCACCATTATCACCACCATCACCATCGCTACCCCATCACTGCCACCATCACCATCACTACCACCATCACCATTATCACCACCATCGCCATCACTACCACCACCATCACTATCACAACCTCCACAATCACCACTACCGTCCTCATCATCATGATCACCATCCCACCTCCTCCACCACTACCACCATCATCACCACTACCACCATCACCACCACCACCATCTCCATATCACCATCACCATTACCATCATCACCATCACCATTACCACCATCTCCATGTCACCATCACCACCATCTCCATATCACCATCACCACCACCTCCATATCACCATCACCATCAGCACTATCGTCACCACCACCACCACCTCCATATCACCACCACCATCACCACCACCACCATCTCCATATCACCATCACCACCATCTCCATATCACCACCACCATCAAAACCACCACCACCATCTCCATATCACCATCACTACCATCTCCATATCACCATCACCATCATCACCACCACCACCACCACCTCCATATCACCACCACCACCATCTCCATATCACCATCACCACCATCTCCATATCACCACCACCATCAAAACCACCACCACCATCTCCATATCACCATCACTACCATCTCCATATCACCATCACCATCAGCACTATCATCACCACCACCACCATCCCCATATCACCATCACCATCATCACCATCACCACCATCTCCATATCACCACCACCATCAAAACCACCACCACCATCTCCATATCACCATCACCATCAGCACTATCATCACCACCACCACCATCCCCATATCACCATCACCATCATCACCACCACCACCATCTCCATATCATCACCATCACCATTACTATTAGCACCAAGACCATCTTCATATCACCATCACTGTTACCATCAGCACTATCATCACCATCACCACCATCTCCATATCAGCATCATCATCACCACCACCATCTCCGTATCACCATCACCATCACCATCATCACCATCACCATCTTCATATCACCATCACCGTTACCATCAGCACCATCTCCATATCACCATCACCACCATCTCCGTATCCCCATCACCATCATCACCACCATCTTCATATCACCATCACCATTACCATCAGCACCATCATCAGCACCACCACCATCTCCATATCACCATCACCATCATCACCATCACTACCACCTCCATATAACCATCACAATCAGCATCATCATCACCATCACCACCATCTCCATATCACCATCACCACCACCTCCATATCACCATCACAATCAGCATCAGCATCACCATCACCATCACCACCATCTCCATATCACCATCACCACCATCACCACCACCTCCATATCACCATCACCATCAGCATCAGCATCACCATCACCATCACCACCATCTCCATATCACCATCACCACCATCACCACCACCTCCATATCACCATCACCATCAGCAACATCACCATCAGCACCATCATCACCATCACCACCACCTCCATATCACCATCACCACCATCATCACCACCATCTCCATATCACCATCACCATCTCCATATCACCATCACCACCATCTCCATATCACCACATCACCATCACCATCATCACCACCACCTCCATATCACCATCACCACCATCATCACCATCACCACCACCTCCATATCACCATCACAATCAGCATCATCATTACCATCACCACCATCTCCATATCACCATCACCACCATCACCACCACCTCCATATCACCATCACCATCAGCAACATCACCATCAGCACCATCACCATCACCACCACCTCCATATCACCATCACCACCATCATCACCATCACCATCATCTCCATATCACCATCACTGTCACCATCACCATCACCACCATCTCCATATCACCATCACCATCACCACCATCTCCACATCACCATCACCATCCGCACCATCATCACCATCACCACCACCTCCATATCACCATCCGCACCATCACCATCATCACCATCACCATCATCTCCATATCGCCGTCACTGTCACCATCACCATCACCACCATCTCCATATCACCATCACCAGCATCACCACCACCATCTTCATATCACCATCACCGTTACCATCAGCACCATCATCACCATCACCATCATCACCATCTCCACCACCTCCATATCACCATCACCATCATCACCACCACCTCCATATCACCATCACCATCATCACCACCACCTCCATATCACCATCACCACCATCACCACCACCTCCATATCACCATCACCATCGTCGTCAGCAACACCACCACCATCTCCATTTCACCATCACCATCATCACCATCTCCATATCACCATCACCATCACCACCATCTCCATGTCACCATATCACCATCACCATCATCACGATCTCCACCATCTCCATATCACCATCACCATCATCACCATCACCATCGTCGTCAGCAACCCCACCACCATCTCCATTTCACCATCACTATTATCATCAGCACCGTTATCACCATCACAGTTATCACGACCACCATCACTACCGTTGTCACCATCACCCCTCCCACTTTTATGATACTCATATAGCTGGCCATCAGTGGGATCCTCAGGCACACCTGAGGCCCTGTGCTATGCTCAGGCCAAGTGGGAGAAGCAAACCCTGTGCCTCCATGCTCTGTGTGTGACCTGCCCCTGCTGGTACCTGGCTGAGGCCCATGGTGTGGAAGAGCCCAGGCAGCTGAGTGGCTCCCAGGTGGCTCTCATTCCTCCCCAGGGAGAGGGAGCAGGCAGGCAGCACCCATGTGGCTCCTCTGGTCCTGGGACAGAGCGCTGCCCCCACACCGAGGGCTCTTCCCAGCCTGTCCACTCTCCAGCCTCCTGACCACATGGAGGAGCTGGTGCAGTTGAGAGTGTGAGTGTGGTGCGTGTGGGGCCAGCTTCCAACAGTGACAAGGGGACCTGAGCCCAGCTGCCCCCACGGTCCTGCTGGCACCTGAGGAAGTCTGACAAGGCCTCCCTGAGGACACCTGAACTCCGTGTCGGGACTCAGGTCCCAGGGCCCACACCGGGTTCTGCGCTGTGTCCCGCGAACTGGACGGAGTGCATGGGGCCTGAACGGCACCTGCCCTGGCCGGCTGCCTACAGACGTTTGTGAGCTTGGCCCTCCCGTGCTGCGCTCACTTGGAGTGCAGGACTCAGGGAGCCCCCACACAGGAGCTGAGCCAGGCTTCCCTGGGGGCACCGGGAGGGCCAGAGTTGTGGCCAAGTGCTTTCTCAGCCTGAGACATTGCCCTGCAGTGCCCACCCTGTTGCCATGGCTGGGCCTGGGACCCCCCAGGGCTGAGCAGCTGATTCCCTCCGTGAGAGCCCCCCCCACCGCCCCTGCAGGCAGCTCCACAGGGGCACCTCCCCTCGCTCTCCTCCTCCCCCTCTTCCTTCCTCTCCTCCCCCTTCTTTCCTTTTCATGCACCACACCTGACATTGGGGCGCCACCTGCAGGTGACCTCCACTCACAGAAGGCTGGGCCTGCGTCCTGGGGCTCCAGGGCTTGCGATGCCCATCATTACGTCCACTCCTGGGACACGGCCTGTGACCCTGTGACCTCCTGGCAGTGTGCGCCAACCACATTCACGTTTGCCAAGCACCAGCTCCCTGCTGCGGCTGCTGCTCTCTCCAAGCCGCGGGCCTGCAGCCGCTCCAGACCATCTGCCTTCTGCAGCTCAGTTCGTGCCCCTGGGGGTTCTCAGGCCTGGCTTGGGGCTCTTGCCTCCCTTTCCCCTTCCCAGGAGAGCTGGGCAGAGAAATGAAAAGTTCCAGAAACTCAGGATGCCCTGATCTGAAAGTCAGCATGGATGGTCCTCACTCAGCAGCTAAGGAAGGAAAAGAGAACGGCAGAGCAGGAGCCAGGGAAGGGGCCACACCCAGACACCCCAAATCCAGGGAGATCTCTGCCTCCTGCGCAGACACCCCAAATTTACCAGGGTGAAAGGGAGCCCCGCTCAGATACCCCAAATCCACCAGGGGGAGGGGGACCTCCCACCCAGAGCCCCCAAATCTATCAGGAAGAGGGGAACCCTGACCAACTACCCCAAATTCACCAGGGAGAGAGGCACCTCCCACCCAGACACCCCAAATCCACCAGAGAGAGGGGGGCCTCCTGCCCAGATACCCCAAATCCAGCAAGGAGAGGGGCACCTCTCACCCAGATACCCGAAATCTACAAGGGTTTAAGGGATCCAGAGCAGGGACTCGCTGGCTGCAGAGCGCACTGCTGCACAGGGCCACGTTCAGATGGGCTGAGTCACGGGGGGCTCCAGGGCCTCGGGCACCGTCCCCTCCCAGCCTGTTAAGCACCTTCCAAACAGGGTCTGAGTGGCGGCCTCTGTGCAAGTTCCTCCACCCTGCCCAGCAGAAATGACCCACCACATCCTGGGGCAGGCAGGCTTTCCCAGTCCATTGAAATAGGGCCTCTCACAGAGTGAGGTTGGAGTGTAGAGGGTGAGAGAGGGCACATGACCACGGGAGGGTGACGTGGGAAATGAGGGCATGAAGGCAGCCTCTGGAAGACAGGCTGGGAGGAGGACAGGGATTCCCACCTCGGGCCCTCCCAGAGGACAGATGGCCGGCTCGTCCCTGCCTCCACCCCACCTTCCAGCTGCTGCCTCTCCCGGGAGCCCCGTCCTCCCCACAGAGTATGTGGCCTCTCCCCAGGACCCATCTAGCAGCGCCTCTGTCATGAAAACTCCTTGACCTGCAGGACTTTGATGCCAAGGCGGCATCAAGCCTGGCTGTGCTCAGAGTCCTGAGGCCGACACAGGGTGAATTCTTCTGGTGTCGCAGCAAAAACAGTGACTGGTGGTTTCAACAAAAAGGTGGGCAGTGTCTTGGCAGGTTCATAAAAACAAAAGGACTCAGGGGACCCCACTGGAATCCCCCAGACAAGAATCAGACAAGTGAGCACCCCAAGAAGAGAAGTGGAGCACCCAGAGGGGTCTTCACGCCCCGAACAACATCCCATCCACATGCCGGTGGCAGCAGTGAACCAGCCCAACCAAAGCCCAGTCTAGCAGAGGCCACGCAGACAAGGGAGGGGCGAGACAGGGAGGCGGAGGGGGGCCACGCGGACAAGGGAGGGACGAGACAGGGAGGCAGAGGGGGACCGAGAGGGCCTGAGGGACGCTGGCTGAGTGGGGGGCTCTGACAGATGCCGGCCGAAGCTCTCAAGGCTGCGCAGCCAGGCTGGAGGGAAAGGACACGCAGAGCGTCTCCAGAAAGGCCACAGAAAACCAGTCACAAAGCTTAGAAAACACACCCGCCATTCAGAAACAAAATTCTTCCCTTAACACAAAAGCCAAAAGGGAAATGAAAAACAAAATTGTAGACTATCAACAAGCAACAATAAAAATTGTGTGTTTTGGCTAAAGTATGACTCTTAGCAACATCCACAATCCTCCACATGCAGACTCTAAACCGGAAAGAGCGAGGGCAATGAAATAACCCTAAAGAAACTGTGGGCCAGGAGTGAGAACAGCGGCAAAACTTGGTGATTCGCACAGCGCTGGGGGAGAAGCAGTGAGTGGAGGACTGTGGGCTCCCCTACAGGTCCAGGGCTGGGGTCCTGGGAGGGTGGGAGGGGTCCCAGGAGGATGAGGTGCTGGGAGGGCGGGGATCCCAGTAGGCTGGGGTCCTCGGAGGCTGGTCAGCACCACACTCCGCAGTGGACGAGAGGGGAGATATTGGGGCAACAGTCTTTGGGTTTCACGGGGCCTCGGGGAGGAAGTCAGGAGCGCATGGGCCAGGAGCTAGAGTGAGTTGTTGGCCTCACATGGGGGGTGCACCTCATTCTTCCTGCCTCCTACAAAGAGCCAGCCATGGGCACCCCCATCCCAGGCCTGGAAGTGCCAGGACATGGGCAGTGGTGCTCGTGCACATGTTGCCCGAGCTGGTGTCTGCAGCACTGACCAGAAAGCAGGGAGGGGCCCTGACGCACCGCCCATGGCTGGCAGCCAGGCCTGACCCAAGAAGCCACAAGAGAATCATCTCCCATCTAAAGGTGCCAATTCCCGAGAGAAGGCACTTCAGTCAGATAGACCTGTGCCAACGAGATGGCACCGGCAGCGCCAGCCAGAGCCCCAAGGAGACCCCTGCATGGCACACCCGACACGAGACTTAGAGCTGAGAAATAAAGGGTTTCCCAACGAAACATCAGCAAACAAACCGACGGAGGATGTGAACATTGGCGTCCAAAGGACAAGTGTGGAAGAGGAAGTAGAAAAAAGTCCACACACACTGAGCAAAGGAAAGCCGTGAAGAGAGGGTGGCTCGGGGACAGAGCCAGGACTGAACAGTCCATAATAGGGGCCCCTGAATGACAGCGGGGAGCAGGTGGAGGAGAGGCGGCTACTTTTGAAAGAAAAACAAACAGCTTTCCCTACATGGAGGAAGAGCTGCACCCACAGCCTGGGTGCTCCTGACCTCCTGGTGTAGCTGCCTGGAGCTCCAGTCTCCAGACACACAGAAGCTGCCTCTATAGGAGACGGAATCCTGCCAACCCCGCTGCACCTCCACAGGTCTGGGAGCAAAAGACAGAACAGTAACATTGACTCAGAGAGGCGAGGATGAGACTTGGCACTTCCGGATCCAGCCCAGATGGCTCATGGCATCCAGGCCGGAGAACGGAGTGGCAGATGAAGGGCCAGGAGAAGGGCTGCCCACACTTCCCACCGGAGGAAGCTGCGGGAGGGGCTGAGGGAGCTCTAAGAAGAAGCCAATGGAATAGAAGCCTGGAGCTCAGCAGGAAGGAAAGGCAGGCGGTGGGGTCCAGGGACGGGAGCCTGGCCAGCAGGAGGGCAGTGCATGGACGTGCTCCATCCCGACTCTTGGAATGCACCATCTGGAAGGGAAGCTCAACCAAGAGGGCAGATCAAGACCCAAAGGTCCTCTACACAGCTGAGGCTCGGGGCAGGAGGCAGGCTGTGGCCACCGCCTGCCATTCTACAGAGACCTGGGCTGCCCTGGGACTCACTTTCCCTGGAAGAATACGGAGGAACTGGGGCACACCAGGGTAGGCCCAAGTCTTCAGAAGGCCTGGACACTCCCACTCTGCACTTCCAGAGCCCTAAGCCTCCATGGAGGAAGGCTGGGCACCCTGCTAGAGACTCCAGGAAGGGACCATGGGAGCCAGAGACATCCTGAGAAAGGAAGTTCCAGTGGCCCCAGCGTCCCATCTGAGTCCAACCTTCCAGCCACCTGGCCAGCCCAGTGTCCCATCTGAGTCCGACCTTCCGGCCACCTGGCCAGCCTAGCATCCCATCTGAGTGCGACCTTCCGGCCACCTGGTTCCAGTGGCCCTAGCATCCCACCTGAGTGCAACGGCCACCTGGCCAGCCCAGCGTCTCATCTGAGTGTGACCTTCCGGCCACCTGGCCAGAGCGCCAGGCATGTGAGGGCGACGCCTGGCACTGCCCTGCACATCTCAGCTCAGTCAGGCCATGAGGTTGCTGGTGCCCCGCAGACAGCCCGAGGACGGGAGAGCTGCCCTGCTGAGCCCGGTCAGCCCAAAGCATTCCACAAGATCAGGGGGAGGCGGACGTTTTTAGCCACTAAGGGGTCACACAGCAACAGATAACTGAGACAGGGTGGAGAGAAACGGGACATGAGGATGTTCTAAAGGCCTCAGCTGAGGCAGGGGAGGAGAAAAGGAAGGGAAGAAAGACCTGGGGCTGAGAGGAAAATAACTGCTATTTAATTTTCAAAAATCAAGAGAGAAATATCTGTCTGATTATGAGAGAAGGTGGGGGAATGTAACTGCTGATAGAATGGAACTGCAGGTTAACAAGAGCGATGGAATGAAGGGATGTGACTGAAGACGGAACGGAAGAATGCGAGCGTGTGCGTTACCACATGAAATTCGAATAACCCGGAATTTTCTATTAACTCTGTTTTTTTTAACACAACGTAACAGGCTTGGAGTTTTCCAATACACTGTTTTAAGAAACATAAAGCATAGCGATTCTTTTAAAAGGATTGTGGTAAATGAAGTGTGACCTCTGGGCAGGTGAGCGATGACCTCTGGGCAGGTGAGCGATGACCTCCTGCTCCTGTAGCCACTGGAGAAGGCCCAACGCAGGAGTCGCATGGCGCGCGTGAAGCTGCAAGGCCGGGGCAGCCTTGGGGGACCTCCAGGGGGACCGGAGCTGCTGCATCCCAGCCTGCCCAGGCTGAGGCCCCAGGCAGGGTCTAGAGCAGCAGCAGCACAGTTGGTCCCCCAGGATATTTCCCGGGTCTGGTACCAGCACAGGAAGCGGAGGGGCTGTTCTGAAGACAGGGTGAAATCTCAGGGGTTCGCAGCAAGCCTAGGACAGGTCTCACCTCAGCCCTCTAGAAGCAGAGTCCGACCAGAGGAAAGGGCCAGTCCTCTCAGGGAAACCAGCACGGTCCTTAGTCTCCGTGGTTTGTTTAGAGTCGCCCCTTGAACACTGCAGGGTTAATGGTGCGCTGAAGCCCCACGCAGCTGGAAATCCACATACTGCTTCTGACCCCCCTAAATGTAACTACTCATGGCCTAGCATTGACAGGAAGCTTCCCAGTGACTAACATTCAGTCAGCACATACTTTCTGTGTTATATGCATTATATACCGTACTCTTACGGTAAGTAAGACAGAAAAGAGAAAACAGCACGAAACATCAGGAAGAGAACATCTATTTACTAATCATTCACTGGAAGTGGATCCTCCTGAAGGCCTTTGTCCTCGTCCTCTTCAGGTCGAGTGGGCTGAGGGGCAGGGGCAGGAAGAGGAGCTGGTCCTGTGTCTCAGGGGATGGCAGAGGCAGAAGACGGGGAGGAGGAAGGAAGGGGAGGCAGGAGAGGCAGGCGCACTCAGTGTAACTGCGGAAATCCATGTAATTACTGTCTGACTTTGCGCTTTCATTTCTCTAAACTGTTTCTGTGTGGTCCCAATCCTCCTTCCAGCTCTTGCTTTGGTTTCTGTGCCTGCGTCATGGACGGGCCCAGGTCCTGGCAGCTTGAACGATGGGAAGGCGCCTGCCAGGGTCCTGGGCCAGCTTCTCTCCCGGCATTGCTTCTACGTCTCCCTCCTCGTTGCCCAGCCTGGAAGCACTCACCTCTGTCAGTCTCTTCTGTTCACTGCTCTGGTGCGGTGTCTATTAGCTCTTGAATTTCTCCAAGACTCGTATCTTGAAACTCTTCATCTTCATCTTTTTTGCTGTCTCCACAACTTCTTTTGATATATAATAAACATATACCAGGCACGGTGGCTCACACCTGTAATTCTAGCACTTTGGGATGCCGAGGCGGGCAGACCACAAGGTTAAGAGTTCAAGACCAGCCTAGCAACATGGTGAAACCCCGTCTCTACTGAAAATACAAAAAAATTAGCTTGGCGTGGTGGCAGGTGCCTGTAATCCCAGGTACTCGGGAGGCTGAGGCGGGAGAACGGTTTGAACACCGGAGTTGCAGGTTGCAGCGAGCCGTTATTGCAATGTTGCACTCCAGCCTGGGTGACTGAGACTCTGTTTCAAGAAAAATAAATAAAAATAAGCCAGGCTGGGTGCAGTGGCTGACGCCTGTAATCCCAGCACTTTTGGAGGCTGAGGTGGGCAGATCACGAGGTCAGGAGATCAAGACCATGCTGGCTAACACAGTGAAACCCCATCTTTACTAAAAATACAAATAAATCAGCTGCACGTGGTGGCACCCGCCTGCAGTCCCAGCTACGCCGGAGGCTGAGGCTGGAGAATTGCTTGAACCTGGGAGTTAGAGGTTGCAGTGAGCTGAGATTGCGCCACTGCACTCCAGCCTGAACAACAAGAGTGAGATTCTGTCTTTAAATAAAAATAATAAAAAGTACGGATTTTGAGGGTACATGTAGTAATGACACTCATATGTGTGAGGATCAAGGGTAATTGCGATGCCCATCACCCTAAATATGTCTTCTCTTTCTGCTAGGAACATTTCAGTGATTCTCTTTTGGCTATGCTGAAATGCATAATTGACTGAACTCAGGAAGTCACCCTGTGGATCTATCAAACGCCAGGTCTTATTTCTTCCATTTCACTGTGGATTTCCACTCATTAGTCCCCCCGTGTCCCCCTCTTCCCTGCCCCTTCTCGGCTCCAGTCACCACCAGTCTGCTGTCTATCTTCATGAGATCCACTTTTTTAGCCCCTACATGAGTGAGAACAAGTGATACTTGTGTTTCTGTGCCTGGCTTATTTCACGTAACATAACGACCCCGTCCCATCCAGGTGGTGGGAAGTGGCAGGATTTCGTTCCTTTTCCATCATTTCCATGATGCTGTGAGGTTGTGCACAACATCTGGACAGTTTTCCACTAAGAATGTGCTGTTTCAGGTCTCGTGGCTTTCTGACCACGACGGCACGTTCAGTGTGTGGTCCCTCAGACTTCCATGGCGCTCTCTCCTGAGGTTCTCCTCCCCAGCACTGACACGCCTGTCCACACAGTGCCTCGTGCAATGACGCTTCAAGGTCCCTATGACCTCTGGGCCAGATGCTGTGTTAGAGACGTGTTTGGGGGCAAGCAGGTGCCTTTGACACCTTCAGTGTTGTGTTGAACTGGTGGGGTTCTGGGTAGCCCAGGGGCATTGCCCAATACCAGACCTTTAAAAGGCAGTCACTTATAGGAAGGAAGGTACTTCCTGATTTCAGGGACAAAGCTTCAACGAAATCAACGCAGAACAGGGGTTCTTGTCCAGCCTTCCTTTACAACCAAGAAGCTGGTGTTTCTCTTTTCCCTTCAAGTTCAGGGGTTAGCAGCTTTCTAGATAAGGGCAGTTCTGATCATAATCTGGCTGCATTTGCACAGAACAGCAGAGCTGGCTTCTCCCCTCCTGCCCTAAATTCTAGTACTTGCTTCTCTTCCTAATTAATGTTCTTTGTGGCATCTTTTCCCCCCAGAACAGGGAACTTATGTCTGCATTAAAAACCTGTTCAGGCAGATATCCTTTCTCCTCAGTGACCTTCCTCATGCTGTTCAGGAGCTTGTCTGCTGCCCCTTGGCCAACAGAAGCTGCTTCTCCTGTTATCTTGACATTTTTCCGGCCAGTCTCTTTCTAAAATTATCAAACCATCCTTTGCTGGCATTAGATTCTCCAGCTTCAGATCCTTCTTCCTTTTGTTTGAAGAGTCTACAGGTATACCTTTCTCATAGTGTATTAGGAAGGTTCTCTAGAGGGACAGAGCAGGATAGACACACATATCAAAGGGGGTTTAGTAAGGAGAGGTGACACAAACGATCACAGGGTGAGGTCCCATAATAGGCCGTCTGCGAACTGAGGAGCAAGGAGGCCAGCAGTAGCTGAGTCCGAGTCACCAAACCTCTAAGGGAGGGAAGCCGACAGAGCAGCCTTCAGTCTGTGGCTGAAGGCCCGAGAGCCTCTGGCAAACCACTGGTGTAAGCCCAAGAGCCCACAAGCTGAAGGCCTCGGAGTCTGACGTTCGAGGGCAGGAGGCCTCCCGCACGGGAGGAAGATGAAGGCCAGAAGACCCAGCTGGTCAGCTTCAGCCAGAAGCTTCCTTCTTCTGCCTGCTTTTCCCAGCCATGCTGGCAGCTGATGGGATGGTGGCCACCCACAGTGTGGTGGGTCCTCTCCCAGTCCACCGACGCAACACCCAGAAACACCCGGAAACAAGATTTTGAACAATTCTTCAGTCTCATCAAGTTGACACTTAATATGAAATATCACACACAGCAACCCTGCACTCATGTAAAAGCTGCACTCCCAATACAAGATAAAAAGGCATTTCACAGAAAGTATAAAGTGTTTGTGTCTGCTCACACATTTCCTTTTTTTTTTCTACCGTGGTCCTTATGCTGGATCCATTTATCTTTAATTGGTAGGCAACCACAGCTGTAAAGCTCAATCCACGGAACATACCAAGAAACCCAACTTTCTCTTGAAATGTCGTGACTTCTCTCTGCTTCTCAGCAGCTCTTCAGCATGGCTGGTGACGCTCTGCATGGGTCCCAAAGTTTTCTTCAAGGGTTACAGTATTGCACTAAACATGAAAAATACACAAGAACTTCCAGATGTCACCTTTTTTTCAGGTTGGGGTCTCACTCTGTTGCCCAAGCTGGAGTGCGGTGGTGCAATCACAGGTCACTGCAGCCTCGACCTCCTGGGCTCAAGGGCTCCTCCTGCCTCTGCCTCCTGAGAAGTGGGACTGCAGGCGTGTGCCACCATGTCCAGTTAAAGTAGATGACTTTTTACTGTGATACACAGTGTACTGAAGACATGAACTGCTCATGCAGAGAAGCTGAGCAGCGCACAGTGTTTTAAGCAGATCCTTGAAATGCTTGGGCTCACTGCAATAGCGACGGGGGGTGGCTTTGTAATTATTCCAGCAGCAAGCTGTGGACTGCAGCTAATTTCATGCAGTTATGATTTAATGCTGAATTTTTTTTGAGACAGAGTCTTGCTCTGTCCCTCAGGCTGGAGTGCAGTGGCGCGATCTCGGCTCATTGCAACCTCTGCCTCCTGGGTTCAAGTGAGTCTCCTGCCTCAGCCTCCTGAGTAGCAGGGATTACAGGTATGTTCCATCATGCCTGGCTAATATTTGTATTTTTAGTAGAGATGGGGTTTTGCCATGTTGGACAGGCTGGTCTCGAACTCCTGACCTCAGGGGATTTGCCTGCCTTGGCCTCCCAAAGTCCTTACAGATGTGAGCCACTGAGCCCAGCCAATGCTGCATCTTTTCGGCTACGTTTCTCTCTACCGTGAATGGTCTATGTATGGTTTGTATACTTTATGCCTTTGTGACATACCTAACATTTTCTTATTTTTTTAAAGATATTTCTAGGCTATGTGGTTTGTCTGCAAATCTTTTCAAATTGTTGCAAATTTCCAAAAATTTTTCCAATATATTTGTTTTCAAAAATCCACTTATGGCTGGGCACAGTGGCTCACGCTGGTAATCCAGCACTTTGGGAGGCTGAGGCAGGTGGATCATCTGAGATCAGGAGTTTGAGACCAGTTTGGCCAACATGGTGAATCTCTGCCTCTACTAAAAATACAAAAAATTAGCCGGGCATGGTGGTGGGCGCCTGTAATCCCAGCTACTCAAGAGGCTGAGGCAGGAGAATCTCTTGAATTTCAACCGGAGGTTGCAGTGAGCCAAGACTGTGCCATTGCACCATTGCACTCCAACCTGGGTGGCCAGAGCAAAACTCCATCTCAAAAAAAAAAAAAGCCACTTACAAGTGGACCCTTATAATTCAAGTTCTTGTTCAAGGGTCAACTGTATACAATGCTGGGCACTCACTAAAAACTTAGGAGACAAATGTAATATGTTATAGAAAACATATGTAATATGTATATAGATATATAAAGGAAATGAAAATATGGAGAATTTCAACAGAGAACTGGCATCCACAAAAAATTACCAGACATCTTAGACCTGAAAAACACAGTATCTGAAATTTAAAGCTCATTGAAAGAAAACATTTATTTAAAAAATCATTCTGATGATGATGCAAAAGGATCTAATGGAAAAGGTGGAGGCCATGTTCGAGCAGACATGAATTCTGGGAGAGAGGAGCAGGAGAACACGGAGGAAGAGGAATGCCAGGGAGGAAGAGGATGGCATCAGAGCCCACGCACTCCCTGAGGCTCACCAGGAAGCCGACTTGGCCGAGGAAAGATGCTGCTCAGAGCCTGGGATGTTTTTCTGAGTGCAACAGCACAATCATCAAGGTTCATGTTTTTTTTCTATCATAAAGCCTAATGTTTTCAATGTTAAAAAGCCTCATGGGTTTTTCTGTGGGACACATCAGAAGACAGGATTAAAAAAATCCGGAGACATCTAGCCTGATGTACAGAGAGGAATGAAAAAATAGAACACAAGACAGAGAGGAGAGATGCGCAGGTCACGGACACACACGCATGCCCACACACGCATACACACACACATGCACACACACACACGCACACACGCACACACACACACAGGCACACACACAAAACTGAAGTCTCAAAAAGAAGACGAACCGGGGAAAAAAGTCAAAACAATAATGGCTAAGAGTTTTCCAAAACTGATGAAAGATACCAACTCCCAGATTTGAGTTCTGTATATTCCAAGAAAAATAAGTAAAAAGAAAATCACATACAACCAAAGATGAGAAAAAAATTTAAGATAAAGAAAAAAGCAAGGTAAGACACTCACCTTCAAAGGAGCAGCAAATAACAATGAAAGCTGAGCTTTTAACAAAACTCACGGAGCCAGAAGACAGTGGAGCAGATCGCTCAAGTGCTGGGGGTGGCGGAAACATCCGCCTAGAGTTCTGTCCTGCGCAGAATAAAGGGCAACTAAATGTATTTCAGACAAACAAAAGCTGAATTTACTGCCCATCAAAACATAACCATGATACAAAGAAATACTAGAAAAAAAAGTTATTTGGATGAATGAAAATCAGCCCTCACTGGGGCAGGAAGCTGCAGGAAGGAAGAGCTTCAGGACGGTCTTTACCGGTGAAGAGAATCCCTGCTGGGCACGCGGTGCCTGTGTCTGGTGCACCTCCTGGGGAAGGAAGATGGGTGACATCAGCAGACGGGAGGGGCCTTCTCAGCCTCACGGGCTCCTTCGGGAGATGCTAATGAACTTAAGGGTGTGTATCAATCTCTCAGCCAACACCCAAGAGAACGATAGAAAAACATATTACTAAAACTCCAAGAGAAGAGATATAAATAAGAAAATTGATCACTACCAGAAAGTAGCAAAAGAAGGATAAAGGAATAAAAACTTGAGATCCATAAAACGAGGAGCAAGACGGTGGCACAGAAGCAGCCACGTGCACACTCACCTTAAACTCGAGGGGCCCAAACGCCCTACCTCTCAGAAGACAGCACTGGCCAGTGACAGAAAGAAAAGGAGTCCCAACTGTATGTCTGTATAAGACGCACTTTGTGTGCAGCATGAAGACAGGGAGGCTGACAGCCCAAGGGTGGAAAAACACCTATTACGGAAGCGCTGACTGAGACAGCAGCGTGTGCCTGTATTATCAGGCAAAATGCACGTGAAGGCAAGAAGCGCAAACGAGAGGGGAGGAAACACTTCACAGTAACGACGAGGTCAGTCCAACAAGAAGATAAAACAATCCTAAATTCGGAGGCATCTGATAAAACAGCCCCAAAACACAGAGCAAAGCTGACATAACTAAGAAAAAAGGACAAGTTCACGGTCACAGCTAGAACTGTGGACAGGCCTCTCTCCGTAACTGATAAACCAAGTTTAAATGAGGCAGTCAGTACGGGTACAGGAGCTCCGAGCAGCAGGATTAGTCAGTGTCACCAGACACACACAAAACAACGTCCCCAGTGACTCCAAAATATATTCTTCTCAAGTGCACAGTCTACATTAACCAAAATATACCCTGGGGCAGGCCACAGGGCAAGGCCTCACAGCTTCCAAAGACTGGGATCACAGAGGACACGCTCTCTGATCAACAACCAGGTGAGCAACTTGGAAGCTGAGCCCCAAGCCCAGTTAAACCTTCAAAGCAGCGCAGCCCGACCCACAGCTGACTCCAGCCTCACGAGAGGCCCCGGGCAGCGAGGCCGGCTAGGTGCTCCGACTCCTGCCCTCGGACGCGAGGAATGCTAAATGAATGTCTGCTGCTCTGGCTGCTGGGCCGTAACCGGCCACGGGCACCTTTTCTAGCTTCTCTAGCGGAAAGCTTAGGTGATCAACTGCACACCGTCCTTCCTCTCTAGTACGTGGGTTCAGAAGTGACGCGATTGTCGGCTGGGCGTGGAGGCTCACGCCTATAATCCCAGCACTTTGGGAGGCCGAGGTGGGTGGATCACGAGGTCAAGAGATCGAGACCATCCTGGTCAACATGGTGAAACCCCGTCTCTACTAAAAATACAAAAATTAGCTGGGCACGGTGGTGCGTGCCTGTAATCCCAGCTACTTGGGAGGCTGAGGCAGGAGAATTGCCTGAACCCAGGAGGCGGAGGTTGCGGTGAGCCGAGATTGCGCCATTGCACTCCAGCCTGGGTAACAAGAGCGAAACTCTGTCTCAAAAAAAGAAAAAAAAAAAAAAAAAAAAAAAAAAAAGAAGTGATGCGTTTCTCTCTAAGCACCAGTTAAACCCTCAGAGAGCACAGAAAGAAAATGCAGGGCCAGAGACCCGTGAGACAGAAAACAGACCGCAAATCCAGTGGCCTGGGGTTTCTGCAAAAGCAGAACAACACTGATAGATCCCTGTTAAGAACGATGAAGAGCACAAGGCCAAGAATGGAAAGGGTCGTCGCTGCGGCTCCTAAGGCCCTGAGAACATGAGGGAATCCTGAGGAGCTCTATGCTAACACGCAGCACAAACTGGATGAAACGCGGAAACTCACTGAAAACCATATTTACCAAAAAGCAGCCTGAATTGTCTTATCTCTTTTAAAGAAATCAAATGAAAATGTTTTCAAGATCCAGTCAAACGCTCAGCACAAGAGACTAAGTCACACAGAATCTACACAGCCTGGGCAGGCAGAGCGTGAAGTAAGTCTGATCTATGGCGTGAGGTGTGCGGGCCCTGCCGTGGCCCTGGGATGGAGCCCACTGTCCCACGTGCAGGCTGAGTGGTAGCAACCAGGAACGGGTCAAGGCCAAAGAGGGCCCTGTCACTGGGCAGGGAGCAGGAAAGGAGGGCCCTGCCTCCGGGCAGGGGCAAGTCCCTAAATCTGGCCTGGCAGGAATCAGGTGACCTGGTCTCCCCTCCCACACTAAAATAACGAAGTGAGCGAAAGCTATGAGGACTTTGTAACAAGGGCTCCAGGGCAGGAGAGAGGCCCGTGCCTGACCTTTCTGTCACGTGGATTGGCAGGAACCTGCGGAAAGGAGCGAAAGCGGGCCACGTGCTCACCATGTCCTTTCTTTTAGTTCGGCGGAAATCTTCCACAGCCTCAGGAGAAACATGGGCCGTCTGAGACCAACAGGCTGCCGTGAAACAGCCATAAGAGGAACGCTGAGCCTGGTGCCCTCCCGGCCATCAGGCAGGAGGCGACAGCCGAGAAAGAAGACTGAGCATCTTCTGTTTGAAGACGTTTCCATCAGTGCAGCCACTTGGTGTCACTGGCATCTGTGAACATTTCCTGATTCTTCATATTTTGTGTTAAAAAATGTATTTCGAGGCTGTGACGCTGGCGGGCGAAGCAAAAGGCCTCCAGTGAGGGCAGTCCATCGCTGGTCTGTGTCCAAGGCTAATCCCACTTTTAGCTTCCATACTTCATCCTGTAGCTCTCTGGCCTTGTGGGAGGCAAGTGGGGTGGCATTAGAAAGGCTGGCAGGACTCAGGACGTCCCTACCTCTCTGGCTCAGATTCCATGTGGGGCCCAGGCCATGTGGGAGTGAGCAGGACCAGCCCTGCTTCCCCAGGGGTCCCTGCAAGCCGCATCATGGCACGGTTCCCCCTGTGACGGGCTGGCAGCCTACTTCCAGCCAGCTCCTAAGCCTTCCACCCCAAGACACCGCCCTCTGCATGCACACATGTGGCCCCACCCAGGTGTCCTGTGCAGTCTCCTGAGAGATGCAGGTCAGTGGATGAACAGTCTCAGGGTCCCATCCTGCAGGCAAAGGGAAGGCTGGTGCCACACCTGGGCAGCATGCTGGCAAGCCTCACCACAGTCATGACCCTACCTGAGACCCGGGAGGCAGATGAGGCCACAATTGCCACCCTCACCCCACAGACACAGGAGCCATGAATCCGGGGCAGGAGAAGGAACTGCCAAGTCTGAAAGCAGGGCAGGCTTTCTGTTCCAAACCCAGGCTCTGCGGCCAATGGCCTGGGCAGAACAAGGGAAGCTGGGGAGGGCACTGCGGGGAACTCAGGTGCAGCAGCTAAGGAGGGGCTCTTTCCTTTCCTGCCCCTCCAGTCCGTAGGCATCGCCTCTGCCGAGTCCCAACCTCCCCACTCCAAGCACAGGAGCCCTGGGCTGCCCGGCTCCCCTCTCCCTCTGCAGCCTGCCCCGCTGGGGGCATGGGTTGGACTCTCCCTCCAGTGCAGGTCCCCGGAGACCCCTGCAGCCTCCTCCTCCCCTCATACAGCCACATCACAGACCTGGGCTAGAGCGCCACTGAAGGCTTATGGCACCACAACATGGTCAATATCACTTGTTACTGACCCAGATTTCTACAAGAAGCAAACTGATCAGTAACTGCCTTGGCTGGCTGGTGTCTCAGACAGTGCCACGGAGCCGGCTGGCCCTCCTGGTCCGTTGTGCACCTGCCCTTCTGCAGGGCTCAGGAAGGCCACGCGTGGCCGCTGTCACCACCGTGGTGCCTGGTTGGTCAGCTTCCCTAGAGACAGCCCTGTCTCCTCTGTCTCCTGCTGGGCTGGGCAGAGTAGGAAAGCGGACTCAGGGCCTTGGCATGACCTGTACAGACTCTGCTTCCTTTTTTTTTGAGACGGAGATCCAGAAAAGACCTACAGCTAACTTTATTCTTAATGGTGAGAGACTAGAAGCTCTAGGATGGAGTCCACTGTCCCACGTGCTGGCTGAGTGGCAGCAACCAGGAAGGGGTCAAGGCGGAAGGAGGGCCCCGTCGCCGGGCAGGGAGCAGGGGAAAGGAGGGCTTCCGATTTCTCACCGTTAAGAATAATGTTAGCTGTAGGCCTTTTCCGGATCTGCTTTCACAAGCTGAGGAAGTTCCCAGCTTATCCTAATTTGCAGAGATTTTATCATGAGAGCTGTTATATTTTGTCAGATGCTTTCTCTACATCGACTGGGTTTTCTTGTTTAGCTTACTGCTGTGATGACTTTTAAACGTTGAACTAGGGTGTGTGATTGTTTTGCTCACTTCTGGATTTGATTTCTGAATGCTGAGAATTTCTGCATCTATGTTCGTGAGCAATGCTGTTCACGCGCTCCCTTCCTGTAATACCTTCGCATGGTTCTGGTACTAGAGTAATGCTGGCCCCAGAATGAGTTAGGAGCTTTCCCTCTGTCTCTGTCTCTGGAAGAGAGGACAGGGAATTGGCACAGTTTCTTCCTTCAACCTTAAATGTTGGGTGGAGTCCGCCAGTGGGCCCAGCTGGGCCTGTGGCCTCTGTTTTGCGATGTAATGAATTATTGGTTAAATTTCTGTGACAGATACAAGCATCTCCACATCACTTATTTCTTCTGCAAGTTCTGGCAGATGTTGTGTTTCAAGGGATTCATCTATTTCATTAAAGTGATGAAACCTGTGGGCCTAGACCTGTTTATAACACCAAATAGACTTCTGAGTCCACACCCTGAAGCGATGGATTGAGACACGTTCCAGTGTCCACAGACAAGGTTATACTAATAAATGACAGATTTAGAGGAGTAAAAGTTCATCTAAAGGCAGGTACAAACGCCCTGGGCCGGCGAGGAAAAGTCTCCGGAGAGGGGTCCGAGTCAGGCTGGGTGAGGTCTCCGTGAAGTGTCTACATCCTGCTCTCACGCCTCCTCTCTCTCATCCGCTTTAGGAGAGAGGGAGACGGGGTAACGCAGCCTGGAGATGGGGCGTGGGCACAGGAAGGCCGGGTCTGCTTCCTCCTCTGACAGTGCTCTTTGCTCTGGGGGCAGCCCAGATGCAGCCCACACCAGCCTGACCTGTGTCTGGGCACAGCACACTGACCTGGAAGAGTCCACCAGCCAGGGGCCTTGGGTAGCTTGGGAGGACAGGCCAGCATTCTTATGGCTGTAAGAAGGGTGGGGACACGGGTATCCAGGTTCACTGCCAGCGACGGCAGCTGTGTCCTTCTACAGCTGGATGGGCTGGCCAGGCAGCAATTTGGGCAACAAAGCACTCTCCTTCATCCCTGCGTCTCTCCCACCACCCAGGACTCTCCAGCTACCAGAAGGCAGGCATCAGCGTACGCTGAGTGGATAAACAGCATTAGCAGTGGCTGAGGGGACGGTTAACATTCCAAACGTACAGGAGACACCTTTGAGAGCTGTTCCACGTAGGAGGTTCCTGGTCAGGAGGCCTCAGATCCCCATGAATGTCGGTCTGCCTACACAGACACTGAGCATGGCAGCCATGGTCCAGGTGGCCTCAGCCAGACCCTTCTTTGCAGTAGCGTCCCTCATGGCCCAGCCCTGGGTCCAGAGCTTGGTTCCGCTGTGTGCCAAGCCTCGAGCAAGCACCCCACAGACGTGCAGAGGACTGGCTCCCGGCCCCCGGCCCCCAGCCCGCCAGCAGGCTGTCACTCCTGCCATCAGCTGCCCAGTGTTAAGATGCCAAGGTCCACCATGTAGCCTCGCACATCTGAGGGCTCAGGACCTCGGCTGAAAGGTTTTCCTTCTCATCTGACCAACTGTAATTCTGGGAATTCCCACACCCTCATAAGACACATTCGACACAATCCCGTGGTTTTCAGTCCCATGGTTTCTAGAGAACACGTGCTCTGAAGAGGCACAGTGAGTTCCTTTCGTTTTCAACAAAACTGCATTTTGGGCTGGGCGTGGTGGCCCAGCACTTTGGGAGGCCAAGGTGCGCAGATCGTCTGAGGTCAGGAGTTTGAGACCAGCCTGGCCAACATTGTGAGACCCCATCTCTACTAAAAATAGCTGGGTGTGGTGTGTGCCTGTAATCTCAGCTACTTAGGAGGCTGAGGGAGGGGAATCGCTTGAACCTGGGAGGCAGAGGTTGCAGTGAGCCGAGATCGCACCAGCCTGGATGACAGAGTGAGACTCCATCTCAAACAAAAACAGAAAAAACAAAAACGAAAAACAAAATCCCCACAATTTTTTAAACAGAACCAAGAAGTCCTCCCCATTTCCAGATCCCCGGCAGCCTTCCTCATCTCCTCCAGTGGGGCCTGGCCACGGACTCGTCTTTGCTCATGCATTTGGTGGATGTGCTGTTTGATTCTCTCTTCCAAATCTCCCTCTTGGAAGGCACGGAGAAACCAGGGGCAGGGAGGGAGATGATACATTTACTCTCGTCCTGGCAACTCCCACTGTAACCCGGGAGAAAGCGTGCTCCTTCTTCCCAGAAGCCCTCGCACGGTGACGCCGGCTACTGTGGAGCTACCTCGGCCTCCCTGGCACCCTCTCTCCTCCAGACTCACTCCCAGGTCCTGGACTGCTTCTCCCATCCCTTATTCAGTAGTTCAGAAGCTGCCAGAACACACGCTTCGTATTTAAAAACCTCAGGCTGATTTAAGATATGACACATTTAGGGCACTGCACGCTGCCACAGGAAGGGGAAAGCACGTCTTTGTTCTCACGCGGAACACTCAGCTCTCCCGAATCCTTAAATAGAAAAATAGAAAACTGTATTCAGTGATTGTTTTAAACATATTTCCTCTGTTAGCACTGGGGCTCAGGGGCTTGGGGTTCCTTTGATTTTAAAGACAATGACTCAGAGTGGTGGAGGAGAGCTGGGGATCTGCTGTAGGTGAGCTGCGGGGTGGCCGGGTCCACTCCTGTGTGCATGAGTGTGTACAGGGTGTGGGCAGGGGTGGAAGTGGAGGTATGGGCGTAGGCATGGGAGTAGATGTGGGCCTGGGTGTGGGAGTGAGGGGGCACAGGCGTGGGTGTGGAGTGGGCACGGGTGTGGTGTGGGCACGGGCGCAGGTGTGGTAAGGGTGCGGGTGCGGGTGTGATGATGCGGGTATGGGTGTGTTGTGGGTGTGGGTGTGGTGTGGGAGTGGGTGTGGTGTGGGCGCAGGTATGGGGTGGGCGCGGGTGTGGTGAGGACGCGGGTGCGGGCGTGGGTGTGGTGTGGGCAAGGGCATGGGTGTGCTGTGGGCGTGGGTGTGGTGTGGGCATGGGTGTGGTGACATGTGTGCAGGTGTGGTGTGGGCGTGGGTGTGGTGACGTGTGCGCAGGTGTGGTGTGGGCGTGGGTGTGGTGTGGACATGGGTGTGCTGTGGGCGTGGGTGTGCTGTGGGCGCGGGTGTGGTGTGGGTGTGGGTGTGGTGTGGGCATGGGTGTGATGTGGGCGTGGGTATGGTGAGGACGCGGGTGCGGGCGTGGGTGTGGTGTGGGCATGGGTGTGGTGACGTGTGCGCAGGTGTGGTGTGGGCGTGGGTGTGGTGACGTGTGCGCGGGTGTGGTGTGGGCGTGGGTGTGGTGACGTGTGCGCGGGTGTGGTGTGGGCGTGGGTGTGGTGACGTGTGCGCAGGTGTGGTGTGGACATGGGTGTGATGTGGGCGTGGGTATGGTGAGGACGTGGGTGCGGGCGTGGGTGTGGTGAGGACGCGGGTGCAGGCGTGGGTGTGGTGTGGGCAAGGGCATGGGTGTGCTGTGGGCGTGGGTGTGGTGTGGGTGTGGGTGTGGTGTGGGAGTGGGTGTGGTGTGGGCGCAGGTACGGGGTGGGCGCGGGTGTGGTGAGGACGCGGGTGCGGGCGTGGGTGTGGTGTGGGCAAGGGCATGGGTGTGCTGTGGGCGTGGGTGTGGTGTGGGTGTGGGTGTGGTGTGGGCATGGGTGTGGTGACATGTGCGCAGGTGTGGTGTGGGCGTGGGTGTGGTGTGGACATGGGTGTGATGTGGGCGTGGGTATGGTGAGGACGCGGGTGCGGGCATGGGTGTGGGTGTGGTGTGGGCGCGGGCGTGGGTGTAGGTGCATGCACCACTGTGAACAGATGGCA
Source organism: Callithrix jacchus (assembly GCF_049354715.1). NCBI lineage: Eukaryota > Metazoa > Chordata > Mammalia > Primates > Cebidae > Callithrix > Callithrix jacchus. The sequence continues at coordinate 125,692,398 of NC_133513.1, read as the reverse complement.
CCCCTCACTCGGCCTCCCTGGAAACCCTGTCACTCCCAGCAGCAGGGCTTGTGCCAGTTCTGTCTGCTTTTCAGCGTAACCGCGGGAGAGACAGCGTGACGTCCTCTGGAGTCCTAGGGCACGCAGCCACCAGGTCAGGCATGCTCTGTCAGCGCCTCAGACCCCAGCTCTTCCTGTGCCCCAGGGTGATGGGGGTTAGCAGGCCACCGTGGTCTGATGTAGGAGAGCATCTGAATGTTTGAGAGCAAATGGTTTTAGTGTAAACCACTCTCACAAGCTTGGGGAGTTAATCCAACCCAGGTGACCTTCGAGATTTTCCCCATACTCTTGGCCTCCGTGAGGAACAAATTCTGCGGGAAGAGAACATCACCCTTTGCCACCCGCGTCTCATCCCACCTCGCAGCTGGGATACAGGGGACGTTAAACTGAGTGGGGCGCCCCCTGGTAGATGCAGGCTGAGCAGCAGGGCCAGGGGCCAGGCCTGGGGCCTCCCAAGCTCAGTACCCACAGTCCCTTCTGCTCTGGCCTCTGAGTCCAGTGAGGCACATTCAGTGACAGCCACAGCCGAGCCTCGTGCAGGTCAGAAGAGAGCAGCTGGGAAAGTACAGGGACACGGGAGAGCTGTGCTCACGCCCCGGGGCTTCCAGTGGTCTCCCTGAGCCCCCTCGGCTTCCCAGGATACCTGGGAGATACGAGGGAGGGGCCCAGCTGAAGAGTTGGCGTGGGCAATGCCTGGATAGGAAGGCATACCCACACCAAGGTCCCGCCTCAGCCTGGTCCTCATACACGGCTCAGAGGAGGTGGACACGACTAGGGAGCCCAGTGGTCACCCCCAGGGTGTAGCCGCTAACTCAGCTATAGGAGCTGTGAACATGAGAAATCAAAGGAAGCTGCTGTGAGGTGAGAGGGTGAGCTCAGGACCCCCAAGCTGCTGTGAGATGAGGGGGTGAGCCCAGGACCCCTAAGCTGCTGTGAGATAAGGGGGTGAGCCCTGGGACCCCTGAGCTGCTGTGAGGTGAGAAGGGTGAGCCCCTGGGACCCCTGAGCTGCTGTGAGGTGAGAAGGGTGAGCCCCGGGACCCCTGAGCTGCTGTGAGGTGAGAAGGGTGAGCCCCGGGACCCCTGAGCTGCTGTGAGGTGAGAAGGGTGAGCCCCGGGACCCCTGAGCTGCTGTGAGGTGAGAAGGGTGAGCCCCTGGGACCCCTGAGCTGCTGTGAGGTGAGAAGGGTGAGCCCCTGGGACCCCTGAGCTGCTGTGAGGTGAGAAGGGTGAGCCCTGGGACCCCTGAGGTGCTGTGAGGTGAGAAGGGTGAGCCCTGGGACCCCTGAGGTGCTGTGAGGTGAGAAGGGTGAGCCCCTGGGACCCCTGAGCTGCTGTGAGGTGAAAGGGTGAGCCCAGGACCCCCAAGCTGCTGTGAGATGAGGGGGTGAGCCCTGGGACCCCTGAGGTGCTGTGAGGTGAGGGGGTGAGCCCAGGACCCCTAAGCTGCTGTGAGATAAGGGGGTGAGCCCTGGGACCCCTGAGGTGCTGTGAGGTGAGAAGGGTGAGCCCTGGGACCCCTGAGCTGCTGTGAGATGAGGGGGTGAGCCCAGGACCCCTAAGCTGCTGTGAGATAAGGGGGTGAGCCCTGGGACCCCTGAGCTGCTGTGAGGTGAGAAGGGTGAGCCCTGGGACCCCTGAGCTGCTGTGAGGTGAGAAGGGTGAGCCCCTGGGACCCCTGAGCTGCTGTGAGGTGAGAAGGGTGAGCCCTGGGACCCCTGAGGTGCTGTGAGGTGAGAAGGGTGAGCCCTGGGACCCCTGAGGTGCTGCGAGGTGAGAAGGGTGAGCCCTGGGACCCCTGAGGTGCTGCGAGGTGAGAAGGGTGAGCCCCTGGGACCCCTGAGCTGCTGTGAGGTGAAAGGGTGAGCCCAGGACCCCCAAGCTGCTGTGAGATGAGGGGGTGAGCCCTGGGACCCCTGAGGTGCTGTGAGGTGAGGGGGTGAACCCAGGACCCCTAAGCTGCTGTGAGATAAGGGGGTGAGCCCTGGGACCCCTGAGGTGCTGTGAGGTGAGAAGGGTGAGCCCTGGGACCCCTGAGCTGCTGTGAGATGAGGGGGTGAGCCCAGGACCCCTAAGCTGCTGTGAGATAAGGGGGTGAGCCCTGGGACCCCTGAGCTGCTGTGAGGTGAGAAGGGTAAGCCCCGGGACCCCTGAGCTGCTGTGAGGTGAGAAGGGTGAGCCCTGGGACCCCTGAGCTGCTGTGAGGTGAGAAGGGTGAGTCCCTGGGACCCCTGAGCTGCTGTGAGGTGAGAAGGGTGAGCCCCTGGGACCCCTGAGCTGCTGTGAGGTGAGAAGGGTGAGCCCCTGGGACCCCTGAGCTGCTGTGAGGTGAGAAGGGTGAGCCCTGGGACCCCTGAGGTGCTGTGAGGTGAGAAGGGTGAGCCCTGGGACCCCTGAGCTGCTGTGAGGTGAGAAGGGTGAGCCCCTGGGACCCCTGAGCTGCTGTGAGGTGAGAAGGGTGAGCCCTGGGACCCCTGAGCTGCTGTGAGATAAGGGGGTGAGCCCTGGGACCCCTGAGCTGCTGTGAGGTGAGGGGGTGAGCCCTGGGACCCCTGAGCAGCTGCTGTCACCCTCCCAGCCAAGCCCCTCCCCTAGCCCTCAAGGCCCACCCCAGGACCAGTGTCCAGCTTGTGTCCTTACACCCTGACTCTGCTCTGTCCACCATGCGAGGAGGACAGTGCCCTGCCCTGTGCGCTCACTGGTCCACCCAGTACTCCTCAGCCCCATTTGCTCCATCCATCCCTATTCCCTGGTCCCCAGGGCACACCTCTGAGCCCCTACCCTGCCCCTCATGTTGTCCTAGGCTAGTACCAGGCTTCCCGAATAGCCCTCCCTGCTCTCCTGATCTCCAGGCCCCTACATGGCCCACCAATGATGCCTCATGGACCCACAGCTGCCTTCCTCTCCCGGGGCCACCTGGCCAGAGACTCAAAATCAAGATGTCTCAAGTGCTTTCTAACACAACTTCTCAGCTCCGCTGTTTCCTCCACCCCATGGCTGCTATCTTGCCTGGGTTCCCTTCACCTGGTTCAATGCCTGGCCTCACCACCTTACCCAACATCCCATGAAGGCAAGGGCTGAGTGGCCCTGAGGCTCAGGTCTAAGGACCCGGGGTGGGGAGGAGTGGGATCAGAATTCAGCATGAGAAGACCTGGGGAGGTGAGTGGTGGGGGCGGGGTGGGGCGGGGAGGGCGGGGTGGGGCAGGGCTGGGAGGGGAGGGCAGGGCAGGGTGGGGCGGGATGGGCAGGGCAGGGCAGGCTGCAGCAGGCAGATCTCAGATCTCGTCTCCCATCAGCACCCACAGCGGCACCCACCACAGAGGGCTTGGCAGCACTTTGCATCCTGCTGACCTACAGGAGCCATGGCTGGAAGAGGCAGTTTCCTGTGGGCAAGGGATCCCATCTTCCAGGCTTGCCTGGCATCCCTGGTGCCCACACATCCCGGAGGTTCAGGGCTGCTCAGTGCACCCTCGAGAGGAAACAACAGCACCCACCTATGGGCAGCTGGGTAAGCCCAGTCACAGTTACCAACCTCGTTTCTTTAATTGCTTGTGATGATTTCTCTTTGTGTGGTTTCATTTTTCCAGGTGGATTCAGCAGTGTTTTCCCATTATCTATCAGATCTGTGGCAAAGGGAATCTTTGATGCTACCTAGGAAAATGCAATGAGATTATTTCAGCAATCCCAGTAGAGGCTGTTTTCCCACACGGCTCACCTGCCAGGTGTGTTAGGCTCACTCCTTGTCCCTGAAGAGGTGGGTCCGAGGCTGCCCTGGGTAGATGGTCTCCACACAACACACAACGCGCTCATCCCCCAGGTGTCCACACAACGTGGTCATCCCCCCAGATGTGTGCACAACGCGGTCATCCCCCAGGTGTCTGCACAACACGGTCATCCCCCCAGGTCTCCGCACAACGCGGTCATCCCCCCAGGTCTTGACTAGCTCTTGCTCCCTGCTGGGATCTGTTTGACATCTTTCTGGGGCCTCCCTGACAGCCCAGGCTGGGGTGGGAGGGAAAGATGCAGAGTAAGGGGACCCTGGGGGTAGGCTCGGAAGGCTGCCCTGCATGCCCTTATGCTCCCATGCCAGGGTTGCTGCAGCAGCTGCCTTCCTTCCTGCGGGCATCTTTAAATGGCCCCTCTCCACGGTGGCCCCAGATGTTTCTGCAGCTTCAGTGCAAGAGCCTGGGAGAACTGGGGGGACCCAACACTCGCCACTTGCTGTGATGTGCAACCGAGGCAGGAGGAGGTTAGTACCCCAAGGTTGGCGGGACCAATGCTGCTCACTGCTGCCTCCAGTGGACACATCTGAGAGCCACACTGACCCCTTCCAGACCTCAGGGAGCTTTGGGCCAGGTCTGGTGTGTGAGTGCCAGCAGTGTGCAGTGTGCACTTGTGTGTCTGTGTGTTCCCGGGGACTGTCAGAAAAACAGGTAAGAAGGAATCCTGGCAAAGGGGAAGGAGAGAAGAACTAACCAGGGGCTCTTGAAGCGTGGAGACTCTTAGGATCGGTTTAGCATTTACCTGGATGATGTCTGGAACTGTTCTACCCGCCATTCTCTCCTCTGAATGAATTTCTAGGGCTAGGCCCTTGTCTGTCTGGCCATTAGTCTAACCCTAGCACGTGCCTGACACTTAGAAAGTGATTAGCAACCAGAGGGGTGGAAAGATGGGAGGCAGGGAGGACGAGGGACCACCCATCAATTTTTTCCAGTCTCTCCCACCCCACTATAAAGCCAGGCACAGGCTGCAGACACAGCAGAGGAAACTCTTGGCTGACTGAGAGCAGGGACACTTCCAGGAGATCAGAATTCTCCCAAAGATTCTTCCAAGAGAAAGAAAAAAAATGCTAAATCCTGGCCGGGTTCAGCGGCTCACACCTATAATCTCAGCACTTTGGGAGGTCAAGTTGGGCGGATTGCTTGAGGTGAGGAGTTCAAAACCAGCCTGTCCAGGATGGCAAAACCTCATCTCTACTAAAAATAAAGAAACAGCCAGTCGTGGTGGCGTATGCCTGTAGTCCTAGCTACTAAGGAGGCTAAGGCAGGAGAATTGCTCTAACCCAGGAGGCAGAAGTTGCAGTGAGCCGAGACTGTGCCACTGCGCTCCAGCCTGCCTGCAGTGAGCCGAGACTGTGCCACTGCGCTCCAGCCTGCCTGCAGTGAGCCGAGACTGTGCCACTGCGCTCCAGCCTGCCTGCAGTGAGCCGAGACTGTGCCACTGCCCTCCAGCCTGCCTGCAGTGAGCCGAGACAGTGCCACTGCCCTCCAGCCTGCCTGCAGTGAGCCGAGACAGTGCCACTGCCCTCCAGCCTGCCTGCAGTGAGCCGAGACAGTGTCACTGCCCTCCAGCCTGCCTGCAGTGAGCCGAGACAGTGCCACTGCCCTCCAGCCTGCCTGCAGTGAGCCGAGACAGTGCCACTGCCCTCCAGCCTGCCTGCAGTGAGCCGAGACAGTGCCACTGCCCTCCAGCCTGCCTGCAGTGAGCCGAGACAGTGCCACTGCGCTCCAGCCTGCCTGCAGTGAGCCGAGACTGTGCCACTGCGCTCCAGCCTGCCTGCAGTGAGCCGAGACTGTGCCACTGTGCTCCAGCCTGCCTGCAGTGAGCCGAGACTGTGCCACTGCCCTCCAGCCTGCCTGCAGTGAGCCGAGACAGTGCCACTGCCCTCCAGCCTGCCTGCAGTGAGCCGAGACTGTGCCACTGCCCTCCAGCCTGCCTGCAGTGAGCCGAGACTGTGCCACTGCCCTCCAGCCTGCCTGCAGTGAGCCGAGACTGTGCCACTGCACTCCAGCCTGTTTCAAAAATAAATCCATCCTAAATCCAGTAGGTGTTTTTATTTTCTTTTAAAATCAGACATTTAATTTGTAAAGATATTAAAAATATATATTTGGAAAGAAGCCCACCCATCCACAATTTACTCCCACTCTAAAATACAGAGAAGGCTTTTCCAAACATCCAGTTCTCTAGTGAGCAAGCAAAGGACCCAATATAAATGTGAAACACAAGGGAAGTCTATGACAGGGTGCCGCTTTGGTGGCGTGGAATGGGGCTTTGCGCCAGGGTTTATATGTGGAGTGTCAAATGTGCAATCGATCTGAAGCCCAAAACATGGGCTCGAGTCATGGCTGGTTTTAGAGCAACATGAAGAGAAGCGCAGTGCTCTTCCGAATGCAGGTGACATACCCAGGTTTTACCCGGCCACAGGCTTCAGCTCTGCAGCCCCTCAGGCAGCTGGAGCCTCAAGGCTCCCACCCCATCAAATGTACTCAGGGTGTGACCTCACAGTGACGGATCAGCAAAAGCACATGCAGGGCAGGCGGGCCCACCCTGGGGCCAGGCTGCAAAGCCAGCGGCCATGATTCCCCAGCCCTGCCCAGCCCATGGGCACCACAGGCCAATGGGATCCACCTAGCAGGGGCCGCCGAGGGCCTGGTTCCCTCTTGTATCCTCTTGCCCAGCTACAGGGAGCCTGGCCGATGCAATGCTTGGAACCACTTTGCTGTTATGGACATGCAAATCTGAGTTGTCTCTCCAACAATACTGAAATACACATGTACACATCTGTATACATAAATGTTTACAATTTGACTGCTTTTATTTCTATAAAACGGACTCCTCAATGTGTTCAAAGAAGGACACATTCTTAACTTGGAAGGATGCCTTCCAAGTAGCAAGTGGAAGGAGCCCCCACATCCTCTCCCACGCCCCACTGTCTCAGACCCCTCCCACGCCTAGAGGCCTAGGCCCCCTCCCACGCCCCCCCCTTGGACCCCTCCCATGCCCCGCGGCTCCTTCCCACCAAACGCACACAGGTGCCTGCACATCGTGTCCACCCCACATCATCCCAGCAGGCTGAGCATCTATTTGTGTATTTACGGCCACTTGGGTTTCCTCTTCCGTGGACAACGTCCCAGCAGGCTGAGCATCTATTCGTGTATTTACGGCTGCTTGGGTTTCCTCTTCCGTGGACAACATCCCAGCAGGCTGAGCATCTATTCGTGTATTTACGGCCGCTTCGGTTTCCTCTTCCGTGGGCAACGTCCCAGCAGGCTGAGCATCTATTCGTGTATTTACGGCCGCTTGGGTTTCCTCCTCCATGGACTACCCGCAGACTCTTTGCCCATTTCTTCTACTGGTTTCTCAGATTTTTAAAATCAATTTGTAGCCATTCTTTATATATTAGATATCAACATTTGGCACAAAGACTTTCCCTTGGACTCTGACTGCAGCACTCCAGGCCATACAAAATATCTCACTCGTGCTCCCCATGCGTTTAGCTGCCTCATCTAAGGGCCTGTAGGTGCACAGAACAGCAGCCAGCTACCACGGGGCCCTGCCCGCTGCAATGCCGGGGTCTGCCCCGCATGCGGCCCCGGTGGGCAGGGCCTGTGCCTGCTCCCTCCCTGCTTAGAGCAGGCTGTCAGTACTGTCTAGCTCATGATGGATGAGTTTCTAGAAAACCGACTTTTTTCTTTTTTAAGAAACAGGCCAGGCACGGTGGCTCAAGCCTGTAATCCCAGCACTTTGGGAGGCCGAGGCGGGTGGATCACGAGGTCATCCTGGTCAACATGGTAAAACCCCGTCTCTACTAAAAATACAAAAAATTAGCTGGGCATGGTGGCGCCTGTAATCCCAGCTGCTTGGGAGGCTGAGGCAGGAGAATTGCCTGAACCCAGGTGGCGGAGGTTGCGGTGAGCCGAGATCGCGCCATCGCACTCCAGCCTGGGTAACAGCAGTGAAACACCGTCTCAAAAAAAAAAAAAGAAACAGCAGTCGGTGCATACAGTCATGCTGCGATGGCCTCACATGACACAGAGGCGCACCTGGCGGCCACAGTGACCCCTCCTCTGCCCCGCCCCCTGGAGCCACAGCCCTCCCAGCAAAGTCCTTGGTTAGGTGTCCGTCCTTCCAGACTATCATGAGTTTTTGCGCTCTGTCCTACAGCTTGCAATGATTTTCTTCAAGACATTCTCAGGCCAGTGGATGTGGCCACTGACTCATCCTTCTGGTCAGCCACAGAGATGGGTCATGGTCTGGATGTGACAATTTAGCCATCTGGTGACATTTAAGCTTCCCATATTTTTGCTATAATTCAGCTCTGAAAGCATTCTTAGCAATGTCTAATTGTGCAAGCATTTTTATTCCTGGAAGTAGCAAAATATGTATTTTTAAATTTTTACATACTGGGAAAATTAGGGGAAAAGTGACAGCAAAAATGAAGACCGAGTGCCCTGCAGGGCCCAGAACTGAAAAGGGCGAGACGTGGAGCCATGGTTTCATCCAACGCACTGGACACCATGAATTCCTGACCCTGAGCCGTGTTCTGAGGTAACGTAAGACGTCAACACCAGGGCAGCTGGGAACCACAGGGTAGAGGGAACCACTGTTTTTACAACTTTCCTGTAAATCTAAAACTAGTTCAATACAAAGTTAAAAAAAGGAAACACACACTCCAGAAGTGACCAAGCAGTCCACGCCTGCAGGCCAACGTGGCCACTCTCTGCGGGTGAAACCCTCAGGGTCCCTACCCCAGCTGAGCGGGCTGCAGAGGCAACCCTGGCCTTTCAGAGTAACATACAGGAAGCATTTCCTAAAAGAAAGAACTGAAGAAACACGCGTGATCCAATTCAAAGGCACATTTGCCTGACTGCTCACAGGACAGAGAAGCAAGCCAGGCGCATTCTGGAGGGATGAGCCGCCAGCTCCCACCACCCTGTGCCCGCTGCCCTGTGCCAGGGCACAGACTGAGACTCTCACATAGTCTGGGGAAAATAGGAAGAGGGGACTGAACTCAGGGCATCTTGTGCCCCACGGCAATCTCAGCTTCCAGGGGAACAGCCTACCCTGAGGTCCAGAGACCAAGGGTGAGGAGCCCAGAAAGACCTCTGTAGGGCCGACGAGGCGAGCCCTCAGGGCTGGGGCAGGAAGCTGTGCCCTCTGGCGGGACGGTGGGCAATGGTTCTGGATGCTGCATTCCAACCCAGCCCCACCAGCCAGCAGCCTGGCACAGGCAGCTTCCTCCCCAGGTCTGGGCTCATCCTCAGTGGACAGGGATGCATGTGAGCACCCACCCACCACAGGACCAGACTAGGGCCTGGACACCACCCGCGGGCGCCGTACCATGCTCCTCCGAGGAGGCAGGAGTTTGCTGAGCTCTTCCTTTCTCTTCCTCATCCTCTGGGCTTGCTCTCTCCACGCCTGCAGTGCCCTCTTCTCTCTGGAGAAAGGGAAAGTGAATGTCGTAGGTTACAAGCAGCTTCAAGCCAAGGCCATGTGATTTCTGTCACTTTACAGCTTGCGGTGCACCTGTCTCCCGGGGTACAGGTTGGGGGTGTGCACGCCCTCTGGGTGGGAGTCTGAACCACAGCCTCTTCCTCCCCACGTCTGGGCAGAGCCAGGAATGCTGGGTTCCATCCCGAGGCTCTGTGTGTTGGTGCTGTAGGCAGTGCCTGACACTGGGACCCAGCCCCACCCAGGGACCCAGGAAAAGGCATCAGGACCCCTTCCAGGGAAGGGCACCAGCTGGGGCTGCCAGCACAGGTGCTGTACGAAGGGTGGGGCTGCCTGGCTGTGGGTCTGTCCGTGGAAGATCTCAATGCCTGTCCCTAAGTCCCTTCCTTCAGAACTTGAATTTCACTTTGAACCACAGGCATCTTCGGGCTCCCCAGTCCCGAGCCAGTCACATGTTCCCTCCTCACAGCTCGTCCCGAGGGCTGTGAACATCCCGAGTGACGCCCAAACCGGCGCCAGGCTGGGCTCCTCTTGGGTGGCTGGGGTGGGATGAGGTCCCCAAGAGCCCTTGCTCAGGCCCAGACTCCACCCATGGGAGGCCACATCTCTAGCACGCAGCCATCTGCCCCCTGAGCCAACCCCGCAGTCTTCCGTGGACTCCTGCGGCTGGTACCCCTCCCCATCCCATCCCCAGATCTGGCCTCGTCTCGCCTCTCCCATCATCCTCCTGGACACCTGCGCCCGGCTCTGCTCTGCTTCCTTGCGGTCACAGCAGCTCAGCTCTCCTGGGCTCCACCCAGCCCACAGCCCACCTCTGACCACCTTCCTGACCACCTTCCTGCTGAGGGCTCCGTCCCCAGTCAGTGCTGCCTGGGATCAGAGCTTGGCCAAGTCCTCCCCCCAGTGCCACCTCAGGACACAGGTGGTCTCAGCAGCCACCTTGGGTGAGGCTGTGCTGCCACCTGCCTGGGTGGGTCCCAGGCTCCGGCTCCAGCCCCAGCCAGGCTGGTACTCCCCGTGTCCCCCTGGCACCCTCAGCACTGTGTGTGTGCTGGCCCTGTTGCGCTCCTGGCCGGGTCCTCCGCTTGGTGTCACCATCTCCTGGTCACGCGTAGGAAAGCAAAGGGATGACCCTGTTCACAGGGTGATGGGAAGGGGGCCGCTGTGCTGGGTCTGGACCTTCAGGACAGGCCTGCCAAGCTGCTCTCTGGGCGGCCACAGGACACCGGCTCCAGGCTCCAGGCAGGAAGATAAAGAGAGGGTTCATTTGCTCTTTGTATCCAAGAACTGCTCTTCCATCGTGGTGTGGGACAATGCCTGGGGCCCGAGCCTGGTGTTCGGGGGTTAAGAGTGCCCTTTCTGCTCACTGCAGCTGCTGAGGCCGAGAGTCTGGGGCAGGGGCTGTGCCTTCGAAGGTCTCACCACACATCCCCTCCATCACAGCCGTGGCTAGGAGGGTGTGGGTGAGCGGAACTCACACAGGGAGCCTCTGGGCAGGGCAGGTGACACCTGAAGAGTCAATGGGAGCAGGTGCCTGGGTCACCCACTTCAGAAAACCTTACCCTGAAATTGGCAGAGCCAAGGCAGGAGTGGGACCCACCTGCAGCAGGGAAGGGAGGTGTCTGCTGGGGGGAGGGGTGCAGTGAGGGGAGGCATCTGCCAGGCACACAGTGAGGGGAGGTGTCTGGGGGGGACGCACAGTGAGGGGAGGTGTCTGCGGGGGGGGAGGGCAGTGAGGGGAGGCGTCTGCTGGGGGGTGTGCAGTGAGAGGAGGGGTCTGGGGGGGATGCACAGTGAGGGGAGGTGTCTGGGGAGATGCACAGTGAGGGGAGGTGTTGGGGGGATGCACAGTGAGGGGAGGTGTCTGGGGGGGATGCACAGTGAGGGGAGGTGTCTGGGGAGATGCACAGTGAGGGGAGGTGTCTGGGGGGTTGCACAGTGAGGGGAGGCATCTGCTGGGGGGGCATGCAGTGAGAGGAGGGGTCTGGGGGGACACACAGTGAGGGGAGGTGTCTGGGAGGGATGCACAGTGAGGGGAGGTGTCTGGGGGGATGCACAGTGAGGGGAAGCATCTGCTGGGGGGGCATGCAGTGAGAGGAGGGGTCTGGGGGGACACTCAGTGAGGGGAGGTGTCTGGGGGGGATGCACAGTGAGTGGAGGTATCTGGGGGGATGCACAGTAAGGAGAGGTGTCTGGGGGGATGGACAGTGAGGGGAGGTGTCTGCAGAGGGGACGCACAGTGAGGAGAGGTGTCTGTTGGGGGGGCGTGCCGTGAGAGGAGGGGTCGGGGGGATGCACAGTGAGGGGAGGTGTCTGGGGGGGACGCACAGTGAGGGGAGGTGTCTGGGGGGGATGCACAGTGAGGGGAGGTGTCTGGGGGGGATGCACAGTGAGGGGAGGTGTCTGGGGGGATGGACAGTGAGGGGAGGTGTCTGCAGAGGGGACGCACAGTGAGGAGAGGTGTCTGCTGGGGGGGCGTGCCGTGAGAGGAGGGGTCGGGGGGATGCACAGTGAGGGGAGGTGTCTGGGGGGGACGCACAGTGAGGGGAGGTGTCTGGGGGGGATGCACAGTGAGCGGAGGTGTCTGGGGGGGACGCACAGTGAGGGGAGGTGTCTGGGGGGGACGCACAGTGAGGGGAGGTGTCTGGTGGGGATGCACAGTGAGGAGAGGTGTCTGTTGGGGGGGCGTGCCGTGAGAGGAGGGGTCGGGGGGGATGCACAGTGAGAGGAGGTGTCTGGGGGGGATGCACAGTGAGGGGAGGTGTCTGGGGGGGATGCACAGTGAGGGGAGGTGTCTGCTGGTGGGGTGTGCAGTGAGAGGAGATGTCTGCCGGGGCGCACAGTGAGAAGAGGGCAGCTGGTGGGGCTGCTCTTGAGGGGCTTACCTCCCAGAGACTGACCCACCCAGCTCTGTGGAGCCACCCAGAGGGACATTGTGGGAGGGCTGATGGGCACCCATGAAAGTCTTGCCAGTGCTCCCTGGGCCCCAGCAGCTGTGGCCAGTGGTCAGCGAGACTGGGTCCCACAGCGCTGGGCTTCCTGTTGCAGCCCACATCCTAGGACAGCCTGAGAGCTCACTGGCCTCATCCCTGCCTGTCAGCATGGCAGCCTGCGGCAGGGGACCAGCTTGGAAGGCTTCACCTCACACACCCTTTAACTGAAGAAAAAGACAACTACAGTGTCTGTCTGTGACAGCCACGGACGGCCACAGAATCTGTGTGTTGAACACGGTCCCTGCCACATGGGCCTGAGAGAAAATAGCACACACACAATGGGGTGGCTTCAGGAGGGTTTATTCCTGGCGGGAGGGAGCGGGGAGCCACAGGGGCAGTGCGGGAACTCTGTGCCAGTCAGGGTTGGGCTGCAGCCGCCCACAGGCCCACAGAGCAGACCAGGGAAGGAGAATCTGCTAGAACCCAGAAGGAGGGAGAGGCTGGACTCAGCCAGCTCCAGGCAGTTCACAGAGGAGCCAGGTGAGTAAGGACGAGGCCCTTGCTCTCCCTCTCCTCCTCGACCTCCTGCTGGGGGCCCCCATTGGCCAAAGCCAACGACCAGGTGCGGGGCATGGGGGTGCTGTGGCTGTGGTCCATGGCGGCTGGCCTCCTGGGGCCCAGAGAGGGGTGGAGCCAGGTGGTCAGCAGAGCTAGAGGACAGAGAAGACACTAGAACACCTAGCAAGGTGGCGGCGCTGGTGGTGGTCAGGACAACACAATAATGAGCCTCCCTGGTGACCACGTCAGGGCCCAGGACACTCCAGAGAAAGTGAGGAGGAAGACAGGAACTAAGGGAAAGGACAAGAAAGACGGTGGGTGTGAGGACGCCGGGGCCAAGACCGACATGGGACGGCCGCGAGCCCTGCACCTGTGCCTGCCCACACGCGGGCCTCAGGGCTGCCAACCAGAGAGCCATGTGTGGCGCCACCGACCACGAGGGCAGCCGGGCTTCCAGGTGAGAAAGAAATGGATTCTGGATCAGCACCGGTGAGGGGAGAACTAACTAAAGACTTCCACGAGGTCGGTCATAAAACCGCAGCCCAGCCCCAGCTCCAGGTCACTGGGCCGGCTGTGCGGGCCCGTCCTGCAGGGACTCACCGTCTCCGCTGCTCCATCAGGCCCTGCTTCTCCCGGAGCTCCAGGAGTGCGGCCGCGCGGCTGTCTTCCACTCTTTTTGCTTGGATCGCCATTTGGTGTGGTGACGAGAGGTCGGGTAAGATGCTCCTGGAGGAGGCCGTCTTCCTTCTAAAATTACAGTTTTTAGCTGAATATTTAACAAAACCCTGTGACAGTAACTCATACAATATGCGAAATGGAAAAGGGGGGCCTGCGGATTGTCTGCTTATCAGAACGATGATCACGACCAGAAACTGCAGTCACCCCACAGAGCGCACAGTCTTGACTGCTGATTTCAGGACACGTTATGAAGACGCATGGATGGCAGCAGGACACTGCCCAGCCACGGGGCAGTGGCCCCAGCTGAGGCCTCCCATCAGAGGCTTCAGTTTTCTGCCCCAACTTCCCCAGTCTCCAAAGGCTAGGGTCTCCTATCTAAATCTGACACACTGATCAAATTATAAGTACCATGAATAAGCATTCACTGGTATTAACTATTAGAGCTCCTGACAATAAATCAATAAATGAAGGGAGGAGGGAGGAAAGAGGCTTTTAAATAGCAGCCTCAGCATATTCCTGCCGTTTCACCATGTGACGGTGTGGACTGAGAACATCCCGAGTGCGTCGGCGCCTCTGAGACTACACTGCGGCTGGGAACCTGCAGCCTGTGCGGTGCGGCTGGGAACCTGCAGCCTGTGCGGTGCGGCTGGGAACCTGCAGCCTGTGCGGTGCGGCTGGGAACCTGCAGCCTGTGCGGTGCTGGGAACCTGCAGCGTGTGCGGTGCGGCTGGGAACCTGCAGCCTGTGCGGTGCTGGGAACCTGCAGCGTGTGTGGTGCGGCTGGGAACCTGCAGCCTGTGCGGTGCTGGGAACCTGCAGCCTGTGCGGTGCGGCTGGGAACCTGCAGCCTGTGCGGTCCTGCTGGGAACCTGCAGCCTGTGCGGTGCGGCTGGGAACCTGCAGCCTGTGCAGTGCTGGGAACCTGCAGCCTGTGCGGTGCGGCTGGGAACCTGCAGCCTGTGCAGTGCTGGGAACCTGCAGCCTGTGCGGTGCGGCTGGGAACCTGCAGCCTGTGCGGTGCGGCTGGGAACCTGCAGCCTGTGCGGTGCGGCTGGGAACCTGCAGCCTGTGCGGTGCGGCTGGGAACCTGCAGCCTGTGCGGTGCGGCTGGGAACCTGCAGCGTGTGCGGTGCGGCTGGGAACCTGCAGCCTGTGCGGTGCGGCTGGGAACCTGCAGCCTGTGCGGTGCGGCTGGGAACCTGCAGCCTGTGCGGTGCGGCTGGGAACCTGCAGCCTGTGCGGTGCTGGGAACCTGCAGCGTGTGCGGTGCGGCTGGGAACCTGCAGCCTGTGCGGTGCTGGGAACCTGCAGCGTGTGTGGTGCGGCTGGGAACCTGCAGCCTGTGCAGTGCTGGGAACCTGCAGCCTGTGCGGTGCGGCTGGGAACCTGCAGCCTGTGCGGTCCTGCTAGGAACCTGCAGCCTGTGCGGTGCGGCTGGGAACCTGCAGCCTGTGCAGTGCTGGGAACCTGCAGCCTGTGCGGTGCGGCTGGGAACCTGCAGCCTGTGCAGTGCTGGGAACCTGCAGCCTGTGCGGTGCGGCTGGGAACCTGCAGCGTGTGCGGTGCGGCTGGGAACCTGCAGCCTGTGCGGTGCGGCTGGGAACCTGCAGCCTGTGCGGTGCGGCTGGGAACCTGCAGCCTGTGCGGTGCGGCTGGGAACCTGCAGCGTGTGCGGTGCGGCTGGGAACCTGCAGCCTGTGCGGTGCGGCTGGGAACCTGCAGCCTGTGCGGTGCTGGGAACCTGCAGCCTGTGCGGTGCGGCTGGGAACCTGCAGCCTGTGCGGTGCGGCGGGGAACCTGCAGCCTGTGCGGTGCGGCTGGGAACCTGCAGCCTGTGCGGTGCGGCTGGGAACCTGCAGCCTGTGCGGTCCTGCTGGGAACCTGCAGCGTGTGTGGCCAGGGCTCCCTACACTTGAATTTGTTGCTAAGGCTTCCAAGGTCTGTTTTGTTTTGAATGTTGGAACCTACAGGACAGTCGAAAGATCAGGGCTGTGAACACTTTGGGCCTCCACGCCGATGTCTCCAGGAAGCTTTGGTGCCACCTTGCACTTGTTCGTGTTGGCTGCTGCATGGACCACAGACCACCGCGGCCTCCAAGACATCTTGACCCCGAGGAAGCCATTGTTGTCCCCTTGGCTATGTCAATGACCCCCTTGAGAATACATGATCTAGATACACCAACTGTTATTTTGTAGCATAAAGGTAACCTTAGGAAATGGGGGGCACAACCACTGTCTTCATTTGCCCCCAGACAGCTGCACTGCACACGCTCCCTTCCTCTTCCCCCAGACGGCTGCACTGCACACGCTCCCTTCCTCTTCCCCAGACGGCTGCACTGCACATGCTCCCTTCCTCTTCCCCCAGACGGCTGCACTGCACATGCTCCCTTCCTTTTCCCCAGACAGCTGCACTGCACACGCTCCCTTCCTCTTCCCCAGACGGCTGCACTGCACACGCTCCCTTCCTCTTCCCCCAGACAGCTGCACTGCACACACTCCCTTCCTCTTCCCCCAGACGGCTGCACTGCACACGCTCCCTTCCTTTTCCCCAGACGGCTGCACTGCACACGCTCCCTTCCTCTTCCCCCAGACGGCTGCACTGCACACACTCCCTTCCTCTTCCCCCAGACGGCTGCACTGCACACGCTCCCTTCCTTTTCCCCAGACGGCTGCACTGCACACACTCCCTTCCTCTTTCCCCAGACAGCTGCACTGCACATGCTCCCTTCCTCTTTCCCCGATGGCTGCACTGCACACACTCCCTTCCTCTTCCCCAGACGGCTGCACTGCACACGCTCCCTTCCTCTTTCCCCAGACAGCTGCACTGCACACACTCCCTTCCTCTTCCCCAGATGGCTGCACTGCACACGCTCCCTTCCTTTTCCCCAGACGGCTGCACTGCACACACTCCCTTCCTCTTTCCCCAGATGGCTGCACTGCACATGCTCCCTTCCTCTTTCCCCGATGG
Organism: Callithrix jacchus; assembly: GCF_049354715.1. NCBI lineage: Eukaryota > Metazoa > Chordata > Mammalia > Primates > Cebidae > Callithrix > Callithrix jacchus. The sequence continues at coordinate 125,675,993 of NC_133513.1, read as the reverse complement.
CTGCACTGCACACACTCCCTTCCTCTTCCCCAGACGGCTGCACTGCACACGCTCCCTTCCTCTTTCCCCAGACGGCTGCACTGCACACGCTCCCTTCCTCTTCCCCAGACGGCTGCACTGCACACACTCCCTTCCTCTTTCCCCAGACAGCTGCACTGCACACGCTCCCTTCCTCTTCCCCAGATGGCTGCACTGCACACGCTCCCTTCCTCTTTCCCCAGACAGCTGCACTGCACATGCTCCCTTCCTTTTCCCCAGACGGCTGCACTGCACACTCTCCCTTCCTCTTCCCCAGATGGCTGCACTGCACATGCTCCCTTCCTCTTTCCCCGATGGCTGCACTGCACATGCTCCCTTCCTTTTCCCCAGACGGCTGCACTGCACATGCTCCCTTCCTTTTCCCCAGACGGCTGCACTGCACATGCTCCCTTCCTCTTTCCCCAGACAGCTGCACTGCACACACTCCCTTCCTCTTCCCCCAGACAGCTGCACTGCACATGCTCCCTTCCTTTTCCCCAGATGGCTGCACTGCACACGCTCCCTTCCTCTTCCCCCAGACAGCTGCACTGCACACACTCCCTTCCTCTTTCCCCGATGGCTGCACTGCACACTCTCCCTTCCTCTTCCCCCGATGGCTGCACTGCACACGCTCCCTTCCTTTTCCCCGATGGCTGCACTGCACACGCTCCCTTCCTCTTCCCCCAGACGGCTGCACTGCACACACTCCCTTCCTTTTCCCCGATGGCTGCACTGCACACGCTCCCTTCCTCTTTCCCCAGACAGCTGCACTGCACACACTCCCTTCCTCTTCCCCAGATGGCTGCACTGCACACACTCCCTTCCTCTTTCCCCGATGGCTGCACTGCACATGCTCCCTTCCTTTTCCCCAGACGGCTGCACTGCACATGCTCCCTTCCTTTTCCCCAGACGGCTGCACTGCACATGCTCCCTTCCTCTTCCCCAGACAGCTGCACTGCACACGCTCCCTTCCTTTTCCCCAGATGGCTGCACTGCACACGCTCCCTTCCTTTTCCCCGACGGCTGCACTGCACACACTCCCTTCCTCTTTCCCCGATGGCTGCACTGCACACACTCCCTTCCTCTTTCCCCGATGGCTGCACTGCACACACTCCCTTCCTCTTCCGCCAGACAACTGCACTGCACACGCTCCCTTCCTTTTCCGCCAGACAACTGCACTGCACACGCTCCCTTCCTTTTCCCCAGACGGCTGCACTGCACACGCCCCCTTCCTTTTCCCCCTGACCGCTGTGACTGCACACGCTCCCTTTATTTTTTGCAGAACTGACCTTTCCCCCTACTCCTCTCTTTTCACAGGTAAAATGTGGATTCAGTGAGCACTCATCAAAGCCTCATAAGAATGTGACCACTGGGCTCACCGCCTGTCCCCACTTTTACTTTTTAGTTTTCTGTCTTTCTTCCCCTGATGCCCCCTCTTTCGACTTTAAACAGGACGTCCTCAAAGCTCTCTCTGGAGAAAGCACAGGCCACAGATCTCACTGTCACTGTGTTTCTTTTCCCCGAGTGCTTCCTCAGCCCTGGCCAGCTCAGCCTCTGAACGCCCTGAGCTCTGCCGCAGACGCTCTGGGCTGATGCAGGTGCTCATCACCCTAAATCCGGGGCCGCACTCCCTGAACAGCAAACAGTGGCAGTGTGGAGGGACACTTTGAAAGGTGGACCTGATGTTTTAAAGATAATTTAAAATAACTGTGTAAATTCACAAAGATCAGGAAAATCCCCCGTTGCTTTTAGTTTTACCTGAAAACGCGCCTTGGCTTTGGCGGTTCTTTCTCACTGTTCAAGGCCGCCTTGAGACTGGGAGGTAATTCCCTCGGTAAGAGCTGATTTCCAGGACCATCTGCCTTCATGTGCTCAACAATCTCCTGCCTCAGCTTCCAAAAGCGCCTGATCTCCTCCTCACTAGGCCAGTGCTCTGAGGAGTCAGCGGACTTCCTGAGATCACTCAGGTCGGGCTTTTCCACGGGCGGGAGAAAGCCAGCCTTCTGTCTCATGACAGCCTGCTCTGGGTCCCCAGCATTCGCAGCTCCTTCATTAGACGCGTAGCCTGCAGACAACTCCAGTCCCAGGCTCGGGAGGTTGTGGAGGGCCATCTCTTTAGCCGGTGCAGCCCCTGGGAGAGGAAGACACTGCTTCAGGAGCCACCAACACCTTCCCTCTCTGACACACTCAACAAGCCAGTGACGGGGTCCTCTGGGAAGACCGCCTAGCTGATGGGGGTGCGGTGCCCAGATCCCCATGGCCCTCACGCTCCCTGTCAGTCCAACCAGGGTTTACCCCATCTGCACCACGCCAGACTGCAATGGCAGGCAGAGCAGCTCCACAGGGAGGGAACAGAGACAGTATCTCCAGAGCACGCCTGACCCTCCTACACAGGCCCCACCGGGCGCACCCGGCCCTCCCACATGGGCCCCACTGGGCGCACCTGACCCTCCTACACAGGCCCCACCGGGCGCACCCGACCCTCCCACATGGGCCCCACTGGGCGCGTCTGCCCCCCCCCCAACGGGCCTTGCCACATTAGAGGAACGTTTTGCAAGTGTACACAGGCCAATCTTGCCACATTTAATCGACATTTCTGCTTCCCCTCAGGTAACTTAGAATCTTTATTTCTAACTCGTGTTTAGCCCGTTATGCCTGTTTTTTTCTTCTTTGCTGATGCTTTTGATGACTTTCGCAAAACACAGCTTCAGGGAGAAGCCCAGGCACTTGGGGAGCCACTGGGGCCTACTGGCCAGTCTCTTGCAGGCGCGTGCCCAGCAGCACCGGAATGTAGCAGGAGCGGCGGCAGACAAAACCCCTCGAGACCGAACTGAGAAAGGAAATGGCTTTTTATTCAGCTGGGAGCTGTGGCGGCTAATGCCTTAACGACGAAGCTCACCGAAAAGCAGCTTCTCTCCCTGTTTATAGGCTTATAACTCTAAAGGGGAAGCTGAGGCAAAACTGTGTCACTGTCTACTGGCTGGACAATTGACCTCACAATCTTTGACTTCATTGACTTGCTGGTTCATATGCGGCAGGAGCGGGAGTAGGTGGGGGAGGGGCTCACAGAGACAAAGCAAAGGCAGGTCGTTAGTTGGCAGAGCTGTTTCCAGGAGGGGGTCTGGGTTGTGCAAACGTGGAGGACGTGACCCAGTGCCAGGCTCTGGCCGGTAGTGATAACATTCTTCGCAACACTCTCAAGGCTTATAGATAGCAGAGACTCTGGGAACCTAAAAGGGAGTCATCTTCCAGCCTCTGGGCCTCATCATGGCCTGGTCAGTGGCGTCAGCAAGTCACGTGACCACGGACTCCAGCTCTTTGGTATTTTCTCTCTCTTTACCCTCCTTCTTATCCGGAGGGAGGAGGTGGAGTCCTGCGAGGAGGGCGATGGGGAGGGGGTCTCCCCTCTCAGGAAGGCTGAGTGAGATCCCAGGTGGGTGTCACAGTGGACACAGACGCGTGGACGTCTCCCCTCTCAGGAAGGCTGAGTGAGATCCCAGGTGGGTGTCACAGTGGACACAGACGCGTGGACGTCTCCCCTCTCAGGAAGGCTGAGTGAGATCCCAGGTGGGTGTCACAGTGGACACAGACGCGTGGACGTCTCCCCTCTCAGGAAGGCTGAGTGAGATCCCAGGTGGGTGTCACAGTGGACACAGACGCGTGGACGTCTCCCCTCTCAGGAAGGCTGAGTGAGATCCCAGGTGGGTGTCACAGTGGACACAGACGCGTGGACGTCTCCCCTCTCAGGAAGGCTGAGTGAGATCCCAGGTGGGTGTCACAGTGGACACAGACGCGTGGACGTCTCCCCTCTCAGGAAGGCTGAGTGAGAGAGATCCCAGGTGGGTGTCACAGTGGACACAGACGCGTGGACGTCTCCCCTCTCAGGAAGGCTGAGTGAGATCCCAGGTGGGTGTCACAGTGGACACAGACGCGTGGACGTCTCCCCTCTCAGGAAGGCTGAGTGAGAGAGATCCCAGGTGGGTGTCACAGTGGACACAGACGCGTGGACGTCTCCCCTCTCAGGAAGGCTGAGTGAGATCCCAGGTGGGTGTCACAGTGGACACAGACGCGTGGACGTCTCCCCTCTCAGGAAGGCTGAGTGAGATCCCAGGTGGGTGTCACAGTGGACACAGACGCGTGGACGTCACAGCCCTGGCTGCCACACGTTCCTGAAACTGCTACGTGCTCAGGGTCTTAGGTTTGAAAGGAAAAGTTCTAAAAAGTGGGCAAACATGCTTCAAAACGTCCTATGAAGTTGTAAAATTCCCCCCGGGGTACCAGTGACTAGAAACGTGTATATTTGATCAATCCGCATATGGATAATTGACTTAGGGCCAGTGACAAAATTAAATTCATGAAAATGTAAGCAAACAGGAAGAATGGATACCGGCAAAAATCCTTTTTTTTTTTTGAAACAGAGTCTCGCTGTCACCCAGGCTGGAGTGCAGTGGCACGATCTCGGCTCACTGCAACCTCTGACTCCCAGGTTCAAGGGGTTCTTCTGTCTCAGCCTCCTGAATAGCTGGGACTACAGGCATGCGCCACCATGCCCGGCTAATTTTTTGTATTTTTAGGAGAGACGGGGTTTCACCGTGTTAGCCAGGATGATCTCAATCTCCTGACCTCGTGATCCACCCACCTCGGCCTCCGAAAGTGCTGGGATTACAGGCCTGAGCCACCGTGCCCGGCCCTGTACTTTCTAAATTTAATTCAAAGGGCAAACTACTAAAAATGTACATAATAGAAACGAATCAAAAAAAGAGTCAGACTATTTATTTTTGACCAGTTACTTAATAACATCTTAACCTTTCATTCTGAAATGATTTCACTTATAGAAAAGTTGCAACAACAGTGCTGAGAAGCTGGTGGGCCCCGCACCCCGTCGGCAGCTGCTGCTGCTGGGCCTGGCGAGCCCACCCGTCCCCGCCTCTCTGGGGCGTAGCGTTTCCTAAAACACTCACGGGTAACTTCAGACATCCTGCCCCTCCACCCTCAGATGGAGACACTCACACGTCACCGCAGCGATTCACCAAAACTAGACACGTCCCATCGCTGACTCCTGTCATCCACGGGCTAGCCTTGCTCACGCCTGGGTAACTGTGCCAGTGGTGTCCTTTATCCTATTTTTCCTGGCCAGTATCCAACCCAGGATGAAGCCATCACATCCACTTTCCTTTAGTGGCCTTCAATCAGAATGAACCCTCAACTCCTCCCTTTTCATTCTGGTCCTCCAGTGGGGTCTGTCCGTGTCTCCTGAGCTCCCTGCATGCCTGCTCCGCTGTGCCTGACGGTTGTGCCCCCTGTCCCTGTCTCTGCCATCTCCAGGTCCCAGTCCTATCTTTCCTCAGCCACCCCATGGCCTCAGCTACCTGCCTTCAGCTCCTGCCAGGTGCCCAGTGCCCACTTTCCTCTTCCTGTTCGTATCACGAAGTCCCGGCAGCGTCAGGGTCAAGGGTGCCCAGAGCCGGGCAGCTTCAGAGTGACACACCAGTGGAGGCTGCCATGACCTGGGTAAAATATGTCCACAAACTCAGCAAGCACAGGGCCAACTGCTGATTCCTAATCATTTAAAACAATTTCCAAGTAGAGGCCGACTGGGTTGAAGTGTGAGGTCAAGTGTTATTCAGAGACCTGACTGCTTACACATTTCAGTGCAGCTAATCGCTCCAAACGTGCATTCTTCTTAAGTATCAAAGTACATCACAAATAGGAAAAATTTAAATATTGTGAAAATATTTCGGAATATTTTACTTTTTTGTCGAGCCTTCGTTATGACTCTATCTCGATTTTGCTTTACTTTTTCCAAGCGTAAAGCCCACTCACGACCAGAACACATCATGAGCATCTGGAAACGCCTGGCTGGTCAGTTTGCTGAGAGAACGGAGCAGGTCAGTGAGCACCCACCAGCAAGGGAGCATCTGAAAACGCCTGGCTGGTCAGTTTGCTGAAAGAATGGAGCAGGCTAGTGAGCACCCACCAGCAAGGGAGTATCTGAAAATGCCCGGCTGGTCAGTTTGCTGAGAGAACGGAGCAGGCTAGTGAGCACCCACCAGCAAGGGAGCATCTGGAAAAGCCCGGCTGGTCAGTTTGCTGAGAGAACGGAGCAGGCTAGTGAGCACCCACCAGCAAGGGAGCATCTGAAAACGCCTGGCTGGTCAGTTTGCTGAGAGAACGGAGCAGGCTAGTGAGCACCCACCAGCAAGGGAGCATCTGAAAATGCCCGGCTGGTCAGTTTGCTGAGAGAACGGAGCAGGTCAGTGAGCACCCACCAGCAAGGGAGCATCTGAAAACACCCGGCTGGTCAGCGTGCTGAGAGAAAGGAGCAGGCTAGTGAGCACCCACCAGCAAGGGAGCATCTGAAAACACCCGGCTGGTCAGTTTGCTGAAAGAACGGAGCAGATCAGTGAGCACCCACCAGCAAGGGAGCATCTGAAAATGCCCGGCTGGTCAGTTTGCTGAGAGAACGGAGCAGGTCAGTGAGCACCCACCAGTAAGGGAGCATCTGAAAACACCCGGCTGGTCAGTTTGCTGAGAGAACGGAGCAGGTCAGTGAGCACCCACCAGCAAGGGAGCATCTGGAAAAGCCCGGCTGGTCAGTTTGCTGAGAGAACAGAGCAGGTCAGTGAGCACCCACCAGCAAGGGAGCATCTGGAAAAGCCCGGCTGGTCAGTTTGCTGAGAGAACGGAGCAGGTCAGTGAGCACCCACCAGCAAGGGAGCATCTGGAAATGCCCAGCTGGTCAGTTTGCTGGGAGAACGGAGCAGGTCAGTGAGCACCCACCAGCAAGGGAGCATCTGGAAAAGCCCGGCTGGTCAGTTTGCTGAGAGAACGGAGCAGGTCACTGAGCACCCACCAGCAAGGGAGCATCTGGAAAAGCCCGGCTGGTCAGTTTGCTGAGAGAACGGAGCAGGTCACTGAGCACCCACCAGCAAGGGAGCATCTGGAAAAGCCCGGCTGGTCAGTTTGCTGGGAGAACGGAGCAGGTCAGTGAGCACCCACCAGCAAGGTGATCAGATGAAACGTGTCTACAGGGCCATTTTCCTGCACCTTGATGGAAAGAAGGAATAGTTCATTGTGCTTATTCTTACATCATTGTCTAATGGAGCAGGAAGTCGTTCCTGAGGCAGCTGCCTGTAGGTGGCTTGGAGGTGAGAATTGATTCAATTGATTGATCACAGTAAACTTCCACCAAAACCCACTCCAGACAGGATCCATCAATGGGCACAGCAGTGTAAATCTGTGGCCAGACTTACGGGAAAAAGACAGAGAGATGACTGGGTCATCCTGGAGATCAGCGTGTGCTACGTCAATTCAACAGAGGACGCGTGGCTCCTGCATTTCTCAGGATGTTACTGAAGAGGAGACACGTTCTGCCCTGATTTTAAAAAGCTGTAACTTCAGCGTTAATGTGCTTTGTCATAAATCACGATCCTACAAACCTTGAGAAGCTGGACTTCAGGGGAGAGAGTGTTCTGCTGCCCGCCTCCGCAGGAAGTGCTGGATAGCCACCAATCCCTTCTGCACGACGAGCTGTGGAGGGAATTCCAGGGGGCAGTGCCTCAGGTTCAGGCCTTTCAGTGTCACTAACCTGCCTGCAGGGAGAAAAACAACTGTCAGCATTTTCTAGACTGTTCTTGACATGAAAAGGAGGAACAAGTAACGGTAAACGTTTTCACATTAAAAAAATGATTCTAGGCCGGGCGCGGTGGCTCAAGCCTGTAATCCCAGCACTTTGGGAGGCTGAGGCGGGTGGATCACGAGGTCAACAGATCGAGACCATCCTGGTCAACATGGTGAAACCCCGTCTATACTAAAAATTACAAAAAATTAGCTGGGCACGGTGGCGCGTGCCTGTAATCCCTGCTACTCAGGAGGCTGAGGCAGGAGAATTGCCTGAACCCAGGGGGCGGAGGTTGCGGTGAGCTGAGATCGCGCCATTGCACTCCAGCCTGGGTAACAAGAGCGAAACTCCGTCTCAAAAAAAAAAAAAAAAAAAAATGATTCTATTCAGTATTGGGGGTAGAATGATATTAACAGATGTCAAAGATTTGCTTTAGAGATAACTCTGCAGGAGGCAGATTCCACAAATTAAGACCAGGACAATTACCAAAACACAAATAGATCAAATCAAACAAACAGCAGCAGCCACAACAACCTTCACAGTTCTGTAAAATTCAGAATACAAAGTCGTTAAAACGCTCATTTTCAACATAAAAACTACAAGCCATGCAAAGAAAAGGAAAACGTGACCTACACTCAGGAAGTCAGCGGACGACAGAACCTGTCTTTGAGGAGGCCCAGACGTTGGGTTTAACAAAGACTTCAGTGTGGCCATTTAAATATGTTCAAGCAAATGAAGAAAATCGTGCTTACTCCACAAATGTGAACTGTCACTAAAAATGCCAACTGTTTGAACACCTGCAGGCTGTGGAAACACTGGCCGCTGAGAGCTAAGACTCCCGGGGTGGGCAGTCGGCTGATGGGCGCTGGGTCCCTCAGCAGGCTAAGGGCAATGTCCTTGGAGTGAGGAGCGCTGGGGAAGCACTGCAGGGCCCAGTCCTGTGGCATCTGCCAACTTGAGGGGCCCAGGGTTTGGTGTGAAAGACAGATGCTTAGATGTTGGGTATTGAAGTGTTCTGCCTTTCAGCTGCGCTTGCTTTTCAGATAGGTGAGTTTTAGGCTGTAAAAACTGTAAATGCTTTGCTGGTCCTGTCCATTATGGGCTCTGCCCTGAGCTCGGTGGTCCAGTTGGAAAACGGAGACTAAACTAGAAGCTACCTCTCTAAAACGATACTGGTTTCCTTATAAAATCCTGTGGCAAGTCCCTATGACTCTGTATTATCTTGTCATCCATTTTCAGCCTTCAAACGAACCCAAACTCCTTTAAAAAGTGTAAATTGTCTTTCCGTGCTTTGAGATGTATATTTGCTATTCTGTTTTCTCTGAAACTGTGTAAGGGTTCCAGCCATAACTTGCTCCATTTACAAAGGCACAGTTTAACCCAACTGTTCTTTTATTTTGCTTCTGTTTTGTTTTTAGAGAGAGGGTCTCACCGTGTTGTCCAGGTTGGAGTGCAGTGGTGGAATCAGAGCTCACTGCAGCCTTAAAGTCCTAGGGTCAAGTTAGCCTCCTAAGAACTTAGGAACTCAGGCACGCGCTACTGCACCTGGCCGATTTTATTTTATTTTTTGTGGAGATGGGGTCTCACCATGTTGCCCAGACTGGTTTCAAACTCCTGACCTCAAGGGATCCTCCTGTCTTGGTGCCCCAAGGTGCTGGGATTACAGGCAGGAGCCACTATCCATGGTCTCAACTGTTCTTTTAAACTAGTGAGTTTTACCCGATTCACGGCTAAAAATAAAATCAAAGCTATAAAATCTTAATGTACACATGTGTGTCTACCTCTGTTTTTATACTGGCTACATGGTAGCAACTGACTTATAAATTCATGAGTAGCCATAAATTAGTTCTCCAAAATGCTTTTCATGTTCATAATAGAAATGCCTTCAGAATTTTAGACATTTTTGCCTGGGCTGCCAGTCAGACTAATTTATACTGTTTCTGATAGATATTTTAAAGGTCATAAAACAGCTGCTTCTGTGATATTCTACACCTGTTTTTGTCTGTGAGCTTATGCCTTTGGTTTTGAGTGTTTAGATTCTGGGGTCTAGAGGAGCGGTCAGGACGAGCCCAGGAACATATTTAAGTGGTAAAGCTTCCCAGGAAGGCCAGCGAGATGCAGCAGAGGCAGCACATGGGGTCTGCAGAGGTGTGTGCAGGGTCTTAGGTTTCCTTAGCTGGGAGCTGGTGCCAGTGCCCCTCACTGTGACTGTGCCTCGCACGAGGCTCACATGTCACAGCTCCATTCGAACGGTACAGGCTGTATCCACAGCTCTTGAGAGCTACATCATCTTAGTCCCAGAAGTAGGAAGGATTTTAAAAAGTTTAGCTTAACCTCCTTTGTCATGCCTGATACTTCCACTACAGGGTCTGGCAAGTTCAAAAGATAGCATTGAAAAGTCATCTTTTTATTGTTTTATCACTTACCCAGCTCCACAGGTAACATTTTGATAGGATTTCTTTCTAAAAGCAAAGTTTTCAAATGCCTTAAACAAAACAAAACAAAACAAAACAAGAGTTTAAAAAGCAGGGAATTAAATGACTATTTCCAAAATATACCATCAAGTTTCTTCATTTTCCTCTCTTTCAAGGGGCAACTTGTAAACACTTCAGTTTACAAGAACGTACACACAAGCAGTCTGCTGCCATGTGCAGGCACGAGTCTAGGCCCTGAACCACTAGGACATGGGACCAGGCAGTCCGTAGGCACGGCGGTGTCCCATGCTTTGCGGGCTAGTGTTCACCTCCCGCCTTTCTTCAACAGTTGACCCACCCCGCGTGTGACAACCACAAAGATCTCCCAACATTGCCAACAGTCTCCTGGGGGCAACACCTGCCCCAGTTAAGAACCCCTACTTTAGGCTGTCATACCTCCCAGTTACAACCTCACTGTGAATCAGTCTTTCTAAAACGTGTTGTGAGGAATTCCCATGTTTTATGATGCTCTGTGAAACACGTGTTTTATGGTCGAAGACATTTGAGAGACTTCCGCTACGCGGTGTATCCGGCCCTCTGTGGAGATGAATCATTGCTACACTGCGGACTCTGAGAAGCCTCCATGTAAGAAACACAGCTAAAGCAGCATTTCTGGAAGGCACCTGCTTTCATTTAACACCTGGTAATGCCCACACAAAATGCAGCCCAAAATATATCATGGATGCCTAGACAGACAGACAGACAGGAAAGAATGTAAAAATTTACTAGTCAAATGATGGAAAAAAATATATTTTCTATTAAACTCTATGCTGTATTTTATTGTACTGTGTTTCCTGGTTTTCACATTTTATTATTATCATTATGTTTTGAGACAAGGTCTCCACCCTGTTGCCCGGGCTGAAGTGCAGTGGCGAAATCTTGGCTCACTGCAACCTCAGCCCCTCCAGCAGCTGAGACTCAAGATGTGTGCCACCATACCTAGATAATTTTTGTATTTTGTGTAGACACAGGGTCTTCCTATGTTGGCCAAGCTGGTTTTGAACTCCTGGACTCAAGCAATCCTCCCGCCTCACCTTCTCAAAGTGCTGAGATTACAGACATGAGCCATCACATCCAGCCCTCATTCAAATTATGTTCAATGTTTTGATTGGCAACCCCACAGGAAAATCAGATTACTTAAGGTTTAGACAATTTTCTTTCTTACTTTCTTGGATTTTCCTTATTTGATTTTTTTTTTTCTTTTTTTGAGATAGTTCTCGCTCTGTTGCCCAGGCTGGATCACCTGGTGCAATCTCAGCTCACTGCAACCTCCGCCTGCCAGATGCAAGCAACTCTCCTGCCTCAGCCTCCCGAGCAGCTGGGAAAGGCGCATGCCACCACGCCCAGCTACTTTTTATTTTTACTTTTAGTAGAGACAGGGTTTCACCACGCTGGCCAGTCTGGTCTCAAACTCCTGACCTCATGGTCCGCCCACCTCGGCCTCCCAAAGTTCTGAGATTACGGGTGTGAGCCACCGCACCCAGCCATTGTTTGAAGTATTTAAGGAATAAACTCTATGAAGTAAACTTTTCTTGAAGTGCACAAAGGTGGGTAATTTCAATGCTGTTTGTTCAGCTCACTGTTTTTGGTTCACTCCCTCTGAATTTTGCTAATATAAAACTAGCCAACGAGAGCAGTGCCTGCTCTCTACAAGGCGCACAGAGGCCTCCAGTGCTAAGGAGGGCAGCAAGGGCAGCACGTGCCCTCGGCTTCTCCAACGCTGGCCCTTCCGCAAGGCACAAAGGTTCTGGCCCACCCGTGCGCTGCTGGGTTGTGTTTGCGCCTGAGGGGGATGGCAGGGGGTGCATGTTTACTATTAACCTGAAAGTACAGAATGGATTTTTCTACCTTATGTAATAATATTATGAAAATATTCTGAGCACACTTAAAATGATAAATTTATAAATGTTAATTCCTTAAATACTTACCAGTAATCCAAAGCTTACCCATGGATTGCTTTGTTTCATTGATTTTGAAATGAATTCATATAAATGTGAATACTGAGTTGGACTTGTTTGCCTGAGGAGGGATGAACTGGTCCACGTTTCCCCGTTCTCTGTGCTACAAGCTCACACACCCAGAACAGGAGAAGGGGGCTCAGTGACACCACCACCCTTTTAGTTATGCATTTCGAGAGGCTCAGGACTTTCATAAGCCCGTGATCACTTCGCCTTTCTGAGTAGCAGGGCTCAGCTCTGCAGCTGATCTAATTTGAGTATTAGCATGGGTCACAGATCACAAATAAGTGTATCTTCAAAAACATTAGGCAGCTTTGACTGGCAAAACCAAAGAATCTCAAATTTTGAGAACTGTACACCTATTTTAGGGAAAAGAAGCACAGTTCTGGGAGCAGGTCTTAGTTCATTTGCACCCTCAGAACAGCACTCACTCTCCAGAACTGTGTGAGGCTAAAACAGTTTGTGGATAAAACAGCACCCAGTGATTCTAAACCCAGATGATGATCATGTGAAGAAGAAATCCTTTCCAAATGCTCTCAGCCACAGACTCAGAAGCCTCCTGAGGCCGTGAGGAACAGGGTGGACACCTGCCCAGAGTGTCTGGCTCCCACCACGCAAGCAGCTGGCCAGGCGTGGCAGATGAACCAGCTGAGCTCCAGAACACGCTTCTCCTCGAGGCCCATCTGTGATCCTCCCTGCAGACCCCAGAGCCCCAGGAGCTCCATGGAGATGCACCCGGTGTGTTTCCACCTGCTTGAGACACCACCTATCATTGGATAAGCAGCTTCCTCACAGAGCCTGAAGACCACGGGGTGAATGATGCATCCTTGTCTTCTACTACGTGTGCCAAATATAGTGACTTCTTATAAAACATTTTTAAAGCCAGTGAGGTCAAGGCAAGTGAAGGGCCTCCTACAAGCCTCAATTCTGCTGTCACACAGTGGCCACCATGGCTCTTTGGAGATGTAATTCCTCACGTAGGAACCGGGGGTGCCCTGTTCTTGTGGCCCCACACCCACCTTCATCCCACAAGCTCTGGAGTCCCACTGAAGCCCTGCCATGGCCAGTCACGCCCAGGGTGCTCCTCCTCCATGAACTGCTGCCGTGGCCACAGCTGCTGTCCCGCCCCACCCATGCCCTAGAGCCCCCTCCTCACAGAGTGACTATAAGCCAAGTCTGATACCAGCCCTCTCTACCCAAGCCCTTCTATAAAATCCACAAGGAGACCCTGGCCTCTGAGCCCCAGCATCCCCTCTACAGCCCTCCCCCACCACACAGACCTCCCTGTCAGCCTGCACCTGCCAGGCATATGCCTACCTCAGGGCTGTGTCCAGATGCACTCATATCAGAGGAGGGCTGTGGGTAACCCCCGACATGGGCACCAAGGAAGGAGAGCTGTGCAAACCCCAGGCAAAGTTAGTGCCTGAAGAATATCTTAGTTACAGTGTTATTACTCAGCTATTTCCTTCATACGATCCTTCATATATAACCATATATAAGTGTATAGAATTAGTGCCTGAAGTGTAACTGACTGCTTCCATATATCCAGCTTATAGAATCATACTTAATACTTATATCTAACATACTTAGTTCCATATCATCTTTCTATATAACCATACAGGTATCGTAGTCGGAGCTGCACCGACACTTTTAGTGCTGATTTATGGCATCCTACTATATAACCATATAATAGTCTGTAGTAGGAGGAACGCCTAGAGCAGTCACAGAACAGAAGCAGTACATGGGAAAACAGCCAGACCAGGACGAGAACCAAAGCCCCAGGCGGTGGTGTCCCTGCCTGAAAGGGCAACGCTGTATGGCAGACTTGGAGCGAGTGTCTCTCCTCCTGATAGAGGAGTTGTAGCACCTGCATCCAGTTCCTGTGGAAAGTCGGCCTCAGGCCTGAGATCCTGGAAGTAACCGAGGGAGAAGAACCCCTCTGGTGTGACCAGTCACAGCAGCTGTCCACCCTGTCCGTCTTTTCTTGTTTCTGTGCTAGCTCAAAGAATCCTCCCATAAATATCTTAGAGAAGAGCACAAGTCTGTCAGCTCCCACTGCATTAAGCTTACAGTATCCTTCTATTAGAAATCCGCTGAAGTCTGCGGCCCCCGGATAAGAAGTGTCATGCACAGAGCCCACCTCCTTGCCTCCTTGCCTCGGTGACCTAATGGGGGTGGACCCCTTTTCTGCACAGCCCCCTACTGTGATGGCCCACCTCTTTGCCCAGCTGACATAACAGGGTGGCCCCTTCGCTTGTCATGTGATTATGGATGCCCTGTCACTAAGCCTATAGATGATGACCTCACTCACGACCCTTCCCTCTGTTTGTACCTAATAAATACAGATGCTTCTGGGCGTTCGAGCCTTGCCTGTCTCCGCTCATTGGTGACGTGCCCCCCCCCATCCAGCTGTTCTTTTCCAGTTCTTCTGTGTCCTGTCTCTTCCTCAGATCCCGCCTCAGCACAGCCTAAGGGACACTCCATGACCTTGTGGGGCCAGCAGCCACTGAAGCACTGATCAAAAGAGGTAAGGGCAGCCAGGCGCAGTGGCTCATGCCTTTATCCCAGCACTGTGGGAGGCCAAGGCAGGCAATTCACTTGAGGTCAGGAGTTTGAGACCAGCCTGGTCAAGATGGTGAAAACCCACTTCTACTAAAAATATGAAAATTAGCCAGGTGTGGTGGTGGGTGCCTGTAATTCCAGTTACTTGGCAGGCTGAGGCAAGAGATCGCTTGAACCGGGAGGCAGAGGTTGCAGTGAGCCAAGATCGCGCCACTGCACTCCAGCTCAAAAAAAGAAAAAGAGGTAAGGGCAATGATGGTTTTGGAAGGCGAAAAAGCCATGGTGTTGGGGAGGTGGGCACAGAAGACAGAAGCAGAGGGCTCAGGAAAGGAAGGTGTCTCCATAGTGAGAGTCCCGGCTGCGGGGGAAGGGCCAGGCGGAGGAGGGAAAGGAAGTGTGGCATTTCCACCCTGGGCAGGATTACACCCCACAAGCGGGAATGCAGGGAAACCCCGGGAAGGGACGAGGTGGGAACAGGCAGGACACCAGGGACTTGCTTGAGTGCTCCCAGTTTTCCAAAGTGAGAAGAATTTCTCATGATTTGCCAAGAACCAATTTACACAGGAGCCCTCGGGAGCAGAGGAGCTGGTTTACTATTATTATTTTTTTGAGAT
This sequence comes from Callithrix jacchus, assembly GCF_049354715.1. Lineage (NCBI taxonomy): Eukaryota > Metazoa > Chordata > Mammalia > Primates > Cebidae > Callithrix > Callithrix jacchus. Next base: position 125,660,746 of record NC_133513.1, on the reverse strand, counting down.
GGAGCCTTACTCTGTAGCCCAGGCTGGAGTGCAGTGGCGTGATCCTGGCTCACTGCAACTTCTGCCCCCTGGGTTCAAGCAATTCTCCTGCCTCAGCCTCCTGAGAAGCTGGGGTTACAGGCACCCGCCACCACGTCCAGGTAATTTTTATGTTTTTAGTAGAGACGGGGTTTTGCCACGTTGGCCAGGCTGGTCCTGAACTCCTGACCTCAGGTGATCTGACCTTGGCCTTTCAAAGCTCTGGGATTACACGTGTGAGCCACTGCGCCCAGCCAAAGGAGCTGGTTTAACTCATCAGAGCTATTTCTGATTTTCAGGCAGCTTCACACAAGGAGAGTCAGGGCTGCGAGAAAAACCACACCAGCCGCCCAGCAAAATTCACTGTGGCTACAGCATTCGCCGTGGCACCAAATATCCCGTCATAGTTCTGTGCCTTGGCGCATTCAGCCGTCGCAGCTCTTGGCCGGCTTTACAAAGACTATTAAATGTTTCTATCGGAAGTAAAAATGCAATGGAGAGTAGGGGACAAGGAGCAGCAGAACAGGCACTCGCGCACTTACGAGACGATCTGTAACGGCTGGAAGCGTAAACACAACTTACTTGTGAGATCCAATCCCAGAAGGAAGTGCCTCGATTCTGTTGTGCCGGAGGTCCAGCCACGTCAGGTTCGGCAGTAGCTGAAAGAAGTCCTGAGGAATCACACGGAGGGCATTCCTCTGCAGGTGCAGTTGCTTCCGTGGAAAAGGGAGAGCAGAGCATGTTTTGTCAACGAACTGACTTTTAAAACATGATATATCCAAAAACCATTTCCAAAGGAACCACCAACAACCAGAACCATGTAAGTTAAAAAAAGAGAAAAAAAAAAACCAATCCTGTACCCTTAAAATATGAAAACAGTAGACAAAAGAATCAGAAAGAGAAGAACCAGGACTCCTGGCAGCCTCGGGAGCGGGACTGACTTCCTCAAGGGCTGGCGCTCTGCTGTTGACTGAGCATGTCTCTGTTTCTACCACAAGCCTCTGACATAGTCTGAAGCCCGAGGCCCCATACGTAGTGTCTCGGCCCTTTCTGTGCCCTTGGCAGCCCCGAAACTGACTGCTTACCGAGCAAATAGCAAGGGCCATGTCTGGTCTGGGGGACTCAGCCCAACTCAGACATTAAGAAGAAATGTAAAGATGGGGCAGAGATACCCACTACGGTGTTCTCCAAAATCAACAGCATACAAAAATAACCCCAGTAAAGACAGGGGCAGAGATACCTGCTACAGTGTTCTCCAAAATCAACAGGACAGACAAATAACCTCAGTAAAGACAGAGGCAGAGATACCTGCTACAGTGTTCTCCAAAATCAACAGGACAGACAAATAACCCCAGTAAAGACAGAGGCAGAGATACCTGCTACAGTGTTCTCCAAAATCAACAGCATACAAAAATAACCCCAGTAAAGACAGGGGCAGAGATACCTGCTACAGTGTTCTCCAAAATCAACAGGACAGACAAATAACCTCAGTAAAGACAGAGGCAGAGATACCTGCTACAGTGTTCTCCAAAATCAACAGGACAGACAAATAACCCCAGTAAAGACAGAGGCAGAGATACCTGCTACAGTGTTCTCCAAAATCAACAGCATACAAAAATAACCCCAGCAAAGACAGGGGCAGAGATACCTGCTACGGTGTTCTCCAAAATCAACAGGACAGACAAATAATCTCAGTAAAGACAGGGGCAGAGATACCTGCTACGGTGTTCTCCAAAATCAACAGGACAGACAAATAACCCCAGTAAAGACGGGGGCAGAGATACCTGCTACGGTGTTCTCCAAAATCAACAGCATACAAAAATAACCCCAGTAAAGACAGGGGCAGAGATACCTGCTACGGTGTTCTCCAAAATCAACAGGACAGACAAATAACCTCAGTAAAGACAGGGGCAGAGATACCTGCTATGGTGTTCTCCAAAATCAACAGCATACAAAAATAACCCCAGTAAAGACGGGGCAGAGATACCTGCTACAGTGTTCTCCAAAATCAACAGGACAGACAAATAACCCCAGTAAAGACGGGGGCAGAGATACCTGCTACGGTGTTCTCCAAAATCAACAGGACAGACAAATAACCCCAGTAAAGACGGGGGCAGAGATACCTGCTACGGTGTTCTCCAAAATCAACAGCATACAAAAATAACCCCAGTAAAGACAGGGGCAGAGATACCCGCTACGGTGTTCTCCAAAATCAACAGAACACAAAAATAACCCCAGTAAAGACAGGGGCAGAGATACCCGCTACAGTGTTCTCCAAAATCAACAGGACAGACAAATAAACTCAGTAAAGACAGGAGCAGAAATACCTGCTACGGTGTTCTCCAAAATCAACAGCACACAAAAAAAACCTCAGTAAAGACAGGGGCAGAGATACCCGCTACGGTGTTCTCCAAAATCAACAGCACACAAAAATAACCCCAGTAAAGACAGGGGCAGAGATACCCGCTACGGTGTTCTCCAAAATCAACAGAACACAAAAATAACCCCAGTAAAGACAGGGGCAGAGATACCTGCTACAGTGTTCTCCAAAATCAACAGGACAGACAAATAACCCCAGTAAAGACGGGGGCAGAGATACCTGCTACGGTGTTCTCCAAAATCAACAGCATACAAAAATAACCCCAGTAAAGACAGGGGCAGAGATACCCGCTACAGTGTTCTCCAAAATCAACAGGACAGACAAATAAACTCAGTAAAGACAGGGGCAGAGATACCTGCTACGGTGTTCTCCAAAATCAACAGCACACAAAAAAAACCTCAGTAAGCATCATTTCAGGAGCAGACTGATACAACAACTCGGTGACCTTCTAAAGGCTTTATAAATAAGGGATGGCAGAAAATGAAACATAAACACACTGATTTTAGCTGTGTAAAATGCATGTAACATACATGTAATTTTACAGTCACGGTATGGCAGGATAATGGCTAATTTTTACAATACCGTCATTAATGTTGCTGTGTTGTCTATACTCACATTAGTATGTATATTTACATCTATATCCGTATTTACTGAGGCAGTAGAAACAGATGTTCAGAACACTGATCTCAAAGCCAGACGGCGTGGATTCACATCTAGGTTTCCAAACCTATTGGCTATGTGACCCTCAGCGAGTTCTTGAACCTCTCTGTGCTCCAGTGTCCCCATCTATGAGATATGGTGACGTGACCCACCTAACAGGGCAGCACTAAGAGCAGTGTGTGGACTGGCCGTGGTGACCACACTAGAGAGCAGCATGTGGACCGGCCGTGGTGATCACACTAGAGCAGCACGTGGACCGGCCGTGGTGATCACACTAGAGCAGCACGTGGACCGGCCGTGGTGATCACACTAGAGCAGCACGTGGACCGGCCGTGGTGATCACACTAGAGCAGCACATGGACCGGCCGTGGTGATCACACTAGAGAGCAGCATGTGGACCGGCCGTGGTGATCACACTAGAGCAGCATGTGGACCGGCCGTGGTGATCACACTAGAGAGCAGCATGTGGACCGGCCGTGGTGATCACACTAGAGCAGCATGTGGACCGGCCGTGGTGATCACACTAGAGAGCAGCATGTGGACCGGCCGTGGTGATCACACTAGAGAGCAGCATGTGGACCGGCCGTGGTGATCACACTAGAGAGCAGCACATGGACCGGCCGTGGTGATCACACTAGAGAGCAGCATGTGGACCGGCCGTGGTGATCACACTAGAGAGCAGCACATGGACCGGCCGTGGTGATCACACTAGAGAGCAGCACATGGACCGGCCGTGGTGATCACACTAGAGAGCAGCACATGGACCAGCCGTGGTGATCACACTAGAGCAGCACGTGGACCGGCCGTGGTGATCACACTAGAGCAGCACATGGACCGGCCGTGGTGATCACACTAGAGAGCAGCACATGGACCGGCCGTGGTGATCACACTAGAGCAGCACGTGGACCGGCCGTGGTGATCACACTAGAGCAGCACATGGACCAGCCGTGGTGATCACACTAGAGCAGCATGTGGACCGGCCGTGGTGATCACACTAGAGCAGCACGTGGACCGGCCGTGGTGATCACACTAGAGAGCAGCATGTGGACCGGCCGTGGTGATCACACTAGAGAGCAGCACATGGACCGGCCGTGGTGATCACACTAGAGCAGCACATGGACCGGCCGTGGTGATCACACTAGAGAGCAGCACGTGGACCGGCCGTGGTGATCACACTAGAGCAGCACATGGACCGGCCGTGGTGACCACACTAGAGAGCAGCATGTGGACCGGCCGTGGTGATCACACTAGAGCAGCACGTGGACCGGCCGTGGTGATCACACTAGAGCAGCACATGGACCGGCCGTGGTGATCACATGAGAGCAGCACGTGGACCAGCCGTGGTGATCACACTAGAGCAGCACGTGGACCGGCCGTGGTGATCACACTAGAGCAGCACATGGACCAGCCGTGGTGATCACACTAGAGCAGCATGTGGACCAGCCGTGGTGATCACACTAGAGCAGCACATGGACCAGCCGTGGTGATCACACTAGAGCAGCATGTGGACCGGCCGTGGTGATCACACTAGAGAGCAGCATGTGGACCGGCCGTGGTGATCACACTAGAGCAGCATGTGGACCAGCCGTGGTGATCACACTAGAGCAGCACATGGACCGGCCGTGGTGATCACACTAGAGAGCAGCACATGGACCGGCCGTGGTGATCACACTAGAGCAGCACATGGACCGGCCGTGGTGATCACACTAGAGAGCAGCACATGGACCGGCCGTGGTGATCACACTAGAGCAGCATGTGGACCGGCCGTGGTGATCACACTAGAGAGCAGCACGTGGACCGGCCGTGGTGATCACACTAGAGCAGCATGTGGACCGGCCGTGGTGATCACACTAGAGAGCAGCATGTGGACCAGCCGTGGTGATCACACTAGAGCAGCACATGGACCAGCCGTGGTGATCACACTAGAGCAGCATGTGGACCAGCCGTGGTGATCACACTAGAGAGCAGCGTGTGGACCGGCCGTGGTGATCACACTAGAGCAGCACATGGACCGGCCGTGGTGATCACACTAGAGCAGCACGTGGACCGGCCATGGTGATCACACTAGAGCAGCACATGGACCGGCCGTGGTGATCACACTAGAGCAGCACATGGACCAGCCGTGGTGATCACACTAGAGCAGCACATGGACCGGCCGTGGTGATCACACTAGAGAGCAGCATGTGGACCAGCCGTGGTGATCACACTAGAGAGCAGCATGTGGACCAGCCGTGGTGATCACACTAGAGAGCAGCATGTGGACCAGCCGTGGTGATCACACTAGAGCAGCACATGGACCGGCCATGGTGATCACACTAGAGCAGCACATGGACCGGCCGTGGTGATCACACTAGAGCAGCATGTGGACCAGCCGTGGTGATCACACTAGAGCAGCATGTGGACCGGCCGTGGTGATCACACTAGAGCAGCACGTGGACCAGCCGTGGTGATCACACTAGAGCAGCATGTGGACCGGCCGTGGTGATCACACTAGAGCAGCACATGGACCGGCCGTGGTGATCACACTAGAGAGCAGCATGTGGACCGGCCGTGGTGATCACACTAGAGCAGCACATGGACCAGCCGTGGTGATCACACTAGAGAGCAGCACATGGACCAGCCGTGGTGATCACACTAGAGCAGCATGTGGACCAGCCGTGGTGATCACACTAGAGCAGCATGTGGACCGGCCGTGGTGATCACACTAGAGCAGCACGTGGACCAGCCGTGGTGATCACACTAGAGCAGCATGTGGACCAGCCGTGGTGATCACACTAGAGCAGCATGTGGACCGGCCGTGGTGATCACACTAGAGCAGCACGTGGACCAGCCGTGGTGATCACACTAGAGCAGCATGTGGACCGGCCGTGGTGATCACACTAGAGCAGCACATGGACCGGCCGTGGTGATCACACTAGAGAGCAGCATGTGGACCGGCCGTGGTGATCACACTAGAGCAGCACATGGACCAGCCGTGGTGATCACACTAGAGAGCAGCACATGGACCAGCCGTGGTGATCACACTAGAGCAGCATGTGGACCGGCCGTGGTGATCACACTAGAGCAGCACATGGACCGGCCGTGGTGATCACACTAGAGAGCAGCATGTGGACCGGCCGTGGTGATCACACTAGAGCAGCACATGGACCAGCCGTGGTGATCACACTAGAGAGCAGCACATGGACCAGCCGTGGTGATCACACTAGAGAGCAGCATGTGGACCAGCCGTGGTGATCACACTAGAGAGCAGCATGTGGACCAGCCGTGGTGATCACACTAGAGCAGCACATGGACAGGCCGTGGTGATCACACTAGAGCAGCACGTGGACCGGCCGTGGTGATCACACTAGAGAGCAGCATGTGGACCAGCCGTGGTGATCACACTAGAGCAGCGCATGGACCGGCCGTGGTGATCACACTAGAGAGCAGCATGTGGACCAGCCGTGGTGATCACACTAGAGAGCAGCACATGGACCAGCCGTGGTGATCACACTAGAGAGCAGCATGTGGACCAGCCGTGGTGATCACACTAGAGAGCAGCACATGGACCGGCCGTGGTGATCACACTAGAGAGCAGCATGTGGACCGGCCGTGGTGATCACACTAGAGCAGCACATGGACCGGCCGTGGTGATCACATGAGAGCAGCATGTGGACCAGCCGTGGTGATCACACTAGAGAGCAGCACATGGACCAGCCGTGGTGATCACACTAGAGCAGCACATGGACCGGCCGTGGTGATCACATGAGAGCAGCATGTGGACCAGCCGTGGTGATCACACTAGAGCAGCACGTGGACAGGCCGTGGTGATCACATGAGAGCAGCATGTGGACCAGCCGTGGTGATCACACTAGAGCAGCATGGGGTGATCACACTAGAGCAGCACGTGGACCAGCTGTGGTGCTCACACTAGAGAGCAGCACGTGGATCGGCTGTCGTGATAACGCTGCCTTCTCTGTGGAAACACACACTGCATACTGCAGAGTGCCCCCCGCCTCCCCATTAACACTGTGCCCCTGCTCCAAATCACTGACAGATTCCAGTCTGAGAAACACCGACTGGAAAAATCACACTCTTCATAAAGGCATTGAAAACAGTGTCTTATCTCTGTTAGGAAATTGCTGGAGTCAGCTGGCCGGCAGCTGGCCAGGTCTCCGGAAAGCGGCCTGGTGATCACAGGTACACAGTGCTCTTTCCTGCTCTTTCCCTCACAGTGCAACCTGATTCTAGTGCTCAGCTTTGAAACCTCGTCTTCCTCAAGGAGATAGATAACACTCTGCTTCCTCCCAGCACCTGTGGAAACAGGCACCGCCTGCGACTTGGAGCTGGTTATGGTTGAAGGATATAATATATACAGTGGCTCGTTTCCAGAACAAAGTGCCCTGAATCGGCTTAGATCAGCAAACAACAGAAGCAGCAGGATGTAGCAGGCCCCTGCTTGGCCAGCCGACGCCTGCTTCTCAGCCTCCCCACCACCCCTTAGTTGCCCTCACCCAAAACAAAGAAGTTTAGTCTAAGATGAAAGTTTACTAGCCTGCAAAACAGCTCATTTTGTCTGTTCTTATTGAGATGAACCGAACTACCTCCATCTTAGCGGTGAGCCTGACTGACTCCATCTTGGCTCCTCCCCCCGCCATTTCTCCCCGAGTGCATACCTGGGCCACACTGTGCTGGGTCATTTGTGCTTAGAGCTATGGAAACATATAACCATTGTAACAATATCCTGCTTGACAAGCCCACTTGCTGTTGTGAATTCCCGTTTGACTGATTGTACGGAAAGTACCGAATGCCCCCCTTGGTGACCGGCAATCATGGGAACCACCCGTGTACACCCTCCTTAGTTAATAAACAATACTGGGAGCCTCCTCCCCTAACTTGCTTATTCTGCTTCTGTAAAATTCTGCTTTGCTCCCTTACCATGAGCAACATAGAAAAGGAAATCAAACCCCTTCCTCGGGGCTAAGAGATTTTGAGCGTGAGCTGACTCTCGGTCGCTGGCAACAGAGGACTCACAATCACATTTCAGAGTGTGGCACTTTCCTAACCACTGACTTGGATATAACATTATCAGCTGCCCAGCTACTCAGGTCGTAAGTCAAATACTTGAAGAGCCCCTGAGCTGACTGGGATTGCAATGTATTGCGGGCTGTGGAAAAAATGTAGGACAACCCTAAAAAACACCTAAAGCCCCTGCTCAACAACCAACGGGCGATGTCCGGGAAGACTGACCTACCCCACGACCGACTCAGCCTATGAGGAACCGGGGAGGGGCCTGCGCACTAGGGGATAAACTGCTTGTTGAAACTGTGCTGGGTGGGCCTGCCCACCAGACACCTGCTCTTGCAAAACCGTCATTAAAGTCTCACTTCCACTGTCCTCTGGGTCTCTGAGTCCATTCTTAGGGCTTGGATGGGTGAGTCTGTTTCTCAAACCTGGTGGTTCGTATGGGGAAGAAAATGACATCTTTCGGTGACACTGGAGAGGCTCACTCCTCCCTAATGTACCAACCAACAGGCACAAAACTCTCTGAGGAAAAGTTAATAGTATTGGAGTAAAGGGGGAAGGGCTTCACGTTCCAATATTCGAGACGATGTTAACTAGCTTGGGATCAGAACAGATTAAGGGGTCATTCTTGTAAGTTTCTGAAGCAGGAACCAACCTCCTGGGCCAAGACCTGACTGTTGATTAGGTTTAGGATCAGGAGGAGAGAAGGGACAGATAAAAGGAGTGATGGGCCTTCTAACAGAGGAGGAAAGCAGAGTCAGTCCCAGCCTGTGGATCAAGGAAGGCAACAGGGGAGGGTTAAAAATCACACCCTCTGTTGAACAACGAGACCATGTGGACTCAGGGAGAGGAGCATCACACACAGGGGACAGTTGGGGGGAACAGGGGACAGACAATGGGGGGTGCGGAGGGAGGGGAGGGTGGGGAGGGATAACATGGGGAGAAATGCCAGATATAGTACGCACCTAAAGTAAAAGAAATAAATTTTTAAAAAATCACACCCTCACAGGCTGAACCAAAAGTCCAGGAGAAAGAGTTTGCAGGAAACAATATCCCGCACCCACTGAAGGGCAGAAGGGTCTCCAGCCACTCATGGAGGGATTGATGGAAGCGGGACCAATGGAAGCCTGTATGTCACCAAGCAACACCCCAGTTCTCCCGGTACAGACCAGATGGGTCCTGTAGACTAGCATAAGGTCGAAGAGCTATAAATCAATTGTCCAAACTCACCGTCTTGGGGTGCTTCATCCCTACACCCTCCTCAGTAAAACACCCTATGAACATAAGTGGTTCGGCGTAGTGGAAAGACGCATTCTGGGCTTGTCCCCTAGACTCTGTGCCTTTGAATGGAAAACCCCACAACGGGAGAAAGCGGCAGCACCGTGGACTGCCAGGAGGGTCCACGGAAGCCTGAGACTTATTTGGCCAAGTCTTAGAAAACCTCCTGGAGGAATTCCAACCTTCCAGAGAAACCCAGTTGTGACTGTATGTGGATGATCTTCTAATTTCTGGGGAAAGGAGGGCCAAGGTATCAGAAGCCACCAGAATCTTAATTTCCTGGGGGAAAGGGGATCGTGAGTCTCCAAGGACAAATTGCAACTTGCAGAAAAAGAAGTTAACACTTAGGACATCTACTTAGTGAAGGGAAGTGGGGAATAAACCCTGAGAGAATATCGGGAATAGTGGGTCTGCCCTCGCCTAAGACAAAGAAAGAACTCTGAAAGTTTTTAGGTTTAACTGGTTGCTGTAGATATGGGTTGAATCATAGGCTCAGAAGACGAGGATTCTGTATCTGAAATTACCAGAAGAACCCGATCCCTTGCAATGGTGCCTGGAAGAAATCAAGGCAGTGGAGGATTGAAAGCAAGCTCTCTCTACAGCCCCAGTCCTGGCCCTCCTACCTTTAGAGAAAATATTTCATCTGTTTGTCACAGTAGACCAGGGCATGGCCCTTGGGTTGCTCACTGAAATGTGGGGCAGGGAAGAGGTGACTGTTGTTTTTCTCTCCAAGCTTCTCCAACTTGTCACTCAAGCATGGCCCAAATGGGTGCAGGCAGTGGCTGCCACGGCCCTGCGGGTAGAGGAGAGCTGGAAGCTGGGCCTGGCAGTGAGCACCCCAGATCAGGAAGCATGGCCTGGCAGTGAGCGCCCACATCAGGAAGCTGGGCCTGGCAGTGAGCGCCCACATCAGGAAGCTGGGCCTGGCAGTGAGCAGCCCCACATCAGGAAGCTGGGCCTGGCAGTGAGCGCCCACATCAGGAAGCTGGGCCTGGCAGTGAGCGCCCACATCAGGAAGCTGGGCCTGGCAGTGAGCGCCCCACATCAGGAAGCTGGGCCTGGCAGTGAGCGCCCACATCAGGAAGCTGGGCCTGGCAGTGAGCGCCCCACATCAGGAAGCTGGGCCTGGCAGTGAGCACCCACATCAGGAAGCTGGGCCTGGCAGTGAGCGCCCCACATCAGGAAGCTGAGCCTGGCAGTAAGCGCCCCACATCAGGAAGATGGGCCTGGCAGTGAGCGCCCCACATCAGGAAGCTGGGCCTGGCAGTGAGCACCCCACATAGGGTCAGGGGTATACCAGATCAAAGAGCTGGGAGGTGACTAATTTCTGGACATTAAAATAGGAAGCCATATTACTAGAAAAAGATAATTTGGTGTTAACAACAGACACTTGCTTGAAACTAGCCAGTTACTTATGGAAAGGGGAGTAATGAGGCACGAGACCACAACCAATTAGGTATCACAGAATGTCAAACTGAGGTTAGCCCAGACCTCACAGAAGCGCCACTCCATGAGGGAATGAGGCTGCGGATGGGTCATCCCGAGTGACTGACGGTAAAGACACGCTGGTTATGCTGTCATTGATGGAAACCACAATCCTTACGTGAAAAAAGAAGATTACCCAGTAACTGCCCAGCCCAAACCTGTGAATCAGATGCTCTTAACCAGGCCTAGAGCTCCTAGAAGGCTAAGAAGGCACCATACAGAGTGGCTCCAAATACGGCCATGGAGGAGCACACACCTCTGGAAGGCTCTGGACAGAGCGGGGCCTGATACAGAGTAAGGGGAAGAGCTGGCACATGAGGAGCTGCTCACACAAGGTTTAGAAAGCGTCCTGCCTCCAGCAGAGACGGCCACAGTTCACATAAATGGCCATCAGAAAGCAAACACTGCAGAAGCTGTAGGGAACGGGCTTGCAGATGGAGCTGCTAGGCAAGCCTCCCTGGAGGAAGAGGTGAGACTGTTTAGCCAATCCCAGAGAGCCCGAAGGTGGTATGAAGACCCCAGTTTTCTAAAGAAGAGGAAGAGCTAGGGAGACAGGGGCCACTCAAACCAGGATGGGAGGTGGGTGTTCCCTGACGAGAGAGAAACAACAAACCCACATGAGAGAACCGATGTCCACACTACATTAGGTGAGTCACTGGGGTCCCCAGGCCACGTGTGATGCAATACTCAAGAATTATGAGTGTACAGGGATTCATATCCTTGCTAAACAAGTGTGTGGGGGTTGTGTGGCCTGCTAGAGAATAAACAAAAAGGTAGTAATTACGCCTGTAATCCCAGCACTTTGGGAGGCCAAGGCGGAGAGATCATGAGGTCAGGAGTTCGAGACCAGTCTGGCCAACACAGTGAAACCTGGCCTCTACTAAAAATACAAAAAATTAGTCAGGTATGGTGGCGGGAGCCTGTAATCCCAGGTACTCATTAGGCCGAGGCAGGAGAATCACTTGAACCCAGGAGGCGGAGGTTGCAGTGAGCTGAGATTGCGCCATTGCTCTCCAGCCTGGGCAACAGGGTGAGACTCCACCTCAAAGAAAGAAAACAGACTACCGGAAGAAGACCTCCTTCAAGTAGATTTTACAGAAATGTCCAAAACAGGGAGGCTAAAGTCCCCACTGGTAACAGACCACCTCTCGGGCTGGGTGGAGGCCCCCCTCCCAACTGCCATGCCAGGAATGTGGTCAAAATAATCTTAGAAGAAATTAAACCCAGATTTGGCCTGGGGGAAAATACTGACTCGGACAATGGGAGCCGCTTTACTCGAGGGTGCTAAGGGGAATTATGGAGGGTTTACACACTGGATGGGATTACCATACCCCTCGGCATTCCCCTTCCTCCGAAAAGGTCGAAAGAATGAATCAAACTCTCCAAAAGCATCTTATTAAACGAATCTTAGAAACTAAAATGCCTTGTACCAAACATCTCCCAACAGCTCTCCTTAGGATTAGGTCAGCCCGTAAGAAAGGCTTGGGATTGTCCCCTTACCAGTCATTCCATGGACTCCCACATTTAGGTAGGACTATGGACCTTCCTGCTATGGAACCCAAAGACCAATTGTTAAGAAATTCATAAGCCGGGTGCGGTGGCTCAAGCCTGTAATCCCAGCACTTTGGGAGGCTGAGGCGGGTGGATCACGAGGTCAAGAGATCGAGACCATCCTGGTCAACATGATGAAACCCCATCTCTACTAAAAATACAAAAAATTAGCTGGGCATGGTGGCACGTGCCTATAATCCCAGCTACTCAGGAGACTGAGGCAGGGGAATTGCCTGAACCCAGGAGGCGGAGGTTGCGGTGAGCCGAGATCGTGCCATTGCACTCCAGCCTGCGTAACAGGACCGAAACTCCGTGTCAAAAAAAAAAAAAAAAAAAAGGAATTCTATACTGGTCATGCCCTCCACCCTGTGATCCTTTAGGCTGAACGGACCTCTGACTCACAGCCTGCCCCGTGAGTTCAACTCAGTGCTAAAGGTAACAGGCCCCACCCGAGCTGGGCAGGCTCCTATCAAGTGCTTCTGACCTGAGGCAGCCATATGAACAGCTGAATGGGGGTGGACACGACACGCGGTCAAGAGACTGGTAACGAACCTCCGGAAGGAAGGGAAGAGGGTGAATGGGACGTGTGTAGACCACCGAAGGAAGGCTTCGGCTAACTCTAGAAAAACCTCGAAGGAAGCTGTGAGCGGCCCTGTCACTGGGGGTGGATGTGGTCGGGAGTAAGCCTGCTACCGGGGTGAGAGGCTCACAAATATTGGATGGAGCCGGAGGAAGAAGAAGATCCAGACGAACTGAGTCCACATAGCTAGAACCTCCACCTCCGAGACCGTAAAGTTCGATGGCTGCCAAGTGTTCCATGGTGAGCATTCAGGGAAACAAAGGCAGCTGTCACGAGCAAACATGTGTCCTGAAACCGTCACCATGGGGAAAGCCTGCGCCCGCTGGAATGAGGCCTACGGACCACCCATTTCAAGGCTGGGTGAGCCATGGTTCCAGAAACAAACCCTTAAGCAATAAAATACATTTGCATAAAGCCTCACGCCACCTAACTGTGGAAATTTAGAATGCAACCCTGGATTAACCAGCTACTGTAGACCAGGAACCCTGAGGCATGGACTAGGAATAAGTATCTCGGGAAGGGATCCCAGGGACCGGTTAGCTTTTAGGGACGTCACCACCTCCACCTGAGCCCACCCAGGATGACCGTGACTCCTGGTCCCACCACGTCAACCTACTGGACAATGATCCTCAGAGAGTAAAAGTAATTAAGGTAACTGACCTGAGGCAGACTTTAGAAATCCAGACTGGAGATGGGGATGCAAATGCCTGGGTTGAATGTGTCAAATTTTCAGTACTAGCTTAATAAGAGCGACAGTTACTCATGCTCGGTTGGGCGGCCTCAGGCAGAGGTGGTTGCATTTCCCCAGGATGGGGTGCCAGTCCCCACGGAACACGCTGCATGTTGGCTGCACGCCAGGACAGGGATACAGGGGGCGAGAGCTGCAAATGTCTATCTTTGCTCTTTCCCGCCTTGCGGAGATCAGATCCTAGAGCAACCCTCTCACTCTCCTCAGGGAATATGAACCACTCCTCTTGCCTCTCTAGGGAGGGGGCAGAGTTCAGTACGCCTGTGAGAGAACTCTCAACTTGTACCCACAACCTACCACCACTGGCGAGTCAAACAAACGCAACTGCTTGGCTTTCTATGCACCCCGGGTTGATGCCTGGTGATCGTAGGGACAGGTGCCTCATGACCTGCCACCGTCCAACTGGACCGGGACATGTGCCTTAGTTCAAGCTGCCATTCCATAAGAGCCCCGAGAGCCCACGTGGCCACTGACGTCGCAGACATCTAACAAATCCTTTAGATCCCAGCGTTTGCACTGACTCTTGGGAGTCCTACAGGAGTACGAATGAATTTGGGCCCCAAACCAAACAGCTGCTGGGTTTGTGTCAGCCCTGTGCTGGTGGGCAACGAGTAACGAAACGTGCATTGGATTTATCACCTCTATTAGAACTCGACGAAGACTCATCCGCTGTTCTGGAGACGCTCCCGAAGGAGCCACCAGCCGAATGGCCTGGAAGAACGGACTTGCGCTAGACACGATCATGGCAGAGAAAGGGGGTGCATGCGTCATGGCACCTTCATTCCTAACAATACCGCCCCAGATGGAGCATCACAACAGCATTACAGGGGTTAACAACTTTAGCCAATGAGTTGGCAGAAAATGCCAGAACTGATGACCTGTTTACTGACTTATACCTAGAGAGCTGGCTCGGGAAAAGGCCGGGAACGGAAGCCTCCGTTCTGCCATCCCTTATACCTAGAGAGCTGGCTCGGGAAAAGGCCGGGAACGGAAGCCTCCGTTCTGCCATCCCTTATACCTAGAGAGCTGGCTCGGGAAAAGGCCGGGAACGGAAGCCTCCGTTCTGCCATCCCTTATACCTAGAGAGCTGGCTCGGGAAAAGGCCGGGAATGGAAGCCTCCGTTCTGCCATCCCTTATACCTAGAGAGCTGGCTCGGGAAAAGGCCGGGAATGGAAGCCTCCGTTCTGCCATCCCTTATACCTAGAGAGCTGGCTCGGGAAAAGGCCGGGAATGGAAGCCTCCGTTCTGCCATCCCTTATACCTAGAGAGCTGGCTCGGGAAAAGGACGGGAATGGAAGCCTCCGTTCTGCCATCCCTTATACCTAGAGAGCTGGCTCGGGAAAAGGCCGGGAATGGAAGCCTCCGTTCTGCCATCCCTTATACCTAGAGAGCTGGCTCGGGAAAAGGCCGGGAATGGAAGCCTCCGTTCTGCCATCCCTTATACCTAGAGAGCTGGCTCGGGAAAAGGACGGGAATGGAAGCCTCCGTTCTGCCATCCCTTATACCTAGAGAGCTGGCTCGGGAAAAGGCCGGGAATGGAAGCCTCCGTTCTGCCATCCCTTATACCAGTGGCTGAGGGTCCCAACAGCTACAGGGTGTTGCATCATCCTCTGCGTTAAAGGCTTGACCCCAAAATTAATTGAAGCAGCCATCAACAAATGGCCATGACGTATGAACCGTTATTAGAAACCACATCAGACCTACTCTCTGATGATGAAGAGTCAACAGCTCTTGAAACAATTTAAGGACCAAAGGTCACAAAAATAAATACGGACATGGGACCAGTGGGAGTAAAAAGAGGAGGGAATCGAAGGAACTCGTGTCTGCGGTGGTTCATTTCCAAGACCGAGTGTGCTGAACCGGCCTCGGTCAGTAACTACAGAAGAAACGGGATACACTAGGCCCCTCGTGGAGAGCCAATGCCTGCCTGTCACCCACCGCCCCGCTTAGCTGCCCTCACCCGAACCAAAGAAGTTGAGTCTAAGATGAAAGTTTACTAGCCTGCAAAACAGCTCGTTCTGTTTGTTATCAGCTGCCCACCTACTCAGGTCATAAGCCAAACACTCGAAGAGCCCCTGACGGAGTTAGGATTGCAATGTATTGTGGGCTGCGACAAAACGCAGCAGGACAACCCGAAAAAAACACCTCCAGCCCCTGCCCCACAACCAACAGGTGACGTCTGGGAAGATGCGACCCCACAGTACTCAGCCTGTGAGGAACCGGGGAGGGGCCTGCGCACTAGGGGATAAACTGCTTGTTGTAACTGTGCTGGGTGTGCCTGCCCACCAGACACCTGCTCTTGCAAGACGGTCATTAGAGTCCCACTTTCACTGTCCTCTGGGTCTCTGAGTCCATTCTTTGGGTTTGGATGGGTGAGTTAGTTTCTGGCATGGTGAATAGTGAGTTGGCCATGCCACAACACAGGTTCCATCTTTCCTGTTAGGTCCTGGAAGCCTCATGTGAGGATAGGAACTCTGGAAGTGCTGTTTATGACTTCAGAGGCTGAGTCTACCGGTCCCAGGGATTACTCTTTTAAAGACTTGTCGCCATGGTAATAAAATTTATGTTGACATCTGTGTTCTGAATGGTGTAACAGTTACCAAGCTTCTTCATTAAGCCTCAGGACCTCTGGAATTTCCTCCTTCTCCCTTTATGCATTAAGGTAACAGAAACCTCAGGGGTCTGCTGGATCCCTGACTCAGGGCTGAGGTTATCTGTTCATTAAGAGTGACATGTGTGTAACAGGAGCCAGGACAAAGCAGGTCCCCATGACCAGTGCCACATCCTAGATGTCAGCAGGAAGGAAAAAAGAGCCCTAACAGCAAACACAAGGGAAATGTACAGTTTATAACATAAGCAGCCACTAAACATCTAAATATGTAGCTCTTGTAAAAGCACTCAAAAATGTCAATCTGGCCAGGCGCGGTGGCTCATGCCTGTAATCACAGCACTTTGAGAGGCACAAACAGGCAGATCACCCGGTCTCAGGAGTTTAAGACCAGCCTGGGCACCATGGTGAAACCCTGACTCCACTAAAAGTACAAAAAGAAAGTCAATCAACATCATAACCGTGTTCTAGACACTACGCTTTCACGCTATTCATTCCTACAATAACCCAGGAAAAGATGATCATTCCCACGTTCCAGATTAAACCAAATGAGGTTTAAGGAAATTCTGTGCATCCAGGCAGTGACAAGGACTGCAGGGGGAATCTTCAACTGTCAGACATCAAAGCTGTGCCCTCACAGAAGCTTTTTCTGGAAATCAGGGACAAGACAGCATCTACCTGACAGAGAAGAGCTGGGCATAGAGTAAAACCAGTGTGTAACACAAGCAAAACCGTGGGTGACGACAAAGTTTTTAACTGTTAGTGTCACCTGATTTCCTTCAAGGTTTTGTGTTTTAACGAAGAGACCAAGGATGTACAGCAGTAGTTTCTTCCACAGGTTTTGGGATTACTGCAGGGAAGAGAACAGACGCCTGCGTCTAAACAGACGTACTGCTCCCATTGGCTGGTCCCCATCAGGAACTTCCCATTTTGTGTGATGGGCATACGAAGCCATAAGTGAACCTTTCCTCTGTTTCATCTTAGAATTCATCACTTCCAAAGAGAAAGAAGCCTACAAAGCAAGCCCAGGGGTAGATTCCCATTTCTGTCTACAGGGGACCTGCGGACACACGGCCTGAGGGGCAGCCCCACTTACTTGAAGGCTGGGGATTCTAAAGACCTCTTCCAAATGGCACAGACCACTCTGACTCAGGTCTAGAATCGGTGAGGAGGAAAAGATGATCCCTCCAGCACCCTTGTGAACATCTTTGGAGGGGGCGACAGGCAAGCTCCTAGTTTGACCCGCATCCTCCTCCAGATCAGCAGCTGCTGCAGAGGGAGCTCTGCAGGAGCCACTTCGCTCCATCCGTTCTCCTGGGACAGCAGCTCAACCTCCTTGGTCTGCAGTCACCTGGAGACATAGGAAGGGGAGACGTAGAAACAACTATGTATACGGAAGAGCTGTGAGGCAGGTCCACAGCGATTCAGCCTGTTTCAAAAGCTATCGTTTTTCATAAGCAGTAGCAAAAGTTTGACTTTTAAATGAGTAAAAAAAAAAGGAATACAAAGAGGTTCCGATTAAAATTCTCTGCTCTCACTCTGTACAGTGGAGTTCCAAGATTTAACTCCTGGAATCGCAAAGGTGCACAGCAGGAATGATTGTGTCAGGGACGGCAACACAAGAACACTTGGAAGCCTTAAACCAACCATGATGCTTCCGTGAAATGACTGGGGCAGGTGGTTCCTCATCAGTTTGCAGTTTCTTGCCTGTGCTGTGGCTCCGGGCCATTTGAACTATGTTTTTAGTTCCTTGAGCCCAGGAAGCCTGCCTTTTTCTTATCCTTTCGGCCCAGTGACCAGCACTATCTGGTTAACACCCAGTTAAGCATCAGGGAAAACCTGTTAAATTAAGGATCTTGAATTTTCATTGTCCAGCAACACTTTTTCTCAGAAGTATTGTTCATCAAAACCTCATTCTGCGAGGCGCACTTTCCCTTGCAATTTCCAAACAACTCATTCGGCAACAAGATTCAACGTAGGAATGCATCAGTTCATCTAATTCCAATCACTCAGCAGCCCAGGGGCATCTGTGTGTACTTCATTCCCTGTTTAGGGAGGAGGCTGAGCCGTAGATGAGTTGACTGCTAGGGGGGCGCAGTTAATTGCGGGATGGAGGCGACACTGGGACCCAGCAGGGTTCGACCCCAGGCGGCCTGCATTCCATGGAAGCCTGCGGGCTTTTTCACGGTCAGTTCACTTGTTTTCTCCGAATCAGGTAACTTTAAAAAGAGGAGGGGAGGCTTCGAACCTCAGAACAGGGAAAATGTCTTAAAACCAGAACTGAAACAACAGCGTGGACTTCCCACGGGGCCCAGGCAGTGCCGGGCTCCGTGGGGCTTCCCAGGCTCCCTTCAAGGAACCCCGACGCACGCCCATCCCCGCTCCCTGCCTCGGTTTCCCCATCCGGGCGAGGCTGAGTTGAATCCGACGCTCTGGGCTTCACATTCCAGGCCTGAGAGGTGCAGCCTATGCCGGAAGCATCCGGGCAGGAGCTACGCAAGAGAACACGAGGGGCCGAGGCACCACCTTCCTCCCGCCGTCCCCTAGGAGGGCCCAGCGAGCCGGCCGTCCCCGCCCCGCCTCACCTTCCGGGTACCCGCCAACTGGAGCGCATGCGAGCCCGGCAGGGGAGAGCAGCAGCCCGACAATGGAGGCCGCCCGGCCCACGCGGTCGCCATGGAGACCCAGTACGGAAGCCCGCAGGCACCACGCCGCACGCGGGTGTTTGTGTGTGGTGCGCCTGCGCATGGGTGGGTGTGGCTTTTCTGTGTGTGTTCGCACGCGCACGCGCGGGGTGTGGTGTGGTGCGTGTGTGCGCGCGCGCGCCTGCACAGGGGTGGGTGTGGGGGGGTGTGTGTGCGCGCGCGCGCCCGGGGTGTGGTGCGCCTGCACAGGGGTGGGTGTGGGGGCTGTGTGTGCACGCGCGGGATGTGGCGCGCCTGCCCAGGGGTGGGTGTGGGGTGTGTGTGCACGCGCGGGATGTGGCGCGCCTGCCCAGGGGTGGGTGTGGGGTGTGTGTGCACGCGCGGGATGTGGCGCGCCTGCCCAGGGGTGGGTGTGGGGTGTGGGTGTGCGTGCGCGCGCCCGGGGTGTGGTGCGCCTGCACAGGGGTGGGTGTGGGGGCTGTGTGTGCACGCGCGGGGTGTGGCGCGCCTGCCCAGGGCTGGGTGTGGGGTGTGGGTGTGCACGCGCGGGGTGTGGCGCGCCTGCCCAGGGGTGGTTGTGGGGTGTAGGTGTGCGTGCGCGCGCCCGGGGTGTGGTGCGCCTGCGCGCGGTGTGGTGCGCCTGCGCACGCACGCGGCCGACGACGGCATCCATTTTTCCGTGCCCGCCGTCCGAGAGCGGCAGTGACTGAGGGCGCGTAGGGATCCAGGGAGTCTGGAAGGGCGAGCGGCCTGGCCCAGAGGGGAAGGAAGAGAGCGGGATGGTGGGTGCCCTGGGGAGCAGGAGGGCCCGGGGCGGGCGGCTGCTCGAGGACAGCCGAGCAGTGAAGAATGGAGGCTGGGGCCCCTGTGCTCAGTCCTAACGGAAGTGTTTGCAGTCCCTCCCTCAGCTCCCGCCTTAGGCCGCAGTGTTCCTGCTGCTCAGAAGCCCTTTCAGACTTCACCCTCGCAGTCTGGACAGGCCGGGAAGCTCCAAAACCCCAGGAGCTCGTCCTTCCCGAGCTGCCTCCCACGTTTTCCCAGGAGCAGCGGCAGCCGCCCCCGCTGCCTGCCCTTCCCGCCCCGCTCACTCCCGCTGCTCTCCTGGGGCTTCCTGGACTCACTTCCGTGAGCCGCTTGTCCCCAAATCTGCCTCGGGGCTGGCTCCCAGAGGAACCCGGACTCAGACCGTCCTCCTCTGAGAAGCGAGGCTACCTCTGCCGAGTGTCTTGCCGTGGACGGAGGAGTGAGGGGGGCGAGGAAACGCGGTGAGTGTCCTGAGGGAGGAAAAAGAAAGCAGCGAGGAAACCTCACGTGGACCCCCGATTCCATCTGCAGCCTGCCCAGCCAGCACTCCCCATGTCCCGAAGCCCCGACCCTCCAAAGTATCTGTAAAGACTGTGATCCCTGACTGTGCAGGGAGACAGACTCATGGCAACACCCGGTCTCCTGCACAGCCGGCTCTGCGTGAATTACCTTTTCTTCTCTGCCGTTGCCCTGTCTTGATAACTCGGTTCTGTGCAGGGAGGGCAAGGTGAAGCCACTGGGCAGTTACAGAGACTTATTCCAACCTCGTCTTCAGCGATGCTCCTGGCTGCTCTCTGCTGCTCTCAGTCACCTTCCGCCCCTCACTCTTCGAGGACAGCCTTCCCAAGCACCTTTCCCTCTTTGGGGGTCCAGAGCCCCCACAGGCCCAAGGTCTGGATCCTGTGAGCTCCTATGTGTTTCTGGTTCGTTTTTGGTCTATGAAGTGTTGCTGGTTTTTAATTTTTTCTTTTAAAAATTATTATAGGCTGGGCATGGTGGCTCGCATCCGTAATCCCAGCGCTTCGAGAGGCTAAGGCAGGTCGATCACCTGCGAGCGGGGGTTTGAGACCAGCGTGACCAACATGGTGAACCCCATCTCCATTAGAAATACAAAAGTTATCCAGGTGTGGTGGCACATACCTGTAGTCCCAGCTACTCGGGAGGCTGAGGCAGGAGAATTGCTTGAAGCTGGTAGGCAAAGGTTGCAGTGAGTGGAGATGGGGCAACTGCACTCCAGCCTGGGTGACACAGTGAGATTCCATCTCAGAAACAATAAAGAAAAAGTAAAAATTACCTATTGTAGCCACGGGTGGGGAGAATTGTGGGAGGGCCTCTGTATTAGTTTGTTTCATGCTGCTGATAAAGACATACCCAACACTGGGAAGAAAAAGAGGTTTAATGGACTTAAACTTCTATATGGCTGGGGAGGCCTCACAATCATGGCAGAAGGCAAGGAGGAGCAAGTCACATCTTACATGGATGGCAGCAGGCGAAGAGAGAACTTGTGCAGGGCAAGTCCTGTTTTTAAAACCGTCAGAGCTCGTGAGACGTATTCACTATCACGAGAGCAAGATGGGAAAGTCTTGCCCTCATCATTCAATTACCTCCCACCAGGTCCCTCCCATAACACATGGGAATTCAAGATGAGATTTGGGTGGAGACTCGGCCCAACCATGTCAGTCTTTAAGCTTGAATTGAACTTGCAATACCGTCTTGCCCACAGGAAATATTTTCCAATAAAGGAAATAAAACAGTTTTACTCTGCTTTAGTTTTCTAATGTAACACCTTATTGTGAAGCTGCCATAAGTTGTTTGATGTTTTTCCAATAATTAATATTCTTCTATCTTGTAAATCAAGAACATAATTCTAAGCCCCCCACCCAACTGAATGGACCCCTCTTCTCAGTCAAGGAGATTCCAAAGAAACCTGAAAAACTAGTTCAGACCATGACAAGCAGTGGAGGATTGGGCATGCCTCATGATGTGCCTCTCCTTTTTGGAGTTTAGTGAAACAGACCAGCATTAACATTAAAATAGAGATCTTTGCCGGGCAAGGTTGCTCACACCTGTAATCCCAGCATTTTGGGAGGCCGAGTTGGGCAGATCACTTGAGGTCAAGAGATCAAGACTAGCCTGGCCAACGTGGAGAAACCCCGTCACTACTAATACAAAAATTGTCTGGGCATGCACCAATAATCCCAGATACTCAGGAGGCTGAGGCATGAGAATCACTTGAACCCAGGAGGAGAAGGTTGCAGTGAGCCGAGATTGTACCACTGTACTCCAGCCTGGGCCGCAGAGTGAAACTGTGTCTCAAAAATAAAAATAAAATACAAATCTTAAGACTGACAGAACAGACTAGCAATTAGATACCAACTCCAACTGACATATCACATGACAGATAAAGAAGAAAATCAAGATATTTTACCCCCAAACTTGTTTCTTTTCCATATTTTGAAATGGCCCTGCCAAGCTGTCTTTTGTGGAGGGAGATTTGCATCTGTGAAGAATCTGTAACATTACTAGATCTTACCCTTCCAGACCTTCCCAATCCTGAGAGAGTCTAGCACCTTTTAAAGGTCTACATAGGAAACCACATTAGTCCATTTTCATGCTGCTGATAAAGACATACCCAAGACTGGGAGATTTACAAAAGAAAGAGTTTTATTGGACTCACAGTTCCACATGGCTGGGGAGGCCTCATTAATCATGGTGGAAGGCAAGGAGGAGCAAGTCATGTCTTACGTGGATGGTGGCAGGCAAAGAGAGCTTGTGCAGGGAAACTCCTCTATAAAAGCATTAGATCTTGTGAGACTCACTATCATGAGAACAGCCTGGGAAAGACTCATCCCCATGATTCAATTACCTCCCACTGGGTCCCTCCCACAACATGTGGGAATTCAAGATAAGATCTGGGTGGGGACTCAGCAAAATCATCAGAAACAGACCAGAATTCCACCAACGAGACTTCATCTACTAACAAGAACCTTGATCTCCACAACCCCTTATCCTAGCCCAGACACTCCTTTCTATTAATTCATTCCAATCTTTAGATAATAATACAATTCAGTTCAACCAATTGTCAATCAGAAACTGAATCCACCTATGACCTGTCAGCTCACTCCCCTGTGTCCCTCCCTCCCCAGCCCGCTTTCAGTTGTCCTGCCCTCCCAGACCAAATGTCTACCTCACATGCATTGATTGATATCTTATGTTCCCCTAAAATGTATAAAACCAACTTGCAACCCAGACACCTTGGACACATCTCAGGATCTCTTGAGGCTCCCTGGGGCCATGGTCACTCATATTTAGCTGAGAATAAACCTCTTTTAAGTATTTGACGGAGCTTGACTCTTTGTCAACATCAAAGGGAAGGCACCTTCTAAAAAAATGTAAAATATACTTTATAGAAAGTTGAATGTAAGGACAATACAGATTTCTACATAAGTTCACAGATTTCAGAATGGCTTAAAATTGTTTTTTGGAAGATGTTCAAAATGCCCCTGGCAGCTGATTCCATTTCTGCTCTGCTGTGCCCGCTGTACCAATCATCATATAATGTGACAGCCGAAATGCATCTCCCTTCCTTGAAAAGAGTTCAGGCTGCAAAGTGAAGATGACCTCTGTTTCCTCATATAGGTCTGAGAGCACAACACATGACTGGGATTGTGCCGAGAAGACGCGGCACAGAAGAAGCTGCAGCCTTCAGGCTGCCATGGAAAGGCTGGGGGTGTGCTCTGCGGCCCTTCAGGAGCGGGTGTGTAATGAAGCTTCAGTGAATTTCTCAGATGAGCCAAAGTGGTGAACGTGTCTCGGTACCCAGGGGGAGTCAGACTCATCCACAGTTCTTGGCCTCCATTTTCCCAGTTGCTGTGGTTGGAGTGGGTCCCTGGAATTCATATGTTGGAAATTTGGTCCAGGCATGGGGGTGTTGGGAGGTGGGGCCTCTAAGGTGTGGTAAGGCCATTAAGAGAGATTAATGCTGCTCTTTAGGAACTGGGCGAATTCTTGAGGGAGTGAGTGGGTTCCCACTCGCTGTGTTGTGATGCAGGACAAAAGCACCACCAGAAGCTGCTGCCATGCTCTTGAACTTCCCGGCCTTCAGAACTGTGAATCAAGTAAACATCTTTCCTGTGTAAGTCACCCAGTCTCAGGTGTTCTTTGTAGCAACAGAAAATGGACTAAGACACTGGCCTCAAGACTTAGGTGCAAAATGCTTTAGCTCCATCCATCACCCCATCCCAAGGCAATTTCATGGCCTGTGAGCCTCCAATCCCCATGCACCCACCTTCTATCTTAATTCTTTAACTTGATTACACGTACCTAACATATTCACAGGTTTTGGGGATTTAGACATGGACGTCTGTAAGGGCCATTACTCTGTCTACCACAATTAGATCAACACATGTCTTGGAAAGGAACTGTCTGTTTTGTTTTGTTTTGTGAAATAAAGTCTCGCTCTGTCACCAGGCTGGAGTGCAGTGGCATGATCTTGGTTCACTGCAGCCTCCTCCTCTGGGTTCAGGTGACCCTCCTGCCTCAGCCTCCTCAGTAGCTGGGACTGTAGGCATGCACTACCACACCCAGCTAATTTTTATATTTTAGTAGAGACAGAGTTTCACCATGTTGGCCAGAATGGTCTCAATCTCTTGACTTTGTGATCCACCCGCCTCGTCCTCCCAAAGTGTTGGGATTACAGGTGTGAGCTACCGCGCCGGTCAAAAGGAACTGTCTTCATTGGAGGAAATACACTGATGAGGTGCCATGGTGGGCAGCGGTCTATGAACATTGGTGTTGGCCAGTGAGAACACTAGGGATGGCATCTATGCCAGCCAGAGGCGACACTCTTCAATCCATACAGTTAAGAGATATCAAGGATGGTGACCAGGAAGCCAAGGGCAAGTGCCCCAGGAACAATCATGGTTCCTGCCCATTTCCAGACTGGAGCCAGGTTTTGGACCCAGAATCCATTGTGCAAGGAGAAATTGATTTGATGGAAAATTACACTGTAAGCTTAATGTAAGGGGTAGGAAGAATTCCCAAGACATTCAACAAAAACTAAGCAACTGGAAAACGTCACTATTTCAGGAAGGACAAGCAGCAGGAAAGGAAATCATCACAGTACACAGAAGGAAAGGGCGGTGAGTCCCACGCAGGGCAGCGCTGAGACCAGGAAGAGGTGTTCTCCCACCCTGGGTTTTGGGTTTTATGGGGCCTGCATTTCACAGACACAGAACCATGTGTCTATTCTTTTTGGTTTTGTAAGAATACGGAGATTTAGTAAGTGATCAAATGTGTTCAGGAGAGGGACACACAAACCAAACCAGTCCCTGGGCCAAAGAGAATGGGGCTGAGACCTCTACATGTGTGTGGAGAGAGGAGAGAAACACAGCCTCCGCCCTGGGACACCCTGGGACACTGGAGGAAGAGCAAAGCAGCCACTGCAGAGAACCTCAGGTGGTGTCAGGCAGGAGGGCTTCCCAGATACTGGTGCCTCTCCTCCCCCACTGGGGCGGTATGGTCCTGGGAAGGGCTAGCAATCCTCAGGCTTCTCAGATGTCCTGTGCTGGTAGGTACACTGGCATGTTCCCTGTGTGAACTTTGGTTGAGATACACGCCCATTATCTGTATGGTTTCACACAGGGTGCTGTGCATCACTGCAGGAGTTTATACACATCCTTAGGAGAAAATGTGGGTGAATTTTACTTTGTTCTTAGGCTAAGAAAAGAGTTTTTCAACCATTGTGGAAGACAGTGTGGCGATTCCTCAAGGACCTAGAAATAGAAATTCCATTTGACCCAGCAATCCCATTACTGGGTATATATCCAGAGGATTATAAATCGTTCTACTATAAGGACACATGCACACGAATGTTCATTGCAGCACAGTTTACAACAGCAAAGACCTGGAACCAACCCAAATGCCCATCGATGATAGACTGGACTGGGAAAATGTGGCACATATACACCATGGAATATTATGCAGCAATCAAAAACGATGAGTTTGTGTCCTTTGTAGGGACATGGATGAATCTGGAGACCATCATTCTCAGCAAACTGACACAAGAACAGAAAATGAAATACCGCATATTCTCACTCATAGGTGGGTGTTGAACAATGAGAACACATGGACACAGGGAAGGGAGCACTACACACTGGGGTATAGTGGGAGGAATAGGGGAGGGACAGTGAGATGGGAGCTGGGGAGGGAGAGCATGGGTAGAAATGCCAAATGTGGGTGAAGGGGAGGAAGGCAGCAAAACACACTGCCATGTGTGTACCTGTGCAACTATCTTGCATGTTCTGCACATGTACCCCAAAACCTAAAATGCAATAAAAAAAGAGTTCTTAAGCTGTAAAAACACCATAAAATTAATATTGATAAATTCACTTTACTAGAAATACTCCTGTTCATCGGATGCCATAAAGAAAATTAAGTCAGCCAAAAAAATGAGAGAAGATACTGGCAAGTTTTATATCCAATGAAGATTTGCATCCAGAATCTATAATTCAATAAATATTACTATGCAGAATTCATATAATCCAGTAAGGAAAAGATAGAGATACATTTATAGTAATAGACAAAAAGATATAAACCAATAGCTCACAGCAGAGGACAGACACATGGCCAATAGAAGCATCAAAGACGGTATGCCAGCTGTCAGAGAAACACAGTTTGATCCAAGACTGTGTTTCAGATGGGTGAGTCCTACACTCACTCAGCTGGCACAGCAGAGCCGCCTGGGAGCTGCCGTGTGTTGGTGAGTCAGTGAAGCGCACGGTACCCGCTGCTGTGAGAGGGTGTTCACCAGAGTCTTGGGAGCATCTGGGGATGCCTGTGCAGGGTGGAATTCTTGAATGCCACAGCCCCACAATTTCCCCTCTGGGCTCTTCAGTACAGACGCAGATGGAGACGTGCCCCAGGACACAGGTGTGAAAAACGTCTCCACAGATCATGCATTTAAGCAGAAGCACTGGAAAGGCCAGGACAGGAGAAAGCACACATAAGTCACAGTGAAGTCAGACAAGGAAGCATCTTACAACCCCAGAGTGAACTAACAATGCTGGCAACAACGAGGAAAAGTCTCAGAAACAGCTATTTCCAGAAAAAAAGTTTGCGGGACCTCGTACAGTATGGCACATTTTTACAAGGTGTATAAAGCCAAGCAGGTGGCACAATGCACATGTCAAAGATAACATTCTAAAAGAAGAAAAACATCAAGGAATGTCCCACAGTCCAGGCTGGGGAGGGGGCAGGTAGGGGATGGTGGAGAGAGCACGGGGTGGGTGCTTTGGCTGAATGTGTCCTCCTCGTTCCTGCTGATTAAAGATAAACAGCCCGTCGCCCATCAGAGTGGTGAGTCGTTACTGTTGTGAGCAGTCATAACTGTTGCAGTGGACGAGAGTTCAGTGTGACCTGACTCAGTTCGAATCTGCACAGAGGTGGCTGGGTTTTCAAAGGGACAGTGAGGGGTGGGGGATCAGGAGAGCCGAGGAAGTGAGAACTTACAGAGAGGGGGAAGGGGTGGGTCCACAGCAGACCTGTCTATAATAGGTTTGTTGATTGCAGGTGTGGAAGTGAGCCTCCACCCCTGTCCTGGGACTGGTTGCCGTGAGGTCTGTTTGGCCAATGGCATGTCAGGTGGGAGGGAGCACGGTGAGGCCCAGCTAGTCAAAGGGATGTTGGGGGGCTGCTAGCAAGGTGGGCCCTGGATGTCCTCCCACAGCTACCTCTTGCACCTTTGCATGTACATGGGGGGGGCACATGTGACCTGCTTGTCCCAGAAGAATGAGACACCCACAGAACAGATGTGAGCTGCATCTGTGGCCCAGAGCAAGACTGACCAAGACCAGCCAAGCCCAGCCCATCCGCACCCCACCTGCAGAGTGAGGGGTAAATGCTTGGTGTTCATTCTACTCATTTTTGGGATGGTTTGTTATGTAGAATTATGGTGAGAATAGCCAACTGGGGTCACATTGTCCTCTACGTAGCCTGCTGGAACAATGTCTAAGATGATTCAAGGTCACCTCCCCAGAGGGTCCCCCAACTAGTCCCAGGCAAACATGTGCCTTCTTCCTGTAAACAGAGCCACTTCACTCACCCTCTGGGCTGTAACCGCTTTAAAAATTCCATCTTAGGACCAGGCACAGTAGCTCACACCTGTCATCCCAGCACTTTGGGAGGCCAAGGAGGGCAGATTACGAGGTCAGGAGTTCGAGACCAGCCTGGCTAACATGGTGAAACCCCGTTTCTACTATAAATACAAAAAATTAACCAGGCGTGGTTGTGGGCATCTGTAATCCCAGCTACTTGGGGGGCTGAGGCAAGAGACTTGCGTGAACCCAGAAGGCAGAGATTGCAGTGAGCCGAGATTGTGCCACTGCACTCCAGCCTGGGCGACAGAGAGAGACTTTGTCTCAAAAAAAAAAAAAAAAAAAGAATTCCATCTAAGGTGCTATAGATGAGTTTTACATTATGGAAGTTACACCTCAATAGCGATGACAAAAGGACGCCAAAAAAACCCTTGACCACAGGCATTTTTTTTGAGACAGAGTCTCACTTTGTCCCCCAGGCTGGAGTGCAGTGGCACAATCTCAGCTCACTGCAACCTCCGCCTCCCAGGTGCAAGCGATTCTCTGCCTTAGCCGCCTGAGTAGCTGGGACTACAGGCACCCACTACCACGCCCGCTAATTTCTGTATTTTTAGTAGAGATGGGGTCTCACCATCTTGGCTAGGCTGGTCTTGAACTTCTGACCTCATGATCCACCCATCTTGGCCTCCCAAAGTGCTGGGATTACAGGCATGAGCCACCACACCCGGCCAGGCCACAAGCCATTGTAAAGACACAAAAGCACGATTTTTATTCAATTTACAGTAAATTTACACATGCCCACACTCCCACTTTAGGATGAATCCCTCAGCCCCTGCATTCCCACAGCTGTTTGCCATCCGTTCCACTCTCACCCAGCCCTAGGGACGCGCTGGGCTACGTTCTGTGTCTACATATTTGCCTGGACTGCGGGATGCACATTTTAGGTAAATGGAGCCGGACACTATGTAGTCTTTTCATGGGGCTTTATGGAGTATGATGGTTTTCAGGTCCATCCGTGCAGTGGAAGGCATCAGTATTTCATCCCTTCTTACTCCACTGTGTGGATGCACTGTTTATGTGTCACCAGATGATGAATATTTGAACTATCTGCAGTCTGGGGCTATGAAATCATGGTGCTATGGATATTCATGCACCTATCTTTGAGGTATGTATTTATTTTATTTTTCTTGGGTAGATTCTTGGTAGTGAAATTACTGGGTCATGTGGTAAGTTTATGCTTACATTTTAAGTAAATTAACTGTTTTCCAAAGTGGCTGTATCACGGCCGGGTGTGGTGGCTCACGCCTGTAATCCCAGCACTTTGAGAGGCTGAGGTGGGCGGATCACCTTAGGTCAGGATTTTGAGACCAGCCTGGCCAACATGGTGAAAATCCATCTCTACTAAAAATACAAAAATTAGCTGGGTATGGTGGCACGCGCCTGTAATCCCAGCTACTTGGGAGGCTGAGGCAGGAGAATCGCTTTAAGACAGGAGGCTGAGGTTGCGGTGAGCCAAGCAAGATCACACCTCTGCATTCCAGCCTGGGTGACAAGTTAGAAACTGCATCTCAAAAAACAAGACGAAACAAAGTAGCGGTATCACTTTAGCCAAATATGAATCCCAGTTCTGCCGCATCCAGCACTTGCTTTGTCTGCTTTTTAATGAAATTGAGGCAATCCGAAACAGTGCGTAGTGGTTCTTCTGGAGGGTTAAATCTTTGTTTGCTTCTTCAGAGGCAGCAACAGTGGGCAGGAAGAAAAATAAACTAAAAGCAATTTTAAACATATTATTTGCCCACTGACTCATGATGTCGATCACATTTTATGTGTGTATTAGCCGTCTAGCCATTTGTACGTCTTCTTTGGTGAAAGGGATTTTCTTTTCTTTCTTTCTTTCTTTTTTTTTTTTGAGATAGGGTCTTGCTCTGTTGCCCAGGCTGGAGTGCAATGGCGTGATCTTGGTTCACTGCAACCTCCTCCTCCCAGGTTCAAGCAATTCTCCTGCCTCAGCCTCCTGAGTAGCTGTGATTATAGGTACACATCACCATGCCTGACTAATTTTTGTGTTTTTAGTAGAGACAGGGTTTCACCATGTTGGCCAGGCTGGTCTCGAACCCCTGACCTCAAGTGATCCGTCCGCCTCAGCCTCCCAAAGTGCTGGGATTACAAGTGTGAGGCACCCTGCCTGGCTTTTCAAGTCTTTTACCTACCTTTCATTGGGTTGTTTTCTTTTTTTCTTTCATTTTAGTATTTTCAAACGGCATCTCACTCTGTAATGCAGGCTGGAGTGCAGGGACCAGTCCTGACTCACTGCAGCCTTGACCTCCTGGGCTCAGGTGATCCTCGAACCTCAGCCTCCCAAACTACAGGCACATGCCACCACACCATGCAAATGTTTAAAAACTTTTGTAGAGATATCACTATGTTGCCCAGGCTGGTCTTGAACTCCTGAGCTCGAGTGATCTTCGTACCTTGGCCACTCGAAGCGCTGGAATTACAGGTAGGAGCCACCACGCACAGCTCTGTTTTCTTATAATTAAGCTGTAAGAGTCCTATGTGTTCTGGGTCCTACACTAGAAATGTGATCTCTGATCTCCCCAGTCTGCGCTTTGTCTGTTTTCTTGTGCGTTTGGAGCACCAAAGTTTTAAAGTTTAGTGAAGACCAGTGAATTAGTTCTATGCCTGGTTCATGCTTTTGGTGTCACATGTAATAACTCTTGGCCTAACTAGAGGTCATAGAGATTTTCCCCTGGGTTTTCATCTGGAAATTCAGCAGTGTTAACCCCTATGTTTAGGTCTCCCATTCAGTTTGAGTTATACATGTAAGGGTCTAGGTTTATTGTTCTCATATGGATTTTCAATTCTCACAGTACCTTCAGTTTTCTTTGGGAAGGAGTTTAAATTACAAATTTAGTTTCTCTTACAGATAAATTACATTTTTCAAGTAATTTCTCCATTTTATTTGAGTTACAAATACACTAGCAGCACATTTTCACAGCACCCCCTTCTTACTCTATTAAGGGTCTGGGGCTCTGTAGTGATACCCTCTTCGTTTCTGATATTGGTCATTGTTACATTGTTTCCTCTTTCTCCTTATTCTGTAATCCTAGGGCTTTATAATTTTAACAACTTTTCAAAGCATCAGTGGTTTGCTCTGTTGCTTTTCCTGATTTCCATTTCTAGTTCACAGATTCCGCTCTGAGGTCTAATTTCCTTTCTTTCCACTCACACTGAAATCAAGTTATTCTTTTGTTAGCATTTATTTTGAGACAGGATCTCACTGTGTGTGTACTTGTTCTATCGATTCCTGAGATGAGAGTGTTACACTCTGCTACTGTGACTGTGGCTTTGTCTGTTTTTCTCTCTGGTTGCCAAGTTTTGCTTTATGTAGTCTGAAGTTTTCTTATGAGGCACATACACGCTTGGGATTGTTACGTATATTTTTTGTTTATTATTTATTTTCCTTTAAGTTCTGGGATACATGTGCATAACGTGCAAATTTGTTACCCAGAAATACATGTGCTTTGGTGGTTTGCTGCACCTATCAACTCACCGTCTAGGTGTTAAGCCCCACATGCATTAGGTATTTGTCCTAATGCTCTCCCTCCCCTGCGTCTGTGTGTTCTCATTGTTCAACTCCCTCTTATGAGTGAGAACATGCAGTGCTTGGTTTTCTGTTCCTGTGTTAGTTTGCTGAGAATGATGGTTTCCAGCTTCATCCATGTCTCTGCAAAGGACATGAACTCATGCTTTTTTCTTTTATTTTTTGAGACGGAGTTTCACTCTTGTTGCCCAGGCTGGAGGGCAATGGCACAATCTTGGCTCACTACAACCTCCACCTCCTGGGTTCAAGTGATTCTCCTGCCTCAGCCTCCCAAGTAGCTGGGATTATAGGCATGTGCCACTATGTCCAGCTAATTTTGTATTTTCAGTAGAGATGGCATTTCTTCATGTCTGTCAGGCTGGTCTCAAACTCCCTACCTCAGGTGATCCACCTGCCTCAGCCTCCTAAAGTGCTGGGATTACAGGGGTGAGCCACTGCACCTGGCTGAACTCATGCTTTTTTATGGCTGCATGTTACATATTCTTAAAGAATTGATCCTTTCATCATTTGAAATGTTCCTCTTTATCTGTAATAATATTCTTTGTCTTGAAATCTACTTGATCTGATATAAATATAGCTACATCACATTTCTTATTATTGTTTGTATGGTGTATCTTTTTTCCATCTTTGTACTTTAAAACTCCTTCTTAGTGTTTAGGTTATAATTCATCTTATTATTTAAGATGCACCTTTGAAAATCAGCATATATATATTCTGATGGTCTCTGTCTTCTAATTGAAGTGCGTAGTCCATTTACATTTAATGTAATGATGAACTCTACCACTCTCCTCTTTTTTTCCATGTGTCCCATCTGTTATTTTCTTTTTCATCTTCTCTTGGTGTTTTTAGTGGTACATTGTATCTCCTCTGCTGGCTTGTTAGCTGAGCCACTTTTTAAAGGCATTGCTGTGGATCGTGATAGCCACCCTCAGTCTGTCATCATCAAGGCTGAGCTGTAAAACAGCACTTTCAGTGAATGTCAGAAAAGTTCAGCCGTGTCACCGTTTCTTTGCCCTTTGTAAGTTGTGCAGTTGTCATCTGTTTTATGTCTGCACATGCTATTGGGCAGAGTGCTATTAGTTCTGCTATGAACAATGAATTGTCTTTCAACATGAAATTGATTTGCCCTTCTTTACGTTGATGCAGAAGGGCAGAGGGGCAGAGAAGGGCGGGGCCAATATGAGGTGGCACATCTGGCTGAGGGCTGATACAGGCGGTTCTCCACAGGAGATAGGCTGACAGGACCACACAGCTGTAAATATGTGCTTCCCTTCAAGAAAAAGGGACAATCACTCTGAGACCAGTGGGGCCTCTGTGGGCCCAGACAGTTGCTAAGAAATTGCAAGATCTATACATTTAGGAAAGGAGAATTAATTTTTTACGTATGGTTACAAGGGCAAGATAGGAGGATGACTTGAGGTCAGGAATCTGAGACCAGCCAAGCCTATGTGGTTTAACCCTGTCCCTGCTAAAAATACACACACACACACACAAAATAGCTAGATATTGTGGCACATGCCTGTAATCCCAGCTACTTGAGAGGCTAAGGTGGGAGGATTGCTTGAACCTGGGAGGCAGAGGTTGCAGTGAGCCGAGATCATGCCACTGCACCCCAGCCTGGGTGATGGAGCAAGACTCTATCTCAAAAACAAACAACAAACAAACAGACAAATAAATGGATTATAGCCTGCAAGGTGGCCACCGTGACAGGTTGGGAAGCACAGCCCACAGAAAAGACCTGAGACAGGCACTGGAGGGAGGGGTACGTAGAACAGGAATTTAAGTGTAAAGGGTAGGTCAAGTATACATATTCGTCAGTCTATAGACGGAGCTATGAATATTCACGAAGGGGATTCAATGCACATGTATTGAACAAACATGCACGTGACATATGACCCATGTTCACTTTGGGGTGGAGACTTAATATTTTATTATATTTTTAGAGGCTGGAGTGCAGTGGTGTGACCATGGCTCACTGTAGCCTCCAACTCCTGGGCTCAAGTGATCCTCCCACCTCAGCCTCTCTAGTAGCTGGAACCACAGGTGTGCACCACCACACCCAGCTCATTTTTTAACTTTTGTAGGGATAGTGCTATGTTGCCCAGGCTCGTTTCAAACTTCTGACCTCAAGTGATCCTCCTGCCTCCCCAGGTGTTGGGATTACAAACATAAGCCACCACACTCAGCTGAAACCTAAAAGTTAAATAAATTACAGTTAGGCCCTATACATAGGTCTTTTCAGGAGAAGATAGCACGCAGGTGCACAGCCTCTGTAAACCAGCCAGAACCAGCCCAAGCAATCCAAGGTCAGTGGTCTCTCGCCAGGAGAAAGTTACACTCTGTACAGTGAAAGCTGTTGTTCCGGCTGGGGGGCAGGCCTGGGGCTCACTTGGTGGCTGTGGAGCTGCAGCTGTTTTAACGTTGCTCATCCCGAGGCCAGCGCTTGCTTACCTGCTGGAGAAGAAAACCCGTTTGCCGTGAGAAGGTCCTTTACTCTGTAAGTGCAGGTTCGTGACTGCACCCACCCCCCCCCACCGCACAGCTGTAGGTCCTGTTTATAATTTCCTATCTTACCGCCACAGAGTCCGTTCTGTCGGTCTTACGGTCTCCAGCTTAACATTAACACTGTTTGGTTGTTGTGTCTAAACCCTAAAAGGGAGGGGGTATCAGGAGACCTGTGTGATCTCCCATCCCACCATCAGAGCCAGGAATTCAGGGTTTTTCTTGTTTTATTTATTTATTTGAGACAGAGTCTCGTTCTGTTGCCCAGGATGGAGTGCAGTGGCATGATCTTGGCTTACTGCAATCTCTGCCTCCCAGGTTCAAGTGATTCTCGTGCCTCAGCCTCCCGAGTAGCTGGGATTTTAGGCATGTGCCACCAAACCTGGCTAAGATCTTTATTTTTAGGAGAGGTGGGGTTTCACCATGTTGGCCAGGCTGGTCTCGAACTTCTGACCTCAGATGATCTGCTTGCCTTGGCCTCCTAAGGTGCTGGGACTACAGGCGTGAGGCAGCACACCTGGCCTAGAGCTCAGTTTTAAGGTTTTTCTGGAGTTTCTTTGGCCAAGAGTGCATGCGTCCCATTGGTTGGGGGCTCAGGGTTTTAACTCCAGCTTACAGAGTGCAGCCCTGAGCCACAGAGAAGTCTTGCCAGATCTTGAAGCCTCATGGAACTTGCCCTGCTGGATTTGAGCTCAACTTGGGACCAGGGACTCCATTTATTCCTCTTTCTTTTTCTCTTTTGGAATGGGAATCTTATGCTGAGCTCATCACTGTCCCTTGGAGGCATATTCTCTAGTTCCATAGTTGCACAGGTAAATAGGAATTTTGCCCGGAATGGATTGAACCAGGGTCTTACCCATGCCCGGTTTCGATAATGAGTGCTAGGATTTTGAGCTGAAAATAACTTTTAGACGAGAGGCTGCGTGCAGTGGCTCACACCTATAATCCCAGCACTTTGGGAGGCTGAGTGGGGTAGATTGCTTGAGCCCAAGAATTTGAGACGAGCCTGGGCACCATGGCAAAATCCTTGACTCTACCAAAAGTACAAAAAGTTAGCCGGGTGTGGAGGCGTGCATCCGTAGTCCCCACTGCCCAGGAGGCTGAGATGGGAGGATGGCTTGGGCCTGGGAGGTTGAGGCTGCCGTGAGGCGTCATAGGGCCCCTGCACTCTCCAGCCTGGGCAACAGAGTGAGACCCTGTCTCCACATCTTTAGGTGGGAATTTGGACTGAGTTGATGCTGTGATGGTTGGGACTTGGGGGCTGTAGAGTGCAGTGAACACACGCCGTACACGGATGTGGTGGGTTAGATGGCCTGGAAAGAGCATCTTTGCAGAGGTAACTAAGCTAAGGACCTCAAGATGGGACCATCCTGGAGCGCGGTGGGCCTAAGTCCAATGACAAGTGTCCTTACAGAGGAAGAAAGGGGCGGAGCACACAGATGAAAAGGTGCCAAGGTGCCATGATGATGGTGGTGGCAGGGGCTGGGGTGGTGGGTCCCTACACAGAGCTGAGCACTGAACTCGTGCTCGGCCCGGCGCACTGCAGCGGGGGTGAGGGCTTGTTCCTAGCGGCTGCAGCCCATCCTGCGTGTCGTGTCCCTGTGCTCCTTCCCAGTCACTAGGTGGCCACATGACCTTTAGAATCAATACTGTCGCCATAGCGACCAAGTGTCCCTGCACGTGAACTCCATGGCCCTGGCCTTCCAGGAATCCTCAGTCGCAGGCCCCGCCAGGGCTGAATCTGAGGGTGCCACAGCTGGAACCATCTGTCTTCCATTTCTCGGAAGGGAGGCTATCCATGGATTCTCCGTGTAGGTGACACCCAGCATCGGAATCCCATTTCCTGTTTTGGGAGTCAGTTCTGAGATGTGTTTTCCAGCAGGAAACAGCACCATGAATTGGGTGATGTGGGGAGATTTAATAGAAGGACACTTAACAAAGGCGTGGGCAGAGCACACGCGGTAATTTCAAAATGATGACAGAAGACAAAGCACACGTTAAAACTGGTGTGACCGAGCTGTGTGCCAGTTATGTGGTGATGGCTGACCCGTGTCCAAGGCATGTCCCTCAGGAGGCTTGGCTGTATGGAAGAATCACAGACAATTGCACATGAAACCTGGTGTCAGGGACTGCACCTTGTACACCAAACCACCCCCAGCCCTTCGGCACGTGCTGTGGCCACACACTCGCTGTCCTGTAGCGCAGACCCTCTGTCCTCCCACACGAGCCCGTTTCTACCTTAGGGCCAGTTCCTGCTGCTGGAACCCAGACTCCTGGCCTTTCTCAGGCTACTTGTTCTTGCTCAGGCCTCAGCTTCAGGGCCACCTGCTCAGACTTGTGCTGGACACTCCAGCTAAAGTGGTCCCAGGATCATGCATATTCTGTCCTGTCTGTGGGCTCCTGCATGCTAGATGTCAGGTGCACTGAATGCATTTATCTGTCACACTGTCACTCGGTCTCCTGTCACTGGAAGGGGCAGACAGGGTCGCTGCCCCAAGGAAGCTGATGTTCCTGCACAGCCTGGGCACGCAGGGAAGCTCAGGAGTGCTCTGCTGGCCCCACCGCCCCTTTCCATCCACAGCTGGCCTGTCCCAGCCTCAGTCCCTCCTGGCACCCCCCCCAGAACTTCAGAGCTGCCTCCCATGAGGCAACAGGACTTGGCGAGCTCCTGGGTGCAGCGGCTCCTGACCTCTCCTCTGTCTCATGCCCACCCTGTGGACCCCTTACACTCTTGTGTCTTGTGTCTTGTGCTTGCCTGGACTCTGTGCTGTGCTGGGCAGGGGGTCACCTGGACAGCCCAAGAGTTGTGCCCTGAGCCCACAGGCCCCTGCAGGGCTGATCTGCATTGGCCAAATCTTAGGACCCAGCATTCTTTTGGGAGCTGCTGTTTCCCCACAGCCTTCCCATTTCCTGATCAAGGGGCAGGTGCCTGGCTTGGTGTTTGAGGCTCACAGCAAGGTGCTGTTGGAGGGTCTCCTAGTTTGGTGTGCAGACGTCCCATGACCCCTCTGGCCCGCTGCACTCTGTCTTCTGCAGGACTTGGTGTCCCTGGGTCAGGGCCCCCTTTGGGTCCTCTGTCCAGAGGAACATCCAACCTGAACTGCCCGGGCCTGGGAGGCATCCTGGACTCTGGCTGTATTTACATTCTCCCGCCTTTCAGGGTCCAGGTTACCTGCAGTCCTCACACTCTCCACTCTTCAGAGCTGCCTTTCTACCTGCTGTCTGAAGTCCATTAACATATTCTCCCTTCTCCTGTCCCCTCTTTGGTTGTGGTGGGGACGTTATAGCTGTTGTTCATTTTCTGCCACTTTTAGGGGTCAGAGGGAGGGGAGGAGAGGAGGTTATGTATGTTCAGAGGCTGTGCATTTTGGGAGGAGCCCTGGGCAGTCTGATGTGTGCGCTGGGTGTGCAGAGTTCCAGGCACTGCCCTGCCTCGGTGCCTCCCCTTCCAAACGCGCCTTCATCGGTCCTGTTGGGATGGGCACCGAGGGCTTCCTCAGGCAGATGCTGAACCTGCTGCTTTCTGCGTGCCTACTGGAGAATGGCAATTTCGAGGGAGAGCAGAGGACAGTGCTGTGTGGCTGCAGGGACTGGGAAGTCGGCTCTGTGCACCAGAAGTTTAGTTAAGAGACTGATGCGTCTGTGCTAGCCAGGGAGGGAGACCTGCGGTGGCTGGTGGGTCAGGTAACCTAGGCTATGCTGCCATAAAAATACCATCTAAATCTCAGCAGTGAAATGCATGCTATTTCTCCTTGTTCTATGTGTCTTAGGCGGCTGCGTGTCCTAGGCAGGTGCATGTCCTACGGGTGTGCGTGTCCAGGCGGGTGCATGTCCTACGGGTGTGCGTGTCCAGGCGGGTGCATGTCTAGGTGGGTGCCTGTCCTAGGCAGGTGGTTCCATGTCCTAGGAGGGTGTGTGTCCTAGGCGGGTGGGCAACGGCTCCATTCCTTGCAGTCCCCAAGGGATGGGGCTCCTGTTGGCTCAGAAGCCACACAGACTTCCTGTGCTCACATTTCATGTGTCAGGCAGTTAGGGTAGGTGACCACCCTGAATGTCAAAGGTCAGGAGAGGCAGGGCCCACGGTGGCTGAAGGGCTGGGTTGACAATTGTGCGAGATGGGATGGGTCGGGGCGGGAGACAGGGGCAGGCCGCAGGAAGTCTCCTCCAGGATTTCACAGGGGAGGAAGGGACCCGGGTTTTGTGGCCTTGCTACAGGGAAGTACCTAAGTAAGTAAAAACTTTATAAAGTCAAACAACCCGGTACCAAAAACCGATTCTTCAGTGGCAAACTCTAGGGGCAGGTGGCGAGGTTCCATGCAGAGCCGCGCCTTCTCCAGGGCACTGCACGTGCCCAGCGCTTTCAGCGCACACGGTCGCACCTGGCCCTGCGCAGGGGCGGAGGCACCCGGAGGTTAAGCCGCGCCCCAGGCCTCCGAAATATGCCGAATGCCCGAGGCCCCTGCCGCATCTGGGCCACTCGGGCACCTGTTCTCAGGCCAGGCAGGGGTCGCGAGGATGGGGCGGGGGTGCCCGAGAGCGCGGACGCACCCTGGGCGCCCCCGTGTGCGCGCTCGCAGCCAGGCCCGCCCCGCCCCACCCTCTGGCGCAGCGCTCGGGCGCCGCCTGCAGCCTCCTGACCGTGAGCCTGGCCCTGCACGGCCGATTCCCGCCGCCCGCATCCCGGGCCTGCAGCCCGGCCTCACCCTGCGCAAAGCAGAGGGCTGGAGCCTCAGACTCCTCGCCCCGGGCGGCGGAGGCCGCGCGCCGGCTGTTTTCACCAAGGAGGCAGGGGAGGGAGGCCCGCGGAGACCGCGAGAAGGTCCTGCCACCGTGCCCGGCAGCGCTGTCTCCGTGCCAGGGACGCCGAGCTTCCGGGCCCGGGATACCGGTGGGGACGCTCCCTGCCTCCCTCGCTGTCGTCCCCGCCGTCTAGTCGGAGCCGTGGTCCCCGTGTCCTGGCGAACCACAGCCCCCATCCCCAGACTGGAGGCGGCCACCCGGTCTCGAGCGACACTCTGGGTGCCGGCTCCGCCCAGGCCCCGCCCCCACGCCTCCTCGGAGCCCCGCCCAGGCCCCGCCCCCACGCCTCCTCGGAGCCCCGCCCGGCTCCGCCCCCTCCGGAAGCTCCGCCCCTTCCCCGCCCCCTGCACTCGCAGGCTGCGGGGCGGGTTCCGCGGCCCGGGAGAGCGCACGGCGGGCGCTGCGGGCCCCGAGCGCTCCCGCCGCCGCCGCCGCCGCCGCTCCCGGCCCTGCGGGCCGGCCATGCCCGGTGCTCCCGCCGCGGCGCGCACCCAGGCCCGGCAATGAGGAGCGGCGCCGAGCGCAGGGGCAGCTGCGCCGCGGCGCCTCCAGGCTCGCCGCCCCCCGGCCGCGCGCGCCCCTCCGGCTCCGACGCGCCCCCGGCCCTGCAGCCGCCCGCTGCCGGCCAGTCCCGGGCCCGGGACTCGGGCGATGCCCGCGCGCAGCCGCGCCCCCTGTTTCCGTGGAGCAAGTGGAAGAAGAGGATGGGCTCGTCCATGTCGGCGGCCACGGCGCGGAGGCCGGTGTTTGATGACAAGGAGGACGGTGAGTGCGGCTGCGGGGAACGCGTGGGGGCCTGGCGCTCTCGTGGGGGCGGACGCGGCGGGGCGGCTTTTCCCCGCGGCGTCCACCCGGTGGGACGGCGTGCCGGGGTGCGCCGGCTTCCGGAGCAGCTCCACGCGAGTCTGGGGCGCCAGCCGCGTCCTCCGTTTCCCGTGGCGGCGCCGCGGGCGGAGCAGGCTGGGCGGGGGGCCCGCGAGGCGAGGGTCTCCCGGGCTGTGGCGGCCCCGGGCTTGTGCGCGCCTCTGCCCACCGCCCGCCCCAGCCCGGGTCTTCCGCCCTCCGTATCCACTCGCCCGGGCCCACGTGCGGGCTCGGTTGTACTTTGCTGTTAGGAGGCGCTCACCTGTGCGGAGTGCCTGCCCCACAGGTGGCGGCCCGGCCGCTGCGAGGCCCGGTCCCCGTGGTGACCGCGTGGTGTCCCGCCTCGGCACAGCCATGTGTGCTGGAGGCAGGGCCTGGCCTCTCAGGAACGAGTGCGCAGTGAAGTCGTGCAGTAAAGCTACCAAGCCCGGGGACTGGTGTCTCGAGTGACCGAGCAGCAGTGGGCTGCCGGCAGAAAAGGCCGGGCGAGGAGACAGGGTTCCCCCGACTTAGCGCTTGTCCGGAGGTTCCGCGTGGCGTCTGCGGGTGGACACTGTAATACAGTCACCTGCAAACATACAGCTCTTTTCTACAGATGCCATGTAGATTATTTGAAACGGTGCAACGATGACACCTTTCATGTTTTTTTGACATTTTCTTAATATAATTGAAGTGTGCATTTTTCATTTGTAGGCAGCCTGCAGAGGTATGATGGATCTTTTGTGATTTTAGAGCACAGTGCTTAGGAGCCCAAGCTATTTACTTGGGATAAATAATTTAAGCATTATGGGAAATTACAATAATATGACCTTGGGCCAGCGTTGGTAAGTGCGGGGCTGTGCACCGGTGTTCCTCCTGGAGACAGCCACCGGGGATTGATGATGTGCTGCCCAGGAAGAGGGCTGGAGGCCCAGCCACACCAGGTCCCGCACCTTCCAGGGTGGCCGTCACTGTTTCCTGAACTTCGGGAGAGCAGAACTCACTGTGGTGAATGTTTAATACATGTTTTTGTTTTTAACATAAATGTTCAAGCTAAAGAAAGCCCAGAGTGAACTAGGCCCTAATCAGGAGGCAGATTTGCATCTAGTTTCTGGCTGCAGATGAGAGAAGGTCTGGGAAACGCATCCCGCTCAGCGCTTGCTGGTGTCGGCCACGAGCTGGCTGCTCTTCTGGGTCTCTGCGAGTTGCTCTCCAGTGCGGCCGAGGTGGGACTGGAAGCAGTGATGTGGCCCTGGGTGGCCTTCGCTTTTTAAGTTAGACACGTGTTCACAGTGTGTTATGTCACAGAATTCAAGGATCACTAGAAAGGCAAAAAGAGCATAGAGTGTGTCTGTGGGGCTCACAGTCTGACTTGGGGGTCATTTTGTCACTGTATTTACCTAGCGTAGGGTGGTGTGGTGGAGGTCTCAGCTGACGTGTCCCATGGACCCCGGCTCCTTATGACGTGGCATGCAGCCACATCCCACGCTGAGCGCCTGCCGGGACTTAGCTGGGCTTTCTGTGGTGAAATCGGGAGGGCAAGGCCGGCCACTGGCCCAAATAGCAGAGGACATTCTCTGGGCAGGTGACTGCTTCGTTCCCCTTCTTCTGGTCATTGGCGGGGCGCAGACAGCTTGGGAGTCATGGCACAGTGTTTGCAGAAGAATGTGGTGCAGCACTGCGTGAAAGCCGGGGGGAGTGACGCTGTTGGAAGGAGAAAGGTGAGTCTTTTAGGAGGGGACTGTGGCATGAGCCCCAGCTCTTTCCGGTTGGCCAAGTCACTCCTGGGCGCTTCGGTGGCCCCACGCAGCAGCACTGGCTTCAGGAGGCCCTGAGGCTGTGGTGGGATTTCCGGTTTACTGAAGCTGCACGGTTGCTATGGCAACGCGAGGCCTCCCGATGAAATTTTTAGGTTAAAACACCTAATTAATATATCGAATTTAGTATGCGAAAAGTAAGTGCTGTTTAACCAAGTGCCAGGTAAATTTCAACTGCTAGGCATGGTTGTCACATAGAAGATCATAAATGTCCTCAGTCCCTTTTGGTCCGCGTGGACTCCAGAGCCGTGCTCCTAATTGGCAGGTGTTGGGTGCAGGTACAGGATTCTCTACACCTCTTTGTCATCGGTTTTCCTTCCCCTCAGCCCCCCACATCCTCCCATTCTATCCCTTCTCTGACTTGGGTGGGAAATTCTTTTTTGGGGTTGAAGCTGGTTAGGGAGCATCGTGCCAGAGCTGCATGGCGTTGGGCGAGCCCCTTCATTCCTCTCTGTCTCGGTGTCCTGGTGATACCAAGTGAGCCTGAGAGGAGGCTCTGGCACCTTCCCGCTGAGCGGCTCAGTGACCTGGGGTCTCCAGCGTTGTGTCTGCAACCAGACGTGGCATTAGCCCAGCAGCAGGAAGCAGCCCTTCACCCAGGGGGTTTGCCTTCATCCGGGAAGGCTGGAGTAATGACAGGCCCTCGCAGGCTGGGCTCGGCAGGCCGTGAGGCAGGACCAGGGGCTACCGGCCTCCTCAAGTCATCTCTTCAAATTAAAAACACTGTTGTTTTTTCTTAATTATAAAAGCATCAAAATGTATGCGTTTAAAAACATTCTATACTTTGTGCCAAGGTATCTGTAGCTTCAGCACTGAGAGAGCACGGTGAAGGTTTCGGTGTCACCTCCCAGCCTTTTCCTGGCAGTGCAGGTGCAGCTGTGGAGAAACGCGCTCTCTCTGTGAGCAGAAGCGGGATCCTGCCCTGCACGCTGATTTGTCACAACGTGCTTGTGGATTCAGTGTGTCGCCAGCGTCTTACAGACCGAATGCATCGTTTGTTGGCTGAATTTACAACAGTTCTCAACCCCAGGCTGTATTTTAGAGTCATGCACTGGGCCCTCTTAAAAATGCCCAGGCCCCACACCTATGAACTGCGGGCGAACTGGGGGGCTTGGGGGGCTGGGGGTGGGCTCTGGGCTCAGAAGGCCCCACACCCATGAACTGCAGGCGAACCGGGGGGGTTGTTGGGCTAGGGGTAGGCTCTGGGGCTCAGGCTTGTCTTTAAGCCCCTTTTGAGTTTTACCAGCAGCCGGGGCTGAGAATCCCGACTCTGCAGTGTTCCTCTCAGCAGCTGTGACGTTCTCTGCTTACTTAGCTTCCTGTCACAGAGCAGTGAGGTGTTTCTATTTTATAAATATCCTAAAGATGCACCGATGAACATCTTTGCACATTCGTCTTTGTGCACTTGGTGTTGTTTCCCTAGGATACATTTTAGGACTGACATTGCCCGGGCAAAGGGGTCCGTGTGAAATACCTTGGCATGTGTGGCCTCTCACTTGGTCCCTCCATGAGCCTTGGATGTGGGCCCTGCAGTCGTGGGGTGACCAGGCAGAGGGAAAGCAGGGAGGATGACGAGACGGGGAGGCAGGAGCAAGTGCAGTGGATGGCAGGAGATGCCCGGAGTGGGGCAGCAGGAAGGGGAAACCCATTTTCACGTACTCCGGGAGTGGACGGTTTGAGAGCCTTTCCCCCGAATCCTCGCCCACTTTGGGTGTCAGCAATGTTTCTGCTTTTTGCCAGTCTAAGATGAAAAGATGGCACTCATATGCTGAGTTTCTTTGATTACCAATGAGGTTAATCATCTTTTTGCCCGACACGTTTGGAGCATTTTCAGGTTTCTTTTTTTAGAATTGCGTGCTCGTGCTTGTTAGCAGCCTGCGTGCTGAGCGGTGGCAGCCCCAGCTTCCCCTCGCCCTTCCTGGAGAGTTCGGCGGCTGAGCCTTCCACGGCTTCCCGTCCACGTTCCCGTTCATCTTTTAATGTTGCTACTTGGTGTTTCTCTCTCTGGATGTGTTTAGTTTGTGTGTGGTCAGACTCATCATCCGCCTTCGTGGCCGCTTCCGGCCTTGCTGCTACGTGGCAGAAGTCCTTCCCAGCACAGTTAAGAAGAGTTTCAGGAACCTGCATCTGTACTTTCTTCTAGTGCTTCTGTGGTTTCCCTCG
Source organism: Callithrix jacchus (assembly GCF_049354715.1). NCBI lineage: Eukaryota > Metazoa > Chordata > Mammalia > Primates > Cebidae > Callithrix > Callithrix jacchus. The sequence goes on along the minus strand of NC_133513.1, from coordinate 125,617,162 downwards.
TTGTGTTGGAAATGAAAACCCTTAGAGAGTGGCACGTCAGGGAGACTGAGGAAGCTGTCCTCTTCTTCCGTGAGCCCTCTGCTTTCCCAGCGCGAGCGTGGTCAGGATGTTTCCACACGTACAGGTCTGAGGGTTCCGTGCAGCCCCTCGCCACAGAGCCCGGGCGGGCTGTGCCCTTGCTGCTCCTGGCCTGGGGGACTGGTTGCTGATTGACGCTGGACTGAGCTGGTCATTTCCACACTGGGTGCTGCTGGCATGAAGGAGTGCTCCACTTTCACACCATTCACCCTCCGTGTGGCCAAGACCTCGCCACCTGTGGCACATGACTTCACTTTGCTAAATTCTCGGTTCTTCTCTCTTTAAAGTTCATTTTCAGCTGGCACTGTGGCTCATGCCTGTAATCCCAGCACTTTGGGAGGCCGAGGCAGGTGGATCACGAGGTCAAGAGATGGAGACCATCCTGGCCAACGTGGTGAAACCCCATCTCTACTAAAAATACAAAAATTAGCTGGGCGTGGTGGCATGCACCTGTAATTCGAGAGGCTCACCTGTAATTGGGAGGCTGAGGCAGGAGAATCACTTGAACCCGGGAGGTAGAGGTTGCAGTGAGCTGAGATGGCGCCACTGCACTCCAGCCTGGCGACAGAGCAAGACTGTCTCAAAAAAAAAAAAAAATTCATTTTGTTGGTTTTCTGGGTGGTCTGTCATGTCACCTCGGAGTGACTCTAGGGACCCCGTGATGGTTTTGCCTCACTCTTAGGGCGTTGCCGGAGCTCACGGGGCAGAGGAGAGAGAAGGCGCTGAGGCCAGGGGCTGCTGAGGCTGCGGACAGCTCCTCCTGTGTGGTCTGTGTGGGCGGGTCATCCTCCAAGAGCATCAGCTTAGCCCTGGGTGGGGAGACTCTCTCCAGCAGGCGCAGACTCGCATTTTGGAGGGTGCCCTTCTCTTTCCCTCCTGACCCTGCAAGGCAGGGGTTGGGGTGAGGGTGGTGGCTCTCTGTGTGGTCCAGACACCCATCCCTGGTGGTCGGAAGCCTGGTGACTGCAGAGGGCCCTGGTGTGGCACGCAGATGGGGGAGGAGGCCTGTGGTCCTGGCCTGCCGGGCCCCCCTCACATGTCTGTACCTGGCTTCCCCAGTTCTGGGCCCAGGACCGGGTGTCCCGGGGGCCTTTGGGGCGGTTGCGATTTCATGCCTTTTCTCCTTCCCAGCGGTGAGGCTGCTCTAGAGTGGACTTGGGACCTCCTGTCATACTTTTTATGTAACAAATGTCAGCTCTGTGTGTCTATCCATCTGGTTGTGCATTTTACAAGGCTAAAAATAAGCCGGCTTTTCTTTGAAAACTTGAACCAGCCAGCTTTCCAGTTGAGAAGTAATGCAAGGATGCACTGGAGGTGACTTTCGTTCAGGGTTTCTCTCTGTGGATGAAGCCCAGAGAGGCTGAGCTGATCTGAGGGGGCAAAGGTGCAGACAAGCGTGTCTCCCACACAGAGCCGGGACCACTCAGAGCAGCTTCCCAGCCTGTCCCAGACCCCCAGTCACCCAGGGCTTGTGAAAAGGCAGCTAATGCAGCCGGCCCGGGGCAGGGCAAGAGCCCACATTCCCAGCTGCCCCCAGGTAGTGCCGGTATTGCTGGTCCGTGGATATACTTTGAGTGTGAGAGCTTAGTGAGTATACAGCTGGTACATAATGGTGAGGGAGGGCAGGAAAACCCATGAGGCACCGGTCCTTTGGTCCGGGCTCCTGATGGGCCTCAGGGGGATCTCAAACCCTCCTTATGACGGGGTTGCCAGTTGTCAGAGGGCGCCTCGCGTGTGAACTCTCTTCTAATTTGCTTTTCCTCCTCACTGTGCCTCAGTCCTCTTCGAAGGCCCATCCCTCTCCACCAGGGCCGTGCTCCTCAGTCCTCTTCGAAGGCCCATCCCTCTCCACCAGGGCCGTGCCCCTCAGTCCTCTTCGAAGGCCCATCCCTCTCCACCAGGGCCGTGCCCCTCAGTCCTCTTCGAAGGCCCATCCCTCTCCACCAGGGCCGTGCCCCTCAGTCCTCTTCGAAGGCCCATCCCTCTCCACCAGGGCCGTGCCCCTCGGTCCTCTTCGAAGACCCATCCCTCTCCACCAGGGCCGTGCCCCTCGGTCCTCTTCGAAGACCCATCCCTCTCCACCAGGGCCGACGGGCAGCTCATGGTTTACATCCTGCATTTTCACCCATCCCAGCAGCCCACACCGATTCCTTTACATGAGGTTGTGCATCTCTCTTCTGACCTGCATCCGAGGCGGGGCCACCTGGCATGTCCACTGGCGGGTTCCTGGGGGGTGTGGCCCTGTGCATCCAAGGTGGGGTGGTCTGGTGTGTCCACATGGGTTCCTGGGGGGCCTGGCCCCGTGCTTTTGGGCATAGCCTCCTGTGTCCCTGAGCCGGCTGAGGGACCTCATCTTCCCTGGGGCCCCCACACCTGATGGGCGCTCCCTGCTGTGTCAGGTAGGATCCCCTAGGGAGGAACCCGGGTTCTGGACCAGGCCTTTCGGGCCTCTCTAGAGCCCCTCGGGTCTTACATCAAGTAAGGGCCTGTGCCCTGTGGCCCTGATCCTGTCTCTTCCTGGTTAGGAAGCTCAGAGCTGAATCTGGGCTCACGTTAGTGAAGGACCAGGCCTTGTACTTGGTGTTAGGAAGCTTGGAGCTGAGTCTGACCAGGCCTTCTACTCGGCATTAGGAAGCTGCAAGCTGAGTCTGGGCTCACCTTAGTGGAAGACTAGTTAATAAATTAACTAACTTCTACTTGGTGTCATTTCCCTTCCCAGCCAGCAGCCAGATTTTCCACCTCACCTAAAACGCTCTGTGGAGCTGTGTGTGCCTCTGAAGCTCCCTCCCTCTGCCATTTGTGTAGAGCTGGAGATAAAAATAAAGCTCTGTGAACTGCCATTTCTCCTGCTAATCCTCGGGCACGTGCGAGGCCTTGGTCTTCTCACTGCCTCCACGAGGAAGATGCCGCCTTGTCCAGCTCTGGCTGTCTGTGAGGGTGCGTGGACACCTGGGATGGCGTCTCTGTGCCCCGGTCGCTTCCTTAGGTGTCTCCTGCCTGCTCTGGGCGTGGGCAAACGCCAGGCCCCTCCCCTTTCCCAATATACAGGCAAACCAACCTGGTGATTGATGATAAAGATCAGAACTTGAGACGACTGGGGGAAGCCGTGAGCAATCCAGTCATTATTTGTGTGGTAAACCTGCTTCATCAGAAGACAGTTTCCTCCTTGACTTGGAATCGATGGTTTTAAAAATCAAGGCTCTGCAGAGATGAGCGTGGCTGGGCAGCAGGGCAGCCCGAGGTCCTTGCCCTGGCCTGGCTTTGTCCTGCTGAGATTCTGTCCAGTCTCATCCCGCCCCACTTCACCTGTGAGGAGGGAGCCTCCGTGGTCTCTGCCACGCTTCCTCCTGGGCTCCAGCCCTGCCGATCCCGTGGAAACCCAGCTCAATGTTATTTATGTTCTGAAGCCAAGGAGATGGTGTAGGTGGGAGTCAGTGTCGCCCCCAATTTATTAAAAATAGGAACTGAGCACATTCCATTTCTCACAGGGATTTAGAAAGTTGACTTTGAAAAGGTTTCTCCTCTTTCCGAATTCACATCATGACTCCGTCCTCCGAATGCAGAAGGCGAAACGTGTGATGGAGCAGGAGAGAGACGCCTCTGTGTGTGGAACTCGGCGGGAGTCTAGCACGGGCGTTGTGCACATTCTGGGGCTTTGGCAAGGATGACATTTGTCTTGTGCTGCCTGCGATGCTGGGATGTGAGCAGGAGGCCGCAGGGGTTATGGTGCCACCTCCTCCGTGCGCTCTGCCTCTCCCTGTGCTGACGCCCTGGGTCCCGTCCTCTGTCGCTTTGTGACATCTGACCTCAGAGCCTCTGTTCACTGTGGGAAAGCTGTTTCTGGCAGCTCTTGTGCCCAATAACAGGGATCAGGGTCCTGGCACCTCGTTTCTCAAACCAGGTCCTGTTTGTACCCCACGGACACATTGCTCCAGTTACCTACTGCTGCTAATAAACGACCCCACCCTAGTAACTTATCAGCCTCCTCGTGGTTCCTCACGATGCTGGGGGCTGGGAATTCGGACAGGGCCTCACGGGGATGGGTCTCTCTGAGCTGCGTGATGTCTGTGGGATCAGAACGTCCATAGTGGCTGCCTCATCCACGTACGTGCCACCTCTGAGAAGCCTCCCTGGGCTCTTGTCCCTGGGTCTCAGTTCTGCTGTTGGCTAGGAATTAGCTGTCCATGCTGCTTCACCTCACACATGGTGCTCCACTCCCCTGTGACCACACACGGCACTCAACTCCCACAGCCCCCGTGACCCCACACACGGCACTCAACTCCCACAGTCCCCCTGTGACCCCACACACGGCACTCAACTCCCACAGTCCCCCTCATGACCCCACACACGGCACTCAACTCCCACAGCCCCCCTGTGACCCCACACACGGCATTCAACTCCCACAGTCCCCCTCATGACCCCACACACGGCACTCAACTCCCACAGCCCCCCTGTGACCCCACACACGGCACTCAACTCCCACAGTCCCCCTGTGACCCCACACACGGCACTCAACTCCCACAGTCCCCCTGTGACCCCAAACACGGCACTCAACTCCCACAGTCCCCCCTGTGACCCCACACACGGCACTCAACTCCCACAGTCCCCCTGTGACCCCACACACGGCACTCAACTCCCACAGTCCCCCTGTGACCCCACACACGGCACTCAACTCCCACAGCCCCCCTGTGACCCCACACACGGCATTCAACTCCCACAGTCCCCCCTGTGACCCCACACACGGCACTCAACTCCCACAGTCCCCCTGTGACCCCACACACGGCACTCAACTCCCATAGTCCCCCTGTGACCCCACACACGGCACTCAACTCCCACAGCCCCCCTGTGACCCCACACACGGCATTCAACTCCCACAGTCCCCCTGTGACCCCACACACGGCACTCAACTCCCATAGTCCCCCTGTGACCCCACACACGGCACTCAACTCCCACAGCCCCCCTGTGACCCCACACACGGCACTCAACTCCCACAGTCCCCCTGTGACCCCACACACGGCACTCAACTCCCATAGTCCCCCTGTGACCCCACACACGGCACTCAACTCCCACAGCCCCCCTGTGACCCCACACACGGCATTCAACTCCCACAGTCCCCCCTGTGACCCCACACACGGCATTCAACTCCCATAGTCCCCCCTGTGACCCCACACACGGCATTCAACTCCCATAGTCCCCCCTGTGACCCCACACATGGCACTCAACTCCCACAACCCCCTGTGACCCCACACACAGCGCTTAACTCCCACAGCCCCCCCGTGACCCCACACACGGCACTCAACTCCTGCCACCCCCTCCGTAAACCCATACACGGCACTCAACTCCTACAGCTCTCCTGTGACCCCACACAGAGCACTCAACTCCCACAGCCCCCCTGTGATCCCACACACAGCACTCAACTCCCACAGCCCCCCTGTGACCCCACACACAGCACTCAACTCCCACAGTCCCCCTGTGACCCCACACACAGCACTCAACTCCCACAGCCCCCCTGTGACCCCACACACGGCACTCAACTCCCACCCTGCCCCGTGACCCCACACACAGCACTCAACTCCCACAGCCCCCTCCATGACCCCACACACAGCACTCAACTCCCACAGCCCCCTCCATGACCCCACACACAGCACTCAACTCCCACAGCCCCCCTGTGACCCCACACACAGCACTCAACTCCCACAGCCCCCCTGTGACCCCACACACAGCACTCAACTCCTACAGCCCCCCTGTGACCCCACACACAGCACTCAACTCCCATAGCCCCCGCCATGATCCCACACACAGTACTCAACTCCCACAGCCCCCTCCATGACCCCACACACAGCACTCAACTCCCACAGCCCCCTCCATGACCCCACACACAGCACTCAACTCCCACCGCCCCCCATGACTCCACACACAGCACTCAACTCCCACCACCCCCCATGACTCCACACACAGCACTCAACTCCCACCACCCCCCATGACTCCACACACAGCATTCAACTCCCACCGCCGCCCAGCCCATAAACCCCATACACAGTGCTCAACTCCCCTCCACAACGAGCCGAGCAGGAGCGTGAAGCCACAGCCCGGGGTCTGAGCCGCAGGCCCCTTCCATCGTGTTGTTAGAAGCAGGGCACCAAGCCCAGCTCATCCTCAGGGCAGTTGGGCTGTAGGACCCGTGGACGTGTCTCACGCCACCACTGCTGTCCTTAGTCTCGGCTTCTTCTCCCAACTGGGCCCTGCACTGGGGCAGCAGGAATTCCTGAGAGGTCCCAGGGTGCTCACAGACACAGAGTGGAGGATGCCGGGCCTTCTCGAGTCTTAGGCCCAGGCTGGTGCAATGTCACCTTGGCTGCCTTCTGCTGATGGTCGGGGCCAGTCACGGGCCCAGCTCAGATGCAGGGGAGGGACCGCACGGCGAAATTTCTGCATCTGGGCTGGGCCAGGGCTGCTGTGGGTCGGCAGGACTGTTGGGAAGAGCTGGACATGGGGCCGGGAGAGCAGGGCCAAGGGGGAAGCGCCGTGGTCAGTGCATCTGACCACAGTGACCTTCAGGGAGTGGTGCCGCTGCCTGACTTTCCCAAGGTGGTGTCCAGGGAAGCTCCCTGCCCACAGCCCGAGGTCCCAGCAAGGGGGCTCCTGCATAGCTTTACCCCTCAGTCTTCCTGCACCTGCCAGCATCACACGAGTTCTCTTCGGCCCCTCCAACCCCAGTTTAGCTGAGTGGCCAAGCACCAGCCATTGTACCCAGGTCACTGCTCCAGAGCCCCAAGACCCCAGGAGACACAAAGTGTCTTCTGAGCTTTGAAACGGAAAGATCTTGAAGGGAAGGTTCTTTGTACTTGGGAACAAACAGGAAGTTGGAGTGGAAGTCAGTATCTTCCTGCGTTTGGAAAATGAAGTCCCAGAGGCCAGGCGGGTGTGCACTTGCTGCTGGCCATGGGGTGGACTCCTGACTGCAGGCGCTTTGCTGGGGAGCCTAGGAGCTCTGGCTCAGGGCTTCCTGCCCTGCCCCTGGACGAGGCACCTGTGGCTTTGCCAGGGTCTTTGTTTTGCCCCCAATGCTTATTCCTTTTTCTTGTAAACGTCAGTCATCTTGTGTTTCTGGATTGATGTTTTATCTCTGTAGACAGAAGAGAGAATGTGTAAAGTTAGCACGTGACTGAAAGACAGAAAAGGATGAAATAGGAAGAAAGAAAGGAAGGGGAGGAAAAACCTGCTCTGAAGAAAGGGTTGGACCTGGGACCCCGGCCCCAGAGTGTGTGGCCCAGCTAGTACCCGGCTTGTGTGGCCTCGGCAGGGCTGGGAACTGTAGGAGGCAGTTGGAAAATCCGGGGTGGGCTAACCAGGCACGGCCACGGCAGGCTGTTTAGTGTGTCTTTGGGGTCTGCTGGCAGTGGGGGCAGAGGCACAGGTGGGTGGCTGTGAGGACTGGCTGCCCTGGACACTCTGGGGATGACCACAGAGGAGGGTCCCTAGCGCAGGTCCAGCAGAGTGTGTGGGGTGGAAGCCCGGGTTGGGAGGAGAGTCCTCTGTCGTTGGGTCCTGGTGCCCCTTCCCCGGAAACACAGCGGCCTGAGGCACAGGAAGGAAGGGGCCTAAGCTGTGACCATCACCCACCCAGAAGCTGCACCTGCTTGGGCACCGCAAGGGAACAAAGAGTGACAGGGGAGGTGAGCGGTGGGAGAGGACGCCGGGCAGAGCCGTGCCCAGGCCTTGGCCTCTGTCCGTGGCGACATCCGTCCCCCCATCTCTGGGTTCCTGCCCGTCCCTGTACCCCCTGCGGTGGCCTCCCCACTGGCCCCGACATTCCTTTCCAGAGCCTCAGAGGGCTCTGGCCTGTGAGTCCTGCCCCTGTGGCCACCACACACTGGGTCGTCTGGGACATCTGCTTCCTGCCTGCTGACCGGTGTCATTACTCATGGTGGCCATTGTCACTCTCCAAGTGGCCTGACTTGGATGATGAATTGTGTGGTTGCCCTGTCTAACCACCAGGTGCTGTGCCAGAATGATCTCTTTCTTCTTTTATAGCTTTTTATTATATAATGAAAGTGACAAGAAAAAAAATGAGAAATCCAGTATCTTACGTAATCTCAGCACTGATAAAACAACCATTTGTGGTTTTTCATATGACCTCCCAATTTATACTGGAAAACCTGCAAAGTCTGTATCACCTTTTAAAAGCTCTTTTCCTGATAAACTTACTTTAGGATGGGTTAGACAGATAGAAACGTTGTGAAGCTGCTACAGAGAGTTCCCACGTGCCCCAAACCCAGCTTCTCTCAGCTGCTGGCCTGCGTTAACGGAGTACGTGGAGTCCGTGCGTCACAGCTGCAGACCCAGTCTGAGCTGGAGTCCGCACCTTGTGTCCTTTTCCTGTCCGGGGATCCCGACGGGATCCCATGTTACGTGCGTCTTCTGGTGCCTTTGTGTCCTCTGGGCTGTGGCGGCTTCTCAGACTTTTTTATGACCTTGACAGCTCAAGGGGCACCAGGCAGATGGTTCATGAAATGTCCTTTAACTGGGATTCGTCTGATGTTTCTCTCAGGATGTGGGTCTTTGGGAGGAAGAGCATGGAGGTAAATGCCCTTCTCATCACGGCATGACAAGACTGCACGCTGTCCACGCGCCTCCTTGCCCTGTCACCTGCGAGGTATCTCCACCGTGACGTCCCCTTTCCCCCTTTTCCACACTGTCCTCTGGAAGGACGGGAGGCAGTCATGATCCCCTCATCAAGGGGGCTTATCTACATACGTTATTCACAATTCATCTTTTTCTTTTCTTTTCTTTTTTTTTTTGAGATGGAGTCTCAGTCTGTCACTGGGCTAGAGTGCAGTGGCACAACCTCAGCTCACTGCAACCTCCACCTCCAGGTTCAAGAGATTCTCCTGCCTCAGCCTCCCGAGTAGTTGGGATTACAGGCATGTGCCACCACACCCAGCTAATGTTTTGTATTTTTAGTAGAGACGGGGTTTTGCCATGTTGGCCAGACTGGTCTCAAACTCCTGACCTCGTGATCTGCCTGCCTTAGCCTCCCAAAGTGCTGGGATTACAGGTGTGAGGCACCACGCCCGGCCTGAATTCTTCTGCATAGATTTGTCTCTTACTTGAATTAATTTTATTACCCAGCCGTCGACACCGCGGTAGACTCGTGGGTGCTGGTTCACACGTCGGCTTGTTACCCGGCCGTTGACACCACGGTAGACTGGTGGGTGCTGGTTCACATGTCGGGTGCTGGTTCACACGTCGGCTTGTTGCCCAGCCGTCAACACTGCGGTAGACTCGTGGGTGCTGGTTCACACACAGGTTGTAATTCATCTCTGCTTTGGTGCCCTGGTCACCTTGTCCCAGTCTGGCCACCGGGAGCTCTGGTCACCTTGTCCCAATCTGGCCACTGGGAGCTCTGGTCACCTTGTCCCAGTCTGGCCACTGGGAGCTGTCTGTTGCTGTGCCTCCTTTGACAGCCCTGCATGGGTGCTTTTGTCCTTGTGAGTTTCCGATCAGTTTCTCACGTTGCAGCACTGCAGGATGCTCCAGGCTTACGCCGCGTGTTTCCTGACCCAGCCCCAGGACCAGCCATTTCTCCAGGGAGCCCTGTTTTCTTTGTGAGGAGGATGGTGGTAGACACTGAGCTCCGGGCCCCAGTGTGCCCCTTGCCTTGGGAGAACAGTGATCTTTCTAAAGTACAGAGCCCACGGTGTCACTCCCAGCTTAAGACTCAGCTTTTTCCGTCTCTGCTTTGGCTCAGCTAAACGTGTTTTCTGTGCACCTGCTCTGTGCACTGCCGGTGGGTGTGTGAATTGACAGCCCTCCTTTGGAAGCTGTTCCTCTGGGTTAATAAAGTGGCACAGGCCACACCCAGAGAGGGCAGGGCCGCTGACATCACATCTGGAGCTGTCCTGGCCCCACTGGCTGGGCCTCGGTGCTCTCCTGTGGACCACCCATCATTTCACAGAACACCCGAGTCGTACACAGCCAGCACTGATCAAGACTAAACAAAGCTGCCACACACGGTGGCCACCGGGCCTGCGGCCTGTCTCCATGGTCAGGACCTCCGGGGAAGGGGAAGGAAGGCACGCAGGTCTTGAGTCCAGAACTGGGGGCGCTGGGGGAGAGCTGTCCATGGTGCCGACTCTGGGTCAGGGACTGGGGTGCCAGCTGTGCCTGGACTGGAGGCTGAGCTGTTGGCTGTAGATGGTGCGAGGTCAGTGACCGAAGCTGCTGACACAACTGGCCAGTGCTCCCGAGGGGCCGGGAGTGAGCCACGCATGTTCGTGTCCCCAGAGTGGAGAAGGGCACCAGGCGTCAGATGGCATTCGGTGTGTGGCTTTCGAGTGAATGAGCAACATGCTTTTATTTCCCAAGCTGAGAAAGCTTCAGCCCACAGCCCTTAGGCCTCCATTTTCAGCAAAACTCAAAGTTTTTCACTTCCTGCCATCTGCAGGCTTCCCCTCTCGTTCTCCCAAAACCCACTGGAGCTGGGATCTGCCTTGCCTGCTCCAAAGCAGCCTGGGGGCGGGCCCCTCCCGGCTGCTGCGCTCTGTTCCCAGCCTTCCTTGGCCTTGACCCCGGCAGGGTCTGAGGCTCCTGGCGCCCAGCCCCCTCCCCATCCCCCTGCATGGCCTCCGGGCGGATCCCTCTCATCTCTGACTCTGAGGCTGCCTGCTGGGGCCTCAGGGCTCCTTCCCCTCCCGTTCCACCCACGTGCTGGTGATCACATGGTTCAGATACCACCTATATGGCAGCAGCTCCCAATCCTATCTCCAGCTAGAGGCTGTTTCCCACATTCCGGGCATTTCCATCCAGCCTCCGACTCCACATCACCCTTCGAGCATCCCATTTCCGAAGGTTCAGATGAAGTCCTGATGGCCCACGCTGGCCCTGCCTGAAGGCCCCTGGCTGTGCCCATCTCTGACCTCCCTTGTGGGCTCCTTCCCTTGTGCCCTGCCCGTCAGGTATCCTCTTGGCTCGGCCCTCTGAAGGGCCCCCTCTGCCTCGGCTCCTGTGTTCCAGGCGCAGCTCTGCCCCAGCTGTGCCAGGCTTCCTCAGGGCTGACCCCTGTTCCCGAGGCAGTGGCTGGCATGGCCCTGTCTGCTGGACCTTCTACCTGCTGGGCTCCTGGCTCCGTCCTTCAGGCCCAGGCTCACCACGTGTCCAGCTGTGTGATCTCCACACCCCCACTCTGGCCTGGCCTCCCCTCCGTTCCCCTCTGCTGTAGCCAGCTGACTGCTGCTGCTTAAAGGAGCTTTGCCCACGGTACCCTCTCTGTGCCTGGCCGGCTGCTGCACTCCTCTGGCCCAGTCTGGGTGGCAGACGTGCTGCGGTAACGACCAGCCCAAGCCAGTGGCTGAGGATGACAGGGCTTGGTTCTGCCGCCTGTCCCATGTCCCCATGAGTCCAAGGGAGGGCTTGGCTCACTGTCGCACTGGCCTGTGTGGAGCTGCGGCTGCCAGGGGCTGGAGTAGGGGAAGGAGTGTTCAGAGATGTCTCTTGCTGGCAGAGAATTGCCCTGGCTTGAGAGCAGCCCAGAGCTTGCTGGCCAGGACAGTTGCTTGGCCCTGGGCCATGTCAGAGCCAGGAGGGGCACCCGCCAGGTGCGGGGCCTAGGTAGAGGGACCATGAGAGGTGGTGATGGCCGCCCCTTCCACCTTTCCATGGCTGCCCCTTCCTCCTCTCCATGTCTGCCCCTTCCTCCTCTCCGTGTCTGCCCCGTCCTCCTCTCCATGGCTGCCCCTTCCACCTTTCCATGGCCGCCCCGTCCTCCTCTCCATGGCTGCCCCATCCTCCTCTCCGTGGCTGCCCCGTCCTCCTCTCTATGGCTACCTCATCCTCCTCTCAGCCAGGCCCACTCTGAGTCTTGCCCCTGCCCCTGGCCCCTACCGAGCCTCTCTTGGCTCTTCCCTAGTGCCGCCCTCCCTGCACACATGCACACCCTGCACCGCCCTCCCCGCATGTGCTGTGCTCCCTGCTTGACACTTGCCATTTGCTGCTCATCTCCGGGTCAGCCCCTTGCCCTGCACGTTGCATGGGCAGGTTTCACCTCCTTGGCTCAGTCTTGTGTCCTGGGTAACTTGCACCACTGGAGCAGGAGAGCACCTGCGGAGCCAAAAGGGGGTGTCTGCATGGGGCAGGGAGGGGAGAGGGGCTGGGGAGGGACCATTCTCAGCCTGCGGGGCTCAGGTGCAGTCTCCAGAGGGTGGGAGGTTGTCAATCTGATGTCCTCCCTCCCACCTTTCTTATAGAAGAGCTCCAGGGGATGGTGTAGGCCAGACCTTGGAGAGTGGCTTATTAGGGTCTGGTCTCTCTTTGTTTCCACAATTCCAGGGCCTGCTTTGGGTGGGGGTCTAATGTTGGGTGCCCCTTCGAGCACCTGGGCTGACACTGGGGATCTGTGGATTAGCCTGTGCGGGTATGAGCGTGAGCATGGGAGTGCGTGAATATGCAAGCATGTGCGTGTGTACGAATGTTTATGTTTACATGAGTGTGAGTGTGTGAATGTGTGTGCATGCATGAATGTGTGTGCATGAGCTTGTGTGTGAATGTGTGCATGAACGTGTGAATGTATGTGTATGAATGTGTTTACATGAGCATGTGAGTGTGAATGTGTGTGCATGCATGAATGTGTGTGCATGAGCTTGTGTGTGAATGTGTGCATGAGCGTGTGTGTGAAGTGCATGCATGAATGTGTGTGCATGAGCTTGTGTGTGAATGTGTGCATGAGCGTGTGTGTGAATGTATGTGTATGAATGTGTTTACATGAGCATGTGAATGTGTGAATGTGTGTGCCTGCATGAATGTGTGTGCATGAGCTTGTATGTGAATATGTTTACATGAGTGTGAGTGTGTGAATGTATATATGTGTACAAATGTGTTTGTGTTTGCACGAGTATGAGTGTGTGTGCATGAGTGTGTGTGTGAATGTATGTGTATGAATGTGTTTACATGAGCATTTGAGTGTGTGAATGTGTGTGCATGCATGAATGTGTGTGCATGAGCTTGTGTGTGAATGCATATATGTGCATGAATGTTTACATGAGTGTGAGTGTGTGAATGTATATATGTGTACAAATGTGTTTGTGTTTGCACGAGTATGAGTGTGTGAATGCGCTTGCATGAGTGTGTATGTGTGCATGAGCTTGTGAGTGAATGTGTATATGTTCATGAATGTGTTTACATAAGCATGTTGAGTGTGTGAATGTGTGTGTGTGTGAATATGTATGTGTATGAATGTGTTTATGTGTGCATGAGCATGTGTGTGAATGTGTATATGTATATGAATGTGTTTACATGAGCATGTGAGTGTGAATGCGTATGTGTATATGAATGCATTTGTGTGCATGAGCATGTGTGTGAATGTGTGTGCATGCATGAATTGTTTACATGTGCATGAGTGTGTGAATGAATGCATCAGAGTGTGGATGAGCGTGTGACTGGGTGAGTGTGTGTGTGTCGACGTACATGTGGAGTGTGAGTGAGTGAGTGAGTGTTGAGTGCATGGATGGAGAGGCAGAGGCTGATTCCCAGGGCTTCAGTGGCGATGAGGGGACCCTGCCTGGCTGATGAGTGGTCTTGGGGGTGTTTGCGAGGGCTGGACTTGGGTTCCTGGGCTCAGACTGTGCTGCACTGGCTGTCTCCTCCCTGTGGAGGTGCCCAGGGTGGCACTGGATGTCCAGGGTGGCAGCCTGTCTCCAGCGTTCTTGTTCTCTGCAACTTTAGGGAGTAGCTGAAGTGTCGAGACTCATGCCCACTGTGGTCTGAGGCCAGTCCCCGGAGGTGCTCAGTCCCTGTATGAGTCTTGGGCACCTTCAGGGGAAGCTTCCAGGTCTAGAGAGGCCAGCGCGAGGGCGGGAGGTGAAAGCTGGTGTGGTCATGTGTGGACCTCACTGCAGTGGTCTTCTTTCCCTGTCCCCAAAGTGGTGTCTGAGAGGGTGGGGAGACACACCCTCTCCCACTGTCAGCATCAGGCTTGGTGGGGCAGGAGGTCAGCAATGGCCGTCTTGTGCTCACAGGTGGGCATGGAGCCCATGTGGTCTGTGTCCTTCAGCTCTGCAGCCTGAGGGTCTTCAGTGCAGGACAGCAGGTGTGTCAGAGCCAGGGTGGTGTGGGATGGGGTCTCTGGAACCAGAAGGTCCTCTCCCAAGGTCTAGTGCATGAGTGCCATGGCTCTGCTTGAAGCCTGGCATACCTCAGCCCCAGCGTTCCTGCAGGAATCTGGATGTGTGAAGGATGATACCTGGTGTGATATAAACTCAGACTTGCAGAGGGGTGCTCTGGGAGGCTCCAGGCCCACCTCCATTGGGCGGGCTGGCATCTCGTGGGCACGGCCCCTCTTCCCAGCAGGTGACCTGGGCTCTGCAGGTGGCCATGCTGTGCCTCTGGGCTCTGTTCAGCACGGCTTGACCATGGGCTTCTTTCTTCCAAGGCAACAAGGATGTGTCCGGAGGGCTCCTGGGTCCCATCCTCACAAGGATGACACACATCTCGGACCGAGAACATCCGAGGGGACAGGGTCACCCACAGCCAATGGAGCCTGTCCACTGTGGACCTGTGTGGTGTGTCCAGGGACCCAGTGCAGTGGATCTCAGGAAAAGCTGTGCTGAAACAAACTCGCATTCCTTTAATTAGAACACGGCAATGCTCTGGAGAGCACAAGCCAGCTCATCCACAGCTGAGCTAATTGGAAGGTTCAGAAAGTTTTCATTAATTACACTTGCCCTCCAGTGGTTTCTTCTCTTCTATGTGCAGTTGTTATCTTAGGTTTTGTCTTTTCAATGGGCAGACAGTGAGGTTCCACGGCCATCAGGGCTGTTATCAGAATGCAGGGGAGAGCTGAGGCAGCAGAAGCTGGTGGAAGACTGGCTGTGCTGCTCCTGCCCTGTTTCCCTTGGGTGGCCCAGGATAGGTGGCCCTGGGTGTGGTAGGCCTGGATGGGTGGCCCTGGACATGGTGGCCCTGGGCATGGCAGCCCAGAGTGGCCTTGGATGGGTGGCCTTAAGCATGGTAGCCCTGGGCATGATGGTGCTGGATATGATGGCTTGGGTACGGTGGCCCTGGGTGGGTGACCCTGTGAACAGCAGTAGAGCCTTGGACCCTCAGGGCGGCAGTGCCTAGCTCCCCAGGGCTATGGTCAGGAGGATGCCTCAGGACACAGCATGCTGGATGCTGGCTTGGTCTGGCAGCCTCCTGGGTAGTCCTGGGGACGTTAGCTTCTTGGGGGTCTCTTGGAATCCATCCTCATAAATGTCAGAACAGTCAGAGGATCTGGCTTTGTGTTTGGAGATGTCACTCTCCTGTGAGCATGCATGCACACACACATGTGCTCAGTAAACACATCCTCTCTAGGTACTACCTGGTGCAAGAACACATCTCTCTCCTTTGCTGAGAAAGCCGTGTGGGCAGGGGCTGGGTTTTTTTCACTGTGGACTCCATATGGCCTTGCACATATAAGTGCTCAGTAAATGCTTAGATTTAACTGGGTAGAAAGAGAAAGTGGATGAGTCGACATGGAAGGGAGCTGAGCACACACCAGTTGGGCTTTTTGACCATGAGCGTTGCCCAATGCTGTGTCTCCCTTAGGGAGTGTACTGCAGTGTGCAGTAGGCAGGCATGGCCCAGCCCTGCTCCCTTCTCTGGCTGGGTCCTGGGGTTGTTCTTGGGGTCTGAGGTAGAGGCATCTGCTGGCCCATAGGACGGCCGGCGGGTATCTTAGAGGCACAGCGGAATCTCTTCGGCAGGTGCGGCCAAATCCGATTGCTGTCGGATGACCATCCAGCAGAAAATTCTGCTTCTGAGATTGCCAAACAATGGGCATTTCCAACTGTGATAAATGATACCTTTTGGTGTTCAGAGCATTTGCATTTTCCTGATGACTGATGGCACTGGTGACTCTTTCATGGGCTTGTTGAACATTGCAGTGGACTGACTGACTGTGTCCCCACTCACATCCATATGTCCAGATCCTAACCTCCAGAGTGATGGTATTATGACCTAGGGCCTTTGGGAGGTGATTAGGATATGAGAGTGGAGCCCTCTCGAAAGGGATTAGTGCCCTTATAACAAGGGACCCCAGAGGGCTCTCTCACCGTCTTTCTACCACGTGAGAACACAGAGAGAAGACAGCTGCTTATGAGCTGAGAAGTGGGCCCTCAGCAGACACTGAGTCTCCCAGTGCTTTGGTCTTGGACTTCCCAGCCTCTAGAGCTATAAGAAATAAACGTTTGTGGTTTGAGCCACCCAGTCTATGGTAGTCTGTTATGGTAGCCTGACCGACTAAGACAGTCATTCGTATGGCTTACTTCCTGAAGTGTCTGTGCAAGTCTAGTCCATTTCTGTGTGTGTTTTATTCATATCGAGGTGTAGGAATTCTTTAAAGACCCTGGATTCAGGTCCTTTGATGGATACATGTGCCCTCTTTCCTTTTTTATTCATATTGAGGTGTAGGGATTCTTTAAAGACCCTGGATTCAGGCCCTTTGATGGATACATGTGCCCTCTTTCCTTTTTTATTCATATTGAGGTGTAGGGATTCTTTAAAGACCCTGGATTCAGGCCCTTTGATGGATACATGTGCCCTCTTTCCTTCCAGTTTATGGCTCCCCATTCATTTACTCTTTTGACACACAGTCATTTTTGATTAGTGAGTTCTGTGTCTCCTCTAAGAAATCTTTGTCCGAAAGTCAGGTTTAGGTCTGAGATATATTTCAAATTAATTTTTGTGCTGAGTGTGAAATTGGGGTCGAGGTTCATTTTTCCATGTGGATATCCATTTATTCCAGCATCATTGATTGAAAAGATTTAGCTTTCCCCATTGGATTATCTGTGCACCTGTGTCAAAACCAATGTGTTTGGGTCTGTTTGTTTTTTTATCATTCTTGTTACCAGTAACACACTGTCTTGATTATTGTAGCTTTTTAAAAATTGCATTTTAGGTTTTGGGGTACATGTGCAGAACATGTAAGACAGTTGCATAGGTACACACATGGCAGTGTGTTTTGCTGCCTTCCTCCCCTTCACCCACATTTGGCATTTCTCCCCAGGCTATCGCTCCCCAGCTCCCCACCACCGCTGTCCCTCCCCTATTCCCCTCAATAGACCCCAGTGTGTAGTACACCCTTCCCTGTGTCCATGTGTTCTCATTTTTCATCACCTGCCTACAAGTGAGAATATGCGGTATTTCATTTTCTGTTCTTGTGTCAGTTTGCTGAGAATGATGTTCTCCAGATTCATCCATGTCCCTACAAATGACATGAACTCATCATTTTTGATTGCTGCATAATATTCCATGGTGTATATGTGCCACATTTTCCCAGTCCAGTCTATCATCGATGGGCATTTGGGTTGGTTCCAGGTCTTTGCTATTGTAAACAGTGCTGGAATGAACATTAGTGTGCATATGTCCTTATAGTAGAATGATTTATAGTCCTTTGAATATATACCCAGTAATGGGATTGCTGGGTCAAATGGAATTTCTATTTCTAGGTCCTTGAGGAATCGCCACACTGTCTTCCACAATGGTTGAACTAATTTACACTCCCACCAACAGTGTAAAAGTGTTCCTGTTTCTCCACATCCTCTCCAGCATCTGTTGTCTCCAGATTTTTTAATGATCCCCATTCTCACTGGTGTGAGATGGTATCTCAATGTGGTTTTGATTTGCATCTCTCTACTGACCAGTGATGATGAGTGTTTTTTCATATGTTTGTTGGCCTCATGTATGTCTTCTTTTGTAAAGTGTCTGTTCATATCCTTTGCCCATTTTGAATGGGCTTGTTTGTTTTTTTCCTGTAAATCTGTTTGAGTTCTTTGTAAATTCTGGATATCAGCCCTTTGTCAGATGGGTAAACTGCAAAAATTTTTTCCCATTCTGTTGGTTGCCGATTCACTGTAGTGACTGTTTCTTTTGCTGTGCCGAAGCTGTGGAGTTTGATTAGGTCCCATTTGTTTATTTTGGCTTTTATTGCCAATGCTTTTGGTGTTTTGGTCATGAATTCCTTGCCTACGCCTATGTCCTGAATGGTTTTGCCTAGATTTTCTTCTAGGGTTTTTATGGTGCCAGGTCTTATGTTTAAGTCTTTAATCCATCTGGAGTTAGCTTTAGTGTAAGGTGTCAGGAAGGGGTCCAGTTTCTGCTTTCTGCACATAGCTAGCCAGTTTTCCCAAAACCATTTATTAAGCAGGGAATCCTTTTCCCATTGCTTGTTTTTGTCAGGTTTATCAAAGATTGTATGGTTGCGGATATGTTGTGTTGCCTCCGATGCCTCTGTTCTGTTCCATTGGTCTATATCTCTGTTTTGGTACCAGTGCCATGCTGTTTTGATTACTGTAGCCTTGTAGTATAGTTTGAAGTCCCGTAGTGTGATGCCTCCCGCTGTGTTCTTTTTGCTTAGAATTGACTTGGCTATGCGGGCTCTCTTTTGGTTCCATATGAAGTTCATGGTGGTTTTTTCCAGTTCTGTGAATAAGGTGATTGGTAGCTTGATGGGGATAGTGTTGATTCTGTAAATTACTTTGGGCAGTACGGCCATTTTCACGATATTAATTCTTCCTAACCATGAACATGGAATGTTTCTCCATCTGTTTGTGTCCTCTCTGATTTCGTTGAGCAGTGGTTTGTAGTTCTCCTTGAAGAGGTCCCTTACGTTCCTTGTAAGTTGTATTCCCAGGTATTTTATTCTTTTTGTAGCAATTGTGAATGGCAGTCGCTCTTGATTTGGCTTTCTTTAAGTCTCTTATTGGTGTAGAGGAAGGCTTGTGATTTTTGCACATTGGTTTTATATCCTGAGACTTTGCTGAAGTTGCTTATCAGTTTCAGGAGTTTTTGGGCTGAGGCGATGGGGTCTTCTAGGTATACTATCATGTCGTCTGCAAATAGAGACAATTTGGCTTCCACCTTTCCTATTTGAATACCCTTTATTTCTTTTTCTTGCCCGATTGCTCTGGCTAGAACTTCCAGTACTATATTGAATAGGAGTGGTGAGAGAGGGCATTCATGTCTAGTGCCGGATTTCAAAGGGAATGCTTCTAGTATTTTCCCATTCATATGATATTGGCTGTTGGTTTGTCATAAATAGCTTTTATTACTTTGAGATACATTCCATCGATACCGAGTTTATTGAGGGTTTTTAGCATAAAGGGCTGTTGATTTTGTCAAATGCCTTCTTTGCATCAATTGAGATAATCATGTGGGTTTTGTTTTTGGTTCTGTTTATGTGGTGAATTATGTTTATAGACTTGCATATGTTGAACCAGCCTTGCATACCCGGGATGAATTCTACTTGATCATGATGGATAAGTTTTTTGATTTGCTGTTGCAATCGGTTTGCCAGTATTTTATTGAAGATTTTTGCATCTATGTTCATCATGGATGTTGGCCTGAAGTTTTATTTTCTTGTTGAGTCTCTGCCAGGTTTTGGTATCAGGATGATGTTGGTCTCATAAAATGATTTGGGAAGGATTCCCTCTTTTTGGATTGTTTGAAATAGTTTTAGAAGGAATGGTACCAGCTCCTCCTTGTGTGTCTGGTAGAATTCGGCTGTGAATCCATCTGGACCTGGGCTTTTTTTGCGTGGTAGGCTCTTAATTGCTGCCTCAACATCAGACCTTGTTATTGGTCTATTCATAGTTTTTGGCTTCCTCCTGGTTTAGGCTTGGGAGGACACAGGTATCCAGGAATTTATCCATTTTTTCCTGTTTTACTAGTTTATGTGCAGAGTTATTTGTAATATTCTCTGATGATGGTTTGAATTTCTGTGGAATCTGTGGTGATTTCCCCTTTATCGTTTTTTATTGCATCTATTTGGTTGTTCTCTCTTTTCTTTTTAATCAATCTGGCTAGTGGTCTGTCTATTTTGTTGATCTTTTCAAAAAACCAGCTCTTGGATTTATTGATTTTTTTGAAGGGTTTTTCGTGTCTCTATCCCCTTCAGTTCTGCTCTGATCTTGTTATTTCTTGTCTTCTGCTAGGTTTTGAGTTTTTTTGATCTTGCTCCTCTAGCTCTTTCAATTTTGACAATAGAGTGTCAATTTTGGATCTCTCCATTCTTCTCATGTGGGCACTTATTGCTATATATTTTCCTCTGGAGACTGCTTTAAATGTGTCCCAGAGATTCTGGTATGTTGTGTCTTCATTTTCGTTGGTTTCGAAGAACTTCTTTATTTCTGCCTTCATTTCATTGTTTATCCAGTCAACATTCAAGAGCCAGTTGTTCAGTTTCCATGAAGCTGTGCGGTTCTGAGTTAGTTTCTGAATTCTGAGTTCTAACTTGATTGCACTATGGTCTGAGAGGCTGTTTGTTATGATTTCAGTTGTTTTGCATTTGCTGAGGAGTGATTTACTTCCAATTATGTGGTCAATTTTAGAGTAGGTGTGATGTGGTGCTGAGAAGAATGTATTTTCTGTGGATTTGGGGTGGAGAGTTCTGTAAATGTCTATCAGGTTTGCTTGTTCCAGGTCTTGAGTTCAAGCCCTGGATATCCTTGTTGATTTTCTGTCTGGTTGATCTGTCTAATATTGACATTGGAGTGTTAAAGTCTCCCATTATTATTGTGTGGGAGTCTAAGTCTCTTTGTAAGTCATTAAGAACGTGCCTTATATATCTGTGTGCTCCTGTATTGGGTCCATATATATTTAGGATCGTTAGCTCTTCTTGTTGTATTGATCCTTTTACCATTATGTAATGGCCTTCTTTGTCTCTTTTGATCTTTGTTGCTTTAAAGTCTATTTTATCAGAGACGAGAATTGCAACTCCTGCTTTTTTTTGCTCTTCATTTGCTTGGTAAATCTTCCTCCATCCCTTTATTTTGAGACTTTGTGTATCCTTGCATGTGAGATGGGTTTCCTGGATACAACACACTGATGGGTTTTGGCTTTTTATCCAATTTGCCAGTCTGTGTCTTTTGATTGGTGCATTTAGTCCCTTTACATTTAGGGTTAATATTGTTATGTGTGAATTTGATACTGCCATTTTGATGCTAGCTAGCTGTTTTGCTCATTAGTTGATGCAGATTCTTCATTTTGTTGATGCTCTTTTTTTTTTGAGACGGAGTTTCGCTCTTGTTACCCAGGCTGGAGTGCAATGGCGCGATCTCGGCTCACCGCAACCTCCACTGCCTGGGCTCAGGCAATTCTCCTGCCTCAGCCTCCTGAGTAGCTGGGATTACAGGCACGCGCCACCATGCCTAGCTAATTTTT
Source organism: Callithrix jacchus (assembly GCF_049354715.1). NCBI lineage: Eukaryota > Metazoa > Chordata > Mammalia > Primates > Cebidae > Callithrix > Callithrix jacchus. The sequence continues at coordinate 125,595,892 of NC_133513.1, read as the reverse complement.
TGTAATTTTTAGTAGAGACGGGGTTTCACCATGTTCACCTGGATGGTCTCAATCTCTTGACCTTGTGATCCACCTGCCTCGGCCTCCCAAAGTGCTGGGATTACAGGCGTGAGCCACCATGCCCGGCCCCATTTTGTTGACACTCTTTAGCATTTCGTATGTTTTTGGAATGGCTGGTACTGGTTATTCCTTTCTATGTTTGGGTGCCTCTTTCAGGAGCTCTTGTAAAGCAGGCCTGGTGGTGACAAAATCTCTGAGTACTTGCTTGTTTGCAAAGGATTTTGTTTTTCCTTCGCTTACGAAGCTCAGTTTGGCTGGATATGAAATTCTGGGTTGAAAGTTCTTTTCTTTAAGGATGTTGAATATTGGCCCCCACTCTCTCCTGGCTTGTAGAATTTCTGTCGAGAGATCTGCTGTGAGTCTGATGGGCTTCCCTTTGTGGGTGACCCGACCTTTCTCTCTGGCTGCCCTTAGTATTTTCTCCTTCATTTCAACCCTGGTGAATCTGACGATTATGTGCCTTGGGGTTGCTCTTCTTGCAGAATATCTTTGTGGTATTCTCTGTATTTCCTGGACTTGAATATTGGCCTGCCTTGAGGTTGGGGAAATTTTTCCTGGATAATATCCTGAAGAGTGTTTTCCAGCTTGGATTCATTCTCTTCGTCACATTCTGATACACCTATCAAACGTAGGTTAGGTCTCTTCACATAGTCCCACATTTCTTGGAGACTTTGTTCATTCCTTTTTGTGCTTTTTTTCTCCAATCTTGGTTTCTCATTTTATTTCATTGAGTTGATCTTTGACTTCTGATATTCCTTCTTCTGCTTGGTCAATTCAGCTATTGAAACTTGTACATGCTTGTGAAGTTCTCATGTTGTGTTTTTCAGCTCCTTCAATTCATTCATATTCCTCTCTAAGTTATCCATTCTTGTTATCATTTTCTCGAATCTTTTTTCAAATCTTTTTTCAAGGTTCTTAGTTTCTTTGCATTGATTTAGAACATGTTCTTTTAGCTCACAGAAGTTTCTCATTACCCACCTTCTGAAGTCTGATTCCGTCATTTCGTTACACTCATTCTCCGTCCAGCTTTGTTCCCTTGCTGGTTGAGGAGTTTTGGTCCTTTGTAGGAGATGAGGTGTTTTGGTTTTAGATGTTTTCCTCCTTTTCACGCTGGTTTCTTCCCATCTTTGTGGGTTTGTCCACCTGTCGTCTGAGTAGTTGCTGAGTTTTCGATTGGGTCTCTGAGTGGACGCCCAGATTGTTGATGATGAGGTATTTCTGTTACTTGGTTTTTCTTCTAATAGTCTAGCCCCTCTGCTGTACGACTGCTGAGGTTCACTCCAGGCCCTGCTTGTCTGGGGTACACCTGTAGCAGCTGTGGAACAGTGAGGGATGCTACCAGTTTCTTCTTCTGCTATCTTTGTCCCAGAATGATGCCTGCCGAATGTCAGTCTGATCAGTCCTTTTTGAGGTGACTCTGGATATGCAGGGGTCAGGGAGCTGCTTGAGGAGGCGGTCTGTACTTTATAGGAGCTCAGGTGCTGAGCTGTGAGCTCCATTGATCATTCAGGGCTGTTAGGCCGGTACGTTTAAGTCTGCTGCAGCAGAACTCATAAAACCCTTTTTTTTTCCTCAGATGCTCTATCTCAGGGAGTTAGGGCTTTCTTTATGAGTATCCATTGCACTGTCCTGCCCAGCTAGGAGACAGTCTAGCCACTGTTTGCCTGCTGAGGCTCCGCCCTGCTGCCATGGGGTTCGCCCTGTTGCCATGGGCTCCGCCCTGCTGCTGTGGGCTCCGCCCTGTTGGCAGAGTCTCTCTGTTATGGCGGGTTGCCTCAGCAACGGCAGCTGCATCAGCAATGGGAGAGTACCTAAGTAGGGGCGGATTACCTCGGTAATGGCAGATGCCTCTCCCCCACCGAGCTGCACCATCCTGGGTTCAGCTGTGCCCGCAGTGAAACTCTCAACCTTGAGCGTTTCGAATTGCCATTTTGTTTGTCCCTGTGGAGGTGGGACCCGCCGAGCCCGATCACCTGGCTCCCTGCCTCAGAGCCCTTTTTTTTTTTTTTAAAGTTGAACGGTTGACTCTCTCCCAGGTGTTTCAGTCACCTGCTGATAGGGCACCGGGGTCTGTGTGATTTCCCGTGCAGTGACCCACTGCGCCAGCTCAAACGTCGCTTCCCGGGAATCTCCTTGTCTGGCTCACTGTCCAAGTCCCGTTTAATCAGATGGATATGCTAATCTGGTCTCCCAAATCTCAAGATTGCTGGTTTAACAAGGCACCCAGACCAGTGTGTTTTGTGCAGAGTGCCGCTGCGCTGCGGTGCCGGCCAAAACGGCTGCGCCAGCTGAAACAGCTGCTCTGGTGTCCCGTGTCTCTCCTACACCTGGGAATTTCCCCGTTCTGTGGGCAACAAAGATCCGTCTGGAAATGTGGCTTTCACTCACCCTTCGCGTCTTCACTGAGAGCTACAATCCTGAGTTGCTCCTACCACACCATCTTCTTTTTCCTCAATTATTGTAGCTTTATAGTAAATCTTTAAATGAGGTTTTTATTCCTCCAATTTAGTTCATTTTTCTGAAATTGTTTTAGCAATTCTAGATCCTCTGTATTTTCATATAAAGTTTACACCAGCTTGCCAATTTATACATACAAAAGGCTGCCAAGATTTTGATTCAGAATTTGTTAAAAATATAACTCAATTTTAGGGAGACTGGACATCTTAATAATAATTAGTTTTTCAATCCGTGAACATGTTACATCTCTCCATTTATTTAGGTCTTCTTTAATTTTGCTCAGCATGGGTTTTAGTTTTCAGTGTACAGGTCTTGTACATCCGTTAAATTTATCCCCAAGTAATTTTTGTTTGTTTTGCTCTTGTAACTGGCATTATTTTAGTTTTATTTAAATTTTTTTATTGCTGGTGCATGTAAATATGGTTAATTTTTAATGTCATTTTTATTGAAGTCTAATTTACATGAGATAAAATTCACCTATTTTAAGGTTGAGATTTAATGAGTTTTGACAAACGCCTGCAGTCACATAACCACCACTGCAATAAGGATGTTGACCATGTCCATCACCTCAGAGCGTTCACCCTTGACCATGTCCATCACCTCAGAGCGTTCACCCTTGACCACGTCCATCACCTCAGAGCGTTCACCCTTGACCATGTCCATCACCTCAGAGCGTTCACCCTTGACCATGTCCATCAGCTCAGAGCGTTCACCCTTGACCACGTCCATCACCTCAGAGCGTTCACCCTTGACCATGTCCATCACCTTAGAGTGTTCACCCTTGGTCATGTCCATCACCTCAGAGCGTTCACCCTTGACCATGTCCATCAGCTCAGAGCGTTCACCCGTGCCCTATGTCCATCACCTCAGAGCTTTCCCCATTGACCATGTCCATCACCTCAGAGCTTTCCCCATTGACCATGTCCATCACCTCAGAGCTTTCCCCATTGACCATGTCCATCACCTCAGAGCGTTCACCCTTGACCATGTCCATCACCTCAGAGCGTTCACCCTTGACCACGTCCATCACCTCAGAGCGTTCACCCTTGACCATGTCCATCACCTCAGAGCGTTCACCCTTGACCACGTCCATCACCTCAGAGCGTTCACCCTTGACCATGTCCATCACCTCAGAGCGTTCACCCTTGACCATGTCCATCAGCTCAGAGCGTTCACCCTTGACCACGTCCATCACCTCAGAGCGTTCACCCTTGACCATGTCCATCACCTCAGAGCATTCCCCATTGACCATGTCCATCACCTCAGAGTGTTCCCATTGACCATGTCCATCACCTCAGAGCGTTCACCCTTGACCATGTGCATCACCTCAGAGCATTCCCCATTGACCACGTCCATCACCTCAGAGCGTTCACCCTTGACCACGTCCATCACCTCAGAGCGTTCACCCTTGACCACGTCCATCACCTCAGAGCGTTCACCCTTGACCACGTCCATCACCTCAGAGCGTTCACCCTTGACCATGTCCATCACCTTAGAGTGTTCACCCTTGGTCATGTCCATCACCTCAGAGCGTTCACCCTTGACCATGTCCATCACCTCTGAGCGTTCACCCTTGACCACGTCCATCACCTCAGAGCGTTCACCCTTGACCATGTCCATCACCTTAGAGTGTTCACCCTTGGTCATGTCCATCACCTCAGAGCGTTCACCCTTGACCACGTCCATCACCTCAGAGCGTTCACCCTTGACCATGTCCATCACCTCCGAGCGTTCACCCTTGACCACGTCCATCACCTCAGAGCGTTCACCCTTGACCACGTCCATCACCTCAGAGCGTTCACCCTTGACCATGTCCATCACCTTAGAGTGTTCACCCTTGGTCATGTCCATCACCTCAGAGCGTTCACCCTTGACCATGTCCATCACCTCCGAGCGTTCACCCTTGACCACGTCCATCACCTCAGAGCGTTCACCCTTGACCATGTCCATCACCTTAGAGTGTTCACCCTTGGTCATGTCCATCACCTCAGAGCGTTCACCCTTGACCACGTCCATCACCTCAGAGCGTTCACCCTTGACCACGTCCATCACCTCAGAGCGTTCACCCTTGACCATGTCCATCACCTCAGAGCGTTCACCCTTGACCACGTCCATCACCTCAGAGCGTTCACCCTTGACCATGTCCATCACCTCAGAGCGTTCACCCTTGACCATGTCCATCACCTTAGAGTGTTCACCCTTGGTCATGTCCATCACCTCAGAGCGTTCACCCTTGACCACGACCATCACCTCAGAGCGTTCACCCTTGACCATGTCCATCACCTCAGAGCGTTCACCCTTGACCTTTACAGCAGCCCAGTTCTGTGTTGGAGTTGGCTACACTGGCTCACAGGAGCCAGTTCTGCATATGTGTCTCATTCTTCTTTAGTTCTTAATGGTGTTTTTTTGAGAAAGTAGTTTTATTTTTTGATGCAGTTCAGTATATCGTCAATTTCTTCCTTTATGGTTTGTTCTTTCTGTGTTTTTTTCTAAGAAATCTTTGACTAACTCATGGTCACAAGGATTTTTTCCGGTGTTTTCTTCTAGAAGTTTTATAGCTGTTAGTTTTTATGTTTCACATGATGTGAGGGTTAAGGATTCTTTTTCTCTTCTTCCCTCCCCAACTCTTCTTTTTATAATCTGGATGTTGCTATGGTCCAGCAGCACCTTTTGCTGACATGACTACCCTTTCCTCGTTGTATTACCTTGACACCTTTTTTTTAAAAATGAGCTTATAATTGTGGGTTTATTTCTGAACATGATTCTTTTCTACTGACCTGTGTGTCTGTCTTTACAGCAGTGCAACACTATTTATGACTGTGGCTTTATAAGTCTTGGAAGCAAGTGTGCTTGTCCTCCAGTTTTGTTCTTTCTCAAAATGATTTTGGCTACTCTCGATTATTTGTTATTTTATCCCAGCTTGTCAATTTCTGCAAATCGGTATTATTCGTACTCTTCTGGAGGAGAGACTGATTGGGATTGCACTGAAACTATCCATCGATTCAGGGAGAATGGATCTATTGAAAATTTGAGATTTTTCATCTACGAATCTGTGCCTGTTGGGACATTTTGCTCTGATCTTTTTTGATTTCTCTCAGCACCATTTCCTAGCATTCAGTGTGCAAGTGTTACAGATATTTTGTTAAATTTATTTCCACATATTTTGTGTGTATGTGTGTGTGTGTGTGTGTGTGGTTTTAAGACAGAGTCTCACTCTGTCACCAGGCTGGAGTATAGTGGTGTGATCTCGGCTCACTGCAACCTCCGCCTCCTGGGTTCAAGTGATTCTCCTGCATCAGCCTGCCGAGTAGCTGGACTAGAGGTGTTCACCACCATGCCCAGCTAATCTTTGTATTTTTAGTAGAGGTGGTATTTCTCCATGTTGACCAGGATGTCTTGATCTCTTGACCTTGTAATCGGCCTACCTTGGCCTCCCACAGTGGTAGGATTACCTGTGTGAGCCACCCTGCCCGGCCTATTTTATGTTGTTTTTTAAAACGAAATCTATTGCTTATATTGCCTTTGTATTCTCCAGCCTTGCTAAACTCAAGAGTTTCCATTATCATATTTTTAGACTCCTGAGGGTTTCTCAGATCGTCTTGGGATAAAGACAGCTTTGCTTCTTTCTTTTAAAACTTTCTGCCTCATTGCACTGCCTGGGATCTCCAGCACAGTGAGCAGAAGTGACCGCAGACCCCTGTGCTGTCTTCCCAGCCTAGGGGAAGCATTCAATGTTTTGTTATTAAGCACCATGTTATCTGAGCTTTGTCACGGATGCTTTTCGTCTGATAGAAGAGAAGTCTCCTTCTCCTCTCAGTTTGCTTAGTTTTGTACTTTTAATTATTAACGGTTGTTAAATTTTGTCAAATGCTTTTTCCTCTGTATTTGTGGACATGATTATTTTTCTCCTTTATTCTGTCTGTGTGGTAGGTTACATTGATATTTGAATATTATCCCAACCTTGCCTGTCTAGCTTTCTTTTTATGTATTACTGGATTCAGTTTTCCAATATTTCATTAACAATCTTTACATCTATGTTCATTAGGGATAGTGGCCTCTGTTTTCTTTCCTGCAGTGTCCTTGTGTGGTTTTGATATCAGGCATGTGCTGGCCTCACAAAATGAGTTGAGAGTTGTTCGCTCCACCTCGATTTTCTGAAAAAGTTTGTTTGATGTTGGTGTTGCTTTTCCGTTCAGTGTTTTCTGACATTCACCAGTGATGCCATGTGACTGGGGTTTTCTTTTTGTGTGAGGATTTTAATAATGAGCTCAATTTATTTAGTAGTTATAGAATTATTCAGATTGTCCATTTCTTCTTGTGTTAGTTTTGGTAATTTGTGTCTTTCAAGGAGTGGGCTTTGTCCATTTCATGAAAGCTGTCGAGTGTGTTGTATAAAGTTGTGCTTTTCTCTGAATGGCTGTCGTGGTTCCACCCTTTCATTCCTCACACTGGTTTTCTGCATTTTCTTTGTTTCTTGTCTGTAATGGAGAGAGTGATAAAATCTGGAGCTGTGTCTGTTGGCTGGTCTGTGCCCTCCTTTCACACTGTTTATTTTTGCTCTATTTTGGGTTGTTATTGGGTGCATTCACGTTTAGGGTTGGCATGTCTTTTTGATGACTGACCCTTTTATGAAATGCACCTCTGCTGATTGGTAATATTCCTTGGATTAGTTTGATGTCGTCACTTAACTTTATGATCTGCATTTTCATATGTCATTTTCCACCCATCTCTGTTTTAACCTGTGTCTTTAAATAGGAAGTACATCTTTTACAAATATCGTATAATGGTGTCTTGCTTTTAAAAATACAGTCTGGAAATATCTGCTTTTCAGTTGGAATGTTGACGTCGTTATTGACACGGTTTTCCTCAGGTCTCCCGTGTTGCTGACACGGTTTTCCTCAGGTCTAATGTGATGCTGGTTTATCCACATGGTTTTCCTCAGGTCTAATGTGATGCTGGTTTATCCACATGGTTTTCCTCAGGTCTAATGTGATGCTGGTTTATCCACATGGTTTTCCTCAGGTCTCCCGTGTTGCTGGTTTATCCACATGGTTTTCCTCAGGTCTAATGTGATGCTGGTTTATCCACATGGTTTTCCTATGTCTCCCACGTTGCTCGTTTATCCACATGGTTTTCCTCAGGTCTAATGTGATGCTGGTTTATCCACATGGTTTTCCTCAGGTCTAATGTGATGCTGGTTTATCCACACGGTTTTCCTCAGGTCTCCCACGTTGCTCGTTTATCCACATGGTTTTCCTCAGGTCTAATGTGATGCTGGTTTATCCACATGGTTTTCCTCAGGTCTAATGTGATGCTGGTTTATCCACATGGTTTTCCTCAGGTCTAATGTGATGCTGGTTTATCCACATGGTTTTCCTCAGGTCTAATGTGATGCTGGTTTATCCACATGGTTTTCCTCAGGTCTAATGTGATGCTGGTTTATCCACATGGTTTTCCTCAGGTCTAATGTGATGCTGGTTTATCCACACGGTTTTCCTCAGGTCTCCCGTGTTGCTGGTTTATCCACATGGTTTTCCTCAGGTCTAATGTGATGCTGGTTTATCCACATGGTTTTCCTCAGGTCTAATGTGATGCTGGTTTATCCACATGGTTTTCCTCAGGTCTAATGTGATGCTGGTTTATCCACATGGTTTTCCTCAGGTCTAATGTGATGCTGGTTTATCCACATGGTTTTCCTCAGGTCTAATGTGATGCTGGTTTATCCACATGGTTTTCCTCAGGTCTCCCGCGTTGCTGGTTTTCTGTTTCCATCGTTGATTGGTGGCCATCAGTCTCCCACGTGAGAATACAGACTCCCGAGGGTGGGGACGTTGAGCTCTTTGCGGTGCTCCACAGGCAGATGTGGGAATACGTTCTGAGTTTGTGCCTGGTCTTAGGGCCGGCGGTTCCCAGGGCTGTGGCCCTGTTCGTCTGAAGGGAAAGGCCACACAGTCGGGGCTCTGAGGGTGTTGTGGGTGCTCCGAGTCCCTGTGGAGCCTGGCACGGTGAATCTGCTGCCCCCTAGCCTCACCTGCCCACGTTCTCGACCTTGACGCCACCTCCTCCTCTGCTAGTCTCCTGCTGAGCTTCCCCCGGGTCCTGGGAAGCCACTGTGGACCCTGCGGACCTCAGGCCCAGCTGGATGCGGGGCTTGTGGTTGACGTTTGCCCTTGATCACTGTCCTCCCGTGGTCCATGCCCTTTCAGGCCAGCTCTGCTCGTGGCTGATCAGAGACTGTGGGATGTGCCTAAAGGCAAGTCCAGGAAGAGTCTGTGACAGAGAAGGGCACCTTCTGTGGCCAGACAGGCTCCAATTCTGTGCCGTCCATGTGCTTCCCTCTGACCACTGGGTGGGGGCTGTACCCCTCTTCTCCTTTGGGGCCCCTTGACATTGGATGGGGTGGTGCTGGACTCAGGGAGGCCTCCTGGACAGTCTGCAGCAGCTATTCCCAGCAGAGCACAGGGAGAAGTGGAGCCACAATCAGCCATGGGGGCAGAGGGAGAGGTGACAGCTGTGCTTCTCATAGTTCAGCCACAGCAGAGGTGGACATGGACGGCACCATGTGTTCCTTGCCCTTAGTGCTGGGGTCATCTCTGTGACAGCCATGGCCTCTCAATCCCCCTCTCCTTGACTGTGCAGCAGACACCAGACACAGAATGCCAGCCAGGCCCTCAGGTGTTCCCCAAACCCCTGCCCAGACCTGCTCCACTGTGCACGTCGCAAACCGCTCCCCTCGATGGCCTCCTCTGTGCCGAGGAAGATGGGGGCATCAGGGAGGGATTCTGTCTTTCCAGAGGCCAGAGCCCTCCCGATGCATTCCTGCCTGGGAGCCTGGTCCTCATCACAATGCCCTCCTCCCAGTGAGTGTGTCCAGGACCCTCGCTGGTCGCACATTGAGGGGCATGGCTGCCCTTCTCCCAGTGAGTGCGTCCAGGACCCTGCCTGTGCTGGGCACATGGTGAGGGTGTGGCTGTCCTTCTCCCAGTGAGTGCATCCAGGACCCTGCCTGTGCTGGGCACACAGCGAGGGCGTGGCTGTCCTCCCAGTGAGTGCGTCCAGGACCCTGCCTGTGCTGGGCACACGGCGAGGGTGTGGCTGCCCTTCTCCCAGTGAGTGCATCCAGGACCCTGCCTGTGCTGGGCACACAGCGAGGGCGTGGCTGTCCTCCCAGTGAGTGCGTCCAGGACCCTGCCTGTGCTGGGCACACGGCGAGGGCGTGGCTGTCCTCCCAGTGAGTGCGTCCAGGACCCTGCCTGTGCTGGGCACACGGCGAGGGCGTGGCTGTCCTCCCAGTGAGTGCGTCCAGGACCCTGCCTGTGCTGGGCACACGGCGAGGGCATGGCTGCCCTTCTCCCAGTGAGTGCGTCCAGGACCCTGCCTGTGCTGGGCACACAGCGAGGGCGTGGCTGTCCTCCCAGTGAGTGCGTCCAGGACCCTGCCTGTGCTGGGCACATGGTGAGGGTGTGGCTGTCCTTCTCCCAGTGAGTGCATCCAGGACCCTGCCTGTGCTGGGCACACAGCGAGGGCGTGGCTGTCCTCCCAGTGAGTGCATCCAGGACCCTGCCTCTGCTGGGCACACGGCGAGGGCGTGGCTGTCCTCCCAGTGAGTGCGTCCAGGACCCTGCCTGTGCTGGGCACACAGCGAGGGCGTGGCTGTCCTCCCAGTGAGTGCGTCCAGGACCCTGCCTATGCTGGGCACACGGCGAGGGCATGGCTGCCCTTCTCCCAGTGAGTGCGTCCAGGACCCTGCCTGTGCTGGGCACACGGCGAGGGCATGGCTGCCCTTCTCCCAGTGAGTGCGTCCAGGACCCTGCCTGTGCTGGGCACACGGCGAGGGTGTGGCTATCCTCCCAGTGAGTGCGTACGGGACCCTGCCTGTGCTGGGCACACGGCGAGGGCGAGGGTGTGGCTGTCCTCCCAGTGAGTGCGTCCAGGACCCTGCCTCTGCTGGGCACACGGTGAGGGTGTGGCTGCCACTGGACCTTCACAGCCTGTTTGCTCTGCTCAGATTTCACAGAGCATGTGCCATTTTGAGTTTTACTTTTAACTTACCCGTGTTACAGTCATCCCCAAAGCCACCAACCAGCGTGTTGCTCTGTCCTGAAAAACAACATTTTGCTGGGGCTTCTTCTGGCAGCGCTCACAGAGCTGAGAAAGCAGAGAGGGCTGGTATGGTTCCCAGGGCCTGGGGCCTTGGCTGGCCTCCTGGCTGGGTCTTGGCCATCATGGCCCTGAGCTGCACATGCCTTTCCCTGCTGTGCCTGGTCACCAGATCCTTCTCTGCTGCCCCCGGGTTGGCTGCATGGGGTGGGGTCTGCCTTGGTGGTGGCCCTTTTGTGGGCAGGGAACACGATCTGCAGAAGGACAGGTGGAGGTGTGGGCACAGGTGCAGGTGGGCTCAGCTGAAGGGGGCACAGGTGCAGGTACACACAGGTACAGGTGGGTAGCTGACACCTGGCACTGCCCTCTTCATCAGCCATCAGAAAACTGCAGGAAACCACCCAGGAGCTGTCTCAAGAGGACTTTACTCCAGTTCCAGCACCCACTCTGGACACCTGGGGAAGCTGGTGAGGCTGGTTGGGTGCGTGGCGGGGACGGGTGCTGTGAGAGCCGGGGTGGGCGGCTGCGAAGCCTCTTGGGCATGGTGCGGGCTGGTGAGCACACCTCCGTCCTGCTCCGGGCATTTTCCGCACATCTGCTCTTCCCAAGTGTAGTGTGGCTGCTGAGCCTTACACAGTTTGGCACCTCCCGCCCAGCACTTGTCGCCCCACCCCCGGAGCGGCTGGGCTGCTGCCTGGCCAGCTGGTGGCTCTGCCTCCAGGCCGGGATCAGGGAGGCGCCTCCCTCTGAATGCCAGCATTCTGGTGGGTACGCTGCTCTGAGAGTGGCAGTAGGCAGCACTTGGAGAGTGGATCCCCATAAACAGGCTCTGGTCTGGGGAGCTCCCTTCCCCCCAGACCCCACCCTCCTAGCTGGACTGAAATCGCTATTGTCAGAGAATGTGCCCCACAGCCTCAGCACCAGCACCGTGTCTGATCTCCCAGTGGGGCTTCTCCCACGGGGAGCCAGCTTCTGTGGGTCCTGGAACCAAAGCAGAGGGGCCTGCAGGTGCAGGGGTCGGGGGAACCTGCCTTTTCATCCTGTGAGTAGCTACATGACCACCAGACCGGTCCCGGGGAATCGCCCTGTCCTCAGCGGCACTTTCCAATCAGGAGTCCTTTTCTGATAGGAAGATTTTTAACTTCCCAAGGCAGTATTTCCTGGGCTGGGCTTCGTGATCATACTGTTTGGGCTATGAAAGAATATTTTTTCCTTTAAAAAAAAGACAATCATATTAAGCTTGAAAGACGCTGGTCCGGGCCCACTAAGTGAGCAGGCAAAATGGGTTTCTTTTACCCAGCAGGAGCCGGCCTGGTAAGGTATGTCGGAACAGCTGGGGCACTGCTTTTTGTTGTGTTTAACTTTTGTTTTTCAATAAACAGAGAAGCCCAAAGAAAACAGAAATGAACCCATAGTCTCACACCCAGGTATAACCCCTATTGCCAACAAAAACAGTTCAAGAACAAGGTTCAAATGTGGACACAGTCCAGAGAAGCAGAAGGTGGGCCTGAAGGTCACTCTGTCTATGCACCTGTGTATATGTGTGCGTGTCTACAAGGATCACGTGTGTGTGTGTGTGTGTGTGTATTCAAAGATAGGGTCTTGCTCTGTTGTCCAGGCTGGGGGGCAGTGGTGTGATCATGGAGTGGAGTGGCGTAGGAAAGCAGTGGGGTGATTGCAGAGTATGGTGGGGTGATCACGGAGTAGAGACTTTGGCATGATCGCAGAGTGGAGTGGGGTGATTGCGGAGTGGTGTGATTGTGGAGTGGGGTGATGGCGGAGTGGCGTGGGGTGATCACAGAGTGCAGTGGTGCGATCATGACTCAGTGCAGCCTTGACCTCCTGGGCTCAAGCCATCCCCTGCCTCAGCCTCCCCATGTGCTGGGATTACAGGTGTGAGCCACTGCACCTGGCCACGTGTGTATGTCTTTACACACACGCACGCGCTTGTCACATGGAGTGAAGAGGAGTGTCGTGGGCAGAGTCCTTTGGACTCCTACAAAGACTTTACGTTGTCTCTTTGGGATATTTTCTGATCAGCAGGCCACCCCACCTCGTTTGTAACGTCTGCACGGGAGTCCATGTCACGGTGGTAAGGTGGTCACCTCACCCCGCCTGTTATGGACACGGGGTAACCAGGGCTTTCTGATCTTGCAGTTGAGTTGTGAATGTCACTGCACATCAGTCTTGATGAATTTTTATGGCTTGCTAACTGTGGAACTTGATAGTCGCAGTCATTATTGTGTTAAACTGGGTGCACCTGGACTATTAGTCACTGTTGCTAATTGCTTCTAGAAGGGCCAGGCTGCTTCCATGCCCCCTGTGTGGTATATGGGCAACTGGCACTGGCTGTACCCAAGACAAAGGGCATCTCCTGGCTATTTTGGCTGCATTGTAAAGTGGGACTGAAGCAGGGCTCTCAAACCTTTGTGCCGTGAATGGCCCTTGTGCCTTCTGCTCGTTTCCTGTTGAGCTGGTTTTCTCAATAATCTGTGTGGATTCATTGTAAGAAAATTAGCCCCTTGTTTGTCATATGTATTGGAAATGCCTTTTCTCAGTTTGTAGTATTTTGATTTTTTTAAACTGTGCTTATTGTTGTCTGTGTAGAAGCTTTGCATTTTAGTCGGGTTTCACCTATCTTCCTGGTCAAGAGCCCTTTCCCTGTAGCTTCTGCGGTTTGCATCTTCCTTGGAGAGGCCTCTCTTGCTGCGGGATTACAGATAAATTCACCAGTGCCTGTTTGTTTTTAAACTTGCAGAGGCATGGGGTGTGTGCGGGTCTTTGCTGGGTTTGGGTTTGTTCTGTCACTGGGCGTGAGGTAGGGATCCAGTGTCTTTAGGCGTGAGGTAGGGATCCAGTGTCTTGAGGTCTCTTTCCTGACCTCACAGGATGATGGTGGAACTGCTCTGAGAGCTGAGTCAGAGGGCAGAGTCTGCAGAGAGGGGTGTGAGCAACAGGTTCGCAGGGGGTCTTCATGGTAAGGGGTCTGTTCCTAACCGTCCTCTCAAGACCACCCCCACCTCTCCATGGAGGGAATTGGAGGAATTCCGAAGCCTTGCTTTGCCACTGCCATCAACTGGATGTTTATGTGGTTTTATCATGATCTGGGAGGTGAAGGAAGACCCTTCTCCCGGGTGAGCCAAGGTGCAGGCACAGAAACAGCCAATGATGGAGAGGTCGGGAGGGTGTGTTGGGCCCTGGGTGAGAAGCCAGGTGCCTGCTGCCTGAAGGCAGAGGTCTGGAAAGGAGTGTGTGTCCACGTGTATGTGTGCATGGGACTCAGAAGACACACCCTGCTCCCCACAATGCTTTGCCCCCGACCAGCTTGGGTCAAGGCTGAATAAGGTCTCCTAAAGGCTGCAGTTGCAAAGCAAGGTTCTGGATTCCTTCCCAATTTCCTCTGGGGCCATGGGCAGACAGGTGATCAGCCACTGCGCTCTCAGTGAGCCCTGCTCCCGCCCAGTGAGGCGGTGGGCATGGAAGTGTGGTGGGGGGCCAGGCTGGTTCTGGGCTCCTGAGAAGGAAACTGGTCAGTGGGTAAGAAGGGCGGCATGCCATGTTTCTGGAGGTTCAGGGCCCTGGTGTGGTCCTGGCCTCCCCAGCCTGGCCACCTCCCTGCACAAGCAGCGGCATGCTGGAGCCCAGTTCTGTGTCCATCTCTGTGCTGCGACTCAGGAAGCCCAGGTGCTTGTGTCCTCCCTGGCTTGCTCTCCAGTGGCTTTCGGGGAGGGCCCTGATTCCCTTTGGCCTCTCATCAGATGGTTTTTATCTCCTGGCCAAGACGTGCAACCAGAAACCACAGACTTATGCATCCACGGGAAGGCAGACTCCTGACCCGCTCAGCTCTGCTGACTTTTATTTTTGGAGACATAAAAGAGAACAGAGTCTTACGCTCTGTCTAGAAATAATGCCATTCCTTACTTCATTTCAGTTGGTCAAAAATAGGCACATCCCTTTCCCTGGGTGATAATCCAATCCCTTGAGCTGGAAGGAGGAATGGAGGAGGGGAGGCTGGGCTGGGAGGCACTGGCATGGAAGCATTCAGTGAGCCCAGGCAGGGCACAGCTCGGCCTCCAGCCCTGGGGGATCCATGACCTGTATCTGTCCAGGACTCTCAGGAACCGTGGGCCGCGCTGGGGTAATGGCAGAAACCTTGGGAGAAGACACATTGTACTTTTTTTTTTCTGAGAAGGGTCTTGCTCTTTCAGCAGGCTGGGCTGCAGTGGTGCAATCATACCTCACTGAAGCTTTGAGCTCCTGGGCTCAAGCAGTCCTCCCGCCCAGCTTCCCTCGAACTGGGACTATAGGTATGCACCATCATGCCCAGATCATTAAATTTTCTTTTTCTGGCAGAGATGGGGTTTTGCTATGTTGCCCAGGCTGGTCTCGAACTCCTGGCCGCAAGCAATCCTCGTGCCTTGGCCTCCTAAAGTGCTGGGATGAAAGGTGTGAGCTGCCCCTTTTGTGCTCTGAGCATAGCAGGTGGATGTGGGTGCTCCCAGCACCTGTGATGATGTCTTTCTTGGCATTTGCAGGTGCGCAGGACCACATGTAGACACCGTGTAGCTGCTCAGGTGCTGACCCTGACCCGGTTCCAGTGCCTGGTGCCAGGAGGCCCACGGGATGGCTGGCGTCTGAGGGTCGTGCGCCCAACGCAAGCTTATCCCAGACTTGGCCTGCGGCATCTCATCACTCCGCTGAAAGCTCGCGTTTCTCCACCTTCCCTTGAAAGTTGTTTTTCTGCTGCAGTCATGCTGTTTTCTGTTTAGCTGTGGGTCCAACTTCTGATTTGTGTGGACTGGAAAACAGCTGACCAAAAAGCTGGTTCAAAAGCTGGACCCCAGAATCACCTCCAGGCTCATCAGGAGGGAAGCCTCACGTGTGGGCCTGGCGTCGGGGCCAGTGGCCTGGTGGTGCAGCGGCTTTGGGAGCCCCCATCTCGCGGGCCTCTGCCATGACCGCTCCCCACACCGGGGCGGAAGGCAGCCACCACCTGGGGGGCTGAGGCTTCCTAGGCAGAGGGGGTTTTCCTGTGCAGTCTCCTCCCCCACATAGGCCCGGTGTCCGCTTTTCAGAAATGCTGGGCAGTGCGGAGAAGAGAGGGGTGGGGAGACCGTGGGCCGCTGAGAAGGTTTTGGTTGAAGGCTGTGGTTTCTCTCATGGAAAGAGACGTTTGAGGGGATTTCCCGGCAAGATAGAACCTGGGGCCCGAGAGAAGAAGGCGGGGAAGCCTGTGGGCCCAGGTCCTCATCCTGCACTTTGGCAGAGTGGGCCAGAAGTAAGAGTGGACCCGAGACTCCGAGGTGACTCTGGAGTAAAATCCTGGGGCGTCCTGGGCTCTTGTGTTGCTCGGATTCCAGGAAAGGGACCTGATTCTCCTCTTATGTCCATGGCATGACATCTAGATGTTTCCAAGGCCAGGATGGCTGCCGCAAGGGCAGGCGGAGGGGCAGATTCATCTCAGACCCCTGGACCCTCCATCTCTTTCTTGCACCTGCCAGCCTTGCTACTGTTGCCCACTCATTGTCTTCCCTGGGGGGCCCAGCACCCCCCCGTCGCCAGCTGCCCTGTGAGGCTATTTGTTTTCCCTGGGGGACCCAGCATCCCCCCGCCGCCAGCTGCCCTGTGAGGCTATTTGTCTTCCCTGGGGGACCCAGCACCCCTCTACCGCCAGCTGCCCTGTGAGGCTGCGTGTGAGTGGCCATGGGGCCTGGTCAGGCAGCACCGCCCAGAGATGTGGCAGGCACAGGGATGCTGGACATCCGGGCTGCTGTCAGAGCTGAGGCCAGACGTGCTGATGGGCCAGGTGGCAGCACCAGGGACAGTGCCTGCTGTCTGGGTCCCCTGGGCACTTCCAGGAGGAAGCAGGTTTCTCGGCGCAGGGGATGCTGTGAGCCACACCCGGGGTTCTTTTGCTGTGATGCTGGGCCCTCCTTCCAAAGCTGGGGCTGGTGCAGGTTTCTCGGTCCGTGTCCTGCCTGTCACCTTCTGCACTGTCCCTTGTCTGAAGCTGGGCGATCTCCAGGGAGTGGAAGAACAGGGTAGAATTAAGGCTCTCGCTGAAGGACAAGGGCTCCTGGGAGTGGCTCAGCCCTGCCACGTTGCTGGGGGAGGAGGTGCCTGCTGGCTGCCTGTGCATCGGAGTGGCAGGTGACTTGGAGGTGGAGGTGGCCACATGCCAAGGGGACATTAGACTGAGGTATGTCTTGGGGCCCTCCCAGGTCTGGTTCCTGTGGATTCTGAGGATTGTGCTCAGCCGAGTTTATCATGCAGACAGGCCCGTGCCTGAGGGACCAAGGCGGCCGGAGGACCTGATGTGTGTGGCTTCTGGTGGGGTGAGGCCCCATTAGAGTCCAGGTAAATGTCAGGCAGCAGTGCAGCCTCTGCAGGTGGGCACAAGGCTTTGTCAGTTAGTGCAAACTTCCCACAAAACCGGCCACCATGAGATTTGTCAATTTTCGTATATTTACTTCCCATCAAACACATAGGAAGATTTCTCGGTAAAGTCCAAAATAAAACCGTGCACTTACCTGAGGCAGAATTTAAAACAGCAGCCTCCCCTTCGCAGTGCGGCGCCGCTCCTGGGGTCCCACATTTGGTGCGGGACGGGCGTTTGATTCAGATGTCACGTTACCCTGGTGTGAGTCCCGAAACCAGGCTCAGCCGTTGGCCGCTCCCCAGGCCCCAGGACGGCAGGAGCCGCCCTCTCCGCCGAGTCCCAGTGTGGCCACATGTGGCCTGGGCAGGGTTTGCTGACCTGTCCTGTCCCGAGCAGCGGCCCTGCAGGCGTCTGCAGACTGATGCATTCTCCTCGTAGGTTGCTTTTCGAGCCCAAACCCCTGCGCCTCGGCTCGCTTCACCTCACTTCACCTCGCACACGTTTAGTCGGTGTGTGCATCTCCCACATCGTGCGGAGCTTACGGAAAAGAACAGAGCCCGGAGTCGCACCAGGAATCAGCCGGGAAGTCAGAAGCGCAGTTAGCTGCCCAGGCCCGGTCAGTATGGGGCTGGGGTCAGCACATGCAGAGTGGGCTCTTAACAATCTTTCACTGACCCACTCATTCATTCACTCACCATTCACTCAGCGTGCATTCATTCACTCATTCACTCACTTATTCACTCACCTACTCATTCATTCACTCACTCGAGTTCATTCATTCATTCACTCATTCACTCACCTACTCATTCATTCACTCACGTGCTCATTCATTCACTCATTTACTCACCTGGTTATTCACTCACCGTGCGTTCATTCACTCATTCACTCACCTCCTTCACTCATTCACTCATTCACTCACCTACTCATTCCTTCACTCACTCACGTGCTCATTCATTCATTCACTCATTTAGTCACCTGCTTATTTACTCACCGTGCATTCACTCATTCACTCACCTCCTTCACTCATTCACTGACCTACTCATTCACTCACTCACGTACTCATTCATTCACTCACCTGGTTATTCACTCCTGTGCGTTCGTTCACTCACCTCCACTCATTCACTGACCTACTCATTTATCCACTCACATGCTCATTCATTCATTCACTCATTTACTTACCTGGTTATTCACTCACCATGCGTTCGTTCACTCATTCACTCACCTACTCATTCACTCATTCATTCATTTACTCACTCGGTGCTTTTCCTTCTCCTTCAGTCCCTCAGTGACTCACTCATTCATACACTCAGCAGCAGGGCTTTGCTGAGACGGAGATTTGGAGGAGGTGCTGCAGGGGTATCTTCCTGAGCCCACAGACACCAGAGCCCGCTCAGAGGAGCTTCAGGGCTGAGCTGCTTCCTTTCTTGACCGGAGCTGCCCTCTTTGTGGGGTGCATAGAAAGCTGTATCAGATGTCCCATCAGCCTGTTGAAAGCAGTGGAAGGCTGAGTGGATAGGAACAGATTTGTGTGAAGCTGAGCAGATGTGTAGGGTGTTAACAACAGTAAATACGATGGGGGGGGCAAGGAAAGTGACGTAGGCAACTGCAGTCTTCACTGGGTTGAAATCTTGGTGAAGGTGACACAGAAGCAGGGATGTGTTGGGCCCAGGGTGCAAACGGTGGCTCCGGGCAGTGGGAGCCGCTGGGGCGCAGGCCCTGTGGTGGGCACACTCAGCAGGGCACTCAGAGCGTGCTGCGGAGTCAGCCACAGGGAGGGTGGAGGAGCCGAGGCCAGACAGGGGTCTGGAGCTGGGTCCCAAACAGCCTCCTGGCTGCCAGGAGGACATGAGCTATTACCCGAGAGAAATGAGAGTGTGGAGCCTTTGAGCAGAGCGGGCCATGACGTGTTTGTTTCAAAAGGATGACTCTTGCAGCTGTATTGGGAATAGATTCTAGGGCAGGGGTGGAGGCAGGGAGACCAGGCTGCTGCGGGAATCCAGGCACAAGTGGACGCTGGCCAGAAGCAGAGGAGGGGCGAGATGTGGTCAGAGGCTGCAAACACTGGAAGAGCCTGCAGATTTCCCGACAGACTGGGTCTGGGGTGTGAGACAGAGGACTCGGGCCAGAGCCAGGCTTCAGGCAGAGCAGCCACACGAGCTGTTGGTAACTGGGGCTGTGGCACCGGCGTGGGCTGGGGAGCTGGCTTTGGGTGCATTATATTTGGGTTTTAGGTTTCAGACATTCTATTACTTTGCTCGGGCTGTTCGTGGGTGGCATAAGCAACAGCTGTTTGTGCTCTCACAGATCTGGAGGCTGGAAGTCTGCGACCACGCGCCGGCAGGGGTGGGCCCCCGGGGCCTGGCTCATGGGCTGCGTCCTCATGTGGCCGTTCCTCTGTGGGTGTCTGCGTCCTGATCTTTTCTGTGAGGACACAGTCCAGTGGGATTGAGCCCACCCACTTGACCTCGTTTCACCTTAACCAACTCTTCGAGATCTCATCTCCATACACAGCCGTGTTTGGAGGCACGAGGGGTCAGGGCCTCAGCTTAGGACTTCAGGGGCACAGCAGAGCCCATGGCACCCCTGCCACTTTGGGGCATGGGCTTGTGTGCACACCTGGTCTGTCCTTTCCCCATTTCAGCTGAGCCGGAGAGAATCCGAGTGTGCGTTCAGGGCAGGCACCTTTCCTGCCAACATGTGCAAGCACACAGGTCAGGGCGTCCAGGCGCTGAGCAGTGGTGGTGTCGCTAGGGCAGCCCAGTGCTGCTTGGGAGGGGCACGGCTGTGGCTCTGAAAGCCACACTGCAGCCCCGTGGACTCTCTGAATGCCAACACCAACCCCGCTCTGCTGCCGGAGTCAGTCCTCCCACAGGCACTGGGGGAGGCCAGGGCTGAAGGGGCCACAGGGCCCAGCTCCACCTTTTGCCAGGTGAGACGAGGGTCTGGATGCTCCCAGGTGGATGTGTTGGGGGACAGCGTGGGGTTTGGCTCATAAGCCCATGTGTTGGGGGATAAGACCATCCTTGAGCGGTCAGCCCTGGCAGCCTTCCTGCCCTTGGGGTTAAATCAGCCCATCGGCAGCCAGCCCAGAGGCGCTGGCTCTTAGCAGAGCAGTGATGGTGATGGATGGCTGTGAACCTGCAGCTCACAGCCACATGCTTTCCCCAGTTTCTCCTGCAGCAGCTGGCAGGGGTGGAAGGCAGTCCCGAGCTCAGGGGAAGATCTGGTGTGGCCGGCAGAATCCAGGCTGCATCTCGTTCCTGCAGCTCAGAAATTGCTGTGATCGCAGCACATTTTCCGGGCTCTGGGCACCATGTGTCAGTCAGATGAGGTCAGGCGCATAATCAACTCACTTGAAGAGACCCTGTGCAGCACCCTGTGGCCACCACTGTGTGCACACACACACACACACAGAGACACACACAGACACATGCATGGAGTTGCACTCACAGGCACAGACACACAAAATGTGACACATGCATGCACACACATAGGCACAGAGCTGCACCTGCAGGGACATGCATGTGCGCACACACATGCATAGAGACACAAACACACAAAATGTGACACATGCATGCACACATAGGCACAGAGCTGCACCTGCAGGGACATGCAGACATACACACACACACACACACACACAGAGAGACACACAAACACACAGAATGTGACACATGCATGCACACACAGGCACAGAGCTGCACCTGCAGGGACATGCAGATACAGACACACACGCACACACATGTAGGATGTGATACATGCATGCACACACAGGCACATGCATGCACGCACACACACACACAGGATGTGACACATGCATGCACACACAGGCACAGAGCTGCACCTGCAGGGACATGCATGCACACGCTGGCACACCCACACAGACACATGCAGTACATGCATGTACATGCCGACATACATGCACAGAACTGCAGCTCCAGAAGCATCCACACACATGCATACAGGCACACAGGCCCACATGCACAGAGCTACACCCACAGACACAGGAACACATAGGTGTGATCTGAGGTATATGCCAGGCCTCCAGAATATAAGTGAGTTCTGGGCTGCTCAGACTTCTTGCATTTTGGCCAGGTTTCAGGGGACCCCAGGAGGAGACCTGCACCCTGCGCTGGGCACGCTGTTTCTGAAGGGGGCCTGGTCCACCCCTGCAGCTGGCCCACTGCCCAGACTGAGCCCAGGGCCCACGTGTTACAAGCTGGAGAAGCCATGTGGGGAGCAGGGCCTAGGCAGCCTGAGGACAGGCTGGAAGAGGCTGCTCCGGCTGCTGGCCCGGGTCTGGGTTTCCTCACTGCAGCGGGGTGGGTGGGGGCTGCTCGCCCAGTGACAGCCGAGCTCCCGTGCTCACGTGGTTGCCAGCATTGGAGCCACTGTTCCTCTGCGGCCTCGTCCTCACAGCCCTCCCAACCCTCCCCACCCTCAGCGTCTACGGTCACTCCATGCCTGAAGGCTGGCTAAGAAATCCTGTTGTTCTGACCTTGGGCTGCCCGGAGTCCTGCTTATATGATGCTCTCCTTGGAGACCCCCACCCCACCAGTGGAAGCCCCTCCGCTGCCCTCCTCCCCGAGAGCATTTCTGATCTCCTGCCATCCCAGGGAGCCAGCCTCCCTTGCCTCTTGTCCTCCCCCACTCCACACCCGGTTCCTTCCTCTCCTCCAGCCCTGGTTCATTCCTCCCCCAGGGCACGGGGTTGTCCTGGAGACAGACTGAGAGCTCTTTGGGGTGGCAGGCCATGTCACCTCAGGGAGCCTCAGTTCCCTGCTGTCCGAGGTAAAGTCCGTTTCCTGAAATTCAGATAAGATGCCCAAAACGCTCCTGCTGCAGAAGTCCCTGATCTAGACCATCTGCATATTTTTACTGAGGTCCGATTACATGAGTGGCACAGGTGTGAGTGTGCAGGTTGATGTTTTGACAAGTTCACACCTGCGTACCTAGGCCCCCATCGAGACAGAGGACTTTGCCCTCCGTCCGGAAGGTCCCTGGGCTCTGTTCCGGGCGTCCCCTTCCTCCTCCTGGAGACAAACCCTGGTGCAGTTTCCCACTGTGGGTCGGTCCAGCCCGCTCGAACTCACAGACGGAATCGCGTGACGTGCTCTTTCAAACCTGGCTTCCTTCCCTCAACGTAACGTGTTTGAGATTCATCCACGTGGCTACGGATCAGGAGTTTGTCCCTTTGAAAAAAATCCCCCGGTGGAATTCTGTCGTGTGGATATGACATAATTTCTTTCTCATTATCCTCTTGATGGACGTTGGGTTATTTCCAGTATTTGGCTGCTGTGAGTGAGGCTGCAAAGCGCATTCTTGGGCAGACTCGGTTTCATTCCTTTTGTGTAAATATCTAGGAACGGAGTTGCCGGGTGGCACAGCGAGTGTGTGTTTAACTAAAGTGTTTCCTGAGCTTCCCAAGCGGCCGTGCATGGCACCTCCTCACCCCAGCGTGCAGGTCACGGTGCCCGGCGTCCTTGCCAGGCCTCTTGGCCTCGCCCTGGTCGCTCTCACTGGCCGTTCTGGTGGGGACAGCGGGGGCCCCTATCGGGTTTTCCCTGTGTTTCATGGAGACTGAGGACAGCCGTCTCCTGTGCTCACTGGCCTTCGGGGCTCCTCCTCTGTAAAGTGTGTACCTGGGCCTCTTTCCCATCTTTGAAGGGTACCTGGTGCACGCCCTGGCTGCCTGCGACTGAATCCTGACCCAGAGCCTTCAGGAGGAAGGAAAGACACTGGCCCGAGGCGTGGAAACGGAGAGGCCTCCCAGGGCTGCACTGGGTTGATGGCCTGATGGCCTGATGAGGCTGACGGGCTAAGGGGCTGACAGGGCTGACGGGGCTGAGGGGGCTGACAGAGCTGAGGGGCTGACGGGCTGAGGGGGCTGAGGGGGCTGACGGAGCTGAGGGGCTGACGGGCTGAGGGGGCTGACGGAGCTGAGGGGCTGATGGGGCTAATGGGCCTGCTCTCCGTCTCCCAGCACCGTGTCCTCTCCTCACACTCAGGTGGGGCCCCAGAGTATAGTGAGGACCCCACAGGCTCCTCCAGGCCGTGTGTTGCCCCTGCAACCCCAATGGACACTTCTCCCTACTTCCAGAAGTCCAGGACTGGCTCTTCCTGGACACCCTTGCTATGAAGGGCCAGTCCCAGGCTGAGTGTGGCAGGGAGGAGCCAGGGCTGTCATCAGAGAAGATGCCCATGGAGCATTCCTGGGCAACTGCAGCACCACCTCACCACCCTTGGGGCCCCCCAGAGCCGCCTCACCACCCTTGGGGCCCCCCAGAGCCGCCTCACCACCCTTGTGGCCCCCCAGAGCCGCCTCACCACCCTTGTGGCCCCCCAGAGCCGCCTCACCACCCTTGTGGCCCCCAGAGCCGCCTCACCACCCTTGTGGCCCCCAGAGCCGCCTCACCACCCTTGTGGCCCCCAGAGCCGCCTCACCACCCTTGGGGCCCCCCAGAGCCGCCTCACCACCCTTGTGGCCCCCCAGAGCCGCCTCACCACCCTTGGGGCCCCCCAGAGCCGCCTCACCACCCTTGTGGCCCCCCAGAGCCGCCTCACCACCCTTGTGGCCCCCCAGAGCCGCCTCACCACCCTTGGGGCCCCCCAGAGCCGCCTCACCACCCTTGGGGCCCCCCAGAGCCGCCTCACCACCCTTGTGGCCCCCCAGAGCCGCCTCACCACCCTTGTGGCCCCCCAGAGCCGCCTCACCACCCTTGGGGCCCCCCAGAGCCGCCTCACCACCCTTGGGGCCCCCCAGAGCCGCCTCGCCACCCTCGGGGCCCCCCAGAGCCGCCTCGCCACCCTCGGGGTCCCCCAGAGCTGCCTCGCCACCCTCGGGGCCCCCAGAGCCGCCTCGCCACCCTTGGGGCTGCGTCTGCTGCTCGCACCTTCTAGTGTTGTGACGCCGCGGTGGGTCAGGAAGATGTGCTGCCTGAGCCCTCTGAAATCAGGCTGAGTATAAATAAAATACAAGTGTGGTAGATGAAGTTTGAACTTTTATGAATGTAACATGGTTTAACGTCTTTCCTAAGTCAGAGTCAGAACAAAGTGCTCTACTTATTCACGATCGTTTGCGTCTTCCATCAGAAAAACTGCCATGAACCACTGTCCCGCCTCCTACCGAGGAAAGTCGTGTTGAAAAAGAAGCCTCTGTGCTGTCTGCTGGGTCCCGCCTCGCTGGCTTTGGGGCAACAGTCAGGCCCTGTGGGGGTGTGCTCCGTGGGAGTCCCACCAGCTGTGGTTCTGGGAGGCCCCTTCCCTCCCTGCATCCGTGCCTCCCTGCTCAAGCCCCTTGGGATGGCGTCTGGCCTCTCAGCTCCCTGGTGGGACAGGGTCCTGGCCCGGGTCCCTCCTCCCCTTGAGGCCGTTCTTCCACTGAACCTTTGTTCCGTCAGGGCGTGCCAACAGTGCTGGCCGCGGCACAAAGCTCCGTCCCTGTCTCCCCAAGGCCCCGGCGCCCTGTGCATCCCGCCCACCTAAGGCCTACTCCCAGCTCGAGGGGTCCCTGTGGCTCAGCTCTGCCCTGACCACCGCCCCCACCACGTGATGCCATCCACACAGGGCTAATGACCAGGGTTTCCTCCAAGGCACTGTAGCTGGTGGTGGGTCACTTAAATAATTATTTGATTAATTGAAATGAAATTCATAGCACAAAAAAGTAACGCCTTTAGAGTGAACGGTCCTGTGGTGTTTAGTGCTCAGACAGTGTGGAGAATGTACTTTTCACACCACCTCTGTCTGATTCCGAGAGTTTCACCACTCCTGAGGGAGACCCCGTGCCTGCAGATTGCACCATCCCTCGCCACCGCTGCCCCAGCCCCTGGGAGCCACCACGCTGCCTCCCATCCCCGGGTTCATGGCACTGGGCATTTCACAGGGATGGAGTCATGCCGTGCGTGAACCCTTGTCTCTCTGGCTGCTTTTCACCTGGCACTGTTTCTGTCAGGGTGCTTCCAGCTGGGATCATGTGTCACTGCCTTGTGCTTTTTCTTTTTTATAATCTCAACACTTTTTTTATTATTTTTTGGGGGATGGAGTCTCATTCTGTTGTCCAGGCTAGAGTGTAATGGCACAGTCTCAGCTCATTGCAGCCTCTGCCTCCTGGCTTAAAGCGGTTCTCCTGCCTCAGCCTCCCAAGTAGCTGGGATGACAGGTGCCCACCACCACGCCCAGCGAATTTTTTCTGTTTCTTTGTAGAGATGGGGTTTCACCATATTGGCCAGATGGGTCTTGAACTCCTGATCTCAGGAGATCCGCCTGCCTTGGCCTCCCAAAGTGCTGGGATTACATGATCTCAAATTTTGGTTTAGATTCAAAGGCGCAGGTGTGTTCCTGGATGTATTTCGTGATGCTGAGGTTTGGGGTTTGATTGATCCTGTCCCCCAGGCACTGAGCATAGGACCCAGTGGTTAGTTTTTCAACCCTAGATGCCTCCTTCTCTCCCCCGCCTCATAGTCCCGGTGTCCATTGTCCCCATCTTTATGTCCACATGTGCCTCGTGGTATTGGGTTTACACATGAGGACATGTGGTGTTGGGTTTTCTGTTCCTGGATTAATTCGCTTAGGATTATGGCCTCCAGCCACATCCATGTTGCCACCAAGGCCGTGATCTCATTCTTTTTTACGATCGTGTGATATGCCACGGTGTAGAGGTACCACATTTTCTTTCTCCAGCCCACTGTGGATGGGCACCACGGTTGATTCATGTCATTGTGATTGTGTAAGTGCCGTGATGAACACGTGAATGCAGGTGTCTTTCTGTTTAGAATGATTTCTCTTCTTCTGGGTACGAACGCATAACGGGAGTGCTGCGTCAAATGGTAGTTCTGCAGTTTTTGGGAAATCTTCAAACTGCTTTCCACAGTGGCTGAACTAACTGACATCACACTAATGTGTGGAAGCACTCGTTCTCCTTTCTCTGTGGTCTTGCCAGCATCTGTTGTTTTGTGGCTTTTTATTTATTTATTTATTTTTGAGATGGAGTTTCGCTCTTGTTACCCAGGCTGGAGTGCAATGGCGCGATCTCGGCTCACCGCAATCTCCGCCTCCTGGGTTCAGGCAATTCTCCTGCCTCAGCCTCCTGAGTAGCTGGGATTACAGGCACGCGCCACCATGCCCAGCTAATTTTTATTTTTTTTTGTATTTTTAGGAGAGACGGGGTTTCACCATGTTGACCAGGATGGTCTCGATCTCTTGACCTCGTGATCCACCCACCTCAGCCTCCCACAGTGCTGGGGTTACAGGCGTGAGCCACCGCGCCCGGCCTCCCACAGTGCCGGGGTTACAGGCGTGAGCCACCGCGCCCGGCCTCCCACAGTGCCGGGGTTACAGGCGTGAGCCACCGCGCCCGGCCTCCCACAGTGCCGGGGTTACAGGCGTGAGCCACCGCGCCCGGCCTCCCACAGTGCCGGGGTTACAGGCGTGAGCCACCGCGCCCGGCCTCCCACAGTGCTGGGGTTACAGGCGTGAGCCACCGCGCCCGGCCTCCCACAGTGCTGGGGTTACAGGCGTGAGCCACCGCGCCCGGCCTCCCACAGTGCTGGGGTTACAGGCTTGAGCCACCGCGCCCGGCCTCCCACAGTGCTGGGGTTACAGGCGTGAGCCACCGCGCCCGGCCTCCCACAGTGCTGGGGTTACAGGCGTGAGCCACCGCGCCCGGCCTCCCACAGTGTTGGGGTTACAGGCGTGAGCCACCGCGCCCGGCCTCCCACAGTGCTGGGGTTACAGGCGTGAGCCACCGCGCCCGGCCTCCCACAGTGCTGGGGTTACAGGCGTGAGCCACCGCGTCCGGCCTGTTTTGTGGCTTGTTAACAGTTGTCACTGTGACTGGCATGAGATGGTGTCTGGTTGTGGCTTTGACTTGCGTTTCTCTGCTGGTGTAGGGAGCATGTGTTTTTATGTTTTTGGCATTTGGGCGTCTGCTGTGGAAAGTGTCTGTTCATCTATCTTACCCGTTTTTTAATGGGTTTGTCTGTTCTTTGCTTGTTCAGTTGTTTAAGTTTTTATAGATTCTGGGTAGTAGAACCTTGTTGGATGTGTAGTTGCTGAATATTTTCTCCCTGTCTGAAGGTTGTCAGTTTACTCTGTTGATGGCTTCTCTTGCTGTCCAGAAGCTTTTTAGCTTCATTAGGCTCCAGTTGTCACCTTTTTGTTTTTATGGCAATTGCTTTTGAGGACTTAGTCATAAATTGTTTTTGAGGCTGATGTTGAGATGGGTGTTTCTGAGCTTTTCTTCTAGGATTTTTATAGTTTGAGATCTTACATTTATGTCTTTAATCTGTCTAGAGTTAATTTTTATATATGGTGAGAGGTAGAAGTCCAGCTTCATTCTTCTGCATGTGGCTCACCAGCTCTCCCAGCACTGTTTATTGAATGGGGAGTCTTTTCCCCATTGCTTGATTTTGTCAGCTTTGTCGAAGATCAGATGGTTGTAGGTGTGCAAACTTAATTCTGGGTTCTCTATTCTGCTCCATTGGTCTACGTGTCTGTTTTTGTACCAGTGCCGTGCTGTTTTGGTTACTGTGGCCCTGTAGTATAGTTTGAAGTCCGGTAATTGATATCCCCAGCTTTGTTCTGTTCTTGAAATAGCTCTGGTTATTTGAGTCCATTTTTTGCTCCATGTGAATTTTAGGATAGTTTTTCCTATTTCTGTGAAAAATTACTGTGGAGTTTGATAGGAATAGCATTGAATTTGTAGATTGCTTTGGACAGTATAGCCATTTTAACAATTCTGATTCTGCCAATCTGAGCATGGGAGGTGTTTCCATTTGTTTGTGTCTTCTCTGAGTTATTTTATGTTTTTGAGA
The DNA here is from genome assembly GCF_049354715.1 of Callithrix jacchus. Classification (NCBI taxonomy): domain Eukaryota; kingdom Metazoa; phylum Chordata; class Mammalia; order Primates; family Cebidae; genus Callithrix; species Callithrix jacchus. Next base: position 125,568,085 of record NC_133513.1, on the reverse strand, counting down.
TAGAGTATCTCAGAGTATCTCTCTGTTGCCCTGGCTGGAGTGCAGTGGCACGATTGTGGCTCACTGCAACTTCCACCTGCCAGGTTCAAGCAATTCTCATGCCTCAGCCTCCTGAGTAGCTGGGATTACTGATGCACACCACCACGCGTGGCTAATTTTCTGTATTTTGATAGATACAGGTTTTACCATGTTGTCTAGGCTGGTCTCAAACTCCTGGTGTCAGGTGAGCTGCCCACCTCGGCCTCCCAGAGTGCCGGGATGACAGGTGTGAGCCACGTGCCTGGCCCGGTTTCTTTCCCTGGTGGAGCTCTTTCATCTCCTTGGTTAGAGGCATTCCTGGATATTTTATTTTATTTTTTTTGGCCATTATAAGTGGGATTGTGTTCTTGATTTGATTCTCAGCTTGAATGTCATTGGTGTATAAAAATGCTGCAGATGGTTGTATATTGCTTGTGCATCCTGAAGCTTCGCTGAGGTTGTCAGTTCCAGGAGCCTCTGTGGGAGTCTTCGGGGTTTTCTAGGCACAGAATCCCATCATCTACGAGGAGAGGTGGTCTGGCCTCCTCTTTGCCCATTTGGATTCCTTGGTTTCTTTCTCCTGCCCGACGGTGCTGGCTGGGACCTCTGCCCTGTGCCTCTGATGGCCCCTGTGCATGTTTCCTGGGGTGGCTGCGTCACATCAGGTTTACCCGCTCGTGCGCCGACTGTGCTGGGGTTGCTGGCACTTTGTGGCTGCCTTGTGGGTCATGTTCCACGTGGCCTGCCTCGCATGAGGAGCCCCACCATGGCACCGAGGTCGCTCCACAGGCTTCCACAGGCCGTCTGCCCATGGTTGGGATCTGTGCCTCTGTGGGCCTGGCCCTGTGTGCGGGCCACATGAATTTCCTCGAGGGAGGCAGGCTTGTGAGTGACTTCTCCATGTGTGTGTATAGATTTCTTGTCCGCTCCCGTGGACCCTGCTGCCACGGAGCTGGGACACTGCCAAGAAGCCCCCACTGTGCGCTTTCCCCAGCAGGCAGGAGTTTGTGGCTGTTGCTTTCAGGGTGTTGAAAACATCGATGACAGGTGGATCGTGCCTGAGTGACACCTGCTCCATTTTACCTGTGCTCGCAGTTCGTGAGGAGGCTGTGGGGTCTCCTGGGACATGCTTGCAGGAGTTCAGAGTCTCCTGCAGGCGCCTGGCGGCTCCTAGTGTCCGTGTCCACACAAGGATGCCAAGCTGGCTCGACATGGGGGGGCCGGGGCTGCTTGGTTCTCCCCAAGTCTCTGCCCGCTGGTAATTGACGGTGTGGCCGTGGGTCGGGGGCTGTCTGTCCTTTCACTGGAAGACCTGGTGTGGATGCGCAGGGTTGAGGAGCATGGGCAGCTCCCTCTGAAGACCTGCTCCTTCCTATCTGGTCCTCCTGACTAGAGCCTGCTGTGCAGAGGTGTCCACATTCCAGTCCCGTCTGGAACCCCGCTGTGGGGATGCGTGACTCTGCCAGGAGATGGAAGAGGAGGAGGAGCCTCATTCCTTCCCAGGGAGATTCTCAGCCACCTGGCAACCCCTCGACTTCCTCTTGGGGAAGCAGCGACTGTCACCAAGGCCTAAACTTGTAGTCCCTGAGTCCTGCACGAGGTGGGGACACCTGTCTGACAGCTTCCCCCCAGCTCCAGGGGCTGCACTAGGGGAGGCAGAGCTCTGTGGGCCAGGGTAATACTCCTGCCTGCTAAACTGGACATCCTTAACCCCCATCTACACGGAGACAGAGACCTTCATGTCGTGGAAGAGGCCATGCCCTCAAGGCCCTCGAAGCCCCTCCTTGGCACTGTGGTGTCTGGGGGTCCTCGTCCAGCCCTGCGGTGTGTGAGCCCATGGCCTGGTTCTACTCAGGATGGGTAGTGGGAATACATGTCAGTCCAGAAGCAGCAAGAAGCTTCTTTCCAGGGCCTGCCTGGACCTCACAGCGTCAGCATGGATGGTGGTCAGTACCCAGGGTGCCAGCTGCCCGGAGGACCAGCCCTGAGCCCCCCTGCCCTGTTCCTGCTGGGTGGGCTGGGAGGAATTCCAGAGGAAGGCCTGTGTGCTGGCCCAGCTACCCAGGAGAACACGTAGGTTCAGTTCTGAGGATGACATGGGCCCCCCTTGTCCTTCACATAGAGCCCTGGATAGGCCCCGGGGCTGATGGTTGGGTGGGGCCAGGGCCGTGCTTTCCCTTTTAGGAACAGGAGGCTGTGAGGAATGTCTCGAGTGCTAGTGACGGTTTTGGGAAAGGTGCTTTCCACTCTACGAAGTGCTAATGTGTGTGAAAATCTTGGAGCAAAACTCCCGCTGTGCCCGGCAGACAGCAGCTCAGCCTTGGCAGCTCGGCCCTTCCACCTGTAACTGCTGATCCAGGAGAGGTGGCTGCCCCCTCTCTAGGTCAGGTCAGGGCTGAGGTCCTGGGTCTGGATCACTGGTGTTGCTCCTGGGAGGTCCTGGGGGCCCACCTAGCTGGCACCCATCAGCACACATGCGTGTGATGGGTTAACAAGGAGAGGGACAGTGAGGGCACTCGGGATACGGAGCCATTTGTCCTGACCGATTTCCCAGGGCAGGTGGAGTCTGTGCACTGAGGGGTGCCTCACTGCCTTCACAGCACGTGCCAGGGCCTGCGGCTTTCAGGGTCTGCTGGGCTGCGGCCTCCTTTGGGCCTCAGGCAGGCTGCACAGTGGTGAGGCCTTCTCACGCGGCTCTGCTGGCCACAGTGGAGGCTCGAGAGTCCTGGGTCACACGTACAGCTGCAGCCCCAGCCCAGGGCAGCTGATGGGTCCCCTGGGGGGTGTTCGTTCTGCGGCCTGCTCCTGGTGTCTGCAGAGGGGCCTGGTGGATGGTGGGGTGGGGAGAGGAGTGTGGGGGTGTCAGGCCTGGGCTTGCCGTCATTGGCTCACAGTGCCAGAGAGAGGGGAGGGCAGGAGGCCGGCAGCAGGGGGTGGGCACCAGGTGGGATGGGCGGGGTGATGTGGTTTTCTGTGCCAGAACAGGACAGCATCCTGCCACCCCCTCCTTTCCAGCTCCGCCCTGCCCCTCCCGTTGCTTTGGGGGGTGCTGCTCCCTTTGTCCACTGAGTCACTCCTCCTCCAGCCCCGCCTGGGCTCTGCCCACTCTCTGGGAGCTCTCAGGGACCATTGTCTCCTGGCCTGGGGGCCTGTGGCTGCCAGGAGTCACCTCTTCCTAGGAGCCCCTCCATCTCCCTCTGTGAGAGATGGCGGCATGGGCTTGGGGGCGCTGACGAGTGTCCCCCAGGGGCTGCAGATGGAGAATCAAAGGACAGATGGGTGACAGGACTTTTCCCAGCCTTGGCCAAGCCACACGTCTCCCCACCGCCTGCTGGCCTCTGAACACACTGGCCCTGGGTCTTTTAGGGGACTTCCTGTATCCATAGGACTCATCCCCCTGAGGATCCAGCCTCATGGGCAGCCCCCAGCAGGCCCCACAGTGTGCCCCAAGTGTGGCATGGTACAGCTGCGCCCCAGGACACAGGACCCTGCCGTGCCGTGCCCCATCCGTCTGCTCCTGGGCCAGGGCTCCCTGCTGGGCAGACCTGCTTCCATCCCCAGCCTCCGGAGCAGGAGCACCCCAGGGAGGGCAGGTATTGCTGTTGCAGACAAGGGGGGTCCGGTGCGCGCTGCTCTTCCCCTTCCTGCGCTCTGCACCCTTGCCCGACGCTTGCCCAGGTGGGTCCCTGGCTGTGCCCTGAGTCAGCTGCAAGGCTCCTATCTGCTGGGGCTCCCTGCACTGCTGTGGAAGGAGGGGAGCTCAAAGGATGGGGTTGGGGTTGGGATGGCTCCCAGTGAAGAGAACTCCCCGAGGCCTGGAGGTTGGGGAGGCCTGAGCAGGGTGGAGGTGGCCTCGGCCCCCTGCAGTGGCAGCGGCTGCGGTGGCTTTGGGGTGGTGGCATCAGGGCAGAGACCACCCTTCCATTTTCCGGCTGGGCTCAGCTTCCCATCTGCACCTCCGGGCCCCTGTCAGGCCCCTGCAAGCCTCTGGCACTGGTGGCCTGGCCCTGCCCCGGGCTGCAGAGACCAGAGCCAGCCTTGCAGGGCTGCTCCTGCCTCCAGCCCTCTGCTGCTTGCAGTCCTGGCCCCCATAGGCTGAACCTGCGGCAGTGGGACCCCCTCCACCTCTGGACTCTGGATGGGCCTCTAGGCTTCTCGGGGAGGGGTTGGGGACCTGAACTGGAAGTGCCCCTCAGGTCCCGTCCCTCCCAGATTGGAAATCTCATGGTTGTGCATAGCGGGACAGCTCCTGGGAGAAGATTCACCGAGACGGGGGGTGTGGGCACCTCCCTGCTGGCTGGGAGCCTGCTCTCTCCTGAGCACCCCATTCCAGGAGCCAGTAGAGGCCCAAAGTTGAGGGTGACTGAGCCAGCCCAGGAAGCACGACCCAGGGCACCACAGGATGCCCTCTCCACAGCGGTGCAGGTCCAGTGTGTGCTGCCGGCCCCACCAGGGCCTGAGGGCTTGTGGAGCTGTGTGTGGGGAAGGGACGGGCAGGGACAGGCACCTGGGCTCCCCTCATCTGGTGCTGCTGCTGCTGTGACCAGCGCCCTCCCCGCCAGGCTGGGTACACCTGCCTCAGAGCTTAGGACTCAGGAAGTTCGTAAGTCCCACTCTGAGTCAGGACCGTGCCCATCGCAGCTCCGGGATCCTGGGTGCAGGTCCCAGTGTTTCTACCTCTGGACAGGCAGCCCCAGGGGCAGGCTCCTCAGCTGCAGCCTTGGGGTGCTGGGCTCTGGGCAGGGGTGGGTGGGGCCAGGTCTCGGACAACAGGACCCCTCTGGGCAGCCCGGGGAAGGTGCCGCTGCCCACCACTCCAGTGGTGGGGGAGCCAGAGGAGCACCAGTCCCGGCTGCCGGGGGCAACTCCCTGCGGTCCAAGGCACCCCCTCAGGCCCTGGAGTGGCTGAGCCTCGGCTGCCCGGAGGTGCCTTATTGATCGGGAGATTGCCCTAATCACTGATTTAGGCCAGTTCCCCATGTTGTCTGAGGATGGCACGCAATTCCAGACAGTTTCAGGCCAGACAGGACCAGGATCCACAGTGCTGGCCCGGGAAGCTGTCACCAAACGCATTCTGTGTGTGGAGGCTGTCACTGTAATTAGTGACAGGAGGGAGATGGCAGGAACGCTGCCCCCAACAGGGTCCTGCAGGGGTGTAGGTGCCAGGACCCTGCGCCCTGGGTTTGTACCAGCGCAGGAAAAGCCAGGATTGTTTTGGCACCCAGGACTCCATAGGCCTCAGCTCTGGGCTGGTGCCACATCCTGGCTGTGTCTATTTCACAAGAAAAGACAGGGTGAGGGCATTGCTGCCAAGACAGAGCCCAGGGCACAGGGTATGTTCCCAGAGTAAGTTGGCTCCTGAGGTTGGAAGGGCAGTGGTGCTGGCTGAGGACACAGCCCTGTCCTGGAGCTGTCTAGGGATGCCGGCTGCCTGGGCAAGTCTGAGCTGGACACCAGGGCTCCAGGGTGGGCAGAGGCTGCAGGCTGCTGGTCATGGGGTCTGCCCCTGGGTGAGGGGATAGTGGAGACGGGGAAGGTGACTGGCTGGTCCCTCTGAGATGTGTTAGCAGCACATGTAATGCTGGGCCATGGCACCGGCACCCAGGTATGACCTTGAGGCTCCAGGACCCCTCTGGACTGAGGAGTCCAGGGTCAGAGGCCAGCATTGGCCTTGCATGCCCTCTCCTGACCTCTGACCTTCCTGCCCCAGTGTTTTAAGGCATCCTCAGTGGTTCAGGAAACCAGTCGGGGCCCAGCGAGGGGTGAGGGACTGGCTTTCCCAGGTGCCGTGGCTGGACGCTTCTGCTCCCAGTTCCCGCTGAAATTCAGGAGCCTCCCCAGCCCTGCCCAGCAGCTCCCAGGCCTGGCTCCAGCCCTCATCTGTCTTGGCCCTGTCTTTAGCAGCCCTGCCCGTCAGCCTGGTGGGTCTTTTCCCCACAGGCAGCGGTGGGAGAGTAAGGGGTCTGTGAGGTGATGTCTGGTGACTCCTGGCAGGTTCCTGTTTACCCGGTGAACCAGGGCGCCCGAGGGGTGGAGTGGGGGGCACCCATTGTCGGCCCAGTGTTTCCCAAGGCAGGAGCCCCGTGTGGGCCAGACATCCGCAGAGGCGGCACAGGCTCTGCAGGGCCAGCGTCTCTGAGTCCTGTGGGACAATTTTCCTCATACCAAGCACTTCCTGGGTCATAGGAGACAAGATGGCATTTATTCAACTTCTGCGTGCATTTCAACCACGTGTGACATTTGATCTCTGTGATGGCTCTCCTAGTAAGGCCAACTTTGATTGCAGTCCTCCCATGGGTGAAAGGAGAGGTCCAAGCCTCTCCTAGATGAGCGGGTGGGGTGGGCCATGAAGGGAAGCGTCCCAGGCCTGGGACACGCCTGCAGCTGTGGGCAGCTCACCTTGCATGTGGCAGCTCTGAAACTGCCCAGCACCCACTTCCTGGGCCTCCAGAGGCACCAGGAGGGGAACTGAGGCATCGAAAGAGGACGTGGGGTATTGGGAGGGGACCTGGAGCATTGAGAGGGTGCCTGAGGCATCGGGAGGGGACCTGGGGTGTCCGGAGGGGACTTGGGGTGTTGGGAGAGGAACTGGGGTGTAGAGAGGGGACCTGGCACATCAGGAGCAGAGCTGCCCCTCCAGGTCTAGGGGCAGGCTTCGTGGGGGGCACACTTGTGCCGGGGTGACAGCGCTGACTCCCGGCTCCCTGCAGCAGCCTGGTTTTACTCGCCTGGGCCAGTCTTCTTTTGCTGTCCTCAATGGGGGCATTTTCTTACCAGTTTTGATAAAGCCCTGGCTTATGAAAAAACTCGGTTTTAACCCTAACCCTGCTGGGTTTCCCTAAGATGGTTCGTTATTGGAAGGGTTCCTTCTACACCCACCACAGGCCAGGCTCTGGCTGAGCGCTAGACGCAGAGGCGGGTCCCTGCGGGGCGGAAGGAAGGTTCTAGCCAGGCACGCGGGAGGGAGAAAAGTGTCAAAATACCAGCTGATGCTTTCGCCTTGGACTTGCCGGTCGCTGTGCCAGAGGAGACATCTAGGCCGTCTCTCGCCCTCAGCCGGTGATTGGCCTTAGATGTGCTGTGGAGGGGCGGCTTCCTCGGCCCCCTCCAGCTGCCTTTCGCCCGGTTCCCAGGCCCAGCAGGTCCTTCGAGGATGGGCCACCGGTGCCGGCAAACCGGAAACCAGACACAGTCGCTGCTGCAGTGCTGAGCGCTTTCTGGAAAAGCTCCTTGCCTTTTCTTTGGCTGTTCTGTTGTTCCTGTAAGCCTGGAGGTGGTGGAGAAACTCAGAGCAATCAGATGCTGCCTCAGGGAAGACGGGCGTCCATGCCGTCTGGGCGCTGGGCTTAGATAGTCTGGAGAGAAACTGTCTCCAGTCGTAGGGCCGGGTTCGGGGATGAGACCCCAGCCAGCAGCCCTTGGGGAGGACCGGAGTGGCTGCTGGACACCTTGGGAGGCGTCGGAGACTGGTGTTCATTTCCCAGCTCACCGTGTGGACGCAGAATCAAGAGTGAGCCTGGGAGGAGGCGGCCCTGCGCTTGGGTCTCTCTGCGGGATCAGATGATGATTCTCACAGGACTGCTCTCCGCTGCCAACGCCAAAATGTAAAAGCCTTCCCTGAAGAATGAATATTTACAGACCCTTGATGCGAATGCATTTGCTGTACTGGGAAGACTGTGGCGCTCTGGCCAAGCTGACCGTGAGGGAAGGTGCCGCTGGGCCTGGAGCTCCCGGCTGCTGTGTCCCACGCCATCCGGCACACACAAGTGCAGAGGTGCTTCCTCCACGGGGACGCGCTCTGGTTCCTGGGGAGGAGCCCCGACTGTGGGATGGGCCTGTGGGGAGCGGCGTTTGCTCCTCCTTTCCCTTGTGTCCTAATTTGAGAGGTGGGCAGCACTGGCAGGGGACATGCCGATAGCGTCATGCGGCATAAATGACGCTGAGGAGCCGGACAGACCAGTCTTGGCCTCGTAATCATGACCCATGCCCACGTCTTTGCCCAAATGTCCCCTTCAGAACTGCCTCCAGATGGCCTTGTAGGATGGCGTCCCCTCCCCCTTTCCCGCTGGTTCCCTCCCTAGCACCGGCGCTGCCCCACTGGTTTGCTAAGTTAAGAGTTCACTCCAGCAGGGCTCCTCCCTCCTTCCCAGGTCTGGACTGGGCCTGGCCAGAGGTTTATGCAGTGACCTCTGACCTTGGCTGGTTAGCAGGGCCCCCACCTTCCTAATGGTCCTTGTCCAGAGCCTTCTGGTCAGACAGTGCCAAGGTCCAGCCCTGAGTGGCCCAGCAGGACGAGATCTGGATGGGGATGCAGCGGGTGGGGAAGCCTAGGTTGGAGGCCCCAGGATGTGTAGGGCGTAGACCTGTGTGTGGTGGGTAATCAGGGTGGGGAGTCGTTTGCATTCAGGGCCAGCCCCTAGAAGCCAGGGTGGATCTGAGGTGGGTGCCCATCACCCTCTTGGGCTATTCCCCCAAGCCTTGGGGGCTGAGTGTAGGCTGAGGTGGGGTAAAGAGATGGTGCCGGGGCTGCTATTCCTCCTCCCAAGGCCGCGGTGCTCCTTGGCTGTTCACAATAAGCTCTGTGTATAGAGAGGGGGTGTAGAGGGAGGGGGTATAGAGGGAGGGTGTGTAGAGGGAAGGGGTGTAGAGGGAGGGGGTGTAGAGGGAGGGGGTGTAGAGGGAGGGGGTGTATAGGGAAGGGGTGTAGAGGGAAGGGGTGTAGAGGGAGGGGGTGTAGAGGGGAGGTATATAGGGAAGGGGTGTAGAGGGAGGTGTATAGGGAAGGGGTGTAGAGGGAGGGGCTGTATAGGGAAGGGGTGTAGAGGGAGGGGGTGTATAGGGAAGGGGTGTATAGGGGGTGTAGAGGGGAGGTATATAGGGAAGGGGAGTAGAGGGAGGGTGTGTATAGGGAAGGGGTGTAGAGGGAGGGGGTGTAGAGGGAGGAGGTGTAGAGGGAGGGTGTGTATAGGGAAGGGGTGCAGAGGGAGGGGGTGTAGAGGGAAGGGGTGTAGAGGGAAGGGTTGTAGAGGGAGGGGGTGTAGAGGGAGGAGGTGTATAGGGAGGGGGTGTAGAGGGAAGGGGTGCAGAGGGAGGGGGTGTAGAGGGAGGGGGTGTAGAGGGAAGGGGTGTAGAGGGAAGGGGTGTAGAGGGAGGGGGTGTAGAGGGAGGGGGTGTAGAGGGAAGGGGTGTAGAGGGAGGAGGGTGTAGAGGGAGGAGGTGTAGAGGGAGGGTGTGTAGAGGGAGGAGGTGTAGAGGGAGGAGGGTGTAGAGGGAAGGGGTGTAGAGGGAAGGGGTGTAGAGGGAGGCGGTGTAGAGGGAGGGGGTGTAGAGGGAAGGGGTGTATAGGGAGGGGGTGTAGAGGGAGGGGGTGTAGAGGGAGGGGGTGTAGAGGGAAGGGGTGTAGAGGGAAGGGGTGTAGAGGGAGGAGGTGTAGAGGGAGGGGGTGTAGAGGGAAGGGGTGTATAGGGAGGGGGTGTAGAGGGAGGGGGTGTAGAGGGAAGGGGTGTAGAGGGAGGGGGTGTATAGGGAAGGGGTGTAGAGGGAGGGGGTGTAGAGAGAGGGGGTGTAGAGGGAGGGGGTGTAGAGGGAAGGGGTGTAGAGGGAGGGTGTGTAGAGGGAGGAGGTGTAGAGGGAGGAGGTGTAGAGGGAGGAGGGTGTAGAGGGAAGGGGTGTAGAGGGAAGGGGTGTAGAGGGAAGGGGTGTAGAGGGAGGGTGTGTAGAGGGAGGAGGTGTAGAGGGAAGGGGTGTAGAGGGAGGCGGTGTAGAGGGAGGCGGTGTAGAGGGAGGCGGTGTAGAGGGAGGGGGTGTAGAGGGAGGAGGTGTAGAGGGAGGAGGTGTAGAGGGAGGAGGGTGTAGAGGGAGGGGGTGTAGAGGGAGGGGGTGTAGAGGGAGGGGGTGTAGAGGGAGGGGGTGTATAGCGAAGGGGTGTAGAGGGAGGGGGTGTAGAGGGAGGAGGTGTATAGGGAAGGGGTGTAGAGGGAAGGGGTGTAGAGGGAGGAGGTGTAGAGGGAGGGGGTGTATAGGGAAGGGGTGTAGAGGGAGGGGGTGTAGAGGGAGGGGGTGTAGAGGGAGGGGGTATATAGGGAAGGGGTGTATAAGGAGGGGGTGTAGAGGGAGGGGGTGTAGAGGGAGGGGGTGTAGAGGGAAGGGGTGTAGAGGGAGGGGGTGTATAGGGAAGGGGTGTATAGGGAGGGGGTGTGGAGGGAGGGGGTGTGGAGGGAGGGGGTGTGGAGGGAAGGGGTGTGGAGGGAGGGGGTGTAGAGGGAGGGGGTGCAGAGGGAGGGGGTGCAGAGGGAGGAGGTGTAGAGGGAGGAGGTGTAGAGGGAGGGTGTGTAGAGGGAGGAGGTGTAGAGGGAAGGGGTGTAGAGGGAAGGGGTGTAGAGGGAAGGGGTGTAGAGGGAGGCGGTGTAGAGGGAGGGGGTGTAGAGGGAGGAGGTGTAGAGGGAAGGGGTGTAGAGGGAGGGGGTGTAGAGGGAGGGGGTGTAGAGGGAGGGGGTGTAGAGGGAGGGGGTGTAGAGGGAAGGGGTGTAGAGGGAAGGGGTGTATAGGGAGGGGGTGTATAGGGAGGGGGTGTAGAGGGAAGGGGTGTAGAGGGAAGGGGTGTAGAGGGAGGGGGTGTAGAGGGAGGGGGTGTAGAGGGAGGGGGTGTAGAGGGAGGGGGTGTAGAGGGAGGGGGTGTAGAGGGAGGGGGTGTAGAGGGAGGGGGTGTAGAGGGAGGGTGTGTAGAGGGAGGGTGTGTAGAGGGAGGGTGTGTAGAGGGAGGAGGTGTAGAGGGAAGGGGTGTAGAGGGAGGCGGTGTAGAGGGAGGGGGTGTAGAGGGAGGCGGTGTAGAGGGAGGGGGTGTAGAGGGAGGGGGTGTAGAGGGAGGAGGTGTAGAGGGAGGAGGGTGTAGAGGGAGGGGATGTAGAGGGAGGAGGTGTAGAGGGAGGAGGGTGTAGAGGGAAGGGGTGTAGAGGGAGGGGGTGTAGAGGGAGGGGGTGTATAGGGAAGGGGTGTATAGGGAAGGGGTGTATAGGGAGGGTGTGTATAGGGAAGGGGTCACACCCACTTTCCTCTGAGGCCCAGATTGAGTGACGTGACCCCAACCTTTGCACACCCACTCCTTCTGGGAACCTATCCTGCCCCCTTGGTGACCAGGGCCACCAGAGAGCACTTGGAACTAGGGGAAACTGGGTGGGGCCTGGGGGCAGATTCATGGCCTGGGGGTCCAGAAGCTGGGAGCCCTGCTGTTGGGTGACCACATGGTGGCTCCCAGACCCCCAGGCTGGTCCCATGGCAGATAGGAGGCAGGCCTGTGGCGCCTGGGGCTCGGGGCTTCTAGGGATGGTGGTGACTCTAGGGATGGTGGGGTCCTGCTGGGACATCCCTGGGTCCCCTGATGCTCCGCAGACACCCCCGGTCTCTGCTGTGCAGACCCCCACTATGCCCTCCCAGTGGCAGATGAGGAAACCAAGGCCCAAGGCAGTGAGCATGGGGGAGCTGCACGGAGCCCATGGGGGCAAGGGTTGGTTCTGGGACCCTTTGAGCAGCCTTGGCCGCTCGCCCAGCTCGGATCTTTTCTCCTCCCTGGGGACCAGATGTTGACCTTTGCCTAAAACTCTCCGACTTCGGTGCTGCCGCCGGAAGGCTGGACGGAGACCTGGAAGGTCCAGGAACACTTGCCCGGGGCTCCTCTCAGCCGTGGCCAGTCCTGTGCACGCACGCCTGCCCTCAGGGGCTGCCACTTCTGCAGGTGCCACTCTGGCTCTGTGGCCTCTGCCCCTTCCCTCCCCTGGTTTGGAGCCAGTTTGGGGGCAGCTCCAGGAACTCTCGTGAGAGGGACTTGGATGGACTCTGTAGACAGCTCCTGTCTGGTGTTTGCAGGGCCACTCCTGGGACACAGCTGATTACATATGGCTCCCCTCAAGCCACAGGGTGACTGTGGTGACAGGTTTCTGCCGGTGCACTTCCTTCTCCTCACGGCCTCCACCGAGTGTTGGAACCAGAGCTGACCTCTCCTTTGGGAACTGGGAATGGAGCTGAAGCCTGGGCCTGGTGGGGCAGGGCCCGTGGTCATGGGAGGTCCTGGCCCTGCCCAGGGCAGTGTGGAGACCCCCATGGGGTGCTAAAGGCAGGCGCTGGGGGCAAGGACCTGAAACAGCCACTGGGTCTCTGGTTCCACTCCCTCCAGCCGTGTCTGGGTTGGAGGCTTTGGGGTTGCAATGGGGAGGGTGTGAGGGTCCCTGTGTAAGGCCAGCTGTGTCTCGCCCCAGCCAGGTGGGCGCTGGGAGACAGCAGGAGTGGGACATCAGGGTGGAGCCATGGTCACCCAGAGGACAGCCACCATGCCGGTCAGGCCCTGCCTGTGCCCGCGGCTCACCTGGCGGGGTCTGGGCCAGTGGGTCCCTGAGCAGGGATCCCTGTGAATATGGGGATACCAAGTAGCCAGCAGGGACCACTTGGCTGGGGGCTTCTCATGGGCGTTTGTGTGGTGAGCCCCACCCACAGCTCGAAAGCCGTCCTGAAGCCACACCGGGATTCCTGCCCCATCCGCACCTTCCCTGTGCAGTGTCTGCCTGGCCGTCCCGGGTACCGCATGTCCCTGTGGCTGCCCTCCTGGTCAGTCTTGGGAAGCAGGGACAGTTGTGTTTGAACCACAGGCACTGCCAAGTGGGGGCCACATGTCCTTAAGCTCACAGCCCCCCCGACAGCACCCCCAACCCCCCAGCCGTGCCCCACATGTTCTGATCTACAGCCCTACCCCTGGCACTCCCCTGACCCCAAGCCCACCCCATCATGCTCTGGACCCCACAGCTGTGCCCCAGCTCACACTTGCCCTGCTGCTGCTTCCTGCCCGGGAGCCCCTGCCTGAGCCACCTTCTCCCTCACACCCTCGGGAGGCCCTGGCTTCACCGGTGTGCAGGTGTGGGTGACAGTTGCTGAGACTCCCTTATGGCTTGTTAGTTAATATATTTTGTTTCCATCCTTTTCCTCTCTGGGAAGGGCTGTTCCTGTTCTCTAAGGTGGAGGTGATGGTGGCTGGGCTCCCTTGCTAGTTCACAGCTGGGGGGCCTGAGGCTTAGGGCTTCACGCTGTGCGGGCTTCTTGGGGTCCTGGGGGAGTCTGCCACAGCACATGCCCATGGGCAGGAAGATGCTGGCTGCGTCTCCCAGGGCAATGCAGGACTAGACTCCAGGTGCCCATGTGCCACATACCAAGGTCAGAGTCCTGGCACAGCAGCTGCCACGTGGCTGTCCTGGGTGTGGGCGTGGATGTGGACCACCACCTTCGCCCTCAGCTCTGTTGGGAATGGCCGAGGCTGCCCCGACCATGGGCTCCTGTGCCCACTGGGGCTCTTCTGCCTCTACTGGACACTACAAGAAGGAGCACAGGAGTCTCTGGGCAGTGGTAGCCTGGGCCTGGGTGGAACCTGGGTAGGCAGAGGGTCCCTGGACCCAGAGCCACCCAGCCGAGTTCATCTCCCCAAGCTGCAGGCAGCCAGTATAGGGTCACAAAGACACAAGACACAGAGATAGAGAAAGGGAGTCTGGGCCCAGGGGTCCACTGCTACCCAGGTCTCAGGCACCGGCAGTGGCCCCCAGCGCCGATGCTCTCACTTTCATTGAGCTGCAAATCCGGGCGGGGCAGGTAGGGCGTGGTCTTGGTGGTCTTAGTGGTCTTGGTGGTCGGAGACTGGGGCAGGGTGGATGGGGTGTGGTGGTGATAGGGACAAGTACATCCTCATTCAGGGAGGGGCGCAGGAATTTCGGGCACCGGAAGTGAGGTAAGGAGCACAGTGCATCAGCACCTTTTCCATCTTACCGAGAAAGAACTAAAACGTTAGGATTTGTGTTACTGTTGCTGATGATCTTTTCTAAGACAAAAGGAACCAGGTGCAGGAGCAGAGCGTGAGAGTGGACATGGAACGTGACCGCTGAAGCACAGCCTCACATAGGGACAGTTGAGCCCCAGGTGTCTGCGGGCGTCTAACCGTCAGGCCTCACCACAACAGCTTGGAGAAGCGGAGTCTTCTCCAAACTTCCCCAGGAAGGGGACGTCTCGGCCATCTCGGGCGTCTCCTCCCCTAGCTGGCTAAACAGAGGGGTTTCCCAGCAGCCCTGATGCGGCGTGACAGAGGGCTTAGAGTGTCTTGCCTTCGTGTCATTCGTTTCAGTGTCACCCCAGGTTCACACTTCCGACCTGAGAGGCATTTGTAAAAGAGTTAAGATCCCCTGTGAATAACTAAGATCACACATGAATAACTATTAACTACTACAGTTGTATTTCTAGTTCTTTCTTCTTCCTTATTTACATGGAAACAGGCCGAGGCTTTTTGCTCCTGCCTGGTGCTTATGGGATCTCCCCGCTACAGGCTGGCTCAGCCCTGGACCTTGCCCCGACACCCCGTCCTCCCCCCACTGTGGGCCCCCCAGACTCCGAGGTCCATCCCCTTGGGGTTGGCTGCTGGATGGCCTTGGTGTCCCGTCTCCCCTGCCACAGCCCTGCCGCCCTCTCACTCCCCCTCCCTCCTCCGGTTCAGCCCCGTCCATCACATGTGCTGGTTTGGAGCCAATTTTCCCTTAACCTCTGGTGAAGTCAGGATGATGCCAGATGGCCACGGGCTGGGCTGCCTTGGAGCGGCTTCACGGGTGCCAGAACAGCCTCCGCCTTGATGACATAATCTCTGTTTGGGCGTGTGTAGGTTTTCCTGAGGAAGAGGCTGGGGAGGCTGATGCCTGGAGCTGGGGCTCATGGAGGCTGTGCCAGCTTGGGGTGTTGGCCACGGGTCTTGTCTGAGGAGCACGGCCCATTCTCTGCAGCCTCTTTGCCCACTGCCTACGTCTGATGCCTGGCAGCCTCCTCTCTCACCCCTTAAAGCCCCACCCACTCAGTCAACCCGGTCCTGACCCCTGTGCCAGTCAGTGCCCCCCTGGGAACCTGCAGTGGTGTCTTTCTCGGGCACTTAAATCACACTGCTCTCCCCACCCATGCAGACTTAAGCCCCACTGCTGTCTTGTGCAGAGGAGACCAAGGCCTGGCCACAGGTCACGGCCCCATCCTCACCCCCAGGTCGCCTGCTGACCGCCCTCCCACTTCGCCCATGGACCAGTTTGTGGGTCCATCCCCACCCTGGGGTCTTTTTCCTGCCTGTGCCCAGGCTGGCCCCTCACCTGGGTACCCCCTTCCCAGTGCCCACTCATCCTGGAGGACCCAGCACAGGCGTCCTCTCCCCAGGCTGCAACCCTGCAGCTTCATGCTGGCTCTGCCCTGTGCTCCCGTAGCTTAGGCTGAAAGACCTCTGGGTGCGTGACTGTCCCCAAGGTCCGTGAGGATGGACACTTTGCTTGCTGTGTCTACACTGAACCCTGGTGCTGCCCTGGGGCACCCTGTGAAGGGAGCTGGCATTTTCCAGTTCAGATGAAAATTTGAGAAAACCCTTTATCCGTCTAGAAACTGTTCTGTCCCCTCCTCCACACACCGAGTGCCTCAAGCACTTGCCCACAACACAGCACAAGGGCACCCCCAGGGAGCAGAGAGACGAGACTCCAGCCGCGCCCCCCCAGGGGTGGTCAGTGCCTGCCCCGATGTCTTCCTGTGTCTGCCTCAGGCCGTGGCTGTGTCTTCCCTGCCTTTAAGATAACCATTTGTGTGTGGGGCAGGGGATTCCACCTGTGGAATTCCCCAGAGAGTAAGTGAATATGAGTTGGCTGTAAGTGGGTGAATCGGTGAAATGTCGTGAGCCAGTGTGTGTCCTAACCTTGTTCCAGGGCACAGGACTACAGTGGGAGCCTTGTGCAAGCCCTTCACGGGTGCGGTACACTGCGGGGTGCAGCCCTGGGACGCAGGCTCAGGGTACAGAATCTGGGACACAGGCCTGGGGATAGAGGTGGAGGCAGCTGCTGGCTGGAAGTCATCTGGAGGGGCCTGTCCTGGAGGCCAGTGGGTGACCCTGTGGGGACCCCCGTCTTACATGTACGAGGAATGTCCTGGGTTTGAAAGGCAAGTGGAGACCGTCCCTCTCCTTGGTGTGGATAGAGGCTCCCCTGGCAGGGCACACGGGCAGGTCTCTCCAGTGACAATTAGAGCGTCCGTCTTTCTCCCGGAGGCGCTCACAGGTGTGGGAAACAGCGCCTTCTGCGTCTCGGTGCAGGCCTGCGGAACAGCCCTTGTGCTGGACGCTGGTACTCCTGGGTCACGCTGGTCAAGGTGGGCATAGCTGCCGTCCTCAGCCTCCTCTTGCTGTTCATCTTGGGACTGCTTGCAGACTCCCCCAGGCTTGCCCAGCCAGGGCCAACGCCCCCGTCCTCTGGAGGTGCTCGAGGTGGAGGGGGAACCAGGAATGGGGGCTCATACGTGTGCGGCTTCCCTGCAAATCCCAGGCCTGCCTGGCTGGGGTCTTCACTGGTCGCAGCAGCTTTCAGTGGGGTTGGCTGGTGCCCAGGACCGCAGCCCAGTCGTGTCTGGGACTCAGGCGTGTGCGGCTCGTTCTTACCCCTTCCCTGCTGTCGCTGGGCACACACCTGATCCCTTGGCAGTCCTGGGAACAGGATGTGCATGACCCAAAGCCCGTCTCTTGACTGGCCAGGGCTCAGCCCCCTCCTGCCTCGAACAGGAGCCAGAGTTCAGTTTCAAGCCACTGCACGCCTGACTCTCTTCTTGGGTGAAGGGCCCTGGGCAGCGTCAAGCGGGTGTGGAGGTGGAAGAACTGCTCGGGGTGGGGGCTTGTGCCAAGTGGGACCTTGCTGCCACCTCACCGGGTGTCCCTCTGTTTTATTCTGCAGTGAACTTCGACCATTTCCAGATCCTTCGGGCCATTGGGAAGGGCAGCTTTGGCAAGGTAAGGCAAGGCCTGGGCAGGGGCTGGGCTGAGGGGGCAGGGGCAGAACCGTGGAGTTGGGCATGCTGTTCCCTGAGCCTGCCTGCCCATCCTCCTTGGGAGAAGCAGTCTTACCCACGCAGGGGCTCCAGGTCTTTTAGGGAGGGCGTGGGCACTCCTCCCTCGGAGCCAGCCTGCTGTGCTGGCGTCAGACTGGGCCCCATGGTGTCAGCAACACTACAGCATCCAGGAGCCCCCGGGAGGACACATCACAGCTTTGGCTGAACTGGAGCCGAGAGGCCAGGCTCTGCCTGCGCCTGCTCCTCAAGGCCCGTGGGGGACAGGACGGAGCGTGGCTGCTGAGCCTGCATCCTTGGCGGGTCCCTGTCCTCCTCCCCAACCCCGTCTCCAGCCCCATCCAAGGGAGCTTAGCCTGCATCCTCGGCGGGTCCCTGTCCTCCTCCCCATCCCCATCTCCAGCCCCGTCCAAGGGAGCTGAGCCTGCATCCTCGGCGGGTCCCTGTCCTCCTCCCCATCCCCATCTCCAGCCCCGTCCAAGGGAGCTGAGCCTGCATCCTCGGCGGGTCCCTGTCCTCCTCCCCATCCCCGTCTCCAGCCCCGTCCAAGGGAGCTGAGCCTGCATCCTCGGCAGGTCCCTGTCCTCCTCCCCATCCCCGTCTCCAGCCCCGTCCAAGGGAGCTGAGCCTGCATCCTTGGTGGGTCCCTGTCCTCCTCCCCATCCCCGTCTCCAGCCCCGTCCAAGGGAGCTGAGCCTGCATCCTCGGTGGGTCCCTGTCCTCCTCCCCAACCCTGTCTCCAGCCCGTCCGGAGAACATCCTGCTCCGTCCTCCAGATTGTCCTGCTTGCCGGCCTGGACGGAGCCTGTTCCTTCACTCCTTTTGTTTTCTCTTGGCCAGATCTAACTTCCTGATTGCCGCCTCGTAATATCTAGAGATTGGGGGTAATTACAACTCAAAGAGGCTTAACGAGCCCTTGGAAAAGTTGGAATTAGCCCTCCGGCTTCTGCACGCGGCTGTGCTGGGGATGAATCAGTTCTGAGTGGACGGTTCTTTTCAGCTGTCCCGGGAGGCTTAGCAGATGGGCTTTGCCTCCCTCCTGTGCCTCTCCATACAGCTGCCGGGACACTGTCTATTTAAGCCCCATAAGCCCTTTTTAAAGCTATTGCCATTCTACCAGAGCGTAACTCGGAGGGTGTTTGAATGCCACTAATTAGCTCCATTTCATTGTATCGCACACGATGGCTCCATTGGGTTACCTGGGGCTTGGGGTGATGAAAAGTCACAGCAAATGAGCCTCTTTGCGCAGTGCGTTGAGAAGGCTCCCGTGCACCCAGGAGAGAGTGTTTTTTAGTGCCTGCATGTCGGGAGGCACCCGTGGACCTGCGCCATTTTGTTGCTGGTGAGGCCAGTTGACCGTCGAGGTAAGGTGCTGAACCTGGCAGAGTTCATCAGAGATGCTCAGGCCTGTTGGGACTGACTCAGGCCCCCCTGTCCTCCCAGCTGAGCCTAAGTTCTGTTCCCTAGGCCCCTGGGGGTACACAGGGGAGGCAGGATGGGGTTTGGGGAGACGGCTCCACTCTGGCAGCAGAGGACGGCAGCTGCGACTGGCTTCAGGAGACGCGGCATAGACAGGGACACCCTGGGAGTCACCAGGCACCCAGAACAGGTTTGAGGAGGGAGGCTGGGAAGCCTGGGCTGGGCCAGCACGTCTGGAGAGGGCCAGGCTGAGGGCATCTGAGGAGCAGAGACCTGCCCTGGGGGTGAAGCCGGCAGGTACAGGTGCTGTTTCCTAAGCCCCCAGTGTCTCCCCGTCGCCCCCACCTTTGCTGGCCCTACATCCCTGCCTGGGGATGAGCACAGGGGGGCAGCCTCAGCCCTGGCCCCTTCTGCAGACCCCCCAGGGTTCCATTCCTTGGACTGGTTCTTAAGAGCCTTGGAAAAGCCAGCTGGCCCGGAAATGCGCCGCTGTGGAGTTCGGGGAACAGGAGACAACCGCCGTGCTCAGATTCGGGACAGCCGTGAACCTGGAGGGTTCCTTCCTGTTCCCCGATCGGCCTCTTCATCAGGCCTGCAGGGCTCTGTGCGGCGCTTGCTGATGGGTGTCTGGCACCAAGGGAGGATGAGGCCGGTCACCGACCCGGAGGGGTCCTTCCAGCTCTTCACTGCCAAGGCCATGACCCCATGGTGGGAAGGACGCTGAGAAGGGCAGCTCCGTGTGTGGCTGGGGTGCAGCTGCGTCTGTTCACACATGGCCTCAGTTCAGAGGGACTGCAGCAGAAGAGTGGAGGCCCAGCCGTCCCTCTGTCCCTGCAGGAGGTGGCAGGACAGGCTCAGCTGTGCCCACACCCACCAGAGTGAAATGGCTCTCGGTCGAGGAGTGGGACCCTTGGCAGCACACCGGAGCCCACCCATTCGGGAGTGGTGCAGTGTTCAGAGTCCGACTGGGCCCGTCCAGTCCTGCCAAATGGCCATGGTGCAGCTGCTCCACGCTCGGGACCACAGCACCACCCTCCAGGCCACAACTCCACCCTCGGGGCCACAGGGCCACCCTCCAGGCCACAACTCCACCCTCGGGGCCACGGGGCCACCCTCCAGGCCACAACTCCACCCTTGGGGCCACGGGGCCACCCTCCAGGCCACAACTCCACCCTCGGGGCCACGGGGCCACCCTCCAGGCCACAACTCCACCCTCAGGGCCACGGGGCCACCCTCGGGGCTGTCGCTCCTGGGAATGGATTATCTAGACCTGGCTTTCGTTTTTGTTTTTTGCTTTCAATTTTTAAAAAATTAGAGTGAATTATACATAAAATTTACTATTTTCACTGTTTTGAAGGGCAGTTCTGGGGTGTGAAGTACATGGCGCTCCCCAATTCCGTCCAGCCAGTGCCAGCAAGTGGGGTCCACAGTTAATCCCAGGACTAACCACGTAGGTGGAAAGAATCTGGGCCTGGAGAAAATCCTTTTCTCACTGGCATGGACATCTGTCCAGCCCGCCTTCCGCCCCCACCTTGCCCTACCCCCGGCATAGACATTTGTCTACCCTCCCTGCCCCCAGGCTGCTCAGTGTGATTAGAAGCCTGGTGCCTTCTCAGCGTCCAGCTGGGGTTACCAAGGCCGCAGTGTCTGAGAAGCTCGCTGCCCCCAGCACTGCCTAACTGCTTGTTCGGAACCCAGGACATTGATTTCCAGCCTCAGGCTTCGGTCACCTCGGGCTGAGGACTGTGATCACAGGGACCACAGATGGGGGCAGCCCCTTCCTCCATCCCTCTGTGAGCTGGTGGGTGGTTTGATGGATGTCGCTGCCCCAGGGTCTCTCTGGGACCAGGCTTGGCTGCAGGGCACACCCTGCTGCAGGGTGGGCTGGGCATGAACCCACCTCAAGCCCATGCCGAGCCCCTTCCCCTCTGGCCTGTCAGGAGGGCCCCATTTCTGGACCCGAACTCCTTAAAGCCCTTGACCTTTCCTGGTCTGTGGTTCCCTGGGTGGGGTTCAGCGTTTGCCTATCCTCTGGGCCAAGGTTTCCTGAACCAAAGGCTCCATGGAGGAGCTGTCCCTCCTGCTGCCCTCCGAGGCTGAGAGCCGGGTGCATGAGATGTGCTGACAGTGGGTTCAGGGCGGAGGAAAAGCAGACGGGTTTATTATTATTGTTATGTGTGCAGGGTGTCCTGGGGAGAAAGGAAAACACCCAAAGCAGGGTGGGCCCTGAGGGCTGATGGGCAGGCTGGACAGGAGAAGCGGAGGGCGGTGGTCCTCGTGGGGGGCAGGCAGCTTTTAGGGGAGACTGCAGAGCACTCGAAGAAGCAACCGGGGCTGTAACAGTTTGTGACCGAGCCTGAGGCGGGGGTGGATCCTGGCTCCTCTCCTGGGGGAAGGTCCCTTCTCTGCAGCTGGGGGCTGCGGTACCGGTTCTTCTGGGAGGGTCTGTTTTTAGGTGGATGATGGGAGTTCACAGAGAGCCCCCCTCAGGTGCCGTTTGCCAGTGGCTTCCTTTCCACATAGTCAACGGTTCAGAGTGTGGTGCCCCTCGGCCCTGCACCCTGGGTGCCCTCTGTCCTGCGGCACTCCCCCACTCCGGCCCTGTGGGTGGGCACCGGCTCGGGCCCCCACACATGCTTGAAGGCCACTCCCACACCCAGTGGGGACTTGGTTTCTCGTTGGCCTTTGTTTCCTGGTGAGTGCAGCCTCATCCACGATCAGTGCAAGGAACATTCTGTTCTGTGGGAAAATGGAGTCTGTCTGGAAAATGGAATGCAGTCCCCCCTTTTTTTTTTGAGTCAGAGTCTCACTCTGTCACCCAAGCTAAAGTGCAATGGCGTGATCTCGGCTCACTGCAAGCTCTGCCTCCCAGGTTCAAGTGATTCTCATGCCTCAGCCTCCTGAGCAGCCGGGACTACAGGCTCGTGCCACCACGCCCAGATAATTTTTTTTTATATATATATTTTTAGTAGAGACAGAGTTTTGCTATGTTGGCCAGGCTGGTCTCAAACTCCTGACCTCAAGGGATCCACCTGCCTCTGCCTCCCAAAGTGCTGAGATTATAGGTGTGAGCTACTGCGCGTGGCTGGAATTCAGCGTTTTTAAATCTGTGGGCTCCTGGTCTGGAGCTGCTTGTGGACAGCCTTTTGGGCACATGGCCACACGCAGGCCTCTCTGGGCCTCCCGCACTGTGCCCCCCAGGCTGTGCTGACCGGGGAGGCCGCAGGTTCCAGGGACGGCCGCCTCGTCCTCTTCCATGCTTTGCCAAAAATGCCGGCTCTTCTCCTGTGTTTGTTTTTCCACATGGACTTTTGACTATGTCTTGTCAAGGTCAAAAATAAACCCACTGGGATTGGGTAGGAATTACATTTTCAGACTAATTGCGAGCGAAGTTGAGATCCTACCCGTCTAGGGTCTCCTGTATTTTGCTGTTCCTGTGGTTACTGTGCTTCTTTGCTACCGTGACTGAGAGACTATTTTCTAACTTTTCCCAGCATTAAACTGTGGACCTGGTACCTGAGCTGCGTGGCCCTGAGCCCTGCCTTCCTGGAGCTGTCAAAGGGGCAGTGGGCGTCCTCCGGAACCCTCGGCTATGCCTCCGGCTGGAGGAGTTGGGTGGGCTGTGTGTGTGGCTCTGGCACCTCGCCTGGGAGCAGGTGTGGCTGGAGGGTCGGGTTTGGCCTTGCTAACCGTGGCTGGTGCTCCTGGAAATAACAGCCAGGCCCTCACTTAGCTCAGAGTATTTTGGGTGTGGGGTGGTAAGTGCACCCAGTGCTGGGAGATCACGCAAACCCGTCGACACTTCTGTGGGGACAGCAGCTGGGTTTCCAGTCATCCGGGAGACTGCAGGGAGCACCAGTATGCCAGCGTGGTGGTGTCTGATGGCACAGCTTTCAGGAGGCAGAGGCGGGTCTCAAGTGGTGCGGTGCCCCTTTGGGGGTTCGAGAGCCCCTGCCTAGATGGATTTCGCGGTGGTGTGGCTGTCGGACAGTGGGCACAGTTGGGTACAGCCCGCCCATTGACCCTGAGTGGGCCTCTGCCCTCTCCTTTCTAAAGCCCCTGGCTAGCTGGGCTCCTCACCGTGCCCTGCACACCCCTCACTCTGGGCCATCCCCCCATCCCTCTCTGTGCTCAACAAAGGCTGGGCCAGGACCTCTCACAGACCTCCTGGGGGTGCCTGCTGCATGTGACTTTCTGGGTGGTGGCCTGGCCGATTGCTGCCCATACCCAGCCCAGGCTCCCCTCCAGCTGTGGGGCTGGAGACCCTCTCTTGTTCAGCCAGGCCCAGGCCTGGGATGCGAAGCCCTCGTGGAAGGGCTGGCTCAGCATGTATCTGGGAATGGAAGGAAGGGACAGACCAGCTCCAGGGGCCAAGAGACAGAGAGGAAGAAGGGGACGGCGTGGAGTAAGGGCGCTGGCAGGGAGAGGGGCGCAGGCGCACAGTGGCTGCATTTTCCGGGCTGTGAGGAAAGGACTAAGAAACGGCTCAGAAGGCCTTCCCCAGCATCCCCAGCCACCCCAAGGAGCTGCCTGTCCTCTCAGTGACCCCATGTCTCAGGTGGATCCAGGAGAGGGGCAGAAGAGGAAGAGCACGTTTGTGAGTGAAGAAGGGCTGCCTGGCTGGGGCTCCGCAGCTGCGTGCCCCTGGTCGGGGCCGGTGGACGTGGCCGCTGGATCCCACCTTGCCTGGGCCCCCTGTGCCGGCTCAGTGAGAAGACGGTGCCTGCGGTCGCCACGGCAACCCCAAGCGGCTGCTGCAGGATCACCCTGCCAGGTGCGGCCATGACACCGCAGCTGAGCCTGTGGCCTCAGATTCCACGCTGGGAGGAGCTGGTTCCGGTGTTCCTCGCCTCCACTGAGGGGCTTCGCTGCAGGTAGAGAGCAGCACTGGCTGAGAAGAGTTCCGGGGTATCCGGGTTCTGGATGAAACTCGGTCGTCAGCTTGGAGGGGTCCCAGGCCACCCCCCAGGCAGCTCGAGTCAGCGCTGCCTGTAGCCCAGGCTCTGCCCTGTGGGGGGTTTCCTGGGGGGCCTCATGCCCTAAAGGCCACCGGGATGGCAGCTCCACCTGAAGGCAGCTTGGCTGATCTCAGCCTGGCAGGAGGCTCTGTGTGTTCCTCACATTTGCAGCAGTGGATGCTGACACCGATTGGAATCTGGGTGTGCTGGGGGCGGCTTATCTGTGATGTTTGTTGCCATGGCGATTGATGCCTCCCTGTCCTCACTGTCCAGACCCTGCTCCTGAGATGTCCAGGCCTGGATCCTGGACCTGAGATCTGAGGACCCTGCGTCTATGTGCCATGGGTGACCCCTTACACGACAGCGCCCTAGTGTCCGGGAGTCTGGCTGACAGGGAGCCAGCAGTGGCCACTAAAACCCAATGATGTCCAGCAGCATCTTCAGAAGGCCCTCAGCGCCGGCCTGGTGCTGGGCTCCTGGGCAGGGGCTGCTGCCCTCACTGCAGGCGGCCGAGCCTGGGTTTCTCCCCAGATGTGGCCTCTCACTTTCCAGCAGCACAGGCTCTGGCTTCCTCGCCAGCTTGCTGCCCGGCCACCCCGCTCAGGGCAGCACGAGCCCTCTGCAGCAGTCAAGTGCCTGGCACAGAGCGACTTCCCTTTGGCAGGGAGTGTGCCGTGCCACTGGGGACTTGGGAGCAATGGCATTTCTGGACTCCATTAGTTGGGACTAAGATGGTTTGATGCGGACTTTTGTTTGGGTTTTGCTGACTTTGCTATGATTCTATGATTGTGCATGTCACATGGGCTCCCCCTGCCTGGGCAGGACCGTATGCTGGTGCTGGGTCTGAAGGATGTTTACTGGGCTGAGCTGACCTGTCCTGTGCGGACCAAAGGGATCTGCTGGCTGGACGCAGGGCCCAGGACAGGCTGTGGGGAGGCCCATAGCTCACAGTGCTCTTGGCCTGAGCCCTCACACAATCTGGAGGATGCCCACCAGCGTCCCGAGGGCCCAGGCCCGTGGCTTTCAGGAGCGCAGAGTGCAGACCTGGCCACCACAGGGCTGCATGCTCACACCCTATCTGATTTGGGGGGTTAAATGGTTCAGTACACGGCAGTCTTCCTACCTTGGGCCTCTGATGGGGAGTGCTTGGCCCCACATGCCAAGCCTGGCCCAGGGTGAGGGTTTCAGGAGCACTGGGGGCCCAGTTGGGGCTAGACAGTCACCCTGGGCCTACAGGTCTCTGTCCAAGTGTCCACCCAGCGTGCCTTCTCCTCTGTGTGTGTGCATGTGTGCATGCCTGAGTACATGTGTGTGCATGTGTGTGTGCCTGCATGTCTGTGTGTGCCTCTGAGCATGTATGCTGTATGTGTATGTGTGTACTACATGTGTGTACAAGTGTGTTCATGTGTGTATGCATGTGCACCTGCATGTCTGTGTGTGCATGTGTGCATGCCTCTGTGTGTATGTGATATGTGTGTGTGTGTGCACTGCATGTATGAGTGTATGTGCACCTGCATGTCTGTGTGTGCATGTGTGCATGCGGTATGTATGTGCGCATGCCTGTGTGTGTGCATTGTGTATGTGGTATGTCTGTATGCCTCTGTGTATATGGTATGTGTGCATATGTATATGTGGTATGTGTGAATTTGTGTATGTGGTGTGTGCCTGTGCTGTGTGTGTGTGGCATGTGTGTGCATGCTTGTGTGTGCATGTATGTGGTATGTATGCATGTATGTGGTATGTGTGTGGTGGGTGTGTGCATGCATGTGTGTGTATGTGGTATGTCTCTGGTTTGCGTGTGTGTACATGAGTGTGTGCATGTCTGTGTATGTGGTATGTGCACTATGTGTACATGAGTATGTGCCTGCATGTGTGTGTGCATGTGTGTGCATGCCTCTGTGTGTGCATTTGTATGTGGTATGTATGTATGTGTTCACTCTGTGTACATGAGTGCATGTGTGTATATGTTTGCATGTCTGCATGTGCATGTGTGCATGCCTCTGTTGCATGTGTGTATGTGGTATGCATGTGTGTGACTGCCTGTGTGTGTGTGCACACGTGCACTACATGTGTGAGAACTGTGTGTTTCCAACGCTTTCATGCTGGGGCCTTGCTGACCCTGGGGAGATGCCCCTCCTGCACCAGCCACTTCCTAGAGATCAGAAACGCTTGCCTTTGGTTGCCTTTCAAACGCAAGCCCACTGACCTGGGGCCCACCCCCAGCATCTCCTCTGTGCTTCCAGGCTCAAGGCCACATCCCCTGCAGGAATCATCTCGGGGCCTGACCCCAGACAGTCAGGGCAGGCCTGTATTCCCGCAGGCCAGTGCCAAGCCTGCCCACTCAGCTTTCCCCACCTTTGCTGAGGAAGGTACTGCCTGGCTCTGCTCATATTTCTTCTTCACGTCGTCTGCCTGAGACACTGGCCTTTCCCTGCATGGACCCCTGGTGTGGCATGCCTCTCCCCCTCTTGGGAAGTGTAATGGTCTAATCAATGGCAGGCATCTCCTGATCTAACCCACCTGTGTGAAAATAAAACCTACATTTTAAGGCAGGGGGGTTCTCCTAAATCGTGCTGATCTCTCAGGCCTGCTGTCTGGCCTTCGGTGGGGGCTGCTGAGAGCAGCTGCTGCACCACAGATGTCAGTAGAAGCTGCCTTGGTCCCAAGGAGGCTGCTCGTGCCCTGGCCAGATGGTGGGAGGACGCCCCCCGCCAGGGCTGTGGCAGCTCCCCAGGCCCCGTCTACTTTGTCTGAGACCAGCAGGGGCCCAGCTTAGCGGTGGCCTTTTCTCTGGGAAGGGTTAGGGCTGGAGAGTCTCTGGGGCTCCAGACCATGCTGGGTCTGCTCACAGTGGCTTTGAAGGAGAGAGAGATGCTGAGGATTGAACAGACCATCCTCCCCGAGGCCAGAGTTGGGAGGGAGATGGCCGCTGATTGGAGAACCTGGAGGAGCCCAGTGCACACAGCAGCTGGAGGCTCCTGAGAGCTTGGGGAGGGATTCTACTCTCCCTGCCGTGGGGAAACCGATTCTGCTACAGCCAGTTGACTCCAGGCTTCAGGGGCAGAGGGGTGAAGCCGTACTGAGACCAGCCCTGCCCGCATGCTCAGATTCCTCTGTGCCTCACCCAATGCCTTGGATTCATCTCCACTGCCACCGAAGGATGAAAGAAACCCTGTGTGGGCCTCAGTTCAGAGTCCTCATAGGAAGGAGCGGTTACCACATGCTCCAAAATGGGCCGGAACACAGTGGGAATTTGCTGGGCCCATCTCTCTGGGTCACCCAGGCTGCACCTTTGTGCTTAAAATAGCTGTTTCCCTCATGACTGATTCAGGAGCGGGACTTTCATATCCAGTTTCTCCTTTTCTCCCCTCGACAGGCACGTGCATAGTTACTGCCTTTGCCTTGGAGCTGCAAGGAAGCTGAGGCCAGAGAGGTGGCCCTGCTGGTCTCGGTCAGGTCACCTGGCTTGGGAGGAACAAGCTCCACTGGAGGGCAAAGTGGGCCGAGCCTGTGAGCCCAGGGAGTACAGCCCAGAGAGCGGGAGCACAGCCCAGGGAGCAGGAGCACAGCCCAGGAGGAGGGAGCCTAGGGAGCACAGCCCAGGGAGCAGGGGCACATCCCAGGGGAGAGGAGTCCAGGGAGCACAGCCGAGGGAGCAGGGGCTCAGCCCAGGAGGGAGGAGCCCAGGGAGCAGGGGCACAGCCCAGGGGAGAGGAGTCCAGGGAGTACAGCCCAGGGGAGAGGAGCCCAGGGAGCAGGAGCACATCTCAGGAGGAAGGAGCCCAGGGAGCACAGCCCAGGGAGCAGGGACACAGCCCAGGGGAGAGGAGCCCAGGGAGCACAGCCCAGGGAGCAGGGGCACAGCCCAGGGGAGAGGAGTCCAGGGGGCACAGCCCAGGGAGCAGGGGCTCAGCCCAGGAGGGAGGAGGCCAGGGAGCACAGCCCAGGGAGCAGGGGCACAGCCCAGGGGAGAGGAGTCCAGGGAGCACAGCCCAGGGAGCAGGGGCTCAGCCCAGGGAGCACAGCCCAGGGAGCAGGGGCACAGCCCAGGGGAGAGGAGCCCAGGGAGCACAGCCCAGGGAGCAGGGGTATAGCCCAGGGGAGAGGAGTCCAGGGGGCACAGCCCAGGGAGCAGGGGCTCAGCCCAGGAGGGAGGAGGCCAGGGAGCACAGCCCAGGGAGCAGGGGCACAGCCCAGGGGAGAGGAGTCCAGGGAGCACAGCCAAGTGGGGAGGAACCCAGGGAGCACGGCCCAGGGGATGGGAGCCCGGGGGCAGGAGTGGGCATTTAAAATGAAACCACCCAGCTGGCAGCTCCGGTCTCAGCAGCCAGGAGGCCGTGGCCGAGGAGCAAGGGATCCATCCCCTGTGTGGGTCCCTGAGGGCCAGCTGAGGCATTAGGCAGAATTGGGGCAGGGTTTCCGTGATACAACCACAACGTGGAAGCTGGAGATCTTTCGGTACTTACAGACCTTGGTGGGGACACGGCAGGCCTGGTGCCCACACACACACTTGGAGGTCAGGGGCACAAGCAGAGCAGGAGGGGTGCAGGGACCCTGGGGCCAACACATCTGTTGGGCGGCTCCATAGGAGCTCTGGGTGGTACCAGGTCAAGGGTCACACTGTGGTTGACACATGGTCCCTGTAAGCTGGGGGGGCAGGTGTCTGAATGGGCCAGGAAAGGAAGGGCCCTGCCAGGTGGGAGATACGTCTCTCAGTTTTCATCTCTGGCCACTGCTGCCGGAGCTGCGAGGTGGAGGATGGTATTAGAGACCGTGTCAAGGGTGGCTGAGCCGTGCTTCTGGCCTGGAAGGTCAAACCTGTGTTTGAGGCTGACCTGCGGCCGCATGATGTCACAGGCTCCCCGTCCTGGGCCACCTCCCTGTCTGTCCTGCAGCAAACCCACAAGTGAGAAGGAAGCTTCCTCGCCACCCTGCTCGGCCCACATGTGGCAGACACAGCTGCCCAGTGTGTGTGGCCCATGCATGGGGCTGCCGTCTGCCACCCAGCCTCAGCTTCCTCCTCTGGACCGGGAGTCCCTGGCCTCCCCATCAGGTCACCCTATGTGGGAGCCTCAGGACAGGTGGTCAGCATCCAGGACTGCAGGGACACTGCTGGCCATTTCTGGGGCTGTCGGGCCTCCCCTTGGGCCCAGAGCCCAGATGCCAGCACTGGCCACGTCCCTCCACTGACCAGGCCGTCCGTAGGCTCTGGCCCCTGGGGAAGTGGCCAGGGGTCCTTTCTGTGCTCCTAACTGAGGCTCACACATGGGCTTTGGGCCACAGAAGCATCACCTCAAGTCTCTTTTAGCTTTTAGAAGGTACAACTCACATGCTATCGAGAGGGGCTCCGTGATCCCCGCAAACACCTGGGTCTGGTCTCACCAGGAACCGACGCGGTGCCCATCCTGTTTAGCCACAACCTTTGCCTGCCTCCTGCCATGCCCTGGGTATCTGAAATGATTTCCAGAGAGCACATAATTTGACCCGTCGGTATTTTAGTGTGTATCTTTAAAGATGAGGACCCTCTTCTTAGCCACCACCATGCTATCTTCACACCTGAAACAGCAGTCCTTATGATCCGTCACACCGCACCGGGCTTGCGTCTCCCAGGGCCTGTGAGTGTTTCCTCACTGTTTCTCTGAGTATCCATCACACTGTGCTGGGCTTGCGTCTCCAGGGCCTGTGAGTGTCTCCTCACTGCTTCTCTGAGTCAGGATCTGAATGAGTCTATGCAGCAAGGTGGCCCTGAGCGGCGGTCACTCTGGGGGCCCTCAGTCCTTGCTGTTTGCTTGCTGAGGGCCCAGGTGGCTCCGTGTCCTGAGCCTCCCATCTGCTTCTGCTGCCCATGTCACCTGGAGGCCCCAGCACTGTCCTTTCCTCCTGCCGCCTCCTTCTCCCTAGATATGTCCCTTGTCAAAAAGATTTTGGTTCATATTTCCATTGATTTCTTTTAATATATCTGTTTGACCTGCTTCTGGCATCAAGGGTGGCACATCACTCACACAGCTCATTCCACTCCCGTGGCTCACCCCACTCACAGCTCACACCACTCACGTGGCTCACACCACTGACATGGCTCATATGGCTCACACCACTCAAAGCTCACACCTCTCACACGGCTCACACCACTCACACCTCTCACAGCTCACACCTCTCACACCACTCACACCACTCACACCTCTCACAGCTCACACCCTCACACCACTCACACCACTCACACCTCTCACAGCTCACACCCTCACACCACTCACTCGGCTCACACCACTCACAGCACTCACACCACTCACAGCTCACACCACTCACATGGTTCACCCCACTCACATGGTTCACCCCACTCACAGCTCACACCATTCATATGGTTCACCCCACTCACAGAACTCACATGGCTCACATGTTTCACACCACTCATATAGCTCACACCACTCACATGGCTCACACCACTCACAGCTCACACCACTCACACGGATCACACCACTCACAGCTCACACCACTCAAACCACTCACAGCTCACACCCTCACACCACTCACAGCTCACACCCTCACACCACTCACACCTCTCACAGCTCACACCCTCACACCTCTCACATGGCTCACACCACTCACAGCTCACACCACTCACACCTCTCACAGCTCACACCCTCACACCACTCACAGCTCTCACAGCTCACACCACTCACAGCTCATACCCTCACACCACTCACAGCTCACACCCTCACACCACTCACAGCTCTCACAGCTCACACCACTCACAGCTCACACCACTCACACCTCTCACAGCTCACACCCTCACACCACTCACACCTCTCACAGCTCACAGCTCACACCCTCACACCCTCACACCACTCACACCTCTCACACCACTCACACCTCTCACACCACTCACAGCTCACACCCTCACACCACTCACACCTCTCACATGGCTCACACCACTCACAGCTCACACCACTCACACCACTCACACCTCTCACAGCTCACACCCTCACACCACTCACACCTCTCACAGCTCACACCACTCACACTTCTCACAGCTCACACCACTCACACCTCTCACAGCTCACACCACTCACACTTCTCACAGCTCACACCCTCACACCACTCACCTCTCACAGCTCACACCCTCACATCACTCACAGCTCACACCAGTCACACCTCTCACAGCTCACAGCTCACACCCTCACACCACTCACACCTCTCACATGGCTCACACCACTCACAGCTCACAGCTCACACCCTCACACCACTCACACCTCTCGCAGCTCACACCCTCACACCACTCACACCTCTCGCAGCTCACACCACTCACACCACTCACACGGCTCACACCACTCACACCAGTCACAGCTTCACCTCCCTTTCTCCCCAACCATGTCTGGCATCCCCTGTGCCATGTGCCTCCCTCCCCTCAGTCCCATCACAGCCACGTCACTTGCCGTGGTGCACATGCCACACGAGCTTCCCACCTGCCGTGGTGGGCATACTGCATAAGTGTCCACTGGCTGCTGTAACAAATGAGCCCATGTGCACAGCATAGACTTCCTATCTTTACCTGACCTCCAGCCCCCCAGGACCCCCTGGCAGCTCCCAAGAGCCACAGGTTTGAGGCAGCCAGAGAAGCAAGAAGAGGTGGGCCCTGCCTGATGGGAATGGATGGCGGCCACACTGGCCCTGGCCTCCCACCACTCTCCGAGCAGGTAGGGGAGAGCCATGGCGTGAGGGGCCATACAGAGCATGGGGCTTGGTGTGGAGGGTGAAACCCTTCCAGCTCACAGCATTGCAGAAACAGCTGAGAGGGAGTGCTGATTGTGAGCCAAGGGCCAGCCAGAGACCCCCCCAAGAATTCATAGAGACCTCACCTAGCAGCAGGGCATGGCAGAGAAAGGAAGCTGGGCAAACCTGCCAGAGGAGCCCTGTGTTTCAGAGGGGACTGCAGCAAGGCCTGGGGATGTGGCAGGTGAGGAAGGGGCATGGAGGTACAGCCTGGGACTCGGGGATGTGTCGGGAGGTATCAGGAGAGTGCAAGGGAGAAACAGCTGGCACAGCTCCCCTGAAGCAGCTGGGAAGCTCGGGCAGCATGGATGGAGGCCCCCAAGACGGATCACAGGCTGCGACATCCCTGCACGCAGGTCCTAACTCCTGGGCAGGGGGAAAGCTGGGAGTAGCCAGGCAAAGTGCTAAGAGCCTTGGTTATAGGCCACGGGAGAGTCTGTGTGGCCACAGGTTCTCGGCCACTCAGGAGCGGCATCTCCGGGCTCTGTATGAAGATATGAGTTAGCCAAGAATTCCACACCTCGTCAGAACGATTGCTTGTGTGCAACCACCAGAAAACAGGATTCCACAGTAGCAAGGACTCAGACGGCACCACAGCCCATCTGTTCTTCCATGCCCAGTGATGTTCCAGCCAGCATGAAGCAGCTGAGGGATGGCAGCCATTGCCAAGGGGCTGTCCTGCAGTCACCAGCTGTGTGCTTAGCCCTGTGGCCATGTTCTGAATTTAGATGGGAGAACAAGCGTCCCTGCAAGTGTGGGCATGGGAGGTGCTCCGTCCCCAGGAAGCCAGTGGTCTGGGTGCCCTGCCCAACCACCAACACCTGACAGTCACAGGGCACGGGGTTCCTAACCTCCTGGGACAAACTCTCCCCTCCAACCTGCAGCGGATGTAAGAAGAACCTCAGCATCACGCGGTGCCTTCGGTAGCATGGTGCTACAGCTGCCGCCCTGGCCCCTCGGTGGACCTGCCCATGCCCACCTCTTTCTGAGAGGTTTGTAGCCTCGTTAACTTCACCGGCCATGGCCTAGGAAGCAGCCACTTAGTGTTGGGGAAAACTGAAACCCCAAAGCTGATTCCCACTCACCATATGAGAATACTGAGCTCAGCTGGGGAGAGGGGCCTGGGACAAGTAGCCTGTGGACACAGCTTCTCAGAGACATGAAGAAAAAAACTTCAGGGGGCTTTCAGGAGCGGCAGGAGGAGAGAGGGAGGTGGAGCAGCCTCTGGAGTCCATGGGAGCCCAGCTCTGCCTGGGGGACTCCTCTGACCCCAGCACCCTCCCTGGAGGCCCCATGCCAGGCTGTCCCTTCCTCAGCTGCTGCAGACACCTTCTCCAGGCCTGTCCTGGGTACTGGCCCTCCTGTTTTTGTGGTGCCTGGCACTGATCCCTGGGGGAGAGCCTGCCTTGCCCTGTCCCACCCTGCTATCCCCGCGTCCCCAGGCTCCACCTCTCCTTGGGATGTTAGAAGCTCCCCCAGGTAGGGTTAGGAGGTGCTTTCATTATGCCGTTTAGAGGTCGTAGGCATTTGCTTTCTGGGGAACAAGAATTACTTGGAAAGAGAAAGAGCTTGGGTGAATCACTTAAATCTGCAAATGTGTAAACAGCATTCAGTTGAAATGGCCGTCACGTGGCCTGTTCCAAGTGGTGCCGTGGCCTCCCCGTCAGTGGCATTTCACAGGAAAAGCCAGGGCTCCCGAGCCTGGGCAGACTTGTTCCTCTTCATGGCAAGACCTCTAACTCCGTTCCCTCTAATTCTGTTTCCTCTAACTCCATTTTCTCTAAACCCATTTCCTCCGTGAGCTTAAGTCGATGTTCAGAGGAAGCATTCAGGAAGGCAGGGACCGGTTTCCTGGAGGAAGCGGATGAGTCGGGCCTGCCTGCCTCAGCCCCCAGGCTTGGTCAGAGAAGGCCGCCCACCGGCTTTCCAGTTTTTTTTTTTTGTAAACACTGCTCTGCGTGATCTCCGGTGCCGAGGTCCCTCCAGACAGAGACTGCACCAACCCCAGGGCTTGATGGCACCACTAACTGGAGCCTCCTCTGTCAGGCCTGAGACCCGCCTGCTTTTGACCCAAACCTTTTCTCTGTGTCTTTACCTGAGAGCACGATGATGTGATTGACTTCATCAAATCCACTTCGAGGGAAAACCCCACAGCACCCAAACCACCCGAGTGCCTGACCATCCAAACCCCACAGCACCCAAACCACCTGAGTGTGCCTGATCGTCCAAACCCCACAGCACCCAAACCACCCGAGTGCCTGACCATCCAAACCCCACAGCACCCAAACCACCTGAGTGTGCCTGACCATCCAAACCCCACAGCACCCAAACCACCTGAGTGTGCCTGACCATCCAAACCCCACAGCACCCAAACCACCCGAGTGCCTGACCATCCAAACCCCACAGCACCCAAACCACCTGAGTGTGCCTGACCGTCCAAACCCCACAGCACCCAAACCACCTGAGTGTGCCTGACCATCCAAACCCCACAGCACCCAAACCACCTGAGTGTGCCTGACCATCCAAACCCCACAGCACCCAAACCACCCGAGTGCCTGACCATCCAAACCCCACAGCACCCAAACCACCTGAGTGTGCCTGATCGTCCAAACCCCACAGCACCCAAACCACCTGAGTGTGTCTGATCGTCCAAACCCCACAGCACCCAAACCACCTGAGTGTGCCTGACCGTCCAAGCCTCAGGGCGGGTCCTGATAACAAGAGGCAGGGCCAGGACCCTGCCTGCTGTCCTGGGTGGGAAAATGATGGGGGAGGTTGGGGGAAGTGGACTGCTGGGTTGGCAGGTGGCAAGGAGAGAGCAGGTGCTCGGGTGAGGGCGCAGCATGTGCTCGGGTGAGGCTGCTGCCCGCAGACGTGGCTGCAGATGCCCAAGCACGCAGGGTGTTTTCAGGGATGCTTGTACACTGGAGGCACGGAGAAGGTGAGTTTCTTCCCAGAACAAAGTTCCACACCTCGTTTTCTGCAAATAGCAGAAGTTTCTTGTCATTCTGGTGATGGGAAGCCTGACATCTGGTAGGGTGGTTCCTCTGCACGGCCCCGGTAGGAAGATCCTCTGTGGGAAGACCCTCTGTGCTTCTCCTGGCATCCAGGGGCTGCTGGGAAGCTCTGTGGGAAGACCCTCTGTGCTTCTCCTGGCATCCGGGGGCTGCTGGGAAGCTCTGTGGGAAGACCCTCTGTGCTTCTCCTGGCATCCGGGGGCTGCTGGGAAGCTCTGTGGGAAGACCCTCTGTGTTTCTCCTGGCGTCCGGGGGCTGCTGGGAAGCTCTGTGGGAAGACCCTCTGTGCCTTCCCGTGGCGTCTGGGGGCTGCTGGGAGGCCCTGGTAGGAGGACCCTCTGTGCTTCTCTTGGCGTCCGGGGGTTGCTGGGAGGCCCTGGTAGGAGGACCCTCTGTGCCTTCCCATGGCGTCTGGGGGCTGCTGGGAGGCCCTGGTAGGAGGACCCTCTGTGCCTTCCCATGGCGTCTGGGGGCTGCTGGGAGGCCCTGGTAGGAGGACCCTCTGTGCTTCTCCTGGCGTCCGGGGACTGCTGGCCACTGCTGGTGTCCTCAGCTAGCAGCCACGTCACTCCATCCCCCATCCCCAGGCTGGCTCTGCTCCACCTTCACACCACCTCACCCCCATGCCTGCGTCACATCTTCTCTTTTCTGCCTCTTACAAGAATGCCTGTGGTTGGTGTTAGGGCCCATCCTGATTCAAGACCTCCAGATCCTCAATTATACCTTCAAAGAACTTTATTCCCAGTAAGGCCACATTCCAAGGCTCCTGGTGGCCTGTGAGTGTGGCCATGTCTTTTGAGGACACACTTGGGTGTACTGCAGGGGGTCGAGGCATTCTCCTGAGGGTCCCAGGGAGCGGCATGGCACCTCACCCTGCACCGCCAGTACCCTGCATGCTGCTGCCACATAGAGAGACTTACGAACTTTTCTTGAATTGCAGTTGAGCTAAGAATGTTCCAGAACACAGAGCCCAAAGCCTCGGGACACCTGGGTCTGACCCTACCTCTCCCCTGCGCCCCAGGGCAGCTCCTCCCACAGGGCCAGGACAGGGACTTGGATCGTGGCTGATGGTGCCACCATCCACGGCAGTTTGTTTCACAGGTGGGGAAACTGAGGCTGGAGGGAAACGGATCTGCTGCTTTGTTGTGGTGGACAAAGGAGCCAGGGTGTGTGAGGCCAGGCCCTGAACCCAGGTGGCTTTTCTGTCTCTGCTCCCTGGCCACGGGTGACTGGACGTGTATGACCGGGAGAGCAGGCTCCAGTCACAGGGCCAAGGACCGGTCCCAGACGGAGCCCAGGCCACAGCCTTGGGAGAGGGGGTGGTCCTGGATGTGCTTGCCCAGTGGGAGGGTGAGGACCCGTCTGGAGTAGACACCCATTGGTGTCCACTGCCCCTGTGGCTGGGCCCAGAGGGCATGGGAAGCCAGGAGCACCTGTCCCCTGGTGAGTGGGCTGTGGGAGTTCAGCACCCCAAGGGAAGGCGTGTTCTTCCAGAGATCCCCTCTGAGAGCTGACCTGCAACATGAGCAGGCAGGGCAGCAGGACCCCAGAGAGGGTTGGGTCACTCAGGCAGGTAGCTTTCTGGGGCGGCTCACAAAGCCTGGGGCTTCAGACTGCCGGAGAGGGCCTTGGGCAGCAGGTGCAGGCACTGCCCCGGGCAGACCCTGTGTGAGGTGGGCTCGGCAGCCCCGCCCCAGCTTCCCAGCAGAAGCAAAAGCCCTGGGCTCAGCCAGTGCCCCCAAGCCAGGCTCCTGAGGGCAGAGGGTAGGGGTTTGGTTTTTCCACCCTGTTCGTCTCACAGCCTGTCCTGTCCCAGCCCCGGGCAGGAACCAGCCTTTCTGGAGCAGTTTCTGGACCTGTGGTTGCTGCCCCGGGCATCCAGTGGCCCTGTGCAGGAGGGCATGAGCTCTGGGGCAGGTGCGGGCAGGCTCTGCTCCTTCTGTGCCTGCGCCAAGTGAGGCTGGGGTTTCTGTCTGGAGGACGGGACTCTGCCCCCTGCGGGCAGGTGCATGGGAGGGAGGCCGTGCTGCTGAGCCACGCCACTCTGCCCTGGTGGCAGCGGGAAGCAGCAGGAGAGGGGCCTCGGGGCTGAAGTGGGTGGCCAGGGGCTGCTGCTGCTTACACTCATTGTCATTCAGAAACCTTCAACTGACTTTCAACATAATAATTTAAAACGTGGTTATAGGAAATGTAGGCAGTTCAGGAGAAATCCCGCCCAGCCCTCCCAAGGTGGCCTTGTTTAAGCTCAGCCTCTGCCTGTTCTTGCTGTGCTGCCTGCACTGTCCCCACTCCTGGGCAGGTGTGGCCACATTTTCAGGAGCCCCAATCAGCACATATGCCTCTGGGTAGCCCCCAGCACAGGGTACTTCCTGTCCCTCCAGGCCCAGCTTTCCCCACCCACCGGGCAGGGTGGTGCTGAGGCCATGCCTGGTGCCAGCTTCCTGGAGAGGCCACATTTAGTGCCCATGCGCCAGACCAAGCCACTGTCTCCTGTGCCACGGGGCTGCCCCTGGATCCACTCAGGCCACTGCTTGGCACAATCAGACACGCTTTCCTAGTCTGGGCTAGCCTGTGCTCTCACAGTTTGACTCCCAGAGGCCCCTGGAGGGAGGGAGGGTCACCACTTTGCTTCACAACAGGACTGAATCTCAGGGAGAGGTCTCCAAGAACAGCCACGGAGCCAGGATGTGACTGAGACAGGTGTCTCCAGGGCCACACACTAAGCAATACAGGAACTTCTGGGGGCAGAATCATGGCCCCCAAAACATCCGTGTCCTAATCCCCAGAACAAATACGTTACTGTATGTGGCAGAGGAAAGCATCTGCTGCGTCCAGGCAGTGGAGGGACTGTGGTGGGTCCCCAGGCATCCTCAGGCGTCCATCCCCGTGCAATCCCAGGCGTCCTGCCGATCAGCCTGTGTCCTCCAGGTGTGCATCGTGCAGAAGCGGGACACGGAGAAGATGTATGCCATGAAATACATGAACAAGCAACAGTGCATCGAGCGGGACGAGGTCCGCAACGTCTTCCGGGAGCTGGAGATCCTGCAGGAGATTGAGCATGTCTTCCTGGTGAACCTCTGGTGAGCCTGCCATGGGGCCTGGCCTCGCTGCTGAGAGACTGGCTGCCCTGAAGCTGGGACGGCACTGACCATCCTCTCCTGCCCTTGGTGCTCCCTGGCCCTCGTGCCTCGGGGATGCCTCCACCACCCACAGGCCCTTTCTGCCCTGCCCCATTCATGTCCCTTTCTATGCCTCAGGGTTGGCAGGTGACTGTAGCATGCTGGGGTTAGTTAATGCGGCATTTCTGCTGAGCATGCCAGAAGCTCGGGGCTTCCCTAAAAGGGAGGTGTGCCTCCCCATGGAGTCTTTGGCAGCAGTCAGTGGGGGAGAGTTTAGGGACTGACCTGGAGTGCCTTCCAAAAAAATGAACTCCAAGACCAGCTCCAGGAGGTGTTGGAACCTCCCCTCTGCTGAGAGGTTCATCCCCTTCCTGTCTGGGAGTCCTCCCTGATGCAAGGGTGCTCCCCAACTCAGGAGTGCTCCCCAGTACAGAGGTTCTCCCCAGCACAGGGTCTTCCCTGGCCGTCTTCCTCCCACAATGGACGGTGTGCTCCAGTATGTGCTCACAGGCGGTGTTTTTCCCAGAAGCTCCTGTGGAACACAGCGTGTTCGAGCAGCTGGTGGGGGTCAGGTGGCATGCAGTCCTGGTCCTGGCTGGCAGTCTCGGAGGGATTGAAACCCCCTTTACCTTCACTGAGGGCCCATTAGCTAAACTCAAAGGAAGAGGCAGCAGGAGGACTTCGAGTGGGGTGAGAGCGAGCCAGGGCCAGTGCCTTTGCTGTGAGAATAGATTTGGGGCCAGCTGCTTCAGAGACTCACTTAGAGCCCAGACCTGCCCCCTAGCTGGCTACTTACCTGGGGTCACTGCAATAGGAAGAGGGACTTCGCAGTGGACAGTGGCCACTTTCCAGAGGCTGTGCAATGTGCCTAGGCATGTTGTTATGTGGCTGTTCTCCATAATTGCTGGGGAGGAGTGTTCAAAGCCTAGCCTTCCAGGGCAGCTGGCGAGAGACAGGGAGATGCTGACCAAGGCCTTGGGCACGGGGAGCTGTGGGCTGCCCAACCCCAGAGGAAGGATCCTGAGCGGTGGCCACAGCCCCCCCCGGCTCCCGGCCCCTCAGCTGCACCATCTGTGCATGGCTGCTGTTCTCACTCACTATGACCTCCTGGGGATCTGGCCTCCTGCGGCCATCTGGTCCCAGGCAGGCAGAGGGTTGGCGTGGCTAGAGGATGTCTTTGTGGCCCGTGGTCTTGTTTTTGGCATTCTGGGCAGTGGTTCTAAAGCTGAGGGTGTCTGAGCACCAGTGTCCCTGAGACCTGCCCCTGCCACCCAGTGGCCAAGGAGGGTTGGGCCTGGGTCAGCTTCTTTGTCATTGAACAGTGGTGCTTACTCCTGGGGCAGTGGGGAGGGCAGGAGCTCTCTGTGAGGCAGGCGTGGTCCGCAGCCCTGCAGGAATGGGCGGCTGTCGTGATTGACACTCAGCCACAACACTGGCACTGAGGGGTCTGCGGACGAAGAAGACCCAGGATTTCTCTCTCCTGGGGCCCTAGGCTTCCCCTCTCCCCAGCCCTCCTGGCCTCTGCTGGGAGGCAGGATTGTCCAGTGGTCAGGAGCATGAGCTCCTGCGCTGAAGCCCTCCACCCTGCTGGGGGTGACACACCTCACCTCCAGGGTCTTAGTTTCCTCATCTGGCAGACTCGGGGCTCTGAGCCATTGTTAGGATTTATATATGAAGCATATTAACTTTCCTTCCACTCCTGCTGCAGCTGTCCCTGTCCCCACAGGCCACCTGCCAGGACATGTCTCCTGCCCTTCTGGGGCCGTACCATGCGGGGCAGTGTAACCAATTCTTGCCTCCAGGTGTGGGAGTGTCTCCTGCCCTTCTGGGGCTGTACCATGCGGGCCAGTGTCACCACATTCTTGCCTCCAGGCGTGGGAGTGTCTCCTGCCCTTCTGGCTGTTCTCCAGGGCCCACGGGCCTATCCTGAGGCCTGACATCCTGAGTCCTTTGCCCAGTGGCAGCATTTCCACATCCCTTCCCCAGTCCCCAGCCTGTACCACCCTCTCCAGGCCACCTTTCAATGAGGATGAGGATGGCAAGCTTTTGGAAGACAAGTAGAGCGACATCACATGAAAAATGAGTTCTCTGTGTCATTATTCTTGAGAGGCCCTGTCATTTAGCCATTAGAGTTACCTCTGAGAGCTCACAGAAAAAGATTGCGAAGTGGATGGAGATCCTTAAAGTATTTTTTTGCTATAGCCATTATTACCTTCTTGATCATCATGTTTATCACCACCATTACCACCACCATCATCACCATCACCACCATCACCACCATCACCATCACCACCACCATCACCACCATCGCCGCCACCACCACCATCACCACCACCATCACCACCATCACCACCATCACCACCATCACCATCGCCACCACCATCACCATCACCACCACCATCACCACCATCACCACCATCACTACCACCATCACCACCATCGCCACCACCGCCACCATCACTACCACCACCACCATCACCACCATCATCACCACCATCACCACCATCACTACCACCATCACCACCATCACCACCACCATCACTACCATCACCACCACCATCACCACCATCACCACCATCATCACCACCATCACCATCATCACCATCACCACCACCATCACCATCACCACCACCATCATCACTACCACCATCATCACCATCACCACCATCATCACCACCATCACCATCATCACCATCACCACCACCATCACCATCACCACCACCATCATCACTACCACCATCACCACCATCACCATCACCATCACCACCATCACTACCACCACCACCATCACCATCATCACCACCATCACCACCATCACTACCACCATCATCACCATCACCACCACCATCATCACTACCACCATCACCATCACCACCACCACCACCATCACCATCACCACCATCACTACCACCACCATCACCACCATCATCACCACCATCACTACCACCATCATCACCATCACCACCACCATCATCACTACCACCATCACCACCACCACCACCATCACCACCACCATCATCACTACCACCATCACCATCACCACCACCACCACCATCACCACCACCATCATCACTACCACCATCACCATCACCACCATCACTACCACCACCACCATCACCACCACCATCATCACCACCACCATCATCACCATCACCATCACCACCACCACCACCATCACCACCACCACCACCACCATCACCACGACCATAACCACCACCATCACCATCACCACCATCATCACCACCATCACCACCATCATCATCACCACCACCATCACCATCACCGTCACCACCACTGCCTTCACCATCACCACCAGTATCACCACCACCACCATCACCACCATCACCATCACCACCACCATCACCACCACCACCACCACCACCACCATCACCACCATCACCACCACTGCCTTCACCATCACCACCACCATCACCATCACCATCGTCACCACCACTGCCTTCACCATCACCACCAGTATCACCACCACCACCATCACCACCATCACCATCATCACCATCACCACCAGTATC
Organism: Callithrix jacchus; assembly: GCF_049354715.1. Taxonomy (NCBI): domain Eukaryota; kingdom Metazoa; phylum Chordata; class Mammalia; order Primates; family Cebidae; genus Callithrix; species Callithrix jacchus. The sequence continues at coordinate 125,527,385 of NC_133513.1, read as the reverse complement.
ACCACCACCACCATCACCACCATCACCATCACCACCACCATCACCATTATCATTGCCAACACCATCATCTTCACTGCCACCACCAGTATCACCAGTATTATACCACTGCCACCATCGCCATCACCACCACCATCGTGGCCACCATCACCACCACCATCACCACCACCATCATCACCATCACCATCGTCACCACCACTGCCTTCACCATCACCACCAGTATCACCACCATCACCATCACCACCACCATCACCATTATCATTGCCAACACCATCATCTTCACCGCCACCACCAGTATCACCAGTATTATACCACTGCCACCATCGCCATCACCACCACCATCGTGGCCACCATCACCGTCATCACTATCATCACCATCATCCTCACCCACCACCAGCATTACCATTATCCCCACCATCACTGCCACCACCTCCATGACTGCCGTCACCACCAACACTCACATCTCCATCATCATTTTCATCACCAGCAGCAGCATTACCACTATACCGTCACCACCATCACCATCACCACCATTGCGTCACCATCACCACTCACATCACCGCTGTCTTCACCGCCATCGCTGTAGACACAGCCACTGCTGTCACCATCACCATCACCATCACGGTCACACTGTAGACACAGCCACTGCTGTCACCATCACCGTCACACTGTAGACACAGCCACTGCTGTCACCATCACCGTCACCATCACCGTCACACTGTAGACACAGCCACTGCTGTCACCATCACCATCACACTGTAGACACAGCCACTGCTGTCACCATCACCGTCACCATCACCGTCACACTGTAGACACAGCCACTGCTGTCACCATCACCGTCACCATCATGGTCACACTGTAGACACAGCCACTGCTGTCACCTTCATGGTCACACTGTAGACACAGCCACTGCTGTCACCATCACCGTCACCATCACGGTCACACTGTAGACACAGCCACTGCTGTCACCATCACCGTCACACTGTAGACACAGCCACTGCTGTCACCATCACCGTCACCATCACGGTCACACTGTAGACACAGCCACTGCTGTCACCATCACCGTCACCATCACGGTCACACTGTAGACACAGCCACTGCTGTCACCATCACTGTCACCATCACGGTCACACTGTAGACACAGCCACTGCTGTCACCATCACCGTCACGGTCACACTGTAGACACAGCCACTGCTGTCACCATCACCATCACCGTCACACTGTCACCATAGGGTTACAGTCGCTGTTGTCAGCATCGCCACCACCAGTGCCACTGTCGTCACTGCCATCGTCATCACCGTGGATGCCGTTAGTAAATGCCTGACACCATCAAGACTTTTGCATACACTGCCTCGTTTTCCTTAACAACCCTGCAAGGCAGATGTTTGAATCCCCATGTTACCGAAGAGGAGCCAGGGCAGCTCGAAGCAACCCAGCGATGGGCACAGCAGTTCTGCTCTGCATTTGCCACTCACCAGTGCCTCTGGCCCGCAGCTGGGCTCCAGCACTCCAGCATAGGGTGGTCTGTCATTGCTCAGGGTCTGGGTTCAGAGCAGTGCTGGACTTGGGTGGAATCAGTGCCTTGGGCAGGCCCCTGCTCTGGGAATGCCTGGGCGCTGATGCTGGTGTGGGGCTGTGGTCCTTAGTGGGAGATGTGTCAGCTATGGGAGCACCCATGACTGGCTCTCCAGCGGTGCGCACACCAGGCCCTCCATTGGTTCCCACAGGTACTCCTTCCAGGACGAGGAGGACATGTTCATGGTTGTGGACCTGCTTCTGGGCGGAGACCTCCGCTACCACCTGCAGCAGAATGTGCAGTTCTCCGAGGACACAGTGAGGCTGTACATCTGTGAGATGGCGCTGGCCCTGGACTACCTGCGTGCCCAGCACATCATCCACAGGTGAGTGCGTGGTGAACGGCAGGGGCACCTGTTGAGGTGGCTGTGGCTGCTGCAGCCTCGAGTCAGGCCGCTGGCACGTCCACACTTCCACAGAGCTGTCCATCTCCTCTGCCCCACCCTTGCCTGAGAGCCTGCCCCCAGCTGTGGCACCCGTGCCGACCAGGTCAGCCCCATAGCTGCAAGCTGGGTGTCCGTCTAGGGGGCCTTGTCCAAGCAGCTGCAGCTGAGACTGGGCCCAGAGGGCCGTTAGCCCTGGTGGACAGACCACGTGCCGGGTCACAGCAGGGGGCGTTCACCTGGTTCGTTTGACTGAAGGCTCCCGTTTGCCCGTCCACCATGTCCCGGGGAATCCAAACTAATTTTAACATTAGCTTAAAGCAGATGAAATTAGGAAGCAGATTATGAAGGAAGTGAAATTGGGAGGCAGGAATTAGGCTGAGATTCTGCAGCTATGGAACAAAATGAAGATATCCGTGAGGTATATTTTAAAGTCGAATAGACTTCTGTTTGCATTTCTGCTTCTGGGGACTCTGATGTCTGGTCTTGACCCAGCACCAGTCACTGAGTGGCAGCTGTGTGCCCGGAAATCGGAGCAAAGTGACAGCTGAGGCAGCTTGATCTCCTGGAGGCCAGGCTGCAGCGGGGAGGGCAGACCCTGCCAGCAATTCCTCTTGTCCTCTGGGGCTCCAGGCCCCCGCCCAGTGTCTGGTACCAGGTCTGTGCTGCTGTCCAGATGCCACAGGAAACGAAGTGGCTGACTTTATCACCTCTGCCCCCACCCAGGGGTGTGAGGTCCTAGCATCGTCTAACGAGCAAGTCAAGCTCCTAGGCCTCTACCTCAAGTGGGTAGATGGAGTGTCCTGGGGACTCCAGGAATTGCAGTGAGGATTCCAGGGCAGAAACGGCAGATTTCCCAACTCACCTTCCCACTTTCTGCCCTTTCTAGAGATGTCAAGCCTGACAACATTCTCCTGGATGAGAGAGGTGGGTGGGGCCGGCTCTGTGAGGCCCAGGTGGGTGGGGGCTGGGTGTGTAAAGCCCAGTCTGCGTGCTGGCAGGGATGGAGCAGTAGGTTAGGGGGGTCCTGCCCACAAGGATGCATCTCTGGTCCTGGAACAGTCACGCCTGCCCCCTCTCCGCACAGGACACGCGCACCTGACTGACTTCAACATCGCCACCATCATCAAGGATGGGGAGCGGGCGACGGCGCTAGCGGGCACCAAGCCGTACATGGGTGAGCCCGAGCTGGGGTTCCTGGTGGGAGCTGGCTTTCTCCAGGTGTGAAGGACAGGCCTCAGCGGCTTCTCCGTCCACCCTGGAGGCGGCCCGGTCTCGGTGTGGCCGCGGGGTGCCAGCTTTGTGCCCACGGGTCTGGGCTGTGACCCTGCGGCAGCTCAGCTGTTCCTTCTTTCTGTCGGAAAGCTCCGGAGATCTTCCACTCTTTTGTCAACGGCGGGACCGGCTACTCCTTCGAGGTGGACTGGTGGTCGGTGGGGGTGATGGCATACGAGCTGCTGAGAGGATGGGTATGCACCCCTGGCAGCCCTGGACTTGGCCGTCAGGCCCCTGCTGGCTGCCGCCACCAGCAGGTGGCCTTAATGCCAGGCGGGGAGGTGGCCGCGCCAGTGCCCAGGCGTTCGGGGATGCCTCCGCTCTGCCTGAGGAGTCACGCTTTAGGCAAGCGCAGTCGGTGGTGGGATGCCTGAGCCAGGGGGAGGAAGGACAGACTCAAGGTGGTTTCCCGGAGCATTGTGGGGGCCTGCAGGCTGGCCTCTGTGTGGGCGGACAGGGCTGAGGACTGGCCAGCAGGGGTGCTGCCTTGGAACCTTCTGCAAAAAGTGTCTTGCGGGGCCCTGTGCTTGCTCTCACCGTTGGTGGCCATGGCAAGGCCAGTCCTGGAGACCCGGAGGCTGGCTCTCTCCTGGCCCTCTGAGGCTTGCAGACCATACCCCTCAGCCCTGCGTGGGACCCCACCCCTGAGGAAGCTGGCTCTCTCCTGGCCCTCTGAGGCTGGTCTGTCTGGACCTGGGATTCCAGCCAGATGGGCACACCAGCCATGGTGCAGGACCCAGATGCAGGCTTTACCCCCAGGCGCCCCACCCCCGGGGGCGAAGGCCGGGATGTGCTCAGAACTGTGTCTGCACTTGGGGTGGGGGGAGGGGGGCCTCTTAGGGCACTGGTGGGGTCACCTGTGCCTGGCATTGTTGGGTGTTCTGGGGGCCCAGAGGACCTGCCCAGTGCTGCCTCCCTGACCTCTAGAGGCCGTATGACATCCACTCCAGCAACGCCGTGGAGTCCCTGGTGCAGCTGTTCAGCACCGTGAGTGTCCAGTATGTCCCCACGTGGTCCAAGGAGATGGTGGCCTTGCTGCGGAAGGTGAGCCCCAGTCTTGAGCCTCCTCACCCGCTGAGCACCCATGTCCCTCTCGCATTCACCTGCAGCTCGGGGCACCCGCTTCCTGGCGGCACAGGTCCCTTCACTGCAACGTGTGGGGCCTCCGCAGATGGCAGCGGAGCCGCGGGAAGCGAGCCCTGCCAGGTCATGGTGTCCTGGCGATCCCTGAGCTATGTCCCCAGGACCCTTACAGCAGGCCCGTGTGCCCGCCCTGCCGGTTACCGCAGAGGAGCCATTGCCAGGTCCCTGTACCCTGCCTGTTGGAAGGAGGGCATGGGCTGGGTGGGTTCTAGCCTATGCTATCTCTGGGACCCTTTACCCCAGTGTCTCCTGGGGAAGGTGGGCAGCCACTGCCCACTGCAAATGGCTCTCAGGGGACATCAGCCCGGCAGGGACCTGGACAGGGGTGTGGCCATCAGCGATGCCTTCCATTTGTGGTTGGGGACTGGGCTGGGGCTGTGCATTGACTGGGATGCACAGCTCCCCATTCAGAGCCTCACTTTAACACCATGGAGGATTCGGAGTCAGAGCCAGACCCGGGCAGGACAGGGAGGGGAGAGTGTGTATCAGGAGGGCCCGGCTGCCTCCCGGCTCCCATCTCTCAGGCAGGTGGGGCCTCCTGCTCTGGGATTGTAGCGAAGCAGCCTCAAGCCCTGGGGAGGCCTGGCCTGCAGGGGCCTCTCCCCAGCCCAGCCTCTAACCCCACTCTAGCCCCATGAAGCTTGGCCACACTTGCCCAGGTGGTTCACAAGGTGGCACTGGGCTAGAGAGAGCCTGTGTGGGAACTGGGGATGACCCACCTGCCCAAGCTCCAGGCCTGGGAAACCCCGCATGGGCTCTGGGTCTGTGGCATTTGCCCTGGAAAGACAGGAGGTGCCAGCGCTGAGATGCCGCTTCCCTGGTCACGCATGGCTGCCCCAGGATCCGAGTCCTGCAGAGGCCCCCTGTGGTGAAGGAAGTGGCTGTGGAGTCGTTACCGTGGGGCCAGCCACGTGCAGAGTGTTTGCTGCTCGCCAGGCCTTGGCTGCCACCTCCTGGCATATCCCGGCAGAGCCTTCCCGGCGGGCCCTCTGCTGTCCTCCGGTGCCAGGGGTTTGGGCAGCACCACTCAGGTCAGGCACCCCTCGGGGCTACATGCTGAGCCAACCACGGCACCACTCAGGTCAGGCACCCCTCGGGCTACATGCTGAGCCGACCACGGCACCACTCAGGTCAGGCACCCCTCGGGCTACATGCTGAGCCGACCACGGCACCACTCAGGTCAGGCACCCCTCGGGCTACATGCTGAGCCGACCACGGCACTTTGCCTGATGTCAGCACCACCCTTCCTCTCGTGGCCCTGAGGTTCCTGAATTCCAAGCCTCAGGCCTGGCAGAACACCCTCCCCAGGGTGCCCTGGCCTGGGGGCGGCGGGCTGTTCCGTGCTGGTGGGCTGTGGGCCCCGGCGCTCTGATGCAGGCCTGGTTGCAGCTCCTCACTGTGAACCCTGAGCACCGGTTCTCCAGCCTCCGGGAGGTGCAGGCAGCCCCAGCACTGGCCGGCGTGCGGTGGGACCACCTGAGTGAGAAGAGAGTGGAGCCGGGCTTCGTGCCCAACGTAAGCCTGTGGGCGGCTCGGATGGGGGCCCTGGGGCTGGACGCGGGTGGCACCCATGGGCCGGGCTCAGCACCCATCCCTCTGTAGAAAGGCCGTCTGCATTGCGACCCGACCTTTGAGCTGGAGGAGATGATCCTGGAGTCCAGGCCCCTGCACAAGAAGAAGAAGCGCCTGGCCAAGAACAAGTCCCGGGACAGCAGCAGGGACAGCTCCCAGTCTGTAAGCACGGGCGGGCTGGGGCGCCGTGGGGTGCTGGGTCGGGCTTCTCTGTACCACGGGCAAGGTGTGTAGGGACCCCTGGCAGGCCACATACCCCGGAAGTCCAGCACATCATTTTCCAGGAGCCCTGAGAAGGCCAAAACCTCCCTTCTGCCTTCACCTCACTCCTCGTGAAGCATGTGGTCAGGGACAACCAGGGGCGGGGTTGTGAGTGTGCAGGGACGGCCACGTGATGCCCTCACGCTCACCCGGGTGTGCTGGCCCTGGTTGTGTGTCTGTGGGGACGGCCACGTGATGCCCTCACGCTCACCCGGGTGTGCTGGCCCTGGTTGTGTGTCTGTGGGGATGGCCACGTGATGCCCTCTCACTCGGGTGTGCTGGCCCTGGTTGTGTGTCTTTGGGGACGGCCACGTGATGCCCTCACGCTCACCCGGGTGTGCTGGCCCTGGTTGTGTGTCTTTGGTGACGGCCACGTGATGCCCTCACGCTCACCCGGGTGTGCTGGCCCTGGTTGTGTGTCTTTGGTGACGGCCACGTGATGCCCTCACGCTCACCCGGGTGTGCTGGCCCTGGTTGTGTGTCTGTGGGGACGGCCACGTGATGCCCTCTCACTCGGGTGTGCTGGCCCTGGTTGTGTGTCTTTGGGGACGGCCACGTGATGCCCTCACGCTCACCCGGGTGTGCTGGCCCTGGTTGTGTGTCTGTGGGGACGGCCACGTGATGCCCTCACGCTCACCCGGGTGTGCTGGCCCTGGTTGTGTGTCTGTGGGGACGGCCACGTGATGCCCTCACGCTCACCCGGGTGTGCTGGCCCTGGTTGTGTGTCTGTGGGGACGGCCACGTGATGCCCTCACGCTCACCCGGGTGTGCTGGCCCTGGTTGTGTGTCTATGGGGACGGCCACGTGATGCCCTCACACTCGGGTGTGCTGGCCCTGGTTGTGTGTCTTTGGGGACGGCCACGTGATGCCCTCACGCTCACCCGGGTGTGCTGGCCCTGGTTGTGTGTCTGTGGGGACGGCCACGTGATGCCCTCACGCTCACCCGGGTGTGCTGGCCCTGGTTGTGTGTCTGTGGGGACGGCCACGTGATGCCCTCACGCTCACCCGGGTGTGCTGGCCCTGGTTGTGTGTCTGTGGGGACGGCCATGTGAAGCCCTCACACTCACTCAGATACGTGTTGTATTGATCGTGTGTGTGGGTATGGCCACGTACTTGCCACAGCCCTCATACTTGTTCAGGTGTGCTGGCATCAGTTGTGTGCGGGGGACGGCCACGTGAAGCCCTCATGCTAACCTGGGTGTGCTGGCCTCAGTTGTGTGTGCGTGGGGACGGCCACGTGAAGCCCTCACGCTCGCCTGGGTGTGCTGGCCTCAGTTGTGTGTGCGGGGGACGGCCACGTGAAGCCCTCACGCTCGCCTGGGTGTGCTGGCCTCAGTTGTGTGTGCGGGGGACGGCCACGTGAAGCCCTCACGCTCGCCTGGGTGTGCTGGCCTTTGTTGTGTGTGCGTGAGGACGGCCACGTGAGGCCCTCACGCTCGCCTGGGTGTGCTGGCCTCTGTTGTGTGTGCGTGGGGACGGCCACGTGAAGCCCTCACGCTTGCCTGGGTGTGCTGGCCTCTGTTGTGTGTGCGTGGGGACGGCCACGTGAGGCCCTCTGCTCGCCTGGGTGTGCTGGCCTCTGTTGTGTGTGCGTGGGGACGGCCATGTGAGGCCCTCACGCTCGCCTGGGTGTGCTTGCCTCTGTTGTGTGTGCGTGGGGACGGCCACGTGAAGCCTTCACGCTCGCCTGGGTGTGCTGGCCTCTGTTGTGTGTGCGTGGGGACGGCCACGTGAAGCCCTCACGCTCGCCTGGGTGTGCTTGCCTCTGTTGTGTGTGTGTGGGGACGGCCACGTGAGGCCCTCACGCTCGCCTGGGTGTGCTGGCCTCTGTTGTGTGTGCGTGGGGACGGCCACGTGAAGCCCTCATGCTTGCCTGGGTGTGCTGGCCTCAGTTGTGTGTGTGTGGGGACGGCCACGTGAAGCCTTCACACTCACCCAGGTGCACCGGTGTTGGTCGTGTGTGTGGGGATGTCATATAAAGCCCTCATATTTGCCCAGGTGGGCCATCATCAGTTGTGTGTGCGTAGGGATGGCCGCGTGAAGCCCTCACACTCACCCAGGTGCACCGGTGTTGGTCGTGTGTGTGGGGATGTCATATAAAGCCCTCATATTTGCCCAGGTGGGCCAGCATCAGTTGTGTGCGTAGGGATGGCCGCGTGAAGCCCTCACGCTCACCCAGGCGTGCTGGCATTCTGGGGCTGCCAGGACAGGTGACCACGAATCAGGTGGATGAAGAACAGGAATGTGTCGTGTCTGAGATGGGTCTGAGTGGTAATGAGACGGCCTCGTGCGCAGCAGGCTCTGCGTTACCTGCTCCGTCTCCTGCCGTTCCCTTGTCCTGAGGATCGGCTCTGTCTCGGCAGCGGACAAGGTGAACCCACTGGGCGGTTCCGTTATGACCTCATAGTCTCTGTGAACCAGAAGTCCAGGCATGGCGCAGCTCTGGTCCCTGCTCTTGGTCTCACCAGAGTGTGAGCCAGCACTGACTGAGGTCATGGTCTCATCAAGGATTTCATAGCTGCTGTGATTAGAACATTTCCCCCGAAACCCAGGCTGACATTTGGTTCCTCTTGTGGCGCTGCTAGGGGCCTTCGGGGGCCGATGGGGCCAGGTTGGTTCTTCCCGCCTGGGTGGGATCAGTGCTGTTGTGAAAGGGTGACCTCAGCCTCCTTTGTGTCCTTGCTCCTCTGCCACATGAGGACGGGGTGTCCCAGTGCAGACGTGGTTCATGATCCGTGTGGACACGGCATTCACAGCAGAGCATCATCGGGCTCCCTGTAATTCAGCAGATTGAAAAAGAGGTAAAAAGAAACATGCTGTCTCACAGTTTGGAGGCCTGAGTCCAAAGTGAAGGTGTCAGCAAAGCCGGGCTCCCTGTGAAGACTGCAGGAAGGGAAGCCAGTCCTTGCCCCCAGCCTCCGGCGGAGGCCGCCTTGGCCGAGCCGCGTCCCTGCAGCCCCTGCTTCTGCCGCCGCATGGGGGCTGCCTGTGGTGTGCCTGCACCTCCTCCCCTCTTATGAGGATACCAAGCACTGGATTTGGGCCACGCTGACCCAGTATGGCCCCGTCTTACCTTGATGATACCTGCAAGACCTCACTGCCAAATAAGGTCACATTCAACAGGTACCCAGGATTAGGGCTTGAATGTGTCTTTCTGGGGGACACAATTTGGCCCATACCACCAGGATGCGGCTGATACTCACTAAGGAGTAGCTACACTTACGTGTTGATGCTGGGGTGACAGTGATGAATTGGGTCCCTCGGTGGTCCCCCTGCCCCTGGGCCTGCCCAAGCCTGTGCTGGATGCCCTGGGATTCTCATGCCCCAGCTCTGGGCAGCCACCTCCGACATGGTGGCCCTGTGTTGCTCCTGGGCAGAAGATGGGTGTCAGTCCCCTCTTCACCGTGATGTGGGGGCAGGGGTGGAGTCATCCCCTGGGGCCCTGATTTAGGGGAACACAGGCCCCGAGTGGGTCAGACTCCCATCCTCTCCCCACCTCCAGGACTGTAGCTGGCAACCCCAGGTGTCCTCAGGTGGAAGTGCAGGTGGGGGGCTGCCACCTGCCAGGTGGCTGCAGGGTGAGGTGCTGCTGAGAGCCACAGGATGCTGGAGAGGTTCCCACTGTTGGATATTTAAGTTTCCCTACCAGAGCATGTCTGCACCCAGGACTTGGGGCTATAGAAACAGGCCCAGGAGGAGGTCGGAGCCCTCGTGGGACGGACGGACAGTGTGCAGAGCCCAGCTGGCCATGTTGTGCTCCCGGGAGGCTCCCGGTAGGAACAGGTGAGGCCAGGCACCTGTGAACTGGAGGCTCAGCTTTGTCTTGGGTCAGCTGTGGGGAGGTGTTCTGGCTGGAGGGTGGGGGGTGTTCTGAAAGGCACCCATCACTCCAAAAATAAGTCCCACTGTCAACCCTGAGGCTGAGAGAGGTTTTTTGAAACAGCTTTATTTTGATATAATTCACATTCCATACAATATACGAGGCACCCACGTAAAGCATATGTTTGTGTGGTTTTTAATATAGTCACAGGGCTGTGCATCCTCTACTGTGATGCAAATTGAGAGCCTATTCATCTGCTGTAAGAGAAAGACCCCACCAATTAGCAGTCACGCCCCTTTCCCCTCTCCTCTCCGCCCCTGGCAGCCACGAAGCTGCTTTCCGTCTCTCGAGGTTTGTCTGCTATGGACGTTGCGTGTAAGTGGAGTCACACACGACGTGGTCATTTGTGGCTGGCTTCTTCATTGTGTGGGGTGTGTTTGAGGCTCATCCACGCTGCGGCCTGTCAGTGCTTCGTTCCTGTTGATGGCTGAGTAATATTCCGCATGTACATCACCTTGCATTTAGCCAGTCATCAGTTGATGAGTACCTGTTTTTCCACTTGTTAATATTTTTCATTATAATCAATAATGCTGCTGTGAACATTGATGTACAAGTGTTTGTGTGGATGTGTACTGTTATTTTTGTGGGCAGATACCTAGGAGTGAACCCTCTGGGTCACATGTGACTCTGGGATTCATGAATGGAGGAAACGCCTACCCTTTTCTGCACCAGCTGTGCCATGTTATGCCCCTACCAGCAGTGTGTGAGGGCTCTAATTCCTCCACATACTGCCAAGTCTTGTTACTGTCTCGTTTATTTGTTTTTTAAATTATAGGCGTCTTAGGCTGGGAGGAGTGGCTCAAGCCTATACTCCCAGCACTGTTGGAACCAAGGCAGGTGAATTGTGAGGTCAAGATTCATAGTGAGTCCTGCCTCTACTAAAAATACAAAAATTAGCTGGGCATGGTGGTGGGCACCTGTATTCCCAGCTACTTGGGAGGCTGAGGCAGGAGAATTGCTTGAACCCAGGAGCTGGAGGTTTCAGTGAGCCCAGTTCGCACCACTGCACTCCAGGCTGGTGACAGAGTGAGACTCTATCTAAAAAATAAAATCACTGGCATCTCAGTGTGCAGTGATTCTGTGATTATGATTTGCCTTCTCTAATGATATTGAACATCTTTTGAGGCATTTTATTGGGAATTGTGTGTGTCTTGGGAAATGTCTATCCACATTTTAAAAAAATTTGTGTCTTTTTTTAGTCTACTCTGACAATATATTTTAATTGGCGTGTCTTATTTCACTTTCTTTTTTGCTTTATTACCAAAACGGGAGTGCAGTGGTACGATGACGGCTCACTTCAGCCTCACTTCCCGGGCTCAGGTGATCCTTCCTGCCTCAGCTGCCACAGTAGCTGGAACTGTAGGCGTGTCCCCCCACAGCTGGCTCATTTGAAAATTTTGTAGAGAGGACTCACTCTGTTGCCCAGGCTGGTCTCAGACTCCTGGAGTCCTCCCTCCTCAGCCTCCCAAAATGCTGGGATTACAGATGTGAGCTACTGTGCCTGACCTAATTGGTGTATTTTAGACCATTCACATTTAAAGTGACATGGAGGCTGAGGCAAGAGGCTGCCTAAATCCAGGAGTTAGAGACCAGCCCAGCCAACAAGGTGAGAACCATCTGTATTAGTCCATTTTTTTGCTGCTAACAAAGGCGTACCCGAGCCTGGGTAATTGAGACAGTAAAAAGGTTTCATGGACTTACAGTTCCACATGGCTGGGGAGGCCTCACAATCAGGGTGGAAGGCAAGGAGGAGCAAGTCATGTCTTACATGGATGGCAGCAGGCAGAGAGAATTCTAGACTGGTAGGTTTTTTGTTTGTTTCTGAGACGGAGTTTCACTCTTGTTACCCAGGCTGGAGTGCAATGGTGCGATCTCGGCTCACCGCAACCTCCGCCTCCTGGGTTCAGGCAATTCTCCTGCCTCAGCCTCCTGAGTAGCTGGGATCACAGGCATGCGCCACCATGCCCAGCTAAGTTTTTGTATTTTTGGTAGAGACGGGGTTTCACCATGTTGACCAGGATGGTCTCAATCTCTTGACCTCGTGATCCACCCGCCTCGGCCTCCCAGAGTGCTGGGATTACAGGCGTGAGCCACCGCGCCCAGCCTGACTGGTAGGATTTTCACTTTCAACACTTTAAATATTTCACTCCACTCTTGCTTATGTGATTTCTAACAAGAAATCTGCTCTAACTCTTTTTTTTTCCTGTAGGTAGGATTCCTCCCCACCCGTCAACCCTAGTGCCTCTCAAGATTTTCTGTCTTTGGTTTTCTGCAGTTCGAATATAATGATATGCCAAGGTGCAGACTTTTTAAAATACTCATTCTGCTTGGTGTTCTCTAGGCTTCCTGGATCTGTGGTGTGCTGTCTGTCATTAGTTATTATTTCAAATATTCTGTTCTCTTTCTCTTCTCCTGCTGGAAATCCAATTATGCATATGTTGTGCCTTTCGAAATTGTCCCAGAGCTCGTGGATATTCTGTTCATTTTTTCACTCTTTTTTTTTTCTCTTTGCATTTTAGTTTGAGAAGTTTCTGTTGACATTTCAAGCTCGTAGATTCCTTCCTGTTGGGTACCAGCCCCAACCCTATACGTGGGTGCCCTTAGTCCCAGCAGTGATGAGAGGACTGAGGAAAAGGAATAGAGACAGAGACACAGGAGTAGAAATTGCAGCATGTGTGTCCAGGGGACCATTGCAAGCGTGGGAACAGCATTGGCTCCGGGCTCTGGGCTCCAGACACGTTTATCATGTGCATGATCTCATTGGTTTTGTGGGCGTGGAAGGGGAGGGTAAAGGAATGGGGAACACAGCTGGGCAGAGAGCACTGGACAGCCCTCTAGGACATGCTAAACTGGTGCTGTGGGTTTATCACTGATTGTTATCAGGGTGCAGCTGCATCAGAAGTATAGCAGATGAGGGGCCACCTGGTCTCACCACACCCAATGCATCAAGGGGCTTTTATCATAGAGCAGTTAAAATCACTCCATATTCCAAGAACCTACACAGACCCTGAGGCGTTCCGTGGTCTCTGCCCTGCAAGGCTTGTCTCCTCCTCGCCAGCTCCCATCTGCAAAGACCGTCCTGGATCTTGTGAGCAGAGGTCGCCCCCCTTCTCATAGATCTTTGCACAAGCCGTCTTTACGAGGCTTCATGCAGTTTCCATGTTGAGAAGGCGTTCGTGGGACCAGAGCAGTGCTGCCTGCTCTCAGCCACCCCGGTGTCCCTGGTGTCCCCGCGCACTCAGACGGTCTTTACCTTAGGCCTCCTGTTGCCTAAGGTAAATTGATTTCTAATTAACTGCACCAACAATATAGTTTCGTTTGGTGTATAAGCTTCAGTGTACTCTGATCCCAGCAAGCTTGTAATTATTTAGCTAGAAGTAACATAGGCCTCCCCGGCCATCTTGACCCACACCTTCCTCGTCTGGATCCAGGCTCCTGAGGAACCATCAGAGCATCCTCATTCCTGTTCCCAGCATTTCCTTTTGATTCCACCTCCCGCTTACGTTGCCCGTCTGTTCCCCATCTGTCCTTGCACGCTGTCTGCTTTTCCCGTAGGGCCTTCGCCATATTAATCAGAGTTATTTTAAATTCCCCGTTTGATCAGCCCAGCACGGGTACTGTATGTGGGTCCGTTCTCATGCGTGCGTTCCCTGCACTTCCTTTCTTTCCTGCTTGCAGTATGCCTGGTCATTTTTGTGGAAAGCTGGGCGTGCTGTGTCCGGTGGTAGGAACTGAAGTAGACAGCCCTTTGGTGTGCGGCTTGTTACCTGGCCAGGTTTGGGGCAGGGTTTCATGTCTGCTGTGGCTGTGGGTCCCGGAGGCTTCACGTTTGTTTCCACTTCCTCAGCTCCCCTTGGGCTTCCCTAAAGCGTCCTCCTCAGAGTCTGCGTCAGCCCTTACTGCTGGAATCCCCTCATGCTGCGGAAGTCCTGTTGGTGTGTTGACAAGGTGGCAGGGAGGGAAGTGTTCCACTGTCTGTGACTAAATCTCAGTCTCGGGGGCCCGTGCCCCTTCACAGTTGTTTATCTGCTTTTCCCCTCCCCTAGGTGAGAAAGAAAGGCTAAAGCAGGGTACAGGCTGAAACACAGTCTTCCCCCAAGCGAGATAAGTCTTTCCCTCAGAGAGCAAATTCCATCTGCTGTGGAGAATGCTCCGGGTGTCACAGTCACAGGGTGACTGTTCTCCTCCCATGCCAGAGCCCGGAAGGGGTCTTCCTTGGCTTCATTAAGACCTGGCAGGGTTCCTAGAGGGGAAACCCATGAAGGCTTGGGACCCCGTAAGACGGGAACCCAGGAGTCCCGCACTCAGCTGCAGCGGTTCCCCAGGGCTGCCGGGAGGTGTTCCTGTAGTTCCTGCGCCATCAGCTCTGCTCCGGGCCACGGGTCTCCGCTGTGGCTCTGCTCCAGGCCACAGGTCTCCGCTGTGGCTCTGCTCCAGGCCACGGGTCTCCGCTGTGGCTCTGCTCCAGGCCACGGGTCTCCGCTGTGGCTCTGCTCACCTGACTCTCCAGACTTTGGGCCTGTGGCGGTGCTTTGACTCCGCCCTCTGATGCGTCCAGGAAGAGGCATTGGCTTTCATTTGTTCAGCATTATTCCTGCCGCCGGGATGGGAACGAGACCTTCCACGTGGTTCGCGGCAGAGCAGGAGCCAGAGTCCTTGCTCGTCTTTGTGTTTCTTTGTCGGTCCTGCGTTTTGTTTCCTGGACCCAGGTGTCTTATCAGACAGGTGATGGGCAGACTTTCTCCTGTTCCTTGGGCTCTCTTCTCTTTCCCGAGGGCATCGTTTGTAGCAGGGAAGTCTTGGACTTGACGTCTGATGTGGCCGTTTCCTCCGTGGCTGCTGTGCTTTGCTGAGGATTCATCACCTCAGCTGAGGCCACAGGGATTCACTCCCACACTTTCTTCTAAGTTTTGTACAGTTCAAGCTCTGATCCATTTTGAGTTAACTTTCATGATCGGCGTCAGGGAGGGTCCAGCTTCATTCTCTCATCGGTGGATCGGATTGTCCCAGCACCATTTGCTGAAAAGACGATTCTTTCCCCTTTGAATTGCTTTTGACGTCACACCTTGTTTTTCCACTTCCATTTTGTCCTGTCGGTCCGGATGGGACCCCAGCCTGAGCGGGACCCCACCGCCTTGATGACGGAAGCTTTGTAGCAAGCTTTCAAGTCAGGATCTGTGGGTGGCGACTGAGCTGCCAGGCAGGTGTGCAATGGCGTCAGGGATGAAGCCTGGTCCATTTCCCAGGCCTCTCGTCGCTGTGGGTGACATCTGGGGTCCGATGCTATGTCTCAGCACGTGTGGGGGTGCCATGGGGCCCTGAGATGGGGATTCCTGTGGGAGTTACTCAGCTTGTCCAGGAGAGACCCCCACCCCCCACTGCCTGCAGGATGGAAATGACAGCACGGCTTGGCTTTCAAGCAGAAACCCAGAAACCCTGTGGGAAGTGGCTTCAGCATTCAGGGGACGCAGGAGCATCGCCTGTGACCGAAGAGGTCACCTATCCTGACGGAGCTGGGCTTTCAAGTGCCCACACCCGTCAGTCATGGGCGAAGGACGCCTCTGGGGCCTCCTGGCTCTGTGTGCGCTGGCAAAGGGCTCCAGCCACCCAAGGCAGGCCGCTGAGGAAGAGGCACAGGCGGAGGCCGCCAGAGGAAGGGCAGGACAGATCCTGCCAGGTACAGACCCCGCCGTGCTGTCCTGCTGGCGGTGCTCCACGCAGTTGGGCAAGAGAGTCCCTGTGGAAAGGGGTCATGGCCGCACATCTCAGCGCCTCACAGCTGGGCTCAGGCACCACTCAGAGCCACTTCTTCCAGATGTTTCTGGAGCAGCTCCTCAAGCTTCTGGTGGCCTCCCCGCGTAGGAAAACATGGCCGTGGAGGTGGCAGGATGACCGACAGCCCCTGCTGCTGGCTGTGCACAGGGCCATGGCGAGCACTCGCGTTCTGTGTCCCCGGCATCCACCCCAGCCCCTCCCTCCCTGTGTTGCTGTGAATCTCAGGATCCCCATAGCTCAGTCATGCCCCAAGCGTCACTTGGACCTTCATCCCTGAACGATCTGAGCCTCGGGTCACCATCACTTGGCCAGCCAGAGTTTGCACACTTGTCTATATCAGGGTTAGACTAGAGAGTGCAGGGGCACAGCAAATCACCCAATCTGTCTCTCTTCTTGATGACTAAGGACATGTCCCCTGCCAGGATGGTGACTCTTGTAGGGAGGCCACAGTGGCAGGGCAAACTCTGGAGGGAGAGAGCCACGTGGAGGAGAGGGCTGCCTGCAGAGCACGTGGGAGTCCACTGGCAGCTTCTTGAGCCCTCAGCCAGGTGCTGGCCCTCACAGGAGGAGCAGGCGGAACAATCCCTGGAGCCCATGCAGGGCTGGGAAGAAAGAGTCCACATTCCCACTGCCAGGGTTGAAACCATCACAGCGCCACAGATCCCGGAGAGCACAGAGGGCACTGCCTCAGGGTGGGGAATGTGAGCGGCTCCATAACCCCAGGAAATGTGCCCAGCCCTACACTTCCTTCCTAGAGGGAAATGGTGCAAGGTGAGATGGCTTATCCTTTTCCTGGATGGGCGTGTCCCAGTGTGACGCACGTCACCAGATCCCTGAAACATTGCAGAGGACAGGTTTCTGTGTTGTCACAAGGTTGATCACCTGCACTCTGGACATGTGGTTACAGGGTGTCCAGAGTACTTGGAATCAGCATTAATAGGCTCCACGGGGCCGGGTGCAGTGGCTCACGCCTGTAATCTCAGCACTTTGAGAGGCTGGGGTGGGTGGATCACCTGAGGTCAGAAGTTTAAGACTGGCCTGGCCAACATGGTGAAACCATATCTCCACAAAAATTAGCCTGGTGTGGTGGCACATGCCTGTGATTCCAGCTACTCGGGAGGCTGAGGCAGGAGAATCACTTGAACCCAAGAGACAGAGTTGGCAATGAGCCAAGATGGCACCATTGCACTACTGCCTAGGCCATAGAGTGAGACTCCATCTCTAAAAATAATAATAGGATCCAGGGATAGTGGGTGAGAGTGTCCAGGTGTCGAGGCATGGACGACACTGTGACAGGGAAGAGTGCCCTTAGCCCTGGGGCGGGGCCGTGACAGCAGGCTGCTCTTCATCTCGGGTGGACGCAGACTGTGATCACGCACTGCCTAACGCCGCCTCTGCCACTGGCCAGTCGTGTGGGACGGTGGTCCCGTAAGATGGTAACACAGGATTTTACTGTACCTTTTGTGTATCTAGGTAGGGGTGAGCATTCTCACGTGCACCCACTCACACGTCCCCTCCGGCCCCCAGAGCCCAGCTCCCTCCCTCTCAGGGCCTTGGCTGTGGTGTGGGCAACTTCCTGAGGCTGTGGATCTGAGGTTCTGCTGTCCTCGAAAGTGGGCATCCTCTGCCCTCAGCTGCAGGAGGTGGGGCCCTTTCAATGCCACCTCCAGGCCCCCGGCTCTCTGCACTTTCCACCGCGACTTGGCTGAGCTGGGTCTGCCATTTGCCTGAATGTTGGTAGTCCATGGTCCCCTTAATGATGCTTTCCCACACCACGCCAGCACTGTGCAGCCAGCACCCCTCCACGGGCAGCCCACCCATGTCCCCCGCCGCGTCTTGGGCAGTGGTCCTGCTGCCCATCACACATCTCCAAGGCCCACAGGCCGGCCCTGGTTCCAGGCTTCTCAGGGTGGGTCCTGCCGGGCAGCCTCAGCCCACAGGCCAGCCCTGGTTCCAGGCTTCTTCAGGCAGCATCCCAGAGGTGGGCCTGGGATGGGCCTGTGTGTACTGTGATGAGGGGCTGGGAGAACCCAGCAAGGGGAGAGGCCCAGCAGGGGAGGGGTTTCCACCAAAGTGCCGCAGAGAACAGCTTGTGCCTGGTTCTGCAGGCCTCATGGAGCAAGTCCACGCCATCCACCCCCAGGCAAGGGAGCTGGGCCTTGGCATCCCTCAGGGCTTGGGTGAATCACCTGTGGAGATGCCAGTCTGGCTGCTGGGGGGCTGGGCTGCTTCAGTAATGAAGAGGCCGTTGTCCAAAGAAAGCCACATGTGGAGGCCCAGCAGGGATGCCAGACACTCACCCAGGGGATGTGGTCACATGTGCCTTTCTGTCTACAGGAGAACGACTATCTTCAAGACTGCCTTGATGCAATCCAGCAAGATTTCGTGATTTTTAACAGAGAAAAGTGAGTGTGTGGGGGTGGGTAAGTGTGGTGACAGAGAGGAGGAAAATGGGGCCAAGGTTAAGGTTTCCTTGGTCACATGACTTGGCATCTGTGGGTCTGGGGTGTGTGGCCCTGCTCTCACACATGTCCTGAGATCCTGCAGCCACGTGATCTCCATGGGGCTGTGGTGTGTGGCCCTGCTCTCACACATGTCCTGAGACCCTGCAGCCACGTGACCTCCATGGGGCTGCGGTGTGTGGCCCCTTCTCTCTGTGGGGAACTCCGAGCAGCAGCTGTGGAGGGGAGCGGCAGGAGGCCCCTGCCAGGCTCTGGTGTGTTTGGGCTCCACTCGGGGCCCGTGGCTGGAATCTTCTGGGAAGAGACCAATTGCTTGCCCAGACAAGGGGAGGGGGCTTCCTAGAAGGCCCTGTCAGAGCCACCTTAACTCCTGACACAGGCATGCCCGCAGTCACTCAGCTGAGTTCCCCAAATTGCAAGTACTAGGGACAGAAAGGGCAAAGGTGACTGGTGGCAGGCAAGGCAGCCCGGAAATGGCAGCAGCTGCCACAGTGGGGCCCAAGGGAGGATGGATGCCCCCTCTGCTTGCACGAGGGCCTCCTGAAGGAGTGGTCTCTGAGCTTTTGTGGGCTGGATGTGCAGACAGGCGAAGGCACTGGCTGACACCCTGGGGAGCAGAGGTCCAGGTGACAAGGTTCAGCCAAGCCTCGTTCCCAGGTTGCTGACCTGTGGCACCTGCACACTCAGGCCTTCTGGCTGGAAACATGCTGAGCCTCGCCAGCATCCTCGCACGCCCCCACCCGCCCCCATTGAGTGTATCAGGCATGTGGCCGTTCCAGCAGACACTCAGCCTGCAGCCCACACTTGAGCACCCACACCATGGCCTGTTCTGTGAGCCCGTGGGCAGGTCATGGGACAGTGAGGCTGAGGTGGTGGGGGCATAACTCCCTCCATGTGTTCCTGCCACCCCAGGCTGAAGAGGAGCCAGGACCTCCTGAGCGAGCCTCTCCCTGCCCTTGGGCCCAGGGATGTTGCGGACCCTCTGGAGGACGAGGCAGAGCCCTCCGCCTTGCCCATGTGCGGCCCCATCTGCCCCTCGGCTGGGAGCGGCTAGGCCGGGACGCCCATGATCCTCACCCTCAGGCTAGTTTGGAGACTCAGCTGCCAGAGGAGGGCCACATGGCAGAAGCCTGGCATTCACGTTCCCACCCAGCAGCAAGGCTGACAGTGCCCTGGACACGTTTCATACCTCGGGTTCGTGGTGGTGCACGGGACAAGAGGCTGTGGGTGCAGCAGGCACCTGTGGAGGCCAGCAAGGAGGACACTGCCTGTGGGCCCTGGGACCTGCCTAATGGCGGAAGCGCTGCCAGGCGCCCCTTTGTTGTGCACAGTGGGCCGGGGCTGCAGATGGGAAGGAGCCCTTGGCCCGCTTGGCCCCGAGGCTGGGCGTGGCCCACTTCACAAGGTGAGCACTTACAGCCAGGCAGAGGGTGCCCAGGCTCGGCCCAGTTCTTGAAGGTGCAGGGCGCGGGCTGTGGGTAGCGGATGCGGGTCACACTGCTCCAGCGATTTCTGCTGCTTCTGTACAGTTTTCACCTCTGAGAATTACAGTGTGAGAAGCGCTTGGTGTTGTGTATCCTGTGTCTGCCCAGCCGTCAGGCCCAGCTGGACTCCGGGTGGGCCGCTCCTTGCAGTGGAGCCTCCCCAGGGCACCAGCAGCACGGCATGGCAGGGGTGCCCATCTCCGTGGCTGTGGGAGATAGAGACGGTGCTGGAGGCAGGAGCCCAGGACGGCACCCTGCATGGTGGAGCCACCGCAGTGCCAGGCAGTGCGTGGCCCTTTGTGAAGGGACACAGCCCTCTTGCTGTGGCTGGGTGGTTCTGTCATTGGGACTGTAAATGGGTAAATAGTCTGCACGCTTCTCTCTGGTCCCACTGGAGAATGGGCTCAGCCCGTCAGCCCAGCACTCCATTCCTCTGGAGGAATGCATGTGTCAGCTCTGTGCCCCCTCCCAGGACAGCAACCATGGTGAACATGTGTCTAGACCCGTGTCCACGATCCCTGCTGCGCCCCTGGCCAACAGGGTACTCCTGTCCTTGGGTGGGCTGAGGTGGCAATGGCTGAAGAACATCTGGGGAAGGACCGGCCGTGCCAGGAGCAGAGTCCTAAGTCCAAGGGGAGATGACGCAGCTCCCTGTCCCCCGCCCGCCCCTGCCCTCTGAATCCTGGAAGGCAATAGCCAGTAGCTCACATGGGGGACATGGTGCCCAAGTCACCACCAGGAAGGGTGGCCCGGTCCCTGCGAGGGCCGAGGCGGCCATGTGCTTGGTGGAAACATGGCGACGTCAGAGGCAGGTGTGGGGTTTGTGTAGGTGCGTTTGGGAACATGGCAGGTGGCACTCCTTGTCCTTCCCTGAGACACTGGTGGAGTGTGGGTGCTCTCTGGTTCCCCTGATCACCCCAACCCTGGGGCAGAGCCAGGAATGCCAACTCCCACAGCTGGGCCAGAGGAAGCCCCAAGAAGGAAACGCTGAGGACCCAGGGCCTCCTCCAGGGCCGCTGCCTAGGATCAGCGCTGCTTTGTGAGAAGCCCAGGGTCAAAGATGCAGCTGTCCATAGTCCCCAGAGACCACGGCAGGAAATTCCCCATCGCCATCAGTGCCTAGGCAGGGCCTGGAGTGCCGGTGGCAGGAGGTGAGTCCCTGGCCCTCTGCGCTCATCATCAGCCAGTGGGGAGTACCCAGTGATCATGGCAGGCCCTGCTCTTGGTGTGAAGACAGCTATCTGGAAATGTCCACACCTAGAATACGAACTAGCACCCGTTTTATGAGACGAGGTATCCACCAGCACCACAGTCATGACCTTAGGGGGCTCGGGTCGGAGCCTCGTGGCTGCCTGGCCTTGAGTGCTAGGCTGGCATCTGTGAGCAGCGCCCACTTGGGTGACGGTGTGTGCCTGGATTCCAGGCACTCCTGTGCATGCTGCTGGCCTTCTGGGGCAGCCACAGCTGTCAGTGAGAAGTGTGGGGGCCCCTCCGCCCCACCCAGGCTGCCCCGCTGCTCTTCTTCCCTGTGAGAGGACAAGCCCCTCCCTGCCATGCAGAGCAGCCCTGTGCAGGGGAGAAGAGCCGTGGCTGCAGGAGCCGTTGGACCAGCCACAGCCAGCCAGGCCGCCCGTGCAGAGATGGTGTGGGGGAGAGGAGACGCGTTTTCCACGCACCAGACGTCTTTAATGGGCCTGATTCACATCAGAGGCCGGATGATGCAGTGTCAGGAGGTGGGTGGCATGCACAGGCTCCTGGCTACAGGTGTCCTCACCTACAGAGCTGCTACTAAGAAGCCTATGGAAACACAGTCTGTAATGAAAGGACAGTGTCTTCCTAAAGGATCACAAGGGTTCCCTGGACGGGGGCTACTACGAAAGCTCAGCTGTGGGCCTCGGCGTGTGGAAAACCCCTCCACGGCGGGCTGTGCTGCACCGAGTTCCGATGGCCCGCCACGGGCACAGGCCTCTGGAGAGGAGCTGCGGGAGCGCGGGGCTCTGCGAGGCAGTGATGGGTGTGGGGAGGAGGCGCAAATGCCCACCAGGCGCGACTCGGTGTCAGAGTGCTCCCATGTGCTCTGTGCAGCCCGGCGGGTTCCCTGTACCCAGGCCGGGCTCAGTGGGCACTGGGGTGCCTGAGCTCAGGCTGCTGGCACCGTCCCTGCCGTGTGGCGCCACCTCACCCTGGCAGTGACGTCTCCCCAGGTTCAGCCCTTCTCTTCAGGGCCTCATGGCAGTAGGACCTGGGACCCCACAAGGAGAGCCTGTGGGGAGTGGGAAGGCAAGGCCGCCAAGCACCTTCAAGAAACTTCTACAAAGGAAAATGCTAAGGGGGGCAAGTCCTCTGGGGCCCCTGCGGCCTTGAGTGGGGCCAGCAGGGCTCACAGGGCAGGGCCTGGGCATCTAGGAGAGAGAGGTGATGTTGGAGCGGCCGCCGGGTGGTGCCATGATCTTCTGTGCCGTGCGTCGGGCGATGTGGTCGTCAGCCTGAGACCCTGAGAAAGGGCAGGGTGGGCAGGAGAGAAATGGGGCAGGGGCAGAGTCCCTTCTATCCAAGTGGGGAGGCAGATTCAGTGACTGCGTCAGTGGGGCCAGGACCGCAGAGCCCCCGCCCACCTGCCAGAACCAGAAGGCCAAGGGGACCAGGTTCTCAGCAGGCACTCCCTCCCTGAGGCCTGCGGCGCATAGGGAGTGCGCAGGAGGCTGCCACGAGATCCCTGAGGCCCAGGGCGCACTGGGGGGTGGGGGGCCTGCACGGGAGGCTGCAAACTCCAGGCTGACCTGCAGGAACCCCTTCCTGTCCCAAGAGGAGCCCAAGCCAGTCCGGCCTCATCCCTGCTATGGCCCCAGGTGAGGAAAGGCTGCAGCCTCCCAGAAATGGCAGGTTCTCAGGGACCTGACTGTGGCCTGAGGCCCCGGGAGGTGAGCAGGGCCTGCTATCACCTCCCCGTGCAGGGAGGATGCACCAGAAGCACCACCAAATGCCAGAGGCCGGGGCCCTCGCACGCCTTCCTGCATGTCCCTCTGGGCCCCTGGACACAGCTCAGACCCCTCCCTCACACCTCACGCTTGGTTCTGGGGCTGGCTGGGTGGGGACCTGGATTCCATGTGATCCTGGGGTCCTCTTCAGGCCCCCTCACCTCCCCTGAGGCTGAATCCACGCTCACCCCTGGGCTTCACATGACAGCCCCACCCCAGCACACTGTCCTCAAGGTAGGGGTTCATCATAGCTGCCCAGGCAGATGCTGGGCAGGAGGGGCCTCCCTAAGTGGGCTCAGCCCTCGGCCCCCATGACACCCTCAGCAGCGTCTCCTGCCCCAGTCCCCTGCTGGCTGTTTCCGTGTGCCCCATAGGTGAGGGCAGGCCCTGCAGCTCCTCTGGGCACAGGCTGGGCCCTGGGGCCCCTCAGACGCTCTAACAGAGCCCCTCACACCCCCATCGGTGCCTGAGGCCCAACTTACCCGAGAGGCTGAACCCTGACTGGTGCAGGTTCCGCACAGGAGGGACTGAGATCTTCCCCGGGCAGGACGCGCGGGCCTGGGCACCGCTCCCCGGCTTGGCAGGCACCATCACCTCATGCACGGGCCCATCATACAGCCCACGGGGCACACCATGGATCTCCGCCAGCTGCGGGCCAGAGACGGGCATGAGGGGCTGAGCATGGGCAGCTGGATGGCTGGGCCTGCTCTGCACCTCTCCACTGCCAGCTTCAGGAGTTTGGGGCTCCCTGGAGGGGTGCACACCCCACATTCACACACACCTCCCTCCTCGCACACATAAAATACCTGCCCGATGTCCCACTGTCCTGCCTACATGTGTGCACGTCCGTCCCTCAATCTTACCGTCGTGTTCGTGCTCACACCTCCCTGAGGCCCCACGTGTGCCTGTGCGCACAGATGCCACTCACCACCACGGGTATCGCTGTGCATGTGTGAAGCACCTGGCAGACCACACCAGGGCAAACATGGCGTTGCCAGGCTAAGAGGCTGGAAGGCCACGGGAGGTTCCCCATGGCTCCTGAGAGCCCGGTCCACACATTGGTGTGCACATCTGTCCACGGGAAATCCCAGAAGGACCCACACTAAGGTCCCACTGGCGGTTCCCGTGGGGAGGTGGCTTTCTGCTCACTTCATATCTGCATTTGGCCACTGTGGATGACTCAGGTGGTACCCAGCTGCCGTTCACAGGTGCCAGCAGAGCCAACCCAGGGCCAGGGGCGTCCCAGCACCATGGGGGCTCCTCTGCCTGCTTCCTGGAGCAGGCCCTGCCCCACTTAGGCCCACCAGGGCCCTGGGCAAGCAGTGGCTCCACTCCCTTCCTGATGCCTCCGGGGGCTGGGCCAGGCTTATGGGAGGTGCGTCCTGGGCTTAGAACTCACCTCCTGCCCACCTACCCGCCTGCATGACACCCTCTCGGGGCCTGCCCTACCCTGTTTCGAGCTTTTATCCTCTTGTAGACGAAGTCTGGGAATGTTTTCCGAGGGATGAAGCGGCCTGCCCCTGGGGTGACAAGCACGTTCCCGTCCTCCAGCACCACTCGGCCCTGGCTTAAGACCACTGTGGGCGCTCCCCGGCACTCCACTCCCTCGAAGATGTTGTACTCCACATTCTGGGGAGAAAGGCATGAGGGTCCAGTGCCCCCACGCTGCCACCCATTCGTCCCATCCCCATGGAGCCGCTGGAACACTGTGGCCACCCAGCATGGAGCAGGCCTGCTGTGCCTGCACTGAGTCGCTCTTAGAACTCAGAAGGGATGGTCCCCTCAGCCTACGGAGCTTGTTTCCTAGTCTCATGCTTCTCCCGAGGACAAAAGGGACAGGCAGGGTCACTTCCACCTTGGCTAGGCAGGTGCACACGGCACTGCTCTGCCCTGGCCTCCTCCTGGGCACAAGGGGCCACAGTTGTCACCGCCATACAGCGAGGTGACATGGACAGGGCTTGTTTTAGTGCCTGGCCTGGGACAGGCTGTGTGGACAGCCCTGGGATGGCTGAGGCCACTGCTGCTGCCGCCTGGGCCTCTGTCCTGCAAGGCCTCTCCTGGGAAAGCTGTCTCATGCTCCCAGCCCCGCAAATGCCAACCCTGCCTTCCAGCCGCCTTCCCTTACCAGATTGTGGTTCTTGGCTGTGATGATCTTGGTGGCCTTGGGATTCCATATGACCAGGTCAGCGTCAGAGCCCACAGCCACTCGCCCCTTCCTTGGGTAAAAATTGAAGATTTTGGCAGCATTTGTACTGGTCACTGCGACGAACTCATTCTCGTCCATCTTCCCAGAGGCCTGAAGAACAAGGCGGCAGCTGAGCTAAGGGTGATGGGGGTGCTGGTGTGGGGCTCCCACAAAGACAGACGCTGCACCACCGGACCCCCCAAGGTTGGATGTCAGGCCATCGGGCCCCCATGAGGACTGACACCAGGCCCCCACAAGTTGGACACCAGGCCTTTGCAAGGTCGGATGCTGGGCCGCTGGGACCCCAAAAAGATGGATACTAGGTCCCCTCAAGGACAGACACTAGAGTGTCCCCCAGGCAGCCAGCTCAGGACAGGGCTCCCTATGGCCCTTGCAGCACTCGGGGTGAGAACGTCTGCCCGGCTGTGCTGGTCAGTCTGTGAGTCTGTTTTAGTGACGCCAGCCGGCCCCTACTTCCTGCATTCACTTTGTGGGTAAAGCTTCCATGAAGGTTCCACGAGGGTGAATCTTCAGTGACATCACCTGTGTCCCCAGAAGGACGTGACTGTCTCCTTAGGGAGCCCTGGTGGCTGGGGAAGCAAGAGTGGCTGAGGGGAAGAGCTCAGTCACCAGGGGAGGGGGGCTGAGCATGGCAGGAGGGGCCCAGAGGACAGGGCAGTGCGCCGTGGGTCCTGAGGGCATCGCAGGGAGCCCAGTAACATCATAGCGTGGGGCCCCTGTGCCGACCCTGTGCAAGCACAGTGTCCAGGCAACTCTAAGTCTGCTGGGGTGGGGTCCCAGCTGCCCCTTTGCTGTTGGAGTCTCTTCTGGAGGGGCCAGAACTACGTGTCCCAGGTGCCCTGGGTGGGGGATCCGCCACCCTGAGGCTCATGTGCTCTGACCTCTCACGAGCAGGCACAGGTGAGATGGGCTCCCTTCTGACGAGCTGTTGGAATCCTGCCCACAGCCCCTCCCCAGACGGCGCGCCCCGGCAGGTCTGTGCTCACCACGCACTTCTCCCAGACCACAGACATGCGCTCCTCAATGCCGTTGGTGCCCTCGGGAATCAGCGTGAAGTTGTCCTTTCCCACGGCCTTCTGGGCAGTGGTGAAGGTGCAGTGGGCACTGCCTGTCACCTGGAGGTCCCCGCTGGAAGCAAGCCAGGGTCAGAGGAGCCCAGGGGTTCTGGCCTTCCTGAGCCGCCAGAGGCCAGGTCAGTTCCAGCCGCAGCAGCTGGAGGTCATCCTGGAGGCCCTCATTGGGCAGAGCTGGTGCCTCTGTACGAGGCAGGGGGCTGGTTCCTGCCAGGGGCCCAGGTGGAGCCACAGGGCTCAGACTTCGTCCACCTTCCACTGTGTGGGCTGCCCCAAGGGAGCCGTGGGAGAGGCCTGGGGTGTCAGGGCCACCAGTGGGCCACGGCCTTGGCAGGGTTTGCAGCCCGCGGCTGACCTGGGACCACCTGGAGCGGCTGCTTACCTGGACAGCAAGCAGGTAAGGTGGTCCGCCGTGGTGGGGTCTGGGTTGATAGGGGGCGACGTGACAAAGGCCGCGGCCTTGGCCCAGTTCTTGCTCCAGTAGTGCGAGCCATCAGTGCCCAGGCTGGCGGTGATGGGTTCCCCAAACACGACCACCCCTGCAGCACGAGGCCCGTGAGAGATGCCCCGCCGGCCACCTGCACCCATGGAGCCCCAAGCGCTGCCGCTGCAGACACCCCCAACTGCCCCTCACTTCCCTGGCCTGGGACAGCTTGTCTCCAGTCTAGCATCCCTGGCCCTGGGCAGGAGGCGGGCAGAGGCCTGGGTCCCGGGAAAACGTGGTTGCCCCGGGGTCCTTCTAGGAAAGAGTCAGGTCCTCTCTCCACCCACACCCCAATCCAGGACCCTGGGCATTCCAGCAGGGCCATGGCGCACCTGGGGGCCACAGTGAGGCACAGTGAACTGCATGGCAGCTGGCTGGCCCTGGGTCCCCTGGCCATGGCCTCACCATGGCTCCAGCTCAGAGCTGAGGCATCTCCCACCAATGGGTGAGGGAGAAATGCTTCCAAGTGGGGTGGGGCACCCCTGAGAAGAGCCTGGCCTGCTGCCCCGAGGCTGCTTGGTGTCCTGAAGGAGGCTCAGGCTCTGCCCCTGCAGACCCCATATGCCTGCATACCTCAGTCTTTTCCCATGTAACTGGGTGGGTTTCTATTTCAATCCTCAATTTGGGAAACACAAGCACACCGCCCCCCCAGGCCCTCACTGGCCCACCAGGGACCTGCACATCCTCAGGCAGGCCCAGAAAACCAGAAACTGGGTCTCTCAGGACTCAGCAGGGACAGCAGGAGGCAGGGAAACCAGACCAGACCCAGGGGCTTTCTTGAGGATTCCCCCTCATTTACCCATCACCTGGGTTCTGCTCCTGGATCCTGGGCCTGCTCCAGCCCCAGTGATTGCTGGGGCTCCCTGGACCCTCTGAGCTCAGCAGCTTCTATCTGGGAGACCCCAGTCAAGCCCCTGCCAATCACAGCTGTGTGTGGCCCCCTCCCACCCCAAGCCTAAGGCTGTCTGCAGTGACAGGCTCCAGCTGGCTGGCATTCTGTGGGCGGGTAGCACCCCAGCTCTAGACACAGCAAATACTGGTGTGGGGTGGGGGCCACCTCGGTGGAACTGGAATTCTTAGACACAGATACTTGGCATCATTCTATTCCCCCCACGCTCACCCCTCTGGAAACAGGATGAGCAGCCCCACCACGTTTTGCCTCAGGGCCCCTGGTGAGCAGCTGCTGCTCCAACCAGGCTGGAGACTCAGGTCCAGCCCCACCGGGATGCAGGGACTTGGGGTGCCTGTATCTCCCAGGGCTGCACCCAGAAGGCTGAGACCATGGCCCCGGCATTGGGCGGGGCTGGGCACTGACCTCTGCGCTTGGCCTGGGCGATGGCATCGGCCGCCCCCTTGCTCATCACCTTGGTGACATACAATGGGCAGTTGGCCTGCTTGGCAATGGTGACAGCTCGGTACACAGCCTCAGCCTCCACCTGGGGATGAGGGGGAGGGATCAGGCCACGAGAGGGCCCTGGGACTCCAGACCGGTGTGGTCAATGGGGATGACCAGGGGTCACCTGTGGGATCCCAGATTCAGGCAGCCTAGGATGAGTGCCCCAGCCTGGAGCTCAGGGTCCAGGCTGCCCGCACCACCTTCTGGGCCCTGGGTCCAGGCTGTAGGGTGGCAGGGCGATGGGGAACAAGTGCCTGGCAGGGGAAGGATTCATGCCTCCCAGATGAGGATGGGGTGAGCACAGCCCTGCCCAGTCCACAGCCCAGGGCGAAGGTCAGCACAGCCCCAAGCAGCAGCGGTCCGGGTGGAGTGCACTCGGGTGTGGGGTGGTGCCCTGGAAGCTTACCTCCTCGGGGTGGCTGAGCACGTGGCCCTCGGGCCCAGTGATGCCGAGCTCCAGCCATCGCTTCTGCTCCTAAAGAAACCACAGGAGCCTCACTTCAGCCCCGAGGGGAACCTGGGTCTCGGATGCTAAGCCCATGGCCAGGAGGCCCCGTTCCCCAAGCAGTCCTGGCCCCCAGGCCTCCCAGCATTTCCCAGCCACAGAGAACTCTGAATAGAGGGTGGAGGGAGGCTTGGAGAGACGAGAGTCCTGCTCCCTGAGTTACAGAGGAGAGGACGGCTCAGACAGCGGAAGTGGCTTGCCCAAGGCTGCAGGGCTCCTGACTGATGGCACCAAGACTCCACCCTAACACCATGCCCATCACACTGCCTCCCCCAGCAGGGCATGTGTGACCAAGACTCCACCCCAGCACCATGCCCATCACACTGCCTCCCCCAGCAGGGCATGTGTGACCAAGACTCCACCCCAACACCATGCCCATCACACTGCCTCCCCCAGCAGGGCATGTGTGACCAAGACTCCACCCCAGCACCATGCCCATCACGCTGCCTCCCCCAGCAGGGCATGTGTGACCAAGACTCCACCCCAGCACCATGCCCATCACACTGCCTCCCCCAGCAGGGGCATGTGTTGGGGTGCGTGCAGGGTGAGAGGACTCTGCAGGTCAGGAGTGGGGACCGCTCCTTCCTCCAGCACTGCCCTTCCTTGGAGATGTGTACCGCAGTGCCCATTGGTGTCAGGAAGACACAGCACTGGCCAGGAGAAGCAGCTCCAGTTCTGAGGCTCCCACACATGGGGTCTCCCTCTGCTGTGTGTGAAGCATCCCCTGGACTCAGCACCACCTCTTGACAGTGCAGCTGGGGCCCAGCCTTGGGCCACAGAGGTGTCTGTGATGCTCTGGTGCCCTTGCAGCTGGAAGGGTGGATGAGGACGCCGGGGACCCCCCACGTGCCCTTGCCGGAGTGCCAGCACCTTCCTGAGGAGCTCAGGAGGCAGACAGAGCCTGTCTCGTGTCAGGAAGTCTCCCTGTGGGCTTGCAGCGTCAGGGAGGTGTGTCCTGTAGGGGGGCCCCACTGAGGTCCCATGGGGACGATGTGGCCCACTCTGAACTCCACCTGCACCTGTGGGTGCCAGAGCCTGAGAGGGAAAAAAGGTGTGGGGCCCAGGGGCTTGGGGGCCACGTGGCCCCATAACCCGGATGGCCTGGAGGGTCCGTGCAGCATGCAGACTCAGGTCCTCCCCAGCCAAGTGGCATGTGTCTGAAGGATGTGGCCCTGTCAACACAGGTGCCCTTGGCTGGAAGGGAGGTGGCAACCCAACCCCTAGAGGGGACCCTGCTCCACAGGAGGGGCCTCCATCTGTGGGGCTGACATGGGGGTCGCTGGACCCCCAGCGACACTTTGGTTTTGAGGTATTTTTAATAAGTGTGGATCTAGGAGAAGCTGTTTTATGGCCTTAGAAGCCCCCTAAGTCTAACTCAATGGTTGACCTTTGACCCTGGGTAAGCTATGAACCTCTCTCAAGTTTTTGTGGAATTCTTTGCTGATGTCTGTGTATCATGAAAGTCACCCTCAGATCCCACCCCACGGCAGCCCCCCGCCCCACGGCAGCCTGACAGGATGGCAGTCCTGCCCCATAGCAAACCCCCAAACCACAGCAGCTTGGGACTCCACGGCACCCCCCCTGCCCCACGGCAGCCCCTCCCCACCCCATGGTAGCCCCCCTTCCCCACAGCAGCCCAACATAATGGCAGCCCCAATCCACGGCAGCCCCTCCCACCCCACGGCAGCCCCTGCCCCACTGCTGCACCGCACCTCGTCCACGATGTCCCCATTCTCAGCGTGAACCTGGGCCAAGGCCCCCAGGTCCCGGATGATGGTGAAGATCTCGTACATCTGGGGAGAGAAGTGGTGGGTCCTGGGTGAGACTGCGCCTGTGCCAGCAGCAGCCTGGGACACACCTGCTCACTCCCTTCTCCACACCTGCCCTTACCTGGCTGTCAGAGCACTGGCACCGGTCCTTGTACGCCATGAAGACCAGGAAGGAGTTCACACCTGGAGAAGAGGTGGGAGAAGGGGGGCATCAGAGAGCTCGGCCATCACCAGCCACACAACCCGAGGAGCCTCTGCTGCTCCCTGCCCTCCACAGGGCTGGGGATCTTAGGCCCCTCTCCCGAGGTGTTTCCCTAGCTGGTTCGCCTGCCTGTGAGCAGATAGATCCCCACTTCCATGCACACACCAGCAAGCTGGGAAGTGAGGCAGAGGCGGCCACATCTGGGTTCTCCTTGCCTGCTCCTGTGCTCTGGGTTAGGAACTGATGGTCCACCCAGCGACAAATGCAGGTGAGAACCCCTCACGCCCGTCCAGCAGACCCCCTTACTGGAAAAGCCCCTGTGCCTGGGCTCTCCGCCTGAGCTCTGCTGGCCCCTTCCTCGAAGTGCGGCTCTAGGCCTCGCTGTGCTGGTGACCTCCATTCTGGCCACTGGCACACCCCCACCTTCCTGCGGGGCCCCGGAGCCGCACCTGCCATGCCTGGCTCACAGTGCAGGCTTGTGGGACAGCCCAGACCTCAGGGCTGGGCCCTTAGATGAGCAGAAGGACCAGGGGCTGCCTCTGACGTTGGGGCCAATCAGGAGGAGGGCCGAGCTCTCCTCTTTCCTGGGCAGCCAGAGTCCACCACCTCCCCCAGGACTTCCTGGGGGACCCGCCTGGGCTTGGAGGCAGGGTCCCAACCTCCCATCACTCAAACCCACCCAGCCCGTGGACCCCCTCCTCGCTGGGTAGAAAGTGCTAGTATGTCGAGCTAAGGCACACTGGGGAAACTGAGTCACCTTGTGCAGCACAAGGCATCCCTCCAGGTAGCAACATGCATATGACCTGGCATTTGGGGCCTGCCCCCAAGTGTCTGATGAAGGCGATGGTTGGGATGGGTGCTGTCCCTGCAACACCAACCAGTGGGCACAGGACTTACGACCGTGCGTGGCTCTAGGGGAGCAGAGGCCCCCCCCAGCACTGCCCCAGCGGGGTGAGGGGAGGTGCAGGCCCTGCCTTCAACTCTCCTCTGAGACACCAGGCCATAGGCCTCCTGAGTCCACTCATAGAACAGTACTGGCAGAGCAGCCGCCTGGAGCAAGGCCCAGGGACCGAGGGTTGACAGGCTCCACCAGCCCCGGGCAGGGAGGTGAGGGGTCCTGACACCAAGGGGCACCTGTGTGATAACCGTCTTCCTTTGGGGAATGGGAACACAGGAATGGCCTTGAAGAAACACCCGTCTCCTTCAGGTCTGCAGGGGGCGGGCAGCAGGCGTCCCTGGGAGTGCCAGATGTCTGCAGCCTCCTGGGCCTGCTCGGACCCCATCCCGCCCCCGCTCCAGGCTGGAAGCGGTGGGCCAGACTCAGATGAGGAGAGATCAGGTTATACAGGGGAGAACTACTCATGCCCGTCCAGCAGACCCCCATGCTAGACATGCCTGACCTCTCAGCCTGAACTCCGCTTGTCAAACCCACTATGAAACTCTGATGTGGTTTTATCTTCATGGGATTTTTTGTGGGGAAACTGTTAAACTTGTTTATTGGCTGGTCTATTTCAGCAAAGGTGACAACACAGATCCAGGTTTAAAAGGGTCTCCCTCTGGAAGGATCCCCAAATGCCAGCAGAGTGGGCAGCTGCTACTCTGCTCCCAGGCAGCCTCCTTTCTAAGAAATGAGGGACCCGCTGTGTCCTTTCATCGGGAGGATGATTCCAGGATTATGTACTTTGGCTAGGGAAAGAGGCCTCTGGGCCTGGAGCCTCTGACGGTGGTTGGGCCTTCACATGACTTTTCTCCAACTTCCACTCAAATCTGACACTGGCCCCTGGGGCAGATCAGCGCCATTGGCAGGACACATGGGTCAGGACAGGGGCCCTCTGCCCAGAGTGCAGGTGGGCGGTGGCCCTCGCAGGGAGCCAGGCTCCCGGCCTGCCCTC
Source organism: Callithrix jacchus (assembly GCF_049354715.1). Lineage (NCBI taxonomy): Eukaryota > Metazoa > Chordata > Mammalia > Primates > Cebidae > Callithrix > Callithrix jacchus. The sequence continues at coordinate 125,495,073 of NC_133513.1, read as the reverse complement.
CAGGCGCCCTAACCTTTCTCCTTGACCAGGGCTTCCAGCTCCTCCTTGATGCTGTCGTGCCAGCGGGGGATGTCCACGTGCAGAGAGTAGTCACAGCAGGCCACGCCGTCTGCCCGCTCCCGCCACTGCTCGTAGGCTGCCAGCAAGCTCACGCCCGGGTCAGGGAAGACATGGTCCACTGTGAAGGCATCATGGTCAGCAGCTTCCCCCACTGGCCCCCACCTCCCTGCTCTGCCTCCTCCATGGGAGATTCTGTTTCATGTTCCCAAGAGACCAGAGGACCGTTTGAGGAAGACACAGCAGAGACCACTGGCCCAAGAGGATGACACTGCCAAGAACCTGCTCTATCGCTTTGTTCAAAGAGGAACCTTCTGTCCCAAGTCCTCCAGTCACCCTCTGACCACACAAGGGGAGAGGAGAGAGGAAGAGCCCCAGCCCAAACCACCCCACCCCCAGGTCGCACATGGAGGAGCGATGTGGGGACGGTCAGGGGTTTGCAGGCCTCCAGCTCCTGTCTCAGCCTGCGTGGGGCACCCTCAGGGCCAGGCAGGGCCAGAGCGCTGTCCAAGGTGCTGGTCCCGCCTCTTGGTGCCTTCCTAGGCCAGTGGGAGCTGGGCTGGTTTCCTGAGTGCCCCACTGACTCCACAAGCCTTCAACGGTGCCATCCTGACCCCTGCACTCAGCCATCATGCTGCTGCCCCAACAGCCACAACCCAAGGCCCAGACACTGCTCACTGTCCTCTGCTGGTGCAGCTGGAAGACAGCTCTGAGCCAGGTGGTCTGACAGGACGGTGTGCCCACCAGGCATGCCTTCCTCCAGCACAGCCCTCCCTCAGGCCTCTACACATCCCCACAGGGTGAAGTGGGCACCCAAGCCCCTGCAGCCACCCACAGTGCCAGCCTGGGCCTGCAGGTAGAGGAAGACAGAGGCCAGCCTTGTGTCTGTGGTGTCTTTCTGTCTGCGCAGGGACCCACGGCTGGCCAGGTGCCTTGGCACTGGCACGAGGCAGGTAACCTCGACTGTGCAGGCGTTTTGGTCTGCTCCGGCCACCCCGCAAAGGGTGTGAGCAGTGGCCAGTCTCCTCAGTCAGACTGCAAGGTGGGTCGCTGCTGGTTTTTTCTCCTTTTGTGGCTGAGTAAACCAAACCAAGCTGTGATTTTGGCAATGGCTAAATGCCCCCGTGAGGTGTCCCAGACTCCTCAGAGCTGCCCTCCCTGGTGTGCCAGGTACACAAAGCAACTTACATGCATTAACTCACATGTGCCTCAGAAGCGCATGAGGGCAGCATTCTGTTTCACAGATCAACAAAGTGTGACTCATACAAGTCAACTGAGGTACCTGGAGTCACATAGCTAGAAAGCAACAGACCCCTTCTCAACCACAGCAGAGATGTCTGTGCCAGCGGACACAGCAGAGTGAGTGGCACCCAAGGCCAGAGGCCCTCGTCCTGGAGCTCCCCACGTGCTCATGGTGGGCAGGCAGACTCTCCTCACTTGCCTGTTAAACTGGGCTCATCTGCTGAGCTCAGAGGGTTTTAGGAGGAGAGCACGTGAGCTGATGGGTGTCAGGATGGAGCCCGTGCTGGGCACACAGCCAGCACTACAGAAATAGCAACTCTGGTTATTTTTTGATGGGATAATAATGAGCCTTGCTTTTATCTTTTTCTAAAAATACAGCCTTCATCCTTAACTCTTCTTGACATGAGCAAGAACCTTCCACCTATCAAGTTTCTAAGGCATGTGGCTCAAGGTCAAACGTGTATCTGGCATTTCAGGACAAATGACCACTCCCCTTTTCCAAGGCATTTGAGTTTTCCAAACCCCAGCTCTGGGCCAGCTACCAGTGCCTGGGAGACAATAAGTGGACACACATCAGCCCACTGATTCCTACTCCTGGAAATCCCAGGCGCATTCCAGAGCTGGTCATGTCAACACCCAGAGTGAGACAGAGGGATAAGAAAGGGACTCCAGGGTCTCAGACAGAAGAATAAAGGCAGCTGAAGAAAGGCCTTGCGGTGACACCCTCCTCTCTCACACACCCGGCCAGAAGGAGGGACGGCAGCTGCTGGCTGCCCCTGCAGAGAAGGGCCCAGGCACTCACAGACCATGGTGGTCCCTCCTGCCAGTGCTGCCTTGGTGCCCTGACAGAAGTCGTCAGCCGGGGTCATGCCCAGGACGGGCATCTGCAGCCTTGTGTGGACGTCAACTCCACCGGGAAGGACCATCAGGCCATGGGCGTCAATGGTCTTGATGCCCCCAGGGACGACGAGGTTTTCTCCAATTTGTCTGAAAGCAGCAGAGGTTTCACTGGTCACAGTGAGCCCAGGTCAGAGCCCAGATGGGCTCCCAGCAACGCTCAAGTGTTCGCGTGAGCTCCAGACCCAAAGGAAAAGGCCAGCATAGCTGGCCACTCACTGGACCAGCTCCTTGGGAGTGCCAGAGAGCAAAGCATCCCTCAGCGCAGCTCGGGACGGTCACTGTGGGGTCCAGCCTTGTGCAGATGCCATGCCCTGTGGTTCTCCACAAGGTCCCTGGTTGCTACCTTTTTGACTAGAGGAGGGACTGGCTTGAGAGACCGAAGCAGGCACGCTAACAGGTGTAGGCATGAATATCTGGGAAGCGCCTGCTGTGAGGCAGCCACGGTACTAACAAAGAAACGCGGAGGCCAGCATCCTGCTTTCGCCCTGCGGCGACCGGACACATCTCTGCCCTCACTGAAGGCCCGGGCTCTGACAGAGGCCACCTGGTTACTGTTTCCAAGGATGGGTTTGGAAAAGAAGAAACCTCTCTCCTGGACTTCCCCCAAAAGTAAACTGCCTGGATGCCACGTGACCAGTGTGGACGCACACGGACTGGGAGCGTATTTTCAGCAGAAACTTACTTGATCACGCCGTCTTCCACGTGCACATCAGCATAGAAGGACTGGTCGTCATTCACGATCCTCCCACCTCTGATCAGAAGGCGGTCACTCTATTGGGAATGACAAATCGGTAATTTTTCTCCAAACTGAGCTATTCAGCAACACCCCTGGTACAACTTCTTCTCGGGAATTAGGAATGAAACATCCAGGCAAAGTTTCTAGATGTAAAAATGAGCACACAAGCCCGCAGGGGTTTACTATTTCCCCAGAAGTGGCACCAGGTACTCAAAAACAGCTGCCCCTGGAAGCGCCACGCACACCCCAGAGCTGCTGCTCAGGCCTCACTGAGGGCACAGGGAAGAGCGGGCACAGAGGGCAAAGCCCATGTTGGTGAAAGTGTGGCAGAGCCACAGGTCATATTTATATCTTCTAATTTACCATTGGATTAAGGGGCCCCAGTCTGAGGGAGGAGGTGAACGATGTCTCATGCCCTCCTGCAGCCTCCAGGGTCCTGCTCTTCTCCACCCCGTCTTCCACCCACACGGAGGCGGGTGGGAGCTGACAGAGCTGGACTTTGATTCCACCCAAACACTGCAGCCCAGTGATGCTGCCAGGAGGGTGGAGGCAGAGCAGCGCCCCTACGGGCATAGTCCCCACCCCAGGAGGATGCCTCCCACTGAGGGGAGACCACCAGCAGCAAAAACACACATGCACAGATGGTCACAGACTGATAAATGTGCAGTGCACAGCAAGGGTGCTGTGACAGGGCCATGAAAGGGGCGAGGCTCTCATGGGGAGAAGGACCTCTGGGGTGGGGGTGGCTGATACAGGGGCAAGGAGGCCAGGGCCAGCATTCTAGCCAGGAAGCAGCTGTGCAAAGGCCCTGGGGCAGGAAAGGGCTTGAGTTGCCATCAGCAGACCAGGGAGGAGGCCAAGGGCGGGCACCTTCTGGTGGGGTGGTGGGGCCAGAGGCAGGGGCAGGATATGCAGGCCTGGGGACTCCATGGCTGTCCCTGACTGGGGGCCTTAAGCAGGTTTCAGTCCCAGTTTGATTGATGTTTTCTTTCTTTCTTTAATTTTTTTTTTAAGATGGGGTTTCACCATGGTCAGTCTGGTCTCGAACTCCCAACCTCAGGTGATTCACCCACCTTGGCCTCCAAAGTGCTTGGATTACAGGCGTGAGCCACCACGCTCAGCCTGATGGATGTTTTAAAGAGATCACCTTGGCTGCTGCGTTAGAAAGCAGGGGTATGTGTAACAATGGAAGTGGGATCACCGCTGCGGTGATTGCTGAGGTTGGCCCAGCGAGAGGAGGGGCTCTGGGACAGGATTATGTGAGGGATGTGAAGGATGGGAGGAGAGTGGCTTCCAGAGAGGCTGGGAGTCAGGACGGCAGGACTTGCTGACCAAGAGGCCATGGGGGTGACGGGGAAGAGGAGACTGGGGGACCTCTGGTTCCGGTGTGGCTTGGATGCACTCCCAGGGGGTGCACAGAGCATCAACGCTCTCCAGGCCGGCTCTTTGTGGGTCAGCCCTGGCAGCACAGAGCTATGGCATTAGACAGGGATTGACTCTAGCGCTTGGCAGCCATAAATCCACTTCTAAGAATCCTACCAGATGGCTGGGAAGCAGAAGATTAGGTGGAAAGTGGGGTGTCACTGATGGAACTCGGCATTGACTGTCAGAGGTGAAGATCTGACCTCAGTGGAGAATGGGGGAGAGAAACACAACAAAAGATGGAGAAAGATGCAGGCACGGGCTGGACTCTGCAGCACGTTTCCCTCCACTGCTCTGCTTGAGCCTCGACACCCCCTGTGACTGACCAGGCATGGTGTGCGTTTAACAGGGAGGTCCAGCCACCTGCCCCAGCTTCCAGGGCCCACCTCGAGGCAGCCAGGGCCCCAGCCTGGGGCTGCACCCTTCACACACCATCAGTCTGAAGTCAAGAGCATAAACTGAAATGTCCACTTCGTAGAGCTCTCGCAATGAGGAGTTCATTATCCAGGAACCCATATGGGATCCACTGTTGACATCCGACTGCGGGGCTGCATTTTCAGGATCCCAGTGACTTATAAACCCCTTACCCAGTCGTCTACAAACCCTCTACCTGTCTTCATACAGCCCTAGGCTGCAAATGGTTTATACGCATTGAAAACAAACAAAAACTGTAAAGTTCACACCGCGGTGTCCGCAGATCAAGCTCTGTTCCAACACAGTGATGCCCACTGACTTCCGGAGTGTCCAGGACCACTTTCCTGGCAGGGCCAATCAGTCGCGACAGAAACAGCATGGTCCACAAGGCTGAGAACGTTTACTCTGGGCCGGTCGTGGAAGAAGTTTTAGACCCTTGGTCTACAGAGCTGTCCATTCTCCCACTCCTGTCCAGTCCCAGCTGAGCACCAGGCCCAGCCCTGACCGGGCACCACCGCGCATTTGCACAGCCTCTGTGGCCAAGTCAGGCCCTGGCTGCCTCCCAGGGCTGTCCCGGCTCTTCACTTCCCACCCCTCCCAGGGAACCCATGCATTTTCAAGGAAGCCCTAGAAAACCCAGCCGGGCAGAGGGAGGCTTGAGGAGACCTGTGTTCTCGGCTCTCTACTCACAGGCACCCCAAGTTTTCAGGCACCCACACTAGGACGTGTTTGGAACCCAGGAGACGCAGCTGGGTGGGGCCATGTTCCTCTCACTACACTCATCCAGAGGAGGGTGAAAGTTCCCAGGAACCGGCCACCCTTCCCTACTGACATAGTTGCCTGACTGACCCTGGGAAGGGGTCCTCCTGCCACCCCCAAACTCGACTCCCACGTGCTAGCAGGCCAGTGGGACCTCCTGCATCAAGACCAGACCCAGCCCAGCTGCCCCTCTGGAGGCAGCAGCTCCTTTCTCCCTCCCTCTGCGTCTCAGAAGTGGAGCCCTCAGCCCACGTCTCGGGCTAATGCCGGAGATCAGACTCCATAGCCCTTCTGCCGAGTTGAGAGTCGGGTCTGGGACCCCACGGACTCCCCGACCCAGGCCTCGCCGGTCTCGAAGCCTCCATCCTTCCGCCCCTTGTCCCGCCGCCCAAGTGGGAGGCTTTGTTCCCGGCAGAGCCGGACCTCCAAGCCGGTGCATGCGAGTGGGGGGGGGGGTCTCCGCTCTCGAAGGCTGGGGGCGGCCGGGGCGCCGGACCAGTGGCCCGTGAGCGTTCGCTTTCCTCGGACTCTCTGAACCCAGGGTTAGCGGAGGGTTAGGGGCCGCCAGGGACTCTGGCCTGAGCGGCTGGGGCTAAATCGCTTTGTCTCGGACAAAGAGCTCCCGATGCGGCGCCAGTGCGTCCAAGGGGCGGGCGGCCCACGGGCTGCGCCGGGAACGGCGTCTCCGCGCGCCCCAGACCAACCCGGCCAACAAAGGGCCGCGTCCGCCCGCCCCGCTCGCCCCGCCGCCGCGGAAAGGAGGAGCCTCTGCGCTTCGAGGCACAGGCCGCACGGCCCCGGGTCCTCCGCGGGCGCAGCCGAGGCTCCCGGAAGCCGGCAGGGCCCGGCCAGTGCGCCCCGTTTCGTCAGGGTGTCTGGCGCGGCGCTCGCAGGGACTCTCCGACCCCGGGCCGCGAAGGAGCGGGGCAGGGAAGGGCCGGGCAGCGGCCAGGCGCGAAGGCATGGCCGCCCCCCTCCACGCACAGGGCCAGGGGGTCCGCCCCGCGTCCAGGCCCCGCTCGGGGCGGTGGGCAGGGGGCGCCGGGAGACGCGGGCCGGGCTCACCGTGATCCGGGGGATGCTCTTCTTGCCCTGGAAGGACATCCTGCTCCTGGGGGTCCCTGGCAGGGGCGGCACGAGCGGGGGCGGGCGGGGGAAGCGTGAGACGCGAGGCGCGCGTGGGGGTGGCGGGAGATCTACTGCGAGCGCGCGGGGCCGCACGGCTCCGTTCCGGGCCCGCCCCCGCCTGGCCCCGCCTCTCGGGCCGCCCCGCCCCTCAGGCCCCGCCCCCACAGAGCCCCGGCTCCCCCAGCCCCCCGAACTCCCTGCCCAGTGTAGTAGGGGCGGCCGCAAGGCCTGATCTCTGCACCCCGATCCCCTGCGCGGACCCGCAGACAAGCGCTGGGTGGGGAGGGGGACAGAATTTCAATCCGTCCCAGCTGCTGTGCGCGGAGTTTGCACCCCGGGGAGGGGAGGAAGAGAGTTCGGCAGCCCCGCTGCGCACCTGCCCTCCCTGCCACGCGCAGCCCCGGACCCGGCATTCCAAGCCAGCGAGGACTCCGGGCCGCGGCGCTCTGGGAGCCGCTCCCGTCCCGGAAAGCGTCTCGGTGGAAGCCGGCTCCTTCGCGGATGGCCCCGGCCAGGCCCCGAGCGCCAGGTGCGACCCTGCGAGGCTGTTCCACGCCGGCCGCGCGGAGGGCAGGAGGGGGAGCGCGAGTCAAAGAGACACGGAGACAGCCGGAGGCGCTCGTGCTCCCCAGGGACCAGGACCCGTGGCAGGCCGGTCGGGGGGGGTTGGAGGGGGTCGCGGGACCCAGAAGGCTCAGGACTTTCGGGGACAGGGAGGCCCCGCGGAGAGAAGTAGCTGAGCCCCACGCCCGGCGTCCTTCCAGGGTGTCTCGGGGAGTCCGGGCCCCGTCCTGCGGCCGCTACCTGCTGGGGACCCCAGGCCTGGGTCACACCGGGCAGCCCTCGGGGACTTGCCGCGGCCGCCGGGGGGTCTCGGCAGTCGCCGCGCGCCCCGCAGACCGGCTTCCCAGCCTGAGGGCCCAGGCGGCCGCCGCCCAGCGTGTCCAGCGGCAGCGTCTTGCTCTCGAAGGCGTCCTCCACGCGGCGGAACACGCAGCCGAATTTGGGCCGGGCCAGAGGCCTCGCGGTCATGGCAGGAGCCGGCGTCAGGCTCCGGTTTCCGAGCCGGCTCCGCGGGGTCTGCGCGGCAGGTGCACTGGGCGGACCTGGCGGCCGCGCCCTCCCCTCCCCTCCTGCCGCCCCCGCCGCCTGGCGCGGAACTGGCGCTGTCCACGCAGCAGGTGCTGAACGCCCCAGCCTGGCCTCCCCGGCGCTTGCTCAGTCCCAGCCACGCGCGGCTGCTCACCCTCGGGACACGCTGGGCGCTGGGAAGGCCGGGCCGGGAGCGCGCCCTGGGGAAACTGCTGCGGGAATTCCGGCCGCATTTCAGGTCCCTTGGACCGTCCCACGCTAGGCAAGGCGGCTCTGACTCCAAAATCCTGGGCGCGTGGGAGGGCGGGGGGACCAGACCACGCGAGCTGCTGCTGATCTCCCTTAAAGCCGAGTTAGAGGCTTGGGGCGAGACAGGGGTGACGGGGCGATGCTGCCACTCCGTCTGTCACTGTATCCAGCCTGCAGCGGCTGAAATCGAACCCAGAAACTCCAGGCCTTTGTGTTAGCACAGTCCGCATTTCAAAGCTGGAGTTCGGACACCGAGTCACCACGACCTCGAGTACTGGCGGGCCCCAGCCAGCAGAACTAAATCCAGCAGCTTCCCACCCCCTGGTCCTCCTTTGGTTCCCCCTCCCAAATGATTAACGCAACGTCTGTCACTCACCTGTGTGGGACCGTCCACGGCAAACATCATCAACTGTTCTCATGCAGCCGCAGAAGTTCTGTTCTTTTCCTAATTGTGTGGTTTCTCTGATGGTTCACATTTGACAAACAGCCACAGGAGGCGGCCTCCCCGGTGGCCGACCTGAGCCAGGTGCTGCTAGACCGCCTGACTGCAGAGCTCGCCCTCCAGGTGATCTGGCAGGTGAGACCTGGGGCTTCTTCCACAGTGGGCGGACCGCGCAGACCCTGTTTCTGGCGTGCAGAGGCACTGTTCAGACAATGAACTCGAAAATGCAGAAATGGTTCATACGGCTTTCAGTTCACTCTTTAATACCTTTGAGGAGCTTTAATCTAAGATTTAAAACTTTTTTTATTAAAACTGTACAGTAATTTACAAATGAGTAAAAATTCTCTGGTATATATCATAGGAATCACAATACAAAAATATTTGTAAAATCTTGTAAGGTCACCATACAAACCTATGTTAGGCCTGTGAGTACTGCTTAGCACTGAACAGAATGTCACGGGGCTAGAGGGCGCTTTGAAGGGACTGCCTCAGAGAATACACACACACTGCCCGGCATGCTGCCGTAAGAAAACAGGCCCGATTAGTTTTTGCATAAATTTACAATAAAGCTTTTCTAAAAATATACAGTAAACAAATATATGATTTGATACCTATATTCACAATATGATTTTCCTGAGCCTAAACTGAAACTCCATTACTGTGTTAAAACACACACTCCCTCTTAGGTTTCAAGGATGGGATGACGGTGAGTGTCGGCAAATGCGTCAGTGCCTCCGGACCCACACTTGGGCACACTCTCCTTTTTGACTTCTCGTGTCGGTGCTCAAGCCCTGTAAGGCACTCGGGGTATCCTGAAGGCTACAGATTCTGTGAAACAGTCATAGTCCTTCTGCAGCTTGAAATCCGGACCACGGGTACAGGTAAACCACACACTGGTGTCAACAAAAGCATCTGCAATTTACATGGATTTTTAGCAAAGACAAAGGATCTGTTGTGCAGTGTGATGACGTGGATGTGAATGTTGATGTCCCCTTTACACAGTAAACATGTCTGGCAACATTTCAGGGTCCCTTCTCTTGCGTTGTTAGGGGATGATGCATTTATACAGACTTCCCCTGTTGGAAGAGCTAGCAGTGAGACGGCTCACAGACGAGGAGGAAATTCAGTCGAGCCCATTGGATTGGAAGAGAAGGGAGCCTGCAATTTGGAAGTGCGCCTTATTTTTAAATACTTGAATTCTGCTGCTGCTCACTGGACCAGAAGAAGTCAGTGATAAATGCTCATATTTACGTTTTCTGGGGCAAAAACCCGGTTCTGAAATGCTGGATACTGTAATCGGATGTAAAGAAGGTGCCTATGACAGATGAGTGAAAACAGTGCCATGTAAGAGAGGAATGGACGTTCCTGCTGGACGTGTGCTTTCGGGAAGGGGCAGGGATGCAACGCAGCTTGGATGCCATTCACCACGTTCCTTGCACCTTCTCCCTTTCCTATATATGTGTTGTTTACATATAAACAGTTACAACTTAATCGGTACATATTTACATGCGTCTCTTTGCTGTAGAGTTAGCCTTATTATTATTACAGAACTGTGGTTGAGAGTGTCTGTGGTGGACGGGGGTGTATGAAGTGCTCCAAACACATACAACATGCAAAACCACGATGACCCAAATAAACAGGAGGGAAGCGAATGTGGGAATCTGGGTTTCACTGCACACCTTTAGATCCCCAACAGCCAGCCCGTGCAGCTGTTGCTGCCATGCATGTGCACACTGGGGCCAAGCCAGGAGCTTCCCCAGAGGAGGAGGCCAGGCTGGCATGGAGCCAGGTAGAATTACAACCTATTTCTGGATGCCTTGTGTCCATCAGACTTCAACCCAGTGGTTCACCCATAGCTCCACGGTAGCTTCTATTAACACGAGGCTAGTGTGTGCCATTCAGTTCTGAGTATAATAAATGTGCCAAGACGCCGTCACTAAAATGAGACAAAACTATGCACAGAGGACTAGACAGGAGTTCAGACTTGAGACGCAAACCCGAGTCAGGCTCAGTGAGAGACACTGAACCAGCCCAGTATCTTGTCCGAGTAAATCAGGAACTGTGGCTTGAACAGCAACAGAAATGGATGGGTCTTCCTTGGACAACTGGTGAGTAATAGTGCATTTCCCAGCAGAAATCCTGCACCCACCAGAGAAAAAGCCAATCTGTCTGATCGTATTAGCTTTTCCCTGATTTCGACATAGGGAACCATGCCTGGTCCGCGGCCACTATTTCATCTGCCCCAAAGTCAGACATTTCTTCTAACACAAACATGAAATGAACCTAATCCTTCCAGACAACCCAATCCCTCCAGCAATGAGTCTGCCTCCTTTATACAATGGTACATGGTACATTCACCTCCCCACCCAGTGCCTCAACTTCTACGTACCTCAGAGTTGTTAAATCCCATGAACTGCTCTTTGGGTTGAGTGGACACACACTTAAACGCGTGCATGTGCACACGAGCGAGCGCACACACACACACACCTCTTGTAAACTCAGCTCTGAACACAATAACCTTAGACACCAAGGGTGGGAGGACACAGAAGTTCCATCTGCAGCCGGTCAGGCTCCATCCACAGGCTGGACGAAGCTCCTGGACAGTGGCCTGGATCTCCCAGCAGGAATAGAAATCAGCCCTAATGTTGTTTTCACCAACGTACTGCTTTCTCTCTGAAAAAGAGTGGAGAAAATGCCATTTAGTGTGACGACCTGGGGAATGTATGCATCACGGGTCAGCACTCAAGGCATTTTGGGGCCTTGACCAGGTACTGGCTCTGTATAGGACAGTCACTGAGACAATGGCAGGCACTGCCCTCGGGGGTCCAGCACCAGCTACAGCGCCACATCCTGAGCCTCCAGCCCAGGAGACACACCTGGCTTCCACTGAAGGCCACACTCTCAGGAAGATGAGTCCCTGCTCCCCACAAAGCCCCTACAGAAGTGACCTCGGATCTCTCACGATGTCTACCGGTCGCCCAGTTTCTTGGGGTTCAAATTTTTCCTGATTACAAGTTTGTATGCTTTTGCAGAAGTTATGAAGGACGGGCCCTGGATCAGCCCTAGGGGCACGGCGGTGTGGGTGGGAGGCGGCGTGGGCTGAGGGGCAGGAGCGAGGGCACGCCGGGGCCGAGCCAGAGGCCAGAAGCAGAGACACCACGTTTTTCCAGCCTAGGAGTGATCTGAAGGGTTTTTGGTTTCTGATTTTTTAACCTAACTTCTAGGTAAGAGGATATTACCTCAAACAGAAAGAAAAATAAATGCAGTCAAATGACACGTACATGTCTGTTTCTTCACATACTAAGCGTTACAGTTGAAATCTCCACTGCAACTTACATAGTACACTGCTCTTTGTGCCTTTAATCTGATTCATTTCTAAATCAGCTGTCATGGAACCATCAGTCTCTAGAACCTGCAAGAGGAAGGGGACCTGGCAGTCCAGCCCTCGTATTTTGCAGATGGAAAAGCTGAAGCCCCATGTATCATAGGGATTTCCCTCAGTGACACTTCCAGGCTGAGCAGGCCAGGAATCCGGACACCTACCCAGTAACACTCCTCCCCTGTCAATGCCTCTCTGAATTCTGTGATTTACTGCCTAGGATAGGAACTATCCACATGCAAATATAGAACAGAGGTCTCGCTGAAAATATTACGCAGTATTTTAAGAAATCACTCCTCAGATTGAAGGGACAAGACCAGGGCATTTGCTTCGCTGTGGCCACCCCACCCTCTCTAGAGCCAGCTGCTCTCCATGCTCAACACTCTCCACTCACTGCCCTCCTTCCAGAACAGGCAGCGTTCCGCCCCATCCATGGCTGCAACACACTCACACACACACACACACACACACTGCACGTGTGTGCACAATGTACAATACACATACATGCACACACAACACACACATGCACTGCATGTGTACGCACAATGCAAAATGCACACACGCACATGCACACACAGCATACCACACTACACACGTGCACACACAACACATACTGTACATACATGGCCACACACCACACACATGCACTGCATGTGTACACACAATGCACACACACCATACCACACTACACATGTGCACACACAATGCACTTACGCATATACGCACATGCCCAAACATGCCATTCACACATAGTACACACATGCCCACAACATATACACATGCACGCAACACACCTGTCAGAGACACTGCACATGCATACATGCATGCGCGCACACACACACACACAGATGTCTGTTTCCAGGTTTGCAGTCTTCCCAAATTCCTGCCATCACACCCTGTTTTTTCTGTCTCCTCTGGGGGATGTGGTCTTCTCCCTCCCACCCTCCCTGCCTTTTCTGGCCACCATCCCTCACAGTCAGCTGAGTACCATCCAAACTGGAGCCATGTCAGGCACAGGACAGGTGGGAGGAAGCCACCCATGGGTCTGGCCTTGGTCTCTGTGGCTCCATGGGGTGCCTCAATGCCCCCATGAAAGCCCCGGCTCCCCAAAGTCCTCACTCCGGAGTGTCTCTGTGGACGGGCCAAAGGCTACTAGATACAGAAGTGCCTGCTTGCAAGGGTGGCCGTTGGCTGGCATCTGGAAACTTGGCTTTGAAGCATTCCTTTAGTGAGGAGGTTCCTGTCTAGACCGCTTGTGCAAACAATGTGATTTATGGCAAACGCCGGCCTTTCTTTAGAGGACCTGGCATGTTAGTGAGTAGCCCCAGTCAAAACCCTGAATTTTGGGTCTTAGCTGGAATTCCCTGGGCAGAAGCACTGCACACATGGGGCTGCATTTTGCTACTGGAGGGAGTGTGTGCCCCTTCAGGAGGAGAGTGTGGTGGGGGTGATCACAGGAAGTCTGCTCACCGGCCCCTCCAGGCTGTGCCTGTGAACTCTTCCCTTGCAGATCCAGCCATGCCTCCTGATTATAGGGCTGTGATAATGGTGTGGCTGTTGTTGTATGACTGTGCTGTGGTGTGGCTGTTGTGGCCTGGCTGCATCAGGGCATGGGTGTTGTGGTATGTCTGTGCTGTGGTCTGGGTGCCTTGGTATGACTGTTGTATGACTGTGCAGTGGTGTGGCTGTTTTGGCGTGGCTGCGTCAGGGCATGGGTGTTGTGGTATGCCTGTGCTGTGGTCTGGATGTCGTGGCTTGGCTGTGCCATGGAGTGGCTGTCGTGGTATGGCTGTGCCATAGTGTGTGTGCACCGTGGTGTAGCTGTGCCATGGTGTGGCTATGCTGTGACTGTTGTGTTGTGCCTGTACTGTGGTGTGACTATTGTGGTGTGTCTGTGCTGTGGTATGGCTGTTGTGTGGTTGTGCCATGGTGTGGTTGTGTGGTAGCTGTACCATGGTGTGGCTATTGTGGTGTGTCTGTGTTGTGGTGTGTCTGTGCTATGACTATTGTGATATGTCTGTGCTGTGGTGTGGCTGTGCTATGGCTGTTGTGGTGTGTCTGTGCCATGGTGTGGCTGTTAAAGTGTGTCTGTGCTGTGGTGTGGCTGTGGTGGTGTGGCTGTGCCCTGGGGTGGCTGTGCTGTGACTGGTGTGGTGTGGCTGTGTTGTGTGGCTGCTGTGGTGTCTGTGCCGTGGTGTGGCTGTTGTGGTGTCTGTGCCATGGTGTGGCTGTTGTGGCATATGTGCCATGCTGTGGCTGTGCTGTCACTGTTGTGGTGTGGCTGTGCCACGGTGTGGCCCTGCTGTGGTATGACTGTGTATCTGTGCTGTAGTATGGCTGTTGTGATGTGTTTGCGCTGTGGTGTGGCTGTTGTGGCATCTGTGCCATGCTGTGGCTGTGCTGTCACTGTTGTGGTTTGTCTGTGCCACAGTGTGGCCCTGCTGTGGTGTGACTGTGCTGAGTCCTAGTGAGTCCCCAGACATGCAGGTGGTCTCGGGATCCCCAGAACATCTGCTTCCACTGTTCTCAGGGAGGGGGCAGGAAAGTGCTTCTTAGGTGGGTGAGCTTCAGCTGACAGGCAGAGGCAGGATGTGGGGAGCTCAGGGATGGAGCTGGCGGAGTCCCGACCAGCTCAGAGCCCAGGAAACCCAAGAGTCCGGTTGACAAACCCTGCCCCGCGGTGGTGTGTGGTGCTGGGGAAGGATGAGCACCGCAGCCCCGCCCTTCGTGCTGGAGGGGAGAGCCTGGGTAATTTTATTTTGGGCTGCAGTGAGAATGGCTGATGAAGTACAGGAACGAGCTGACGGCCACAGTCATGCACCTGGCTCACTGGGCCGTGCCAACACCACCACAGCAGGGGCAGGAGACGGCAGCATGTCTGGGGCACCACCCAGGGCTGGCATGGGCACTAACACAGCTCGGGGCCCACCCAGCCCCACAGGCACAAAGGCACCAGAACCTTGCTGAAAGCCGCAGAAGCAGAACCCCCATCGATAGCACCGTGAGCACCACGTGCAGACGGACTCGTACATATGGATCAGGAAACAGCATTCTGATTTATGTCAAAACAGAGCCAGAAGAACAGGCCCCTGCCGTCTGTGTGTGTGCTGGGAATTTCCGCTGGGATCGCAACTGTTTGGAAACAACGCGGTTGGCAGGGAAGACAAGAACCTTCCTGGGGTCCGGGGCTCCTGCCTCAGCATCGTCATCAGATGACGAATGCCGCTGGACGGCTCCGGACCCACAGCCCAGTTTCCAAAACGGTGCACGAGACGAGTAACCCCCGGGGTCTTGCACAGGGTGAGCCGCTTGGGAGGGGGAAGACCCTGTGGCCTGGATCCTTGCTCTCTTCTCGAGCACTGCCCACAAATACACAGATTCCCAGCTGAGAAGACATGGAGCGAGGGCTGAACACAGGACCTTTTGTCTGAGAAACTTTAGCCAAACATTTTCAAACCAAACAGAAACAAATGGCAGCCAGCAAATCTGCTCACAGTCCAGGTATTTTTCTCTTGAAGCTCTGATTTGGGGGAAATATGAGGTAGACCTTACCCACACACAGGCTTAGCCTCCTCCTCCTCTTCCTCCTCTACGCTCTTCATGGGGTCTCTCTCAACCCTAAGGAGGGGACCAGTACTGTTAACAACTCCCTGTCTGCCCAGGGCCACCTCTGAAGTCATCCTCTCTCCAGCCCCCACGGAGGAGCCCCATGTGGCTCTGATGGATGCTGGGATGATCCTCCTATCCTGGGACAGTCCTCAGGCACGTGGTGCTCTGCTCTGGGACACCTTCCTGCTGATTTTGGCTGTACAGCTCCCTAATAAATAGTAAAGGCAGAAGTCACTTTGATGGTGACAGGTGACAGGTGGGACAGTGAAGTGGGTGTACAGAAGCAGTTGCACACACACAATGACCAAATGCACAGTGTGCACACATGCACACACACACACTACCCAGGGCACAGGAGCAGGTGCACACACACACACACCACAACCAAATGCAGTGTGCACACATGTACACACACACAGTAGGGCACAGGAGCAGGTGCACACACACCATGACCAAATGCACAGTGTGCACACACACATGCACGTGCGCACACTACCCAGTGCACAGGAGCAGGTGCAAACAATATGCATGACGAAATGCAGTGTACACACACACACAAACACTACCTAGTGCACAGGAGCAGGTGCACACACACCATGACCAAATGCACAGTGTGCACACACATGCACGCACACACACTACCCAGTGCACAGGAGCAGGTGCATACACATGCATGACCAAATGCATAGTGTACACACACACACACACACACACAAACACTACCTAGTGCACAGAAGCAGGTGCACACACACCATGACCAAATGCACAGTGTGCACACACATGCATGCGTGCACACTACCCAGTGCACAGGAGCAGGTGCATAAACATGCATGACCAAATGCATAGTGTACACACACACACACACAAACACTACCTAGTGCACAGGAGCAGGTGCACACACACCATGACCAAATGCACAGTGTGCACACACATGCATGCGTGCACACTACCCAGTGCACAGGAGCAGGTGCATAAACATGCATGACCAAATGCATACTGTACACACACACACACACAAACACTACCTAGTGCACAGGAGCAGGTGCACACACACCATGACCAAATGCACAGTGTGCACACACACACAAATAAACACTACCCAGTGCACAGGAGCAGGTGCATACACATGCATGACCTGGGTTGTGGCAGCTGCTCTCAGGCCTCACCGGCGAAGCCCAGTTATCTTTCCCCAGCTTGGCTTCTCCGATAATGACATCCCTTATGAACAGCCATGGCCACGCTAGTCAAAGGATCCATTATTGCTCTAACCAAGATGGTTGCATTATAGATTGCAAGACAGCTGGCTCGCAGGCCGTAAGCCGCTGGCTGAAAAGAATAAATCAGACAATAGAGCAATAAAGCAGGAGGGGACCCTCAGCTTCAAGTCAGTTGTTCAGTTTCTGAGATTTTGTGCAGATCACCCAGTAACATTTGAGAAACATCTTTGCCGTTGGAAAAAACAGAAGGATTCTAAACAAAGAGCAAACAGAAATATCTCCACAGCCAACAGGAGCTGGAAAAGAGGTTGGCAGCATCTCCCAAAGTTGGATTCCGGCCCCGACAGTGACCCAGGAGTAGCTGCTGCGCCGGCTCACCCTGAGACTCCACAGGAAAGCTCAATGAACGCCACTCATAAAAGCAGAAACCTGAAATCACCCAAAGGAGGCAAAGCTGCAGCACGGGGGCGCAGAGCGGAGGGTGCACACGGGTGAATCCCAGCACAGCGATTCCAAGCACAAATACCCCAGGATGCCTTTTCACAGAGTTCAAACACAATTTAAAAACCTGCCTTTTGGAAATGTGTCTGCTACAAAGCACTGCACAGAGCTCTGGTGGGGAGGGGAGGAGGGGGATGGGCCACGAGGTCAGAGGTCAGTGTTTGTTGTGGGTGGCAGAGCCACAGACGTAAGGATGAAGGGAAAATGAGCAAGTGGGCCGCAACAGCCCAACAGCGAGCACAAGGCACACGGCGGCACCGGGACCAACGCCGTCCTGTGCACCGAGAAACATGAGGCCAACACTGCCGAGAATGAGGGATCAGGCAGGAACTGCCAGCAGGGACCCTCCCACGGGTTCTGCCATGTAAATGCCACGTGACCCCCTGGCGGCCTGTGAGCTGGAGGCCGCACGGGGGCTGCTTCTGCCATCAGACAAGCAAACAGCAGAGCCCCCTGGACAAACACAGGCAGAGCCCCTCCCCATTCACTCTTGGGGCCAGAGCCGCAGCTGATGCAGCTGTGCTGATGGGCAGTTGTTGGGGGCAGATCCTGCAGGGAGCATGGTGGGCACCTGAGCACAGCGTGAACTGGGGCCCCTGGGAGACTCCATCCCCTGGTCAAGGTCGGCAGCCTCTGCTTCCAAGAAAGACAGGCAGTGCCTGGGCCGCACTCGGGGGTCCCAGAGGGAGCTTCCCCAGCTCAGCAACTGCCTGGGAGGAACAGCCTCAATGGACTGATTGTTCACACTTGGGTGAACCGTTTGTAAACGTCTCACCTTTTGTTTCTCTTCCTTTAGGAACAGACAAATTCCATAAGAAGGCTACTTCGATGGGCCATGACGCAGGGCATCAGACAGACGGCGGGTGTCACGCATGACGCCCGTGAACTGTGGATACTTTCTAAACAAGGGAGGCCTTTTCAACTCCCTGGGTTTTAAGATGTCCACAGAGCATCTCTGACCGCAGCACGGAATAGGCAGCCTGTGACCCGGCTCAGGGGAGCGGGGCTGCTCATTGGCATTCAGGCGCCTGCTCCGAAGAAGCTGTAAATCTGAACCCACTGACAATTAATCAACTCACCTCGAGCTCCCAGACCCAGGCCCTAGAGGCCCCGCCCACCCCGGGGTCAAATGGGGACCAGACACACTGGTGTGGCCAGCTCAGGGGACCCCCCAGCAGCAGCCCTGCTCTCCCATCTGGTGGTGACAGAGCAGGGAGGACACCCCAGCCAGGACAGCACTGAACAAAGTGCCAAGCAGAAGGGACTTCAATAGCAAAAAGGAAGAATTCCTTACCACGGGCTGCGGGGGGTGGCGGTGGAGGGAGACAAGTGTGGTCTTGGGTGGACATTCACACACCAAAAATGAACTCAACCCATGCGGAGCCCCAAAGGCAAACATTAACTCAAAGCGAATCACAGGTGTAAATTTGAGACATAAAACCACAGATTCTAGAATGAAATGTGAGAAAATCTTTGAATTAGGCAAGTTTTCTCATCTAACACCAAACCCCGTAATTCATTTTTTAAAAATGGGTTGATTAGACCTCATCAAAATTAAGAACTTTGGCTCTTTAAAAGACAGTCGGCCAGGCGTGGTGGCTCATGCCTGCAATCCTAGCATTTTGGGAGGTTGAGGCAGGTGGATCACCAGGTCAGAAGTTTGAGACCAGCCTGACCAAGATGGCGAAACCCCGTCTCTACTAAAAATAAAAAAATTAGCTGAGTGCAGTGGTGGGCACCTGTAATCCCAGCTACTTGGGAGGCTGAGGCAGGAGAATCGCTTGAACCCAGGAAGCAGAGGTTGCATTGAACCACTGCACTGTAGCCTGGGTGACAGAACAAGACTCCACCTCAAAAAAAAAAGACAAGAGAATGAAAAGAAGAAAAAGAAACTGGAAGAAATCTGTATCCGATAACGGCACGTATTCAGGACAGAGGAAAAAGCTCTCAAAACTCAGGAATAAGAAGGTAAATAATCCAACTCAAAAACAGGCAAATGATTTTGGCAGACACTTCAGCAGAGACGGTACACGGAGGGAAGATCAGCACCCAGAAAAGACGCTCGGCATCATCAGTCAGTCAAGAAATGCAAATTAAACCCCAAATAACATGCCTCTCTCCCTCTACTGGAAGGAACCAAAGAGAACCAGACTAGCCACGTGGAGAATGTGTGAGGACACGGGACACTGGGACCCTCCCGTCGCCAGCGGAAATGCAACACGGAACAGCCACTCTGCACATGAGTTGCTCATGCACTCAGCATGGAATCCAGGAGCCCAGTCCCAGGTATTTACCCAGGAGAAAGGAAAACTTGCTTCCACGCAAAAACCTGTACACAAACTACAGCCATTTTGTTCAGACTTGCCAAAAACTGGAAAGCCCCTGACATCCTTCCACCAGACCCCGGCACACTGTGGCCCTTCTACTCAGGGGGATTCTACTCAGGAACAGAAGGAAAACCCACGGAGCCACACCCAACACAAGGGATCTCAAGTGGGCTTTGCTGAACGTAACACAGCCAGAGCCCAAAGCTGTGTCATGTGACTCTTTACCGGACATGGAAGTGGCAAAATTAACTTAATGAGAAACAGCTCAGGGCTGCCAGGGAGGGGAGGGGCCCCTGCAAAGGCAGCAGGAGGCACTGAGGGGGTGGGGCTATCTGTGGTGGGGCTGGGGTGTGGGGCGTGCACTGGGCATGGGTCACAACCCAGAGAGCCACCACAGACACACCACAAACACAGCACCACAGACACACCACAAATACACCACACACTACCACAGACCACCAAACACACCACACACCACCACCAGACACACCACACTACCACAGACCACCAGACACACCACCACTCACCACCATAGAAATGCCACAAATACACCACCACACACTACCACAGACACACCACAAATACACAATCGCACACTACCACAAACCACCAGACATACCACACACCACCACAAACACAGCACAGACCACCAGAGACTACCACAAACCCACACATAAGTCACTATACACTAGCACAGAACACACCGCCATGCACATACCACTGACCACCACACACTACCACAAGCACTGTAGACCACGACAAACGCCCCACAGCACCACAAGCAGACCACAGCCCACTGTACTACAAGTAAATTTTTTCAGAAAGTCTATGTGAAGCAGGGAAGGAAATGCCAACTGCATGAAGGCACCTAGCTGCATTGCACATGAGCAGCCCCGGGGAGGGCGGGTCAGGAGAGAAGCCACCGCGTTGTCTGGAGAACAGTACCCTGTGTGGATGCCATGAGGCTGAGGGAGAAGGAGCTGTGCTCTAGCTGGGGCAGCGGCTCCTGAGAGGCTGTGGGTTAGCAACCCCGAAGTGCCCGGCGGACGCTAGTGCCCCGGTGAACAGGTGAGCAGGTACATTGCAGACGGCAAGCACCGAGCGTCCGCTACCATCAAAGGAAGATGGTACCACAAGGAGAGGAGGGCGGGGGGACTGTGCACCAGAGCCTGGAATCAGGGGCGTCACTACACCCGCATGCTTTCCTAACAGTGTTTGAGAGATAGGTAGGTAGGTGATGAGGGAGAAGGGGAGTGAGGGAGAGGGGGAGGGGGAGAGAGAGGGGGAGGGACAGAGAGGGGAAGGAGAGAGAGAGAGAGCAGGAGGGAGAGAGAGGGGAGGGGGGAGAAGAAGGGGAGGGAGAGAGGGGAGGGAGAGAGGGGGGAGGCAGGAGGGGGGAGGGGGAGGGAGGGAGAGAGGGAGGGAGGTAGAGAGGGGGAGAGGCAGGAGGGAGAGAGGAGGAGAGGCAGGAGGGAGGGAGAGGGGGAGAGAGGGGAGGGAGGGAGAGAGGGGGAGAGAGGGGAGGGGGAGGGGGAGGGAGGGAGGGAAAGAGGGGAAGGGGGAGGGAAGGGGAGGGGGAGGGAGGGAGGGAGGGAGAGGGGGAGAAGAAGAGGGAGGGAGGGAGAGAGGAGGAAGAGAGAGGGAGGGAAGCACAGGTGTGTGTGTGTCCACAAGTTTGTTCACACACATATTTCCAGGCCGTGTCTGATGGGTGCACACAGGCTGGTTCCCACTCGTATTTCTAGGCTGTCTTAAGAGGACCTGGAAATACTGTCACCCCAGTAGCAACAAGGACACCCCCGTCGGTCCGGAGACCTTGGTTCTGAACACTGCTCTCCAGCATAGAAACCAGAACTCCTTGGGGAACGGGTCATGGAGCCCGCCTTGCAGGGACGGAGAGGAAGAGAGTTCCCAGCAGCACAGGCCCTCAGGGCCTGCTGGAGCATCTGAGTGAGGAGACTGTCGAAGCCTCTCCGGGCCACGACCCAGGGACAGACTGAATGGCCAGAAGCACACAGTGCAATAAATAAGCAAAGAAATAGGAGAAAAGGCGCAGGTCCTCTCTACAGGAAAATTCTAACCAAAGAAATAGGAGGAAGCGGGAGAGGACGTCCCCACGGGAGGAAGTGCTGCAGGGAAGATCCAGCATGGTGCAGACACTGCAGGGACATTCCTGGAGAAACGTGGTCTCTTCAGTCTCTGTGAATCTCCCCTGACACACACTTCGATTACAGGAGACCCTTCAGCCAGGTGCTCAAGCTTCCGGGGTCAGCGAGGAAACACACCCACACCAGGCACGCTGGTGGGTACATTAGGGTCCACCAATCTGGGCATTTACCCCAGATGCACTATCTCCAGGAACCACAGGCCAGGCAGGTCTGCCCGAGGAACCTTCGCCAAATAACCAGCTAGTTCTGATCCAAGCATCAAGGTCAAGAGCGAGGAGGAAGAACTAAAGCCTCTCCCGGTGGCAGGCACGAGAGGCAGGCTGGGCAGGTGCAGGGTGCGATCCTGGAGCAGGAAGGAGCATTTGCCCGGAGAAAACCTGGCGAAACAGAGCCCAGGGTGTGGCTGAGTTTTTAGGGTTTTGCAAGTGTAACACGATTCTGCAAGACGGGGACATCAGGGGAAGCCAGCTGAAGGGTACACAGGACCCTCCACACGATTTGGACAGCTTTAGATCCAAAATTATTTCAGTATCAAAAGTTGGGGGGAAGAAGCTAATTGGAGAGAAAGGAGATGCTGAACGAGAAAGCACGTGTCACTTTTACTGTCTGAAAATACACTCGAACAGACCCTCGTGATTCCTCTGCCACAGAGAAGAGCACGCAGCGCACCTGCCGCCCTGCGGTGAGGGCCCTCTGCTTCTGATGGGCGTGGGGCTGGTGGTCCAGGACTGGGAGTGGGGACCACGGCACGAAGGCTCCCTGCTGGCTGCAACTTCAGTCGCAGCTCTTTCCTGCCACCCTTCAGACTGAGGCTGTGCCTGCACACTCAGGCAGGTGGGAGAGGATCGGAGAGGATGACGGCGGGCTCACTTCAGAGGAGCCCCGGGGGCTGCTGGCCTTGGCCCAAAGCCACTGCTGTGCTCTGTCACCTCCCCCAAGGGGGCCCATGAAGGCATCGCTCTCCTCTCCTCATTTGACCCAAGAAGCTCAAGAGGGTGTCGCCACTCAGAGCTTCCAGTGCTCTGGGCAGGGACTCAGAGCTTCCAGTGCTCTGGGCAGGGACAGGGTTCTGCCCATGGGTCTCCCGCCCCTCGGGGCAGCCACAGGGCTTCTCGGCTGGTGCAGCACGATGGCTTGGGGCTCACTGGCTCACGCACGTCTTGCTTTGGAGGCTCGCTCTATGATCCTGGGAGGCTGGTGGAACCGGCTGAGGACAGTCTTGTGTGTGGCTCCGAGAGGGTGTTACCCCGGCCGGAGGCTGCTCTGCAGCTTGTCAGCCCCTGATCAGAGCAGCACCGCCCACCTCTGTCCGGCCGTGGCCACAGGCCTGAGGCATAGTCTGCACGTTGCTGGCTGTGCCCTTCCCCAGTGAGGTGTGGCCTGTCTCCCCTGACTGGCCCATGGACACACACTGGGAGCAGGAGAAGCTCCAGGTCAACTCCAGCTCCCGTACCCAGGAAATGGCTCCATGCAGGGAGGCCGCCCATGGATGTCCAAGTCCCAGATGTCACCGAGGGCAGCTATGGGGGCCCTGCTCCTCTGGCCCCCCTCTCCTGGCCGGGGGTCCCCTCTGAAACTTGTCAGAGGGGACCTGCTAGAGGCTCAGCACAGCCTGGACAATCTACCTGCTCCACTGTGAGGCATGGCCCACGGGGTGGGAGTGACGCAGCCGGGAAGCCTCTGCAGGATGTGCGCGTGTCCACACTGTGTGTGTCGCTGCATTGCAGGGTGTTCACCGCCCCAGCCACCCTCCGGTGACCCGGAGGCAGGTGAAGACCCCGCCCTGTGACTGCGCCAAAGACTGCGTCCTTGCCACATAGCTGGAAACGCCGTGTGGAACCCTGCCCTGTGAGGCGTCATCCTTTACACACAGGTGGAAATGCCATGTGTGGAGCCCCCACCCTGTGACTGTGCCATCCTTGCCACACAGCTGGAAACGCCGCATCTGGAGCTCTGGCACTTGCTGTGGACCAGAGTCCCCGGGCAGGCAGCCAGAGCTCCTGGCAGTCATGGGAGCTGCGTCCTGAGGGCTGGTGGGCCTGCGGCACCCTTGTGTGCCAGGGCTGGGGCTGCTGGTCTCCTGCTCCTTCTAGAATAACCCCCTGCAGTGAACTTTCTGCCTGGAGTCTGTGCCTGGCACATTTGGGGGAGGCAGGAGGCAGATCCTGCCTGGTTCCCAGGTCTGACCCACATGAGGACAGCGCCTTGTCCATGCTGTGCCTGTCAATGTGGGCCCAGGGGACCTGCAGGATGGAGCTGTCTGTCCCTTCCCGAGTCGAGAGTGGTCACTGCACCTCCCCGTCCCCCTACCATTTTCTATGCAGGGGAGCTCTCCCGGAAACAGCAGTGCCTGTGGTCCCTGGCCGCTGCCTGCCGTGGGAGACACAGGTGGCTCTCGGACAGGGTGTGGGTTGGAGGTGGGGGACATGGAGTGCTCCCTGGGGAGCTCCCATGGAGCTGCCACTTCCTCCCCAAGAACTGGCTAACCCTGAACCAGAGCCCCACAGAGTCCCACAGACACTACAGATCTTCAGACTCTCCCACAGGGAATCCTGCTGGCAAGGAAAAGTGCCATGGTGGGGCCTGTCCTGCCCAGTCCTGACCTCTTCCCCTGCTGGGAGCAACCAGCACCACCTCCCCAGAGAGGACACCAAGGGTGCCGGGTCTGAGTATGGGACAGCGCTCTTGGTCAGGTGCATGGGAGCCATGGAGGAAGGCAAACATGGAGGGTGGGAGGGAGAGAGGGAGGGAGAGACGGAGGGAGGGAGGGAGGCACATGAGGGAGGGAGGGAGGGAGGGACATGAGGAGAAAGGGAGGAACACAAAGAGGGAGGGAGGGAGGGACACGAGAAGGGAGGGAGGGAGGCACATGTGGAGGGAGGGAGGGAGGCACACACGGAGGGACTGAGGGAGGGAAGCACAGGAGGAAGGAGGGAGGGAGGGAGGGAGGGAGGGAGGGAGGGACACGAGGGTGGCCTCGGTGCACCTGCGGGGTTTCTCCTTTTCCACGCAATACTCTTCCTGCGAGTGGGCAGAGGCCAGGTACCTGTGGTGCCCCATATCTGCAGCACCTGCCTCACACCCGTGCACCCCACCCCTGCCCCAGCCACTGTTCATGCCACGCCCCACACAACCCCCTGGCTCTGTCCCATCAGTGGTGGGAGAGGTGATCCTAATGGGTCAGCATGTGGGGGTGGTGGCAGAGCCATGCGGGTGCAAACTGGGACGAAGAGGTGTGGAGGGGAAGCTTCCGCTCACCTCGCAGGGAGGGTGCGTCCGTGAATTTAATTCTCATCTCAGATGGGGCCGCATTCCCTAAGCAGCATGGGCAGGGCAGGCCAGGAAGGAGGTGTGTGGGCCGGTGCTGGGTCACCACACAGGGCGGGAGAGGAAAGCCATTCCCGTGGACAGACCTTACCTGTCAGCCACTTGGACCACGGATCCCTTCCTACACCAGTAGAGCCACGGGTGTGTCCGTGTCCCTCCCCTGGGCTGCCCCTTGTGTGCGACGGCTTGGGGTGAGGCTTCAGGGCCCACCGGGGACTGGGGCTCACTGGGGTCTGTGGCCCGCAGGTCAGGGCTGTGCAGGGGCTTCCAGGCCGGGTAGCTCTGGGCACTCAAGGCCTCCGTGGCTTCCGGAGATGCACTATGGAGGCAGCCTCTGGCATCCGTGCTCCAGCCGGCTCTGCCCCCTTGTCCCACCTCCCGTCACCACGCTCCCCACGCCTTCCTCCACTCAGTCCTGCGGTGCTCCCGGCTGGCGACTTGGGCAGGATCATGGCCTTTCTCAGGCTGGGGGAGGCAGAGGGTTGATGGCACCACGAGGCCTACAGCAGCCACGGCTCGTCTGTTCCCCCAGAGATGATGATGAACAAGGGTGGGTGTGGGGCCTGTTGGCCAGCAAGTACTCAGGACCCCAGCAACACATCGCAGCATCAGAGGGGCCCCTGAGGTGTCCGAAGCCCTCCCGGATCAACCCAGGGAGCCTGCAGCTTCCTCTGAGTGAAGGTTGCCGTCCAGGCCCCCGTGTTCAACCTCATCTTGTCACCAGGCCCAGCCTCTGCTGTTTCTGAAAATCTTCCTCCAGATACCAGTGGCAGCTACAGTGAGAACCGAGAGAGGCGGGGGCCGAGGCTGGTGCTTCTCACAGAAGCGGTTCTCACCCCTGCTTGGCAGGGAATGTCACACATCCCTGCAACTGGGATGGGAGCTGTGGTCCAGGAGAAGGGACCCAGGGTCCAGCAGCCAAGGGCGGGCTCCCCGGGAGAAGCCCCTGAGAAGTCAGAGGGGCCAGTTCTAGTTCCAGCGCATCCCGGGTGGATGGGAGCTCCGTGCCACGCACGCTGCCCCTCCTCACTCTTCCTCCACGGGACGGGCGCACAGAGACCAAACCTCCCTGGGTCTTCAGAGTGGAGACGTGACGTCCCATCGTGTCCCTGCTCTCTGGTCCCACTGGAGGAAAAGGGTCCGATTCAACGTGGGGCTGGAAGAAAAGAAACACAAATGTCAGCAAGGCTCTGCTCGGCTGGAGTGAGGGGTGAGGGGTGAGGGGCCTTCCTGGAAAGGGAGACTCCTTCCACCAGGGGAAGCTCCTCTGGGGACCTGCTGAAGGTTGGGGACTCCAGGACCGAGATGAACGATGGTGTGATGTCCCACTTGCCCCTCTTCTAGTTTGGAGGGAGGCAGCCCTCTAGCTGGCGTGTGACCCGGCCGTCTCAGCAGCCGCTGTCACCCACGACTCCAACTAGCCTGGCCTGAGCCACCCCCGCCTGGCAGGGAGGCAAGCCCTCTCAGCTGAATCTCCAGCCAACCCGTGCTCGGCACCACCCGGAAAACAATGAGGACGAGTCACAGAACCACGGTGTCTGCCCCCAGGGCCGGCTGCCAAGTGCCACAGAAGCAGAAAGGCCCCCTAGAGAGGATCCTGGGTGGTTCTGCTACACCGGAGGGCGGTGGGGGGAGCCTGCCCTTCTTCCCTCTCAGGAAAGGAGAGCGCCTGGCAGCCTCTACAGCGGAAGACCTCCGGGTCCTGACCCCCAGGGAGCGGCTTCCGGTTCTAACAATCCTTCTGGGAAGGTCATCGCCTTTCGGTTTATCAGACGGCAGGCAGCTCCCTGGCAGGGCAGGGCCGAGGTGTCTTCTGGGAGGCAGAGTGGGACCCCTGCCAGCCCCGTCAAATACTCACCACGTCAGGGTGCCAAGATGGCCTATGACCAGAGAATGAAAGCTAAGGAGAAAAACAAGAACAAAAATAAAAACTGAAACGGAAAGGGGAGGATGGAGAAACGGAAGGAAAGAAAGAGAAAAAAGA
The DNA here is from genome assembly GCF_049354715.1 of Callithrix jacchus. Classification (NCBI taxonomy): domain Eukaryota; kingdom Metazoa; phylum Chordata; class Mammalia; order Primates; family Cebidae; genus Callithrix; species Callithrix jacchus. Next base: position 125,468,120 of record NC_133513.1, on the reverse strand, counting down.
GTTTGTAGCGCTTCTGGCAAGAAATACACACGATCAGACTGAAGCAGCAGAGCTGCCAGCAGGAGGACGAGCTTTAGGACTCTCCGAGGGAGGGAGGGGGACGCTGCCCAAACCCCTGGGTCTGAGGGGCGGTGCTGCCAGCCCTAGGAATGCTCTGGGGAACCCTGCACCCTGCAGACGTGGGCGGTGGGCGCTGGTCCTCACACCCAGCATGTCCCCGGCACCGCAAGGCCAGCCTCCTGGGGACCGGGTCTCCTCCTCCCTGAAGCAAAACCCACCACTGAGACCTGCTGCAGGAATTTTCAGTGGCAGACGTTCCAAATGCCCAGGAAACAACAGCACTCCTGTGGCAATATTCCAGTCTCAGTCCCAGGGTAGGCAGCACCCCGAGCAGATTTAGCTCGCCAGGCCTGATTCTGGGCAGGGGGTTGGGAGCCAGGCCCATCTGGACACCAGAGAAAATCGGGCATAGGACACTGCTTGGAAGTGAAGAGCGATTTAGCTAGATTTCAGAAATAACACCTGATCTATTTTTTGTTGTTTTTTGGGTTTTTTGGAGACAGGGTCTCACTCTGTCACCCAGTCTGGACTGCAGCGGGGTAATCACTGCTCACTGTAGCGTCAACCTCCCAGGCTCAGGAGATCCTCCCACCTCAGCCCCCGAGTAACTGAGATCATAGGCACGTGCCACCATGACCAGGTATTTTTTCAATTTTTTTCTAGAGACAGGGTCTTGCTATGTTGCCCAGGCTGGTCTCAAAATTCTGGGCTCAAGCGACCCTCCTATCTCAGCCTCCTAAGGTACTGGAATTACAGGCATGAGCCACCATGCCCAGCCCTCACACTTTTCTAGTATTTAATATAAACAAATGTCCTTAGGTGAAGATACAAAATGAAACAGACATCTGGTTTGGGGGAAAGGCTTTGCCCTCTTTGAGGCTCAAGCCCCAAGAATGCTGTGACCCTCCCGCCGCTGCCAGGTGCCCGGATGCTAGCGGGTGCCTCCTCATGTGGCCTGGTGTCTACTGGGGCCGCAAAGGCTGTGCCTTGTGTAACTCATTCCTCGGGATGATGATTCTTGCCCACAGCAGTGAGAACCCAGCGGAAGGGCGCTCTGCCTACAAGGGCTGGGGCAGGGCTAGGGTGGGGTGTGGGGTGACACAAGGCCCCTCTAAGGCAACTGCTGTCCAGAGGGACCCGGTCTCTCCTGGCAAGCACAGAGCATCTGTGGGCTCAGCCCAGCACATGTCAACCATAGGGGCATCCAAACACCAGCCTCCTGTTCTCTCCAGAAGCACGAGACGGAAGGTGGGACCACTGGCCACTTCATTCAGCCCTCAGTGGGAGCTGGTCACTTCAGTGAGCTCCACCGCACAGGCAGGACCGGTCACAACTGAGTGAATGTGTTATCTCACCCCAGACACCACTGAACCAGCCCCACGTGGGAGAACCTGCCCGCCCTGAAAGCCTGCAGGCACCCCCGGAGAGGAGAGTCGGGATTCTCTGCCGTGCCCTCCTCACCATGACCCTACATCTCATGGACAGCCCTCCCCAGCCCTGGCGTGGCCTCAACCTAAACACCCTTCAACGGGCGCTTCTGATCTGGGAACTTGACTTTTAGACCAACACAGGGTGAACCTGCAGGGCTCAGAGGCACCCACACGGCCCAGGCTCCAGTGAGGGAAGGAACCCGAGGCCGTTGGCTCCAGACAGGGAAACTGAAGCCACAAGAGGCATGGCTGCTCTGAGGTCCACGGTGCGCCCTGGCAGGGGCATTCCCAGTTCCCGGGGCTCCCATCTCCCGGTTCAGAGCCCTTGTGGCCACCACCCAGAAGGTTTTTTCCACTCAGCTCCACCCAGCCTTCAGGTGGCCGCCTCCTGCTGCTGCTGGGAGCTAAGTCTGCTCTCCCTGAGGCCTGGAGCTGAGTGATGGTCAGAGGGACCCTGGGTTCCTCTCCCTCGATCTCAACAAGACAAACCCCGAAACTACATGTTTTACCTTTTCCTCCAGTTCCTTTATTTGTCTCTTCTGAGCTTCTATTCTTTCTTCTAACTCTTTAATTCTCTGTAAGGTTAAAAGGAAGAATATCAATAGTCATGGTACTTGGCGAGCCCAAATCTTTCAAGATTTTCACTCATTTCCTTGGTAATAAATGATCACAGAGCAGCTGGCACGGCCATGGCCTGTGGCTACTGACAAGAACACACGTCTTCGTGTCATTGCTCCAGCAGGAGACGGAGGGCCTTCCCCGAGCCCACTCCCCATGGCAGGAACTTCCCCACGCCACATTCCCCATGGCAGGAGACGGAGGGCCTTCCCCGTGCCACACTCCCCATGGCAGGAACTTCCCCACACCACATTCCCCATGGCAGGAGACGGAGGGCCTTCCCCGAGCCCACTCCCCATGGCAGGAACTTCCCCACGCCACATTCCCAATGGCAGGAGAGCGGAGGGCCTTCCCCGTGCCACACTCCCCATGGCAGGAACTTCCCCACGCCACATTCCCAATGGCAGGAGAGCGGAGGGCCTTCCCCGAGCCACACTCCCCATGGCAGGAACTTTCCCACGCCACATTCCCCATGGCAGGAGACGGAGGGCCTTCCCCGTGCCACACTCCCCATGGCAGGAACAGTATCCTCCTGATTCCTGCAGCTTCAGCTCAGAAAACACAATGCCTGACACTCAGGGAAATGGTGGGAATGGACTCCTGGACCCCAGACGTCACTGCAGTAGAGCAAGGAGCCGCCAGAGGGTTGCAGGCAGAGCCAGGCACAGAGCAAGCCTCCTGGTGAGGGGAATGCCAGTGCCTGGGGTCCCCCAAGGATCCAAGCTCCAACTATAGCCCCTCAGGCAGCAGAGGGGCTGCAGGTGACTGTCCTCACCCTGAGCCCCAGAGACCAAAGAGGCCCAGGAGGCTGACGAGGGGCCGGCAGACCATAGCTGACATCAGCCCACCGATGCCCATGGCCAGCTGGTACACAGGCACTTCTTTATGTGAATCTGTGATCAAACCTTTGCTTTGGGGGTTCTTAACGGAATGCACCCATGAAGCCGCTTCCCAGCCACCCTGGCACAAGGAGGAGCTAGGCCCTGTCCTCCACGACCAGGCTGTCCAGCCTGCAGGGCTCCTCACCTCCCATCAGCACAGAACTGACCCAGCAGGCCTGAGGCCCCATAGTGCCCTGAGGTCAAGACAGGGCTGGAGGCTGCTGTCCCAAGAGCACCCTTGCCATCAGGAAATGGTGCCACAGAAAAGACACAGTAGCTAGGGGTCCAAAAGGGGGGAACTGCCACCCAGAGGCCTCCGCAGCACGCTCAGGACACTCGGCTGGTGGGGGAGGCAGTCTGGACTGAGTGCCCACCATTGACAGGAATGGCCTTGGGGGCGTGGCCATCAGGGGTGTGGCCATAAAGGGTTTGGCCATTCTGGGGAATGACCATCAGAAGATGTGGCCATCTAAGGCAGGCGTGATAATTGGGGGGCGTGGCCATTGGGGGCACAGCCACCAGAGCACAGACATCAGAGTATGGGTTATGAGGGGTGTGGCCACTGCACAGCAGGGCCACAGAGGGGTAGTCATTGGAGGTGTGGGCGTGGGAGGCCCTGCCTGGCTCTGCAGGCCCTGGCCAGGTCTTCACCACAGCCCCGCTGCCACCTGCCGCGCACGCACCTGCTGAGCCAGCTGCAGCAGCTCCATGCGCTCCCGCAGGATCTGGGCGTCCCGCTCCCGCAGCTCACTCATGACCTGACGCTTCCACTGCTCCACGGACACCTTGAGCTTCTCGCGCTCCGCGTCTGAAAGCAGCTCAGCCACCTTGGCCCCGGCCTCCTGCTGCAGGGCGTCATACAGCATGGCTTCCAGCTCCAGGATGTGCTGGCGGGAGGGGAGACGCATTAGTCCCTGCCTTCTCCCCGGAATTAACCTTTCAGGAAGAGCAACGGAGAACGGGCCACCCTCCACCTGGGTGCAGCAGGGAGGGACCCAGTGCCATGGCCTCTGCAGAAGGACCTGGGGCCCCATGCACCTTCCCCGTCCGTGAGAAGACCCTGGAAGTAGAGACACTGACCAGGCCAGCAGCAGCCAGGACCCCGAGCCCCAGGACGGGGGAGGACTGAGCAATGAATTGGGAAAGTGAGCGGGAGTGGAGGGGCCGCAGGTGGGCTGTGGGGACACCAAATCCAATTCACAGATCCGTGTAACCCGGTCCCCTCGCTATAACCCAGCAGCCAAAATACATACCTTTTCATAAATTCCTGGGGTTTAGCAATTTGCTCTCAGTATTTCAAAATTTTTCTTAGGGAAATTTTATTGATAGAAATCTTTGTAAAAAAACAAATTCTGACACTATAGAGGCCCTTTCTTCTCGACCAAACGTAACATCTTTAGAGGAGAATGTCCCCTTTTCTTCAACCAAATGGTTATCAAAACCTCTTTTGATTTAGCGGAAATTTTAGGAAATACAAAAAAATCTTTTTGGGCCTTGGTTAGACATTATTGTTCTTGACAACCACAAAATCAGCTGTCCCCAGCTGTCCCAACCGGGTCACACATCAACCTCCACTTCCTACAGCAAAAGAGCTCAGTGCCTTTAAGATGAGCTCCAGCTTCTAAAAATAAACCTGTTTGGGTGCTGGCTTGGAATGAACCTCACAGTGGCTTCACGTGCACCTGCTGGTGGGAAGCGCTCACCAGGACCTCCGTGGTAACATCAGCTGGGGGCTGCCTGGACGACCCTCCCTGCCTTCAGCAGCCACACAGACCACGGCCTCCCACACCCATGTCCAGAGAGGCAAAGCTGGCGCTAGCACCTGCCATAAAGAGCCTCCATGGCCCGGGAGGAACCAGCCCTTCTCCTCCGTGCCCCAGGGTCTCCCATTAGCAGAGCAGGGAGTGCAGAGTAACACCTTGGTGCTCACAGCCCTGTGAGTCAGCTGAGGGCACCCAAGTGACCCGAGAGTCACATGCATGAAAGACACAGGAGACAACTGGTGAGTGTGCAGGGAAAGGAAGAAAATCAACAGCAAACTCAGATCATCCCAAACCAGGAAGCCTTCCAAATGGAGGTGGAGAGAGGCCCACACATTACACCAGAAGAGGCCCCTCAGTATCACACAGGAAGAGCTCACCCAGCATCACACAGGAAGATATCCCTCCCTTCATCATGACACAAGAAGATATCCCACCCCTCAGCATCACACAGGAAGAGCTCACCCAGCATCACACAGGAAGAGGCCTCCCAGGATCACATAGGAAGAGACCCCCCCCAGCATCACACAGGAAGAGGCCCCCCCAGCAACACACAGGAAGAGCGCCCTCAGCATCACACAAGAAGATATCCCTCCCCTCATCATGACACAAGAAGATATCCCTCCCCTCAGCATCACACAGGAAGAGCCCACCCAGCATCACACAGGAAGAGGCCTCCCAGGATCACATAGGAAGAGACCCCCCCCCAGCATCACACAGGAAGAGGCCTCCCAGGATCACATAGGAAGAGACCGCCCCCCAGCATCACACAGGAAGAGGCCTCCCAGGATCACATAGGAAGAGACCCCCCCCCAGCATCACACAGGAAGAGGCCCCCCCAGCATCACACAGGAAGAGGACCCCCAGGATCACACAGGAAGATATCCCTCCGCTCATCATGACACAAGAAGATATCCCTCCCCTCAGCATCACACAGGAAGAGGACCCCCAGGATCACACAGGAAGAGCCCCCCCCAGCATCACACAGAAAGAGGACCCCCAGGATCACACAGGAAGAGACCCCCACAGCATCATACAGGAAGAGGCCCCCCAGCATCACACAGGAAGAGCCCCCTCAGCATCACACAAGAAGATATCCCTCCCCTCATCATGACACAAGAAGATATCCCTCCCCTCAGCATCACACAGGAAGATATCCCTCCCCACAGCATCACGCAGGAAGAGGCCCCCCCCAGCATCACACAAGAAGATATCCCCCCCCAGCATCACACAGGAAGAGGCCCCCCAGCATCACACAGGAAGATATCCCTCCCCTCATCATGACACAAGAAGATATCCCTCCCCGCAGCATCACAGGAAGGGCCCCCCAGCATCACACAGGAAGAGGCCTCCCCAGCATCACACAGGAAGATGCCCCCCAGCATCACACAGGAAGAGGTCCCCTCCAGCATCACACAGGAAGAGGACCCCCAGAATCACAGAGGCCTCCCCAGCATCACACAGGAAGAGGATCCCCAGCATCACACAGGAAGAGGCCCCCCAGCATCACACAGGAAGAGGCCCCCCAGCATCACACAGGAAGAGGCCCCCCAGAATCACACAGGAAGAGGCCCCCCAGCATCACACAGGAAGAGGCCCCCCAGCATCACACAGGAAGAGGACCCCCAGAATCACAAAGAGGCCTCCCCAGCATCACACAGGAAGAGGATCCCCAGCATCACACAGGAAGAGGCCCCCCAGCATCACACAGAAAGAGGGCTCCCCAGCATCAGACAGGAAGAGGCCCCCCCAGCATCACACAGGAAGAGGGCTCCCCAGCATCAGACAGGAAGAGGCCCGCCCAGCATCACACAGGAAGAGGCCTCCCCAGCATCACACAGGAAGAGGCTCCCCAGCATCACACAGGAAGAGGCCCCCCAGCATCACACAGGAAGAGCTCCCCCATCATCACACAGGAAGAGGACCCCCAGAATCACAAAGAGGCCTCCCCAGCATCACACAGGAAGAGGCCCCCCCAGCATCACACAGGAAGAGGCCTCCCCAGCATCACACAGGAAGAGGGCCCCCAGCATCACACAGGAAGAGGCCTCCCCAGCATCACACAGGAAGAGGCCCCCCAGCATCACACAGGAAGGGGCTCCCCAGCATCACACAGGAAGAGGCCCGCCCAGCATCACACAGGAAGAGGCCCCCCAGCATCACACAGGAAGAGGCCTCCCCAGCATCACACAGGAAGAGGGCCCCCAGCATCACACAGGAAGAGCTCCCCCATCATCACACAGGAAGAGACCCCCAGCATCACACTAGAAGATTCCCCCAGTTCCTCCAGAGTAGGGAGTGTTAATCCTGGTCCCACCAGCAGCCATGTGCCTCCCCAGGGGTCTTTGGGGCTGAATAATCCCCTGAGCATTTGGCCCTGTCTGAGGCCTGAGGACACAGCTACTGTGGAGGTGGCAGAGAGAGGTGGCCTTGTGGGAAGCTGAGGCAGCCCTGACTGACCTTCTGGAAACATGTGCGCAGACCCACATCCCTCATGCCACCACGGGTCCGGATGCTTGGTCACAAGGACCGTGGTGGCAGCTGCTCCGGGCCAGGGAGTGTGAAAGATGCCCCACTCCTGGAGCCCTCTGTGCTCAGATCCTGCGTTCTGTCAGGTCAAGGGGGCCCACAGGCTACCTCCCCACTCATGGGGCAACTCTCCTGACCCAGTGGAGGGATTCTGGGCCTGAGGCATCACTCCAGACACAATCTTACACAGGAATTTTCCACGACATCGGGGGGAAAGGGTGAGGGCTGAGTAGACAGGTGCTGCTTGGTGGGCTGGGAGCTGCCATCCTGGAGGTGCAGACATTTCCATCTCCTCTTTACACCTGCCTCACACTCACCTCAAAGTCATACTGAAAGGAAACATGGGAACTTTTTTGTACAATCTTCTTTTTGTACCTTGAGCATTTCCTACCATTGGCATGATGACCATCTCTGAGATTTCAGAAATGCATGTTCTCTTCCCTTTCCTGTCTCAAGGTGAGCTGGATTTAAAGGTCTCCACACGACTCCTCAGTTCTTTTCCTCCTCACCTACACAGCACCCGCAAAGCACCTGCTGCCTGCCAGGCCTCGTGCTGGTCTAGGGGACCAGGTAGCAGCAGATGCTCATGGTCCCTGCTTGCCCCGAAGGAGGGCAGACCCATATCCATGAGTGGGGTGTGTCAGGGCTACCTCGCCGGGGTCAGGGAAGGTTTCCTAGAGGAAGCGAGGTACAAAACTGGGGCTTGCAGTGTCAGGGATGGGCAGGAGAAGGAAAGGAAGGGTGCTCCCAGAGGACGGAGCAGCAGTGGCAAAGGCTGGGGGGGTCCCCTATGTCCCAGCCTGTGGGGGTGGTGCCTGCACAGCAGTGGAGACACTGGCAGCTGCGGTGCTCCCTAGCTGGATCCCACCATCTCCACCCAGGCAGCGGCATGGGCCTTGGTGCTCATTGGAGAGCACTGTTCTAGAGGGTTCTTCCTCATCCAGCAGAGAGGAACCTGTCTATACCAGCAGACAGCATGAACAGGATGAGCAAGGATGGGGGGGTGTGAGGAGGCTGGAGAGCAGGGGTTGAGGGGCTGCATCAGCATGAACAGGAGGAAGGAGGAGGAGGGAAGAGGAGGGAGGATGAGGGAGGATGAGGGGGAGTGAGGAGACTGGAGAGCAGAGGCTGAGGGGCTGCGTCAGCAAGAACAGGAGGAGGGAGGATGAGGGGGAGTGAGGAGGCTGGAGAGTAGAGGCTGAGGGGCTGCGTCAGCATGAACAGGAGGAGGGAGGAGGAGGGAGGAGGAGGGGGAGTGAGGAGGCTGAGAGCAGAGGTCAAGGGGCTGCAGGGCGCAGAGGCTGAGCTGAGGGAGGGGCGGGGGCCGGACGCCACAGGGCCTGTTGCCTCAGCAAGGAGGTCTCCCCAGTAAGGGAGTCCCAGGAGGACGAGCAGAGGAGTGTCAGCTGCACTGTGGATGGCCTGGGGCACTGAGGGGACTCTGCTTTTTACATCAGGTGATCACCCACTTCCAGCCTCCTTCCTTCTGACCAAAGCATGCGAGGCCCAGTGACTACCTAAGAAGCTAAGCCCACAGCAGCCTGTGCCTGGGGGCCGCCCCATCCCCATGAGCAGGGCAGACAAATGTATTCCATGCCACGCAGGTCCCTGGCCACCTGGAGGGACACAGGTCTCACCACTGCTGGGGCCAACTCACCTGGGGCTGGCTCTCAGCACCCACAGGCCATGAGGGCAGTGGCCGGGGAAGCACAGCCAGTGGCCTGTGAGCTGCTCTCACGCAGGCCTGTGCACACGTGCAGCAGTAATGACACTCACCACAGCAACAGGAGGCCATTTCCAGTTAGCCAGGGCCAGCCTCCCTGCCCAGCATCCCACAGGAACTCCCAATCCCTACAGTAGTTACTGGCTGAGCTGGGCCTCAAACCCAGGTCATCTCCCTCCAATGCCTCCCACGGGCCACACACTGGCTTCCACAGCAACTGACATGGGCCTTGCACCCATTCCACCCCCAGGATGCCAGGTGCCTGATGTGGCTGCTCTTTGCTCTGTAGGGTTCTGCATTTGAGCCCTGGCCCCTCTGTGTGAGGAACTCGTGTCCACGAGTTCAGGGAGGAGAGATCCCTAGTGCAGCAGTCAGGGCTGTGGGCGCAGGGGAAGAATGCTGAGATTCAACTCCTGCCTTCACAGTGACTGAGTGTCCTTGGGCAGGTCATCAACTTCTGTGCCTGGCTGGCCAGACCAGTGCCTGCCACATAGGAAAGGCTCTTGAGTAGGCTCTCATTAAAATACTGTCATTATTATCCTCATCATCACCACTGTCATCACCATCATCGTGGTCCCCACCACCATCACCGTCATCACTACCACCACCACCACCACCATGATCATCATCATCATCATGACCATCATCATGACCACCACCAGCATCATCACCCGTCACCATTATTACCACCACCATCATCACCATCATGATCACCATCATCGCCATCACCACCACCACCACCATGGTCACCATCATCATGATGACCATCATCCTGACCACCACCAGCATCATCACCCATCGTCACCATTATTACCACCACCACCATCACCATCATCATGATCACCATCATCGCCATCACCACCACCACCACCATGGTCACCATCATCACCACCACCATCACCATCATCATGATCACCATCATCGCCATCACCATCACCATTGTTACCACCACCATGACCATCACCAGCATCATTGCTACCACCAACACCACCACCATGGTCACCATCACCATCACCACCACCATCACCACTGCCGCCACCACCATTACCATTGCCATCATCACCACCAACACTACCATGGTCACCATCATCACCACCACCATCACCACTGCCGCCACCACCATTACCATTGCCATCATCACCACCACCACCACCATGGTCACCATCATCACCACCACCATCACCATCATCATGATCACCATCGCCATCACCATCACCATTGTTACCACCACCATGACCATCACCAGCATCGTCGCTACCACCAACACCACCACCATGGTCACCATCACCATCACCACCACCATCACCACTGCCGCCACCACCATTACTGTTGCCATCATCACCATCACCACCACCACCACCATGGTCACCATCATCACCACCATAACCACTGCCATCACCACTGCTGCCACCACCATGGTCACCAACATCACCATCACCACCACCACCACCATCATCACTGCTGCCACCACCATTACCGTTGCCATCATCACCATCACCACCACCACCACCATGGTCACCATCATCACCACCACCACCACCACCACCACAGTCACCATCATCACCACCACCGCCATCACCACCACAGTCACCATCATCACCATCACCGCCACCACCACCACAGTCACCATCATCACCATCACCACCACCACCACCACCACCACTGCCGCCACCACCATTACCATTGCCATCATCACCACCAACACCACCACCACCACAGTCACCATCATCACCATCACCGCCACCACCACCATGGTCACCATCATCACCATCACCGCCACCACCACCATCACCACCGCCGCCACCACCATTACCATTGCCATCATCACCACCACCCTGACATCATCACCATCACGGTCACCATCACTCAGAGTTCTCAGGCTGAACTTGGCCCCAAGAATGAGCATTTTTATCCCAGCCCACCTTCCCTTTCTTGGTGACACTTATGACAGGGCCTGAATGTCCTCCCAGTCATACCTTTGGTCATGTGACAGGAGTCCAGCAGGGACAGATGACTGCTTGCACAGTCGTGGAGGAAGTAGCTGCCAGCAGGGGAACCCAGTTCTGAAGCCTGGTTTTCAACCTAGCAATGTCATATGCTTCTCCCAGGCACAGTAGGTGAAACAGAACAAGACCACGCCTTCCCCTAGTGAGAGGCCGTGTCCTCTCCGGTTCCTCAGGGGAGGGTGGGAGGTGGTAGACACTGGCCCACACCGACGCCTGGACAGCCGTTAGGAATCAGGCCGTTTCTGTGCCTGAGTGACCTGCACGAAAGCTGTAGCACGTTCTCATGGTACAGCGTGGGTTTAGACCTCCTCAACAAATCCTGCTCTGTTTATGAATCTCTAAGTGAAAACTCTATCAGGCAGCTCTGGAGAGCCGGGGTCTACTACGCAGTGTCATCAAGGGCTGGTAGGGACTGTTAGGGGCCCTGAGACCTGACCTGCACAGGCACCTGAGGCACCGCTGGGCAGCTGAGCCACACGGCCATTTCCACCCCAGTGCCCCTCCCTGGGGCTCCAACAGCCTCGCGCCTCTCACCTTGTGGGCTTGGTCCAAGGCCTGCTTCCGGTAGTCCAGCTCCTCGTCCAAGTAGCCCTTCTGCTTACTGAACAGCTCCTGAAACACAGGAGGACCATGTCTCGGCCTCGGACATCCCACCTGCAGCAGCGAGCCACAGAGCCTCAGGGAAGATGCCACCAACCTTCTCAGTCTCCAGATCCACCATCTTCCGCTGCAGTGCTGCCTCTGCCTCCTCAATCTGCTGGAGCCACTGGGCACAAACAGAACAAACAGGACAGTGACCCCAGGGTCCCCCACCCGGGCTTGTGGAGACAGCTGGGAGAGAAGCCAGGGCAGCCTGAGTCTTCCCTCCTCTTTTCCTTAGGGAGGGGGAGTCCAGCCCTCTCCAGGGAGATAGGGCTGCACTGACATTGTGGCTCTGCCCCTCCTACCCTCCAGGAAGTCTGCCCCTGACACCTTCTCCAGAGAAGATGGACACTGGCTTGGGCACAGCGGGAGCAGACACATCTGCAGAGCTCTGCCAGGACGGGAGGGGAGGGTTGGCCCATTTTTCCAAGCCCCTATGTGCCAGGAGCACCCCTTCTCCTTGCTGTGGGAGACCCAGCCCACCAGGCAGGTCTGGGCTGGGGGTGGGACTAGGAGCAGGTGGTGGGTGGATGGCCCCAGAAGAGGTCGTGTTAAGTTGAACAGGGAACACTGCCTGTAGACTCACCATACCTTCCCGCCTTTGGGAAGAAACAGACAGGGCTGGTGTCCGAGCAAAGTGCAGCTGAATCTGTCTGACCCGATCTCCCAGGGCAGCGGGGCAGTGGACCCCCATCCAGGCCCTCAGACCCTCCTCCCAGGAAGAGCACCTTCTGAGCTGAGCAGGGCAGGAGACCCTAGGAGCCTGGCCCCTTCTCGAGTGCCCATACAGCTGCTGTTACCTTCTCTGAGCTGAGCAGGGCAGGAGACCCTAGGAGCCTGGCCCCTTCTCCAGTGCCCACACAGCTGCTATTACCTTCTCGGCCAAGGTCAGGAGACCCTAGGAGCCTGGCCCCTTCTCAAGTGCCCACACAGCTGCTGTTACCTTCTCTGAGCTGAGCAGGGCAGGAGACCCTAGGAGCCTGGGCCCTTGTCCAGTGCCCACACAGCTGCTGTTACCTTCTCTGAGCTGAGCAGGGCAGGAGACCCTAGGAGCCTGGGCCCTTGTCCAGTGCCCACACAGCTGCTGTTACCTTCTCTGAGCTGAGCAGGGCAGGAGACCCTAGGAGCCTGGCCCCTTGTCCAGTGCCCACACGGCTGCTGTTACCTTCTCGGCCAAGGTCAGGACTGTCCTGGCTTGTATGACAACCACCTGCTCCTCATTGGTCAGATTCTGCACCCAAAAGCAGAACACAGGTGTGGTCAGAAGCAATGCCTTCAGGGGTGGCGGTGAGTGACGGATGCATGGGGAGGCTGCCTGGGGATTCTGGGGGCAGGCCACAGCTCAAAAGCGCTTTGCTGACACCTCCCAGCATCTCTGACACCCTTGACTCTTGAGCTTGCTCCCTTGGGTGCTGCCAATTTGGTTTTCTTTCATCCTCCCCCTGCTGGAGACCACCAGGTCTAGGCAACCAGCCGAGGCAGATGAGTGTGCACTGCTCAACGCAGGCAGGCAGTGACCATGTCCCCAGCAGCCGCCGCTGCTCCGCTCAGCCTCTGTCCCCATCTGTGTGTAAAGCCAGCCTCTGCATATGCACCTGTGGTTATTAAAACACCACTCGGAACAGTGGCGGGGAGACAAGTTCATGGCTGTGAAATGGCGGGTTTTATGCATGTTTTATTCACACTTCCTCCCCACCCGAGGGTCTGTGAGTGGCCCTTCTGGTTAGAGTGAGTATGGCTGTGGGGCCATGTGGACATGGGCACCCCACACTCTCAGACTGTGCTGCAGCCTAGCCCAGAACAGGGCTGCCTGGCCCCAGCTCACGGGACAGCCAGGGCTGGGTGCCTGGTCCCTGTGGGGAAGGGAGGCCCTTGCTCCTCTCCCCAGAGCCTCCCTGATTCTCGCCACTCAATCCAACAGCCCTGTCCACGCTGTTCTCTCCCTGGAGCGCGAGCTCCCTAAGCCCAGGCGTTGCCCGCTGTCCTCAGCCCCAAAGTCCGCCCGGGGTCTCCCACGGTGGGAGGCAGGCTCAGTCTGTAGTCCATGGTGGGGCCAGCTGCACTCCTGACTCAGGAGAGAACCTCATCCCATGGGACAAGGGCCGGGTACCCTCGTTCCTTGTGCCCTGCTCCCTTCTTCCAGGGCTGGGCGGGCCACAGGCCCCTCTCACTTGGAGATGGGGAGGCTGAGCAGGTGGCTTCAGGGTGACTGAGGGAATCTACCGGCTGTGGCTAAACCACGAGGTGCACGTGAAGCTTCCTCAGCGCTGACTGCACAGCCAGGCTCAGAGGAACACTGTCGGCCCGCTGTCAGGAGCTCCAGCATCTCCACAGGTCCCCTGGGCTTATGCCTGGCCAAGCATCCTCTAGCCCCTAACCTCCTCCATCCCTGCACTCTGTGATGATGGCCTCAGACGCTGCATGATGGCTGCAGGGCCACACGCTCAGTGACGCTCTTGGTGGACAGCTATGGGGCTGGACGGGAGCCCTGAAATAGGCCTGGGCAGAGCTGAACACCCCCAACTCTGCCACTACATCAGCTCTGTGACCCTGGGCAGTGCCTCTGGGTCCTCAGCTTCTCCAACTGTGAATCAGAGAGTTGCCCAATATGGTTCCCAAGACCCCGTGATGGGGCTGCTACCCAGGACTGGACCAGAGCATGTCAGGTCAACAGCCACCCTGCTGTGGTTCTTCTGCCACCTATGACCACAACGGAGTCCCCAGCCTTCTGAGAGAAGCAGACCCAGATGCAGAGCCTCCCCCGCAGAAAGCACCCCTGCCCTGTGCCTTTCTGCTCCCCAGCTGCTGGGTGGGAAAGGGGAGAAGGGAGTCCTCTCACACAGGGCCCTGGATGGAGGGAGTGGAAGGTCAGTGAATGCAGGATGATGGATGGGTGGAGGGAGGGGCCAGGGATGGATGGAAGGATGGAGGATGGATGGATGGATAGCTTATGGAACACGGATGAATGAATGAATAGTGGAGGGAGGATGGATAAACTGGGAAGATGGATGAATAGACAGATGGATTCTGAAGAATGAATGAAGGAAGGAAGGATAAAGGATGGATGAAGGATGGATGGACTACAGAGAATTAACAGAGAATGAATAGATGGATAATAAAGGATGGGTAGATTATGGGGGATGAATGAAGGATGGGTAGGTGGGTGAAAGATTAATGGGTAGAGAATGGTAGATGGAGAAGAAATGGATGGAGGGTGGTGGATAGATGGACAGAATATGGGTAGTGGATGAATGGATGGATTAGGGATGGTGGATGAAGGATAGATGGAGGTAATGGATGAATGGATGGATTAGGGATGATGGATGAAGGATAGATGGAGGATGGATGGATGGATTACACAGGATGGCTGGATGGATACGGGACAGAGGATGAGTGAAGGGATGGTATATGACGGACTGATGGGGAGTAAACGGATGGGAGTGGAGGGTTCGTGGGTGGGCTGATAGAAAGTGGGTGAAGGGGTGCGTTTCCTTTGCCCACTTGGTAACTAACATTCTTTCAAGCAGTTTGCTGCAGAAATTGGAAACTCTACCCCAAATGAAACGTAGGGGTTATCTACAGAGCCTGCTGCTTCTCCCAAGACAAGGAAGTGCAACCCCTAAGGGTCTTGGCTTGTCTAAGAGCAAAAGCCCCCATCCCCACACAAGTGAGGAAGAGCTGAGAGACCCGAGAAGCTGGGGCGGTGTGATGGGAAGTGCTGTCAGCTGGAAGAACCAGGTGCCCAGAAGAGGCCCCAGTGGGCCCGGAGCAGTGTGAGGAAGCCTCCGATTCTAAGCAGGCTCTGGGCCTTGGGGAGCATCTCAGGAAGGGTGGTCCATGGCAGGGCTGTGGGAGGCTGGCAGGGCTCCTGGACCCCAGGGGGGCTGGGCTGGGGGTTGTGGATGTGAGGGGCATGCACAAGCCAGGAGAGCGACATACACTTACGGCGTTATCGCCCAGGATGTCCAGCTTCTTCATCAGCTCTGCCACCACGATGTCCTAGGAGGCAGAGAGGACAGGCAGGGGTGAGCAGCACGGGGTGGGCAGAGGGGACAGGGAGAGGCGAGGCGGGGAGGGGCGAGGCTCACTGTCACGCCTTCGGCCTCGCAGTACACCTGCAGGGGGCTCTTCCCATCCACGAAGGGTGTGTGGTGGAAGTTGATGGCGGGCGACTTCCTCTCCCTCTCCTAAGAAGAGAGCAGAGGGTGAGCTGTTCCCTTCCCATCCTCTCCCTCCAAAAGGGCCGGCTGGGGCTTGAGGAACACAGGCCAAGATCATGGAACCAGGGACCAACACGGCATTGCGGCGGTGGTGGCGGTGGGAGAATCTGCACTGGACCTGGACCGGCCCTCGAGGACGGCCCCTGTGTATTCGCTGACTCCCGATGGGCCAAGCAGAGTTCATCATGCCCTGGCCACGCGGCATGGGCAGTCCCCACCCTGAGCCACAGCCCATCCCTCAGTAAATCACAGGGGCTGCGAGGAGTTTCAGGGGAGGGGCTGCAGGTCATGTTCCCCGAGGGCTTGAACAGAAGAGCCTCTGGAAGAGAGGCCAGCAGTGCTGCCACTGTCCCCACATTCAGGCCCATGTGGCCAAGGTCGTCCACACGTGGAGTGACCACACAGCTGCCCTGCCCCTGCAGTGGACGGGAGGGCTCTAAGAGGCAGCTCCACTCGGACTCCAAGGCTCCAGGTGCTGGCCTGAGATGGAGGCCTCGGGGCTGCACATGGTGTTTGGCAGGGGTGGCCCCCATGGCGGCCACTTCCTCCCAGTCCCACGGGTGGACCACCCTTGCAGTGAAACATGAGCACAGCAATATGGCCGCTTATGCCCAGCCTGAACTGCCCAGCAGGATCCTCCTCCCCCTCCTCCCTCCTCTTGTGACGGTCACGGCAGAGGACGCAGGGCCAGGGCCAGCAGGGCACAGAATAAGGGCTCACCATGTGCCCCCCACTGCCCTCACTCAGGGGCTTCTATGAGCAAGAAACAAACGTCTGCCAACCAGAGGCCTGGGCACAGCCTCTGCCACGCACCGGCTGCCACAGGGCCACGGGAGCAGACAGACGGCAGATGCGCCAGTGCCTCAGGACACAGGTGTGGAGCAGATGCTGCATCAGCACCCATCTTGCTTTTGCGTTGTTTTCCCTGCACGATGCTGAGCTCCACGGCCCACGTCCCACGGCCCCCATTTACACGTGCTTGGCGTGGCCGGCCTCACCCTCCACAGGAAGAGGTGGCGGTTTACGGCCATTCGCCTCTTTCCTCTCTGACCCGGCCTTTTGGATTCATGTTCAGGGGCTTGTGTGGGTTAGGAAGGCTGAGGGCTGGATCCCTGACACAGCCAGAGGCCACGGCCACTGGCCACCGGCCACAGTGCTGGCCACTGGCCCAGCTACCTCGAGCTCCAGGATCCTGAACTCCAGCAGCTCATTTTGGTCTCTGGCATCCTGCACCTCGTGTCTGAGCCGAGCCTCCTCCGCCTCCATTTGTTTAATCTGCAACAGAAAAGATGGATGAGGCGAGGAGTCTGGCTCTCTCACCAGAGGTCCTGGGAGGTCAACTCCTGGCGGTCAGTGAGGCCAGCTGGACAGACCAGTGCCCAGCCCTCGAAGCTCCTCAGAGCCCTGGGTGCGTTTGGGTCTGTCCTAGTGACACAGCCCAGCCGTCCAGTGGTGGGTGGGGCTGTGCAGGCAGTGCCACACACCAAAAGCCGGGAGCTTGGTGGCCGCAGCAGGGCCCTGAGCCTGGGGAGGGCAGTCCCTGGGCAGGGATGGGGAAGGAGGCTGTGGAGGATAAACATCTCGAGCAGGGCTGTGCACAAGCCACGAGCCTGGAGGCCGTAGCAGGATGCTAAGCTGGGATGGAGAATGGAGGCCATCAAGGATAAATGTCCCAAGTGGCTCCCTGGTGTCCCTCAGAGCCCAGGCTGTGCCCAGTGGAAGGAGCAGGTACCATGGCTGCCTGGCCACTGGAATTCACTTGGCTACCTAAGGGACTGTTTCAACAGAACCAGTAACAAGGAAACCAGATGCAGGAGTCCCACCACCCCTTCCAAAGTGTAAAGTGACATGGCCCATGGCACGTGTCCTTAGCAGCCTCCTGGGGGCAGGGCCCACCGGGGGCAGGTCCCACCAGGGGCAGGCAGCTGCATCCATTGCCTGGCGCTGAGGCTGGGGCACTAATGACCTGCTCTGATGCTCAGGGGACCAACAAAAACTCTGGAACACTGCATCCTCTGAGTGAGCCCACTGCTCTGTGGGAGCTGGACCCTCCCGCACGGCCAGCTGTGTGCCACTGCTCAGTGGGGCTGCCGCAGAACACCTGCAGGGCCAGGAATGCGACCCACCCCCAGCATAGCTGGGGAAAAGCACGGGCTCCAAGTGTGCAACTGGGTACATGTGTAGGTGCACAAGCAGTTATGTGTATGTGCCAGCACTTCTGTGCATGTGTTCAAGTGTGTATGCCAGCATTTCCATGCACATGTGCTCAAGTGTGCATGCCAGCATTTATATGTGCATGTGTTCTTGTGTGTGCATTTCCATGCACAGGGGTTCACGTGCACGTGCAAGCATTTCCGTGAGTGGGTGTAAGCATTTCTGTGCACACGTGTTCAAATGTGCATGCAAGCATTTAGGTGTGCGGCTGTTCAAGTGTGTGCCCTTAAGTGCGTGTGAATCTCTGCCTGTGCCAGCATTTATGTGGAACGCATGGCACTGCGCTAAGCCCTGTGGAAACAGTTTATCTATTTTAAGAGCTGTTCCGTGTGTCCACAGGAAACATGGGGGTGCTGTTCACCATTCAAGATGTGAGCTCAGCCTAAAGCCGGACCCCCGAAGGGTATGACCAGCCGTGGGCTGACTGCAGTGCAGGGGCTGGGTGAGACGCCCTGTTTGTCTGGTGCTCGGTCCTGCTGGCACATGTCAGACTTAGCTGCCAGGCCACCTGGCATCTGCCAGAGGGCCACACCTGCCCGGGTGAGGCGCCACTGCCTCCTCAGGACACCTGGCCCTGTGGGTGGACAAGTGGGGTGGACAAGGGGGTCACATGGAGCACCCCTCACCCACACATGGTAATGACCCCTGGACCCACAGCCAGCCCCACCTCGTGCCACATCACCTGCTCCCACAGTTGTGGAGTACACCCCTCTTGGAGTGGTCCCAGACTGCCCAGACCTAACCTAAGTCTAGGGCCCTCGGTGCCGTGACCCTTTTAACCAGGGCACGAGGCAGGTGAGCCAGTCGGGCCTGACGTGGTGGAGACATGCCCTGCGGGAAGCCTGTGCTCCTGTCCCTGCACCCCAGGCAGAAGCTAAGGCCACTTAGAGCAGCCTGGCGACACACTGCATGTTTTGATCTGTTTTACATCAGGTAAAATTGTCCAGCCCACAATCCCCAGTCAGGGTAGGGGTGGGGTGGGGGTGGGGGCAGCATTTTGGGAACCTCTTGTCATCTGGGGCTGAGAGCCTGGACCTGAGCTCACCAGGTGATGCCCTGGTGAAGTCTCAAACATGCACTTGCTCAGCCCGGCTGGTCCACAGGCTCTTCCCTGAGGACCCTTTAGCTTCCTCACAAGCGCTGCTGGAGGAGACTTCCCTGACCCAGCCAGGCTTCCCATGGGAATGATTCCCACAGGGATGATTCCAAGGGTCTCAAAAGGGCACCTGATTCACGATGCTCTAACTAGCCCACCCACAGAGCCCATCAGCACAGCAGGACAGGAATGGAGACACAGCTGCAGACAGGGGCTCTGCCTGGACCGGAGAACAGGTCCCAGCTCCCTCCTCCCCAGGGCTCCTGACTGGTCCCACAGAAGGGGACGTAGCAGAAGGGGCCTGGGGCAGAGCCATTCAGAAACCTCAGCCCTGGCTCCACCCTTCAGCCCCACAGGTACCACTGCAGCCCCCCAGGAGCGTAGAGTCTTCCCAGGCTCTCCCGTTTGGGGCTCACCTTTTCCACAAGCTCTTGATTTCTCCGGTACAGTGCTTGCTTCTCTTCGATCCACTTCATATCCTTAAAAATGGAATAGAAAGAAATGAAAACACTGCTACAGGAACTCATAAACCAATGTTTAAACTGCGATGTAGCAGAACACCAAAGATCAGCCTGGCCAACGTGGCAATGCCCCTTAACCACCTAACAACAGTTCATGTCACACCCTCGCCGAAAACCTGTGGGTTCACACATTTCCTGAGAGAGAGAAAGGGACAGGCCTGCCCAGGAGGACCTCGGAGGATGCCACATGCAGCCCCATGGACCACAGGCCAGGCTTGTACCCCGGGCCAGGTGCTGGTGGCAGACTGTGCCGTGTGGACATCACAGGTCCAGGGGACCCTGAGCCAGAGTGAGCTCAGACCCAGCTGCAGAGCAAGTGTCTCAGGCAGGTGGAGATGACAGTTCACTCAGGGCGGTGTCCCGTCCGTTACAGTCAGGACACGTGGCAGGTGGTGGTCTTGGCTCTACGAATGGTGTGTGGGCACCTCGCTGACCACACTCGGGTAGCCCCCACCAGTGGCATTTTTAAGAATAAAGTAAAATGTCAGGAGTAAGATTGGTTTCTTCAGACGCTGGATTTGTCCCGAGTTTCTTCTCCCCAAAGTCGTCTGCGAAGCTCTTGCCAAGTCTGAAGGAGCCAGTTTGGCAGATGAAGGAAGCGGAGTTCTCATCCTCCTCAGCCTCCTGGTTTCCCACCACCCTGGTCGCTTCTCCTCTCCTGGCACACTGTCACAGAGACGGCCACACTGTCACAGAGACGGCCACACTGTCACAGAGACGGCCTCCACCCCATCTCGAGAGACAGTCACTCTCTGTTTTTCCTTCTTCCCTTCTTTCAGTGCTAGGCTTTTCATAACTCTCAGTTCACGCGCTTTGCTTCGAGGACTCCGGGAACTGGCCTTGAAAAGCTGAGCCTAGGAAACAGGTTTCGGAATGTCCCGCACCAAGAGGAACATGAGCGGTTAAACCACGTTCCTGTAGCAGTCATGCTGATGCCCGCCACACCACCTGATGTCCACCGCTCAAGACAGTCGTCGGGACAAGGCGCTGACCGCCCTGACCGCACAGAGTCAGCCCCGGCATGCGATTTCTCCACATCCCCTGCCATGACACCCTCAGGCCAGGCTGGGAAATGCGATGGTCTCTACGACGCTCGTCGGCCATCTCCGTGGGTCGCTGCTTCCCGACTAAACCTGATTTTCCTCCCACTGACCATCCTGGGCTTGGCTCTCGGGTGGCCAGCAGCTGAGCCTGGGTTCGGTGACAGGAAGACAGCAGCATCTGTGAAACCCTGTGAGTGCCAGATGGTGCCCCAGGAATTTTGCACAGCACCTGGGAACGGGGCCACCCGTAACTCTGCAGAGGCTGGGTCTGGGGCGGTATTGGCACAACTCTGGAAGAGGCGAGGACGGTGGAGGTTGGCTACAGGTGCCACAACACTGAATGCTGGGATGCCGGCGATGTGGCACATCCAGGGCTCACGTTACCCTCCTGTCTGTCCATCCAGCAGTTGACAAGTTAAGGACGGCCATGGGCCAGACATGGGTGCTGGGTGGGAGCCATGGAAGCTCATCCCTGCCTCCAGCAGGGGCACCTCCCCATGCCACGTGCTCTCCCCACCCCACGGCAATATCCTCCAGCCTGGTGTCAGGCCCCAAAGGTCAGAGGGGAGGCTCAGCCCGGGGCCATGGGGGTGGACTCAGGGTGGTGGGGGTCGTCTAAGGCATAGGGCAGTGATGGACTCTGGGCAAAGCAGGTTACCTGCGTCGTGGGCAACTTTCTCCACCTGGAGGACGGGCTTCTGAGAACCCCAGGTCAGAAAGTCTCCAGACATTTCCCAGGAGCACCCGGGGCAGGACCTGCAGGACCTGAAACCCCGGCCCTGAGTTCAGGGGACTGAGAGATCCTCCAAGATTGAGCCCAGGAGAGGCTGTGTCCAGGCCCAGGCAGCGTCCTGCCTCACGCAAGGCTGGCCTGGAATTCCTTCCTCCTGGCTCCGGCATGTTTTATTGCGGGGTGACGGGGTGCTGTGAAGCCCCCAGAGCTGCTTGTCTTCAGGTGCAGCCAAACACTCCCCCCGACCTGTGCCCCCCATGGCCGCGCAGGGCCTGTGGGCTCACCTGCCCTTCAGGTGCAGCCAAACACTCCCCCCACCTGTGCTCACCTGCCCTTCAGGCGCAGCCAAACACTCCCCCCACCTGTGGGCTCACCTGCCCTTCAGGCGCAGCCAAACACTCCCCACACCTGTGCTCACCTGCCCTTCAGGTGCAGCCAAACACTCCCCCCACCTGTGGGCTCACCTGCCCCTCAGGTGCAGCCAAACACTCCCCCCACCTGTGGGCTCACCTGCCCTTCAGGCGCAGCCAAACACTCCCCCCACCTGTGCTCACCTGCCCTTCAGGCACAGCCAAACACTCCCCCTACCTGTGGGCTCACCTGCCTTTCAGGCGCAGCCAAACACTCCCCCTACCTGTGCTCACCTGCCCTTCAGGCGCAGCCCAACACTCCCCCCACCTGTGCGCACCTGCCCTTCAGGTGCAGCCAAACACTCCCCCAACCTGTGCGCACCTGCCCTTCAGGCGCAGCCAAACACTCCCCCCACCTGTGCGCACCTGCCCTTCAGGTGCAGCCAAACACTCCCCCCACCTGTGCTCACCTGCCCTTCAGGCGCAGCCAAACACTCCCCCCACCTGTGCTCACCTGCCCCTGCTCCGCCAGCGCCTTCTCCAGGTCCTCTATGCGCGCCTGCGCCCTCTGCACTTCGGCTTGGAGCTGCTCACGGGTCTGTAGGATGGGAGGAAAGGTACATGAACTTTTCTCTGAAAGCCGGACAGACAGGCAGACAGCACACACTCGAGATGTCACAAGAGGCATCAGTTCAGCTCCTTGAGAAGGGACTGTTCCCCCTTCCTTTGGAAGAAATGCTTTCTAAAAGGGGAAGAGTTTTTTTTTTTTTGAGACAGGGTCTGGCTCTGTCACCCAGGCTGGAGCTCAGGGGCACAATCTTGCCTCCCGAGCTCAAGTGACCCTCCCACGTCACCCTCCTGAGTGGCTGGAACCGCAGGTATGAGCCCTCACGCCCCACTAATTTTGGTATTTTTTGTAAAGACAGGGTTTCACCATGTTGCCCAGGCTGGCCTCATCCTCCCAAAGTGCTGGGATTACAGGTGTGAGCCACGGTGCCCGGCCCTAGAGGGAGAACTTTAAGGCTCATTTGAAGCAAGTGATCTCACTAGATTCTAAGGGGTAATTCTGCAGGTTAATTTTGAGGTCCTGTTTGGAGAAATCTTTGTTCCAGGATGACACAGCTGAGGAGGATGATGGAGGCCTCGCCTGTGCTCCGCCCTTCGGGTGCTGGCCAGGGCGCTTTGTTCAAGGGACCCCCCCCACATGGACCAGCTGGGAGCCCGGGCAGTTGGGTGTCTCCTGCACAGGAGCTGCCCCGTGTGTTCAAGGGACTCTCCCCACAGACCCGCTGGGAGTCCTGGGTGGTTGGGTGCCTGTACGGGAGCTGCTCCGCCTGGGCTGGCTGTCCCCCTGCATCTCTGAGTTCCTTAACTGACTTCCCCAGAGCCCGCCCCACGTCTGCAGAAAAGCCCTGGTGCTTTCCACATCAGCATCAGCACTCCTGAGTGCTCCCTGAGGCTTCCAGCTGAGGTCTGAGCCGCCCTCCCTGCATTGAGTTTGCTCTGGTGGCCCCGAACCACGGCATTTCACCCCACAGTGGCTCCTGCTCTGTGGGGATAGCTTCTGAGGGAGGGACGCGTTTCAGGACAAGGCTCATGTTCAGAGGATCCATCAGCCAGGGTGCAGGTGGGCGAAGGCGCGACCTGTGGTGCCCCCCAGTGCTGGGTCCCAGCTCCCTGCCCCCAGGCTGTCCTTGGCTCCTCCTCCCCCTTCTCTCCCTTAAGAGGCCACAGTGGTGGGTGTGAGCCCTTGGGTTGGAGAATCCTGAGCCGAGAACAGGTTCTAGTTATTCCTGTGTTCCCACAGGAAGACGGAGCCCACAGGTGGCCACGGATCCCAGAAGCCTCAGGACCATGTCAGGGATGGGCCCACATCCACGTCTTCAGATGCCTTCCTCCCACGCCCCTCCTCGGCCTCTTCCTATCCTAAGGCTGCCTTGACTTCCACAGTGAAGAGTGACATTTCCACTTGTAATACAGAATTGGACTGCGGGATGCTGGCTAGCCTCGTGTCTTCATTAATCTCTGTATCTTTCAATTTTTAAAATAACCATGTAGCACTTCTTGGCATCAGATTTTCCTCTGATTCGAAATGACATTAAGACAAACTTTGCATGCAATCTGGACATTTTTGCTCTGGAAGCAAAATCCTCTAAGTTCTTGTTTTCATGTGGCCCCCAGGCAAATGTTTCTCCAGCACCCAACAGGAAAATAGGAGGATAGGATGCTTGCTGCGCCCTGGCTGGGCTGTGAGGGAGTGGGGCTGGGCCCAGGAGGCTGAGCTGTCTCAGGGCTGCCGTGCTTTAGGATGCTCTGAGCTGAGGCCTGGATTTGTTCCTTTCTCCAAGGGTCATGAAAAAATTCAGTCAAAGTGAAAGAGGGGACATTTAAAGTCCCCAGTTACACAGGCAGATCTCTCCGAGCCTGAGATGGGGGAGTCCCCTCCAGGGCTAGGTCCCTCTGACCTGCTCAGGACAGCAGGAGGGGCATGGTGGGTGGAGGGGGGATCTCTCTTCATTTTCACAACACAGGTCCCCAGTGAGGTGCCCAGGAAGGCAGGAGGGGGAAGCCATGTCACCAGGGTGGTCTGGGTAGATGGAGGGTGAGGCTGGTGGATCCCCAGGGCTCTGGCGTGGACCACGCTGGGGTGCTCTGCAGACCCCCTCCCCTCACCCCAAGATGCCCATCCCCCCCCCAGCCCAGCCACCCTAAGTTGCAGAATTGCCAGACACTGGTGTCTCTGGCCCTGCAGGGTGGTCGTGGGTGTCAGAGGCCAATGGGAACCCCAGACCCCACAGCTAGCTGTCTGCTCAGGACTCCTCAGCTCCCCCGGGAAGCAGCCCGTACCCCTGCGAGGGCCACCAGGTGCAGTTCCTCCAGGGGCTTCCCTTCTGAGCCACAGTCTGGGAGGGTGGGGTAACGAGGGACCCCCCCAACCCCTGACCCAGGCCCCTCCAGAAGGCCTGGTGCCTGCACTGCCCTCCATGGTCTGCAGAGGACACCTGCCAGCAACAAGGGGGCCTTTCCTGGGGACTGACGCTCAGGTGGGCCAGGGAAGCGGTTGGAGGGGACACAGCTGCTGGGGTCCCACCCCATGGGGAGAGGGAAGGAAGAGAGGGCCCAGGGCCAGGGCAGCCACAGCCTGTGCCAGCTCAGCCTCTGAGGATGAACAAGCTCCATGAGTTTCAACACCGAGCTCGATGCTGCCATGAGTCATTGCCACGCTGCCAAGAGCAGCAGAGGAAGGAGACGTGCCCTGGGCACTGTGGGACCCTGCCCCCACCCCGAGCAGCAGAGGAGGTCCAGAAGGAGACCCGCCCTGGGCACTGTGGGACCCTGCCCTTGCCACCGCCACTGCCACCGCCCCATCTCCCCCAGGACCCTCACTCACGCCTGGAACTGGCACTGCTCTGGGCCCGGCACCGCTCTGGGCCTGTCCCTCCCCCCGGGCCAGCTCCCAGCACGGGGCTCCCAGTGCCTGGTTTTGATCAGCCACCGGGACCAGAGGCAACGGCAGGAGAGGAGGGGCCAGGAGGGTTGGCAGTGGGGGTGCCCCGGCCCGGGCCATAGGGGTCACGCAGGAAAGCACGAGGGGGCCGGAGCGCATGGTGGAAGTCATGTAGACCTTAACTTCTCGCTCTGCATCCAGCGTCCCTCCGACCTGCTCCTGCAGCAAGGCATAGGCGCGCTGCAGGGCCTGGTACTCCATGGTCAGCTGCCGGAACCTCAGCTCCGTCTCCTCCTTGGCCATGCCCTGGAGACACACAGATGCCACACGCACAGAGACGCAGCGTCAGCAGCCAGCACCTCCTCCGTCGGTGGGGCCCCGGGGCTTCCCTTCTCCCCAGATATCAAACGGGGGGTCTCTCTAGCAGTGTGAGGGAGACCCTCTCCAGTGTGCAGGGAGGGGCGCCTGCCTGGGGACTCAGTGTTGTTGGAGAAAGGTTTCCCTGCAGAGGAGAGCACCGGGCCCTGGGTGGGAGCTGAGCCTGCTGCACAGCTGAGGCCAGGGTAAGCCTGCTGGGCTGGTGGCCAGGGCTGGGGGCTCACCTTGCCAGCCAGGCTACCCTGACACAGCAGACCCTCTGTTACTGACCAAGCCTGCACACACTCTGCTCTGCTAAAATGTGTCCTGGGAATAAAGCTGGGCTTTGTGAAGGGGGTCGAGTACCCCAGGCTGCATGCCTCCTCCCAGGATCAATCCTGCAGGCTCATGCTGCCAGCTGCAATGCCATCTGCCACCCCGGGGAGAAGGCAGGTGAGCCTGCTGCTGCCTTCACAGTGTCCCAGGGGGCCCCTGGGGCCGGAAGGGTGGGCCATGTCCTGGAGTCGCTGAGCCCGGAAGCCCCTGCCTGGCCCAGTTCCCTGGCCCCACCCTGCACCTGAGGCTGTTCCAGGAAGTCTTAGATCCCTGGGCAGGTCTGTGGCTGCTGGGCCACCCTCCAGGGTCAGTCAGGGAGGCCTAATCCTCTCTGTGCCACTGACTATAGACACCCCACTCCTTGTACCAGGCCACAGAGCCTGGGCCCCACAACGCCAAGGTTTCCAGCCTGCTGCTGGGATGGCTGCCTGGACCTGAGGGTAGCCGTCCTTCTGGAAGAGGTGGCTGACAGGCAGAAACACCTGTGCCGTTAACAGGAAGAAAGCTCCTGCTAGATGCCCCCTCGCCCTAATGTGCTCTTGGCACTAGGACCAAACTCCCTGGCGAGTGGTTCAGATCCCGCTGGGGAGGCCCCTTAGGAGAGGAGAGCTCACCACACCCCTCTTTAGAAGGGCATAGGCTCAATGGCAGGAGGAGGCCTGGCCCAGACTTAATGGGAGCAAGGAGCTGGCCTCAGGCGACATTCCGAGCCACATCACCGGAGCTTCTCGCTGTGCCTGAGCCAGCCACCAGTGGGTGGGTGCCAGTGAGGGCCACCAAGGGCTTCCCTGTGAAAGCAGCAGCCCAGCCCACCCCCAGCCAAGGCTAGGACCCAGCAGGAAGAGCCTCATTACCTCCTCCAAGTCATCGTCTGGGGTGCATGGCGTCTGGTCCGTCCTGTCCGTTTGATAAGAGATGGAAGAACCATCTGATTCCAGGGAGGCCTCTTCATCGTATCCAAAGAAGGTCTCCACAACAACGGGCTTGTGACAGAAATGCAACGTGTGAGTTCAAACCGAGACCCAGGCACAGCCCGCCTCTCCCACCTCCTCTTCCTGCTGCCCAGTGGCAGCGGCTGCAGCCCCACCCCACAGTACCCTCCCATCTCAGTCCCTGGCCACCCTGGCGCAGGCTGAGGAGGGGCCTGGGTATGAGGGGGGGCTCTATGGCAAGGCTGCTGGGGCAGGTGGGAGTGGGGCCTGGAGTCCTGTGGGTGAGCAGGTCCTAGACCGGCCCTAGGTCAGGGGAATGAGGCCCTTCATGGGGCATCATCTCTGCAGTTCCCTGAGGTGGTGCTGGGGTCACAGAATCGATGGTGGGTGTCTGCCCTGTGTGATCTCGTTCCCAGTAATATATTTCTGTGTGTGTGTGTGTGTGTGTGTGTCTGTGTTTTTAAGTTTCAGTCCTTGACTGATTGGAATAAAAACAAAAATGGGGCCTCCGCCGGCTGGTGTGAGAGGCTCTGCCTTCGGGGACCCCAGGTTCACCCTGACTTCTGCATCCTTAGGGTCCCCGCACCCCTGCCTTCGAGAACTGCAGGGTTCCTTATCTGGGTTTACAAGTTACAAAATGGGATGCCAGCCATCCTCTCCAGTCCCTTCTGCCGTGGCCACGGTGGCCTCCAGGCCTCCTCCCAGTTCTTCTGCAAGAACCTTCCAGCAAAACTCCCCCCAGGACCCCAGGGCCACCCAGCTGTCACCCCCTGCCAAATGCTAGCCCCTGTCCTGTGTGCCCCCCACACCCTGTGTCCTTCACAGGGCCAAGGCGTGCACTGGACACTTCCAAACCCCAGAGGGTCTCAAGCAGGGAGAGCCTGGGCAGCTCCTCCTCCCGACCTTTCCAAGGGCAAGTGTCTGTGACCCAGAGCAGCCAAGAATCTGACAGCCACGAGAAAACACCGCTGAGGGCTTAAAAGCAACACACACATGCGCGTGCACACACACATACACACATATACACACACAGGCACTCATACACATACATTCACAATCTACACACTGCACACACACATACACACACGTTAACACACACACTCACACATACATTCACATACACAATCTACACACTGCACACACACATACACACACCTTAACACACGCACTCATACACATACATTCACATACACAATCTACACACTGCACACACACATACACACACGTTAACACACACACACATACATTCACATACACAATCTACACACTGCACACACATACACACATATACACACACATTAACACAAATAGGCACTCATACATACATTCACATACACAATCTACACACTGCACACACACATACACACACGTTAAAACACACAGACACACATACATTCACATACACAATCTACACACTGCACACACATACACACATATACACACACATTAACACAAATAGGCACTCATACATACATTCACATACACAATCTACACACTGCACACACACATACACACACGTTAAAACACACTCATACACATACATTCACATACACAATCTACACACTGCACACACACATACACACACCTTAACACACGCACTCATACACATACATTCACATACACAATCTACACACTGCACACACACATACACACACGTTAACACAAACACACATACATTCACATACACAATCTACACACTGCACACACATACACACATATACACACACATTAACACAAATAGGCACTCATACATACATTCACATACACAATCTACACACTGCACACACATACACACATATACACACACATTAACACAAACAGGCACTCATACATTCACATACACAATCTACACACTGCACACACACATACACACACGTTAAAACACACACTCATACACATACATTCACATACACAATCTACACACTGCACACACACATACACACACGTTAACACACACACACATACATTCACATACACAATCTACACACTGCACACACATACACACATATACACACACATTAACACAAACAGGCACTCATACATACATTCACATACACAATCTACACACTGCACACACACATACACACACGTTAAAACACACTCATACACATACATTCACATACACAATCTACACACTGCACACACACATACACACACGTTAACACACACAGACACACATACATTCACATACACAATCTACACACTGCACACACATACACACATATACACACACATTAACACAAACAGGCACTCATACATACATTCACATACACAATCTACACACTGCACACACACACACATATACACACACGTTAACACAGGCACTCATACATACATTCACATACACAATCTACACACTGCACACACAATACACACACATTAACACACACAGACACACATACATTCACATACACAATCTACACACTGCACACACATACACACATATACACACACATTAACACAAACAGGCACTCATACATTCACATACACAATCTACACACTGCACACACACATACACACACATTAACACACACAGACACACATACATTCACATACACAATCTACACACTGCACACACATACACACATATACACACACAGGCACTCATACACATACATTCACATACACAATCTACACACTGCACACACACATACACACACGTTAACACACACAGACACACACATTCACATACACAATCTACACACTGCACACACACATACACACACGTTAACACACACACTCATACACATACATTCACATACACAATCTACACACTGCACACATACACACATATACACACACGTTAACACACACAGGCACTCATACACATTCACATACACAATCTACACACTGCACACACACATACACACACGTTAACACACGCACTCATACACATACATTCACATACACAATCTACACACTGCACACACACATACACACACGTTAACACACACAGACACACATACATTCACATACACAATCTACACACTGCACACACACATACACACACGTTAACACACGCACTCATACACATACATTCACATACACAATCTACACACTGCACACACACATACACACACGTTAACACACGCACTCATACACATACATTCACATACACAATCTACACACTGCACACACATACACACATATACACACACGTTAACACACACAGGCACTCATACACATTCACATACACAATCTACACACTGCACACACACATACACACACGTTAACACACACAGACACACATACATTCACATACACAATCTACACACTGCACACACATACACACATATACACACACATTAACACAAACAGGCACTCATACATACATTCACATACACAATCTACACACTGCACACACACATACACAAACACACACAGACACACATACATTCACATACACAATCTACACACTGCACACACATACACACATATACACACACATTAACACAAACAGGCACTCATACATACATTCACATACACAATCTACACACTGCACACACATATACACACACATACACACACGTTAACACACACAGGCACTCATACACATACATTCACATACACAATCTACACACTGCACACACACACACATGCACACACGTTAACAGGCACTAAAACACATTCACATACAGTCTACACACTGCACACACACATACACACATATACACACAGGCACTCAAACACATACATTCACATACACAATCTACACACTGCACACACATATACACACACATACACACATGTTAACACACACAGGTACTCATACACATACATTCACATACACAATCTACACACTGCACACACACATACACACATACACACACGTTAACACACACAGGAACTCATACACATACATTCACATACACAATCTACACACTGCACACACACACACATATGCACACACGTTAACAGGCACTAAAACACATTCACATACAGTCTACACACTGCACACACACATACACACATATACACACACATTAACACACACAGGCACTCAAACACATACATTCACATACACAATCTACACACTGCACACACATATACACACACATACACACATGTTAACACACAGGCACTCAAACACATATATTCACATACACAATCTACACACTGCACACACATACACACTTTCACACATACACACACAAATACACACACACTTTACATAAAGCAGGAGATGAGTTAGGTCCTTTGGCAATTGCTCCCAAGGCTCCCTTAATAAAAATCACAGGTTTATCACATGGATTCTGCTGCAGAGAAATGACAACTGGTGTTTGCATTTCCTGGGGACGTGGGTCTGCCCTGCGTGGCCTGTGGACGAGCCACAGCCTGCAGGTGTGGTCGGGGATGCACAGCGTGTGTGTCAAGCCAGGACCAGTGAGTGTGAGTGGCCACAGCTACCTGTCCTCAGAGTGGTGCGTCCACAGGTCCTGAGAATTCAGACACACACAGCGGTGAGGACACGTGTGTCCCAGAGCTGCGGCCTCTTCCTCACTAGTGTTGCTGCTACAGCGTTACCAATTCCTATCTCCTCTGGGAAATTTCAAAGAAACAAGTTTCTTAACGTGATATACAGTATATTTATGTTGGGTCCTATTTTGGTCATTTAAATTGAACAACCTTTAGAAATAATAAATTATTTTCTTTTCATCTCCACAGACTGACCCTATTAAGCACACAGCAATATGCTCTCTACACACACCTGTACACCCCTCTCCACACACACCAGCGCTCTCCACACACCAGCACACCCCTCTACACACACACCAGCACACCCCTCTCCACACACACTAGCACTCTGCACACACACCAGCGCTCTCCACACACACCAGTGCTCTTCACACACACCAGCACACCCCTCTCCACACACCAGTGCTCTCCACACACACCAGTGCTCTTCACACACACCAGCACTCTCCACACACACCAGCACACCCCTCTCCACACACCAGTGCTCTCCACACACACCAGTGCTCTTCACACACACCAGCGCTCTCCACACACACCAGCACACCCCTCTCCACACACCAGCACTCTCCACACACACCAGCACTCTCCACACACACCAGCACTCTCCACACACACCAGCACTCTTCACACACACCAGCACACCCCTCTCCACACACCAGCGCTCTCCACACACACCAGCACTCTCCACACACACCAGCACTCTTCACACACACCAGCACACCCCTCTCCACACACCAGCACTCTCCACACACACCAGCACTCTCCACACACACCAGCACTCTCCACACACACCAGCACACCCCTCTCCACACACCAGCACTCTCCACACACACCAGCACTCTCCACACACACCAGCACTCTCCACACACACCAGCACTCTTCACACACACCAGCACACCCCTCTCCACACACCAGTGCTCTCCACACACACCAGTGCTCTTCACACACACCAGCGCTCTCCACACACACCAGCACACCCCTCTCCACACACCAGCACTCTCCACACACACCAGCACACCCCTCTCCACACACCAGTGCTCTCCACACACACCAGTGCTCTTCACACACACCAGCGCTCTCCACACACACCAGCACACCCCTCTCCACACACCAGCACTCTCCACACACACCAGCATACCCCTCTCCACACACCAGCACTCTCCACACACACCAGCACACCCCTCTCCACACACCAGCACTCTCCACACACACCAGCATACCCCTCTCCACACACACCAGCACTCTCCACACACACCAGCACTCTTCACACACACCAGCACACCCCTCTCCACACACCAGTGCTCTCCACACACACCAGCACTCTCCACACACACCAGCACTCTCCACACACACCAGCACTCTCCACACACACCAGCACTCTTCACACACACCAGCACACCCCTCTCCACACACCAGTGCTCTCCACACACACCAGTGCTCTTCACACACACCAGCGCTCTCCACACACACCAGCACACCCCTCTCCACACACCAGCACTCTCCACACACACCAGCACACCCCTCTCCACACACCAGCACTCTCCACACACACCAGCACTCTCCACACACACCAGCACTCTCCACACACACCAGCACTCTTCACACACACCAGCACACCCCTCTCCACACACCAGTGCTCTCCACACACACCAGCGCTCTTCACACACACCAGCGCTCTCCACACACACCAGCACACCCCTCTCCACACACCAGCACTCTCCACACACACCAGCACACCCCTCTCTACACACCAGCACTCTCCACACACACCAGCACACCCCTCTCCACACACCAGCACTCTCCACACACACCAGCATACCCCTCTCCACACACACCAGCACTCTCCACACACACCAGCACACCCCTCTCTACACACCAGCACTCTCCACACACACCAGCACTCTCCACACACACCAGCACTCTCCACACATACCAGCACACCCCTCTCCACACACCAGCACTCTCCACACACACCAGCGCTCTCCACACACACCAGCGCTCTCCACACACACCAGCACTCTCCACACACACCAGCACTCTCCACACACCAGCGCTCTCCACACACACCAGCACTCTCCACACACACCAGCGCTCTCCACACACACCAGCGCTCTCCACACACACCAGCACTCTCCACACACACCAGCGCTCTCCACACACACCAGCACTCTCCACACACACCAGCACACCCCTCTCCACACACCAGCACTCTCCACACACACCAGCGCTCTCCACACACACCAGCGCTCTCCACACACACCAGCACTCTCCACACACACCAGCACTCTCCACACATACCAGCACACCCCTCTCTACACACCAGCACTCTCCACACACACCAGCACTCTCCACACACACCAGCGCTCTCCACACACACCAGCGCTCTCCACACACACCAGCACTCTCCACACACACCAGCGCTCTCCACACACACCAGCGCTCTCCACACACACCAGCACTCTCCACACACACCAGCACACCCCTCTCTACACACCAGCACTCTCCACACACACCAGCACTCTCCACACACACCAGCGCTCTCCACACACACCAGCACTCTCCACACATACCAGCACACCCCTCTCCACACACACCAGCGCTCTCCACACACACCAGCACACCCCTCTCCACACACACCGGCGCTCCCCACACACACTGGCACCCTCCTTGGCACACACACCGGCACTCCTCCTGGCATACATGCTGGCACCCTCCCTGGCATACACATCGGCACCCCTCCTGGCACACACACTGGCAACCTCCCTGGCACACACACCGGCACTCCTCCTGGCACACACACTGGCACCCTCCCTGGCACACACAGCATCCCTCCTGGCACACATACTGGCACCCTGACACTGGCACTCCTGGCACACACACTGGCACCCTCCTTGGCACACACACTGGCACTCTCCCTGTCACACACCGGCACTCCTGGCACACACACTGGCACTCTCCCTGTCACACACTGGCACTCCTGGCACACACACTGGCACCCTCCCTGGCACACACACCGGCACCCTCGCTGACACACACCGGCACTCCTGGCACACACGCGCCCTCCCTGGCACACACACCGGCACCCTCCCTGGCACACACTGGCTGTACTGTCCAGAGACCTTTTCCTCACCTTGGGAAGTTTTGCCATTTTCTTTCTTTGCTTCCGAAATCTTAACAGCTTGTCCCGCTCCTGCAGAAGCCAGTGGAAGAGGCTGTGTAAGTGGTGGAGCAGCTCCAGCAGTTTCAGGTCCAGAGTGTAATGTCCCCATGCCATCATTTGGGTGATGGTGAAGACAGTGTCCTTGTTGGCTGTCCCCACACCACAGCAGGAGGCCCAGCTCTAGCTCTGCTGCCTGGGGAGCTCATGTCTGCAGGGTGACAGGGGCGGCTCCCCAGCCGGCTCCCTGGTTAGGTGGGCTCTGAGCTTGTCTTGCTCAGTGGTGCAACGGCTTCCCTTCTGAATGTGTCCAGGGGCCACATGGGGCAGGTGACTTGGGGGCACATAATTGTGGGAAGCTGGAAGGGGTCTCATGGCCAGGGCTCCTCTGGACCCTGCAGGAGGGGCATCCACATCTGTGTGGGGACCGACACCCTTAAAACACTAAGGAGACGGTGCCCTGCTGCTCTGCAGGGGAGCCACGCTGTGCTTTCATGGCTGTGAGGGTGAACCCGTGGGATGCGGCTGCCTGCCTGTGCTGGCCAGGTGAGCAACCGCAGGACGGCAGCCCTGACCCTGGCAGGTAACTCAGAAACATGATGGTCCCAAGCTGGTGCCGTCTCAGCTGGGGTATAGGTCGGTTTTCCTGGCTCCTGTCTGACCCACACCAAAGGGCGCCTTAGCCCTCTGCACACAGCCTCGGCCAGGTAGCGCTGCGACAGCAAAATCCACCCAAAAGGTGGCTGTGGCCGCTTCTGTGTGGTCTGTGAGGAGCCCTGGGCACAGAATGGGTCCCATGGGTGGGTGACGGCGCGGGACGCAGGGGCTGGGGAAGGTGGCGCTCAGCGTACTTACCAACACGCTCTTCACATAGCCAGCGGTCTCCAGGGTCTAGGGAAGGAAGGCAGCATGTTACAGAATTGCTAAGGGTCCCTGTCAGCCAAGCCCCGTGGAAGCCAGAGGACGGGGCCCCAGCCCCAGGTACCTTAGAAAGCTCGTCTATGAGGTTTTGCTGCTCCACAATCTGAAGCTTCAAGAAATCGACTTCTCTCTCATCCTGACTTTGATCAAGGTCGTTCAAGGAACTGGGTCTCCGTATAATTCCGGCTCTCTGTCTCTGAAACACCAAGCAGCCCACATCAGGAGTCCAGGGGTGAAGTGTCTGGCTGGACACGGTGGGCGGTGGCTGGGGGGCGGTTCTTCTCGCCTCTCAGCGGTGGGGCCCGCGGCCTCCCCTCAGGCCCCAGAGCAGCCGAGCCACGGAGTCCCGGGAAATGAAGCCTGTGTCTGAGCCCAGGCCTGCAGCAGGGGCAGGTCTGTGCAGCCTGGACGGACACACGGGCCCTGCTGGGCTCCCAGAAAGCACGGATGGGATCGCTCAGTGCCCTGACGATGGCACCGGGCTGTGTGCCCATTTCATACCCCGCCACCGCTCCCAAATCCCTCCTGACTGTAACTCAGTGAAGAAGGGGACTTCAGTAGAGAGGGGTCTGGAGCGCCCTCCTCCCCCACGTCCCACTGAACGACTTGTGTCGTAAGCTCTGGCTTCATGGCCTTCAGGGTCCTCAGGGCAGCGGAACATGGCGACACCAGCTGATGGTCCCCCAGTCCTGGCTTCGTGGCCCTGGGGGAGCAGAGACTCCCCGCCCCTGATTCCTGCTCAGTGCTGTGTGCCAGGCCTCCCTCCTCCCTAACCACTGGGACCCTGCAGCCTCTTACTACCCTCACCCAGGATTTTCCAAGTTGGAGGCCACCTGTCCCAGGCCCTTGAGTGAGATGTGGGCAAACAGGTATGGGGAGGGGATGCCCCACAGCCACCTCCTTCCCATGGTCAGGGCCTCCTCCAAGGCTCCCCTCCCCAGAGCTGGGCTTGGCGCTCGCTCTCCCTCAGACGTGCGTGAGGCCAGACTCCAGCAGACGGCTGTTATGACACGGGGGACTGGCTGTTATGCTGAATCTCTCGTGGAGAAGGGAGGGGCTGCTGCCTTCGAGCTCAGGTGCGCCATGGCCCCACGGACGCCCCAGCTCCTCACCATCTCTATGTTCTCCTGGGTGACGAATTTTAATTTGTTTTCCATGCGGCGTAAAGCGTGAGACAAATCCTCATTCTTCCGGCTGAGGCGCTTGTTTTTATCCAGCAGTGGCTTGTACTGACTCTCTGCTTCTCTCACACGCTTTAACTGAAAGACAAAATTAACCGCACGACGTGGCTGTTGTTTAAGTCACAGAGAACCAGCAGGTCTCCACACAGCGTCGCAGACTGACCGGAGTTCTGGCTGCAACGATGTGGTTTCCAACCCTCTGCTGGGAAAGTCCACACCTCCAAGCAGTGCCCACTGCCCTGTGCCGGGTGAACCCACGTTCGGGGCTGGGCTGGGCTGGGCGTCCCCAGGCGGAGTCCCCTCTCCCGTCGATGGATGGGGATGAAGATGAGCAGTCTGGGGCCAGCTCTCTGTTTGCCAAGAAGGGCTGTGGTAAAATCGCACAGCCCACTGGACCGTTGCAGACACGTGACAGCTCACACGCCCTCCAGAACCTCAGGTTACCTGGAAATCTTGGTGGCTTTAAGGACCGGTAGTGACAGCCCCTCTGAGGGGCCACGTCTGCACCCAGATCATCTACAGAACGCAGGAGGCTCCTGCCTCCATTCACACAGCGCAGGGACTGCTCAGCCAGCCCTTGAGGGACAAATCTGGCCACTACCTATGTTTGCTAATAAAATGCAACTGGACCCATCAGGAGGCTTCGGCGCAAATCCAGGCCTGGCAACCACCACTCCTTTTCACAAGGACTTTTGGAAGTGGATGCCCCCCTCCCCTCGACTCTGCAGTCACAAGCTCCCGGGTCCAGAAGCCCCGGACCGCACTCACCAGCTCATTCCTTTCTTCTGACAGCAAGGCGTTGCGGTCCTCCAGTTTGCGGATAATGGCACTTAACTCCGCAATTTTCAGCTGGAAGCGCCGGGCGTCCTTTTCATCCAACTGCTGTTCCTGAAACAAAGTCAACTGCAAATAACTGTCCCCACATAACTGTCCCCACACGGACCTGGGAAGCCTGTGCAGGTCCCAGCACGCGACTGTCCCCACATGGACCTGGGAAGCCTGTGTAGGTCCCAGCACGCCACGGAGACCAGAGCCCTGCAACAGAACACGTGCCTCTGCCTCCACGCTGCCGCCGGGCAGGCTCGGGCCCTCAGGGGAAGGCACCTGGCCTGGTGCCATGGTCACCGCAACTGCGTGAGGTGGCAGAACCCACGGGGGCAGAGTGAGACCCCGCCTCAAACACAACAACTACTAAGAATAACATGAAGTACACCATGGAAAGGAGCAGATGGTTGGGAAGTACACGGATGGGGGGCGTGCAAATGCAGAAACCGTGAGTGTGGGTGCCCAGGAGACGCCTGCCAGCTCCCAGCCTCTGCGTGGCCCCTGCCACTGCCCTTCAGGAGGGTGCGCCGTGCCGTGCCCTACCAGCGAGGTGGGATTTCTCTGGCACGATGACACGAGCGCGGGAAAGACACTTGTTAGAGCCTTTCAGAAGTAAGAGGCAACCTCCCTCCAATGGGGTTTCTAAAGGGCCGCTTTTGGGACCCCCTGGAACTTCACTCAAAAATCGGTGGAAACATTTTAATGCGATCTTAATATTTTCTATTTTTGAAATGTCGCTGTCCTAGGACCGACTCAGCTCACACAGTTTTGTCCTCAACTCCAACAAGGAGGCATCCAGGGCGGTCCTGGGCCCGACTCGAGTTCCTCATTCAACAGGTGCAGGAGAGGCTCGGGGTCAAAGACCCAGAAGTACCAGCCGGAGGGTCCCTGGATCTCAGATCCCCCAGGGTGTCCCAGAACCACGACAGAGGATGTGAGTGCCGAGTGGCAGTGAGGAAGCGGGTGGCACTGAGCCCGGGGCAGTCGGCAGGCCCCAAGCGATGGAGTAGAGCATGGCAGGATCACATGAGAAGCAGGTGGGAGGGTGACTGGTGATGTGAGTGCCAGAGGGACACACAGCGGGCAGAGAGCCAGTGCGCCAGCCTTCCCGGGCCAGAGGCGAGGCCGTGTGCATGGAGATGGCGGCAGCGCATGCCCAGCACAGCCTCCTCCCACCAACCCAGGGCCAGACCCCGGGCCAGCAAGGGCCATGGACTGCAGCAGAAGCCTGAGGCTGGGGCTGATGCTGTGCTGACAGGAAAAAGGGAGCTGAGTCTGCCAGCCAGGCTGGGTGGGAGGTGCCCGGGGCAGGAGGGTGCTGGCTGGACTTGGGCCCTGGCTCCTGGGGGAGTGGCCATGCAGGGCCGTGCAGCCACGTGGCTGGGCCTGTCTGTGACACGGGTGGGCCAGCGGGCTGGGAGGTGCTTACAGGGCTTCCCGAGTGGTCTGAAGCGTCTCCTGCACCGGCTGCATGAGGAAGTTCCCGTCTGGGGCTGCCCGGGTGCCGGTCGGCCTCTCGGACCTGGGACAGCTGCTCATCTAGAGCGTCCTTTTGGAGCTGCAGTCTCTGAGCATGCCCGGCTTGAACCCCTAACTCTCTCTCCAGCACGAAGACTGCTCTGTCTTTAAATTTTATCTCCTCCATCTACAAGGAGAACAGAACACAGTCACACAGGTGGCAGGACACGGGTCTGCAGTTAGCACAGAAACGGCGGCAGCCCTGCCGGGCTCCGGGCTCCGGGCTCCGGGCTCCGGGCTCCGGGCTCTGAAACCGGAAGCAAAAGCCGAGTGTTCTGGACGGACAGCAGGAGCCTGAGGCCCCCGGCTCAGCCGGCTACACCGAGCTGCTGCCAGCAGGAGACCCCTTCCTGATGGGCCCCAGGGTCTGTGTGCTCCGGCACAGCTGAGTGGGGCCACCTGGCATGGCACCCCATTCTGTGCTGTCCCACCGGGGCCCCTGGTGCACACAGGGGTGGTGGTGCCCAGCAGGGTCAGAAGAAGCCACTTCCAGCTCCTGCCTCTGCTGTGGGTTGGACAGAGAGGACACCGCCCAGGTCACCCACACTCTGCCAATAGGAAGGTGCCATGGGCAAGATTCTTCCCTAACACAGGCAGAGGAGACCATGGAGAACAGAAGCCATGGCCTGAAAGCCAGTTCGACCCCTTCCTCAGCCCTGGCCTGCTCCCCAGGGGAGGGCTGTGTGACATGGAGGCACCACTGTGGTCCTTGGGCCTGGCCCTGCCCCTCCATGCTTCTGGGATGGCTGTAAAGCTGGGGCCACACAGCTGTCTTCAGGCAGAGCCACACGGCTTGTTAATCTGGCTGTGAGCCGAAGTCTCCGGGGTGAGAGGAGAGCCCAGGGGTGCGCAGGATGTCTGCCTCGCCAGTGGCTGCGACGGGTCGGTGGCCCTCCCCATCCTCCCTACAACGAAGTGCTTTGCACTCACCCTGAGAAGGGAAGAAGCCCTTCCTTCTGGGGATGCCGCGCCAGCCAGGACTTGGGCGCAGCAGACCCCATGTCCCCGCTCTTCAGACAGACACACTCGACACTGAGCATCGTTATCCTCGGTGCTAGATTTATGAGAAGACGAGGCCTTCGGGGATGAATAACTCAGTGTGAAACATATTTTCAAACAACAGAGCAGAACGGATATCCTGCTACTTTACTTGTTGTTTCAGGTTTAAACCAGCTAATAAATCTGCTGCTGCTGAAATTACCTTGGAAACAAAGAAGTGAGATGTCTAATTAGCCCGGATGGGACATGTGATGAGCTGGACAGAAGAAAAGAAATCCTTAATTGCTAGATCCCCATTTTCTCTGCACACATCGACGCTGAAAGAGGCAGCACGGTCAGACAGTGAGAACAGGGATGGGGTGAACTCGGCGCATTCATCAGCAGCTGTGCCTGTGGCCTGGTGTTTACGCTCTATCTGTTGCCCAGGCTGGAGGGCAGTGGCACCATCTCGGCTCACCGCAACCTCCGCCTCCTGGGTTCAAGCGATTCACCTGCCTCAGCCACCAGAGTAGCTGGGATTATAGGTGTGCGCCACCACGCCTGGCTAATTTTTGTGTTTTTAGTAGAGACGGGCTTTCACCATGTTGGCCAGGCTGGTCTCGATCTCCTGACCTCATGATCCGCCTGCCTCGGCCTCCCAAAGTGCTGGGATTACAGGCATAAGTCACCGCGCCTGGCGGGCTGTTTTCAGCAGCAGGCAGGGCAGGATTTGGGGGGCCTCCCATGCCTGTGCAGACGCTGTACCCCACGCCATTCCCTTCTGACCAGGGTGGGTTGACAGGTGTATAACGGCACCACCACGTGATCCTGGCTCCAGGATGCCAACCCTTCCTACGAGGTTATGCGTGGGGGTGGCACACCTGCCTCCTGTCCTCTGCATCCACACAGACCCGCAGGGGAACAGCCATGCAGCAGACCGAGAGGACTCCCAGGCACAGGATGTTCAAAGCTGAAGCAGACGTCTTGGTAACCAGGCTGTGAGCATCACTCCAAGGCCAGCGTCTTCCACTGCGTCAGACCCAAACTGCCCCACTCACAACCCTAGAGTCAGCTCCACAATGAAGAATTGGAAGCTGTCATAAAACACCCTCCTGGGCACTAAGAACAGGATCTGTAACCCTCACTGGAGCCTCCAGGGGCCCCAGAGTGCCCATCTCCTCTGGGCCCCACACTCTCACCCCAAAGTTCCCATCTACCCAGACCCCCGCACCCTCACCCCAGAGCTCCCATCTCCCGAGAGCTCCCATCTCCCCGGGCCCCACACCCTCACCCGAGTCCTCGAATCTCCACCCCAGAGCTCCTGTCTCCTCCAGGCCTCACACCTGCACCCCAGAGCTCCCGTCTTCCCAGGGCTCCCATCTCCCCAGGGCTCCTGTCTCCCGAGAGCTCCCATATCCCCAGAGCTCCCATCAGGCTCCCATCTCCCCAGTGTTCCCGTCTCCCCAGAGCTCCTGTCTCCCCAGGGCTCCCGTCTCCCCAGAGCTCCCTTCTCCCGAGGGCTCCCGTCTACCCAAAGCTCCCATTGGGTTCCCAGCTCCCCAGAGCTCCTGTCTCCCGAAGGCTCCTGTCTCCCCAGAGATCTCATCTCCCCAGAGCTCCCGTCTCCCCAGAGCCTCCATCAGGCTCCCATCTCCCCAGGGCTCCAGTCTCCCCAGAGCTCCCATTGGGCTCCCATCTCCCATCTCCCCAGGGCTCCCGTCTCCCCTGGGCTCCCATCTCCCCAGAGTGCCCATCTCCCCTGGGCCCCACACCTTCACCCCTTAAGTCCCCAGTCTCTCAGGCCCCCACACCCTCGTCCCATAAACTCCCATCTCCCCAGGCCCCTCATGCACTTACCTCATAAGTTCCCATATTCCTGCCCCTCAGCTCTTCCCCAGGCTCTTCATCCCCTGAACTCCAATCTCCCCACAACCCCCCCATATTCCCATACCCCATGAGCTTCCTCTGCCACCTCCCCCCATGACCCCCACAAACCCCCATAGTCCCACACCCCATGACCCCACAACCCCCCACAGTCCCACACCGTATGACCCACAACTCCCCATACTCCCACACCCCCTGACCCCACAACCCCTCATACTCCCACACCCCATGACCCCACAACCCCCCATACTCCCACACCCCATGACCCAACTCCCCATACTCCCACACCCCATGACCCCACAACCCCCATACTCCCATACCCCATGACCCCACACCCCCCATACTCCCATACCCCATGACCCAACTCCCCATATTCCCACACCCCATGACCCCACAACCCCCCATACTCCTGTACCCCATGACCCCACAACCCTCCATACTCCTGTACCCCATGACCCCACAACCCCCCACAGTCCCACACCCCATGACCCTACAACCCCCCATACTCCCACACCCCATGACCCCACAACCCCAATACTCCCACACCCCATGACCCCACAACCCCCCATACTCCTGTACCCCATGACCCCACAACCCCCATACTCCCACACCCCATGACCCCACAACCCCCATATTCCCACACCCCATGACTTCACAACTCCCCATATTCCCACACCCCATGACCGCACCCCAATTCTCCCACACTCCATGACCCAACAACCCCCCATACTCCCACACCCCATGACCCCACAACCCCTCATACTCCCACACCCCATGACCCCACAACCCCCATATTCCCACACCCCATGACTTCACAACTCCCCATATTCCCACACCCCATGACCCCACAACCCCAATTCTCCCACACCCCATGACCCCACAACCCCCCATACTCCCACACCCCATGACCCTCACAACCTCCCATACTCCCAAACCCCATGACCCAACTCCCCAATACTCCTATACCCCATGACCCCACAATCCCCATACTCCCATACCCCATGACCCCACAACCCCCCATACTCCCACACCACACAAGCTCCCTCTGCTACCTTCCCTGCCCACCATGACCCCTTCACTTCCAGCTGCAGAGGATGCCTGGAAACCAGAGAAGCCCTTGGGACAGTGGTGTCCAGGGCAGGGGTGTGCAGGCTGATGCTGAGGCTGGAGGACAGATGC
This sequence comes from Callithrix jacchus, assembly GCF_049354715.1. Taxonomy (NCBI): domain Eukaryota; kingdom Metazoa; phylum Chordata; class Mammalia; order Primates; family Cebidae; genus Callithrix; species Callithrix jacchus. Next base: position 125,425,102 of record NC_133513.1, on the reverse strand, counting down.
CCCCCCCACACTGCCCTGACCCGCCTGCACCTGGGCATGCTCTGCACAGAGCCTCTCGGCATGGACCCCCAGGCATGCTCTGCACAGAGTCTCTCAGCATGAGGCCCCCAGGCATGCTCTGCACAGAGCCTCTCGGCACGGACCCCCAGGCGTGCTCTGCACAGAGCCTCTCGGCATGGACCCCCAGGCATGCTCTGCACAGAGTCTCTCAGCATGAGGCCCCCAGGCGTGCTCTGCACAGAGTCTCTCGGCATGGATCCCCAGGCATGCTCTGCACAGAGACTCTCGGCATGGACCCCCAGGCATGCTCTGCACAGAGTCTCTCAGCATGAGGCCCCCAGGCATGCTCTGCACAGAGTCTCTCGGCATGGATCCCCAGGCATGCTCTGCACAGAGACTCTCGGCATGGACCCCCAGGCATGCTCTGCACAGAGTCTCTCAGCATGAGGCCCCCAGGCGTGCTCTGCACAGAGTCTCTCGGCATGGATCCCCAGGCATGCTCTGCACAGAGACTCTCGGCATGGACCCCCAGGCATGCTCTGCACAGAGTCTCTCAGCATGAGGCCCCCAGGCGTGCTCTGCACAGAGTCTCTCGGCATGGACTCCCAGGCATGCTCTGCACAGAGACTCTCGGCACGGACCCCCGAGGCATTCTCTGCACAGAGTCTCTCAGCATGAGGCCCCCAGGCGTGCTCTGCACAGAGCCTCTCGGCACAGACCCCCAGGCATGCTCTGCACAGAGCCTCTCGGCATGGATCCCCAGGCGTGCTCTGCACAGAGCCTCTCGGCATGGATCCCCAGGCGTGCTCTGCACAGAGCCTCTCGGCATGGACCCCCAGGCATGCTCTGCACAGAGACTCTCGGCACGGACCCCCAAGCATGCTCTGCACAGAGACTCTCGGCATGGACCCCCAGGCATGCTCTGCACAGAGACTCTCGGCACGGACCCCCAGGCATGCTCTGCACAGAGACTCTCGGCATGGACCCCCAGGCATGCTCTGCACAGAGCCTCTCGGCATGGATCCCCAGGCGTGCTCTGCACAGAGCCTCTCGGCATGGGTCCCCAGGCATGCTCTGCACAGAGCCTCTCGGCACGGACCCCCGAGGCATTCTCTGCACAGAGCCTCTCAGCATGAGGCCCCCAGGCATGCTCTGCACAGAGCCTCTCTGCATGGGTCCTGGCACACAGTACCACAGCCACCTGTGACAGGTGTCCATAGGCAGATCCCTGAGCCCCCAAGATGAGAATTAGAATCTCTAGGGTGGAGCCTGGGAAGCTGCATTTTACAAGGGCCCCTGCTGACTGTGAAGCCTGTGGACACGATCTAACCACTGCCCCACAGGGCCGAGGCCCCTGAACACGTGTGTCCTGCCACACCCATGAAGGACGCTCACGGCACGTCATCACCCCGAGTGGTCGCTGGCAGCTGTGGCTACTCCCAAGCAGGATGACCGTGCCTCGGTGCTGTAGACAGGCACCTGCTTACAGGGTTGGCCAAGTGCCTGCACCCCCCAGCAGGTCCCCCAACCCGGGGCTCACGGAGCCAGGCAGGACTCCCTCCAAAGGCCGGGCATGTGCAAGGAGCCCTCATGTCTGGTGGGTGTCAGGGTGTCACTCTCACCACCTCTTCCTCCAGGGGGGCCGCACCTCAGGGGAGCCTTCCCTCCACATAAACCCTTGGTTCTATGGGTGGTAACTTGAGCCTACAAATGTGCCTCATGAAACAGAAAAGCCTGCTGCTCCTGGCGGAGGTGCCGGCGGTGAGGAAGGAGCTGTGCTCTGTCTAGGTGAGGCGTGTTGTTCCACCACAAAGCGTCCTGAAAGAGCCTCGTAAGTTCATGAGAGAAGGAAGGAACCCCATCACCAGCTCTCAAGTGCTTAGAATGGGTGGGGGAGCCGGGAAAAAAATACACAGATGAGATACAGAGCCTGGTCCTATTATTCCCTGTGAGAAAGCAGAGACCGGGGAGGATGGCTGGACGGTGTCAGGTGCTGAAGAGGCAGCCAAGCTTCCCTCAGCCTCGGGTGGAGTAGGAGAGCTTGTATGAGGAGGAAAATGTGACATTTTGGGAGCCCAAGGAAAGGAGAGGAGCCTAAGTCCACTGGTGTCCTGGAGACACCAGAAATTACTGCACATCTGAGAATTAACCCTTGGGAATTTTTCTCCAGCAGAATGCCCACGTCCCCCTCAATCATGGAATAATCTGACAACAGCATGAGAAGGTGGCTCCCAAGCCTGCTGGTCTTGTGCTGGAATCACCTAAGCAGTTTTTTGTAAAAGAAAAAAAAAGTACTGATGTCCAGAAACTTCTGGTTCCAGACGTGATAGAGTAGTTGGCATCAGACTCACCCTTCTGCAGTGAACAACTCCAGAGGCTGAACAAGATGCACAGTGTAGGGGCAGGAAGAGGAGGCAAGGAAAGCAGTGTCTCTCAGTCCATAAGCCTGTAGTCAGTGTCTCTCAGCCATGGGCCCCGGACACACAGCGTCACGGCCCCTGCGACAGCTGCCCACAGGCAGATTCCTGAGCCTGTAAATCAGTACCTCTCAGCACGGGGCGGAGAGGGGGAGTGGGGGGCGCCTCCACTAACACTTTCCCTGAGGGCGTTCTCACAACCTCTTTCCTGGGAAACAGCCCAAGCTGCAGAGGCCTATTTTGTTGCAGAAAACCAAGATCAGAATTTGGTTGGGGCTGCTACAGCAGCTGGGATTTGGAGAGCAGAGGAGGGAATGGTAGGAAGGGAATGCCAAAAGGTCTGAGTAAGGATTCCCTCGGGTCCTTGGTCCACTGCCAAGTTGTTCATGTGCAAGGCAGGACTCCCAGACGCCTTGCAGGGGCCAGTTACTGAGAATCTGAACGGTAAGCGGAAACGTGAGTGGGTGCACATTCCTGGGGAACATTGCAATGCAAGCTCTGGCAGAACAGGAGATCATCGTGAATTCTCCGGGCATTTAGTTGAGACCCTGCAAAGGCTACACTCCAGGGGCAGGACGATGTCCTAGGAGTGAACGTTTCATATTAAGAGAAAACAGAAGCAGAACTTCCCTATCAAAGCCTGAAACCTTGGAAGGATCCAGGCAGCCTGCTGGCCAGTAACTGCTCCAATAAAACTCAGCGTTCTGCAGAAAACATAACACGTCACCCACGGTGCCAAGAATATAACAAAAATCACTAGACTCGTGAAGAAGCAGGAACAGTAACCAATGGTGAAGCTAAGTCTATGGCAACAAAACAAAAGATAATGAGAGTTAGTTGGTAAGAACTTAAAAAAGTAATTGTGGTTCATAGAAACAGACCCATAGATGAGGAGGATATTGAAGTCAGCAGATAAGAGCCTTTTAAATCACTGTAATTAACACACAATATTTTTCTCATGAAGGTAGAAAGTGAATAAAATGTCATTCAAATGAGAATTAGGATCTATTTAAAACAGTAAGTAGGCACTCAGAGCTACATACAAGGTCTAAAATTAGAAACTCATTACAAAGGTTTGAAAGCAGAGTGAACACAGTAAAATCACAAGCCCAAAATAAAATGATAGAAAATATCCAACCAAGGTACAAAAGAAAAAAACAGAATAGAGCTCCAGAGAAATGGCAGGTGGTGTCAAAGCGTCTTATATACATGTAATTGGAGTCCCAGAAAGAGAAAGGAGAAGTAATATTCGACTAAATAATGGTGGAGAATTTTCCACATCTGATGAAAGACATCACTTCGGATTCAAGAGTGAGGAGCGAGGTGGGGCTTTGCTGTCCTGAGGCGAGGCATCTGCTCCACCCACCACCCTGCAATCTCCCCTTCGCCCTGTGAACATGCAGGAGAAAGCTGTGCACGTGGCCACCCAGGATGTGACAGGCACTCATATGACGGTCAAGTGTGGGACACTACTCAAATGCGCCTCACAGAAGGACAGGTGACCACGTGGCAATAGTGTGTGGTGTGTGCGGCGTGGCCGGCTGACTCGGCTGTGATGCGCTGGGGTAGACCAAGCAGGAGCGGAAGGAGGGAGCTGCCGGGAGCGGCTGTCCCTACCGGGTCCCACCCCAGCACTGGGTTACAGTGCACACTCGCAGCCCAGATCGTCACACTCTTCCTGCAGATTTGAGCCTGTTCTCTGTAGATGTCTCCTCAGCATCCACAAAATGGAAAGAAAAGCAAACCCTGTTCCCAGGTATCACCCTCCGGAAATTCCGGGTTAGTTCTGCCCTGGGACTGTAAAAGCTCCCGACATTCCCAAACTCGATCCAACACCCAGGGCCGTGGGCAGCTACTCAGGGTGGGGCCTCACCTCAGGGACCCCCTCACCTTCTGCAAGGCAAACACCTACGTGGCAAGGCTCTGGCCCCAGAAGCGGAGAGCGGCTGCGTCTGGCTGTGGGTGGCTGCAAATCACAATCCAGGGTCTTCGGGGAAACCGAAGTGTTGTGTGGGAGCCAGGCTTGGGGCTCAGGGGAAGCGGCCACTGCGCTTGGCAACAACATTGTTGAAGACGCACAAAGGCCCAGACTGTGCGACCCCATGGGAGAGCAAGGGCCTAGCACAAGACCTTGGCCGCTGACCTCACTCCAGCCTCTGGGCGAAAAGCAAGGACAGGCTCCTCCTCCCACCCCCACCACCAAAACAGCACTGGGGGGAAACTGACCTCATTTTTTCAGCCGCATTGTTGTGGGTTTTGACTACTGCTGTACATAGTATTCCACTTTCACTGGCCGTCTAGACAACCCGAGGCGGAGGGACCCATGCGATAAATCGAAGGTCTTTATGGGAAAGAAGAAACCGGCTTTTCCCTGTAATTCTTTGGATTTATGGATTCTTTAAAATTTGAGCTTGTATTTTAGCAAACGCGCTTGAGCGTGCGGTAACTGCAGGCACCCAGACAGCTCTCACAGGCTCCGTGGTGACATGGCACAGATCTGCCACGCGGCTGCTCAGCCCTGTCCTCAGAGGCTGTCACCAGCCAGACACTCGGGCAGGATGGGGCATGTTCGGTCGTCGCAGGGTGGTGAGGAAGCACTGTGGGTGGGAAGTGCCTTGCCCCTTCCACGAATGACTTCAGTGGAAATTTGGCCAAGAAAGCCACTGGGAGCCCAGCTTCTCCAGTGGGGGCCACGTGCAGATGAGGATTTGGCTCCGGAGCCTTCCCAGGCTCCAGGTTCCCTGCTGTACAATTGAGGGGTCTGCACAGTGGAATCATGAGGGCCTGAGATGATGGGCCCTGGGCCAGTGGGTGATTCCTGGGCTTCAGGCATTCTGATGCGTGCAGGGTGTATGTAGAGGCAGCTCTGACCCCAGTGCCGCCCACCATAGCCTGCTGGGCAGGAGAGGGCATCCCTGACCTGTTGGATCACCCGGCTTCTAGCAGCTTCTCTATCAGCCCAGGCCCAGTGCAGCGATGCCCTGGCAGAAGCGACTGTGCTTGTCTGGAGCCTCTGTTGTCTCCATGGCCCCGCCCTGCACGTCCCTCCCGTGTTCCCTCTACCCGGCTTCCCCTCTGAGACTCTGAGTACCACCAGGTGCCACACTTCCAGGCCTGCACTTAGGGTTCCAGGACAAGATGGGGGGCTTGCCTGTTAAAGCTTCCACACTCCAAGAGCAGCTGTGGCCCTGCACACCTGGGCTTCCGCCCCTGCCCAGGTCCAGCCCTGCTGTGTGGCTCCTCCCATCTCTCCCCATCCAGGGCTGGCCAAGGTGCCCAGTGGGTCCCTGAGATGGCAACAGCCTCCCCTTGGCACCCAGGAGCCTTGGCCCAGAAGACCTACAGTCAGGCTGGTGCCTGGGCCAAGGCTGGGGTGCCAGGGCAGGGGGCCCCCAACAGCCAGGGAGCCGACCAGGGGATGAGGCAGCCTCTGACTCTGGGCCTTTGTGGGAACGGGCTTCATCTTGTTGAAATCCAGCCAACACACGTTTATCAAAAACCTATCCCAGGTGCTGGGGACTGAGTAGTGAACGAAGCAAACCCAAGGTAAAGACAGGAGGCTTTGCTGGCCAGAGCCAGGGAGGGAGAACCTGGAGGCACGCGGCGCATTTTGGGAAGAGCAGAGGGTGGTCCTTGGTGTGTGCTGAACACCCAGGACTCTCTCAGACCCTCCCTCCCTCACCAGCCCTGCCAGACGTGACTGTCCTCGGGGTGGACCGTGGTGGGACGGGTTCCACCCATGGGGGCTGCGCCCACAGAGCACACCCTTGCCGGGGCTGTGGCCACAGCTGTGGTCATTAGTAGACGTGGGAGGCACGGAAAGCCCAGCTCCCACAGCGTCCTGGTCTGGCTGGCCCCATCCACAGTGCCCCTCCCCAGGACTCAGACATCACCCTCCTGGGGCCACAGCCATGTGCCCACACCCCGGGGCGGGAGCCAGCATGGGACGGCTTGCGAGGGAGCAGTGTCTGACTGTCAGCAAAGACTGATTCCTCCCAGAAGCTAGCGCTCCCTGACCCGCTGTGTCCTCCCCCAGAGCCCAGCCAGGCCGAGCATCTCACACCAGGATGTTCTGAGACGTGGGTACCAGCTGGTGCTTTGGCCACAGAAACAGCAAAATGTTCACCCGATGTTAGGGACCAATGCTGTGCAGTATTTTCAGCCATGATAGTCGCTGAGGTCTCTTACTGGGAGACCCCGAGGCCTCCGCGGCCTGCCCAGCCTTGCTGGGGCCTTGTAAGCTGGGCTGGCAGCTGCCCTGGAACCTGGGAAGGACATTCCTGTAGCCTGCAGCTCCTGCCAGGCCCAGGAGACCACTGTCCTGCCCCTCGCCAAAGGCCCAGCAGTGCCTTACACCTCCAGCCCACTGGCTCTGCTGACACTCGGGGCAGGGCCCTGCCTCTGGACCCCCCCACTCACCCAGCCTGCCTCTTCTCTCAGCCAGACCCAGTCCTCAGACGTCCCCAGTCCTCTGGGGCTGGGTCTCCTTCCTCTCACTTTTCTGCTCCAGCCCTATTTCAAGGCTCTCTCTGGGCAGCTTCCACCCCAGGCCTCTCCATCCTCACGAAGTTGCTCCTCGACCCAAGGCTAGACGCCACGCTGTGCCACAGTCCCTGCAGCTGGAGTGGCCGCACACCTGCCCGGCTCTCCCTGCCCCTCCACCTCACGCCTGAACTCCAGACTCTCCCTCATGGCCAGGCCTGGGGACTGAACTCCATACTCTCCCTCACGGCCGGGCCCGGGGACTGAACTCCATACTCTCCCTCACGGCCGGGCCCGGGGACTGAACTCCAGACTCTCCCTCACGGCCGGGCCCGGGGACTGAACTCCATACTCTCCCTCACGGTCGGGCCCGGGGACTGAACTCCAGACTCTCCCTCACGGTCGGGCCCGGGGACTGAACTCCAGACTCTCCCTCACGGCCGGGCCTGGGGAGCTGCCCCTCACGTCACCTCTCTCATAAATGACGGCCTTAAAGGAGAAGATTTGAGGTTCTGCCGCCCTTGTCAGTTCTGCAAGAAAGCCCCACTGGGACGGGGTGCCCAGGAAGAAAGGGTCCTGCTGGCTGGATTCCTGGTGCCACCAGAAGCTCTATCGCCACAGCTATCGCCCTCAGGGCACCTCCTGTGCTCTGGGTGTGCCCAGCCAAGTACTCCCTGGGATTTTCATTATTTCATTTAAATTGCACAAAACCAGGATCTAGACAGATAGATGTCTGGGCTCTGGGATGGGCGCCGAGGGTGAACTGACAGGAGCAGTGCCCCTCGTGAGGAAGGGCATCCCAGCAGCTGTGTGGACCAGACTGGGCTCCAACAGCCAGGCCTGGGGGAAGGGCTGAGTCGCCGCGCATGGGAGGTGCGCCCCCAGCCAACCCGCCCCCACAGGACCCAGGCAGGCCCGAGGTCCTGGATGTTGGTGGTGGGGCTCTCACGGGCAGCCCTGGTCTCACCACCTAAAGGGCGTCTCTGTGTTTAAACATAGAAACGATAAATAAAGGCAAGGTCCCAAATCTATGGATTCTGTAGGGAAAACCAAAGACTTTGAAACAGGCCAGAGAAGATTCTGACTGTCCTTGCATTAGAATGCCAGGGCCCTGGGGACGAGCTGAGCCCTGCGGCCTGTGCCTTCATCCCTGACTCAGCTGTTCTATGACTCCACGGAAAGAAAGTTAAACTTGGAGAAGGGTGTGAGCAAAGCACTCCTCTCCTGGGCACAGATGGAGGTGACTCTGCTCATGGGAATGCCGATGGCTTTTGTCAGGCAGGGAGCGTGACTCTGTGGGTCAAACCCTCGTTTGAATTGGTTGTAAATCTTGTTTCCTCATTAATTAATGAGCTAAGGAAATCTTTGGCATGTATTCGCTGCATATCTGTATGAGAATCATTATACTCTCCGTTAACATTTATCCTTGAATGGTTTGGTTAAAAATCCCCCAGTTTTAAGTTTTCTTATCTAGAGAAAAGATGATTCTGAAATTTATGTGGAGTTATAGAGGGCCAAGAAGAGGCAGGTCATTCTTGAAGGCGAACAAGGTGGGAGAAGGTGCTATGCCAGAAATGAGGGCTTTTTACAGAGCGAGGATCATTTCCAAAAAGTAGGGTGGAGGAGGGAGTGACGATCAGACACGCCAGGAAGCCCACTCCCGTGAGGACATGTGGATCCGGCAGAGGCGCTGTGGGTGGGGGCGACCTTTTAAGGAAGGGCTGCTACGGACTAAGTACGCAAGACAAAACTATCGAAGGTTTAAAGATGAAGCTTCGTGACTTCAGGATCAAAAGATTTCCTAAACAAGACACAGTGAGTACCCAGCCTAAAGGGAGAGAGAACACATTAGACTGATTTACTTTAAAATAAGACCTTAGACCATAACATGATGCCCTTGAGTTGAGAAAGGAAAACCCACAGAACGGGGAAAACGCCTGTGTTGCGCTCTGAGTTTTAGGGTCTGCCTGCCCCTGCCTGCAGAGAGGTCAGGTGGGGATGGGAGTGAAGAAACAGGCTGGAGGCTGCTTTCGAAAACCTGCAATAAAACCCAGAGGAATCAGCTCGAGGAGTTGCCAGCAGCTGCCTCGGGGGCTCACATCATGGCTGAGAGGAGACGGCGGGGAACCGCTGGTTTCTGTTTGTTACCAGCCTTTACTTAAGGAGAAAGCTGTCTTCCTCTACTGAGAACATCAAATCCAACCAGACACGTGAAAGGGCCACGTGGCACTGGGCAGTGGCAACCGCCTGTCCCTCCCACCTTCCCAGGACGGCAGCAGCCACTTCCTTCCTCCCCACACAGAAAAGCAAGCACTGTGGCATTCCAGGAGAGTGCCCGGTTCTTACCAGGGATGGCTCGGGACAGGGGAAAGGGGTGTAGGGGAGGTTGGAACAAGGACCACTTTGGAAAGGCACGTTTGGGGGCACCTGTGTGTATGCCACGGCAAGGTCAAAGTTACCCCACAGTGGCCGGCTCTCCCTTCCTGGCTGTGGGCGCAGAGAGTGGCTGCCCGTCTCTGGGAGTACACGTGCTGGCACAGCCTGGAGGCCATCCCTGGAGACCAGGGACCCCAGGACTCAGGCAGAGGGAGCTGCCCCAGGTGCCCGGCGACACATGTGGCAAGACCACTGCATCCCACCAAGGTGCCTGGGAATCCGGGTCCTGATGAGGCATAGGGCTGGGGTGCACACCTCTCAGAGTGCCATTCCCCCAAAATCATGGGACGGTCTCCACTCCAAAGGACAAGGGGCATCGGGTGCAATCAGTCCCTTGCAGTCTCTGGACATTCTCTTCAGCTGAACACTGGGTCTTTGAGAACACAGACTTCCCTGGTGCCTGGCATGGGGTGCCTGGGTCTTTGGAGCTATCAGGATGCAGCAGGTGCAGGTGCCAGTGTTAGACCTTACCGACCCACAAAACTGGCAGCTCCTCTGCTCCACCTCAAGTGCAATGCTTTGGCAGAAATGGGCGCCTCAGGGCGGTGGGGGCCATCACTGCCCCCACCCCGCACTGCTGCCTCCTGGTCTCCCCTCTCTGGATCCAGTGAGTTCAACTGGAGAATCACCAGAGAATTCCCTGAGTCCCCCTGTGAGGACGTGTGGAACTCCTGCCGTGAAACACTGAGCCCCGCCTTGCGTCAGGTGTGACCCGGACACTAAGAGGAGGCATCGGTGAACCCTGCAGTGGGGATGGGTGGTACTAACTTGTAGGTTTCTTGCTCTGGTGCAAGTTACAAAAGGAAGTAGAGCTGGTGCTTGATGAGAAGGGGAGGTGGGAGTCTGGTCTGCCCTGTGGGGCTGACAGTGCGTCTGAACCTTTTCAAGTGGTCTCATGAATTTGGGGTCCTCAAAACCAACAGGGGTGGCATGAGGAGCCTGTGCTGAGAGTGCTGTGGGAGGTGAAGCCAGAGCCACCCAGGTGCTGCCCGTGTGCTCCTGAGCCCACACCCGCCCCCTTGCCCCCTGCCCATCCCTGTGCCCCACACCCGCCCCGTGCCCACGCCCGCCCACGTACCAGCCTGCGGATCTCCCGTTCGCACTCCTTCTTGATGCGGCTGATCTCCTCCTGGTGCAGGTGGTACACGCTGCGGATCTCTGCCGCCTTGATCTTGTCCGCCCGGATCACCAGCGTCAGCGCCTCCTCCACCTGCCTCTTGGCACCCTTGAGCTCAGAGATCTCCTGCTGCATCTTGACCTTCTCCACCTCGAAGCCCTTCTTGGCCTCCTCCTTGGCCTCGGACAGCAGCACGGTCTTGACCTTGTCGGGGCCACCGTCCCGCAGGGCACTGAGCAGCGCCTGCAGCCGCTGGTTCTCATTGTCCTTGATCTTGATGACCCTGAGCAGCTCAGCCTCGTGCTGCCGAAGCAGCGCCTCACGCACGGCCTGCAGCTCCTTCATCTTCTCCTCGTGCAGCTTCGTCTTCAGCTCCGTGAGCAGGACCGCGGTCTTGTGCTGCTCATGCTCGCGCACCTGCCTCAGCTCCTGGTTCTTCTCACGTTCCACTTTGCTGACCTGAAAAATAACAGTGAGAACGAGTGTGGCAGGAGCTCCGGCCATGCACACGCTCACAACAGAATGTGCATTTGGAGGGCGGCTTCCACAATGCACACGCTCACACCTGAATGCGCATTTGGAGGGCGGCTTCCACAATGCACACGCTCACACCTGAATGCGCATTTGGAGGGCGGCTTCCACAATGCACACGCTCACACCTGAATGCGCATTTGGAGGGCGGCTTCCACAATGCACACGCTCACACCTGAATGCGCATTTGGAGGGTGGCTTCCACAAAGCACACGCTCACACCTGAATGCGCATTTGGAGGGTGGCTTCCACAATGCACATGCTCACACCTGAATGAGCATTTGGAGGGCGGGTTCCACAATGCACACGTTCACACCTGAATGCGCATCTGGAGGGCGGGTTCCACAATGCACACGCTCACACCTGAATGCGCATTTGGAGGGCGGCTTCCACAATGCACACACTCACAACGGAATGCGCATTTGGAGGGCGGCTTCCACAATGCACACGCTCACAACGGAATGCGCATTTGGAGGGCGGCTTCCACAATGCACACACTCACACCTGAATGCGCATTTGGAGGGTGGGTTCCACAATGCACACGCTCACACCTGAATGTGCATTTGGAGGGGATCTCCCGCCATGTACACACTCACACCTGAATGTGCATTTGGGGAAGATTTTTCTGAAACTTGGGGGTTATCCTCTATTATGGAATTACCCCTTAACACTGCTACTAAAACCTGCAATCAAACCTGGGCTGTGGGATCCGCAGGAGAACCCTCAGAGGGGACACCCAGTCTGGAAAGTGAGACCGCAGACACAGTCACGGAAGACTTCCACGGAAGTCTGTGCACCTAATCCAGGATCAGGCCACACAGGGAGGCAAGACCGTCACTGCCCAGGTGAACCCACAAGGAAAGGGGGCACTCTTCCCCTCAGACACAGCCCCACGAGGAGTAGGTGGGGCTGCACAGAGTGGGGATGGGGCCACACCCTGCGGTGTCCTCAGGCAGCTCCCGCCCCGTTCCCTGCGTCCTCACCCACACGCAGGAGCTACACTTGAGTCCCATGATGTTCTCAGCAAACCGGGAAACAAATCTGAGCTGCTGAGCCCTGGGTGATGCCTGAGCTCTAGGTTCTGGGGAACATGGGGACTGACTCTAGGCCGTTCGTCTTCATCCAGATGCTTAAACCTTTGTCCACAGTTAACCATCCACAGGCTGGCGTGTGGTGGGTTCTCAGAGTCCATTCACGGGGTGAGAAAGTGGCTGAAATCTAGATTTGCCCTGGGTCTACAGTGGCACCCTGGCCCCCTTCCCCGCCGTCTCGGGGCTCTGATGCCCCCACCCAGCTGGACTCCTGACCCCTTTGTAGCAGTTAAGCCCCTGTGAGACTGCTCTCGTGGCTCAGGGCTCCCGTTCACCTGGCTGCCCCATGCTCCCCACAGCCCCCATCTTCTGGCCTCACAATTCTGGGGTGCACCCACAGCCCCTGCCCTCTTCCCTCTGATCCTTTCTGGGCCTCCAAGGCCATCAGATGCTAGCTCTCATCACTGGCCCAGCCCTCTCTCTGGAGCTCCGGGGACCAGGCCATGGTGACTGAGGGTCCTGTGTCCTGCGTGCCAGGGGCTAGCCTGTGAAGCTGCCTCTCCAGGACCCCTACTCTCTGGCTTCTCTTGGGTCCAGTGGGTGGCCACAGTAGGACACAGGGACCATGACCACATGGACACCCACTGCTAGGCCCAGGAGCTCCATCTGCAGTCCTCATTTCCGTTGGGAGGTGGCCCCGTTCTCCACGCCCCATCTCTCCTAACAGACACCCTCCTCGTCCCTACAGACGCAGTATGGAGTCAGCTGTGCCCCCATTGGCCCCAGCTCTCCCACCTCCCCTGCCTACTTCAAGAAACAGCCCCTGGGTGACCTCTCAGCCATGCCCTGGGCGTCATCTGCTTCCTGCCAGGACCTGAGGAATACAGCCATGCAAGGGGCATTTCACGTCTCATCTGTCCCAGCAGAGCTCTCCACAGCAGCCCCGCTCCTGGGAAACCGCCCCTCTCAGCCAGAGCTGCTGCTCTGGCTCCCATCCTTCCCAACATCCCACCCCCAACTGTCAGCAAACCTGCCAGTTCCCACCGTGGGTGCCTCCCAAGCCTGCCACCTGCTCTCCTGCCCAGGGTCATGTCCTCTTCCAACCCACCTCCCCAAGCTCTTCTCCACAGAAGAGGGGTTCTGTGGAGCAGAAAGCTCAATGCTTCAGCCCCCGGGGGACCCGCAGGTGTGCTTAGAGTACAAGCAGGATCCTCAAAGGAACCACAGGACCTCACACCACACACACACAGGCACACACCACACACATGCAGGTACACACACGCAGGCACACACCACATACACGCCAGCACACAACATGCAGGCACACACGACACACACACAGGCACACATGACAAACATGCAGGCACACACCACACACATGCCTCCCCACACTCACACTCATATACACACATGCCCCCACAGACACACACATACACATGTACATACATGCCCCCATATACACGCACACATGTACACACATGCAGAGGTGTGTGCACACACATAATGGGGCTTGGCAACCTTGTGGTTTAGGCTACTGTGGGGCTCTGACATACGTGAATGGGAAAAAAGTTGTTTCTGAAACATCCACTAACTCTGCTTCTGAAGGTGTGGAGGGCGACACCTCCTTCCCCTCACATCTGCCCAGATTGGGTCACATTTTGTGAGGCCCAACGTGCTTTTCCGCCAGTTCAAAACCAACGCCACCCTGATCTATGGGACATCAGGTGTCTCTGTGCGTTTCTAACGGATGCCCCAGCCCTCCCCTCAACCATGGGCCTGAGCAGCCACACTGGTGTGACCCTGTCCAGCTGCAGGAGTGAAGTGGGGGTGAAGCAGGGGTGACCCAGGGGGAAACCAAGACGGAAGCCAACAGGTAGCCACAGGCCTGGCCACCCTTCAGGAGGGGTACAGTCCAGACAGCATCAGAACAGACCCTGGAGGGTGGACAAGAGCTGGGGCGTGGACACCAGCCAGGCCCCAAGGCCACCCTTTCCAGTGGACAGGGCCCAGTGCAGCTGGCCGGCCCAGCCTGGCCACCCTGGATGGCTCTGTCCTATGCCTAGAAACAAGGTCACCCAGCTGGTTGTGGGGGGTCATGCCTGTAATCCCAGCACTCTGGGAGGCCAAGGCAGGTGGATCTCAGGGTCAGAAGATAGAGACTATCCCGCCTAACATGGTGAAACCCGTTTCTACTAAAAATACAAAAAAATTAGCAGGGTGTGGTGGCACATGCCTGTAGTCCCAGCTACTTGGGAGGCTGAGAGGAGAATCGCTTGAACCCGGGAGGCAGAGGTTGCAGTGAGCCGAGATTGCACCATTGCACTCCAGCCCTAGTGACAGAGCAAGACTCCTTCTCAAAAAAAAAAAAAAAAGAAATGCGGGCACCCACGTCACCTGCAGACCGGTGTTTCAGTGGTGACAGGCACCACTGTGCTCCCTCCCTGGGTCAAGATCAGCTTCAACCCTCAGGCCAGACCCGGATGTCACAATGATGGACCATGCCCCGCTCGTTCAGGTGAGATCCAATGACCAGCACAGACTGGCACAAAGCCAACGCCCCCAGGACAGGTGACCACGATACAGTCTTGACCAGGCCTCAGCTGAGTGGGAAGTCCTGCAGGACGCTCAAGGCAGCAGGCACCGTTCAGGCAAACCCAAGGTCACCCTCGAATCTGCAACTCACTGAAAGGTTTCATTGAGAATTACTGGCATCTAAATCAAAGGTATGTCCCAGGAATTGAGATTGTGTTGTTACTGTTTTAAACTGCAGAGAAAAGGCACTTCTACTGAGCAACAAAATAGCCCAGCAAGGGCCTGTCTGGGGTTGGGGACACACTGCGGGGGTCCTGCATTCGGACCCCAGTGCCGGGACCCCTTGCCCGCCGTGGCCAGGCTGCGCTGCCAAGGGCTTTGCCCTCCCGCTCCTTGGAGCTGCCCAATGCCCACTTACAGCAGGACACGGCCATACTCATTTATGATGTGGCCACATGTTCACGGCTCCAGTGGGAGCTGGAGGACTGCTCAGCTCTCAGGACTGACAGGGTTGACAGAATCTTAAATGAAATGGCAAAGATCCTTTCATTTTTTTTTCGTGAGTAACTTAGTCAAGCCACGTTTCCACCAGAAATGACATTTTTCTCTATAGTCATTTCCAGAGAAACGATCTTCCGCTAACCTCCGACAATTGCTTTAGAACTGTGGGTCCTCTTTGAGACAACTACGACTTCCTGTACGCGCATGGCAAAAGCTGGAGGGCCACACCGACCTCCTCTGCCAGGCCTGTCCCGCTGGCACCGAGTCACACAGCAAGTCAACAGCTCTGATTTAAACCAGCCATAATTTCCCGAGGTCACTCCAGGAGAATGCAGAAAACTGGGGTGCAAGACCAAGGCTGTGGCGCCTAGAAGGGCCTGGATGAGAGCAGCTGGGCTGACAAGCGGCTGTGGAGTGCAAGACCAAGGCTGTGGCGCCTAGAAGGGCCCGGATGAGAGCAGCCGGGCTGACAAGCGGCTGTGGAGTGCAAGACCAAGGCTGTGGCGCCTAGAAGGGCCCAGATGAGAGCAGCCGGGCTGACAAGCGGCTGTGGAGTGCAAGACCAAGGCTGTGGCACCTAGAAGGGCCCGGATGAGAGCAGCTGGGCTGACAAAAGCTGTGCTGAGGCCTCCTCTGGGCTGCTGGTGGGTTCCCAGTCCATCAGTAGCAGGGGCCCAGAGTGCCCCTCTGATCACAGAAGCGTACCACCAGCATGACCCCTAACAGTGATCTCAGTGACCTGCCAGGGTGGCCTCCAGCCGTGATCGCAGTGACCACCAGGGTGACCTCTAGCTGTGACCCACCACATGACTTCCAGCCGTGATCTCAATGCCTGCCAGGGTGACTTCCAGCCGTGACCGCGGTGCCCGCCAGTGCTGGAGCTGATTCCAGAGCTGCGGAGCATGACCGTGCTCGGCACTAATTTGAACAGGTTGGCGTTTGGCAGCTCGGGGAAGTGTGTTTGGAATCGGAGCTGCACCAGCTAACACTTCATGCACAGTTCACCCTGGCCTGCGTCTCGGCAGCCTATCCACACTTTGCCCACACCCTGGAAAAAGATGTATTCATCAGATTTGGTTGAATGAAGAAATGAATACATTGAGGAACACTTGATTCAAATATTTGTTTAAATCACTGCATTTCTGTAAATCATCAGCAAATAGGAATGAAAATATCAAAAGTACCGTTTATGAATATGTGCTAGAAAACACGCCCAGGACCTCTATGCTGAAAACTACCAAGTGCTACTGACAGAAATTTAAAAGTGTTTAAATAAACAGAAGAATATATCACAGACATCGACCCAAAGACTCAATATTATAAACATGTTTATTTTCCCCAAATTGATCTATAGATTCAATGCAATTCAATGCATAGAAGCTTTTACCAAAAAATGCAAATCTCCAAATGGATTATAAACTGTAGCTGGAAATGCAAAGAACCAACACAGAAGAGAATCCAAAGCAGACTCTCGGGAAGCCAGTGCCACTAGCAGTCAAATTAGCTGTCTGGGCACCGTGCCTCATCCTGTGATCCCAGTACTTTGGGAGGCAGAGGCAGGAGGATGGCGTGAGGAGTTCAACACCAGCCTGGGCAACACAGCGAGACCCCGTCTGTACAAAAAAAATAAATCTAAAAATTAGCCAGGTGTGGTGGTGCATGCCTGTAGTCCCAGCTACTCGGGAGGATGAAGTGGAAGGATTGCTTGAGCCGGGGGTAGAGGCTGCAGTGAGCTGTGATCACCACTGCACTCTAGCCTGGGTGACAGAGTGAGACCCTGTCTCAAAAATAAGTAAACTTCTGCCACGCTACACAGAAGCAACCACCATTCATTTTCTTCTCATGAGTCTAGAGGTCAGCTGGAGTCAGGTGGCCAGGCTGGGCTCAGTGGGGAGCACGTGGCACTCTTCCTGAGACTGGCGGCTAGTCTCGACATAGCCTCCTCCAGGAGGTGACAGAGGTGGAGGAGTAAGCAGGGGACGCAGGGCTGGGCTCTGGCCTGGCCCAGGTCAGGCTGCACTGGCCAGAA
The DNA here is from genome assembly GCF_049354715.1 of Callithrix jacchus. Taxonomy (NCBI): domain Eukaryota; kingdom Metazoa; phylum Chordata; class Mammalia; order Primates; family Cebidae; genus Callithrix; species Callithrix jacchus. The sequence continues at coordinate 125,408,026 of NC_133513.1, read as the reverse complement.
CAAAGCCAAGATCTGCAAAGTCACACGGTACGGGCGCCCTCCCGGGAGGGGCAGAGGACCGGCCAGTGATGCTGTCTGCAACACAGGCTCACACACGCGGCCACGGATTTAGTGTAAAAGTGAAACTGCAGTGCAGTGGGTAAAGCCTGTTTACGTAAATGGTGCTGAGGAGGGAGACCCAGGCATTTGGGATTCCCTCCCCCTCTGTCATCCACTGTGCATGAGAGAGAGAGCAGGCCAGCTGGCGCCTCCTGAATCTCCTTCCTGAAAACAACAGGCTAGGCCTTGGGGAAACTCTCCAGAAAGCACTATTTTTACTTAAAACAAGGTCTAACCAGAAACCTTTTCACATGTGAGTCCTAAAACTGTGAACCTAAGATTCTTCCACGTGTAACATCTAAAGTATAAGCCTATATAAAGGCTGAACCTCCCTTTGTTCGACGAGCTTGGCTGTTAGGCACCTATGCCACATTGCTCCCAGCTGAAATAAATTCCTTCCTCCTGTATTCAGTGTCTGAGAGATCCTTTCCCACGGCCGCTCCTGCTACAGTGCCAGGCCCATCTCATATCCACGTTCATGCCCTACTCACATCCTGTGCCAGAATCAATCCCAGCGTGTTTCCGACATAAAACTGAAGGGCAAAACACCACATCTGCTAGAAGAAAAGCTGGGAACCTGTCTCTGTGACCAGGGTACAAGCAACACTTCTTAACAGGAAAGGCCCACAAAGCCCTGCTCCCTCTTTCCCAGGCTTTTCTCAGCCAGACGACAGGAGTCCCTATTAGCAAACATTGTTCCTCCAGGAGATGCTAGTGGCTGCGGGGCAGTCTGCAGAGTGAACACAACCTGACTCCTTCTGCACTTTCCTCAGGCCGGGACAGTCCGGTAGCTTTGCTCCGTATCATCAGCAGAGAGAACCCACAGCGCCCTCGTGTATCAGAATCGCTGCTACAGGAGCCTCGCAACATCTCAGGGCCCGGAACCGGCGGCCGCGTCCCCTGCAGAGGGGCTTCCGGGGGCTTCTGGGGACAGAACTTCTCCAATGAGCATCCAGTCAGCAACCCCAGGGACCTGCGTCTGTAAAAGCAACTGGGTGCATTCGGCTTTGTCTTACTGACTTGTGTGTCCTTAAACAATGTTGCTAATGCTTTTGGCCATTCACAGGTCACCTGCCTCAGGGCTTTATGACAGAATCCTGGGGGGTACAAGTCACATTCCCTAAAGCAGGTCAAGAGTGATCGGTGAGCCCTGAACCATCGTGACAACTGCCCTCAGACCAGGTATGTGCAGTGTCCTGGTCACCAGGTAGGTGCATTTCCTGTACGTTTCAGTAAGTCGTGCTTTAGAAAGTGGGAAGGTCACGGTCTTTCAAACCCTAACTGTTCATGCTCCCGGATGAGAACCGTTTTTTTCTGAAGAGTAGGAAAGAATGGGACAGCCAAACGGGGCAGAAGGGAAAGACAGAGGGAGCAGGAGAGGGGATTTGCAGCCAGGCAGCAGGAGGCTGACCAAGCCCAGGGCTCAGACGCGTCCCACCATGTGAGCCGATGTCCCAGGGGAGGTGCAGCGCTGCCCTTTCCAGCGAGAAGTACGGCTGTGGACAAGGAGAATCAGATCCCAGACTCTTTGGGTAGGATTTCCCCACTCCTACAGGCACAGAACATTCAGGTTCCCACAGTAATGAGCAGACAGTCCCCAGGGGAAGGCAGGAGACTTCTTTTAAATACAAAACATTCATATAAATCTCTGTGAAGCACAGCCACAAACACGGAGGAATACGGTGGAACAAAATAAGGAGCCCGGAAAAAAGATCCTTTTTTTTTTTTTTCTTTCTCCTGCCTCAGCCTCCCGAGCAGCCAGGACTAAGAGGCAAGAATACGTCCCAGTTCTGTGAGCTCAGTATTGATCTGATAACAAAACTAGACAAAGACACTACAAGCAAAGAAAACCAAAGACCAATGTCCCTGTGAACCTAGATTCGGAACAAACTTGAAAACGATCCTTCTTAAAACCTAACAGCCCGAAAGAACAGAGGCGAGATGGAATGTTCTGGAAGCAGGCGTGAGGCGGGTGAAGGAGAAGAGCATGGCCTCCTCGCTGCCCTCTTGGGGCTTCCCAACTGATGAACTGAGTGCCCAGGGCTGGTCCCAGCCCTGTCTCCCCCTTCCCTGTCCTCCGGGCAGCATCACCCACCACCCAGAGACCCCCACTCCCACACCTAAGGCCCATGCACCCTGCGGGACAGCGGGTACCTATGCTCCCGGCCCACGTGGCCGCCCCCGCCTGGGCATCACTGTGAGGCTCCACAGTGGCCTGGTCCCACGTAGAGTCCTTGATGTCCTCCAGCGCCCAGTGCCCATCATCCTCACCCAGACACCACCTCAGCAAAGGGTAGCCCAGCCACCGGGCCTCAGGCCCAAGCCCAGAGCATCCCTGCATCATCCACCTGCATGTTCCACCCAATGTCTGCCCACACATGCTGGGGCCTTGGCCCCGTGTCCTGGAGCCGTCCACACACCGTCCACCCGATGCCTGCCCACACATGCTGGCGCCTCTGCCCCATCCCCCTCCACGGCTGCCTCTGAGCAGCTGCCTCTCATGGTTCTCTGCTCCCCTCAGCCCCTCTCACAGCAGCAAGAGCGTATATTTAAAGCACTGAAATATTTTAAATACATAAAGACATTTATAATATGAAAATAGAGTCACGTCATGTCCAGCTTTAAGGCTCCAGGAAGCTGCTGGCCAGGTCTGGAGCGTGGCCCAAGCTCCCTGCCCCACCATGGTGGGACACTCAGTAGCCAGGGAAGGCCAGATTTGCTTGTTGTTCCCACAGTGATCAGCAACCCCCTTTCTCCCTCCAGTGTCCCCATGCAGACCATAGGTTACTAGGCTCCCTCACGTGCCCACCCCCCCGCCACAGCCCCTGAGGTCTGTGGCCACCTTTGCTGACCTCTCCTGCATCCTCCCCATGAGGCTATACTTGCCTGGCCGTCCTGGCACTCCAGGTCACACCTGTCCCCATTCACCTGGGCTCTAGCCCCACCTGGAGCCATCCCCACCCTGGGGCCTCCCTGTGCTCATGGGGGTCTCTGCTCCAGGGCCCCTTCCTCAGCAGTGACCCCAGCACCACCCACCACGTCTGCTGGCTCCGCCACCCCTTGCCTCGGCCTCTGTCCCTGTCCCTGTCCCTGCCGCAGGTAGGCCTCCTACCACAGGCCCATGGGGGCATAGCTGTCCAGGACACATTTCTTGTGGGGGTAAGAGGCCGGGGCTTCCATGGGGTCTCCCACCTCCAGGCAGGTCCTCAGTTAAAGCCAGGATCGCACAGGACTTTCCAGGCACCTCCTAAAGGTGCGACTGCTGTGGGTGTGTTTTCCCTGCTCCCTGCCCTGGTTCCTCATCCACACAGTTCTGAGAGTCAGGGCTCAACCTGCAGGAGGCAGGCAGTGGCCAGACCCCGGAACAGGCAGGAGGGCCCTGCTGTGCCCAGGCTAGAGCTGGAGCCTCTGTGTCCACCGCAAAAACACGGTGACTTACACCCCCGACATGCATGCCTCTTTCCAGCTCTAAAGCAGCCCATGCTGTACCTGCCTCCAGACAAGGCTGAGTTCACGCCCACGCGGCTCCCACAGGAGCCCTCCTTGTGAGCCCCTCCCCTTTGTGGGGGATCTTGTTCACGGGAACGGTCCCAGCTCTCTCCCCCGCCCCCCAGAGGGCTGGCACCTGCAGAAGTGTCCTGCTTTTATTCAAATCATTTTATTCTTGACTTCTCAAATCTCATTCCGCTCAATTCTTCCTCGGCGATCGATGAACCATCGGTCTGAAATCCAAATGCTTTTTCCAGAACTCACAGGGACCTTCTTTGCCCTGAAAATTACAGTCTGTAAAATGTGGTGATACAGTTGCAGAACTCGGACGTGCTGAGAATTCCTGGGATTCTCAGTGGCTGAGAGCCTGGGACCACGACAGAGGAGCAAGCAGCTCCCCTGCTCATTGTCCAATGTAAGTGGATTTAATCACCTTCCCATCACCACAGGGAAACTGCACAGCAGGCTGGGCCCAGCTACGGGTGGCCCCACATCTGGATCTGGCCTTGGGAGTTGCCAAGGCTCAAACCCTGCTGGAGGCACAAGCAGCCGGAAGCACTTGCCCACACCTGAGCTGGTGCAGCTGCCAGATGCCGCCTTGGCCACCAGTGGGCTGTGGGAGCTTCCAGGGCACGGCCGGATTCCAGACCGGCTCAGGGGCTGCCCGTCCCTCTGGGCTGGCAGAGGTTGATGGAGTAGAGTCAGTCTGTCCCAGGAAGGGCTCCTCTGGCCAGCCATTGATTTCTCTCTCGAGGTCCAGAACTGGACCCCCTTCCATGGCTGCTTCTGAGGCATCTCGATCCCTGGAAATCAGACGGGAGGCTCTGCTTCCATAGCTGAAGGCCTAGTTAGACGCCTGTCCTGGGGTTGCAATGATGATATTACTCAGCGTGGACACAGTAAAGGCTGCAGAAGCACCCACACTGGCAATCAGAATGAGTGAATTCCTGTTTTCTCTTCCCTACTTGGCTGTGACTTATGCAAGTGTTTTGCAGATCAAGTATCCCCACGTTTTTGTGGTAGAGGTCAAAACGCCGTGTGAGCTGCGGAGATGGGAGAGCCCAGGGGCCCCTGATGGCTTCCCGTGGTCCTGTTTCTAACCACGCAGAAGCTACAGCCTCAAGCCCTTCCCTGCTCAGGAAGACTCAAAGGTCAACTCAGATGGGATATTCCATCCATGGAATGGAGCAGGGAGAGGAGAACGCCCAGGGAGCTGGAGGAAAAGGGGCAGGAGCTTCAGGGTCCTCAGGATTCTCAGGTACAATGAGCTGAAGTCCTTGTACCATCTGTGAGACCCTTGCTGTTGTTCTCAGGCCTGGAAGACACCAGGGCACAGGGGCATTCAGCCCTCTCGGAGGGCACGGGAACCCGGGCAGGCAGCTGGGCAGAGCTTCTAGTTTACTTCTATTTGAATCCAAATGCAGTTATTTCTTAATTGTAGGTGGTGGCTATCCACCTGTCTGCCATATGCTTTTCTGTATGTACACACACACGTGCACACAATATTTTTTTAACCTCAAATGTTTTTAATTTAAAAAATTGTTTTTTTAGACACTCTTAGTCACCCAGACTGGAATGCAGTGGCACAATCACAGCTCACTGCAGCCTCGACCTCCTGGGCTCAAGGATCCTCCCACCTCAGCCTCAGTAGCTGGCACTACGAGTGAGTACCACCATGCCGTTAATTTGTTTTTGTGTGGAGACCAGGTTTCACCATGTTGCCCAGGCTGGGCTTGAACTCCTGGGCTCAAGTGATTCTCCCACCTCAGCTTGCAAAGTGCTGGAATTGCAAGTACGAACCACTGTGCCCACCTTGAATGCTTTCAATGATGCTTGGCTGGGAAGGTCCAGGTTTGGCTTGGAGGCACCAGTGGAAGACAGGACCAGGAAGGAGAAGAACAGGTGAATGAGGCAGCGAGGGGTGGGCTAAGGTGGTGGGGGAGGGTTGGGCTAAGGAGGTGGGGGGAGGGGTGGGCTAAGGAGACAGGGAGGGGTGGGCTAAGGAGGCAGGGAGGGACAGATTAGGAGCTGGAGGAAGGACAAGTTAATGAGATGGGGGCCATGTCAGAGGATGCCCGGGGGTCTTGGTGGCCCAGGGAGTCTCTTCTGTCTGAGGCTCCATCTTTGTCCCACCCGCCTTTTCCTCTGCAGCCCCTACTTCAGTTAGCGACAGTCCCTGGAAGTTGAGAAGACAAAGAATAATTATTTTCTGCATCCCCTGAAAGCTCCTTTAATGCGGGAAAGTCACTGTTCCCTGGGACTGGCAGGATGAAAGGGCTGGGAGAGGGAGGGAGGTGGGAGAGGAAGGGAGGTGGGAGAGGGAGGGTGGCTCCACGAAGCCAGATGCTGAGTGGCCCTGGGCAGGTTCAATGCCTCCCTGCCCGTCTCAGCAGCTTCTGCTCCAGCAGGACCAAGGTCGGGGCTCTGCTGCACGGCGAGGTGTGAAAACCCCAGCTTAGAAAGACCCCCCAAGCAGAGATGAGAATATTTCTGGGTCCTTGGCTAAGCCCAAATAACGAGGTCTGCAGGAAGGAGCCTAGCCAAGCCATGATCCCGAACCCTGGTGGTCCCAGAGCGGCCAGCATCTTCTGGCCAGCGTGAGCTGGCGGTGAGGATTCTTCCCAGCCCGGCTCCTGGAGAAGCCCTTGGGAGCCAGCTGGACCTTGCCAAAGGGCCCTCTCTGTTCTCCATGGGCCCTGGGGACGTCACCGTCAAACTGCAAACGCAGACGTGCTCTGGCCCAGAGACTCGGCTTGCAAGAACGTCTCCTACAGGAATTCTTTCGCATGTGGTCCAAGACCCGCGCACAGGCTGGCAGTACCAGCCCAGAGCTGAAGCAGCCTGAATGCCGTCGACAGGCCCAGTATGGTGGGACACGTGAACAACACGGACGAGCCCGTGCGAGCTGCGTGACTCCACGTGGCTCCAACTCCGAGAGGCGCCGTGGTCAGTCGGCAAAAGGGACTGGCTGCCCACGCGTCCAGCATGCTGTCAGTTACGCTTGACGAGGTGGGCTCAGGTCGCTTGTTCAAGACACTGCAACGTGAACCCTCCTGCGAGGACGTCAAGGGTGGGGAGCTCTGAGGCAAACAGGCTTCCTCTCTGTTCCTCTCCTCTGGTGCCTTCTGCACATTGTGCCAGGGGGGTGCATCCTCCTCTGGGCACAACTAAACAGCCCTGTAAGGTGCCCAGCAGTCCGGGTTTCCACCCTCAGACGCTGGCCCCGGAGCCCCTGCCGGCACCAGGCAAGCCGAGAGCCCGGCCTCTTGCCCGTCGAGGAGCGTGTGTCCCTCAGAGTGTCGCAGACGGATGTGTTGTGGCAAAACTGCACATTAACTTGCGTGACGCGGCCATAACTGGGTGGACGGAGAACCCGGGACTCACCCTGGGGATGTCCGCAGGGCGGTGTTTGTGTCGAGAAGGTGCAGTGGCTAAGACCTGTAAGTCCAGCATGTTGGGAGGTTGAGGCAGGAAGATCACTTGAGTCCAGGAGTTTGAGACCAGCCTGGGCAACATGGCAAGACTAGTGTCTACAAAAAAGTAAAAAAAAAAGCCAGGCATGGTGGTACACACCTGTGGTCTCAGCTCTCTGGGGGCTGAGGTGGGAGGACCGCTTGAGCCCAGGAGGTCGAGGCTGTAGTGAGCTGAGATCGCTCCACCACACTCCACACTGGGTAACAGAGTGAGACTCTGTCTCAAAAAAAAAAAAATACAATGGTTATATTTTTACTCAGTAAAACAAAGAGCTTCATTCTCACTGGGCTCTGGACAACCCATCTCTTCCCCCATCAGCACAATGGGAGAGGGAGGACAACATCATGTCCTTGGCTTGCCAGGCAGCCTGATGCCATCCTGTAGGAAAACTCCCCATTTTCAGGGGGTTATTCACACCCTGACCCTCTTCTCTTCTGCAGCAAGTCTGGGCCTCTGGGCAATTTATGGACGCCTGGCACAGAGCAAGTGCTGGACGCACATTTTCTGACCACGTCCGCATGCCCTCAGCCTTCTGGTGTCCGAGGAGCCAGACTGTCCCCCAGCTGTACCTGGGAGCCTCGGGAGCACCCCCTCCTCCAGGCCACAGGCAGCCTCGGGAGCACCCCCTCCTCCAGGCCACAGGCAGCGGGCGCTGTGTTCATCTCCATCCTACAGAAGAGGGAACTCACTGCGGGACGGGGGTGGTGGGGACGGGGCCCAGTGGTAAATATTTTAGGTTTTGTGGGTCAACTCGAAGGACAATATGTAAATGAGCAGGTGCAGCTGTAATTCAATCATTTTTATTTTTTTAGAGACAGGGTCTTGCTCTGTCACCCAGACTAGAGTGCAGTGGCACAATCACAGCTCCCTAGAGCCTCAACCTCCCAGACCCAGGCAGTCATCTCGCCTCAGCCTCCTGAGGAGCTGAGACCTCGGGAGCACGTCGCTGCCCTTGGCTAATGTTCCTGTGTTTTTGTAGCACTGAGGTTTCGCTATGCTGCCCAGCCTGGTCTCAAACTCCCGGGCTCAAGTGATCCTCCCGCCTTGCCCCCAGTGTGCTGGGATGACTCATGTTCTAATACAACTTTCCTCATGGGTACCAAAGCCTGAACCTCACATGATCATCACATGTCAGGAAACCTTCATCTTCTTTCGATATGACAAGGAAGTGGAATCACAGGAGGGTGGGTAACTCGGTTAAGCAACTGGCCCCAAATAACCCGCCTCCCCTCCACCACCAGACCACGAAGCCCCCGCGAGAGACGCCTTCGCTGGGCAAGACACAGGAGGAAGAGCATTAGGGCCTGGAGCGGGGACACCATCCACGAGTGACCCAGGCCCTTCCTTCTGCCCCTGCTTCCTGCAGCAGGCACCTGCCCTCATGCCCAGCCCCTTCCTGGTGCTGTCTTCTCTCCAAATGCTCTCTCCTTCACCTCCTCCATCCAGGAGGCCGGCACACTCCCTAATGGCTCCTGGGGACCAGGAGACGCAAAGGAGAGGGCAGAGGTGATGCCAGAGGTGGAAAGAGTGGGTCAGGGGTGGCCCACTCTGGGCTTGGCTTGGACTCTGGTCAGCCCCTCCCCACAACCCCCTCTTGGCTGCCAGCACAGGTCAGCACGGCTCAAGCGTTCCAGAAGCTGTAAGAACCCAGAGTGCTAGGGGTCCAGCCAGGGGCCATCTTGGGCCTCCACCTGCCCTGGTCACGTCCCTGCGTCTCCACCCTTGGTAGCGGGCGCTGTTCTCAAACCCGGAAGTCTAGGCCCTGGGCACGTCCCTGCGTCTCCACCCTTGGTAGCGGGCGCTGTTCTCAAACCCGGAAGTCTAGGCCCTGGGCACGTCCCTGCGTCTCCACCCTTGGTAGCGGGCGCTGTTCTCAAACCCGGAAGTCTAAGCCCTGGGCCCATCTTTTCCCTTTATTCCCATGCGAAAGCCATACCCACTCTGTCTCAGGTCAGTTCCACCACAGACGCTGAAGTGGGAAAGTCAGTGTCCTTTCCAGGGATGGCACCACTGGACACAGACCCCCAAGGCCCTGTGGCCCCAGACAGAAGGGCCGTCCCCACTCAGCAGAGGATAATTTTTGTGAGCTCACCGTGGTTTGCGGCCACCATGGCGCCTCTGCCCACGGGGCCCTCAAGTCTCCCACTGCCTGCCGCCCCCCTCCCCACCCCCACCAAGTAGCCTGTTCCAAGCAGCTTCTAGGACTGGGGGGGTGTTTCCACAGGGCCCTGGTTACACCTGGCTTAGGAAGAGCCTAGCCCTGGGGGAGGCGGGAGGGTAGGGCATTCAGGGGTGGGGGTCTGGGGAGAGCCCACCTTGCTCTTCTCCTGCTGCAGCTCGATCTGGATGTCCGTGAGCTTGGCTCGAAGCTCCTCGTTGGCCGCCTGCAGCGCCGCCAGGGCCTCCGCCTTGTCCCCCTTGGCCCGGCTGCCCATGCCCCTCTTGGACATGGTGAGGCTGGATGGCCAGGGGACGCCCAGGGGCAGGGCTCTCCAGCTGGGCTGGGCTGGGGTGTCCACACCAAGCTCCCAGCAGGTGTCACCAGAGCTGTCGCTGCACTACATGTTCTCATTCACCTGGTGAGGGAAGCACACCCGTGAGCAGCCCCTCCGGAGCCTCGGCCTGGAGCTCAGGGGTTGTGTGCCAGGGTGGGGGCACACAGACCCCCGCACCTGCCCTCGTCCCAGCACTGAGGACGCTACCTGGCCTAGGCATGCCGGGGAACCAGCCCCAGACCTCAGAGCCCATCTGCCCTCCATACGGTGCCCCTAAACAGGGAGCCCACATCTAAAAGCACATCTCTATGCCCAGCGCCTGATAAACACTCAGCATGTGGGAATTCTTTTCCCCTTGGGAATCAGAGACTGAGAGTGGGCACCCAGCTTCAAACCCAGAATTCCATATGTGGCTGAGAGGCCACACTATGGCAACACCGCATATAAACCACGAGCTGTCAGATGGTGGAGGGGACCCCATGACCTGGCCTCCTCCACAGAGACCCCCAAGCCACGCTCAGGAAATGCACAGAAGTACTGAGAGCAGGGCCTGGAACAGAAGCACAAGCACTCAGCTCACAGCAGCGCAATCCAGGCAGCCGCACAGGGGAAGCAACCGCGCCCATTGACGGATGAGTGGCTACGCAAAACGTGGAATATCCACGGAACAGAATACGATGCAGCGTAACAAGGAGGGAGATTGGGACACAGGCTCCGGCAGGAGAACCTGAAGACATCAGGCTGGGTGAAATGAGCCGGTCACAGAAGGACAAATCCCATATGATTTCTTGAATATACTCAGGGTCTACAGGAGGCAAACCCAGGAACAAGGCAGAATGGTGGTTGCCGGGGCTGGCAGGAGAGGGGATGGGAGTTACTGTTTCCTGGAGATGGATTTCCTTTTTCTTTGCTTTTGGAGATGGCTCTGTGTCCCACCAAGGGGAGTGGCTGTAAGTACACATGAAGTTTCACTCCCTCACCCACTGCTTGCCTCCCGCTGTGCAGCCCAGCTTCTAACGGGCCATGGACAGACACTGGTCCATGCCAGGCACTGGGGACCCTGGTGTAGGCAATCAGTGCTCTCCACTGGTCACAGCAAGTCCTCCAGGTTCAACCCCATGGAAGATGCTCACTGCCTCAGAAGAGGTGATTGGACGAAGCTGGTGAGATCCTCACAATTTCCTACCACGCTGCCAGGCGCCTCCCCCAGCTGTTCCTCTCCCTCAGATGCTCTCACCAGCTACTTTCCTCCAGGTGTTCCTCCCCTCCAGCTGCTCTTCTCCTCTCAGGTGCTCCTCTCTCCCTTTGATGTTCCTTCAGGCTGCTGTTCCTCTCCCCCAGATACTCCTCTTGCCTGCCAATGCTCCTAACAGGTCCATTGGGTCCCTCTGTGGCCCTCCTGCTCCGGGGGCCTCCTTCCATCCTCACCGTGACCAGCTTTCCCTGACAGAGGGAAAAAGCACCTTCTCCTCCTATCCTTGTTTACCTTCTGCTCTTGTCACCTGTTACAGGGCAGTGAAGGCAGCCAGGATGGAAGGGACCAGCAGGCGGATCACACAGGGGAGCTTTCCCCACAAACGTAGCCCCCACCCCCAACTCCTGCATCTCCTCTCAGGGTGAACACAGGCTCCCCGTACTTCTGAGTCTCTCTCCAGTCTGTTTATCTGCTTACAGGACCATGGGAGGGAGACTTGGACGTGGACCCCTGCAGTTTGATGAAGGCCAAACTTGGTGGGTATGGGGTTCAGAGACCAGTGGAGGCGGCAGGACGGGCAGGGGCAGGGGCAGGGCCACGGGGCATGGGGCAGCCAGGTGAGCCCAGCCTCCAGGGGTGAGTGAAGATGGCCTCACAGAAGGGGGCCAGATACCAGAGAACTGTAAGGAGACTGCGGGGCTGAAAGGAGAACTGGGAAAAGGCTGGGTACTCTTACCCTGCAGGTCTGCTGGCCTCCACCTGGATGGCGAGGGGGGCCCAGCGGGGCTGATGTCAGCTCTGCACATGTGAGGTAGTTGGCGGGGGTGGGGCTGGAGGGACCAGGCTCTGGTAGACGGCAGAGGTGGGAGCCGTTGTGGGTGCAGGGAGAGGAAGGTGCCCTCGAGATGCCACTTCAGACAGGGCTGGACCCACTGACCGGGCTGAGGCTGTGCCCAGGTCGCCCTGAGGACACTGTCAGAGGCATCTTCATTTAGAAAGGGGAAGGTGCTCACAGGGCCGAGCGGGTTCTGCCTCTCCCCACTTTCCAGCTCTGTCCCGAGGACAAAACCCCAGGAGCTTGGGAAAGGCCCAAAAAGAGTTCACAGGAGAAGAGAGGCCTGAGGAGGAGGAGGAGGAAGGGGGCTTGGCTGGCTTTGCTGGTGGAGACTCAGAGGATGTCGAGCGGGCAGGCCCTTCAGGGGCACGGACTCCTGGAAACGGGAGAGGAGATTCCACAGGTGCTTTGCTCTCTCTTAGGTAAGAAGCTGCTCTAAGAGGCGACACCAGCTGACGCTGAAATGACGTTAGTGACTCCTGGCCCCAACCCCACAAGGGACAGGTGGGCTCCTGCAGACCCAGACTGAGGGCCCACCTCCTGCTTTCCTCCCTGGGGAGCGGTGAAGGGGACTCTCCGGGGAGAGGAAGAACCCACTGGAGAAGGGCGGGGTCCCATCCCGTGCACCGGGGTTCGGGTCTGTGTTCTCTTCCACCACAGGTGAGTGCTCCAGTCGATGTCCCACCTCCCGCAGGGGTCTTCTTTCTGGCTTCCAAGAGCACGTTCCCACCTCCATTCCAGTCCTCAGGGACAGCCCGGAGAGACGAGGGCTCCGGCTTCCTTCAGCGGCACCTCCCTTCCAGGTCGGAGCCCCGCACTGCCACTGCCCCCTCCTGGCTGCCGCACGGTGCTCTGTGCCGAGCTCACTGCCGGCGGGAGAAACTCCTCCCATCTGCTGTCTCCAGCAGGACCAATCGAGAAAAGGCAAAGGAAAATGTGGCTGGCGAGACAGCTGTCGTTCGCATGGCTTTGCTATTTTAAGTAGATGGAGCAGTTTTTGAAAAAGAATCCATTTTAAAGGGTCCTGCTTGCTAATATGAAATGGTCAACATCTAGACCCATCCCAGGAGTAATTTCTAATTAGCCCACTGTCCGTAGCATTTAGTGGTTAATTTTGTTTTAGAGAGACTTCAGCATGGGGAGGGAGGTCCTCACTGTCACCAATGGGCAGAGTCTGGTCACAGGTACATCTGCCCTGGGGAGCCTGGATCAGCCCTGGGGCAGGAGCAAGCTCAGAGCAGACACCCCTGACAGCACTGCGCCAGCCCCCCACCACGATGGGGTCACAGGAGGGCTGGGCCAGAGCTGTCCCTTCACCGGGAATCACAGCAACACAGTGTGAACCTCACATGCAAATGAGCCCTCCAGACACCATGGACTCTGCTCAAACCCACCCTCACCAGGCACTGTGGATTCTGCTCAAACTCACCCTCACCAGGCACCGTGGACTCTGCTCAAACCCACCCTCACCAGGCACCATGGATTCTGCTCAAACCCACCATCACACATACCGTGGACTCTGCTCAAACCCACCATCACATATACCGTGGACTCTGCTCAAACCCACCATCACAGATACCATGGACTCTGCTCAAACCCACCCTCGCCAGGCACCGTGGACTCTGTTCAAACCCACCATCACCAGGGCAGGCATGGAAACTGCCGACCGACAGCACGGCTGTGCAGCCAGGGGCCTGGGGTGCCGAGGGATGCGCCGTCTGTGACACTGCACATGAGCCACAGGTACAGGGCAAGCGGCACCCAGGGGACCAGCCTGATGAGGACCCATGAACGCACCCATGAGTTTGCACCGCTGACACAATCAGAACGTACATTAAAGCACTGGGCGTCTTTCGTATGTGCTAAGTTGCATTTGACCAGGAATAGTCAGAGTCCCTCCTGAGCCTGTCAGTTGGGGAAAACCCAGGGCATGTGTGAAAGAGGCGGAGTTTGCAGCCAGGCTCCCCCCAAACCCCATAGAGTGCTTTCCCTGCTGGACAGCGTTCTGCAGCCGGTCTCAGGCCGGGACTGCACCTTCCTACTCTCCCTGGGGAAGCCATTACACTCCCAGCACAGATTGCCTCTTTTATTTCGGGGTCTCCGAGGAGGTATAAAAACAATTTCCTTCCCAGTCATTGTCTGGAGGCTGCAGACATGCTCCAGGTTGGCCTCTGGTCACTGTTTTATGGCAGGAGGTTTCCCTGTGGGGGCAAAGCTTTACAACCAACGATGTGGTTCCACCTCTGGTGAATCTCTGCAGTGAATCTCCGCAGTGAGCCTCTGCGTCGCTGGTGAGGAGGCTGCCCCGGGATGGCTGTTTCCACCGCTGGTGAATCTTTCCATCGCTGGCGAGGTGGCTGCCCCGGGATGGATGTTTCCATCACCAGTGAATCTCTGCAGTGAGCCTCTGCGTCGCTGCCAAGGAGGCAGCCCCAGGATGGATGTTTCCACCGCCAGTGAATCTCCCCATTGCTTGCGAGGCGGCTGCCCTGGTTAGGGCTTTGCTCCACTCTGTCCCCGTTGGGCTGTTTACTAAGCATTGAGCCTCTGGATTTGGTCTTCAACACCCAAATGACCACCATGCGACACAGAGGACACCAAGAAATCAGACCTATCCGTACCGGAGCGGCCTTCAGGGCCACCCCCCTGTGATTTGGGGGCATCCTGGGGCATGATGGTTCGTGTCTGCAGCTCCTGTGACCTCATGGGGCTGTGAGCATTTGGCTTGGATTCTTTCTGCACTAACTAGTTTATCTACAGAGAAGAAAGGATGGATCTGACGATTCGTTTCTATGGAAATCCAATGTCTGGGGTGGGGAGAGGGGATGAAGGAGGGTCAGAGACCCTGTAAGAACCCACAGGAGGGGGACACATGGACCCACCAGGCCCACCCCGCAGGTCACCTCTGACAGATGCCTAAGCTTCGTGGGAGAAGAAAGGGTGAAGACAGGCCCCGGGGCCTCCCCTGTTCACTGGGCCTCTCTCCGTGAGCCTGGCAGGCTGAGCTTCTGGCAGAGGGCTGCGGGGAAGGCAGGGGCCACAGAGTCTCCTCCCCTAGGGCAGATGGGTGTGAGCTTCCAGGTGACCCTGAAGAGAAGCCCCTCACCCATTAAAAACAAATAGCGCTCAGAGGGGGTTGCTAGCTGGCCCTTCGTGCCTGGGTGTCAATGTCATTGATTGGAGAACTGGGTCCACACCTGGAAATCCGGGAAAGAGGAGCTGAACTCAGGTGGGGCAGGAGTTTCCGGGGCAGAAGATCCAGGGCCTGGGGCATAGCACATGGGCTCTGGGGGCTGGAGGGGCAGTAGGGGCTGGGGGAGGGAGGCTCACGGTGTGGATGTCACCCAAGACCAACCAACCACCCCAGGTAAAAGGCCCAAAAGAGGCCAGAGGGAGGCCCAGCACCATGGTCCTCTGGAACCCCGGAGGCTCAGCCCCTGACTGTCCCTCCCACCCTGTGCCCAGAGGCTCAGCCCCTGGCTGTCCCTCCCACCCTGCGCCCGGAGGCTCAGCCCCTGGCTGTCCCTCCCACCCTGCGCCCGGAGGCTCAGCCCCTGGCTGTCCCTCCCACCCTGCGCCCGGAGGCTCAGCCCCTGGCTGTCCCTCCCACCCTGTGCCCGGAGGCTCAGCCCCTGACTGTCCCTCCCTCCCTGCGCCTGGCCTGCCAGCTCTCACTCGACCACCGCTGTGGAAAATCGAAGATGTGGTGAGACTAGTCACCCACAGACATCGGCCCTGAGACAGAGAATGTCGATGAGTCCAATTTACAGTTAAAGAATTAGAGGCAGGAACCCTGTCTTGGGTCATGTATCAGGTGACCCAGCTCTGCCTGACCCAAAGCCACCAGCCCATGTCCCTCACCCAGCACATGGTCAAGCTGCTGGCCGGGCTCTGGGTAGGGTACCCCTCATGCGTCACCCAGGTTAGGCCGGGCTCTGGGTCGGGTACCCCTCATGCGTCACCCAGGTTAGGCTGGGCTCTGGGTAGGGTACCCCTCATGCGTCACCCAGGTTAGGCTGGGCTCTGGGTAGGGTACCCCTCATGCGTCACCCAGGTTAGGTTTATCAGCATGCTCGAGGCACGGCATGGGGCCCCTTTCAGAGGCAGAGCAGACCCAGCACGTGCGAAGAACACGGTAAGTGCTGACCCAGGGTCAGTCCGGGGTCCAGCCAGATGTGCCAGGCCCCAAGGCCCAGGAGAGCCCCACACTCTGCTGCCCACAGTTACCATTGGTCCTGGAAAACAGCCTCAAACACAGACACAGCTCACGGGTCTTCCCCACAGACTAAGGACACCTGTGTCACCAGAGAAAGCCAGCAGCTCAGAGAAGGGCTGTCGGGCGAAGGTGGGGCCAGAGCCCATGCGGGATGTGGCCCCCGGAGGCAGAGACCGGGGGAACATGTGCAGCCACACAGGTGGACGCGCAGGAGACAGCGGGGCCAGGAGCAGCACCAGGTCCTGCGGAACGGGCCCAGAGCTGGAGCCACTGCCGGGCGTCCGGCCGAGGGCGATGGAAGGCGCTAGCCACTCTGAGCTTGTCTCTGTCCCGATGCTGGAGTCGGGGGAGGTGCCTGCAGCTCTGAGTAAAGCAGGGGCCCTCTCTCCCCTGGGCCACTCTTGGTGATCCTCGACAGCCCCACGGGTGGTGGGGTGGCCTCTGCGAGGAGAGAGCTGATCACAGAAGGACCAGACAGGCGGCAGCACGTGGGCCAGGCCTTCAGGACGGAGCCTTCCTCACCAGCCCTCCCTCGGTGGCCCGGCTTCAGTCTGCCTGGGCCAGATCCCCCACCCTGACTCAGGGAAAGACAAAACAGCCCCACCCGCTGGAGGTGCCTGGGCAGGCCTGGGGCACGGCCAGCTGAGGGATTTTCTTCCCGACCCTAAGACAGGCCCCACGTCTCACGTGGCCACACCCTGTCTCACAGGACGGCCCACCTTCCTCCTGCCTTCCTGTGGCACGGACCCCTCGGTTTGGGAACGGCGTCTCCGCGCATTCCCGGGAAGCAGCGCATCAGCGCACCACTGACCTGAGAAGCCTTCCTCGCCAAGAACGGCAGAATTCCACTTGGAGGCTGAAATCACGGAGGGCGGGGGGGGGGGGAGGCGGCGCGTGCGGTGGGGGGCACGTGCTCTGCCCAGGTGCTCTGCTGTAATCACAGCCATCAGCAAGATGAGCTGCTCTAAATCAAAGGGGGAAGGCTCGCCTGGGTGCGCTGACCACACACTTAGAAACAGTGATTTGCAGTAAGTGTGGAGACAGACAGACTCGGTAAGGACTCGGGTTAGAACCTTTGCTTCCAATGGTACATTTTCCAATGAAGTTGATTGATGCTGATCTTGTAGAAACCCCTAATCGTTTGCAGAAAACAGATTTAAAGTCTTCAGTAGTGGAATTTGGTGGGGAGGGAGGGAACAAAAAGATGCTTCAGATAAATAAAAGTGTCACCGAATCCGTCTGGCCTGCTACGGAGCCACGCCTGCCGGGGGAGTTATGATTTAAGGGGGACGGGGAATTCCTGCTCCCTCTCCCCAGCTCACGGTGCCCTGCTTCAAGGCAGACAGCCCTTTAGAGGTTGATTTTTAATTTTTCTTTTTGAGACAAAGTCTCACTGTGTCACCCAGCCTGGAGCGCAGTGGCGTGATCTCAGCTCACTGCAACCTCTGCCTCCCGGATTCAAGCGAGTCTCCTGTTGAGGCTCCTGAGTAGCTGGGATTACAGGCGCCTGCCGCCACGCCTGGCTGATTTTTGCATTTTTAGTATGGACGGGGTTTCAACATGTTGGC
The DNA here is from genome assembly GCF_049354715.1 of Callithrix jacchus. Lineage (NCBI taxonomy): Eukaryota > Metazoa > Chordata > Mammalia > Primates > Cebidae > Callithrix > Callithrix jacchus. Next base: position 125,390,655 of record NC_133513.1, on the reverse strand, counting down.
CAGGCTGATCTCAGGTGATCTGCCCGCCTCGGCCTCCCGAAGTGCTGGGACTATAGGCATGAGCCACCTTACCTGGCCAGGAGGTATTTTTTAAATGGCTCCCAAACCCAGCTGATGTAAGAATGCCCTGAGGAGGTTACCGAGTATGACCTGTCTCTCCAGCACTCTACCCGGCTCCTGATCATGACACCGGTGTAGCAAATCCAGCTCTGAGGGGAGTACTGCGGTAAAGGGCCCCCCTTCCTCACTGCAGACGCCCCTGGTGTGGCCGGAGGTCACGGGGAAGACCAGGCCCAGGACAGGAGAAGCGTGGTAGGAGGAGCCAGGAGAAAAGCAACCCCGCTAGGCCAGCCTCGCAGGGACACCTAGGAGGGCCCTTACAGGACGCCCACATTCTGGTCTGCACTGGCCACAACCATGATGCTGAAGATGCTTCCAGATGGAGAAGAGGCCGTTTCATCTCACAGCAGCCCACGGTCCTCAGAAAGCACCATGTGTGTCTTTCTGAAAAGCAACTTGGGATCATCCACAAAATCTCTGCATCGACTTCAATGGAGGGTTTACATCTTTGTCTACAAATGTCAAGACAGCAGCAGTTAGTCACCATAGAATCAACCCAGCACATTTCACTTTTTATTGACAGGTGATCTGGGCCGGGCACAGTGGCTCAGGCCTGTAACTCCAGCATGTTACGAGGCCAGCGCAGGAGGGTCGCTTGAACCCAGGAGTCTGAGAGCAGCCTGGCCAACAGAGGGAGACCCCACCTCTGCAATGAAAACACTAGGCAGGTGGGTGCCTGTGGTCCCAGCTCCTTGGGAGGCTGAGGCGGGAAGACGGCTTGAGCCTGGGACACCAAGGCTGCAGTGAGCTGTGACCGTGCCACTGCCCTCCCACCTGGGCAACACAGGAAGACTTTGTCTCCAGGGGAGGGAGGGAGGGGGGTAAGGAGGGAGGGGAGGAAGGAAGGAAGGGAGGGAGGGAGGGAGGGGAGGAAGGAAGGGAGGGAGGGAGGGAGGGAGGGAGGGAGGGGGGAAGGAAGGGAGGGAGGGAGGGAGGGGGGAAGGAAGGGAGGGAGGGGGGAGGGAGGGGGGAGGGGGGAGGAGGGAGGGAGGGAGGGAGGGGAGGAAGGAAGGGAGGGAGGGAGGAAGGAAGGAAGGAAGGAAGGAAGGAAGGGCAATCTCTGTGATTGGAAGCTCAGGTTCTAAATCACCTACACGTGCATTAAAATTCTGAATTTTCATTGAAGTGCCAAGACTATTTCTTAAAAAAAAAAAAAAAAAATCTAGTTTGAGATGATGGTTGATCACACGCAGTTGTAAGACAGAATGCAGAGACGTCCCATGTCCCCTCCACACTGCCCCCAACAAGAGCATCTGGGAACACAGTGGGACAGGATCGCAGCCAGGACGTGGACTGCAAAGCAGCTGAGGTTGGGGACAGTCCTCTCCCCACAGGTTCCCTTTCACTGTCAGATTCACCTTCCTCCTACCCCTCCCCCTGCATAAGCCAGGGAGGCCACCATCTTCTCACTTACAAAATTTTGTGATCTCAAGAATGTTACAGAAAAAAAGTCATACAGTAGGTGAAGGAGACCTCCCAGGATCAGTGTGATGCTTGTGGAGCAACACAGGTTACCAGGCACACCCACGGTTCACCCATCTCACTGCCGAGTGACGCCCATGGTTCACCCATCTCACTGCCGAGTGACACCCACACTTCACCCTTCTCACTGCCGAGTGACACCCACGGTTCACCCATCTCACTGCCGAGTGACACCCACACTTCACCCTTCTCACCGCCGAGTGACACCCACGGTTCACCCATCTCACCACCGAGTGACGCCCACGGTTCACCCATCTCACTGCCGAGTGACACCCACACTTCACCCTTCTCACCGCCGAGTGACACCCACGGTTCACCCATCTCACCGCCGAGTGACGCCCACGGTTCACCCATCTCACCGCCGAGTGACGCCCACGGTTCACCCATCTCACCGCCGAGTGACGCCCACGGTTCACCCATCTCACCGCCGAGTGACACCCACACTTCACCCATCTCACCGCCGAGTGACGCCCACATTTCACCCTTCTCATGGCCAAGTGACGCCCACACTTCACCTTTCTCACTGCCGAGTGACACCCATACTTCACCCTTCTCACCGCCCAGTGACACCCACACTTCACCCTTCTCACCGCCCAGTGACACCCACACTTCACCCTTCTCATGGCCGAGTGACGCCCACACTTCACCTTTCTCACTGCCGAGTGACACCCATACTTCACCCTTCTCACCGCCCAGTGACACCCACACTTCACCCTTCTCATGGCCGAGTGACGCCCACACTTCACCCTTCTCACCGCCCAGTGACGCCCACACTTCACCCTTCTCACCGCCCAGTGACACCCACACTTCACCCATCTCACCGCCGAGTGACGCCCACACTTCAGCCTTCTCACCGCCGAGTGACGCCCACACTTCACCCTTCTCACTGCCGAGTGACGCCCACACTTGACCCTTCTCACTGCTGAGTGTGACTCACATGTGGCTGCATCACAGTTTCTTCCTCCACTCATCCACTGGAGGAACCTGGCACTGAGCCATTTCTGGGTGTTTCTTTGGCTGGGTAGTTTCCAGAGGTGCCTTGGCTCCCATCAGCTGTGCATCAGCGACCCGGCTCCGTCACCCTCGCCTGCATCTGGAGATGTGCCATTTCTAATGTTACCGCTCTCCTAGGTGAGCTCGCAGCCCCCATGGCTTCTGTTTGTGTTTCTCCGGCCCCTCACTGGGGGTCCCTCGTGCACCTGGCCATCTGCACATGCACATCAGGACATGCCTGCTGTGAGGCTGCTGCCGTCCTGGCTCTTGGGGATGGCTTATCTGTGCCCTGCTGGCCCCGGGTAGCTGGCTTCTCCACCTCTGTGTCTGGAACATCCCAGGCAAAAAGAAAACCCAGGGACGTCACCAGGCGTCATCCTGGGGTCCGAGGCCCCTGGCCAGCTGCTTTCTCCAGCCCACCTTTCGCAGTCTTCTTACATTGGTTTCTTATTTCATGTCCAGGGTCTTGATTGTATTAATGGAGGAGCTGGTAAAACTGTGTCCCCACCACCTTCCCAGAGGCAGAAAGCCAGCCACATCTTTTTAAAAACATATCACAGCCAGGTTCAAAGCCACAACTCTTCATCAAGGACAAAAACCTTGCATCTGTATTTCCCATTATCATTTCAGTTATATAACAAGTGTGAGTGAAAATCTGCCAGTGCACTGCTTGGGCTGAAGCCACACGCTACCCTAGCCAAGTACAGCAAGCACCACCCAGTGTTGGGGGAATAGCCACCAGCTCCGGGGCTCGGAGGCGTGGCCACCTTCAAGCGAGACACGCACGGTATGTATGGGCCACGTTCCGTGTGGCTGTAAGTCTGCCTGGGTTGTTACTGGGAGGAAGGCTTAGGTCACATTCATACCTGGAAGTCCCTTTTGAGATATAAGAATTAGCAGCAACGATCACTCTATAAAATAAACCCCTGAGCGTGTGAGTGTTTTGAAAATATCAGACCAAAAAACAAAAACGGTCTACAGACAGCTTAGCTCCTGCCTGGACAGACTGTCCACTGACCCCGGCACTTCTGGAACAGGAAGGAATATGAGGATCACCTGGCCAGATCCCCAGCTCTTTGGGTAAGGGAACCAGGATCCAGACGAGGACCCCCAAGACCACAGCACTGATTCCCAAGAGCTCTGGAGCCCAGCTGCTCTCCCCACGGCAGCGTAACACATAGGCTGGTGGGTTCCCCCGTGGATGGAAGCTTGAGCTGTAATACTCAGGGCACTGGGCAGGGCACCAAGACAGGCACTGTCTCTGTGGTGAGCCACTCCAGCCCTCATCTTGAAGGCAAGCCTCGCAGAGAACGCTCTTCCCAAACAACTGAGCAGTGTCCCACAACACAGCTCAAAAACATCTCTCAAGAGGAGAGAACACCCAGGAGGAGGATCGTGGTGCGTGTGGAGTCTCGCATCACGAACTTCTCCATCCAGAACGACTGCAGGAATAAATCAGGAAAGCCGTGAGGACCCACAGACCCGCTGAAGGAAGCGGATGGCTCCTGCAGGACCTGGGAGACACCCCAAACACTGTGAGTGCCCAAGCTGTGGAAGTGGGAAAGGGGGACCGAACACACGCCCCAACTGGGGAACCTGAAGGTCTAGATCACGGGAGAAGATTCTGACCTTACCTGGAGCTGAGTCAACTCAGAGAGCTGAGTGAAATACAGGGACAGAGGAAGCCACGGGAAAAGCCCTGTGGGCTCTCTGGGTCCCCTAGGGAGCCATTTCTGCCTTACCTCACAGGGGTCCTTGGGGACGGCAGCCAGAGCCACTGGAGAAAGGGCACAGGGAGAAGGAAACCTCTGCCTGAACTCTGTAACAATTCCAACCTAAGGAAAAACTTCCTGCCGGAACTCAGGGAGGGTGTGAATCCAGTATACAGACTCCACAGCGGGAGGAAGGACGGAAGCCCTACTTTCGCAGCTGAGAGGCAGGTAGCCTGGGGCAAGTTCTCTGCCCTGCTCGTCCACTGCCTGGAAACAGACTCAGGGCTGCTGGGGGGTGGGCATGGTGGGAGTGAGACCAGCCCTTTGGGTTGTGTGGGAGCTGGGTGAGGCCTGTGCTGCCAGCTTTCCCCCATTTCCTTGACAACCTGCATGACTCAGTAGAGGCAGCCGTAATCCTCCTAGATACACGACTCCGTTAACCTGGAATGTCACCCCCATGCCCCACAGCAGCCACAGCAAGACCCACCCAAGAGAGTCTGAGCTCAGACACCGGCCCCGCCCCCACCTGATGGGCCTTCCCTATCCACCCTGGTAGCTGAACACAAAGGGCATATACTCTTGGGAGTTTAAGGCCCCACTCACCACAGGTTCCTCTCCATGCTAATAGATGATGCTGTTTGGAAAGCACCACCTCCCAGCAGGAGGCCAAGTAGTAAAATAAAAGAGCACTGGCCCACCAAAGCCAAGTCCACTGCACCCCTGCCACCTCCACTGGAACAGGTGCTGGTATCCACAGCTGAGAGACCCACAGATGGCTCCCGTCACAGGGCTTCATGCAGACAACCCCCATACCAGCCTGGAGCCTCGTAGACGTGCTGGGTGGCTAGACCCAGAAGAGAGATAACAATCACTACAGCTCAGCTCTTGGGAAGCCGCATCCATAGGAAAAGGGTGAGGGCACTACATCAGGGGGACACCCCATGGGACAAAAAAGTCTGAACAACAGCCTTCAGCCCTAAACCTTCCATCTGACAGAACCTACCGAAATGAGAGGGAACCAAATCACCAACTCTGGTAATATGACAAAACCAGGTTCTTTAACAACCCAAAAGAATCACACTAGTTCACCAATGATGGATCCAAACCAAGCAGAAATCCCTGATTTACCTAAAAAAAAAAACACCTCAGAAGGTCAATCAAGGGGGCACCAGAGAAAGGCAAAGTCCAATTTAAGGAAATAGAAAAAATGATACAAGTCAGGAGTTGGAGATCAGCCTGGGCAATATGGTGAACCTTATGTGAACCCCATGGTGAACCCACTAAAAATACAAACTTAACTAGGCATGGTGGTGGGTGCCTATAGTTCCAACTACTTGGGAGGCCCAGGCAAGAGAATTGCTTGAACCTGGGAGGCAGAGGCTGCAGTGAGCTGAGGTCACACCACTGCACTCCAGCCTGGGTGACAGAGTGAGACTCCATCTAAGAAAAAGAATGATACAAGAAATGAGAGAAGAAATCTTCAGTGAACTAGATAGCATAACTTCAGGACACAATGGACATACTTACAGAAATGCAAAATGCTCTGGAAAGTCTCAGCAATAAAATCAAGCAGAAGAAAGAACGTCAGAGCTTCAAGACAAGGTTTTTTTCTTTTTTTTGAGACGGAGTTTCGCTCGTTTCCCAGGCTGGAGTGCAATGGCGCGATCTCGGCTCACCGCAACCTCCGCCTCCTGGGTTCAGGCAATTCTCCTGCCTCAGCCTCCCGAGTAGCTGGGATTACAGGCATGCACCACCATGCCCAGCTAATTTTTTGTATTTTTAGTAGACAGGGTTTCACCATGTTGACCAGGATGGTCTCGATCTCTCAACCTCGTGATCCACCCGCCTCGGCCTCCCAAAGTGCTGGGATTACACAAGGTTTTCTAATTAACTCAATGCATCAAAGACGAAGAACAAATAATTAGGAAATATGAACAAAGCCTCCAAGGAGTCTGGGATTATGTTAAACATAATGCATAATTTGCATAATGAAAGCAAATATGAGAACAATGAACAATCAGCATTCTCAAGGAAGACGAGAAATCTGAAAGTTTGGAAAACATATTTGGGGGACCAATCAAGGAAAACTTCCCCAGCCTTGCTAGAGACCTAGACATCCAAATACAAGAAGCTCAAAGAACACCTGGGAAATCCATCCCCAAAAGATCATCACCTCGGCACAGTGTCATCGGGTTATCCAAAGATGAACGAAAGAGTTTTAAGAGCTGTGAGGCAAAAAGCACCAGATAACCTATATAGGAAAACCTACCAGATTAACAGCAGATTTCTCAGCAGAAACCCTACAAGCTAGAAGAGACTGGGGCCCTATCTTCAGCCTCCTTAAAAAAAAAAAAATAAACAATTACCAGCCAAGAATTTTGTATCTAGTGAAACTAAACTTCATAAATGAAGGAAAGATACAGTCTTTTCCTGACAAATGCTGAGAGAATTTGCCACTACCAAGCCAGAGCTACAATAACTGCTAAAAAGAAGCTCTAAATCTTGAAACAAACCCTGGAAAGACATCAAAACAGAACCTCTCTAAAGCATAGATCTCACAGGACCTAAAAAACAAAAATACAATTTTTAAAAAAAGCCAAGGTATACAAGCAACAAATAGCATGATGAATGGAATAGTACCTGGCATCTCAATACTGATGTTGAACATAAATGACCTAAATGCTCCACTTAAAAGATACAGACTCGCAAAGTGGGTAAGAATTCGCCAACCAAGTCTCTGCTGTCTTCAAGAGACTCACCTAAGTAAAGGGGTGGAAAAAGACATTCCAGGCAAATGGACACCGAAAGTGAGCAGGAGTAGCTATTCTTATATCAGACAAAGAAAACTTTAAAGCAACAGCAATTTAAAAAGGCAAAGAAGGACAGTATACAATGATAAAAGGCCTTGTCCAGCAGGAAAGTATCATAATCCTAAATATATGCACCTAACACTGGAGTTTCCAAATTTATAAAACAATTATAACTAGACCTAAGAAATGAAATAGACAGCAACACAATAATAGTGGGATCTCCAATACTCCACTGACAGCACTAGACAGGTCATTAAGACAGAAAGTCAACAAAGAAACAATGGACTTGCCAGGCGCGGTGGCTCACGCCTGTAATCCCAGCACTTTGGGAGGCCGAGGCGGGTGGATCACGAGGTCGAGAGATCAAGACCATCCTGGTCAACAAGGTGAAACCCGTCTCTACTAAAAATACAAAAAATTAGCTGGGCATGGTGGCGCGTGCCTGTAGTCCCAGCTACTCAGGAGGCTGAGGCAGGAGAATTGCCTGAACCCAGGAGGCGGAGGTTGCGGTGAGCCGAGATCACGCCATTGCACTCCAGCCTGGGTAACAAGAGCAAAACTCCGTCTCAAAAAAAAAAGAAACAACGGACTTAAACTATATCCTGGAACAAATGGACTTAATGGATATTTACAGAACATTCTACCCAACAACTACAGAACATACATTCTATTCAATAGCATATGGAACTTTCTCCAAGATAGATTATATGATAGGCCACAAAACAAGCCTCGATAAATTTAAGAAAACTAAAATTATATCAAGCACTCTCTTAGACCAACACCGTAAGTTTATGTGAGTCTTTATGTGTTAGGTGAGTCTCTTGAAGACAGCAGACACTTGGTTGGCGAATTCTGACCCATTTTGCAAGTCTGTACCTTTCAAGTGGAGCAACCGTGCAAATACATGGAAGCTAAATACCCTGTTCGGGTGATCGCTGCGTCAACAATGAAATCAAGATTAAAATTTAAAAATTCTTTGAACTGAACAACAACCGTGACCTGTAAAAGCCTCTGGGATACAGCAAGGGCAGCGTAAGAGGAAATTCATAGCTCTAAACACCTACATCAAGAAGCCTCCAAGAGCACAAGCACTCTAAGGTCACACTTCAAGGAGCCGGCAAACAAGAACAAACCCAACCCAAACCCAGAAGAAGAAAGGAAATAACCAAGATCAGAGCAGGACTAAATGAAATGGAAACAGACAAAAAAATACAGAAGATAAACGAAACGAAAAGCCAGTTCTTTTCATGGATTGAAAAGAATCGACTGATACCCCATTAGCAAGATTAACCAAGAAAAGAATAGAGAAAATTTAAATAAGCTCAACTAGAAATGAAATGGATTACCATTGACATAACAGAGATACAAACGGTCATTCAAGGCTGCTATAAACACCCTTAGAGCAAACACTAGAAAAAGCTGGTGGAGATGGATACATTCCTGGAAAGACACAACCCTGCTAACTTAAATTAGGAGGAACTACATACTCTGAACAGACTACTAACAAGCAGTGAGACTGAAATGGTAATAATAGAATTACCAATCAAAAAAAAAAAAAATCCAGGACCAGATGGATTCACAGCTGAATTCTACCAGACATTCAAAGAAGAATTGGTACCAATCCTATTGACGCTAGACCACAAGACCACAAGATAGAGAAAGAGACAACCCTCTCTAAATCATTTTATGAAGCCAGTATCACCCTAATATACCAAAACCGGGAAAGGACATAACCAAAAAAGAAAAGTACAGACCAATATCCTTGATGAACATAGATGCTAAGATCCTTAACAAAATACTAGCTAATGGAATCCAACAGTGTATTAAAAAGATAATCCACCATGATTAAGTAGGTTCATACCAGGGATGCAGGGACAGTTTAACATACATAGGTCAGTAAAGGTGATACAACACATAAACAGAATTAAAAACAAAAATGACATGATCATCTCAATAGATGCAGAAAAAGCATTTGACAAAATCCAGCAACCCTTTATAATTAAAACTCTCAGAAAAATCGGCTACAAGGGACATAACTCAATGTAATGAAAGCCACCTATGACAAACCCACAACCAACATAAGGCTGATTGGGGAAAAGCTGGAAGCATTCCCTCTGAGAACCAGAACAAGACAAGGATGCCCACTCTCACACTCCTCTTCAATGTCGTACTGGAAGTCCTAGCCAGAGCAATCAGTCAATAGAAAGAAAGAGCATCCAAATCAGCACAGAGGAAGTCAGACTGTCACCGTTGTGATGATATGACTGTTTATCTGGAAAACCCTAAAGACTCCTCCAAAAAGTTCCTGCTACTGATCACAGAACTCAGCAAAGATTCCACATACAAAACTAATATACACAAATCAGTGGCTGACCTATACACCAACAGCAAAAAGCTGAGAATAAAATCAGGACTTAACCCCTTTTATAACAGCTGGAAAAAAAAAACAACTTAGGAATATACCCAACCAAAGAGGCGAAAGACCTTTACAAGAAAAACTATAAAATATTCCCCAAAGAAATTACAGACGACACAAATAAGTGGGAGTTCATCCCGTGCTCACGGATGCATAGAATACTGTGAAAATGCCCATGCTGCCAAAAGCAATCTACAAATTCAATGCAATTCCCATCAAAATATCACCAGCATTCTTCACGGAACTAGGAAAAAAAATCCTAAAATTCACATGGTATCAAAAAGCCCACATGGCCAAAGCAAGACTAAGCAAAAAGAACAAATCTGAAAGAATCACTTTACCTGATTCCAAACTATATTTTAAGGCCACAGTCACCAAAACTGCATGGTATTAGTATAAAAACAGACAGACCAATGGAACAGAATAGAGAACTTTGGGTTCAAATAAACCCAAATACTTACAGCCAACGGGTGTTTGACAAAGCAAACAAAGCAAAGGGGGGAAAGGAAACCCTTTTCAACAAACGGTGCTGGGGTAACTGGCTAACCACATGCAGGAGAATGAAACTGGATTCTCGTCTCTCACCTTATACAAAAATCCACTCAAGATGGATTAAGGACTTAAATCTAAGACCTGAAACTTTAAAAATTCTAGTAAATAGTATCAGAAAAACCCTTCTAGACATGGGCTTAGGCAAGAATTCATGACCAAGAACCCAAAAACAAATGCAATGAAAACAAAGATAAGTAGCTGGGACTTAATGAAAGAGCTTTTGCACATCGAAAGAACAGTCAGTAAACAGACAACCCAGAGAATGGGAGAGAAATCTTCACAATCTACACATCTGTCAAAGAACTAACATCCAGAATCTACAATGAGCTCAAACAAATTAGCAAGAAAATAATCAAATAATCCCATCAAAGATGGCCTAAGAACATGAACAGACAATTCTCAAAAGAAGATACACAGACCAAGCAGGAACCCGCATCCAGGAACAGAGCCCTTTGCTCCTCCCTCAGAATGAATGGAGACCAGAAATCAGATGTTTATGCCCAAGAAAAGCAGGATTTCGTTCAGCACTTCTCCCAGATCGTTAGGGTGCTGACTGAGGATGAGATGGGGCACCCAGAGACAGGAGATGCTATCGTTCGGCTCAAGGAGGTCCTGGAGTACAACGCCATTGGAGGCAAGTATCACCGGGGTTTGACGGTGCTCGTAGCGTTCCGGGAGCTGATGGAGCCAAGGAAACAGGATGCTGATAGTCTCCAGCGGGCCCTGACTGTGGGCTGGCATGTGGAACTGCTGCAAGCTTTCTTCCTGGTGACAGATGACACCATGGATTCATCCCTCACCCGCCGGGGACAGATCTGCTGGTATCAGAAGCCAGGTGTGGGTCTGGATGCCATCAATGATGCTATCCTTCTGAAAGCATGTGTCTACCACCTGCTGAAGCTCTACTGCCGGAGCAGGCCTATCACCTGAACCTGATCGAGCTCTTCCTGCAGAGTTCCTATCAGACTGAGATTGGGCAGACCCTGGACCTCATCACAGCCCCTCAGGACAATGTGGATCTCGGCAGATTCACTGAAAAGAGGTACAAATCCATTGTCAAGTACAAGACGGCTTTCTACTCCTTCTACCTTCCTGTAGCTGCAGCCATGTACACGGCAGGAATTGATGGCGAGAAGGAGCATGCCAATGCCAAGAAGATCCTGCTGGAGATGGGAGAGTTCTTTCAGATTCAGGATGATTACCCGGACCTCTTTGGGGACCCCAGTGTGACTGGCAACGTTGGCACTGACATGCAGGACCACAAATGCAGCTGGCTGGTGGTCCAGGGTCTGCGACGGTCCACTCCGGAACAGCACCAGATCCTGAAGGAAAATTACGGCAGAAGGAGGCTGAGAAGGTGGCCAGAGTGAAGGCATTATAGGAGGAGCTGGATGTGCCGGCCGTGTTCTCGAAGTATGAGGAAGACAGTTACAACCACATTACGGCTCTCATTGAACAGTACGCAGTGCCCCTGCCCCCAGCTATCTTTCTGGGGCTTGTGCACAAAATCTACAAGCGGAAAAAGTGACCTAGGGACTGCAATGGCGGAGAGGAGGCTCTCAATAAATAAATAATTGTGTTAAAAAAAAAAGATACACAAATGGCCAATAAACATATGAAAAAATGCTCAACATCACTAATGACCAGGGAAATGCAGATCAAAACCACAATGTGATACCCCCTCACTTCTGCAAAAATAGCCATAATCAAAAAATCGAAAAACAATAGATGTTGGCGTGGATGCAGTGAACCGGGAACACTTCTACACTGCTGGTGGGAACGTGAACTGGTACAACCACTATAAAAAACAGTGTGGAGATTCCTTAAAGAACTATCAGTAGAACCACCGTGTGATCCAGCAGTCCCACTACTAGGTAGCTACGTGGGGGAAAAGCAGTCACTGTACGAAAAAGACACTTGCACACGCATGTTTATAGCAGCACAGTTTGCAATTGAAAAATGTGGAACCGGCCGGGTGTGGTGGCTCACACCTGTAATCCCAGCACTTTGGGAGGCCGAGGCGGGTGGATCACAAGGTCAAGAGATCGAGACCATCCTGGTCAACATGGTGAAACCCCGTCTCTACTAAAAATACAAAAAATTAGCTGGGCATGGTGGTGCGTGCCTGTAATCCCAGCTACTCGGGAGGCTGAGGCAGGAGAATTGCCTGAACCCAGGAGGCGGAGGTTGCGGTGAGCCGAGATTGTGCCATTGCACTCCAGCCTGGGCAACGAGAGCGAAACTCTGTCTCAAAAAAAAGAAAAAAGAAAAGAAAAGAAAAATAAAAATGTGGAACCAACTCAAATGGCCATCAATCAATGAGTGGATAAAGAAACTGTAAGACACACACACACACACACACATACACACACATGCTGGAATACTACTCAGCCATAAAAAGGAATGAATTAATGGCATTCACAGCGACCTGGATGAGACTGGAGGCTATAACTCCAAATGAAGTAAAGGTATGTTCTCACTCATACGTGGGAGCTAAGCTACCAGGACGCAAAGGCATAAGAATGAGCCGATGGACTCTGGGGACTCAGGGAAAGGGTGGGAGGAGGGTGAGGGTAAAAGACCACCAATTGGGTGCTCGTACACTGCTTGGATGACGGATGCACCAAAATCTCACAAATCACCACTGAAGAACTTACTCATGTAACCGACCACCACCTGTCCCCAGTAACCTATGGAAATAAAAAACTTTAAAAATAATAATTTTAAAACATATTTAAAGGGAAGCAAAAAATAATTTAACCCCCTACCCCAAAACATACAATTCCCCATATCTGCCATCTAATCAAGGATTACTAGGTTGGATTTGGTCAATGGGACACACACACACACACACACACACACAATTAAATTAAAAAAATGCCAAAGATGCAATAAGCGGAGACCTGGGACTCACAATGAGGAGGCTAAACCTGACCCACAGAGACAGAGATAGGATACAGATGCCAGAAAACAGCAAGCATAAATAGAACCCCGACATACAAGAGAGCAGAGGAAGACAGTGGCCGGTTAAGAATAGACAGGGGATCCGGGTGCGGTGGCTCAAGCCTGTAATCCCAGCACTTTGGGAGGCCGAGGTGGGTGGATCACGAGGTCAAGAGATTGAGACCATCCTGGTCAACGTGGTGAAACCCCGTCTCTACTAAAAATACAAAAAATTAGCTGGGCACGGTGGCGCATGCCTGTAATCCCAGCTACTCAGGAGGCTGAGGCACGAGAATTGCCTGAACCCAGGAGGCGGAGGTTGCGGTGAGCTGAGATCGCGCCATTGCATTCCAGCCTGGGTAACAAGAGCGAAACTCCGTCTCAAAAAAAAAAAAAAAAAGAATAGACACAGGAATATTTTAAAAGACCCAAATCAATGAGGCCGATCAGGACTGCCCTGCAGGGAAGTAGCATGTGGTTCTCTGCGCACTGCTGCCCCTGTGCCTCAGGAAAGGGTCACGTCTCCCCCAGAGTCCTCGGAAAGGCCAGTCGGCTCAGCAGAACCACAAACCAGGGGGACTTGCTCACCTCTGCAGCAGCTTGACCTGTGAAGAACAAGGAGCCAAAAATAACAGAGGCAGCCGTGAAGATGAAGGCAGAACTGAAGGCCTCGCGCCACCCAGATCCGGGCCTCTCCGAGGGTACTTAGTGAAGAGGGGGCACTGGGATCAGAACAGACGAGACTCGGAGGAATCACTGCGGGGCTGAGGAACCGACCTGCCCGTGAGCAGGCGCTGGTCTGTGCGGCAGGCGGCCGCGCCAGGCAATGGGCAAAGGTGGTCTTTGTTCTCAGCGGTGCTGAGTTAACCGGACATTCACACAGAAAAATATAACTTGCTCCTACCATAGACAAAAAATCCTTTTCCAGTGGATTGTAGTTCACAATGTGAAGGTAAAACAATCCTCTCATGGAAGCAAGCACAGGAGAAATACATCCTGGGTGTATAAACAAGTGTGAGCTCATACAGAAAATGGTTTTTGACAAGGGGACTAAGGCTACTCAGTGCGGACGATAGTCTTCTCAATAAATGATGTTGGGAAAGCTGGATGTCCACACCCAAAGAATGAAGCCAGGTCCTTACCTTGTGCCCGTGCAAGTTAACTTAAAATGACCAAAGACCTAAATATAAGACCTTCAAGAACAAAACCCTAGGGAAAAAATGAAGGCAAAAGCTTCATGACATTTTAGATTTGGGATGATCTCTTGAATATGACATCGGTGCACAGACAGTAAGAGTAAAAGTAGATAAAGTGTACTACGGCAAAATCGAAAGCTTTTGTGCGTCCCCGGGCGTAATCAGCAGACGGAAGCACAACCTGTGGATGGGAGAAAGTATCTGCAAGTCATGTCCGACAAGGGGTTCATGCTCAGGGTGTACAGAGAATTACCATGACTTGGCCAGGCATGGTGGCTCTTGCCTGTAATTCCAGCACTTTGGGAGGCCGAGGCAGGCAGATTGCTGGAGGTCAGCAGTTCGAGACCACCCTGGCCAACATGGTGAAACCCTGCAGTCACTACTAGAAATACATAAAAAATAGCTGGGTGTGGTGCCAGCTGAGATAGAATCGCTTGAATCTGGGAGGCAGAGGTTGTAGTGAGTTGAGATCGCACCACTGCACTCCAGCCCAGGCAACAGAGAGAGACTCCATCTCAAAAAAAAAAAAAAAAAGAAAATCTATAACTTGATAGCAAGCAAATAATCTGATCTTAAAACTGGGAAAGGATTTGAATACACATTTCTCCAAAGAAGATAAACAAATGGCCGATAAGCACATACAAAGGAGTTCAACATCAGATTGTCAGAAAGTGCAAATCGAAGCCACCGTGCAATGCCACCTCACACCCATTAGGGTGGCTATGGACAAAATCAAGACATGCCAAGTATGAGTAAGGGTGTGCAGAAACTGGACCATGCCACACCGCTGGCAGACACGTCAAACGGTGCAGCCACTGTGGGAAGCAGTATGACGGCCCCTCAAATCTTTTTGAGTGGAGGTCTCGCATGTCACCCAGGCTGGAGTGTGGTGGTGATCACAGCTCGCCACAGCCTCCAACTTGTGGGCTCAAGCAATTCTCCTGCTTCAGCCTCCTAAGTAGCTGGGATTACAGGTGTGAGCCACGAAGCCGCCTCAAAATATTAAAAACAGAATTGAAAGCAGGGTCTGGAAGAGACATTTGGCCACCCATGTTTACAGCAACGGTATTCGCCGTGGCCTGGAGGCAGATGCCACCCGAGTGTCCTTTGACAGGGGAATGGATAAGCAAGATGTGGGCTACACAGACGGAACCCGACTCAGCCGTAAGAAGGGAGAAAATGCTGAGATGTGCCACAGCATGGAGGCAGGAGGTCTTTGGAGCAAACTCGTAGAAACAGAAAACCGAAGGCGGCTGCCAGGGGCTGCAGGAGGGTAAGTGAGGACTTGCTAAACAGGTCCTGGGGACAGAGCTTCCGTTTTAAAGATGAAAACGTTCTGGACAATGTGAATATACTTGACGTTTCTGAAGTGTGCACTTAAAAATGGCTAAGATGGTGAAAACGACGTCATGTCTATCTTACCACAGCGAAAAGTGAAATTTTAAAAACTGGTGGCATATTCGTGTTCTGTGTCACAGCCTTTATTCTTTCATACAGAAATAGCGCCAACCCTCCTGGCTTGTTTCCATCATGGTAACCCTGGAGCCAACTGCTGGCATGTGTATTTAAATAAACAACTTTCAATCCTCAAGAAAACAAAAAAAACACGCGTGCACTCAGTGCTCCGGTGGAATTCCACTATCAACCAGTGTGCACGAGGCAACACCCAGCCAGGACAGTCGGGCCGGCGCCTGGAGTTAGCCCATTCCAGGCTTAGAGAAAGCAGCAAGACCCCGCAAGAGGACCGTCTATGTGGGGAACTGTATGCAATTTGTCACTGCAGCCAGAGAAAACAAATGCAGATCCGACTGACAGAAGCGGGGCTGCCGGGGCCCACAGACCCCAGGGCTGTGGGGCTGAGCTCGGTCCACTTCCAGGCTGGGCCTCCACATTGCGGGGGCCATCGTAAGCCAGGCCCAGCCCTCCCCTGCCTCGGCATCTTGCTGTGGGGACTCCCAGAAGCTGCAGGTGCCAGGGGAGAGAGTGAGGGCTCAGGAGTGGGCATTTGGGTCACTCCCACGCGCAGCTTACCTGCTTTGGGGCCACGCAGCCCTGCACCTGCCGAATGCCACGGCCTGTGCAGTCAGACCACACGGGCTCGGGACACGCGGCTGAGGGCTCACGGCAGCCACGGCCAATCATCCAGCACCTCCTAGGCCCGGCAGCCAGCACAGCAGCAGCAGCGACAGAAAAGAACGCCATCGGGGAGGTTCTGGCTGCCAGGCCAAGGGAGCAACTTAAAACGGGCCTGGGGGGAAAACGGCAAACTCTGTTTCAGACAGAAAAATAATTCTCTAGTCTAAATAATGCAGTTTTACCCATCTGGAAAAGAAACCCCAAAACCTCAGAGTGGCTACATGATTGAAGAACAGCTGCTCCAGACACAGGCCCCGCGGCAGAGAAGGTCCTTGTGCTCAGCGGGAAAGGGGGGTGTTACGTGCAGGTAACGGGCCACTGGGCTGCTGATGGTGAGGAAAAATAAATCCGTGGATTGTTACCCTTCTACCTTAAAACTCTAAATAAAGGGAATTAAAGCTGAAAAAACCCCAAAGCATTGAAACCCACTGGGTAAAAGGAACAATGAGCGTTTTTCAAATCTCTGGAGAGGCCTTTCTAGGCTTAAATAAGATAAAAGGAATTTACAAAAGGGAAAAAGAAATCAGTCGATCCCAGCAATGAAATCCTCACATACGTTCATTACAAACGTGTGATGCAGCTGAGGCCAGAAACCAGTCCAAATAATACGGGCCGTCAGTACAACAAAAGTATCTTTACTGTATCAGGCGGCTGTGAGATTTAATAACGGACACTACGATCTCTCCAGACAAACAGGTGACTATCAAAAGAGGTAATTTACAGGCAAGGTAACAAAAACGTTTTTCAAAACACAAAAGGCCGGGCAAGGTGGCTCACGCCTGTCATCCCAGCACTTCTGGAGGCAGAGACGGGCAGATCACCTGAGACCAGGAGTTTGAGACCAGCCTGGCGAACGTGGCTGTCTCTACTAAAAGTACAAAAAATCAGCGGGACATGGTGGCAGGCACCTGCAATCCCAGCTAGTCGGGAGGCTGAGACAGAACTGCTTGAACCCGGGAGGTGGAGGTTGCAGTGAGCTGAGACTGTGCCGCTGCACTCCAGCTGGGGCAACAAGAGTGAACTTCTGTCTAAAACAAACCCACCAGAAAACCACCTCCGCTTAAGATGCAGAAAATCACAAGAGAATGTCACTCCCATCCTGGAAACAGATAAAGCCACCTCATCTACAGAATTGTGTCTTTCCCGGAGCCCACCGATGAGCTCCAGGGCCCCGAGGGGCTGAATTCCAAATGGAGACAAACCTTCAGATGGCCCAGGTTCCCCATGACTGGCCGGGCACAGGAGACAGTGGGTGAGGACTCTTTAGGCCCCCCAAGGCCTGGTGCAGCCTTTAGAAGAACTGGGACCAAGTTTCCAGACAGGGGACGACACCAGGAACTCACAGAAAAGACTGAGAGGGCAGAAGACAGGAAGTGGCCCCGGTGCAGGCACAGGCACCCCTTCCTAGAACCCTGTCATTCACAGCCATAGCCCCAAGCCACTGGGGTAAGCGCAGCAAACCCTCTCCCCAGGTCACCGGGAGGGGAGGAAGCAGAGGCCTCCTTCTTCCTGTTTTACTCCTTCTAGGCTAAGCGTGGAAGCAAAATCCTTTTGTCCCGAGTGGGGAGAGGAAGCCGTCTGGGCAGAAGGCGGCTGCCGCCACTGGGGAAAGAACAGAAAACTCTCATGCGCTGGGTGGAGGCGGAAGGTGGACCAGCTGCCCGAAGACAGTGCAGCTGCCTTCACACCATCAGACCCGGGGCCACTGCAGGCCGGTCTTCCCACTGTCAGACCCAGGGCCACCACAGGCCAGTCATCCACCCCAGGTGTAAACCCAAGAGAACAGAAACACAGGGCCACACAAAACCACACACACAGGAACATTCACAGCAGCACAATTCACAATTGCCAAAAAGTGGAAACGACCCAAATGTCAGTCAGCTTGCGAACTGATAAACAAACGTGGACTGGCCACACAATTGGGTATTATTCCAGCCACAGAAAGGAATGAAATCCTGACGCATGCGACGACATGGATGAACTCGGAAAACCTCACACTAAGCGAAAGCAGCCAGACACAAAGACCACACAGGGTATGACTCCACCTATGTGGCATGTCCAGAACAGGCAGATTTACAGAGGAAGGAGGGAGACGCGTGGTTCTCGGGGAGCGACTGCTAATGCCTTCGGAGTTCTTTTGGGTGATGGAAATGTTCTGAATTTGTGGTGACGGTCGTGCCACTCCGTGAATGCACTAAAACCCTGTGACTGCACATGTGAGTGAACGGACTGTGAGGCATGTGAGTTATATTTTATTAAAGCTGTTACCAAAAAAGCAAAAAAGGAGACGTGAACGTTTCCAGACAGACGCAAGTTGAAAGGGGTTGTGGCCCACAGACCGACGCTACAGCAAGTGCTCAGGAAGTTCCTCAGCGGGGAGAGGCTGTCAAACGGAAACCGAATGCATACGAAGAACAGTGCGAAATGAGGGCATACAAAAAGACTTTCTGATTTTTATTCCTTTGCAGGATAACAGATTATGCACAGAAAAATGAGCCTCAAGGCACTGGAGGGTTCCTAACACACACAGAAGTGAAGTGTCCGAGGCAGGGCACGGTGGGTTACAGGCATGAGCCCTTTGAGAGGCCGAGGCGGGCAGATCACCTGAGGCCAGGAGTTGGAGACCAGCCTGGCTAACATGGCAAAATCTTGCCTCTACTAAGAATACAAAAATTAGCCCGATGTGGTGGTGGACGCCTGTAATCCCAGCTATTCGGGAGGCTGAGATAGAAGGATCGCTTGAACCTGGGAGATGGAGTTTGCAACAAGCCAAGATCATGCCACTGCACTCCAGCCTGGGTGACAGAGTGAGACTGTCTTAAAAAAAAAAAAAAAAAAGTAAAATGAATATATGAAAACCACAGCCAACAAAACAAAACAAAAGGAAGGGAGCATTATTTCTTCACGAAGGACTGTGAAAAGCTGTAGATGATATTTGAATTAAAGCAAACAGTAAAAATTGAGTTGAGAGGTATAATCCATACTGCCCAAAGCAATCTACAGATTCAATGCCCTTTATCAAATTACCAACATCTTTTTTCACAGAATTAGAAAAAAAGAACTTTAAAATTCATATGGAGCTGAAATGGCCAAGGGAACTCTAAACAAAAAGAACAAAGCTGGAGGTATCATATTACCTGATTTCGAATTATACTACAAAGCTATAGTAACCAAAACGGCATGGTACTAGTATAAAAACAGACACATAGATCAATGGAATCTAGAAATAAAGCCACACACCTACAACAAGCTGATCTTCAAAGAAAGTCAACAAAAATATGCACTGGGGAAATGGCACCCTTTTCAATAAATGGTGCTGGGAAAACTGGATAGCCATAACTCAGAAGAATAAAACTGGACCCATACCTCTCACCATATGCAGAAATTAACTCAAGATGGATTAAAAACCTAAAAGTAAGCCCTAAAACTATAAAAATCCTAGAAGAAAACCTGGGAAAAACTCTTCTGGACATTGGCCTAGGCCAAGAATTCATTACTAAATGATGGGCACACACGGACACACAGAGTGGAACAATAGACGCTGGAGACTATAAAAGGCGTGAGGGTGAGGGGGGAGATTACCTGTGGGACAAAATGTCCACTGTGCAGGTAATGGAAACACAGAAAGTCCAGCTATCACCGCTGTGCAATATACATACATAAGAAATCTACACATGTACCCTAAATATATAAAAATAAAAATTGTAAAAAGTGAAGTATAATGAATAGAGGCCAATGATGGAGATAAAATAGGATCATACAGAATAATTCAAAGAAGGCAAGAAAAGAAGAGAAAATACCAACAGAAAATAAATAGCAGAAAGCTAGATCTAAACCCAACAACGTCACTAAATATTAAACGTAAATGGGCTAAACTACATAGTTGAAAGGCAGATATTTTCAGATTAAAATTTTATTTATTTGAGACCGGCTGTCGCGCTGTCACCCAGGCTGGAGTGCTGTGGTGTGATCACAGCTCACTGCAGCCTTGAACTCCTGGGCTCAAGTGATCCTCCAGCCTCAGCCTCCCAAGTAGCTGGGACTACACCAACTACAGCTAATTTTTAAATTTTTTGTTAAAACAGGGTTTCACTATGTTACTCTGGCTGGTCTTAAATTCCTGAGGTCAAGTGACATTCCCACTTCAGCCTCGCAAAGTGCTGGGATTACAGGTGTGAGCCACTGTCCCGGCCTAAATTTTTTTAAAAGGCAAACATCTACTCTATGCTTTCTATTAGAAACCCATTTTAGGCCAGGTGCAGTGGCTCACACCTGTAATCCCAGAACTTGGGGACACTGAGGCGAACAGATCGCCTGAGGTTAGGAGTTTGAGACTAGCCTGACCAACATGGTGAAATCCCATCTCTACTAAAGATATAAAAATTAGCCAGTGATGGTGGGGGGTGCCTGTATAATCCTAGTTACTCGAGAAGCTGAGGCAGGAGAATCGCTTGAACCTGGGAGGCAGAGGCTGGAGTGAGCCAAGATCATGCCATTACACTCCAGCCTGGGGTGAGGAAAGTACAACTCTGTCTTCAAAAAAAAAAAAAAAGAAAAGAAAAGAAACACACTTTAAATATAAAGGGTTAGACAGGTTAAGAATAAACAGATGCACGCCAGGTGTGGTAGCTCAAGTCTGTAATCCCAGCACTTTGGGAGGCTTAGGTGGGTGGATCATGAGGTCAAGAGTTCGAGATCAGCCTGACCAACATGGTGAAACCTCATCTCTACTAAACATAAACAAAAATTAGCTGGGCATAGTGGCGTGCACCTGTAATCCCAGCCACTCAGGAGGCTGAGGTAGGAAAATCGCTTGAATCCGGGAGGTGGAGGTTGCAGTGAGCCAGGATCGTGCCACTGCTCTCCAGCCTGGGCGACTGAGCGAGACTCCATCTCAAAAAAATAATAAACAAGCAGATGCAAAAAGTTATACAATGCAGACTTCTAATCAAAAGAAAGCTGAAGTGGCTATATTCACATTAGACAACGTCAATTTCAGAGCAAGCAGCGTTACCAGGAGAAAGAGGGACACAGATAAGGATCCGGGAGTCCACACATTGAGCAGACATACCAATCCCAAATCTGTATGTCCCCAGAATACATAAAACAAAAAAAGAAACAGAGGTAGAAACAGGGATGGTCACAATCGTATTGGAGACTTCAACACTCATCTCTCAGTAAGAGATGTAGAGAAAAATGGTAAGGATATTCACTTCCTCGGAGTGAAAAAAAGCAAAAGGAAATGTGTAGACATAGAGGATTTCAACACCATGAACCACGTCTCTCTAACCGACATATGTAGGATATACCACCCGACAATAGCAGAATATATAGCATTTTGGTGTGAACATAAAACATTCATCAAAATAGACAATTTGCTGGGTAACAAAACAAATCTCAACAAAGTTAAAATAATTGAAATTATCCAAAGTATGTTCTCTGGCCAAAAAGAAATTGAACTCGAAATATATAATAGAAAGATAGCAAGAAAAAATGAAACATCTGGATTAAAACACACACATTTAAATGACCCATAGGTGAAAGAAGAAATCATAACAAAGTCATAAAAATATTTTGAACCGAATGAAAATACAAGCACAGAAGGTGTGGGACACAGCTCTAAGGAGAATGGGGCTTACAATGGAACACAGAAAGGGTCTCCAATCACAACCTAATCCTACTTTACGCTTTCAGCTTCAGAATGTAAACAGAATGCAAAGGAAGCAAAATAGAAATAATAGAGAGATCCCTGCGTACAGACGGGAGCTGTGAGCCCAGCGCTTGTGCTTCTGAGCATGGCTGTCAGAGCAGAAACCATCTCCTGTTTCTCCCTGAGTTTGCTCCAGCCAGCACCGCAGCTGCCCCCAAAACCATGCCCAGATCGTAGGGCCTCGGGGGCTCTTTTAAAATCCATAAAGACTAAACTCTTCTTAAACAAGCATCCATGAAACCTGAAAATGGAGGTGCCAGGGTCTGTTTCAGAAGCTGGACTCCCCTTCCCTTTGGACCCCAGGAGTAAGTCAACAAATGCATCTACATAAAAGGAAGGGGGTCAAGAGGCCTCTGGGGGCTCCACTGCTCCACACAGCAAAGAATCTGCTGGGGATTAATGATTAGAAGACATGAAAAGGCAGCAGAGTGTAAGAAGTGCTGTTAATGGGGAAGACAAGCCGGGCGCACTGTCTCACACCTGTAATCCCAGCACTTTGGGAGGCTGAAGTGGGCAGATTACCTGAGGTCGGGAGTTCGAGACCAGGCTGACCAACATGGCGAAACCCCGTTTCTACTAAAAATACAAAAACTAGCCAGGTGTGGTGGCACATGCCTGTAATCCCAGCTACCTGGTAGGCTGAGGCAGGAGAATCGCTTGAACCCAGGAGGCAGAGGTTGCAGTGAGCCAAGATCGCGCCACTGCACTCCGGCCTGGGCGACAGAGCAAAACTGTCTCAAAAAATAAAAACAATTTTTTTTAAAAAAAAGGGAAGACAGTACTGTTTAGATGACCCGCAGGGCCGCCCTCATCACTGCTCCTGATGCCACCAGCCGCTTGCCAGCTGTGTCGCTCTCTACGGTGTGGGGCAGGCTGCAGGACTCCCTGTGGGTCACACTCTCCTGGGGACCGATCCCCATTTGTGCTCCCGTTGTGCCCGACGCCATCGGTGGCCACACACAGGGTACTGGTGCCAGTGAACACTGGAGGAATGGACAAGCAGCAAGGGTGGGCTCAGGAAGCCCCCACCTGTCCAACCCAATGTCGCCACCACACTGCTTCTTTTTGCTGAATGTCACCAGAGGGTCCTTCTCTCTAGTTTCCTCTTCTTCCCGCTCTGAGACCAGAGCTGTGGATCAGGCTACCAGATGTTATGCACCTGCCAATCGTGCTCTTTAATAAAACTCTGACGTGGACATGGCCACTGGCCACAGCAGCAGGCTGACCACAGAAAGCTGCATGCAGAGGTTTCTGTGATTTCAAGTCCCTTCCCGCTCAGACCAGCCCCATCATCATCAAGATAGTACTGAATCTCAGCCTAACAGGAAGCAGAGGTCAGTGTGGGCCTGGGAAACGTGTCCTCGGGGCCTCACACAGACCCGGCGTCCCTTCAGAAGAAAAACTGAGGCCTCTAGACCCCTGGCCCTGGCCTTCCACCCCTGGCTGGGTGATCGCATAGAGTCCTCCTCAGGCGGGAAGAGCCAGGGCTCCTTCAAAGTTGAAGTAGTGCTGCTCGACCACTCTCCAGGCAGCGTGCATGTCCGGGAAAGGCAGGGGCGGGTTTTAATCAGCTCCCTGCCCAGGAAGGATGGCACCTGGGCCGGATTCCTCCTCACCCAACTAAACATTTGACCGATCCAGCTAAAGGCGCTAACCTCACACCCGGTCTCAGGCTGAGCTGTGCGGCCAGCAACGCCTCCTGCCCTGGCGCACGCACAACCCTTCCCTCGTGAGACCCTTCATCCTGAGCCGGCCGGAATCACTTTCCCCAGGTTTGAATTCCGCTTTGACTTTGAGGCCCAGTTTTGCTGGAGACCAGTTCTCTGTGCCAAGGATGGGGTTTCCCATGATGCCCGTGCCAGCTGTGCTCGCTTGGAAACTGGCAAACACAGAAAGTTCCTGAGGTCATGCCCTGGGGTCATAAACCCCAGGCAATCAAGAACTCGGCTCCTGAGAGCCTTCTAGAGGGGCCCCTGAGAGAGCAGGCCCGGCCCTCACCTGCAGCACAGGCCTGTGTTTCATACGTAAAAGTCACGTGCAAAGAAAGCAGGCCCAGGCAGCTCCCGGGGCTCAGCTGCAGGGCAGGAGACACCTCCGGCCTCCGCCCCCCCAAAGCACATCTCCCTCACACAGCTCAGAGCTCAGCTTGGGGTGCCAGCCCAACAGGGCCCTGTTGAGATAAAAACAGCTGCCCAAGGGGTTCCTAGGCGGCCAGCATAGGCTCTTCCACAAAGACCGTCATCGCGGTGGCCGGAGTCCTGAACTTCTTCAGTCCCCACACTAACGAGGGCTATTCTGGGGTCCAGATGGAAAATTCACACCAGCATCCAACACACATCCTAGCTTGCCTGTCTGGAAACCGAGGAGTCAAGGAAAAACTGAAAAGATACAGCATTCAGGACCAAGGCTGTACCTTTTTATTTCACGGAAGCCCACAGTCAAGATCAACCTTCTAAGAAAGTCTGCAGGGCACTGACACTTACTTATACATTAGAGCAGCTAGACCCAAAACACGGGGCTGAGGACCAGCTCCTCCTCTGTGATAGTTCCCTCACGGTAGGACCACCACCTGCTTGTTCAGATACTGTCAGTTAGCAAGGCCTCCGGAGGACTGTCAGGACAGAAACAGGAGCTCCGTGTTCTCTGCCACAGCGTGCCCCTTCGATTTAACAGGGGTGCCCTCAAACCACGGGAGAGGCAGGGAAAAGAATCCTCAGGTATAACGTGCATGCATAGTGCCCTCCCCCATCCTCAGCCTAGAGAATGAATGGGAATGTGCTCTCTTCTACAAGACACAGATCTACTTTCTGAGATTGATTCTTCGGGAACCTCATCCAAATGCTGGCCTTTTGCCGGTCATGCTGTGGAGGTAAACTGAGGCACCTTCCACGGCCCGGTTCGCTTTCCCCTTCTGCTGCTCCTTTCGGGAACTAAGATGGCATTTTACCACGGATCTGCTCAAAGCCTGGAATCACCGAGGACGCCCGAATCTACAACTCCAAATGAGAAAACTGTGACTGGTTCTCCCACACTATGAACCAACAGCAGAATCAGTGGCAAAAGCAGGTGTTTACACCCTTCAGGCCTGCTCCCCGCCCCCCCCCGCCCCCCGCCATCCTCATTTACATCTCAATACACGCCAGTAAAATGACGTACTGCCAAACTGCCCGTGACACCTTTCCACCACAGCCCTGCCGGCCCCAATCCACAGTACATCTTCTATGAACAGCTGTAGACTGAGGCACGATGTAATAACTCCCTTCTTTCAAAGAAAAGTGAATTCGTAAGTTAATAATAAGCTGTTGTTTCCCAAAAATCTGGAGTTCCTTGCGTAAGAAGTTACGACAAGGAGCCATGTGCGATTGTTGATTAAGTTTTAAAGAGGAGACACGACCCAATCAACGCGCAGGTGGGTGGTGAGGCCTCAAGCCACACATATGACCTATTCTTTAAAAAGGGAACAAACAGCAGGAAGTCCAGCCGGTCACCCCACGGAAGCCGCCGGGAGCAGGTAGCGCTGCAGCCTCCCGGGCTGTGCAGACAGCTCTCTGGTGCCCTGTCGGTGGGATTCCCACCACAGCCAGCAATACACAGACTGGGCCTGGCCTCCCCACGAACCCCAACCCACGGCTGCCGTGGGAACAAGCATCCGCCTTACATATGGGCTGCAACACACAGCCAGGCTTCAGAGAAACCTTCTACTCGGAGCGCAGGCCCAAGCCCCCTCCAAACGTGTGCCTGAGCGTGAACGTGAAAATGGGCACACGAAGCATCCTCTGTGATCCTCCCTGCACCCCTCAGAGGACAGACCCCAAAGTGTCAACTCTCCAGCCACATCCGTGTGCACACTAAATATAGAAGAGCACCCAAGTGGAAGGAGCCCGCGCAGAAGACCGCCGAACCAAAACCAGCAAAGCCTCCACAGCATTCAGAAAATAAACACTCACGTCCCGAAGCTGGCGGTCTGCTCCTCTCTCCCATAGCTCTGCTGTGAGAATCTTTCCCAGCTCATCCAAGGCTCAGTCCGGCTTTTGCGCAAATCAGCTTCCAGCTTCTATGACTCAGCAAAGAGCTGGGCTTTTATTTTTCAGATGGAATTTACCATGTGGTGACTACATCCAGGGGGAGGAACCATCTCCCCAAGCCGTTTCCAAGCAGAGCCCTTGAGCCAGGATCGCCCAAGCTCTCCCTGCGCACGTTAAGGCCACACACAGAGGCACCATCTGAGCCCCCAGCCCAGCTCCCTGCACGGCTCCTTCAGATGCTTAGCAGAGGAAGGACCGGCTGCTCCGCAGGGCTGAAGGCACAGCCACGCAGGTGGGATCCCGGTGGCCGCTTGGCTCTGTTCAGATGCAGACACGGCCTGGGCTCCGGGTCGACCCAGCGGCAGTCTCACGTGAAAACCAGGGAGCGGCAGAGGCCACGGCTGGACCGTCCCTGCCCCCGCTGTTCCAGGACTGTGTTCCGGCCGGCTTTCCCTCCTGCTTGGAAAACCCCCTTCAGGACTGCATAGCAAGCGGGTTAATAATGGGAATGTACTTCAACTCTGAGGGTATCTATTTTAAACAGCAGGTGCAGGAACAGATTTGCACCCACTCAACGGTGCACTGTGTGGAATGAAAATGCAGACAGGACCAGACACGCGAGACCGACGGCATTCCTGTATGACAGGCAAGCACGTGAGCTCGCCTGCCCCATCGATCCCAGATGCAGTCCGTCACCAGCCTCCGGAGAAGCCGTGGAACGTAGCCGCTCTGTGGAAGACACAAGGTCTGACAGGGCTTCCAAGCGGGAAGGCACTTCGAGTCCATCTGGTCCGACGATATCAAGGGAGCCATTAGGGCCACTGATGGCCTGAAGCTCCTGCCCTGCCCTGTCTCTAGCCACCATGGCCTGCACTGAGGCTGCCTTGGAGCCTGGACCCCAGAGCAGGCCTAGACGCCCAAGTTCTGGGGGTCAGCCCCGGAGGACCTACATCCCCTCTGCTCCCAGTCCGCTGTGCCTCAGTTCCCTTGCCTGCCCCCCCGCATGCCCACCTGCCTCTTCCAGTCAGGGCCAAAGGTCACTTCACCCCAAAACTGAGACTGACAGGCACCACTGAGAGGAGCCCCAAGAGTGAACGCCAACGAGATCGCACCAGAGGATGGCGCAGGGAGGCGGGGACTTTGGGTTGTATCTGCTGTCTGTCTCCATCTGGCCACCCTCTTAAGTTAGAACAAGCAAGAAAAATTGCCCCGATTAAAACCATGGCCACACATCCAGGGTGCTGTAACAACCCTCCAAGGGTCACACATCCCGTCTCTGGCAATGGTCACAGCCACCCACTGTCCCTCGTCACCAATCATGGCTGCCTCTGTGTTACAGGGGAGGAGGCCAGAGCGCTGACGGGCCATGCAGCTGCCCCCCAGTCACACCCTCGTCAGATCCTGGAGCTGGATTCAGACCTGGATGGTGAGTCCGAGATACAAACCCTCCCCTGGCCGCCCTGGAGCAAGAGCGTTCCCAGGCAGGTGGCTCAGGGTCCACGCCCATCCCCGAGGGCGGCTGCTCCTCCGTGGGAGGCAGGCCAGGGGACAACCTTCCCGACAGGGCAGCGCCCCTCAGCCCAGCCGTCCTCCCGCTGGAATCGATCTGGGGAAACAGCACCGTGACGGCGTGTGCACAGAGATGCGACTCTATTCCAGTTACTTTTGCAGCACGTACCCCGGCCAGGTGCTGTGGCAAGACTTTAGATATAACTCACTTAGGGATGATTACGGCCATGTTGTCCATAATATAACAGTGAATAACGGGAAACATCCCGGACCAACAGAGAAGTGATTTAACTCTCGATGGGAAACGCACATACATCCGAATACAATGGCACCATTTAAAAATCCCGAGCCCCAGCTTGACAGAAAGATGTAAACAACCTATTGTTAAGGCTTTTTTAAGCCAGCTCTTAAAAAATGCGTATAGTATGATCCCATTTGTTTTTAAAAATGTGTGCCTGTGTGTGTTGCACTCAAGTAAAATAAAGCCCAAAAGTGTAGATTCCAAGATGTAAAGTGGCCGTATCTCCAGGTGACAGGATCCCAGGTGACATGGTATTGTTGTTTTATCTTTGAGTTGTATGTAATTTTTTTGTAGCATTGGAAACAATGAATATGTATTTTTAGGATCGGAAATCTATTTTCATTTTCAAATTCATGCACATGCACGTGTGTGCTTTTGATTCCTGCAGTAAACACGCCCCTCGCAGCCGGTTCCTCCTCACCCGGAGCCCAGAGGGAGACGCTGTCCCTTCCGAATCCCCCACTGGCAGAGGCGGGAGCAGGCGGGGTGCTGGGGCCAGGCTGACGCTGACATTCGAGCTTAGCAGGCAGCATGCTCTTTAAATCGCATTCGTTTTTCTAGTTGTAAAAGTAAAATGTGCTCATTGTAGAGAATTTGGAAAATAAAGGAATTTATGAATACGAAAACCACCATCTTCGATAGCTCATGAGAAGCTGACCTTCGAGCAGGCACTCCCAGCCACCTTGCCAGCTCCAGTCCCAATTCTTCCAGATCCCAGAAACCGAGGCTCAGCACCTGGGACAGAGCCGCCACCCCCAGGACCTGCTCCCAGGAAAGGAGGTACAAACAGCAGGGTTCACCTGTGTCACAGCGTCTGGGAACACCGCCACCCGTTCACCTGTCACAGCACCTGGGAACACCACCCGTTCACCTGTCACAGCACCTGGGAACACCACCACCCGCTTACCTGAGTCACAGCACCTGGGAACACCACCTGTTCACCTGTCACAGCACCTGGGACCACCACCACCCGCTTACCTGAGTCACAGCACCTGGGAACACCACCCGTTCACCTGAGTCACAGCACCTGGGAACACCACCCGTTCACCTGTGTCACAGCACCTGGGAACACCACCCGTTCACCTGTCACAGCATCTGGGAACACTGCCATCCGTTCACCTGTGTCACAGCACCTGGGAACACCACCCGTTCACCTGAGTCACAGCACCTGGGAACACCACCCGTTCACCTGTGTCACAGCACCTGGGAACACCACCCGTTCACCTGTGTCACAGCACCTGGGAACACCACCCGTTCACCTGTCACAGCATCTGGGAACACTGCCATCCGTTCACCTGCATCACAGCGTCTGGCAACACCACCCATTCACCTGAGTCACAGCATCTCGGAACACCACCCGTTCACCTGCGTCACAGCATCTCGGAACACCGCCACCCATTCACCTGGGGCTCACCCGGTCCCCCTTTCCCTCTGTGTGGAGTGTTTAGCACCCATGGCTCTGAAGGCGGCCTCTCCCCTTCGGGATAGGAGTCTTCTGTTGTGAAGCTGAGGCGAGTCTTCGCAATTTTTATGCTGCCTTCCATTCTGCAGAAACTTCAAGCTGAACCATTTTACCTGTTTTCCTGTTTCATGCTTTTGTTTAAGAGGTGTCTCTCATGCGTGAGAACATCTTCCCAGGTTTCCTCCTAAAGGTCTGCTTTGCTCTTCACCCTTGGGTCTTCTGTGTGGAGGGCCAGGCGTGCGCCCTTCCTTGTGGAATCTGGTGCTCCCACTGACCTGACCACGCCAGCCTGGGCGGCAGCTCCACTCCATCTCTGGGGTCCCCGAGCTCTGCGCTGCTGGGCTCTGCCAAGCTCCACCCCAGTGTGCATCTCTTTAGCGACATAATCTTCAAATCTGGCCTTTCTGTGTCAGCTTGCCAAGGTCAATAAAAACTGGTTTGGATTTTGACTGGCATTATGAGTTTATAGCCTAACTGGGAGAAATGGCATCTCTGATGCTGAATCTTGCATGTGAACGTAGACAGTTCTCCGTTTCTTTAGGACTCACGTCTTCCATGAAGTTCTATAACTTCCCCCAGAAGGTTTTGCACAACTTGCGACCCGTGCACTTCTTGGTGCGTGACATTTGTGCAGCCGTCAGAGGGTGTGTGGGATGCTAGCGGTCCCTTTCCGCACAACTAGCACGGGGGGGGGGGCACTCAGGAGTACTACTGACTTCACCTTTACCTTACAAAGCAACTGGACGAAATCTATGAGTCTGAAGAGTTTCTATATTCTCTTAAATTCTTTAGCAATTTTGGTTTTTGAGATGGCATCTTGCTCTGTCGCCCAGGCTGGAGTGCGGTGGTGCGATCTCGGCTCACTGCAACCTCCACCTCCCAGGGTTAAGCAATTCCCCTGCTTCAGCCTCCCAAGTAGCTGGGATTACAGGCACCCACCACCACACCCATTTTTATGTTTTTAGTGAAGACGGGGTTTCACCGTGTTGGCGAAGCTGGTCTCAAACTCCTGACCTCAAGTGATCCGCCCGCCTGGGCCTCCCAAAGTACAGGGATTACAGGCGTGAGCCACCGTGCCTGGCCATTCTCTTGTATTTTCTACGTAGAAAATCATATCATTTGTGAATATTTGTGTTTTCTCCTTTCCAATCTTTATACTTTTATTTTGCTAGCTTTCTTTGCGAGGTAGGGTTTCCATGACACGAAACATGAGTCATTCAGGAGAGGCAAATTCATTCACGAGTGACAACCGGCACCCCCTCTCGCTTCTGTCTTGCAGGGACACAGAGCAGTGTCACTGCAGGGTTTTGGTGGGTTCCCTTCCTCGGGTTAAAGACTCTGTGTTCCGAATTTGCTAAGTGTAGATTTTTTTGAATTGTGAATGGGGCTGCGGTTCGTCCAGCGCTGTCTCTGCGTCTGTTAGAATAGCCGTGTTGTTCTCTCCCTGCCTCTTCAGAGCCTGCCTGTGCCTGCCCCTGTGGCTGCCCTGCCCCCTTCCCGGCACCTGCCCAGCCAACATCTCGTCATCACCCCCCGCCCAGGCATCATCTCCAGCCTCAAACTTGGAAGAAGACAAGACCTGGCTCTTCAAAGTCTCCCTGGAATGTCCCCGTACCCAGAGTTAGTGGAAACAGACCAGTCTCTGGCATCTCCTGGTGCTGGGGCAGCTCTATTCACAGGGTACATCAAGGGTCTGTGCTCTATGCCAGGGTCTTCGCTGCAGCTTCCTTCAGCAGCGTCCTCTTCCTGTTCCCAAGAGGTGTGAAGATGCAGCCTCTGGCCCCTGGGGACAGCGTGGTCGCCCACCCCAGCAGCTTCAGCTCCAGGGCTCCCGGCTCCACTCTCCCCCGTCAACAACCCAGATCGAACATTCCCCATCCTCCCTTTCTCCTCCCCCGCTTCTCCTCCCTCCTGCTTCTCTCTCAGTCCCTCTGGTTCTACAAGGTAAAGTCAGCTTATTTCTGGGAATTTGAACACCTGTGAACTGGCATGGCCAGTGACAAGGGACAGGTGGGGTGGAGCTGGGATGCCCTGGCACCAGTCCCCTCCCTGGCGACAATCTCTCACCTGCCTCACTCCTGCAGGTGGGTGGGGCCCTCGCCACAAACACCCTGCTAAGCGGCTACTGCCATCCTCTGAGACCACTCTGGCATCCCTCTGAAGACCACTGGAGGCTGTGTGTCCTGAGGGGTCAGCCTCGGCACCACCAAACATCAGGACGGTGGAGGCCCGAGAGCCCCAGAAAGGGACAGAGCAGCTGGGTCACCCTTGCTGTGGTCACCATGCCAGGCTCTGTGAAGTTAGAAATACACACACATGGCATTTTCCAGGTCCACCTGACATGACCAAGTCAATCTCCTTCACCTTCATCTCCAAAAAAATGGAAAATCTTGGCTCAGATCAAAGGCTTCAGATGCACAGTCCTGTGGCCAGAACACAGTGTCTCCTGTCAGGCACAGGATCCAGGCTGCCAAAGCTGCCTTATCGCGATCCCCCATGGCATGCGTGGCACTGGCAGCAGGTGGCGATGGCACCCAGAGTCCATCCAAATGAGCTTGGGAGGAGGAAAGGCTCTTCCTGTCCATCTGCAGGGAAGTTTAGCAAGACCCTGGGTCCCTTTGGTCATCAGCGTGAACAGCTGTTCATCGTCACACAGAGACGCAAGCCAGGCATGTGACAGCTCCAACTACTGGAGCTGGGGCTGGGACAGTCCCCTGTGGGACGCAGCTGGAGCTAGGCTCACCTGGGCGGGACCAAGGAGCAGCACAGGAAGCTCCGTCCAGGATCCTGAACCAGAAGCACAGACGGTGCCGACTTACAAGTCCTCGACCTTATGACGAGCTCAATGCGTACTTCATGCATTTCTGGCGGTTAGAACGTACGGTGGGTTTATTGGACTCGACCCCTTCGTCTGTCGCGAAGCACGTGGATGCAGCACCCAAGACAACCCTCGATTTTCCAACGGCCTGGAGCATCCCCTCCCCACTGCTTTGGGTAACTGACTATTGGTCCTCACACACATGCAGCCCGGATCACACATGAAAATGCTAAGAAGCATCTTCACCAGCTGCTCACGGCTAGTGACTCATCATTGAAGTTCCCCACCTGCGTGACCCAGGGAGTGGTCTCTGGGGAGGAGGTTTCTCTGCACAGGAGCAGATGGGGACAGCACCCAGGACCATCCAGACAGGCTGTGGGGAGGAAAATCTTCTCCTTCCACCTGCAGGGAAGTCAAGCAAAAGCCTCCCTACCTCTTCCCAATGGAGGCTGTCACCCTGCACACCTGGGGCCTGGATACACCTGTGCCTGGTCTACGGGCTGCCTCGGGCTGCAGCAGGGGCTATTTCCAGAGCCCTGTGAACCACAAACCACATCAGAGATCAGCTCTGTGGCCCTCACTTTGTATTTCCACCCATGGGTACTAAACAAATCCATCCTCAGATGAAAGCAGCCTCATTCCAAAGTCATCGCAGAATCCATGGGACTAAATGGGGCCCCAAGGCCTTGGCCTTGGCCCTGTTCCCACAGGCTGGTGGCTCTCACAGGATCTGAGACTCACGCCACCACCAAGCAGCCCCAAACACCGGACACCAGGCCAGTCCCTTACTCAACTAACTGCAGGACGGACGTGGTGGGCAGCACTGGGACTTCAGCCGTCTGGGGCTGAGGATGTGGCTGAACCCCAGCCTGGCCCTGGGATGTGGCCGTGACCACAGGCTCTCCAGTCTGAGCACCGCCACTTTGTACGCACCAGTGTGCAGTGTGGACACAGCACGTTATTAGTGTATCTAATATTGTGAGTGTTACTAGTATATCTCGTCCAAAACCACAGCAAAGAACACACTGAATCCATGCTGGGTCAAGGGAGGAAGGCGCTGTCCAGGCCAGCACTGGAGATAGCATCTCTCTCACTGGGGTTGACACAGGACCCGGCTGCCTTCGTTCCAGGCCTGAGCACCCAGCACCAAGGGGTCGACACTCCTGCTGCACTCGAAAGAGCAGAGAACGCTGTGTAGGGATGGGAAGAAGGCTGAGTGCAGAGTACACACGTGCAGGGCTGCTCAGGTGACGAGAACCGCCAGCCTCGTGGGCCTGTGCCGCCTGCTGGGGCCCTGCTAAATGCACTCTGCTCTGCGTCCCATGCAGTGCTGACACTGACCCTGCGGGGCAGTGAGCGTCCTGCGAGCATCTGGTCTACCCTTCCTGCAGCATGGCTGGCAAACAGCCTCTGAGGGTGACACCGTGGCAGGACAGTCAGTGGCGTACTCCTGCCCATGCCGGGCTCTGGGCTTCCTGGCACTGCAGGGCACGAGGCCTCTTTCATGCACACAAAGCCTGGTGTGCAAGGAGCTCACACCCAAGGCACATCTGCCCAGTGGGTCTGAAGCCAGGGATTCAGCGCATGCCTCTTCCCTCCTGGCACCCCAACCATGAGGCTCACTCTCCAGCTCTTCTGCGGGTCCCAGGGCGTTGTGCTCAGATGCTGCCACAACAGTGGCCAGCAGCCAGCACACCTTTGGGGGCTGGCCTTCCTCCCTCCCTGGTTCACTCTTCCCAGCCCCCATCCCTGTCCCCGGAATACTTCCTAAAATACACAGACTACACCCAGGTCCTCATCTCCACTCCACTTGGGATGTGCACTGGTGGGATACAGGCTGAGAGCCACCCCCAGAGTGGGATTCTGGATCCCTGGGTGGGGATCTAGAATGTAGGGTAGAATCTGGACCCCAGGGTGGGACCCAGAACCCAGGGCAGGAGCTGGACTTCTGACCCTCAGGTGGGAGCTGGACCCCAGGTGCCTGGTATTCCGGAAATGGATCAGTCACCATCAGCAAGAGCCTCCTGCAGTGGGTGTGGGTGGCGATACCCCTGGCATTGAGCGGCCTCAGCACTGGTGCGCTGGACAAAGTGCAGGTGGGAGGTGGGGTCAACTTGGCCCCCGTGGGTCAGTGCAAGTATGAGGGCTTCAGAGGCTTCTGCTGGTAGCTTCGGTGGCCTCACATAAAGAAAATGACAGGCACAAGCTACCTCGCTTTCAAGCCAGGGCACACTGCCCAAGTCTGAAGGCCCCCATGGCGGCAGATAAGGAGGCCCTGGTGTTCTGTGGCTGTTGAACACCAGGTCCAGGAACACTGAGGATGGCAGAGCCACAAAGGAGATGGAACACACAGCCTCAGTCATCTTCAGCACCAGAGTCAGGGCCCTGTAGGAAAAGACAGGATCCTGAGACCTGGATGGGGTTAGTGGGTATTTGGGTTTCCAGAGATTTCTCTGCATGCAAAATAGAGGTAGAGGACATGCTCACAGCTTGCAATTAGACCAATTAGACATGGACGGACAAGTGAGCAGCAGAGATGTTGGGGGTGAGCTGCACCCATCAACCTCACAGGCCAGGCTCCCCCAGGCATGGACAAGCTTTACAGCCTGGTGGCGATGTGCCCAGAGCTGCCCCCGCTGGTGGCGGAGAAACCTGGGTGCTGGGGTGGGAGAAGGTGCCCAGGGTCCCACCGGAAAAGAGCCAGACTCATCCAGGTTTTCCGATTCCTGAGCCAAACTTTTCAAAGGACAAACACAAACTGAGCACAAACAAGCAGGCAATGCCAGCCAGAGACAGCAGGGCAAGGGTGGCGCCTGTCCCCAGGTGGGCCTGAGTGTCCCCAGGGGAGTCACGTTCACAGCACTCGGAAGAAAACTCATTCAGGACCATCTGCATGCACTGTGGGGAGCGCCAGGGACAGACAGCTGGAATTCCTCTTCAAAATATCTGAACAGGAGTGAGGCAGGAAGGGGTCAGAAGCCCAGGAACCCCATGCGGAGAAGGCTAATTACTGGGTTCCCTGCACCCCAGGTCATCAGATGGCACAGCTGGACACAGACCCTGGGGGAGGAAACGGTGAGGGAGTGGCTGAGCCAAGACACCACGGGGAGCTCATTAGTCTCCCGTTGACCAAGTTCACATAGAATTTTAAGATGTCAAAAAAGAAATAAAAAGGAGGGAAAGACAGTGAAGTGAGAGAAAGCATTAAGACTGAGCCACGTGCCAACCAGTATGGCTCCGACCCCACTGGCTGGCGGGCGACCTGCGCACACATCCATCCATCCTCTCTCCCCCTCACTCCTCCTTCCCCATCGGACTTCACTGTGGCCTTCAGGCTTCTTGGCAAGACGTGCTTGGCTTTAATTTCTTTCCAAATATTGAAGAGAAAAAGGATGCTGCATTTTAATTTTCTCATGCCATTCTCAAATCATGTGCTCTTAGCCATTGTTTTCAATGATCATTGGGGCATCCAGCGTGACCTCCTGCCTGAACTCTGCATGTCATTGTAGAGGACATTTTTGCCATTGAGACTTGGACATTCATTTGAAATCTGCTTCAGTCTTTTTGGGGTTTATTTGTAAGGATCTTGAAAAGAGTTCTATGGAGAACAATTCATTTTCTATGTCTCCCAGAGACAGGTGCCACTTCTGTTGAAAAAAGAATCTGCTGTGCACTTCCCAGTTAAGAGTCCAACTTTAGAATCACTGCTCAGGCCCCTGGAGAGATAAAAAGAACGAAAAAAACCCCAGCAGCCCTGAGAAATCTGCACCTACTGAGCCCCCAAGGCTTCCAGTACCTCCAGGAGCACCTGGAGGATCCTCGTGGGTAGGAGTGCAGGACTCTCCCCACCCCAGGCCTCAGGGCCGGGGCTGGCTCTGGAAGCTGGAACCGCCCCTGGGAAAAAGTGGGCAGCTGTGCCCTAGCCCCGGGGAGCAGCCTTGGTGCTGTCCGTGGTCCTGCTTCTCTCTATTCCTGGCCTGTGCCCTAGCCCCGGGGAGCAGCCTTGGTGCTGTCCGTGGTCCTGCTTCTCTCTATTCCTGGCCTGTGCCCTAGCCCCGGGGAGCAGCCTTGGTGCTGTCCGTGGTCCTGCCTCTCTCTATTCCTGGCCTTCTGTGCCCTAGTCCCGGGAAGCAGCCTCAGTGCTGTCCGTGGTCCTGCTTCTCTCTATTCCTGGCCTTCTGTGCCCTAGTCCCGGGAGCAGCCTCAGTGCTGTCCGTTGTCCTGCTTCTCTCTATTCGTGACCTTGGCTCACTGACCACAATTAGGTCTCATCTGTTAACCTGGTCTGGAACCTAGTGGTGACCCGCCTCCCTTAATCCAGGCTACCAACTAATGCTGCCTCTGCCTGACTCTTGACCTAGTGCTTGGCGTCAGTCCTGGCAGAGACTGGCCCATGAGGTGGGCTGCCCAGGGCTGGTTCTGGCCCAGACTCATACACATCCACCTGTGCCACACCCTATCTTCCCCCATATCTGCCAAGCTAACCCCTGACCTCTGGCAGAACCTCCCAGGTTGGCCTGCACCCTGCAGGTGAGTGATACCAGAAACACGAACCAAGGAGTTATTCTCTGAGCTTCGTCACAGAAGAAGCTCCTTGGTGGTTTTCCTACACACATCCATTTTATAAATTCTTGGTAAATGGAAGTTATTGGGGAAAAAAGAGAAAGGTACCCAGGCTTTTTCCAGGCGTGCCCCTTACGGTCACAGAAACTTCCCTGAGCCTGCTAGCTCCTCCGAGCCACAGTTTACACAGGCACTGGGAAGAGAAGTTATTTGCAGAGGCCTCATTCCATGTCCTCTTCCAAGTTCATGAAGAGTCCCCTGGTCCATCCTTGGTCATTCCAAAAATTAGCTGAGAACCATGAGATGGTGGCCTCAAGCTCACACCCTGCTCCAGTGGCCGCCATTTTGCTCTCACTGCTGACTCCTCTGACATTGCCAGACCCTCCTCCATCCACGGAAACAACAGGGACTGCAAGAACTCTCTCTCAGGTAATGGTGAGCTAGGTTCAGTCAGAACCAGGGTTAGGCTGGGGTTGGTTAGGGTCAGAACTCACCTCCCAGCTATGTTAACAGAAGTGCTGAGAGGCCACATCCTGTGGGACCACACAGACTGAGAGGCATGAGCAGGTGACTGGAGAACCAAAGCAGTGTTTGCCTGAAGCATTAGCCAGCACCCACCTGGACCTATGTTCCATCACCTCGCGGGGATGAGGGGGATGAGAGACAAAGCCCGTATCTCCCTCAATGTGGAGTTCCACAGGACACTCTCCAGTGTTCAAACCTTTAGGGTAAGAGGAAACAGAACTATGTGATCCACACTCGGCCCCACCCCAATTCCACAGGACTGCAGAGAAGCCTGCCCTGGTAGCAGGAGGAGAAAAGGAAAAGGAAGGAAAAACCCCAGCTTTAAGGGTGACACAGACTGATCAGCAGATGACCTCAGCACACCAAGGGACTCCAGACTGAGACCTGGGCTTGAAGTGGTTCCAACTTGAGTCTCCAGCGTCCCTGCCCAGCAGGAGCAGCTGTGACCCTCTCTTGAGAAGGCACCATCATCCCAGGTCTCAGAGAAACCCACGACCATGCCCAAGGACAGTGACTAACACGCAGCCAATGAGAACCAGGAAACCAGGCAAATGAGGAAGACCCAGGTTAAAAATAATTAAAAGACCCAGACTTCAAACATTACAACTGACAAACACGGCTCACAAAACAGTTATGTTTTTTCAAACTAGACTTTTTAGAGCAGTTTTAGGTTCAGCAAAATTAGCAGAAAGTGCCCAGAATTCCCATACACCCTCCCCGCCACATAACATTTTCTATTTCTTTGAAGACATAAGTTACAAGCTTGAAAATAACTTCACAGAGTAGAAAACTATAAAAGGCGATATGCCAAATTTGAATAAAACGAACACTTTTAGAAATAACAAATGTAACAATTAAGATGAAAGGCACACCGGATGCTTCCGGTAGGAGATGGGACAACAGATAAGAGGAAAATGCACTGAAGATAATTCAGAATAAACTACCTGGAAGGAAGCACAAAGAAACAAAGAGGCAGAACACAGAGAAGGCGGCACAGGAGACAAAGGACAGAACGAGCAGGTCTCAGGAGAAACGAGGGGAAATATGGCAGGTGCAAAACTGGAAGATACGATGACATTGAGAATCGATGAAAGACGACCCAGAGATTCAAAATAAGTCAAAATCTAGATTAGTCATAAGAAAATTCAAGGAGAAGACGAAGCAGGAGGAACAAAGACAAAGATAAAATAACAAAATATTTGTGAGAGAAAAGCTCAAGGTCAAACAAAGGACATGTAGACTGACAGCTGACTTCTTATCGAGACAATGGAAGCCACGCAACAATGGAATTGTGTGCTTGCTGGGGAGACAGGGTCTCACTCTGTCACCCAGGCTGGAGTGTAGTGGCACCATCTCAGCTCACTGCAGCCTCACCCTCCCAGGCTCAGGCGGTCCTCCACCCCTCAGCCTCCTGAGTACCTGAGACTACAGACATGCACTACCGTGCCCAGCTAATTATGGTTTTATTTTTTGTAGAATTGAGGTCTCACTATATTACCCAGGCTGGTTTCAAATTTCTGGGCTCAGGTGATCCTCCTGCCTCTGCCTCCCAAAGTGCTGGGATTACAGGTGTGAGCCACCGCACCTGACTGAGACAATGTTTTAAATATGCTTTTAGGAAAATAACTGCCAGCTGGGCAAAGTGGCTCATA
The DNA here is from genome assembly GCF_049354715.1 of Callithrix jacchus. Lineage (NCBI taxonomy): Eukaryota > Metazoa > Chordata > Mammalia > Primates > Cebidae > Callithrix > Callithrix jacchus. The sequence continues at coordinate 125,351,730 of NC_133513.1, read as the reverse complement.
CCTGTAATCCCAGCGCTTCAGGAGGCCAAGGTGGGTGGATCACTTTGAACTCGGGAGCTTGAGACCAGACTGGGCAACATGGTGAAACTCCATCTCTACACAAAATACAAAATGAGCTTGGTGCAGTTGCCCATGCCTGTGGTCCCAGCTACTCAGGAGCCCCAGGTGGGAGGATAGATGGCTTGAGCCCAGGAGGTCAAGGCTGCAGTGGGCTGAGATGGTGCCACTGCACTCCAGCCTGGGTGACCCTGTCTCAAAAAAAAAAGTAAAAAGAAAGTCAAAAGACAAACAACCTAACAGGAAAAACAGGCAAAAGAATCCAGCGGGTGCGTCACTGAAGTAGGTATATGAGTGTCCCACAGCATGAAGCAGCCCCAGAATCATCAGCAGTCGGGAAACGGCCACTCAGCCCAGAACAACGTGCACCCACTCATCAGAATGGCTAAAATCAAAGGCCAAACGTGCCAGGTGTCAGCAAGGTCGCAGAACTGGAACCTCCATCCAAGATGGTACACGTGGTGTTCTGTTTCTCTCAGAAATCAAAGTGCACACCTACCTTACAACCCACTGGTTCCACCCCCGCAAGTTTCTCCACAAGAAATGAAAAAATGTGCACCTGGAAAGACTGGTCTGAGAGTGTTCACGGCGGAAGCTCATGAAGGCTGTTGCAAGAATCAACACCCCCGAATCTCCTCCCTAAATTATGTAATGTAATTTCACAACCTCAAAAAATCCTTCACAAAACTATACCCTTGGCATGACTTGAAGATGGAGATGGAGAGTTCCAAAAACTGCAAAGTTAACTGAATAAAAAGAGCAAAAGCAACAAATCCAGCCCGTCCTCCCGCTCCCCATCCCACCGCTTCCCACCCTGTGGTGGCAAAGGCGACCAGCAGAAACCACAGGGACCCAGGCTGAGCAATGAAGCATCTGTCGGACCCACCACAAAGATGAAAGCCGCCTTCCACGTGGCCGAGCCAGAGATGTGCCTGGGCAGGGCCTCACGGTCACTGCAAGAAAGGAACCTCAGGGAACTCAAGCAGCCAGACCCTGTGAACAGGCAGCATGGGGATCTGAGTGTCAGGAAATGGACTGCCGAGATATTCAGAGGCAGGCTCAGCTCAGAGAGAGGGGCAGGCTCGGCTCACAGAGAGGGGCAGGCTCGGCTCAGAGAGAGAGGGGCAGGCTCGGCTGAGAGAGAGAGAGGGGCAGGCTCGGCTCAGCTCAGAGGGGCAGGCTCGGCTCAGCTCAGAGGGGCAGGCTCGGCTCAGCTCAGCTCAGAGGGGCAGGCTCGGCTCAGCTCAGCTCAGAGGGGCAGGCTCGGCTCAGCTCAGAGGGGCAGGCTCAGTTCAGAGAGGCAAGAGTGACGAAACAGATGCACAACTGGAAATATGAGTCCTCCAAACACAGAGCTTCCAGGGAGAAAAGACGGCAAAAAGGAAGAGAGAAGCTCCCTTTGGCAATCAGGTAGAGGAAGAGAAAAGAAGAGAAAGAGAGAAAGTGATAAGGTCCCGTAAGATAAAATACAACCATACACTTGGGAATAGTCACAAACCTCCATCATCAAAACAAACAAAAACCTGACTAAAATGAGTGGATGTCGCCAGGCTGACAGAAAAAGGATTCATCAAGCTGGGAACCGTGTAAAATATCACAATATCAAAAGCCTGAGCCAAAAGAAAAAGGTCACAGAAGACTACGGGAGAAAAATCAGGAAGCAAAATTTCCCACAAAAGAACTGGTAAGAATTCCCTCCCTGTTAAAAACCACCATAGGGCCAGGTGCAGGGGCTCAGCCCTGTAACCCCAGCACTGTGGGAGGCCAAGGTGGGAGGATCACTTGAACCCAGGAGTTCGAGACTGGCTTGGGTTCAGCACAGTGAGACCCCCCTCCATTCTTTAAAAAACAAAACACAAGGCACAAGAAGCCTGTACATCTAAACAGAACCAGGTACATGCAGACAGCACTCGAGGGTACGGAAAACCACCTGATTTAGAAATTCAGCAGCTTAGGCTGAAAAAATGGGAGAAATGAAGAAAGAATTTATTGAACTCGGAAAAAAAAAAGCATCTCAAAAATGAGAAATAAATTCTAAGATGCCCAAGGGTTTTTAACACCAGGGAAAGTTTAATAAGAGGCATTTGAAGACGAGGCAAGGGGAGAAACAAGAAAATAAAATGACATCAAGAGAAGGTAACAGGTCAGCAGGAAAGAGGAGGACATGGAAGGTGAGGAGGAGGCAGCCCGGCGGCCCTAAGGAAGGGAAGCAAAGCCACGTGTCAGCTCTCACAGCTCCACTGTGCACACGTAGAGACCGGCCGGAATCCACAGTGCAAAGGGCTCGCCAGGCGCTAGAAAGTAAACCCAGACCGCCAACTTTGAGACACGCTGGTAAAACGATTCCATTTCCAAGCTAAAGAGAAAATCCTCATGGCTTCCAGGCAAAGGGGTCAATTAACTTGACAGAGTCAGACCTGGGCCAGCAGCAGCCTTTCAGGACATGCAGAGAAGAAACAATGCCGCAACATTAAAAAGAAAAAAGAAAAGCTCCGTGAAGGAAAGCACGGACCAAGGATTTTAGACACAGTCAAGCCTGGCGCTTCTTACAGTTCCACAAAGTAAGGAAGTGCTTAACAAAACACAGGCACCCAAAAAATCCCCAAACCAGGACGAGCTGGTCCACAGAACACAGCAGCCAGCCAGCAGCTCCTGAAGCCCAAAGCTGGAGTGATTTGTTTAACAAATATTGTCATGACCGGATTTTAACCCATGGAATAAGTATCCACGTGTCCCTACTGACATAAACAGATACGTGGGCAGAAGGAACAGCCCTTCCTAACAGGAAATGGCAGGGAGCGGAAAAGCGCAGCAGGCCAGGAGCCCCAGGGCACTAGGTGTGGAGGCTCAGGAGCCAGGACCCACCCAGTCTCCAAGCAGCGCTCCAAGAGCCATTAGCTAGAGAAGGCTCAGGACAGGAAGCCCCTTCCCTGAGGAGAAGCCAGCAGGCACAGCCTCAGCCCCACGGTCCAGCAGTGCTGCCCTCATCACACCCGCTCCACGCAGAGGACGCACCATCCATACTGTTCCTACCGAAACGCACAACCTCCCTCCAGTCACAAGGAGACACCGGCTAAACCCACACTGGGGCCTTCTATGAAATCACCGATGAGAAGCCTTCAGAAGGACCAAGGCCACACAATACAAGGAAAGACCGAGGCGGCACCACAGCAGAGGAGCCCACGGAGACACACACAGCTCCGTGCACCACCAGCTCACGGCGGCAGAGGAGGGACCCTGCATCAGGAGGAGGACGTCCCCCGGAACCTGTGGGATTGGGACAGGCCTGTGGCTTGGGTGGTGGTGTCGTACCAATGTTAGTGTCCTGGTTTTTGGAAATGCACTGTGGCTGTACAAGATACTAACTGGGAAAGAAAAAGAGCTTTTGAACTGAAGAATCCAGGTCCTTTTAATGACCAGACCCTCAGACACAATAAATGAGGCTGCAGTGATGCCCTACTCCCTGCCTCTGGGCTGCGCCTTCCTCTCTCGAAGCTGCGATTGCCATGGTAACTATAAATTAACCTAATGCTGCACCAGACACCATAAGCCACACCCTGCGGCTTAGCAATGGAGAGCCAACGCTAGTTAATGTGGTCTCTGCAAACCAACTTCATACCAGTCCTCTCCCGGACCCACCTTTTTACCTTTAAAAACCTGCTGGGCTGGGTGCAGTGGCTCACACCTGTAATCCTAGCACTTTAGGAGGACTGCTTGAGGCCAGGAGTTCAAGACCAGCCGGGGCAACATAGTGAGACCCTGTCTCCACAAAAAAAGTTTTTTTAATTAACTAGGTGTGGTGGCACCTGTAGTCCCAGTGACTCAGGAGGGCTGGGGCAGGACAATTGCTTGAGCCCAGGAGTACGAGTTTGAACGAGCTATGATTACACTCCCGTATTCCAGCCTGGACAACAGAGCAAGACCCCAACTAAAAATGAATCAGCTTGTAACTGCTGCTAATTGCAAATATACTGAGGGCAACTTCAATCCGTGTTCCCAAGCTGCAAGTGCCCTGCGCTTGGCCCAGGTAACTCTGCTTGGGTTCCTTTGGCCTCCGCTGCTCCCTCTTAGGCTGACATCACCTTGGGAGAACTGGGTGAGGGGTATACAGAACACTGTTCTGCTTTTGCAACTTTTCTGTAAATCTAAAATTATTTTAAAACTTAGAAGAAAAAGAATGTTCAAGACAGCTTGATTTAAAAGAGCCTACTCTAGGAGGATGGGTAAGCCGTGGCGGATGCGCTCCAGGACACCATGAGGCAGGGAGGAGGGGCCGGCCGGACACACAGAAACAGAAGACCCCCAGACATGATGCTGAGAACAGGAAGCTGGGTGCAAAGCAGACGTGCCCGGCGGTGCCATCTGGGTGAAGTCCGAGAGCAGCTGGATGCATCTGTGGTGGGAACGTGGTGGCAGGGGCATGAGGAACCTTCTAGGCTGGTGGCGATGTCCTGTAATATCTGCCAGGTGTGGGTTACACACGTGTGCGAATTTATCGAAATCCACCCACTTAAGATCCATGCATTTCATGGATCTCAAACTGCATTTCAAACTGAACATAAAGTATGTTGGTTTTTTTTTTTTTTTGAGACACAGTCTTGCTCTGTCACCCAGGCTGGAGTGCAGTGGTGCAATCTCAGCTCACTGCAATTTCTACCACCCTGGCACAAGCGATCCTCCCACCTCAGCCTCCTGAGTAGCTGGGACTACAAGCATGTGCCACCACACCCAGCTATTTTTTTTCCCAAATGTTTTGTAGAGATCGCGTCTCACTACATTGTCCAAGCTTGTCTGGAATTCCTGAGCTCAGGAGGTGGTCCCGCCTCAGCCTCCCAAAGTGCTGGGATTATAGGCATGAACAACCATGTCCAACTAAAGTATATATTTTTAAAAAGAATTATAAGCACATATTTTACATTTGTATTCACTTCTGAGTGAGCTGCAGACCTCAGTACGCTTTCCTCTGACACCTCAGCTCGAACTCCGGGTTCTCCCTGAGGGCTGGAAGATGCAAGGGCCTCAGCACCTCGGCCTGTGCCTTTCATTAATTAGGGAAGCTCTCACGAGCACCCACCTGTGCCGAGTGTGGGTGGTGCGGTGCTAAGTCAGCCTTGGACCCTCTCCCAGAGGAGATAAGTCTGCTGGGGAGACAGAGCCATGCCCAAAAATGTGTCAGGAGAAGCCACCATCCAGACAGCCAACAAGCATGGGAGACATGCCTGGAATCCCTGGGACACTCAATCTCTGCTCACTAGGGAAACGCAGACCCAGCTGCAGGAGCACCCGCTCACCTGTGAGGACAGCCGGGATGGAAACGGAACGGCATGGAGAACAAGTGTTGTGAGGATGTGGAGAACTGGACTTGTGCTACGCTGGGGGGAACCTGAGCTGAGGCAGGCAGCGTGCAAAGCAGGATGAAAGGACTGAAAGCAGGATCTCGGACGGGCATTTGCACCCCTGTTCATAGCAGCATGATTCCCAAGAGCAAGCTGGGGACCAACCCAGTGTCCATCTGCGGATGGACGAGCCAGCAAAATGCACATGCATTCCCTGGAGTAGGATTCAGCCTTCAAGGAGGGAAATCCTGACACGCATGCAACATGGGTGAAACACGCCAGTCACACGCACACACACACACCATAGGATTCGACTCAGCTGACGTCCCTAATGGAGTCAAAGACCAGTGGGGGTGCCAGGGGCTGGGTGGGGAATAGTTTCCATTTGGGAAGATGAAATTGCTCTGGAGGTGGTGTTCGCAGAGCTGTGACTACCTACTCTGAGCTGCACACCTAAAAATGGTTCAGATGGTGACTGTTATGTGTATTTTGCCACAATTTAAAACAAAACCTCCATCCTCTGAGTCCAGCATGTGACGGTGTCCTGCTGCCCTTAGGAAGGGCCCACACCCACACCCCATCTGCTCCGGTCCCAGGTGCACCCCAGCTCCCTCGGGTCACAATGGCTTCTCCTGCTCCGCCCGCACCCTCCTGTGCATGGGCCACGCCCTCCGCACCTGCCTCTGTACAAACCACACCGCCCTGTACTGGCCACGTCCTCCTCAGCACCCTCCCCTGCACCAGCCACGCCTGTTTTCCCAGGCAGCCTTCTCAGACCTTCCCTACTAGACTAGGTGAGCTCCCCTGACACAGGCTCTTGCAGAATTGAGACAACTCCGAGGTGGCAATGGTCACTGCTAAGATGACCTATTTGCATGACGGCCGAAGTTGTGTCTGTCTCAGCCACTGACCACTCCCAGTGGGCAGGGACTATGTCTGCGTGTAGACCCCTCACCCCTGGGAGGTCCACAATGCCTGACCCAGAAGCACCATCTAGGAAATGTCTGCTAAGGGCTCTGAAGCAGGGGCCTCACCAGGGCAGCTGAGGGCCCAGGCAAGCTCAGTCCCGCCCGGGCACTGGCTGGTCACTGGGGCAGGGAGGAGGAGCAGCATCAAGGCCCTCGGGGCCACCACCAGGGCCACTGCACACACAGTATCTGAACTGTCCCAAGAGCCTACTAAGCCCTGAGGTCTGAGCGCTTCCCGCCTTCTCTGAATGGATTTAGGGGCCATACTGGGATCAAACGCAGGCCCGGCAGGATGAGAGGAAAGATCTTGAGTCTCATTTTTGCTCAAAAGGAAAAAACCTCGACTCGAGTTTAATCCCTGGCTTACTTCCAGCACCTTCTCTTCGGATTTTAATTCAAATAAAGAAAACAACCCAGGAGGTCATTAACACCGAAGCTCTGAAGCCCAGGGTGGGGCAGAGAATTCTCCATCCCCGCAGTCCAGGCTGATGAAGAGCCAGGGCTGGAAGGGACGCCACTCCCCGCTAGCCATGCCGTGTCCAGATAGAAAACATTTCCCTCGAGCCTGCCTGTGTCCACGGGCTCCTGGACCCCCAGATCGGCTGAGCCCAGGTACCTGCGGGATTCTTATCAGAAATGCTTTGCTGGAATCCTGACTGGGAGTGAAAATCATTTAAAACAAGAAAGAAGTGCTTGGGGGCAGCAGCATCCAACCCCGTTTTCCCCCTGGATTCTCTCTGCAGTGCTGCACCAGAGACCCCAACCTGGAAACGTGCAGATTGGAAACCATGTGCAGATAACAGGAAGGTGCAACGCAGATTGGTATAAATAACGAAACCCAAACGAGAGAACACGAAGGGCTGGGGGAGTGGCTCATGCCTGCGGTCCCGGCAGTTTGGGAGGCCGAGGCAGGAGGATCACTTGAGCCTGGGGGGTCAAGGCTGCAGTGACCCCAGCGCACCACTGCACTCCAGCCTGGGCAACACAGTGAACTCAAAAGGAAAAATGTAAAAGTAAAATGCGAATAGCCCACTGCATTGATCAGCAGAGGCACCAGCACAGCCCCGTCCGGGAACTCACAACGCTTCCCAGCCAGGACAGGATCTTGCTCTGTCGCCCAGGCTGGAGTGCAGGGGTGTGATCTCAGCTCACCACAACCTCTGCCTTCTGGGCTCAAGTGGTCCTCCCGCCTCAACCTCCCGAGCAGCTGGAACCTCAGGCATGTGCCACCATAACTTGCTAATTTTTGTATTTTTTTTTTTTTGGAGACATGACGTCTTGCCATGTTGCCCAGGCTGGTCTCAAACTCTTGGACTCAAGCGATGCACCCACCTTGGGCACCCAAGGGAGAAGCCTTTTATAGGACCAGCCAAGGGAAGCTGACACAAAGCAGCTCCTCAGGCACATGGTTTTCTTAGTTATTTCTAACATCCTAATGATCCAGGGTGAGTCACGGTGACAGAGAGCTCTAAAACCAGGGGGAAGGGACAGATGGGCTCTCCACAGGTGCTCCAGGATGCCATGGCCTGGCTGTCAGAGGACACAGGTTCCTGAGAGCCTGAACTCCTCCCTGCAGCCAGGATGGGGAGGGAGGAACACAGGCGACCCAGGGTGGCCTCGCCAGGAAGAGGAGCAAAGAGGAAAACAGAAACCCAGCAGGCGCCGCGGCTCATGCCTGGAACACTTTGGGAGATGAAGACAGGCAGATCACTCGAGCACAGGACTTCGAGACCAGCGTGGACAGCACAGAGAGACTCCATCTCCACAAAAATGCAAAAGTAGCCGGGGGTGGTGGTGCACACCTGTAGTCCCAGCTACGCAGGAGGAGAAAGGGAACGGAAGGCCGCGGTGGCTCATGTCTGTCAACCCACACTTTGGGAGGCTGAGGCTAGCACATCAGGAGGTCAGGAGGTCAAGACCTGGCCAACAGGGTGAAACCCCGACTACTAAAAATATGGAAATTAGCTGGGCATGGTGGCGGGCACCTGCAATCCCAGCTACTCAGTAGGCTGAGGCACAAGAATCCCTCGAACCCGGAGGTGGAGGTTGCAGTGAGCCAAGATGGTGCCACTGAACTCCAGCCGGAGCAACAAGAGCAAAATTTTTTCTAAAAAAAAAAAAAAGCAAGCAAGCAGAAAAGAAACACAAGGAGCAGAAGCAGCCTGGGCTGGGGTGCGGATCCCAGGGAGAGCAGGCATCAGCGGGCACAGGCCAGCCATGTGACAGCTCCAGGCCAGCTATAACCGGCAATGAAGTCTTCTCAGCAGCTCACATGCCCCCCTGGCCTGGGCCATGGGGCAGCATGCCTTGTTTCCAGCTCTCCTGACCACAGTGCTCACTGCTGCCACTGGCCACGGGAATGGAGTGGGGGCTTGCTGGCCCACCCCAAAGTCTCCCATACTCCCAACACTGGAGGATGCACCTGCTGAGGCCTGGGGACCCTGGCAGTGGGGCCACACTGGCTTTTGGTCTACATCACTGTGCCCAACCAGGGCAGCAGCTCCCAGAACACAACCCACCGCTGCGGGGATCCTCTGCACAGCTGGCCTTGTGCTCCCACCTCCTCACAGGGTTCCCCACCCGGGCTGTTCCCACCAGCACCCACCACCCACTCCAGCCCAGCTGGACCCAGCCAGCTCTCCACTCCCTGAGACACATGCACGCCAGTTTGTGTGATCCACGGGAAAACCTTAAAACAAACAGGTGAAGAATGTTTATAGAAAATATGGTGTCGATTAGCTGGGTGTGGTGGCACACATTTGTAGTCACAGCTTCTCGGGAGGCTGAGGCATGAGAATCGCTTGAGCCCAGGAGGCGGAGGTTGCAGTGACCCGAGATCACACCACTGCATTCCATCTAGCCTGCGTGACAGCGAAACTGTGTCTCAAAATAGAGAAAATGTGGAGTGCACATCTGACGACGGAATAGCACTCAGCCACGAGACGCAGGTGCTCCTGCCATTCACAGCCTGGGTGGACTTTGAGGAGCTGCGCTAAGTGAAATAAGCCAGGCACAGAAGATTCCACTTCTACAAGGCGTTGAAAACAGTCAAATTACAACAATGAAGATGGGAAGGGAGGCTTCCAGGGCTGGGGAGGGGGAAGTGGGAGCGACCGACAGAGGACAAGTTTCCAGTAACGTTAAGTGAAGGAAGCAGCTGTGGAAATCTGCTATTCCGCGCGGAATCCGTGCCAACCACTGCGGACGCTCCTTGACACTCTAAGTGTCGTACACTTACAATTCAAGAGGATTTAGCTCATGTTAAGTGTTCTTATCCACAATGAAATTTTTTTTAAAAAAATGAAAAAAAAAAAAAGTTCGGCTGGAGTGGTTCACAATCGTTAAGGATTAAAATGAACCCAAAATATCGGATAAGGAACTGAATAAAGAATCAACTGGACAGTAAAAACCTGCTTACAGAAATGACATTTTTAAAGGCAGGATATAAAACAATTAAACCACGATTCAAACTGTGTGTGGCCGGGAGAGTTTTCAAACCTATCAGTGGTCAGGAGGTCAGCAGGCAGCCAGCAGATGGGTGGACATGGAGGACGGGCGGCCCCATCTTGGTCAGCTTGGGCTCCGTCACAAAATGGGTGGATATGGAGGACGGGGGGGGCCCCATCTCGGTCAGCTCGGGCTCCATCACAAAATGAGTGGATATGGAGGATGGGGGTGCCCCATCTCCGTCAGCTCGGGCTCCGTCACAAAATGAGTGGATATGGAGGATGGGGGGCCCCATCTCGGTCAGCTCAGGCTCCGTCACAAAATGGGTGGATATGGAGGATGGGGGGGGCCCATCTCGGTCAGCTCGGGCTCCATCACGAAATGCCAGACCGGGCAGCCTAGACATTTCTTGCAGTTCTGGAGCTGGAAGTTCAAGGCCAAGGAGCTGGCCAGTTTGGTTCTCGATGAGGTGAGGGGCCCTCCTGACTCATGGGGGCCTCAGCGCCCTATGGAGAGAGCCTGATCCCATGTCCCTTCTTGTCAGGGTACAGATCCCATCCCAGTGGCCCACCCCATATAACCTCATCTAACCCAGTCACCTCCCAAACAGCCCACCCCCTAATACCATCACACTGGGGGGTCAGAGCACAGCCTATGAACTTGGGGGACACAATTTGGGCCACAGCAGCACCTAAGGACTTCCAGAAGGCGCCCGGGCAGGCATTAGTCATGAGCACCGACTGTCTTCATCCCAGTCTGCTGGAATTTTAGAATTTGTATAAACAAAAAAGCACGAGGTTGTACAGGAGCCCAAGTGCTTAGCATCATGGCAAAGACGTGGGGAGCAGTGAGACCTCCACACACAGCGTGACTGGCACAGAGGCGCTCCAGCATGTGGGGCGTGGAGGTGGGAGCATCCCAGAGACGCTGTGAGAGCCAAGTTGATGCACTGGCTGGAGGCGGAGGGAGGCCAGACTGAAGGCCCCCCCATCTTCAAGACCTTTGCTGGATGCCGCTGTATGGAATGGGGGCCCAGCCAGAGTTTCAGAGCTGACCGACCTGACAGCCCAGCGCTAAGGGGGACCGGGGAGGGGGGTGAGCTCAAACCAAGGGTCACCTCTCTGGAGTGCGCAGATGTGCTGCTGTGCCAAGAGACCTCTGCCAGGAGAAGCCAGTCAGCCACAGGCAGGTGACATGCAGGAGGAAGGCCTGGCAGGTGTGAAGGGACCATGCATAGCCTGTGGCTGGCATCCTTTGGTCCAAGGGCCACGGGAGAATGGGTCTAGCCCTTGGTCTTACCGGGAAACAGTGAGTGGCCTGGCTGACATTGTTCTGCTTGGAGGTTGTGGGGCTTTCAAAACTCAAGGGGGCAGAGCAGATGGGGGCCTGGTGTGGGATCCCAGACCAAGCTGAGGGTACTATGTCCCTGAACCACAACTAAGAGACTCAGGTCCTGGCTGGGCATGGTGGCTCATGCCCATAATCCCAGCAGTCTGGGAGGCCAAAGCAGGAGGATCACTTGAGTCCAGGAGTTCAAGACCAGGCCCCGGGGCAGGGTTGGGGGAAGCCAGACCTGCGCTCACCAGGCTCTTCCTCCTGAAAGAGCAGCACGTGCCTGCTGGCTCCGCTGGGCCTCCGGAAAACACTCCGCCCTCCCCCCTCAGCAGAGCAGCCTGACTTGCCCATAAAGTGGGGGAAGAATCCTGCCCCAGCTGCCGAAGCCAGCACCGATTCCGGCCAAATTAAGCTTTCCAGGAGGCGGAGAAAAGGCCAGAGGTCTTGTGACCCCTGCGTCGACCTCTCAGCCCCTGCAGACACTCGGCCTGGCACCGTCTCCTCCTGCCACCCACCAGCAGGTGGAGGGAGGCTTCCCCAGCACCCAAGGGCTCCCCAGCTCCCTACACGACCACTGATTTCCTACATTCTGCGAAGAATTCCAGGTCTGCGCGTCACCACCGGTTCCTCACATTTGCAGACAGCTTGCCTGGGAGTCTCCAGCGCATTCCAGCACCGCACCGAGAAAACAGCCAAACCTCAGACGGAGGCGGGAGGGAGCCGCTCCAGCTCCCCGCTGCTTTCCATGAGAAGCAAGGTCGCGCGCGGGGACAGGCAGAGGATATTTTCTAGGAAAACTATCCAGGGCGGCGCCTCCTCCCGTCCCCAACCAAAGCTTTATTCTGTGGTTTTCCGCATCATCTGCATCCCACGGCCTCGCTGGCCATCCCCCACCCCGGGGCTGTGAAATTTAAAAACCACACACCAAGATAAAAATAATCGCGCCGCGCCCCTTCCCGCAGGAGGCACGATCGGAGACGCGGAGAACCCGGGGCCCTGTCCACCGCCCCGTTCCCAGCCCCGGCCCCGCACCTGCGCGGGCCCCACCCAGAGCGAACGCGTCACCGCCAGCCCCGAGGCCTGTGCGGGGCAGGGGGCGCCGTGGCCCGCGGGGAGACGCAGGGAGGACCCCGCCCCAGACACTGAGGTCTCTGCCGCGGGACCCCGGCCCTCGGGACGTCCCCCACCGCCCGCCCCACGCCGCGCAGGGCGCCCCGGCCCCTGACGCACCGTGCCAGGCGCAGCGCAGCTCCCCTGCACCGCGCCCCGCTCCCACCCCGGCCGCTGCTCACCGAGGCTCCCCGCGAGCGACTCTGGGCGGCGTCCGACGGCCCCGCTCGGCCATGGCAGAGGCCCCGCGGCAGGCGGGGGGCGCGAGTCACCGTCACCGCGGGCAGGAGCCCCGAACCCGGCCCGCCCCGCCGCCCCCGCCCCGATCCTCCCCCACGCAGTCCAGGTCTCCGCGGAGCTGCCGTGCGGGCTCCTAAAGCCGGGCGCGGCGTGGCCGAAAACAGCCCGGGGGCTGCGGGGCGCGTGTGTGGGGAGCCGGGGCCGGCGGGCCCGCGCGGGGTGGGGCGGGGGCGGTGGGTGGCAGCGCGGCCGCGGGTTTAGAGGGACTCACCCGCCGCTCCGGCGATCCCAGCGCCATGCGCAGCACGGGGGAGCTGCTGCACGGGCGCGGTCTCGCCCTTAACTCTTGGCGTCCCATCCCCGAACGCTGCCTCCCCTGGCTGCTGCGAGAGAAACGCTTTTTGGAGTCGCGTTGAGCAAACGATGCGGCTGCTCCGGATGGAGATCCACGATCCTGGCGCTGCCCGGGGCCTGGACCGCAGCTCTCCACGCGGCGTGCTCTGCCTGGGGCTTCAGTGTAGAGCGGGAGGAAGACTCGCCCCCACGTTCAGCCCACGTCTAGTCTCCACCCACGCCAGCACGGCCACGCCGATGCGCGCTTTGTGAAAGGCGGGTGGAGCGGCGAGGGGGCGTCCCCTGAGCCCCCGCCCCGGAGCTCACAGGTGTCGGAGGAGCCCCGGGGAGCACGCACGTGGAGCACAAGAGCCCCTCACCCCCCGCCCCCTCCCCAAGACCTGCCCATCCTCGTACCTCCTCAGCCTCAATCCTCCAAACCTGTGCCTGCTGAGTCCCTGATCTCAGCCAACTGTCCTCCCAGGTAAAGGAGAGGATCGTCAGGTGTGAGGCTTGAAGTCGGTCAGCTGCGTGGAATTCCTTTCCAGCCCGCGCATCAGCCCAGCTGGAGTAGGGCCATGATGTGGGCCCCGCCGGCCACCCAGCCTAGCATGAGGAACCATCTGTACACCAGGCTGCATTTTTCATTCCTCAACTTGGTTTAGGGAACTCCCCATAAAACCAACAATGCAGGTGGAGGAACGGGGAATGCAGAGGGAGTAGGTGTCTTTGGAGGGCGAGCCTCCCGCTCGTGCGACTTGCCCAGTGTTTCAGATACGTTCAAGGACAACCTCGGGTCTGTTGAGGCCTCATAATGGAAGTGTATTTCTCACGGCTCTAGAGGCCTGAAGTCCAAGACGAAGGTGCTGGTTGGTTTCTGCTGAGGCCTCTCTCCTTGCCTTGCACCCAGTCGCCTTCTCTGCGGGTCCTCACCTGGTCTCTCCTGTGTTTGCTCACAGCTGGTGTCATACCTTTTCTTATCAGGACACCAGTCCCATTGGGTCGGGGACCCACCCTGATGACCTCACGTAACCTTGATGGTTACCTCACTTCCTTAAAGGTCCTGTCTCCAAATGGGGGCTAGGTCTTCAAAATTTGAATTTTGGGGGAACACCAGTCACTGTTCAGCCCATAACAAACCTCACGTGTACTGCCTCCATGTTTGTGATAGTTTGTTGGGCAGGCCCATCCCTATGGCTTGGCGGATCAGATAACACCAGGTACTGATTGACAGCTTATGTTGCACCATCTCTTAGTGCACTGTCATGAAATACAGTCCACTGAGAACCCATGAGCAAGCCGGCAGCTGTTTCTCAAAAGGGAATGGTGGTTTGTTGATGAGGCAACCCCTCAATAGTGCTCATCAATAACCATGACTGTGGTTGCCCTGTCACAAACAGGCTGCATACAATATTCTTTTAAGAGATGGGGTCTTACTATATTGCCCAGGCTGGTCTTGAACTCCCTGCACTCAAGTGATTGACCCACCTCAGCCTCCCCAAGTGCTGGGACTACAGGTGTGAGCCAGCATGCCCCCGGCCCTCCACATAACATTCTCACATTCCTCAGGCACTCCAATTGCCATGCGTTCAGCACGTCACAGGGCCCGGTGGAAGAAAGGCTTGTCTGGCAGTCTAGTTAGCAGGACAGCGTTTCTCTTGCTCTGAACCTCACTCAAAGTTACTTGTTAAACAGGAAGGCACATCCAAATTTTGTACATACTCCAGCCTGGGTGACAGAGTAAGACTCCGTCTCAAAAAATAAAGAAATAAACCCTCACTCTGAACAGCAGGCCACGCTGAGTTCTGTTTCCTGAGCAACCACATTGGTTCCGAGTGAGCGTCCAGTCGCCTCCTGCAGCTCTGACTACGTCCCTTTCCCCAGTGCGTAGTCTAGGGAACATGGCTGCAGTTTCTTTAGGAAAAGCTGGAGGATTCTGGTGCTAGCAGGGGCTCCTTCCCCAAAGACATCGAACCTGTCCTTTACTGAAGGGACTGTGCATCTGTGAACTGATTCAGGTCCTTGTGTGGACTGAGGAGCTGTGCCTTCTACACGGCGACTGAAGACTCTGGCTCCGTTTGCTTAACTTAGAGTTCATTTCAATCAAACATGTCAAACAGACCCCTAGCAGTGTTCCCATCTATTTCAGTCTTGGCAATTTGCTACCACAAAACATTCCTATGGGTTAAGCCATTCTGATGACCACCCAATTCTTCTGACAATTGAGGTAACTTCACCTGCATTGCTTTGGCAGTGAAGAGCTGTTACCTGACCTTTACCTCCACAGGGTCCAACTCTCCACTGAAATCGGCAAGCCCATTTGCAGCAGCCCCTCTGCCCTGACCTCCAGAGACAGCCACTGATGTGCTGTCCAGGGCTTCAGGCACCTGCCTCACTGTCGGGTGTTACTGACTGGGAAGGGAGAGCCTCTGTGCCCTCCAGAGGGAAACAAGTCCTCTATGCCCTCAAGAGGGAAGTGAATCCACCACTCAGGCAGGCGCAGCGGTGGCACATGCTCGTAATCCCAGCACTTTGGGAGGCTGAGGCAGGGGGATCACCTGAGGTTAGGAGTTCAAGACCAGCCTGGCCAACATCGTGAAAACCTGTCTCTACTAAAAATACAAAAATTTGTCATGTATGGTGGTACATGCCTGTAATCCAATCCCAGCTACGAGGGAGGCTGAGACAGGAGAATTGCTTGAATCCGGAAGGCGGAGGTCAAAGTGAGCTAAAATCATCCCTCTGCACTCCAGCCTGGGCAACAGAGCAAGACTCCATCTCACACACACACACAAAATAAATAAATAAATCCACTTCAATGTGCCTATGTCCCTAAGCCTTCAGGGACTTTCTTGTACATAAAGGAATTGCTTGCCTCTCAAATGCTTTCCACTTAAGTTACCACTGAGGTCAGCTCTCACTGAAACAGATGTCCAGTTGGAACTGCTGCCATTGCTGGAGTCTGGCTTACTCACAAGTGAGCAAACCCATGTCGACAAAATAAGCACAAGTAACAGCACAGGAAGAAAGGAAAAAGCACTAATGAGAGTCAGCTGAGAAACAGGATGAGCAGGATACGTAAGTGGCCTCAGATTACTTCTTCCCAAGACGCTTATCGATATCAAATGGGGATAAGGCATATTTACAGAGGGGAAAACCTGGAATCTGGCAGGCACCAATTTCACTGAGAAATTAACATTAACAACATCTGTAAGAGGGAAATACCTATGAGCCTCAGAATAGAACTGAGAAAGACACAGTTCCATTTCTGAAGTATTTCTACCCAAATTCAAACCGTGAGCAAACACTTGAAGTTGAGGGACGTTGCTACAGAATGCCTGTCACTCAGTGCTCAGAAAAAGATCAGGATGCTGAAAAACAGGCTCAGGAGCGGCTCTGAACGACAGAAAACTAAAGAGATGCCACAAAAAAGGCAACTTGCTGTCAGGAGTTTTGCTTTCCTATAAAAACATGAGTAGAATGTGAGAAAATCTGTTTGGCTTTTGGTTTGGGGTTTTGTTTGTTTTGAGACAGTGTCTCACTCCGTCCCCCAGGCTGGAAAGTGCAGTGGCACCATCGAAGCTCACTGCAGCCTCAACCTCCTGGGTTCAAGTGATCCTCCCACCTCAGCTTCCCAAATAGCTGAGACCTTGGGAAGGTGCACACCACCACGCCCAGCTATTTTTTAAATTTCTCGTAGAGACAGGGTCTCCCTATGTTGCCAGGCTGGTCTTGAACTCCTGGGCACCAGCGATCCTCCTGCCTCGCCCTCCCAGAATGCTGGATTTACAGGTGTGAGCCACTGCGGTCGGCCTAGAGATGTGGGAAAATTTGATTAGCAAATATATCAATTTAAATTTCTTGATTTTGGTAGTTATTCTGTGGTTATGTAAGAGCATGACCTTGTTTTTCAGAAATACACAATAAAGTATTTGGGGGGAAAGGGCCTCAGGCTTATAATTAACTTTCAAATGGTTCTGAAAAAATTCTACGTACATAAAATGGTATAAACACACATGTACACGACTAAATAAATGAGTTATGAAGTCGATGTGGTAAAATACTTGAGGAATCTAAATAAAGGACATGTAATAATGATTTGCCCTAGTTTTGCAATCCTCTGGAGGTCTGGATCATGTCAAATTACTTTTTTTTCCAAGTTCTTGTCCCCCTGCATGGTCTGGCACCCTCAGAATCCATTTCCTCATCAGTTCCCCATAATTTTGCTACAATACATGATCAATCTGCAGCCCCTCTGCTGTGAGAGCTTCTCTGCCCAGGTTTCACCATCCTTGGTCCCTGCAGCAGGCTGGTCCCTAACCATCCTCCGGGTAGGAGGGAGAGCTGCCGCCTGCCGCCTGCCGGCCTGTGACTACCAGGGGTGAAGCTGCTGTGAGTCTTCAAGCAGAACAGGACCTCTCCTCAGGGTGTTCGGAGTCACCCAGACCCTGGCAGGGGTCACCGTTCCAGTCAGGGCCCTCACGCTCCTTGCATTTGGCTCTGTCAAATCCTGCCCTACACAGGGGCCACCGGCCGGCCAAAGCCAGGAGGTGACCTGATGTGTCTTTCCAGGCCACCATGCCCAAGTGCTGCAGATGACCCGACGCTGAGAGCACACTATGGTAACGTGACGCTGACCTTACACTATGGTAACCCGACACTGACCGTACGCTATGGTAACGTGACACTGACCGTGCGCTATGGTAACCCGACACTGACCGTACGCCATGGTAACGTGACGCTGACCGTGCGCCATGGTAACCCGACGCTGACCGTGCGCCATGGTAACCCGACGCTGACCGTGCGCCATGGTAACCCGACGCTGACCGTGCGCCATGGTAACCCGACGCTGACCGTACGCCATGGTAACGTGACGCTGACCGTGCGCTATGGTAACCCGACACTGACCGTACGCTATGGTAACGTGACGCTGACCGTGCGCTATGGTAACGTGACGCTGACCGTGCGCTATGGTAACCCGACACTGACCGTACGCTATGGTAACGTTACACTGACCGTGCGCTATGGTAACCCGACGCTGACCGTGCGCTATGGTAACCCGACACTGACCGTGCGCTATGCTAACATGACACTGACCGTACGCCATGGTAACGTGACACTGACCGTGCACTATGGTAACCCGACGCTGACAGTGCGCTATGGTAACCCGACGCTGACCGTGCGCTATGGTAACCCGACGCTGACCTTACACTATGGTAACCCGACGCTGACCGTGCGCTATGGTAACGTGACACTGACCGTACGCTATGGTAACGTGACGCTGACCGTGCGCTATGGTAACGTGACACTGACCGTGCACTATGGTAACCCGACGCTGACAGTGCGCTATGGTAACCCGACGCTGACCGTGCGCTATGGTAACCCGACGCTGACCTTACACTATGGTAACCCGACGCTGACCGTGCGCTATGGTAACCCGACGCTGACCGTGCGCTATGGTAACGTGACACTGACCGTGCGCTATGGTAACCCGACGCTGACCGTGCGCTATGGTAACGTGACACTGACCGTGCGCTATGGTAACCCGACGCTGACCTTACACTATGGTAACCCGACGCTGACCGTGCGCTATGGTAACCCGACGCTGACCGTGCGCTATGGTAACGTGACACTGACCGTGCACTATGGTAACCCGACGCTGACAGTGCGCTATGGTAACCCGACGCTGACCGTGCGCTATGGTAACCCGACGCTGACCTTACACTATGGTAACCCGACGCTGACCGTGCGCTATGGTAACCCGACGCTGACCGTGCGCTATGGTAACGTGACACTGACCGTGCGCTATGGTAACCCGACGCTGACCGTGCGCTATGGTAACGTGACACTGACCGTGCGCTATGGTAACCCGACGCTGACCTTACACTATGGTAACCCGACGCTGACCGTGCGCTATGGTAACCCGAGGCTGACCTTCTGCTATAGTAACCCAGTGCTGACTGTACGCTATGGCAACCCGTTCTAGCCATAACAAGGCAACAAGAATCTTCTGCCTTTAAACTCAACCAGGCAGATACGTCTCAGGTGCCCATCCCTGAGGATGCAGTGCTTGCGACCACTTGAGAAAATACTGTCATGGGTTAAATGCATATAAAGGAACAACACAATTTCTGGCAGAAATAATTTTAATACGAGAAATTGAGTGCTTATAAAATCATCGAGGGACTGGAAGAATGGGCTCCAGGCGGGGTCTCAGGATGTCACTCCCAGAATAACCCCACAGAGCCAGCTCAGCAAGGGAACAGCTATTGTGACAAAAACTCTTCAAACAAACGCAGTTCAGAAAAGGCTGTGTTCAGAAACCCACTGTCCTCGCCACTGGCTCCGTGATCACACAGCACCAGCTATACTCCCTCCAGGGGTCAGGAACTTTGGGCCCCAGCAATATGCCACCCCCAATAGATCCACAGCAGCAAAATGACGACCCTCACAGTACAGCCTCTCTTCCCCTTAACCAAATCCTGACCCCAAATCTTGTTCAAGATTAGTGGAAACTGAATCGCATCTGGAACCCGAGAGCCACCAGAGGAACTGATGTCTAACGCTTCAATCTCTGCATCCAGGAAGGGGCCAGAAGGAAATTGAAACAGACAATGAGTGGGTGATCTGCCGTATTGAACCCATGGGTAGAAGAAAACCAGGTCCTGAGAGAAGTATCAGGAAATCCTACAAAATGCAGAGGAGAAACCCGCTTATCTGACAACGAGCACCTGCTCAGAAAGACTGTGATCACACTCCAATGAAGGAGCAGTGTTTTTTGCAAGAAGAGAAAGAAGAAGGTGAACTCGGATGAGGGACGGCATGGGTCCAGTCACCACTGCCACAGCTCTTCCATAAATGTGAAATTGTTTCAAAGTAATGAATCTAAAATTATAGATATGAGAACTATATAGAAACACAATTTTGGCCAAGCGTGCTGGTTCACGCCTGTAATCCCGGCACTTTGGGAGGCTGAGGTGGGTGGATCACGAGGTCAGGAGTTTAAGACCAGCCTGGCCAAGATGATGAAACCCCATCTCTACTAAAAATACAAAACTTAGCCAGGCACGGTGGTGTGCATCTGTAGTCCCAGCTACTCAGGAGGCTGAAGCAGGAGAATCGCTTGAACCTGGGCGGCAGAGGTTGCAGTGAGCCAACCACTGCATTCCAGCCTGGCGACAGAGTGAGACTCTGCCTCAAAAAAAAAAAAGAAAAGAAAAATAAACAATTTTATGACAGAATATTATATCAGTTCAATATCTTAGCAGCAAGTAACCAAAAACACAGAAAATAAAAAACCCTCCATCACGCTTAAAAAATAAGTAAATAGGCCGGTGTGTGGCTCACACTTGTAATCCCAGCACTTTGGGAGGTCGAGGCGGGCAGATTATTAGGTCAGGAGTTTGAGACCATCCTGGCCAACATGGTGAAACCCCATGTCTACTAAAAATACAAAAATTAGCCAGGCGTGATGGCAGTTACCTGTAATCTCAGCTACTTGGGTGGCTGAGGGAGGAGAATTGCTTGGACCCAGAAGGCGGAGGTTGCAGTGAGGCGAGACCACGCCATTGCACTCTAGCCTGGGTGACAGATCAAGACTTGTCTCAAAAAAAATAAATAAGTAAATATATCACCTCACGTAGCGAGAAGTCCAGAGATACAGCAGACACCAATACTGGCCGATTAAACATCTCCATAGCATCAACACCAAAGACACAGGCTCCTTTCCCTCTTATCCCCATCTTCAGTCTGAGGCTCGCCACATGGTGCCAAGGTGGCTGCAGCAGCTCCATGCATCACACCTAGTAATGACAGGGATCAAAAGGAGGGATAAAGTCTCTTTTCCCAGAATCCTTGGAGCAAACTTTCCTTCTAAACCATCTAAAGCATCATTCACAAGAGAAGTAGAATAACCCTGCTCAGCTCAGCTGACTTATCCACGTGGAATGAAAGTTGGGGATCAACCATGTGACTATGACAGATACTGAGTTTAAAAAGCAGAGACAAGCCGGGCGCGGTGGCTCAAGCCTGTAATCCCAGCACTTTGGGAAGCCAAGGCAGGTGGATCACCTGAGGTCCGGAGTTCAGGACCAGCCTGGCCAACATGGCAAAACCCCGACTCTACTAAAAATACAAAAATTAGTCGGGCATGGTGGTGGGCACCTGTAATCCCAGCTGCTCAGGAGGCTGAGGCAGGAGAATCACTCAAACCCCTGCAACAGAGGTTGCAGTGAGCCAAGATTGTGCCACCAAACTCCAGCCGGGGCAACAGCACTGTGAGACTATCTCAAAAAAAAGAAAGAAAAGAAAATGCTACTAAGATTTTTAAAATCTCTTCGCAGTCATCAGGGAAGTGATAAGACAGCAGGGACTTACTAGGCCAAAAATTTACATCAAAGTGGGAACCCAGACGGGTTGGCTGAAGCCAGCAGCTCCTTTTGCTGCCGGGCACTGCCTGCCCAGGTTTACTGGAGCAGAGTTGTTTTTTTTCTGATACCCATGCTAGTGCATGAGTGTAGTTTTTAATGGTCTTTCAGGGCAAGAGGCACAAGCAAGTGGGGAGTGTGGGAGGAAGCCCTCTCTCCATAAAACTCAGGCCCCGGAGGCTACCCCTGAGGGTAACGGAGAATCAGAGGTAATGCCCCTAACCCCACACAGTCAGGGGATGGCAAGAAAGGCGGGGCAGGGGCAGGAGCAGGAGCAGGAGGCAACCCTTTTCAGAGTAGAGGGAAGCATGAGCCAGTTATGTCCAAACCTGCATCACGAGGGTGACCTGGATCACACGCATGACCTGGAACACTTCAAGCCTGTAATTTAAGGTGAAGTGGTCCCTGCTTTCCACGTCCCCTGGGCGCCTGGAAGAAGCAAATTCCAGCCTCTTTGGAGGGACAGCTTCATGTAGGGCTCACAGGACCCCTACAAGCAGTTTTTCATGGACAGTCAAAAGCAAACATGACATGGAAAATAAGATAAAAAGAAAAATGGAGGAGGAGGAGGCAGGAAGGAGGAGGGGGAGGCGGGAAGGAGGAGACAGCCAAACAGACCTGGAAAGACCTCAGATATTCAAATTACGAGACGAGGATATTAAAACTATGCACACTCTGATTAGAGGCATCAAAAGCAAGATGGAATTTTCTGGGGAAAGCCAGGAACTGTGTAAAACAGACTAGCATATTTGAAAAGCAACCCAGTGGAATTTCTGGAAATGAAAAAATATAACAACCAAAATTAAAAACCAGGTTTCATAACAAATTAGCCACAGCCAAAGAATGAGTAAACATAAAACGGGGTGAAGAAACCATCTAGAAAAGCCAGAGACACAAAAAACTAAAAATCAGAAAGAGACTTTAAGAGAGATGGCAAACAGAGGAAAAAAAAGTAAAGGTTTAATATATGTTCAATTAGTGTTCCCGAAAGATCAGACAGAAATGGGCCAGAAGCAATAACAGCTGAGTCTTTGATAGTACTGGTAAAAGAAATAGGCCGGGTGCAGTGGCTCATGCCTGTAATCCCAGCATTTTGGGAGGCTGAGGCGTGCGGATCACGAGGTCAGGAGCTCAAGATCAGCCTTGCCAGCATGGTGAAACCCTGTCTCTACTAAAACTACAAAAATTAGCCGGGCATGGTGGCAGGTGCCTGTAATCCCAGCTACTCAGGAGGCTGAGGCAGGAGAATTGCTTGAACCCAGGAGGTGGAGGTTGTGGTGAGCCGAGATCATGCCACTGCACTTCAGCCTTGGTGACAGAGCAAGACTCTGTCTCAAAAAAAAAAAAAAAAAGAAAGAAAAAAATAAGAAAAATTCAAGAAACCCAACAAATTCCAAGCAGATAAAAACAGAAAACTCAGGCACATTACAGTAAATGATTTCAAAACAGCCTTTCAAGGGTTTGGTCCTCAGAATGACAGCTGGCTTCTAACTGTTACTACGGAAGCCGGAAAACACTAGGATAACGTTATCAGTGCACAGAAAGAAAAGTTAATAGCTAAACAAGAATTTTAGACCCCGTGTGAACAGTTTTCCAGAAGGGGAAAATATTTGCATTTTCAGACAATCAAAAATTAGTCAGAGAGTTTGCGGCCAGATACCTGTTACTAAGGGGAAATTTAATTTTCAGATGGACCTAAATTTATCTGAGGAGGCAGAAAATGCAAGAAATAATAAAAAGTACATAAAGGTAAACAAAAGCTGATTTTATAAAACAGGCCGAGTGAGGTGGCTCACACCTGTAATCCCAGCACTTTGGGAGGCTGAAGTCAGGAGTTTGAGACCAGCCTAGTTAACATGGCGACACCCCCATCTCTATTAAAAATCCAAAAATTATCTGGGCGTGGTGGCACGCACCTGTAGTCCCAGCTACTCAGGAGGCTGAGGCAGGAGAATCACTTGAACCCTGGAGGTGGAGGCTACAGTGAGCCGGGATCACACCATTGCACTCTAGCCTGGGTGACAGAGTGAGATTCTGTCTCAAAAAAAAAAGAAAAAAGAAAAAAAAAGATTTTACAGAACAATACTAGTAACACCTTTTAAGTTTAAAAAGGTACAATTAAAATAACACACGGCTCAGGAGGGGTTAAACGGAGTCAATGGGTTTGTTCAAAGTGGGGGAAAGGCACTGGCTAGTTTCAACTTGGATAAGTTGATTATGCATTCTGTCGTTTCTAGGTAGTTGCAAAAAGAATAGAAACAGAATATATAATTTCCAAACAAGCAGGGGGAAATGGAATGTTAAAAAATAATATGTACAATTATTACATGTCAATTACACATACACATATACTCAGAAAAAAAGTCAATGTTAAGTGATCCTCCTGGACAGGCTGCTTGGAGCGGCAGGTGAGTGATCCTCCTGGACAGGCTGATCGGAGCGGCAGGTGAGTGATCCTCCTGGACAGGCTGATTGGAGCGGCAGGTGAGTGATCCTCCTAGAGAGGATGATTGGAGCGGCAGGTGAGTGATCCTCCTGGACAGGTTGATTGGAGCGGCAGGTGAGTGATCCTCCTAGAGAGGCTGATTGGAGCGGCAGGTGAGTGATCCTCCTGGACAGGCTGATCGGAGCGGCAGGTGAGTGATCCTCCTAGAGAGGCTGATTGGAGCGGCAGGTGAGTGATCCTCCTAGAGAGGCTGATTGGAGCGGCAGCACCTGCTGAGCAGCATTCACACTCACAGGAAGAGGAGCCCGCCCAGATGAGCACATGCTTGTTTGACTCAAGGACACACAGGGGCCGAACACCTCAAGCATGAAGCAGCTTATTTAAAACTAACTGCACCGTTCTCCACATCTTTTAATTGAAAAACCAATTACAATTATTTTAAGATTTTTAAAAAATGATTCTCAAAGTCTTAAAAAAGAACAGGCTGGGCTCTGTGGCCCACACCTGTGATCCCACGACATTAGGAGGCCAAGGCAGGAGGGTCCCTTGAGCCCAGGAGTTTAAGACCAGCCTGGGACGTGTGTGGTGGCTCACACCAGCACTTAGTAGAGATGGCGAAACCCCACCTCTACTAAAAAAAAATACAAAAATTAGCTGAGTGTGGTGGTGGCTGCCTGTAGTCCCAGCTACTTGGGAGGCTGAGGCAGGAGAATCGCTTGAACCTGGGAGGCAGAAGTTGCAGTGAACCGAGATCATGCCACTGCACTCCAGCTTGGGCAACAGAGCAAGGCTCCATCTCAAAAAAAAAGTAAAAATAAAGACCAGTCTGGGCAATATAGTGAGACCCTGTCTCTACTAGAAAATTAAAAATTAGTGGGCGTGGCGTGTGTGCCTATAGGTTCAGCTACCTGGGAGGCTGAGGTAGGGGGATAGCTTAAGCCCAGGAGTTCAAGGTTCCAGTGAACTATGATCATGTCACTGTACTCCAGCTTAGGTGACAGAGCCAGATCCTGTCTTTAAAAAAAATACAAAAAAATGGGTAATAAAGAAGAAAACAGGCCAGGTGTGGTTGCTCACTCCTGTAATCCCAGCACTTTCGGAGGCTGAGGCAGGCCGATCACCTGAGGTCAGGAGTTCTTTTCTTTTTTGACACAAAGTCTCACTCTGTTGCCCAGGCTGGAGTATAATGGCACAAACTTGGCTCACTGCAACCTCTGCCTCCGTGATTCAAGCGATTCTCTTGCCTGAGCCTCCCGAGTAGCTGGGACTACAGGCGCACACCACAGCGCCCGGCTAATTTTTGCAGGGACAGGGTTTCGCCATGCTGGCCAGCCTGGTCTCCAACCGCTGATAATATGAAAAGGTCTAACATCTGTGTTATCAGTCATAGAAGAAGAGAAGACTGTGGTTAAGAAAAAAATATGTGAAAAAACAGAGGCTTAAAATCGGCCAAACATGGAAATTAAGGCAAAGAAAAACTCTTGAGCCAGAGAGAAAGGATGCGTCATGTCCGGGGGACCGACAGCTGTGCTTCAGGAAGCACGAAGGGTGGAAGGGAGGGGAAGGCACTGCGAAGGGCTGACGGAAAACAGGCGTCAGAATGCTACGTGCAGAGAAAAGACCCTTCGAGAATAACGTGAAATTGAACATTTTCAGAAGAAGAAAAATGAACAGAATTTGTTGACAGCTGACTTGCTGTAGATGATAAACACCACAAGGAACCTTGAATGTGGAAAAATTCATTTAGGAAAAAAGACACATCATAAAACTTAAGAATAGAGGTGACATGAACGTAAATGGGTGGGAAAAAGCATCTCGTGTCTACACCAATGCCCCAACCCCAAAGCTGGGGAGCTATATTGGTACCTGAGAAAGTAGGCTTGATGGCAGATGTGTTTGTATAAAGATGGTCACCTATATTAAAGGGTTCAATTCATCAAGAAGATATATAAAATTTAAATGTATATGGACATAACAACACAACCTAAAAACATATAAAGAGAAATTTGACAGAAATGTATAAAAAGTAGAAAAATCCCTAATCATCATGGAAGAAATTAAGGTCCCTGCCTCAGTAATTATTAGAATAAACAGATAAGTAAACAACAAGCACACATAGGCCAGGCGCGGTGGCTCACGCCTGTAATCCCAGCACTTTAGGAGGCCGAGGCAGGCGGATCACAATGTCAGGAGTTCCAGGCTAGCCTGACCAAGATGGTGAAACCCCATCTCTACTAAAAATACAAAAAATTAGCTGGGCGTGGTGGTGCGTGCCTGTGATCCCAGCTCCTCTGGAGACTGAGGCAGGAGAATGGCTTGAACCGGGAGGCAGAGGTTGCAGTGAGCCAAGACCATGCCATTGCACTCCAGCCTGGGTGACAAAGCAAGACTTCATCTCAAAAAACAAACAAAAAACACAATAAGCACAGTAAATGCCGAATAACTGCATTAATCCACTTGGTCTAATAGACAAATATAGTCTCCCTTAACAGCACACAATATTTACAAGCCCAAGCAGGACTTTTATAAATATTAACCACATTCCAAGTCCAAAAAACGTCAAATAATTAAAATCGTACAGAGCATATTCTCTGTCCACAATGCGGCTAAGCTAGAAATCCATCAGTCACGTTTGAAAATTAGCAAACACACTTTTACATAACCGATTTTGGTCGAACGACGAAGGATGATAAAAGTTAAAAATGCTCTTAGTAAGCCGTAATGAAAGCAGGAAACACGATGTTTGTGGAGTACAGCTAAAGCCATACTGAGTATGTTACACTTCCAGGTGTGCACAGCAGAAGGAAGCAGCTGACGGGAAGGAGCTAAGCAGGTAAGGCGCTAATCATCTATCTCGGGAACTTACAAAGATGGTAAACCGCACCCAAACGGAGTAAAGAAGGAACTAACAAACAAAAGGCAGAAATTGATGAAACGGGGGAGACAACAGATAAACTAGGCCAGAAGTGATGATTTGAAATACCCATGTAATTCCCTAACTTCTGAAAAATTTATTGAAATGCCTTAGATATTTAAAAATAAAAAAAGATCATGTAAGTTTTGTGTCAATAAATTTAAAATTCTAAGATAAAATGAATAAATTCCTGGAAATTTAACAAAACTAATGCAGAAAAAAATAGATTTTTAAAGACACTGAATCAGCAGTGAAAAATCTTTTCCCAAATAGACATTTTCCCATCTAAGCACAGATGGCTTCACTGGCAGTTTCTACCAAATGTGCAGGAACAAATAATGAAAATTGTATACAGGCCAGGTGTGGTGGCTCATCCCAGCACTCTGGGAGGCTGAGGCAGTCAGATCACTAGGGGTCAGGAGTTCGAGACCAGCCTGGCCAACATGGTAAAACCCCATCTCTACTAAAAATACAAAAGTTAGCCCAGCATGGTAGCCTGGCGCATGTCTATGATCCCAGGTACTCAGAAAGGTGAAGCATGAGAATTGCTTGAACCTGGGAGGCAGTGGAGGTTGCAGTGAGCTGAGATCATGCCACTGCACTCCAGCCTGGGCAACAGAATGAGACTCTGTCTCAAAAAAAAAAAAAAAAACCCACTTACACAAACTCTTCCAGATAATGGAAAATAGGGCTAGCCAGGCACAGTGGCTTATGCCTATAATCCCAACACTTGGGGAGTCCAAGGCAGGAGGATTGCTTGACCCCAGGAGTTCAAGACTAGCCTGGGCAACATGGCAAGACCCCATCTCTACAGAAAAAAATTTAAATTAGCCATGCATGGTGGCACACACCTGTGGCCCCAGCAGCTCAGGAGGCTGAGGCAGGAGGATCACTTGAGCCTGGGAGATTGAGGCTGCAGTGAGCAATGACCATGCCAGAACACTCCAGGCCAGATGACAGTGAGACCCTAAATAAAAACAGAAGAAGAATGAAAGAAGGAAAATAGGGTAATGCTCTCCACTCATTTCATCAGAGTAGCATAATCTAGGCACCAAACTTGGATGAGGAGAGTGTGAGGAAGGAAAGTCATAGACCAATCTTACTCATATTCGTAGAATTCAGTGCGGAAAAAATAATTAAATAAAATTCAACATTGATTTATGAGTATTTTTTTAAAGTTTAAGCAAACTTGGATTAGAAAGAAACTGTTTTTTTTTTTGAGACAGAGTCTCACTCTGTCACCCAGGCTGGAGTGCAGTACCACAATCTTGGCTCACTGTAACCCCCACCTTCTGGGTTCAAACGATTGTCCTCCTGCCTCAGCCTCCCAAGTAGCTGGGACTATAGATGCCCATCACCACCCCCGTAGAAAGGAACTTCTTTTTTTACATTTTTATTTATTTATTTTTTTAAAGATGGGGTTTCACCATGTTGGTCAGGCTGGTCATGAACTCCCGACCTCAGGTGATCCACCCACCTTGGCCTCCAAAGTGCTTGGATTACAGGAGTACGCCACCATGCCCGGCCTTGTAAGGAACTTCATAAACAATGAAGTGTGTCTATAAAAAGGAAGGAAGGAAGGAAGAAAAGAAAGAAAAAGAAGGAAGAAAGATACCAGATTATCACACGAAGTGACAGATCATCATAAGAAATGATAGAAGATTCTGGGAGACCCGAAATGAGACAATTAGGCCCCAGGATTATAATTTCCATTCTACATTGTACTGAGGATCTAGACATCATAGCAAAGCAGTAATAATATAATGAAAGATCTAGAGAGAGAAAAAAACATTTTTTGAGGATGGTATAATTGTACAGGTAGAAAACCTAAAACATGTACAGATAAGTTATTAGAATTAATAAAATAGTTTAACAATATTGCTGGATTAAAATCTATCTAAAAATAATTAGAAAAGAAAATTAACAGTTTACAATAATACAAAAAAATGAAGTCTCTCAGTATAAATGTGCAAGATCTCTAGAAAGAAAATCATAAAAGTCTGAGAGATATTGAAGAAAGTCTACATAATATAGTTGTATTGTTCTTTGCCTGGAAACCTCAGCTATGGTAAAGAAGTCATTTCTCCCCAAAGTGACCTATAGGCTTAATAGACTTCCAGTAAAAATCCCAGTAGTGGCCGGGCGCGGTGGCTCAAGCCTGTAATCCCAGCACTTTGGGAGGCCGAGGCAGGTGGATCACGAGGTCAAGAGATCGAGACCATCCTGGTCAACATGGTGAAACCCCGTCTCTACTAAAAATTACAAAAAATTAGCTGGTCACTGTGGCGCGTGCCTGTAATCCCAGCTACTCAGGAGGCTGAGGCAGGAGAATTGCCTGAACCCAGGAGGCGGAGGTTGCGGTGAGCCGAGATCGCGCCATTGCACTCCAGCCTGGGTAACAAGAGCGAAACCCTGTTTCTCAAAAAAAAAAAAATCCCAGTAGTGTACCTATTTATCATTTATTGCTGAATAACAAATTACCCCAAAACGTAGAGGCTGAAAACAACATACATGTATTAGCTTACAGTGTCTGTGTCAGGAAATTTGGCACAACTTAGATGAGTTCTCTTTTCAGGTTTTCTCGTGAGGCTGCAATCAAAGTGTTGGCTGAGGTTATGGTCTCATCTGAAGGCTCAATAGGGGAAGTTCCACTTCCAAAGTCACTCCTCCTGTTAGCAGGATTCAGCTTCTCTCAGGCTGTTGGGCCAGCCGAGGACCTCACTGCTCAGTTTCTTGCCAACTGGGACTCTCCACGAGGCATCTCACAACAAGACAGTTTGCTGCATCAGAACAAACACGAAAAAGAGCCAGAGAGAGAAAGTGCAAGCCAAGTAAGTCCCAGAGTCTTAGTCTTTCAAAGCCTAACTGCAGAAGGAACATCCCATCACCTCTTCTTCATTCTGTTCATTAGAAACAAGTCACTAGGTGCAGCCCACACAAAAGAGGAGGATTCCCCACGGGCATGCATAAATGCTAGGAGGTGCATGATTGTAAGCCGTTTCAGCGGCAAACCGCTGCACTCCAGCCTGGGTAACAGAGCAAGACTCCACCTCAAAATCCGTGTGTGTGTGTGTGTGTGCGCGCGCGCGTGTGCATGTTCATTGACTGTTTTAAAGAAGTATATTCCTTAAATCATGTTTTTGGCAAATTGGTCACTTGGCACATTGGCTTCAAGCCAGGGAGGTAGAGTCAGGACGAAGCCTCCAGAAGAAGAGAGGAGAGATACAAATGCAAAGTCCTTGGTGTGGCTTTGAACTCTGGATTGGCCTTGTCTGAGGCCCGCCATACCTCCTGACTTTTTCAGAACATGAGTCAGTCCATTGCTGGATTAAAAGTTAGAGTTTGACCCAGGTTTGGTTGGGTTCCCTGTTACTGGAAAGTGAAAGCATGTATTTTTCTGAATATTTCCAAATTCTGATCTTCCAACCCTTGGCTCTAGCCAAACCAGTCTACTCCCCTTTCCCCAGGTCCTTTCATGCTTTTCCATCACATGATACTGCTCTTCTGCTCCTCTCTTCAGCTCCCCTTCCTGTTCGGTGTTCCCCTGGCTTTCCAGACAGGAGCCTCTCCCTGTTCCTGGAGCAGGCCCCGGAGGCTGCTACAGCCCTCCACGGCCCCGGCAGCATCCCCCAAAGCTCCTGCAGCCCTCCACGGCCCCGGCAGCATCCCCCAAAGCTCCTGCAGCCCCCCACGGCCCCGGCAGCATCCCCCAAAGCTCCTGCAGCCCCCCATGGCCCCGGGAGCATCCCCCAAAGCTCCTGCAGCCCCCCACAGCCCCGGGAGCATCCCCCAAAGCTCCTGCAGCCCTCCACGGCCCCGGCAGCATCCCCCAAAGCTCCTGCAGCCTTCCGCGGCCCCTGCCTTCTCTGCATTGCTGTCCAGCTTCTTTGGTCACTGGAATCAAAAACTCACGGAATTCCTTCCTGAGGCCAGTGGGGGCTGCGCGGTGACTCACACCTGCAATCCCAGCACGTTGGGAGGCTGAGATGGGCAGATCACAAGGTCAAGAGATCAAGACCACCTTGGCCAACAAGGTGAAACCCCATCTCTACTGAAAATACCAAAATTAGCCAGGTGTGGTGACACATGCCTGTAATCCCAGCTACTCGGGAGGCTGAGGCAGGAGAATCGCTTGAATCTGGGAGACAGAGGGTGCAGTGAGCCGAGGTTGTGCCATTGCACTCCCGCCTGGGCAACAGGAATGAAACTCCATCTCAACAAATAAGTGAAAAAGAAGG
This sequence comes from Callithrix jacchus, assembly GCF_049354715.1. Classification (NCBI taxonomy): domain Eukaryota; kingdom Metazoa; phylum Chordata; class Mammalia; order Primates; family Cebidae; genus Callithrix; species Callithrix jacchus. The sequence continues at coordinate 125,320,880 of NC_133513.1, read as the reverse complement.
TGAATCTGTGCATCCATCTTAAGCAGCTAGGGAAAGAAGAGCAAATTAAACACTGAAGGAGGAAGGAAATGATCAAGACAGGAGCAGAATTCAGTAGAATAGAAAATACACGATGGAGGAAATCGAGGAAGCCAAAAGTCGGTTCTCGGAAAAATGTAATAACCTTGAGAAACCCCTTGCAGACATCAGCAAATGAAAAACTTCTGCTCATCAAAAGATACGGTTAAGAAAATAAATAACCAAGACTGACTAGGAGGAAAAAATCTGCCATACGTGGATTTAACAAAGTGTGTATGTAGATTAGTCGATGAATTTATACAACCCAGTAACAAAAGAATAACCCAGTAAATGTATGGGCAGGAAATTTAAACAGACACTCCCCAAAGGAGACATGAGGAGCCAGAAAGTGCACGGAAATGTGCTCAACACAGAAAGCATCAGAGAAATGCAAATAAAAACCACCGTCAGATAACAATGGACACCCACCGGCTGTCGGAAACAGAACACAGACGCTGCGTTCTACTGAGGATGGGAGCAACCAGAACCCTCAAACACTGCTGCTGGGAGGGCAAATGTTACCACCGCTGTGGAAAATGGAAAATTTCTTTAAAAGATGCAATTACCCTATGACCAGTAATTCCCATTTTTAGGCATTTATCCCAAGAAAAATAAAAACATACGCGCTCCAAAAAGAGTACTCCTATCAGTTTTATTCATAACTGATAGCCAGAGGCGGCACAGTCCCCGCGTCCCGCCGCAGGAGGACGAGTAAACAAACCGTGTCCATGTCCAGAGGGTCTGGAAGGAAAGAAGGAGAATAAACGAACCGTGAGTCCTTTCCCTGTGGAGTGTTGCTCAGCCACGCAAAGGGACGAGCTCCTGGTGCGGGCAGCAGCAAGGACGACCTGAAACCCAGCGCCGGAATCACTCCCCAGAGGCCGAGAACCAGCTGAACCATGTGATGGAACCAAGCAGAACAACTGTTCCTTCCTGGTGGCCAGGGGCGAGGGCTGCCGGCCAGGGCAGGGCAAGAGGGAGCTTCTGAGGCAACAGAAATGTTCTCTGTCTTGGTAGGAGTGTGGGTTACTGGCCTGTGTCAAAACAGATCCAATGTGGTTAAGACCCGTGCATTTCCGTTTGAAGTGTTTTGTGACAGCAAGGCACTATCCAACACAGAGCGTCTTATTCCTTCACGCTACATGTACTCTGGTTTCTCTTCAGATCATATAAATCTTTTGCCTTTTTAAATACATTACAAAAAAATAAAAAATAGGGCAAATCAAACACTGCTTAGGTGTGGAGGGTGGTAACATTGTCAAGGAAAGGTTGACGGTGGGAAGCGGGGCAGGGGCCGCTGCCGGAGGGAGGCGGTGGTGTCAGGCAGGAGCCTGCAGGGGGGGCTCGGACTCCCGCTTGTTCTAGTTCCTGACTTGGGTCTTGGCCACATGGGTGTTTATTTTCAAACTATTCTTTAAGCTGTTCTGAGGTAAGGTGCTTTGTAGACTTTTCTGTATTCCACCAAATATCCCAATTTTTAAAGAATGCTGGCCCGGTGAGGTGGCTCATACTGTAATCCCAGCACTTTGGGACGCTGAGGCAGGAGGAGGATTGCTTGTGCGTAAATTTTCATAAAGGGACCAGCCTTCTCTCTGAAAAATTAAAGAACTAGTCAGGCGTGGTTGTACTCACCTGTGGTCCCAGCTATTCAGGAGGCTGAGGTGGGGGAATCACTTAAGCCCAGAAGGTTGAGGCTGCCGTTAGCCAAGATCATGCCATTGCACTGCAGACTGAGAGAGTGAGACCCTGTCTCAAAAAAAAAAAAAAAAAAAGGAAAAGAAAAAATCTAACAGAAAATCAGAAACCTTCTCCTTAAGCAAAGAATCACCAGGAAAAAAGGAGCCTTGGAAACGGCCCTCACGCTTCAGCGATCCCACCAGGGCGGGAGGAGTGGCCCTTGGCTCCCGTGAGTGAATTCACCGCACCATCCGCAGCAGAACTGACCCCACCTGTGACCCAGCGGAAGCTCTTTCTTTTTATATTTTGTAGAGATGAGACCTCACTCTGTTGCCCATTCTGGTTTCAAACTCCTGAGCTCAAGTGATCCACCCACCCCAGCCTCCCACCGTGCTCAGATGACACGTATGAGCCACCATGCCCTGCCCAGAGCTCTTGCAACACAGGAAGGTTTATTAAGAATTACTTGCTGAATTCCACTAGAAATGAAATGCCAGACTCTAAAAATAAGCACCATGCCATAGAGAACAGAGAAAACGAGGCAGCCCCTGAGACGAGAGAGCAATGCTGGGGACAAGACTGTGAAAGCCTGGCTCTGTGACCTGAGCTCACTCCCAGCTTTGCACTTCCATTGCATCCTGGGCTCCGGGCCGGGACCACACAGCTGGGCAGAGGCACCAGGCTGGTTTGGAAGCTTTAGGTTGTGCCCCGATTAAAGAGCAAGTGCACTGGCTGGGGCGCGGAAAAGCAGGCTAGCTGTGGCTGAACGCCCCTGCGCAAACTCTCATGACACCTCCCTCCGGCTCACCTGTGGCTCGGCTCTCCGGCTCTCCCCTGTGGCTCGGCTCTCCGGCTCTCCGGCTCTCCCCTGTGGCTCGGCTCTCCGGCTTTCCGGCTCTCCGGCTCTCCGGCTCTCCGTCTCTCCGCTGTGGCTTCAACTCCGGGAAGGCTCTTTCCACAGCCATCAGCCATCACGGCCCCAGGGACACCCCACTGCCCAGAGGCGGTAGTGTGGAGTTGGGTCCTCTTCTATCAGGTTTCCACAAAAGTCACCAACACATATCCCATACCCGAGTGCTCAGACAGGGCACAGGGAGTGTTTCCAAGAGAAAATTGGGCTGAGGCCACCAGAAGAAGGGGAAGCTTGCCAGCCAGGCATGACGCAGGTGTCCTCGCAGGGACGCACAAGTGAGGGAGTTTGCACAGGCTCTGTGCCTGCCCCAAACCACGTGGAAATGGCTCTGGAGGACCCATTTTCTCAATGTGTCTCACTGCAGGTGACGCAGATGAGAATCAGACAAATCAGCCCCTTGGCCAGCTCCACAGCTCCCCACGGCCCCCACTAGGGATGCGCTACAGGAAAATAAATGCAGGCATTGGAGAATGTAAGTGATTGCGGCAGGGACGGGGCTTTCCAGTGACACGGGAAGACGGCACTTGAGAGAAAATGGAGAGGGAGCCACGCATGTGTCTAGAGGGAGAGCATTCCAAGCGGAGAACAGGAAACTCTAAGGCCCCGAGCAGCAGCGTGCTGTGTGCTGTCACGACGTTAGAATTACCCAGTACAGCAAATGCTCTGGCATCACCACAACACACAGCGGGGGGCTGAGAAGTTGAGTTTAGTGCCTGAATATCTCAGGCCGCCCCCAGGGCTGTGGTGAGCACCTTAGCTGTGAGCTGCAGAACCTGGACTGGGGCCCGGCCCTCCAGCCTTCTGCCGCACGGTCCTAGCCAAGCTACTGCCATTCTCGGTGTCTGTCTCCACACCCGCAGCATGAGCCGGCGCCCAGTACTCCCCACATTATCCCACGGCAGCTCCTCCGAGCCGTCTGCACCCGCTGCTGCTGTCCGGGTCTCCTGCACCTCAAAGCACGGCTGCCTCCCTTCACTGCTCAGTGGCTGGAGCCCCGAGTCTGAACTTCACCCCCAACCCCAGTCTTGAGCCCATCTGATCTATCACCAAACCTAGTCCTCTGATTGCGAGGAGTTCAAGACCAGCCTGGGCAACACAGTGAGACCTCCATCTACAAAAATAAAACACTAGGCGTGGTGGCTCACACCTGTGGGAGGTGGGAGGCTTGCTTGAGCTCTGGAGTTGGCAGCTGCAGTGAGCCGTGATCTTGCCACTGCACTCCAGCCTGGGCAACTCTTTTTGAGACTCTGTCTCAAAAAAAAACAAAAACAAAAATAAAAAACCCTCCTGGGGCTTCCCAGCTCCATTGCTTCCCCTCATCCCCACCTGTGAGCCCCCAGCGCATCCTGTCCACACACAGACCTGGAGCCCCCGCCCAGTGGGGCCTCCGCAGTCTTTCCCACTGCAGCAGATTCTCCTGGCTTTGCAGGCCAGAAGCTCCCAGCTCTTCTTTTTTTTTCGCAACTAAAAATCAGTTTATTAAAATGGCTGACTTGAGTATCTGCAAGAGCTACTTCAGGCTCTGCTCCCGGCTCAATTTGGAAGAGCTAGTGTCTTAACAATCCTGGGGGGACCCGCAGGCCAGCGAGCTGTGTGCGGATTCCCATCCAGAAGCCACCCCACCTTGCGACCTTCCGCACGCGACGTCTTCCTGCGGTGGTTCTCACAGTCCTGACAGGCTCTGAACCGGCCCCTGCACTTTGAGATTCTTTGCCTTGGTATGTCTCATCGGGTCGGCTCACTTGTTCTCCAGGGGTTACATGTCGTGGTTGGTTAGGGTCATTCTGACTCAGTGACTCCCACCTCTGGTTCCACAAACCGGTATCTTTAAAAACCATGGCTGTGAGAAAAAAAAAGAGGAAAAGAAAATGACCCAAAGGGATATCACAAAATAGTAATAATCATATTTTTTAAACAAGAAATAAACCACGCTTCAGCACAGGTCCTGGCTGTTCCTCAGCTCTGTCTGGAGCGGCTACAGCTGCAGACTCGCCGGCTTCCAGCCCTCCCACCCCAGGACCAGGCCACCGTGCTGGACCCTTGCAGTCCCCTAAGTGATGGCCTGCCTCAGCAGCCTATGGGGACCCCTACACGGCGAGCCCGGTCCTTCCACTCCTCCGCCCAAGGTCACCCCAGGCCGCGCCATCAGGCCTCCTGCTCCGGATGCAGCTGTGCTGTGTTGTGGCTGACTGTACCGCCCAGTGCCCCGTTGGCCCTCCAGGGCCCGTGTTGGCTATTCCTCTTCCCACGGTGGCCACCTGACTTCCTGCCTCACTGCCTGCAAGCCTCTGCAGATGTCTCCCCTCAAACAGCCTCCCCTACCAGCCTGGGCCAGACAGCAAACCCGAGCCTGTCCCAGCTGTGTCCTTCCTGAATCAACCCACTTCACAGGATGCAAGCTCACACCAGAAATGCTGTGTGTTCATCTCAGCCTCACCTACCCCAAACTGAACTGTAACATTCATGCCGAACCGGCTCTGGCTTTGTTGCTCTTGTCTGCGCTGTCCCTAGAGCTGAGGTCCCAACTCCCAGGCCCTGGACTGGTACCTGCTCAGGGCTTGTTAGGAACCAGACCGCCCAGCAGGGGGTGAGCGGCCAGAAGGTGACGCTTCCTCTGGCTTCCTCTGTATTGATGGCTGCTCCCCCTGGCTCGTGTTACCACCTGAGCTCTGCCTCCTGTGTGACGAGTGGTGGCATCAGAGTGCTCCGCCTCCTGTGTGACGAGCGGCGGCATCAGGAGCTCAGCCTGTGTGTTGAGTGGTGGCATCAGGAGCTCCCCTCCTGTGTGACGAGGGCGGCATCAGGAGCTCAGCCTGTGTGACGAGCGGTGGCATCAGGAGCTCCCCTCCTGTGTAATGAGCGGCGGCATCAGGAGCTCAGCCTGTGTGACGAGCGGCGGCATCAGGAGCTCAGCCTGTGTGACGAGCGGTGGCATCAGGAGCTCCCCTCCTGTGTGACGAGCGGTGGCATCAGGAGCTCAGCCTGTGTGATGAGCGGTGGCATCAGGAGCTCCCCTCCTGTGTGATGAGCGGTGGCATCAGGAGCTCCGCCTCCTGTGTGATGAGCGGTGGCATCAGGAGCTCAGCCTGTGTGATGAGCGGTGGCATCAGGAGCTCCCCTCCTGTGTGACGAGCGGTGGCATCAGGAGCTCCCCTCCTGTGTGACGAGCGGTGACATCAGGAGCCCCCCTCCTGTGTGACGAGCGGTGGCATCAGGAGCTCCGCCTCCTGTGTGACGAGCGGTGGCATCAGGAGCTCCGCCTCCTGTGTGACGAGCGGTGGCATCAGGAGCCCCCCTCCTGTGTGACGAGCGGTGGCATCAGGAGCCCCCCTCCTGTGTGACGAGCGGTGGCATCAGGAGCCCCCCTCCTGTGTGACGAGCGGTGGCATCAGGAGCCCCCCTCCTGTGTGACGAGCGGTGGCATCAGGAGCCCCCCTCCTGTGTGACGAACGGTGGCATCAGGAGCCCCCCTCCTGTGTGACGAGCGGTGGCATCAGGAGCTCCGCCTCCTGTGTGACGAGCGGTGGCATCAGGAGCTCCCCTCCTGTGTGACGAGCGGTGGCATCAGGAGCTCCCCTCCTGTGTGACGAGCGGTGGCATCAGGAGCTCCCCTCCTGTGTGACGAGCGGTGGCATCAGGAGCTCCCCTCCTGTGTGACGAGCGGTGGCATCAGGAGCTCCCCTCCTGTGTGACGAGCGGTGGCATCAGGAGCTCCCCTCCTGTGTGATGAGCGGTGGCATCAGGAGCTCCCCTCCTGTGTGATGAGCGGTGGCATCAGGAGCTCCCCTCCTGTGTGACCAGTGGTGGCATCAGGAGCTCCCCTCCTGTGTGACGAGTGGTGGCATCAGGAGCTCCGCCTCTTGTGTGATGAGCGGTGGCATCAGGAGCTCCCCTCCTGTGTGACGAGCGGTGGCATCAGGAGCTCCCCTCCTGTGTGATGAGTGGTGGCATCAGGAGCTCCCCTCCTGTGTGATGAGCGGTGGCATCAGGAGCTCCCCTCCTGTGTGATGAGCGGTGGCATCAGGAGCTCCCCTCCTGTGTGACCAGTGGTGGCATCAGGAGCTCCCCTCCTGTGTGACGAGTGGTGGCATCAGGAGCTCCGCCTCTTGTGTGACGAGCGGTGGCATCAGGAGCTCCCCTCCTGTGTGACGAGCGGTGGCATCAGGAGCTCCCCTCCTGTGTGACGGGCGGTGGCATCAGGAGCTCCCCTCCTGTGTGACGAGCGGTGGCATCAGGAGCTCATAGGCGGTGAACCCTATTGTGAACCGCGCTTGCCAGGGATCCAGGCTGTGGGCTCCTTATGAGAATCTCATGCCTGATGATCTGAGGTGGAACAGTTTCATCCCTCAACCATCTCACCGCCCGTTGTTGGAAAAAGTGTCTTCTACAAAACGAGACCCTGGTGCCAAAAAGGTTGGGGTCCACGGCCCTAGAGCTTAGGAGGGCGCCTGTCACGTAGCAAGATTCCCTGAAAATGCCCTGAGCAAAGGCTGCCCGGACTCCCACAGACACCTGGGTGCTTCTCCATTTCCACACTGGGCCACGTCTCAGCCCTCCGGAGAATCTTCTAGAAGCGCAAGCCCCCAGCACTGCGTCTGCTGGGAAACTTCCAGTGGTGTCTCATTATCCCCTGGGTTGGTCCAAAATGCTTCCTGAGACCCCCCCACGCCTCTCTCAAACCCTGCTGCTCCCCATGGACACTGGACCCTGCAGCGTGTTCCTCCCGCATCGCGCACTCGGCGCCCTCCCTCGGGGATCCGGGGATCCGGGGGGATGAGCAGTGACTGGATGAAGCAGCTCGCAGCTGCTGTCGGTCTCAGGAAACGCGGCACCGCTTCCGATCCGGCTCTTCCAGGCCGTGTGACCAGAGCACTCCCAGGGGCGCTGAGACTCCACCCGGCCCCGCCGCGCCCCCGGGAGTCCCCGCCCTTACCCTCCCGGGGGCAGCCACGTTTTCCGACGACCTTCCCGCAGGGAGTGGAGGGAACTTCCCACCCATGCACTCGTGTGCGGCTCTGGGAAGGCTTCCAACAGGCCGCGCGAATCAGGGCTGCGCTGCATTTACTGCGGAGATTGCTCTGAACACACCCGCCACACGGTACTTACAGGACACCGAGCCGCTTTCCAGCTGGGCGCGTTACAGGCAGAGCAGCTGTGATGCGCCCCGTCTGTCCCCGGCACTCCTGCTGCTTTCCCGTTTCCCAACCGTGGGCAGCAGGGGGCGCCGGCGAGCCGGAGAGTGGAAGCCGAGCGTCCCTCGCGCCAGGCTGTTTCAGAACCGGGAGCTCACCGAGTACCTTCTCGGAATAGATCCAGGAGGAAAGGCATCAGCATATTCCAAATATTCAGGAACTTTGTTCGCTATGACAATGTTTTTTGGAGATAGGTCTCCATATGTTGCCCAGGCTGGTCTTGAACTCCTAAGCTCAAGGGTCCTCCCGCCTGCCTCCCAAAGTGCGGGGGTCACAGGTGTGCGCCACAGGGCCTGGCAGACAGATCTTAATTTTTATCAGGCAGCTGGTTATTGCAGGGAGCGTGACCAGTGGGTTTTGCAGGGAGCGTGATGGTGGGTTTCATCACCGACAGGCCACATGTGGGATGTGATGAGGGACAGGGCATGGAGCCGCAGGTAAGGCCCTCACGCCCCACAGAGCTGCAGTGCTGCTTGGCTCCATGGCCTCTCTTGCAGGATGTGACCCCGACACCATCGCGCCAAGACTCTCTAACATATTCTCCCTGGTCCACTCTGCAGGGGATGTCCCTGGAGATTCGTGACCTGGGCCAAAGCACCCCCCCACCCCCCACCGTTCCTACAGCCTCCAGATCTCACCTGGGCCTGGGTCCCGGGTGTGAATGTGTCCCTCCAGAGTGTCCTCTGCTGGAAGCCACTTTCGGTGCTGAACCAGAAAGCAGCGTGGTGGGTGGGAGGGCATCAGATGCCCGCAGGCTGGTTCCAGCAAGAATGGAGTGTCGTGGTTCACAGTACAACTTCCAGAGTCATTGAAATCTTGTCTACAATGCAGAGTCCAGCCACCTCTACAGTAATCCTGAGGTCTGGGCTGGGACCTGGGAATTGGTCATTTGAACCTGCTGACCAGGCCATGTGCAGCGGGCTAGGAAGCTGCAGCTCTGGGCACCTGACGAGTGTGGGTTGGAGGGCAGGTGTGAGATCCTGAGCAACCAAAGGGTCCTATAAGGGGACGGGGAACAAGCGAGGAGTGCCACGTGGGTTGACGAGCCTGTTCCCACCGAGGCCAGCGCCCAGCACTCACTGTCACTGGTGCCAGACACACTGCCCTTTGCTCTGGATCTTCCTCCCCAACACCTCTTCCACCCACCCCCCAGGTGATGAGCACATGCCATGTGGGAACGTCTCTCCCCCAGCCCTCCCAGGCCCTGAGCCTTGAGCTCTCCTGCACCCGTTCCGTGCACCTGAGTAGCTCTGCAGTGCCTGCCTCTCCCGCACCTGGACCCACACCTCGCGGCAGCCATGAAGTCAGGGCCCACAACACCACCAAAGCTTCCATCAGAGAGAGGAGGCCCAATGGGAGAGATGGAGGGGGCCAAGTGTGACGGTTTAATGACATTTTCATTTTCAGCTGCAGCAGCATCTGAAAGTGCCCTGCAAATGTAGGTATCAAACCCGAGGCAGGACAGGTAGCAAGGAAGTGACCGTGTCCTCGGGACAGGGCCATCATGGTGACCATGCAGCCAACACATAAGCGTCAGCACTGGCAGCGGAACTGAGCTCATTCGAGCAGAGCTATCTTTAGCAGGGACTTACCCTAGAGAGAGCACGCACACTATGAGCTTACCTGTCTGCAGACTGACCCTTTGCTCATTATAATAGTAAAAACCGACCAGGCGGGGCGGTTCACGCCTGTAATCCTAGCACTTTGGGAGGCCAAGGCGGGGGATCATGAGTTCAGGAGCTCAAGACCAGCCTGATCGACATGGTGAAACCCCATCTCTGCTAAAAATAGAAAAAATTTGCTGGGTTTGGTGGCACATGCCTGTAATCCCAGCTACTCAGGAGGCTGAGGCAGGAGAATCACTTGAACCCAGGAGGCGGAGGTTGCGGTGAGCCAAGATCGTGCCACTGCACTCCAGCCTGAGCAATGTAGCGGGACTCCATCTCAAAAAAACAAGTGGGAGGACAGCTTCAACTCCCTATAATTTCATCCCTGAGCCAACCAATCAGCACTCCCCACTCACGAGCCCCCTACCCACCAAATTGTCCTTAAAAACTCTGATCCCTGAGTCTGGGGGAGATTGGTTTGAGTAATAATAGAACTCCTGTCTCCCGCACAGTTGGCTCTATGTAATTGGAACGTTTGCTCTTGGAATTCTCGTGTCTTGACAAATCAGCTCTGTCTAGGCAGCGGGCAAGGTGACAGCACTGGGAGGTGACAGTGGGTGTTACAGGAAAGCAGTCCCAATCCAGACTCCAAGAGAGGGTTCGTGGATCTTTCAGGGCAAGTCCACAGTACGAAGCAAAAGCAAGTCTATAAACAAAGTGAGGACTGAGCTCTGACTTTTCTGTCTTGCCCAAATTCCTGTCTAAGCGCTCTGGGGAGTCGAGCCCTACAAACCACAATTTCTCATCAGATGGATTGTATTTTGCTCTGTATGCTGTGATTTACTTTCCAACCTGACTGAGACAAGGAAGAAAATCAAAATATTTTTCCCCAAAACACGTTTCTCGGCCATATGTTGAAATGGCCGTGCAAAGCTGTCCTTTGTGGGGGAATCCACATCTGCAAAGAATCTCTAGTAACAGGGCTAGATCTTTTTCTTCCAGGCCCTCCCAATCCTGAAGAGAGTAACTGAGAGTCTAGCACCTTTTAGACATCTGAACATGAAGCACTTGTCATCTGTTGTCTCTAAGGGCAGCCACGGTAAGACTCCAAAAGAACCTCGGCCTCCACAGTCTTTTATCTTAACCTGAACATTTCCTTTCTGCTGATCTCACGACTTTAGACAGACTCAACCAACTGTCAACCAGAAAATGTTTACATTCACCTATGGCCTGGAAGCCCCGCCCCCCACTTCCAGGTGTCCCGCCTTTCTGGACCCAACCAGTGTGTTTCTTAAATGTATTTGATTGACGTCTCATTTCTCCCTACAAGGTATAACACCCAGCTGCACCCCGGCCACCTTGGGCACATGTTCTCAGGACCTCCTGAGGCTGTGTCACGGGCCATGGGCACTCATATTTAGGTCAGAATAAATCTCTTCAAATATATTATAGAGTTTGACTCTTTTCGTTGACAAAAGTAGGGCGGTGAAGGAACAGCTACTTCACAGACAGAGTAGGGCCTTCCCCAAAGTAAGAGGAGGAACACGTCCACCCCAGGCATAATGCTTGTTTATGGTCGGGTGTGTGGCTCCTGCCTGTAATCCAAGCACTTTGGAGGCCAAGGTGGGCGGATCACCTGAGGTCGGAGTTCAAGACCAGCCCGACCAATATGGTGAAACCTCGTCTTAAAATAAAATACTTATTTATATACAGGCTAAAAAAAGACCACGGGCCTATTAAGTAAATGTGATCAACCTGTTCCCTTCACCGCAAACATCTAGACGCTAGGAATACCTCACTTTCTGAGAATGCAGCCCAGCAAGCCCCAGCCTCATTTTCCAGCCCTCACTCAAGGTGGAGATGCTCTGGTTTAAAGCTCTCTAACATGAGGAGCCCCCTCCCAGAGAACGAGGCTCAGAAATGGGAACCGTAGCCACACACTGCCACCTTCCGCCTCTGCCTCCTTGGGGCTCAGGAGGGCCCTGGGCAGACTATCATGGGGCCTCCAGCATCCCAGTGTGACCACCCACAGGGTGGCCTGCATTAAGACAGGGGAATCCCAACAGAATTCACGCAGAGCCGGTTGTGTGGGAGAAACAGAGTTTTACAATTACTCAAAAATCAGCCTCCCAAGGCATTCAGGGAGCAGAATGTTTAAGGACAACGTGGCGGGTGGGGGGAAGCCAGTGAGTCAGGAGTGCTGATTGGTCAGAGGAAGTCATAGGGAGTTGAAATTGTCATTTTGTGCTGAGCCCGTTCCTGGGTGGGGGCCACAAGACCAGATGAGCCAATTTATGGATCTGAGTGGTGCCAGTGACCCATCAAGTGCAGGGTCTGCAAAATATCTCAAGCACTGATCTTAGGAGCAGTTTAGGGAGGGCTGGAATCTTGTAGCCTCCTGCTGCGTGACTCCTACACCATCATTTCTAATCTTGTGGCTAATGTTAGTCCTACAAAGTCAATCTAGTCCCCAGGTGAGATAAAGGTCTGCTTTGGGAAAGGTCTTTGTTTTAACCTGTAAACGAAGTTTCTCCCAAAGCGAGTCCAGCCTACGCCCAGGAATGAATAAGGACAGCTGGGAGGTTGGAAGCAAGATGGAGTCGGTTAAGTTAGATCTCTTTCACTGTCTCCCTCATCATTTTGCAAAGGTGGTTTCACCAGGAAAGAACAGAAAATCATACTCCTGGAGTAGCTTGGAGGAAATTTAGAGCAAATATGGAGTTTTTACCCCCAGGAGGGATCACAGCACACCGTAAACGTAGGATATTCTTGGCCAGGCATGGTGGTTCATAACTGTCATCCCAGCACTTTGGGAGGCAGAGGCAGAGGTGTCACCTGATGTCAGGAGTTCCAGACCAGCCTGGTCAAGGTGGTGAAACCTCATCTCTACCAAAAATATAAAAATTAGCTGTGCATGGCAATGCATGCCTGTAATCCCAGCTACTCGGGAGGCTGAGGTAGGAGATTAACTTGACCCCAGGAGGTGGAAGCTGAGTGAGCCGAGATCGCGCCATTGGACTCCAGCCTGGGTGACAGAGCAAGACTCTGTCTCAAAAAAAAAAAAAAAAAAAAAAAAAAAATGCTGAAGTGAACTGTCGCCCTGTGCAGATGAAGGGATGCCCTGTGGCCACTCTCCCTCTTGGTGGAAGGGACAGGACTATAGAGAGAGTGGCCTTTGATCCTTTGTCACGGGGTGGGGAGATGGGATTTTCCCTTTGATCCAGCTTTGAGAAGTCATCGTAAATTGGCCTCGGATTCCCTGCCCCAGACCGTGGTGCTTTTCCTCGAGTCAGTGCATTGGCCTTCATTTCCCTGCCTCCAGACCCTGTTTTCCTGCCCCACTAGTACCTCACGTGCATTCCTTCCTCTAATCCTTAGCAAACTCAAGGAAGTAGGTTTTAGCATCATCTCCATTTAACAGACGGGAAAAATAAGGCCTGTGGGGTGGCCTTGGAAATGCTGCACTCGCTCCCTCTGCACTTCTCTCCTTTCTTTGTCCCATTCCAGCAGGACTGGGCTCTGTGCTCTGCCAGGAGTGACGCAGGGAGAGAGTGGAGGACCCATCAGCCTGCACATTTCCAGATGCTTCTCCCAAAAACCTGAGTCTCAGGGAAGGCAAGGAGGGGCTCAGGGCAAAGAGCCTGCCTGAGGATAGGGGGAGGGTGCACAGTTGCCTTTCCCAGACGGAAGCCAGGGATGACAGATGCTGGAAGCAGTCGGCTGAGGGTGCCGGGGGTGGAGGCTGGGCCACCTGCACAGGGCAGCAGAGTCCAGGGGACCACAGGGCCACCGATGGATGTCTGCCAGCAAACTCTGTAGACCAGTAGCCCACTCCCTCCCCAAGGAAGACGACAGCCCTGGGCACATCCCCAGGGAGGACCTCTCAGGGAGATTCAAGGTCATTTTCCTCCCACCAGCTGAGTGCAGGGGGCGCTTAGAGGCAGGTCAAGTTGTTACAGATGATAGGGGGCTGTTTCCTGCGGGGTCTCACCTGCCTGCTGTGAGAGGATTGATTAGGTGAGAATTGACAGCTGTGGTCAGGGAAGGGAACAGAGAGGGCAGGGCTGTGGAGAAAGGGCACTCCCTGGAGCACGAATAACTAAGTGACCATCTCTTCTATGCGAGATAGGGTACTTTCCACGAGGTGGGAAAGAGGGGCTCTTTTACTTTTTTAAAGACAGGGTCTTGCTCTGTTCTGGAGTGCAGTGGTGAGACCACAGCTCACTGTAGACTTGGTCTCCAGGCTCAGAGTGGATCCTCCTGCCTCAGCCTCCCAAATAGCTCATTTAAAAAAATTTTTGGTAGAGATGGGATCTCACTTTGTTGCCCAGGCTGTTCTTGAACTCCTGGCCTCACATGATCCTCCAGTGTTGGGGTTACAGGAGGGAGCCACCATGCCTGGCCTTTTTCTTTCTTTTGGGCATTATTGTTGTCCATAAAAAGAGTCAAACTCTAAAATATTTTAAGAGATATATTCTGAGGCAAATTGGAAGGCTAGGCACGGTGGCTCACGCCTGTAATCTCAGCACTTTGGGAGGCCGAGGTGGGTGGATCACCTGAGGTTAGCAGTTCGACACCAGCCTGACCAACATGGAGAAACCCCATCTCTACTAAAAATACAAAATTAGCCGGCGTGGTGGCGCGTGCCTGTAGTCCTAGCTACTTGGGAGGCTGGGGCAGGAGAATCGCTTGAACCTGGGAGGCAGAGGTTGTGGTGAGCTGAGATCACGCCATTGCACTCCAGCCTGGGCAGCAAGAGCAAAAACTCTGTCTCAAAAAACCAAACAAAAACTAATATGAGTGCCCATGGCCCGTGACACAGCCTCTGGAGGTCCTGAGAATGTGTGCCCAAGGTGGCCGGGGTGCAGCTGGGTGTTATACCTTGTAGGGAGAAATGAGACGTCAATCAAATACATTTAAGAAACACACTGGTTGGGTCCAGAAAGGCGGGACACCTGGAAGTGGGGGGCGGGGCTTCCAGGCCATAGGTGAATGTAAACATTTTCTGGTTGACAGTTGGTTGAGTCTGTCTAAAGTCGTGAGATCAGCAGAAAGGAAATGTTCAGGTTAAGATAAAAGACTGTGGAGGCCGAGGTTCTTTTGGAGTCTTACCGTGGCTGCCCTTAGAGACAACAGATGACAAGTGCTTCCCGTTCAGATGTCTAAAAGGTGCTAGACTCTCAGTTACTCTCTTCAGGATTGGGAGGGCCTGGAAGAAAAAGATCTAGCCCTGTTACTAGAGATTCTTTGCAGATGTGGATTTCCCCACAAAGGACAGCTTTGCACGGCCATTTCAACATATGGTAGAGAAACGTGTTTTGGGGAAAAATATTTTGATTTTCTTTTTTTGTCTCTTAATGATATGCCAGAGTCATCTTGGAAACTAAGTCACAGTGTATAGGGTTAAATAAAATCCATCTGATGAGAATTTATGATTCCCCACACCCCTTAGATAGGAACTTGGGCAAGGTGGGTGATGAACAATGAGAACACATGGACACAGGAGGGGAGCACTACACACTGGGGTCTATTGGGGGGACAGCGGGGTGGGGGGGAGTTGGGGAGAGATAGCACGGGGAGAAATGCCAGATATGGGTGAAGGGAAGGAAGGCAGCAAATCACACTGCCACCTGTGTACCTATGCAACTATCTTGCATGTTCTTCACATGTACCCCAAAACCTAAAGTGCAGTTAAAAAAAATCAGAGCTTAGTCCTCAATGTTAACAAGCGAAAATGGTGATAGGAGAGGAAAAAATGTGCCCAGCTGGGCATCCTGGCCTCCACCTGCAGGTGGGGAGGGAGAGCGCAGAGGGTGTGCACCTGCATGGCTGGGGGTAGCCTTCGTGGTGGGTGGGTATTTGCTAATTCCTGGACTTTGGGAGCAGACACCGGATAACTCTTGCCTACCCTCGGGGCAAATTGCAGCCCTGGCTTTTCCCAGCAGCTGTGCCAGATAACCCCGTTATGGGCGGAGGGCATCCAGGTTCTTGGTGTTTTGAACAAAGAATTGGACAAAACACACAGAGCAACCAAAGAAGAGCACAGATTTATCAAAACAAAAGTACACTCCATGGCTAGGAGCAAGCCAAAGAGGATCCATGGAGAGCACTGCCTACAGAATTTTCTAGGCTTTATACCGTCTGGAGGTTTCCCATTGGTCACCTGGTTCACACCCTATGCAAATGAAGTAGGGGCCTGCCACCAGTCTGATTGGTTGTGGAGGGTGGCCAATCAGAGGCTGAAGTGAAGTCACAAAGCTACACACGAAGACTTGGTTTATGAACAGTCTGACTGACTGCAGGAGGGGACACTTTCATTTTTCATCTGCAAAGCAGAAAAGTAGGGCTTGGAAAGGGAGTAGCCACTGAACTTTTGGTATTTGTGTGGAGAGATGGGGACTTTCCTTTTCATTTAGTTATAGGAATTCAGTGAGAATGAGCCTTAGGTTCTCTGCCCCCAGCCCCTACTCTCCCTGCCTCAACGCTGCTCTCTCCTGGGGATCCTAAGCCTGAGTCCCGCCTGCACCTGGATGTTGATTCCATAGTCACCTCAGGCACAGTAAGCCCTCCTCAAAGCCGCCATCCCTGCCTTCCTACCTCCCTTTGGCTCCTCTTCCTGTAGCTGTGTCTTGGCAAATAGTCACCTGAGCCAGCTTCATTCCGCCAGCAAGTTTGGCTGTTCTTCAGTTGAGTGTCGACGAAAAGAGTCAGACTGTAAAATATTTGAAGAGATTTATTCTGACCCAAACACGAGTGACCATGGCCAGTGACACAGCCCTCCGGAGGTCTTGAAAGCATGTGCCCGGCTGGGCGCCAAGGTTCACTCCTGTAATCCCAGCACTGTGGGAGGCCCAGGCAGGTGGATCACCTGAGGTCAGGAGTTCGAGATCAGCCTGGCCAACATGATGAAACCCCAGCTCTACTAAAAATACTTAAAATTAGCTGGGTGTGGTGGCACGCACCTGTAATCCCAGCTACTCAGGAGGCTGAGGCAAGAGAATCACATGAACCCAGGAGGTGGAGCTTGCAGTGAGCCGAGATCGTGCTACTGCACTCCAGCCTGGGCATGTTGTCAAGGTGGTCGGGGTGCAGCTTGGTTTTATATATTTTAGGGAGCCATTAGACAACAATCAAATATATTTAAGAAATACACTGGTTTGGTCCAGAGAGGCGGGCCAACTCAAGGTGGGGGCTTCCTAGCTATAGGTGAATGTAAACGTTTTCTGGTTGACAATTGGTGGAGTTTGTCTAAAGACCTGGGATCAATAGGAAATATTCAGGTTAAGATAAAAGACTGTGGAGGCCGAGGTTCTTTTGGAGTCTTACCGTGGCTGCCCTTAGAGACAACAGATGACAAGTGTTTCCCGTTCAGATGTCTAAAAGGTGCTAGACTCTCAGTTACTCTCTTCAGGATTGGGAGGGCCTGGAAGAAAAAGATCTAGCCATGTTACTAGAGATTCTTTGCATATGTGGATTTCCCCACAAAGGGCATCTTTGCACGGCCATTTCAACATATGGCAGAGAAACTGTTTCGGGGTAAAATATTTTCATTTTCTTCCTTGTCTCTTAACGATATGCCAGAGTCATCTTGGAAACTAAGTCACAGTATATAGGGTTAAATAAAAGCCATCTGATGAGAATTTATGGATTGTAGGGCATGACTCCTCAGACTCCTTAGATAGGAATTTGGGCAAGATAAAAAAAATTAGAGCTTAGACCTCGTAACTGGTCATTGGGCCTTCCCTGCAAAACCTGACCTGAGTCCCCTCCATCATACCCCCAAAGAACTCCACCATTGTCCTTTGACCCAGGGAAAGGGCTTGGCTAAGAAGGGCAGGACTCTTGGAGACAGTGTCTCAGTGCTTCGAGTGGGAGCTGTGCCATTCCAGATGCAGCCTGGGGGCTTCCACCAAGGGGCAAAGCAGTTGTGCGGGGCTGGGCTTTTGCTGGGGCTCTTGCAGAGGCTGAGGTTTAGTCCTGCCGGCTCAGGCTCCGGCCAGTGGTCTGTCCTCTGGCTGCAGCCTCCGCCTCCACTTGCCCAGCCAGGGGCCCCCAGGACTGTCACACTGGCATTTTCTGGGTCCCCTTGGAGGGACCACTCTTCCCACCCTCCCACCCTCGATTGGCCCCTCCAGCTGATCACTGATTCTTTTTTTGGTGATGAGAAGTGAGATGAGGCCAGTGCTAAGAGCTATGAGGGCCTGTTTTCAAGTCCCAGATTCTGTGGCCATGGGCTCTCTGAGCCTCAGTCCCCACCGCTCCTGCATGAGATAAGGACACCACACCTCCCCTCGCTGGCTATTAGGAGGTAACAACACAGGGGAGGAGTGTCAGACACAGGCATCGCCTACCAAGCACTGTAATTTGCCAGGCACTGAATGCAGTGCCCTCGTGAACTCACAGAATCACCATGGCACCCTCATTTTAAAGATGGGGACCTCCACAGAGGTGAGTCGCTTCTCCAAGTGACACAAGTCCTTATGGTGAAGCCCAGACCCCAACCCTAGCTGTCCCCTGCTTTCTGGTCCCCTGGTATCTGCAAATTCTCCCACTACCTCCTCTCACAGTGGCAAAAGCCTGTGTCCTCTTCTCTACTCTCTGCTGGCCTTTCCCCATTGCCACCATGAGTCAGCAAAACTGTGGACTTGTGTTTGAAAGAGACAGAGCCAGGTGCAGCAGCTCATGCCTGTAATCCCAACACTCTGGAGGCCAAAGTGGGAGGATCACTTGAGGCCAGGAGTTTGAGACCAACTTGGGCACTACAGTGAAAACTTGTTTCTACAAAAAGTTAAAAGTTAGCCAGGCGTGGTGACACATGCTTGCATTCTCAGCGCCTTGGGAAGCTGAGAAGTGGGTAATCCCTTGAGCCCAGGAGGTCAGCGCTGCAGTGAGCTATGATTGCAGCACTGCAGTCCAGCCTGGGAGACAGAGCAAGACCCTGTCTCTAAAAAATTAAAATAAAAAAATGAGAGACACAGGGCTGCCAGGACAGAAGAGTGTTTGTTAGGCATGCTGGTGCCAGGTCACTGGGAAGTGAAATACCAGGAGGCCACTGGCTTGGGACAGAGCTCCTGCCCTAGGCCCAACACACGAAACCAAAACATGAGAGGTTGTTTGTGCTGAGTTTCACACCTCCAAGTGGAAACTGTTTATCTGAGCTGCTCAGAAATCAGGAGAGAGGAAGAGATAGTAGCCAAATTCCCAAACAGGCCAGTTTTAGCTAGCACAGTAGGGAAGCCTTCTGCTTAAACCTTTAACTTTGAAAAGACCAATCAGCTTTTTGGTCTGGTTTCCGCTTTCCTTGACCCTTTTCTCTAGGTTACAGAATGAGGTGTTGCTCATTCTAGAAGGACAAATACAAGCCAATGAAGGCCTCTAAACTAGGTCTGCTGTGCTTTTGTCTTCTGACACCATCTTGACTGGTTATTCTAGCCAGAACATTCTGCAATCTCCTCACGGAGGAGCAATGGAGCTATTGCTTCACGGACACAAGCACAAATAAACACCACCAGCCCAGCATTCCCTGGATTCCCGGCCTGAGGGCTTGAGTCCAGCCTCTGGCAGGAATGTGACTTGAGTCTAGTGGCCACTTCCTGTTTTGAGCGCTTTCGGGACAGCGGTCCAGCGTCTTATCAAAGATCACCCTCTGCTTTCCACAGGCCCCTGTTCTCTCAGCAGCCAGGCATGCTGAGCAAGTACACACACGGGACGTACGTGTGTGCACGCTGTTTACAATGCTGAGTATTTCATCACACCAACTCCTAAAAATAGCCCCAGCACAGTACAAATATTGTGAAATCGCAGAAAAGCGTTTTCCTGGAAGAGGGAGGGAGACAGAACAGTTCGCAAGCACACAGGCGGGTGCTGCAGAGGTGGAGGAATAATCCCTCTGGCGCCAGCCCCCTGATGGTCCTGTCTGTGCATTTGGTGTCACTGATGTTTGAGGGTAACAGAAGAGTTACATTCATTTGAATAACCCCCCACCCACTTTTGCAGCTTTGAGAGTTATTAATATAAGAGAAATCGCTTGTATTGTTCCTTCCCCCAGTGTCCTCTCCTCCCTGCCAGGGTAAAATCTTGCCCCATTTTCATGCCCATTTCGATTTGGTCTCAGTGAAATAATTATTGTGTCCCAGCCAGTGTAACTATCAAAACTCCCAACTTTACTCTGAGGTGAAATGCCTCCTGCTGCAGCCTGGGCTCTGCCCACTTCCACTCCAGCTGTAGCTCCTCATCCTCTGGGGACAGCCCAAGGGCCAGCGGTGAGGGCCAGAAGTCTTTGCTGCCTACACACTGGTTGGCCTCCCATGTGACCAAAGCTGACCACCCCCCTGGGCCACCTTTTCAGGGTCTGGAGTCTCCCTGCCTTTGGGGGAATACTTCAGCCTCCTTCAGTTTCACTCTTCCAGGTCCCTGCTTCAGGCAGATTCTAGATAAGCCCATCCTCACTCCCCTTCAAATGAGGCTCCTCTGGGTCCCAGAAGCCAGACCCTTCACCTGCCTGCAAAGGCACAGCTTCCCATGCTCAGCAACCTTTCTTTCTTTTTCTCTCTTTTTTCTGAGACGTAGTCTCGCTCTGTTGCCCAGGCTGGAGTGCAGTAGCTCAACCTCAGCTCACCACAACCTCCGCCTCCTGGGTGCAAGCGATTCTCCTGCCTCAGCCTCCCCAGTAGCTGGGACTACAAGTATGTGCCACCATGCCAGGGTAATTTTTTGTATTTTTAGCAGAGATGGAGTTTCACCATGTTAGCTAAGGTAGTCTCGATCTCCTGACCTTGTGATTCACCTGCCTTGGCCTCCCAAAGTGCTGGGATTAAGGCATGAGTTCCTTTGCCTGGCCAGCAACCTTTCACTTAGAAGGGGCAGGCAGTGTGATCCCAGCTCTGCCCTCACTGTGTGGCAGGACACAAGGATGTGTTTGGGTGGTACCAGGCTGGGCAAATGTAGTAGTCAACAAGTGTCTGCTTAAGCTGGTGGTGAATTTAAAATGAAACGAGTCCAAACGTCTATATCTCCTCTCCTTCCACTCCCAGCAGTTTGTGTGCAGGCCCAGTGCCCAGCTGGGCTTGGCCGGTTAGGTGCCACACAAGGAAAGGGACACTCTAGGGAATGAGCAGTTGGAGCTGGACCAAGGCATAAGGATCAACAGGCAGCAAGGGGATGTGAAGGGTGAGCAGGCAGGACAGAGACCCCTGAGCCACCAGTTCCCAGCAGTGAGCACAGCTGGAGAGGAGGAAGGGCTTCACTGCTTTAGCATGACATCCTGGGACGGCTAAGGCTGAGCATCTTTTCAGTTCATTTGCCATTTCTCTGTTTTCATGAGATGCCAGTTATTTTTCCACTTTTCAGACTGTATTGTTTGGGCCAGCTGCAGTAGCCCACGCCTGTAATTCCAGCACTTGGGAGGTCGAGGCGGGTGGATCACTTGAGCTCAGGAGTTTGAGACCAGCCTGGGCAACATGGCGAGATCCCGTATATACAAAAAAAATTAGTTGGGGATGGTGGTGTGCACCTGTAGCTCCAATACTCAGGTAGCTGAGGTGGGAGGGCTGCTTGAGGCCCGAAGACCAAGGCTGCAGTGAGCTGAGATCATACCACTGCATTCCAGCCTGGGCAACAAAGTGAGACTCTGTCTCAAAAACGAACAAAAGAGATTGTGTTGTTTGTACCTTTACCATGATTTTAAGGTCCATTTGCATATTCCATCACTAATCTTTTGCCTATTGTGTGGGTGGCAGATATCTTCTTGATTGAGTCACGGAGTGAATGTATGGAAGTCCATTTTATTTCAATAAAATGAATATTCCACTCTGGAAAAAAAAAAAAAAACCAGTATAATTCCTGCCTGCATGAGTCCTGGACAGTGGTAAAGGGGTCGTTCAATGTCAAGTGCTCAGGACATTGTGGGGCCCAGGGGAGGCTATGGAGAAGATGGGCTATCCCTATGATCACTGTTATGATCAGTTTCATCCTTTAAGAACATGCTATGTCTTACAATTCTTAATAATATCCTCTTTCTTTTTTTTTTTTTCTTAAAAGAGGACATGGCTGGCTTGGGTCCTGTCCTGGGTAGGGCTTGGGGGCCATGAATAGTCTGTTATATCTTAACATAAAGTTTTATGATTTTCTTTGTATGTGTCTTGAGTCTTGAACATTTGTTTTTGAGACAGGTCTCTCTCTCTCTTACTCCGTTGCCCAGGCTGGAGTGCAGTGGTACGATCTTGGCTCACTGCAGCCTCGACCTCCCAGGCTCAGGTGATCCTCTGACCTCAGCCTCCAGGTAGCTGGGACCACAGGCACCTCCCTCCAGGTAGCTCGGACCACAGGCACCTCCCACCAGGTCCATCTAAGTTTTTGTATAGATGGGTTTTTGCCATGTTGCCTAGGCTGGTCTCAAACTCCTGGGCTCAAGGAATCTTCCCACATCAGCCTACCAAATCTTTTTTATAATTAAAAAAAAAAAACTGAGGTCTCTTTATGTTGTCCAGGCTGGTCTCAAACTCCTGGGCTTAAGAGCTCCTCCCTCTTCAGCCTCCTGAGTAACTGGATTCTGTTGCTGTTGCTCTTACAAATGAGGCGTTGTTCATCTCTAAACTGGTCATTGCCAGTATATAAGAAAGTCACGGATTTATATATGCTTACTTCTTAATATACACTTTACTGCATTTTTATTTGTTCAAATAGTTTTCCAGTTGATTTTTTTAGGCGAACAATTTTATTATTCTTTGTGAATTTATATTCAGCAAATGTTAACAGAATACTTACTATATACCAGGCATGGTTCTAGGTGCTGAATGTACATCAATAAACCTAAAAGATAAGGATCCGTACCCTCATGGAGCTTACATGGGGAGAGGACGATAGTGGGCAATAGAGACAGTGTGTGTTTTTGGTCTTTTTAAAACTCCATGTCTCCATCCTGTCTTAGGGCCTGGCCTAAGCCCCCCAGAACACAGCCGAGTTGCAGGCGGTGCAGATGACAGCACACCGGCTTGTTGCCCAGACACGGAAATGCCACTCATATTTCACAGCCAAACGTGGTGCTCACAGTGGGCTTCTGGCAAACACCCTCTATCAGGAAAGCTTCTGCGCTGCACGTAATAGAGACCAGCTCTGGCTGATTAAATTGGAAAAGACCTTTGCCGACAGTGTTGGAGGGCTCACAGGTGGCTGGGAGGGTCCAGACTTGAGAACTGGGCAGGAGCAAAGAGCAACCACATGGCCAGGACAGCAGAATCAGCCAGTCCTGCGGGTAACCACGGACATCGAGTTGGAGCATGAAGCACA
This sequence comes from Callithrix jacchus, assembly GCF_049354715.1. Classification (NCBI taxonomy): domain Eukaryota; kingdom Metazoa; phylum Chordata; class Mammalia; order Primates; family Cebidae; genus Callithrix; species Callithrix jacchus. Next base: position 125,298,147 of record NC_133513.1, on the reverse strand, counting down.
AACACTGCCTCTGCCATGCTGGTGCCAGGTGTGGCTCACGCCTGTAGTCCCAAAACTTTGGGAGGCCCAGATCGGCAGATCATTTGTGCCCAGGAGTGCAAGACTAGTCTAGGCAACATGGGGAAATCCCATCTCTATAAAAAATACAAAATTTAGCTGGGTGGGGTGACACGCACTTGTATTCCCAGCTACTTGGGAGGCTGAGGTGGGAGGATTGCCTGAGCCTGGGAGATCGAGGCTACAGTGAGCCAGCTGTGATTGCACCACGGTGCTCCAGACTGGGTGACAGAGCAAAGCCCTGTCTCAAAAACATTTTCCCTGGAGCCTCTGGAGGAAGCGTAGCGCTGTGGGCACCTTTTCTGCCCAGTGAAACTGACGTTGAAATTTGGGTCTCAAGAACTGAGAGAGAATAAATTTGTTGTTTTAAGCCACCAAGTCTGTGGTAAAATGTTACAGCAGGTACAGAAAACAAATACACTAGGACACAAGAAGCATGAACTATTTTTTTTTTTGAGGCGGAGTCTTGCTCTGTCTCCTAGGCTAGAGTGAGTGGCACAATCTCAGCTCACTGCAACCTCTGCCTCCCTAGTTCAAGCAATTCTCCTGTCAGCCTCCTGAGTAGCTGGGATTATAGGTGCCCACACCATACTCTGCTAATTTTTGTATTTTTAGTAGAGAAGGGGTTTCACCACGTTGGCCAGGCTGGTCTTGAACTCCTGATCTTGTGATCCACCTGCTTTGGCCTTCCAAAGTGCTGGGACCACAGGAGTGAGCCACTGCGCCTGGTCAGCATGAACTATTAACACAATCAACAAATTGGACTTTGTAAAAATAGAAAACTATGATCTTCCAAAGACATCGTTATGAAAAGGCAAACCATAGACTGGGAGTGAATATTTGCAAACAAATTTCTGACAAAATGACTTGTATCCAGAATAAACAAAGAACTCGGAACTAAATAAGAACCCTGTTAAGAACTAGGGATAAGCTTTGAGCTGGTACTTCACTAAGGAAGACATACAAATGGCAAGCAGGGTTTGTGGGTTTGTGAAAAGATGTCCTAATAAGGAAATGCAAGTTAAAATCACGAGACGGTAGCACACACCCATTAGAATGGCTAAAATTAAAAAGCCCGGCCAAATCACAGTTGGAGTGGGTGTGCAAGCACTGGCACTTTCCTGCTGGTGGAAATGTAGCACGTGTGGGCACTCTGGAGAACACGATGGCAGTTCCTTAAAAAGCTAAGCCCATATGACCCAGCCACTACACCCCATGGTATTTACCTAAAAGAAATGAAAAACATGGAGATGCAAACTCTGGTACATGAATGTGAATGTTCACGGCAGCCCGATTTGCCAGCAGCAAGAACTGAAAACATCCCAAATGTCCAACAGGTGAACCACAAACAAACTGTGGTACATCCATACAGTGGATGCTGCTGAGCCATAGAGAGGAACCAGCTGCTGATCCATGCATCATCGAAGAATCCCAAAGGAATTACACAGGGTGAAAGCAGCCAGATGAGGACCCTTTTGGAGATAATGGGCATGTTCATCATCCTGATGGTCTTGTGGTGTCTACAAATGCAAATCTCATCAAATTATTACTTTAAATATGTGCAGATTTTATACATTAATTACATCTCAATAAAGCTGTTTTAAAAATTGCATAATTTTAGGTCTTACAAAGCCTGAATCTGCTTCTGCTTTTGGACATTCTAGATTGTTTCTCTCTCTCTGCGTGTGTGTGTGTGAGACAGGTCTCACTCTGTTGCCTAGGCTGGAGTGCAGTGACAGGATCACAGTTGACTGCAGCCTCGAACTCTTGGTCTTAGGCGATCTGCCTGCCTCGGCCTCCCAAAGTGTTAGGATTACAGATGTGAGTCACCGCGCCCAGCCTTCTTGTGCTCTTTTTTATCGTCAGTGTTCCCAGCACTTCGTCTTCCAGATGCTACTAACGCTGGTCCACTGAGAACCTGCTAGTTCTCCTCTCCGTGGTGGGTTTAGTCTCTTGCCTATTTCTTTACTATTATTTCAGTGAGGTCTTGAGAGGAAGGCCAGGCTAAAAAATGTGTTCAGGATGCCATCATTCTCACTTAGGTTGTAATACATATTGACTTTGTGATCTTTTTTAATTATTGTGAAAAATATCCAACATATACAATAGTAGATAGAATAACATGGACCCATATGTACCTAAGACCAGTTCCAGCAACTGTCAAGTCACAGCAAATCCTGCTTCATCCACACCCTCGGCCATGGCCCCTTCCTGTGCTATGTTGAAGCAGATCCAAGACATCATTTCATTTTATCCATAAATATTTTAGCAAACATATAGATGACACACTAAAAGATAAAAATGCCAAAGAAAGATTACAATACTATTATCATATGTAAAAGTAATAATCCAAAATCTTCAAATGTCCACGTGTTCAAATTTCCAATTCTTTTTCTTTTTTCAGTTTAAATTGGGAACAAATCCATCTCCTATTTTTCCTCTTGCAATGTATGTATGTATGTATGTATTTATTTTTTGAGACGGAGTCTTGCTCTGTTGCCCAGGCTGGAGTACAATGGCATGCTCTCGGCTCACCACAACCTCCGCCTGCCAGGTTCAAGCAATTCTCCTGCCTCAGCCTCCCAAGTAGCTGGGATTACAGGTGCGCACCACCACATCCAGCTAATTTTTGTATTTTTAAGTAGAGACGGGGTTTCACCATGTTGGTCAAGCTGGTCTTGAACCTCTGACCTCATGATCCTCCCGCTTCAGCCTCCCAAAGTGCTGAGATTACAAGCGTGAGCCACCACACCCAATGCAATGTATTTACTGAAAAACTCATTTATCATACTATACTTTCCCACTTTCTGTATTTTGCTGATTCCAATTCCAGAGTATTATTTATCTATTTTATTTTTTATAGAGATGGGGGTCTTGCTATGTTGGCCAGGCTGATTTCAAACTCCTGGCCTCAAGCAATCCTACCACCGTGGCCTCTCAAGGTACTAGGATTACAGACCTGAGCCAACCCACCTGGCCCACAGTGTCACTTTTTTTTTTTTTGGAAATGGAGTTTCGCTCTTGTGACCCAGGCTGGAGTGCAATGGCGCGATCTCAGCTCACCGCAACCTCCGCCCCCTGGGTTCAGGCAATTCTCCTGCCTCAGCCTCCTGAGTAGCTGGGATTACAGGCACGCGCCACTATGCCCAGCTAATTTTTTCTATTTTCAGTAGAGACGGGGTTTCACCATGTTGACCAGGATCATCTCGTTCTTTTGACCTCGTGATCCACCCGCCTCGGCCTCCCAAAGTGCTGGGATTACAGGCTTGAGCCACCACGCCCAGCCCACGGTATCACTTACTGTGTTCCTCTGTTCTGAATTTGTTAGGCAGTTCTAAGGCCTGGGCCAGGCTCAGGTTCTATTTTCCTGGGAGGGTGCAGAAAAAGGACAAAACTATTTCATAGGCTGTGTTAGGCTCTTCCATCAGGAGGCACATAATTTCTGTCTGTGTCTCTTTTTGCAGTACTGGCAGCTGTGATTAGTAATGAGATTCATCAGTTCATTAGGAGTTATAACATGTGATTTCTGTTTTTGAGACAAGGTCTTGCTTTGTCACCCAAGCTAGAGTGTAGCGGTGTAATCATGGCTTACTACAGCCTCAACCTCCTGGGCTTAAGCGATCCTCCTACAATGGCCTTTCGAACAGCTGGCACCCTGCTAGTTTTTAAACGTTTTTTTTGGCAGAGACAGAGTTTTGCTGTATTGCCCGTGCTGGTCTCAAACTCCTGAGCTCAAGTGATCTGTGTGCCTCAGCCTTCCAAAGTGCTGGGACTACACGATGAGCTACCACCCACAGCCCTCTTTAGATTTTTAAATTGACATTAAGAGTAACTCAGAGATTTCTTTTTTTTTTTGAGACAGTCTTGCTGGTCACCCAGGCTGGAGTGCAATGGCGTGATCTCGGTTCACTGCAACCTCCCCCTCCTGGGTTCAAGCAATTCTCCTACCTCAGCCTCTGGAGTAGCTGGGACTACAGGCACATACCAACCCGCTGGGATAATTTTTTGTATTTTTAGTAGAGATGGGGTTTCCCCATGTTGACCAGGCTGGTCTCGAACTCCTGACCTCAGGTGATCCAACTGCCTCAGCCTCCCAAGGTGCTTGGATTACATGTGTGAGCCACTGTGCCCAGCCAGGATTTCATAATTAGCAACTGGAATGATTTTTGGCAGGTTTTCCTTTTACAGATGATGTCGAGAAAAAAATACTGTATTCAGAATGCAGCCTGAATAATTTCTACTTTTGAGAATTTGAGGTTTTGTTTGAAAAGTGATTTAATATATAGCAGATTGGAAAAAAAGATCCAAGAGTGTTTAAGTATGTAGTTTCTGTGAGTTGCTATGAAAGTCCATATAAACATGTGAAATCAAGTTTGTTAACTGTTTTATTCCAATCTTTCATATACTTGCTATTTCCCCTTTCCTATTGCTAGTTTTCTCTTTTAGTAGTTTGAAAGTCGAGGACCTAACTCTAGTCTTCTAGCAGTTATCTCTACATTTTAAGAAACATAGTTCAACTTTTACTTTTTCTATCAACGTATTTAACATAATTATATACATATTGGCATCTACAGCCTTCTCTTCCTGAATGTCCTGTAATATACAAGCTCCTTGTCTCTCACCCAATCTCTAACTGAAATCCCAATTTTAGTGCAAGATTTTTATTTCATTCTATCTCAGGAATATGAAGAATTACCTTAGGCTCATCCACATTAGCAGCAGTTATTTTGTACCCTAATGGGAGGGTGTAGGGGGCAGAGGACACATGCAAACAGGGGCTACTCTCCATTCGGGAAGCTTTAAACTACTCAGTCCAGGAAGTCATTTCTAATTAAGGGTTTGAAGTTGAGGAGTTGTGAGAAACCTTTCCTTTTCTTCCTATCAAAGGCAAAGAAACCACTTCATCTGCTAACATTTCTAACTCTCCATCCGGTTCACCTTTTCTACCTTCTTTTCTTTCAGTAGACCAGCTGGTGTCGTAGACAATTCTAAGGCCCTCTTCTTTCCCGTATCTGTCACTGGGGCCTGTATGGTGGCTCATACTTATAATCCCAGTACGTAGGGAAGCCAAAGCAAGAGGATCTCTTGAGCCCAGGAGTTAACGACCAGTCTGGGAAACAGAGCCATCCCTGTCTCTATTTTTTTAGAAATTAAAAATACCTGTTATATGGTCACATGTATCTCCCTCTGCTCAGTTCTTAGTGACTTTGTGCCTTTCAGGAACTAGACTCCCCTCTGCTAGTTTGTGCCTCCATGTACATGTTTCATTTTGCTTCAACTAGCTTTTCTTAGGACCAGTCTAAAGCACTTTAATACAGTAACGTGTGTCCTTAAAAACTTCGATCCCAAATGCTCAAATGCTTAAGACTGTTTTGAATAATAAAAAACACTCCAGTCTCCTACACAGCCAGCTCTGTGTGAACTACTCTTTCTCTACTGCAATTTGACAAATTCGCTCTGTCTAGGCAGCTCGGGCAAGGTGAAACCATTAGGCGGATACAACTTAAGTAGAATCATATGGTATGTATTCCTTTGTATATGGCTCTTTACCTAATGTTTGTGAAATTCATCCATGTTGTTACATGTATCAGTAATTCAATTCCTTTATTGGTGAATTCTATTCTATCGTATGAACATGCTATACTTCGTTTATCCATCCTGTTGTTCATGGACAATTGTGACTTTTGACCATTATGAATAAGGCAAATCAGAAACACTATTTTATGGATATACGTCTTCATTTATCTTGAGAAATACTTAAGACGGGAATTACTGCATTATGTATTTACCTTCACGAGAAACTTGCCATCAGTTCTTCAAAATGGCTGTACCGCTTTACATTACCACCAGCAATGTATGAAAGTTCTTGTTTCTCTACATCCTTGTTAACATTTGGTATTGTCAGATTTTTAAAAATAATTTTTGTCTATGAAATCTGAAAAGCAAACCAGTAAGGTAAGACGTGTGACGCTCCCTGCGATCCTGCGCCAAGCAGGCGTTTCTTTGAGTATCATCAGCGGGGCATGTTTTCTGCTACGCAAGCCTTCACTGGTTACCCTTGCAGAAAGTAACTTCTGCTTCTGGCTGCACCCACCTCTCCACTGTTTCCAAATGGACATTCTCCAAACTAGCTACTTTTGGGGCTCTGACATCTGCTTTATCCACCCACAGCTGTGCCAAGAGGAAATCCTAACCTCAAAAACCCTGGGAACTCCCTGTCTGCAAACCTAGTCCAATAATACTGAACGCATTTTGCAGCTTATGGGGACCAAGCAGAGAATCCTCCCAAATACTGGACCAGTGAGGGCCTCTCCCACTCCATTCCTGCCTGCAGAAGCCGAGTTCTCACGAACTGCCTGCTGCCTGCTATCTGTCTGTCCTGCCACATTGCTGTATTAAAATAAACCCGAATGTTTTCTTTAAAAATCTGCATCAGAGACAGTAAAGGTGATGACAATGGGGGAGTGAATCCACAATTTAAGGACAGAGAGGTTTACTTCACTCAAAAAAAGATTCCCTAAAATGAAGCATGTGGATTATTCAGTGCTTGCTGGAGAGCATTGAAGAGAGGCCCCAAAGGTGGGTATGGTGGCTCCCACCTGCAATTCCAGCACTGTGGGAGGCCGAGGTGGGCAGATCACTTGAGGTCAGAAGTTTGAGACCAGACTGGCCAACATGGCGAAACCCTGTCTCTACTAAAAATACAAAAATTAGCCAGGTGTGGTGGTGGACACCTGTAATCTCAGCTACTCAGGAGGCTGAGGCTGCAGTGAGCCAAGATCATACCACTGCACCCCAGCCTGGGTGACAAAGCAAGACTCCATCTCAAACAAAACAAAACAACAAAAAAATGCTCCAGGCAGGTGATGGCCTTGGGTGGGGGGAAACAAGCACATAATTCCCAGAGGACAGTGAGCTTCACCCAACAGTGTGAGAGCTGATGGGTAGGGCTTTGGTGCTCCACCTTCTCGGTCAATTCCAAAGCCCCCCTTTCTTGAATAAGGACTTCAGCCAAGGCTCTTCCTGAGGCCTTATCCCAGGTTCTTTCCTAAAATTAAAGATTCGAGGAGAATTCAACAATGCCCTGGAAGTCCAGACAAATCTGTGCTTAAATGTTTTGAAGAGTCTGGAAAAACATTTAAAAAATATTCTGGAATGCCTAATGTTAGCCTCTAAGATCATTAGAATGACTCCTTATAAATTCTATTTTCCTCAATAGCTTAAATCAGGGTTTGGTTAACAAAGTTAAAAAATACCAGCTTAACTGGGTGAATATACAAACCCATGAACTATTAAGCTATACAGATCAACTTCCTAAAACGATTCAGAAAGAAAAAAACTAATGTCTCAAAGACTATGAATTTGCAACTACAAGAACAACTACCCAAACAAGGCCTTTTAAGACAAGACAGAGCCTCCTTCTAATGATAAAAGGGCTGTTTGCTTCTGTTGTAAAAAGCCTGGCCATTAAAAAAAAAAACTGTAGAAAAGTTCACAGCAGGACCAATGAAAAAACAGGATCCCACATGATGAACAGGATTGCTGAGGACCAAAGGGAGGTTCTGTTTCTACCAATACCCTAGAAGAAATGGACATTTCCATAAATGAAGAGACACATGCCCTCAAAGACACTGGGGCTATTCTTTTTGTCCTTAACCCCACCCACCACTTCCAACTGTCCCCTTCCTTGAAGTAAGGGAGCTGTACAAATGGAAGGGTTATCTAATAAGCCTGTCACTGGATACAAGCCCGAGCCCTTAGAATCCCAGGGCCTTCACTCTTTCCCTTATTCCTTTCAGTACCCCACCTCGCAGACATCTCTTGTGGAACGTCATGATGCATGCCTTCCTTTCTCCTAAAAGGAAAAAGTGGATTTAGGTTTGGAATAGGAGCATATGGAACAACTACAGAATGAAAAATTACTGAAATTATAAAAATACAGATCAAACGACTTTTTCTAAACTGGGACTAATTAATGACAAGCATGGTTTAGGGCAAGCTTTGCCAGAACACTCATGGTCACAATCTTCGCTGACATTAGTAAAATATATTCAGCCACTTTCATTAAAATGGAAGTAAACCTGATTAATCCTTTCCCAGTATCAGGCAATATCCTCTAAGGCCTGAAGCAACGGAAGGAATAAGATCCATGACAAAAGACTCTATTAAAAGGGTCTATTATTCCTTGCACCAGCATGCAACACTCCAATCCTTCCTGCAAGGAGGTGGAACGGGAAGAGGTGGCAGTTTGTGTAAGATCTGAGGGCTGTCATCAACACTGTGATGGCGAGGCATCTGGGAGTACCGAAGCCCATCCTCTTGGCAGCTGGAAGTGAGACACTTACTGTGACTGATTTACGCAGTGCTTTAATATTCCAGTGCACTGTCGGTATCTGCTTCTACTTGGGATGTCCGCCAGCATATCTGGCCTATCAGGAAATATTGCTGATAAAACCGCTGCCTCCCTCGCAGCTCAACAAAAAGCTACAGACTCAATGGCTAAAGCTAGACTGGACAACTGCACTGATTTCGATTATTAGCTGAGCGAGCAAGCGTAGGTACGGTGGCAAATACCTCTTGTTGTGCACACATAAACTCTTACCATTAAGTAGAAACTCACCTGGGAAAAATTAGAAGCTACTTGGCTACAAGTCTCTGAAGAAGAATCTCTGTTTAATTACCTGCATAATACTCTTAGTGGACTCCCTAGCAGAACAGGCTCCTTTTTTCATTCTGGCATACACATTCTCTTTTTTATTGTAATCCTTATGTGCATTGTACTTGGCACAATTTTTTTTTTTTAATTTTTTGAGATGCAGTCTTGCTGTGGACAGGCTGGAGAGCAGTGGTGTGACCTTGGCTCACTGCCACCTCTACCTCCTGGATTCAAGCGATTCTTGTGCCTCAGCCTACTGGGTAGCTGAAATTACAGGCACCCACCACCATCCTCAGCTAATTTTTAAAATATTTTTAATAGAGATGGGGCTTCAACATGTTTGCCAGGATAGTCTCGATCTCCTGACCTCATGATCTGCCTGCCTCGGCCTCCCAAAGTGGGCACTTGGTAACATTTTTGTTTTAATAAAGATGGAATCTTTCTGTGTCGGCCAGGTTGGTCTTGAACTCTCAGGCTGAAGTGATCCTACTGCCTTGGCTTCCCCCAAATGCTGGAATTAAAGCAAGAGGCACTGCCTGGCCAGCATTATAGTTCTACTATTGGAAATATTAATGCTGTGTATCTCTGGCTGTTTTCCTTTTTCTTTTTTTTTTGAGACAGGGTCTCACTCTGTTGCTCAGGCTGGAGTGCAGTGGCCTGATCATGGCACATTGTAGCCTCCACCTCCTGGGCTCAAGTGATCCTCCCACAGCAGGTACCACGATGCCGTGATTTTTCTTTTTTTTTTTTTTGGGGGGTAGTGAAGGGGTCTCGCCATGCTGCCCAGACTAGTCTCCAACTCCTGGGCCAAAGCGATCCTCCTGCCTCGGCCTCCCAAAGTGCTGAGATGAAAGGCCTGTTTCCCACACTGGGCTCGAGAAAACCAAAATCATGGCACTCCAAATACTAGGGCCGATTCAACAGCAAGAGCTGCGGTGAAATCCACGCAGTGACGGAGGTCTGGTTTCTCCGCGCGGTGATCCCGGTTCCGGTTCTGAGCACCTGGCGTCCCCGTTCGCTGTCGGGGGCCTCCGCCTTCCCCGCGTGGCCAGACCCGGCTGTCTGGGAAGGAGTATTTCGGGGGCACAACGCGACACCTGGATCTGGGTCGTCAATGCTTCCACGGAGAAAGACTCTTGGGAAAAAGGGCGGGAAACGAGCCTTTCCTCTGAAGAGCGCGCGCCTCCCTCCAGGCCCGAGGCCGCCAGGCCGGCTCCCCTAGCCCGGTACCCACCCGGCCCGGCGCCACCCCGCCCCGAGCCCCGCCCGCCCCCGGAAACCCCTCGCCGCGGAGGCGGACGGCGCGCCTCTCCGGGCCCCTGGGGTCCGCGTCTCCCTCGGGCGGATCTTCCGCCCCACTTGAGCCTCCGCTGCTCCTTGTGAGCGGACGCCCCCAGACACAACGGCCCCGCTGTTCAAGCAGGGGCGCCCCGGCCGGGCGGGCAGAGACCCGGGGGCGCGGCCTCGGCTCCGGCCCACCACTCGCAGCGACCGTACCGGCCCCACCGGCCGCCCAGGAACCGCAGCAGCTACGCCCCCGCACGTCCTCACGCCCCCCGCACGGACGCCGCTCTCCCCGCGTCCTCACGACCCCCGCGCGTCCTCACGACCCCCGCACGTCCTCACGCCCCCCGCACGGACGCCGCTCTCCCTACACGTCCTCACGCCCCCCGCACGGACGCCGCTCTCCCTACACGTCCTCACGCCCCCCGCACGGACGCCGCTCTCCCTACACGTCCTCACGCCCCCCGCAGGGACGTCGCTCTCCCCGCACGGACGCCGCTCTCCCTACACGTCCTCACGCCCCTCGCACGTCCTCACGCCCCCCGCAGGGACGTCGCTCTCCCCGCACGTCCTCACGCACCCCGCACGTCCTCACGCCCCCCGCAGGGACGTCGCTCTCTCCGCACGTCCTCACGCCCCCCGCACGGACGCCGCTCTCCCCGCACGTCCTCACGACCCCGCAGGGACGTCGCTCTCCCCGCACGTCCTCACGCCCCCCGCACGGACGCCGCTCTCCCCGCACGTCCTCACGCCCCCCGCAGGGACGTCGCTCTCCCCGCACGTCCTCACGCCCCCCGCACGGACGCCGCTCTCCCCGCACGTCCTCACGCCCCGCGCAGGGACGTCGCTCTCCCCGCACGTCCTCACGCCCCCCGCACGGACGCCGCTCTCCCCGCACGTCCTCACGCCCCCCCACACGGACGCCGCTCTCCCCGCACGTCCTCACGCCCCCCGCACGGACGCCGCTCTCCCCGCACGTCCTCACGCCCCCCCACACGGACGCCGCTCTCCCCGCACGTCTTCACGCCCCCCGCACGGACGCCGCTCTCCCCGCACGTCCTCACGCCCCCCGCAGGGACGTCGCTCTCCCCGCACCTGTTTCCCCACACTAGGATGGAGAGACCCTCCCCGCCCCGAAGCGTGGCGGCGCCGGGGTGACAGGTAGAGCCTAGCGCGTCCGCCGGTCCCACCGCCCCTCTAAAAGAAAACCCGGCCCACCGCCTGCCGCGTCGGCGACCCCGCAGCCCACTCGTCACGCGGCCCGGGACGCTCCGCCCGGCCTGGCTCACCTCAGGCGGTCTCGCCCGCGCCCGCGTCTGCGCATCCTTCGCCCCGCCCCTCTCTCCGCCTGCGACCCGCGCACCGCAGTCCCCGCCCCTCGCCCGCCCCAGGACCCGCCCCGCGCACGCGCCACACGTGCCGCACGCACCGCACGCCCCTGCGCACGCGCAGGTCCCGCGCCGCGGCCAATGGGCGTCGCGGCCGCAGATCCGCCCGGCCCCGCCCTACCCGGTGAGTTCCTCTGGCCGGGCGGCGGGGCTCCGCTCAGTCACCGAGCGCTGGGCCGCGGCGTCCCCGTGCCCACTTTCTCACCGTCCGCCGTCTACGCGCAGCCCGCAGCCCGCAGCCCGCAGCCCGGCGCGGACTCTGATCGCCGCAGCCGCCCTCCGGCGTCATGTCGCAGAGCGGAGCGCCGGGGATGCAGGAGGAGAGCCTGCAGGGTGAGGCCGGGGAGGCCGGGGGGACGCCGAGGGGGCGCCGAGAGGAGGCTGGGGGGTAGGCCGGGGCGCGCCGACAGAGGCCGAGAGGAGGCCTGGGGGGGGCATCGCGGGCCGACCGAGGCCGTGTCGCTCTGCTCTCCGGTGCCCACCCCTCCGGCGGGCGTGCGGGGCCCGGGGCGTGGGGATTCCGCGCGCTGCTCCGGGTTCGCGGCCCCCTGGCTGGGGCGAGGGGTGGCTTGGACCCGGGTCGTACCGCGCGGGGAAGCCCCAATTCTCCAGCCTCGCGATGGCTGGAATTCCACCTGGAGGTGGCTCTGCGTCTCCCAGTTGGCCCGGGCAGCCTCTTGAAGTCCACGCTGCCCTCCGCGGTCTGTAGTTCAGACCAGCATCGGTTTTGTTTATTTATTTGCCTTCGAGACGGAGCGTCGCTCTGTGGCCCAGGCTGGAGCGCAGGGACGCCACCTCGGCTCACTGCAGCCTTCGCCTCCCGGGTTCAAGCGACTCCCCTGTCTCAGCCTCCCGAGTATCTGGGGCCACAGGCGCGTACCACCTCGCCCGGCTAATTTTTGGTGGGTTTAGCAGACGAGGTTTCACCGTGTTAGTCGGGATGGTCTCGATCTTCTGACCTGGTGGTCCACCCGCCTCGGCCTCCCAAAGCGCTAGGATTACAGGCGTGAACCGCCACGCCCGCCCTAGCATTGGTTTTAATGAGTAAACACCGAGGCGTGGCTTGTAAGTGCTTTAGTTTTGTGGCTGCTGTTGAAGTCCGTGGTGACTATTGGGATTTCCTGAAGTTAAATGGGTGGGGGTGACAGCGTTGTTAGATTCTGGCATTAAATGGACTTGGTCCGATTCTCCTAGAGGATCGTTCCGAAACAAAGCTTTAAATGACCTACGGGTTAAAAATCACAAAAGGACGCCGCCTTTAGAGCAGCCAGTCGTTGCAGCCTGCTTAATGCCCGCGTAGAGGCCTGCTGTGCGCCCTTTGCTAGGTTCGCAGTACCAGCGGTTCAGGACTTGCCCCACGCACAGCCAGGTGGCATGGAGACCCTCCCCACCCGGTAAATACACGTGCAGAGCCCAGATGAGCCTTTGCTCAGGGAAGCGGGTCCAGAAGCTGCCTTCCCAGGGTCCCTAGGGCCCAGGCCTCGGGGGAGGGATGGTGGCAGCTGACCTTTGTGTTCTCTGAAGCCAGAGTTTACAAAGCAAAATTAGCAAGTAAATAAGCTTGGGAAAGGACTGCTGAAACCTCTGCCAATGAACTTTCAGTTTTCACGAACAGTTCTGAAAGTCATGTATTTACATTAAGTTTAGTGAGTTGCTAATTTTATTACAAAAGCAAGATTTTACTAGGCAGAACTTAGTTTCCATAATATATCGAATAATTTATGTATGTTTGAACACTACCATATTTTTTTTCACCTTTTTTTTCCTAAGAGATGAGATCTCACTATGTTGCCCAGGCTGGTCTGAACTGGGTTCAAGTGATCCTCCCGCCTCGGCCTGGCCTAGAACCATATTTTTAAAAATCCTGTAATTTGGATTTTTTCCTCTTGAAACGTAAACATTGGATAATTACTATTCTGAAATAGATTAAGGGGTATTTTTCTGTCTTTTGTCATAAAGTAAAATCCAAGAGATGTTTCCTTTGCTGTAAAATCACCCATTTTCCGTTTGTGAAGCTGAGTTACCAAGGACACGGTGTGTTTCTTTGACCGGCTAGGATCCGGGCCCTGGGAGGTGGAGGGGGCTCCGCAGGGGCTTGTTCCTCTCCAGTCCGTAACTTAAATAGGCTGCTGAGTCATCGGCAGTGCAAGACGATCAGCGCTGGAGTTAGGTTTTTGTTTTTCTGTTTTGTTTATTCTGTAATAAGATACTTAACGCGTGGGGTGGAACCCAGGTTGGCAATTCCTTGGGCCGTCCTGGGTGTCTGCGCGGCAGAATGGGGCCACCGTGGGCTCTGCGTGGGCGGGGTCGGCCGGTCCCGCGGGCTCCAGCCGCCTTCAAATCCTGCGCGGAGCCGTGGCTCAGGCAGCACTCACCCCGTCTGGTCTGATTTCTCTGTCCCTTGTTTACCTCGGAACAGGGAAGTGTGGGAGCCCTGTAGCCAGACCCACAGATGGAAGCAGCAAACACTCTCTGCTTGTACCCTCTGGGGTCAGCTGCTCTTCCTGAGGAGTTAACGGCAGATGGGCTGATTCTGTCCCTTCTGTCTCTTGATGATTCTAGCTAAAGTTGCTGACTAGCAGGATGCTCATATGTGTCCTTTTTATTCCTTACTCTGTCGCCCAGGCTGGATTGCAGTGGCACAATCACTGGAGCTCACTGCAGCCTTCAACTCGGCCGTTTTCCCGTAGACATGCCACTGCTAAAATGCAGGAGCGGTAGGATTCTGTGGTGACGCCGCCAGGGTTGTGGGGGTGGGGGCATTCCTTCCTTCAAGGACGCACTGTCTTCAGGAGGGCATCGGTTCAGTAAAGCGTTGGCCCATTTACTCTGGAGCGGCTGTGTTTAACGATCCAAGCCCTCACCCCTTCACCCACTGCTGTGTCTGCACCGGCAGATGGTTCTCTTATCAGAGGCAACTCACCATGGGCAGAGCTGTATGAGGAGAAAAATGTTTGTACTTACTTTGGAGGGGAATTGTAGCATTGTGCGGTTTTAGACCTGAAGGGGTTGCAGACGTCTAGATTCTCATCCAAGACGATGGTCACAGTGAGGTTCTAGAGGTGGAGTGAAGAAGAATGCCAGCAACAATAATTAAGGAAAAGCCGAGGACTCTGCATTAAGCACTGGAGGGATGGATACCTGGAGCCCAGATTGCCTGAGGCTGATTAGATAGCCAGGGTCCTGGAGGAGAGCCTAGCAAGAGGAAGGTTGAGCCCTGTCAGAAGCCAGGGACCTGATTTACCTGCCAGGCTGACATGAGGCTTGAAGTCTTTTGCCAGGGAAGTCTCTTTTGTTCCTCTTCCCATTAACCTGAGAAGCTTTTAAAGGTAAAAATAAAAGCAGTTTCCTTTTTTTTAAATTTTGAGATGGAGTGTTCACTCTGTCCCCCAGGCTGAAGTGCAGTGACATGATCTTGGCTTACTGCAGCCTCCCAGGTTCAAGTGATTCTCCTGCCTCAGCCTCCCAAGTAGCTGGGATTACAGGCGCGTGCTACCACACCTGGCTAAGTTTTTGTATGTTTAGTATAGATGGGATTTCATTCACCATGTTAGCCAGGATGGTCTCGATGTCCTGACCTCATGATCCTCTGCTTCCCAAAGTGCTGGAATAGCCAAGGAGCCTGGTCCATAAAACAGCAATTGCTTAGAGCCCACTTCCCGTGGGGAAGAAGCCCTTTATATGGTCTTGGGAGTGCTAGTTCCCTCTGGGGTTGACAGCTTCCCTGCTTCAGGCTTTTTTTTTTCTGGGGATGCTGGCTCCCTCTCTTCTGACATTTATCCAAGAGCTTTTTCAGTGTATTTGCCTGGATTCCACCCTAGCATCCCAAATAGTCGCTTTCAGAGTGGGCTGCGGCTGGGCTTTTGGAGAACAATGAACAAACAGCACAGGTGATTTTCCCTTCATAGCCAGAGTTGAGACTGTCATCCAGATGAGGGCAGAGGACGGCCTTGAGAACTGGCCCTGCGTTTACTCCACGTGGGGCTCTTGGCTGCAGCCGGTGAATCCGTGTTGAGGAGTGCAGCTAGGGCATTTGCCCTGGGACATAGAGGGGCAGTGAATCTAAGGGATTCCCTGGAGTCTGTCACTATAGAGAGAACTGCTTGGGGCACCTAGAGAAGCTGGATGTCAGATGACTTAAACCACAGAGTAAGAATAAGAAATGGATTAAGAACTGTTGTTGGATTGTATTTTGTCTCTGAGGCAGACCTATCAGCTTCCTTTTTGTAATGTGATGTAAATATTTATAGTCTAGGCTTTTCAAAATCTCATCTGCCTTGTTAGGAGGGAGGCAAGATTTACTCCCTGCGTGTCTTGTTACCAATGTAAGTTGTAAGTGAGGAGGGGGAGGAACATAAAGAGAGGGATGGGAAATGAGATTAGGGATGGGGGCTTTTCGACTGGGTGTGGTGGCTCACACCTGTAATCACAGCACTTTGGGAGGCCAAGGTGGGAGGGTCACCTGAGGTCAGGAGTTCCAGACCAGCCTGGCCAACATGGTGAAACCCTGTCGGAACTAAAAATACAAAAATTAGCTGGGCGTGGTGGCGGGTGCCTGTAGTCCCAGCTACTCGGGAGGCTGAGGCTGGAGAATTGCCTGAACCCAGGAGGCGGAGGTCGCTGTGAGCGGAAATCTGTGCTGTTGTACTCCAGCCTGGGTGACAAGAAAAACTCAGTCAAAAAAAAAAAAAGGCTGAGGGCTTTTCTTGCATCAGCTTGCTTTCCGGGCCTGATTACTGCAGTCATTTTAAGTAGAGGACTTGTGATCACGAGCAGGTGTTTTTCTTTTTTCCCGAGCCAGTCTCCACGCTGCTGGAGTACAGTGGCACGATCGTGGCCCACTTCAGCCTCCACCTCCTGGGTTCAAGTGATTCTCCTGCCTTAGCCTCCTGAGTAGTTCGGATTACAGGCAGGTGCCACCATGCCTGGCTCATTTTTTGTATTTTTAGTAGAGACGGGTTTCACTGTGCTAGCCAGGATGGTCTTGATCTCATGAGCCGCCCGCCTCACCCTCCCAAAGTGCTGGGATTATAGGTGTGAGCCACCGTGCCCTGCCGTGAGCAAGTTTTTTAAGATCGTTAAGCAACCTTAATCCCCATCTTTGTTTGAAAAGGTGAATGATTAGATTGGAGAATTGTAACATTTGAGTAGATTCACAGCATACTCTGTTCTCCAGGAAGTGCCTTTCCTACCCTGCGTAGGTAAACAGTAACTCCTCTCCCTTAGTAAATCATTCCTGGGAATACAGCTTTTGGGCCCAAAGTCATTAGTCACAGACAATACGGAATGGTTTTTTTCCTTGTCTCCAGGATGCTTAGGACTCTTTCTGGGGCGATTTTTTAAAAGCACTGCTTTGTTTTGACTGTGTCCCTCCCATGTTGCCAGTGGGATGATAGTAAAGGTGGGCTTTTAGAGGTGCTTAGGCCACGGGGGCTCCTCCCTTGTGAATGGGATTAGTGCTCTAAGGGGCTGGATGGAGGGAGGTGGGTGCCTCTGCCCTCATTGAAGGGATGGAGCAGGAATGCCCTTACCTGATACCAGTTGCTGTTGCCTTGACCTTGACCTTCCCAGCCTTCAGAACAGATCAATTTCCGTTTGTCAATCACTTAGTCTGTGGGATTGTTACAGTAGCACAGACAGATGAAGACAGATTCACTGTTTCCAGGCCATCTTCCTCCGTGGTCTTCACTTTTCCCCTGTAAGATCAATATAGTATACTTTGGCCTTGACCCTCGTTTCTGATGCACAGCACCTAACCCCCTGGATTTCCTAGCAGCAAGTTGTTTTTTTTTTTTAAGACAAAGTTTCGGCTGGGCGCGGTGGCTCACGCCTGTAATCCCAGCACTTTGGGAGGCCGAGACGGGTGGATCACGAGGTCAAGAGATCGAGACCATCCTGGTCAACATGGTGAAACCCCCGTCTCTACTAAAATACAAAAAATTAGCTGGGCACGGTGGCGCGTGCCTGTAATCCCAGCTACTCAGGAGGCTGAGGCAGGAGAATTGCCTGAACCCAGGAGGCAGAGGTTGCCGTGAGCCGAGATTGCGCCATTGCACTCCAGTCTGGGTAACAAGAGCAAAACTCTGTCTCAAAAAAAAAAAAAAAAAAAGACAAAGTTTCACTCTTGTTGCTCAGGCTGGAGTTTAGTGGTGCGATCTCAGCTCACTGCAACCTCCACATCCCAGGTTCAAGGGATTCTCCTGCCTCAGCTTCCTGAGTAGCTGGGATTACAGGCGTGCGCCAGCTAGCCCAGCTAATTTCTGTATTTTTAGTAGAGAAGGGGTTTCACCATGTTGGTCAGGCTGGTCCTTCAGGCCTCAGGTGATCCACCTGCCTTGGCCTCCCAAAGTGTTGGGATTACAGGCGTGCGCCACTACACCTGGCCAGTAAGTGTCTTAAGCACATTTGTTTAGAAAGCAAAAAAATGAAAGGGTGGCGACTCCATAGGTAGAGCAGCCTGGCCAGGATTTCTGCTACTCATAAAGTCACCTTATTAGCAGCGAACTCCAAAGGTGCCCCTTGCTTAGCCGTTTTTGGTGTAAATTGTAAGGAGCCTCTTCAGAATAACTCAGTCAGGTGGCTCAAGGGCAGCCCTCGGATAGGTAGAGGTGGAAAGTCCCTCCTAGGAGGAGAGGGGACTGGAGATGGCGTTGTAGACATTCTGGAGCCATATGAGGTGCGGAGAGCGTGGTTAAGGTTGGGACATGTGGAGTGGCTGGGGGTCTGGTCGTGAAGAGCCTAGTTAGGGTTAGGGTTGGTACATGTGAATTTAGGGTTGGGGTTAGTTTTGGATTAGAGTTAGGGTTGGGTTTAGGGCTTAGGGTCTGGACATTTGGGATAGCTGGGGTTCTGGTCTATATGTCATTTCCATTTGGCTGCTCCAGAATTACTGTTTCTGGTAAATTGATAAATGTAAGTAAAGTGTTTTTCTGGATTCTGTGAGTTGTAGCAAACTGTTGAACCTGAGGGGGTGCGTGGGATCCCCTGAGTAGAGGGACGGGTAGAATTGTGGGTAATCTGGATGCCCCATTTTCAGCTTGCATCTGTGGGAGCAGTTTTGTGGGACTGAGCCCTTAATCTCGTGGGTTCCGACACTAACTCTAGGTAGACAGAATGGACGTGAACTGTGGACACCCCAGTGGTGGGGGTGACGGTGTTGAGTGGCATCGTGGAAGAGACACACAAGTTCCATTTGTGTTCCGTGTCATAAGATGAATAACCGTTCACCTTAGCCAAGTAAACTGAAGCAGGCCCAGAATGAGTGCTGTAGACTGAGCCTAGAAAAACAGCTGGCCAAAGCAGAGGCTGCGGTGCTGTTCCAAGGACCAGTTGGCCGCATGTCACCATCAACTCCAGAGGGAAGGAAGGCTAGTGGCATTGTAGTATCTGGAAATACTAATGAGATGAGCAGTTTCAGGGATGGTGTGATGTGTACATCTCTGATGGCACCGTGTAGCCTCTGCCAGAGTGTGGGGCCAAGTGGCCTGGGCCCTTCTCCAGTGAGCTCCAGGCTCCAAGACAGACCCAGGCCTGCCTTTGTCTTAGCGATGTTCGCGTAGGCCAGGACCTGAGGCAACGTGAGAGGCCAAAGAGAAGGATCATGCCTGCAGTTGGAAATCTGGGGTCATTTTGTTAGCAGCTTACTGGGAGGCTGCTGATGGTGTAAGTTGCAAATCCACATTTCCCTCCTGGGCCTTCGCTTTGCTTCTTTTCTGGCTAATATGAAATATACTCTGTGATAAGTGGCGCATTGAGGCTGAGCCAGGCCTCTTTCAGGAGATGCCTAGTTAGTGCGTGGAAAGCTGTGCACCTGCCTTTGCTTCCACAGAACGTGATGGATTAACAGGCTACTCCCTTCGCACAGTGGCATGGTGTTCTGTAGTGCTGTGTTGCTTTAAGGACAGTCAGCAGCTCCTGGTGCTTATTCTACTTAATACAATTATAGTGACTGCAAAATGAGATCATTCCATTGTTTTCGCACGTAAGTTTCTCAGGCTTTCATGGTCTGCCTGCACGTTCCTCCTCCTGCACTCCACCCTCCATATGCTACCAGAGGAAGCTTCTGCCAGATTTGCTTTAAATAAATAAACCTATGGCACAAAGCAGAAAAACTCCTGGGCTCAGAAATAGACCTGTGCATATATGCACGCTTGATTTCCGACAAAGGAAGCAGCCCGGAGCAGGGGTGAGGCGGGAGCTGTCTGCGGTAAATGGGACATTCGTTTCACATCAGTGGAAAAATTAATCCATGTAGATTCTGGATCTAAATGTGAATGTCGTAACAGAGCTGTGTGAAAGTCATAGAATAGAATATCTCAGCTCAGGAAGGATTGCTAAATTTGACTGAATTAAAATCTCTAGAACTTCTATATATCAGAAGACATGAGAAAAGTATGCGCTACTGAGTGAAAGTTACTTGCAATGTATTTAAATGAAGAAAAACGTATGTCTAGGATATAGGATTATCCTAGAATTACTGCACTTGAGCCATATGGGAATAGGAGCAGCGTTCGTTCTGGCCTCAGTTTCTATTTATAATGATGACATGGAAAAAATACTGCTGGATGCCCACAAATAAGAGAAGCACAGATAATAGAAAAGAACAAGAGATTTGAAGAGCCAGTTAAAAAAAAAATGCTATCCAGATGGCTAGTAAATGTGTAAAAAACGTGTTCACCCTCATTAGAAATTAAATAACTGCAAAGCCACACAATACAAGTAATAGAGGCTGGGCATGGTGGCTTGTGCCTGTGATCCCAGCACATCGGGAGGCCGAGCTGGGAGGATTGCTTGGGTCCAGAAGTTCCAGACTAGCCTGGGCAACATAGCGAGACCACGTCTCTTAAAAAAAAAAATAGCCAGGGATACTGGTACATGCGTGTAGTCCCAGTCATTCTGGAGGCATTGGCTAGAGGATGGCTTGAACCCAGGAGTTTGAGACTATAGTGAGCCTTGATTGTGCCACTGCACTCCAGCCTTGACCGCAAAGCGGGACCCTGTCTCTAAAAGAAACAAAAAATAGAGATAATATAAACCTTTGAAAGAAAACTTTAAATCCTTTAAGCTTACCTTTTTTTTTGACATGGAGTTTCGCTCTTGTTGCCCAGGCTGGAGTGCAGTGGCGCAATCTCGGCTCACTGCAACCTCCACCTCCTGGATTCAAGTGATTCTCCTGCCTCAGCCTCTTGAGTAGCTGGGATTACAGGCATGCATCACCACACCTCACTAATTTTGTATTTTTAATAGAGACGGGGTTTCTCCATGTTGGTCAGGCTGGTCTCCAACTGACCTCAGGTGATCCACCTGCCTCCGCCTCCCAAAGTGCTGGAATTACGGGTGTAAGCCACCACACCCTGGCAGGCTGTTTCTTATAAAATTCACTGTAAGGAAGTATTCTTCTAATTGGATTCTGGTGACTTGGCAGAGTTATTGGACATTGGTTTGGTATAAAGGGACCGTAAGAGATGGACAGATATGTGATCTCAACCCCAAGGGGGCTTCCTTCCTGTACCCAGGGAGAGCATGCATAGACCAGTCACTGCCATGCAGGTGGGCAGAGGGATGCCTTAAAGTTGGGGCTTAAGGGATGGTTCTGGGTGTGTCACATGCTACCTCTTGGAAATGGAAGGGCAGCTGGTTAGATAGGACGAACAGATTCCAGAATGGGTAGAAAATCCAGCTGTGCCCCTTTTTTTGTCCCCACCAGGCTCCTGGGTAGAATTGCACTTTAGCAATAATGGGAACGGGAGCAGTGTTCCAGCCTCGGTTTCTATTTATAATGGTGACATGGAAAAAATACTGCTGGATGCCCAGCATGAGTCCGGCCGGAGTAGCTCCAAGAGTTCTCACTGTGACAGGTAGGTCCACATCAACAAGTGTATGCGTTACAGTGCTAGTGTCTTCAGTAGGTGCCAGTCGCAGCTGGAAGTGCCTGTGTCACCTCTAGGCCCGGGCTGCCGCTCCCCTCAGGCCGTGTTCGGGGGTGGCTCCTGCTGCAGTCCAGCCTTATGTATAGGAGCCTTGCCCTCTGCGGGGAGGAAGCGACCTGGGACTTAGTCTGTGAAGGGGCCACGTTCGAGTCGGGAGTGAGCGTGACAGCCATCAACTTCACTCTGAGAAACGCACTCACGCCTCAGCGGGGCTGTGGTCACGGGTTAGCAGCGCTTCTGAGTGACTCCAAGGCAGAGAGGCTTACAATGATGAAAGGTTGTGTGCCCTCGAGAGCTGTGCAACAGACCCTGAGGGTGGCAGATGACAAAGCCCGCCACTTACCAGCTGTCCCCACCTCTTCTCTGGAAGACTGGCTAGCTGACTCCTGTCATGCTCAGCCGAAACGGCCGAGGAACGGTTTGGCTCTGGCTGGTGCTGGGTGCAAGGGAAGGTGTGCACGCCGCTGGCTAAGCACCTCATCTTGGCGGTGGTTCCCGCCTTTGGAGTTTGAGCTTCTGACGACAGAATGTTCACATGATGTTCTGTTTTTCCATTTTATTCCCTCTGCCAAGCCCACCTCGCTCACAGACGCCACAAGATACTAACAGAGCTTCAGAAACAGATACCCATAGCATTGGAGAGAAGAACAGCTCACAGGTAAGCTGGAAGGAGAATGTGCAGTTTAACTGTGATCCGTTTGTACAGTAAATGAACAGTTTTAAATGAAATTGAGTATGTCAGAGAAAAGTCGGGCTTTAAGGGTGTCTCCTGCCTTTTCAAAAAAAGTCTGTGGTGGGAACATACACAGCACACGTGCTCGACACAGCTGAGCTGAGGAGGTGCCGAGTGGGACAGGCTGCATGGGCTCCGCCCCTGCCCGCCATCAGGGATACGCTGGAGAGGAGGAAGGGCTCCCAGTGTCTGCAGCTGTAGCGGAGGGAGCGATCATTGGAAAAGGGTGGTGCTGGGCCAGCTCCTGGCTGGTCTTTCCTCGTGGTTACTAGTTGGACAGTGAGTGGGCTTAGCATTTGCATGCTGTGTGCGAGTCAGGTCTGAGTCCTGAGCTCACTGCTTGCTGCCTGGGCAGTGCGGCATTAGTGGCTAATCAGCCTGGTAATTTCATGTAAGGTCACTTTTCTTCTATTTAAAGACATTTTTTGTAGACATGGTGTCTCCCTGTGTTGCACAGGCTGGTCTTGAACTCCAGGGCTCAAGTGATCCTCCCACAGTACTGGGATTATAGGTGTGAGAGACCATGTCTAGCCTAAGATCACTTTTCTAATGTTAACTAAGTAATGGGCTTTCCATAACGGCCTGCATTCATCATTGTTGTGAGGGCACAAACCCATCTGAGAGTGAAAGTCGGCAGGAAAAGTGTACCTTTGTTCACTGTCATTCTCCCTTGCTACCCCTGCCAGATGGGGCTTGAGGCGGGATCAGTAGCGTCTTGCTGAGTTTTATCTGGCAGTGCCTCGCCTTGTTGCAGATGAGATGCACTATACGTGTTTCCTTGGGTGTTTGTTGATGGTGAGGACATAAACGATGGGTGTTTTCTGTATTTTGAAAGTTTTGTGAGGAATCCCAGCCTTACAGTTGGGATTATTAGCTGGCCCTCCGGTGCCAGTTTCCCCTCAAGGTGTCCTTCGCCAAGGAAACAAGGAGTCCCTGTTACCCCAGGCTTTATCAGGGATGGCCCACTGGCCCCACTCTCAGGAGCCCTGACTGTGGGTATGTGGGCGCACCAAGGGCATGTGGCCTGCTCCTGGGCACTTGGCTGTACCCAGCTGGGGTGTACCCAGGTGTCTGGATTTGGAGAGCCGTTCTTATTTTCATTTTTATTTTTTGAGAGGGGTCCTTGCCGTTTTCACTATTTTAAAAAAATTTCCCCCTTAGATGTTTGGGTACAGAATTTTGAAAATGCAAAAAAGTAGAGGAAAACACTTTAATCTGAGATTTGAAGTCCTTCTTAATGTTGCGTGCTGTGATGGAATCTGAGGATTTGGCCGCAGCCGTGTTTATACGTACATTGCTGCCTTTTCCCAACTGCTCATCCAGAAGCATCTTGTAAACCTGCTCTGCTCCCTTCGACATGTCCCTGTTGGGAGCCATTTTCTTGTTACTACCAGTGCTGCACTCACCACCTTTCCCCTCGTGTCATGACTTCCCTAGGACAGTGGTTGCCGCCGTCAGTACCCAGAGTCTCAGTGAACTACATGTATTTATGGCCTGGGTGGGCTCCCATAGCTGTGGGCTGTCCCTGGAGGAGGAGAGCCTGCCTCGAGCCGGCAGTGTGGTGGCGCCCGGTGTATTTATGGCCTGGGTGGGCTGTCCCTGCAGGAGGAGAGCCTGCCTCGAGGTGGCAGTGTGGTGGTGGCAGTGTGGTGGCCCCAGCCCCAGGACTCTCCACTGACCACAGTCCAAAGCAGCGACATGCGCTGCTGGGCTCCTGAATTGAGCCCGCAGATCTGAAGCTTGGGCAGGAGTTGGGTGTTTTCCGGTGTACTGTGGTAGATTAATCTGCACTTAATATTTACTTTATCATAGTCCGAGGAAGATTATATTGAGAGAAGAAAAGAAGTTGAAAGCATCTTGAAGAAAAACTCAGATTGGATATGGGATTGGTCAAGTCGGCCGGAAAACATTCCCCCCAAGTGAGTGTGTTTTTTGTGTCATGGGGTCTCCCCTTGACAGAGGACACATGAGCTGACATGTTTCTTCCCGCCTCAGGGAGTTTCTTTTTAAACACCCGAAGCGCACGGCCAGCCTCAGCATGAGGAACACGAGTGTCATGAAGAAAGGGGGTATATTCTCTGCAGAATTTCTGAAGGTTTTTCTTCCGTCTCTGCTGCTCTCTCATTTGCTGGCCATCGGATTGGGGTAGGTAACGTGACTGTGTGACTTGTCATGGCATGTCGTGGGGTGATTTATATAGACGATTTACTGAAGGACAGAGCATCAGTTAAAGCTTGGCCATTTTCACCAGCACTCAGGCAGTCCCTGTTCAGGTGAGGAAACCACCAGCCTGCAACCCCAGAACCCAGCACAGACGCCGAGTGCTGTCTGGCTCGGGAACTCTGCCTGTTGTTCACTTGCTGGAACTGGAGTCAGAGCGGGGGTTCTTGTGCCTGACTTCATATATCTTGTGTGTGCTTGAAGGCAGCCTCATTTCTGCGTAGCACTGCGTGGTGCCGATGCACCCAGCTGTCTGCTGTAGATGAAGGATCTCAGTGACTTGCTGTACTTCCTCCAGGACAGGACTTGTTCTGTTTCACTCTCAGCACTAAAGGAACCAGTGGGGTCTCCCGATTTTTCTGGCTTAATTCGCTGTCGTTGCCCAGGCTGGAGTGCAGTGGCATGATCTCGGCTCACTGCAATCTCTGCTTCCCGGGTTCAAGCGACCCTCCTGCCTCAGCCTCTTGAGGAGCTGGGACTACTGGCGCCTGCTACCACCACGCCTGGCTAATTTTTGTATTTTTAGTAGAGACGAGGTTTTCCCACTTGCCCAGGCTGATCTCAAACTCAAGTGATCCACCCGCCTCGACCTCCCAAAGTGCTCAGATTACAGGCGTGAGCCACTGTGCCTGCGCCTGGCTTTTTCTGGCTTCTTATACTAACTGCAGAAAACAGAGAGAGGCCAGGCAGGTGCCGCTGTGGATTCTGAAGAGCCAGAGCAGGAAGTCAAAACGGTTCCTCCTCGGTCTGGGCCCAGCGTCTCAGTGTTGGGGAGGGTTCCCACTAGTCCCGACATGCAGTGTTCTGTGGCTGCTGTGTAGTGGACAGACTGGAATGCTGCTGACCATGTGGCTTGGGTTGGCCCGAGGGCTCAGGTCTGGGTGGAAGGGAAACAGGATAGAAGCCACTGTTTCTGGGCCAGGACCTGAGTGGGGCCTGTGTCCCCACCTTGCCGTCCATGTGCATGGCTCTCTCCTGGCTCTTGCGCACATTCCCACGTCCACGCCCATGGCCTCTATTCTGGCCGCTGCTTTTGGAGTCAAACCCACAGGCTGCATCAGCATCACCAGGCAGTTGGCTTTCTGGAGCCTTTTCTACAATCGTCAAGCAGACTCTGGGGGCAAGGCCTAGTCAACCTCATTCTAAATGCCAGGTTGAGGCATTCATGGATTTCTGCAGCCACTGCTTCCCAGCTAGTGACCTTCGTCCTGCCCAGGTTTCCAGAGCCTGATGCTGCCACTGGCGACCCAAACCCTCCTCAGCACTTTCTGGAACCGCACGATAAAATCTGCCCAGAAAGCTGCTGCTGCAGCATGGTCTGGGTCCACAGTTCTCAGCACTGCCCAGAGGCCGGCCAGCCAGGTTCCTGCTCTGCCTCCTTCCCAGGAGTCCCGCCCTCCTCCCTCCCGGTGGTCCAGATGCCCACTGGTCAGCTGGAGTGAGCTTCTCTATTGCTGAAAAGCCTTTTCTGACACTCCCACTCCCATTCATTAACAGGCGTCATTAACATCTTTAGTTTGGGGCATATCCCGCCCCCAACCCTAAAGAAGTAAGGGCAGGGCCTTCAGTATTCAGCAGCTGGCCTTGGTGAGGCTGGTGGTGAACAGGCAACACCATCTGGGTGCACCGAGTTGGATCGAAGCAGAAGCTTTCTGTCTGGAAACAGAATTTCGGTTTGGTCATCCTTCTATGTAATGCAGTTTGATGTTTTATAAATCAGTACAAAATAGATACTGATAAGATTACAGATAGATTCATGACAATTTTCTATGATGGGTATAAAATCGCCAGTCCCTCGAAGGAGCGCTAACCACAGCCAGCTGCCCTGTTTCAGCTGTGACAGTCTCCCGCGAATCACGAGCTACATTAACTGCTGGTTCCTTTTTCTGTTAAGGATCTACATCGGAAGGCGTCTGACAACCTCCACCAGCACCTTTTGAAGAACTGGAGCCTCGCTTTGCCCGTTAGTGGGATTCCTTCTGAGTTGGCAGCACAGCTCACGGAGGAGCTGTCAGAGCCTCGGGCGGGCCACTTGTGTTTATTTGTTCTGTACATGCTGCGTTCCTGATTTAGTAAAATGAAAGAATAGACACTAAAATGTTGATCTATAATTATACCTATGGGATCAATTAATACGCATGTCAGAGTGATTACTGTAAAAATTTGGTAGTGAATTTTCATTGGATATTAGATATAAATATCTGAATACAAATAATTTTAACATACTAGTTATGATGTTGTATTTAAAAAAATTATCTGTAACCTTAATCCCGTTAAAGTACTTTATATTTCAAAAGAATGAATAACATTGATAATAAAATCGCTACTTTAAGGGGTTTGTCCCACAATAAAGATTGTGGCCTTATATTATCACACTATTGTAGAAAGTATTTAATTCTACTAAAGATTATGTGTAGCTATGCTAATTGTTTGTAATAAACCAAGATAGAGCTACAGACTCAGCTGTACAGGTCATACGCTAAACTCTTATTACTTTCGCAGCATAAGGAATGAAGTCCCCAATTGTGAGAAGTCACCTGGGGTGATCAGTTTCTGCCGAAGCACCTGCTCAGTGTCTTTTCCTCTATCACTGCACTGGTGAATTTAATCCTCTCTGTGCTCAGCTTTTGTGTGCTTTTAAAATCAGCTGTATTCTAAGCAAATCTCTGTCTACTTTAAAAGACTGGAAATGACAGATAATAAACCTTTGCCAAGCCCTTCAGATTACTGTATTTACATATGGTTTAAAGTCAAACGTTGTGATAGCTTCTTCAGTAAACCAGGACTGGTCCCTACCTGACATTCTTTCCTACGGCAAGGTTATTAGAAAGGCTGCTGCCTTGACGTGCCTTCCCACGCTTAATTTGGGTGTTGAATCTAACTGATTTGTAAACGTCTTCGTTGATCTGACCTCAGAAGCAGTCATCTCTGTCTTACAGTTGGAGAAAGGAGACGGCAGGACATCAGAATTCTTAATTTCACCTCAGAATAGTCTGAGATCACCTGGTCAAGCGAATCCCGTTTTTGTTTTAGAGCAAACGTGTTCGCTGTTTGTCTTTCATCACAGACACCAGTGGAGTTTGAGCACTTGACAGCTCAGTGGATCCCTGCTTACCATCAGAGCTGGCACACATGTCCCCTCACAGATGGTAATGGCTGAACTCACTGGAACCAGCTGGACGGCCAGGCATGGTTGCCCACAGCTGTACTCCCAGCACTTTGGGAGGCCAAGGCAGAAGACTGGCCTGGCCAACATCATGAAACCCCATGTCTACTAAAAATACAAATATTAGCCAGGCGCAGCGGCACGTGCCTGTAATCCCAGCTACTAGGGAGGCTGAGGCGGGAGAATAGGTTGAACCTGGGGAGCAGGCTTGTGGGGAGCTGAGATTGCATCACTACTCCAGCCTGAGTGGCAGAGCGAGTCTCCATCTCAAAAAATAAAAAAAAAAAACACTAAGCTCTGGGACTGGGCCAATGTGGTGCCACACCTGTGATCCCAACACTTTTTGGGAGGCCCGGGTAGGAGGATCACTTGAATCCAAAAGTTCAGGACCAGCCTGGGGGGACATAGCAATACACTATCTTTACAAAAAATACAAAAATTAGCCTGGTGTGGCACACACCTGTAGCCCCAGCCACTCCGGAACGCAGGAGTTGAAGGCTGCAGTGAGCCAGTGTAGTGCATGCAGCCTGGGCAAGAGCAAGACGCAAAACAACTCTGGGACGGGAGTGCTTGAGATAAATGAGAGACCAAGAATCAAGTTTTCTAGAGGCATTTTTCATTAGACTAACTTTAGAAATGTTATTAAAAGTGAAACAAGGTTGATGTGTATCTGGATGTATATTACCGTTTCTATCTTTGAGGTAGGGTAGTGGCAGTAACGGTCTTTCTGAATAGCTTTGTATACAGCCCTTTTCTACGGTGGTTATTAGAAATAACTGTCCACACCACTCATTCATTTACAGGTTTACAAAATGTACGTTACCTAAATGATTCTGACATAAAAACACTTAACACTGGCCACTATGGTATTGACTCCGATGCAGACATTTGACCGCCCGTACACACCTGCTCAAGAGGTGTGGAACAGGCACCTTGTGTGGCTTGGAACGTGCATGGCGACAGCTCAGAGAGCCAGAGCTGTGCATCTATAACTGGCTTTGGACCCACAACCCACTGCTAGGAATTCACTCTGAAAACGGACCTGTAAGTTACGCACATGCACAAGGATACAACTGAATAGGAAGTATTTATCATAACATTGTATTGAGATGTTGAAACACCTGAAGTGCCCGTGCAGGGGAGAGCCTTGAGTACGCGTGCAGGGACGGTGCTGTGCCACTGCGCATGCGCACGAGGAAGAGCTCAGGGAATGAGACGGAGTCCCAGTATGTTAAGTAAAACAAGGTGCAAAATACGTGTCCCTAGCAGAAAGGAAGTAACATTTAGCAGCAGCGATTTGACACGGGAAAACTGGCAGTTTTAAGAGCCCCTGGCTGGGCGTGGTGGCTCACGCTTGCAATCCCAGCATTTTGGGAGGCTGAGGCTGGTGGACTGCCTGAGCTCAGGAGTTCATGAGCAGCCTGGGCAACAACGGGGAAACCCCATCTCTACCAAAATACAAAAAAAAAAAATAGCGGGGTGTGGCAGCGTCCCCTTATGGTTTCAGCTACCTGGGAGGCTGTGGCGGGAGAACTGCTGGAACCTGGGAGGCAGAGGTTACAGTGAGCTGAGATCATGCTGCTGCGCTCTAGCCTGGGCAACAGAGCGAGACTCCATCTCAAAAAACAAAAGCCTGCTAGTTTCTTGACAGCCCTTAATGAGCCATGGGGGTCTGGCCAACAGGATGAGGAGGCAGTGATGCCAGCGACGTGGTGCCACTTTCTGGGCCGCCAGCCTTAAGGAACTGGCAGCTCCTACTTCCTGTCTCTTTGAGGGTGCATGCTCTTGGTGCCCAGCCACTGCTGGGAGAAGACACACTGCCCAGTAGAGAGCCTGGTCAGAGAGGATCCAGCAGTCAGCCACGTGGCCGCCTCTGTAGATCCTCCAGTGCCAGGAGAGATGTCCTGGCTGAGTGTCTGGAGCACAGATGAGCTGAACCTGCTGAGCCCCGTCCAAACTGCAAATGTGCGGACAAAAGACAGGATTATTTAAATATATGTGTAGTATCCTTTATGTGAAAAAAGCTAAGAAAAACATACACACATACTTGTTCATTGGTGCAAAAAAATTTGGGGTGAATAAGCAAGAAATACATGAAATTGGTTACTGCTGGGTGGTAACAGGTGGAGTGGGGAAACGGGAAGAGGGTGGCCGGAGTTCCAGACTTCGCACCACAAAATGCTTCACTTACTGCCAAATTCAGTAACTATTTCAGGGTAAATCCAAAATAGAATATGGACAGTAACGGAACCTCACTGTCCCAGATAATAAAGCCACACCGAAGGGGTGCAGGAGAAGCAGTGAGCTGAATGACCAGAGAACACCATTCGGGTTGGACCGCAAGGTTAAAGTGAGCAAAAAGAACACGAACGTAGTGTATGCTTGCTGGCGTGTTTGTTTCACGGGTTAGCAATCCTGAAACCGCGGGCATTACCAACACTGTGTTACGTTACACACAACGAGGGCCTGATTTCCCTCTGCTGGACAGTCACAGGAAAGGCCAGGGTGAAGCCGGGGGCTGGCTGGGCTTGAGCCATAGCTGTGCGTGCGTGTGTGTGTGTGTGTGTGTGTGTGTGTGATGTGTGTGTGTTGGGGGGCATGCTGGCTGGGCTTGAGCCGTAGCTGTGTGTGTGTGCGTGTGTTGGGGGGTGTGCTGGCTGGGTTTGAGCTGTAGCTGTGTGTGTGTGTGTGTGTGTGTGTGTGTTAGGAGGGGTGTGCTGGCTAGGTTTAAGCCGTAGCTGTGTGTGTGTGTGTGTGTGTGTGTGTTAGGAGGGGTGTGCTGGCTAGGTTTAAGCCGTAGCTCTGTGTGTGTGTGTGTGTGTGTGTTAGGAGGGGTGTGCTGGCTAGGTTTAAGCCGTAGCTCTGTGTGTGTGTGTGTGTGTGTGTGTGTGTGTGTTAGGAGGGGTGTGCTGGCTAGGTTTAAGCCGTAGCTCTGTGTGTGTGTGTGTGTGTGTGTGTGTGTGTGTTAGGAGGGGTGTGCTGGCTAGGTTTAAGCCGTAGCTCTGTGTGTGTGTGTGTGTGTGTGTGTGTGTGTGTGTTAGGAGGGGTGTGCTGGCTAGGTTTAAGCCGTAGCTCTGTGTGTGTGTGTGTGTGTGTGTGTGTGTGTGTGTTAGGAGGGGTGTGCTGGCTAGGTTTAAGCCGTAGCTCTGTGTGTGTGTGTGTGTGTGTGTTAGGAGGGGTGTGCTGGCTAGGTTTAAGCCGTAGCTCTGTGTGTGTGTGTGTGTGTGTGTGTGTGTGTTAGGAGGGGTGTGCTGGCTAGGTTTAAGCCGTAGCTCTGTGTGTGTGTGTGTGTGTGTGTGTGTGTGTGTGTGTGTTAGGAGGGGTGTGCTGGCTAGGTTTAAGCTGTAGCTCTGTGTGTGTGTGTGTGTGTGTGTGTGTGTTGGGGGGTGTGCTGGCTAGGTTTAAGCCGTAGCTCTGTGTGTGTGTGTGTGTGTGTGTGTGTGTGTGTTGGGGGGGTGTGCCGTTCCAAATGCCACTTAACACAAAGGCCTGGAAGCAATGATCCTCCGACAGTAGTGCACACGGCCAACCCTGGATCCTGGTGACAGTGGTGGTTGGTCTCAGAAAAAGTCACCATTAGGCACATAGCGTAGTGGCTGATTGGCCAACAGAAACTAAAGCTACTTAGGGGTTACGGAGAGGATAAAGTCAGTGGGTTCTTGAGGATATTCTCGTCGTGTCCCCGCAAGATACTCATTACACAAAGGAAAACAGTAACTTTACAGTGAAGAGACCTGGTAGACACCACCTACATCCTCACTGATGCAGAGGAGACCAGATCTCTTCCATGTTCTTGCCAGAATGCATAATTGCAGTTTAATCACGAGAAAATAGGAGCAAACCGAACTGAGGGGGATTCTACAAAACGCCTGCCCACACCTCACACGTGCTCATGTCCAGGAAGACAGGGAGATGATGAAACGCAAGGCGGGCCCTTCGGGAGGGTCCTGGATGGGAAACAGCCAGGCAGGTGCAGAGGCAGGCACAGGTGAGGCCAAGCCCGGCCAGTCTGCACGAGGCTGCAGGAGACACCGTGGTTAGGGGCTGGGTGAAGGCTGCAGGAGACACCGTGGTTAGGGGCTGGGTGAAGGCTGCAGGAGACACCGTGGTTAGGGGCTGGGTGAAGGCTGCAGGATTTCCAAAACCCGTTCCATTATTTCAAAGTACAACGCCAAGAAGGAAAATAAACAGAAGATACCTTTTTACTAAAAAAAAGAAGTGTGGTCCCTGGACTAGGGGCATCCACACTGCCTGGGGCTTGTTAGAAAGGCAGAGCCTCGGCGCAGCCCTGTGGAGTCAGAAGCCGCATCCCCGTGGAGTCAGAAGCCGCATCCCCCACATGCGGTGCGGCCGCTGCACGGAGGCCAGCGAGGAGGCTTTGAGACTGGTGTGGAGACCCTGCCCCAGCGTGAGCGGCAGAGACTGCCAGGCGCTGGCATGCACAGGCTGCTAGCCAATGTGTAGAAACGGGGGAAATAGGAAGGAATCTTAATTGTGTTTGTATTAAAAACTGGAAGTAAACCCAAGAAACAAGTGTCCAAAAGTATCCAGGGTGCCAGAGGCAAGAGCAAGATTCTGTCCTCCTCCAGGGACTTGTGAACTGTGCAGTGTGACCAGTTCACAACTCCTTTAAGAAAAAACACTTCTAATAAGAACCAGGGTGGTGGGTGATGAAAAATGAGAACACGTGGACACAAGGAAGGGAGTACCAAACACTGGGGTCTATTGGGGGGAAGAGGGGAGGGACAGCGGCGGGGGGGGAGCTGGGGAGGGATAGCCTGGGGAGAAATGCCAAATGTGGGTGAAGGGGAGGAAAGCAGCAAAACACTGCCATGTGTGTACCTATGCAAATGTCTTACATATTCCACACATGTACCCCAAAACCTAAAATGCAATAAAAGAAAAAAAAAAAAAAGAACCAGGGTTACACTGTGTTCAGATACTTAGGTCTGGATAACACATTTCCCCTGAAAGGTCTTGGAACCCTAAATGTTTCCCATTCTCCTGGAACAGACACCTGAGGTCTCAACCTTTCCAAAGATAATTGTTTTTTTTAGACAGAGGCTTGCACTGTCGCCTGGGCTGGAGTGCAATGGCACGATCGCGGCTCACTGCAACCTCTGCCTCCTGGGTTCAAGTGATTCTCCTGCCTCAGCCTCTTGAATAGCTGGGACTACAGGTGCCCGCCACCACGCCCGGCTAATTTTTTCGTATTTTTAGTAGGGATGATGTTTCACTATGATGGCCAGGCTGGTCTCAAACTCCTGACCTCGTGTTCCACCTACCTTGGCCTCCCAAAGTGCTGGGATTACAGGCATGACCCACCACGCCCAGCCCCAAGTTAATTTTCTAACAACTGCAAGGCAAGTGGACTGAGGTCACACCATCATCTTCAAAGGCATAATAGTAGTAAGTGGAAAGCAAGTACCACGGACTTTGAAACTCGAGGTCAGGTAGTCGATCCCACCCCAAGCAGATGCAGCTCTCCGTGGACCTCTATCGGCAGAAGTGCAGCCACCTCTCGGCCTCGGCTGGGCGGTTGGGGACTGGGGCCTGATGGGCAGTCGCGTGGTCTGGGCCCGGCCATATGTGGGGCTGGTGCCCAGTGCGGGCAGCCCCTGGCAGTTCTTACTGGGTGGTGCCCGTGTTTTGTGTCTACACACCAGTGGTGACGGTCCCTGCAGAGGTGCAAGGGACTCCATCTCCAGTTGAGTTTCAGGTCCAGGAACATGGCGTATTAGAAACGTCCGACACAACCCAAGGACATGAGGGAAACTGGGTGCGACAGAGCCAAAGACGATGAGGCGGCAGAGTCAAAAACTATCACTGTCAGAAGCACTTCCCAGCAACCAAGAGGAAAATGAACATGAACGTGACTTCAACCACTCACCAGATGGAGGGTGAGTGTTGGAGGAAATCACAGGTTTCGCTTGCCTGCAGTCTACATCCGGGGAGTGACTCCTGACTCTACATCCGCAGGAGTTGGACGGCTTCTCAGGACCGTCCTGCCCCTGCACCCCAAACCTGTTCCCTCTGCGTGATGCTGCGACTTCACGGAACGCGGTTTCAGTTCTGACCTCTCAGTTCCACCATCAGGATCCTGTCTGCTGCAAGCCCAGCTGCATGGTTTGGGGTCTACCACTGGGCAGCCAGTCTTGTATTTGAAGATGCCAGCTGCTGTCATATTAAGAAACATACTAAGAGGTTCTAACTGGAGATATTTATACAAAATCCTGGTACAGGTCAGCGTGAGCAGCAGTCCTGGCGCCAGGGCTCCCCAGACGGCAGAGCCGCCATGGCTGGCTGCCTTGCTGCACTCTCACTCCCAAAATCCCCTGAGTTCTGAGTGGTACAGGGACATGCATGCAGGAGTTCAGGCGTACGTGTGTGAAATCAGAGACAGCTGGGAGCAGATGACGTGGGAGTCTGTCAGTCCTTAAGATAATGTAAAAAAAAAACCCAGAGGACATCAAGTGTGGCTTCCCGTCCTGGGTGTGGAGCCACCACCTACCTTGGCCAGAGGCAAGTCACAGCTGCTGAGCTCTTCGGACTGGGTGCAGGCGCCTGAGCTGGAGGTGCCACCCCTCTGCCACCTCTCCTGACTTCAGGGGTGCTGAGGTTCCTACAAGGTCAAGGAGCCCTTTGTGTCATGTAGGCATCCCCGCACTGTCACAAGCACTCTGAGGGGCGCACAGGGCACAGTGGCATAAGCTCAAAGCTGAGCCCAGCATCACCCCAGTGCCCAGCCGGGTGCAGCGGCATGTGGTCTGACCTACAGCCAGGGTGGCTGTAGGGAAAGCCCTGGCCCAGTGCCTGCTTTCAGCAAGCACCCAGGAGGGGTTGCCACCCACACCAGCCAAATCCCACAGCTCTGCAGGGCCTGACCTGCGACAGCACTGTGGGGCTGGGAGTGCTGCCCTTCCTCAAATCTGGTCTACACTCCACCCACACTGGCACCAGGCCTGCAGAGAAGCCCACCATGGAGTACTGCTGAGTTCGGCTTCTGGAGGCAGCCCCTCAGGGAGCACAAGTGAGTCCTGCCGAGGATGGGACCCCAGGGAAGAGCACAGCGCCCAGCAGGCCTCTCCCAGGCCCAGGCCTCTCCTGGGAGTGGGGGCACAGCGGCCGCAGGCAGCGTCTGAAGGTGGTCTGTGGGCCCTTTGAGCTCCACCGGTCTGTAGTGCAATATCTCCATACTTGTGGCTGGATTCCTGGCTGGCCATCTCATCAGCTTACGGACAGGGTCCATCCCACTCCCTTGGTGACCCCAGCCCAGCACTGATGGGACAGTTCCCTATCGAAATTCGGCTCCAGCCCCACTAGGCACCCCAGCCCAGCCCAGGGCGAGCAGAGCCACACCCTGCATACAGCAGCATATCCGGTCCCTTCGCCTGTCACCCCAGCTGCCCTGCAGAGCCCCGACTCCCGCTGGCTCTGACCTCATTCCTCCACTCCCCAGCTGACACCAAAGCCGCTGGCCAAGGACACACGGTGCAGGTTTAGGAGAAAGCAAGCTTACGGCCATCCAGAGAGCCTCCGCAGCACTCAGACCCACCGTTTCCTCCAAGCAAGCTAAGGCGCGACACAGAGCAGCCAGGCTGGGTGGATCCAGGGCCAGCTCCACCCGACCATGAGCAGGACACACACCAACCCAATGGCACCATGCCCTGGACAGCTTCTGGTGCTGACAGCAGCGACTGGGCTCCACACAGGAAGGACAGACACCCACATGCTGCCATCTTCAGCCCACACCTGCCAGTCACGTGGCCTCCAAAACCAGATCAAGTCTGTCCACGATGGCATCAGACTGGTTCATAGGAGCTCCATTTCTCTTTAAAAACGAAATACACGTTAAATCCACATACGAGGAAAGCGTGTTCACGGAATCCAGGTCATCAGCCCAGAGAGGAGCAAACCTCCCCGTGAACCATCACAGAGCCCTCATCAATGAAAAAGCTGCTCAGCATTAACCTTCGGGAGCCGATGACATGGCTCTCACTTTAAAAGTTTCAGAACAAGAGAAGTGACAGGCATTTCATAAATAAGCTTGAATATAAATAAAAGTCTTCAGACAGGATTCTTACCTCACTGATGGAGAAAGGCTCCAATGGAATCGAAGTATAAAAGGACAGAGAACCGAGGAGCGGCCTCCACGCCTGTTGAGAGCACTTCCGGCTCTTTTTTTTTTTTCTGCCAATCAGTTTGAGCTTATGAGGTTGCTTGGGTTAGCCTTGAACTGATGACCTCGCCTTCGCGAGCGCCATGACCTCCGGCGGGAGCCACTTTGGACCCACTTCTGGCTCTTTGTAGACTCAGCTGCCTGCAATCGCCAGCACCTCTCAGAACATCAAGACTACACTGGAGAGAACCCACAGAAATGGACAGGGCCCCAGAGCCAGGTGAGGATGCCTCCAGGGAGTGTGCCCCCAGCCTCCTGGCAGTGGCAGTCTGGGGGGGGGGGCAGCAGTGCAGTAGAGTCTCTGCACACAGGACTGGCCTGTGTGGGACACTGCCCCACCCTCCAGGTGGATGAGGTGGGCTATTTAGTGGGAAGTATGTTCTAGAGGAAAGTTGGTAAAAGGTGTCCAAATACACAGTGAAAATCCAGTTAAACATTTAAAATTTATTAAACTTTTTGGTCAAAATAGTTGAACAAATATATACAATCCCATTTTCCTAGAACTTTTTAAGGACCAGGGCTGACTGATGCTTAAGTAACCCTGCTCCACACCTCAAGACTCTGCCAATCGTGTTGCAATCAATATACAGTAGAGGAATTAGTTGTAAGTTAAAATAAAGGAACTTTGAAGTTCTCCATTTCTAACTTCATGTGAACTCAAGCGGCGTGTGTCAGCATTAATTCAGGGTGAGGATTAATCGCACACACCTTCACCTCCACGGGGGCATGGGAGCCCGACTCCGCACTCCCCTCGGGACACACGGTGGGTGTGTGTTAAATCCCACGTAAGCAAGCTCTGGTCACTTGGCACTGGCACACACCTCTCTCTGTTGTTTGTCTTGGAAAATCTTGATCTCTGATATCAAAGATCTTACTTCGAAAATAAACCACCAAGGTACTGGTGGCATCACGTAATTAAAATCACTGAATCTGCTGGCTGGAAATGCAGGATGAAACTTAGCATGCCTGTAATTTTAGCAATATTTAAAAAGTATATTTTCCCCAAATTACTCTTTAAAAGTCCTCAGAAGGAAAGCACTTATTTCTTCAACTGCAGTGAATCTGAGGCTACTGTAAACCAGGCTAACTGGACGGCGGCACTTTCAGTTCTTCCTCGCAATTTCCTTTCTCAGAGGTGGCCTCGGTTCTGGCCTTTCCCAGACCTTAGCTGGTGCATCCGATGGGCTATTTCTACAGAAACACAGCGGGTGGGAGCGTGGGGAGAGAAGTGCTGCACACCCTGCCACCCCCCACCACGCTGCCGAGGACACACATTTCTGCAATAGTTCCAAAGAACGATCCTGCATAACTTCATTCTATGCAGTGAAAACAATAAAAAGACAATACTTATGTTTGGATTGAAAAACACTTTAGAGTGTGTTGTTTTTATTGAGAGGTCACACCCGAAGGGGTGACGGTGGATGCAGTGGGTGAGTGGGGCCGCCTGAGCCTGCTCGGGCCACATCCACTCATCCACGGAGCCACCAGGACTCAGAGGAAGGCTGCAGAGGACGTGGACGGTCACACGCCACGCTGCAGGGAAAGCCAAGGTTCGACGGCAGAGAAGAGGGAAAGAAGTGGAGAGAGAGATCTGACGATAACTTTGCTCTTGGGTGTTAATTTTTTGGTCTAGATTGGAAAGGAAGGCTGGGGCTGAAATAAATACATTTATTCTGAGTAATGGCCCTTTGGGAGCAGTGTCCGTCAACCCTGCTTCCAGAGCGTCTCCACATGAGCAGCAGCGCCCATCTCGCGCCTCACCGAAGGCGGAACCACGCCAGCCTCCAGTGGAGGCTGCTTTCTCCTGCGTCTGAGGGAAGCAGCAGGTGCGTCACTGTTCTTAGTGGAGTGGACACTGGTGCCTGCTCTCCGACAGAGAAATGACCGGCTAACTAAGCAAGACAAGACTTGGTCCTTGCGTTCGCGTCTCTAGTTGATTTTGCCCTGGAATATGTACAAGTTATTGGTGGCAGCCACGGCGATGACGCTGTCCGCGGGGTGCCAGGCCGTGTGCAGGATCTTCTTGTTGAAGTCCAGACTGTCCACACTGATCTCGTCTTTCTTCCGCTTGCCCCCCGTACACACCTTCCGGGGCTTGAGGCTGGCGCGTGGTTTGCTGCTCTCTCTCGAGGCCTCCAGGGTCACGTCCCTCCGCGTGTCTCTATCAAACATTCGGAAGA
Organism: Callithrix jacchus; assembly: GCF_049354715.1. Taxonomy (NCBI): domain Eukaryota; kingdom Metazoa; phylum Chordata; class Mammalia; order Primates; family Cebidae; genus Callithrix; species Callithrix jacchus. The sequence goes on along the minus strand of NC_133513.1, from coordinate 125,260,355 downwards.
AGTTGTTGTAGGACCCGGTCATGATGGCGCTGTTTAAAACAAGAGCAGACAGCAGCACTCCTGAGTGGGGGGGCGGCAGCAGGGATGCAGACCCCAGCCCTGGGGCACACAGACACACCACCCACCCGCCCGTATGACCCAGTGACCTTCGGAAATCAGGAAACAACAATCACAATCACGGTCAGAAGGGAAATGCAGCGAAGACTGACTGAACTTTTTATCGCAGGAGAAACAAAATAATAGTCACACTTTTAACTACATTAGCGCATGTTTTGAAAACAACCCACCTGTTTTATCTCACTCATGAATAACAGTACGGCTTATTTTTAAGCCTTAAGTTTTGCATTTTGTCCATAATCCAGTCAAAGCTGACCTGGACATAATTCATATCCAGTAGTTCTTAGTCACAACTGTCAGTTTCTTCACTCTCAGACTGCTTTTCTATTAATTTCAAAGTTTCTTTCAAATGCAGCAATGAATAATACAGACAGGATCTGAAACACTGGGCTAGGTGTGGCAGAATTTTAGAATGCCTGCGCTTCACACAATATGTTCCGGACACAAACTGTCCAAGCTTTGTTTCTTCAAGACCAACTGTAATGGCTTTCAAGTGTCTCTGCTGTTGAAAAATTCCACTCAAGCAGCACACATCCTCATGATACAACTTTATAATATTGGCAAAAACCTCTGCAATCTTACTTTTTCTACAAAAGTGATGGAAACATGGCTGAGTAATAGCAAACGTTATCATGATTTGACCCACGGCTTTATGAGCCCAGTTTCGGATGACGGATGTGTTCCGACAGGCCCTTCTGACTTCCCCAGCAGTCCTGACACACTTCTTCCTCCCAACACTGCGCACACCCTCCCGTCCTGCCCCACGGTGATGCACGGGGAAAGGCCTTCATGCCCGTATGTCTTCAAGGTGCCAGGAGAAAGGCCGGCCTCCTCCATTCCACGGCCTAGCGCTGACCCCGGCTGCTTACAAATATCTGGTGTCTGACTGACCTACTCTAAAACTTCACAGCAGAAAAAAAAAAGACAAGCTCAAAAAAGAGAAACTGCATTTAACTCTCCATGTTTATTCACGTCTCCTGCATCCATGAAGGAGCCCACAGCGCCACCGAGGCAGAAGACACACGGTGTGTCCTGCGCCCTCCAGCCCTGCCAAGTCCGCACGTGAGCGCCGGTGACTGGGAGTTCCCCAAATTAGTTTCCACAAAGAAAACAATGTTTACGAAAAGGTAAAAAGAATGTGTGAATCTGGAGCTTACATTTATGTTACTAAAACTCAACAGCAACTGTTACTCAGAACACAAGAGTTTGGGGAAGAAGTATGGCCGACACTGGAATTGCTGGTGCGTGGTAATAATGAAAAGCACATCAGCTTTTATACAGTTTTATCATCGCTTTTAAATTCTTGACAGACAGTGCCAACCCCAGAGTGGGCGTTTCCACACAGCAAACAAGAGCGCTGCCCAGCAGCCCAGGCGGGCCCAGGAAGGGAACAGCACAGGCAGACACAGAGTCAATGCGTCACTGGTTTTGTGGGGCAGTCTAGAACACAAGAAGGTGCTGCCACACACAGGACCTGGACTGGGGGGAGGCAGCACTGAAGCACCTCACTCTCCTCCACCGCATTCCTCACCAGAAGGGTCCAGGCAGGAAGACGTGAGCGTGTCTGCAAGACTGAATGGACTAGGCCAACGATGGCGGGAATGCTGTCAGATGTTCTTGGGGATGTGTAATCTAAGTGTACTTTCCAGTATTTCAAATATATCAAGAGGAATAAAGAATACAGTGAACACCCACGTACCTGCAAGTCACTGCTCAGACAGCGAACCCCCACTGGGGCCACTCTGGAAGGAAAGATGACCTCCCATCCGTCCCCAGCTGGGTTTCACTTTCTAAAGTACATGGCATTCCCTACACAGTTATATATTTTGAATAGTTACGGATTCTTTTTTTTTAGATGGAATTTTGTTCTTGTTGCCCAGGCTGGAGTGCAATGCCACAATCTCGGGTCACGGCAACTTCCGCCTCCTAGTTTCAATCAATTCTCCTGCCTCGGCCTCCCGAGTAGCTGGGATTACAGGTGCCCACCACCATACCTAATTTTTGTATTTTTAGTAGAGACAGGGTTTTGCCATGTTGGCCAGGCTAGTCTTGAACTCCTGACCTCACATTATTATCTGCCTGCCTTGGCCTCCTAAAGTGCTAGGATTACAAGTGTGAGCCACCGCACCTGGCCAATAGTTACGGCTTCTTAAAAACAAATAAAACTGTCTTGTATGTCTTCAACGTATCACGCCGTGTGTTACCGTATGCATTCCTCCTGAATATTCTTTGTGAGATCCATGTAGTTCTAGTCACTGATTCTCACTGCTTTTCAGTAGATGTCATTATGGTCGAGGACTCCCCCGCCCATCCCCTAATCCTGCACCTGTGGGCTGCCTCCAGGAGTTTGCTATTCCATGTCTGAGCATGTTTTGTCATCTGCACATGCAGGTAGCTCCCAACCAGACTGAATGGCACCAAGGAGGCCCACAAGAAGGGCACTGGGTGAGCCCACTGGCCTCCATCCTCTCCCCGACACCGTCATCATCTGATAGGTGTGAAAGGACGCCCGTCTGGCTTTACTTGCTGATCACTAAGAAGGATGAGCATTTCTATCTGTTTATTTCCCATTTCTGCGAAATCCCATTCACAGTTTTGCTCCTCTGAGTTGTCTGCTACCTTCGTGTGAATTCCGAATGCTGTGCCTGTTCTGGATACTCAGTCTCTGTTCGTTATGCTTGCTTTTGTGGATTCTGTTTTCCCTTTTAGTTTCAACATAAAGAAGTTTAAATTTACTGTAGCTGAATTTCTTGATGTTCTCCTTCACTGTTTGGGCTTTTGGGGCCTTGTTAGAGAACTTTTGCCTCCAGAGCTCAGGAAGACTCCTTAGGCTGCAGAGCACCTCAGCTCTCAGAGCGTATTTACTGTGTGGAGCTGGTGAGGGCTCTCATTTTTCTCCCCCTAGCACGGATAACTAAGGTCGCCCCAATGGAGGAGCTTCAGAGTCCGCGTTGCTCTCCTCCTGCTGGCTGTGTTCCCTGTCTGTCTGGCTCACCTCTTTCTGCAGAGTCCGCACGGCTGTTCCCCTGCCAGCTGCATTCCCCTGCCGGCCTGTCTCAGCCCCTTTCTGTGGGGTCCATACAGCTGTTCCCCTGCTGTCTGTGTCCCCTGCCTGTCTGTCTCAGCCCCTTTCTGTGGGGTCCATACAACTGTTCCCCTGCCGTCTGTGTCCCCTGCTGTCTGTCTCAGCCCCTTTCTGTGGGGTCCATACACCTGTTCCCCTGCCGGCTGTGTCCCCTGCCAGTCTGTCTCAGCCCCTTTCTGTGGGGTCCGCATGGCTGTTCCCCTGCTGTCTGTGTCCCCTGCCTGTCTGTCTCAGCCCCTTTCTGTGGGGTCCATACACCTGTTCCCCTGCCGTCTGGGTCCCCTGCCTGTCTGCCTCAGCCCCTTTCTGTGGGGTCCGCATGGCTGTTCCCCTGCCTGTCTGTCTCAGCCCCTTTCTGTGGGGTCCGCATGGCTGTTCCCCTGCTGTCTGCCTCAGTCCCTTTCTGTGGGGTCCATACACCTGTTCCCCTACCGTCTGTGTCCCCTGCCTGTCTGCCTCAGCCCCTTTCTGTGGGGTCCGCATGGCTGTTCCCCTGCCTGTCTGTCTCAGCCCCTTTCTGTGGGGTCCGCATGGCTGTTCCCCTGCCGGCTGTGTCCACTGCCTGTCTGTCTCAGCCCCTTTCTGTGGGGTCTGCATGGCTGTTCCCCTGCTGTCTGTCTCAGCCCCTTTCTGTGGGGTCTGCATGGCTGTTCCCCTGCTGTCTGTGTCCCCTGCCTGTCTGTCTCAGCCCCTTTCTGTGGGGTCCGCATGGCTGTTCCCCTGCCTGTCTGTCTCAGCCCCTTTCTGTGGGGTCTGCATGGCTGTTCCCCTGCTGTCTGTCTCAGCCCCTTTCTGTGGGGTCCGCATGGCTGTTCCCCTGCCTGTCTGTCTCAGCCCCTTTCTGTGGGGTCCGCATGGCTGTTCCCCTGCCTGTCTGTCTCAGCCCCTTTCTGTGGGGTCCGCATGGCTGTTCCCCTGCTGTCTGTGTCCCCTGCCTGTCTGCCTCAGCCCCTTTCTGTGGGGTCTGCATGGCTGTTCCCCTGCTGTCTGTGTCCCCTGCCTGTCTGTCTCAGCCCCTTTCTGTGGGGTCCGCATGGCTGTTCCCCTGCTGTCTGTGTCCCCTGCCTGTCTGCCTCAGCCCCTTTCTGTGGGGTCTGCATGGCTGTTCCCCTGCTGTCTGTGTCCCCTGCCTGTCTGTCTCAGCCCCTTTCTGTGGGGTCCGCATGGCTGTTCCCCTGCGGTCTGTGTCCCCTGCCTGTCTGTCTCAGCCCCTTTCTGTGGGGTCCGCATGGCTGTTCCCCTGCTGTCTGTCTCAGCCCCTTTCTGTGGGGTCCGCATGGCTGTTCCCCTGCTGTCTGTGTCCCCTGCCTGTCTGTCTCAGCCCCTTTCTGTGGGGTCCATACACCTGTTCCCCTGCCGTCTGGGTCCCCTGCCTGTCTGCCTCAGCCCCTTTCTGTGGGGTCCATACACCTGTTCCCCTGCCGTCTGGGTCCCCTGCCTGTCTGCCTCAGTCCCTTTCTGTGGGGTCCATACACCTGTTCCCCTACTGTCTGTGTCCCCTGCCTGTCTGCCTCAGCCCCTTTCTGTGGGGTCCGCATGGCTGTTCCCCTGCCGGCTGTGTCCACTGCCTGTCTGTCTCAGCCCCTTTCTGTGGGGTCCGCATGGCTGTTCCCCTGCCGTCTGTCTCAGCCCCTTTCTGCAGGGCCATTCTCCAGCTGCTAGAGCATGTTCTTCAGCGGGTTCCTTTACAGCTCACGCTACTGAGTTTCCTGCTGCAATACACTGCTTCCCATCTGAAAATGCCTTCATCACAAGCAGATTCTTGAACAAGCATCTATTTCAAGGCTTGATTCTAAGCTGGCGGTGGCGAGTCACGAGTCACACCCGCTATGTGTCACATGGCTTCAGCTCCCACTGTGGCCGTCGCAAAGCCCCGTCTCGGTCTCGGCGTCCACTCTTGGAGGTAATTTGTGTTTCTTCCTTGGGCACATTTAAGATACTCTTCGCGTCTGGTGTCCTGCAATGTCACTATAATATGGATGTGCATTTCTGTGCCTCTCGATTCTGTGTATTCAGGCTTTCGTAAGGTACAGAAAATTCCTGGCCGCTGTCACTTTCAGCCTCACACCCCGCACTTGTCCGTGGAAATGTGTGCTGTGCTCCCCGCGGCCTCGGCGGCTCCTGCTGATTCAGGTTCGATCTGTTCGGCTCTTTAGCCGGCACTTCTGGTTATCTTTGCCACCTACTAATACAAGGTCTCTTTGGCCAGAATGACCTGCAGCTACATCCACACAGTTCCATCTATCGCACGCGCCATTTCCAGACGTTCTCTTTGATTTCCTTCCAGTCTCCCTGGCTGTTTGGCGGTCATGTGGCTCCTGGTTCAGGCTGTTTCCTTCCTCCAGTCTGTGGATCTGTCAGCATTCTCAGTCTCGCAGCGCCGCTGGCCTCAGGGGAATCAGACCGTAGTCGGCTCTCGGAAGAGACGCCTTCAGAGGCTACCATCCTGGTTTCCGCTCCCTCCTACTTTCTGCTGGTGTGAGAGTTCCCTTGCTTATTTGTGAGCTCAGCTACGTGCCTGAAGGGACACCTGCTGTATCATATCCAGCATATCTAGGTGTTTATGCCAGAGGATTTCACAGACTATCCAGTCAATCACTTATTGCCAACAGCAGACTCCTCCAGTGTTAAGTTCTGAACAATAATTCTACATAAAAATGGTGCAAGATAATCTTCCATCATCTGAAAGGTAACTTTTTGCATAATAATAAAACATAACTCTCAACCATACTAATCGTAACAACTTTAAAGAATGTACGCAAAATAAATGAGCAAGGTACGAGAACATCACGTGACCAGTTACATTGGCGTTTCAGAGCACGCTGTGTCCAAGCGCAGGAGGCAGTGGGCTCGGGGGTGTTTTCAGCCACTTCTCTCCAAAGGAAAGGCGAAGTGCAGTGTGGCCATTCCCGTCAGGTGAGCACGCCCCCACTTCCTTCCTTTCCCTCATCTTGGGCAGAATAAAAAGTAATGAACTGTCACTCACTCAGCATTGAAAACACAGCCAACCTGTACCTAGTGCTGTGCGTCTGGACTGAATATAGATGGAATTATGAGCCAGGTGAGAAACTTTCTCAGAGACCCGAGTTTCTCTACCCTGATACTACTGTCTATCAATCAAAAGGCCTGGAAAACAACCCTGTGCACCGTCCTCTGTGTGCTGCGCCCTCCCTTGCTGACCTTGCACTCTGGGAAACCGCAAGCTGGAGGCGACTGCTCATCTCCACACAGGCCTTACCTGTCCGAACCATTCCAGCAGCACTCAAACTTGTCGAAGATGCAGTCGTTCTCATAGAGCGAGCAGAGCTTGCTGCGCAGGTACTCGTGGACCTGGTGGGTCTCTAGTGGCCGGCTCTCCATGTTGAGGTCCCACACCTTCACCGAGAGGTAGTCCCTGCTCATCATGTACCGTCCGCTGTGGCTGAACTTTACATCGGATATGGACGAGATGATTTCCGAGAAGAAGGACCTACTGCTGGGATCTTCAGGCTCTTCAAAAACTGAAAAACAAAAGAAAACGTGTTCAGCTTCTGTTTAAAAATCAGAGAAAAATCATATTCAAGTTCAAGCAGGACATGGCCCTTCAAAGACTCTGGAAGGGCTCTTTCTCAACAGTACCAGTCTTCCGATCTTTCTGATTCTCCAGGCTTTCTCATCTTCTGTGACTTCTGTGGGCAAGACCTTAGGGTAAGACATTCTAGCAGCAGCTACGGACAAGGGGCGGGCATCAGAAGCGCAGACACCCAAGTCTCACCCGGACTCTGAGTCAGAATCTCTGGGCAAGGTCCTGGGGGCAGCCATCTGTGAGAGCTCCTCAGGGCATCCTGACGCGTGTCCAGGTTCAACACCACTGCGTTACGGGAGGAGTGTCTTCACGTCCTCATGGCCCCAGGCCCCAGGACGTGAAATCCTATCCCACGTACATCACAGGAAGACACAACGTTACATGGTCATGCAGACACAGCGATCTGGGCCTCTAAAAAAGTGCCTGCTCTTTGGAGGGCTGACAGCTTGTGGGTCTGCCTGAGTGACCACCTTGACCAGCAACGCTGCGGTCTAGATTTTAACCACCATGATGGTCCCACTGGTCAAAGCCAGCCAGCAAGTCTGCCTCCAATCCTGAACAGTCAAGCTCTACTGTGACAAAACTGAGTTCCTGTTTTCAGAATGACTTGAACACTTCCTTGGCAGACCCCGCTTTCTCTGCAGTAAGTGGAGAGAGTTCCCTCCACCTGCACCTGTGGCAGAGTGAGGCGCCCCACGGGACACTGACTGCCCTAGTATGCGGTCATATGCCCTAAGGGTTAGTAAACTTGAAGCCAGGGGATATGTGCTTCCCTTTTTGTTTTTAAAAGAGACAAGATCTCACTATGTTGCCCAGGTTGGTCTCAAAACTCCTGGGCTCAAGTGATCCTCCCATCTCAGCCTCCAGAGTAGCTGGAACCACAGGTATGCGCCACTGTACCTGCTTATACTTCCTTTATTTCAAGCTGCTTTAGGTTTTTTTTTCCTTTTCCTTGATGTAGGAACCTGTAATTGTTGGCTTTACATTTGAAGTTAACTTGAAACCAGCGATGCTGACACTAAGCATTCACTCGAAGGACAAACACTCTGATGACAAACAGAACTTCTGGAATCTGAAATTACTTACTCAAGAATGTTATGCTTAAGATAAGGCTAAATGCTATAAAATGCTTATCTTCATCACAGGAATTCTAATAGGAATACGGAATTCTTAAAAAGACACTTCAACTTCAGGAAAGAACAGTTAGAAAGGCTGCTGAGCATAGTCTGGTGGGACTGACTGGCGGCTTTGCCATCAGAGGAACTGTCACTGGGCACGGGCCACCTGCTGGCACTGGGGGCAGAGTTGGCAACGTTTCAGGACACTGGAGCATGCTGACTACAGCGCTGTATCCAGTCGAGCCCATTCTTTATGGGTAAAAATAAAAACAAAAACAAAAGCTCCCTCACCTAGAAGGACCTTGAAAGCTCAGTGCATTAAAATACTAGCCTTTCAGTTCAGGGAAGTGGCTTCCAATTCAGCAAAGCTCAACAGGAACAGAGCTCATTCCAACAGCTGGGAACAAGCCCGTGTGCTGGCGGCCTCGGCCCAGGTCTCACGCACAGAGGCAGAGGCAATGAGGGGCTCTGGCAGCCACTGAGGAGACACCCAGGCTCTGGGCAGAAGTGACCCCACTTCTTGGTGGTACCAAAGCACTCACCCTACAGCCACAAGCCCGTGGGAAGCATGACCTCGACTTCCAGTTAGTAGCAGCAGCCTCTGACACAGCCACGCTTGGACGGCCCCAGCAAGGGAGGGCTCCCCAGGCGCAAAGGTGCTTGGGGAACAGGAAGAACCCTCCAAGTCTTTGGAGGTGAGTCAACCTCTGAAGAACAAGAAGATCTAAAGGAGATGCTTTAAAAGATGCCAGGCACAGCTGGGCGCGGGGGGGGGGTCACCCTATAATCCCAGCACTTTGGGAGGCCACGGCGAGTGGATCGCCTGAGGTCAGGAGTTCAAGACCAGCCTGGACAACATGGTGAAACCCCATCTCTACTAAAAATACAAAAATTACCCGGGTGTGGTGGCAGATGCCTGTAATGTCAGCTACTTAGGAGGCTGAGGCAGGAGAACTACTTGAACCCCGGAGGCAGAGGTTGCAGTGAGTTGAGATTGCGCCATTGCACTCTAGCCTGAGTGACAGAGTGAGCCGCCAGGCACTTACACTTGGAGTGTCGGTCACACAGGGCTGAGGAGCGCATGTCGCAGAGCCGGATGGTGCCTTTGCTGCTGCTGTAGACAAACACGTTGCACTGGTGCGGGTGGAACTCGGCAGCAGTGATGACTTCCGTCAGCTCCTCCATGTTCGCAGGCTTGATGTCCACGATGTCTGGAGCGCGTGGTTAAGGACAGTGCTCAGTGCTCAGCTCAGCTCAGCTGACTGTTAATTAGTCAGTGCAGTCCCATGAAACAGGACGCAAAGGAATCCGCCCAGTGAGGTTTAGGAGATTAGCTATAAAGAAGGCCGATGACACCTCCTGAACTCCAGAGGAGCTCATGCTAAGAGGATTGGGATGAGCATCCTCACCAGACTACAGCAACACCCCGACCTGGGGGAGACGCAGACACGCGAATACCGCTTTCATCCCGCTGCAGTTATTAATGTTCTACGGAAACCCTCTGATGGCAAGACAGTACATACTTCTTAATCATGTAGACAGGAAAAGCAAGCGAGCACCACCGGGGAGAATCCCACACTCCCACACGTAATTACAGACACAAGAATACCGCCGAATTCCAAAAGACGCTGCTTTTCTAATGACCTGACATTAAGAGCTTGTTCTGTGTAGTTAGAGCAAAGGCAACATAGCAGGCTACCCTATACAGAAATCCTCCAACTGAGAAAAATACAGGGCAGAATTCAGCGGTGGGCCAATTCAGACAGCAGGGCCAGCCTCACCCTTTTAGCTGAAACTACTAAGAAAATCAACACACGATGTGGAACCCCAGCTCAAGCCACGGGACAGCAGAGGGACGCATTGGATGGCAGGGCCCCGGGAGAGGCTGCAGACAAAACATGCCCCCTGCTCCCTGGCTGCTAGCTAGAAAGGAGCCCACGTGAGGATGGCGAGGACCCCCAGACCATGCACAGCCTCAGGAGAACACGGGTTCTCCCGGAAGCTGCTGCTCAGATGGGTGATTAAATGCCACTCTAACCTAAGCCAATATTTTCTATCATCCATCAGCAAATTCAGGAAAAAAAATAAATAAAAAAAGAACAAGTAATGTTGGTTTTTCAAATGCAGCCTATTTAAAACTATCTCTGATTAAACCAGGCAGGCAGTGGACTTCAGAGAACTGTTTCCAAACGTAGAAGGAAATCCGTATTTTTAGGAACAAATGTTTCAATTCACAGAGAACTTACATCGCAGGCCACTGTGCAGCAATGACATTTACGAGACTAGACTCAGATACAGGCGTGTAAAGAACAAGAGAAATCACCATCTAAAGAGCAGCCTCAAGGAAGATGCCAGTGTCCCTCTGAGGAAGGATACTAAAGCTTCTATCTGTGATTTCTAAGTGCCATAAATTAATTCTCAGGTCATCTGCAGAAAGATACGTTTCATGATCACTATTTACTGAAATGGAATTTATATGATATGTGTGAGCATTTGCAAAAATTCGCCGTGGACTCGCTTCTACCATTAGATCCATGGGCTTCAATATTGGGACCTAAAAATGGAAGGAAACAGGAATTCAAAACAAAGATCGCAGTGGCATAGAATTAAAACACTTACAGTAGATAACAGAGGAGGACAAGTTTGCGTCCATGGCTAAGTAAGAACTGCGTACAGGCAATACCTCTAAGTAACCACTTAGCAGTTATGAAAATAGGCTACAAAATGGAATACTCTATTCCAAGTCTTCCCCCTTGCTTCCATTGCTGAGGCTGACATGTTCCTGCTGAATAAAAAGCTGGCAGGCTAACAAGCTGCCCGGGCGCTGAGGCCTGCGCTCGCTCCCTCTCGTGTGTCCTCCAGTGGCCACACTGAGACGCTGGACAGCAAAGTCTTCCCCTCCCTTTGTCCTCTCCTTGCAGCCGGATGCACAAACCCTCCCTCACTGCACCAGGAGTATGCTTCTCGGAGCAAACCCCACAAGCCTCTGCCGGCTCCAGGGACTGCACAGGAGGGTGCACAGGAGGGCCCTGGGGAGCTGAGGATGTTCCATGTCTCAGTCTGGGGCTGGCTATATGGGCATGTCCAGTCAAATGGAGCTGGTCACTTATGGGGCACATGTATTATTATGGGGTATGTATTATATATTATACTTCATTTGTGGTTAAAACAAGTAAAAGGTACCTCCCGTACCCATTTCTGTGTTGAGTGCTGGGAAAGTCCATTTCCAATCACACTGAAATGGAAAGGACAGAGAAGAGGGTGCTGGCCGGAGGGCGCCTGTGGTCAGAGGCGAGAGCTCAGGCACGAGGAATAGCATCACACGTGAAAAAAGGAAAAGGGCCTGCATCTCACTAACATCCAGCTGGAAGAAAAGCATAAGCTTTAAAATCAAAACAAAAAAATTAATGATAGGATCTTTAGTTATTCTTGTAATTAGAAACCAAAAGGAAGAACCGTGAAAGCTTAGGGGAAAAAAATCTCTCAGCTGAGTCTTGTCTGGCTGATTTTATAGAAAATAAACTTGAAACAGTATGTACAGTGAGACTTCCCTGATTTTAACACAGTTAGTGCTGACCACACCCTTCGAGTCTCTAGAGAAAGGGTCAGGTCTACCAGGCTTAAAAACACACACCTGCCACAATCCTCTAACAAACCTCCAATTAATCAAAACACACGATACTTACAAAGATTCCTTCCTTTATTTAAAAAAAATTTCATTTACATACAAAATAATATGTTTTCATTTTTAGAGATGGGGTCTTGCTATGTTGCCCAGGCTGGTCTTGAACTTCGGGGCTCAAGTGACCCTCCCATCTCAGCCTCACAAAGTGCTGGGATTACAGGTATGAGCCCCCGCGCCTGGCCAAGACTCCTTCTTTTAATTACATCCCTTTCCTGGCACTAAAATGATTTAGACAAAAAATTTAAAAGCAGCAACATTTCTGACTCTTCCCCAGTTAGGGTTAGAATGCATTAACAGCCCACTCTGAACTGTAAGATCTCAAATACTGACCTAAGTCAATGTAGAGAATTATGTAGTCTGTGGTCTCTTCTCCGAGTACTGACTAATGAAATAACTACACTTCTCACATGCCTTCAGTAGGGCCACCTATTATACCTGTTTTATTTAGGCGAAACCTACAAAAGCAGCCTTAAATAAAACCAAGACTGGGCCTAATAAAGGCCTACTGTTTTCTCAAAACAAGCACGTGAGCTTGAGGGTGGTGGCGGGGTCCCATCAGGAGGAACAGGGGTTTCTGAGGGTGGGTTGTGCACATGTACCCCGTGGGAGATGGTGGGAGGTGCTGCTGGCTGCAGAGATGGACAAGGCTGGAGCAGGTCAAGTGCCCGCCCTTGGGGTCCCATCACTTCCAGTTTAGAATCAGTGCCCGCCCTCGGGGTCCCATCACTACCAGTTTAGAATCAGTGCCCGCCCTTGGGGTCCCATCACTACCAGTTTAGAATCAGTGCCTGCCCTCGGGGTCCCATCACTTCCAGTTTAGAATCAGTGCCCACCCTCAGGGTCCCATCACCTACCTCCAGTTTAGAATCAGTGCCCGCCCTTGGGGTCCCATCACTACCAGTTTAGAATCAGTGCCCGCCCTCGGGGTCCCATCACCTACCTCCAGTTTAGAATCAGTGCCCGCCCTCGGGGTCCCATCACTTCCAGTTTAGAATCAGTGCCCACCCTCAGGGTCCCATCACTTCCAGTTTAGAATCAGTGCCCGCCCTTGGGGTCCCATCACTTCCAGTTTAGAATCAGTGCCCGCCCTCGGGGTGTCTATCTCACTTCTCATTTAGGATTAGCAGTTTCATGATGGAACTGCATAGCTACTGTCACTATCACTAAGAACAATATACACTAATCCACGGACGCAAGAGCAGCGGTCCTGTGTGACAGACGTCACCCACAATTTAGATGAAAACATCCTGGTTCAAATTAGGACCCTATAAGCTAGATTTTCAGCAAATGCCACAGCCCTTCCCAGCTTTGATGAACTCAGGAAATACAGCGGTAGTATGGATGTGACAGGTCTGAGGACACTCCTCCTGGAGAGTGCCTAACCCCAGGTGCACCCGCCCTGCACAGCAAAGCTGGAGAAATGGCACCAGAACAGACCCAGCATCATTCCTAGGGGCACGTGTGTTAGCAGCGGCCTTCTGTGTGGCACTTCCAAAGACTAATGTGGAATGGGCTTGCTCACTCGGTCTTCACTTGATAAACAATAGTGTAATGGGGCTGAAATCTCATTAAAAGCCAGCCAACCAACCACCCCAACCACCCACCCAACCATTAACCAACTAACCAACCCACCCACCCACCCCAACCAAATCACTCAACCAACCACCCAACTGATTAACCAACCACCCAACCTATTAACCAACCAACCAACCCACTCACCTACCCCAACCAAACCACTCAACCAACCACCCAACCGATTAACCAACCACCCAACCTATTAACCAACCAACCAACCCACCCACCTACCCCAACCAAACCACTCAACCAACCACCCAACCGATTAACCAACCACCCAACCTATTAACCAACCAACCAACCCACCCACCTACCCCAACCAAACCACTCAACCAACCACCCAACCGATTAACCAACCACCCAACCTATTAACCAACCAACCAACACACCCACCTACCCCAACCAAACCACTCAACCAACCACCCAACCGATTAACCAACCACCCAACCTATTAACCAACCAACCAACACACCCACCTACCCCAACCAAACCACTCAATCGATTAACCAACAAACCACCCCAACCAATTAACTAATCAACCAATGGTTTTCAAATCGAATAATGGCACTCCCTTGGGACCAGGCAGGGTTTCCTTCCAGGGACACACCTCTGCACAGGTACTGGTTTCTCACCAAGACACACCTGGGCTTGAGTCCAGTCTGCCTGACACCCTTCACCATGTTCCATCTAATTTAAGACACCATCAGTGGTGTGCAGCACCAGTCAATCATAAGACCAAGGTTTTAAGTTTTACCCGATTTCATAGATGTTAAAATATGAAAAAATCTAGGCAGCAGAACTGATTATGCTCATTTCATACTGTATGGTGGTGGGGGCGGAGACGTACCAACAATGGAGCAAAGAGTTTAACAATTAAAAAGTAATGATGCTCATGGATGGACAGGGGAAGAGTTCTGAACTACCAGCAACTGCCTATGTCAACCCCAAAGAAATTCCACGAGAACCATCACCAAGGTGTCTTGGTGGTCCACAGTTTATCTTTAAATTTGCAAGGTATGCTATTTCACCTGTGAAGTGTTCTGAACTTCGGCCTTCAGAGAGAAGGGTGGTTGGTATGCCCACCAAGATTTCTGCTGTAGAATTAAATGAGAGTTTCCCCTTAGTATTGCTGTATTTTCTAAGGACCACGTGTGACTTTTTGCCTTTGTGAAAATAGGAGAAATCTCTTGCTTTAAACACATACACATGAGTACAAATAAGGTTCATGAATCAAGAAAGTAGATCTCACAGTATTCCACTGCACAGTATTCTCTGAACAGCGGACACAAACGATATTCTTAATTTCTGAAAAGCATTGGATAGGAAAAGGCAACGTATACCCGTAGTGCTGTGATTCTAAACGGATCTCGAAGTCTTCCATCTTCATCTTTCAAGTTATAACCTTCTGCTCTTTTATCCCGTTCACTTATTTTCCATAATTTTATAGTTTTATCTGAAAATAAAAACCTCATTCTCCATATGAAAAGAAAAACTGTAACATGCATCACTACTGTTTGAGTATCACATCAGAAAGCGGTGTGGCCCTGCGCTGGCTGATAAGCTGCTGGGTCTCTGGTGAGCATCCCCACGGACACCCTGTTTGCCACAGCTGTGGAGCCATGCAGACACAATGTGTCTTTTTGTTGCATACTCTCAATTTCAACCTTTCACTTGCTACCCTAGATAATAATTTATCCCCCTGCCCCCAGATTTAAAGCAGGAATAACTTTTAAAATAAAATGGACTCTACACACAGAAAATTAAAAATAAAACACTAAATCAAACAGCCACTTAGAAAACAATTCTTACCATTTGTAGAGAGTAGAAAATGAGCAGCATTCTGTTGTGGTAACCACCTAATTTTATTAATTTTTTCCTCAATTTCTAGACTTTTCAAATAGTCAAACTCTGGTTCGTGACTTTGAAAGGTACTGTAAACATTATATTCTCCCCTAGAATGAGGGCGGCTTTTATTCTGCAAGGAGACATGAGAGCTGTTTTAATGAACAAAGTACAGTGAAGAGGAGACTTTAACACTGAACTGGAACATCAAAGGATCACAGGCTTTTAATTCTAAAATCCTGGCTCAAAAAAAAATCTCTAACAGATGAAACTCAGCAGCAATTTATTGGAAAAAAAACAAAACAGAAAGGACATTCCCGCTCTTCTATTCAACTTGCGGGTCTGAATCTAGAGCAGGTTTTAGTGGGACACACACACTGTCTCTGGCAGCCGCTGCACGATCTGGGTAGAGGTGAGTGGCTGTGAAAAGGCCGCTATGAGCTGCAGAGGCAAAAATGTTTGCAACCTGGCCCTGGGGGGAAGCATCTGCTGAGTCTGCCCTAGAGGAGAGCCAGCACGTGCCTGAGGAGCGTGACACAACGATGTGGCAGCCCCATCATGGTGGGAGTGAACCAGACGCCACACACATACCAGCTAGAGAAGGGAAACAGTGCAGGGCCACCATGCAACCGTGCAGGGCCACCATGCAGCCGTGGAGGTGACGAGCTAGCACGGACGATGGCACAGCTGCGTAGTGCGGCAGGCGGTACAGACGCCCACAGTGAGTGCTGCTTACATCCGTTTTTCACACACACAAAACAACTGTTAGAGAAGTGGAGGAACATGCTTAGGAAGATATACACCATCTTCAAATGAATGAGCAGCTCTGGGAAGCTGGAGGGAGAGTGAGAAAGACTGGGAGAAAAGTGGCAGAACGAGATGGGGGAGGGGACAGAAGCTTCATCTGGATCCCAGCGTTCTCTTTCCTTTGATGAAGGCATAACCTCTGGGTGGTGGGCTTGCAGGTGCATCTCTATTAACCTCTGAATCTCTATATGCCCAAAGGAAATTTTCTATTAATTATTCCGTAATTCAAAAATCAAGGATGCCAGTATTTTCATTCTTGCTCTACAGCCAGTAACTAGTATCTTAGATGTTTGACACTTGAGTACATATGCTCAAGAAACTGAACTAAACGAACTTTTAAGTCTAGACAGATGTTCCTTCTATTAGGAGAAGTCATCCCAAGAGGCTCCCCACAGCTCTCCACTGCATTGAGTCTGATGTACGGTGCATTCCTTCAACTGAAGCCTCCACGGGCAGGAGCTGAGCTTCTCAGGGCTGGACGGTCCCACGTGGGCCGCACAGGGCGGATGTTTAAACTGCTCTCCTTGGACCCACGCCTACCCCTCTTTACAGAAGCACAGCACTTCAACAGACAGTTCTATTGCGAGGGAGAAAAATGGAACCAAATTATTTAAAAAGAAAAGTATATAACCAAATTAGTCCTATTCCTAAGACATTCATCTACCAAGAAAAAACTGCGGCCTATAAGCAAAAAGGCACAATGTGCAAGTCAGCGTGCTGCCTGTGCTGCCCTGGCTTCCTCCCAAGCGCCAGCACGAGAACTGTCCTTGGGCTGCAGGCTCGTCTCTGCCACCAACTGGTCCCAGCTCCCACCCCAGTGACCCCTCAGCCTTCTCCAACACTCTGCACCCTCGCGGCGTTCCACTGGGTCTAGGGAGAGGAATTCTCGAGGAAGCCTTGCTGGGACGGAGGCAGGAGAGAGCAGGAGAGTAACAAATAGGAAAAGGAGGATGAAGAAAGCACACTCTCTTTTTGGACATGCTGATTTCTGATGTAACGTGACTCCTGGGGCCAGAGCTGAGCCTGGAGGGCAGGGGGCTACAGAGCCACAGCCTTACATAAATTCTGTGTGCCTTAGTTTTACCAGCCGGGCTTCCCTGTAAGACGTAATGTGCACAGAAAAACAAGAAAAACTTGAAACTCAAGGTGCTAAGGTGCTTCCTGCCTCGCTTTTGGCACAGCCAGGACCTCCCACCAGGGCCCCATGGACCCGATTCCTTACCTAAGGCCTGCACCTTCCACAGTCTGGTGGGGCACTCACTATCCCTCAGAATCCTCCACGCCCCATCCACTTGAAGATGCCCACGCTGACACCTCTGAACCTTGCCGCAGCTTCTAACTGGGAGCGGGGTCGCTTAGGGCAGCAGCTTCCTCCTCCTAGCGCCTGCACCTCCATCAGTGGCCTCCCTGACCATGGACGAAAATGCGCACTGACACCCTCACCCACACAAGAAGCACGCAGGTCCACAGTGAGAGTCACACGTGGCAACCGACAAAACGGTCTAAAAGTAGATGGAATATGAAAGCCTCTCACGGGGCAACCAAAACACGAAGAAAAAGAAAAAATCCTGCCTGGGCTTTATCAAGCTACAGCTGCTAGGTCTATTCAACAGCTTCAGCAGGAACTTGCTCCTGTAAAAATCCGCCACTCACATAACAATACATCTTAATACATCCTAAATCAACACTCAAATCTCTAGACTACCCAATGTATTTTAGAACAAGGTGCCTGACTTTTATCAGGGTCTGTTTTGTATTTGAGAATCATTTAGGTTAAGTAATTGTTCACAAAAACAAGAGAAATTCCATTTTCTCTGTTAAGATCCGTCAGGCAAGGATGAGGCATCTCCCATAAGGCTATGGCTACGAAGGCAGACTTTTTAAAGACACTAAAAGTTAAGTCTCACATTAAGACAGCCACAACTCAGCAATCTGTTAAAAAAACCCTCCTGCAAAGAGTAATATGTACACACCACCACCCATTTTTTACTTCCCTTGAAAAAGGTAAAGTATTTGGTTCTTTTTTTTTTTTTTTGAGACTGAGTCTTGCTCTTGTTGCCTGGGCTGGAGTGCAGTGGGGTGATCTCAGCTCACCCCAACCTCTGCCTCCCGGGTTCAAGCAATTCTCCTGCCTCAGCCTCTTAAGTAGCTGGGATTACAGGCATGCGCCACCACACCTCGCTAATTTTGTATTTTTAGTAGAGATGGGGTTTCTCCATGTTGGTCAGGCTGGTCTCGAACTCCTGACCTCAGGTGATCCACCCGCTTTAGCGGATTCAAAGTGCTGGGATTATAGGCATGAGCCACCATGCCCGGCCAAGGTGTATGGTTCTTAAGTAGCACTGTGCGATATTCTACTTCTGAGATAAGAATGCAAAATTATAAATATATCAAACTGTGAAGATTTAGCAAGATTAATGATAGTATAGTTATTATTCACAAAAGGATTTCTTACCATCTCAAATTAGAGAAAACAGAATTAAAAGAAATCTTTAATGACATGGACATAATCAAAATTAAAGCTGCAAGAGTTCTGTTTTGAACTGAAATCGGTTAGCACCGTCCATGCTCCCCATGTGGCAGCCAGCGCCTCCAGTTCTGGCCAGTCCTCCAGGCTCCCCGTCCTGGGGTCGGGGCCAGTGCTTCCAGTGTACAGAAGCTCTGCAAAGAGGGGAGCAAGGGCCCACCAGCCTCTAAACCACAGCTCAGCACACAAATGCAGAGACTAGACTTTGGAGGCGAGAAACTGTCCCTTTCATCTGTCAGGGAACTCAGAGACAGAAAGGGCAAGGGACCGTATTTACACTCTGTTAAGGAAAAGTCAGGACAAGTATTTCAGACCCCAGGCCTGGCTGCACCGAGGTTCCTGAGGTTCCTGCTGGAATCCTTCCCTAACAAATAATGATCTCGCTTCCTTGATCATCGATCCTCGCTCACTAGGGCCTCTGAGGCTCACCAGTAAGAGGGAGGGGCTGGCAAGGCATCAGTGGGAAGGAAGTGCTACGACCTACAAGCCAGTGCTCAGGAGCTGTGGGCTCCTCCAAGGCCCACTCGGAAGGTTCCCTTCCCTCTGGACAGGCAGCCTTCAAGGGGGCATGCAAGAGTGAGTGCTGCTCACCTCTCCCTGAAGGGAAGAGAGAATTTACACAGCCCCACACTTCTCTGCAGGAAGTGCTGAGAGTTGCTCGCAGCCAGTGTCCCACAGAACACTCTTCTACCTCACTGCAGGGCAGGGCAGCGGGACCGGGCCAGCAGCTGCACAGGCATAGGAAGGGATTTTCTGAGAGCTCCCTGAGTTATCGTGGAATGAAAACACATAAATACACATCACCACCATCCTGCAGCCTGCATGTGGTCCCCTCTGGAGTCTCCTCCCTACTCTAAAGACAAAGGCCTTGGCGACTTCCTCGGGGCTCAGCAGCTGAGGCCAGAACTTAGATAATTCCTGAAAGGAGATTCTGTATGGCTGATGCAATGGAACTGAAGCTTAATGAAATGAGACAATGAGAAAATAATTTTGCTTCCTCACTTCTAAGTTACGTGAGAAAGGCTGAATGGTCACATTTGGTTTGCGGACTGAAAATTACTGACCTCTTGTTCACGCTGAAAAATAACAACTCTGCCGCCCTTGTCTCCTGTTGCAAGAAGATCTCCAGAGTAATTAAATTCAACGGTGGAAATGATGTCCGCTGTCAACAGAATAAGAAGCGATTTACCAGAGGAGGTCTGAGGGGGATCACAACACCAAAACAGCAATCAAAGGCTCAAAACAAAGATAAGACATACACGACGTTCTCCCAGAATCAAGCAAAATTGTCATGGCAAACTTGTAATTACCAAGTGGCCACTTCTTGGTCCTGGCGCTGAGAACCTGCCAGCACATATGAATGTGTGAGTCTGACTCCACCTCCATGCCTGGCCCCTGCCGCACCAGGATTTATCTAGACTGGACTGTCTTGATGAAGGGACAAAGGGTAGAAATTTAGAAAATTCACTGCTACAAGAAAGAGGAAAAACATGGTCCTGAAGAACGCTGACTGATTTTATAATGCATACCTAATGTCACCTTCTAAAATAAATCCGATGCGTTTACAATAGGAATACAAAGGTTTTAATGTTCTATGCAGTAACTTGTGTTGGCTTCTGTACATTACAGTATCATGGACAGTAGAAGCTCCATGTCATCATCGTCTGGAGACAGTCACCACCATTGATGACAACATCACCAAGTGAGACACTGTCGGGGCCCCTGAGATCTCTGACACCGCAACAAAGACCCAGACCATGGGGCAGACGGAACAACAAAACTCAGCTGTGCAAAAGTGCTCAGGCACCCTGGGCTAACCCTTTGGGCTGGGAGGGGAGTATCTGGATTTATGACAGACTATTAAATTGAAAAAACCCAGGTCTATGATTTGGACAAAAATTTGATATTTTCAGGAAGAGTCTGGAGGAAGCTGGCTTCTCTAAAGTGCCCCTGTGTCCTGTGCTGACTGACAAGCACAAGGCCTGGCGAGGCCTCCGAGGGGAGGGGTCGGTCGGGGCTCATCCTACAGCCATGGCGGGACTCGCCTTACCCTGCAGTGTGGGGTGTCTCAGGAACAGTGAGATCACTACAAGTTCACTCCCCTGCTGGGCACCAACTCATGGGCTCGCCGTGACTCTCCGCGCTCCCAGGGCCCACAGTATCTTTATAGTAGGAAGAAAAAACTACTAAATGGCGACTGTAAACAACCCACTTACTAATCAGAAATGGACCTGCAACTACTTGAGAAAGTCCCCCACAAGCGGAGATACTAGAATGCAACTCGCAAAGGTCTGCACAGGCGTTTTAATCATGTTTATAAAGGCTTTCCACCAGCATCTGCACAACTGGGGCACTGACTTCACACGGGAATCCCTGGCCTGGGATTTCTTTCTTTTTAAAAATCTTCAGACTTTGGGAGAGGATGAGGCTGCTTCTTAGAAGCATCACTATTAAATTACTGAAAATAACCTACCTTGCTTACGTGAAGCTGAAATATTCTGAATTGGATTAAAAAGGTCTAAATCGATGTAATTTATACCCATAGGGTGTATAAAATTACATGATTAATGGTATTCTAGTTCTGTCAGTGATTTTCAAACTTAATTAAAATGGACTGAGTCTTTTAAAAGAGAAACTTCCGTAACTGTCAGGGCTGAGAAGTTTCATTCAGCAAACATGCGTGAACCTGAAACGAGAAACACTGCAGGGCTCAGACAAGCTCTGAACCCAAACTAAATACACAAAGTCACAAAACCAACAGAGTTAAAATTATCAGCATCAAATTCATCCAATGGAGACAGTTTTTAAAAAAACAAACTGATGCTAAAGCATAAATATGGCACGAAGGGCACCAAGTCAGGTATTTCTTTGTTTTTTTTTGAGACAGAATCTCGCTCTGTTGCCCAGTCTGGAGTGCAGTGGTGCCACCTTGGTTCACTGCAACCTCCATCTTCTGGGTGCACGTGCTTCTCATGTCTCAGCCTCCAGAGCGGCTGGGGTTATAGGCGGGCGCCACCACACTCAGCTAATTTTTGTATTTTTAGTAGAGACGGGGTTTTTCCATGTTGACCAGACTTGTCTAGACCTCTGGCCTCAAGCGATCAGCCCGTCTCAGCCTCCCAGAGTGATTAGGCATTTTAAAGCTACCATAACTTCCCCATGCCTGCCTTCTGCCTCCGTTTCCCTGCTGGGGTAGTGGGAGCTTCTGCCCACGGCACAGCCTGGCACCTCCTGGTGTCCCATGGAGGCATCGGGTCTCTTCTCAGCCAGACAGGCTCTACTGCGATGTCACACTCCGACTGCCGTGGCACTGCTGCCGCTGGCCGTCTGGCTGTGCAACCCCCCTCAACATCTGGGTCACGATCAAACCCGCAAGGTGTCAGCAGCAGCCTGTGTCCTCTCAGACCTCCTGCCCAACACTTGAGTATGTTCATCTCCTTTCTCTCCTGCCCCCACCCAGGTGTCAGAAGAAAGCAGAGAAGACACCTGTGTGAGCAGCTTCAACAAAAATAGGGGCAGCAAAGGGCTGGCACAGAGATGCAGAAAGTCTTTACAGAGCTGCTTGGTCCCCAGGTCACCCCCCATCCACCCTGCCAGGTAGGAGCACACAGCTACTCTGGTTTCTTGTTCCTTAGACACTGGCTGCCAGGGGTGTCCTCTGAAATGCTCACGCCCATGGGAAAGGGCCTCAATATTCAAACATTTGGGTTCTACAAAGACATGGCTAACCACAGTGAGGCTGCCAGCTGAAAAGCCCACAGCTAGAAACAGCAACTTCGCTCGACTAAGAAACAACAGCTCAGTACCTGCAGAGCTTCAGGAAGTCACCAAAACAAAGACAGGCGGGGCCGGGCACAGGGGTGGGAGGGGTAGGGGGGCTCACGCCTGTAATCCCAGCACTTTGGGAGGCTGAGACGGGTGGATCACCTGAGGTCAGGAGTTTGAGACCAGCCTGGCCGACCTGGCAAAACCCCGTCTCTAGTAAAAGTACAAAAATTAGTCAGGCGTGGTGGCACGTGTCTGTAATCCCAGCTACTCGGGAGGTTGAGGCAGGAGAATCGCTTGAACCCGGGAGGCAGAGGTTGCGGTGAGCTGAAACCACACCACTGCACTCCGGTCTGGGTGACAGAGTGAGACTCCATCTCAGTTAAAAAATACAAAAACAAAAAACAAAACAAAGATGGAATGTGAACAGAGAGACAGGAAAGCTCAATTTAGGTTCTAGGGAGCTGCTATACTACCAGCCGCTACACTCCAGTGTTTGGTTGAGTGTCTACCAGGAGCCTGGTGCTATTCGAACCATGCACAATCCCTGTACTGACCCCCAGTCAGCCTCCTAAGAGCTCTGGGAAGCAGGGCTACCATCACCGCAGCCTGACGGAGAGGAGAGACATGCTGGATGCTGCACCATGCGTGCCCACGTGGCAAGCCCCTGTTGGTGAGTAGGGCAGGAGATGCAGGCTCTTCTTCACTCACCAGCAGGGCCCCCAGGAGAGGAAGAATATGCTCCAGAAGGAACCAGGAGGAGAAAGTGCCACGTGAAATCCAAAGGGCGACAGTAATAATGAAAACCCTCAGATCTCTTCCAAAGGGTAGAGCAGAAAGAAAAGAGATGGACAAGAGGAAGGAAAAGACAACCAGAGGATCAGTTTCGGGGTCCCACTCCCCAGCTGAACAGTTCCAGAAACACAACAGAGAAAGCGAAAGAGAAGCCTCCAAGGCCGCGCCCTCAGGCTCAGAGGTCCTGTGTGTCTGCCAGCAGACCCAGGCCGTGCACATCAACACCAGGGACAAAAAGAAGATTCTAAAAACTCCCAGAGCAAATGAACAGGTGACACACAGAAAAGGGATTCAGATGGTATCGCACAGGCAGCAGTTAACATGGTGGTTCAAACATCAAACATCTCCCATCAAAATTCTGGGAGAAAATAATTTTCAGCCTGAAATGCCAGACCTAGTCAAGTTTTCAATTAAATTTGAGGGAGTAAAAACGTTTTCAAGTAAGCAAAGAGCCAAAACAAACGCTTTCTCAGGAAACTGCTGGGAGAGACAACTTGGCAAAATGAGAGAAAAAGCCAAGAGGAAGATCAGGGATCTGACTTCCAGAAAAATGGTGAGGAGAATCTCAGGACATAAGCCAGGCGGTCAGTAGGCCTCAGAGTGGCCGTGGCAGCCGGGAGGGTGGCGGGAACACTGGTCAGGAGGCTGGTCTGAGAGAAGAGCTGAGAGCTGAGCTGATGTGTTGGTATTTGACAGACCTGCTGAAGTGCTTAAAAACAAAGCTCTGAAGACAGATAACTAAGTGTATAAGAAAATCAGGCAATCATTAGCTCTAGGCAAGTGAAAACTTGTGTGAAAAAGAAAAGGCGTAGATCAGTAATACACAATATTTACTTGTCAACAAAATACTATGTAACAAAAAGTTGCAACTGATTTCTTTCAACCTCTTTTTTACAGGTGTAGGGGTATATGTGGGCTGAAGGTGATGGCAGGAAAATGGAATCATCTGTTACCACATAAGAGGTGGGCACTTACGGTTCGAAATCACGGAATCAAAAGTGAGCAGTCTAAGCAGGTGAGTTAGAAGTGGGATGGCCTCACGTGGCAGGAGAGGAGGGGCAGCTGACGAGGACACTGGTGTGCTGTGAGGAAGCAGGATTAAGGAGCTGTGGATTGGGAGAGAAAACAGAGTGGGTGGCATTTGTGAAAGATGGCCTAGAAGTCACGTCCACGTGCCCCAGGGAGAGACGGCTGGAGCAGGAGACATCGGGGAGGACGGCATGGAGCACGGCCGGGAGCTGCTGTAAGAACCGAGGGCAGGTGTGGAGGGCAGAGGATGGCCCCTCAGGCGGCACTGTTTCCATGAGGCATGAGGGAGCTTCATCTGCTAGGAGTAAAAGAGAGGGGACACGGGTGATGCAGGGGAGCCTATAACGGAAGTCCCCCCCCAGAAGAGAGAATAGTGACTGGTCTTGAGAAACGCATACTGCCTCTCAGTATCCACGACCACTTCACAGCTGAGGTCAGCAGCTTCCCTTTCTAAGCTGATCCTCCATCTGACTGGCTCCAAACCAAGCACGGCATGGGTGTCCTCAAGACAACACAAAGCCGTCTTCACGCCGCTCCCGTTTTAGTGAATGAAACACCAAGTGAAAACAAGACCCTCCAGCACAGTCCTTGCGATGGCACTGCCAGCCTGCCCAGTGGCTGGGAGGCAGAGGCTCCGAGGATCAGGAGCAGAGCCTGAGCAGGGCAGGGACGCCCACGTCTGAGCCCCAGGAGGGACGATGGCATGGAGGAAGCCGGTGTGGGGAACAATGCAGGGCTGAGGGCCCCAAAGGATCGCGGGGTGTCCCTTATGCTGTGATGAGGCGCAGGATCCAAGAAATAGACAGGACACAGAAGTATAAGGAAAAGGCAGCTGGGCTCGGGGCCACGCCACCTGAGTGGAGTCAGGCGAGGACCTGAATGTCCAGAAGCTCGAGTATTTATTGTGTATAGGTTAGGGGGCAGAGCAGTGAGTGAAGTCATCTTTAAGGATAGGGTCGTGAGCAATAAAACAAGGGGTCCACCCCCATTAGGTCACCTAGGCTGGGAGGTGGACAGTGCGCAGCAAGGGGTCCATTCCCATTAGGACATCAAGGCAAGGAAGTGGGCTGTGTACAGTACCTCTATCTATGGGCAAGCTACGTCTAAGATTTATAGGAGGACGCTTTAAGTCACACAGCAGTGACAGAGCTGTCAGGGTTACCGCTACCTGCTGGCAGCTTCCAGTGGGTTCTATGGGAAGATGCTTTTCGAGCAGCACAGTAGCAAGAGCTGATAGAGTTCACAGTCACCAAGGTGGATTACTGGTCTGAGAGCGGCCTTCCGCAAGAACTGGAGCAGGGTCCTACAACTCCTTATCAGGAGGAGTGGCTCTCGCCCCAAGCCTGCCACACAGCGGGTATCTTTACATACCTAACGCTGCCGCCTGGGCCATGGGTTCTTGTCCTGGCATAACTGTTCTTCCCTTCAATCATGCTCTGCACTGTGTCTGCTCTGGACATTCCTCCAACTGTAAGCTGCTTATTCCTTAATTCCTGCTCTGCACCCAGGCATTCCTCCCATTATGAACTAAGATATAGGTGTGTGTGTGTGTGTGTGTGTGTGTGTGTGAATAACTGAGTGGTGAGATATTTTTTAGGCACTCATTCTATGAACTAATATTATATATAGAGGATTATATAAAGGGAAATAACTGAGTAGTAATACTATAAACTGAAATATTCTTCAGGCCTTAATTGTGCCAAGATTCTGCTTAGCTTTCCTTCCTTGGTGCCTATCTGGGGGGGTTACCCACAGAGCAGGGCCACTCTGCCGGAAGCACAGGAATCCGAGGGTTGCCTGAAACCAAGATCTCTGAGGCAGTGCATGGCGATGACAAGACTGTCTGGGTCATCAGTCTTCAGGAGATCTGGAAAGCGCATCCGGAGGCCCCAGCGCCAAGGACCCTGGACGAATCACTCGCACAAAACGAAGGCAGACAAACAGCTCTAGGGGTGAGTTCTGGGGCTGAGGACAGAGTTGCTTGTTTTATTATGATTCTTCTACTTTTATTTTATGTGCACACCTTCTCTAACTACTTCCTTCAACTGGTCTGTTAAACACGAAGGCATCAGATCAGCCCTCAGCTCTTCTTGCCCCCAGTGACGATGTCTCCTGACCCATCTCCCCTGCCTGGACTGGCCACTTGGAGGCTGCTGGCTGCATGGCTCAGGTCCTGAAACTTTTCCTAACTTCATAGTTTTTGAAACACCACTAGGTTTTTCAAGACAAAATATAAACGTGGCTATTTCACTTCTCTACTTCTCTGGATCTTCAGTGCGGCCAGCCTCTGCCCACAGCACCCACCACCTCTGCTGGAGCACTGCCACAGCCTTCAAGGGGTTCCCCCATTTCCTCTCCTGCGCCTCAGAGCCCAACGTTCAGAAAGCAGTGGGAGGAAGCTCTTGAAAGGCATAAAGATAACATTACCAGCCAGAAAAACCCTGTCAATACCCAAGTACCACCATCAGTCCATTACCAAAAGAGAAACAGTACTTAAAATGCCTCACCTAGAACCACTGAGTCACTGACAAAACAAAAGGGATCCATGACAGGCGTGATATGAAACAGCTTCTCACAGGTCTGTTTTCTGCTTCCCCCATTGGCTAGCTCTGGAGTGGGTCATTTAAACACACTTCCTGGCACATCACCACAGACCAGGTGCAGCTCGAGACCACTGCCCCTTCCCGACGGTCTCCACCTGGCCACTAGGACCTGGGGTGGACTAGCAGCCCAAGGGGTGGTTAGACGGAAAACCAGCTCTCTGCTTGAGTGCTAGGCTCACAGGCAGAAGACTGTTGTCCACGTCCCCTAGCCGCCAGGGAAGGATGAGTACAAGCCACTGCGATGTCGCACTCTCACACACCGGCTGAAATGAGACTGACCTGTCCAGACAGCCACAGCAGCACTCGCAGACCACTCCTGGAGCAAACACAGGTACAGCAACTCCGAATACCGTCAGGCAGTATCCATTAAGGCAAAACAGGCATATCCCATGACCCAGAAACTCCACTCCGGACACACAGTCACCAGAACTGCCTCTGTGCATCGCTGAATCACTTACGAGAATGTTCACAAAAGAGTCAACTGGGACGTCCGTCAGCAGTAGAGAAGTGAGGGACAATGGAACACCACGCAATGGAAACAACCCAATGACCAGCGCACGCAACACTGCAGGTCAGTTACAGCAAGACAGACACTGCAAAGTGCTTCAGGTGCGATTCCATTTAAACCACGTTCAAGAACTGGGTGTCTGATGCGCCATGCCAACGGGGGTAGGCGTTGCCCTGGAGGGAGGGAGGGCCTGCCGTCCTGGCAATGTGCTCCTTGTGCAGCTGGACGACAGCCAGCACTGCACACCTGGTGTCTGTGCCCTCTGCAGTGTCCCATACTACAGCAAACAACCACAGCGTCCCTACATCTCGCTGACTTCAGCTGTCCGTGTTACCCAGACTCTCACCGACACCAGCTCTGTGCCTCCCATACTCTGATGTGCATCCCCGGCCCTCTCTGAAGGCGCCCTTCAGCCTCTGGCTTGGAAACTTGCAATCCCTGACAGCAGCTTCCCCCAGGCCCTCTCCATGGTGGCTGTTTGTTCCCTCGCACCTCAGGGCCCGGAGGGAGAGTTTCTCCTTCCTCCCGTGGTTGTTTCCAGACCACAGCTCCCCCTTCCTCAAAATGACTTTTTCACACCTTTCCTCTCCCCTCAAGCTCCCAGCGCCCCAGCCACCCACCTCACTGCCCATTAATGAATCTGCTTGTTTCATGAAAAACAGAAGAACTCAAGAAAGAACAACCATGGTCTCCCAGTCAAAGACACCCCCTGCATTGGAAAATGCCACTGCTTCTAGCAGAGACCACCTGGAGCAGGAGGACACAAGCTGGGCAGCTCTCTGGACTCATGGCGGCCACTCCCGCTCCTCCCAGCCTTTGACAAACTTGCTATAGTGAGCACTTTGCTTCCCCAACTCAGCAAGTTCACCCATTTCAAACCCATCCCTACCCTGGCAACCAGTTCATTTCCTACCATTACTCACCCAAGTACTTCTCTCCTCTACAGGCTGGGCAGAGGTGAGGCCCTGGGCGAGGCCATCTGTTTCATGCTTTGGGGCACCTGGCAGAGCTGTGCACACAGCGCAGGGACTCAAACAATGACACACAACAGTCAAAACACACATCCAGCCACAGGGTTTTCGGAAATCACAACTCCTTCACATAAAACTTCTCTAAGAAGATGGACTACATATGCAGAAAGAGGAGCAGAGCTTCCCGAGGCTGTTGGGGGAGCTCAGCGACGGCATTCTGGATACTACAAACTGACAGACAAGAAAAGTGGGAAATTCTCTATCTTTTTCAATGTTTTATAGTGCCAGGGTCTCACTATGTTGACCAGCCTCATCTTGAACTCCTGGGCTCAAGCGATCCTCCTGCCTCAGCCTCCCAAAGTACTGAATTACAGGCGTGAGCCACTGTGCTCAGCTGGAAGTAGGAAATTTTCTGCAAGTGGACATAGATATGCACGTGCGCATACACATACATTTGTTTTTTTTCCCCAAAGAAGCTCACGCAAAGGCAAAAAGTCCACTCTGTTAAAAAACCAGACATAAACTAAAAGAAGTGAATGATGAGCCTCTACCGTATATCAAAAAAAAAAAAAGGAAAACGATTTATGCCCAAGACCCAGTAAGACTCTAGAGACGCTGTAATCTAAGAGCATCCAAAACTGAGTTTATCTGAATTACTGATAGAGGCAGAAGACGGCCAAATGCCTAGACAAAAAAAGGAAAAGGTCCGGGGAGAACCTCCGCCCCACCGAGGCCCCGTGGCATGGGGTGAGGGAGGTTGCCTAAACACGCCCACACTGAAAACTCCCATCCCTTAACACATGCGCAGTAAGGGAAATAAATCAACAGGGAGGGGCTCAGACTAAGGGCCTGCGTGCACGCTGAAGAACGGGGTGGAGCTACCAGGAAAACGCACCTCATGCTGGGGAGGGGCCTGGCTTCTCCCAACTTCTCTGTGGTGGCCTGGTATTCACCTTGTGAGGGGTAAACCTGCTCGGAGAACCCCCGTCTTTGCTGAGCACTTTCCTGGTATTCAACTTGTGAGGGGTAAACCTGCTCCGAGAACCCCTGTCTTTGCTGAGCACTTTCCTGGTATTCAACTTGTGAGGGGTAAACCTGCTCGGAGAACCCCCGTCTTTGCTGAGCACTTTCCTGGTATTCAACTTGTGAGGGGTAAACCTGCTCCGAGAACCCCCGTCTTTGCTGAGCACTTTCCTGGTATTCAACTTGTGAGGGGTAAACCTGCTCCGAGAACCCCTGTCTTTGCTGAGCACTTTCCTGGTATTCAACTTGTGAGGGGTAAACCTGCTCGGAGAACCCCCGTCTTTGCTGAGCACTTTCCTGGTATTCAACTTGTGAGGGGTAAACCTGCTCGGAGAACCCCCGTCTTTGCTGAGCACTTTCCTGGTATTCAACTTGTGAGGGGTAAACCTGCTCCGAGAACCCCCGTCTTTGCTGAGCACTTTCCTGGTATTCAACTTGTGAGGGGTAAACCTGCTCGGAGAACCCCCGTCTTTGCTGAGCACTTTCCTTTTGCTTAATAAATTCTGCCCTCCTCATCCTTCAATGTGTCCACGTGGCCTGATTTTTCCTGGTCGTCAGACAAGAACCCTAATTTAGTTGAACTAAGGAACAACCAAAAAAAATCCTCCATCATTATGACTAGAATGGATAAAATGTGACAAATCAGAAAATTCTGCATATTACTTTCTAGTCACTTAGGCACCAAAAAAAAGTTTGTGGCAAATTATTCCAAAATAGAGAAGTCAGAAAGAACAACTAAAGCTTGATTTCCCTGCTATAGGAACAAACAGTACTTTTGAAATATGATAAGTATACCATATCCTAGGAATGCAAGGTTGGTTTAACATAAAAAAAAAATCAATGTAATACACCATACAAATAAAATTAAAGGACAAAGACCACGTGGCCATCTCAATAAATGCAGATAAAAGAGTTAACAAATCCAACACCTTTCATGATAAAAACATTCAACTAACCAAGAATAAAAGGGAACTTCCTCAACTTGACAAAGAGCGCCTACAAAACCACGGCTAACATCACACTTAATGGTGAGTCTGAATACTTTTCCCCTACGAGCAGGAACAAGGCAAGAATGTTTAATCTGCTAACTTCTAGAAAACCTTCTACTGGAAATTCTAGCTGAGGCAATGAGGCAAAGAAAAGAAATATAAGGCCTCCAGATTCAAAAGGAATAACGCATCTCTATTCACAGATGGTATTATATTGTGTAGAGCAAATCCTAAGGAATCCACACACACAAAACCCATCAGAGCCAATAAACAGGTTCAGCAAGGACACAGGATGCAAGGCCAATAAAGTCAAGTGCATTTCTACACCTAGCCATGAACAAGGCAGAAACAAAGGCTTACAACTCTGTTTACGATGTCATCAACAAGAATAAGTATTTAGGAATAAATTTAATCAAAGAATGACAAGATATGTACATTGAAAATTGCAAAATAGGATAGAAAAATTAAAGACCTGGCTGGGCATGGTGTTTCACACCTGTAATCCCAGCACTTTGCGAGGCTAAGGCACATGGATCACAAGGTCAGGAGATTGAAACCAGCCTGGCCAACATAATGAAACCCCGTCTCTACTACTGAAAACAAAACATTAGCTGGGCATGGTGACACACACCTGCAGTGCCACTCAGCTACTGGGGAGGCTGAGGCAGGAGAATCGCTTGAACCAGGGAAGTGGAGGTTGCAGTGGGCTGAGATCACACCACTGCACTCCAGTCTGGGCAACAGAGTGAAACTCAGGCTTAAAAAAAAAAAAAAAAAAAAAAATTAAAGATCTAAATATATGGAAAGTTATCCTGTGTTCACAATTGGAAAACTTAAGATAACACTCTCCAAATTGTTCTACAATAGTCAAGGTATAATTAACCCTATCAAAATCCCACCTTTTTTATTTTTATTGTTTTTGCAGAAATTGCCAAACTAATCCTAGAACCCTAAGTGCAAGGGACCCAGAATAGCCAAAATGATCTTTGAAAAGAGCAGAGCTGGGAGACTGACACTTCCTGATCTCGAAACTTACTAAGAGGCTATACTAACCAAGACAGTATGGTATTGGCATGAGAACAGACATATAGACCAATGGAATAGAGGTCAGAATCTAGAATGACAGTTATGGTCTAGAAGGATATTTATGGTCAACTGGTTTTCAACAAGTGTAACAGGACAATGAATGGGAAAAGAATAGTATTTCAACAATGATGATGGGACGTCTAAATATAAGAAAAGAGCTGAACCCTTACTTACACCACATACAACAATTATATATAAATATCATTATAATTCATTGTACATAAACTATATGTATGTGTGTAATTGTATATAAGTACGGATCAAAGACCTAACTGCAAGAGATAAAGGAATAAAGCACCATCTTGGATTAAGCAGTGGTTTCTTACATATAATACCAAAAGCACAAACTTTTGAAAGAAAATAATAAAGCAGACATCAGCAAAATTAAAAATACCTGTGCACCTAAGGATACCACCAAAAGACTGAGAATATAACTCATGGAATAGGAGAAGTTGTTTTCAAATTACATATTTGATAAGGGACTTGTATCCAGAATACCTAAAGAACTCTTACAACAATAAAAAGACTGGCCCGGGAATGGTGGCTAAAATCTATAATCCCAAGAATTCATGACCCTCCTGGGCAACATAGCAAGACCCCATCTCTATTAAAAGTTTTTTAACATTAGCTGGGTGTGGTGGTATGTGTCTGCAGTCCCAGCTACTTGGGAGAGAATTCATGCCCCTCCTGGGCAACATAGCAAGACCCCACCTCTATTAAAAGTTTTTTAACGTTAGCTGGGTGTGGTGGTGTGTGTCTGCAGTCCCAGCTACTTGGGAGGCTGAAGCAGGAAGATCACTTGAGCCCAAAGTTACAGCGAGCTATGACTGTACCACTGCACATTAGACTGGGTGACAGAGAAAGACCCTGTCTCGAAAATAAATACATAAAACAAAATATAAAGCAGCCAATTGAAAATGTAATTTTTCAAAGAAAATATATAAATGTCCAAATCAGCAAAGACAATTCTCAACACCATTAATCGCTACAGAAACAAATCAAAACCATGATAGCAACTCACAACTATCAGGATGGCTAAAATTAGGCAATAACAAGTGTTGGTGAAGATGTGGAGAATCGCCGTTCACACACTGATGGTGGGATTAGGAAATGGTGGTGAAGATGTGGAGAATCGCCGTTCACACACTGATGGTGGGATTAGGAAATGGTGGTGAAGATGTGGAGAATCGCCGTTCACACACTGATGGTGGGATTAGGAAATGGTGGTGAAGATGTGGAGAATCGCCGTTCACACACTGATGGTGGGATTAGGAAATGGTGGTGAAGATGTGGAGAATCGCCGTTCACACACTGATGGTGGGATTAGGAAATGGTGGTGAAGATGTGGAGAATCGCCGTTCACACACTGATGGTGGGATTAGGAAATGGTGGTGAAGATGTGGAGAATCGCCGTTCACACACTGATGGTGGGATTAGGAAATGGTGGTGAAGATGTGGAGAATCGCCGTTCATACACGTGGTGAAGATGTGGAGAATCACCGTTCATACACTGATGGTGGGATTAGAAAATGCTGCAGCTATTTTGGAAAAGTTTGGAAGTTCCTTAAAAACATTAAACACGGTTGCCATATGACCAAACTCCATTCTCAGATATATGCCCAAGAGAACATGTCTACACAAAAACATGTACAAGAATGCCCACAGGAGCATTATTTGTTAGAGCCAAAAAAAGTAGCAATGACCCAACCCAACATCAACTGATTTGTGGATAAACAAACATGGAATATTGTTTGTCCTAGAAAGGAACAAGGCACTGTCACAGCTGCAGGGTGAGCCTCGACAGCATCATGTGAGGGAGAGGCAGCCAGACACAGAGGGACACGTGTGCCATGACTCCACTGCTATGACAGGGCAGCAGCAGGCAAATCCATGTAACAAATCCATCTTGTATCAGTGGTTTACAAGAAGGTGGAGGGTGGAGGGAATAGGAGGGACTGCTAGTGCAATTCTTTCCGGGGTGACAGAAAGGTTCTAGAATTGGATAATGTGGGTGGCCGAAAAACTGAATATTCACCCTCACACTTTACCAAGAATGAGCTCTGTGCTCGATGAATTACAGCTCAACAAAGCTGTTGTAAGCAAAACTACCCCATAAAAACAAATGTATCAAGTCATGAAGAGGGCCCGGCAACTAGTAACCATTCTCAAATACACTCTAAAAGTAGACTAAATGATCACAAGTTTTAACAATAACCAATAAAAATCTGCTATAAATATGTTTTCCACAAATTACTACTTTAAATTCATTTTCCAATTTAAACCTAAAGGGACTTTGTTTTCTTTTTGGCTACTTTACAATTTTTTTCTAATTGACAGATAATGGCTGGGTGCACTGGCTCACACCTGTAATCCCAGCACTTTGGAAAGCCAAGGCAGGGGGATCACAAGGTCAGAAGTTTGAGATCTATCTGGTCAACATGGTGAAACCCCATCTCTACTAAAAAAAAAAAAAAAAAAAAAAAAAATTAGCCAGGTATGGTGGTGTGCACCTGTAATCTGAGCTACTTGGAAGGCTGAGGCAGGAGAATCACGTGAACCGGGAGGCAAGGGTTGCAGTGAGCTGAGATCGTGCCACTGCACTCCAGCCTGGGCGATGGTGTGAGACTCTGTCTCAAAAAAAGAAAAAAGTTGACAGGCAATGTATTTATCATGTACAACATGACATCTAAAGTATATATACATTGTGGAACAACTGAGATAACTGAAAAATGCATTGACCCACATAACTCATTTCTGTGATGAGGAGTGCTTAACATCCATTCTTTTTATTTTTCAAGAATATATTAGTGGAGAGGGATCCAAGATGGCTGATTAGAAGCAGCTCAGGATTGCAGCTACCAGTGAAAGTGCAGAGGGTGAGTGGACACTGCATTTCCAGACGAATTTTTATTGCCCACAGACCAGGAGATTCCCAGGCGGAGGAGCCCCATGGGTCGCGAGTGCGGCTGTTTTGGCCAGCGCGAATGTTCTCTGTACAAAATACACGGGTCCTGGTGCTGTTTTAGCTGGCGATTGGAGCTCCTGGCAGACAGAGTCGCCCATTCATCTGATTAAAAAGGGTACTGAAACAGGGAGCCAGGCCAGGAGATTCCTGGGCAAAAAAGCACCACGAATCTCAGCGCAGCTGTTTCAGCTGGCACAGTGGGTCGCCGCACAGGAAATCACACAGATCCCGGCACCTTTTCAGCAGGCGACTGGAACATCAGGGAGACAGAGTCGACCGTTCAACTAAAAAAAAAAAAAAAAAAAAAAAAAAAAAAAAAAAAAAAAAAAGGGGCTCTGAGGCAGGGAGCCAGGTGATCAGGCTCGGCTGGTCACACCCTCACAAAAAAACAGCAATCGGAAATGCTCTGGATTGAGAGCTGGGACGGTCCAGCTCTGTGGAGAAGAGTTGTCTGCCATTACTGAGGCAGTCCACCACTATGGAGGTAGTCTGCCGTTGCCGAGGCAGCCTGCCATTACAAAGAGAGTCCGCCATTATAGAGGTGGGCCACCATTGCCGAGGCAGTTCTAGCTACACCCTTATAAACAGGACTGCAGGGGAGTTCACACGGCAGCTGGGCAAAGCCCACAGCAGCTCAGCAAAGCCTCTGCAGGCAGACAGTGACTCAGCTGTCTCCTTCCTGGGCAGAACAATCCTGAAAAAACACTGCAGCACAGCAGAAACTCATAAATAAAGCCCTAACTC
Source organism: Callithrix jacchus (assembly GCF_049354715.1). Taxonomy (NCBI): domain Eukaryota; kingdom Metazoa; phylum Chordata; class Mammalia; order Primates; family Cebidae; genus Callithrix; species Callithrix jacchus. The sequence goes on along the minus strand of NC_133513.1, from coordinate 125,225,556 downwards.
CCCAGGACAGAGCACCTGGGGGAAAAGTAGGGATTTATGAGTTCTGCTGCAACAGACTTAAACGTACCTGCCCAGCAGCTCTGAATGAACAACAGAGCTCACAGCTCAGCACTTGAGCTCCTATAAAGGACAGACTGTCTACTCAAGCAGCTCCCTGACCCCCGTATATCCAAAGAGTCACCTCATAAATAAGAGCTCCAACTGACATCTGGCGAGTATCCTTCTGGCACAAAGACAGCAGAAGAAACTGGCAACAACCCTTACTGTTCTGCAGCTGCTGCAGGTGATTCCCAGGCAAGCAGGGCCTGGAGTGGACTTCAGCAGTCCTACAGCGGAGGGGCCACACTGTTAGAAGGAAAACTAAGAAACAGAAAGAAATAACTTCATCATCAACAACCTGGACATCCACTCAGAGACCCAATCTGAAAGTCAACAGCTACAAAGACGACCGGTGGAAAAATCCACAAATATGGGAAGAAACCAGCGCAAAAAGGATGAAAACACCCGAAACCAGAACGCCTCTCCTCCTACAAGGGATCACAACTCCTCCCCAGCAAGGGAACAAGGCTGGAGAATAAGTGTGATGAATTGACAGTATCAGGCTTTAGCATGTGGGCAATAACAAACTTCTGTGAGCTAAAAGAACATGTTCTAACCCAATGCAAACAAACTAAGAACCTTGAAAAAAGATTTGATGAAATGATTACAAGAATAAACCACTTACAGAGGAATATGAGTGAACTGATGGAGCTGAAAAACACAACACGAGAACTCCGCGAAGCATGCACAAGTTTCAGCAGCTGAACTGACCAAGCAGAAGAAAGGATATCAGAGGTCGAAGATGAACTCAATGAAATAAAATGAGAAGGCAAGATTAGAGAAAAAAGGGGATAAAGGTATGAACAAAGTCTCCAAAAAATATGGGACTATGTGAAAAGATCTAATCTACATTTGATAGGTGTACCTGAATGTGATGGAGAGAATGAATCCAAGCTGGAAATCACTCTTCAGGATATTATCCAGGAAAACTTCCCCAACCTAGCAAGGCAGGCCAATATTCAAGTCCAGGAAAAACAGAGAACACCACAAAGATGAGTCCTCAAGAAGAGCAAACCCAAGGCACATAATCGTCAGATTCACCAGGGTTGAAATGAAGGAAAAAATGCTAAGGGCAGACAGAGAGAAAGGTCAGATTACCCACAAAGGGAAGCCTATCAGACTCACAGCAGATCTCTCAGCAGAAACCCTACAAGCCAGAAGAGAGTGGGGGCCAATATTCAACATCCTTAAAGAAAAGAACTTTCAACCCAGAATTTCATATCCAGCCAAACTAAGTTTCATAAGTGAATGAAAAATAAAATCCTTTGCGAACAAGCAAGTACTGAGAGATTTTGTCACTACCAGGCCTGCTTTACAAGAGCTCCTGAAAGAGGCACTACACATAGAAAGGAACAACCAGTACCAGCCACTCCAAAAACATACCAAATGGTAAAGAGTAACAACACAATGAAGAAACTGCATCAACTAATGGTCAAAACAGCAAGCTAGGATCAAAATGGCAGGACCAAATTCACACATAACGATATTAACCCTAAATGTAAATGGACTAAATGCCCCAATCAAAAGACACGGACTCGCAAATTGGATACAAAGCCAAAACCCATCGGTGTGCTGTGTCCAGGAAACCCATCTCACATGCAAGGATACACAAAGGCTCAGAATAAAGGAATGGAGGAAGATTTACCAAGCAAATGGAGAGCAAAAAAAAGCAAGAGTTGCAATTCTCTTCTCTGATAAAATAAGACTTTAAACCAAGAAAGATCAAAAGAGACAAAGAAGGACATTAACATTAACATAATGGTAAAAATATCAATGCAACAAGAAGAGCTAACGATCCTAAAGATATATGCATCCAATACAGGAGCACCCAGATACTTAATGACTTACAAAGAGACTTAGACTCCCACACAATAACAGTGGGAGACTTTAACACCCCATTATCAATATTAGACAGATCAATAAGAGAGAGAAAATTAACAAGGATATCCAGGACTTGAACTCAGACCTGGACCAAGCAAACCTAATAGACATTTACAGAACTCTCCACCCCAAATCCACAGAATATACATTCTTCTCAGCACCACATCGCACCTACTCTAAAAGTGACCACATAATTGGAGGTAAATCACTCCTCAGCAAATGCAAAAGAACGGAAATCATAAGTTTCTCAGACAACAGTGTAATCAAGTTAGAACTCAGAATTCAGAAACTAACTCAGAACTGCACAGCTTAATGGAAACTGAACAACTGGCTCTTGAATGTTGACTGGATAAACAATGAAATGAAAGCAGAAATAAAGATGTTCTTCGAAACCAATGAGAATGAAGACACAACATACCAGAATCTCTGGGACACATTTAAAGCAGTCTCTAGAGGAAAATATATAGCAACAAGTGCCCACATGAGAAGCAAGGAGAGATCTAAAATCGACACTCTATCATCAAAATTGAAAGAGCCAGAGGAGCAAGATCAAAAAAACTCAAAACCTAGCAGAAGATAAGAAATAACTTAGATTAGAGCAGAACTGAAGGTGACAGAGAAACAAAAAACCCTTCAAAAAAATCAATAAATCCAGGAGCTGGATTTTCAAAAAGATCAACAAAATAGACCAGTAGCCAGATTAATAAAAAAGAAGGGAGAATGATTAAATAAATGCAATAAAAAATGATAAAGGGGATATCACCACAGATTCCACAGAAATACAAACCATCATCAGAGATTATTACAAACAACTCTATGAACATAAACTAGTGAACCTGGAAGAAATGGATAAATTCCTGGACACTTGCCTCCTCCCAAGCCTAAACCAGGAAGAAGTCAAAACCCTGAATAGACCAATAACAAGGTCTCAAGCTGAGGCAGCAATTAAGAGCCTACCACCCAAAAAAAGCCCAGGTCCAGATGGGTTCACAGCCAAATTCTACCAGACATACAAAGAGGAGCTGATACCATTCCTTCTGAAACTATTCCAAACAACCCAAAAAGAAGGAATCCTTCCCAAATCATTTTATGAGACCAACATCATCCTGATACCAAAACCTGGCAGAGACTCAGCAAGAAAAGAAAACTTCAGGCCAATATCCATGATGAACACAGATGCAAAAATCTTCAATAAAATACTGGCAAACAGATTGCAACAGCACATCAAAAAGCTTATCCACCATGATCAAGTAGGATTCATCCCGGGAATGCAAGGCTGGTTCAACATATGCAAGTCTATAAGTGTAATTCACCACATAAACAGAACCAAAAACAAAAACCACACGATTATCTCAATTGCTGCAGAGAAGGCCTTTGACCAAATGCAGCAGCCCTTTATGTTAAAAACCTTTAATAAACTAGGTATTGACGGAATGTATCTGAAAATAATAAAAGCTATTTACGACAAACCAACAGCCAATATCATACTGAATGGGCAAAAACTGGAAGCATTCCCTTTGAAATCTGGCACTAGACAAGGATGCCCTCTTTCACCACTCCTATTCAATATAGTTCTAGCCAGAGCAATCAGGCAAGAAAATGAAATAAAGGGTATTCAAATAGAAAAGGAGAAAGTCAAATTGTCTCTATTTGTAGACAACATGATTGTATATCTAGAAGACCCCATCACCTCATCCCAAAATCTCCTGAAACTGATAAGCAACTTCAGCAAAGTCTCAGGATATAAAATCAATGTGCAAAAATCACAAGCATTCCTATACACCAATAACAGACTTAAAGAGAGCCAAATCAAGAATGAACTGCCATTCACAATTGCTACAAAGAGAATAAAATACCTGGGAATACGACTAACAAGGAACGTAAAGGACCTCCTTCAAGGAGAACTACAAACCACTGCTCAACGAAATAAGAGAGGACACAAACAGACGGAGAAACATTCCATGTTCATGGTTAGGAAGAATCAATATCGTGAAAATGGCCATACTGCCCAATGTAATTCACAGATTCAACGCTATCCCTATCAAGCTACCAATGACCTTATTCGCAGAACTGGAAAAAAAATACCTTAAAGTTCATATGGAACCAAAAGAGAGCCTGCATAGCCAAGTCAATTCTAAGCAAAAAGGACAAAGCGGGAGGACAGTAATCAAAACAGCATGGTACTGGTACAAAAACAGAGATACAGACCAATGGAACACAACAGAGGCCTCAGTGGCAACGTCACACGTCTACAACAATCTGATCTTTGACAAACCTGACAAAAATAAGCAATGGGGAAAGGAATCCGTTTAATAAATGGTGTTGGGAAAACTGGCTAGCCATGTGCAGAAAGCAGAAACTGGACCCCTTCCTGACACCTTACACTAAAATTAACTCCAGATGTATTAAAGACTTAAACATAAGACCTGGCACCATAAAAACCCTAGAAGGAAATCTAGGCAAAAACATTCAGGACATAGGAGTAGGCAAGGACTTCATGACCAAAACACCAAAAGCATTGGCAACAAAAGCCAAAATAGACAAATGGGACCTGATCAAACTCCACAGCTTCTGCACAGCAAAAGAAACAGTCATTAGAGTGAATCGGCAACCACCAAAATTGGAAAAAAATTTTGCACTCTACCCATCTGACAAAGGGCTGATATCCAGAATCTACAAAGAACTCAAACAGATTTACAAGAAAAAAAACAAGCCCATTCAAAAGTGAAGTATATGAACAGACACTTTACAAAAGAAGACATACATGAGGCCAAGAAACATGAAAAAATGCTCATCATCACTGGTCATTAGAGAAATGCAAATCAAAACTACATTGAGATACCATCTCACGCCAGGTAGAATGGTGATCATTAAAAAATCTGGAGACAACAGACGCTGGAGAGGATGTGGAGAAATAGGAACACTTTTACACTGCTGGTGGGAGTGTAAATTAGTTCAACCATTGTGGAAGACAGTGTGGCGATTCCTCAAGGACTTAGAAATAGAAATTCAATTTGACCCAGCAATCCCATTACTGGGTATATATCCAAAGGATTATAAATCGTTCTACTATGAGGACACATGCACACGAATGTTGCAGCACTGTTTACAAGAGCAAAGACCTGGAACCAACCCAAATGCCCATCGATGATAGACTGGACTGGGAAAATGCGGCACATATACACCATGGAATATTATGCAGCCATCAAAAACGATGTGTTCGTTTCCCTAGGGACATGGATGAACCTGGAGACCATCATTCTCAGCAAACTGACACAACAACAGAAAATCACAGACCGCATGCTCTCATTCATAGGTGGGTGTCGAACAATGAGAACATATGGACACAGGTAGGGGAGCATCAAACACTGGGGTCTGTTGGGGGGAAATAGGGGAGGGACAGCGTGGGGTGGGGAGTTGGGGAGAGAATAGCATGAGGAGAAATGCCAGATAGGTGATGGCGAGGAAGGCAGCAAATCACACTGCCATGTGTGTACCTATGCAACAATCTTGCATGTTCTTCACATGTACCCCAAAACCTAAAATGCAATTTAAAAATAAAAGAATATATGCATTAACAATAGTTACTTTGCTGTAAATAGAATGACTCTGCTTCTCACAAGCATGTACATAAGTAAATGACAGAGAGAAACGGTCCATCTTTTATTGTGTTTTACTGGGAAAACCTGTTTATATCATACTGTGACCGTAAGTCTTGTCCTGTCTAACAAATTTCAGAAGACTTCAGAATTTGGGAAACCATATTAATTGTTGCCATCAAAGCCCATGAGCGGTAGGACCACTCTTTTCAAGAAAAATCTGATTTATTGACAATATTCCAGGCGGTTTCCCCATCCCATGCTGAAAAATCAGAACGTCTTTATCCAAAAGGCTGTCTGACAGAATATATCAACCTTTCTCTCCAACACATTAAGGAACGTGAATTACAGCTAGGCAACTTTATGCGCAACGTCATGCTTAGAAGTTCTTTTTGCAAATAAGTACTGTGTGAGCCATCAAAGTGCTTTATAACTATCAACAAGTCAGGGGCTGACACCATCATCAACAGTCACCTTGGAAAATTAAAAATACTCTCTCCAACTAAGCAAAATGGATTCCAGTCCACCTCCACACACTGCAGCCAGTGAGTTCTAGTTTTTAAACTCAAATCTGATGATGCTGTTTTGAATCCTCACTGCCCCTGGTAAAAACCAAAATCCTCGTCTTACTCCCTCCCTGCTTTCACATCCCATCGCCCCAGCCTGTCCTTCCCTCCTGTGTCCAGTCCTCCCATCCCTCAGCACTGTTCAGGCCCATCCCTCTCTCACAGCTGAGCTCAAGGGTTCCTTGTCCAGGGAAGCCTTTTGACTCTTTCTAGAGCCCTCATCAAATGGCAACTCATGAACTCCTTAACTGCGGAAGCCTTAGGACCCTGTGTGCCGTGGGGCAGCCCCTTTCCTCATAGTGCCTTCTCAAACTGCACCTGCAGAGTGAGGCTGCGGCAACCCCCTGGCCGCTCCCTGTGCGTCAGCAAAGCCTCTCCTGGCTTCTCCCCCCATGGCAGAGCTGGACATGTAACAACACATACAACTATCTGTAAGCATTTCAGACTCAGTCAAACCATCAAAAGTAGTGACAAGTATTACCCTTACGTACACAGAGAAGATCATCCCTCTGAGAACTGGTACCAAAAGGAGAAAAATACATCTCAGACTTCAGGAAATCACCTTTAAACCTAGCCCATTATATTAGTAAAAAAAGGCTACTAATGCTTCTCTCCCAATAATTTGTCCCTGAAATACATCTTCTATTAGCATTTATTAGAAACACACACAACCGTGAGATTCTTATTTTTTGTAAAGACAGGGTCTTGCTATGTTGCCCAGGCTGGAGTGCAGTGGAATGATCTTGGCTCACTGCAACCTCTGCCTCCTGGGTTCAAGTGACTCTCCTGCCTCAACCTCCTGGATACATGAGATTACAGGCATGTGGCACCGTGTCCGGCTAATTTTTGTATTTTTCGTAGAGACAGGGTTTCACTGTGTTGGCCAGGCTGGTCTCGAACTCCTGACCTCAGGTGATCTTCCTGTCTCTGCCTTACAAAGTGCTGGGACTACAGGCGTGAGCCACTGTGCCCAGCAATAATTTTTAAAATAAACAAAAGTAGATTAGAAACATTATCTCCTACTTCAAAAAAATCCACATCTAATTCTGACATAAAAAGGAATAAAATCCTGACATATGCTACAACATGGCTGAGCCTTCGACACATCATGTGCAGTGAAATCAGCCAGATACAGGCGGACAAACACTGTCTTTTCACTTGTGTGAGGTCCCTAGACTAGGCAAGTTCAAAGATGAAAAGTAGAATAGCAGCTGCCAGGGGCTGGGGACGGGGAGAAGGGGGAATGACTGTTTAAGAGGTACAAAGTTGTGTTGGTCACAATGAAGTTTTGCGAATAGGTAGAGATGACGGATACACAACACTGCGAAGCATCCAACACCCTGAACTGTTCACTTACGAATGGCTGAAATGGTCAATACTATGCCGTGTATATTTTACAGCAATTAAAAAAATATTCCTAGACCTCAAAAAAAAATCCCATCTATGCCAACCTGGGAGTTACATTTCTCTCCGTGGGTCAAGTGAAACACGGCCCAAACCACGCTAAGTTCTTGAGACCCGGATGCAAACTCTGGCGCCCACCTCTGGGTGGCGGTGTGTCTCCACTGCAGCCTGTTCTGTGAGGGACACGGAGGTTATCAGGGCGCGTGGTCAGAGAGAGGGTCCATCTACCACTTTTTAAATAACCCCAGCAGATGGATTTCTGCGGTTAATATTTTACCTACAACATACGTTACTGTGATCAGTACTTTAGGGAGCATGCAGAAAGCCCTCAGCAGGTACCTTCATAATTCAAATAGATTGTGCCTTTTACTACTGAATTCTCTATTTTTTTTTTTTTTGAGATGGAGTCTCACTCTGTTGCCCGGGCTGGAGTACAGCGGCACAATATCAGCTCACGGAAACCTCCGCCTCCTGGGTTCAATTCTCCTGCCTCAGCCTCCCGAGTAGCTGGGACTACAGGAGTGCCACCAAGTCCAGTTAATTTTTGATTTTTTAGTAGTAGAAACAACGGTACACCATATTGGACAGGCTGGTCTCGAACTCCTGACCTCGTGATCCTCTCACCTCGGCCTCCCAAAGTGCTAGGATTACAAACGTGACCACTGCGCCCCGCCTGAATTCTGTATTCTTTAATGAACAGTAGGCCATCTAAGAATGGCTGAAGTAAAAACTTTCTCATTCTCTCCATAAGTCAGGATCACTACTACACACCGAACTTAACCAGGGCTCTGTGGGGAAGGAGATTAATAATTTGGTTCACACTACCTCAAGGATTACCTGACATTTCAGATGCATTTAACAACTTACTGATACAAATACCATAAACGAAGTTGAAATCTAAGAAATGTGACCTGTGACCTTCAACTAGCTCTCTAGGGTCTGACAAAAAGCAAGGGAGCTGGAGAATCCACCATCGGCCTCTGCCTGATGAAAGCGCTTTTAAAGGGCAACGTGTGTATCTATTTGGATAAACACTCAAAAGCAGGGGTAGGCTATGGACAGATTTCAGATGCTGCCACCAGGGAGGGAAGAAGGGCAGCCCACAGAACTGGTGAGTAACAATGGAGACCTTCAACGTAACTGCAGCCATCCCCTCCTTAAAAAACCCGAAACAAGATGGACAGTTGTTAGGTGCTGAGTTTGTGGGTGTTTATTTATATGATGCTAATAGTAATTATTTATTCTAAAAGCAACCTATAGGTCTATCCAAACGTGAGGTGGCAAACCGTGGAGACGTCCGTACACAGGTTCCTGCAAACGGCAGGAACGAAGCTGGGACGCAGCCTTCGATGCTTACGAAAGCCAGGGACACTCACGAATGCACTGGCCCACGCACGGCACGAATCCCTCCTCTTCAGTCATTACCATTAGCTGAGTTTCCGTTCTGCTTTCTTTTAAATCTAGTTACATACTAGAGCTTTTGTAATGAATACACTTTTATGAATATCTACTTTGCCATTCTAGATCCTGGGACAGAACAGTTGAAAAGAAAAACAAAAAGGTGAAGGCATTTTCAAACATGACAAAATGGCAGCCTAAAACAGTTAAAATTGCAGAAAGCCAGAGCACAAGAGAAGGTGGAGTGACAAGCAGTGCCAGTCGTCATGAGGGGCGCATGGGCGGCAGGAAAACCTTCCTCCTTCCAATGGCTAAACTCCATCTTTTCCTTTTCTCAAAGGCACTTTTCTCCTTCTATCTATAAAACAATGCATTCTTGGTGTGGAACTTAATACAGAAACCTGCACAACAAAAGCCAAGTCCCTGTTAGTGCAGACGTGACCCCTTTCCCCACAGGCACCCCCGATGTCAGCTGGGTATCTGCCTTCCAGAGCAGCACTTACCACCACACTCGACCTTGCATGGGGTCACTGCCTTTCACCTGACGTGCCACAGACTGCTTTCCAAGAGGCACAGAACACTTACTCCAGAAAGTACGCGTTCTAACACGCGTTCACCTCACTACTTTAAGGCATTTAGCGTTTTCAGTGTCGTACTGCTGCAGTGCACATCTTCCTGAAATGCTGACCTATTCCCTATGGAATTCCTACCAGTGGAACCTTGGGTCCTAATCCTAGTGTGAAGCTTGAGAGAGAAATGTCAAATTACCCTCCAAAAAATGAGTGCACAGACACTATTTCCAGAAACGACTAGGAAAAATAGAACATTATCGCTGCTTTAATTAGAATGTCTTTGCTTATTTTGGGACAGGGTCTTACTCTGTTGCCCAGGCTGGAGTGCAGTGGTGTGATTACAGCTAACAGCAGCCTTGACCTCCTGGACTCAAAGGATCCACCTGCCTCAGCCTCCCAAAGTGCTGGAATTACAGGTGTGAGGCTGGTCATCTTTGCTCATTCATGCCATTTCCATGATGATTTGTGTTAACTCTTACTCACTTAAATCAGCCGTTAGAGGTGGTTAAACACACAGACCTATTGTCTGTGTTTTTCCACTCAAACGTCGCCAGTTATCAGAGAACTCGCTGCCTCTTTCGGGCAAGTATGATGACTCACCCAAGAATTCACGAAAGCACTTCCTGAGCGCCGGGCAGTGCTGGGTGCTGTGCGCGGCACGGAGAAAGATCAGCACAGCCTCGGTCTTCACACGGCTACATTCCTTTTTAGCTGTAGTTTTATCATCTCTGGAGATTCAGATAAAATAAGCTCAAGTCTGTTTCAGACTCTGAGGTAGTCTAAAATCATTCGCAAGACTTCTGTAATTGCTCCAGGATTGCCTGTTTTCGTGGCTGCCCCTGCCCCTGCCCCTGAGCTCTAAACTCCTGATAGTCCACACCGGCCACGGTGAGAGAGAATAATGGGTGCCTGTGATGGAATGAACCCTACACCCGGGCTTGGTAAGCGTAATCTCAGATGTTCGCATGCCCGATGACACGTTGCTCAGAACATCACCATCCCCATCATGAAGCTTTGCATGATGTACTGGCGTTCACTCCACCAACTGCTCCTCGTCCCATACATTCTTCCTCTTCCACCCCGTTACTGACCCAGACATGGACCTCAGCTCTCTACTTAATTTTCAAGGGCAGCATCGGCAATAAAAGAAACCTACTAGTCAAAGACACGTGCATAATAAACTCAACTGGACTCAGAAAGAAGTGTGTGGAATGCGGGCAGAAGTAAAAATCAAGGTTAATAATTTTTAAAAACTCAGGAGATATAATGTATAAAGAAGTTTTACAGGCTGAGTGCGGTGGCTCACGCCTGTAATCCCAGCACTTTGGGAGGCCAAGATACGTGGATCACTTCATCTCAGGAGTTCGCGACCAGCCTGTCAACATGGTGAAACCTCATCTCTACTAAAAAGAAAATAAAAAACTAGCCGGGGCATGGTGGCACACCTGTAATCATGCCTCAGGAGGCTAAGGCAGGAGAACTGGTTGCACCTGAGAGGCAGAGGTTGCAGTGAGCTGAGACCACGCCACTGAACTTCAGCCTGGGTGATGGAGCAAGACTCCATCTCAAACCAAACCAAAACAAACCAAAACAAAAAAACACCTTTACAGCCTTTTTAAAGTTCAGTAGAAAAATGGACAAAAGATGTGAGCAAAGCAATTTACAGAAAGAGTCAAGGAAAAAAAGCTCAATTGCATAACTGGTAAGGAAATGAAAATTACAACATTAGACTCACCACTGAAACAGCTCAAGTAAAAAGACCAATGTTAAAGGACTTCTGGGGAAGGTGTAAGTTGGCGCCACCTTTTGGAGGGCAGTTTGGCAACATCCAGATGTCCATGTGCATGGCCTCTGACAACGTGTGCTCACTGCTGGGTGTCTGCCACCCAGGAACACCCACACAAGGGCAGAAGGATGGACAAGACTTTCCTGCACTCTCATTAGAAATGGCAAACACTGGACTAGTTAAATAAGTAAGGGAATACTATGCAGCCATCAAAAGAGGCAGCCTAGTTAAAAATATTTAAGTATGGGCTCTGTCTCAGAATGTCTACATTGAAATAAAGACTGTAGCGTCTGTTAGCTCTGAGACCTTCACCAAATAACTTAATCTTCCCCAGACTCAACTGTCTAATGCGCACCATGAAGGCTACGTGGCAGTACTTACATCTCAACTGTCTAATGCGCACCATGAAGGCTACGTGGCAGTACTTACATCTCAACTGTCTAATGCGCACCATGAAGGCTACGTGGCAGTACTTACATCTCAACTGTCTAATGCGCACCATGAAGGCTACGTGGCAGTACTTACATCTCAACTGTCTAATGCGCACCATGAAGGCTACGTGGCAGTACTTACATCTCAACTGTCTAATGCGCACCATGAAGGCTACGTGGCAGTACTTACATCTCAACTGTCTAATGCGCACCATGAAGGCTACGTGGCAGTACTTACATCTCAACTGTCTAATGCGCACCATGAAGGCTACGTGGCAGTACTTACATCTCAACTGTCTAATGCGCACCATGAAGGCTACGTGGCAGTACTTACATCTCAACTGTCTAATGCGCACCATGAAGGCTACGTGGCAGTACTTACATCTCAACTGTCTAATGGGCACCATGAAGGCTACGTGGCAGTACTTACATCTCAACTGTCTAATGGGCACCATGAAGGCTACGTGGCAGTACTTACATCTCAACTGTCTAATGCGCACCATGAAGGCTACGTGGTAGTACTTACATCTCAACTGTCTAATGCGCACCATGAAGGCTACGTGGCAGTACTTACATCTCAACTGTCTAATGGGAGGGTCACTTGAGGTCAGGAGTTCAAGACCATCCTGGGGAACACAGCAAGACCCTGTCTTTAAAAAAAAATAGAAAAAAGCTGGGCATGGCAGTGCACGTGGAGAGTTCCAGCTACTCTGGAGGCTGAGCTAAGAGAGGACTGCTTGAGCCTGAGAGGTCGAGGATGCAGAGCTGTGATCACACCACTGCACCCCAGCCTGGCCGACAGAGGAGCAACACCCTGTTCCCAAGAGAGGAAAGGAAAAGGAGTAGCAAAAACAATACTGAGTAATACAGAAAATCTTATTCAATGTCTAGAATAAGGTTCCACATTTGTGGATTAAAAAAAATGGCTTATACACAAACGCAGTTTTACAATATAAACAAAGACACGGAAAATGATTGAAAAAGATACCGTTAAGAGCAGTGGCTTCTGAGAAAGACTTCAGGACAGCAGTGGGAAGAAGAGGAACTTTCGCTCTATGCGCTTTTTTTTTTTTTTTTTTTTGTGAGACAAAGTCTCACTCTGTCACCCAGGCTGGAGTGCAATGATGTGATCTCGGCTCACTGCAACCTCCACCTGCCAGGTTCAAGCGATTCTCCTGCCTTAGCCCCGAGTAGCTGGGACTACAGGCACACGACACCACACCCCGCTCCACCTGCCGGGTTCAAGCGATTCTCCTGCCTCAGCCCCAAGTAGCTGGGACTACAGACACGTGCCACCACACCCGGCTCCACCTGCCAGGTTCAAGCGATTCTCCTGCCTTAGCCCTGAGTAGCTGGGACTACAGGCATGTGCCACCACACCCCGCTCGCTCTGTGCTCTTGGTGCAGCTGTTCTATCATTCGATTTTCTTTAAATAATAAACACTCTCTTTGTATTATGAGCTAAAACCAGCACAATCTAGTAAAGATGAGAGAAGGCAGTTAACCCTGAAATCTGCCCTGTTCTTGACATTCCAACTGCTAGTAGCTTGCATTAGAGCAGTAGTTCTCAAAGTGTGGTCTGTGACTCCTTGAGGGTCCATGAGGTCAAGACTATTTTCATAATCATCCTTGTACGTCATTGCCGTTTTCATGCTGTTGTCATTTTCCATGGACGAGCAAAGCCAAGGGCAGGTGGAGCTGCTGGTGGCTCAGCATGATCCGTGGCAGCAGCCCCAGTCTCTCCTCTCCACGCCCTGCACAGGCATGGAGAAAAGGAAAGCAAAAGGAAAAAGGCCAGTTTTGCTCAGCTTACTCCCTGATGAACAATTAAAATAATTCGCCACTTTGTTCAGCTCCAACCCTGTGATAAAATGTGCCACGAGAGAACTTTGGCTGCATCCCAAGTACAACTGTCTCAAGAAAAAGCACGCGGTAAAGCAGTTTGTGCCGAAAAACAAAAACAAAATTCAGTTTCTCTCATTACATTCTCACAGCACACTCAGGACACCGGATGCGTGGGGGCCTCTCCCCATCGGCGAGGAAGCATCAGTTCTGCAGGCAGACACTGGCTGGGGCCCTCCAATTCCATTAAATCCTGGCGCTCAGAGAAAGCATCCAATCCCACAGGTTGAGAGCTCTGTCCCACAAGACTGTCCCCACTTCTAAAGTCAATGGCAAGCCTTGGTTGTGTTACTTGTGCTCCTGGCTGAGTGGCTATAAATCAGTGTCCACAACCCTGACTGAGCACATGTCTCAGGAAAAGGATACCATGAAGGACACAGGGGAGATGCACAGGGCCAGGGATGGGGATGAGACGCAGAGCACCCATGCCCTCTCTGGGCATGTCCCCCTCCAGAAATATCTGGAAGCTATCTTCTAACCAGTGCTTACATAGGCAAGACTGTTTAAATCACTAGCCACTGGTGATCAGCTTCACGACTTCACGACTTCAGCCCCCCCTCCCCCCGACCCCACCACTCCTCAGAGGTTGGCGATTGGGGCTGAAAAGACTCAACCCTCTAATCCTCCCTGGGTCTTTCTGGTGACCAGCCTCCATTCTGAAGCTACCTAGGGGTTGCGGATCTCAACCAACTCTTCACCACAACAAGAGACACTTACCACGGAAGAGTCCAAGGATTCTAGGAGTTGTGCACCAGGGAAGACCAAATATATATTGCACAGTATAATACAAGCTGAATTAGCCTTTTTTCTCATGGAATGACATTTTCATCTGAAAGAACTGACCAACTTTGGTTACTAAGAATTTGGTATGTGGCAGATATTTACTTGAAAATGAACAGTGAGCCTCTCACTTCACAGAAAGTAACTGACAGTATTTGTTACCAATGATAAAATCCAAGCTTTCAAGAAAAAATGAGAATTCTGGAAAACTTTTTATCTACTACTGCTAATCTGACAGCTTCTCACTTTCTCTTCTGATGAGATCTGTGGTGATATTAAAAAATATGATTTTCTCCAATTTTACATAATGGAACGTGTCAACATTTAGGAAAAAAAACCTCCATGTGTAACAGTATTTCCAAACCACTCCCATGTGATGTTACCCAACCATGTCCCTGAGAAAAGACCCACTCCAAGCACAAGACAGACCTCAGGCTCTGAGGGAAGACAGTACCGAAAGGTCGCTGACAGAAGGGCAGGCACACCCAAACAAGCTGCCCCCCACATGGAAGTGTGAGGCCATGATTTTTTTACACATTTGAATAAAGCAACTGGAACACACTGAATGCAGAAGGAGGTCTGAGAACGCAGCATCACCTCTTAAACCACTTATTTTAAAAGGATTTGCAAAAGTGAAACGCAACACCATTTGTCTCGCTAAATCGCTTTTCTTTCGGAAAAGTCATTTCTCATGAAAAATGTTAACATGTATGATATTACTATATTAAATTAAATAATAAACATTTTGAGTTGTTCTGTTTCAATTTCAAACACAGAAAACACCAATAGCTATAACCAGCGCAAACAAAGGCTCTCTGGATCCTCAACCATAACTATTATGAGTACAAACACATTCCAGAACCAAAAGACTGAGAAGCAGCTCTACAGCAGGGTCAGCAAACCACCACCCGGGCACAGTCGGCCAGCTGCCTGTTTCCGCGGCACGCTGTGCGTAAGCAGGGCGCACCCGGGCACAGTCGGCCAGCTGCCTGTTTCCGCGGCACGCTGTGCGTAAGCAGGGCGCACCCGGGCACAGTCCGGCCAGCTGCCTGTTTCCGCGGCGTGCTGTGCGTAAGCCGGGCGCACCCGGGCACAGTCCGGCCAGCTGCCTGTTTCTGCGGCATGCTGTGTGTAAGCACAGCACACCACCACGCCATCCATCTCTGCAGGGTCTACGGCTGTCTTCCTGCTAAAGGCAGAGTTGAATCCAGTAGTTTCAACAGGGACAGTACAGCCTGCAAAGTCTAAAATACTGACCATTTGGCCCTTTACAAAAAAGCTTGCCCACCCTGAAAGTAGAGTAAGCCCGTTTCCCACCTTTATTACTGCAGTAACTTCCTACTTCCATTCTTAGCCCGCCACCATCCACTCTCCAAACGGCAGAGTGACCTTAAAAACAAAGCTGATGTCACTCCTCTGCTTAGGATCTTAAAAGCTCGCAATCACTCAAGAGTCCTCCACACAAGTATTCAAGGTCTTTATTCATCATCCTCTGGCCCCAGCCAGCCTCCTGCTCATCACAGCCACTCCCTTCTCTGCCAGACAACCATGCCATGCAGTGACTTCTCAGAACACACATGCTGTCCAACCTCCACTCCAAGCCCTCTCCACCTGGAACATTCTTCTCCCTTTCCCTTCCTCCCTCGTTATCCCTGGCATCCTCCCCTCCACTCCCCACCCAAGTCTGTGTACTGGTCGCTTCTACACACTGCCTCAGTGTGCCCTGGTCCCAGCCATGATGCAAGGGCCCACTTCTTGTCCGTGTCTGAACAGAGCTTCCTGCAGGCAAGACCTGCATTTCAATTTCCAACACCCAGCACCAGCAGCCCTTCGGAACAGCGCTGTGAACTTTTCAGATGTGCCAAGCTGAACGCTGGCCCCTGCCATACTCTTCCTTTTTCTGAAATTGTCTCACTGAAGTGACAGTGTCAGCTATTCTATGCAAGAGGGCCTCTTAAGACCACAGTCTCTAACCAGTTATGTGCTTCTGTTTGCCACAGCTTTCCGTACATTTTCTGGAACCTTCACAGCAACCCTGCAATGGTCACAAGTAATAGTATCAGTTTTACAGACGAGAAAAAGATGGTAAGTAACTTGCCAAGTTGCACAAAGCTGGAAGAGGGGAACATGGGATGTGTACCAAATCCCATGCGCACAGTGCCTTTCCACTACCTATTAATATCATGACACTCCACACCCTAACACCAGTTGAAGAGACAAGCCGAGTACTGCATGTGACAAATGAGGGAACCGGAAGCAGGACACAGCCAATGGCTGAACATGACAAAATGAGGGAACCGGAAGCAGGACACAGCCAATGGCTGAACATGACAAAATGAGGGAACCGGAAGCAGGACACAGCCAATCGCTGAACATGACAAAATGAGGGAACCGGAAGCAGGACACAGCCAATCGCTGAATAACACAGAACAGGAGTGAAAGGGAAGTCTGGAGGCTGAGAGGACACTGACTGCTGGGGGAGCTGGAGAGGGACTCGCCCAGTGGGATCGAGGCGGACTGAGAAGGATCAGCAGGGCTTGGAGCACGGATGGGAAGAAAAGAATACTGCAGGCTGAGAAAGAGGCGGGAGACCAGATCATGGGATGGGAATAATCATGACTAATAACGGAAAAATTAAGAGGCCAGGCCAGTGGAAGGGATCTGGGCAGGTGGAGATGAAGCAGGTGAGGAAGAATAAGAAACTGCTATTTTTGTGTTTAAATATAGCTATGACCAGGCCCAAATACCTTAAAATACAAGAGAATTAATGAACAGTTGTATCTAACACTTGAAAAGCCCTTAACAGGTTACAAAAGCAGCGTGCATTGTTTGATCTTAACAAAAACCTTCTGATTTAACTTGTAGATAAGCAAGCTGAGGCTCAGGAAGGTGCCGTCAGAGCTGAAAACAGCAGACACAACGCAAACCTACAACTTCCCATGAGAACAGCAGGCTGCTCATACTCAGGGAACGTGAAAAACCACCCGGGAGGATTAAACACCACCATTTATCTTCTAAACTGCACCTCAGGACAGAACTCTGACTAGGCAGCTTCCTGAACATGAAGACACAGCTGTGCTAAGTATGATGAGTCTGTGAATCTTCAGGCACATATAACTGATTTCATGAAGGCAGAGGCTTCCTATTAAATTCTCTCGTAAGTCAAACTGCAAAAATGTTAGATCGTTTGCTTGTTTGATGGCCTTCCCCAGAGGATGCTTTCCTGAAGGTTCTCTTCAATGGCAGAGGTATAAATATTAAGTGAACGAAAATTCTACAATGCAATATAGAAATCAGACCAGGAATAACTCAAATAAGCAGACACTGTGTTAAACACAGAAGAAATCAATACACATGACGGAAAAGTTTTGCATTCACTGATACCGTATTTTATTGATTCTAAGTACAATTCCTCACATTTTGGATGTGAAATTTTTGAAATTAGATGTATCTTTTATATATACATAGATAGCAAAGATATTATAAAACATTATATATAAAACATATATCTAATTTCAAAATTACCTATACCATATATATATATATATGTATGTATATATTTTTTTCTTTCTTTTTTCTGAGACAAAGTCTCACTCTGGCTCAGACTGGGGTGCAGTGGCACAATCATAGCTCACTGCAGCCTCAACTTCCCTGGCTCAAGTGATCCTCCCACCTCAGCCTCCTGAGTAGCTGGGACTACAGGTGTATACCACCATACCTGGCTAACATTTTATTTTTTATTTATTTGTAGATACAGGATCTCACTATGTTGCCCAGGCTGGTCTCAAGTTGTGGGACTCAACTGATCCTCCTGCCTTGGCCCCCTGAAGTGCTGAGATTACAGGTGTAAGCCACCATGCTGGCCATACCCTATATTCAATGAAACATAATAACTTTCTGGTATTGATGCTCAAGTTCCCTTAATTTTTGTTACCTTTCTGTAAGTTAAAATGTTTCTTTCAAAGTACCAACACTCCCTTAGAAAGGCTATCTTACCAGATTAACCAGATATCCATGTTATGTATGAAACCCCCCCAGATTCAAGCTTGACTTAAGTAGACAAACCTTTAGTTTAGTGTAGCTCTTTAGAAACAGGTTAATGTCTTAATTTACAGCAGTAGATCATGAATTAATAAACGGATTAAAGCAGCCAGGCATGGTGGCTCACGAGGTCAGGAGGACACCAGCTTGACCAACATGGTGAAACCCCGTCTCTACTAAAAATACAAAAATTAGCCGGGAGTGGTGACATGTGCCTGTAATCCCAGCTACTTAGGAGGCTGAGGCAGGAGAACCCCTTGAACCCGGGAGGTGGAGGCTGAAGTGAGCCGAGATCATGCCACTGCACTCCAGCCTGGGCAACAGAGCAAGACTCAATCTCAAAAAAAAAAAAAAAAAAAAGAAAAGAAAAGAAAAGAAAAAGAAACCGATTAAAGCAAAATCAAATAGAAACCCAATCCACTTAAAAGTAAAAATTCTGGGATGAAAGGAACCAGCTGTAATCAAGCTACCACTTTCAGTATAAGACCCTCCTCCCCTGGTCCCTCCCCACTGTTTCTCCACAGGAGCAATCAGCGCTATCTATAGGGAGCAAGACCACAGCTTCCCTGCAGGCAAGCAGGCTGCAGTCGTGAGCAAGGGGCTCTGCAGGCCAAGCTGCTGCCACACTTGTCTGACACGCAGGTGTTTCACTAACTTACTGTCCAATATTTTGAGAAATGGCTGGAAAGCGATGCTATTCTTGAATCCTTGTTGCTCATCTTACATCATTTTGACATGCACTTCCTTGAAAGGCGTTTTCATACGGTTCCCGGTGGCAAGACTCTCATGGAGCTTTAGAAGAATAGCTTCACGACAGGGCTGGGCGGCCACATTCCACAGTGGGGCTTCATCTGCACTGCACTGGCCCCAAACGGTGGCTGAAGCAATGCTGCACCCCAGGCAGGGCTCTGTGGGCAGCCGGCGGCTTCAAACCCTGGCCCTGCCAGAGACTTGCTTTATGCCCAGGTTCATTGCTTCCGCACCTCGGATTCTGCATCTGAGACTGGGAAGAACAGCATTTACTCCCTTCTTAAGTTGTGTGAAGATCAAATTAACAGACATGGGCAAAGTATTGTGACCAATCTCTAGCATGGAATGACCACTCAGCAACTGCTGCCTACCATGACCTTCTTGCCGGGTCCTCTACAAGGGCTGGGGCAGGAACGCTGACACCCAGCCCTCAAGCTTGAGGAGCTCACAGTCTACCAGAGAGAAAAGCAAAGGATGAAATACCACGTGACACTGAGAAACACGTCACATGATGAATGAAGTACGTTCCAGGATAGGGAGGACGGGCTGGGTAAAGGTGACTACGTAACATGCAGAAAAAATCTGCACAGTATTAACGATTTCCAGAAGGCAGTCACCACTTAGCACCTAAACATTTTGGAGGTATGAGCTAACAAACAACTCCTCTCCGCGCTTCCTCTTGGAAGCTCCCTGGTTTTACTATTTTAACTCTTGGTCACCTCGGAATACGAACTCACCCAGTCCCACGTTCTGGCAAGGGCAGGAGAGGCAAGTCACCACTGCCGGCTGCTCCCACAACTGCTCCAGCAGGACACTTCCTAACTTCCTTGTGAGCTCAGCTCTACTCCTACTTGCAGGGGGATGGGAAGTCTGATGACCCAGTGGGATGACTCTCAGCAAAATGACCTGACCCATAGCTAAACTCAATTCTTAAAAAAAAAAAAAAAAGGTAAGGGGTCGGTGTGGGGGAGCATCAAATTTTACACAGGCCAACACTTTCATCATAGGTAATGATTCTGGGCCCACTGCCCCCAAACTACTAGTTTTAAAAACAAAACAGAAATCAAAATAAAAACCAGACGCTTTCTCTACGTTGCTCACTTCACGACCTTCAAGGTCAGGAGCGCCTACTCTTACCCTGGTACTACCTCCTGCATGCTGGGTGCTGCCCCAGTGAAGTCAGGAGACGACCCTGGCCTCAAGCTCTAAGGCTCCTCCTCCTTACCCATTGCAGAGAGGGCAGAAAGGCAGCCAGAGTGCAGGGGTGCGGTAGAACTCTACAGAGCTGAACTTAGCCCAGAACAAAACCTTCAAGAACAAAATGCCTCACAAGCCACAAATCTAAACAAATAAAATCGGCTGTACCTTAAGTCCCACAGCCTGCGCAGCAGTGCACAATAAAAACCCCTCTGAACTGCCCATCTCTCTTTTTTTTTTTGAGAGGGAGTCTCACTCTTGTCTCCAGGCTGGAGGGCAATGACACGATCTCAGCTCACTGCAACCTCTGCCTCCCAGGTTTAAGCAATTCTCCTGCCTCAGCCTTAGTAGCTGGAATTACAGGCGGGTGCCACCATGCCCAGCTAATTTTTGTATTTTTAGTAGAGACAGGGTTTCGCCATGTTGGCCAGGCTAATCTTGAACTCCTGACCTCAAGTGATCCACGGCACCCAGCCACCCATCTCTTATTATTGCTCACCAACATCTCTCATCAAGGTTGCGTCTGGGCACGACCAGCTTCTTGAACCTGGCTGCTCAACAATCCCTGGCGACTCACGTCTGCACTTCCGTTACCATCATCGACTGTGGTCAAGCATACAAACCAGCGGTATCAGAACTACAGGACAGACTGGCGGTGAGTTACAAATGTGTTCACCTTGACGGGTGACCGCGGCCAAAGCAAACATGGATG
The DNA here is from genome assembly GCF_049354715.1 of Callithrix jacchus. Classification (NCBI taxonomy): domain Eukaryota; kingdom Metazoa; phylum Chordata; class Mammalia; order Primates; family Cebidae; genus Callithrix; species Callithrix jacchus. The sequence continues at coordinate 125,204,438 of NC_133513.1, read as the reverse complement.
AAAATAAAAAGCTCTGAATACATAAAATAACCAAAACACGTGGATAATTACCACAAAGCAATGTTACAAAAAAACCATGACAACTCAAAATATCAAACTCTTGGATTTACTCATAATTTAACTTAAAATAGGATTTTAAAACTGCAAAAAGTTGCCATCAGTTTAATTCAGAGAACAAGGTGTGTGTGCGTGTGTATATATGTATGTATACACATATACGTGTATATATATTTTAGAGCCTTGCTCTGTTGCCCAGGCTGGAGTACAGTGGTAGGATCTCGACTCACTGCAACCTCCACAGCCCAGGTTCAAGTGATTCTCCTGCCTCAGCCTCCCAAGTAGCCGGGATTACAGGTGTGCGCCACTATGCCCGGCTAATTTTTGTATTTTTAGTAGACATGGGGTTTCACCATGTGGGCCAGGCTAGTCTCAAACTCCTGATCTCAAGTGATCTGTCCACCTCGGCCTCCCAAAGTGCTGGAATTACAGGTATGAGCCACCAGGCCCAGCCCAAGATTTTTTTAAAAGATGCTATTTTCATATGTGTAAAGTCACATTTAAAATAAACTTTAGTTACACTTAAATTTTAATTCATTCAGCTTATCAGTAACTTTTTTTTTAAGTAAAGAAACCAGACCAGGAATGTTAGCTCACGCCTGTAATCTCAGCACCTGGGGAGACTGACGTGGGCAGACCACTGAAGGCCAGGAGTTCGAGACCAGCCTGGGCAACATGGCGAAACCCCCTACAATAACAAAAATTAGCCTGGTGTGGTGGCACACACGTCTGTAGTCCTAGCTACTCTGAAGGCTAAGGTGGGTGGACTACTTGAGCCTAGGAGGCAGAGGCTGCAGTGAGCCGAGATGGTGCCACTGCACTCCAGCTTGGGCTACAGTGAGACCTTGTCGCCAGAAAAGAAAAGAAAGAGTTTAAAAAAAAACAAACAGAAATTAAGTCAGGCATTAAGCCCTCTCACCTCCCTACTCCCACATGACTTTTGCTTTACTGGGACAGAAGTCACACTTGGGTAAGGCTGAACTGTCACTTGCTTGGCATATGCAAAATCAAACAAAAAAGTAATATGTTTTAAAAAAATAAAAAAATCAATACACTTTTCAGATCACATAAAATGCGCCTAGTTTCGATCTCAAACCATACACATCTTCCCGCATTTCTCAGAGCCCAGTTTCACCTGCTTCACCACCCAGGCCCTGTTTGTCCCGGAGGCTAGGAATCTCCAAATGCCCTCAATGGTCATGTGCCAAACCAGACACTGTGAGGAGAGATACAGGGTGGGAAAGAGGGAGTAAAAGGTCATGGGGGACCGAGATGCAGCGAGGTGGACAGGACGTTTGACCAGGAGCTTTTAGCAACTTAAGGCAGGGAAGGTATGTTTGGTGCACACACAAATCATTTTTAAGAAGAGGGTAGGGCCGGGCGCGGTGGCTCACGCCTGTAATCCCAGCACTTTGGGAGGCCGAGGCGGGTGGATCACGAGGTCAAGAGACCGAGACCATCCTGGTCGACATGGTGAAACCCCGTCTCTACTAAAGATACAAAAAATTAGCTGGGCATGGTGGCACGTGCCTGTAATCCCAGCTACTCAGGAGGCTGAGGCAGGAGAATTGCCTGAACCCAGGAGGCGGAGGTTGCGGTGAGCTGAGATCGCACCATTGCACTCCAGCCTGGGTGACAAGAGCGAAACTCCGTCTCAAAAAAAAAAAAAAAAAAAAAAAAAGAAGAGGGTAAAGATTTACAATGTTCAGTAAGATGTATGAACAACAAAAAGGCCACTATGGCTCTAAATCTGAAACTCAAACTTCTAAGACTCGACCAAGTTCTCCATTTAGCTGTGCGGAAGGGAAGCTACACAGCTCCTACACTTCAAGGTGACATGTAAGCTTCATGGGAAGCTGGGGCAGGAGGCACTCCCCAGTTCCCTCCCAGCACCCTAAAACTTTGTGCCTGGGTCAATTTAAGGGTATGATTTCAGGCAAAGACCAAGTTAACACCGTAAGGTTCAAGATTAAAATCTGGAATAGAGACTTCAAAATGTATTAGCGGAGAAGGAACAATAATACTTCATAGCAAAATTCAAGGATTTTAGAACTTCAGAAAGCGGATCGTAAGAATCAGGGAGCCAGTGCTCTTGTTAAGGGTGGACAAACCAAGGCAACCAGCTTGCTCGAGAGCGCACCGGCGAGGAAACGCGGAGCCGGATCGGGGGAGCCCCAGGCGCGTCCCCATCCTCCGGGCAATGGTGCCCCGCCGCCCGAGCGCAGGATCTGGACTCCGTTCCCGTCCCCGGCTCCACCGCGGTCTCCTCGGTTCCGCCCCGGGCAGGAGGCAGCCCCCGGCGCGAGCTGCGTTCGGAAGGCCAGGCCGCCCGTGACCTTGGTGACTTACATAAGCCCCGCCGCGGGCCAGGCGCCTCCACCCACGCCCGCGGGACAGGACCGCGGACAGAGGACGGCAACCCCCCGACCCCGGCCCCCGCCCGGCCGGGCCCCCATCCTCCTGCCTGCCTTCCACCGGCGCGTGGGGCCCGGAGGCCGCGGCCGGGCGCTGCCCGCTAGGATCCCAGGCGGGGCGGGGCGCGGGCCTCACCTTCGGCCACGTCCTCGTCGATGGCCCCCTTGACCTGCGAGAAGCACCACTGGAAGTCGTTGCCGCCCGCGGGGCAGCCGCCGCCTCCGGCTCCTGCAAACACAACGGGGCGGTCAGACCGGCTGCGGCTCCTGCCCGCCCCCGCGGCCCCCGCCGGCCCGCGCAGACCCCTCACCTGCCATGGCAGCCGGCGGCGGGACGGGTGGGCACCGCGGCAGACCAGGGAGACGGCCTCCGCGCCGCTGCAGCCGAGCGCTCAGCCCCGGCCGGCTCCGGCTCCGGCTCCGCCGCCGCCGCCGCCGCCGCCGGGGAGGGACCTTTTTCCTTTTTCAAAATGGCGCCCAATGCCCGTCGCCCTGCTCGATGACGTCATCTCCCTCCGCCTCCTCGGACTGGCCGCGGGCGGGGCGGGCCGCGGGGGCCGCCGGGGCAGCCCACTGCGCCTGCGCGAGCCGACCCTGGCCCTGGGTCCAGCGCCGCTCTGGCCTGCGGTCGCCTGGGCGGCTGCGGAGGGAAGCTGGGGCCGGCGGGCACAGGCGAGCTCCTCGGCCCTCGGCCTCCCTCAGTGGTTCGGTATGCGCCCGGCGCTCCCCTGAAGACTAGCGCTGCCCCTACTCACCGGAACTCAGGTAGGGCCTCGGCGGCAGCCGCAAACATTCACACGGCGCCGCTGGGTCGGACACGCCCCAGTCCGCATCTGCCAATGGGAGCGTGGGTTCTCCGCGGAACAGCCAATGGAGGGCGCGCTTGGCAGCGGTGGGCGGAGCATGTGGGCCGGTCTCACCTGAGCGAGCCGCACCTGAGCGCGTCCTCCCGCCCACCGGCCGCTGCCAGGAGTCTCGCTCTGTTGCCCCGGCTTGAGTGCAGGGCGCGATCTCGGCTCCCTCCACCCTTGACCTCCTGGGCTCAATCCATCCTACTGCTTCAGCCTCGGAAGTAGCTGCGAGCTAATTTTTAAATTTTTGTAGAGACGGGGTTCTCTCTCTGTTGCCCAGGCTGGTCCCGAAGTCCTGGGTTCAAGCCATCCTACTGCGTCAGCCTCGTAAGTAGTTGGGAGTAGGCTACTTTTTAATTTTTTTTGTAGAGACGGATCTCTCTCTCTGTTGCCCAGGCTCTTCTCGAACTCCTGGGCACGAGCCATCCTCCCGCCTCAGTTTCTCAAGTCGGCCCACCTCCCTGTGGGAGCGCACCGTTGCCCACCAGATGGCTATCTTACGGGTTCTTGGAGCTTCCGGTGCAGTCTTAGGGAAACACAGCCGATCGTTTCTTCATTTGTGGGTGGTTTTCTCTGGCATACTGAGCGATTCGGGTGCTCCTTGACTTACAGTGGGGCTACTCTCTCCGCCAATAAGCCCTTCCTACGTCAAAAATGCATCTCATACCCAATCTACCCATCGTAAAGTTGGAACATCTGAAGTCGAGCTATCATGGGACTGTTCGTATGGGATTGATGTCCAGAATCAGAACTTTTTTCAGGAAAGCGACAGTGGGCACTGATCATATTAAGCCACTAAAAGGCAGTCACTGAAAATCAAGAACATTTGTCCACTCTGCAAATTTTATTTATTGGCAGCTCCCACCACCTGTGGCCCCCTTCACAGCCCTGGGGGTAAGGGATTAACAGAACAGAGAAATCTCAGCCCTGGTAGACCTTACCTTTCAGTGGGGGAGACAGACAATAAGGAAGTAAATATGTGATAAGTCAGTTGTGGCTGGAGAGAGGAAGCAGGGAAGAAGGAAATGTGTATGGGAGAGTTAGAGTCTTGCGCGGGGTGACTGGAGAGGACTCAAGGCGATAAAGGGCAAGCTATGCAGACATCTAGGAAAGCTTGGCCAGGAGGGGAGACCAACAGGAGCCAAGATAGGAAGCAGGGCCATGCCTGGCGTGGCTGCAGGGCGAGTGGAGTGGAGGCCAGGGGTGGAGTCAAGGCAGGGCAGTAAGTGGAGGAGAATGGACAGTGGGCAGGCCACTTAGGGGACTTGGACTCAGAGAGAGAGAGGCTCGTGTGGGCTTGGGCTTTACCAGAGCCTCTGTGGTTGTTCTGCTGAGAATAGCCTGTGGGAATCCAGAGAGGGAAAGCAGGGAGACGAATCAGGTGGCCAGCATGGCCTTCCAGGCACAGGGTTGAGAATAGAGTGATGAACATGGGGTTGGGTGGTGAGAACAAGTCGGATTTCAGAGACAAGTGCTTCGACAGCAGAGCCCCTGATTTGCTGATGGAAAGGATGCAGTGTGAGAGAGAGCTGGGACTTAAGTGGTCTGAGCATCAGGAAGGGTGGAGTTTCTGCAGCGGAAGGGCTGGAGAGGCACAGCTAGGTGGGGGCGGGTGCAGCCGACCAGAGGTTGGCTGTCACCACATGGCGCTGTCGCACAGACAGACTGGCCTGGAGCACACAGGGAAGCCAGGGCTGGAGCATCAAGTTGAGGGCACCTACAGGTCATTTCAAGCCAGGAAACTGGCTGAGGTAACCCCAAAAGGGAGGACAGTTGGGGACAGGACCAAGGACAGAGCCCTGCAGGGGTGAGAAGGTGGAGGATGAATGGCCTGCAGATGGGCTCCTGGAGACTCCACCTGAAGCCCTCCACCTGAAGACGGGAGGGAGTGGTTCTCTGTGATGCTGTGTGGTGAGTATGGAGGACGGACCATTTGGTTGTAGCCACGGGGAGGCCATTACTGACGTGGACAGAGCGGTGGCTATGGAATGGACTAGGATCACAGGTTTGCAGAGGGCTCTGGGGAGAGTGGCAGGAGAGGAACTGGAGTCAGTGAACACCTACTTCTCTGTTGAGAAGAAGAGCAGGAAAATGGGGCTGCAGTCTTCTTTTTAAAATGTAGTTTTAGCCAAGCTGCTCAGGAAGGCACTTGAAAAACCGAGTTAATGACCAGATCTCTTTAATGTGTTAACTTAAAAACCCCACAGTGTATAAATGTGGAAAAAGAGGAACTTTCTTTTTTTTTTTTTTCACTTTTAATAGGTGAACTGTATGGTATTTGAATTATTTCTCAGTAATATTATATACATTACGACTCAAGATCTGTTCTGGGACTGGAAATATAATTTTGAACAAGCCAAAGTCGCTGCCCTCAAAGAGCTTACAGTGGGGAGTCAGATAACAAACGTGTAAACGAGCATATAAACACATAGTTTCAGGAAGAGGTAGCACTCTGGGAAAAAGGTAAAGCAGGATAAGAAACTAGTATGTGCATACATACGTGCACGTATGTCTGTATATGTGTGTACACGTGTCAGGTATGTGTATGTGGCATGTCTATGCATGTGTGTACATGTCTCTGTGTATATGTGTGTATACATGTGTCATGGTATGTGTATGTCGCATGTCTACATGCATGTACATATGTCTCTGTATATGTGTGTATACATGTGTCATGGTATGTGTATGTGGCATGTCTATATGCATGTGTGTACATATGTCTGTATATGTGTGTATGCATGTGTCATGGTATGTGTATGTGGCATGCCTGTATGCATGTGTGTACATATGTCTGTGTATATGTGTGTATACATGTGTCATGGTATGTGTATGTGGCATGTCTATAGGCATGTGTGTATACATGTGTCATGGGATGTGTATGTGGCATGTCTGCATGGAGAATTGTAGACAGTTTCCTACATTTTCCTTATATATAGACCAAACTAATAGCAACTTCTCAGGGTTGTAAGCATCAAACAAGACAAAGGTTGTGAAAAGGGCTCAGGAACTGTATAATATGTCACGCACAGTTAGTGGTGATCATTAATGCTAAGACTGAACTCATAATAACTCATAGATACTATCATGGGTCGCCACCTATATGATACGATCCCTACCGACCTCTGCCCTGTCATTTCCCACTAGCTCTCCTTCTTCTTGTTTGAATGAATCAAAATATTCCTGTCTCAGGGTCTCTGCATTGCCTGAAATGTATTTACCCCAGTTATCTGCATGGTTAATTCTTTCATTTTATTCACATTTTTACTCAAGTGTTATATTCCCCTTAGAGGGCCTCTCTGTATATCTAACATAGAAAACATACGTATTACATACACACTATGCACACACATACACATGCACACAACACACATGCATATAGACATGCCACAAACATACCATTGCACATGTATACACACATATACAGACAGACATATGAACTTTATTTCTTATAGAGGGTTACAGTCGCAAGGTGGCCATCCCCCAGGCCAGGATGGGAGGTGGGCTGTTAGAAGGAGGAGGAGGGTGTGGCAGGAGCTTGGGCTGAGCAGGTTGGCTAAACACACATTGTCGACAGGCTCTAGGAGGAGCTGTGGATACGCATGAAGGGGGTCCTGACAGGTGCGTATTATGTCACACAGGACCCAATCTCACTTTGGAGTGGGGAAACTCAACAGTTGAATATATTACGACTGTAATCCCAGCACTTTGGGAGGTCAAGGTGGGCAGATCGCCTGAGGTCAGGAGTTCGAGCTTAGCCTGGCCAACATGGAGAAACCCCATCTTTACTAAAAACACAAAAAGTAGCCTAGCATGGTCGTGTGTGTCTGTAGTCCTAGCTACTCGGGAGGCTGAGGCAGGAGAATCGGTTGAACTTGGGAGGCAGAGGTTGCAATGAGCTGAGATTGTGCCATTACACTCCAGCCTGGACGACAGAGCGAGACTCGGTCTCAAAAAAAAAAAAAATTATTTAAAAAATAAAGTAAAAAATAAAGCTAAATAACAACTAGGCCCTGTACCTCAGGACAGGAATGCATGCAGATGTTCAGCCTCTGTAAACTCACCAGAACTAGTCCAAAGCAGTGGTCTCTCGCCAGGAGAAAGTTACACTCTGTCCAGTGAAAGCTGTTGTTCTGGCTGGGGGGCAGGCCTGGGGCTCACTTGGTGGCTGTGGAGCTGCAGCTGTTTTAACGTTGCTCATCCCGAGGCCAGCGCTTGCTTACCTGCTGGAGAAGAAAACCCGTTGGCCGTGAGAAGGTCCTTTACTCTGTAAGTGCAGGTTCGTGGCTGCACCCTCCCCCCCCCGCACAGCTGTAGGTCCTGTTTATAATTTCCTATCTTACCGCCACAGAGTCCGTTCTGTCGGTCTTACGGTCTCCAGCTTAACATTAACGCTTGTCTGTTGTGTCTAAACCATAAAAGGGAGGGGGCCTCAGGAGGCCTGTCTGACCTCCCATTCTACCATCATAGCCTCAGTTTTAAGGTTTTCCTGGGGTCCCCTTGGCCACAGGGGGGTTTGTTCAGCCGGGGGTGGGGGCTTAGGATTTTATTTTTAGTTTACATATGTAATTGCTTTTATGTGTGTGAAATATGTCTTTTGAAGTGATGACAAGACAGTTGTAATTTAGAATGTATTTTCTGGTTAATTACCTTCCATTAAATCTAACTGTAGAAACGAGATGTAGCCCGCAGAAGTAACATCTTCCTGAAACTGGTGAGCTGCCTTCCCTGTGTCCCGCTGTGCGCCAGCTGACCAGAAAGAGATTTTTAACCATTCTTTTTGAGTTGCTAAAAACTTAAAATAGTTAGGTAAACCACAACTACTTTTGCACAACCTAGTAGTTGAAATGAATTTCTGTTTGGATTCTAATTGGTGTTTGCAAGTTTCTGAGTATTGACAGCAATTCTATATTTTAAAATTCTCTCTTAGATCTCACAGCTGAATTGGAAATGCTGCCGTGTATGAGAACCTAGCCTGTTGTATTCAAACGGCATGAGCTGTTACTGATGCAGACAGCAGGGATGAGTCCCAGGAATATTGTGGGAATGGAAGGAGCCAGGCGCAGAGGCGAGCAGGCCGCATGCACCCCTTTATTTTACTGTATACTTCGTCTCGAGTGTCAATGTGGCGAGGGTATAGTATCCAGTTGTGTCATCAAATCTAAGCCACGCACAGCCACGGGGGTCCCGTAGACGTGGCACCCACAGTCAATTGACTCTGAGAAAGGGAGGTTACCGTTGCTAATGTGGGTGAGCCTCATCCAATCAGTCAGAGGCCTTCGGCACAAATACTGAGGTTTCTTGGAGAACAGATCCTGCCTCCAGGCTGCTGTCAGCCCTGGCCTGAGCTTCCTGCCTGCTGGCCTGCCCTGCCACACTCCACTTTTGGACTTGTCGGCCTTCACAATTTCATAAGCGAGTTCCTGAAAGTAAAGCTCATTCCATACACTGTTTCTCTGGAGAATCCTGAAGTTCTAAAGCAGGTGAAACTGCTCTACAGTATTTAAAAAACCTCATGGGGCACGAGGGCGGGGCACTGACTGGAAAGAGTGGGAGGAACTCCCTGGGGGGACGGACGTGTTCCCCGTCCCGTGGCAGCCGCGGTTACGTAGCACGCATGGTTGTCAAGACTCAGAACTAGACACTGAAAGTGAACCCATTTTATTCTCTGTGAATGATACAATAAAACGGATTTTTTAAAAGTCTAATTTACCATAAATTTTCTCCAAGCCTATGAAGAACTTTATATCTTAAGTGTTTGAAAAAAATCATACTTGCCCCAAATACCTTTATTTTCAAATTTTTTAATTTAATTTTTTTTTGAGATAAAGTCACACTCTGTCACCCAGGCTGGAGTGCAGGGGCACGATCTCAGCTCACTGCAACCTCCACCTCCCAGGTTCAAGGGATTCTCCTGCCTCAGCCTCCCGAGTAGCTGGGATTACAGGTGTATGCCACCATACCTGGCTAATTTTTATATTTTTAGTAGAGATGGGGGTTCACCATGTTGGCTAGGCTTGTCTCGAACTCCTGACTTCAAATGATCCATCTGCCTCAGCCTCCCAAAGTGCTGGGATTACAGGCATGAGCCACTGCACAGATCTGAAATATTTTTGATTGATTTAGATTTCAACTACTAAATAGTATTCAAAACTACCAAATATGGATTATTTTCAAGTTTAGACTGAGTAGCCATCTCAGTGTTATCATGGATGTAGCCTATGGGTAGGATGTGCGGTCTTCCCATGGAAAATCAACCATGTTGCGAAGCTTGCTGGAGTAGACGGCACCCCGGCTGCCCGCCTGTGGGCTGGCTGGAGTAGAAGGCACCCCGGCTGCCCGCCTGTGGGCTGGCTGGAGTAGACGGCACCCCGGCTGCCCGCCTGTGGGCTGGCTGGAGTAGAAGGCACCCCGGCTGCCCGCCTGTGGGCTGGCTGGAGTAGAAGGCACCCCGGCTGCCCGCCTGTGGGCTGGCTGGAGTAGACGGCACCCCGGCTGCCCGCCTGTGGGCTGGCTGGAGTAGACGGCACCCCGGCTGCCCGCCTGTGGGCTGGCTGGAGTAGACGGCACCCCGGCTGCCCGCCTGTGGGCTGGAGTAGAAGGCACCCCGGCTGCCCGCCTGTGGGCTGGCTGGAGTAGAAGGCACCCCGGCTGCCCGCCTGTGGGCTGGCTGGAGTAGAAGGCACCCCGGCTGCCCGCCTGGGGGCTTGCTGGAGTAGAAGGCACCCCGGCTGCCCGCCTGTGGGCTGGCTGGAGTAGAAGGCACCCCGGCTGCCCGCCTGGGGGCTGGCTGGAGTAGAAGGCACCCCGGCTGCCCGCCTGTGGGCTGGCTGGAGTAGAAGGCACCCCGGCTGCCCGCCTGTGGGCTGGCTGGAGGAGCAGCAGCAGGAGGGCCTGCGTGGAGAGTGTGGATAGAGGCGGGGGGCTGGTTTGTGTGTCTGACTTTTGACACATGGCTGCCTCGTACTGCTGGAGCCAGCAAGGCATTAGGCGTCTTTCCATCATTCTTCCTGTCGGAAAAGATCCACTCCTCATATTTTTGTCAAATGCTGAAGGAAGGGAAGAAAGATGGGAAGAAATGAAGGCACAGAGACAAGGAAGGAGGTATGAAGAGAGGGGTGGCCAAAAGGCTGTGACGAGACCTGTGAATTGAGAAGGAAAACCCCATGTAACCCGCTTCCGTCTCCTGGGCCTTGCTTCTCTGGCCTGGGGCGTTTGTCTGTCCCGGTCTTCCTCTGCACTCCTTCCTCATTTCAAATAGAACATCTCTACATGCTGTACTGAATGTGACAGAGGAAACATCAGGGTTACAGGACAAGAGAGATGTGTGCCTGCGTGTGGCCAGCAGAACAGCAGCCCTCCAGATGTCCACGCCCCAATCCCCAGAAGCAACCTGTGGCCATGTCACATTGCGTGGCAAAAGGGACTTTGCAGATGGATTCAAAGTTCCAGGATTTGCCGATTATCATCCTTGTGGGCCCAATCTAATTGAGCATTTCAAAGAAGACACTTTCTCCAGTTGCAGTCAGAGCGATGCAGCAGAAAGGAGAGTTAGAGCGTGTCAGAGCGCAAGAGGGACCTGGCCTGCAGGTGCTGGACGGGTGTGTGCAAGGCGTGAGCAGGAATCTGGGCTGCCTCTGGGAGCCAAGTCTAGCCCCGCCTGAGAGCTGGCACCAAGATGAGAACCCGAGCAAACAAGCAGCGTTCAGACAACTGCCTGGAAGAGTCTGGAAGGAGATTCATTCCAGGAACCTGCAGAAAGGGGTGCGGCTCTGCTGGCACCTTGGTTTCAGGCTCCTGCGACCCTAAGCAGAAGACCAGCTAGGCAAACTGCCCAGATTTCTGACCCAAGGAACTGTGAGATAATACATAGGTGGTGGTGTAGCCATTAAGACTGCGGGAACGTGTTACGGCAGCGAAAGAAAGCAGGTTCGTGTGTGTGCAGAATTCCATGCGCTTTCCTACCTCACCACTCCCCTGGCCGTTCCTGCTGTCTTCCAGCCTCAGTGTCTCGTTCAATCCCTGGTTCACGTTGACATGCTGACGCCGTAGCTGTGTGTGAGCAGTTGACTACTAATTGCCCCTGCTTTTATTCAGCAGTGGCCACCGTCTGAGCAGCCGGCAGGTGCAGGTATGAAGCGGGGTTGACCTGTGCTCTTAGCGGCACCGTGGACACACCCCACGTGTCCAGAACAGCACGGAGCACTTCACACGCACGTCATCTAGTGCTCATGAAGCTCTACGAGCTGAGTATTGCCATCCCGCTTTTTCAGATGGTGAAACTGAGGCTTAGAGGGATTAAATCACTTGCTTACGGCTTTACAATCACCGAGAATTGAAGCCCAGTTTAAGGTATGTTCAAATTTCGAGGCTGGGGCTCTTAGCCTTGAGTCTGGATGTCATAAAACATGGAGCGGTGCAGAGGCGTATGCTCCACACTCCACCCTTCATGGCAGATTTCGGGGCAGGGGCGCACGGGGCCTCAGCACTGGCTCTGCCTGACAAGAACACCCTCATGCAGTGACCGAACCCGCTGGCCACCGCCTCCTGGGATCCTGGTGCTCAAGGACGAGAGGATGCCGGAGGGGCGGGATTTCCACCCGGCTCTGTGGCTGATTTCTTCACTGGTGCTGCGGGAAGCACTCAGTGGTTCCCATGCTGTGGCTGGAGAGGCCGCTCCTGACCCATCATCCTTGGCTCACAGATTGGCAAGGGGAGCGTGTCATGGGAACTCCCTAGCCCTTCCTCCCAGTAGCCCTCTCTTTCCAGGATTTCCAGTCTTATTCTCCATGTGTGGCTGCTGGAGGCTCTGCTCTCTCTCTAGGCTCCCATTCCCTTGAATTTCTCCAGGTTGCTGTTGGAGCAGCCTCCCAGCATTTTCTGCCAAGCCCTTCTCTCTGGTTCCCAGCTTCCCTCCACGACCAGCCCACTGGGAAGGAATCCCACCGCCCTGGAGTTTGTGTTCCTCTCCTCTGTGGAAGGATAAGCCGAGAGTGCCTGGGAGCATGGCCTTGATGCTCACCTGGCTAAGGCAGAGGCATGAGTTCCTGAGGTCCTTTCCCAGGTAGCTGGAGGGGACTGGATTTGTGGGGGACCAAACCTGTCCCCTTTCCTTTCCCTGGACTCCTCCCGTCAGGTACAGCAGCTCCTGTTCTTCTAGGCGTGGCCCTTGGCTTAGAACCAGCTATAAGACATACTCTCCAAGGCTTCCCTGTTCAGTTTAAGATAATGAGCTGAAGTACAGGTGTAAGACAGAAAAATGTGGGAGGTCCCTTTCCCTGTGTGCCAGCTCCCGTCCCTGTGTCTCTGGGTTGGATGTCTGAGCACATGTCCGAGAGGACAGCTAGAGGGACCTCGGAGAAGGAGCCAGCCTGCCAAAAGCAGCCCACCCTGCAGGGCTGGGGATACTGGCACCTGTGGTGCGCTGAAGAAAGGGCCCTCAAGGATGTCCACGTCCTAATCCCTAGGACCTGTGACTGCAGCCTGTGAAACACAGGACTGAGCAGATGTGACTGAAGGGTCTTGAGACGGAGAGGATCCTGGGAGACCTGGTGGGCAGGTGGAGTCACAGGGTGGGCAGGAGGGCTGGAGAGGGAGGGGAGGTGACTCAGAACTAGAGGCTGGCGGGCTGGCCACGGTGGGGAGACAGGCGGCCCCACGGTGGGAGAGGCGAGGGCTGGCTGCTCCCCTGGAGCCTCCAGCAGGCACCAGCCCCTATTTCAGCCCCATGAGGCTGCTACGAAATTCTGCAGAATTGTCCAGGAACATCTGCACTGCCTTGAGCCGCTAAATTTTGGTAAGTAGCTAGAGCAGCCGGAGAGAGTGAACATGCGTCCCCAGGGAAGGTGGAGAATGTGGGGGCTGGGGACCCAGCAGCCTCTTTAGGAGCCTTGAAGCAGTGGCCTCAGTAGAGGCCCCGGCCCCTCCTCAGGAAGGGGACACAGCTGCAGGGCACCAGGTTGCCCCATAGTGTCCCCAAGGGGCGTGGAGGAGCTTCTCCTCCCCTGTATGGGTGAGGACTGAACTCAGGGTACCTCTGGGTGTCTGCGTGTGTCTGTGTCCATATGTTTCTCTGTTGGGGCGTGCGCCTGTCTCTGTGAGTGTATCTGTCTCTGTGTGTCTCTGTCTGTGAGTTTGTCTGTGTTTCTGTGAGTGTGTCTACTATGTGTGTCTCTATCTCTGTCTCTGTGTGTGTCTGTCTCTGTGTGTGTCTCTGTGTCTCTCTCTGTCTCTGTGTGTCTCTGCCTCCGTGTGAGTCTGCCTCTGTGTCTGTGTCTGTGTGTATCTCTGTCTCTGTGTGTATCTGTGTCTGTGTATGTGTCTCTGTGCATGTGTCTGTGTGTACATCTCTGTCTCTGTCTCTGTGTGTGTCTGTCTCTGCCTGTGTCTCTGTATGTGCCTGTCTCTGTGTCTTTGTCTCTGTGTGTGTGTCTGTGTCTGTCTCTGTGTGTCTGTGTGTATCTCTGTTTGTGTGTAACTCTGTGTCTGTCTCTGTGTGTCTCTGTATGTGTGTCTCTGTCTCTGTCTCTATGTGTCTGTCTGTGTGTCTCTGTGTATATGTGTGAGTGTGTAGGCCCTGAAGAGGTCTTGTGGTCACCTTGAGGGGCCCCCAGCAGAGGGTGAAGAAGGGTGTTGGCCGAGGGCTGGGAAGGCAGGTGTGGGTCTGAGAGACCCTAGCATGGCCGCCTGCTAACGGAGAGCCAGAGCCCTCCCCTGTGAGACACCAACAGAGGGAAAGAGGGATGGGGACCCTAAACCCGTGTGTTTATGCAGATTTGACAGAGTGTGGGCTGGACCCGAAGGTGGACCAGGTTGTAGAACAGTGCCATGGGTGTCGCCTGATGTTTGCAGCTGAGACAGGCAGGCACGGGGTGTGTCTCACCTGCACACCTGCTTTGTTCAGTGGAGAGCTGCTTCAGTGCCTGCTCCCTGAGGGCTCCCAAGTGTCCTGGGCCTGGGGAGCTGCTTCAGTGCCCGCTCCCTGAGGGCTCCCAAGTGTCCTGGGCCTGGAGGGCTGCTTCAGTGCCCGCTCCCTGAGGGCTCCCAAGTGTCCTGGGCCTGGAGGGCTGCTTCAGTGCCTGCTCCCTGAGGGCTCCCAAGTGTCCTGGGCCTGGGGAGCTGCTTCAGTGCCCGCTCCCTGAGGCCTCCCAAGTGTCCTGGGCCTGGAGGGCTGCTTCAGTGCCTGCTCCCTGAGGGCTCCCAAGTGTCCTGGGCCTGGGGAGCTGCTTCAGTGCCCGCTCCCTGAGGGCTCCCAAGTGTCCTGGGCCTGGAGGGCTGCTTCAGTGCCTGCTCCCTGAGGCCTCCCAAGTGTCCTGGGCCAGTCAGGGAGCGCGGGAGTGATGCAGGGGCATGGTGACACCATGGATGGCTGCAGAAAGAATCCGAAGGACCTGCATGCCACTCTCCTCCATGCACACGTGAGCCTTGTGGTACAATCATCCCACCACGAGAGACTTACTTGGCTTCAAACAAAGGTGAAGGCAGTGATGACTTCTGAGTGGGTGGTACTTTTCCCACTAGGGAGGTGACAGGATCTTAGAGCATGTCTGGGATTTCAGGCAGGCAGGGATGTTACTCCAAGGACGTGAACTCAGAATTGTGAAGACACTAGTGTGAATCTAGGGTGAAGGTTGTTGAGATTTTTTTCATCATGTTTTTCTTTTAATAAGGGCTTTTACTCAAAAGTGTAGCTTTGAAAACCTCTGGCCTGTTGCGAGAACCAGGAAAGCTGGGGGCTGCCTCACACCGCACACCACCATGTGAAGCTGTGGCCGCTGTGTGTTTGCAAACTCTCCATTCCCAGGGCTGGAATCAAATCCACCACTTTACAATCAGAGCCAACATTTGAAATTAGGAGGAGGACGCACGTCCTACGTTGACTCAAGGAGAAAGGACAAGTTCTTAGTACAGTAAAACAAAACTCAAAAGAAATCTTGAGAAATCACTGGATACATATGTGTGTGTTTATATATACATTTAAGGATTACCATCAACATTTAAACTATTAAACACAAGGTTGCCACCTTACCTTTTCTTTTGGTAATGGGGTGTTATTTATTTATTTGTTTATTTATTTATTTATTTTGAGACGGAGTTTCGCTCTTGTTACCCAGGCTGGAGTGCAATGGCGTGATCTCGGCTCACCGCAACCTCCGCCTCCCGGGTTCAGACAATTCTCCTGCCTCAGCCTCCCTAGTAGCTGGGATTACAGGCACGTGCCACCATGCCCAGCTAATTTTTTGTACTTTTAGTAGAGGCGGGGTTTCACCGTGTTGACCAGGATGGTCTCCATCTCTTGACCTTGTGATCCACCCGCCTTGGCCTCCCAAAGTGCTGGGATTACTGGCGTGAGCCACCGCGCCCGGCCAATGGGGTGTTATTTTTTAAGGAGAAAAACCGAAGATTTTACCAGGCTCTGAAGTTTCCCAACTTCAGTTCTGTTTTCTGCTGTGCAATTCCCCAGCTTCATGCTGAACACCCGAGTCCCGCCACCAGCTCTGCTGGGAGGAGCCAGAGCAAGCTTTCCTTCTGGTCATCAAGATGACAGGCCCACAAAGCACAGCTGAGAGAGGTGCTGAATCCTTCCCCAGGATATGGGAAAGAACATACTGTTGCCCACAATGGCCCGCAGCTCTCCCACCCGCACCTCTTCCCTGTCCCTTGCTGCTGTTTGTTAAAAGATGGCAATCTTAGTCAAAAAGGGAAGCTATATTTTTTAAATAACTTAAAGAAACCATTTGTATATAAAGCAGCAAAAACATTATCTTCCTCTATGCAGAAGGAAATATGTTAACAAGGAGATACAGCGAAGTGAACGGACTGTCCGTCAGCTCCTGCTCCACTGGGTACCCCCCGACCCAGCTTCTCCTCGGTGCCATCCCTTCACTGCGTCAGCGCGGTCTGAAAAAGATCTTGTGGCAGCTTCAACTGCTCTTTTACTTCCTTCTTGATTGAGATTTTCATCTTCGGACCTGGTCCCGTTAGGGATAGAGTTTTCACCGTTTACAAGCCCGTTTTCCGTGGCCTTTGCTTTGCTCATGGCCTCTCTGGTGCTCAAGGCGTCCTGCACTCCAGCCTCCTCCCCGAGATTTCTCAGGACCAGGGGAGCCTCCAGTGCCCCACGCTGCTCGCCAGCAGCCCAGGGTTACTCTCTTCATGTTTGCGAAGCGGAGCCTTCTCCATCTGCGGGAGGCAGTATTCCCGGGTGACAGCTGCACTCTCCACCGCTTTTTCCAAAATGTCTTTCTCACCTAAGTGCAATCTGATGGCCAGTTTTGCATGACGAGAAGGATCCTGGTTTTTCAAGACGGATTTATCTTCCTCAATAGTTGTTTTATATGTTTTTAAAAGAAGCAAATCTCTGTCTTCAAGAAATGTCCAAAGTTTGACCTCATTGTCCCAGCTAACAGGAAATTCAGAGTTCCCCAAGGTGAAGACTCTGTGGATAGATTGTCTCCCAGCAAGTGCTCCTTCAATTATGCAGAATACTCTGAGCATGGGCGGCTCCTTAAAATGCATCACAAAAAGGCTGGAAGTGGGGATGCTGGCTGGCGCCGAGACCTCAGCCTTCAGGTGTAGAGTCTGTCACTTTCACTCACTGAAAGCTTTGTTTTCACTCTGTCATGTGATTATTGTCAAAGAAAAAAACCACTGTGGATCACAAACTCTGCATTTGATCAAGTGCCATAAAAAATGTAAATCTGCTCTCCAGCCTGAAAATCCTGCAGAGCCGCATACTCACACTGGTCATCTTCCAGGTTGTAACCAGTAGTGATCAGGCCATTGGTGTGGCTACGCATGTCCTATAAAGGAATCGGAGCCAGGGTCACCAGGGAACCGTCCTGGTCGTAACAGAAGAGACTGCCCACCTGCGGTCCTCGTAAGTGAAAGAATCCTTCAAGGGCAGTCTGTTGGCATGAGGATGGGTCTGGATGACGTCGTAGAAGCAGGCATCCTGTCGCATCCTGTCGGCATCCTGTCGCATCCAGTCGCATCCTGTCGGCATCCTGTCCACATCCTGTGGCATCCTGTCCGCATCCTGTCGGCATCCTGTGGCATCCTGTCGGCATCCTGTGGCATCCTGTCGGCATCCTGTCGCATCCTGTCGGCATCCTGTCGCATCCTGTGGCATCCTGTCGCATCCTGTCCGCATCCTGTCCGCATCCTGTCAGCATCCTGTGGCATCCTGTCGGCATCCTGTCCGCATCCTGTCGCATTCTGTCGTATCCTGTCGGCATCCTGTCGGCATCCTGTCGCATCTTGTCGGCATCCTGTCGCATCCTGTGGCATCCTGTCCGCATCCTGTCGGCATCCTGTGGCATCCTGTCGGCATCCTGTCGCATCCTGTCGGCATCCTGTCGCATCCTGTGGCATCCTGTCGGCATCCTGTGGCATCCTGTCGGCATCCTGTCGCATTCTGTCGTATCCTGTCGGCATCCTGTCGCATCCTGTCGGCATCCTGTCGCATCTTGTCGGCATCTTGTCGCATCCTGTCGGCATCCTGTCGCATCCTGTCCGCATCCTGTCGGCATCCTGTGGCATCCTGTCGGCATCCTGTCGCATCCTGTTGGCATCCTGTCGCATCCTGTGGCATCCTGTCGGCATCCTGTGGCATCCTGTCTGCATCCTGTCGGCATCCTGTCCGCATCCTGTCGCATTCTGTCGTATCCTGTCGGCATCTTGTCGCATCCTGTCGCATCCTGTGGCATCCTGTCCGCATCCTGTCAGCATCCTGTTGCATCCTGTCAGCATCCTGTCGCATCCTGTGGCATCTTGTTGCATCCTGTCCGCGTCCTGTTGCATCCTGTCGGCATCCTGTCGCATCCTGTTGAGCGGTGTTTTTATGCTGGCTGAAGACATCACGTATGACTTGTGTGGACTGAAGGTACCAAACTTCATCTTCTTCAAAGTCGAGAGGACTGTCATATTCACTGGGGAGAGGTGGAATGTAGGGTGGCCAGAAGGAGTTAGGGCTGGCTCACTCGCACAGCAGATGAAAGGCCAGGGCGATGTTTCCCATGGCCCGAAGGATTCAGTCTTGAGAATGTAAAGGCCCCAACGCTGAATTTTTAGCAGATTCAACAGTCATTAGTAATTTTCGCGGAACCCGTAAGAACAGTTCTTCTGCCTTGATATCTCTTGTTGCTCTCAAACCAAAGCCCTCTTCTTTGAAGTCAGCCATTTCAAAACCCTCGACAGAAGCCCCATTTTCAGAGGCCCATTTCATTAGATCAGGAAAGTAATCTTCTCTTTTTCCATCAAAAGTAACGGACAGACCTTTTTGCTTTTCCCGTGTTTTCTCAGCTGGAGTCTGGGTCTGCACATACTCTTCCGCTCTCTTCCTGGGCCAGGCGCGGGACACATACTCTTCCGCTCTCTTCCTGGGCCAGGCGCGGGACACATACTCTTCCGCTCTCTTCCTGGGCCAGGCGCAGGGCTGCTGCGTTTCTGCACAGTTCACTGGGCAGCTTCAAGATTTCCTTCGGTGACACAGTTGCTGTAGCACCGGTGCCGGATTTCTGAGTTTTTACTTGACTCTTCTTACCCATTTTTTGACTGCCCGCTTCCCCTAGCGCAGCGGGAACGACGCACTCCGGCCTGGACCCCGCCGTCCGCCTCAACCAACCCCCAGGCGGTGGCAGTGGCAGCCGTGGGCCGGACGGGAGGGGCGGGACGGCAGCCTGAGACGGCCCTGCCGATGCTGCTCAAACCCCCGTTGAGATGTTTTAAACCGAGACAGTACCCTAATTGCTTTTAATTTTTCAATGAATTATTTTTATTTTGTTTTAGAGACAGAGTTTTGCCCTGTCACCCAGGCTCAAGTGCAGTGCCACAATCATGGCTCCTTGCAGCCTTGAACTCCTGGCCTGAACTGATCATCCTGCCTCAGCCTCCCAAGTAGCTGGGACTACAGGCGCGTGCCACCACGTCTAGCTAATTTTTGTATTTTTAGCAGAGATGGAGTTTCGCCGTGTTGACCAGGCTGATCTTGAACTCTTGGCCTCAAGAGATCTGCCTGCCTTGGTCTTCCAAAGTGCTGGGATTACAGGCGTGAGCCACTGTGCCCAGCCTGTTGTTTCGATTTTCAATTACTCAATGATGTATGATGTTCAGTATCTTCTCCTATGTTTATTTGCCATGTATATATCTTCATTCATGAGATTCAGATCTTTTGTCCATTTTGAAATTGGATTGTTTGTGTTCTTATGGTTACATTTTAAGAGTTCTTTGTGGCCGGGCGCGGTGGCTCACGCCAGTAATCCCAGCACTTTGGGAGGCCGAGGCGGGTGGATCACGAGGTCAAGAGATCAAGACCATCCTGGTCAACATGGTGAAACCTTATCTCTACTAAAGATACAAAAAATTAGCTGGGCATGGTGGCGCGTGCCTGTAATCCAAGCTACTCAGGAGGCTGAGGCAGGAGAATTGCCTGAACCCAGGAGGCGGAGGTTGCGGTGAGCCGAGATCGCGCCATTGCACTCCAGCCTGGGTGACAAGAGCGAAACTCCATCTCAAAAAAGAGTTCTTTGTATGTTTTGGATGCAATCTTTCATAAGGTATGTGTTTTGCAAGTTTTTCCCGAGTATGTGACTTGTCTTTTCATTCTTCTTTTGCTAGTCCGAGTCTTGCTCCGTCACCCAGGCTGGAGTGCAGTGGTATAATCGTGGCTCACTGCAACCTCTGCCTCCTGGGTTCAAGCAGTTTTCCCTGCCTCAGCGTCCTGAGTAGCTGGGATTACAGGTGCGTGCCACCACACCCAGCTAATTTGTTGTATTTTTAGTAGAGATGGTGTTTCACCACGTTAGTCAGGATGGTCTCTGTCTCTTGACCTCGTGATCTGCCTGCCTTGCCCTCCCAAAGAGCTGGGATTACAGGCGTGAGCCACCGTGCCCGGCCTTCATTCTCTTAACACTGTCTTTCATAGAGCAGAAACATTTCATTTTAATGAAGTACAACTTGTCATATTTTTCTCTTATGGGGTATGCTTTTGGTGTTATATCTAAAACTCATCTCCAAACCAAAAGTCACGAAAATACTCTTCTGTGTAACCTTGGGGGAGTTTTGTAGCTTTGCATTTTACGTGTAGGTCTGTGATCTGTTTTACACGTATCACAGCCAAGGCCAAGGAGCAGTCAGGTCTGTGATCCTATTTATTTATTCATTTTTTAAGACAGAGTCTTGCTCTGTTGCCCAGGCTGGGGAGTAGTGGCACAGTCTCTGCTCACTGCAACCTCTGCCTCCTGGGCTCAAGTGATTCTTGTGTTACATCCTCCCAAGCAGCTGGGATTACAGGCGTGTGCCACCACACCTGGCTAATTTTTCTCTTGTTAGTAGAAATGGGTCTCACCATGTTGCCCAGGCTGGGCTTAAATTCCTGCCTTCAAGTGATCTGCCCTCCTCAGCCTTCCAAAGTGCTGGGATTATAGGCCTGAGCCATGGGGCCCAGACTGAGTTTTTTGTTTTTTAAGAAATAACTCACATGTGGGGTAACTTCATTTCAAAAATAAAAATATTAGCTTAATGATATTCCAAAATGCGGTTTTGTTCTCTAGATTATAAAAATCAGGGCAGCTCTAAGGTAGTTCGGAGCCCGAGTGTCAGCAGAAGCCTAGAATGGAAGGCACATGTGTCTAGCAATTTCCCTTCACTAGGAGCCTATTTGAATTTAAATTACGCACAATAAATGTCAAGTCTTCCCCCATTTATCTGAGTAACTGAAAAGTTCTGTACGTTGAAAAGAGATCTTGGTACATCAAAGGCTCCTTAACAATGTGAATCTTCTCACCTTTCTCGTGGGAGGAAGTGTCAAGTTGATTGACAAGATGACTTTCTGCTTGCTCCAGAAAGGAAGGCTCCTCGGCTCCCAGAGACCCAAGATGTGCCTTCATCTCTTCCCTTCTCCCAGGGAAACCGTCATGGCGCTCAGCACTTTGCTGTCTGCCCAAGTGGGTCACCTCCTGAGAAGTGCCACCATCGGGGCAGCACACCATTAAGTGGGGTGACTCGTTCCCAGGGTCCCATTACTGAGTCTTCTGTCAATACATTCAAACAAAGGCATTATAAAACCAACTGGAAACGGAATTCTGGAATGTGCCCTCTCCAACTCGACCCATGCGTGCTGGTTCAGGGAGCACTTCAAGCGCTCCGAGCTCTAAAAATAAGTCCCAGTGGGTGTCTGTGAGCCTGGGGGTGTAAGACCAAGACCCTGGCTCATTGGAATCTCGGTGGATGTGAGTACAATCGGAGAGGCATCGGCCCCAGGCGGCCCACCAGTGGCAGGGTGGACAGAGAGCTGGGTGGAGCTGGGGCAGGGCCCCCACCCTCCTGGCCCGGCAGGGGCTGGGGCACTGGGATTCTGAGTCACGGTGTTCCCAGCCCGGCTGTAACCCCAGGACCCTGCGTGCATCTTCAGCCTCTCTGGGTTTGTTTGCTAATCTTTGATAAGTCACAGTTCTTGCTCTGCTGACCTGCCTGCCATAAAGAGTTACGAGGTCAAAAGAAAATAAATGGGCTGGGCGCGGTGGCTCAAGCCTGTAATCCCAGCACTTTGGGAGGCCGAGGCGGGTGGATCACGAGGTCAAGAGATCGAGACCATCCTGGTCAACATGGTGAAACCCCGTCTCTACTAAAAATACAAAAAATTAGCTGGGCATGGTGGGGCGTGCCTGTAATCCCAGCTACTCAGGAGGCTGAGGCAGGAGAATTGCCTGAACCCAGGAGGCGGAGGTTGCGGTGAGCCGAGATCGCACCATTGCACTCCAGCCTGGGTAACAAGAGCGAAACTCCATCTCAAAAAAAAAAAAAAAGAAAAGAAAATAAACGAAAGCTCTCCGAACACCGTGACCTGCTCTTACTGTGAATCTTGCAGAGCTGGGAAGTCACTATCTGGGCCCAGCTCTTACTGTCAAAGTACAGACAACCCTAGACACCCGGCAGTCCCGCGATTCCGCCCCGACCCCAGCCCTGCAGACCCACGCCCTGCGCACCGCGCCCTCCCCTCGGGGCTCCCGGCGGGGACGCGGCTGCCCTCTGCTGCCCCCTGCTGGCCGAGCCTGAGCAGCGGCTCAGCGCAGACCTTCCTTCCAGCCCGGCGGTTCAGCCCGAGTGGACAGGGCCCTCCAGGGAGGTGGCATCGCCCCAGTGCCTATAAACCACCTCGGGAATGGAGAGCGCACCCGGCTGATGCCCGCGCTCCTGAAGTGCTGACCCTGTGGACACCCAGGGACTTGGGACAGGGCACAGAGGCTGCCTGGATGTGGAGTGCGGGCGCCTGCAGTGGAGACAACAGGGAAACCCTGACTCAGGCGCGGGCCGCGCAGGTGTCTGTCCCTCTCCAGCAGGTGTCTGTGCCTCCCCAGCAGGTGTCTGTGTCCCCACAGCAGGCGTTTGTCCCTCCCCAGCAGGTGTCTGTCCCTCCCCGGCAGGTGTCTGTCCCTCCCCGGCAGGCGTCTGTCCCTCCCCGGCAGGTGTCTGTCCCTCCCCGGCAGGTGTCTGTCCCTCCCCGGCAGGTGTCTGTCCCTCCCCGGCAGGTGTCTGTCCCTCCCCGGCAGGCGTTTGTCCCTCCCCGGCAGGTGTCTGCCCCTCCCCGGCAGGCGTCTGTCCCTCCCCGGCAGCTGTCTGTCCCTCTCCAGCAGGTGTCTGTGCCTCCCCAGCAGGTGTCTGTGCCTCCCCAGCAGGTGTCTGTGTCCCCACAGCAGGCGTTTGTCACTCCCCAGCAGGTGTCTGTCCTTCCCCAGCAGGTGTCTGTGCCCCCCAGCAGGTGTCTGTCCCTCCCCAGCAGGCATCTGTGTCCCCACAGCAGGCATCTGTCCCTCCCCAGCAGATGTCTGTCCCTCCCCAGCAGGTGTCTGCGCCCCCCAGCAGGCGTCTGTCCCTCCCCAGCAGGTGTCTGTCCCTCCCAGCAGGCGTCTGTGCCCCCCAGCAGGAGTCTGTCCCTCCTCAGCAGGTGTCTGTCCCTCCCCGGCAGGCGTCTGTGTCCCCACAGCAGGCATCTGTACCTCCCCAGCAGGTGTCTGTCCCTCCAGCAGGTGTCTCACCCTCCCCAGCAGGTGTCGGTGCCCCACAGTAGGTGTCAGTGTCCCCACAGAAGGTGTCGGTGCCCCACAGCAGGTGTCGGTGCCCTCACAGGTGTCGGTGCCCCCGCAGAAGGTGTGGGTGCCCCCACAGCAGGTGTCTGTGCCCCCACAGAAGGTGTCGGTGCCCCGCAGCAGGTGTCTGTGTCTCCCCACCAGGTGTCTGTGTCTCCCCAGCAGTTGTCTGTGCCCCCCAGTAGGTGTCTGTGTCTCCCCAGCAGGTGTCTGTGTCTCCCCAGCAGGTGTCTGTGCCCCCCAGTAGGTGTCTGTGTCTCCCCAGCAGGTGTCTGTGCCCCCCAGTAGGTGTCCGTGTCTCCCCAGCAGGTGTCCGTGTCCACCCCCAGCAGGTGTCCGTGTCTCCCCAGCAGGTGTCCGTGTCTCCCCAGCAGGTGTCTGCGCCCTCCAGCAGGTGTCTGTGCTCCCCAGTAGGTGTCCATGTCCCCCAGCAGGTGTCCGTGCCCCCCAGCAGGTGTCCGTGTCTCCCCAGCAGGTGTCTGTGTCTCCCCAGCAGGTGTCCGTGCCCCCCAGCAGGTGTCCGTGTCTCCCCAGCAGGTGTCTGTGTCCCCCCCCAGCAGGTGTCCGTGTCACCCCAGCAGGTGTCCGTGTCTCCCCAGCAGGTGTCTCTGTCTCCCCAGCAGGTGTCTGCGCCCTCCAGCAGGTGTCTGTGCTCCCCGTAGGTGTCTGTGTCCCCCCAGCAGGTATCTGGACGCCCTCAGCAGGTGTCTGTGCCTCCCTGCTAAGGCAGGTGTCTGTTCCCTCAGCAAGTGGCAGTGCCTCTCCTGGCAGGGCCCACAAGGAAGTCTGCCCCTTGGGCCTTCTCCTTAGCCAGTGACATTGCCTGACCCCTTCTCTGCCAGGACAACTGGTTCCTAAGGTGAGTGCCACAGGGGAGAGTTCTCCTGTGGTGAGTGCTCCTGGAGTGAGGGTCCCTGGGGTGAGTGCTCCCAGGATGAATGCCCTGGGGTGAGTGCTCCTGTGGTGGGTGCCCCTGGGGTGAGTGCTCCTGTGGTGGGTGCCCCTGGGCTGAGTGCTCCTGTGGTGGGTGCCCCTGGGGTGAGTGCTCCTGTGGTGGATGCCCCTGGGCTGAGTGCTCCTGTGGTGGGTGCCCCTGGGCTGAGTGCTCCTGTGGTGGGTGCCCCTGGGGTGAGTGCTCCTGTGGTGGGTGCCCCTGGGCTGAGTGCTCCTGTGGTGGGTGCCCCTGGGCTGAGTGCTCCTGTGGTGGGTGCCCCTGGGGTGAGTGCTCCTGTGGTGGGTGCCCCTGGGCTGAGTGCTCCTGTGGTGGGTGCCCCTGGGGTGAGTGCTCCTGTGGTGGGTGCCCCTGGGCTGAGTGCTCCTGTGGTGGGTGCCCCTGGGCTGAGTGCTCCTGGTGTGCGGCTGCTGGTCTAGGAGCCCCGTGTTTGCCACACCCCTTCCTCATGGAGAAAGCAGGAGCCTTGGAGAAGGCTCTGAAGAAGCTGTGGGGGTTCAGGAGGAGAGAAGTGGGCAAATCCATTCACCCCAGGGAAGGGACAGGGAACCTGGCAGGTACAACATACCCGGGTGAGTGTGGTCACACCACAGCACAAAACCACACACACCACACACCACACAGCACAAACCACACACATCACCACACACCACACACACCACAAAACCACACACACACACTACACAGCACAAACCACACACACACCACACACAGCACAAACCACACACACCACACACACACCACACAGCACAAAACCACACACACCACACACAGCTCAAAACCACACACACCACACACCACAGCACAAACCACACACACCACAAAACCACACACACCACAGCACAAACCACACACACACCACACACAGCACAAACCACACACATCACACACAGCACAAACCACACACACCACACACACACCACACAGCACAAAACCACACACACCACACACAGCACAAAACCACACACACCACACACAGCACAAAACCATGCACACATCACACACAACACACACGCCACAAAACCACACACACCACACACAGCACAAAACCACACACACCACACACACAGCACAAAACCATACACATCACACACACCACAAAACCACACACACTACACACAGCACAAACCATACACACACCACACACAGCACAAACCACACACACCACACACCACACATACACCATACACAGCACAAAACCACACACAGCACACACACACCACAGCATACGCCACATACCACCGACACACCACAAAACCACACACACCACACACAGCACAAAACCACACACATCACACAACACACACGCCACACACCACAATACCACACACACACCACACACATCACAAAACCACACACATCACACACACACCACAAAACCACACACACACCACACACAGCACAAAACCACACGTACCACACAACACACACACCACACACACTACAAAACCACACACACTACACAACACACACATGCCACACACACTACAAAACCACACACACCACACAACACACACAACACAAAACCACACACACACCACACACAGCACAAAACCACATACATACCACAAAGCCACACACACACCACAAAACCACACACACCACACACCACACCACACACAGCACAAAACTACCCATACCACACAGCACACACCACACACAACACAAAACCACACACACATCACACACCACACACAGCACAAAACCACACACCACACAACACGCACACACCACACACACAAAACCACACACCACAAACCCAAACCCTCGCACACTATACACACCACAAAGCCACACACACCACACACAACACAAAACCACACACAACACACAACACACACATCACACACACCACAAAACCACACACACCACAAAGCCACACACACATCATACACCACACCCAGCACAAAACCACACCCAGCACAAAACCACACACACCACAACTCCCAACACACTACAGGGCCACACACACTACAAAACCACACATGCCACACACACTATAAAACCACACACCACACAACACACCACACAGCACAAAACCACACACACACCACACAGCACAAACCACCCACACACACCACACACACCACACACCACACACAGCACAAAACCACACACACACCACACAGCACAAACCACCCACACACACCACACACACCACACACCACACACAGCACAAACCACACACACCACCCACACACCACAAAACCACACACACACCACACAGCACAAAACCACACACACCACAACCCCCCACACACCACAAAGCCACACACACACCACACACCACACACATACCACACACAGCACAAAACCGCACACACACCAGCCAACACACACATGCCGCACACAGCACAAAACCACATGCAAAACACAAATACACATACACAACAAAACCTCTCACAAAAACCACACACACCACACACACATCCCCACCACCTACACCACACATACACCACACAAGCACACACCCCGTGCACCACACACCACACACATACCACATGACATACACAGCACAAAATCACACACAAAACACAGCCACACACATTTGCCACACACACCACATCCCCACCACATACAACACACATACCACACAAGCACACACCACACACCACACCTATGCCAAGCACCACACACACATTACACACACACCACAAAACCACACATGAAACACACACATACACTCCAAAACCACTCACACACAAAACACACCATACCCGTTACATATGCACCACACACACAGATGCACATACACACCCCAAACATCATAGACACATATGCCCTCCTACATACACACACCATTCTCATACTGAAAACCATACATACACACACTACACACACACACATGGCACACATTACACTCCCCACCACACAGTGCACGTGCGTGCACACACACACCCACACGCAATACTCAAAGGTGCAGGCTGGTGCCAATGTTCCATCCCCATAGGTTGCCTGCCCCCGGGACGAGTGTGCCCTTGAAGGAGGCAGTCGGGAGATATGGGTGGGCACCGCTGCTACTGCACAGTGTTTGGGGATGCCAGGGGCTGGCGGGGGAATGGGGAGCAGGATCCAGACTGGGCCCTCTAGCCCCACACTGACTTCGTGGCCATCTTGGCCATTTCTAGCAGGGTCCATGTGGCATGGCTGCAGGTTTGGGGCCACTCAACATGCTGGGCATGGCCAGCTTACTGCCTTCCAGCCTGAGGGCATGCTCCAATAAGTGGCCTGCAGGGAGCTCTTGTTCTTCCTGTTGTCGGACCAGACAGATGTAGCAGCCATGGCACTTGGTGTGCATGGTGCTTGGTGAGTGTGGTATTTGGTGAGCATGGCACTTGGTGAGCCTGGCACTTGACATGCATAGTACTTGGTGAGTGTGGCGCTTGGTACAGCTGATACTTGGTATGCATAGTACTTGGTGAGTGTGGTACTTGGTGTGCATGGTGCTTGGTGAGTGTGGTGCTTGGTGAGCATGGCACTTGGTGAGCCTGGCACTTGACATGCATAGTACTTGGTGAGTGTGGCACTTGGTACAGCTGATACTTGGTATGCATAGTACTTGGTGAGGATGGCACTTGGTGTGCATGGTACTTGGTGAGTGTGATACTTGGTGAGTGTGATACTTGGTGAGCATGGTACCTGGTGTGCATGATACTTAGCATAGTATTTGGTGTGCCTGGTACTTGGTGAACATGGTACTTGGTGTGTACAGCACTTGGTGAGCATGGTACTTGGTGTGGATAGTATTTGGTGAGTGTGGTACTTGGTGAGTGTATTACTTGATATGTGTGGTACTTGATGTGAGTAGTACTTGGTTTGCATGGTACTTGGTGAGTGTGGTGCTTGGTGTGTGTGGTACTTGGCATGCTTGGCACTTGGTGAGTATGTTACTTGGTGTGCCTGGTACTTGGTGAGCATGGTACCTGGTAAGCATGGTACTTGGTGTGTGTGGTACTTGGTGAGAGTGATACTTGGTCCTGCTTGAGATGGTACCTGGTGAGCATGGTACTTGGTGTACGGCCACCTCGGGGAACAGCCTTGCACCCCCTCCACACAGATGGGCCTCTTACCACGATTCTTCCCACAATGTCTGGGGAACATCGATTTCTCTGTTCTCTGGTGGACATGGAGCTCTGTGAGGGTAGAGGCCCCTCCTACCATGGTGGTCTCCAGTCCTAAGCCCAGGGCTCAGAGCATGGTCTGGAGGAGGTATGTGTGATGTGGGGTGAGCGTTCCTGGTCATTCATTCTCGGGATGATTCCTCCACCCTGTAGCGGGGAAGCTCCCCAGTGCTTTAGAAAGTGGCTGCAAAGTTGCCCAGGACAGGACCGGCCTCTGCTCCATAGAGCAGGGCTCAACAGGGAGAAGGGGAGTCAGGCCCCGTGTGGCCTCCCAGGGGTTGTGGGCAGCTTCAGGCAGCGAGCGTGGGGTGGGATTGTCCTTCCAGGGAAAGCTGATTGGCAGGAGGCCTGCTGGTCCTCGCTGTCTGCTGCCTCGGAGGTGGCGGGGAAGTGATGGCCCTCTCCTCTCCTGCATACCCTCTCCCTGTCACTTGTACCCCCCAAATGTCAGAAGCCCCCTGCAAACTAGCTGGTCCACTTGTGGGTAGACCCAGGTCAGCCTGATCTGAGCTCTTCCCAGGATTTCTGATGGGACCTGAAGGGGAGGATTTGGGTCATGGGGCTGTTGGGACAGAAAGCCCAGTGTTGTCTGGAGCTGTTTCCTGGCTCTGGTCGAAGTTGAGGGTGGGGAGTCAGAGGGAAGCAGAGAGACGGTTCACAGTGAGGAACACCCTGAGCCCAGGCAGGGGTGTAATCAGCTCAGCCAGTGGGGCTGGAGCCCCCAGGATCCCCGAGAGGAAGCAATGATTTGGCAGGGAGACCTCACCGGCCTGGAGTGGGGAACTCAGCATCCAGGACTCTGCCTGTGTGGGGAGGACCACACTCTCCTCATCTGCATCTTAGCCTGGGATGCTCTGGGGCCTACTGGGGCCACTCCCTTACCCCACGCCCACCCCTGAAGCCAGAAGGAGGTGGATGCAGCTCCTTCTGGCCGGAGCTGCCTGCATCCACCTCAGCTTTTGTGAATCTTCTGGTGAAAGTTTTCCACATGCAGACACACCTCCTTCGCCTCCTCTTACCGCGCTTCCCTGCACTGCATTTTTCACACATGGCTGTTTCTGGCATCACTGCACCAGACGAGTCCATAGGCACCATTTTCCCAAGAGCCCGTGCTCACTTCATTAGTGTTTTTTAGCAATAAATATTTTAAAGTGAAGGTATGTGCATTTTCTAGACATAATGCGATCACACACTTAATAGACTGCAGTGTGGCGTAAACATGTATTTTACATGCACTAGGAAACCTAGACGTGTGTGTGGCGGGGTTTGTTGTGACGGTCACCGTATCGCGGCGGTCTGGAACCGAGCCCACGATGCTCTGAGGTCTGCCTGTGCCTCCTCATCCTCCAGGCGTCTCTCTGCTCACCTTGCTCTTAGAAGAAACGAGGTGAAAGATAGGCTGACACCCAAAAGGAATAAAAACCCACAGGAAATCTTTGCTGCAGCCTCCCCAGAAGTGTCCGGGAGGAATTGTGCTACATGAGCAAGAGATCCTGCCACTCCTCAGAGAGTCTGTCCACCAAGCAGGGCGCTCTCTCCTCGGACTTCATCCAAACCCAGCAGTCCCCGCCTCACCCTGTGGGTCTGGATATGCACCTTCTTTTCCGTGAGAACGCTTTCTAAGCTCACGTGGTGGGCCAATCATGGCTTCCGATGATAAGTCCACGACGTGATCGGAACCTGTGAATGTGACCTTATTTGGAAGAAGGGTTTTGTAGCGTGATTAAGCATCTTGGGATGGTGAGATCATCCTGGATTATCCTGGCGGGCCCTAAATGTCGTCGCACGAATCCTAATTAGAGAGAGGTGGAGGGAGACTCAACACACACAGGGGAGGAGGCAGCGTGAAGACACGGGGAGCGAGTGGAGTGATGCAACCACTGCTGGCAGCCCCTGCAGTGTGGGGAGGAAGGAGCCTCCCGAGGGAGCACAGCCCTGCTGACACCTTGATTTTGGTCCAGTGAAACTGCTTCTAGACTTCTGGACTCTAGAACAGTGAGAGAATACAGTTCTGTCGTCTTTTTTTTTTGAGACAGAGTTTCGCTCTTGTTACCCAGGCTGGAGTGCAATGGCGCGATCTCGGCTCACTGCAACCTCCGCCTCCTGGGTTCAGGCAGTTCTCCTGCCTCAGCCTCCTGAGTAGCTGGGATTACAGGCACGCGCCACCATGCCCAGCTAATTTTTTGTATCTTTAGTAGAGACGGGGTTTCACCTCGTTGACCAGGATGGTCTCGATCTCTTGACCTCGTGATCCACCCGCCTCGGCCTCCCAAAGTGCTGGGATTACAGGCTTGAGCCACTGCACCCGGCCTCTGTTGTCTTAAGCAGTAAAATTTGTGGTGACTTGTTACAGCAGTCGTGGGAAACAAATATACCCCCCAACCTCGTTTCACTGGACGTCTCTGCATATTTTGGATACAAGCCCTTTATCCAACATGTGTTTTGAAAATTTTTTCTCCCAGTTGGTGGCTTGTCTCTTCCTCGAGTAAACAGCATCTTTCACAAAGCAGAGGTTTTAAGTCTTAATTAAATCAAACATCAATTTGGGGTTGTAATCTGAAAACCAAACCCAAGGTCACACACGTGTTCTGTGTGGCATGTTCCAGAAGCGTTCCGGAAAGTTTGGGATGTTTCACATTCGTGTTCCAGAAAGTTTGGGATGTTTCACGCTCGTGTTCCGGGAAGTTTGGGATGTTTCACGCTCGTGTTCCAGAATGTTTTCGATGTTTCACATTCTACATTTGGGTCTATAATCCACTCTGAGTGAATTTTGTGAAGGGCAGATGATCTGTGTCTAGATGCTCTTTATCAGTTTGGGGAAGTTCCATTATGTAAAACTTTGCTAAGTTACTGCTTCCCCAAATGATAAAGTGGAACTTCCCCAAATTGATAAAGGCACATGGCTCACACCTGTAATCCCAGCACTTGGGGAGGCTGAGGTGGGCAGATCACCTGATGTCAGGAGTTCAGAACCAGCCTGGCCAACATGGTGAAACTGTGTCTCTACAAAAAATACAAAAATTAGCCAGGTGTGGCGGCAGGTGCCTGTAATCTCAGTACTGGGGAGGCTGAGGCACAAGAATCGCTTCAACCCAGGAGACAGAGGTTGCAGTGAGCAGAGATTGTATCACTGCACTCCAGTCTGGGTGACAGAGCCAGACTCTGTCTCAAAAAAAATTTTTTTTACTAAGTTACTGTAAGAAGTTCTCTTCTTAAAGCAATTTAAAGTTATTTTTCAGAATTAACAGTGGGTACATGTTTCAGGGAGCATCTCTCTCCACATGGCTGCCTGTAGATGCCCCTTTCCTCTTAGCTCCGGGACCCCTCCCTGCTCCAGGCAGACCCACCAGCTCCCAGCCACTCGGGCCCCTCCCGTGCACCCTCTGAAGGACCTGGGTCCCTCCGCCCTCTCCTTGCCTGCTGGTATCTTCACTGCCAGAGCTTCCCATGCTCTAGTCCCCTCGGCCACTCCAGCCTTTCCTTCACTGGAAAATTGCCTGACCACTGAAGTGGCACCTTTAGATTTAATCAGCCCTACTTAAAGGAAAAGTTGTTTTTCCAAAGTAGATTTTATGAATGAGGTTTTAATGCTGGGCGTTGTAATACCTGATGAGGCTTTGTTCAATACCTTATTGGCACCTTCAAGGGACAACTAGTGTGTTTGGTCAGGATTTGGGGTCACCTCCCCTCCCCTCCCAGGGAGTTCTGTGCCCACCTGGGGGTCTAGGCAGAGACCCAGTGACACTCCTGGTGTGGGTGCAGCGACCTGGTGGGGCTCCTATTATCACCTCTTACAGATGAGGAGACTGAGGCACAGCAGGAGGACGTAACTTCCTAAAGTCACACCGCTAGTATGTGGCAACCCAGGCCTGGAGCCTGAAACTCCATCTTCCCCTCTGATCCTGCCCCCGAGGCCAGCGAGGGTGGGCCAGCTGGGTGGGGAATGGGACGGGGCCTGTAATGACCACTGGCAGGGAACTGGCCAGCAGTCCTCTCCTTCTCTAGGCCTCAAGAGACAAGAAGGCTGGCTTTGAAAGACGGAAAGGGCAGTGGGCCCTGTAGCGAGGAGGCTGGGACTGTGGGGTCTCCTCCAGCACCCACACTGGCCCCTTGAACTCCACCCCTGAGCCTGTATCCGGGTTCCAGCCTCCCTGGAACCTTCCCTGCAAGGGAGGGGAGGGGAGGGGGAGGCAGAAGCCCCTTTAGGCCCTGCATGGCTCCTGGGGACCGGGCCCTAATGCCTGGGCATGCCCACCCTCCCACACCTGGAGGATCAGGGCTGGGGCTCCAAGGGTCCTGCTGATGGCCTGGAACGGGGCCACCTGCAGCAACCCAGTGGGAGACCAAGCCCTGCATCTGTCACTGGGCCTGGGCCTGCCCCCCAGACACACAAGCTGCACAAATAAAGCAACACCCGCCTTGAGGCAGGAGCCGCTGAAGGTGTTGGGGTTCAGGGGCCTGTGGCTCATTTTCCCTTAAGATCCAGTTGTGGGGGGATCCAGCCCCCTCAGCGCCACTGCTGTATCCTCTGGGGAGGGGTAGCCAAGTTCCAAATGCTCTTTGGTCAGGTTGTGTAGACAAGGCCTAAATAATTTAGACTCAGGACATATTCCAGAGGCAAACATCCTTCCTGGCCGGGAGATCGAGACACCTGCCTCTTCCAAGGGGAAGATCTTATGGCAACAAACTCCCACCCGCTCCCAGCTGAGGACCCTCCACCCTTAGACTCCATTCTGGGGGGCTGGAGCTTTGAGAGGCATCTCCACACTTGCCCAGCTCGTGCTTCCCTGGCTGGGAGGGATGGGGGGCTCGGGGTTTGGCTGGCAGCCCCCGGGGAGGTGCACACTCGCCTCCTGGCTCCTTCCTGGGATGCAGCCGGCAGGAGGAGGCAGCCTCAGCGGGTCAGAGCCGGTCTTAGAGAGCAATAGCAGTGCCGGACATGCCACGGGGTGGTGCTCTTGCGCCCACTTTCAAGCACTGGGAGCCGGATCTTTCAAGGCAACCTCACTTTTCACCAGACTTCTGTTGAGCTGTCTGCAAACAAGCAGGAGGACATGCGAAATGAGGTCGGCATTGCGGATTTCATCCCAGCCGCCCGGCTCTGCTTCCCAGCACTGCTCTCCCCGCCTCGAGCACCTTGTTTTCCTCCACCTTGTCATCCATCATCGCCTTTTAAGTTTCATTGTTTTAGAGAGGAGGAAACTGAGGCATTTTCCTGTCAGTCTTTGAAAGAAAGAGAAAAAACAAAGAAAACGCCCATTTCATTCGCATTGTAAGAAACAGGTAGAAAAAAATTGCTCATTTCTTTTGAGTTTGGACACAAAATCTTCCTCCTGGGTTGGCCACTGCGGAAGGAAGTTCTGGTCTCTGAGAACTGCTGTTAAAATCTTCCATGACATTTCATTCTACATGTTAATCTGGTTTCCACTTGAGTTCCGGGGAAGAGGGTATGGGAGATTCTGAAAGGTTTTGTGATGTTAGGTTTAGAGCTTTGCTTACTGGTGTCACAAAATCAAGTCAGTAAAATTAAGAGAAAAGAAGGAGCTTTGCAATCACAGGTGCAATCAACTGCAGAAGAGATGTGGGTTACACAGACACCTTGGCCATCTCCGCGGGTCCCTCAACTTTGCATTTCTGGAGCGGGGCTGGGCCTGTGTAGCATTGCCAAACATCCCAGGAAGGAGCCAGCAGGTGAGCGCACCCCTCCTCAGGGGCTGCCCTCCAAACCCTGAGCCCCACCCAGCTGGGTGAGTGTGGTGATGCCCCTCAGAGCTCCAGCCCCCCAGAATGCAGTCTAGGGTGGAGGGACCTCAGCCAGCCGGTGGGATCTTTCCCTTGTAAGAGGCAGGTGTCACGATGCAGGAGTGAGGGCCTCCCAGATGGGCCATGGGGACCAGTCTCCTGGGAGGAGTTTCCTGGGGTCCCATTCCGGCACACTGAGGAAGCAAAACCATTTTCTAGCACAGAGGAGAGACACACTGAGAACAGACAAGAGTGGCCAAGATGAGGGATTTTCCTTCTGGGATGGGGGCCACTCTGCTTTCTCCTGGTGGATTTGGTCAGAGTCTCTGAGGTCTTCCTGTGCGGCACTGGGCCTGGCCTCAGCACCTTGCCCTCAACCTCAGCCTGTCCTTCCCGGCCTCCCTGGAACTCCCCCCGAGGCCACTGTTCACTCAGGAAACAGCTCCCTAGCAGGGTGGCGCCCAGAGCTGGGCTCTCTAGTCACAGCCGCTTGGGGTGGTTCTGTGTGGGAGCTGGCCAGCCTGGCCCCCTGGGTCCTGGTTCTGTGTGGGAAATGGCCAGCCCGGCCCCCTGGGTCCTGGTTCTGTGTGGGAAACGGCCAGCCTGGCCCCCTGGGTCCTGGTTCTGTGTGGGAAACGGCCAGCCCTGCCCCCTGGGTCCTGGTTCTGTGTGAGAAACGGCCAGCCCGGCCCCCTGGGTCCTGGTTCTGTGTGGGAGCTGGCCAGCCCGGCCCCCTGGGTCCTGGTTCTGTGTGAGAAATGGCCAGCCCGGCCACCCGGGTCCTGGTTCTGTGTGGGAGCTGGCCAGCCCGGCTGCCCGGGTCCTGCTTCTGTGTGGGAGCTGGCCAGCCCGGCACCCTGGGTCCTGGTTCTGTGTGGGAGCTGGCCAGCCCGGCCGCCCGGGTCCTGGTTCTGTGTGGGAAATGGCCAGCCCGGCCGCCCGGGTCCTGCTTCTGTGTGGGAGCTGGCCAGCCCGGCCCCCTGGGTCCTGGTTCTGTGTGAGAAATGGCCAGCCCGGTCCCCTGGGTCCTGGTTCTGTCTGAGAAATGGCCAGCCCGGCCACCCGGGTCCTGGTTCTGTGTGAGAAATGGCCAGCCCGGCCCCCTGGGTCCTGGTTCTGTGTGAGAAATGGCCAGCCCGGCCACCCGGGTCCTGGTTCTGTGTGGGAGCTGGCCAGCCCGGCCCCCTGGGTCCTGGTTCAGTGTGGGAGCTGGCCAGCCCGGCCGCCCAGGTCCTGCCTTCTTGGAGTGCGGCGTTAGGACGAGCCGGCCTCTCCTGGGTGTGGGCAGGGAGTGTGGATGCGCAGCCCGGAGTTAGCCGTGGGCCCTTTGGTTTCATGGACTCATGGGCCACGGCTGCTTCCCTCGGGTCCCTGGAGGGCACGATGGCTGGGGAACCTCTGGAGCACGGGATCCAGTTAGGGCCCTTTCCTCATGAGGCTCAGTGTTGGTGAAGCTCCTCTGATGGATTAGGAGGGACCTGACCTAGATCTCAGGCAGGTGGGACACAGGGATGTCACAGGACTTGAGGGAAGGGAGAGCCTGGGGTCTGGCTGAGTGGGAGGCTGGCTCAGCAGGCGTGGTGGTGCCTGGGCCCTCTGAGGCCACCCTGACGCCTGGGGTGTTTGGGGCAGTGGCTGTGACCATAGCATGAAGCAAGGAAGCCCCAAGCCCAGAGTCGGGGGCGGGGGTGCCGCTGAGGACCTGCAGGGACGCCGTCTTCGGGGGGACTTGTCTTCGGCAGTGGCACCCGGTGGCAGTGGCACCCGGTGGCAGCGGCACCCAGTGGCAGCAAGAGCGACAGCGGTGGATTCAGAAACCCCCCCGGGGTGGGAGGCGGTGAGAGGGACTTCCTGGAAGACATTATCTGGAAAACCCAAGGGAAGGGACCAGAATTATTTCCCAAGACATAGCACACAGCTCTGTGTTCTCCTGGAGGGCAGGGTGGGCCTCCACCTCTCTGAGGGTGCACACCACGGGGTGTTCCTTCAGAGGACCGTGTGTAAGCCTTGGGTGAGTTGAGTTGGGGTCCGGCCAGGGCTCCCCTCATTGCCACTGTTTCTGCCTTCAGGGACCACAGAGACTCCTGGGGCTGTCAGGGTTTGCCTCAGGCTCCGGCTGCTGGGCATAAGGCCTCTGCACTGCATCCCCGGCTTGGACTAAAGGCTCCTGCTTTGAATCAGGGGTTAATGCCCCGCCCTTAATTCCAGAGCACGGAAGACTCCACGTTCTCGTCTCCCTGTGGTCCCCTAGCTCCCCATTGTGGTGAGACTCCACTGGTCTGAGACAGCAGGGCTTTCTGCTTCTTCTAGCTATGGATTGTTGAAAGTTCGGACCTCCTGCCCCAAGGAGGACTTTCTGGAACCCTCTGTGCTGCCAAATGTCTCCTCTGGGTGCCCAGCATCCTGCCCTGAGGGCCAGCTCATGGTTCCCTCCACCCCAGGCCATGAGACCTGGAGCCCCGGCCTCTCCCCAGGGCTTGGTACATCCAGTTGGTCAGAAAAAAGTCCTTTGTAGGACTCAAGGGCAGGCCCTGCCTGGACCCGGGGCTCAGCTTCCCGATTTCCTGTTGGCTGGACTCCGCCTGTGTGGCATCTGAAATCTGCAGCTGAGAACAGCGAGCGCCCCATGCTGTAGACACACGAGGCCCTCGGTGCTGTGTGACCTCACAGAGTCCCTGCCACAAAGAAGAGGCCACGGAGCATGGGGGTGAGTCTGTACATTTCACTGCACCTCTCACCTGATGTTCCAAGTACACAGATCTCAGTGTTCTAGAAACTTCTATCACTAGACATGAAGATTCATTTTTCTTTATCTGGGCACTCATTTTGTGTTCAATATTTTAATACTTGTCATTTCAAACGGATATATAAGAGTCAAGCAGAGGATAATTGACTTGGAGAGAGGAGACTCCATAAATAATATAAATAACAATCAAGAGTAATTTGGGTGCACTTGTGGGTACTGAGGATGGTACTCGAATGCTGGTCTGCAATGGTACGTGTTGTTTATCGTCACTAGCTTGAATAAAGGACACATGATTGCATGAGTCGGAGGCGCGAATGCTCTGGGTCCCGGGCCACACCCTGTGACCTGTGGGCAGTGCGTCTCACGGGCAGGTGTGTGCCTGAGGGTGCTCTCGGCGTCGGAAGCTGCCCTTGCCTCATCCCTAATCGTTCAATCTAGGCTGGTAAGAAGTTAGTGCCTGGAGAAGAGAATGTGTCTTTGGCTAACTCTGTGCCTGCTGGGAGGAGCTCCTGTCTGTAATCCTGCCTCACTGCCGGGTCAGAAACGCACGACGTATCTGGATAAAAACGTGGCATCTTCCCAGGCACCGATCTGACTCCACGGCACCTCACGGAAGCATTGTTTTCTGTATTAAAATGAAGAATTATGTTCGACAGAGTGAAATACTGGCATCAAAAATAGTTAATAAAATGTGTAGGACGTTTTCTTTGTGTGGCTGGTGGCTCCAGACCATATTCTAGCTCCCTGGTGATCCAGCTCCCTTGCCC
Source organism: Callithrix jacchus (assembly GCF_049354715.1). Lineage (NCBI taxonomy): Eukaryota > Metazoa > Chordata > Mammalia > Primates > Cebidae > Callithrix > Callithrix jacchus. Next base: position 125,166,704 of record NC_133513.1, on the reverse strand, counting down.
TGCATCTGGGGACAGCTCCGGCAGCCCTGGGGTGGGCGTCCTGCCCATCTTGGCCCTCAGGCCCCATAGGTACTCCCTGGGTGACGCTGGGTGAGTTCCTGGGCTTGGAGAGCCTCTGTTTCCAGGTCGCGTCCCCTGGTGTGATCCTGGCAGGCGAGGGTGTGGGGACCTGGTCCTGGGCAGCCTTGTCCCTGCCTGGCCCCTCCCTCCCACCGGACTGGAGGGTGGCTTCAGCTTCAGCCACTCAGAACTTTTGATCTAAACCAACTTCTGCTGTTTATTCAAGACATGACAACCAGAAGGATTTCAAGCTTTCCCTGGAAATTGATTTGGATTTTGGTCTTAGGGCTAATTTTTACCTTTTAAAGATGACAGCATGTGCCACGTCGGGGAAGGAAGGCAGGATACTGCTGGTGAGTTGAGCCATGGAAAGTATTTGGCAAGACAGGTCCTGGGGACCCCAGGGACCCCCACAGAACCCATCCGAAGAACTCGCCTCTGCTAGACATGCGCTTATTCACAAGGCAGCAATGCTTTGAAAACGCCAAGTCTCAGATGAATGAGAAACCACGGACAGGCCGTGGGAAGGCCAGGCAGCCCGGCCGTGTCTCAGATGAATGAGAAACCACGGACAGGCCGTGGGAAGGCCAGGCAGCCCGGCCGTGTCTCAGATGAATGAGAAACCACGGACAGGCCGTGGGAAGGCCAGGCAGCCCGGCCGTGTCTCAGATGAATGAGAAACCACGGACAGGCCGTGGGAAGGCCAGGCAGCCCGGCCCTGTCTCAGATGAATGAGAAACCACGGACAGGCCGTGGGAAGGCCAGGCAGCCCGGCCGTGTCTCAGATGAATGAGAAACCACGGGCAGGCCGTGGGAAGGCCAGGCAGCCCGGCCCTGTCTCAGATGAATGAGAAACCACGGACAGGCCGTGGGAAGGCCAGGCAGCCCGGCCGTGTCTCAGATGAATGAGAAACCACGGACAGGCTGTGGGAAGGCCAGGCAGCCCGGCCGTGTCTCGGATGAATGAGAAACCACGGACAGGCTGTGAGAAGGCCCGGCAGCCCGGCCCCGCCACATGCATCTTGCTGCCTACACTCCCCCTCCCGGTTCCTGAGTCCTCCCCATGCCCCACCGAAGGACTGGTGGGTCATGGCCTCATAGGTTTATCACACAAATTAAATACACTTATTTTGGACAACATTAACATGTCCATCAGCTCTGATTTTTAGAATATTTGTTAAATTAGCAGGAGTTCGATTTTATCCCTTATGTGGACTGAAAGCCAGTACTGAATTCTTCAGCTGGCTCAACATAACTGCACACTAAGGTCTTAAATACAGCTTATTAACGCTCTTAATGCAAAACCCCAGCATTTCCACAGAGAGAGAATTCTGGCATAAGAATAAGAGCAATTATGAAGGCTTTAGGAGGTGAAAAGTCAACTCTGCCTTAAATGGATGATGCTGGAGATTCTATTAGTAAATGTGGATTTGTGTCGTCTGAGATTACTCACCACCAACAACGACATTCTTCCGAGCCTGGCTGAAGCCGCCCTCCACTTTCCCAGGAGGCCATCACTGCTGTGGCTTAATTTTTGACTTCCACGCTGTGGAGTATTTGGGAAGCGTCCCCTCAGCCTCTGGGCAGGAAGGCGGAGCCCTCTCAAGTTTCTCCTCTTGCTGCTGGAATTGTGCAATGCTTGGAGTAGATTTGAAACAACCAATCCTCCAGATCTGGGGCCTTCACACCCAGCCTTGGAAAATATGGCCCCAAGGTCAGAATCCGAGTTTTACCGCTGGGAGAGCTCTGTGAATAGCACTTCCCACCAAGCTGAAGTATTCCAGGTCTCACAGAGCTGCTGAGCACTGGCCATGTGGCTGGTGTGGCTGAAGAACTGATTTTCAGATTTCATTTCATTATAATTAATTTGAATTTAGGCCAGGCATGGTGTCTCATGCCTATAATTCCAGCAGTTTGGGAGACCAAGGTAGGCAGATCACCTGACGTCAGGAGTTTGACACCAGCCTGGCCAACATGGTGAAACCCTGTCCCTACTAAAAATACAAAAAATTAGCTAGGGGTGTTGGTGGGCACTTGTAATCTCAACTACTTGGGAGGCTCAGGCAGGAGAATTGCTTGAACCCAGGGAGTGGAGGTTGAGGTGAGCCAAGATCATGCCATTGCACCCAGCCTAGGCAACAAGAGCAAAACTCCGTCTCAAAAACAAACAAAAAAAGAATTTAAATGCAATAGCTCTGTGTGCTTAGAAAAGTGCACCTCTAGCAGAAGGCTTAGCGCTCATCTGTTTCTCTTTGTAGAGATGGAGTCTCACTATGTTGCCAGGCTGGTCTTGAACTCCTGGCCTCAAGTGATCCTCCCACCTCGGCCTCCCCCAGTGCTGAGATTATAGGCATGAGCCACCGCACCCAGCCATCTCTCTCTGTCTCTGTCCCTCTCTCTCTCGCTCTCTCTCCAGCTGGCCTGCCCTTCTCTCTGCAGCAGTGGTCCAGGCCGCTGCTGTGCATGCTGGGAGAACCCCGGAATCCACGGAGGGGAGATCCAGCCACCCCTGTGCATGCTGGGAGCATTGGGCTGCCTGGAAGGGAAGTGGGAGGCAGGTGTCTAGAGCCGACCACCACCTCCATGATGGCGAGACCACCTGTCCTCAACCCCGCCCTTCCATTCCTCTTCACGTGAATCAGTTTCCCCTCATCTCCATTTAAGTCCATTTGGGATGACATTTACTACGACTCTTATTGTGAAACACTGATGATCATAGCCCCGTCTGCCCTCGGCTTCTCAGCAAACCTCCAGCAATCTCTTCCCAAGGCCTTGGTGGCAGCAGTGGCAGTCCTCCCTCAGCAAGGACGGGACTTTCGACTCCTCCATGGGGAGTAAAACCCCCTACCAGGTTTTAAGACTCAAAGACTGCTCCAAAGGCCTTTTGCTTGTATAAGTCTATTTTTGTAATAAAGTCCTTAGTGGAAGAGTCCACATAGGTTTCTCATGGGTAAAGAGCCCTATATATATGGTCAAATAGAGCCTTTTCTTTTCTTTTCCTTTTTTTTTTTTTGAGACAGAGTCTTGCTCTGTCACCCAGGCTGGAGTGCAATGGGGCAACCTGGGCTCATTGCTCTGCCTCACAGGTTCAGGTGATTCTCCTGCCTTAGCCTATGGAGTAGCTGGGATTACAGGCACCCAGCACCATGCCTGCCTAATTTTTGTATTCTTAGTAGATATGGGTTTTTGCCATGTTGGCCGGGCTGGTCTGTAACTGCTGACCTCAAGTGATCCATCTGCCTTGGTCTCCCAAAGTGCTCGGATTACAGGTGTCAGCCACCACATCTGGTCAAATAGAGACTTTTCTAGAACAGGTTCACAATCGCCTCTGCTGTCCCTGGACCCAGCTCCCCAGCTCCCCTCCCCCATGCCTTTCTCTAATAACTTGAGGGCTCCGGTTTCCTTACGTAGGTAGAATAACAGACATTTGTCCTTTGTGACTGGCTTATTTCATGCACCACAATGTCTTCAGTTTCACGCACGTTGTAGCACGTGGCAGGATTTCCTTCTTTTTAGGGCTGAAAAGTATTCCGTGGTTCAGAGCGACCACATTTGGTTCATCCACTCATCCGTCAGTGGACTCGGGTGGCTTCTGTCTTTGGGCAGTTGTGAACGCTGTTGGAAAGCTCTGTTTGACACCCTGCTTTCAGTTCTTTCCAGTGTATACCCCAGGAGTGGATTTTGGGTTTTTTTTGAGACAGAGTTTCGCTCTTGTCGCCCAGGCTGGAGTGCAATGGCGCAATCTTGGTTCACTGCAACCTCCGCCTCCCGGGTTCGAGAGATTCTCCTGTTTCAGCCTCCCGAGTAGCTGGGACTACAGGTGTGCGCCACCACACCTGGCTAACCCAGGAGTAGATTTGCTGGATCATAAGGAAATTCTTTTTTTCGTTTCGTGAGGGATGGCCGTACTGTTTTCCACGGGAGCCACAGCATTTCACATTCCCGCCGGCAGTGCACAGGGTCCCACGTACTCTGCATTCTTTCTAACAGTCGAGGACAGAGAAGGCCAGAATTAATGCAAGGGGCAGCAAAATTACGTGGAGTCGCTCGGAGTTGTTGATGAGCGTTGCTGTCCCGATCTGCTCTGCCCAGAGGCATTTGGCAATTATGGAATGTGGGTAATTTGCTAATTTCTGTGTTCTTGACAGTGGCCATCAGGCGGTGAGGTGTGTCTCAGCGTGGTTTTGATCTGCCTTCCCTGCTGCCTGGTGATGCTGAACATCTTTCCGTGGACTTACTGGCCATTTGTGTGTCTTCTTTGAAGAAACGTCTATTCTGGTCTTTCGCCCATATTTGAATTGGATTTTTTTATGGATCCTCCTTGAACTCCAAACCCAACTTTAAAACTTAGACTGCAGCATGTGCACCCACAAGAAATCGGAGCCGCTATTTCTAACTCAGTTCAGTAAATGCTTGAGAAAACATGGGCCGGGGCTGCAGGGAACGTGTGCTTCTTTGGGACATCTTAAAGCTTGTTCTGATGCTCAAGTGCAGGCTATCAAGGTGGCCTTGGGTCCATTTGAAAGAGGAAATTGTGCTAAGGGCTTCCTCTCTGCTGTCAGCAGGAAGAACTCCTGGTACTGACCCAACCTTCAAGATAAGAATTTGGCTGATAGAACAGGAGTCATTAGTGTCCTTTCACTGGAGGGAAGATCAAATCCCAACCTAATTATGTGTAAAAGTGACGTTTCCCCTCCCTGAAAATTGCAAGCTTTTAATAACTGGTGTGAGAGGCATACTCTGTGCATAGCTTCTGGGTGATGTTCACCTAATCAGCCAGCGCCAGCCGCAAATGTGGACGCTTCCAGGGTGGGGGGGGGGGGGCGCCTGGGGCCGGAGCCGCAGTGGAAACGGGAAACACCTAAGTGAGTGATCCTGGGTCATTATTTAATCAGGGGAGAGGCTGGGGAGCTAATAACAGCTCCAGGAATAGGATTTAATGAGCAGAGAAAAGGCCAGAATTGATGCAAAGGTCAGCAAATCATGTGGAGTTGCTTGGAATTTTTAATGAGCGTTGCTGTCCTGATCTGCCCAGCTCAGAAGCGCTTGGCAATTATGTAATATGGGCAGTTAATTGCTGAGAAATAATAATAATCGTCCCGGCAGTTATTTAGTCCTTGGCGACTGGCAATGCCCTGTTGCACACACTGTGTTGGGTTCTTGCCAGCGCCCTTGGGGTGGGTGTCACAGGCCAGCCCGGCCCAGAGAGACCTGCCCAGAACGCTGAGCCTGAGGGCCAGTGATCAGGCTTCAGCTCCCTCCCTGTCCCATCACTCCCTGCTGAGGCCACCACCAGCTCCTCCAGCCCCCTTGGTCTTATGGAGTCTCACAGTGTTATGTACAGATGATGATATCAAGCTCAGTAAAACTGTGCTTTTGCTCGAGGCCGCCCAGGAAGTAAGAGGCAGAATTGTGGCCTCTTCTCAGGCTGACCAGTCACCTGCAGCCCTGAAGAACTGAAGGTGACTGCTTGGATAATGAGCAGTGTTTTCATGCTCCTTTCAGGCTTCGGTGGGATCTGTCATCGAAAAGGGACTCAGAGACCGGCTGGAAGTGGCCGTGGGCCTTCCTGGCAGGTGGGAAAGGGGACAGCAGTGGTGCCTCTTCTGCTTGGCCTCTGATGAGCATCCGCAGTAAGGCCCCACTGTCCCCTCTGAGCTCCCGCTGCTTTTCCAACCTCAGGCCAGCCTTGGAGTCTCTCCAGTCAGAAAGCATCTGCTAACATCAGCTTTTCGGAAGGAGGCCCCTACTCACTGAGCGAAGGCAGATACCAGCCCTGGGAGGTTCTGGAAATGCAGGCAGGCTGCAGAGGGGCACTGGCAGAGGGAGGTGACCTTGCTCCGGCTGGTGGGGGTTGGGGTTATTTTGTGTAGAATGGCCTCCTGGTTCAGCATGGACAGTGGTTCCTCATCTGTAGTGGGTGATGGGGGCTCAGTCTGGGCTGTAGTGGGTGGTGGGGGCTCAGTCTGGGCTGTAGTGGGTGATGGGGCTCAGTCTGGGCTGCAGTAGGTGATGGGGCTCAGTCTGGGCTGTAGTGGGTGATGGAGGCCCAGTCTGGGCTGTAGTGGGTGATGGAGGCCCAGTCTGGGCTGTAGTGGGTGATGGGGGCTCAGTCTGGGCTGTAGTGGGTGATGGAGGCTCAGTCTGGGCTGTAGTGGGTGGTGGGGCTCAGTCTGGGCTGCAGTAGGTGATGGGGGCTCAGTCTGGGCTGCAGTAGGTGATGGGGCTCAGTCTGGGCTGTAGTGGGTGATGGAGGCTCAGTCTGGGCTGCAGTAGGTGATGGGGCTCAGTCTGGGCTGCAGTAGGTGATGGGGGCTCAGTCTGGGCTGCAGTAGGTGATGGAGGCCCAGTCTGGGCTGTAGTGGGTGATGGGGGCTCAGTCTGGGCTGTAGTGGGTGATGGGGCTCAGTCTGGGCTGCAGTGGGTGATGGGGCTCAGTCTGGGCTGTAGTGGGTGATGGGGCTCAGTCTGGGCTGTAGTGGGTGATGGGGGCTCAGTCTGGGCTGTAGTGGGTGATGGAGGCCCAGTCTGGGCTGTAGTGGGTGGTGGAGGCCCAGTCTGGGCTGTAGTGGGTGATGGAGGCTCAGTCTGGGCTGTAGTGGGTGATGGAGGCCCAGTCTGGGCTGTAGTGGGTGATGGAGGCCCAGTCTGGGCTGTAGTGGGTGATGGGGCTCAGTCTGGGCTGTAGTGGGTGATGGGGGCCCAGTCTGGGCTGTAGTGGGTGATGGAGGCCCAGTCTGGGCTGTAGTGGGTGATGGAGGCCCAGTCTGGGCTGTAGTGGGTGATGGGGGCTCAGTCTGGGCTGCAGTAGGTGATGGGGGCTCAGTCTGGGCTGTAGTGGGTGATGGCGGCCCAGTCTGGGCTGTAGTGGGTGATGGGGGCCCAGTCTGGGCTGTAGTGGGTGATGGGGCTCAGTCTGGGCTGTAGTGGGTGATGGGGGCCCAGTCTGGGCTGTAGTGGGTGATGGAGGCCCAGTCTGGGCTGTAGTGGGTGATGGGGGCTCAGTCTGGGCTGCAGTAGGTGATGGGGGCTCAGTCTGGGCTGTAGTGGGTGATGGCGGCCCAGTCTGGGCTGTAGTGGGTGATGGGGGCTCAGTCTGGGCTGCAGTGGGTGATGGAGGCTCAGTCTGGGCTGTAGTGGGTGGTGGGGGACTCAGTCTGGGCTGTAGTGGGTGGTGGGGGCTCAGTCTGGGCTGTAGTGGGTGGTGGGGCTCAGTCTGGGCTGTAGTGGGTGATGGGGGCTCAGTCTGGGCTGTAGTGGGTGATGGGGGCTCAGTCTGGGCTGTAGTGGGTGATGGAGGCTCAGTCTGGGCTGTAGTGGGTGGTGGGGCTCAGTCTGGGCTGTAGTGGGTGATGGGGGCTCAGTCTGGGCTGTAGTGGGTGATGGGGGCTCAGTCTGGGCTGCGGTGGGTGATGGGGGGCTCAGTCTGGGCTGCAGTGGGTGATGGGGGCTCAGTCTGGGCTGCGGTGGGTGATGGGGGGCTCAGTCTGGGCTGCGGTGGGTGATGGGGGGCTCAGTCTGGGCTGCGGTGGGTGGTGGGGGCTCAGTCTGGGCTATAGTGGGTGGTGGGGGCTCAGTCTGGGCTGCAGTGGGTGGTGGGGGCTCAGTCTGGGCTGCAGTGGGTGGTGGGGGCTCAGTCTGGGCTGCGGTGGGTGATGGGGGGCTCAGTCTGGGCTGCGGTGGGTGATGGGGGGCTCAGTCTGGGCTGCGGTGGGTGGTGGGGCTCAGTCTGGGCTGTAGTGGGTGGTGGGGGCTCAGTCTGGGCTGCAGTGGGTGGTGGGGACTCAGTCTGGGCTGCAGTGGGTGGCGGGGGCTCAGTCTGGGCTGCGGTGGGTGATGGGGGCTCAGTCTGGGCTGCGGTGGGTGATGGGGGGCTCAGTCTGGGCTGCAGTGGGTGATGGGGGCTCAGTCTGGGCTGTAGTGGGTGGTGGGGGGCTCAGTCTGGGCTGTAGTGGGTGGTGGGGGCTCATTCTGGGCTGTAGTGGGTGGTGAGGGCTCAGTCTGGGTGTAGTGGGTGGTGGGGGCTCAGTCTGGGCTGCAGTGAGTGATGGGGGACTCAGTCTGGGCTGTAGTGGGTGGTGGGGGGCTCAGTCTGGGCTGCAGTGAGTTGTGGGGGACTCAGTCTGGGCTGCAGTGGGTGGTGGGGGCTCAGTCTGGGTTGTAGTGGGTGGTGGGGGCTCAGTTTGGCACCTGCCAGGCTCCAGTCTGATGGTGGCAAATCCTCCCTGCCAGGGAACGGGGTCCTGAGTTCCATCCTCCCACAGAGCACAGGCAGAAGGCCCACCTGGGGCACAACATGGGAGAAAACAGAGGGACCCTCGGGGAGCCTGCTTCCTAGCAGCACGCGCCGAGGCTTCCATTGTTTTCCCTGGGCCTGGGAGAGGGGGCCCAGCGTGGCTGGGAGGATGAGAGCTCAGAGCTGCAGGTTTACCGAGAAGCTTTGTGGTTTAGCAGAGCCAGGAGGCTGGGAACCCAGAGCTGCAGGTGCACGGGGAGCTCTGCCATTAGCAGAGTCGGCCTCTGCGTTTTGCTCCCACCCAGAGGTGAGTTCTCATCTCCAGGCGGCTTCAGTTACGCTCAGGAGATCCTTTTTGGGCTGGGTGCGGTGGCTCACACCTATAATCGCAGCACTTCGGGAGGCCGAGGCAGGTGGATACCTGAGGTCAGCAGTTCAGGACCAGCCTGGCCAAAGTGGTGAAACCCCGTCTCTACTAAAATATGAAAATTAGCTGGATTATTGGCACATACCTGTAATTTCAGCTACTCAGGAGGCTGAGGCAGGAGAATCGCTTGAACCCAGGGGGGGGTTGCAGTGAGCCAAGATCCTGCCATTGCACTCCAGCCCGGGTGACAGAGCAAGACTTCGTCTCACAAAAAAATTTCTTCCTTTTGCCCCCAGGAAGGTGCCCCTGGGTGTGTCACAGGAGGAAGCCTGGCTTTTGTGCTGGAAGAGAACGGGCCTGCTGTCTGAAGCAGAATGGAGCCGGGACGGGCCTGTCTGTTTGACAATGACAGCCACTTCCAAGAGGACCTTGGTTGCAGCGACTTCTCCCATGGGCTGACAGCCGCTCTGTAGCTTTCTTCTCCGCAGAGCTCTGAGAATCACCTTAACGAGGCGGGGTCGTGCTGGGTGTTGGCTGGCATTCATTTTGGAGCTGCAGGGAATGGAAACGGTCCATTCTGCAGGAGTCCAGAATGAGGCGGGTGATCTTTCGAGGTGAGAATGACTTGAACTCCTATTTTCTGTGCTCTCCAGACATGTCCCCTTTGCCGTGGGAAGGCACAAAGGTGGTCACCATGGAGCCCGCCGGCTCCCAGCAGCACAGCAGCTGGGGAGCTCTGGGCAACACACAGCCAGAAGCCCCTCTGCAGGAACAAGAGCGCCAGGGCCGGGGAAGGCCGTCTTTGTCCTCGCTAGGGCGGAGTGTTCTCCAAGGGCCAGGGAGAGTAGGGAAAGCACGTGAGGAGTTTCCAGAAGGCCACAGCAAGCCCAGGATAGCTTGTTGGATCTGCTTGGCACCAAACGCCCGGCAGATCTAGCTGCGCCTCCTGGAACTTGCCCTGTGTCACCAGAGAATGCGACAAGCTTCCCGAGTGCCTCGGCCCCCAATTCCAGGCCGGCCAAAGGCAGGGACCAAGGCTCCACAGAGCCCCATGCTTCGATGGCGAGCGTGGCGCGGCTTAGCGCCTGAGGACAGGTCCTCACTGAAGGAGAACGGGGGATGACCGTGGCCGGGCAGGAGAGAAGGACCCCGGTTCAGCTTCCACTGCAAACTGCCTGTGCACCTTGGCTCCAACCTTAACTGGGACAGAAGCGTTTCCCAGTCTCACTTCTTAGGATAAGACGTGGAGATCCCACACGTCTCAGAAAGGGGGCTAGTGTTGATCTTCCCCGGGCCTCACAAGCAGGCAGAGCTTCCCTGGCCTCTCCCACAGCTCCCCTGCGTCGGCTGCAGGGTGCGGGAATCCATGGTGTTGCCGGGGCTGTGACTGTGGACATCCAGCTTCTGTCCTGGGCTGTTTTTCAAGGGTGTTTACACAGCACACAGACTGGGAGGTGAGAGATGGCGTCTCCCTTCAGAGCAGAAGGCAGCTTTGCTTTCTCACCAGGCTAACAAAGGCCCCCGTCTCCCTTCAGGGTGAGGGTTCAGCAGTCTTGCCAGCAGCCCCTTATAGATTGTGGTGTCCTCAGCTGCTGGCACGGGGGACGGCAAATGTGCCACCTTTCCGTGCCTTTAACGCATCAAGAAAGAGCAGACAGGTTGGGCACAGTGGCTCACGCCTGTAATCCCAGCACTTTGGGAAGCTGAGGCAGGTGGATCACCTGAGGTCAGGAGTTCAAGACCATCCTGGCCAACATGGTGAAACCACTATCTCTACTAAAAATACAAAAATTACCCAGGCATGGTGGCGGGCGCCTGTTGTCCCAGCTAGTCAGGAAGCTGAGTCACCAGAATCTCTTGAATCTCCGAGGCGGAGGTTGCAGTGAGCCGAGATCGCGCCATGGCACTGCAGCCTGGCTGACAGAGTGAGACTCCATCTCAACAAACACAAACAAACAAACAAACAACAGCAACACAACAGAAGAAAGAGCAGACACGTTCACAGTCATTTCATTCACTTATCCGCAGATTAGGTTCCTTGCTGGTAACTGAAAACAACCACGACCACGACAAGAAACACTCCTTCCGCCAACAAATACTCGTTACAGACTCTTCAGGAAAACACATTTCTTCCCACGGGCCATCAAAAGGCAGTCCTCTGTGTGCAGAGATAAAAGGAATAATGACGCCGGAACTGACGTTTATAAGAGTGTTCCGTGTGAGCAGCTGTAGGCCATGGTTAACACAGACTCTAACGCTGGGGCCTCTCCTGTGACATAAGTCCTGTGAGAGTCCCCATTTCTCAGATGAGCACACGAGGACTCACGGTAGGGCAGGCTCAGGGTTTGTGAAGTGACTCCTGGCCCTAAACACTGGGCTGTTCTCGCCCCTGAATGGCGGCTCCTGACCACACGGCGCTTCGGGGCCTTCAACCAGGGAGCGGGTCGCCTGGGCCTGCAGGACCCCAACCCTGCGGTCGGCTCCACTTAATAAGGAGGTGTGAGTCGACCTGGGAAAAGGAGTCTCATGGACTTTCAGTCTCGTGTCATAGTTTATTTAGGGAGGGATACCAAGAGCTATGACTCCATTTTAAAGAAGCAAAGAGCGTCACCCCCGCCTCTGCCACTTCCGCCCCGATATGGAGGACCATGTGACAGCCCAGGGGTTTGAGACCAACGTGGGTAACAAAGTGAGACCCCATCCTCTCTACCCAAACAGACAGCCTGGCATGGCGGCCCCTCGTGAGCAGAGGGAGGCAGGGAGGGAGGCAGGGGAAGGTCAGGGGACTAAGTGACACAAGATGAAACAAAAGAAATAGCTTTTCCACTTTGAACACGGGGCATATGACATCATCTGATAGTTGCAAAGGATTTTTCGTCTTAAAGACTTTTACATGAAGAAAGCATTTGCAACCTATATGGTAACTGTCAATGAAGCCATGTATGTAAGGAAAGGAAAAGCTGTAAGATCAAAATGCACCTAAGTACGCGAACAGACAACGAAAATAATATTACAGCGGAGATGGGTACGGGAAAAATGATGACTCTTTCTCCCAGTCCAGGTAGTGCAAATCGAAACAACACTAAAGCCAACACCTCACCTGTGAAATGTGAATATTTAGCAAATATTTACGGAGGAAAATACTTGTCTGTGATAGTGATAAGAGGGTAGGATTGTAAAATTTGTCTAGACATCCACTTGTGAGCATTTATCAAAATCTTTAGATTGAGCAAAACTTTGCAATGATTCTATTTCCTGGAAGTAACTAATCGTATTTCAGAGATTTAGCTTCAAAGATGTTTATTGAAGTTCACTTTGATTTATAAAAGGATGGAAACACAGGCTAGGCCAGTGGCTCATGGCTGCCACCCTAGCACTTTGGGAGGCTGAGGTGAGAGGCTTGTTTGAACTGGGTATATGAGGGCAGGCTGGGCGACAAAGCGGAACCACATCTCTGCAAAAAATTAAAAAGCTTAGCTAACCTAACCTGCTAGATTATTTTTAAAAGCTTCTATATACACCATGGAATACTATGCAGCCACCAAAAGGATGAGTCCATGTCCTTTGCCGGGACATGGATAAAGCTAGAAGCCACCATTCTCAGCAAATGCACAAGAACCGAAAACCAAACACTGCATGTTCTCACTCATAAGTGGGCGTCGAACAAGGAGAACACATGGACACAGGGAGGGGAGCATCACACGCCGGGGCCTGTTGAGGGGTGGGGGGTTCATAGCGTTAGGGGAACTACCTAATGTAGATGGCGGGGTGATGGAGACAGCAAACCACCATGGCACGCGTATACCTGTGTCACAACCTGCACATTCTGCACAGCTACCCCGGAACTTCAAGTACGATAATAATAATGATTAAAAAGGATTTGCTGTTTATACTGTAAAGTTGTATTACTGTGACAAACGCATAGTGGAATATACCCGCCGTTATAGCATATGCAGAATAGTTTCGCTGACCTAGAATAATCTGCTGTGTGTTTCTTAGTCAGCTAACCCACCCCGTTCCCCTACCCTCTGGGACCCTGGACACTCACGGGTCTGTTTACTCTCTCTATGGTCTTGCTTTTTCCAGAGTGTCATATAAACGGAACGATACAGTATGCAGCCTTTTCAGACTGGATTTTTGGCAATATGCATTTAAGATGCATCCATGTCTTCATGTAACTTGATAGCTCATTTCTTTTCATTGCTAGCTGCTACTCTACTGCATGGATGTACCACGGCTTATCCACTCACCAGTGGAAAAATATCTTCTTTGCTTTCAGTTTTTGATGATTATAAAGGCTGCCATAATCGTGAAAGTTTCGTATGAACAAAATTTTCAAATCAGTTGGGTGAAACTTCTGAGTTATGTGGCACGACTCTGTTTACCTTTAAAGACACTGCCACGCCGGACACTGCCACGCCGGACACTGCCACGTCGGACACTGCCACGCCGGACACTGCCACACCGTCTCCTGAAGTGGCAGTCTCATTTCGCATCCCCTGCAATGGACGGGCATTCCCACTGCTCTTCTTCCTCACTAGCATTGGCTGTGTCAGTTACAACACTTTATCCTCTCCAACAGACGTGGAGTGGGGTCTCCTTGTGGTTTTAATTTGGAATCACTTATTTATAAGAGATCTTTAGCACCTTTTCACGTGCTTATTTGCCATATGTCTGTCTTCTTTAGTGAGGTATCTCTCTAGATCTTTTGCCCATTTTTTAATTGGTTTGCCTGATTTCATATTGTCGAATTATAAATGTTCGTTGTGCAGTTTGGACACAAATGTCTATGAGTGTTCTCAAGATAAACAGAAGCAGGGGACCTGATGGTATAAATTTCAGTCCAAAGCCAGAAGAAGAGCAATGGGCCTGCTCATGCAGGCTGACAAGAAGGAAAACAGAGCGAATCCCTTCTTCCTGCACCTTCTTGCTCTGTTCAGGCCCTTGGTGAATTGGCTGGTGCCCACCTGCACTGGGGAGGGTGATCTGTGTCCCCAAGTCATCAGTTTAAATGCTAATGTCACCTGGAATCACCCTCAGGGCGCCAGCAATGTTTAGTCCAGACGTCCCGGCTGCCGTCAAGCGTACACATTGACACCGACTGTCACAAGGTTCTTTATCAGGTATTTGTTTTGCAAATATTTCCCTCCAGTCGGTGACTCGCTTTTTCCATTTTCTTAGCAATGTCTTTCACAGAGCAGAAAAATAATTTTAATAAGCCCCAACTTAACCATTTTTTTCTTTCACGAATTGTGCTCTTGGTGTTCTATCTAAAAACTCATCAGTGAAGCCAAGGTCGTATAGATTTTCTCTTATGTTTTCCTCCACAAGTTTGATAGTTTTGCACATTACATTTATGTGTAGGAACTATTTTGAGTTAATTTTATTTTAGTGCCATATAGCATAAAACTCATTGCAACGTAATATGAAACTCACTTTGTCAAAATGTACAATTCAGTGCTTTTTTTTTTTTAGTGTACCACAAGTCTGTGCATGTATCGTCACTAATTTCAAAACATTTTAATCAGCCCCTAAAGAAATCTGGACCTATTAGAAGTAATTCATGTGCAAAAGTAATCGTGGGTAAATCTTTTATTAAAAATTTAAAAAGGAGAAAAAAGGAAGTAATTCATGGCTGGGCACGGTGGCTCACGCCTGTAATCCCAGCACTTTGGGGGCCGAGGCAGGTGCATCACCTAAACTCAGGAGTTCGAGACCAGCCTGACCAACATGGCGAAACACCTTCTCTACTAAAAATACAAAAAATTTTACAGGCAGGCACCTGTAATCGCAGCTACTTGAGAGGCTGGGGCAGGAGAATCACTTGAACCAGGGAGGTGGAGGTTACAGTGAGCTGAGATCACACCATTGTACTCCAGCCTGGGTAACAAGAGCGAAACTCCTTCTCAAAAAAAAAAAAAAAAAAATTCATTTTGAATTCTTTATTTTTTGAGTGAAAAGTGTGAGATCTGCGTATAGGTTCAGCTCTTTGCATGTGGGCACCCAGTTGTCCCAGCACAATTTTCTGAAAGTGTCCTTTTCCCTCTGACTTGCCTTTGCAATTCTGTTAAACAGCAGTTGACTGCATTTATGTCAGTCTGTAATGGGGCTCTCTATTCTGTTCCATTGACCCATGTGTCTATTATTTCGCCAGTATTAGCCGTCATGATTACTGTAGCTTTATTGTAACTCCTCCAAAACGTTCTTTTTTAGAATGGGTTATTCTAGGTTTTTTGCTTTTCTGCATAAACTTTGGAATCAGTTTGTCAATGTCTATAAAACGGCTTGCAGTGATTTTGATGGGAAGTGCATTGAGTCTACAGATCACATTGGGAAGAACTGACATCTCAGCACTACTGAGACATCCGATCTGTGACCACAACATTCTCCACTCATTTGGACCTTCGTGGACTCACCTCGCTGCTGTCCTTCAGTTTCTGCATATAGATGATGCAGTATTTTCTTACCTAATTATATACTTACATATTTCTGTTTTCAGAGCTGTTGTAAATGGGATTGTTTTATAAATTTTCAATTCTAGTTGTTCATTGTTAGCACATAGAAAAGTAACAGCTTTTGCTTTTTTTCCCTGCATGAGAAGAATGTGTATTCTGCTGTGGTTGGATAGAGTGTTCAATAGATGTCAATTAGATCCGTTTGATGGATGGGGCTGTTCAGTTCAGCTTGATCTTCGCTGATTTCTAGTCTGCTGGATCTGTCAGTTACGGAGAGTGGTGTTAAAATCTCCGCCGGGAACAGTGGCTGCTGCCTGCCCCCTTCGGTTCTCCCAGTGTCTGCTTCACATGTGAAGACACGGGTGTCAGGACTATTGTGTCTTCTGGGGAACAGACTCCCTGGCGTGCCCCACTTATTTTTGTTGAGATGGAGTCTCTCTCTGTCACCCAGGCTGGAGTGCGGTGATGCAATCTCAGCTCACTGCAACCTCCACCTCCCTGGTTCAAGTGACTCTCCTGCCTCAGTAGTTAGGATTACAGGTGCCCATCAGCATGTCCAGCTAATTTTTGTATTTTTAGTAGAGACAGGGTTTCACCTTGTTGGCCAGGCTGGTGTCGAACTCCTGACCTTAGGTGATCCACCCGTCTTGGCCTCCCAAAGTGCTGGGATTACAGGTGTGAGCCACTGTGCCCAGCCTCGAGCAGCCATCTTTTAGATCAATTACAAATAAAATATAATAAATTTTATTTAACCTTCATTTATTCCTCCTCCGACATGCTTCCTTTCTCCCTCTTGATTTATTTTAAGGATTTCATTAGTCTCATTTTAAGGATTGGCTCATAGGATTGTGGAGGCTGCCAGTCTGAACTGCAGGGTGGTTTGCCGGCTGGAGACGGAGACCCGGTGGAGGCAGGGGCCGCCTGCCGGCAGAGCTTCCTCTTCTCCAAGGCACCTCAGCCTTTTCTCTACGAAGGCCTTCAGCGGGTTGGCTGAGACCCACCACGTCCTAAAGCTTGACTCCAAGCCTACTCATCCGAGTGTTCACGTCACCTAGAAAGCACTAGGAAGGGCCCCATGAATGCACAGGAGAGAACAATCCTTGCCGTGAGACCAGAGTGGGAAGTTGAGCAGGTGCGACTTCTGGGAAAGAAGGATGAGACTGGGAGGCTCGTCTCCGTGTGGAGGAGAAGCGCCTGCAGACCGCGCGAGCACGCGGAGCAAGACGAAGAGAAACGCAGGGAGGTCCCGGGTGAGCGGGGTGGTGTCATCAAAACCCTGTGCTTCCCCTATGAATGTGTACAGGGGATGCCCCCTAAAGAGAAATCCTAGGGAGATGTTTTCCAGTTTCTTTTTTGAAATAAAAAGAAGTACTTACGTTTACATAGAGGAATAGTGTCTGAAAATGGTTGAGAATGTTTTTTAAAGAACGGGAGCCAGGAATCACACCTTATCAGATCCTTAGACCCCAGCAGGGCTGATGGAATCCTGACGACGTGATTTTGGCCCCAGGAACAGGCGAGTAGAGCTTCCTGGAACACGTCCAAGTCCCGGGGGGAATTTCAGGCAGCTCAGCGGGAGCTGGGGGCTTGTGGAACAGAAGGTGCTGGCATGACTGGCGAAGAAGGAAAGATCCAGAATCCTGTATCGTACCATGCATAAAAATAAACCCCATCGAGAACGAAGGCTCGGATGTAAAGTGTGAAAATACTAAAGGCTCGCTAAACATAGCATTCGACACCCTTGGGATGGGAGGAGCCTTCTGCAGACGGGATGGCTGAAAGCCAGAGAGGAAATCAGACTTTGTCCTGTGAGGTGCAAAATTCCCCCCGCGATTATTGGCTTCTGGTATATTTTGCAACATTTAAACGAAAATCTTAAACACGAACTAAATATCCCGTATATTGAAGCGTTCTGACACCCCGATAAAAAGACACCAAAAGTAAGCAGAGGGTATGGAACGTCGCCCCACGCAAGAGGAGACACAAATGGCTGGTGAGGAGACAAAAACACGCTCCTCCTCCCCGCAGTCAGGACGCAGCTGCGGTGTGCAGGCTTTCAGAGTGAAGGTGCTTTGGCCCCTGGACGGGCATGGGCCCCACAGGACAGGCTTAGGGGTCGCGGAGAGAGGAGCCACTTCCTGGGAACCGGCGGGCCCAGATGGGCCTGGTCCAGTGTGTGGGCACTGCCAAGTCTGGCATCCAGAGTTGCTGGCTCCCAGGAGCGCAGTGTCAGCCCCGAGTGGGGCTCCGCTCATGTTCCCATAACCCCGAGGAGGAGACTTTCAAACTGCCCCCCAAGTGCCTGTCCCTGCTGGGCACACACCTTCCCCTGGTCGTCCAATCAACACGAACCCAGGGGCTGCTGGGAAGGGATTTTGCAGGTGGAATGAGGCCCCCGTGCAGTGGACCTTCACTGAGGGGTGTGCTGGGCCCCAAGCTGGTCAGGTGAGTCCGTAACAGGGCCTGGGAAATTCCTGGCAGGCTGGGTTCGAAGCGGGAGGTATCTGGTCTGGGAGGAACCCTCTGGGGCTGGGCTGGGCGGCTCTGAAGACCGAGGGGCACGCTGGCCTGGTGTGGGCCTGGCTGGCAGCCAGTAAGCAAGTAGGGACACACGTGTAGCAGCCACATGGCAGTGGACTCTGCCAGCACCCTGCGACCTGCACAGGAGAACTCCGCCCGGCTGCCACCCGGACCTCAGCCCTTGGCACTCACCTGGAGCAGGGTGCTTGACATTTCTGCCCTCGAAGCCATGTGTGAAGGGATGAGTACCATGGTGGCCTTGAAGTCGGAGATGGCATTTCCCCGTGGCAGATGGCACCCCGAGGTGTGGGGTCCACTTGCCTGTGGCGTGGCTGGCTTGTCCTTTTTAAGGGTTTCGGTGGCCCGCTTGTGTATGGTGGATACAGGGTGGTGGCATCCTACAGTGACTCACAGGCAGCTTAGCTCTTTGGGGACACTGAAGACTGTCCTCAGCCACCTCCCTGGAGTGGGCCCAGCTCGGAGGCTTCCAACTCTGGCCCCACCTGTTCCCGGGTGTCTGACGGCCACCTCCTGCCTGCCGGAACCCCTGGTCACTGTGTTCCCTGGCAGAGGCCAAGTGGCCTCTTGGACATTCTTTGTTTTCCCAGAAGGAAGCCTCACCTGGCAAGTGTGTGGCAGGGAAGGACAGAGAGAGGCTGAGGAGGGGGGTGTGGGGGGATGTGCAGGACCCTTGCGGGTGTGGACAGAGAGAGGCTGGGGGTGTTGGGAGATGCTGTGGAACCCTCGTGGGTATGGACAGAGAGAGGCTGGGGGTGTGGGGGAGACGCTGTGGGACCCTCGTGGGTGTGGACAGAGAGAGGCTGGGGGTGTGGGGGAGACGCTGTGGGACCCTCGTGGGTGTGGACAGAGAGAGGCTGGGGGTGTGGGGGAGACGCTGTGGGACCCTCGTGGGTGTGGACAGAGAGAGGCTGGGGGTGTGGGGGAGACGCTGTGGGACCCTTGTGGGTGTGGACAGAGAGAGGCTGGGGGTGTTGGGAGATGCTGTGGGACCCTCGTGGGTGTGGACAGAGAGAGGCTGGGGGTGTTGGGAGATGCTGTGGGACCCTCGTGGGTGTGGACAGAGAGAGGCTGGGGGTGTGGGGGAGACGCTGTGGGACCCTCGTGGGTGTGGACAGAGAGAGGCTGGGGGTGTGGGGGAGACGCTGTGGGACCCTCGTGGGTGTGGACAGAGAGAGGCTGGGGGTGTGGGGGAGACGCTGTGGGACCCTCGTGGGTGTGGACAGAGAGAGGCTGGGGGTGTTGGGAGATGCTGTGGGACCCTCGTGGGTGTGGACAGAGAGAGGCTGGGGGTGTGGGGGAGACGCTGTGGGACCCTCGTGGGTGTGGACAGAGAGAGGCTGGGGGTGTGGGGGAGACGCTGTGGGACCCTCGTGGGTGTGGACAGAGAGAGGCTGGGGGTGTGGGGGAGACGCTGTGGGACCCTCGTGGGTGTGGACAGAGAGAGGCTGGGGGTGTGGGGGAGACGCTGTGGGACCCTCGTGGGTGTGGACAGAGAGAGGCTGGGGGTGTGGGGGAGACGCTGTGGGACCCTCGTGGGTGTGGACAGAGAGAGGCTGGGGGTGTGGGGGAGACGCTGTGGGACCCTCGTGGGTGTGGACAGAGAGAGGCTGGGGGTGTGGGGGAGACGCTGTGGGACCCTCGTGGGTGTGGACAGAGAGAGGCTGGGGGTGTCGGGAGATGATGTGGGACCCTCGTGGGTGTGGACAGAGAGAGGCTGGGGGTGCGGGGGAGTCGCTGTGGGACCCTCGTGGGTGTGGACAGAGAGAGGCTGGGGGTGTGGGGGAGATGCTGTGGGACCCTCGTGGGTGTGGACAGAGAGAGGCTGGGGGTGTGGGGGAGACGCTGTGGGACCCTCGTGGGTGTGGACAGAGAGAGGCTGGGGGTGTGGGGGAGATGCTGTGGGACCCTCGTGGGTGTGGACAGAGAGAGACTGGGGGTGTCGGGAGACATTGTGGGACCCTCGTGGGTGTGGACTGAGAGAGGCTGGGGGTGTGGGGGAGACGCTGTGGGACCCTCGTGGGTGTGGACAGAGAGAGGCTGGGGGTGTGGGGGAGACGCTGTGGGACCCTCGTGGGTGTGGACAGAGAGAGGCTGGGGGTGTGGGGGAGACGCTGTGGGACCCTTGTGGGTGTGGACAGAGAGAGGCTGGGGGTGCGGGGGAGTCGCTGTGGGACCCTCGTGGGTGTGGACAGAGAGAGGCTGGGGGTGTTGGGAGATGCTGTGGGACCCTCGTGGGTGTGGACAGAGAGAGGCTGGGGGTGTGGGGAGATGATGTGGGACCCTCATGGGTGTGGACAGAGAGAGGCTGGGGGTGTGGGGGAGACGCTGTGGGACCCTCGTGGGTGTGGACAGAGAGAGGCTGGGGGTGTGGGGGAGACGCTGTGGGACCCTCGTGGGTGTGGACAGAGAGAGGCTGGGGGTGTGGGGGAGACGCTGTGGGACCCTCGTGGGTGTGGACAGAGAGAGGCTGGGGGTGCGGGGGAGACGCTGTGGGACCCTCGTGGGTGTGGACAGAGAGAGGCTGGGGGTGTGGGGGAGACGCTGTGGGACCCTCGTGGGTGTGGACAGAGAGAGGCTGGGGGTGTGGGGGAGACGCTGTGGGACCCTTGTGGGTGTGGACAGAGAGAGGCTGGGGGTGCGGGGGAGTCGCTGTGGGACCCTCGTGGGTGTGGACAGAGAGAGGCTGGGGGTGTTGGGAGATGCTGTGGGACCCTCGTGGGTGTGGACAGAGAGAGGCTGGGGGTGTGGGGAGATGATGTGGGACCCTCATGGGTGTGGACAGAGAGAGGCTGGGGGTGTGGGGGAGACGCTGTGGGACCCTCGTGGGTGTGGACAGAGAGAGGCTGGGGGTGTGGGGGAGACGCTGTGGGACCCTCGTGGGTGTGGACAGAGAGAGGCTGGGGGTGTGGGGGAGACGCTGTGGGACCCTTGTGGGTGTGGACAGAGAGAGGCTGGGGGTGCGGGGGAGTCGCTGTGGGACCCTCGTGGGTGTGGACAGAGAGAGGCTGGGGGTGTTGGGAGATGCTGTGGGACCCTCGTGGGTGTGGACAGAGAGAGGCTGGGGGTGTTGGGAGATGCTGTGGGACCCTCGTGGGTGTGGACAGAGAGAGGCTGGGGGTGTGGGGGAGACGCTGTGGGACCCTCGTGGGTGTGGACAGAGAGAGGCTGGGGGTGTGGGGGAGACGCTGTGGGACCCTCGTGGGTGTGGACAGAGAGAGGCTGGGGGTGTTGGGAGATGCTGTGGGACCCTCGTGGGTGTGGACAGAGAGAGGCTGGGGGTGTGGGGGAGACGCTGTGGGACCCTCGTGGGTGTGGACAGAGAGAGGCTGGGGGTGTGGGGGAGACGCTGTGGGACCCTCGTGGGTGTGGACAGAGAGAGGCTGGGGGTGTGGGGGAGACGCTGTGGGACCCTCGTGGGTGTGGACAGAGAGAGGCTGGGGGTGTGGGGGAGACGCTGTGGGACCCTCGTGGGTGTGGACAGAGAGAGGCTGGGGGTGTGGGGGAGACGCTGTGGGACCCTCGTGGGTGTGGACAGAGAGAGGCTGGGGGTGTGGGGGAGACGCTGTGGGACCCTTGTGGGTGTGGACAGAGAGAGGCTGGGGGTGCGGGGGAGTCGCTGTGGGACCCTCGTGGGTGTGGACAGAGAGAGGCTGGGGGTGTTGGGAGATGCTGTGGGACCCTCGTGGGTGTGGACAGAGAGAGGCTGGGGGTGTTGGGAGATGCTGTGGGACCCTCGTGGGTGTGGACAGAGAGAGGCTGGGGGTGTGGGGGAGACGCTGTGGGACCCTCGTGGGTGTGGACAGAGAGAGGCTGGGGGTGTGGGGGAGACGCTGTGGGACCCTCGTGGGTGTGGACAGAGAGAGGCTGGGGGTGTGGGGGAGACGCTGTGGGACCCTCGTGGGTGTGGACAGAGAGAGGCTGGGGGTGTGGGGGAGACGCTGTGGGACCCTCGTGGGTGTGGACAGAGAGAGGCTGGGGGTGTGGGGGAGATGCTGTGGGACCCTCGTGGGTGTGGACAGAGAGAGACTGGGGGTGTCGGGAGACATTGTGGGACCCTCGTGGGTGTGGACTGAGAGAGGCTGGGAGTGTGGGGGAGACGCTGTGGGACCCTCATTGGTGTGGACAGAGAGAGGCTGGGGGTGTGGGGGAGATGCTGTGGGACCCTCGTGGGTGTGGACAGAGAGAGACTGGGGGTGTCGGGAGACATTGTGGGACCCTCGTGGGTGTGGACAGAGAGAGGCTGGGGGTGTGGGGGAGACGCTGTGGGACCCTCGTGGGTGTGGACAGAGAGAGGCTGGGGGTGTGGGGGAGATGCTGTGGGACCCTCGTGGGTGTGGACAGAGAGAGACTGGGGGTGTCGGGAGACATTGTGGGACCCTCGTGGGTGTGGACTGAGAGAGGCTGGGGGTGTGGGGGAGACGCTGTGGGACCCTCGTGGGTGTGGACAGAGAGAGGCTGGGGGTGTGGGGAGATGATGTGGGACCCTCATGGGTGTGGACTGAGAGAGGCTGGGGGTGTGGGGGAGACGCTGTGGGACCCTCGTGGGTGTGGACAGAGAGAGGCTGGGGGTGTCGGGAGACATTGTGGGACCCTCGTGGGTGTGGACTGAGAGAGGCTGGGGGTGTGGGGGAGACGCTGTGGGACCCTCGTGGGTGTGGACAGAGAGAGACTGGGGGTGTCGGGAGACATTGTGGGACCCTCGTGGGTGTGGACTGAGAGAGGCTGGGGGTGTGGGGGAGACGCTGTGGGACCCTCGTGGGTGTGGACAGAGAGAGGCTGGGGGTGTCGGGAGATGATGTGGGACCCTCATGGGTGTGGACTGAGAGAGGCTGGGGGTGTGGGGGAGACGCTGTGGGACCCTCGTGGGTGTGGACAGAGAGGTTGGGGGTGTGGGGGAGTTGCTGTGGGACCCTCGTGGGTGTGGACAGAGAGGTTGGGGGTGTGGGGGAGTCGCTGTGGGACTCTCGTGGGTGTGGACAGAGAGGTTGGGGGTGTGGGGGAGTCGCTGTGGGACCCTCGTGGGTGTGGACAGAGAGGTTGGGGGTGTGGGGGAGTCGCTGTGGGACCCTCGTGGGTGTGGACAGAGAGGCTGGGGGTGTGGGGGAGTCGCTGTGGGACCCTTGTGGGTGTGGACAGAGAGGTTGGGGGTGTGGGGGAGTCGCTGTGGGACCCTTGTGGGTGTGGACAGAGAGAGGCTGGGGGTGCGGGGGAGATGCTGCAGGACTCTTGTGGGTGTGGACAAAGCGAGTCTGGGGAGCTGGGGAGATGCTGCAGGATTGGGCAAGTGTGGCGTGAGGTCTCTGTGGCCTCTGATTGCATCTCACTCAGCCTGTATCACGAGGGTCCTCAGCTCCTCCTCTCCAGGTTGTCCTGAGGCTGGACCGGCTTCATGCAGAGGTTTCTGGGGGCCTCACCTGAGGGCCTGGACCGGTGCTCCATGTGCTGGATGGAGTCGGAGCCTCCCTGACTCACAGCCCCAGACAGTCCCTGGAGGGGCCTGTTGAAACCCTCACCCCAAAACCCAAGGCTTGGGCCCAGCTGTGGCCTTCCTGGGGGGCCACAGTTTTAAACTCGATGTTTCTGTGGGCAGATTTCTGTGGTATTGGGGGACAGGGTGAAAGCAGATAAAACTCCACCTTCCTGCCTTCCTGAAACAGCCTGTTGGTTTTCATTTGCCGTTTTAATATATTTGTGATGAACGCGTAGCTACAAACCTGTATCTGACATTTTCCCATTTTAAAAACACTTCAGTATCACGGTTTTTAACAGCTTTGTCACCCTCACCCTGCTGGGCGGGCACCCGTGTCCCCGGCTGTGGCCAGGTTGCTGTGGGTTGGCAGAGGGGACTCTGTTTATGCATAAACTGCCTCTTTCTGTTTCTGAAATCTTGCTGGAATGGAAAACTCGTGTCTACCATAGTGCCAGGCGCCCGGGGAGGCACCTGGGACCAGGGACTCCGGAGAAGCGGACGGGAGAGGGGTCACAGGGACCTGCAGAGACCCTCGCACTCTGCTGATGGTGTCTGTTCCTGGACAGGGGTGGGAGGGACAGGAGGTGACCATGGTGACTGGCACAGTAATGTCGTACGAGGACTGCTGCTGTGAGGAGGCCAGTGGGAGGTGAGAAGCGCCAGGGGAGCCGGGGCCACGGCCTCTGCAGCCGCAGCCTGGATCTCCACCTGCCTCCGCCTCTTGGGGCCTGCGGTGGGTGGGTGGGTGGGTGGGAGAACCTGGGGTTCTGAGGGGCAATGAGGGAGGGGCTCACTGGGCCTTTAGGCCCTGGGTTGTGCAGTGCCTTTGCTGGCTGCGGAAACAGAGGTGCCTTTCGCTCCGTGGACGGCAGAGGGCACTGTCCCAACGCGGATGGCAGGTGGGCCATGTGCCTTCCCCGTGTCCCTAGTTCCAGCAGCGGCTTCGTTTTGTCTCCGGCTCAGGATCAAGGCCGGGTGCCTGGGAAACGCCCCAGGTCCTAAGACGGCTTCCTGGAAAGGCTCCTGCGAGCCTCCTGGCACAGGCAGAGCAGGTGGGCTTCGGTTCTAGAGCCGTCTTCGGGAGGGGTGGTGATGGTCCCTCAGTCCTCCTGCACTTTGGGAGGAGTGTGCTGCGGGCCACCTTTGGGAAGGCTGGGGTGGCGCTTGTGAGCCACGGGAAGGGCAGAAGTGTCAGAGCAAAACTTTTCTGTTTTCCCGAGGACCAGGCTGGGCAGCTATGGGGTCTCCCTGGAGGCCGCAGGGGGATTACAGCCAGGCGTCAGGGTCCTCAGGGTGGGGGCACTCATGGCGGGACACCTTCTCAACGATGTAAACTGAACACGGTCTTGGAAATAGCTTTTGGGTGGAAAAGTCATATATTATACTTGTAATAAAAAAAAAAAGGCCAGGTGCGGTGTGAACCTGTAATCCCAGCACTTTGGGAGGCTAAGGCGGGTGGATCACGAGGTCAAGAGATCGAGACCATCCTGGTCAACATGGTGAAACCCCATCTCTACTAAAAATACAAAAAATTAGCTGGGCATGCTGGTGCGTGCCTGTAATCCCAGCTACTCAGGAGGCTGAGGCAGGAGAATTGCCTGAACCCAGGAGGCGGAGGTTGCAGTGAGCTGAGATCATGCCATTGCACTCCAGCCTGGGTAACAAGAGTGAAACTCTGTCTCAAAAAAAAAAAAAGGAGAATCAGAAAAATATGAAGGGGGCAGGCAGTCAGGTTCACCCAGGAGCTCACCGTGGAGATAAGCACCTGCCCTTGAGACACGTCCTTCCAGATTCAGAAAAACGCACACGAAGCCTCACGCGGTAATACCGTTGAAGAAGCCTCTGCCCGCTTCACAGTATGTCGTGCACGTTAAAACAATCAGCAGATGTGGCTTTTAACGGCTGCTCTTCACAGCACTCAGGTGCCATGCCAGTGTCGAAATTAAATGTTTGTCTCTGATGGCCTGAGACCCAGAGCACCAGGCCCCTCATGCACGCGGGGATGTGAGTGGGTATTCAGCTCGTCCCTGGCCACCTGTGGTTGAAAGTGAGCTTGTCACCATCGTTCCCATGCCCCTCTCCCAGCACTTCCCTTGGATCCATTTCTGGGGGTGGCATGTGGGATGGAGCGGGCTGCATTCAAAGGACATTTGTTGGGATTTGGATTATCTGCAGTAGGGCTGTCACTGGCTTCAAGGACGCCGGCTACTAGAGACACAGTCTATGGAGGTGCTTGGTGGGAACGGGGTCCCCTCATCTTCTGTGCCATCAATGGCCCCTGTCATTAAACAGGGTCCAAACAACTACATGCCTGCTGCTGGGCAGAGGCAGTTAACCCCGAGAAGGAGCTGCCCTCCCTGATGGGGAGGAGGGAGAGAGAAAGGAAGCCTTGTTGAATGGGTCCAAACAACTACATGCCTGCTGCTGGGCAGAGGCAGTTAACCCCGAGAAGGAGCTGCCCTCCCTGATGGGGAGGAGGGAGAGAGAAAGGAAGCCTTGTTGAATGGATTCCGAAGCATCCTAACCTTCTCCAGAGGTGAATGTTTCAGGAATCCCTCGTGAATGGCGCATGTGTTTAGGGTTGTAATGGCTTCAGGTGCACCCCTCCCTGCCCGGAGGCTGTTACTTCGGGGGTCAGACATTCAGGCTGCTTTAGGGAACCTGATGAGCAACACCGAAGTGGCGATCCCTATACATGTATCTTTGTGAGCATTCATTCTACTTTTTAACCTCAATTTTTATTTTAATCAAAGCATGACAAGAGTTTAGTTGGAAAAGTTGCAAAGTACTCGAAGGCAACAAGCAGCATCCGTGCTCCCAATTCTCAGGCCCAGCTTCTTTCCCAGAGAGAAGCCCTTCGGGTCCTTTCAGCGGCACCCACAGGGTCTTTGGTCCATTTTCACTACCGAGGCACCCTGCCCTGAGGTCTCTGGCCGACAGTGCCAGCCTGGCTCTTGCATGTGGATCCGCTATTGTCTTGGGATTTTCCCACGCCATCTCAGATTTTCCCGGATCCTGTGTCGGGTCCCAATTCCTGGATCCCATGTCTTTCTTTCTCTCTTTGTTTTTTTATTTTGGCTTTACTGTTTTGTTTTGATGGAGCGTATTTTCCAGTAGCTTCCTGTGAAAAGGTATGTGGTAGGTGGAAAGATGTGTGCACATGGAAAGGCATGTGCAGTGGAAAGGTGCATGTATGTGGAAAGGTGTGTGACCGTGGAAAGGTGTGTGCCTGTGGAAAGTGTGTGCCTGTGGAAAGGCATGTGCAGGTGGAAAGCTGTATGTGGAAAGGTGTGTGTATGTGGAAAGGTGTGTGCACATGGAAAGGTGTGTGCACGTGGAAAAGTGTGTGCAGTGGAAAGGTGTGTGCATGTGGAAAGGTGTGTGCATGTGGAAAGTGTGTGCACGTGGAAAGGTGTGTGCAGGTGGAAAGGTGTGTGCCCATGGAAAGGTGTGTGCCCATGGAAAGGTGTGTGCAGGTGGAAAGGTGTGTGCCTGTGGAAAGGTGGTGTGTGTATATGGAAAGGTCTGTGAATGTGGAAAGTGTGTGTATGTCAAAAGGTGTGTGCAGGTGGAAAGATATACAGCAGGTGAAAAGATTTGTGGCAGGTGGAAAGGTGTGTGCCCGTGGAAAGGCATGTGTACATGGAAAGGTGTGTGTATGTGGAAAAGCATGTGCCTGTGGAAAGGAGTGTGCAAGTGGAAAAGTGTATGTGGAAAGGCGTGTGTATGTGGAAAGGCGTGGAAAGGTGTGTGCACATAGAAAGTGTGTGCACGTGGAAAGGTGTGTGCATGTGGAAAGTGTGTGCACGTGGAAAGGTGTGTACACGTGGAAAGTGTGTGCACGTGGAAAGGTGTGTGCACGTGGAAAGATGTGTGCACGTGGAAGTGTGTGCACGTGGAAAGGTGTGTGCATGTGGAAAGTGTGCACGTGGAAAGGTGTGTGCATGTGGAAAGATGTGTGCACATGGAAAGGTGTGTGCAGGTGGAAAGGTATACAGCAGGTGAAAAGATTTGTGGCAGGTGGAAAGCCGTGTGCAGGTGGGAAGGTGTGTGGCAGGTGAGGCAGTGGCATCTTCTCCGGTGTGGAATTGTCATCCGTTACCATCAAGTCCAAACAGCAGCGTGGCTGGGTCTGGAATCTGGGCTGGAGCTGCTTTGTGACACTTCTTTTGTTGAATTATTTGTTGACAATGGTAGGTTATAAGGAAGGTGTAGCTTCATCGCCCTCTTGCTTCCATGGATGCTATTGTGAGTTTGGATGTCATTCTGCTTCCAATGCCTTGTCATTCTCTGTGTTCATTTCATTATTTGTGGAGGCTTCTCATTGCTTCTTGTTATTCTTAGAACAAGCTTGTTGGGGAAGGCAGCAGTGGGGTGGGAGAGGTGGCACGGGGGTAGGAGGGTGGGCACTGAGCCACGAGGCTGCTCCCGAGGGGGACTTGGAGGAGCTCGGGGGCCCTTGGGCCCCTGGGTGATGTCACCACCACTGTGATTGTGATATTTCACTGTAGATGTCAGCACTTCGTTCCGTCAAATGATGCGTGAGGGACGTGTCCTGACAGCTACTTTGTTACAAAGGCACTGAGTGGGGTGAAGACAGGGTGTTTTCATGTAACAAAGGCCTTGGGGGCTGGGGGGTGGCCTCCTCCCGAGGTCCATCTGCGTTAACTTTATGGGGTCAGATGGCACTCGTGCACTCAAGAAGAGCTGCTCTGTCACAGAAGCCAGGCGTCTAAAGCCAAGTGATACAGTTTCTCTGTGATCTGGCCTTTCTGAGCCATCTCAGACCCACAGGACTCTCGGCCCACCAAGCAGGGGCTGCTCTCAACCAAACTATGAGGTGAAGTCCTTCCCGAGACCTCCTGGGAAGTGGCCTCTGGGGTGCCCAGGGTGCTCAGCAGCTGGCTGGAGCTTCGTGGGGTCTTGGTAAATAGAGGAGGGGTGGGCAGTGGCATAGCCTCCCACAGCTGCGGGGCTACCTGCCTGCCACCCCCAGGGGTAATTCAGTAGGGCAGGCGTGAGCCGGCCCAATCCCACTGTTCTCATGAGCACCTGTTTAAGGGTGGCGCGCAAGAATCAGGCCCTGCCCAACACCCCAGGTGCACAGTGAGGCCACTCCCTTTAGTTTTATTTCTTTTAATTTCCTTTATTATCAAAGGCGAACCCGGGACATTTGGATGATTATGTTAAAAGGCAGAGTTGGCCCCACTTCCTTTCTGGGAAGAGTTCCTTCCACAGCTCCTGTCAGGGTCAGCAGACATGCTGGGGGCTGCACGGGCACAGACATGGGTCTGGGACACCTAGGGGAAGGGGAGCACCTTGGGCTGGCCAGTGCCTCTGACCTCCGTGCTGTGTGAGGAGATGGGCTGGCCCACCAGACTTCCTCAGTCTTGTGGCTTTGAGGTAAGAGATGGAGACCACAGGCCACTATGCCAGTGTTGGTGGGAGGGGTACAGATGGGACCAAGACTGGTGACAGAACCCTCAAGGGGCTGAGGGCTGCTCTCGAGGTGGGAGTGAGGGTGACCTGAGCCCTGGCTGTGGAGTCCCTGAGGCCACCTGGTCCAGAACCGTCCCAGCTCAGGTCCTGAGGAGCTACAAGGCTTGACCTCGGCTTTCCGCTGGAGCTGGAGTGAGTAACGTCTCCTGGCTGCCGGCCGGGAACCGCCAGTGTCTCCCCTGCACCCCAGCCTCCGTCAGTGTATCACCCAGGGCCCTGGGTGTGGCCTGGCGGCTCTGCCCGCACCAGGCTGGCTCCGTGGTGTCTCTGCATGGCTCCAGCTCTGGCTCCAGCTGTGGACTTTAGGGTCAGGTAACTCGATCCTACAAGGTCTAGACTGGTCTGGGAGGGGGGACTTTCTCCTGCATCCTCGGGGCCACCTGAGGGTGTCTGTCTGTGGGCACCCTGTGTAGCCTTGTTCATTCTAGAGCAAGAGGGCAGCCGCACCCTCCCCCTGCTTTTCACATGCCAGTGCCACCTGCATAATCGACCCCTCTGTGGCTTTGCGCATTTGCGTGCAGAGTGCGCTTCTGAAATCTGGGACCGTTGTTTTCTGCTTTAAATAGGCCTGGCTTGCAAAGTGGGCCCTGGACCCGCCAGGTCTCCGGCGCCAGATGGGGAAGGGAAGCACAGGAGGCCCTGTGCACAGGAATGCTGGCGGTGCCGCTGCCTTCGTGTCTGAAGTGCTTGTTCTTAGGAGGCCTCAGGAGAGGGGCCCGACCCGTCCCAGCCGGGCCCCAGGCAGCTCAGGGCTCCACTTCCCACCTCTGGAGCTGGGTCTCTGGACCCTTCAGTGGGGTTGTGTCCTGACTGCACGTTGGCCAGAGGGAGTGTGGGTGGGAGGTCAGCGTGACCTCTGCCCAGAGGTGGGTAGCAGGGCAGCCTGGGTCTGGTGAATTGGTTGGGAAATATTATCCTCGTGGCATTGGCAGCATCAGGCCTGGTCGCCGATTATCTAGTATTATTTAGAATCACCCTTTTATCCCACTCAGGGTTTGTTAGAGGGGACCAACGTGACTTCTAAAATGTAGACTTATATTGTATGATTTAAAATTCCAACGAAATGACCACCTCTGGTGTTTTCTGCTTTGCGGGAACCGCTTACCTGGTTAGAGTTAATGCTCCACTCAGACTCCCCTCCCTCCCCAGTGTTGATTTCAATTTGGGATTACTCAGTTTTCATGATGCTGCCAAATATTTACTAAGTGCACAGAGGGCGTGAGTGGAATGCGGCTTCCGATCAGACTGGGAATGCATTACACTCGATGGATAGCAAATATTTAAAAACCAGGCAGCGTGGCTTTAAATCTTGGAATGAGGAGGAAGGAGAAGAGCTGATGTTTGTGTGCTGGGTGGGGCCGTGGGGGCGGGCGGGCAGGGGTAGCATGCTCTGAGAGTCACCCCAGGGCTGCGCGGCCCCCACCAGCCTCGCCCGTGAGATGAAGGTGCCGAGGCTGAAAGGGCTCCTGTGCCCTCCATGTGGCCTGGCTGGGTTGTCCACTCCGGGATGGTGAGGAGGTGGCTCAGGGGCTCTGGCCACATGGGGGATGCAGGAAGGACATAGCCTGTCCCTCCCTGGCCTCAGCGTTTGCCTGGCCCTTCCATGGTTCAGATGACACCCGAGCAGGGCAGCCTTCGAGATGGTTTACACACACCTGTGGCGTTTGCATTTTCCGTCCCCACCCCTAACAGGCAGCGTGACCGGCCCTGCGCTGTGGATTGACACGGGACCTAGTGTCCTGTGCTGGTTACCCAGGGTCCGAGCTGAGACCAGGCTTTCGTCCGGCCGCCCAGCTCATGAAGGTGGGCCCTGCCATTTGTTGCTTCGCTGCTTTCTGGGGAATTCAGAGGCTTAGGTTGCTGAGTCACCGAAAGCCACCCTTCAGTGTGAAGTTCTAATAGACCTTCATGGCCGGAGGTGGAAGGGGAGGCTGCTGGGCTGCGGGCGTTGTCCTCTGCCATCACCGTTTACCTCTCAGCAGCTTGTCCTCCCTCCTTGCTGCCATTTGGGGGTGATAAACAGATTTAAAAGTGCGACATTTGGGGCCGTGATAGGAATGAGTTGGGTGCTGGCTGCACCAGGAGCAACTGTAACCACCCTCCCTGCTGCCCCGGGACCAACCACGGCCACCCTCCCTGCTGCCCCGGGACCAACCACGGCCACCCTCCCTGCTGCCCCGGGACCAACCACGGCCACCCTCCCTGCTGCCCCGGGACCAACCACGGCCACCCTCCCTGCTGCCCCGGGACCAACCACGGCCACCCTCCCTGCTGCCCCGGGACCAACCACGGCCACCCTCCCTGCTGCCCCGGGACCAACCACGGCCACCCTCCCTGCTGCCCCGGGACCAACCACGGCCACCCTCCCTGCTGCCCCGGGACCAACCACGGCCACCCTCCCTGCTGCCCCAGACCTGGCAATGGGAAAGTGCCGTGGCTTCTCCATCTGCTCTCGGGCAGGTGCAGGGGGTCAGGCGCAGCAGCGGAACTGACCGTTGTGTCTGGCGGGAAGCCCACGGTCTGTTCTGCCATTTTTCTACCTCTGCCTGGGCTGCCTGACCCTCGTCCCTCCTTCACTGGTCATTCTTGTCGCTGGGCCCTCCCTTCCCCAGCTCTTAACTCCTGACTGATCTGCCTGACCGTGGCCCCTTCACACTAGAGTCCCAGGCCAGACCCAGCTCAGAGCGTCACCTGAGGAGCAGGTGGATGGGCAGTGTCTCCCATGATGCGCAGCTGGCTGGGCTCTGGGGCGCCTGGACTCCCCGGGCACCTCCCTTCCCCTCGGGTCCCCAGGAGGACATCAGGTGGACATGGTGGGTGGGATCAAGTGCGCAGCAGGGGTGGGCCGCCTGCATTGGGCCTGGGAGAGCTGGTTTGGTGTGGATGCTGCTCGAGGGAAACATTAAAAATACAGGTATTCCTGACCCGGCGACTCCGCTGGGAGTCTTCATTCAACAAGGAAACCCCAAGGGAGCAGAGGGAGGGGAAACGTGTGTCCCAGGAGGTTCCTGGAGCAAAGGAGTCACGTGGGTGGGGCAGAGGGAGGAGCTGCTTAGGAGAAAGAGCAACCTCAGAAAAACCTGCAGATCACATTCTTATGTTCACAGGACAAGCAAGGAAGAGAATCCTTTCCAAATGTGTGTTTGCCTGAAGAGGCGTACATTTACGTGTGCATGAATGTGACAGAGTCACATGCCACTGTTCACATGGGTCACCTGGGCAGGTGAGAGCTGATGGGTGGAGGGAGGGGCAGCCAGGACGGTGGGAGCGGGTTGGTGAGGAACTGGAGAGAGGAAAGGCTGGATTTGTAGGACGCAGACGTGTGCATCTGCAGACATAAAGACGTTAAAAACTCAAGTTGCCATTAGACTTCCTGCCCAGCCCATGGAGGGTGAGCCCAAGGCCTGCGTCTGGCTCAGGTGAGGTTGAGTCTGCTCTGCTTCTCCCTGGGACCTGGGGGATGCCTCGTCTCCCCCAGCGCTGTAGTTTCCATCCCACTGTGGTTTCTGGCTGGGACCCTGTCACCATGGTCTCCACAGGGCCGCTCCCAAGCAGAGGGAAGGCTTCTGATCAGAGGGGAGGGGAGCCAGGGAGGAGGCCAGAGGAGCTGCTCATGGACGGATGCCCTCAGAGGCTGTGGGGAGGGTGGCAGGATGTGCTGGCCGTGAGGGTCTTGCCCCAGGCGTTGGAGGTGGAGGGTGGAATTCTGCTGTGGCTCTCCCAGGCTTCCCCAGTGCCATGCTTTCCAAGGAATGGCACCGAGGCATGAGGCTGACAGAGAATCGGCTTCTGTTACTTCCTGGATGCTTAAGTGAAAACTTATGAAATAATAAGCTCCACAACATAAAACCAACATCTCCCATTTACTAGTAATTAAATGCTTAAACATTTAAATTATCCATATCTTATGTTTATCAAATTGCCAGTAGCCTTAAGGCTGTAAAAACATGAGTTTCTCAAGCTTCCCAGATGTTTCATTGCTTAGAGACGGTAAATCTCAAGTTGTCAATTAAACCCCGCTCACAGTGGATTGGCACGACAAGAGGCAACATTCACTCCGGCAAGCCACAAAACCCGGCCACGGGAAGAGTTCCGTTATTAAGAAAGTAAATCTTCTTCTAGAATAAAGACATAAATATCATATTTTTTGCTGGAGAAGTGATGTGGGAAGATGGCCTCCAGAGACTGTCTGTCAAACACCCTTGAAGAAACGTGTCTTGGTGGGCTCATGGCAGCAAACGCTCTAACCTGGACGCCTGTGGAAGCTCTGCTCTGCTCAACGCTGCACAAATCACCCGCCTCCCTGTGCTGCATGAAGGCAGGAGCAGCATGGGCTCATCAGCATCAGGCTGCCCAGAGCTCCCCCAGGACAGCCCAGTAAGCAGGAGCAGGGGTCCCGGGAAGCCCCCAAGGGGCCACATTCTTGCCAGCAGCTGACACGGTGAACCAAGGCCACCACCTGCCTGCGTTAGTCAGGGCTGGCTCCTGTCACCCAGGAGGTGCCATTACTCCCTCTTTTGAGGAGGGAAGAAGGAAGCCATGCAGTGGCTGGCTTGCCCTGGGAAAGCGTGTCCTCATTAGCACAGGAAAACCAAATACGCTCATGGTGATCACTTCTCTGGCTTTCTCTGCCTTGCCCAAAGCTTTGGCTCTCTTGTGTAGATGGAAAAATGAAACCATTGCTGTCACCGGCAGCATTTCAGTTGTGAACGCTGTGTAACAAATCACCCCAGAACCGAGCAGCCAATTTACGGAGCTTTTTGGTTCGGAAGGTCAGAAACTTGCTGAGGGTGTAGTGCGGTGGCTTGTCTCTACTCCAGATGTCTGGAGCCCGTGCTGGAAGACTTGGAACTCAGGGCTTCTGGTGGAGTGTCCACACGGCTTCTCCAGGTGGCATGGCATCCTCACTGTGTGGCAGCCTCTGTGGGGGCAGACTCCCACCTGGCAGCTCATGAGCAAGAGTTACCAGGAACACAGAAGCAATATCAGCTCATGCAACCAGCCTCAGAAGTCACCGTGTGGCACCTTGGCCCCCAAAATATGCACACCTTTCTCCTGTGGCTGATACCAGTCTGGACCTACCTGGGGAGGGACCATCTCAGAAATGCAGCTCTAGCCCCCATAGACTGTGTCACCCACCAGGGATCCTGCAGCCTCAGCCTCCAGTGACTGTGCCATCCCCCCTGCAACCCCAGCCCCCATAGACTGTGTCACCCACCAGGGATCCTGCAGCTTCAGCGTCTAGTGACTGCGCTGTCCCCCCTGCAGCCCCAGCCTCCAGTGACTGTGCTGTCCACCAGGGACCCTGGTCTCAAGTGTTCTCTGGCCAAGATGGACCTTTTTTTCTCTGGAGCCAGGGGTTTTATGAGTGGGAGGCAGCATGGGGTGGACAGGGGCGGGGGGTTCAGATGCCAGGGTCAGCCCTAGATCTATGCCCCTGACCATTTTGTAGCCTGTCTGGGTGGAGTCAGGGGACTCAGTCAGTGGACTGGTTGCTGAAACGGGAAAGGTGACTTCAGAGAGGTTGAGTGAGAACGTGTGGAGCCCTCGCTGGTGTCTGGTTTAATGTAACCCATTGCAGTGGCTGATCAGCGGGGACAGTGCAGGCTGCAATGCAGTGATTCTGACATGTTTATATTTTATGTATCTAAAGCAGCTCCCAGGAAGGAGTCAGAAGCACAGAGAGAGGTTCTTCCTGCCCAGGCTCATGGAGGAGACACACTCCCCAGTGTGTCTGAGAGGGGGTGCATGTAAGGCAGAGCCCAGGGACCTGGTCAAAGGTTCTGGCTCTGACCGTGCAGGAACTGCAGCCAGTCGGAGGAGAGGCGGCTGGATGTGTCTCGGTCGGACATCAGTTCCGTGGACAGCAGGAAGTGTTTGCCAAGCCCGAGTGATGGCCTGGATTGGAGCCACTCAGGGATGGGTGTAGGAAGTGGGTGAGCCTGCCTTGACCCTGTGTCTGGCCGACACCCTCACCTGCCACACCTGGCCCCTCTCAAGCTCTCTGGGTCGCTGTCAGCACCTGGGTTGAGGTGGATGTGAGCTGCACCCCTGGCTGGCTGTGACCTGTGATGTGGCTGGCACCAAAAAGTAGCCTTGGCTCTGGCCTTGGGGATAGCCAGGGGCAGCTATAAGGCTGAGAAATGCCATGAGTGGTGGGCTGCACTGCCCCCTCATCTAGGATGGCATCTGGGTCTCCTCATAGCGGGGTTGAAGACCCAGGAATGAGGTCTGAGCTCCCTGCACTGCTGGCCACAAGTCCGGTTAGCCAGGCCTCCAGGCTGTTGATGACAGAGGTTGCCATGGGTGGGATTGGGGAGGAGATGGGGAGATGGGAGGGTGCAAAGCCAGAGGAAGGGGGTACAGCCAGGAGGTGCCCAGGCCTTGAGGGGTCCCTGGCTGGCCACAGTTGGCCCAGAGGAGTATACACCACTGAGGTCACACCGGTAAGACGTTAAATGGGCTGCATGCCAAGCATCCTGAGGGCTCGGCTCATCCACAGGGCCAGGCACGGTCTGTGAGGGACAGTGTGTGGAGAGGCCTGCACATGGCCAGAGAGTGCCCTGCACCCCAGGGCCCAGCCCCGCCTTTCTGGTGCTTGAGAGCCCAGGAGCTCAGCTTTGGCCAGGGAACCCCGGTGCCTGAGGGGCCAGGGCAATGCTGAGGTCACAGGCTGACCTTTTCCAGACCCCGCAGTGGGAAAACCTGGAATCCACCCTGGAGGCTGCTGCCACTGTGGGGCCGGGACTGAACCCCAACCTGGGTAGGTAGGTGAGGGTCAGGGCAGAGGCGCATCATCCTCTCCCTGGGGAAGGGGCACTCCCTGGCCACCCACAGGGGAAGGACGGGGCCTGTGGCCTGGATGCCTTTTCCACCAATGACTGCTCCATCTCTGTGGGTCTCAGGTTCCAGCCCGCATGGCCCTCTCTGGCCCTTTCCATTTCAAAGGGCACTAGAATGGAGGAATTGTGCCCACTGAGCACTCATACATACCTCCCTCTAGGACACATTCCAGGCACCTGGCACCCCAGGAGCCCCTGCACAGCTGCCCAAGCCCCTTTCAGGGCCTGTGTGGGGCTCCCCAACATCTGTCCTCCCAAGGAGGGAGGGGTCTCAGCATGGTATGCATGGGGAGTGCGGAGAAGGGGTGGCTGGGAGTGGCAGCAGGGCTGCTGCACAGGGAGAAGCACAGGGGACCCACTCCCACCCCTGCCTTCACCCCCTGCCCACTCCCACTCCCACTTTCTTCCATGCCCCCACACCTTCCTTCCCCTGCAGCCCACTCCTATCCCTACAGCCCAGTCCCACCCCTGCCTTCCTCACTGGCCCACTTGCTTGCCGGGTGGGGGTGGGAGCGGATGGGGGGGAAGGAGGGGGGTGCAAGAGGAAGGCGGAGGTGGGAGTGGGTCGGGGGTGCCAGTGGGCGGTGCCCCCAGACTGCCATGCGGTGCCGTGTGGGAAGCAGGGCTTGAGCCTGGCCTTCCCTGTGTGCCGCAGGCTGTGTCGGGGCAGAGGGACAGCCGAGTTTCATTGTCCCTGAGCTCAGTGCCTTTCAGTGTCTACACTGCATTCCAGCTCAAGCTCCGTGGAGCTCAAGGGTGGGCTGGGCTCCCCAGCTCCTGTTCAGCTCATGGAGGCCTGATCCATCCCATGTGCCACAGGAGGCCACGTGAGGCCACAGCAGAGGGGAAGGGGAAGCCAGGCCTTGGGACTACCTGCCGAGCAGCTCAGGACCTTCTCAAGTTTCCTGAGAAGCCTCTGCGGCCTCAGCCTCTTCTGTGGCCAGAAGTTGGGCTGGGCTGCAATTGTGTGTCCACTCCTCCAGTGAGTCCCGAGGGCCGTCTGCTTGTCACAGGTGCAGCCCTGCACGGATGGGGCCTTTGGCGTGTGCGGCGTTTCCCACGCCCCACGGTGGGGGTTGTGTGGTGAGGCCCCGGGATGGGGCTCCTCTCTGGGTTCAGCTGCCTCCGCAGCGAAGGATGAGCTCCTTTGCTTGCCTGGGACAGCTCCACACCCCTGTGGGCATCTGCAGTGTGTATGTGTGCTTTTGTGTGTATGATGTGTGTGTTGTCTGTATCTGTGTTTGTGTGCATGTAGTGTGTGTATGTGTTTGTATATGTGTGTCTGTGTGTGGTATGTGTTTGTATGTTGGTGTGTGGTTTGTGTTGACAGTGTGTGGTAGTGTGTGCATGTGTGTGCTATCTGTGTGTATTTGTGTGCATGCATGTGTGTTGATGTGTTTTTATATGTGTCTCTGTGTGTGGCATGTGTGTATGTTTGTATGTGTTGATGGTGTGTGTGTGTTGTGTGTGTTAGCTATGTGTATTGTGTGCATGTATGTGTGTCTGTGTGTGTATGTGTTTGTATATGTGTGTGTGGTATGCATGTTTGTATGTTTGTGTGCATGTGTGTGGTATGTGTATTTGTGTGTGTGGTGTACGTTGACGCTGTATGTATTTGTGTGTGGTATGTGTTTGTATGTTTCTGTACATATGTGTGGTGTATTTGTGTGTGTATTTGTGTGTGTGTCTGTATGTGTGATATGTGTTTGTATGTGTGCATATGTGTGGTGTGTGTTGATGGCGTATTTGTGTGTGTGTGTTTGTATGTGTGTGGTATGTTTGTATGTTTGTGTATATGTGTGTGGTGTGTATATTTGTGTGTGTGCATGTGTTTGTATATGTGTGTGTGGTGTGTGTTTGCATGTTTGTGTGCATGTGTGTGGTGTGTGTATTTGTGTGTGCATGTGTGTGTATATGTGTGTGGTGTGTGTTTGCATGTTTGTGTGCATGTGTGTGTGTATGTGTATGTTTTCCTGTTGCAGGAGTGATGGAAACCCTTGTTGCTTCCTGGTGTCCCAGGCAGAGTCCCTGCTTGTGGCTGATTTGCCCAAGAGAAGGTGGACGAAGCCTGACTCCCTAGCTGGCTGCAAGGGGATCAGGGAGTCTGCACCCTGGCACGGGATCATTTAAGTCACCACCTGCTGCAGAAGGTCCCTGTGCCCACAGGCTGCAGCGGGCTCGAGGCTGGGAGAGCCAAGCCACAGAGGAAGGCGTAGCTGAACGGGGTGGCCGGGAGTGTGTGAGCTCTGGGAAGGAAGTGTAAGTTTTGTGAGTTCAGAAGCCACTGCTCTGTCCTCCAACAAAGGAACCATGTTTTACAAACGTGGCCTTCTTGCTGATGTGTTTTACCCAAGCTCATAAATCCCGCTGTCAGAGAAAAGGCCACAGAGGAGCATGCCATTTCGGCATTGAAGTGAGTGCTTAAGTCCGTCTGCTCAGCTCGTGCGCCACGCCGCTTGGCTTGCTGTGTATCTTTCCCCTTCATCACCCGGGCAGGAGCTTCCTGGCCAGCTCTGATGTCCAGGGACAGGAACTGGGTGACTTGGGGCTGAGGGGCTGCACTGGCACCGGCAGTGGCAGACCACAGGGCTGCTTCTACTCCCTCATGAGGGTGGTCTTCAGTGAAGGGGCAAGAAAAGCCATCACGGTCGATGTGCTATTCTGGTATCTGTGTATCCTTTTTGCAAAGTAACTGTTTGAATCTTTTGCCATTAAAGAAACCTATGTCAGGCACAGGGGCTCACACCTGTAATCTCAACACGTTGGAGGCCGAGGCAGGAGGATTGCTTGAGCCCAGGAGTTCAAGACCAGCCTGGATGACAAAGTGAGACACTGTTTCTGTTTATAATAGAAAAAAAAAAACCCATAAAAAGAATACCCGGGTTGTTTGATTGCTCATGATTGAGGTAGAGAGTTTATATATTCTGGATACAAGTAATTTATCAGATATGATTAGAAAATGTTTTCTCCAAATCTGACTTATCTTTTTGTTCTCTTAACAGTATCTTTCAAAAAGATATTTCTAATTTTGATGAAGTCCAGTTTATCAGCTTCAGAGGGATTAAGCTTTTGGTGTCTCATTCAATGGCTTTTTGCCTAACCTCAAAAGTTATATTTTTTCCTCTCTTCTCTTTTAAGAGTATTATGGATTTTCAATTTATGCTTAAGCCCATGATCTACTTTGAGTTAATTTTTGTATGAGATACAAGATACAGATTGAAGTTCATTTTTTTGTACGTATAAATGTTCACATTTTCCAGAAATATCTGCTGAAAACACAATCCTTTCCCTGTTGAATTGTTTTTGCACTTTTGTCAAAATCGATTGACCATATTTGTTTAGGTCTATTTCTTGACTCTACTCTGATCCATTGATCTATATGTCGACCTTTTCACCAATATCACACTATCTTAGTCATTGCATGCTTAAAGTTAGCAAAAATATGGCAATGTGAGTCTGATAGCTTTGTTCTTTTTCAAAAATATATAAATTTAAGAAGGAGCATCTACATGTCTATAAGAAATCCTGTTGGGAATTCCTTTGGAATTGTATTAAATTTATAGATCATTTTGGGAAGAATTGGTGTCTTAACTAAATTGAATATTCCAGTCCATGAACATAGTATGTCATTCTGTTTATATAGGCTTTCTTTTTTTTTATTTTTTGGAGACACGGTCTTACTCAGTTGCCTGGCTGGAGTGCAGTGGCATGAACACGGCTCACGGCAGCCTTGACTTTCTGGACTCAAGTGATCCTCTTGCCTTAGGCCCCCAAGTAGCTGGGACTGCAAGCATGTGCCACCATGCTTGCCTAATTTTTGTATTAGCCAAGCATGGTGGCACATGCTTACAGGGTTTTGTCATGTTGCCCAAGCTGGTCTTGAACTCTGAGCTAAAGCAATCTGCCTGCCTTAGCCTCCCAAAGTGCTGGGATTATAGGCAGAAGCACCAGGCCTGGCTGAATTTCTGTTCTTTTAAATGAATGACAGCTCCTTTATGATCCAGAATATAGTTAGTTCACCTTGGCAAATGTTTTATGTACACTTGAAAATAATTCGTATTTTCTGGATAATGTGTTCTATAAATGCCAGTTTAGTCAAGTTGGTGATGATGGTGTTCAATTTTCCTGTGTCTTTGCTGCTTTTCTCTCTACTTGTGCTATTGATCACTGAGAGAGAAATTTTGAAATCTCAAAACATAATTTTGGATTTGTCTATTTCTCCTTCCAGTTCAGTAAGTTTTTGCTTCATAAGTGTTACAGCTCTGTTCTTTTTTTTTTTTGATTTTATAAATATGAGAAATTATGACTTTTTGCAAGTTTTTTTTTTAAGAGGGAAAAAGAGAAAAAGAAGGGGAAAAAGAGAAAAAGAAGGGGAAAAAAAGAAAAAGAGGGAAAAAGGAATATTACTTCATTCCTAAAATGGGTTTCAATAATGGCCGATCAATATTTTGAGTGTTTAAAGTGGTTAATGCATATTTTATGTGTTTAAAATGGAGACCTCTATTGTGTTTATTTGTTCTGGTCTGAGTTCAAGTCCTGGATATCGTTATCAATTTGTTGTCTCGTTGAATCTAAATCTCATTATGTGTCTTATGTATCTGGGTGTTAAGATCTCTTATTGTTACATTAATCCTTTTACCCTTGCATCCTTGTAGCTTTGAAATCTATTTTATTAAGTGTGAGAATTGCAACTCCTGCTTTTTATTTATTTATTTTTGCTCTCCATTTGGTTGGTGAGTTTTTTTCCATCCCCTTGTTTTGAGTCTTTGTATATCTTTAGATATATCATTAGATTTTGTGGATAATGTATATTTTGTGTGTTTAAAATGGAGAGCTCTATTGAGTTTATTTGTTCTGGATCTTAGTTCCAGTCCCGGATATCGTTATCAATTTTCTGTCTCGTTGAATCTAAATCTCATTATGGGTCTTATGTATCTGGGTGTTAAGATCTCTTATTATTACATTAATCCTTTTGCCCTTGTATCCTTGTAGCTTTGAAATCTATTTTGTCAAATGTGAAAATTTCAACTCCTGCTTTTTATTTATTTATTTTTGCTCTCCATTTGGTTGGTACGTTTTTTTTTTCCAACCCTTTATTTTGAGTCTATGTATATCTTTGGATATACCGTTAGATTTTGTCTGTATCTTTTGATTGGGAGATTTGGTCAATTTAAATTTAGGGTTGCTGCTGTTTGGTATTAACTGGATATTTTGTCCTTTCGTTGATTAAAATTCTTCTTTATGTTAATGCTCTTTACTTTTTGGTGTATTTTTAGAAAGGGTCATACTGGTTGTTCCTTTCTGTGTATAATGCTTCTTTTAGAAGTTCTTGTAAAGCAGGCCTGGTGGTAATAAAATCTCTGAGTACTTGCTTGTTCCTAAAAGATTTTATTTTTCCTTCAAATGTAAAGCTTAAATTGGCAGGATATGAAATTCTGGGCTGAAAGTTCTGTTGATTAAGTATATTGAATATTGGCCCCCACTCTCTTCTAGCTTGTAGGGTTTCCGTTGAGAGATCTGCTGTAAGCCTAATAGGCTTACCTTTATGGGTGACTTGATCTTTCTCTCTGGCTGCCCTTAATATTTTCTCCTTTGTTTCGATCTTGGTGAATCTAATGATTATGTGCCTTGGGGTTGGTCTTCTTGAGGAATATCTTTGTGGTGTTCTCTGTATTGCCTGGGGTTGAATAGTGTCCTGCTTTGCTAAATTAGGAAAATTTTCCTGGATAATGTCCTGGAGAGTATTTTCCAGCTTGACTTCATTCTCTCCCTCACATTCAGGTACACCAATCAAGCGCATATTAGGTCTTTTCACATAGTCCCATATTGCTTGGAGACTTTGCTCATTCCTTTTTATCCTTTTTTCTCTATTCTTGTCTTGTCGTTTTGTTTCATTAAGTTGGTCTTCTACCTCTGATACCCTTTCTTCTGCTTGATCCATTCGGCTGTTTAAGCTTGTACATATTTCACTGAGTTCTCGTGTTGTATTTTTCAACTCCATAAGTTCATTTGTATTCCTCTCTATATTGTCTATTCTTTTCAACATTTCATCTAACCTTTTTTCCAAGTTCTTAGTTTCTTTACATTGGGTTAGAACAAGTTCCTTTAACTCCCAGAAGTTTCTTGTCATCCACCTTTTAAAGCCTACTTCAGATAATGGAACACAGTCCTTTTCCATCAGGGCTTGTTCCGTTACTGATGAGTCCTTTTCCATCAGGGCTTGTTCGGTTGCTGATGAGTCCTTTTCCATCAGGGCTTGTTCGGTTGCTGATGAGTCCTTTTCCATCAGGGCTTGTTCGGTTGCTGATGAGTCCTTTTCCATCAGGGCTTGTTCCGTTGCTGATGGGTTCTGATTTTGAGTATACTCGGCCTTCTTAGGCTGTTTTTTTCCCTTCATTGTAAATGAACTGCCTTTCTAATTAGTTTTCTGAGTCGACGTCCGACTTATTGATTCCCAGTGCTGGGATCCGAGCAACCCACTGTGGCAGCCTAAATAGCAGCGATAAGACTGATGGTGCTCTTCTGCCCGGGAATCTCTGGTCTGGCTTCCCTCTTGAGTCCGCAACAAGCGGCTCTGACTTCCCGGAGCTCCAAACTCTGGTCAGTAGGGGAAGCAGTCCCGTTGGCTCTGCATGAAGAGCTGCTGCGCCGAGATGCCGGCAAAACCGCTGCGGCGGCCACAAGAGTCGCGCTGGCGACCCGTGGGGCTCCTCCACTGGGAATCGGCTAATCGGTGAGTGACGAAAATTCGTCTAATGATGTGGCGTCGTCTCGTTCTCTGAGCGTTCACTGGGAGCTACAATCCTGAGCTGTTAGTGGTCGGCCATCTTGGATCTCACTTCTACAGCTCTGTTCTTAGGGACATATACATTTAGAATTGCTGTGTCCGCTCAGTGAATTGAAACTTCGTGATCATGTGATGTATCTTGTGCCTGGTAACGTTTATTTTTCTGAATTCTATTTTGCCTGATATTAATATAGCCACTGCAGCTTTCATTTGACTAGAGTTTTAATCATATCTAAAAAATCCTTTTCCTTTACCCTGAGAGTATCATTGTGTTTAAAGTGAGCTTTTAGACAACATGTAGTTGGATTAAGTGAAGTATCTGAAGATGAAAAACCCAATGCTGAATGTTCTCACTTATAACTGGGAGCTGAGCAGTTAGAAGAAGACACAAAAGCATGCAGAGTGATATAATGGACTTCGGAGGCTGGGGGTGTAGGGGGGGAGGGGCGGGAGGAGTAAAACATGACATACTGGGTACAGTTCACACTGCTTAGGTGACAGGTGCACTAACATCCCAGCGTTCACCCCTACACAGTTCATCTGTGTCACCAAAAAACACTTGTACCCCCAAAACTAATAAAAACTCAATTTGACAATATCTGTCTCTTAATTGGTATTCTTGATCATTTTATTTTAATGTAATTATTGATATAATTGGATTTACCTCTACTATTGTATTTTTTGTGCTACTTATTTTTTTGCCTCTATTTTGTTTCCATTTTCCTGACTTATTTTGGATTATTTGAATATTTATTTTGCATTTTGATTTACTTATTTGCTTTGAATTATATCCACTCGTATAAGTTTTTAAGTGGTTGGTCCAGGGGTAACTACACACGCATATACACCTGGATATACACACACACATTTATCTTTTCAAAGTTTACTGGAAATTGTTACCTTATCCCATGAAGTGACACGTACACACCTTATAGCCATTAAGGCCCTTTACGCTTCCCTTTTTGTTTTGTAGTTGCCGTGTAGATTACGGTTAGATTTTCACAGAGCAAGGTTTTAATCATGCATGTTTCTTTTAATGGTACATATTTTAGAGTATGCAGGAGGAGAACACAGCCTAGCATATCCACTTAGATAAATTCCGTATCTGTGGCCCTGAACAGGTGATTCCTGAGGCTTCACTTCCCTCCGGCATTATCTTCCTTCTCTCTGAGGAACTTCCTTGAGCATTTCTTTCACAGCAGGTCTTCCGGTGATGAATTCTCTTTGTTTTCCTTCTCTTAAAGTGTCTCTCTTTTAATCTCTGAAGGAGACTTGCTGTGGATGTAGAATCCTAGGTTGACAGTTCTTTTCTTTCAGCACTTCAAGCTGCTGTGCCTCTGTCTTCTGGCCGCCGTGGTTTCTGAGGAGAAGTCTGCTGTCGTTCAGTTTGTTAGTGTCCTATGCATCATACCTTCTTTTACTCTGATTACTTTAATTTTTTTTGTATCTTTGGTTTACAGTAATTTTATCATGACGTGCCTGGGTGTGGTTTTCTTTGAGTTTATTTTATCTGAGATTTACTGAGATTCTTTTTTTTTTTTTAATTTTTTATTGGATTTTAGGTTTTGGGGTACATGAGCAGAGCATGCCAGACAGTTGCGTAGGAACACACATGGCAGTGTGCTTTTCTTTCCTTCTCCCCTTCACCCACATTTGGCATTTCTCCCCAGGCTATCCCTCCCCACCTCCCCCTCCCACTGGCCCTCCCCTTTTCCCCCAATAGACCCCAGTGTTTAGTACTCCCCTTTCTGTGTCCATGTGTTCTCATTTTTCATCACCCGCCTATGAGTGAGAATATGCGGTGTTTCATTTTCTGTTCTTGTGTCAGTTTGCTGAGGATGACGTTCTCCAGATTCATCCATGTCCCTACAAACGACACAAACTCATCATTTCTGATTGCTGCATAATATTCCATGGGGTATATGTGCCACATTTTTCCAATCCAGTCTATTATCAATGGGCATTTGGGTTGATTCCAGGTCTTTGCTATTGTAAACAGTGCTGCAATGAACATTCGTGTACATGTGTCCTTATAGTAGAACGATTTACAGTCTTTTGGATATATACCCAGTAATGGGATTGCTGGGTCAAATG
This sequence comes from Callithrix jacchus, assembly GCF_049354715.1. Classification (NCBI taxonomy): domain Eukaryota; kingdom Metazoa; phylum Chordata; class Mammalia; order Primates; family Cebidae; genus Callithrix; species Callithrix jacchus. The sequence continues at coordinate 125,122,353 of NC_133513.1, read as the reverse complement.
GAATTTCTATTTCTAAGGCCTTGAGGAATCGCCACACTGTCTTCCACAATGGTTGAACTAATTTACACTCCCACCAACAGTGTAAAAGTTTTCCTTTTTGTCCACATCCTCTCCAGCATCTGTTGTCTCCAGATTTTTTAATGATCGCCATTCTAACTGGCGTGAGATGGTATCTCAATGTGGTTTTGATTTGCATCTCTCTGATGACCAGTGACGATGAGCATTTTTTCATATGATTGTTGGCCTCATATATGTCTTCTTTCGTAAAGTGTCTGTTCATATCCTTTGCCCACTTTTGAATGGGCTTGTTTTTTTCCTGTAAATCCGTTTGAGTTCTTTGTAAATTCTGGATATCAGCCCTTTGTCAGATGGGTAAACTGCAAAAATTTTTTCCCATTCTGTTGGTTGCCGATCCACTCTAGTGACTGTTTCTCTAATTTGTTTTCCTTTTGCCGAGTTTGGGAATTTTAAACTTATTTTATCACACACACACACACACACACACACACACACACACACACTTGTACCAGCTCTTTTCTCAGTCTTTTTTATTTTTATTTTTTGAAACAGAGTCTCCCTCCATTACCCAGGCTGGAGTGCAGTGGCATGACTGACTCCCTGCGGCCTTCACCACCCAGCTTCCCCGATCCTGCCATCTCAGCCTCCCAAGTAGCTGGGACAACAGGCTTGCATCACCACAGCTGGATAATTGTTTTAAAAATGTTTTTGTAGAGATGGGGGTTTCATTGTGCTGCCCAGGCTGCTCTCTAACTCCAGGGCTCAACGACCCTTCGGTCTCAGCCTCCCAAAGTGCTGAGGTTCCAAGCATGAGCCATCGTGCCTGGCCTATTCCCTCATTCTGAGATTTCATCCGTATGTTAGACCTTTTGATATTTTTCACAGAGGCCCTGAGACTTTGTAGTTTTTCTTTGAATCTTTTTCTCTCTGCTGTTCAGATTGGATAATTTCTATTGATTTGTCTTCAAGTTTACCAATAATTTCCTCTGTCATACCCATTCCGGTACAATGACATCTAGTGAATTCTTTATTTCAATTATTGTATTTTTAAGTTCTAAAACTTCCACTTGGTTCTTCAATATAGCTTCTATTTTTCTGTTGACAATTTCTATCTTATTTGATGAGAATTGAGTCTCGCTTCATGGAATATGGATATCTTAACTGTCTTAAAGCCTTTGACAAGTCTAACACCTATGTCATCTTGAGAGTGGTGTCTTTGATGGTTCTTTTTTTTTCAAATTACTAATATTTTAGTTTCTTTGTATTTTGAATTATTTTGTATTATATTTTGGAAACTTAGATATGATGCTAAGGCACCCTTGATGCTCTCTGGCCACCAGGTTCTGCACCGAGGCTGTGAAGTTTCCTGTGAAGAATTTCACTAATGTCCTAGTCTTGGTCCTGGCTCCAGAATCTTGTATCAGAATCACCCGTGGGGGTGTCGGCACCAGAGGGCTGCCCCCAGGACGGCAGCACAGTGAGCTGTGTCAGGGTCACCCACGGGGGTGTTTTCACTCAGAGGGTCACCCCCAGGACTCCAGCACAGTGAGCTGTGTCAGAGTCACGTGTCGGGGTGTTTGCACACAGAGGGTCACCCCCAGGACTCCAGCACAGTGAGCTGTATCAGGGTCACCCGTGGGGGTGTTTGCACACAGAGGGTCACCCCCAGGACTCCAACACAGTGAGCTGTGTCAGGGTCACGTGTGGGGGTGTTTGCACACCGAGGGTCACCCCCAGGACTCCAGCACAGTGAGGTGTGTCAGAGTCACGTGTCAGGGTGTTTGCACACAGAGGGTCACCCCCAGGACTCCAGCACAGTGAGCTGTGTCAGGGTCACCCATGGGGGTGTTTGCACACAGAGGGTCACCCCCAGGACTCCAGCACAGTGAGCTGTGTCGGGGTCACCCCGACACAGTGGGGTGTTTGCACACAGAGGGTCACCCCCAGGGCGGCAGCACAGTGAGCTGTGTTGGGGTCACCCCGACACAGTGGGGTGTTTGCACACAGAGGGCTGCCCCAGGACTCCAGCACAGTGAGCTGTGTCAGGGTCACCCCGACACAGTGGGGTGTTTGCACACAGAGGGTCACCCCCAGGACTCCAGCACAGTGAGCTGTGTCAGGGTCACCCCGACACAGTGGGGTGTTTGCACACAGAGGGCTGCCCCAGGACTCCAGCACAGTGAGCTGTGTCAGGGTCACCCCGACACAGTGGGGTGTTTGCACACAGAGGGTCACCCCCAGGGCGGCAGCACAGTGAGCTGTGTCAGGGTCACCCCGACACAGTGGGGTGTTTGCACACAGAGGGCTGCCCCAGGGCGGCAGCACAGTGAGCTGTGTTGGGGTCACCCCGACACAGTGGGGTGTTTGCACACAGAGGGTCACCCCCAGGACTCCAGCACAGTGAGCTGTGTTGGGGTCACCCCGACACAGTGGGGTGTTTGCACACAGAGGGTCACCCCCAGGACTCCAGCACAGTGAGCTGTGTTGGGGTCACCCAGACACAGTGGGGTGTTTGCACACAGAGGGTCACCCCCAGGACTCCAGCACAGTGAGCTGTGTTGGGGTCACCCCGACACAGTGGGGTGTTTGCACACAGAGGGTCACCCCCAGGACTCCAGCACAGTGAGCTGTGTCGGGGTCACCCCGACACAGTGGGGTGTTTGCACACAGAGGGTCACCCCCAGGACTCCAGCACAGTGAGCTGTGTCGGGGTCACCCCGACACAGTGGGGTGTTTGCACACAGAGGGTCACCCCCAGGACTCCAGCACAGTGAGCTGTGTCGGGGTCACCCCGACACAGTGGGGTGTTTGCACACAGAGGGTCACCCCCAGGGCGGCAGCACAGTGGCTGGCATGTGGCTGGAGAACTGGCCTTTTCAGTGTTTCCTGGATGACTGTCCAGTCTGTGGTATGGACACTCTGGGGCCCAGAGTAAGCCTGCACCCTCCCCTCACCCACCAGGGCCCTCCTTGACCTTCCTGGTTTTGCCCATGCTCCGTGGCTAATTTCCCTGGGACTTCATGGGGTCAAGACTTTTCCCACCCCCTTCCTCTCCTCTCTCCTTCCTGCGGGTCAGGCCCCAGCGCAGGCTGCCCTTTGCTCAGCCTGCCTGTTTCCCTCACGCCATCACCTCTAAGATGGGCTTGGGGGCTGCTTCTTGGAGGCTCCCGACTAACGCAGGACATGGTGCAGCCCCCACGACAGGCATGCATGGGAGTGCAGAGTAAGTCCTGCGTGGAAGCTGCTGGGTCTGGGGAGTCATTGCTGCAGAGTCACAGAGCCTGAGATGTGATACCCACTGCCCTTGTCGCTCTGCTGGGGGCTTCTCCTCACAAAGCCAAGAAGAGGATGTGGTGACTCCATGGAGAGGTGGGTGGTGGCTGGGCTGAGAAGGCGGGCTCCAGGACAAGGCAGCTGAGGGGGTCGGGCTGACCTCTGCTCTCGCTCTGAGGCATCTCTTGCAGCTTTGCTTGGTGTCCTCAGAAATCGGCTGAGCTGGACATGATCTGGGTCTCGGGGAATCAAGTTCAAGTTCATGGGCGTTTAATTTGCATTCACAGATCTCTTTAGTGTTGAAAGTGACTTTGTGTAGCAATTCACGAGGCTACACTACCTGCTTTTGGCGCGGGTGTGGGTGGGCTCTGCGGCCGAGCTTCTTCAGGAATCTGAGCGGCATCTGGCAGAGTGGCGTGTGGAGCTCTGCTTTCAAGTCTGAAATCTCAGCTTATTTGATTTCTTTGTTGCAGACTTTTCCTTCTTTCTTTTTTCTGTGCTTGTGAAGTAGAAATAATTTACGAGGGGAGACCTCTGACAATCCTGTGTTACCTGCTGGGCCTATAGAGAGAAAACACCTGCTGCTTTCTTACTGAACCGGAGACCTCCTACCGTTTCAGAATGAGAATGAACTTTCTAGAACCAGCCCAGACCTTTCCTGATACTAAAGCAGCAGACACAGCCCACCTGTCTGTGGAGGGAGAGTGAATCCACTGCGATGTTTCAGAACACGTGCAGGTTCAGGCTTGGAAGGTGCAAACTGCTCTCTGGGGCTCTCCTGGTCCTTATGCCAAGGTTATTTCCGAAATACCATTTGTTATCCAATAAATGCAAAAATAGTGCTTACTGTGAGGCAGGACTGCTCTGAGCCCTTTATAAATGTGAACTCATTTGACCCTCTGAACACACCCTACAATGAAGGTATGATTGTCTCCATTTTACAGAAAGGGAAACTGAGGCACATGGTGGTCACAGAACTGGCAAGTGGCAGAGTCCAGATCCAGTCTGGGTCGTGGCTGCAGACGGTGCTCTTGCCCACACACTGGCTGCCTCTAGGACTCCTTCCTCTTTATGGAGAATGCAGGAAGGCGCAGAGCCGTGTGGGTGGTCCAGGCGACCCATCCTCCCTTTGCCACAGCGGTGGTCATGGTTGACAATAATGATACAGAGAATGCAGGCATAGCTAACAGACATCGCGGGCTCGGTTCTAGACCACTGCAAGAAAGCAAGTCACAGGAATTTCTGGTGTCCCAGTGCATATAAGGCTTATGTTTATGGGATATTGCAGTCTATTAGGCGTGCGACAGCCTGATGTCTAAAAAAGGGCATACCTTCATTAAAAATGACTTGAGTGCTAAAAGATGCTCAACATCACCTGAGCCTTCAGCAAGTCATAGTCTTCCTGCTGGAGGCGGCTTCGCCTCCTTGTCGATGGCTGCCCACTGACGCGTGGCAGCTGCTGAAGGCTGGGTAGGGGAGCGGGCCGTGCCATGAGTCTCATCGATTCACTCTTTTCCTGGGAGACTTCTCTGTAGCGAGCAGCACCATGTGATCGCATTTCACTCACAGTAGAACTTCTTTCAGAATTGGGGTCAGTCTCTCAAATCCTGCTGCTGCTCTACCATGTAAGTTTATGGAATATTCTAAATCTTCTTGTTGCCATTTCAACATCTTCACCAGGAGTGGATTCCACTTCAAGAAACCATTCCCTTTGTTCCTCCGTAACAGAAGCAACGCCCCATTCATTCAGGTTTCATCCTGAGACTGCAGCAATTCAGTGCCGTCTTCAGGCTGCACCTCTCATCCTCCTCCTTGCTGTTTCCCCACATCTGCAGCTCCTTCCTCCGCCGAAGGCTTGAACCCTTCAAAGTCACCCATGAGGGCTGGAATCAACATCTTCCAATCTCCCATTAATGTTGATATTTTGACCTCCTCTTAAGAATGACGAATGTTCTTAATGACGTGTAAATGGTGAATCCTTTCCAGGAAGTTTTAAATGTACTGTCCTAAGCTCTTTTAGAGGAATCATCATCCATGGCATCTGCAGCCTTATGAGATACCTTCCTTAAATAATAAGACTTGAAAGTCAAAATTGCTCCTTGGGCCAGGCAAGGTGGCTCATGCCCGTAATTCCAGCACTTCGGGAAGCTGAGGTGGGTGGATGGCTTGAGGCCAAGGCTTTGAGACAAGTCTGGGCAACCAGACTCCATTTCTACAAAAATTAAAAAATTAGCCAGGCATAGTGGCACATGCCTGTAGTCCCAGCTACTTGGGAGGCTGAGGTAGGAAGATGCTCGAAGACAGGAGTTTGAAGCTACAATGAGCTGTGATCACACCATTGCCCTCCAGCCTGGGAAACAGAGAAAAATCCTCTCTCTGTGTCTCTTTTAAGAGACTGGTCTTGCTCTGTCGTCCAGCCTGGAATGTATTGGCACAACCATGGTTCACTGTGCCATTAGTCTTCCAGGCTCAGGTGATCCTCCCACTCAGCCTCCCAAGTAGCCGGAACAGGTACATGCTACCACACCCAGCTAACTTAATTTTATTTTTATTTTTATTTGTAGAGATGGGGTTCCCCCTATGTTACCCAGGCTTTTCTGGAACTCCTGGTCTCAAGTGATCTTTCTGCCTTGGCCTCCCAAATTGCTGGGATTATGGGCTTGAGCCACTACACCTGGCCAACCCTGTCTCTTAAAAATAAAACATTTCTCCCTGATTCATGGGCTTCTGAATGGATACTGTGTTAGCAGACATGAAAATTGCACTCATCTGCTTACACATCTGCCTCAGTTATCTGGTGATTTGTCAGTGAGCAGAAATATTTTGAAAGTAATCTTTCTGGCTGGGCGCGGTGGCTCAAGCCTGTAATCCCAGCACTTTGGGAGGCCGAGGTGGGTGGATCATGAGGTCAAGAGATCGAGACCATCCTGGTCAACATGGTGAAACCCTGTCTCTACTAAAAATACAAAAAATTAGCTGGGCATGGTGGCGTGTGCCTGTAATCCCAGCTACTCAGGAGGCTGAGGCAGGAGAACTGCCTGAACCCAGGAGGCGGAGGTTGCGGTGAGCCGAGATTGCGCCATTGCACTCCAGCCTGGGTAACAAGAGCGAAACCCCGTCTCAAAAAAAAAAAAAAAAAAAAAAAAGAAATGAAAGTAATCTTTCTTTCTGAGCAGTAGGTCTCAACAATGAGCTTAAAACGTACAGTAAACTGTCCTATAAATAGATGTGCTGTCACCCAAGCTTTGATGCTCCACGTATGCAGCAAAAGCAGACTCAATTCAGTATCATTCTTGAGGGACCTGGGATTTCTGGAATGGCAAATGAGCATTGGCTTCAGCTTAAAGTCATCGGCTCCATTATCCCCAACAAGAGAGTCAGCTGGTCCTCAGGACAGTCAGCCGGTCCTTCGAAGCTTTGAAGCCAGGCATCAACCTCTCTCTAGCCATGAAAGTCCTAGATGGCCTCTTCTTCCAATACAAAGCGGTTTCATCTGCATTGCAAATGTCTTGTCTGCTGTGGCCTCCTTCATCAGTGCTCTTAGCTCGGTCTTCTGGATAACCGGATGCGGCTTCTCCAGGAGCACCTGCTCCTTCACCTCGCACTTTTACGTTGTGGAGACAGCTTCTGTCTTTAAACCCCATGCACCACCCTCTGCCAGCTTCCTCCCCTCTCTCAGCCCTCGGCTCACTGGAGAGACTGACGGTCTTGCTCTGGATCAGGCTTTGGCTTCAGGGAGTGTTGTGGCTGCTCTGATCTGTCCAGACCCCTCAAACTTCCTCCACGTCAGCGATGGGGCCGTTCTGTTTTCTTGTCGCTCCTGTGATCGCTGGAGGGCACTTTCCGTTTCCTTCAAGAGCTCTTCCGTGGCGTTCACAGCTCGGCTCACTGTCTGGCATGAGGGGCTGAGCTTTCAGGCCGCCTCAGTTTTCCTCACTAAGCGTAATCATTTCTAGCTTTTAATTCAAAGCGACAGACAGACGCCTCTTCCTTTCACTTGGATACTTAGAGGCCATTGCAGGGTTATTAATTGACCTGATGTCAGTATTGCTGTGTCCCAGGGGATAGGAAGGCCTGAGGAGCAGGAGAGGGATGGGGAATGGCCGGTCAATGGAGCAGTCAGAACACACAGGACATGGATCTTATATGGCTGCAGGTCACGGTGCCTCAAAGCAGTGACAATAGGAGCGCCGCAGACGACTGATCACAGACTGACTAACAGATATGATAATAATGAAAGAGGTTGAAATATTTGCAAAAATACCAAAATGTGACCGGGAGACAGGAAGTGGGCACTGCTGTTGAGAAAATGGTGCCCCAGAGTTGCTCGGGGCAGGCTGCCACGGAGTTCTAATTGGTAAAAATGCAGTGTCTGTGAAGCACAGCACGTGGAAGCGTAATGAAACAAGGTGTGTCCGTAACCCTCTTCAGGTGGGTTAGAGAAGTCGGGTTTGCACATACACAGCTTTAGAGGACAACCTTACCTGGGCCCAGGGGTGCACACCTGCTCCCACCAGGGAGGAGGCAAAAGCGAGCCAGTCCCTTCCTACCCTGTCATTCAGGCCAAGATCCTTGAGGGGCTGGGGACAGTGGAGAATGGGCAGATGGAGGCAGCCCGTGCCGGGTCCCACCTACCTGGGTCAGAGCCGGTGCTCCAGCCAGCCACAGCCCCTCCCCCTCACCGTGCTGTCCCCTGTGGCGAGGCTGCGGCCTCACTCATACAACTGGTACCTGGGCACCTGCCCCGTACAGGGTCACTTGGTTTCTAACCCCTGCTGCTCAAGTCGCCTAGGTGGAGAGGAGGGGCTCAGCCTTCCCTGACAGCAGCTGAGCTTCCCGGGAGCATGGATCCGGGAGGGGACACCTGGAAGGCAGGCCTGGGGATTGCAACGCGAGGGTGGCTTCTCACAGCGGCTTCTCGAACTCTGCTCGGAAAGCTGGTCCTTACAGATATTCAAATGCCATCCCTGCACAGAGGAGAAATCTGTCAGAAATTGCTCTATGAGGGGGCGTTCCTGAGTGCAGTGTGACGTCGAGGGAAGCCAGAGGTGGAGAAACCTGATAGAAACAATGAGAGCGGAGACGACACTCAGGCCACTTCTCCCCATTCCGGCTCCAAGTTCAGCATTCGGGGGGCTCTGTAGCACGTCGTCGGGGCGGGCTGCATGTGGATGAAGAGGGCACACCCAGGAGCTGGCTTCAACGGCCTCGTTTCCCGGCGCTGCAGAGGCTGAAGCTCAGAGCCCAGGGGGTGGGGAGCCTGGGGGGGTGGGAGATCCTGGGGGTGGGGAATCTGGGGGTTGGGGTTTGGGGGTGGGGAGCTCTTTCCGGTTCGATCACAATATTCTAAAACTCCTCACTTTGCAGAGAATGGATTTGTCATGGTGATACATGTAAGCAAAATAAATCTTTTGTTAAAGGAACTTACACCACCCAAGTTGGCCTTAAACACTTTAGATGTCTCCCGTTGGTTTGAGTGAGTGTGGGAGCAGCGTCCGGTAGCCATGAGATGCGTGCTCCCCTCATAATTGGCTGTTCGTGACCCGGGGGTGGGGGGCGTTTTCTCTGAATACCTGTATGTGGTTCTGTGTCCTGTGTACACGTGAGCCTGGCCTCAGGGCGAGCCTGCTGCTTCAACCCCTGCGTTTCTGTCTTCTCTTCCATGTAAGGGGTGCCAGCTAAGAACTCTGCTTGCAGAGGAAGCGGGAGGCTGAGATGCTTTCAGATACAGCGCAAACGCAGAAGTTTCTTACCAAACACAGGGGGTCCTTGTGAGACACAAGAGGTTCTTACCAGACACAGGGGATCCCAGTGAGACACAGGGGTCCTTACCAGACACAGGGGGTCCTTGTGAGACACAAGAGGTTCTTACCAGACACAGGGGATCCCTGTGAGACACAGCGGTCCTTACCAGACACAGGGGGTCCTTGTGAGACACAAGGTCCTTACCAGACACACGGGGTCCTTGTGGGACACAAGAGGTTCTCACCAGACACAGGGGGTCCCTGTGAGACACAGGGTCCTTACCAGACACAGGGGATCCTTGTGAGACACAAGAGGTTCTTACCAGACACAGGGGGTCCCTGTGAGACACAAGAGGTTCTTACCAGACACAGGGGGTCCTTGTGAGACACAGGGTCCTTACCAGACACAGGGGGTCCCTATGAGACACAGGAGTCCTTACCAGACACAGGGGATCCTTACCAGCCACAGGTGTCCTTACCAGACACAGGGGTCCTTACCAAACACAGGGAATCCCTGTGAGACTCAAGAGGTTCTTACCAGACACAGGGGATCCCTATGAGACACAGGGGTCCTTACCAGACACAGGGGGTCCCTGTGAGACTCAAGAGGTCCTTACCAGACACAGGGGATCCCTATGAGACACAGGGGTCCTTACCAGACACAGGGGATCCCTATGAGACACAGGGGTCCTTACCAGACACAGGGGATCCCTATGAGACACAGGGGTCCTTACCAGACACAGGGGGTCCTTGTGAGACACAAGAGGTCCTTACCAGACACAGGGGATCCTTGTGAGACACAAGAGGTCCTTACCAGACACAGGGGATCCTTGTGAGACACAAGAGGTCCTTACCAGACACAGGGGATCCCTATGAGACACAGGGGTCCTTACCAGACACAGGGGGTCCCTAAGAGACACAGGGTCCTTACCAGACACAGGGGATCCCTGTGAGACACAAGAGGTCCTTACCAGACACAGGGGATCCTTGTGAGACACAAGAGGTCCTTACCAGACACAGGGGATCCCTATGAGACACAGGGGTCCTTACCAGACACAGGGGGTCCCTAAGAGACACAGGGTCCTTACCAGACACAGGGGATCCCTGTGAGACACAGGGTCCTTACCAGACACAGGGGGTCCCTATGAGACACAGGGTCCTTACCAGACACAGGGGATCCCTATGAGACACAGGGTCCTTACCAGACACAGGGGATCCCTGTGAGACACAGGGTCCTTACCAGACACAGGGGATCCCTATGAGACACAGGGTCATTACCAGACACAGGGGATCCCTATGAGACACAGGGTCCTTACCAGACACAGGGGATCCCTGTGAGACACAGGAGTCCTTACCAGACACCGGGGGTCCCTATGAGACACAGGGTCCTTACCAGACACAGGGGATCCCTATGAGACACAGGGGTCCTTACCAGACACAGGGGGTCCCTATGAGACACAGAGGTCCTTACCAGACACAGGGGGTCCTTGTGAGACACAGGGTCCTTACCAGACACAGGGGGTCCCTGTGAGACACAGGGTCATTACCAGACACAGGGGATCCCTATGAGACACGGGTCCTTACCAGACACAGGGGGTCCCTATGAGACACAGGGTCCTTACCAGACACAGGGGGTCCCTGTGAGACACAGGGTCCTTACCAGACACAGGGGGTCCTTGTGAGACACAAGAGGTCCTTACCAGACACAGGGGATCCTTGTGAGACACAAGAGGTCCTTACCAGACACAGGGGGTCCTTGTGAGACACAGGGGTCCTTACCAGACACAGGGGGTCCTTGTGAGACACAGGGTCCTTACCAGACACAGGGGGTCCCTGTGAGACACAGGGTCATTACCAGACACAGGGGATCCCTATGAGACACAGGGTCCTTACCAGACACAGGGGATCCCTATGAGACACAGGGTCATTACCAGGCACAGGGGATCCCTATGAGACACGGGTCCTTACCAGACACAGGGGGTCCCTATGAGACACAGGGGTCCTTACCAGACACAGGGGGTCCCTGTGAGACACAGGGTCCTTACCAGACACAGGGGGTCCTTGTGAGACACAAGAGGTCCTTACCAGACACAGGGGATCCTTGTGAGACACAAGAGGTCCTTACCAGACACAGGGGATCCTTGTGAGACACAAGAGGTCCTTACCAGACACAGGGGATCCCTGTGAGACACAGGGTCCTTACCAGACACAGGGGATCCCTATGAGACACAGGGTCCTTACCAGACACAGGGGATCCCTATGAGACACAAGAGGTTCTTACCAGACACCGGGGGTCCCTATGAGACACAGGGTCCTTACCAGACACAGGGGGTCCCTGTGAGACACAAGAGGTCCTTACCAGACACAGGGGGTCCTTGTGAGACACAAGAGGTCCTTACCAGACACAGGGGGTCCTTGTGAGACACAGGAGTCCTTACCAGACACAGGGGGTCCTTGTGAGACACAGGGTCCTTACCAGACACAGGGGATCCCTGTGAGACACAGGGTCCTTACCAGACACAGGGGGTCCCTGTGAGACACAGGGTCCTTACCAGACACAGGGGGTCCTTGTGAGACACAGGGTCCTTACCAGACACAGGGGGTCCTTGTGAGACACAGGGTCCTTACCAGACACAGGGGATCCCTGTGAGACACAGGAGTCCTTACCAGACACAGGGGGTCCTTGTGAGACACAGGGTCCTTACCAGACACAGGGGATCCCTGTGAGACACAGAGGTCCTTACCAGACACAGGGGGTCCCTATGAGACACAGGGTCCTTACCAGACACAGGGGGTCCTTGTGAGACACAGGGTCCTTACCAGACACAGGGGATCCCTGTGAGACACAGAGGTCCTTACCAGACACAGGGGATCCCTGTGAGACACAGGAGTCCTTACCAGACACAGGGGGTCCCTATGAGACACAGGGTCCTTACCAGACACAGGGGATCCCTATGAGACACAGGGTCATTACCAGACACAGGGGGTCCTTGTGAGACACAGGGTCCTTACCAGACACAGGGGGTCCCTGTGAGACACAGGGTCCTTACCAGACACCGGGGGTCCCTATGAGACACAGGGGTCCTTACCAGACACAGGGGGTCCCTATGAGACACAGAGGTCCTTACCAGACACAGGGGATCCCTATGAGACACAGGAGTCCTTACCAGACACAGGGGATCCCTATGAGACACAGGGGTCCTTACCAGACACAGGGGATCCTTGTGAGACACAAGAGGTCCTTACCAGACACAGGGGATCCTTGTGAGACACAAGAGGTCCTTACCAGACACAGGGGATCCCTGTGAGACACAGGGTCATTACCAGACACAGGGGGTCCCTATGAGACACAGGGTCCTTACCAGACACAGGGGGTCCTTGTGAGACACAAGAGGTCCTTACCAGACACAGGGGATCCCTATGAGACACAGGGGTCCTTACCAGACACAGGGGATCCTTGTGAGACACAAGAGGTCCTTACCAGACACAGGGGGTCCCTATGAGACACAGGGTCCTTACCAGACACAGGGGGTCCTTGTGAGACACAGGGTCCTTACCAGACACAGGGGGTCCCTATGAGACACAGGGTCCTTACCAGACACAGGGGGTCCTTGTGAGACACAGGGCCCTTACCAGACACAGGGGGTCCCTGTGAGACACAGGGTCATTACCAGACACAGGGGATCCCTAAGAGACACAGGGGTCCCTATGAAGCAGAGGGGGTCCTTACCAGACACAGGGGGTCCTGATGGGACGCAGGGGTCCTTATAGACACAGGGGAGCACTGCTGGGCAGCCCAGCCGCTCCTGGCTCCTGGCGGCAGCGTGGATGGGTGTGTGTTCTGGACCTAGATGAGAGGTCCATGTCAGGGAAAGAAGAGAACCTGGACGCCCGCAGCTGACGGCCGGTGTCCACTCACACAGGCGAGCTACCTCAGAAGGGGCGGCTGCCGGGGCCTCTCGCTTCCCGCAGGTGCCAACATCTGCCTGCTGGGTGCCCGAGGAACCTGGGAGTGCTGCCCCGACTCACGGCCATGAAGATGGGCCCTTACCAGGGTTAGCTGGAGCGGACACTGTCTCCTGAGTCTCCTGCCCTGGGGTCCTCATGGCCCCTCTCCGGCCCTCAACCTTTGGACCAGTAGGTCTCGGGATGTGGGCGGCACCACTGCGGGGCCAAGACCCTTTCAGAGGTTCAGAAGGTAAAATCTGCATCACAGATACTCAGATGATGTTGGCTGAGTTCTCGGTGTTGGCATCACAGGGAGGTGGCAGAAGCCGCTCCAACATTGTCAAACTGCCGGCGCCTGCATGGGAAACAGTCGATGGCGGGGCCTGGCTGGGCAGTGCCTCCCGCAGGAGCTAACCCAGGCCCTCCCCAGGGCATCTCCTCCAGCGTCTTCCTCAGTGCCACCCTCTCGATGTCTTCGCACTCAGCGAGAAACAAAAAGCCACCTTCACTGACACATGTCCTTGATGAAGCAGTGGAAGTGTCATCTTTTCAATCTCAATCCTTCACATCTTGTGAATATTCTGTTAACGAAACAGGACACAGACAGTCGGCCTTCTGCTCACGCCGGACGCCAGGCGCCTGGAGGAGGGCCTGAGCTCTGCAGCTCACTGCTCCTCTTCCACATCAAACACTAATTCTATTTGAAAGAATGACTGACAGAAAAACTGTAGTTACCCAGGCCTCAGTATTGGGCATATATTTTCTCAAAAATGAGCAAAGTGAACCTCTCACTTTGAGGAAAACACCTGACAGTATTTGGTGCTAATGATGAAATTTGAACTTTCAGACAAAAATCAGGATTTCCATCTGAAAAAATCTGTCGCTGTCTCTGACAGCTTCCCAACGCCTGGCAGCCTTTCTAGTGGGATTGCTGGGGATCTGAAACACGTGATCTTTAGATACTGAATTGTGAAATATGTCACCACTTGGAAGACCCGCTTTGACTGAGCCAGTATTTCCCAATGGCCAGTGCACAATGCTACAAAATCACACACACAAGTACACCATGTACTCCACACAAAGTGCGAGACAGACTTGGGGAGCTCAGGGCACAGAGGACAGGCAGCCCGCGGATGGGGGCCAGGTCCCGGGTGACCGTCAGGGCAGCAGCCACAGTGACCTGCGCGGCCTGCGGATGGGGGCCAGGTCCCAGGTGACCGTTAGGGCAGCAGCCACAGTGACCTGGGTGGCCTGTGGACGAGGGCCAGGTCCCGGGTGACCGTTAGGGCAGCAGCCACAGTGACCTGGGCGGCGTTTCACAGCGCTCTCCCCCTTGCTAACCACACATCCCTGCGAGGATGCAGCTTCTTCAGAAATTACAAGCAAAATACCATATAAAAGATTGAATACAAACCAGTTTGGGAATCTAACTGTCCTCCATTCAGCCAGAAATTAAAGGGACTGATACCTATTTATCTACATACACGATACAATATACAGGCATTCTATATACAACTACATACATATATAAAACATCCTTCTCACTAGTGTTTTTGATTTGAAAAATCTAGTTTTTATAAAAATATGTTATGTCAACATAGGATGAGTTCATAACGCTAATTTTAAATGAATAAATCAATTTTACAATTTTCTCAAAGTTATCACGTGGCATATATGGATAGAGTTATCTCAAAGTTATCACGTGGCATATATGGATAGAGCTAAGCCATGTCAGCCAAGGCGCTTTGAAGTCCTTATTTATTTATTTTTATTTTTTATTATACTGTAAGTTCGGGTGCACATGTGCAGAACCTGCAGGTTTGTTACATGGGTATGCACGTGCCATGGTGGTTTGCTGAACCCATCAACCTGTCATCTACATTAGGTATTTCTCCTAATGCTCTCCCTCCCCTGGTTTCCCACCCCTCGACAGGCCCCGGTGTGTGAGGTTCCTCTCCCTGCGTCCATGTGCTCTCATTGTTCAACTCGCAGTTATGAGTGAGAACATGCAGTGTTTGGTTTTCTGTTCCTGTGTTAGTTTGTTGAGGAGGATGGTTTCCAGCTTCACCCATGTCCCTGCAAAGGACATGAACTTATCCTTTGTTATGGCTGCATAGTATTCCATGGTGTACATATGACACATTTTCTTTATCCAGTTATCATTTATGAGCATTTGGGTTGGTTCCAAGTATGTGCTATCATGAACAGTGCTTCAATAAACATATCTGTGCATGTGTCTTTATAGAAGAATGATTTATAATCCTTTGGGTATATATCCTATAATGGGATTGCTGGGTCAAATAGTATTTCTAGTTCTAGATCCTTGAGGAATTGTCACAAGGGTTGAACTAATGAACTAATTTTTAAAAGTATAAAGTTTGAGAGCTGCTGACAGAGGGGAGGCTGTCTGCAAGACTGGCGGCCTGTGGTCCCACACCCAAGGCACCTGCTCTGGGCCTGGTGGTCTCTCTCCAGAGTGAGACTCCTGTGGGCAGCTCTGTGCCCCCTCCCACCCCATCCCATCTGGGCCACCTCACTGTGGGCCGTGGTTTTCCTCAGAGCAGACCTCCTTCTGTCCAGCTGGGGCTGAATGATTTGTTTTCAGGGGCACCTGCTGCATGCAGCATCTGCTAGAGCCCAAATTTTGACAGACTTCTGCATCAGCCAGGAAGGGCTGGCTGCCATCTCAGCCTTGGCAGAAAGAACAAACAACATGTATCTCCATTTTCTCATGGGGAACTGGTACCTTTGAGAGCAGAAGGCTGCTGTTCTTTCTTGCTCTACGAACTCACTTCATAATAAGGAAACTCTCGGCTGGGCGCGGTGGCTCAAGCCTGTAATCCCAGCACTTTGGGAGGCCGAGGCGGGTGGATCACAAGGTCAACAGATCGAGACCATCCTGGTCAACATGGTGAAACCCTGTCTCTACTAAAAATTACAAAAAATTAGCTGGGCATGGTGGTGCGTGCCTGTAATCCCAGCTACTCAGGAGGCTGAGGCAGGAGAATTGCCTGAACCCAGGAGGCAGAGGTTGCGGTGAGCCGAGATGCGCCATTGCACTCCAGCCTGGGTAACAAGAGCGAAACTCCGTCTCAAAAAAAAAAAAAAAAATAAGGAAACTCTCACTGTATATTCTGTATTTTTTATTTGATGGACACACATGTAAATAACATATTGCAGTTTGCAAACAGAGGTATGATGTTTATGTACTGAAGAGGGCTTACACGCCCACCCTGGAAGCCGGTCTCTCCTGCCTGCGGAGTTGCGTTTTGCACAGATGCTAGGATGTACATTTAGAATCGGGGCCTGTGGAATCCACAGGGGTCTCGGCAACTCGACTTGCATGGCGAGGCCCCATTTAATTTCAAAGAACGGCAATGCTTCCTCTCATCGTCCTGCTGCAGCTTATGCTGTGTCTGAGGCTGCAGGTCTTTTGGCCTCATTTGAGTTACTTGCTTTTTGCTGTCACTGGTGCCGGGACTCAGAGTTCATGCCTGAAAGTGCATTTGGACCTTGCTAAGTAGAATCCCTGCCACAACCTGCTGTGGGGGGGGGTGGGGATGCACAGAGGCATTGGAAGGGCAGCCCAGGGACAGGTCGCACCCAAGCACTGGGAGAGGGACGTTCTCGTGCTGGGTGTGGCCTCCAATGCTTCCAAAGCCTGTGCGTCCTGTGTCTTCCGAGGACTCTGAGGTGCATCCAGGGTGGGTGGCCCTGACTCCTCCTTCTACTCCTCAAGACCTAAACATGCCCACTTTGCTGTCAGACTGTGAGCACCCAACCCTCATCCTGAAGGCTCATGCCTCGAATGCTTTCTTCCCAGCAGTGCTCTCTCAGTCAATACCGTGTATTCACACCGTGTCACCTGCCACGGAGTTGGTAAAACTGTCAAGCATGGCTCTTGCTCACAAGGGCGCACGGGGGCCAGGCTGCTCTGAGTGGCAGCGCGCCCAGCCAGTGCCAAGGCCGGAGCCGGGTGGTGCACCTGTGGAGCACTAGGGGCTGCCCAGGGCTGAGCATAAAGCAGAGGTCACCCATGAGGCCCCCGGCCATGGCCAGGGGCACCACAAAGGTGGCGGGAAAGGCCGGAACAACCATAGTTCAATTCCGAAATATTTGTATGATTGATTGTTCTACTTTTTTTACTGAATCTTGTTCCTGGTAACTTATGTCTTTGTGGATTTGTGAGTTTTGACTGTAAGCTCCTAGGTTTTGAAGTTTATGTGGCAAATTTTTTTCTCTCAACTTTTTTTTTTTTCAAGACAGAGTCTCTCCCTGTTGCCCAGGCTGGAGTGCAGTAGCGTGATCTTGGCTCACTGCAACCTCTGCCTCCCGGGTTCAGGCAATTCTCCTGCCTCAGCCTCTTGAGTAGCTGAGATTACAGGCATGCGCCACCACACCTGGCTAATTTTTGTATTTTTAGTAGGGATGGGGTTTCACCATGTTGTCCAGGCTGGTCTCGAACTCCTGACCTCTGATGATCCACCCCCATTGGCCTCCCAAAGTGCTGGGATTACAGGTGTGAGCCACCACACCCGGCCTTTCTCAAGTTTTATTTAGATATGGGGGTCCATGCGCAGCTCTGTTACATGGGAATATTGCACTGTTAGTGAGCATAGTACCCAGTAGGTAGTTTTTCCACCCATTCTCTCATCACTCCTTCCCCCATTGAGTCGTTTGCAGTGTCTGTTATTCCCATATTTATGTCCATGGTGCTCAGTGTTTAGCTCCCGCTGATAAGTGACAAATTGTGTTACTTGTTTTTCTGTCCCTGTGTTAACTCACTTAGGATTACAGCCTCAAACTCCATCCATGTTGCTGTAAAGGACATGATTTCATTCTTTTTTATGACTGCATAGTATTCCATGGTGTATACGTACCACATTTTTTCTATTCAATCCACAATTGGTGGGTACCTAGGTTGATTCTATGGCTTTGCTATTGTGAATAGCATGCTGATGGACATACAAGTGTGTGTCTTTTTGGTGTGAGGATCTATTTTCCTTTGAGTATATACCCAGTGACAGGACTGCTGGGTCAAATGGAAGCTCCGTTTTAAGTTCTTTGAACTGACTTCCACAGTGGCTGGACTAACTTACACTCCCTCCAGCAGTGTATAAGTTTCCCCCTTTCTCCACAGCCTTGCAACCAACTGTTATTTTTTTGACTTTTCAATAATCACCATTCTGACTGGTTTGAGATGAGTTCTCATTGTGGTTTTGATGAGCATTTCTCTGACGATCGTGATGATGAGCATTTCTCTGACGATCGTGTTGATGAGCATTTCTCTGACGATCGTGATGATGTGCATTTCTCTGACGATCGTGATGATGTGCATTTCTCTGACGATCGTGATGATGAGCATTTCTCTGACGATCGTGATGATGTGCATTTCTCTGACGATCGTGATGATGTGCATTTCTCTGACGATCGTGATGATGTGCATTTCTCTGACGATCGTGATGATGAGCATTTCTCTGACGATCGTGATGATGTGCATTTCTCTGACGATCGTGATGATGAGCATTTCTCTGACGATCGTGATGATGTGCATTTCTCTGACGATCATGATGATGAGCATTTTTAACGTTTGTTGGTTGCTTGTATGTCTTCTGAGCAGTGTCTGTTTATGCCCGTCGCCCATTTGTAAGTGGGGTTGTTTTTCGCTTGTTGATTTGTGTAAGTTCCCTCTGCATTCCGGATATTAGACCTTTGTCAGTTGCAGACTTTGCCAATATTTTCTCTCATTCTGTAGGTGTCTGTTTAGTGTACTGATGTTTTGTTTTGTTGTGCAGATGCTCTTTAGTTAATTAGGTCCTGCTGTCAATTTTTGTTTTCGTTTCAACTGTTATTGGGGGTTTAGTAAAAAATTATTTGCTAAGGCCAAAGTCAGGGAGGGTATTTCCTAGGTTTTCTTCAAGAATTTTTATCATTTGGATAGTATCTCAATGTGGTTCTGATTTGCATTTCTCTAATGACCAGTGATGATGATTTTTTCATGTGTTCCTTGGCTGCATAAATGTCTTCTTTTGAAAAATAAAAATGAATTTTTATAGTTTGAAGTCTTACATGTAAATCTTTAATCTACCTTGAGCTATTTTTGTATATGATGAAACGTAAGATCAAGTTTTACTCTTCTGCATATGGCTAACCAGTTTTCCCAGCACCATTTATTGAATAGGGAGTCCTTTCCCCATTGCCCATTTTTGTCAGCCTCTTCAAAGATTGTATAGTTGTAGGTGTGAGGCTTATTTATGGTTTTCTTTTCTGTTCCATTGGTCTATGTGTCTGTTTTTGTACTGGTACCATGTTGTTTTAGTTACTATATCCTTAGAGTATGGTTTGAAGTCAGGTAATGTGATGCCTCCAGCTTTGTTCTTTTTGCTTAGGTTTGCTTTGGTTATTTGGGCTCTGTTTTTGGTTCCATGTAAATTTTAACATAAATTTTAAAAAATTATGTGAAGAATGACATTAGTAGTTTGATATGAATAGCATCAAATCTATAAATTGCTTTGGGCAGTATGTCCATTTTAACAATAGTGATTCTTCCAGTCCATGAACATGAAATGTTTTTCCATTTACTTGTGTTGTTTGTGATTTCTTCCAGCAGTGTTTTGTAGCTTTCTTTGTCAAGATCTTTCACCTCCTTGGTTACCTGTATTCCTGGTATTTCACTTTCCTTGTGGCTATTATAAACGGGATTGTGTTCTTGATATGAACCTAACCTTGATATCAATGTCTCAGTCTTGACATTGTTGGTGCATAGAAATGCTACTGATTTTTGCACATTGATTTTGTATCCTGAAATTTTACTGAACGAGTTTATCAGCTCTAAAAGCCTTTTGGTGAAGTCTTTAGGATTTTCTGGGCATAGAATCATATCATTAGCAAAGAGAGAGTTTGACTTCTTCTAGTTTGACGCCTTTTATTTCTTTCTCTTGCTTGATTGCTGTGGCTCGGACTTCCTGTGCCAATTTTTTTTTTTTTCTTTTTTGAGGCCAGGATGGAAGGTGAGCTTCTTGATAAGCATTTGGCCTTGTTTTATTGATTTGTGTTGATAACTGCTTTCGCATGGGTTTTGGTCTTTGAGAATCCCCGGCTTTCTTGCCAGTTCATTAATGCATTTAAATCTGTTTTCTGTGTGTTCCAGCATTTTAAATTGTTTTCAAAAGGGGAAAAAGAAGGGTTCCTAATTTGTTGTCCTGCTGGATATTGACACCTATACATTCTCTTTAGCATGGAGTTTTTTTCTCTCTTTTTACACTAATTTTTTAATTTTTATTTTGTTAAAATCAGTTTTATGGAGGTAAAATTTATATACCAGAAGTTCACCTACTTGCTATTTATTGTTTAATACATTTTGACTAATTTCTGGATTTATGTTACTACCACCACAATCAATGTCAAGAATATTCCCACCATTCCCAAAAGCTGTTTGCAGTCAATTCCGTCCTGCAGTCCCGACGCCAGGCAGCCCTCATCCGCGTGTGTCGCTATTGTGCTGCCTGCTCTAGAATTCCATATACTTGAGACCACGTGATGCGGATTCTTTCGTGCTGCACTTTCACTCAACATAATTGGAAGGAATTTATCTGTGTTGGGCTTTATCAGAAGTTCATTTCTTTTAATTTCTCAACAATATTTTATCGCATATGAATATACTACCGTTTTCTAGAAGGTTTATGGCTGATGGTGACATGTAGGTCTGTAGACCATTCTGAGTTGAGTTTTATAGATGGTGTGTAGTAAGGGGCAGGGCTCACAGTTTTATAGATGGTGTGTAGTAAGGGGCAGGGCTCACAGTTTTATAGATGGTGTGTAGTAAGGGGCAGGGCTCACAGTTTTATAGATGGTGTGTAGTAAGGGGCAGGGCTCACAGTTTTATAGATGGTGTGTAGTAAGGGGCAGGGCTCACAGTTTTATAGATGGTGTGTAGTAAGGGGCAGGGCTCACAGTTTTATAGATGGTGTGTAGTAAGGGGCAGGGCTCACAGTTTTATAGATGGTGTGTAGTAAGGGGCAGGGCTCACAGTTTTATAGATGGTGTGTAGTAAGGGGCAGGGCTCACAGTTTTATAGATGGTGTGTAGTAAGGGGCAGGGCTCACAGTTTTATAGATGGTGTGTAGTAAGGGGCAGGGCTCACAGTTTTATAGATGGTGTGTAGTAAGGGGCAGGGCTCACAGTTTTATAGATGGTGTGTAGTAAGGGGCAGGGCTCACAGTTTTATAGATGGTGTGTAGTAAGGGGCAGGGCTCACAGTTTTATAGATGGTGTGTAGTAAGGGGCAGGGCTCACAGTTTTATAGATGGTGTGTAGTAAGGGGCAGGGCTCACAGTTTTATAGATGGTGTGTAGTAAGGGGCAGGGCTCACAGTTTTATAGATGGTGTGTAGTAAGGGGCAGGGCTCACAGTTTTATAGATGGTGTGTAGTAAGGGGCAGGGCTCACAGTTTTATAGATGGTGTGTAGTAAGGGGCAGGGCTCACAGTTTTATAGATGGTGTGTAGTAAGGGGCAGGGCTCACAGTTTTATAGATGGTGTGTAGTAAGGGGCAGGGCTCACAGTTTTATAGATGGTGTGTAGTAAGGGGCAGGGCTCACAGTTTTATAGATGGTGTGTAGTAAGGGGCAGGGCTCACAGTTTTATAGATGGTGTGTAGTAAGGGGCAGGGCTCACAGTTTTATAGATGGTGTGTAGTAAGGGGCAGGGCTCACAGTTTTATAGATGGTGTGTAGTAAGGGGCAGGGCTCACAGTTTTATAGATGGTGTGTAGTAAGGGGCAGGGCTCACAGTTTTATAGATGGTGTGTAGTAAGGGGCAGGGCTCACAGTTTTATAGATGGTGTGTAGTAAGGGGCAGGGCTCACAGTTTTATAGATGGTGTGTAGTAAGGGGCAGGGCTCACAGTTTTATAGATGGTGTATAGTAAGGGGCAGGGCTCACAGTTTTATAGATGGTGTGTAGTAAGGGGCAGGGCTCACAGTTTTATAGATGGTGTGTAGTAAGGGGCAGGGCTCACAGTTTTATAGATGGTGTGTAGTAAGGGGCAGGGCTCACTTTTCTGTATGTGGATGCCCAGTTATTCCATCATCATTGCCAAAAATCGTGATCTTTTCCTCTTTAAATGACCCTGTATTAAGGTTCTTGAGAGAGACAGAACAAATAGGAGATGCTACAGATGTAGACTGATGCAGGCATAGGATGGGGTTTTAGAGAAGGGTTTGGCTCCCGTGATTCTAGAGGCTGGGGAGTCCCATGGCAGGCCGTCTGCAGGCTAGAGACCCTGGGGTGAAGGCGGGTGGCTGAGGCTAAGGCCAAAGCTTCAGAACTGGGGAAGTGGGTGGTGTAATTTGCAAAGTGGAAGAGGCACTGAGTGAGCCAGGCGAAGTTAGTCTACAGCTAAATGAGAGAAGTGAATTTCAGTCCCCCCGCGGGGGCCAGTGTGAGGGGGTTGCTGGGACATGGAGAGAAGGGAGGAATGAGGGGTGGGTGGGAGAGCCGGGAAGAGACTCAGTGCCTGAGACTCCCACAGCCCCAGGGACTCCCATTTGACTGGCTGTGGCTTCCACATCTGGGGCTGGGTCCTGCTGTGCTCCCAAGCCCTCTTCAGGTGGAGGAAAAGCAGCAAGAATCTTATTTGTATTGGGGCAGGGGCAGCAAAGAGCCCAGGGTGAGATGCAGGGGCCAGTTACCCAGCGAGGGAGAGAGAGCATCGGAGAGAGATGGCATGAGCACATGGCCCTGTCCTACCAGGAGCCCCTGGAGACACTGCAGGGACATGCGGTTTCTTCCCAAATCTGGAGGGCCTGAGACCCTGGGGTCACCTGGTACAGATGGCAGCCTGGGCCAAGAGCCTGGAGGGCCTGAGACCCTGGGGTCACCTGGTACAGATGGCAGCCTGGGCCAAGAGCCTGGAGGGCCTGAGACCCTGGGGTCACCTGGTACAGATGGCAGCCTGGGCCAAGAGCCTGGAGGGCCTGAGACCCTGGGGTCACCTGGTACAGATGGCAGCCTGGGCCAAGAGCCTGGAGGGCCTGAGACCCTGGGGTCACCTGGTACAGATGGCAGCCTGGGCCAAGAGCCTGGAGGACTGGAGACCTGGGATCACCTGGTACAGATGGCAGCCTGGACCAAGAGCCTGGAGGACTGGAGACCTGGGATCACCTGGTACAGATGGCAGCCTGGACCAAGAGCCTGGAGGGCTTGAGACCCTGGGGTCACCTGGTACAGATGGCAGCCTGGGCCAAGAGACTCGAGGACTGGAGACCTGGGATCACCTGGTACAGATGGCAGCCTGGGCCAAGAGCCTGGAGGGCTTGAGACCCTGGGGTCACCTGGTACAGATGGCAGCCTGGGCCAAGAGCCTCGAGGACTGGAGACCCGGGATCACCTGGTACAGATGGCAGCCTGGGCCAAGAGCCTGGAGGGCTTGAGACCCTGGGGTCACCTGGTACAGATGGCAGCCTGGGCCAAGAGCCTGGAGGGCCTGAGACCCTGGGGTCACCTGGTACAGTTGTCAGCCTGGACCAAGAGCCTGGAGGGCTTGAGACCCTGGGGTCACCTGGTACAGATGGCAGCCTGGGCCAAGAGACTCGAGGACTGGAGACCCGGGATCACCTGGTACAGATGGCAGCCTGGGCGCAGGGACATGTGTGGGTCCCACGGGCTGAGATGTTCCAGAATAAGCACCTTGTAGGAGGATCCTGCTTCCCTGTAAATTCCAGTCCCGGGCCACCCTTTCGTGTGCTTGTGAAAGAAAGTGTGATGCTGAATTGGCCTTGGAGGAATGGTGGGTTCCCTGCGGTAGGACTTGGAAGGAACTTTGCCCCGACTCTGCCCTCCACAGCTGAGTTCTCAGCCTGATCGTGTATCAGACTGACCTGACGCAGGGGACCCCGGAGGCCGGGACCCGCCTGCTGGAAGGCCATCTCTCCGGGTGCTGCTGGGTGAAGGGTGGAGGGAGTCATTCCCGTTCAGCCCGGGGTGCGTTGGCTGACCTCTCAGATGAATGGTTTACTTTGGAACGGAGCTCTTACCTGCTGCCCCAGGCTGGCACTGGCAGGGGTCCCATGGACCCCAACTGCAGGTGCTGCCGAGCAGGTGCCCTGGGTGCCCCAGTGTGATTCGGACTTGGTCTGCCGGGAACACTTTGCCTTTGGCACACAGTCCTTTGGGTTAGTATTCCTTTCCCTCAGAGGAAAGGATATGAGATTGCTGTGGTAGATCCGCCCGACTCGCCATGGCCTTGTCCGGCTTTATCTGAGGCTGGGAGAGCATCCTTCAGAGGACAGCGTGAAGTAAAGCATCACTGCCACCAAATTACGTTTGAATGTGCTCTGTTTACAAGATCAGTTATGCTCTACAGAAAGTAAGCAGTGTCCTGCATGGGCAAAGCCAACGGTGACCACGCAATCAATTATTAATAAAAGCCTTCAGGTACAGAATCTCTAACTACAGCCCCTTCGGCACTAACAATAAGGCCTCGTGTGTGTAAAGGACGATACGTGTGTTTATATCTATTTATTTCTTCCTGCGGGGAGGGGTGTCAGGTTCTGCACTCTCTCCTTGTTTCACAGGAAGGCCTCCGGAATTGCCGTTTGAATACAAGGCGGCCTTCAGGGGCTGCGGCTCTCATCTCTGTCTTTATGGAACCGTTCTCGGTAGATTGCCAAGATCAGATGAAAAAGGATCTTTTTCTTTATGCACAAAGCGCGGCGGGCTTACGGAGCTTCTCTGTGAGATGTATCCTACCTGCCATCCCAATTTCTGCAAAACAGAGAATGCGGGAATTTTTTTTTTTCTGAGATGAAGTCGCACTCTGTTGGCCAGGCTGGAGTGCAGCGGCGTGATCTCAGCTCACTGCAACGTCTGCCTTCTGGGTTCAAGCAATCCTGCCTCAGCTTCCTGAGTAGCTAGGATTACAGGCGTGTACCACCATTCCCAGCTAATTTTACTAATTTTTTTTAAGACAGAGTTTCACTCTTATTGCCCAGGCTGGAGTGCAGTGGCACGATCTCGGCTCAGCGCAACCTCCACTTCCAAGTTCAATCTATTATCCTGCCTCAGCCTCCAGAATAGCACCACGCCTGGCTACTTTTTTGTATTTTTAGGAGAGGAGTTTCTCCATGTTGGTCAGGCTGGTCTCAAACTCCCGACCTCTGGTGATGATCTGCCTACCTCAGCTTCCCAAAGTGCTGGGATTACAGGTCTGAGCCACCATGCCTGGCCGCGCCTGGCTAATCTTTTTTTTAATTTTTTTAGTAGAGACAGGGTTTCACCATGTTGGTCAGGCTGGTCTCAATCTCTTGACCTAGTGATCCGCCTGCCTCGGCCTCCCAAAGTGCTGGGATTACAGGCGTGAACCTCTGTGCCTGGCCGAATGTGGGCATTTTACAGCTACTGTTTACTGGGCTCTTACTCTGAGATTCCTACATGCTGAGTATTTATACACAACATGTAACAGGGTCATCACCGCCACGCTGAGCGCACAGGCTGGTCAATACAGAAAGGAAGACCCTGTGTACTACGGTGCTAAGCAACTGGATACCAGATGCAAGAAAGAAAAAGAAGAATCTCCACAGAGTCCGTGCGCAATAACCAAAAATGAATAAACAATAAATAAAAAGTAAGCTCAAAATGGATCGTAGACTCGAAGTGTGAAACCTGCAGCTGTAGAGCTTCCGGGAGAAGGCACGAGATCACTTTTACCAGCTTGGGTTAGGCAAACGCTTTAGAGGTGACGCTAAACAATACACTTCTTGGTGGGATTTCATCAAAAATCAGAAGTTTTGCTTTTCAAAATACATTTGCAGGCTGGGCATGGTGGCTCACACCTGTCATCCCAGAACTTGAGGTCAGGTGTTCGAGACCAACCTGGCCAACGTGCTGAAACCCCATCTCCACTAAAATTATAAAAATTAGCCAGGCTTACTGGCAGGTGCTTGTAGTCTCAGCTACCAGGGAGGCTGAGGCAGGAGAATCGCTTGAACCTGGGAGGCGGAGGTTGCGGTGAGCCGAGATCGCGCCCCCCACACTCCAGCCCGGGAGGCAGAGGGAGGCCCTGTGTTCTCAAACAGCCCCCACCAAAACAAACAGAACAAAGGAACTCAAACACTTACCTGTCAAAGCACTTGTGTCCAGAGTATGCAGAGAACAGGCAAACTCAACAGTGGGAAAACAGAAGCCGAATTTTAAAATTGGTCAAGAAATTTGGACAGACCCTTCGCTAAGGTGGACGTTCAGACGGCAAACAAGCCCAGGAGAGAAAACGCTGCAGGTCATCCATCATCAGGAAAATGCAATGAAAGCGGCACCCACACATCACTTCACCTGCTGAAAAGTCTGAAATCAAAACAGAACAACGCCCGCAGCCCGTGCGAGTCACTGCCGAGGACGGCGCCGTCGGGACTCTCACCAGCGGCTGGTGGGAACACAAAATGGTGGGGCAGCCGGCTCGGGAGAACGGTGTGGGTTTCTCGCACAGTTAAACGCACCCTTCCCTACGATCCGCAGTGGTCCTCCCGGGCATTCACCCGAGGGAGATGAAAACTCAGGTTCCCACGGAGCCTCCCTCGAATGCGTCTAGTCACTTCACTGCTGATCACCCCAGCGTGGAGACCACCCAGATATCTACCAACTGGGTAAAGACACTGGGTGTCTTCCTGCAACGGGAAACCCCGAGACAGAAAGAGCGAAGCAATCGAGGCACAAACCTTAGGAATAACCCCCCAGGCCTTCTCCTCAGTGCAGAAAGCCAGGCTCACAAGGCTGAGCTGCCTGACTATCCACCTCGCAGTCTAGAAAAGGCAGCACTGCAGGGAGGGGACGCGGGAGTGTCTGCCGGGGGCTGGGACAGGGGTGCGGGGTGGAGTTTTGGGGAGGACCGGTCTCTTGACTGTATTGTGGGTCACATGACTTTATGCCACATGCCAAATTGCATGTTTGACTGTAGTTTCAAACAAACACACAAATAACAAGGGAACAAACAGGAAAGCATAAGCCTCCACGTCAGCAGAGGCTCACCAGTGTGGATGCTCTGATGGCTGCCGGCCTCCGCGGCCTCCCAGGCCTGAATCAGTGGGTGTGCCTTGGAGCGCTGGGGTCTTCCTTACATTTGGGGTGAGGCAGAGTGGCCGGGGGCGGTGCGGTGGGGAAGCATCGCAGTCTCCAAAGCTGAGCCTGTGCCGCTGCCCTGCACCAGCCACCCCTCCCCAGGCTTTGAGCTCCAGAGGGTGGGCGGTACGCTGATGTTCGTGGAGTCCCAGGCTCAGAACAAGACCCTGGTGACCAGGGGTGGGCGGCCTCAGCCTCTCAGAGTGACGTCTCTGCTGCCTCAGACGCTGACCCAAATGCATCTACCTCCCTAGCCAGCAGGCAGCCTCGGACCCCGGGTGGACTGAGGTGCCCCTACCTACGCCTGGCACCCACCTGGCTAAAGGAAAGTCCGGCACCCCCTTGCGGTAGACTTAGGGTGCAGCCGCTCCATGTGCCTGGCCCTTGGTTGCGCCCTGGACACACTGGGGGAGAGCGTCCTAGGCTGAGACGAAGCTTTCCCTGTCACTGGTGAGAGAAGCGATGACCTGACTCAGTGGCGGGCATAGACACGGGCTGGATCCTCTAATTAAAAGTTAACATCGGGGTTCACGTGTCATTATTAGAGTGGAGATGACTTGCAGGTGAAACTGGGGACCCCCGTGTTTCCTCATCCTTTCCTGCCTGAGTCTGTGGATGGAGGATGAGAAGGTCAATCTTCCAGCCTTTCCCAGGAAGCCCCCAGGCAGGAGGGGGCCATGTGGCTGTGACCTTCTGTGCTCAGCTCAGCAGCCCCTGTCTCCTTGCTCCCCATACCGCCGGGGAGTTCCTCCTCTCAGAAGGGGCAGGCTGAGTGATGGCCATTTGGGCAGGGGACAAAGGCACTGTCAGAAGTGAGAAGAAGCTGGAACTCATTCGGAAAGGCACTAGCCCTAGGCCTCCATTGTCCCGAGCTCCATACCCAGAGCCACCGTAAGTCAGGGCGTGCCTCTCACTGCGGTTTTGCTCCTCTGGTGACCTTGGATGTTGGCTGGATTGGTTTAAACACTGTTTCTGGTCTTTGGATGATTTTTCCTCTAAGCTGGGGGACATAAGTATCTCAGGGAGGACCTGTCTCCAGGGCGTTCTCGTCAGCGCGAGGTGGCTGCTGTGGCTGCCTGGCCGGGAGCCCTGTCTCTCTCCCAGGAGGAGGCATCTTGCTAATTCCTGGGGAAAGAGCCTTTCTGGAGGGAGCTGGTGAGTTCTGATGTATTCCTTGGGGAGGGCCTTGTAGGTGCTTTGTGAATGAGTTCAGGAATGAGTCCTGATCATCTGCTGAGGTACCTAGAGTGGGAGTCCAGGACAGAACAATCCAGAGAAGCCCCCTTCCTTCCCCACAAGGCTTCAGATGGTCACCTCCATTCCAGTGTCCTGCTGTGTCTGTGGGACTTTCATGGTGAGATGCCTGGGAGGAGGGTGGGGTGCATGGTCCCCTGAGGAGGTGTGCTCAGCTCTCCCGGCGAGGCCATGTGGGCACAGGGCAGGCAGGCCCATCCTCATGAGTCCCAGCTGCACATGCGAGACCCTGTCCCTGCTGAGCCTGTGTTGTGAGCCCCACCTACAGGCCTGTCACGCAGGGGGGATATCTAAGCTGTAGCTTATTCTGCAGCTGCGTGGGGGACACAGCGTCCTTTCAGGCGCAGCTCCAGCTGGGGCCTCTGGGCCCTTGGAAGCAGGTCAAGTTGAGTTTCTTGGTCCTGCAGGTGATTCTCAGGCTGCTCCTGGGTGCTGACGAATCCACCTCAGGAGCGACACTGTGTGCACCTGGCTCACACCAGGGCAGAGCCACTTTCCTGCCCAGTGCTCACGGTGTGGGAGCCTCTGTTCACAGCCTCGGGGCAGAGCTGTGGAAAGTGGGCAGAGCAATCCTGGATTAGAGCGCAGCCACTCACGAGCCAGCGTGAACCTGCAGGTGAACTGGGGGCCGGCCCAGGGCTGACAGTGTTCTGGGTGCTGGGAATACAACCTGGTCAAGTTTCTGCCTTCGGAGGTTTTACATTCCTCTGAGATGGGAGACCATGGAGACGCCTCTCTGAGATCTCTGAGTGCAGGGAGGGGACCGGCTCACTGTCCCCAGCTGTGCTCAGACCCAGGTGTCTGCAGGGAGCCGAGTGCCCATGGCTGCTCTGTGCCAGTGGTGGGGGGTGGTGGATGCTGGGCTGTACGGTGGGCATGGGCTCCTCTCATGGGCATTTGGGCAGGGGATGCCCTCAGCCTTGCTGCACGGTGCTGGGCTCCCCCAGCAGCCTCCGCCCTTCCTGTTGGTGAGACCTGAGCTCTGACCTGGCTGCCCACCGGCCTCTCCCTCAGAGGTGCCTCTTGCATGTCTGGTCTTGGCTGCCCTGGCTTCTGAGAACCTGGACTCACAAATGCATGTGGGACAGACATTCAACAGATATCCACAGGGCATGTTGGAGGAGGACTCGCATGGTGAGGAGGGACGAGTGATGGCATTGGAGTGTGCAGGGACGGTCTAAGGGAGTGAGGGAGAGTGTCCCCAGGGAGGACAGTGGGTACAGACTGGCCCTGCCCGCAGGCTCTGTCTCAGGTGCAGCAGGGAGACTGGGCTGCGGTGGGGGTGGGGACAGTGGTGGCCCCTTCCTTCTGCCTGTTGCATCGGTGTCACCCAGAGGTGGCTCCTCTCTGGCAGTGCCATGGGATCCCACATCTCCAATCCAATCCCTTTGGAGCCACCCACCAGCATAGTCCTGCCAAGACCCTCCGCGGCAGCCACATCTGACTCTTCAGGGACGTCCCTCTGAGAGCTCCTGGGTTTCAGCAGCCCAGCCTCTTCTTTGTTTCCCAGTTGCTGGGACAGAAGCTGCTCCCTGCAGCGTGCCTCTGCCTTCAGCCCTCTGACACTGCTGAGCCAGTCCCCTGTGTTAAATGCACTCTGTTAGCATAGCTGAGCTGGCTTCTGCTCTCTGGACTGGCCCCTGAGACCCACGGTTTTAGGGACAC
Source organism: Callithrix jacchus (assembly GCF_049354715.1). Classification (NCBI taxonomy): domain Eukaryota; kingdom Metazoa; phylum Chordata; class Mammalia; order Primates; family Cebidae; genus Callithrix; species Callithrix jacchus. Next base: position 125,092,341 of record NC_133513.1, on the reverse strand, counting down.
AACACTGAAGTCAGAGGGTAACAAGCCATGGGGTGACAGGAAGACAGACGTGGAGGCTCCGGGAAGGTGTGTGGGGAGGGGCCGGGAGGATCAAGGTCAGCCCTGGCTGCCCGGGAATGGTTGCCAAGGCCGGGGCCACTGGAGAGAACAGTGCGATGGGGAGAGGGTGGCTTCTGGGAGCTGATGCCTCAAACACCTGGTGGAAACTCTGCAGAGGGTCCTGAGTCTGGGACTCAGGAGGGAGTCGTTTGCATTTGGGCACCTGGAGCTCTGGGAGTGGGTGAGACTGCACAGGCAGCTCTCTGGGTCAGAAAGGGGCTGCGGGTGGAATCTCTCATGGGCTGGAAAGAGTCCCTCCAAGTTTTTAGGTGGACCTCCTGTCCCCACACCTGAGTGAGACTGCACTTGGAAGTGGGGTCTTTAACATGGTGGTGGAGGCGAAAGGTCAGCAGTCAGGGTAGGACCCAGGATTAGGAATCCCGTCAGACTGGTACCCCTGTAAGAAGAGGAGGTGGGGCCTCCAGCATGCACAACGTGAAGACCCTGTGAGGACACAGGGAGGAGACGCTGTCCCCAGGCCCCGGGAGGCCCCAGCCCTGCCTGCATCTTGATCTGGGACCTCAGCCTCCAGGGCCGTGAGGACATAAAGTCCTGTTGTTTAAGCAGCCCCGTCTGTGGTGCCGTCATGGCAGCCAGAGGCAACACATTCAGGATCCTAGGAAGGAGCGAGAAAGAGGCCACCCAGGAGCGCGGCCCAAGCGCCTGGGCAGGGAGGGAGGAAGCAGGAGTCCCGGGCTCCCGGGTCCCCGATGCTGCGGGAGGTGAGGAAGAGGCAGGCTCAGTGGGGACCCCCACTTGGGAGCCCTGGCTGTGCCACCCTGGAGACATGATACCTGGCACACACAGGCAAGTAAGAGCTTCCCTGCCTTTAGAATATTCTTTTAAAAATATCTAAATCTTTGAAATATGGAATATATAATGCATGCCCGAAGTAACACAAGTCTGAGCAGCGTCAGAGGGTGCCAGTGAACAGCGAGACCAACCGCATTCACATTCACGGGCCTGCCCTGGCCCCGCTGCCTGCCTCAAGTTCCAGACGCATGTAAATCTATTTATGTGTGTGGATATCCTTTTTGCTAAGATGGGTAAACGGTAGTGTATTATTTATGTTGTTCTGCTCTTTGCTCTTTTAACTTATAAAAATTTAAAGCAATAAAAACAGGGAACAATGTGCCAGCACCCCCGAAGTCCCCACGAAGCCCACCCTCCCTCCGCAGAGGAGCTCAGCATTGGGAATTCGGACCCACTTATTCCCATGCATGGGTAAAAACACTTTTAATAGTGTGTATGGATTCATCAACAGCATAAAGATTTGTTTCTCATTTTTCTGAGGTTTATATGCCGACCACCCTACAGCTGGCTTCTTTCACTCAGCTCCTGCACCGTGTCTGAGACCTGCGCGTGCCGTCCGTGTCTCTCGGCGCCTGCGCTGTGTCTGAGACCCGTCTATGGCTCTGCCTCACTCATTTCACTGTCTGCGTCACGTCCCAGGTCAGGTGAAGCACCGCTCCTGGCCCACGTCTCCTGCGGCGCACTCAGGTCGGTGACCTTTGACCCACTGCAAACTCTGCCGCCAGGATGTTGGGATGGCTGTGGTCCCAGTTTCTACGAACAAGTCACGTCTGCCAGAGGTTGCAGCTTTTCCGGCGGGAATCTTCTCTGCAGGATGATTTCCACCTAACACAGACACGTGGTCCTGTGGTGCTGTTTGTTAAGACAGCTGCGTGCTGCGCGGAAGATTCCAGGTCTGTCTGTGAGAAAGTGAGTCTGGGCTGTGTGGCTGGTAGGGCTGGGCGTCCTCTGGGGACTCCAGGATAGGTCGGAAAGGAAGTGCGCCTGGTGGATGAGGGGTGTCAGGCCTGCAGTGGGAACGGCGGGGGGGGCATGTGGCCTGAAGCCCAGGCCCTCTCCTGAGAAGGGCTGATGTTGGGGCTCCTCCCCCGTGGGCTGGAGGAGGCTGCGTGGATCCTGGGGAGGCGTAAGGGAATCTGCAGCTGTGAGAGGAAACGGAGCAGGATCGACCCCATGGCAGCGGTCTTGGGCATGGGACATTCTCTTCCCTAATCTTTTATTTCGAGTTGGTTTTTCTTAAAAAAGCTTTTGTTTTGTTGGCAAAATGTAAAAGGTCTCTGTTGCTTTTTTAACATTTTGTACTTGAAATCAGCAGATGGCAAAATTGGCTTTTGCTTTTTGGTGGATACTTCTTTGAATGTTGGCACCTGTGTAGATTCCGGATACAGCACAAACCTCCCTTCTTTGAAAAGCCTCGAAGAAGCCCTGTCCCGAGCCTGTAGGACAGCACCCCCGTGTTTTCCACACTACGACTCTGTGTCTTTGAGAATGTGGAGTAAACGACGCTCTGCAGGGTCTCCCTCCACACGCCGGCTTCCAGGTCCGTCCGAGGTGACGCACGTCTGCAGGGGTTTCCTTTCATTGCCAGTGGCATCCTCACACAGGGGCACCTCAGCTTGTGCATCCGCTCACCTGGGGAGGGCTTAGCGTTGCTTCCTCTTTGGCCGTCACGAGCTGTGCTGCTCTGAGCCCCCGTGCAGCTTCCTGGGACCACCGGTCCTCACTTCTCCAGAGGGAATCCCCAAGAGTGGGTTGCTGGGCCATGTGCTAAGTGTGTGTTTCTCCTTACAGGAAACTGACAGACCATTCTCCAGGGAGGCTGCACCTGCCCTGAAGCCGCTGGCTTGCTCGCCAGATACCTGGAGCTTTCGGCACCTGGGAGAAGGCAAGGACGGAAGTGTGATCAACCTGGACCACGGCCACCACCTTCCACAGGGCACGGGGAAGCTGGGGCAGGGCTGGTGTGGCATCCCAGAGCCACAGGCTTCCAAGGGCCATTCACGCTCTGACAGTGGGCCTCTCTGGGGCACCCACTGGGAGGAGGTGGGTGGGCATCTCCATCCACTCTCATTTGTGGGACAGCAGATGGGGGATCCCTGATAATGGCTGTGGTTGACAATTCAGCCAGCCTGGTAGGGTGGGGCTCTGAGGCGGACGTAACTTAAAGCAGGAAAATAAAATAATTCCACGCTCTGGGCACACGTGGGTTTGTGGCTGAGTTCCCAGGTGATGCTTCTGCACCAGCAGCCGCCAGGTGAGGGGGTGGGACATCACCACAGCGATCCCCTGACCTCCCCGATGGGATTATTGTCTACATAGACTTTATTTTTAGGGCAGCTTAAGGTTCATGGTGAAACAGAGGCAGGCACAGCGATTTCCTACACAGGTCCTGCCGCACAGGTGCACAGCCTGGCCTCATCAACATCCCTGACCACAGGGGGCTCTAATTATGAACCCGCATTGACCCAGCCTCACCCCAGTCCACAGTTCACAGTGGGGTCCACTCTTGCCGTTGGGCGTTCCGTGGATGTGGATAGATGTGTCCACGGCACAGAGCAGTGTCCACGGCCCCCACATCCTCTGTGCTCCAACTCCCATCCGTCTCTCCCCTCAGCGCCCGGAACCCACTGATCTTTTGTATTTATTGCAGTGATGTTGCCTTTTGGAGAATGTCACCGCGTAAATCCTAGTCTGTAGCCATTTCAGAGCAGCTTCTTTGGCTCAGTTGTATGCATTTAAGGTCCCTCCATGCATTTTCACGGCTTGATATCTCATTTATTTACTTACTTATTTTTAGAGGTAGGATCTTGCTCTGTCGCCCAGGCCAGAGTGCGGTGGCACAACCATAGCTCACTGCAGCCTCGAATTCCTGGGCTCAAGTGATCCTCCCACCTCAGCCTCCCATGTAGCTGGGACTACAGGTATATGCCATCACACCTGGCTGATTTTTTTTTTTTTTTTGGTCAGAGATGGGGTCTCACTATATTGTCCAGGCTGGTCTCGAACTCCTGGGCTCAAGCAAGCCTCCTGCCTCAGCCTCCCAAAGTGTTGGAATTATAGGCATGAGCCACAGGCAGATAGCATTGTTAGTGTGGAGTAATTTTCCAGTATTGGGATCTACCAAGCCCACTTATGGGTTCACCTACTGAAGGACATCTCATTTGCTTGCAAGCTTTGGCAGTCATGAAAAGGGCTGCGTAAACATCTGTGTGTGGCTTTTGTGCAGACATGTCGCACAGGATTTTGATGAAAGGCAATAAGCATTGTAGGTAATTTTAGGCTAAATATGTCCCTGACTTCATCACTCACCTCCAAGTGCATTTCCATACTCCGGTCCTGGTTAATTCTTAAATGCAAACGCATGTTCCTGGAGTAGGCAGAATTCAGCTACTGCAGTGGGAAATACTTCTGTAAGTCATGCAGGAATGGAACTGATGAGAAGTTTACTTGTTAGTAAGCAGAGCTTGCATCTGTAGGAGGAACCCAAGATGTGGGAAGGAGCCTGTGTCTTGGGGGAGTCTGTCTCCTCCCGCTGCAGCTGAGGAAATCTACGGGCCTGGGAGCTCATGAGTCTGGCACGTGAATGCAGGGGAGAGGTTGCCCTTCCCTCCCGCTCTGGCGGAGGAGCAGGGGCACGAGGGACGGTGCACAGAGAGCGTTGGGGCCTGCTCCTTAGAGCCGTGCCTCCATCATCACGGACGCCCAGTGAGCAGGAAAAGGCAGCCGCACCCGTGCATTTCTGGAGCTGGGCTGCCATGCTGGGAGGGCAACAGATGTCCCCAGAACGCGCCATGGAGGCCGGCACAGGCGGGGGCCGGGAGCCCTGTGTGCAGAGCCATCGGGAGAGGCTGTAGTAGAGCCTGGTGATGCCCACAGCCGGCTCAGCTTTCCGGCCAGGCTCCCTCTGAGTCAGTGGCTATTTTTATTCGGGAGCAACTTGGCTCACAAACTGGCCATCAGGGATGTGCGAAGAAACAGCACTAAGAAAACCCTCCATCCCACCAGCTCCGAGATCGATGCTCTGCGTTTGCTTTAGCGTCAGACCTGTTCTTACTTACCTGAGGGGCCAGTCAGCTGGGGAGAGCACTGCAACACCGAGCTGACTCAGCCTAGGAAGCCGACACAGGGCTGGCGGGCTCCGAGGCGTCATTCATGTTTTCCCACTGATTAAAAAAATCCCTACTCAATTAAAAAATGGAATCAAAAAGGCGCTAAGTTCAATGACTTCACTAGCGGAATGCATTGCTTAGTTATGTCCCTTAAACTATTTTTGTGACTACTTTCTAGCATTTGGAGAACAGAATTTATTCTTTCAGAGAACACATTCATACATTCAGACATTTCAAATGACTGCAACTTCCAACGGAATAGTTGAAAGTTCCCGCCAGCTCTGAGGACTCGGGGTCTCTGTCTCCCCAGTCAGAGTCACAGGCAGAGCCGGCGCTGGAGGAGGCGTCCTAACAACATTCCCGGCAGGTACAGAGGGAGGTGGCTGGCGCTCCCTTTGCACTTCAGGGCTGCCTTGTAATTGGACTGCGGGGGAGTGTGGGCCCCAAAGCGACAGGTGGAATCTTCTCGAGCGTTCCAGCCCCGAGTGCGTGCACACGCCATTAACCTGAATTCTGACGTGGAGCACGGGGTGAAGAACACAACTGTTTTCTGATGTTTGGCATGCTGATGTCACCCCAGCACCCACGCACGGTTTGATCACGGTTTGGTTTTCTGTTTGGGGTGTCATTAACATTCTGTTTTTCTTTTCCCCCTGGAATGTGTCTGGAGAAAGTGGGCAAAATGCAGGGAGGCTACCCTGGAGGGGCTTTAGGTCAGCCGAGTCAGTCCGATCCACTGTGTCCCTGAAGCTTATGGAGTGGGACTGCAAACCTGGCCAGCGGTCCGTGGATGGGGTCTGAGGGGGGAGGTGGTCTGGGAAAGGTGGGAAAGCTGCCGAAGGAAGAGACCGAGGAGGAACTGGGTAAGTGAAGGCCCCCGATGCTGTGCGTGCTGCTTTGGTGTCTGGGGACATGGGGGTGGGGTGGTTTCACTGCTGGCTCCCCTCCCCCCTGCTCCTGAGGACAGGGGCCCTCAGCCACACAACCCACCCTGTCATCCCTGAGCAAAGTCTCCTGCTCCCTGCTGACCTGCAGAATGATTCAAACCAGCTCAGCCACCCCCCTGCAGGGGCCTGGAGGTACCACCCTCGTGTTCGTAGCCATCCTTCCCGACGTCCTGTGGCGCATTCGGCTCCGAGAGTGTCCTCCCCACAACCCGGGTGGTCTGAGCTTTCCTCCCCTGGGTGGTGAGCCTGTGGGACTGAGAAACTGCTGCCCCCTCGTGTGTCCTGTGCTGGGCACCCTGTGTCTGGCCATTCATCCAGCCTTGGTGGGGGGAATCCCTTTCTCACCAGCCCCATGAAGAGGACTCGGCTAAAACACACGATGCCTCCCACGTCGCCCTCTGAGCGCTGCCAGAGCCCTGGGCGGGAAGTGCCCTCCTCACGATTCCTCCTCCGCAAGGCGTCCTCACTGGCCTCTTGGGCTTCCTCTGGCCACACAGGTCTCTGCTGTGCACACTCTGTCTTCCTAGGCAGTCCTTCGGGTGCAAGTGACAGATGGCACCTGTAGGCCCTGTGCCTCCGCTGCTATCGAGGAGCCCCCCAGGCAGACACCAGTCTGACCACTGTCCGTGCATCGCCTGAGGGTTCTCTGCTCCCCTCTTCACCCTGGAGGCTGAGCTGTCTGGGCTGAAGCCATCACAGCCAAGGCCTCAGTGGCCCTGTTAGGCTTGGTGGGGAGAGAGGGAAGGAGCAGAACAATGCAGGGCTTGACTCCTTCAGCTCCCACCCCTCCTGGGGGCTGCGTCTCCCGTGGGGGTGTAGGTGTATTCCTGTCTGGCAATTCCCCGGAGCTCCACTTTGCTGCCCCCGCTCCACCTGCGTGATAGGAGCCATTGCTGGCCCAGGCACCGCGATGGCCTCGCCCTGGGGGCCCCGCCTGCTGCCCCAGTCTCTCCAGCACACAGCAGTCTCTGGATCACCATTTATAGGCGGCCTTCATTTGCCTCAGCCTGAGGCCTGATCTTCCTTTCTGGCAGGGCCTAAGGGGAAGGTATATGAGGGTTGATTTGGAGGAGCCCCAAGCTCTGTCTTTTTATTAAGGGAAATGGAGATTCAAATACACTTGGAAGTCTGGGTGGAGAGGGCCTGTTTCTGCATGGCTTTTAGCTTGTGGATCCAGTCGCGGCCCCGCGTTCCTGGGAAGACCTGGTTGGGGTCTCCGGGCTCTGTGTGGCTGCTCCAGCTTCCTCTCCAGCACCCAGCTGCCGCGCCTCTGGCCACGACGGACCCCTTGACGTTTCTTGTCACTTCTGGGCCCTGTGCCAGCAGGCAGGCTTGGGCTGGAAGGATTTTTCTAGACCCCACCTCCCCTTCTCTGACCTAGGCCTGCTGGTGTCCCTTGATGGCCCCGGCTGCCCTGGCTCTGGGAAGGGTGACCTCATCCCTGCTGACCATCTGTGGGGGTGGCCGTGTCCCTTGTAGCTCAGACTTTCCTCCATCGTGAATTTCTTTGGACTTCAAGCCCTGGCATGTGGTCTCCTCTCTGTAGGAGGCCTTGAGAGCGGGGGCCATGTTCTTTTCATCCTGAGTCCTGGCCCCAGTCCCTGCACCCTCTTCTGCCTGGAAAATGGGCTCCCTGGTCACTAGAGATGGGCGTGGTGGGCAGACATGCTCCTGTGCACACCACTGCCACTCTTTGTCTGTCTCCAGCAAAATATGGAACATGTCTAAAGCTGTAGAATGCTCCCATCCCGTCCTTCAAGTCTGGTGGAAAGGACAACTTCGCAGATTTTTTGGGAAGTCTTGTTCAAGCACCGTGACCTTCAACTCCGAAAGAAGCCCTGAGAGACTGCAGGGATGGACTGAGAACACGGCGGCTCTGCTTCTGTGTTTCCACTCGTGGACTGAGAACACGGCAGCTCTGCTGTGGGCATTTCCACTCGTGGACTGAGAACATGGTGGCTCTGCTCCTGCATTTACACTCGTGGACTGAGAACACGGCGGCTCTGCTTCTGCGTTTCCACTCGTGGACTGAGAACACGGCGGCTCTGCTTCTGCGTTTCCACTCGCGGACTGAGAACATGGCGGCTCTGCTGTGGGCATTTCTACTCGTGGACTGAGGACATGGTGGCTCTGCTTCTGCGTTTCCACTCGTGGACTGAGAACATGGCAGCTCTGCTGTGGGCATTTCTACTCATGGACTGAGGACATGGTGGCTCTGCTCCTGCATTTCCACTCGTGGACTGAGAACACGGCGGCTCTGCTTCTGCGTTTCCACTCGTGGACTTAGAACATGGCAGCTCTGCTGTGGGCATTTCCACTCGTGGACTGAGGACATGGTGGCTCTGCTGTGGGCATTTCTACTCGTGGTCTGAGAACATGGCAGCTCTGCTGTGGGCATTTCTACTCATGGACTGAGAACATGGCAGCTCTGCTGTGGGCATTTCCACTCGTGGACTGAGAACATGGCAGTTCTGCTGTGGGCATTTCCACTCGTGGACTGAGAACATGGCAGCTCTGCTGTGGGCATTTCCACTCGTGGACTGAGAACATGGCAGCTCTGCTGTGGGCATTTCCACTCGTGGACTGAGAACATGGCAGCTCTGCTGTGGGCATTTCTACTCGTGGACTGAGAACATGGCAGCTCTGCTGTGGGCATTTCTACTTGTGGACTGAGGACACGGTGGCTCTGCTCCTGCGTTTCCACTCGTGGACTGAGAACACGGCAGCTCTGCTCTGGGCATTTCCACTCATGGGATGTCCAGTAGTCACTCCCGACCTGGTGACTTGATCTAGATGGGGAGAGGTCAGAAATATTGATTGATTCTTGTTGAATTTTGAAATCTTTGTGACCTAGATATTCTTTTCTTAACTTTTTTTCCTTTTTTGGGGACACAAGGTCTCCCTCTGTGCTCACTGCAGGTAGGAGCCACCACTAGCTTGGCCCAGAGCGTATGATGTGTTTGGGGCGGGTCTCTGACCCCTTCCCCAGTCTCTTCCGCCATCCCCAAGGGGGGTGGTGCTGCTGGCTCACTTCCCGAGCTTCTGAATGCCCCACGCTGCCCACGTCTCTAGCTCTAGCGTCGCTGTCATGAAATTCATTTGGTTTCATATATCTGCATAAATAATTTGATTTCAATGACTTTCATCACGGAGAAATTTACAAAGATTAATCTACCGCCTCAGAATATTGATTAGCATGGTAGAAGTATTTTTTAGCCTAAACAGTGACATAATTGTGGCTAGGGAAGAAAAGAACATCTAGTGAACTGTAAGCAAAATGGCCTCAGATAATTCCCGGTGTTGGGAGTGAACCACTTAAACAGCGTCAGAAAGGAGCCTTTTAAATAATGGAGTAGCGTGAATGCACTGGCTGCCTTTCTCTGCTGTAACAAATGACCACAGTGTGAAAACAACACACATTTATTCTTCGATGGTTCTGGAAGTCAGAAGTCTGAAATGGGGCTCACTGGGCTAAAATCGGGGTATTGGCAGGCAGGTTCCTTCCGGAGGCTCCAGGAGGACACGTCTTCTTGCTTTCTCTGGCTTCCATAGGCCACCCCATGCCTTGGCTCATGGCGGCTTCCTGTGTCTTCAAGGCCAGGCTCTCTCCTGCCCTGATCCTTTTGCCTCCCTCGTGTCAGGGCCCTTGCAATGCCAAGGACCCATCTAGCAAACCCAGGGACTCTTCCTGTCTCAAAACCCTCAATGTAATCACTTCCGCAAAGCCCCCTTTGCATATAAAATGACATATTTCTGCATTTCAGGGTTGAGATGTGGACACCTTTGTGGGGGTGTCATTCTGCGGACCACGGGCTGGGTCCTCAGATCCACGGGCTGGGTCCTCAGATCCACGGGCTGGGTCCTCAGATCCACAGGAATCATCACTTTTGAGGCGACCACATAAATCCTTTTCCTGTCTGTGGAAAATGAGGCACGTGGAAGGACGGTGAGGTGCACGCCTTCCTTGTGATGCTGTCCAGCCAGGCTTCTTTGGAAAACATTTTTAATTCAGAATACATTGATTGAAATCTTTGCAACCTCCAGATTTAAAAAAAATTAATGGCATTCCCAGCAACCTGGATGGGATTGGAGACTGTTTTCCTAAGTGAAGTGACTCAGGAATGGACAGCAAACATCGTATGTTCTCATTCATAAGTGGGAGCTAAGCTGGGGGGACGCAAGGGCATAAGAATGACACAATGGACCTTGGGGACTCAGGGAGAAAAGGTGGGAAGGGGGAGGGATACAAGACTACAAATTGGGTTCAGGGGATGCTGCTTGGGTGATGGGTGCACCAAATCTCACAAATCACCACTGAAGAATTTACGCATATAAACAAACACCACCTGTTCCCCAAAAACCTATGCAAATAAAAATAATTTTAAAAATTCTTAACCTATTTTTTTGAGACAGTCTCTCTCCGTCACCCAGGCTGGAGTGCAGTGCGGTGATTATGGCTGACTACAGCCTGGACCTCCGGGGCTCAAGTGATCCTCCCCCCTCAGCCTCCAGAGTAGCGGCATTACAGGTATAAGTCACTGCACGGGACCCTTTTACAAAACTTTTTATTTGGACATAATTGTAGATTTACATGCAATTGTAAGAAATGATACAGAGAGACCCTGTGAGCCCTTCACCCGGTTCCCTCAGGGACCCTCCCACCTCCCTGCAGTACAGGGTCACGGCCAGGAAGTTGGCCTGGTGATGTCCAGCATCCGCATGCGATTTCAGCAGTTTTATGTGCGTTCTGCACATTTTGTCACAAGCGCACAGTCATTTGTCACAAGTCCACCGCCACATCAAGTACACAGCAGTCCCACCACGCAGACCTGCCCGCTGCCCCTCGAGACCATAGCCACCCCGGCAGAGAGCCCGTCACGGTCCTTTTATGCAAGGTGATCCTGGGGAAACCTGAGTAGCTCCACATGCAGAGGCAGGGCTGCCCGGTGGGCTGGGCCCATAGACCCTGGGGTCGGTCGTGATCGTTCTGCCCCTTTGCCCCACACCCTCTACAGTGACTGTGTAGTCACAGCGGCTTTGACCCACAAGCCCCTGCTGTGACGCCACGAGGCTTGAGGGAGAGAGAGCTGGGCCGTGCAGAGGACGGTGTGGAAGCCAGGCACATGCTTGATGGCAGCAGGGCCGCAAGGCTCTGTGGTGAGCGGCTGCGAGGTCTAGTGGTTTTTGTTTTTAGAGGACTGGACCCTCGTTAGTGAAAAGCTGGTTGAAAAAGAAGAACCTGCCAGCCAGGACTCCTGTGCTCACTGTTTTGCCCTGGATCTGGCTCCAGAAGGTAGAGATCGAGAAGCCTTTGGGTGGCATCTCCTGGGCTGCTGCCGCGGGAGGTTTTCATTCAAAATGTGACCCGCGGGGACAGTCCTGCTTCTTGTTGGCCTGGTGCCAGGATGTTGTTCCTTGAAGGCCCCCGGTTGTCCGTGCAGAGGGGAAGGGCCAGGTGCATCATGGCAGTGTGGGGACCAGGGCGTGTAAGCAGCTGACCCTGCGGTGTTCCTGCGGTTGTGATGCGTGCGTGACCTCAGAGTTCTCAGGAACTCACCTGTGGCCCAGGCCTAGACTCCTCACATCCGCCATCTGCACGTGAATTAGCCCGGGACCCTAGCTGTGTTCAATGCCTACACGCTGCGTTCTCCAGAGGGAATGGAAGGGGCTGTCTTCACTGCTGCTGTCTTCACGCCAGAGTTCTTGGAAAGTACGGTAGGGAGGCCATGTGACCAAGTACCTGAGCGGGGACAGTCGGGTTCACACCGGAGGGCACTGGGGCCTCCTGGCACCTGGGCCATGCTCCCCTGGCTCATTCACTCCCATATTGGGCTCTGCACCAACCTCTTTCCCTCTGTGGCTTTGTGTATGCTGTTCCCTCTGCCTCATGCTGTTCCTGCCACACTTTACCTGGCCTGTGCCTGCGCACCCTTGGGGTTCCTGCCTGAATGCCCATGTGAGACCTTTCCTGAAGCCATCGTCCTGGTCATTTCTACTTCAGTTCTTTGTTAGTTTCTATCCAACCAAGCAGTTAATTCATGAACGTTGAGGGTGGTTTCTCCCACTAGACACACTCTGTTGGGGAGACAGCATCCTCTCTGCACACTCCAGCAGACAAGCAAAGGGAGGGACGACCCCCTCCACACACCAGAGGGACACGCAGCCACTTCACTGTCCCTCCACACTTCGGGGGAGCAGAGTGGCTAGAGGCACCCAAGGCAGGGGGAGTCCATTGTCCTCCATGGTCAGAGCACCTGGCCAAGGGCCCAGCCAACGCCTCACCGGGGGCTTCCCTCTATCTTGCTCACCTTCCCTCTTCCCTCGCCCCTTGCTCCCTTGCTTCCTGCTGGCCCAGCCTGAGCCCCTCGGGGAGGGGTGGAAAGGGCCTGGCCAGGTGCTTGGCTCAGTTTCCTAAACTTCAGAGCAGAAGGTGCGGCATGGGAAATGAGCAGCCTCCGCCAGCCCATCTGCAAAATGTGCATCAGTGTGGACAACGTGAATCAATGCGTGGATCAATTGTGCGTCTGTCGAACACGTAGGATCTGGGTCTTTTCCCACTGAATTACATGACGGCAAAGCTGCTCTGCTCCTAACAGAAAACACCTTTTTGACAGACCCCGACTTTATCAGCAGGGGTGTTGGGTAGAAGCAGCATCAGCTTTATAACTCGTGCATCCACGAGGAAAACTGCTTCCGGTGACCCGCTCTTCCCCCTTTCCCTCCGATCTGCAGATTTCCTTATCCCAAATGCACACATAACTCACGCTCAGGCACACTTGTGCATACACACGCTCATGCAGTTGAACTTGTAGACACACCGTCCTCCCCTGTGTCAGACACACTCCCCCACACACCGCACTTCCTCTCCAACCCCCTCGATCTCTGAGTCACCACATGGACAAGAGGGTCCCCAGCGTCACCTGACGAAGATTTGCACAAAGTGAGAGCATCACCGTTAAGGGCTGACATCCTCTGGGATTTGGGGTTTTGCAGCGTGGCTGGCCTTTTCCTGCATAGTGCCCACCCACGCTCCCCGTACCTCTGACTGGGTGTGTTTGTGTCTGCCTTGCACACCCAGGACTATGGGAGATCCCACACCTGGCAGTGAGGAGCACCAGGTAAGAGGATGATTTATGTGACACTCCTGTGAAGGAACCACTCTCTGTGAAAATGTCCTTTATTAGAAACAGAGAGACAGAGAGAGAGCACCAGTGTGCATGAGAGTGTGCCGGCAGGAAGCGTCAGGCATAGCTCTGCCTGGACCATGAGCAGTCCCAGGGGCTGCAGGTCCTGGACCATCGGACGTGGTCACAGGCCGCTCCTGACCACTTGTCTGTGAGCTTGGAGTGACGCCACCGACTGTGACCAGGCCCTGCTCCAGCTGAGACTAATTTGAGCTGCGTGCGTCTGTCTTAAACTCTCGGTGATCCCAATCACACCATCCATCTGTCTTTCCGATCATCACCATCCATCTTTGCCAGCCTGTAGCCCCGAGAAATGTCCTCAGTGTGTCCCTGCACTCCATTTTGTCTTTGGAATGTTTCTCACCCAGTGAAAATTCCTCTCGCTCCCGAGGCCTCTGCCTCAATGTTGAGCTGCTTTGTCTTTTCCTTTAATAACCAGAGATGGAAAATGCCCAGTGGATCATTCCTCCCATTACGTCTGAGCTCTTCCCTGCTCCCGTGGGACTGGGTGATTCTAACAGGGCACAACGTGGGACTCAGTGATGCCCCCCAGACGGTCCCCCTCAAGGAAGGACCTGCCCTGGGTGTGGGGTGTGCAGTGGGTAGATGGGAGACCCCCTCCCCCAGGTGTGGGGTGTGTAGAGGGGAGATGGGAGACCCCCTCCCCTGGGTGTGGGGTGTGCAGTGGGTAGATGGGGGACCCCCTCCCCCAGGTGTGGGGTGTGTAGAGGGGAGATGGGAGACCCCCTCCCCCAGGTGTGGGGTGTGTAGAGGGGAGATGGGAGACCCCCTCCCCTGGGTGTGGGGTGTGCAGTGGGTAGATGGGGGACCCCCTCCCCCAGGTGTGGGGTGTGCAGTGGGTAGATGGGAGACCCCCTCCCCCAGGTGTGGGGTGTGTAGAGGGGAGATGGGAGACCCCCTCCTCCAGGTGTGGGGTGTGCAGTGGGTAGATGGGGGACCCCCTCCCTCCGGTGTGGTGTGCAGGTCTGCCTACTTGGGGCCAAAGTGGGATGACTCTGGGGACGGTGGCCCTGTCAGCCTCAGAGCTCTGGGGATGACCAGCTGCTGTCAGGGTTTTCAGCTCAGCTCCTCTCCTCCCTCTGCTGACTGCATTCTTCCCTCCCTTCCCGGGAACTTCCCCACACACGTCTGGGGACCTGACTCTACCACGGCACCTGCTTCCCAGAGAACCCAAGCTGCAGCTGCAATGACCTGTGAGGGAGGCAGCGGTGGCGCACGTGGCTGCTGGACAGCTTCGGGGTCTGGGCGCTCTGCGGGGCACTTGGAACACGTCACCGGCTTAGCGCTGCACCCCAGTAATCATGCCAGCCTTAGGAACTGTTTCCACCCCTGTGTTTTGATGAAAAGTGAAAGTTTGGGAGCTGGTGCAGCCGAATGGCAGGGCCGTGGGGAGCAGGGTTGGCTCCTGGCTCCAAGACCTGCTTTCAGGGGCTGGGCCAGCAGCTGCTCCCGCCTGTTGGTGTATCCTCTGCCTCTCTACCGGTGCTGCTGCCCCATCTGCCCTGCGGGGCCCCTGTCCCACGGGCTCTCTGGGCCCTTTCTCGTGGGTGTCCCTCAAGCCTGTGACATCAGTGGACGCCCCTCCCTGGTGCCTCCCAGGCCTGCTGCTGCCCGGACCCCTCCTGGCGCTCCTGGACCCTGCTCACTTCTCTCCACGTGCTCACTCATCTCAACCACCCACCTCCCATCTCGGAATTAGGGGGCACCTCCTGTGGATGCCTGGGGCTCTTCTCCATCCTTGTTTCTTCTGAAATTAGAAATAAATTATAAAATATATCAAACAGGCAGACAGTGTGGAAATGTGCAGGTTCCCATACAGAAAAATAATAAACTGAAGCCCCATGTGGCCACCGCTCAGCCTGAGAAGAATACTGGGGAGGTGAGTCCGCCGGGGCTCCCCCCACGGCAGCTCCTGTCACCCCCGAGGAAATGCTAACTCCAGCTTCCTCATGATTCTTCTGTTTCTCTGCACAGTCTGTGCATCTCCCTGTTTCTCTAATGAGTGAATGGTTCTCTACTGTTTGCTGCTGACACTGTGTGTGCATGCGTGTGTGTGATGTGTGTGTGTGTGCGTGCATGTGTGTGTGTGATGTGAGCGTGTGTGCACGTGTGTGTGCAAGCCTGTGTGCGCATGTGTGCGCACGTGCATGTGTGTGTGTGCGCACGTGTGTGTGCATGTGTGCGTGTGTGTGTGTGTGTGTGTGTGATGCTGGGTTCTGAGCTTCATCCCTGGTAAGGGCATTGCCAGGCTCCCCTGGCCCTAGGCAGGACCATGCCTTGTCACTTGGATGGTGGTGAGGGGGCTGCCTCCAGCCTGTGGCTACTGTGGCCATTTGCCTGATGTCCACATGCACAAGTGTCTCTGCAGCATGGGCCAGCAAATGATGCCCCACCTGCTTCTGGGCAATACGTGTAGTTGGAGAGAGGTCACACCCACCCACCCACTTCACATTGCCAACCCCTAGGCGTGGCAGAGACTGCAGGGACCCAAAAGCATAAAGCGACGTCCCGGCCCTTTACAGAAGCTGCTGACCACGCTCCTGCTGACGTGGCTTAGCAGGGAAACTCGGGGCCCAGTATTGTGCATGCTCCTCCAAGGGGGAGGTGCTGTGAGCCTTGTAAATAGGGCTGGCGGTGACCCCTGGCCCTCATCTGTGCCTAGGATTTCCTGACTTTTAAACGTTGCCAGCCTGATGCTGTGGAATGATCTCTCATTTGTTTTAATATTCTGTCTCCCGATTACATAAGAGGCCAGGCAGCTTTGCACAGGTCTGCTGGCCATTCTTGTCCCCTCTGTGGTGAAAGGACTCAGTCTTCGCCATTTCCTCATGGGGCAATTTGTCTTTTTCCTAGTGGTCTGTGCCATCCTTATACATTCAGAGCACTGATTGACTGTGGTTTTGCCAGTTCCTTCTTTACGTCTTCTTTTTTTTTTTTTTTTGAGATGGAGTTTCGCTCTTGTTACCCAGGCTGGAGTGCAATGGCGCGATCTCGGCTCACCGCAACCTCCGCCTCCTGGGTTCAGGCAATTCTCCTGCCTCAGCCTCCTGAGTAGCTGGGATTACAGGCACGCGCCACCGTGTCCAGCTAATTTTTGGATTTTTAGTAGGGACGGGGTTTCACCATGTTGACCAGGATGGTCTCGATCTCTTGACCTCGTGATCCACCCGCCTCAGCCTCCCAACGTGATGGGATTACAGGCGTGAGCCACCGTGCCTGGCCCCCTTCTTTACATCTTCTAGTCACATCAAGAGCTCAGATCCTGTGACTTCAGGTCTGGATGTGGCATTTATGTGCCTGCGAGTGTCTGCTCAGTGTTTGCGTGAACGTGTGTAGGTAGCCACACTCCACTCATCTCCAAAATATCTGAAGTGTCTTCAGATAATGCACAGAAGTGGAAATGCATAACGACAAATAGAAATCAAATGGCACAGAGAAACCATTTTTATCGTGGAGGAAGTAGATTGCAGGCATGTAGGATGCAGAGGACCTTTCGAGGGTGATAATGTGCTTCCTACTGGCCCACGTGGAAGGAGCAGCATGATCAGCTACATGATCATTTTACACCGTGTTTGAAGGGAAGAGTGGGTGTGGGCGAAGTGGAGGTGAAGGCTGCTGTGACACGTAGGCAGCAAACACAGCGCCACCTTCAGGTTTCTTCCACTGATTTATCTTGAAAACAGAGAATGTGTCAGCAAAGACCCTCTCTGTGAGCCAATCCCAGGAGGAGGACAACACTTATCTGTCTCTGTTCTCACATTCTGAGCAGCTGCCACCCATGTCACCTTCTCAGAGGTGGCTCTGCCATCTCACCTGTTGGGGCAGAGGTGAGAGGAGGGATTCCTCTTGTGGGAAGCAGAAAAGTTCCTCTTTAAAGTTTCCTTTCTTGTTAAAGAATAAGTGTGCTAGTAACTTTGTTAAGCCCTATCCTCTGTAGCTGTTAGACACGCCATGCTTGCAGGCACCTAGTACATTCTATGTCCTTGTACTTAATCAAGATCTCTGTGCTGGACGTGCTCACAGGCGTGTCCCAGCTCTCCATTGCTTTTACCTGTTTAGAAAGTTTTAAGTTGTTAGCCTAACGGGTTTTAGTTTAGATTGTGAGTTCTGGTTCCAGCCAGCGGAGATCAGACACAGCAGTGAGGACGACCCCAAATGCGTGAGGGATAAATGTGCCAGCTTTCCTTTATTCATTGTACTTTTGTGGGATGGCAGCTAGCGAGGGTACCTTCCGGCAGTCCAGGAAGTAAAACCTGTGTTGCTGAAAGATCCTTTGTCTCAGGGCTGATTTTTTTTGGAGGCACTGAGCATCTATTTCCAACATCAATTTCTAACTCTCTGAAGAGGGGACAGGGGTTAACTTTGAGCAATTTTTGCCTTTTTCATCATTTTCTGTTTTGAGGCTGCTTTATCTTAAAAGTCACGATCTTGCTGCTACATGAGATGATGGTTCCATTTCCAGACACAAGCCACAGTGTACAGGGCAGCAGGACAAACCTGAAGGCCACTGAAATAGGCAGGAGTGGGTTCTGTAGCAGGGGTCGGATGCTAGTGCGTTTTTTTGGGAGCTGGTTCCAGGAAACCGCAGTGGGGCTGTGGGGGGATGTGGGCTGGGGAGAATGCAGCCAACCAGATGCTCAGGACCTAGCGGGCTCCCAGCACGGGCACCTGGGGCTCCATCCTGCGGGGGGACCCTGAGACAGGGCTGTACACGCCCCACAAAGGCCTCCCCATCCTGAGGAGGTGGGGGCTGGGGACATTACCCGCCACTCCCATTGCCATGGGTGGACTGCTGTGCCTGGCACATTCCGCCTGCCATATGCATGGGCAGAGAAGGCTGTGCTGTAGGACACAGACATTGGCAGAGGCGCTCAGGGCTGCCTGGGAGGTGGGGCCTGTGGGCCTGGACGTGGCTCCTGCAGAGCAGCCTGGGAAATGCTGGCGGCTCGCTGCACGCAGTCTCGGGGAGATCAAGGGCAGTGACCTGGCCTTTTCAAATTATTTGGGGGTTTAACTCCAGGCAGTTGTTTCATTCAAACCTTTAATAAACTAAATGTATTACTTATGTGAGTGTTCACGGAGCTGGGAATGATTATTATGTGGGTCTCGATTAAGTTGGAAATAATTATTTATAATTCAGATTCTAATAACCTCCACTATGTAGAAAAGATATTTCAAAATAAAACCAAACAAACGAATGTAAAGGTGTGACAAGTATCAAGCGGCTGTGGGTTCTCATGTGGTTATTTATGTGGCTTCAGGGCCTATGTTAATGGCCCCTCGGCTGTGCCCTCTGACCTCCCCCTCCTCCCACAAGGGCAAGTCTCAGTCACCCCAGGACCCTCCTGATGGTTGGCTGACGGTCACCTCTGCAGGTGCTGCGGAATCCGCTGGGTGTGTCTGCCCCGATATGGGCCAGCATTCCTATCTTCTGGGAAACTCACGTCCAGTCTTGAGTTAGAGCCCATGTTCACCTGGATCCCTGTGAGACCCCCTGGAAGGCCACTGGGGCGGGGCCTGTGCTGGGGGGTGACCCTCAGGCCTCACCTCCCTACCCGCCAGCCCCCCCACCCCCAGATCACTCCTCAGCCCCCTCCCCCCAGATCCCTCCTCAGCACCCCCGGCCCCCAGATCCCTCCTCTGTGGCCCAACCTCATGCCGAGATCCCAAGATACCAAGAGCCAGGCTCCTGGAGCGCTGGTCCCAGCAGCCAACGACTCTGTCACTAACTTTCAGACACTTTGCAATTAAGATGCTGTCCACAGTTTCCCAGTGCCCTCGTGACACAGCCCAGCTCCAACTTATTTTAATATAAAACCCACCGTTTGGCATTCTGCAACTTCTATCTCACCTTTCTAAACTGACAGAAGACGAGCAGTACCGCGTCTTCTGATACGGTATGCGAGGCCACCTGTCCTCAGAACTGGGAGGGACTGGCACTGAGGTGTCAGGAGGCCTGGGCACCCCCAGACAGGGCGCACCTGCTCAAGAGCTGCTGGCCGGGTCCCTGGAGCACAGCCCTGCTCTGAGCCCGTCCTCAGATCTCTGCTGTCTGGTCACTCGGCAGCTGCACGCAGGGCATCTGATAAGCCTGGCAGGCGGATGTCAATCTACAGCGCTGGAGGGACCCGAACCTTGGGGATCCCAAAGCTGTTCAGGCCTCACATCCTTGCTGAAAACCCTTCTCCTTTGAGGGTTCTCACATTCCTGGAATCCCACTGGTGCCCTGACTTGGCTGGGAGGTGGGGTCACCCCGCCACCCCCTCTGCTGGTATGCAGCCTTCCCATAGCCTGTCTTCATTCCCTCCATCCTGGAAGGATCCCCAAGTCCCTGCTGGTCTTGGCGTGCCCCCAGCCTCAGCCACTAGGAGCTGGAGGGGCCTCTCCCCGCTGCTGGACCCGGCTGGATGGTCCCGGAACCTTGTCACGTGTACCTGGAAGGCTTTGCCAAGGATCTGTTGGACAGGGTGGGAGGAAGGCCCTGGGCCAGGGGGTTCCTCTGGGTCTTTGGAGCCAATGGCTCCCCTCTGAGGTTGACACTATTGTGGCGTTCAGTGGCAAGGCTGCCAGGGGGTCAGAATTCTCCTGCAGTTGTGTGACTGGACACACAACTTCCAGATGCTTCAGTCAGGCAGGTCTGAGGGCACCACCTAGCCAGGGAGATGGGGGATCCAGCACTTGGCTGCCATCAGCAGGGGCATCTGGGAGAGTTCTGCATGCTCCTCAGAGCCCTGGGGAGTTGGCCCCTTGGTGCACAGCAGCCACTGTACAGCACAGCGTCTGACCTGGAAACCCACCTGCCCTCACTCAGCACAACCTCCCCCTGCCCCAGAAACCCACCTGCCCTCACTCAGTACAACCTCCCCCGACCCCAGAAACCCACCTGCCCTCACTCAGCACAACCTCCCCCGACCCCAGAAACCCACCTGCCCTCACTCAGCACAACCTCCCCCTGGCCCGGAAACCCACCTGCCCTCACTCAGCACAACCTCCCTCTGCCCCAGAAACCCACCTGCCCTCACTCAGCACAACTTCCCCCTGGCCCGGAAACCCAACTGCCCTCACTCAGCACAACCTCCCCCGACTCCAGAAACCCACCTGCCCTCACTCAGCACAACCTCCCCCTGGCCCGGAAACCCACCTGCCCTCACTCAGCACAACCTCCCCCTACCCCAGAAACCCACCTGCCCTCACTCAGCACAACCTCCCTCTGCCCCAGAAACCCACCTGCCCTCACTCAGCACAACTTCCCCCTGGCCCGGAAACCCACCTGCCCTCACTCAGCACAACTTCCCCCTGCCCTGGAAACCCACCTGCCCTCACTCCTACTTCCTGCACCACCTCCCCAGAAGTTGCCTACACCCTAGTCCCTGCTGCAAGTGTGCATTGGGGGGTTCAACCAAAACAGACCCCAGCCATTGGCTGCAGGCAGGTGAGCCTGGCGTGGAAGGTCCGTTGGTTGTGGGGAGGTGAGCCTGGGGTGGAAATTCCATTGGCTGCGGGGAGGTGAGCCTGGGGTGGAGGGTCTGTTGGCTGTGCATTAGGATTTGTGTTCTCAATTTCACCGGTGGAGAAACTGAGGCTGGAGAGTTCCATTCATTGTGTCAGCTCACACGGGGTGGGTGGCAGGGCCCTGTCCTCCGTCTGCCTGCTGCACTGGCTTCCTCCTGCCCGCGTAGGTTTGCCAGGCCACTCTGGTAGAGACGACGGCACTTTCTCGATTTCTAAGACAGTTTTGGAGACTAGGTGGCTGAAGCTGTGCACTTCTGTGGCTGCAGAGTGTCATACGCCCCCCCCGTCTTCCGAGACACCTCAGGCGAGCAGAAATCCACGCGGGATGGTTGCTCTGAACGTCCATCTCTCCCTCAGAAGCACTTTGTCTGGATGTTTTTCCTTTTGCTGTCAAAGCAACTTGTCCCTGACACTGTGGGCTGTGAGTCATTTTGAAAACATGCAGGGCAGCTGTAGGCCACGAGGCCGCTGCTTCTCAGGTCGTGTCTGTGCTGTGTCTGGAAAGTTGGCGCGTCTCGGAAGGCCCAGCCCATGTGTCAGAGACAGCCAAGCAGAACCTTGACGGTGGTGTCACAGCCAGAGAACACCGAAGACTGTGCTGACTGCCCGGCACGTGAGCCTCCATGGCAAGGCCAATTCTTCCAAAGCATCAGGCTTAGGTCAGCAAGCAACGCACTCCTTGGCCTGTGGACAAATTGCCCTTCAAAAGAAAGCAGCAAATACCTGTCTTTTCCGTGTCTCTCCAGTTCTGCTCTGTGTCTCTGTGGGCAGGAGGCTGAGCTCAGACTTCCCTTTGGTCTCACGCGGCGGTTTGCACAAAGCATTCTGCCTCCAGCACCAGCTTTGAAGTTTTGCTGTTATGTTAAGGTAGAAAAGGTGGGGGGAGGGAGGCAAGTCAGGATTAACAACAACCAGCTCTACCTGCAGGGCAGAGAAACCCAGAATTGGGGATCAGGGACAAGCCCAGCGACAGGCCTGCAGTCTCTGATGGCTGCCTTGCCCATCAGCGCTGACTGCAGCCAGGGGTGCAGAGGCATCTTGCAGAGTGGGGGCAGCTCCAGGGGTGTCTGGTTCCTCAGTGGGGACGGGTGCTGGGGAGGCTCCTGTGGTTGCTGGGTTTCCTGAGACAAGGTTGCAAAAAGGATTTGTGTCATGGCATGTTGCCTTCTGTGTGGGTCAGTGGTGTAGTCATTGCAGGGTGGTTGCGGAGTGTGGGGTCCCCATCTGGGAGATGGGGCAGGGCAGGTGTGAGGCCTGCTGGGCTCGGGGGATCGGGACTCCTGTTGCTCAGGAACTGCTGGGGATGTGTGGACTGTGTGAGTCTCCTGCTCACTGAGCTGCAATCCCGTGAAAGAATGGATGGGGGAGTGAAAGACGGGGTGGTGGGCCCACACTCCTAGCACCACCACTCCTCTTGCCCTCTAGGGCACCCCTCAGTATGTTTCCACTCAAGTGGGGTAACTAAGTTAGGGTGTATTTGAAAGTGGATCTCACATTAGAAGGCCAAGTGAGACACTGAAGCCGATGACATTCTTCATTAAGGCCTGATTTTTTTTGACAGAATTTCAAACTCAAGTTTCCCCCTTTGTTTTCTAATCAGCACTGAGCTCCCCTCTTTGGAGAAGGAACAAGCTTTGTTATTCGGAGACAGCCACGGGAAAAGGAATGAAATTAACATGAAAGTCCAGGTGATTCGATGAATATTCATACGGACAATTTAATCAGTGTCTGTTCGTTATCCACATTTCCATGAGAAGCAGGTTCCCAGAATATAAATAAAGATTGCAGAGCAATTGTATTGACTTTCCTTTTGCTGTGAGATGCTCACAGCTCTATCTGCAGCCTTCAGGATGTGGGCTCTGTGTAACTGGAGATAGAGGCTGAGTGGAAACCTCAGGACTCGTTACCTGAGGAGTGAATACCCTGAGAATTCCACTTGCGGCTTGCAGGTGCCTGGCGTTCTTATCTTATGACATTGAAGTGGGTTAGACAGCACAATTTGCCAGGAAGCTTCCCTTTACCCTTAATAATGACAAAGAAGCCCGAAGTGGCTGAAATGCGGACTTCAGAGACCACGACGGACCTGCCCAGCACTCGCTTCTCTGACCCTCAGCCTGGGCTTCCAGGGACTCCTGGTGACAGCTGAGCAGGTGACAATGAGTGTCCCCTAAGTGGCAGCCTTGGCGATGGCTGTTTCCTGGCTGTCGGAGATGAGGGAGCCGAGATAAAGAGGGGTGTGGTCATGAGAGGAGGAAGGAACTGAGAACTTGCACTTGACTTCCTCCAGCTCTTAAGGGCTTGACTTGAACTCGGCTTGAGTCAAAGACACAAATACACACATGATGAGGAGGTGCTTGACTTCAGCAGACGTGAGGACAGAGGAGAAACTGCAGGACAGAGCGCGGCTGCGGCCACGTGGTGGCGACGGTGCCTCTCGAGGGCAAAGTGTCGGCATCACAGTCAGAAACTTAAACAGGGTTCAGACCCCCTAACCCCATCGGGTCGCTTCCAGAAACTGATCATGTGGGCAGTATCAGAAATAATTTTTGTGTAAGATGTGAATTAAGAGCCTGTTAATGATAATGAACTGGAAGCATCGTAAATGTTAACAGTAGGAAGTTGGCTAAGCACTAGTATCACCTCTCGGAAGATCTGCTAACCAGGCAGACGCTAAGCCTTTCTGGCAGGGGTGGAGCCTGACTCGGCAGTTTTCATTTTAGGAGCTTCGTGGTTCACCATGGAAGGGGCAGGAGAGGCTGGGTGCAGACGTGAGAACGGTGGCAGGCGGAAAGCCCCCCCGCAGCCAGGCACGGGGCAGGGTAAACATGGGCTGGCTTAGCCTCTGTGTCCGGGAGGCACAGGCGAAGGAGCGAGGCCAGGGGCCTTCAGGGGCCTGGACGTGCCAAGGGGAATCCACAGGCAGCAGGTGGGCTGACTTGGCCCCCAAGCCAGTTTGCTAACTCTGGACTGGAAGGCATGTGCCCTGTTGTGGCAGGCCAGGTCCCCCTAACGCAGGCCTCCATGACAGCGGTCCCAGTGGTGACTGAGTAGCTGACTTAAACATTAAAAACTGGTCAAGCCAGTGCATTTACACAGAGGCTGGGATGTAACAAAAGCCCACCAAGAGTTGTGCCCAGGCCTGTCCTGGCCTCGAAGCACGACAAAATCACGAAGGAATTCTTAACAGGACCCTTTACGATTAAACTGTGGGTCTGGAGTATGACTGTGGGTCTGGAGAAACTCCCAGGCCTCCACAGGCAAGTTCGTTGGGGTCTGAAGGAACCCCGCAAACCATTATGATTTAGCAGGAAACAAGGACAATCACCAAGCCCCTGGGCCCGTTGAGAGTGAGTAAACTACTGAGCCCCAGAGGAAGGGCTTCAGGACTCGGACCTTAGTTACAGATTAAAAGAAGCGAATCACTTATGTCTTTAGACGAACGCGCACTTAACACGTAGACAGACGTGCAGCTTAGAAGACATACAAGCTCTGGAAAGCTGCAATTTTGAGTTGGTCTGGCGATCATTTCCAGGCCTTCTCCCTGTAACCGGTTGCAGAAAGAAACACTCTCTTCCTCCCCAGTTCATCGGCATCTCGTTATTGGGCAGAGAGAAACAGCAGCCCGACCCTCGATTTGATCCCGGAACAAAATAGCCTTTTAGGTTTGACGAGGGAGGGGTTTGCCATCCTCTTTGGACTCTTGATTCTTTGGGGTTTCTCCAATGAGCACCATTCACTTTTATAATCCCAGAGTGTGTGCGATCAGTGTTCTGGGAAGGAAACACCCCGAGTGCTTTTCTCTTTTCTTGCCTCTGCTGGCCTGTTTGACGTCTGTGCTGCGCCGCTCCAGCCCCGCTCCAAGGCCGTCTGTGGCCCTCTGGAGCTCCACGGCTGTCTGTGGCCCTCTGGGGTTCCATGGCCCTCTGGGGCCAAGGTCGTCTTCCAGCTGCCTCTAGGCTGCTGCCTGCTGACCTCTGCGTGCTGACCGCCTGCAGAATGTCACATCCGAGCTGTATCGTCTTTGCCTTGTCAGAAGCGGCCCCTCCTGGCATGCTAGAAGAAAGATGAACCCCCCAGAGCCCGTGCATCGGAGATTATAGAGAGTAATGATTTGGCGACTTAAAAGATTTAGTAGCCAGGTTGTTACAGACTTAGAGCAGGAGGAAGATTAATGAGGTACCAGCTTAACATATGTCTCAGAGAAAGAGCAGTCATTTAATTTCTAACGTTGCAGAACTTGTATCTGCTCCCATTTTGCAGGAATGGAAATTTTGCAACACGATTTTTTTTGCTGTCAAATTAGCTGATTAAAAGAAACCAATGAAATCACCTCAGGGTTAAAGAAGGTGGCTCACAGACAGTGTCATGGCTTCCGGAAGGGCCTGGGAGCCCAGGTGTCCGCCTCCAGAGCTGGACTGATGGGGCTCCGCTGGAAGTGGGGCCCTTCCCCAGGGCTCTGTCTGACGTCTTCCTTCTCGCTGGGGACAAGGGCAGGTTCCTGGGTGATGATTTTAAACTACGCCCACAAAGCCATTGAGACCCCTTCCTTTGGAAGGGAAGCCTCATTCGGCACTCCCTTAGTGACCACTTCCAAACGCAAGGATGTGGTGACATGTTGGTCCATCTCACTTTTTCTCATAGAGGCCTGTGGGTGGGGCTTTTTCCTTCAGGAAGGGAAGCCCCACCTCTTC
Source organism: Callithrix jacchus (assembly GCF_049354715.1). Classification (NCBI taxonomy): domain Eukaryota; kingdom Metazoa; phylum Chordata; class Mammalia; order Primates; family Cebidae; genus Callithrix; species Callithrix jacchus. Next base: position 125,066,965 of record NC_133513.1, on the reverse strand, counting down.
ACCTTAGGAGGCACCAGCAAGAGGCACCCCCAAATGCTGTCAGAACAGTTAACCCATTCACGCCCGCCCCCCCAGCAGCCTCTGGAACCTCCTGCCCCACATTCCAGCCGTCAGTGGGAGCGGACGCTTGCTTCAGTTCCTGCCAAACGGATGGGCGTGCAACGTCTGGTTTGCATTTCCCCAGCGTGCTGCTGTGCTTGGTTGGACACTCAGGCTGTCTATTCCATAAACAGCGTCACCAGCGCCGTGGTGCGGATTCTCCATCGGGATCTTCGTCTTTCCTTACAGATTTGTGAGACGGTCACGATTTCTAGCTGATCATCATTTACAGGTTACATACATTGCAGATAATTTTCCCCAGTCTGTGTTAGTCGTTTTACATTTGCTGGTATACCGAAGTTTGAAATTTTGTTCTAGTCGTGTTTGTGATGCATTTTCCATCAAGATTTATGTTTTTCTCCCTTGCCCCCCGACATAGTTCATTAGAATATTTTTGTACTTTTTTTTCTAATTTGTTTTTGACTGTGCAAGCTTTGATGTGTTTAGAATTCACAGTTTGCTCTTGTTGAGAAGTAAGTGTTAGAAATAAATGCTTCTTCAGTGCCACAAAGAAGAACTAGCACTCACAGGGTTTTCTTAGCAAGGCAGTTTGACTTTCCGTGGAAAGGATGCTTCTTGCTGGTTCGGCTGTCACGAGAGCACTTAGAACAAAGCAGAGCAGAAGTTTTGATTGCTAAGGGGACTCCCGCCTTTGTATCCTTTCCCCATTGGCTGCGCTAGGACTGCACAATTTAGAGTAGGCTTGACTGGCTGAACATTTAAACTTTCCTAGATGAGGTGGATGCATAATGGGAGAGGGGGAGGAGGAAGGGGTCGTCTGCGGCCAAGTAGAGGCGCAGTCTCGTCCTCAACAGGGAAAGGAACGTGCCGGTGCTGGTGACACCACTGGTGCGGTGACATGCCTGGGCATGCAGTAAAGTCACAAAGAAGAAAGAGGGGATGGGGACTGGAATTGAAGAATGAAACATTGAGCAGGCTGTTTGAGGAGCTTTGCCATACGTCACATGAGGGTCTACGTTTCTCCTAATGCAGCAAACACTGAGTAGTCGTTCTTTCCTCTCGGACTTGCAATGCTTCCTCTATTACACAACGAAGTGGGGTCCACGGTCTGTATCTGTGAATACAGAGAGGTCTTTGGGGCTTTCTCTCCTGCTCTGTTGGCCTAATTGTTGAGCCTGGACCCTGAAAACCTGCACCTGAATTCCCCGAGCTTGTATGAAGCCTTGCTCATCTCGGAAGGAAAGTCCTCCTGCTGTCCTCTTCTTTTCCAGAATTTCTTGACTACTTTTGGACTTTCATATGAATTTTTTTTTATTTTTATTTTTTCTGTTACATAGCTCCGTTTTTATTTTATTTATTTATTTATTATTGCATTTTAGGTTTGGGGTCATATGAATTTTAAAATGTGTCTTACAAGCTCTACAGCAACAATCTCTTTGGGATTTTGATGGGAATTGCTTCGAGTTTACAGTAACTCAAAGAGCATTGACTTCCGTACAAACTCAGGTCTTCTCATTCACCTGCTTCTCCCCTCGCTCACGTCCTTGAATAATGCTTATAACTCTGTCTACCAATACCTTGGACGTCTTATGTTATGTGAGATTTGGTTTCAGATACCTTATGATTTCCCTTTTCTTCTCCCATTGTGAGTGGGATCTTCTATGAATCACATTTTTGAATTAGTTACTGTGATGTGTAACAATGCTTTGATTTTTGTGTGTTGAGCTTATGAGCAGCAGCCTTGCTGAACCTTCTTATTAGGTCTAACTGTAAATGTAAATGTTCTTTCATCTTTTTTGCATGCAGCTATAAAGACCTGTTAATAATTACCTTATCTTTTATAATCTGTATGCTTCATTTTTCTCAAATTAACATTTTGCCTCTGCAGGAACTCTGGCAGTGCAGCGCTGACTGGTGTGGGAGCTGTCCAGCCTCCTTGCCTCATTCCCTTGGTAAACCTACTTAGTGCCCATTGAAAATACTTCTGGCTGGGTCTTGAAGAACAGGAGAGTTTACCAGTCAATGGAGGAAGAATAAAAACGAAAGTATTCTATGCAAAGGAATTGGTATGTAGAGGACACAGAAGCAGGAAGCATATGGATTTGGGAGTACTTGTTACAGCTGGAATATAGGGTATGGTATTTGGGGGAGAGAGGAGGTTGAGGAAGTTGCACCCAGACATGAGGTTAAAGAGATAACCAGGGCTCATATCACGTAAGGCCTTGAATTTGTCTAGCAGGTCATGGGGGACTGTTATAGGGTTTTTAGTTGCAAGTGGCAAGAGAAGTTTATTTATTTATTTATTTTTGAGATGGAGTCTTGCTCTGTCACCCAGGCTGGAGTGCAGTGGCATGGTCTCAGCTCACTGCAACCTCAGCCTCCTAGGTTCAAACAATTCTCATGCCTCAATGTCCTGAGTAGCTGGGATTCTAGGCTCATGCCACCACGTCCAGCTAATATTTTGTATTTTCAATAGAGATGGGGTTTCACCGTGTTGACCAGACTGGTTTCGAACTCCTGACCTTAAGTGATCCACCCACCTCAGCCTTCCAAAGTGTTGGGATTACAGGAGTGAGCCATTGCACCTGGCCAAGGAAAGTATCTTTAAATCAGCCTCCTTGGCTGATTTACACAAGGTAACATTTACACGAATAAAATCCACAAATGTAAAGTGTTCAATTCAATGAGTTCCAACAACAGTGCACAGCCAGGCAGCCAACCCCACAATCGGGCTGCAGGCCAGTTCCGCATCCCCGAGCTGCTTCTGAGCAACTTTGCCTTCAGCCCCTTAATGCTCTAGCATCCCCTGTGATTCTGCTTTTTTTAGACTTGCTTGTAAATGGAATTCTATTGTGTGTGGTCTTTTGTGTCTGGCTTCTTTCACCTAACATGATGCTTTTGGGATTAACCCATGTTGTTGCCTGTATCTGTCATTCATTTCTTTTTCTTGCTGAGTAGTATTCCATTATATGGACATACCATACCCTATATTCCAGCTGTGATAAGCACTTCCAAATCCATGTATCTGGTGGGTGTCAGCACAGAGATGGGGCACCAGACAGTACTTCCTTTTCCTGTACTCCTCAGAAAATCTGTGGTGGGGTGGGGCTGAGTCTCAGTGGGATGGAGCTAACACCCGGACTTGAAGGGATTCAGGCTGTCATGCTGGTGTCATCCTTTGTGGTAAAACTGCAACACTGGCTCCACTTTCCAGGGAAAGCCCTGGTATGGGACCTATGAAAGGCTTCAAGTTCTTTCAAATGAAATATTATTGTTTCCTCTAAAACAAAACCAGATGTGTCCACTCTATATAATTATGTAATTCGCAAGTATAGGCATTTCTGAAATTGTACATCACTCAAAAGTACTAATTAAATTAATTTTAAAAAGGGAAATATGGTAAGAGAAAGCTCCTGCTGAAAGTGTGCTAGTCAGCAAGAAGGCAAGGGTGTTCCCTGTCACCGGTGCCGTTCAATGCTGTGCTGAAATCTCAGCTAATGCAATAAGATAAGAAAAGGAAACAAAAGCTGCATAGATTGGGAAGGAAAAAAGCAAAACTGCCTTTATTTTTGGATGGCATTATCAAATAAGTAGGAAATCCGGAATAACTGGCAAACAAACTGGAATGAGAAATTCTAGAAGGGCTTCAGGATACAAGATTAATATAAAAAGTCAATCACTTTTCTGTACATCAGCAATGAACAAGTGAAATTTGAGATTTAAGGCACATTTTTACTTATGTTAGCACCCAAAACCAAAATATCTGGATATAAACATGACAAAATATATACAAATATAGAGGTAAACTGCCAAACTCTGATTAAAGGTATTGCAGAATAGCTAAATGAATTAAGGGATATTCCATGTTCATGGATAGGAAGAATCAGTGTTGTCAAGATATCCCCACTTTTTCTATAAACTCAATACAATACCAATCAAAACTCCAGAAAATTATTTTTTGGATGTTAACAAACTGATTCTGAAGTTTATACAGAAAGACAAAAAACGCACAATGGCTAACACAATACTGAGGAAGAACAAAGTTGAGGACTGACACTACCTGACTTCAACACTTACTACAAAGCTGTAGTAATCAAGACCACGTGGTATCGGTGGAATAGGAGACAAATAAACAAACAAAACAGAACAAAAAGCCCAGAAATAGACCCACACAGTTATCCTGAATGAATCTTTGACAAAAGAACAAAAGCAATTACAGGGAAAAGGATGGTCTTTTCAACAAACGGTGTTGGAACAACTGAATATCTACATAAGAAATGAATCTAGACACAGAGTTTACACCCTTCATTAACATTAATTCAAAATGGATCGTAGACCCCAATGTAAATGCAAAGCATGAAACCGTTAGAAGGTAACACAGGACAGAGCTCAGATGACTTCAGTATAGCGATGACTTCCAGATATTACGTCAAAGTCACAATCCACAAACTGGACTTCATTAAAATAAAGAAACTCTCCTCTGTGAAAGACACTGTCAAGAGAATGAGGAGAGAAACCACAGATGGGGGGAAATATTTGCAAAAGACACATCTGATAAAGGACTAGGATTAAAGTATGGAAAGAACTTTTAAAACTCAACAATAGGCCGGGCGCGGTGGCTCAAGCCTGTAATCCCAGCACTTTGGGAGGCCGAGGCGGGTGCATCACGAGGTCAAGAGATCGAGACCATCCTGGTCAACATGGTGAAACCCCGTCTCTACTAAAAATACAAAAAATTAGCCGGGCATGGTGGCGCGTGCCTGTAATCCCAGCTACTCGGGAGACTGAGGCAGGAGAATTGCCTGAACCCAGGAGGCGGAGGTTGCGGTGAGCTGAGATCGTGCCATTGCACTCCAGCCTGGGTAACAAGAGCGAAACTCCATCTCACAACAAAAAACAAAAAACAAAAAACTCAACAATAAGAAAACAAGCAACACAACTAAAAAATGGGCCAAAAATATTAACAGGCACTTCACAGTAGAAAAAGACAACCAGCAAATAGGCATATGAACATATGGATGGTCTCTGCATTGTGTGTCATTGTGGAAATGAAAATGGAAGCAACAGTGAGATACCACCGCACACGTATCAGAACGGTCGAAGTCCAGAGCACTGTTAACATTACACGAGGCAACAGGAGCCCATCCTCGTTCGCTGCCGGTGGGAATGCACAATGGCCCAACTTTTTCGGAAGACAGTTTGGCAGTGGGTCACAAAACCAAACCTACTCTGACTGTATGATCCAGTGCTATGGTTTGGATGTGGGTTGTTCCCACCAAAATGCATGTTGAACTTGGATCCCCAGTGTGGCAAGGTGGTCACTGGAGTGGATCCTTCATGACTAGACGAGCACCCTTCCATGGAGGTGAGTGAGCCCCACTGTCACAGGAATAGACTCATTCCCAAGGGAGCGGGTTGTTCTTAAGAGTCTGGCTCTCTCAGCAGATAACCCCTTTGCACACTCCATCTCCCCTTCTGCTTTCTCCGTGTGTTGAAGTCCCATGATGCCCTTACCAGGTACTACCGTCCAATCTTGAACCTTCCAGCCACCAGAATTGTGAGCCAAACAAACCTCTTAAAAAAAAATTACCGGCCAGGTGCGGTGGCTCACGCCTGTAATCCCTGCACTTTGGGAGGCCGAGGTGGGTGGATCACGAGGTTGAGAGATCGAGATCATCCTGGTCAACATGGTGAAACCCCATCTCTACTAAAAATACAAAAAATTAGCTGGGCATGGTGGCACATGCTTGTCATCCCAGCTACTCAGGAGGCTGAGGCAGGAGAATTGCCTGAACCCAGGAGGTGGAGGTTGCAGTGAGCCGAGATTGCACCATTGCACTCCAGCCTGGGTAACAAGAGTGAAACTCCGTCTCAAAAAAAAAAAAAAATTACCCAGCCTCAGGTATTCTGTTACAGCAACACTAAATGGACCAAGATATTCAGCAATTGCACCTCTCGGCATTTTTTCAAGGGAGTTAAAGACTCACGTCCACACAGAAAACCTGCACGTGGATGTTTATAACAGCTTATTCATAGTTGCCAGAACTTGAAAACAACCAAAATGTCCTTTAGTAGATAAATTTATAAATAATTTGTGGCACATCCAGACACTGGAACGTTATTTAGCACTGAAAGGAAATGAGCAGTCAAGCCATGAGCAGTTGTGGACCAAGTGGAAAAGGCTAGAGAGTCGATGAGTCCAACCCTATGACATTATGGAAGCCCAGGACTATGGGGCAGCAGAAAGCTCGATGGCTGCCAGGGGTTGAGGGGTAGGGAGGGATGAGTAGACGGAGCACGGGATATTGAGGACATTGAAATGATTCTGTTTGTCACAGGGGCGGGTGCCTCCTACTCTGCATTTGCCAAGACCCATAGAATGTGCAACACCAAGAGAGGACGCTAACGTATGCTATGGATGCTGGGTAGTGATGATGTGTCATGTGGCCTGATGCTGGGTAGTGATGATGTGTCATGTGGCCTGATGCTGGGTTTTAATATGTGCAGCCCTCTGGGGGGGGACGTCGATAGTGGAGGGGGCTGTGCGTGTGGGGAGCTGGGAGGCACATGGGCACTCTTGGTACTTTCTGCTCAGTTTTGCTGTAAACTCAAAATTGTGTTAAATGTTAAACTTCAGTGTTTAGATTGTCTCAGGAAAAGCATGCTGACTTTTTAGATTGGATCATAGTGTAAAATAACTTTAAAAAAATCACCCATGTTTCAGCAATTGTTCTCTAATAGCTATTTCTGGGAGTGTTTTGTCAAGCCCATTTCTCCTAGTCTGCATAAATCTGCATAGATGGATAGTGAGCGAATTGAATTGCCTTATTTATCCTCCCATTTTCACTTGATGACTGCCCTGTATTTTTTTAGAACTCCTGAAATAATACAGACAAATTAATTAAGAAGACAAGTTGAGTATGAATATGACATTTCCTTTTGAGTGTCGTGACTTGGAGAGACTGTAACTTGAATTTACTGCATTTTAATTCCTAAAATACTTTTTCAGTCTTTGGGGTGAGGAGAAAAGAATGTTTTTGGGACACATTTTGCTTTAGGCAAGCGGACTTTCTGTATTGGTAGAGGCTCCCAAGGACTGGAGGGGAGGAAGCCTCTCAATGCCCCCAACTCATGCAGCTACTGTGCCTTCTCTTTGCTGGTTCCTGAGCTCAGTCACCCCTTCCTACAAGAAAAAAAATGTGACGGTGCGGTCAGCCTTCAGGTCTGCACATAGACCTGGCCCCCAACCCAGGGCTTCGAGAAGGCAAATGACCATCGTCAAATGCTTTGTGAGGTTTCAACAAGAGCCACGGAAATGATTCCTTTCCACCAGAGAAGTCAGAGGCCATGGTGTTTTCAATGAAGTTGTTTTCAATGAAGTTTGTCTGGAAGAAAAACATGGGAAAATGGAAAAAGGTCCCTGTGGTATGAGCTTTGGAGGCTCACGTGCCTTTACCGCTCTCTGTTCAGAGATGCCATCCAAACACCAGCTAAAGGCAACCATCAGGTGGTTAAAATGATGGTATTCCCTTGCTACGGTTCTGCCCAAGGGACCAGATGAATTTTATCCTCTGAGTTCTTGCCCCATCTGGTCCAGGATGTCCAACTGGGATAACCTAATAAAATCAAACCTGGCATCTGACCAGAATCGGCTTTGAGAGGATGGCCTTGTCCAGTGATGGTGCCTTGGGTGGGGAGCAGCTCTCAAAACATGCAGCAGCTTTGTCCTGTCCTGTTATCACCACCTCCTAAGCTCCTCTCATCCAACAGACCAAGTTAGGTTCCTGCTCATGCCTCCCTGCACCTGCTTCTTGCACACCTTCATCTGCTTCTTGCTTTCAAGTAGGGAGTGCTTTGTTGATGTAGCCGGCAGTCCCACTAGCTTAGGTGTCCCTGAGGTGACACGGTCAGCAGCCCCACTAACCTGGGTGTCCCTGAGGTGACACGGTCAGCAGCCCCACTAGCCTGGGTATCCCTGAGGTGACGCGGTCAGCAGCCCCACTAGCTTAGGTGTCCCTGAGGTGACGTGGTCAGCAGCCCCACTAACCTGGGTGTCCCTGAGGTGACATAGTCAGCAGCCCCACTAGCCTGGGTATCCCTGAGGTGACGCGGTCAGCAGCCCCACTAGCTTAGGTGTCCCTGAGGTGACGCGGCCAGCAGCCCCACTAGCCTGGGTGTCCCTGAGGTGACGCGGTCAGCAGCCCCACTAGCCTGGGTGTCCCTGGGGCAGGGGCTGAGTCTTGATCATCACTGACCCCAGGACCCAGCCCCACTTGCTCAAGGAGTGCTGGGTGTCATGGTCAGAGGAACACAGGCGTGCCCAGCTGCAGCTTATCACAGTCTCTGGGCTGCTGGCTTCTTTGGAAATTTCTGTGTTGGTTTTCAGAGTGTATTCCTTCTTGCTGACAATTGGTCGTTTTTTAAAATTACAGACCTGGCAAGAGTCAAAAGTCCTCCAGGGTGAGAGTGAACACATATTATGAGGGTGAACACACTGGCTTCAGCACGTCCAAGTGGGGTCCCTCAGGGTGTCCCCGATGCAATGATGTCCCTTGTCATTTGTGCCCAGCGACTTCCAGGTGTCTCCCCAGTTCTCCTCATGTTCTTCCCCTCTCAGGCCCTGGATGCCGACCTGTGGGGCTACATCTATGAGCCTCCTTCCCCTTTGGCTTCTGCTGGGTTTGGCTAAAGGGACCTGGGCAGGGGTGTGGAGAGAGAGAATGAAGAGCAGCCAGAGCCTTTATTCTCAGCCCCATCCCCACGGGCAGCCTGGAGTTGGCTGTGCCCCTCCCCAGAGGGCTTGGCTCCTGTTGGGTGGTCCTCTGCTCTGGGGCTCACAGGACTCCCCAGTTTCTTCTTCCCCGTGGTGCTGACAGAGGCTTACTGTGATTCTGGGGTATGGCCTCCCTGACCATCCCTACACCTCTGTACTGACCCCCTTATTGGACCTCCTGCGAGTTGCCCGATTCAATGGAGTTGCTGTCCTCTGTGCAGGCTGGGATGGAGCTGAGAAAGACCTCTTCAAGCCTCATTCCAATCCTGCTTGCTGACACGTCCTCCACGCTTTATGTGGTGCTGTGGTTACCCTGGACCAACTCACCCTCACCCTGTCCCAGCACCCACTGCCACCCAGACACTTCTGGTGCGGCCACACGAATCTGAATGGCCGGAGTCCTGCCAGCTACACATCAGGGTGGGAGCCCTGTGAAGATGTGGATTATTAAAAACCACATTCTACCAACAGATCTGGGCTTCAAAGAGCACCTTCTTCTGGGCAAATGGAATAGAAAAAGCTCATCATGGAAAACAAGAAGGATTTTCAGCTCCTAAATTAGAGAATTTATGGCAATAGATCAAGAGTGTCTGCTCTAATAACCACAAGAAAAAAATATGATAATATGATTTAATCTTGAAATATTTCCAATATAATATTAGAAAAACTATATTTTGGCTAATATCTGGTTAGCCTGTTGTGAATGTATGCAAATATCTCAGGAAATATTAATATATTAACTGCCAGCTTTAGCTAATTAAAGAAATAGTTTCAGGAGTAATGGCCTCCTGATAATTCAATCACTGTTCAGTCTTTGCAGATAATTATGGTATTTGTTATTAAGTTCTCTATGATTTTCCAAGGAGTGAGAAATCTGATATAATCCTTTACTACATGAGCCCAAAATTAAATTTTATTTAATTGTAAAAATGATTCCAGTCTGAAGATTTTAGAGCCTAGTTCCAGAAACGTGTCTCTTCTAGAACTGCCCTGTGTTGTGTTTTGCACTTGAGCTCCCGGTTGCTGAGGAAGTGAACTCTACGGCCAGTAAAAGGCAGTTAGGCTGAGATAAATGGTCACAGAACAAACGAGCTCAGAAGGTTTCCTTATGCTCACACTTTATGAATATGCTTCTCACAAGGGCTTTCTGAGGTATAATTTAAAAAATAATATTAACCACAATATTTTAAAAAATACATGGACACTTATCTCATCCACATTAAAGGCAATATCATCCGGTCTTTAACATGGAATTCTCAGAGTTCTGAAACCATTACAGTTATAACTTCAAGTGAGAAAAAGAGAAAATTATTTAAGTCAGCATGACCAAAACATCTACAGGAAAAAACTGAAAGGAAGTATATAAAAATGCTACGTGGGTCCTCCAGAAACTTCCTGACATGAGCTCAAAGGGAACGCTCATCGGAGCATTTTGGATTTTAGATTTTAGATTCAAAATGTTCGACCAATAAGTATAATGTAAATATTCCAAAATCCCAAATTCAAAACACTTCTACTCCCAAGCATCTTGAATAAGAAAAAACTTGGGCTGGGCAAGGTGGCTCAGCCTGTAATCCCTGCACTTTGGGAGGCCAAGGAGGGTGGATCACGAGGTCAGGAGTTCAAGCTCAGCTTGGCCAACATAGTAAGACCCCATCTTTGCTAAAAATAAAAAAAATTAGCCAGGCACGGTGGCACGTGCCTGTACTCCCAGCTACTCAGGAGGCTGAGGTAGGAGAATCGCACAGGAGGTGGAGGTTGCAGTGAGCCGAGAAAGAGAAGTCTGTCTGCCAATGATGCCAGTCCCTGTGGGATGTGAGGATGAGTGTGCCTGGTGCCCTCTCTACTGGAGCTCCGGTCCAGAGCTGGTGATGTGTCAGTGGACAAAGGACCATGATTAAAGAAAGAATGGAGCAAGGGCAGTAATCAAGTTCTGGGGGTGACTGGCTCACTGAACCCCTGCCCCACTGAGGCAGGCAAAGCACGCAGAGCAAGGGGACTTGCCTTGGCCAAAGAAATTGAGTACAAGTGTCATGTGGCAGTAGGGCCGTGTGATTTGCCTTGGCCAATGAAATGTGAGCAGAAGCGTCAGGTGACATCGTGGCCAGGGGACTTACCTTGGCCAATGAATTGGAGTACTTGTGTCACGTGGCATTGGGGCCGTGGGACTTGCCTTGGCCAGTGAAATGTGAGAAGTGTCCTGGCGCTCTCCTGGGCAGAAGCTAAGAGCCAGCATTTGCTCTCCATGTCCCCGTTTCCTATCTCTGTGACAGTCTGCCATGCTCCAGTTTGTGGATGCCCATCCACCTGTGAAGGGCAGAATGGGTGAGGCGGAGCTGAGCCCGCCCTGGGCACATGTGACAGACAGGTAGATCTTTGTGGTGGGAAGCCTCTGTGAATGCAGGACATTTGTTACAGGTATAACCCAGCCTGTAACTGACAGGAAACTCAGCTCTGATTTACAGGTAACACTGCACTATCAAGTCCTTGAACAATGTCATTGTAGGTTGGGGGCAGGGTCTTAGTTCTGGTCCATTTTTCCCAGGTTTCATTCATCTCCTCTGTCAATTCAGGCAAGCAGAAGAGAGAGGGGAAAGCCTCTAGGTCCAAGCCAGAGGAGGTGGATGCGGTGCCCGCCGCCCACAGCTTCAGGGCCTGGCTCAGCTTCCATCGTGCCGACACTCTGGAATCCAACCCCAGCCACATGGGCGTGCAGAAGAGTGTGAGACATGGCACACGGACCCATGACAGGGTTACAGGTGGTGTGTCTTTTGTCTCCACACTCTAAATCTTCCTACAGTAGATGAACGTTTTGTAACAGGATGTTGCTGTTGGTTAGAAATTCGCGTCGCTGATGCACCCTGCAAGACCTGCTGAATCAGATCCTGTGGGGCAGTGGACCCCAACCTTCTTGGCACCAGGGACAGGTTTTGTGGTAGACGATTTTTCCACAGACTGGGGGTAGGAGGGTCATTTTGGGATGAAACTGTTCCATCTCAGATCATCAGGTATTAGATTCTCATAAGGAGCACGTGACCAAGATTCCTCAAATGCACAGCTCACAATAGGGTTCACGCTCCTGTGAGAATCTAACACCGTTACTGATCTGACAGGGGTGGGGTGTGGATGGCAATGCCCCTCAGCTGCTGCTCACCTCCTGCTGTCTGGCCTGCTTCCTAACAGGCCACACAGTGGTACTGGTTCATGGCTGGGAGGTGGGGACCCCTACCCTGCTGGACCGGGGAGCCTCTGAGGTGTCATGGCTGCCAGTGCCAAGCCTTACCCTCAGCCCCGTGCCTCCCCAGGCCTCCCTCTAGCCCTGCTCCAGTGCCCTTCTTGGTGATGATGAGGCAACCGAGGCCAGGTCTTACTACTTCCCCAATTGCCACTGGCAATGGGGTTCCTCTGTCTGCTGGGTCGACAAGAGGACTAGCCCCAAGTTCTATCCTGAGGGTCTGCTTTGTAGAGCTTTCAGGTTTGGTATCAGTGGACTTGGATGGGGCTCCCCAGCAGAGCCAGGGACAAAGCCTCAAGTACAGGTCATTTCCTTGGGCAGGGGTGCCAGGGCTCAGGCAAGCAGGAGTGAGGAGAGCAAGGGAGGGAAGGGGCGAACGGGGATCCCAGACAGTTTCCCAACCGACAGCCGCTTGGGGTGGTTGAGGCCCTGTAAGAAATGCATCTCAACACAGTCCCCTTGGGACAGTGAAGGAAAGAGAACTCATTATCTGCTTCTGTCCTGGCCAATGGAGGCCCTGTGTTTGGTGACTTGTACACCTGGGGGTGCCGAGCAGCCTCCTGCAGGTGACCCAGGACAAAGGCAGAAAGTGAGAGGTAAGCAGAGCTGGGAGCCCAGGTTGTGCTGGGTGCCGCTGTGCAAAGCTGATCAGAGCCTGGGAGGCGCTGGCTGAGGTGCGGGTGCGGGCGGGAGGATTTTCATGAGATGTGCAGAAGGTATCCCACATAATTACCTTACACAATGAGGCTTTGCACATGAGGTGGTCACACTCCTAGCGGTTCTGCCCCCCGCATAACCCCTGGAGTGTGGGGAAGGGAAAATTCTGTGAACAGGGCTGGCAGGAAGGCTCACTGTGGGGAACAACCGAGGAAGGAGAAAGAAGGAAAGATTTGGCAGAACACGCTGCGGCTTTGCTGACCCGCCGCCGAGCACTGGCTGGGCCTTGAACGTGGACGCTGGAGAGCCTTCCTCATGCAGTTCCCTGCCCCGAATCCGTGTCTTTCACGTGGGAGATGAGGTTACACTGCTCTTTCCTCAGCTTAAGTGGCAGCTTTTCCTCCCTGCCACCCCAAATCAGGTAGAAACTGCCCTTTCTCCCACTCCCACGGTGGCTCTATGTGAACACCTGTCACGTTAGATCATACTTCTTCCATGTGTATATACGTCCGCTCATTTCCCTTGCCAGGCTGCAGGTCTTCTGAGGGCAGACATTGAATCTTAATTCCCTGAGTACTCAGCATCCAGCCCGGTGACCAGTGCAGTCATGTGATAAGTAACTATTGTGTGGAAATACAATAATTATATAAAAATATGTTTTCTATGAATAAGCACAAAAGTATATAAATAATTGTTCATGTGTTATATACACATCTATACAACACATGTGGCTCCTGTACATTTACGTATTATAACAACAGAATGGAATCACGGTGCGCTTGGTCTGACCTCTCAGGCAGCTCACGGTGGCTCACAGCTGCCGCCCCTTTTCCCTGTGATTACAGCCCTTCGATCTGCGGTCATCTCAGTGGGATCAGTTTCTAGGTTTTTCTCTGAAGCAAGCAGCTTCGCTCTGCCCTATGCTTTTTCAAAGTTGCGTGTGTAACTCAGTGAGTGAGCATGTGGGTTCATTCTCCCAGGGAGATCCTCCCAAATTTTAGAAGCATCCATGACCGGTTAAGAAATGCTGCCTCGAGACTTGTGTTCAGATTATACTTGTCACACGCAGGATTAACAGTGAAGAAGTTCACATCTTACTATTCCACCCTCCTCCGAATAGACGAGGAAAATGTATTCATTGCTACCTCTACCAAAGCACAGTTAGAGTGTGACTTCACTTTCTGGAGCATGACATGTGGCACCGGTAGCACCACCTGGTGGCGGCATATTTTAATCACATACCTGGGTTTTGAAATGGTGAATAAATTAGAATTTAAAAAGAGTCAAGTCTATAACTCGGAATCTAGACGACGCCGACAATAGGTGCCGCTTCAGTCAAAACCAGCGTGATTCTTTTCTCTTCTTTTTTTCACTGAGTTGGCCAGAGCTTTGAGGGGGCACAGGAAAAGCTGAGCCCAGATCCAGGGACGGACTGTGCGGCGTGCGCTGACAGCACTGTCCCTTGGCCTCCTTGGCTTGGGAACACAGGCTCGGGACGTTTGCCTGTGCGTGACCAGAGTTCCCAGCAGACAGGCACTTACACTGGGAACTGCCGGGATGCTGAGACAGAACAAGTCCCCTGTGCTCAGTCATCTAGGACATTCAGACTTGTACACACTTGTGTATTTTCTATGGAAAAAGATCATATTCTTTTGAAAAAAATTTGATATTATCCTCAAGATGTTGACGCTTCCGTCTCAAAGACATGATGATTATAGCCATGTTTCCGTAGGCCCATTTTTCCTTGCCAGGCACATGCCCATGCCCAGTAGGTCCTGCATAGGAGGATAAATGCACGAAGAGCTTGGTGAATGAATTCATGAATGAATCATCGAAATGCGAACGGAAGCCTCCTCCTTGGCCAAGTGGTTCTGATACACAGCAAGGGACCTGACCTCTCCCATTCAGCACATCTGGGCAATCAGTTTGTTTCAGCTTCAGTGGGCTAAAGATCCACCCAATTTCTTCTTGATAAAGCACCTCTTGTTCAGGATTTATCTTAAAAAGCAAGAATTAAGGGAAACGAGAAGGGAACTCACCTGTGCTGAATTTTGGGCAATGCAGATAGCAATGCTAGAAGCGAAGGGGAGGCCAGGGCCTGTCAGCCACTCTGGTGGGGAGAGGGGTGGCCGGAGGAGCCCGGTCTGAGCCCGATCCACCCTGAGCAGAACGCAGCAGGTGAGAGAGGGGAAGGTGCTTGTGGTGGCCTGGCTCCTGCCTGGTGTGCAGAAGCAGGGAACGCAGCAGCTCTCCATCCCCTGGGGTAGCTCCACAGGGTCAACTGGGGGAACTCTGAGGCTCACCTTTCTCCTCATTTCAACAGGCACTTCTTTTGGGTGATATTGGCCCAACAGAAGCTGGGCCAGTGTGGGAGCTGGGGGACTGGCTTGGAGTGACACCCGGGCTGGGAGCTGACTCTGCCACTTATTCTCGGCTAATGTCCAGCAAGTTCTTCTCTGGAGCTCATTTTCCTTTCTGCTACATGCAGATAAGAACGGTGTCTGCCTCATGGATGGCGGTCAGGATTAAACCAGGTAATGGATGCAAAAGTTACGGGGATGTGTCTGGTGCGTAGTAGGTGGTCGATGAATAGCAAATCGGTCTTGAAGTTGCTTATTTCAGTATTTTTTTGAATAGTAGCCAGTGGTGGCTGGATGGCTTCTGAATTATCACAATTTATTTTCTATGTGCTCTTGGGTATAAA
The DNA here is from genome assembly GCF_049354715.1 of Callithrix jacchus. Lineage (NCBI taxonomy): Eukaryota > Metazoa > Chordata > Mammalia > Primates > Cebidae > Callithrix > Callithrix jacchus. The sequence continues at coordinate 125,051,536 of NC_133513.1, read as the reverse complement.
GTTTCCACTGAATTCAGTGAGCTGCAAGGTGTCGCTGAAAAGAAGCAGGAGGCGGTGGCATCAGTGGGGGCCTGGGTCCAGCCCTGGGCCTGGAAAGTTCTGGGCCCTGGAAGAAGGAGTCAAGAGTGCTGTGGGGAGCAGGGCAGTGGCAGGGGAAGGGGAAGGTCTATAGGGCAGGACTGCTAGATGTTTCTGCAGCTGCAGGGGAGAACCAGGGAGAGACAGTAAGAGAGTTTGCAAGACACCAAGCTGAAGTGTAGCTGCACTCTGCAGCTTTGGTGACCCCAACTCAGGGCGATTGCTGTTCCCCAGAAGGTGCAGACCAGGAAGCAGGAGCCTCTTGGCTTGGGCCAGGGTGTCTAGTTCCAGGCCGGGGTTGGCACGCACGGAGGCTGTCACTGTGGGCAAGGCACTCAGCCTCACTGGGTCACGGCTGCTGCATCTTTAAATGGCCGTCACCATGATGACAACCTCTAGCTGTTGAGAGAAGACACCGTTTATGGCACTTAGAGCAACGCTGGGCCCAGAGTCAGCCCCCCACAGGCAGGAGGAATCATCAGCCACGTGGGTGTGGACATGGAGAAATGGGTCCATTGCATGCGGGAGAGGGGAGGAGCCAGAGGTGATGATGGGGTGTCCGCCCTGCACGGGATGGGAGGCCCAGAGGAGAGGCTGGCTTGGAGGTGGTGGGGGAGGGGAGCTCCCCTGGCCTGCTGGGTTTGAGACTGGGGCCTCTGGCTGACATGGCAGGATTGGCCACTGGCGTGGTCAGTGGAGTCCCACGGAGGAAGTCTACAGTGGCCACGTTGCAGTGAGGGCAGGGCTGGGGTCCCGTCGGTCAGAGACATGGGACCAGTTGTTGCACCAACAACCTCTGACTCTCAGTGGCTCCAGGCACAAGGTCTGTTTTATTTCTGAAGACGTCAGGCAGGAGCGCATGGTCGTCTACACTGAGACGGGTGCTCACGATGGGATGGTGAATCGTGTGCTTCATCTCGACTGGGTCGCAGGCCCAGTCACATTTTGGGTGTGTCGGTGAGGGCATTTCCAGATGGGACTGGCAGATGTGCTACCTGGTGTGGGCGGCTCCTGCCATCAGGCAAAGGCCGGAGAAGAAAGAAAGGGTGGGCTTCCCTCCTGTCTAATCGCCTTGAGCTGGGACACTGGATTTTCCTGCCTTTGGACTAGAACTGAAACGTGGACCTTTTTCTGAGCCTGCTGGATTTTGGACTGGAACTTACACTACTGGGCCTCCTGGGTCTCCAGTGTGCAGACTGCAGAGCTGGGACTTGTCAGCCTCCATAACCACGTGAGCAGCTCCTTACAATGAATCCCCCATGCTCTCTCTCAGTCTCCCTCTCTCTCATCAGAAGTACCAGAGTCCTCAGTCTTTTGTCATCTTTGGAGAATAATTTGGCCAAGAGACAGTTTATGGAGTTTATTCTCTTACCCAAGAAGAGAAGTTGTGGAAAGGAAATCGGGAACAGAGGATTTATTTGAAGGGACGGTGCACTCTGAAAGACGAGGCAGAGGGGGCAGCTGAAGGAGCACGAGCCATAGCCCCTGAGGGTTCTTCACTGGGTTTTATGATTTTGGATTTTTTCTCCTGAAGTTCCTGCCTCTGTCTTAAGGCTCTGCCTTTTTGGGGGCATCTAGTTTTCTCATTCCTGGCTTCAGTCCCCTCCTTCTCCTCACCTAGTTCTCACCCTGGGCTTCTGGGACCCTCCCTCACTACGAGGCGGTACCCAGGCCAGGCCGCTGTTGGGTGCAAATCCTACCTGATGTCTGCTCGTTACCTCCACTTGGGAAGGTTGCGTTGCGGCCAGGTCTGTGCTTCTGTGACTGCTTGTCTGTGAGTTTCTCCTTCTTCTTCGTTTGTCTTTATCAGCACTCAGCTAGCGACGCTCCGACGGGCTGACTGTGGGGGGAGTGATGGCCGCGCGTCTCTGAGGTGTGTTCCTTCCAGCGTCGGTATTTCCCCCGCCCTGCTCATTTCCAGCATGTATGTTTCAGGTGGTCCCTGGGGTGTGAGTCTTTTCCTGACCTCCCTTTTCTCAGGGGCTCCTCTTCTGCTCATGTCTAGCCATCTGCCCGTCATTTTATTTTATATTTATTTATTTGGTAGAGATGGGGTTTCACCATATTGGCCAGACTGGCCTCGAACTCCTGACCTCAAGTGATCTGACCACCTTGGTCTCCCAAAGTGCTGATATTACAGGCATGAGCCACCCCATCTGGCTGCTATCTGCCTGTTCTAACAGATCTATCTACTACCTACCCACTGATTATCTATTATCTATCTGTATCTATTATCTATCTGTATTTGTTCTCATGCTGCTATAAAGAACTACTGGAGACTAGGTAATTTGTAAAGGAAAGAGGGTTGACTCACAGTTCCACATTGCTGGGGAGGCCCCAGGAAACTTACAATCGTGGAGGAAGGCAGGCACCTCTTCTCAGGGTGGCAGGAGAGAGAATGAGAACCAGTAGGGGAAGTGCCAGACGCTGATAAAACCCTCAGATCTCATGAGAGTCACTCACTATCATGAGGACAGCATGGGGGAAACTACCACCAGGATCCAATTCCCTCCACCTGCTTCTGCCCTTGACACATGGGGATTGTGGGGACACAGCCAAACCATGTCACTACCTACCTATCCACTGATTATCTATCTATTGATCTATTACATGTCTACCTATCCACTGATTATCTATCTATTGATCTATTACATGTCTACCTATCCGCTGATTATCTATTGATCTATTACATGTCTACCTATCCGCTGATTATCTATCTATTGATCTATTACATGTCTACCTATCCGCTGATTATCTATTGATCTATTACATGTCTACCTATCTGCTGATTATCTATTGATCTATTACATGTCTATCCGCTGATTATCTATCTATTGATCTATTACATGTCTACCTATCCGCTGATTATCTATCTATTGATCTATTACATGTCTACCTATCCACTGATTATCTATCTATTGATCTATTACATGTCTACCTATCCGCTGATTATCTATCTATTGATCTATTACATGTCTACCTATCTGCTAATTATCTATTGATCTATTACATGTCTACCTATCCGCTGATTATCTATCTATTGATCTATTACATGTCTACCTATCCGCTGATTATCTATCTATTGATCTATTACATGTCTACCTATCCGCTGATTATCTATCTATTGATCTATTACATGTCTACCTATCCGCTGATTATCTATCTATTGATCTATTACATGTCTACCTATCTGCTGATTATCTATTGATCTATTACATGTCTACCTATCTGCTGATTATCTATCTATTGATCTATTACATGTCTACCTATCTGCTGATTATCTATCTATTGATCTATTACATGTCTACCTATCTGCTGATTATCTATTGATCTATTACATGTCCACCTATCCGCTGATTATCTATCTACTGATCTATTACATGTCTACCTATCCGCTGATTATCTATCTACTGATCTATTACATGTCTACCTAACTACTGATTATCTATCTATTGATCTATTACATGTCTACCTATCTGCTGATTATCTATTGATCTATTACATGTCTACCTATCCGCTGATTATCTATCTACTGATCTATTACATGTCTACCTATCCACTGATTATCTATCTATTGATCTATTACATGTCTACCTATCCACTGATTATCTATCTACTGATCTATTACATGTCTACCTATCTACTGATTATCTATCTACTGATCTATTACATGTCTACCTATCCGCTGATTATCTATCTACTGATCTATTACATGTCTACCTATCCGCTGATTATCTATCTACTGATCTATTACATGTCTACCTATCCGCTGATTATCTATCTACTGATCTATTACATGTCTACCTATCCGCTGATTATCTATCTACTGATCTATTACATGTCTACCTATCTACTGATTATCTATCTATTGATCTATTACATGTCTACCTATCTGCTGATTATCTATTGATCTATTACATGTCTACCTATCCGCTGATTATCTATCTACTGATCTATTACATGTCTACCTATCCACTGATTATCTATCTATTGATCTATTACATGTCTACCTATCTACTGATTATCTATTGATCTATTACATGTCTACCTATCCACTGATTATCTATCTATCTAATTTATCCTATTAGTTCTGTTTCTCTGGAGGACTCAGAGTAACACAGACCCGAGGAAGCAGTGCACATGGTAACGTGTGTTCTCAGTGTCCTCGTGGCGTGAGGCTCACGGGGAACGGCTGCTTCCCTCTGATTTTCCCCACCCCAATACAGACAGACCCTCATGATCTGGCAGCCTTTTTCCCAATTTAGGGTTTAGGAGGAGGACAAGGAACCAGATTGGAGATGTGTTGTAGGAAAGCTGGAGGAGTCACGGGGGCACAGTGTCACTGCAGCCAAGAGGCTTCAGGAGTAAAGAAGGGCCAGCATTACTATCTCTTCTAAGAGCTCTGAGAGAAGCCCAGTGCATTTCCTATTTGATGAGAATATTCCAGGAATCCGATGTTCGTTGATGTGTACTTCCTCCACGCTGGCCATTTAGATTACACCAAAATTTTCCGCAGGAAAAATGACAGCTATTGTTTACAGTTCCAGAAATAGCTGCACCACTGCCCCGTTATTACAGATGGAGAAGCACAGAAAGTGTTGATTTGGCAAATACAAGAGAAAGATGAATAATGACATTGTCTTGTCCCTCCAGGCAAATACTTCAAAGTCTTCAGAAACAAACAGCAAAGACTTGCATCGCTCACTTCTCTGTGGGACTGCAGTCACCTCTAGAGAGTTTTTCCGTTTCTGATGGCTAAGCCCCATCAGAGCTGGAGGACTCTGTGCCTCAGGAAGGACGAGCAGAGCAGGAACGCTGGGCCAGAGACGGAGCGGCCCAGCACAGAACCATGCAGAAATGCTGGCCTCACCCAGCTGAGACAGAGGCCATAGCGACTCACCTCAACTCACAGCTCACAGGGCCAGGCCAAGCGCACGGTTCCCGACGAACCCAGCACCTGGGCTGGTGCCCGGACACTTGGAGACAAAGCCTTGGACCAGATCAAGCTGGCAGAGCCTTTTGTCTGTGGGTAATTAGGTCCCTTTCACTTTAATACAGTGGCCCCTTCCTATATCACTGAAAGCCACGTGTCCACATTAAGAAGCCACTCACGCCTGAGACCAAAGAAAGGCATGTGGCTGGGGCCACTCTTGGTAGGAAAGTAGCATCTTTTGAAGTCATCCAGACTCTTCGAAGCAGTGGCTGCTGGAACTCTGCCTTGGAATTTGGACACAGTTTTCATTTGTTTGTATCTCGAACACCAACCAAGCCATCAGCTCCTCGCGCCTGGAGACCTCTTCAGCTCACCTCCATCTCCACGAAAGGCTGAGACAAAGGGCTTCTTTGAAAAGGAGTCTGTGTGTTGAACGTGTGCAGGAAGCGGGTGGAGCAGCATTTCGGCCACGTTAGTCTTCCCTCTGTCCTAGGCCAAGGTCAAAATGGGCATTCAGGGTGCTTTTGACCCTGCCTCTTCCCTTCCTTCTGGTGACCATGCTCACTCGCAGGCAGCCATGCTCCCCAGATGCCTGTGTCCCTCCATTGTACCTGCTACCAAAGGCCCCTGGGCCGGACAGCTGGGATTGCTGGACCCCACCCTCTGAACCCTTCCTAGCCCAGAGGGCCCAGGAGGCTGTCCCATGCATGATGTCTGCTGAGTCCAATTCAGTGGCACGATTCTGCCCCTGGGGACACCGGGCAATGCCTCTGGGTGCTTTTGGCTGGTATGAGTGGGAGGTACTCCTGCCGTGTGGTGGGTGGAGCCAGGGACGCTGCTCAGTGGTGCAAGGGCAGCTCTCACGGTGCAGAGCAATGAGGCCCAAACGTCAGCTCTGACACTGGCTGAGGCCGCTTGGATTTTAACCTGAGTCTGTGGACAGCTGGGTTCCATTGCTCTGGGGACAGCGTACACCCCTGGGCAGGGTAAAAGTCATAAACAGGATTTGGGCTTGGAGACAATTCTCTCTAAAGAGGACAAGGGCAGCTGAGATTGGCCAGTCCAGGTCGTCACTGCCTGAGGAAGGCTTCTCCTCACCCCTGGATGGACAGGGCCAGGATTCAGGTCTCACGAACCTACCAGCCAGTCCTACTCTAAGTTCTTCCCAGCATCTGAAGGAGCAGGTTGTATGGAGGGAGCCAAGTGGTGCTGATGTTAGTGGTGAGGCTGTCTGGACGCAGGATGTTAGTGGAAGCAGGAGATTCATCTGTGAAGTTGGAAGTCCTGTATCAAGTGACTGGGGAAATTGATTTGGTTCCTTCTGCTGAATTAATTGGCCCCTTTTTCTCCTTGGGAAGTTAAAGATGCTGCACTTTGCATGCTGTCAGGTAGACTAGTTAGCAGGGAATGCACGGGCCTCTGCTCTGTGGACAGTGCCTGGGTCTGAATGAGCCACGGACTTGGGGCTGTGGCTGTGACACTCAGCTGCAGCAGGGGCCTCTGCTCTGTGGACAGTGCCTGGGTCTCAATGAGCCACGGACTTGGGGCTGTGGCTGTGACACTCAACTGCAGCAGGGGCCTCTGCTCTGTGGACAGTGCCTGGGTCTCAATGAGCCACGGACTTGGGGCTGTGGCTGTGACACTCAGCTGCAGCAGGGGCCTCTGCTCTGTGGACAGTGCCTGGGTCTCAATGAGCCACGGACTTGGGGCTGTGGCTGTGACACTCAGCTGCAGCAGGGGCCTCTGCTCTGTGGACAGTGCCTGGGTCTCAATGAGCCACGGACTTGGGGCTGTGGCTGTGACACTCAGCTGCAGCAGGGACCTCTGCTCTGTGGACAGTGCCTGGGTCTCAATGAGCCACGGACTTGGGGCTGTGGCTGTGACACTCAGCTGCAGCAGGGGCCTCTGCTCTGTGGACAGTGCCTGGGTCTCAATGAGCCACGGACTTGGGGCTGTGGCTGTGACACTCAGCTGCAGCAGGGGCCTCTGCTCTGTGGACAGTGCCTGGGTCTGAATGAGTCATGGACTTGGGGCTGTGGCTGTGACACTCAGCTGCAGCAGGGGCCTCTGCTCTGTGGACAGTGCCTGGGTCTGAATGAGTCATGGACTTGGGGCTGTGGCTGTGATGCTCAGCTGCAGCAGGGGCCTCTGCTCTGTGGACAGTGCCTGGGTCTGAATGAGTCACGGACTTGGGGCTGTGGTTGTGACACTCAGCTGCAGCAGGGGGCCTTTGGCCAGCCCGTCCTCTGTAGTGATCAGCCCAGGAGCCTGCCTGCCACATACCAGTCAGTCTGGTAGGAAATGAGACCAGTGTCTCTACCAGCCAGCTCGGGAAGCAAAGCAGTGTCTTCTGCCATTGCAGTCTCAAAACGGCCAGGTCTTGACCGATAACAGACAACTTCCACAGTCTCTGCTGCTTCCAACTCGGGACCAACTAGAGAAAGGCACTTGTGTCCCCCGAGCCGGTCAGATGGAGGCCTGCTTGGCGTCTGCCCTCCTGTCTTCCGGCCATCAGCCTCCCTCTGTCCATGCCCGAGACCTTCCCGCATCTCCACTCTGCGGCTCTCCGGGTCCTCTCCTGCAGAGTCTCCATCAAACGCACTTCTTGCTAGCTGGCTCCGAACAAATGACGTTTGTCTGTTCTCATTTGGGGGGGTCTTTGTTTATTTCCAGATCCCCTCTGTCCCTGCCCCCAGCCCTCTCCCACCCTGGCTTGGCCCCTCTCAAGTCCCCATGTGGAGGGCTGTTTGTCCTGGAGTGGCTCTCGTGGAACCGGAGCACGGGAGGCCCGAGGGGGTGCGTGTGGCCATGTTCTGCACCTGTGAGTCCGGCAGATGAAGAGCTGAATTACATCTGAGTCACAGCTGAATTAATTGGCCCCTTCTGCTCCTTGGGAAGTTAAAGATGCTGCACTTTGCACACTGGCAGGTAGACTGATTAGCAGGGAATGCACGGGTCTTTGTTCTGTGGACAGTGCCCAGGTCTGAATGAGGGACCCGAGAATCTCCGTGAGAAGCTGTTGCACTTGCAGCTTCTGCAGGCCCGGGATGCGCGTGGGAGGTGGGGAGTGCGTGTGCTGCTGCCTCCACGGCCGCTCGCTCAGGTGTGCGTCCCCCTCTCCGTAAGAGCACAGTCTCAGGTACTGGCAGTGCTTATGCCTTTGCTTTTGAGACAAATCCATGCACAAAATGCAGGGGAAACCCTACTGCACAGCTCTTGTCATCTGCCTTCTGATAAGGCTGGCCTGTGTTCCTGGTTATTTTTAGTCTCTGCAACTCTGTCTATGACCTTTCTGCACTGTAGTTAGGGAATAGTCCGAATGACTGACTTACAGCACCACGGCAGTGATTCTGAAACGCTGAACTTGACGGTCCTGAGGAAATCACGGCTGCCATCTCAAGAACGCCTTTCTGCAGCAATCAGCCCTTCCCATGCATCGTCCTCAAAGATGTAGCCACTGGTGAGGCTGGTTTCAAATCACCTCGGACTCCAGCTGGAGAGAGTTGGGGAGGGAGGCAGCAGCCAGGAACTGGATGGGAAGTGCGTGCACTGGAGGGTTGGTGGCCCCCATGCCTGAGGCAGGAATGGGAGGCTCCTGGAATTGTCCTCTCTTCTGCCAAGACAGGGGAGGCAGACCCTCACTGTGCAGCAACCCAGCCAGCACTAAGCACGAAGTGGGTGCCGGTGGGACCCTCGCCTCTCTGCGGAGGGGCCTGCGAAAGTGCAGCCTGCACTCTGGGCCAGCTGTGCCCCTGGGAGGGGTCCTCTCCCTCCTCCTCCTCTCCTCTCTCCCTCCTCCTCCTCTCCTCTCTCCCTCCTCCTCCTCTCCTATCTCCCTCCTTCTCCTCTCCATTTCCATCTTTTTTTTCTAGCAGCCTTCAACCCTCCTTTTCACCCTGTCCACCATCCAGAAGCCAAGTGCCCCCTCCTCAGGCCAGAGCTCCCAGCTGCAGACACAGGTTCAGCCCGCAGCCCCGGCAAGGAGCGGTTACGTGTGGGATGCCTGCTGCATCCCGGTCCTGAGGCTGTGACACAGGAGCTCGTCCCTTGCCTTTCTGCTTGCCTCTTTGTAGGTGGGACCGGGTTTCATGTCCACCCTTCTGCAGAAGGCAAGGCCTTTAGGTCCGCTCTCTGCTGACCCAGACACAAAAGCGTTTTCTTTCTTGGTTTTGGAATCTGTGGTTCGTATTCTCTGTCTAGTCTCAAGGTTGCTCACGTGGGAGGAAGCAGGGGCTGTGGGGATCTGGTTCTTCAGCCACTCAAGACATGGTGGGTTTTATGGAGCCTGCTGCCTACCCCGCGATGTGTCTTGCTGGTTTTCCTCTCCTCAAGCAGACCCCAGGCAAGGATCTGTGTTTGTGGGTGGTCTCAGGAGCACCTGGTTGGGGTGCTGGTAAAACAGAAAAGGCCAGAGTCCCAGGCTGGGAGCAGGCGCTGCCCGGCCGCTGAGCTCAGCCCTCTGGGGAGCTGGGGAGTGTGTGTGCATCTGCCTTCATGACGCCTGGGGCCTTGGGGGCTGCAGTGAGCTCAGGGAGGCCCCACAGAGTGTGGGGGCCGTGGTTCTCCTTCCTTCACTGATGGCTGAGGCTGGGTCTCCTCCTGCTTCTGTGCTGTGCTCTGTCACCAGAGAGAACCCCCAGCGGGAGTGATTTGGACACAGGCGCTGCCAGGTCCTGACTGGTGAGCCTTGAGGTTGGGGAGACACTGGGTGGGTGGGGGGTTGCTCTGATTCTTTCAGTTCACTGCAGCGGGTTTTGGGGGTGTTGTGGGAGGACACTTGCTTTGCTGCCACAGCTATTTTAAAGCCAGTGGAGCGGCGGAACCTGCTGATCTTCTCATCACTGAGGTGGAAAAATAGACCGGATTGTGACTGGCTTTTGGAGCCCCCACCCGCACGTGTCTGACCTCAGTTTAACTTTGCTTCTAATCCCAGCCATGGTGACGGGGGCAGGGGACGGGAGGGCAGGAGTCAACAGCCATGGTGACAGGGGCAGGGGACGGGAGGGCAGGAGTCAACAGCCGTAGCTCCTCCAGGCCAACTTCCGCCAGGACGGAGCGAACGGCTACGGGCACTCCAAGAGGGAATTACAGGGCAATGCTTTTCAAGGAACGTTATTAAAATACTGACTTTTCATCTGCACAGACTTATCCCTCCAACATCCTCAGAGTAGCCCCGGGACAGGGCTAATCTAATTCCGCTCCACCCCAATGTGCCCGTGCCTGTGCCAGTCAGATTCTTCCAGAAGCACCAGACACAGACACGTCTGCTTCTGGAGGATTCCTGGAATGCATCTCAGACTCCCAATAGGCTTAACAAAATTCTCTTTCCTAAAAAAATGAAGTCGAATGTGGATGTTTCTACGGCACTGGGAGTCACGTGTGAATAGCTGCTCCCTGAGCAGAGAACCTCCTGGAAAAACAGAGGCCATGGGTCCTGATGCCTGAGCTGGCCGCAGCTCTGAGCATGCTCTGGAGGGTGACTGTGAGTTTCTCTTCTCCTCAAACAATGCCTTAGATGCACCATTGGGACGGGTTTGTGCGAAAGTGATGCCTTCCAAAAAACACAGCCTGAGGGAGTTGAGACTTTGCAGCAGGTGGAATAAGGCACAGGTGAGGCACCTGGCAAATCAGGGGAAGCAGCCGGCTGCCTGCCAGGCGTGTGGCCAATGATGGGTGGAGCCACGGCGAGGGTGTGACAGTGCGCGTGCTTACACCACGTGGGCGTCTGTGCACGCACACATGTGCATGTGAGCTGTCTGTGTGCGATTGCAGGAAAGCAGACATTCTTCATGGCTAAACAAAAACCTCACACTTGAGGTTCCAGGGCAAAGCCAGCGAGCTGCGTTTCCGAGAGGGAAGGAAGTGTCCTTCTATGTTTCCACCCAGAGCAATGCTTCCCGTGTGGTTCCCAGCAGCAGGGGCTGCCCAGGCCGTGATGTCAGGATGTCACCAGCTGCTGGCTGGCTTCCACTCTTGAGATGCCAGGAGCAACCCCTCCCCAGGGATGACAAGCAAATGGCGTCCTCCAGACGCTGCCAGATGTCCCCTGGGGGAAATCGTCTTTGGCTGAGAATCACCGCGTTAGACAGATGATGATATTTTAAATGGACTGTGCCATCCCTGGCTCCCAGCGGTCAGGTCCCTCCCTCCTTCCCTCCCTAGCTATTTACTTACAGAACAGCTCCTACTGGTGAAGCAGTGGAGGTGTGACCAAAGAGACGTCACAGCTCTCTTTTCTTGTGATCAGTACCTGCAGCGATTTAGGTGCCGGTGTTAAAATTATAAACCTTCTGTAGGTTTTGGCAGTTAAAAAAAAATCAAAAAAGCTTATGAAATAAACAGATACGGCACATTCGGAGGCTCCAAAGCACTGAGAACGAAGCCGCATCCGCAGTAGCTTTTGCCTCCTTCCTCTGCCCCGCTCTGACTCGTGATCTTTGGGTCTGGTGGATTTTTTGTGATGGGGAGAGAGGAGGGAAGAGGCAGGAGGGCCATTCTCATGGCAAGGCGAGGTCCCAGGGGCCAGGCTGGGAGTTTAGGGTACTGGGGTCCCACCCAGGTGGCAGGACCAGGCAGGCCATGGCACCCGCCACGGTCATGCTGAAGTCCCAGAGGTGACAACCATCGTTACTTTGAGACGACACCAAGAAGGGACAGAATGCGCCTGTTTAACCTTTTCCTAAGGAGATTTTTAAGGCAGGTTGAAAGCATCTGAAGCCTTCTGCCTTAGCATGAACGAACATGTGAAGGTGATTTTTAAAAGTCAGGTTTGATCCTTCAGTAACAAGATGGATTTTATTTCCACGTGCCAGAGTCTTCACATAGTGTCATGTGCTGTTCTTGAGGCTGTTTAAAGTTCAGCCTTGGCACCTAACGTGGGGCATCCGCTTACACTGCAGACGTGGGCCCTCCTGTCAGGGCTGTGGGGGCTCTGGGGAGATGGTGGCTTCTGCTGTCTGACCACCCTCAGGCTGACACCCTCCCTCCTGCCGGGGCTGAGGCTGGACCGAGGGCACCTCCCTGTAACGGCCCCTGTCTTCCTGTCTACCACAGCAGTCACTTGACACTGTATAAAATAATTGCCCTGAAATCACACATTAAAAGAAAATCACGCCACACCTCCTTCCTGATACCTTGAAAGTCTAGTTTTCACGAGTGAGTCTTCTGCCGAGGGAGCCAGGTGGGCTTTCAAAGGCCTTGGCTTTGCAGAAAGTGGTTTTATGGTGTCCAGAGCCGTGTGGGTGCCTCTGGCGAGTGCGTGCACCGCCGAGGCCCTGAGCAAGCCCACTCAGCCCTGTGCCCTCCACACCTGGCGCTTAGACCCAGCCTCCTTCAGGCCTGGGGGCTGGCCAGGCTTGGGCAGGCAGCCTGGCCTCCTGTCAGCCCCTTTCCCCCTTATCCACTGCTGTTTGGATAGCTGGTGTGGCCCTTGCTTCGGTGGGGACCTTTGTGAAGCCTTATAGATGCTGGTGGGTCCGTCTGTGTCCTCTCTGTCCTGAGGGGCCAGGCTCTGTGCCCCCAGCTGCACCTGCCCCAGAGCCGCCATCCCACCCCTTGCTGTCCTTCCTTCTGGGCTCGTCTGGCCCGGCAGGTTCCTTCTGGGCAGCGTTTCCAGCCTGCAGGGTGAGCACTGAGGAGGCAGCAGAATGCTGAATTGGCTGCTAACCCACCTGCCACCTCACCCACTGTGGTTCTGGCTCAGATGGCACCAGTGGCTCTGGCCTGGGGGATGCCCTGCTCTCAGGCCTCACCAGGTCCAGATCCGCCCTGGCTCTCACCCCACTTCAGCAACATGCCTGTCACCACACCTGTCACTGCACCTGTCACCACATCCATCCCAGGGTTGGGCCTGCGTCCCTGCAGAGGGAGCATGTGGGCACCTGTGTCCCTTCTTATGCCTGTGCCCTTGAGGTCAGGATCTCAGCCGGGAAACAGCCTTCCTGAGACATAGGTGGGCCTTCCCAGATGTCCCCGGTGCTGCCCATGTCACAACATCTGGGCTGCAGGCCTCCGTCCCAGTGGATCTGGGTTCATGCTTCCAGCTTCTGCAGCTGAGCTCTCCAGGGGCCTGGGGTAACCACCTGGGGCTGCACAGCCCCTCAAGTCACACCTGCTCCACTGAAGAGCCCAGGAGGGAGCCCAGGGGCAGAAATGACAGCCTGGTCCAGCCTGGGTCACAGTTCTCCCTCCACACCCCCATCCCTCAAGTCGCTTAAATTGGGATTTCCAGACAAGTGCCATGCCCAGGTGACATCCAGGTGGGGTCAGCTCTGCTCAGTTCCATAGCAGGGCAGTGACTGCCCTGACCCGTCACCAGCTCCTGGGATTCTCTGTAGCTGGAGGGAGCCAAGGGACCCATGGCTTGTGGCTGAGGCCAGCTCCTGGGTAAGTGGGGCCTGGGACCTTCCAGCCTTCCAGAAGCTCCAGGCCCAGCTCCAGGGAGAAGCTGGATGGCCTCTAACTCAGTGGCCCTTGAGGCTTTGGGACCCGATAAACCCCAGCCCCCTACAGACTGCACCCTCCACGCCAGCTCCAGGTGCTTCAGACTCTGCCAAGGAGCTACCTGGGAAGGGTGGTCAGGGGCCCAACCCCCCCCTTGACCCCACCTATCCCATGCTGCCCCTCCCTGCCCTTTGTCTCCCCACTCCGCCCCTTCCCTCTACTCCCCACCCTGCCCCTCCCATCCCCACCCCACTTCTGTGCTCCTCTGGGCCCTGGTGTCTGCTGTTTGCTGCCATCCTACCCTGGTCCCTGTGTCACCCCAGAGGCCGGCACCCCATCCCTGGGCCAGGAGCCCTCTGCCGGCTTCCCCTGCCGGCAGGGCAGGTGGAAGGGTGGGCTTTGCACTCAGGGCCTGGCAGCTGAGGCTCTGCCCTTTTACTGCCCCCACCCCCTTTCCCATCCTGCCTCACCCAGTTCTTCTATTTCCCACTTTTCAGAAGCACAGGGCTCTTCTCCCTGCATGTCTTTCAGATAACGAGTCCTTGACTTGGCCACCTTCTGTATTCAAATTCATAACCAATGTTTCTCCCTTAAAAAGCCTCCCTTGGGACAGCGTGTTCCTTGGGCTGTCATGAGTCCGTCCATGCTCACAACCGTCTTCCACGGCTCAGACTCCACCTCACGGTGACCTCTCTTCTCCCTGTGGGATCCTGAGGGCAGGGAGCTGGCCTTGCCAGCCTGGTGCTGAGGGATGGAAAGAGAAAACAATGGTTATGGGAATCAAATTCTAACATTTAAGACCCAAAGCAATGCAGAGCCCATGGTCGTATGGAGAGAAGTGTTCCTCCAAATGAGTGGCAGACGGACTGCATCTGCAGTAACAGAAGAGGGTAAGAATGATGCCTCCGGGTCCTATGGGCGCCTGCTGCCTTTCCAGGAGCAGCTGGTCCCCGTATCCCTGGCCCCAGCCCTCAGGCTTTGGGGCCACAGACCCCAGCCTTCTCTGGCTTCCCCCCACTCCCTTGCACCACCAGGCTTGGTGTCCCTCCAGGGGCTATAATGGATCAGGCCAGCATCATCAGGGAGACAAAAATTATGTGTTACTTTGAGTGAAACGGTAATTTGGGTTTTACAGACAAATCATTCATGTCAGCAGATCAATGTGTCCATGGAGCACAGCCCAGCCAGCAGCCTGGCAGGTATCGACCCGGCTGGCTTGGCCAGTGGGCGGCGGCCCTGGACGCTTGGTCAGTTCCAGTGGATTTTTAGAGAGGAGACCAGGATATTATCATCAACACCGACAGACTTAGCCTAGGGCGGCTTCGACAACACACCCATAAAAATTCAGTGAGGGTTTCAGCTTGCTGTAAGTTGAAGGCAACATTTAATCATGATACTCACAGTAGAGCACTGTAGATGTTACAGCAACAGTTTCATTAATATTAAAAAATCCTTCTTCCCTCTCATTTTTGTGTATGAAAACAAACCGCTTTGCACAGGTTCTGGAGCACGAGCCAGTGCTTTGGGCCCTCCAGTCCGCCCCGGGGAAGACTTGGCCTCCCCCAGAGCCTTTTATGGAAGCCGGGACGGAACTGCAGCAGGTGCATTTGTTCCTGGGGTGAGACAAAGTCGCCAATATCCACTTACTTAGCGAAATGAAATGTGTCTGATGAACTTGCTGTGTCAGATGACAGCAATCAACTTGAAACACATTGCAAACCAGCCGGTAAAAGGTTTCACTTTTTCACCAGAGAGGCTTCCTCTAGCATCAAACAATATTACCAGAGTAAGTTTTTATATGAATAGATTTTACCCTGAGGCTCTGACGATGGCCTCTAGGGAGAGGCTGTAGCGGAGGTGGGACTGAGCTCACTTACTTATATATCATGTGTCATGTATATACGTACAGATCAGTACATATGCACGGATCAGTACATATGCACAGGTCAGTACATATGCACAGAACATTACATATGCACAGAGCATTACATATGCACAGAACATTACATATGCACAGGTCAGTACCTATTCATAGAGCCTTACATATGCTTATCTCCTGTGCAAAGGGGAGCCCCCTCAGGGTATTAAGCAGCAGGTTCTCACCTGAGCCTTACCTTCTGTTGGGAGACTGTCCTTGGCCAAAGGTCTCCTCTGCTTGCCCCACCTCCAGTGAGACTATAATCCCAGTGAGACTCCAGCGGCTGACCCTGTGCTCCGAGCAGGATTAACATGGGAGGAACACAGGAATCACTCAATAAATGCACGTAACATTGAACTGACTTCAAAACTGAAATTAAACCAGCCCAATCACTGGGATGAGTTTTCAGTGATGGTCAAGGGTGGCCAAGGGTGGTCAAGGGTAGTTAAGGATGGTCAAGGGTAGTTAAGAATGGTCAAGGGTAGTTAAGGATGGTCAAGGTTGTTCAAGGGTCGTCTGTTGTGATCAATGAAGGTCAAGGGTGGCCAAGGGAGGTCTGGAGTCGTCAAGGGGACAGGGGCCGGTTGGCAGGAAGCTGTGCAGGGCTGTGGAGCGAGGTGGCCCCTGGAGAGCCCCACCTATCACCAGCGTCCCCAGTAGGCAGTGGGAACCTGGAGGATCCCTGTACATGTGAATGGATGCAGGATTGGTCTATAGCAACGATTTTCTTAAAGAAGAACCGAATACAGGCCGGGCGCGGTGGCTCATGCCTATAATCCCAGCACTTCGGGAGGCGGAGGTGGGTGGATCACGAGGTCAAGAGATCAAGACCATCCTGGTCAACAAGGTGAAACCCCGTCTCTACTAAAAATACAAAAATTAGCTAGGCATGGTGGTGCACTCCTGTAGTCCCAGCTACTTGGGAGGCTGAGGCAGGAGAATTGCTTGAACCCAGAAGGAGGAGGTTGCGGTGAGCCGAGATCCTGCCATTGCACTCCAGCCTGGGTAACAACAGCGAAACTCTATCTCAAAAAAAGAAAAAAAAAAAAAAAGAAAAACCAAATATAGTTTGTTTTTTAAAAAGATGATTTTGATATCAGATGTTGCCTGTGTGACCTTCAGCCTTGGATAGCTTTCTTGCCATTTCTTATATTTACTAAAAAATAAGAAGCACACTAAAGTTAGGATGGAGTGCAGATGGGTTTTAGATGTCTTCTATGACTCGAATCAGAAGAGCTGGGGCAGCCCCCCCAGGGAGTTTGCCCAAGCTAAGGGAGAATTCCACAGGTTATCTGACCCTTCACAGTCGCAAGAGCTAAGGAATGCATTTGTGTTTGTTTATTTGGCCACAAGCCTGAGGCCTTCTGAGGGAGGAAGACAGTGGCAGAGCAGAGCTTGGGACAGGAGGGAGCGTCCGTAATTTACAAGTGACCTTGTTTCTGCAGCATGAAGCACTGGGCACCAGTGTTCCGTCAGGGGCCTAGGGCGTGGATCTGGATGAAATCACATGATTGAAATGACTCGTTTCCAGATGAGCACTTTATCATGCTGGAGTGTGAACCTTTAAAAAGACGACATACTCTTGATGGACGGATCCAGCGGGACCTGACGCAAAACAAGAAGTTTATTAAGACAAGGTCAGTTGTAGTGTGCTGTGAAATATGCATATATATGTTCCACATAAATAGCGATTGTGTTTGGGGAACGGCCCACAGCCAGTGTGTAGGGGCTGCACAGCTGCCTTGATCGTCGCGATAGAGACAAGGACTTGGCATTTGGCAGGAGGGGCGGGAGAAAGGGGAAGTCGTCTCAATCACATTCCTTCACTATCGATTCTGAGTGCCACGAGCCAGGTGCATGTTAGAGCCGGTTGAGCTGCTCAAAGGTTGGACGAGAGCTGGCAGACGCAGGGTCTCCGTTCCTGCAGCCTCTTGTTTATGAAGTTCTAATAGCCACGGCATATTCGAACAGTCTGATAATAACGATGAAACAAGTGAAAATGAGCACCTCACATGCTCACAGGCACTGCTGTGAGGGCTTTACACAGACGAGTTACAGTCACGTGGCATGTAAAGGCGTCTCGGTCCCTCGGATGGCACGTATGGTGGGGCTCCCTGGAGACCCTGCTCAGCTGTGCAGTTTAAACTAGTGTGTGTGTTTCTGTCTTCATTTTTAGCAAAAAAGTTGAAAAAGTAAAAAAAAATAATTTAAAAATAGAAGAAAAGGAGGAAAGTTCCCTGGTGATCATTGCTGCCTCAGTGGGGTCTGCAGCCCGCCCAGCTGCTGTCCCGTCACGGGCTCTGCTTGGCTCTTTGGTGGGCAGAGCTGATGCCGTCTGTCTGTGTCCCCTTGACCCCTTGTCTATGCTCATGCTCTCAAGCTCCCTGTGCCTCCTGGCCGGACGGCTGCCATCGGGTGGGAGGAGCCCTCTCTGTAGCATACAGATGGCCACAAAGGCCTGAGAAGACGTGCCCCTGGGGCAGCTCCAGTTAGGATGGCCCAGAGGTGTCACCCACACTGGCTCCCGAGCCACAGATTTCCCACCTCACACTCCTGCACGGCCTCTGTCCCCTCCTGGACCAGCATTTAATTTGCCCCTTGGGGCCTGCTACTGTGAAACCCAACCTCAGCCCGCGGCTGTGAAATATTTTGGGTACCCAGTTAACCCTTGGTTTCACTCCTCGTGTTTACATTTACATTTACTTTTTACACAACCTGCTTTCAACTTAGACTTGTATTCCTTTAATTTTTGAAAACTATCAGCCAGTGTCTGTTCATATACTGCATTTTCATAATTCTCTTCTTCTGGCACTCCTAGTAGGTGAACTCTGGGTTATTTCAATCTCTCTTCCAAGTTTCTTTCAAACTTCGAATTCTATGGTTTGTCTGTACCGTGTTGTGGCTGAATTCCTCACCGACATTCTCCAATTCACAAAGTCTCCTGTCAGCCGTTTCCAGTCTGGGATATAGCATATTGGTTGGATTATTTCTTTATTTCAGGAACGGAATTTTTAATCTCCAAGATTTGTGGTTGGATTTTTTTCACATTTACGTCTTTTTGATTTATTTCTGCCCGTAGTGTTTCAAAATTCTTCACTGTGCCTTGGCTTATTTATTTGACATTTACTCACTCTTCAGTACCTGCCCTTTGATGCCAGAACTGGGGTCTGCATGAGACCTTCCCAGCGGTCATCACCAGCAGCTCCCTGTTGGATTCTGCCAACTGGGGGCACTGGGGAGAGCAGGGGCAGCTTGAGGGGCGAAGGGCTCTCTGCTGTCATTCCACAGCAGCTGGGTGCTGGGTGCTGGGTGCTTCCTGCATGTCACGATATGCACTGCTTTCATTTACTCTGAAATTCCATTGCTTGTGCGATGCACCAGCCACGTCTATGCTCTTTAGAAAGAAACAATCTACCGAATTAAACAAGGTCATGTCGTTTACGGAAAGATGTGTCCAGACTTCAGAGAAACTGAAATGTGAAAAGCTACAGCTAAGATCGTGGGATTTTGACTGTTCATCAGACAGTTCTCTAACGTTACGTTCAGATTGATGGTTTCGTGCGCTGTCTTTTGTCTCTTTTTGAAGAGAGCCTCATCCGTCCCCGCTTGCTATGCATGCACTCCGGCAGCCATAGCAATGAGTTCCCTTCCCTCCTCTTTGCACTCTGAGGAGTTGGGCTGCTGAGGCCATTCGGGAAGAGGGTCCTGCTGTCCGGAGACGCAGCCTCACTCACCAAGGGTCACACGGTGGTGAAAATGCGTTGGTTCTCCGCAAGTGCTCTTCTTCTTTTCCCCCCTTTTCTCTCTACTCGTTTGGATGGTAGATATTAATGCCTATTCTTAGCAGACATCCTAGATATTTTAACATATATATAGTTCATCTAATTCCGGAGAGCCAATGCTTTTGTCCTTCTTTTTGAACAGAACTGTGCATGTTTCTGTGCTGAAGTTCTGATCATCCATTTCTGAACCTCATGCATCTCTGTCCGGTATTCTTTCTCCAGGACTCCCTTAGAGCAAGCGTTGTTTTTAATGAGCTTGTCTCCATGCCACGAGTTCCCACCATCTTCACTCTTCCTGCATCACCGACCTTCCTCTGAGGTCCTTCCCTTCTGCCCAAACTGCATTCTTTAGAATTTCCTTTGCTTGGGGTCTTTGGGGTGTGGTAAGCTGTAAAACTGTCCATACGTTCTCCCCCTACCAAGCCTGCTTCTCCACCCCTTGGAGCTGGCTGGGAAAGCGGCTACCAGCAGATGCGTGTGAGACGCTTGCCTGTGGCGGTGGAGGGGGGCCCTTGCTCTCCTGCCCGCTTCGGACCCTGGGCCACCTTGTACATGAGCCTGAGCAGGAGATTTCAGGTCCCAGGCAGCAGCAGGTATGGAAGGGGAGCCATCCTGGGCCACCCAGCAGCTGACTGGACGCTGCCCGACCGCAGGTGCCGCGGAGAGCGGAAGTCGGCTTGGCCCCTCCGTCCACAGCCCAGCGAACTCTCAGGAGCGTGAGGGTTTGCACCGTGAAGCTCTGGGGCGCTTTGTGCGGCAGAAAGCTCATTTGCGTGGTGACAAACTTAGCTGTACCTTCCTGAAATATCCTTGTTTGATCGTAATTCTGGAGACTTCCAGCACTGGTATAGAATTCTCGCTTGAAAGCTATTTGTCTCAGAGCTTTGAAGATATTCAACTGTCAACTTGCATTTTGCTGTTGAGAAGTCAGCAGTGAAATCTGTTTTTCTTTTGTGAGCAACGACCCCCTTCCCCGCCGCCCGCAGCCATTTCTAGATGCTTTTTAGACTGTTTTCATCTGCATTTGGTATGAATTTTGTACTATTCGTCCTGCTTGGAAGTTGAGGGTGGGGTGTCTTTGCAAACTTTGGAATATTATTAGCTGTTATCTCTTTAAATATTGCCTCTTTCTCATTTTTCTCTGTACTCCCTTTTGCAATTCGAACAGATTAATGTCAGACCTAATTTGTCTTATCTTTCACGTCTTAATATTTCCCGAAATGTTCACGTTTCCATCGCTTCGTCTCTCTGGACTGCATCCCTGATCACCTCTTCTGACACCTCTTACCAAGGTTCCCTCAAACTCTGTCTAGTCAGCTACGATTTCACCCATATTTTCCCAGAAGTTTTATTTTTCAAATATCTTGTTTCTTACTAATACATTTAATCTTCCTTTTGAAACTTCCTTCCAATTTTTAAAGCGTGTTGAAACGTTAATGTTATGTTAATGTTGTGTGTCTGGTGTGGTCGTACTGAGTCTGATTTTGCTTTTCCGTCTTTCCCACTCACACTCACGGTACTTGTATTCCTTGTGTATATTGTGTGGGGAAGTCACCTTCTTGTGAGTCAGGAGTTCTTTGAGACCTGGGTTGAAGCTGAGAGAACTTTTTCTGTTACTCACTTCCCTTTCCCTCCCCTGCCCTCCCCACTTCTCCCCTTCCTCCCCTCCCCTCTTCTCCCCTCCCTGCCCTCCCCTCTTCTCTCCTCCCTTGCCCTCTCCTCTTCTCCCCTCCCCTCTTCTCTCCTCCTCTGCCCTCCCTTCTTCTCCCCTCCCCTCTTCTCCCCTCTCCTCTTCTCCCCTCCTCTGCCCTCCCTTCTTCTCCCCTCCCCTCTTCTCCCCTCCCCTGCCCTCCCCTCTTTCCCCTCCCCTGCCCCCCTTCTTCTCCCCTTCCCTTTCCTTCTCCCCCTCCTTTCCTCCCTCCCCTTCTTCCCTTCCCTCCCCTTCCTCCTTCTTTCCTTTTCTTCTTCTTCCTCTTCCTCCTGCTTCCTTTTTCTCTTTCAACTTTTGAGGTTACTCGGGCCATCTATACCTGGAACTACTTTAAAATTTATCTGGAGGTTTTCAGGGTCCACAGGTAGCGTCACTGATCGCAAGTCTGTTTGAGAACCCATTTCCCATTACGACTAAAAGATGAGCTTGTTTTTCCCCTTTACATAATTCCAGGATGGGTAAGTTTTCTGTCTGTCCCCTTCTGAGTGATAGGTTTATTTCACTCTTACACTGGACATAGCCCATGGACAGTCATTCATCCAGGGGTCTCCCCTGTGTCCCTGCTGCAGGTGGGCCCCGGGCCCCGTCGTCTTCTCCCTGTGGTGCTGTGGAGTTCTGAGGTGTGGCACGTCCCGAGGGGTGAGCGCCGGTGGGGGGTGCACCCAGGCTCTGCTTTCACCTCCCTTTCTGTGTCTGTCCAGTCATTGCCGCTGTGCCAGCCCAGCCATGGATTTGAAATAGGTTCAGAATAGTTCACCCCCTTTTCTGTTTCAGTGGTGAGTGCCAGGATGCTGTGAAGGGTGCGCTGGCTTAGAGTCTCGGCATCTGGTTTCCTCTGAGCTGGAATCTTGCTGTTTGCAGCTCATTGTCAGCGGGATGAGTGTTGCTGTGTTTGGTTTTGTCGCTAGTCTGTTTTTCTTTCTCACCCTCCGTCTGTTCCCCTGCACTTCTTTCTAGCAGCTTTGCGGTTTTCGAATGTCTAAAGGCGAGTGAGCCCTGACTCATGACAATGGTTGGGTTTCTGTCCCACTAGGGCACTGGGTGCCTCATAGATGGAGCCATGCTTGGCAGGGATTTGGCTCACTGCTGACCTCTGGGAGTTTCAGGGCCTCCTGCCTAGCCTGGCTTGTGGGTTCAGAGTGCCGAAGCCCTCATGGAGGTCTGGAAGCTTTATTGGTGGGGCAAGGGCCCTTCATGCCAAGCACCTGAGGTGGGGGGCAGGTTCCCCCATCTCGTGTGGGCAGTTTCAGTCTCTCTGCCATTCAGGAACAGCCTGTGGCCCTGCTGCCTATGCCCAGACCTGTGGTCCACGGCAGCATCTTCAGCCGTTCACAGCACTGTGCTTCTCACTCTTCATGGTTTTCCGGTGCCTGCCGTGTGTCTGGAGCAGAGGAGAGAGTGAAGTGGGCATGCCCCGCCCCATCCGGCCTTTGAAGGCTGTACTTTGGTAGCGATTATTTTGTGGACAGAATAATCTCCCAATCAGTAAGCGACACGTTTTCTTCACCTGGGTTCACTTCTCCCTGAAGAGGCCTCGTGCTGTTGATGAGAACGCGAGCTTGTGATTTCCGGGCCAGTCCTCTGTGGCTGTGCTGGGCGTGTGGTCTCACGTGACTGCTGTGGTTGCCGGCCAGCATGTTGCTCCTCTGAGGCTTTGTCCTCATCTGCAGAGCTCCACAGATCATCTCGTGGAGGACTATTTCCCGAACATCTCTACATGCAAGGTCCTGACACGCAGGCAGGAGAATGCCCCAAAGATGACCCCATTGGATGCCCCAGGGCCTGGGGGTGTGACGGTTACATGACCAAGGAGAGTTATGCTGCTCACTGCTGACCTGCATGTGGGGAGGGCCTCCCAGTTACCCAGGCACAGGTGACGTCCTCACAGGCCCAGAAACAGGAAGAGGGAGGCAGGAGAGGAGCCAGGGCCAGAGGAGGTGCTGCACCACCAGTTTCGAGACGGTTTAGGAGCTGCTAGCCAGAGAGGGCAGGTGCCCAGCATAGCCGCAGAGGGCAAGGAAGCCACTTAGGAGCCACTAGCCAGGGAGGGCAGGTGCCCAGCACAGCCGCAGAGGGCAAGGAAGCCACTTAGGAGCCACTAGCCAGGGAGGGCAGGTGCCCAGCACAGCCGCAGAGGGCAAGGAAGCTACTTAGGAGCCACTAGCCAGGGAGGGCAGGTGCCCAGCACAGCCGCAGAGGGCAAGGAAGCTACTTAGGAGCCACTAGCCAGGGAGGGCAGGTGCCCAGCACAGCCGCACAGGGCGAGGCAGCGGAAGTGCCCTGGAGCCTTGGAAAGGACACAGCTTTGCTGAGACCCTGATTTTAGTCCAGCAAGGCCCAGGCCAGGCGTTGGATCTCCGGAGCTGTCGGATGGTAACTGTGCTGCTGGAGGCCCCACCCTCACTTGTGGGGATTCGTCAGAACAGCTGTAGGGCACGAATACAGCTATACATGGTGACTGGCTTGGGAAGCGATCCCCGTGGGGCAGAGGTGTCCAATGTCCTGATGTCCTCACCAGGCTAAGGGTCTCGGGCTTCCTCCCGCTGCTTCCGGCTCCCGGCCCCACCACCGGCCACACGGCCACTTCTCAGGAGAGCACAGACCCCTGGTTCCAGCCAGACGGTAATTGATGGGCAGCTGCAGAGGCTGATTATGATTCATTCACGTTAAAAAACAACAGGTGCGTTTTTACAGTGCGGTTTGGGGCGGTGAGGCTTTGCTGCAACGGTTTTCCCACGGTTGTTTTCGGGGGATTCTCCGCAGCTGCTTGCTCCGAATGCTTTTGACAGGGTAGCTGCCATTCACAGCCCTGTGGTCTCAATGCTGATGACTTAGCATTTCAGGTTTTCTCTTTATACTGAGGGCAGGGAGCTGCTTGTTTCAGGAGAGGGATGCTGACTTCAGGATGGCCCTGCAGGTCAGCCCCGGGGTGGGCCGGCTGCTGAGGGAAGCTGGGCACGTCCCAGTTCAGTGGGGAGGGCCATTGTGGCCTGAGGGGCTCCTGCAGTCCAGCTGTCTCTCTCCTGGATGGGAGTCTAGGGGGCCGGGGTACGGCTGGTGGGTGCAAAGCCACCCTCATGCTGGAGGCGACTCTCACATGGGGCCCCACGGCGCCTCTGCGGACTTTTCCGGTGAAATGGAAGCAGCGCCCCAGCCCTGCTTCTTTTGTTTCGTTGCCTTGTGATTTGTTTTCATGCCCCAGCAGGCAGGCCGAGGCCCAGGGTCTTCCCAGCACGTCGGGCAGAGTTCCCTGACCCTTCGGCTTCTGTAGCTTCTGGAAACCTCTCCCCATGCCCCTTCCCCAGCCTCTCAAGTTTTCTGCTATATCTTCCTTTTTCCTCCACCCAGAGGAAACACTCTGCTCCCCCTTCACCATCAGCCGTGATGGTGCAGCCAGCCCAGAGCTCTGGACACAAGCAGAGGAGCCTTCCCTGAGGCCTGAAGTGCTTGGTCCTCCACAGACACGGCCAGGGGAGGAAACTGTTTAATTCTGACTTTTCTAATAATGCAACAAAGAAAAGGAAGAAACACCAAATAGGCTGCCACGCTGCCACGTTAAACCCACACGGAAGTCTGACTTATGTGTCTTGCCACTGGAATCACTGAGACACCTGCCATGAGCACTGGAGAAGTGGGCAGCTTTGTTTATTTATTTTCTGTTTATCATGTTACCCCTGATCTTCCCTTGTGTGGGACATGCCGAAGACCGAGAATGTAAACTTAAGAAAGAGGGTGGCCGTACAGGACAGGTGCCACTTGGGGAAGTGGGAGCCGGCCGTACAGTTTCCCTTTTGGGGACTCTCCTCAGCCGGCACCTGGCCCTCACCTGTGACTGCCTTAGACTTTGCTGGGTAGTCCCAGCCGCCCCTCACTATGCCATATGAGCCCCTGATGAGATCCCAGAATCCCCTGGCTCTAGGCAGGCAGCCCGGAGCTCCAGGCGGGTGGTGGCGAGGAGCTGCTGTGGAAGGGGTCAGCTCAGAGCTCCTGGGCTGGGGTCAACAGGACCAGCTATGGAACTTGCACAGCTCAGTGCAAATGCAAACGTGAGGCCCTTTGTTTCCACAGCAAACCGAGGGCGAGGCTACTGTTTCTGCCCAATAACGAGATGCAGATGAACTGGGGAGGAAGAGAGTGTTTCTTTCTGAACCGGTTACAGGGGGAAGGCCTGGAAATGATCGCCAGACCAACTCAAAATTGCAGTTTTCCAGAGCTTGTCTGCCTTCTGAGCTGCACGTCTGTCTACGTGTTAAGTGCGCGTTCGTCTAAAGACATAAGTGATTCGCTTCTTTTAATCTGTAACTAAGGTCTGAGTCCTGAAGCCCTTCCTCTGGAGCCTCAGTGACTGTGTCTAAATGGGCCCAGGGGATGGGGTGATTGCCCTTATCTTGTCTTCTGCTAAATCACAGAGCTTTGGGGGTTCCTTCAGACCCCAGTAAACTTCTTGAGGAGGAGGCCTGTGGAGTTTCTCCAGACCCTCAGTAAAACTTGTCTAATCATAAAAGGTCCTGTTAAGAATTCCTTCATGATTTTGTCATGCTTCAAGGCCAGGAAAGGCCTGGGCACAACTCTTGGTGGGCTTTTGCTGCATTCTAGCCTTTGTACAAGAGCACTGGCACTTAATTTCAACACTCAGTCAGCACTGAAGCAGTTGTTACAGAGGCCTGCATGAGTGAGACCTGGCCTGCCATACTTAGTGCAAAAAAAAAAAAAAACCATCGAGACTTTAAAGACGGCAATTATGGAGGCTGAGACCGGGCCTTGCCGTCCTAGTGCCCGGCCCGGTGCCCGAATCCAGCCCTGGGGATGAATGACAACGTCCCTCCCGGAGTTCTGGTGAGATTCACTTGCTGGTGTATGAATTCCTCTCCATCCCCTGAAAAAGAGGAGTATTATTACCCAGGTGGTAATTAACTTCAAAAATACTTGTGCAGAAAAATTGTAATGTCTGTGTGAGTTACTGTAATCTACATCTTAGGAGCTGCTTGAAACATTCTATCACGGGTCTGCTCCGTGCAGGTGCTCACTGAGCCCTGTCAATGTTGTTATGGAAATCCACACCAGAGGGTTTCATCCTGGTGTAGACACCAGACGTTAGGAATTGTTTTCCACTGGTGAACTGAGGATTATTCAACATAAGCAGATGATTAGGAAGATTGTTCAGGCCCGGCCAGTCCCTGGATGCGGCTGGAGTTCCAAGCGCCCAGCATCCTGATACATTTAGCGCATTCCTGGGGGTCCGGAACCGTGAGCCCTGCCCTCCTCTCCCCTGCGCTGCAGTTAGGTCATGTGTGTTTGATGCTTGCTGTCAGAAGGTCACTGCAGTGGCCTCAGAGTCAAGTTTTCAGGCAAAGTGCTTTTGAGAATTCCTGAAGGCTGACAGTGGAGCTACCCCTGGCCACAAGAACTTGGAAACATTTAGCAAACTTTGATTCCAGCCTCGTTTTATTGCGCCATTCCCCTTGTCACTCATGAGAAGGGGACCACAGCTCCCACCTACCGCAAACCCCTGGGGCCTTCAGATATTTCCCAAAAGAGCCCGAGCAGCCAGATTGGCGTAAGCCAAATTGTGTCGTACCGAGCGAGTCAAGGAATACGCCACACTCTGAGAATGAATTATGAGTCCTTTATCAAGCCGGCGACCGAGAGTGGCTATGCACAAAATTCTCTCAGCCATGAGGAAAAAGTTAGGTGGTCTTTTATACGCTCCTTTCAAGAGGAAGCGGGGAGCCTGGCTGAAACAAAGTTTTCACAAAGGCAGAGTAAGCAAAAAGTTAAAAAGGAAAACTGATACTAAGAAATAAAACAGGCCGGGCGCGGTGGCTCACGCCTGTAATCCCAGCACTTTGGGAGGCCAAGGCGGGTGGATCACGAGGTCAACAGATCGAGACCATCCTGGTCAACATGGTGAATCCCCGTCTCTACTAAAAATACAAAAAATTAGCTGGGCGCGGTGGCGCGTGCCTGTAATCCCAACTACTCAGGAGGCTGAGGCAGGAGAATTGCCTGAACCCAGGGGGCGGAGGTTACGGTGAGCCGAGATCGTGCCATTGCACTCCAGCCTGGGTAACAAGAGGGAAACTCTGTCTCAAAAAAAAAAAAATAAATAAAAAAAAAAAAATAAATAAAACAGTGCCAGGTGTGAGGAGCACAGCTGTCATGAAAGACACACAATTTATAGATAAGGGGGCTCTGGGCGCTCACTGCAGCTGCGTTTCCAGGCTCCGCCGATACCACTGACTCGGCCTCTTGTCAGCAAAGGCTCTCCTGGGGGCCCAGAGTCAGGCTGACCTTGCTTTGTACTGTAACTGCATACTCGATGCGGAGAAGATCACTAACATGCGGAAGCCAGGATGGAGTCTGCTCAGCTCAAAAAGGCTGACATGAAGCCTGAACAGCGTCCAGCCAGGGAAAGCAGAGTTAGGTTTAGCTGGCAAAAAGCAGGGTCTGACAACTGAAATGGTGTGTTGGCTGAGCACTGAGTTTAAAAAAGTGTCAGAAGTCCTCTGGGGTCAGGGAAAGGGCGGTGCTCATAGTGCACTTCTATCTAGCATTTGTCTTGTTTTATGTAATTTTAAAAGAATTTCATGAATTTGGTGTTGAGGTAAAACAAATTAGCGTGCATGCTTGTAAGAAGTCTTCACTGACTCCAGAACAATTTTGCATTAAGTAAAATACGATTCACAAATCTCAGCGTGTGAGCAAGTTAAGGAGAATCGAGAAGCAGGATTTTTGAATTTAACTTTAGAGCACTCTATTGTCAATTTGCACCCGAAGCTACAGGAGAGATGACACCAAGTCAGCGGGGTTCTGAGGCAGCCTTGGCCGCATCTTGGTGGGGAAGGAAGGAGCCCTTTCCAAGGCCAGTGACCAGGTGTGGCACTTCCGGGCCCCCCAGTCCTCTGTCTGGTCCATGGAACAGCTGCTCCGACATCCTTGAGCCTGTAAGGATCATACTGTCACCTGAGGTCATGGATGTTCATGAATCTTTTAAAAAGCCAAAAATTTTAAATGCAAATATAAAATGAATTCATGCCAAAGATTTTATTTGACCCCTTAGTTAACAAGGAACCAGTAATATAAAAACCAGTTTGAATGAGACCCCGAGGAAGATACTGTATATACAATCAGGAATGTGGAAATGGATTTGCTGCCAGAAACAAAAGTGTGTCTTGTAGGACAACAGTGCCGTGCCTGAGACCATCTCTCCGGAGGGCAGGGATCAATTGCGTCTCTATGGCTCTACATTCCAGGGGCAGCTCCACGCAAGAATCCGTGGTGGCATCACCAGCCTTCTCCGGGAAAATGTCTGTCCCTGCCGAGGTGCAGAACAGCCCACACAAGACAACCTGGAAGCGTTCAGGGCCTTCTGTTACAGTGAAAGGACACACGGTCGCCTTTCCGACCACATCAAAATTTTCCCGATGTGAGTCGTATGTAAAAATGTGGGTTATGATCATAAGCTGTGCACAAGGCCAAGAAAAAGACCAGAAGTGAAACAGAAGACAGACAGACAGCAGAGACAGCACAAGCAAAGCCAGAAATCCCCGGAGCCCGACGGAAATGGTCAAGCATAGGCAGAGACTTGGAAAACGACCCCCAGGACAGGCCTGATCTCGCCTCCTGGGAGGAAGTGGTGAGTTCTCTACGAAGCCCCATTCCACATCACTGCTTCTCCTTGGGCTTCTAAGGTGAGAAATCTTTAATGGGTCTTGATTGCTTTCAGCAAAGGTCAACAAACGTTTCCTTCAAATTCCCGAGAATAAACACCGGAGGTTTGCTGGCCACGGGGTCTTTGTGTGGCCCTCCCCCCCGCCCCCGCTCTGCCTTGTGGAATGAGCTGCTCCATCAGTGGAAAACCCTGCTCCCGGAAAAGTGGGTTCACCCCACCCCAAAATTTGACTTTCGTGTAACTTTCATGTGTCATGAAATATTTTTCCTCTTCTGATTTTTTCCCACTATTTAACATGTAAAAACCATGCCTAGCTGTGAGTCATATGGAGGCAGGTGGTTCCAGGTAAGCTACAGGCTCCCTGGCCACATGCTCAAGCCCTTGTGCACCGCAGTGAGCAGGAAAACCCACCAAAGGCGGCTTCCCTGGCGACTCCTCCATGGCTCCCCTATGTGTGCTCCCACCTCTACCCGCAGCCCCCCTGCTGCCCATGGCCTCTGAGGGTGCCAGCCTGAAGTGCCCTACCCTGAGGCCCATAACCCTGAGCTGCACGAGCCCTCTGGCCAGCACCTGGGTCACTGGCATCCCGTCTGGCACCCGGACCCGGACTGTCAGATATGGGAGTGTGGCCGGAGATGCTCCATGACCGCCCGCAGGCCTGTGCTCCCACCTGCTTCCGTCATGTCTTGGTATGGAGGGCGGAGCCTCCCGCAGGCCCCTCGGGCCCGTGGATGTGGAGATTCCAGCTCTGATGGTCCCTGCTATGGTATTTGCACCATCGGTGGAGGCCGGGGAGGCCTCGTTGCCCAGGGCCAGCTCCCTTAGCAAGCAGGGCGCTCGCGACCACAGCTCCACTGTCTGCCACTGAGAACCTGGGCCCTGTGGGGCTGGGTTGGCTCCAGAGGTCAGAAGCCGAGGCTCTGGGGGATTTTCTGGCTCTGTGCGACTCCTTTGTCTTTTCTGGGATGTTGGGATCACGCTCTGTGTCTGAACAGCTTGGGGCACCCAGGGTAAGTGAATGTGGGAAGGAAAGAGCATGGTGGGAGAGGGCCAGAGGGACAGCAGCTTCCTGGAGGGGGACAGGCTGACATCAGAGGCAGCAGGGGCTCACCCCAGTCCCTGGAGGCCTGCATAGCTCAGCCAGCCCGGAGCTGGAGGCCAGAGGTCAGGTGAGAGGGTGGAAAGGTGCTCCCCGGGCAGCCCCAGTCCCCAGGCCCCAGCTGGAGGCTAAGGAAGGTCAAAGGCTATGTGTGGCCATGATAGGGAGGGACAGAAACCCTGGAATCTCTTGAGGATTGGATAATCATTTCGTGACCTTTACGTACGGGATGAGGCTGTACTTCCTGATTCCTGTACTTTACCGAATAAGCATTTGGAAGGAAATCTGTGGGCGCAGTGCCTTGTTCCTGAACTGTTTCTGCCGCACAGACAGACGCTGCAGCTTTGGTGGAAGGACAGCAGCCTCGCGAGGGGCGGCAGCCAGGTCCCAGGGGGAGCCTGCCTCAGCTTTCCATCCTGGGGGTCCAGGGACAGGGAGGAGGCCACTGCTGAGCAGGCCGGGGGGAAGGGGGGGCGAGGTGGCAGATGCGTCAGGGTGGCGTGGGCTGGTTGGGACTCTTGGTTACAGGTGTTAGAAACCAAACTAGCAAAAGCAAAGGAAGCCATTTATGATAAGGATGCTTTATTTATTCTAAGAGAGGTCTCCAATAGCGCAGGATAGGAATGAAGTTGACCTGGGGACCATGGGATCCGGGGGGAGGAGAGGGAGGAGCAGGAGCAGAAGGAGGAGGGGGAGCAGGAGGAGGGGGGAGGAGGAGCAGGAGGAGGAGCAGGAGGAGGAGAAACAGGAAGAGCAGAAGCAGGAGGAGGAGCAAGAGCAGGAGCAGGAGGAGGAGGAGGAGGGGGGAGGAGGGGGAGGAAGAGAAACAGGAGGAGCAGGAGCAGGAGGAGGAGCAGGAGGAAGAGAAGGAAGGGAGGACAAGGATGGGTCTGAGTTTGAGCCCAGGCAGCACACACTGAGAACAGTGCCCTTAGTTGTAAAATGTCCCCAAAATCCCCTTCTGGGGAAGCTGGGGTGACTTGGTGACCTGCTTCCCACAGAGCCTCTCCCTTCATTCTTGTGGTGGATGCTCAGTCATTCACGCCTCCCCTTCCATCCCAGCGGGAGGAGCCAAGTGGAGAAGGATGGAGGTAGCGCCTTGCCGAGCACTGGCTCGGGCCATGCAGGTATAAGGCCCGAGGGCCGCCCTCTCCTGGCAGGCTCAGCTACCCAGGCCTGGGAGGGCGGGCACAAGCCCAGTCTTGGCCAGGTGACCCCCCTGGTGCAGACTTTGCACTTTCCTCTGCTTTGCTCTTCTCCCTCCCTCCAGGTTCAAGTTCAGAGGTCAAGAGTGTGGGCTTTGGGGTCAGACAGAGGGTCTGAGGGATACCCAGCTCTGTCCTCAGGGTGGGTGGAGCCCCTCTTCTTCCCCACAACTCCATCCTCCGCAGTGGGCATTGGCCCTGTCCCCTCCCTGAAGCTCCGTCCTCTGCTTCTTCTTCACTGCTCCTTGAGGGGAGGCCGGGAGAGAGCTGTGGCTCCCATTAGCTCCTCTGCCAGGGCCGCGCCCCAGTGGGGTTTCAGGGATGAGGTTCTTCACCCACCAGTGAACGTCCCAGGTGACCCCTGCCGCAGCTCCCGTGGGAAGTCAGGGTGGAGGGGGCCTGGGGGGGTGAAGCCCGGCAGCCCTTCTTTGGCTTCGGTGGGTGGGGGCAATACGAAGCGGAACATTTCTTCGGATCTGTTCTGGACACCTGCAGAAATCTCTGGAAGCCCAACCCACGGCTGTACATCCTCCAGGAGCCTTCCTGCCGCACCCGTGACTGGAGAATGAGACCTGGTGTCCACTGCCCAAGGTCTTCCCACCGCAGGGCACACAAACCCATGATCCGGGCCAGCCTGTCCTGTCAGAGCCACCTCTGAATGTATTCATCTGTGCGTGTGTGTTACATGTGTGTGTCTGTATGTGTTGTGTGTTGTATGTATATGTTGTGCATTGTGTGCATGTGTGTTACATGTGTGTGTCTGTATGTGTTGTGTGTGGTGTGTATATGTTGTGCATTGTGTGCATGTGTGTTACATGTGTGTGTCTGTGTTGTGTGTGGTGTGTATATGTTGTGCATTGTGTGTGTGTGCATGTGTGTGTTACATGTGTGTGTCTCTGTGTTGTGTGTGGTGTGTATATGTTGTGCATTGTGTGTGTGTGCATGTGTGTTACATGTGTGTGTCTGTTGTGTGTGGTGTGTATATGTTGTGCAGTGTGTGTGTTACATGTGTGTGTCTGTGTTGTGTGTGGTGTGTATATGTTGTGCAGTGTGTGTGTGTGCATGTGTGTGTTACATGTGTGTCTGTGTTGTGTGTGGTGTGTATATGTTGTGCATTGTGTGTGTGCATGTGTGTGTTACATGTGTGTGTCTGTGTTGTGTGTGGTGTGTATATGTTGTGCAGTGTGTGTGTGTTACATGTGTGTGTCTGTGTTGTGTGTGGTGTGTATATGTTGTGCATTGTGTGTGTGTGCATGTGTGTGTTACATGTGTGTCTGTGTTGTGTGTGGTGTGTATATGTTGTGCAGTGTGTGTGTGTGCATGTGTGTGTTACATGTGTGTCTGTGTTGTGTGTGGTGTGTATATGTTGTGCATTGTGTGTGTGTGCATGTGTGTGTTACATGTGTGTGTCTCTGTGTTGTGTGTGGTGTGTATATGTTGTGCAGTGTGTGTGTGCATGTGTGTGTTACATGTGTGTCTCTGTGTTGTGTGTGGTGTGTATATGTTGTGCATTGTGTGTGTGTGCATGTGTGTGTTACATGTGTGTGTCTGTGTTGTGTGTGGTGTGTATATGTTGTGCATTGTGTGTGTGTGCATGTGTGTGTTACATGTGTGTGTCTGTGTTGTGTGTGGTGTGTATATGTTGTGCATTGTGTGTGTGTGCATGTGTGTGTTACATGTGTGTGTCTGTGTTGTGTGTGGTGTGTATATGTTGTGCATTGTGTGTGTGCATGTGTGTGTTACATGTGTGTGTCTGTGTTGTGTGTGGTGTGTATATGTTGTGCATTGTGTGTGTGCATGTGTGTGTTACATGTGTGTGTCTGTGTTGTGTGTGGTGTGTATATGTTGTGCATTGTGTGTGTGTGCATGTGTGTGTTACATGTGTGTGTCTGTGTTGTGTGTGGTGTGTATATGTTGTGCAGTGTGTGTGTTACATGTGTGTGTCTGTGTTGTGTGTGGTGTGTATATGTTGTGCAGAGTGTGTGTGCATGTGTGTGTTACATGTGTGTGTCTCTATGTTGTGTGTGGTGTGTATATGTTGTGCATTGTGTGCATGTGTGTGTTATATGTATGTCTCTGTGTTGTGTGTTGTGTGTATATGTTGTGCATTGTGTGTGTGCATGTGTGTGTTACATGTGTGTGTCTCTGTGTTGTGTGTGGTGTGTATATGTTGTGCATTGTGTGTGTGCATGTGTGTGTTACATGTGTGTGTCTCTGTGTTGTGTGTGGTGTGTATATGTTGTGCATTGTGTGTGTGCATGTGTGTGTTACATGTGTGTGTCTCTGTGTTGTGTGTGGTGTGTATATGTTGTGCATTGTGTGTGTGTGCATGTGTGTGTTACATGTGTGTCTCTGTGTTGTGTGTGGTGTGTATATGTTGTGCAGTGTGTGCATGTGTTTGTTACTCTGTGTTGTGTGTGGTGTGTATATGTTGTGCAGTGTGTGTGTTATATGTGTGTGTCTGTGTTGTGTGTGGTGTGTATATGTTGTGCAGTGTGTGTGTGTTACATGTGTGTGTCTGTGTTGTGTGTGGTGTGTATATGTTGTGCATTGTGTGTGTGTGCATGTGTGTTACATGTGTGTGTCTGTGTTGTGTGTGGTGTGTATATGTTGTGCAGAGTGTGTGTGTGCATGTGTGTGTTACATGTGTGTGTCTGTGTTGTGTGTTGTGTGTATATGTTGTGCATTGTGTGCATGCGTGTGTCTGTGTTGTGTGTGGTGTGTATATGTTGTGCATTGTGTGTGTGTGTTACATGTGTGTGTCTGTGTTGTGTGTGGTGTGTATATGTTGTGCAGTGTGTGTGTGTATAAGTCTTTATGCTGCCTGCATCTTGAAGGCACCTTTTGACTCCAGGACTAGCCTGGGCTGGAATCCGCCACCGACGTGGCCTCTTTTCTGGGCTGGGCCCCCTTTTCTTTCAGGGCTTGCAGTTGTAGCTTCTTCCAGGCAGTCCTCTGTGACGCCTGGGCTGGGTGAGGCACCCTTCTTCAAGCCTCCTGGTGCCTTACCCCTGTCCACCATGACCCGCGGAGGAGCTGCTGCCCCTGCCCTGCCGGCTCTGCTGCCTCTGCCTGCCTCTCACCCTGAGGGAGCACCCTCTGCCTTAGCACCTGCTCAGGGCGGGGAGGAAGGTGAGTGACGAGTGGATACGTGCAGGGAAACACGCTCCCGTCACGGCTGAAGCGTCTTCCCGCAGGCTGGCGAAGCATCGTCTCTGCCTGTAATTTGTAAACTCTGCTGTTCATTGACATTTGTCTGTCTTTTAAGATCAATTTAAATTTCATCTAAATTCGAATTCATACATCATGCGTCACAATAGGGACGTCTTTTTGTTTCTGAGCATTAGGAACCAAATGGTTTTGGGAGAGGCGTGAGCTATGGTCGTGCTCCTTATGCTTAGTTCTCACTGGTTTAATGTCTCTCAAACATCTGTTCCCATATCCTGGGTTTTAAGTTAAGGGAATAACAAAATCACTGCAGGCAGCCTACCGTGTCCCCTGTGTTCCCAACCTTCTGTGCTCCATCCTCCTGTGCTCCCGTGCTCCCGTCCTCCTGTGCTCCCGTGCTCCTGTCCTCCCATCCTCCTGTGCTCCCATGCTCCATCCTCCCGTGCTCCCGTCCTCTCGTGCTCCCGTCCTCCTGTGCTTCTGTGCTCCCGTCCTCCTGTGCTCCCATCCTCCCGTCCTCCCATCATCCCATGCTCCCATGCCCCATGCTCCCATGCCCCATACTCCTGTGTCCCCATCCTCCCGTGCCCCCACCTTCCCATGCTCCTGTCCTCCCATGCCCCCATGCTCCTGTGCTCCCGTGCTCCATCCTCCCATGCTCCCGTCCTCTCATGCCCCCGTCCTCCTGTGCTCCTCTCCTCCTGTGCTCCCATGCTCCTGTCCTCCTGTGCTCCCGTCCTCCCGTGCTCCTGTGCTCCTGTCCTCCAGTGCTCCTGTGCTTCTGTGCTCCCTCCTCCTGTGTTCCTATCCTCCCATGCCCCTGTTCCCCCATCCTCCCATGCTCCCATCCTCCCATGCTCCTGTGTTCCCGTCCTCCCCTGCTCCCATCCTCCTGTGCTCCCATCCTCCCATCATCCCATGCTCCCATGCCCCATGCTCCCGTGCCCCATGCTCCCGTGTCCCCGTCCTCCCGTGCCCCCACCTTCCCATGCTCCCGTCCTCCCATGCCTCTGTCCTCCCATGCCCCCACCTTCCTGTGCTCCCATCCTCCTGTCCTCCCATCCTCCGGTGCTCCCATCCTCCCATGCTCCCATGCTCCATCCTCCTGTCCTCCCATGCTCCCGTCCTCCTGAGCTCCTGTCCTCCTGTGCTCCCATGCTCCCGTGCTCCCTCCTCCCATGCTCCCGTCTCCTGTGCCCCCATCCTCCTGTGCTCCTGTGCCGCTGTCCTCCCATGCTCCCATCCTCCTGTGCTCCCATCCTGCCGTGCTCCCGTGCTCCTGTCCTCACATGCTCCCGTCCTCCCATGCTCCTATCCTCCTGTCCTCCCATCATCCCGTGCTCCCGTGCCCCCATCCTCACGTGCTCCCGTCCTCCTGTCCTCCCGTCATCCCGTGCTCCCGTGTGCCCCCATGCTCCCGTGCCCCCGTCCTCCCATGCCCCTGTCTTCCCATGCTCCCGTCCTCCCATGCTCCCGTGCTCCCGTCCTCCTGTGCTCCCATCCTCCTGTCCTCCTGTCCTCCTCTCCTCCCGTCCTCCCATGCTCCCATGATCCCATGCTCCTGCCATCCTGGGCCTCCTGTCCTGCTGTTATCCCCAAAGTGTATCTTCCTGGGAGACTGAAGGTGAAGAATCTGTGTCAAGGCTTGATGAGTTAAATACAGATGTTTATTTCAAATTTTAATAAAGAATGGAGGTCTGAGGCGTGTTCTCTGCAGGGAAAGCATTCCTGCTCTGCCTTCGGGCAGGCTGGTGCAGAGCCTGAGGTTTCCCGTCTGTCTCCGTCCAGGGGCAGATACAGCTGGGATGGACCCCGGGCCTCTGCATGAGCTTGGATCTGACGACGTCCTCTCTGGACCACACGGTCTGTGAGGCCATGCAGAAGAGGGCCCAGCACAGCTCCAGCACTGAATGGGTGACAGCTGAGAAGGAGGAGGTCGCCAGCTCACGACTGCAGCACCCGAGTGGGTGTGTCACAAGGGTTCTCAGGCTCAGGACTCCAGCATCGTTCATATGTGACGACTGTGGCAGGGAACTGAGAGTAATGGAACCACGTGCCCAGTGGCTTTGAGATAAAAGCACTGCTTTAAGTAATGTACAGATTAAGGAAAAAGTGAAACGCGGCCTAGCAGGTGTTCCCGAGCATTGTTTAAATGGAAGAAGAAAGAGAAAGCAGGCAGATGTGAGTCAGAACGTGCAGATAACTTTCCCGTCAGGTCCTGGCCGGGCCACTGGAATCAGGCTGTGGTCTGGCAGCTGAGCTGGCGTTCTGCACAGGACGGCCGAGAATTGGCCAGGGAGCCTCAGCCACATGGCTCCTGCACCACCAGGCTCTTCCTAAAAACTGTAGCTAGAGAAGCAACGGGGCCCCTGGGTGTCACACCTGTGGGCCCCTGGGTGTCACATCTGTGGGGCCCCCGGGTGTCACACCTGCGGGCCCCTGGGTGTCACACCTGCGGGCCCCTGAGTGTCACAGCTGCGGGGCCCCTGGGTGTCACACCTGCGGGCTCCTGGGTGTCACACCTGTGGGCCCCTGGGTGTCACACCTGTGAGCAGTTTTCTGCGCCAGCCTTTCCCTGGGTGTTCCCTGAGTACTTCCTTGGTGGGAAGCAGACACGGCGTCTGCAGCCCTGGGCTTGGGAGCTCTTGGACAGCAGCAAGAGCTCGTCAAAGCAATCCTGTGCTTGGCTCACTGTGCAGTGCTGTCTGGGAGATGCCGGCCTGGCTTGTGTGCCCTTCATCAGAGCCGCTCAGCCTGGAGGCTGCAGATCCCTCCCCGCCCCATAGTGACTTTCAGAAAAGGGGAGCGGTGAGGTAGCCTTGACTGTGCTGAGATGGGTCCTGAACCCTCCGGTGAGTGACCTCTGCCAGCTCGGGGGGCCTGGGGGGCCTTGGAGACACCCCAGTGTCCCTTCTCCATGTGAGTCTGGGTGGGGGGTGTCTGGCCCCTCTCCTTCCCCCCCGCCTCCGTGTCTCCCACACCCATGTGACTTTGGAGGAGGGCGGCCCACTGCTGACTTGGGAGAGCTGGTCCTGCATCCTCGCACAGCAGTCAGTGGTAAGCACCTCCTTGAGGGGCAGGTAGCGGGGGAGACCCAGCGCCTTCTTTACTTAGCTCTGCTTTTGGCTTGAGTTTCCATGGAAACCATGAGTCCCCAAAACACAGGCCCGTGAAAGCTTCCGAGCTGTCGTTATTTTAAAGAATATGGCTCTTGTTTCTTACCCACATTCAGATAGCAGTTGCCATGGAAACAGAATAGAAACTGTTGGGATGAGAGGGAGCCCCATTTTGGCCATTTCCCTGGCTGTCTGTGGAGGGGAGTTGGGAAGGAAGGGAGTGCAACGGTGGGGCCGTGATCGGGGAGCCCAGCACCGCCCCCAGCTCCTTCCTGGACAGGGTTCTGCCACGCTGGGAGGAAGGGACTCCAGGACGAGCTCTGATCCCTGGTGACTGTCCTGCTTGAAGCCTTTGAGGAGGGGCCATGAAGCCAGAAAGGGGCAAGAAACATTTCAAAAGAAGTTTCATCCCAAAGTGCACTGGGTGCTGGTCCCCAGACTCTCCCATAAGGACCTGCCAGACCCCAGCCTGGCACGTCCCCAGCCCGTCACGTCCCCAGCCCGTCACGTCCCCAGCCCAGAGGCAGGGTCCTGATGGGGAAAGCAGGTGGGGAGAGGCACAGTGTTCATCCGGGTGCAGGGGCCGGCGGGTGCAGCTGTCACCAAGAGATGCTGAGGCCCTGGAGGTTACGCCCCTTGTGGGGGTCTCAGTCTCACCGCTGCTGAATGTCCCACCCCTCAGGTTCCCAGTGCCTGGACTCATTGTGCCTGTGTGATGCTGCAGGTGGGAGCCTGGGCCGGGGCACAGGACCCAGGAGAGACGCTTCCTCATGGGCCTCTGAGGCTTTTCCAGGCACTGGGGTAGAGCCATGAAGGCAGCCGTGAGTGCAGGGGCAGGGCCTCACGCTTCCCGGAGCCCCACGCACACTACACGCTCCTGGGTGTTTGTGCATTTAGCTCACATGCCCTCCTTGCTGGCTTGAATCGTGCCCTCTGCCACCCGCCAAGATATGTCCGCCTGGTGCCTGGGAATGTGACCTTATTTGGAATAAAGGTCTTTGTAGCTGTAAGATAAGGGTCTTGACGGAATATTCTTGAAATAGACCATAACTTAAGCCATAAAACAAAAATCAGTATCTTTTATTTTGTAATTATTTATTTTATTTTATTTTATTTTTAAGACAGGGTCTCACTCTGTTGCCCAGGCTGGAGTGCAGTGACATGATCTTGGTTCACTGCAACCTCTGCCTCGCGGCTCAAGCGATTCTCCTGCCTCAGCCTCCCGAGTAGCTGGGATTACAGGTGCGTGTCACTATGCCTGGCTAATGATTTTTGTATTTTAGTAGAGATGGGGTTTCACCATGTTGCCTACGGTGATTTCTGCCTGCCTCTGCCTCCCAAGGTGCTGGGATTACAGGCATGAGCCACCTTTCCAGGTCTCAACACATTTTGAAAGACTGCTTTCATGCAAAGTGTTTTCTGGCCACGGTGGGACAGAATCAGAAATCAGTAAGAGAAGGAAATTTGGGAAATTCACAAATACGCACAAGTTAAACAGCACATTCCCCAAAACCAGGTGTCAAATGACGCACAAGGAAATCAGAAAACGCTTTGAGATGAATGAAAATGAAAACAATGCATGTGAAATCTTATGGGACGCGGCTAAAACAGTGCTTTCAGGGAAGTTTGTAGTTGCAAACACTTATATTAAAAAAGAAAAAAGATCTCAAATCAATAACCTAATCTTTACCTCAAGAAACTAAAAAAAAGGAAAGCAAAATAAATCCGAAGCAGACAGGTGGGAGGAAATAATAATTGGAGTGAAAATAAATAAAATAGAGAGTATAAAAACAATAGAGAAAATCGACAAAACCAAAAATCGGTTATTTGAAAAGATCAACGAAATTGACAAGCCTTTGCCTAGATGGGCAGAACATAAAGAGGGAGAAGCCTCAAATTACTAACATTGGATGAAAGAGGTGCCATGAAAACCAACCTTATAGATACAAAAAGGACTATCCAGTAATCCCAGGACTTCAGGCGGCAGAGGCAGGTGGATCACCTGAGATCGGGAGTTCGAGACCAGTCTGGCCAACATGGTGAAACTCCGCCTTTACAAAAACACAGAAATTTACCAGACATGGAGGTGCTTGCCAGCTACTTGAGAGGCTGAAGCAGGCGAATCACTTGAACTAAGAGGTGGAGGTTGCACTCCAGCTTGGGAAACAAGAGTTGAGACTCTGTCTCAAAAAATTAATTAAAATAAAATAAAATAAAGGACTATCAGGGTACATTATAAACAATCATGTGTCACTACATTTCATAACCTGATGACATGGAAACATTCCTAGGACGTAGACTACGAAAACTGATTCAAGAAGAAATAAAAAATTGGTGTAGGTTTATAACAGTTAAGAAATTCGTTAATTTTAAACACTTGATGGAACAGGTGAGTGATAGACAACATGTATGAAGACCCCATGGCACGTGTCATACTCAGTGGTGAGATGTGTGATGGAGAGCATGCATGAAGACCCCATGGCATGTGTCATACTCAGTGGTGAGATGTGTGATGGAGAGCATGTATGAAGACCCCACGGCACGTGTCATACTCAGTGGTGAGATGTGTGATGGAGAGCATGTATGAAGACCCCACGGCACGTGTCATACTCAGTGGTGAGATGTGTGATGGAGAGCATGTATGAAGACCCCACGGCACGTGTCATACTCAGTGGTGAGATGTGTGATGGAGAGCATGTATGAAGACCCCACGGCACGTGTCATACTCAGTGGTGAGATGTGTGATGGAGAGCATGTATGAAGACCTCACGGCACGTGTCATACTCAGTGGTGAGATGTGTGATGGAGAGCATGTACGAAGACCCCACGGCACGTGTCATACTCAGTGGTGAGATGTGTGATAGACAACATGTATGAAGACCCCACGGCACGTGTCATACTCAGTGGTGAGATGTGTGATGGAGAGCATGCATGAAGACCCCACAGCACGTGTCATACTCAGTGGTGAGATGTGTGATGGAGAGCATGTATGAAGACCCCACGGCACGTGTCATACTCAGTGGTGAGATGTGTGATGGAGAGCATGTATGAAGACCCCATGGCACATGTCATACTCAGTGGTGAGATGTGTGATAGACATCCTGTATGAAGATCCTGCAGCATGCATCATACTCAGTGGGGGAGACTTAGTAACCCACCCCCAAGGTCCAGAGTGAGACATGGGTGGCCCTGTGTGTGTGAACTGTCCAGCACAGTTCAATCCCTATAGACAGAAAGCAGATTAGTGGTTACTGGTTGGGGTTGAAGAAGGGAATGGGGAATGGCTGAGGAGGGTATCGGGTATCTTTTGGGGGTGATAAAGGTGTAAAATTAGATAGTTGTGATGATTTCACAGCTCTGTGATTATACTCAAAACCATCGAACTGTACACTTTTAAAAAATGAATTTTATGATATGTGAATTATGTCTCAATAAAGCTGCTAAAAAAAACCCAACAAGCCAGACCCAACAAGAGAAATCAAGAAGCAGGTTACCTGGTGGGGTGGGGATGGGGTGGGAGCGAGGGGTGTGCGGGGGTGGGGCAGGAACCTGGGGTTTGAGGGGTAGGGCAGGAGCATGGGGTGTTGTGGGGGTGTCGGGTTAGGTTCTGTCTCTTGGTGTAGGTGCTGGTTATATGGATGGTTTGTTTGTGAAAATTCAGTGGGCTGCTCATGCATGATAAATGCACATTCTACTCCAGTAGAAATTTTTTTTTTCTTTTGAGACGGAGTTTCCCTCTTGTTACCCAGGCTGGAGTGCAATGGCTTGATCTCGGCTCACTGCAACCTCTGCCTCCTGAGTTCAAGCAGTTCTCCTGCCTCAGCCTCCCGAGAAACTGGGATTACAGGCATGCACCACCATGCCCAGCTAATCTTTTTTGTATTTTTAGTAGAGATGGGGTTTTACCTTGTTGACCTGGGTAGTCTCGATCTCTTGACCTCATGATCCACCTGCCTTGGCCCAGCAGAAAGTTTTAAAAGGAAGTAAAAGTAAACGAGCATGACCAGGTTCACATGGCAGCGTGGGGTGAGGGTCATATGCCTGCAGAGGGACACTGTCCCCTGGGGGTGAGGTGGGAGCTGGACGGTTTCCTCTCTGGGTGTGGTGCTCACAAGTGAGCTTGGGGGTGTGCTATGATGGTGGGGGAGGTACCTGCGGTCACTGATGTTGTGCGTTTCCCTCAAGATCGCCTCCTCCTTCCAGCTGTGTTCTGGGGCTCCCATGTGTCCCTTCCTCAGCCCTAGGGTGCCTCAGGCTCACACACTGCATGTGTGCCCGGTCATCTGCCTGCC
Organism: Callithrix jacchus; assembly: GCF_049354715.1. NCBI lineage: Eukaryota > Metazoa > Chordata > Mammalia > Primates > Cebidae > Callithrix > Callithrix jacchus. The sequence continues at coordinate 125,010,120 of NC_133513.1, read as the reverse complement.
CACTCCCATGCCAGTGAGCTCCTCCATGGGAGGCAGTGTCTTGCTCGGTGCTGTATTCTCAGCACTTAGTAGGTGCACAGAAGGTGTTTGTTGAATGGCTGCATGGACACATGCTGCTATGCATGATGGGTAATGAAGCCATAGTCTCCACACTCAGACCCTCCTCCCAGCCCTGAAAGATGAGTGTCCATCCTGTGGGGGCGTGGGTGGTGATCTTCCCCCTGTCACCCTCTTTATTCTGTATGGAGCCCAGGCAGCTTTCAGGAGGAAGACAATGGCAGACGTTGCTCCTTGTTTGCCCCTTTAGAGTTAGGCGGCAGTTCTCTGAGGACTGGGATCAGGGAGGGTGGGAGCCACCTCTCTGAGCTCCATGAGTCCCTGGCTCCCTTCTGGTTTCCATCTTTACTGGGGACTGACATCTCTGAGTCATGGAGGTGCAGGCACCCTGCTCTACCCTGTTCTCAGAACTTTCTCTCTGGACCCCTCTGTCCCTTGGCCTGTGTCCTGTGCCCGGCAGGGGCTGCCTGTGGTTCAGGAAGACAGAGGGGCACCATCTCCCTTTACAGAGGTGTTTCCTTCAAAGTGGAGCCAGGCAGTGTGATTGTCGTAAGTGAGTCTCCAGGCTATGGCACATAAAATATTTATATCTATATCAGGGAAGACAGATTAATCCAATAATAAAAACAGTCAGGAGACGAACTAGCTCTTCCGCTTATGAGGGCTTCCTTTTTGGGAGCACCAGTGTGGGATCAGGGCTGCGCCTCTGCAGTCCCTTTGCTGGTAGCTGTCCTCCACCTTCCTCGGCGTTCCCTTGATGCACCACGGGTGGACAGTCCAGGCCATCTGACAGGTGTGTGGGGGATGAGCCACTCTGGGTGAGCAGCCCCTTGGGACTGGCCTGGTCTGGGCCCCTCTGGAGCTCACCCCCAGCCGCGTTTTCTGCTCCTCCTGCCTCACTGTAAGTGCTCTGCTGGCATCGTGGTGGATGGGAGGCTGAGCTGCTGCTTCTTTGCCTCTATCCTAGAGAGCCAGGGCCAGGGAAAGTACCATGGGCAGCTCAGATCCCACTGCAGAGCTTCTCAGAAGAGGAGACTTCACATTGGACTTGCCACAGGAAACAGCTTGCAGAACTGTCACGGGTGACTTCTCTCCTCCCACGCGGCTCCCGTCCTGGCTTCTTCTCTGGGGGTCGCTGCCCACCTGCCCCTTCTTCTACCAGTGCTTTGGGAAAACCATCGGTGGGCATGTTTGCATTTGGCCCCCACCCATAGGAAGCTCTCACCAGCTCCTGCTTTCCCTCCAGCATGGCCCAAGCCCCCACACGCCTGTATTTCCCAAGAAACTGGGAATAGAAGCAAGTTTGTTCCTAAAGATGTGTTGGTTCTCTTAGCAAATCGAGCCCTGGGACTCCTGATCAAACAGCTGTGTGTGTCTGCATCCGAGCATGTCCGTCTCTGCGTTCCCGTCTGCAGTCGTCTGTCTGCATCCAAGCATGTCCGTCTCTGCGTTCCCGTCTGCAGTCGTCTGTCTGCATCCGAGCATGTCCGTCTGTCTCTGCGTTCCCATCTGCAGTCTGTCTGCATCCGAGCATGTCCGTCTCTGCGTTCCCGTCTGCAGTCTGTCTGCATCCGAGCATGTCCGTCTCTGCGTTCCCGTCTGCAGTCGTCTGTCTGCATCCGAGCATGTCCGTCTGTCTCTGCGTTCCCATCTGCAGTCTGTCTGCATCCGAGCATGTCCGTCTCTGCGTTCCCATCTGCAGTCTGTCTGCATCCGAGCATCTCCGTCTCTGGATGACAGGCCTGCAGTGGTCACCTCAGAACTGGCCATCCAGTGTGTGTCACGAATCACTCCACCACACAGGTTTAACACTGAGGTAAGGCAGCAGGCACGTTTTTGTTTCTTACAATTATGCAGTCAGCTGCTTGGACTGGGCTCAGTTGGGTGATTCTTCTGCTGGTCTCATCTGGGGTCACTTTCTGACTGCACTCGTCTGGAGGCTTGAGGGGCAGCTGGTGCTGGACATTGGCTGTGTGGCCTTTCATTCCAGAGCTGTGGCCCAGGGGGAGGGGAGTGAATCTTTCAAACTCTTGAGATCTTGTCTTGTGTGTGCATGCCTGGGTGTATGTGTGTTTGCATGTATGTGTGTACCTGGGTGTGAGTGCATGTGTGCACATGCCTGGGTGTGAGTATATGTGTGTGCATACCTGGGTGTGAGGGCATGTGTGCATGTGTGTGTGTGCCTTGGTGTGAGTGCATGTGTGCGTATGCCTGGCTGAGTGTGTTTGTGCCTGGGTGTGAGTGCATGTGTGTGCATGTGTGTGTGTGAGTGCATGTGTGCATGTGTGTGTGCCTTGGTGTGAGTGCATGTGTGTGCATGTGTGCATTTGTGTGTGTGTGCGCCTTGGTGTGAGTGCATGTGTGTGCATGTGTGCATTTGTGTGTGTGTGCTTGGGTGTGAGTGCATATGTGCATGTGTGTGTGTGCCTGCGTGTGAGTGCATGTGTGCATGTGTGTGTGCCTGGCTAAGTGTGTGTGTGTGTGCATGTGTGCATGTGTGTGTGTGCCTGCGTGTGAGTGCATGTGTGCATGTGTGTGTGCCTGGCTAAGTGTGTGTGTGTGTGCATGTGTGCAGGTGCTTGGGTGTGAGTGCATGTGTGCATGTGTGTGTGTGCCTGGCTGAGTGTGTGTGTGCGCCTGTGTGTGTGTGCCTTGGTGTGAGTACATGTGTGTGCATGTATGCATGTGTGTGTGTGCTTGGGTGTGAGTGCATGTGTGCATGTGTGTGTGCCTGGCTGAGTGTGTGTGTGTGCCTGTGTGTGTGTGCCTGTGTGAGTATATGTGTGTGCATGTGTGTGTGTGTGCTTGGGTGTGAGTGCATGTGTGCATGTGTGTGTGCCTGGCTGAGTGTGTGTGTGCCTGGGTGTGAGTACATGTGTGTGTATGTGTGTGTGTGAGCTTGGGTGTGAGTGCATGTGTGCATGTGTGTGTGTGCCTGGCTGAGTGTGTGTGTGCCTGGGTGTGAGTACATGTGTGTGCATGTGTGTGTGTGCTTGGGTGTGAGTGCATGTGTGCATGTGTGTGTGTGCCTGGCTGAGTGTGTGTGTGCCTGGGTGTGAGTACATGTGTGTGCATGTGTGTGTGTGCTTGGGTGTGAGTGCATGTGTGCATGTGTGTGTGTGCCTGGCTGAGTGTGTGTGTGTGCCTGTGTGTGCCTGGATGTGAGTACATGTGTGTGCATGTGCATCTACCCCATCAGGCATGGGGAGAATCACGGAATTAGTTTGTTGAGAGCTCCAACAGAGCCCCTGGCTCATGGCTGCCATCCTGGCGGGCATGAACATCACGACTCCCTCCAAATGTCCCTAGGACAAGCTCTGCTGGTGTCTCAGCCTGGAGGGCTCATGTCTCTGAGGACAGCATGGATGGCCCCTCAGGCCTCTCACAGGAGCGGGAAGATGTGGGCTGGATGGGTTTTGCTCCGGTTCCTGGGCTTGGAAACTGGTTTGCTAAGCAAATCGATGAGAGCAGTCCTGCTCTTTGGATGATCCTTTTCATCTTTTACTCCCAGATTTCCCCAGTGTCTGATTGAGTGCTGGTTTCCAGGTGGCAGGTGAGTGAGAACGGGCTCGCTTAGTTTGAAAAGTCAGTCACTGTTTTAAAAGAGACTTCAGAAACTTCAGACCTTCTGTCCCACACACGTCCCTCACATCATCCTTTCCACCGACTCCATCTAAGAAGCCCGCTGCGTGGGTTCTCCTAAGGAGCTCCTAGTCCCATTGCCATCCTCGGAGCCCTTCGCCCGGGTGGGGAGTCCGGGTGGCAGAACCACCTGGCCTGGTGGATGGGGAGAAAACAGAGGGTTTGGGGAGTCTGCTCTAAGTTACAGGGGAGCTTTAGGATTAGAACTCAGTGTTTGGAACTGTAGCTGACCTCAAAAGTTAGGTTCCAGTGCAATTTCCACGAGCTCCAAGTCTCTGAAATCACACATGGATGGAAAAAAGTAATGATTCCATGGGTTTTCCAGCATCCAGCCAGAGCCGCTGATTGTACTGAGTGGGAAAAAAGGGCCAAAATAAATGCGTGCTACTGCCGTGCTCCCGCGTGCCATTGCTCAGTGGTTTAGTTTCTGGGGAGTAGAACGTGCTGTCCACGCTGGCGCTGCTGCTGGTGGGGAGCTGAGGCACTGGCAGCCCTCGGAGGAGCGGCCCTTGTTTTCCTGTGGGGGCCACTGTGAGACCCACTCTACCTGGGTCCTTGCCATCAGTGCCAGCTGCCCTCTGTCACCTTGTCCCCGTCCCTCCTCACAGCCCCTTCCCCACAAGCTTGCCAGCTACTCCTCCCAGTCTCACTGTCCACACTTAGGGCGCTGATGCCAAAGTGACCTCCAGGGCTGGGGAACACACCCGTGAGTTTCTGCAGGCTTCCTTAAACCGGGCCATAGGGTGCAGTCAGGGTGGGAGGCGTGGCTTTCTACGGAAGTTAAAGCCTTTGCATTTTCATGTTGATGCAAATGTAAACACAAACGCACACCTGCACACCTGCACTTCACACGCGTGTACGTACCCACCACACGCACACGTGTGTACACACTCCCACCACATAAGAGCTGCCTTGCAGCTGAGCTAGGTCTCTTCTCAGGACTGTGAGCCTGTGCCCACGACGCGGCACACCCGAATCACGTCCAGGCAGCGCCCTCCCTCGTGCCGCTGAAGGTCTCCCAGGAGGAGGGTGCAGTGGTGCGGAGCGGGGAAGGGGATGGGCCTGAGTCACAGGATGGTGATTTGGTGTCAGCAAAGCCATATCATCTGCCAGCTTGAATTTATATTTTTAATTTGAATTTTGTTGCCATTATAGTTTGGTGTTTAATTTATTAATGTGTTTTGTTGTTAAAGCCGTATAAAAGCAAAAAGTAAGAGGAGTTTATGTCTAGTTGGATATTTGTACATATTAAAACAAGATGATTCTCAGTGCATGCTGCGGGTGAGAAGCTGGGTTTCCGCGCCCTTCTGTTATCTGTATGTTAAAGTGCCCTTCAAGGGACCGGGCCTTAAGCCACGGGTGGCAGACTGCCCCAGGCCTGTTCTGTCAGTCGGGTTTTGCTGGGATTCAGCCACTTCCATCGCATGCCTGTTTCCTGTGCCTGCTTCGATGCCACAGTGGCCGGCGAGCTCCTGCAGCACAGGCTGTGGGGCCCCCAAGCCCGAAACCATACCTGGCTCTTAGAAGGCACCTGGCTCTCAGAAGGCACCTGTGGACCCTAACCTTAATCAACAGATTTTCTAAAGCTGGCTGGACATCAGAATCAACCGGGGAAATTCAACACAAAACAAAAACACAAGACCAGGCCCTGGCCCGGCGCTGGATGCCACTTTGGAATCAGCAGGTGGCTGTGAGTGCCGAGTCCTCTGTGCGCTCCCAGCTGATCCAGGACTGCCAATCGGGGGACCTGGCTGTGACACCCCAGTCTGCGGCAGGCCCAGGAGAAAGCGTCAGCCACTGCCCGGACCAAGGACGGGGCCACCCGTACCCTCATAACTGCGCCATGAGCACAGGCTGGAGGCCCACCTCTGACCCCACATCTGGTGGTCCTGCTGCCTCTGGCTGGTTTGTCTGAATTCCAGATTCATCGCTTAACTCCCCTAACACATTGATATAATCAGCCACTCCCCAAATCACAGGGAAATTCATTTAAAACATTTCCTCCAATTTAAATGGCAATTAAATTAGACCTTGTGGAGACACCTGGGAATAAAGATAAATATTTTATTTGCTTTTTCTTACATAGAAAAACGACGCAGCCCAAGAATGCAAACGATGTTTATTTCACAGTGAGTAGGATTGTCTGTGGGTAACAGGTGCATCTACTTACCTCGTGGCTGGAGATGAGGCGTGGCCAGGTGCCTGGCCTGGCCTGCCCCACCCTGCAGAGTGGCCTCTCTGGACACTCTCGTGCCTGCACTCAGACAGCCCAGGCTGCGCATTCCACCGACATCAATCAGCCAGAGAGCTGGAGGATAGTGACAGCAGCAGAGGGAGGTGGGGAGGAGGTCAGGGCAGTGGATGGGCGCAAGGAGAGCTCAGGAGAGGCCCCCGGAGGGATCGCCGTGGCTCAGGGAGCAATGGGCTGGGCCGTTCCTACGGGCACTGGCACCATCCACCATCCAGATGCACACATTTGCTCCCAGAGCAGAATCCTATGCATTCCCTCAAATAAACGTTTTTTTTTTTTTGCATTCTTGGAATGCTTCATTTTTCTACGCAGGAGCGGAATTATTTATCGTGGGCATTGAAGGAGAGGGCATTTCTGTGAGAAGCACCAGTAACCGCACTGGTGTGGCTATTCCACACTTGATAAAAAGAGATTCCCACAGAAGCAGCTGTCGAAAGCCAGGCTGGGCTCGAAGGGAGCAAGAAGGGGGCGTCACAGATCCGGGGGCAGGGGCTGCACCAGCCTCCAGCCAGGGTCTTCCTCGGAGCTGGAGCCGGGGCCATGATGAGCCCAGCCAGGACCGGCTTTTGTCCCTGGATGACCCACCGTGGGCTGCTAAGAGGCTGTTCACTTGGCTCACAGGACACGTGCCCTGTTTGTGGACAAGCAGCACAGCAGGTTTCTTTGGAAGAATAAAAATGCATTCACATTGGAGCCAGAAACTTCCCCATCCCCTGCTCTGACAAAGGCCCCTCTGGGAAGGGTCCCTGGAAGGGTTGGGCAGCCCCAGAGCTGGAGTCTCATGAGCATCCTGTCTGAGTAGGAAAGACGTAGTTTCTGTCTGGAAAGAGAGATACATATTTTAAATTTCAACTTCTGTTTCAGATTCTGGGGGTGTGTGCATAGGTTTGCTGCATCGGCATGCCATGTGATGCTGAGTTTGGGGCACACTGGAGCCTATCACCCAGGCAGTGAGGACGATACCAGCAGGCAGCTGTGCAGCCCTCTCTGCCCTTTCAGAGTCTCTGGTGTCTGCTGCTCCCTTCTTTGTGTCCCTGAGTACCCAGGGTTTTGCTCATACTTAGAAGTAAGAACATGTGGTATTTGGATTTCTGTTCCCGAGTTAATTTGCTTAGGATAATGGCCTCCAGCTGCAAAGGACATGATTTCATCCTTTGTTTCTTGATGGCAGTATTCCATGGTGTACATGCACCACACTGTCTATGCAGTCCACGTGGATGGGCACTGGGGTGGAGTCCACGCCTTTGCAATGGGAAATAGTGCTTCCACGAAGTAATGTGCACGTGTCTTTTTGGTGGAAATAAGTATTTTCCTCTGGGCACGTACCCAGTAATAGAATTGCTGGGGTGAATGGCCGTTCTGTTTTAGGTTCCTTGAGGAATCTCCAAACTGCTTTCCAAGGTGGCTGAACTACCTTACATTCCCAACAGCAGTGTCTAAGCATTCCCTTGAAAAGCAGCATTATTTTGGAAAGAAGTTTGCTTCTAAAGAGGCGAGCAAGCCAGCTATGCCGTGGCTGTGCCTGGCGAACCGTGTGTGGGGTCTGCTGTGGCTGTGCCTGGAGAACCGTGTGTGGGGTCTGCCGTGGCTGTGTCTGGAGAACCGTGTGTGGGGTCTGCCGTGGCTGTGCCTGGAGAACCGTGTGTGGGGTCTGCCGTGGCTGTGTCTGGAGAACCGTGTGTCGGGTCTGCTGTGGCTGTGTCTGGTGAACTGTGTGTGGGGTCTGCCGTGGCTGTGTCTGGAGAACCGTGTGTGGGGTCTGCCGTGGCTGTGTCTGGAGAACCGTGTGTGGGGTCTACCGTGGCTGTGCCTGGAGAACCGTGTGTGGGGTCTGCCGTGGCTGTGCCTGGAGAACCGTGTGTGGGGTCTGCCGTGGCTGTGCCTGGAGAACCGTGTGTGGGGTCTGCCGTGGCTGTGCCTGGAGAACCGTGTGTGGGGTCTGCCGTGGCTGTGCCTGGAGAACCGTGTGTGGGGTCTGCCGTGGCTGTGTCTGGCGAACCGTGTGTGGGGTCTGCCGTGGCTGTGTCTGGAGAACCGTGTGTGGGGTCTGCCGTGGCTGTGTCTGGTGAACTGTGTGTGGGGTCTGCCGTGGCTGTGTCTGGTGAACTGTGTGTGGGGTCTGCCGTGGCTGTGTCTGGTGAACTGTGTGTGGGGTTTGCCGTGGCTGTGCCTGGAGAACTGTGTGTGGAATCTGCTTGGCATTTTCCTTGGAAATGCCTATAGCTCCCACTTCTCCTGCACGCCTCACACAGCTCCCTGTTTTTCAAAGAGAGTTGAGCCACTGTTACAACCAAATGACCTCTGCGCAGATGTCAGGCGTGGCTGGGAAGGCTGTGCGGTGTCCACTGTCAGCATCGTTGAAAATGGCCGCTCCACGTCACTGGATGCAGAATGGACCTTCTGCCCAGTAAGTGCTGGGCACAGTGCCCCTCAGTGGCCTCTGACTACCTCTTGGAGGACTGTGAAGAGCACCTGGACTGGGCCGTGTGACAGAAGGACAGCCTTGTCCACAGCCTGCTCTGTCCTGTGGCGGCTCTGCGGAGGTGAGGCTAGACCTGAGAGTGAGGCCGGCACTGGGACCTGGGGCAATGGCGGTGTTCTTGTGCGGGGGTGACCGGGCACTTGGAGGAGAGAGGAGTGGGCAAGAGGAGGGGGGAGGAGTGGGTGAGAGGAGAGGGGAGGAGTGGGCGAGAAGAGGGGAGAGGAGGGGAGAGGGGTTGGTAAGAAGAGCGGGGACAGGCGTGGGCAATAGGAGGGGGCAGAGGAGTGGGCGAGAGGAGGGGAGAGAAGTGGGCGAGAGGAGGGGAGACGGGTGGGCGAGAGGAGGGGAGAGAAGTGGGCGAGAGGAGGGGAGACGGGTGGGCGAGAGGAGGGGAGACGGGTGGGTGAGAGGAGGGGAGAGAAGTGGGCGAGAGGAGGGGAGACGGGTGGGCGAGAGGAGGGGAGAGAAGTGGGCGAGAGGAGGGGAGACGGGTGGGCGAGAGGAGGGGAGACGGGTGGGTGAGAGGAGGGGAGAGAAGTGGGCGAGAGGAGGGGAGAGAGGTGGGCGAGAGGAGGGGAGAGGGGTGGGCGAGAGGAGGGGAGACGGGTGGGCGAGAGGAGGGGAAGGGAGTGGGCGAGAGGAGGGGAGAGGGGTGGGCGAGAGGAGGGGAAGGGAGTGGGCGAGAGGAGGGGAGAGGCGTGGGCAAGTGGAGGGCAGGCTGCCAGAAGCCAGGAGATTCCACATTGGATGCAATTACAGAGACAGGGAGACAAGCTTCAGGATGTTTAAAGGTTCTGAGGCCGTCAGTGAAAGCACTGAAATAACAACTATCCACAGTTGGGACGAGGGGGGGGAGGGGTGGGGCCCTAATGTGAGCGGCCTACACTTTTCTTACATAGAGATGGATGAAGAAACTGGAGGAATGAGTGCGTTGTTAGAATTCAGGAAATAATCCTGAGAACCCGGCTCCAGGCCACAGCTGGGGCAAGTGGCCGCCTCTCGCATGGGCGGCTGGAGCAGGAGCCACGGCCCGTCCCACCAGCTCTCCCCTGCTGTGTCACTTTATGTGTTCCATCAAACTGAAGTGCTGCTTGGATGAGAAATCAGGGGAGGAGCAGAAGCCCAGACCCCAGCACGCATCCTTTCCCGGGCCTGACTCCCGCTCCGTGGCTGCCCTGGCAGTGCCCTGCTGTGACCCTGGGACCCCATCCGTATGTCTGCCACTGAGCTCCTGTCCCCCAGGGCTCTGCAGCCACCTCCGCCTCCACATGCCCTGCGCTGGCCTTCTCTGGGCTCCCTTCACCTGTGGTTCCCAGTCCCGAGCTGGGCTCTTGCCCCCTGTCTGTCCTCACTCCTGGGCGGCCTTCATCTCTGCCTGGATGTCTGCAGCCTCCACCTATAGCTCCCACTTCTCCTGCACGCCTCACACAGCTCCCTGTTTTTCAAAGTGTGGGCTGGACTGGACTAACATGCATCCCCGGCAGGGTTTGCCACCTGCCCTGTCAGGCCTTGGAGTGGCCCAGTCACACGCCCTGGCCTCTACATCTCAACTGTTTCACTTTATAAATGGCTCTGGGACCCGACACCCCTCCTAGCCCAGCCTCTGCATCCCACTGTGATGGGGGATGATGACTTTATCTGGGCCCCAGTCCCCACCCAGGTGCCCACGTGCTCCCTGATTCCCACCTCAAGACGCTCCAGCATCATGCCTCGTGCTGTGCTCCAGGCTGGCTCCCCAGCAGAGGACCAAGCCCTGGCCTGTGGCCTTCCCAGCCCGTGGCCTTCCCAGTTCTGTGGTCTTCTCAGCCCTGTGGCCTTCCCAGCCCTGTGGCCTTCCCAGGTCTGTGGCCTTCCCAGCCCTGTGGCCTTCCCAGGTCTGTGGCCTTCCCAGCCCTGTGGCCTTCCCAGCCCTGTGGCTTTTCCAGCCCTATGGCCTTCCCAGCCCTGTGGCCTTCCCAGCCCTGTGGCTTTTCCAGCCCTATGGCCTTCCCAGCTCTGTGGCCTTCCCAGCCCTGTGGCTTTTCCAGCCCTATGGCCTTCCCAGCTCTGTTGCCTTCCCAGCACTCTGGCCTTCCCAGGTCTGTGGCCTTCCCAGCTCTGTGGCCTTCCCAGCCCTCTGGCCTTCCCAGCTCTGTGGCCTTCCCAGCCCTGTGGCCTTCCCATCCCTGTGGTCTTCCCAGCTCTGTGGCCTTCCCAGCCCTGTGGCCTTCCCAGCTCTGTGGCCTTCCCAGCCCTGTGGCCTTCCCAGCTCTGTGGCCTTCCCAGCCCTGTGGCCTTCCCAGCTCTCTGGCCTTTCCAGCCCTCTGGGCTTCCCAGCTCTCTGGCCTTTCCAGCTCTGTGGCCTTCCCAGCCCTCCGGTCTTCCCAGCCCTGTGGTCTTCCCAGCCCTTTGGCCTTCCCAGCCCTTTGCCGACCAGCTCCTGCTTCTTCCCTGAGAAGCACAGAGTTAACATCCCGTAGGTCTCGCTGGCTGCTTTGCACGCACTGCACTACTTAGCAGTCGCTCCCTACCCCTCCAAACCCAGGCCTGGGAGCATGAGCGTCCCACCATGCACACAGGACCAGAGGCTCAAAGGTGGTGCAGTTGTCCAGGGCCCCCGCAAGTGCTAGGCAGGGCCGGGCCTCGGGTCTGTGTCTGGCTGTTACACTGCAGCTCTAGTTCCGACCAGGCAGGGGCCACGCCTTCTCAGGTCAGTGGGCTCTCAGACGCGCCCTAGAGCTTGTGACTGACTGTGGGGGGTGACACTGGGGAGGGAGTCCCTCTGTGGGTCTCCAGCAAGCACCAGCCCTTGCACTATGCTCTGATGGGGACTGTTTCCCTGAGCCCCAGCCACACTCTCAGGGCTCTCCTAGCACAGCCAGAGCACAGAGCTGCAGGCGGCCCCAGGTGAAGAGGGAACTGGGCCCCGTCTGGCGGCTCAGAGCTGCTCAGAACCACGGCGCACACAGCCCCCCAGGACGGTGCCACAGACTCTGCCTGGCAAGGTTAGATGAAACTATTTTTCTTCTGGGAATCAGTAAATTTTCACTAATTTCCCCAAACATTACCAGAGTCTGTTTCCTTAAAGTACAAACATATACAGTATGTTCATCATTTAAAATATCATTTCCTTAATGGCTGAAAATGTTCTCTAGCTGTTTCTTTCGAACTGTGAACAATTAGAGAGCAGCGCATTTCATTTTAGAAATGAGTACTGTCGGCGATCGTCGTAAGCATCAGATGGCGGGTAATTAAGTTAGGGTAATACACCCGCTTCCTTCTGATCGCCGGCAGCCCACAGTGGCTGTCAGAGCTGTGATTTGTCACGTCAGAGCCACGGGTGGGGCCCACGGTAATGAGGCGGCTCCAGCAACGCCCGGCGGATCACAGTCCTTGGGTGAACTTAGAACTCGCATCTGTCTGGAAGGGCGGGATGATGAGCAGCTCTGGGTGAGTTGTGGAGACTTGCTGAGGTTCGGGGCATTCGTGTCCTGTCCACAAAGAGGAACCATGTGCGGGCCTATGTGTGTGGAGCTGTGCCTGTGTCGGTACGTGGGCATTGTGGGTCTGCGCATCTGTGTACTCCAATGTATGTGTGTGAGGCTGCACATGACGCTATGTGTGCCTGTGTATGAGTCTGTGTGGGTTTGCGTCTTTGCGTGTGAGTGTGTGTCTGTGTATCTGTTGTGTCTGTAAGCCTGTGTGTGCATGTGCGTGCGCATGTGTATACATGTGTACATGTGTGTGCATGTGTGTATGTGTGTTTGCATGTGTGTACATGTGTGTGAGCGTGAGTGCATGTACGTGTGTGTATGTGCATGCGTGTACATGTATGTGTGCATGTGCACACATTGCCCCAGTTCTCAGGCTTGGGCTCTGGGCTGGGCCCCCATGGCAGGTGTTGTGGAGGTGTGCCATGTGCCCCTGCCTCTCGTGGAGAATCCCAGAGTAGGAACCCCAGGGATGGGGTTGCCATGAGACTCTGGTGTGCTTGTCTCAAAAGCATTTCAGAAAAGGGGTAAAGCGGCCTCCGTCCTGCCCTGGAGTTGGGAAGTTTCTTCCATAAAGCAGATTCTGTCGCTGGCTGTGAGCTGGACTCTCTGTTCTGGAGTGCATGGCTCAGGGTCTGCCGCCTTTAGGGGAGGAAAGTGAGGCTGTGTGCCAGGTGCCAGGTGCCAGGTACAGCAGATGGACTGGGATGCCCAGGGCTCTCAGCAGCTTTTCTGCTCAGCTCTTCATGCTGGAGGGCTCAACCTTCCTCACATCATGCCAGAGCCAGCCCCTACGCTGGGCCAAGGCCTCTGATCCCAGATGGGGGCAACCACCAGGCAGGCAAACGCCAGGGATCTATCCCCCAGGGCCCCTTCTAGGACCGTCCATCCCACACCTTTGAGACCGTCAAGATGCTGGCTGTGCACCAACTGTGTGCCATACCGTCGCCTGCAGCCGGGCGGGACCTGCCATCGGGTGTGTGAAAACGAAGGCACCTCGTTTGCCGGCTGCAGCTGCTCTTGTGGCCGAGAGCGCAGAGAAGAATGAACAGCAGTGCGCGGGCCAGAGCTGCAAACCGCTGGTCACTAGTTAAAAGTGATCTGTGGACATGAGAGGATATGGGCTCTGAGCAATTACAGAATCCAGTGAATCATCTGGGATCTCCTCACTCCCAGGCCCACTCCCCGCTGTTTGCCCTGCTCTGCACCGGGGAGAGGCGCTTGAGGCCCAGCGGGCTGCCCAGTCTTCTGGGCTTCCTTGGGCACTGCTGATGGGGTCTCTGGCAGAGGTGGGAGGGCAGGAGGAGAGGCAACCTTTTCCACTTCTCTCTGGGTGGTCTTCATGTGATTTGTCCATGTTTCACTGTGAAGGGGCGGAGCTCCTGCCTGCTGGCCCCGTGGAGATCCCCTGCCTCCTTTGAAGGCTCCCCTGGCTGGGTGGAGGCTGCTGCACTGTCCCCGCCTCCACGACCACTCAGGGTCCCTTTACGACATTCATCTGGTTGCCCCCTCTGGGTGACCGTCTGTGTCCAGCCGAGACGAGAAGAAGCTTTGCCTTCTCACCGTGTTTTCGCCGGAGCTTCCCGGGTTTCTGATGTGCCAGGCCTGGTCTGGACGTGGAAGTTGCAGAGAAGGAGCCACCCTCGCCTGCGCCCCATCAGCCCCAGAGGCTCCACGGCGGTCACTGCATGGCACAGGAGTGCATGGTCTCCACTGGGTTCATCTCTTATATTCCTCACAAGGGTCTCGGGGGCTATTATTGCCCACAGCTTACTCTCAGAGGAGGGGCTCTGGGTGGTTCAGTGACCCCCTTTCCCCCCACTCTGGCACATTTTCCTGACACAGTAGGTGCTTCATGGGCCAATGATGATTTAGGCAGGATTGGGGCTCCCTTAGGTGCAGAAGCCACAGACAGTGGGGAAGGCCCCGACCTCCTCTCAGTGGACAGGTCCACCCACCTCCATGCCTCTGGCCCCCTGGCTAGCAGAGCTCTTAAAAGGATGGGTCTGAGCAGCAGTGGGGAGATGGGGGTGGGGAAGCGGCCCTGGGAGTCAGAAGGTGCAGGGGCTGGAGGTCATGGTCCCACTTGCCTCCCTGAGCCCCTGGCTGAGGCCTGACCTATGGGCTCCTCTCTGCACCTATGGCTGCAGTGGGAAGACCTCAGGTACTTAGGGCACGGGCAGAGGCTTTGCTCCTCACCGAGGTCTCTCCTGTGGGCCTCAGGAGGGGCTTCTGGCCATAATATCAAACTATAAGTCATTAATACAACAGCAACAGAAAAATCTTGAAACGTGGAAATTGACACACCGGTGAATAATTTAAAGCCTCAAAGAAAATTAAAAAGAGAAGCAGCAGAATAAAAACAAAATACATGTGATGTAACTGAGTGCTACGGGTGAGTGTATGACCTGTCTACAGCAGAAACAAAGGAAGGTCTGTAATTACCAACCTCAGTTTCTGCCTCAGGACAGTCGTAAAAGGGAGCAAGAAGCCCAAGGGAAGCAGGAGGAAGAAAAGAAATCAGTGCTGTTAAGAATTAGGAAATAGGAGAATCAAACAAACAAAAACCGAGTTCTTAAAAAAACCAAGAAAATTGAATTTCTAGCAGCTGATGAAAATAACAAGGAAGAAGACACAACCCACCAATGCCAGAAATGAGACAGGGTCATCACTATAGACTCCAAGTAATTAAAACATAAGAAGGGAGCATTACAAACATCTTATGTTCATAGATTTGACAGCTGAGAAAAAATGACAAGGTCCTTGAAACCCACACGTTACCAAAACTCAACCAAGACGGCAGGGATGGTCACAGTAGCCTTTCGACAACCATTCAGAAAATCGACTTTGCAGCTAAAATACTCCCCAAAATAAATCTTCAGGCCCTGGTTGTTTCTCTGGAGAATTCTACCAGACCTCTTAAAAAGAATCAATACCAACTTTACAATTCCTTCCAGAAAATGAAAGCGGAGGGAAGATTTCTCCACTCGTATTGTGAGGCCAGTACCACCTTGGTACCCAACCCACAAAGACAGCAACAAAATCAAACAGAGACTGTAGATCAGTATCTCTGATCACGTTAGACACAGACGCCATGATTAAATGTCAGCAGGCCAGATTCAACAGCGTCTACACCGTGACTGAGTGGGATTTGCTCCAGGTGTGCAAGGCGGGTTCAACACTGTAAGTCAATCCAGGTAATCCGCCATATTAATGAGCCACAGGAAAAAGACAAGTGATCATATCAATTAACTCAGAAAACTGAGTCGGTGAAATTTATACTTATTCATGATAAAAACTCTCAGCAAGTTAGGAACAGAGAGACGTTATCTCAGTTTGATTAAAAACACCTAAAAAATCCCTATAGGTGGCTATGGAGAAAGAGGAATGCATTTACACTGTTAGTGGGAGTGTAAATTAGTTTAGCCGTTTTGGAAGACAGTATGGTGATTCCTCAAAGATCTAGAACCAGAAATACCATTTGACTCAGAAATCCCATAACTGGGCATATACCCAAGTAATATAAATCCTTCTATTACAAAGATGCATGTATGTGTATGTTAACTGCACCACTAGCTACAATAGCAAAGATATAGAATCAACCCAAATGCCCATCAGTGATAGACTGGACAAAGGGAATGTGGTACATATACACCATGGGATACATTTGCACTGTGGAATACTATGCAGCCATAAAAAGGCATGAGGTCATGTCCTGCACAGGGACGTAGATGGAGCTGGAAGCCATTAGCCTCAGAAAACTCTTGCAGGAACAGAAAACCAAACACCACATGTTCTCACTCATAAGTGGGAGTTGAACAATGAGAAAACGTGGACATGGGGAGGGGAACATCACACACTGGGGCCTGTCAGGGGGCGGAGGGAGGAAGAGAATCAGGATAAACAGCTAATGCATGCTGGGCTTAATACCTAGGTGATGGGTTGATAGGTGCAGCAAACCACCATGGCACACGTTTCCCTATGTAACAAACCACTACATCCTGCACATGTATCCTGGAACTTAAATAAATTAAAATAGCAAAAAACAACAAAACAAACAAGAAAAATTCCCTGTAGCTAATATTGTAGACATTGGTGAGGTGCTAACACTTTCCTATTAACAAGGCAAGGATGTCCACTCACACAAGTTTTATTCAACAGACCTCTGGAAGTTTTAGACACTTCAATAAGGCAAAACATTATAGGAAATAAAAGGCATATGTATTGGAAATGAAGAAATGAAACTGTCTTTTTATAATCTATAACAAGGACTCTACGGAGTCTCTGAGAATTAAAAAGTTAGTTTATAAAGATATTCGGATACACGATGAGCCCAAAAAGATCATATTTCTATATACCAACACTGAACAAACAGAAAGCAAAATTAAAAGCACAATACCTTTACAATAACTCCAGTCAAAACTAAATACTTAGGTATACACTTAAACAGAAACTGGAGTGGTGTCTTGATAATTATAAAATATTGATGAAAAAACTCAAAGAAGATTGAATCAGTAGTGAAAGTCTCCCATCAGAGAAATGCTCTAGACCTGGTGCCTTCAGTAGTAAGTCTCCCATCAGAGAAATGCTCTGGACCTGGTGCCTTCAGTAGTAAAAGTCTCCCATCAGAGAAAAGCTCTGGACCTGATGCCTTCAGTAGTAAAAGTCTCCCATCAGAGAAATGCTCTGGACCTGGTGCCTTCAGTAGTGAAAGTCTCCCATCAGAGAAATGCTCTAGACCTGGTGCCTTCAGTACTAAGTCTCCCATCAGAGAAATGCTCTGGACCTGGTGCCTTCAGTAGTGAAAGTCTCCCGTCAGAGAAATGCTCTAGACCTGGTGCCTTCAGTAGTAAGTCTCCCATCAGAGAAATGCTCTGGACCTGGTGCCTTCAGTAGTGAAAGTCTCCCATCAGAGAAATGCTCTAGACCTGGTGCCTTCAGTAGTGAAAGTCTCCCATCAGAGAAATGCTCTAGACCTGGTGCCTTCAGTAGTCAAAGTCTCTCATCAGATTAATGCTCTGGACCTGGTGCCTTCAGTAGTCAAAGTCTCCCATCAGAGAAATGCTCTGGACCTGGTGCCTTCAGTAGTAAAAGTCTCCCATCAGAGAAATGCTCTAGACCTGGTGCCTTCAGTACTAAGTCTCCCATCAGAGAAATGCTCTGGACCTGGTGCCTTCAGTACTAAGTCTCCCATCAGAGAAATGCTCTAGACCTGGTGCCTTCAGTAGTGAAAGTCTCCCATCAGAGAAAAGCTCTGGACCTGGTGCCTTCACTGCTGAATTCTACTACACATTAAAAGAAGAACTAATATAAATTCATTTGAAACTCTTCCAAGAAATTGAAAAAGAGAAAATACTTCCAAATTCATTTCAAAAGGCCATTATCATCTTGATTACACAGCCAGACAAGGACACGACAAGAAAAAAAATTACAAGCCAATATTCCTGATGAACATAGATAAAGAAATCCTTGACAAACTGCTAGTAGACAAAATTCAACAGCACATTAAAAAGATCTATCTCTGTTATCAACTGGGATATCCCAACAATGCAAGGATGGTTCAATATAAGCAGATGTATAAATATGATATACTACATGACAGAATGAAGGATAAAAGCCATATAATCATCTCAATAAGGAAATAAAAAGCATTTGACAAGATTCAACATTCTTTATTGATAAAAACTCTACAAATTAGGCACAGAAGGAATGTACTTCAATGCAATAAAGACCATATTTGACACACTCATAACTAACATCATACTTGACGGTTAAAAAGTTGAAAGCTTTTCCTCTAGGATCAGGAATAAGACAAGAATGCCCATACTCATCACTTCTATTTGACATAGGATTGGAGGTTGGCCCAGTGTGGTGGCTCATGCCTGTAATTTCAGCACTTTGGGAGCCTAAGGTGGGCAGATTACTCGAGCGTAGGAGTTCAAGACCAGCCTTGGCAACACGGTGAAACCCAATCTATAAAAGATACAAAAACTAGCGAGGCATGGCGGCATGCCTATAGTCCCAGTTACTTCAGAGGCTGAGGTGGAAGGATCTCTTGAACCCGGGAAGTGGAGGGTGCAGTGAGCTGAGATCACAGCACTGCATTCTAGCCTGGGCAACAGAGCTAGACCCTGTCTCAAAAACACACAACGAACACTCCCACCACCCCAGTCCCTAAAACAACAGAGTACTGGAGGTCTAGCCAGAGCCATCAGGCAAGAGAAAAAAATAAATGGCATCTCAATTGGAAAGAAAAACTCAAATCATTTCTGTTTGCAGATGACATGATCTTATGCACACAAAACTCCAAAGACTCCACCAAAAAACTAGTACTGTTTTTAGACATTTATGTTCAGGAATAGAGGTGCATGTTTGTTATACAGGTGAATTGCATGTCATGGGGTTTTCTATACAGATTGTTTCCTCACCCAGGTGACAAATCTAGTATCTGACAGGTAATTTTTTGATCTTCCTGCTCCTCCCACTCTCCACCCTCAAGTAGGCTCTAGTGTCTGTTCCCTTCTTTATGTCCATGTACACTCTGTGTTTAGCTCCCATGTGTAAGTGAGAACATGTGGTGCTTGATTTTCTGTTCCTCTGTTAGTCTGCTTAGGACAGTGGCCTCTTGCTCCATTCATGCCTCTGCAAAGGACCTGATTTCATTCTCTTCCATGACTGCATTGCATTCCACAGTGTATGTGCACCACGTTTTCTTTATCCAGCCTACCACTGATAGGCAATTAGGTCGATTCCATGTTTTTTCTGTTTTCGCTAGTGCTGCAGTATACATGTGCATGCATGTGTCTTTATGGTAGAATGATTTACATTTCTTTGGGTTAATACCCAGTAATGGCATGGGTGGGTTGAATGGTAGTTCTGTTTTAAGTTCTGTGAGGAATTGCCAAACTACCTTACACAGTGGCTGAACTAATTTACATTCCTGCCAGCAGTGTATACGCATTCCCTTTTCTCTGCAGCCTCACCAGCATCTGCTATTTTTTGACTTTTCCATAATAGCCATTCTGACTGGTGTGAGATGATATCTCACTGCAGTTTTGATTTGCATTTCTCTGATGATTTGTGACGCTGAGTATTTCTTCATATACTTGCTGGCTATGTATATGTCTTCTTTTGAAAAGTGTTCATGTCCTTTGCCCACTTTCTAATGGGTTGTTGGTTTTTTGCTTGTTACCTTAAGTTGCTTATAGATTCTGGATATTAGACCTTTGTTGGATGCATAGTTTGCAAATATTTTCTCCCATCTTGTGGGCTGACTGCTCATTCTACTGATAGTTTCTTTTGCTGTGCAGGAGCTCTCTAGTTTAATTAGGCCTCGCTGTCAATTTTTGGTTTTGTTGCAATTGCTTTTGGCATCTGCATCATGAAATTCTTGCCAGGGCCTATATCCGGAGTGGTATTCCCTAGGTTTTCTTCTAGGGATTTTATAGCTTTAGGTTTTACCTTTAAGTTTGTAATCCATTTTGAGTTGATTTTTGTATATGGTAAAAGGAAGGAGTCTAGTTTTAATCTTCTGTATATGGCTACCCAGTTATCCCAGCCCCACTTATTGAATGGGGTCCTTTCTCCACTGCTTGATTTTGTCAAGTTGGTAGAAGATCAGATGGTTGTAGGTGTGTTCACTTTATTTCTGGGCTGTCTATTTTGTTTCATTGGTCTATGTGTCTGTTTTTGTATCAGTACCATGCTGTTTTGGTGACTGTAGCCTTGTTGTATAGTTTGAAGTTGAGTAATCTGATACCTTCAGCTTTTTTTGTTTGTTTGTTTGTTTAGGATTGCTCTGGATATTCAGGCTCTTTTTTGGTTTCATATGAATTTTAGAATAGTGTTTTTCTAATTCTGTGAAAAATGTCACTGGTAGTTTGAGGGCAATAGCATTGAATCTGTAAATTGCTCTGGACAGTATGGTCATTTTAACAGTACTGATGCTTCTTATCCATGAGCATGGAATGTTTCTCCATTTGCTTGTGTCACCTCTGATTTATTTCAGCAGTAGGGTAGTTAAGGAAAAAAGAGAGAAGATTCAAACGAATACAATCAGAAATGATGAAGAGGTCATTACCACCAACCCTGAAAAAATACAGAAAACCCTCAGAGACTCTATGCACACAAACTAGAAAGCCTACAAGAAACAGGTAAATTCCTAGAAATAGACAATTGCCCAAGATTGAACCAGGAAGAAACTGAGATCCTGAACAGACCAATAATGAGTCCTGAAATGGAATCTGTAATAAAAAGCCACCAACCTGGAAAATCTCTGGACCAAATGGATTCACAGCCAAAGTCTACCAGACTTAGAAAGAAGGGCTGGTACCATTTCTACTGAGGGCTGGTACCATTTCTACTGAGGGCTGGTACCATTTCTACTGAAACTATTTCAAACAATTGAGGCAGAGAGACTTTTGAAAACCGGAATAAGGCAAGGATGCCCACTCTCCGCAGTCCTACCCAGGGTAATCAGGCAAGAGAAAAAAATAAAAGGCAACCAAATAGAAAGAGAGAAAGTCCAATTACTCCCGTTTGCAGATGATATGATTTTATACCTAGAAAGCCCCATTGTCCCTGCCCAAAACCGCCTGTATTTGAAAAATAACCTCAGCAAAGTTTCAGGACACAAAATCAATGTGCAAAAATCAGTAGCATTTCTGCACTCCAGCAACACCCAAGATGAGAGCCATTCACAAGAACCACACACACAAATCAAACTCCTAGGAATACAGCTGACCATGGAGAACTAATATGCCCATTCAACAAAGGTGCAGAATATGAAATCAACATACAAACATCAGTAGCATTTCCATACACTAATAACAAACTTCCCAAGGAAGGAATCAAGAAAGCAATCCCATTTCAGTAGCTACAAAAAAAACAAAAACAAGCACGAAAACCTTAAGAATACATTTAACCAAGAATGTGCAATACCTCTAAAGTGAAAACTATAAAACATTTATGAAAGAAGTTGAGGAAAATAAGTAAATGGAAAGATATCCCATGTTCATAGATTGAAATGATTAATATTATTTAAATGTCCATACCATCCAAAGAGATGCATAGATGCAACCCATCTCAAGACTCCGATGACATTTTTCACACAAATAGAAAAAACAGCCCTAAAATTTATGTGGAACCACAAGAAACCCCAAATAGCTAAAGCAATTAGAGCAAAAAGAACAAGCTGGAGGCATCCATTCTCAGATCTCAAAATATATCATACAGCTACAGTAATCAAAACAGCATGGCACTGGCATAAAAATTAGACACATAGAGTAATGAAACAACTTATTTCTGACAAAGTTGCCAAGGACACACAGTGTGGAAAGAATAGTCTCTTCAATTAATGATGCTGGAAAACTGGATATTCACATGTAGAAGAATGAAATTAGATTCTATCTCATGCAATATACAAAAAAAAATCTCAAATTGGATTAAAAACTTGAATATAAGGCATGAAACTGTAAACTACTAGAAGAAAACAGAAGAAAATCTCTATGACATTGGTTTGTACAATGATTTTTTTGGAATGAACCCAAATGCACTGGCAACAAAAGCAAAAATGGAAAAACAGCATTACATCAAATTGAAAAAAGCTCCTCAGCCAAGGAAATAAACAACAGAGTGAAGAGAGAACCTATGGAATAGAAAA
This sequence comes from Callithrix jacchus, assembly GCF_049354715.1. NCBI lineage: Eukaryota > Metazoa > Chordata > Mammalia > Primates > Cebidae > Callithrix > Callithrix jacchus. The sequence continues at coordinate 124,988,557 of NC_133513.1, read as the reverse complement.
AAATAGGAATAGAAAAAATATGGAATAGGGAAAAAAATATTTACAAACCATTATTCTCACAAGGGTCTAATATCCAAAATACAGAAGGAACTCAAACAACTCGATAATGAGAAAACGAGTAACCCAGTTAAAAAATGGGCAAAGATTCTGAGTCGACATTTCTCAGTATGAATGGCCAGTAGGTATATGAAACAAAATGCTCAACATCGCTGACGGTCACAGAAATGCAAATTAAAACCAGAATGAGAGGTCAACTCGCATCTGTTAGAATGACTATGACGGAAAAGACAGAAGATAATGGTATTGGGGAGGATGTGGAGGAAAGCGGACATGTGCGGTGTTGGTGGGAATGTAAACTAGTATATCCACGTGGAAGTCAGTGTGGAGGCTCCTTGAAAACTTGAAACAGAACTCCCATATGATCCAGGATGTGCCAGGTGCATGTCCAGAGGAAATGGGATTGGGATGTGGAAGAGATGTGTGCACCCCAGTGTTCACAGCTGTGCTGTTCACATTAGCCGAGGTATGGAATCAACGCAAGAGTTTATTCACGGCTCAATAAAGGAAGAGAATGTGCTGTATCTACACAGTAGAATTCTAGGTGGTCTTAGAAAGGGAGGTCTCCTATTATTTGCAACAACATGGGTGAGCTTGGAAGATATTATGTTAAGTGAAATAAGCCAGGCACAGAAAGACAAATGCCCCGTGACCTCACTTCTATCTGGAATCAAAAAAATTTAAACTCACGAAGCAGAGTAGAATGGAGGTTACCAGGGGCTGGGAACGGGGAGGTGGGAGGCAAAGCTCAAGATCTATTATACATCACGGTGATCATGGGAAATAACTGTGTCGTTAAAAAATAAATAGGCTGGGCAGGGTGGCTCACGCCTGTAGTCCCAGCATTGTGGGAGGCCGAGGTGGGCATTTCACTTGAGCTCAGGAGTTCGAGACCAGCCTGGACAACATAGTGAGACCCTGTCTCCATCAGAAAATGAAAAATAAGAAAGACAAATAAATGGAGAGCACATTGTGCTCATGAGTTGAAAGACTCCACATAGTAGGATGTCAATTCTCTTCACATTTATTTATAGGTTTAATGCAATTCCTCTCAAAAGCCAAGAAAGGTTTCTGCTGTTGTTGTTTCTTCTGTTTTAAACACAAACAAGCTTATTCTGAAATGTATTTGGAAAGTCTCAGGCTATCGAAGAGCTAAAATGATTTTGAAGTCTAATAAGGCCAGAGGAATCAGTCTGACTGATTTTGAGTCTTTTTAATGGAGATTTAATAGCAAAACAGCATAGTAGGTGATGGAATAGACACATAGGGCAAAAGAACGGAGAACTCACAGACAGACCCACGAAAATACGTCCCACTGATTTTTGACAAAGATGCAAAAGCAACGCAGAGGAGGGCGGGTAGACTTTTCAGCAGATGGTGCTGGGGCACCGGACACCCCCAGACAAAGATGTGAACCTCAATCTCAGTGTCTCACACCTCATGGAAAAGTAACTCAAACTGGATCACAGATTAAATGTAACACATTAAACGATGAGAATTTTTAGTAAGAAATAAGAAATATCTTTACAATCTAGGGCTAGGCAGTCTCTAGATTTGACACCAAAAACACAATTTACATAAAAGGAGAAATTGGTGAATTGAAACTGATCAAAATTAAACATCCTTGCTCCGTGAAGGCCCGTGTGAAAAGGATGAGACACCAGCTACAAACAGTATGAGAAACGCCGCAGACTACGTGTCTGACAGAGGACCAGAATATGCGAGGCTCTAGAATACATAAAGCACTAGGATAAATGGAGCTCAAAATTCAACAGCAAAACCCAAACGATCCTATTCACAGAAGGGCAGAAAACATTCCACCAATGGGAACAGAAAGACGGCAAATGAGCCCATGAAAACGTGTGAAATCATGGGCCAGTAAGGAGAGCCGAGTTAAAGCCACGCGGATCTCGGCGCCCACCGCTGGGAGTGGCTGAAGTTAAAACACAGACAACATCAAGTGCTGGAGAGGAGGCAGAGAAGCGGGTCCCTGACTCATCGCCAGCGGGAATGTAACATGGCTTTCCTGTAAGACCTACCTGCAGCTTCCGTGTCGCCCAGCCCTTGCTCTTCTGGGCATTTCTTCCCGAGAAATGGAAACTTACGGCCACTCAAAACCTGCGTGCAAATGCTTACAGCAACCTTATTTGTGATAGATGAAAACCGGAGTCCGCCCGGATGTCCTTGAGAGGGGTGTGGTTAAATAAACCACTTGGGTGGGGTCGCCACTCAGCAGTAAGAAGGCGTGAACTGCGGGTGTGCACAGTGACCTAAATCGGTCTTCAGAGAATTCTACTGGTGTAAAAGGCCAGTGTGTGGCTGGTCATGGTGGCTCACTCCTGCAATCCCAGCACTTTGGGAGGCAGAGGAGGGTGGATCACCTGAGGTAAGGAGTTCAAGACTAGCCCGGCCAACATGATGAAACCCTGTTTCTACAGAAATACAATAAACTAGCGGGTGTGGTGGTGTGTGCCTGGAATCCCAGCTGTGTGGGAGGTTGCTGAGGCAGTGTAATCGCTTCAATCCAGGAGGCGGAGGTTGCAGTGAGCCAAGATTGCGCCATTGCACTCCAGCCTGGGCAACAGAGCGAGACTCCGTCTCAAAAACAAGACAAAGGAAAAAAAAGCCAGCACGTGTGCCTTGTAACGGTGCACACACACAAAGTGTGTACCACGTAATCCCACTTTATACCATTTTGAAATGACAAAGCTTTCGAAACAGAGGACAGAGTAAGCTTCTGGATCAGTGGTAGCCGTGGTTTAGGAGGGGTGAGGCTGAGGAGGAGGCTCAGGGAGGGCGAGCCAGAGGAGTGGGCGGAGGCTAGAATGTGCGGCAGGTGTGGCTACACAGGTCAGCAAGAGGGGTCCTCGTGGTGCTGGGGCCGTTCAGGATCCTAACTGTGAGAGGGGATAGTCGATGTCAATCCTTGGATTTTGACACAATTCCGATCTAAATCCAAGAGAGGTGTTTTTTGTAGACATACACAAGCTTACTCTAAACTTACATAGAAAGGCTCAGCTGTCGAACGGCTAAAGGATTTTAATTTATAAAACGGTGGGAATCTGAGCATGCACACGCGCATAGCGTGTAGGTTTGTTCATTTACCAGCGCCAATACCCTGGTGATATTACACTGCTGTTTTGCAGAATGGTGCCATCGTGGGATGCTGGGCTACATGGTGAGGAGTCTCTCGGAGCTGTTTCTCAGAACTGCATGTGACGCTCCCATGACAGCGACGTGCTCGCCTCAGTGGGTGTCGTGGAAGCAAGGTGGTGCTGGCCCCAGTGTGGAACTCCAGGTCTCAGACTCCTGGGACCTCCCAGCTCTAGGACACTCCAGCTGCCCTCCCCTGAGACACGAGCTCATCCTGTACCCTCCTGCTAGGACGGCAGGGTGGGTTCTGCGGAGTCGTTGCTTGCGAGGCATGGAGAACAGCAGGACGCACACAGGCTTGCGGGTGCAGAGGGCCAGGGACCCTGAGCCCAGGCAGCAGCTGTGGAGTGAGGAACACTGGAGGCTCATGCCCTAATCCCGGGGGGAACACGTAGCTTTGTGTCTCCCTTTTGGCTTCCCTGGCGTGTGGGCCAGTCATCCTGAGCCTAGACTCTGGGGTGCCTCCTGGAGACCCTCCTAACTGTCCAGTGGGGCATCCTGGAATGTTCCATACCCCTCACAGCTCAGCTCTGTTTCCTCACGTGCCCAGGGTCGGGGAAGGCCCAGCGTCCTCCAGTTTGAGTCCTCCCTGACCCACACCCACTTCCACGTTTCTGAGTACTCCCAGCACATGCAGAGAACCCAGAAAACAGGTTTTGGTTTCCTCATCTAGATATTTAATGCAAACAGAAAATGTTGGATTAAATTAGGTTCCCGGCTTCATGGGATAAGCGCAGCCTGTCTGCGGCAGTCACTGATTGCAAGGGCAGCGGCCAGAGCACTGGCTTGTGTGTGTGTGCAGCCGTGTGTGTGTGTGTGTGGGCAGGAGCTGTCTCTCCGTGTGTGTCTGTGTCTGTGTGTGTGTGTGTGTCTGTGTGGTGGGTATGTATTTGTCTCTATGTGAGATGTGTGTGTGTCTGTGTGGCAGGAGTGTGTCTTTATGTGCCTGGTATATGTGTGTGTCTGTGTGTGTGTATCTCTGTATATTTGTCTCTGAATTGTGCTGTGTGTGTCTTTCTGTCTCTGTGTGTATGTGTCTTTGTGGCTGGTGTGTGTGTCTCTCTGTTTCTGCATGTGTGCTCTGTGTGTGTGTCTGTGTGGCAAGTGTGTGTCTCTGTGTGATGTGTGTGTGTCTGCATGGCAGGTGTGTGTCTCTAGGTGTGTGTTGTGTGTGTGTGGTGGGTGTGTCTCTATGTGAGATGTGTGTGCCTGTGTGGCAGGTGTGTCTCTAGGTGTGTGGTGTGTGTGTCTGTGTGTGTCTCTAGGTGTGTGTGTCTCTAGGTGTGTGTGTCTCTAGGTGTGTGTGTGGCGGGTGTGTGTCTCTGTGTGATGTGCGTGTCTGTGTGGCAGGTGTGTGTCTCTAGGTGTGTGTTGTATGTGTGTGTCTGTGTGGTGGGTGTGTCTATGTGTGATGTGTGTGTGTTTATGTGGCAGGTGTGTGTCTCTGTGTCTCTCTGTGCTTCTGCATGTGTGTGTGTGTCCTCCTGTCTCTATGTGGGTGTCTGTGTGTGGGGTGCGTCTCTGCGTGTGTGTGTATGTCTGTGGTGTCTATGGATTGCTGGGCTCTGAGCTGATGAAATGAGTTCGGAAGATGTCTGAGTCGAGGACGGACACAGATCACCCAGACCGGGCTGTGCTTGATGAGAAGCAAATTGCTGAAAACAGATGAAGGTGCAAAGAGTTTTCGATGCGACCGTTGAGCACAAAGTCAAGGAAGGTTCCTTTAACCCTGGTCTATTGTCATGCGTCATAAACAGCCTAGCAATTGCATCTGGGGAGAAGGTGCCGGCCTACAGCCAGCTTAATAGATGGAGGGTTGGGAGTTGCTGGGAGCAGCACCCATTTGCTTTCCCGCGTGTTATACTTTTAGAAAAAGTGCAGGGGTTTTATTTCTGGAACCGGCAGCGTGAACGAGGGAGGTGGGAGCGCTTCAATGCTATGTGCTGCCTATCAGGTGTATTTTCCCCAGTCAGAAGTTTCAATTTGACAGTTCAATTATGTGTGATTATTAACCATGATTTTGACCCATACGAACAATGACAAATTGTCCTAAGGGCATATTTGTATTCCCTACCTTACAGGCTAAATTCTAGCCATATTTTCCAGTAATATTTGGTCCAAGCCTGTCTAATCACACAGATTGAGACTCCCGTGATAATAGGAGGGTGTCCCGCTCCAGTCACTGGTGTGTCACAGGGTAGCTCCGTGCCACACGTGCCATTGTGTTTGGAAATGGAAGGAAAGCGTGTTTCTGAGACGGCTCCTCCAGCTCCCAGTGCAAGCTAGCTAACCATGTCATTACAGCAGCTGTGCAGATTCGAGCTGCTTGCCAAGTGCCTTTGGAAACCAGGCTTGGAGATGCCTCTGTGACTGTTGTTTGCATGTTTTTTGGCTTTGATATGGAGGCATTGGGTTCTGCATGCACGCTGCTGTCCATAGCAGGTCTTACTCACCGCCTTGCCTGGGAAGCTCCCAGCATGCAGATGGGTCCCTGTGGCACTCACCCTCTCGCCTGGCCGGCATGGTGGGGTCTGAAGCTTCGCTGCCAGCAAAGATCAAGTCCATTAACAGGACGTGCAGCCGGGGCCTCTCCCCTCCGGGCGCATGCCTGGCAGGCTGCACTGGAGAGATGTTCTCTTGACCCTGACCTGCTCCGAGGCCCGCCTCCCTCCTCTACCACGCCCCTCCCAGGCCCTCCTCTTTCCTCTGCCATGCCCTTCCCAGGCCCGCCTCTTTTCTCTGCCACGCCCCTGGGCTCTTTCTCTTCCGGCATCTGCTTCCCTCTCAGACCTTCGGCCGACTTTCCCTGCACTCCGGTTTCTCTGACCTTACCTGCCCTGTCCTGTGCCTTTATCACGGAGTCACCCACCCTCCGCCACTGTAGGGAAACGTTGGAAGCTGTTGAAAGCTCCCCTCCAGGTTGCACCTAAGGCTCCCCATCTCCAGGCTCCATCCCGCTCACCTGGAGCCCAAGTTCCAGCTCCACCTTCCACTCTTGCTTCTGCATTTTTACCCCTGGCACCTGAGGAAGGATTCGCTTTCCCAGGCTGATGTCTGCTTTATCCCTGGGTGCTCCCTCTGCCCGCGGATCCCGCTGGCTTTGCTTGGGGGCACTGAGACCAAACCCTCGGTCGGCTCAAGAAGGTTCCATGAGCCAGTCATGAGGTCTTGAGGCCTGTGTGGTTGGACTTCCCTGGAGACGCGTGTCCTGCTGTACACTTCATTGTTCTCTTTCTAACAAGGCGGGTGACGGCAGAACCGTCAGTATGTCACGGTTTTAATTTCAAAGCAAAAGCGGATCCTATGGGCCCAGGAGACTTCTACCAGTGCTTCGGGAAAACCATCGGTGGGCATTTTTGCATTTGGCCCCTACCCATAGGGAGCTCTCACCAGCTCCTGCTTTCCCTCCAGCATGGCCCAACCCCCCACACGCCTGTATTTCCTTAGAAACTGTAAATAGAAGCAAGTTAGTTTCTAAAGATGTGTTGGTTCTCTTAGCAAATCAAGCCCTGGGACTCCTGATCAAACAGCCGTGTGTGTCTGCATCCGAGCATGTCCGTCTCTGCGTTCCCGTCTGCAGTCGTCTGTCTGCATCCGAGCATGTCCGTCTCTGAGTTCCCGTCTGCAGTCGTCTGTCTGCATCCGAGCATGTCCGTCTCTGCGTTCCCGTCTGCAGTCGTCTGTCTGCATCCGAGCATGTCCGTCTCTGCGTTCCCATCTGCAGTCTGTCTGCATCCGAGCATGTCCGTCTGTCTCTGCGTTCCCATCTGCAGTCTGTCTGCATCCGAGCATGTCCGTCTGTCTCTGCGTTCCCATCTGCAGTCTGTCTGCATCCGAGCATGTCCGTCTCTGCGTTCCCATCTGCAGTCGTCTGTCTGCATCCGAGCATGTCTGTCTCTGCGTTCCCATCTGCAGTCGTCTGTCTGCATCCGAGCATGTCCGTCTGTCTCTGCGTTCCCATCTGCAGTCGTCTGTCTGCATCCGAGCATGTCCGTCTGTCTCTGCGTTCCTGTCTGCAGTTGTCTGTCTGCATCCGAGCATGTCCGTCTCTGCGTTCCCATCTGCAGTCGTCTGTCTGCATCCGAGCATGTCCGTCTCTGCGTTCCCATCTGCAGTCGTCTGCCTGCATCCGAGCATGTCTGTCTCTGTGTTCCTGTCTGCAGTCGTCTGTCTGCATCCGAGCATCTCCGTCTCTGGATGACAGGCCTGCAGTGGTCACCTCAGAACCGGCCATCCAGTGTGTGTCACAAATCACTCCACCACACAGGTTTAACACTGAGGTAAGGCAGCAGGCACGTTTTTGTTTCTTACAATTATGCAGTCAGCTGCTTGGACTGGGCTCAGTTGCGTGATTCTTCTGCTGGTCTCATCTGGGGTCACTTTCTGACTGCACTCATCTGGAGGCTTGACGGGCAGCTGGTGCTGGACATTGGCTGTGTGGCCTTTCATTCCAGAGCTGTGGTCCAAGGGAGGGGTAGTGGATCTTTCAAACTCTTGAGATCTCGGCTCAGAAGTCACCAGGCTTTGCTTCTTCAGCTTTATGTTGGTGAAAGCATGTAATGTACACCCATGGCTAAGGGCAAAAAGACAGGGGGTAGGGGATGAGCTTGCTTTGGCTGAACTTTACATTGACTTATAAAGGCACCCTTATGCAAACACGTTAACATCTATTTTGAAGACATGGCTAAGCCAAAGAACATGACACAGTGGAAAAGAGAAAACAAACCTCCTTCCTGATGGGCAGGAAGATCCAGAAATTGCAAAGAACCTCCATGCCCTGTTCTCAGGAGTACACTTGTGGGTGCTAACCAAGACCTCCAGGACCAAGCGATATGTCCTAGGAATGGCAGATCCACTCCCTAAAAGAGGAGCAGAGTCTATGGGTGACTCAGGCCATGAGGGTGCCTATCCCAGGGGGAACAGAGGTGGGACTGAACACAGAACAAACCCACCCCTGAGGCCTGATGGTGCCTGCACCCAGGAGGGTGGGGTAGAGGACAGGACAGAGGTGCCATATGTACAAGATTATTAGGGACAGAGTCACAGGCTTCTTTCCCTGTATGCTGATGGCTACATGTGTGCATCCTCTGTAAATATCTTGCATTTTAGAGAAAAATCGATAGGATGGGAATTGAAAAGAAATGACCTGGCATCACGGAACAAAGAACCTCCTTCTAGAAGTTAGACCTTGTTAAAGAGCAGAGGCACCTGGGTCATGATTTCCAAATGCCTTTTCTCACTGAAGGAACCAGGTGGGCTTCAGACACACGCTGTGGGAAGCCTGCAAAGTAGGCCTGGAACAGCCAATTGTGCCAGAGTGAGAGTCTCAGAGCATCGCCACAGGTCGCTTGGTGCAGGTGCCTTCAGGATCGAGAAGGTGGAAGATGTACCACACCCCAGTGATGAGGCACCACACTGCCGGTGCAGGAGCTGGTCCCATGTGGGTGCCTTGGGCCGGACACAGCACCCGCGACAGCTTCTTCTCAGTGCGGAAGTGAGCAGGTGTTTCCAAACAAGGTTCCTCCAGCAAAGCCACTGACCCGGACCCTTCGTAACAGCGACAGGTGAATAACGGCAATGCAAAGTGGAGAAGCTGCTCTGTGCTAAGGGGGACTGGAGAGACGCGAAGGCCAAATGCAGCGTGTGACGACTCGCTGGGCCGCCTCGGCTGAAAGACAGCGATCAAGGACCTTATGGGGTAATTGAGAATGTTCAAATAAGGACTGCGCATTTGAACCTTCAATGCTTGTGCGGATTGTTAGCTGGTTCTTGTCTTCAGGAGAGAGGGGAGGAGCTGAGTGCGTGGGCACGGGGGATCCTGAGGTCCATAGCAGCTGTCGTGTTCTGATACCACACACTGCTTCCTGTGGGCATGCACAGTCCCAGGCCTCCCCTCATGGAGGTGCACGCAGGGCTCGGATTGTCATGAGAAGTGCTATTTGGAGGTGAGACTTGAAGCCCCTGAACCCTGTCTTGTCCCAGACAGAAGGAGCGTTTCCCAGTGACCTGGCGTCCACACTGGTGCAGCCTTCCCGGCCCTGGCTGGGTGGGAACCGTTCTTCAGGTGACTGAGCAGTCTCTGTCCCCAGCACTTTATGAACACCCGCTTGTGTAGTGCATAGGGCAGCCCTTCCTGGGAGCTCCGTCCAGGTGCCCTTTGGCTAATGGAGCTGCAGAACCAGGGCACTGATCTCTTGAGGTTGCCTGAGGGTGCGTGGGTGGCTGTGTATGAACACAGTTCATGTGTCCACGTGAGCCTCCAGAGCGGCTAGTTCTGCCACCAGGGCTGTCATCTCCAGAGTGGGGCTGATAGCCAGACACTGATGGGCTGAGGCGGGAAACCCGAGGCCCTCACAGTCCCCACAGTTGGGTGGGTGCAGCCTCAGGCCCTGCACACGGCATTACCTGCAGGGCCAGTAGCACAGCCAGCACCCTGGAGCCACACTGACTCAGGCATGGGATCCAGCACGTCCCTGTACCAGCGCCCGCCACACCTGCCCTTAGCGGGAGGCGGCGGTTCCCAGCCCAGGCAGGGGAGGACGGTTCACCTCCATGGTCGGCAGGTTCTCCTTGCATTTCACCCTCCTATTTCCTAAGTGGATTGATTTAGTCCCAAGGACACGATTGACTTCCATGCAGTCCTGTGTGACCGGAAGACAGAACCTGCCCTTTTCATCATAAAACCAGGGGACTCTCAGCCTGCTCATCGCTTCACTGAGCCCAAAATGACCACAGTGAAAATGCTTATGACTCCTGGTGGGAATAATTCATAAAAGTCTTAAAAACTTCTCATGGTGTGCTCTAAGCTTTCAATTTTATGTGACAAGGAACAAAAAATGACCTCTGTGGCACAGCTGTGGCTCCTCATCACACACTGGATCTCAGCAGGGTGGGCTGAAAGATGAGGGAAAACACAGCCTCACGGGCAGGCCACAGCCCAGCTCCAGGCAATTTCCTCCTCAGTTTCATTACCTGAAGTGCCAAGGACAGTTTGTTAGGAGACAGTCCCGGATTCAGAGGCCACAGGCTCTTGTGTTCATGAAGAAACCTGCTAAGATGGATGGATGATGGAGGACATTAAGAACAGCACTATCCAAGGGCCAGTGTCACTGGGCCAAGATTGTGGTGAGCTCATGTGGGGTGCATGTCCCTTTGGGACAGTCAGGTGTGTGAGGGCAGGGAAGGACTGCACAGGGGCAGCAGGTGGGCATCTGAGGGCCACAGTGCAGCGAACACTCACTGGAGGGTAAGGGAGGACCTGCCATGCCCCATAGGTCACCTCTCTCCCACACTGCCAGGCCCCACATGGAAGTCAGGGGAAGCCTGGAGAACGCAGCCTCTCTCCCTTGGAGACGTGCCTTTCCATACGGTCCCTGCAGGTCACACTGCTGCAGGGAGCTAAGATTCCACTGGGCTCCACTGGGTTCACAGCAGCTGGATACAGAGCCTCACCAGCTCTCCTAGGTGGTATCCTTCTGATGGGAAGCATTCCGTGCCTCTGGTTGCCAACAGCGGTCCCCAAAGACGTCCCCCTCTTCCTCCCCGGAACCTGTGGACACGGGAATTAGGCTCACAGATGGCATTGAGGAGCTGGTTAGATGACCTTATGGTAGGGGGATTGTCCTGTGCTGTCCACGGGCCCGTCGCAATGGAAGAGGGTCTTGGAGAGGAGGTGAGAGAGATGGTGGCGTAAGAAGACTCTCCCCAGTGGTGCTGCCTTTGAAGATGCGGGAAGGGCCGATGAGCCCAGGGGGAGCACGGCAGCCTCGAGAAGGCAGAGAAGGCAAGGGAGGTTCTCCCCGGAGCCTCCAGGAGGAGCCAGCCCTGCTGCACCTTGAGTTAGTCCAGGTTGACTTTGGAGCTGCACCTGCGGACGTCCACACTTGCTGCTCCAGGCACTAAGTCATGGCTGTTTGTAGGGAAGCAGTGGGAGGCCCATCCAGGGCCCTCAACAAGAAGTGCTGGGTGAGATGCTGGCTCTGTGCCTTTATGCAGAAATCCCGAAGTTTGTCCCGACAACAACAAAAGCCAGGCTTTTCCTTCACTCTCCCTGCAGCACTTCTTTCTCCACGTTCCTTTTCCTGGATTGCAGGAGGATAGAGCCTTGGTTTGTGATGGCTCTGGCCTCAACAGGGATGCGTGAGGCTCCTGGAAGGTGTGGGGGCGGTGGGTGGTCTTCAGAGCCGGATCAGTGAAGCTCTCTAGGCACCTGTGTTTTTCGGGATGTGCATTGATACTTTCACACTTCCACGCTCTGAGCAGAGGCCTACGCATCCTGCAGACTCTCAAACCGGACTCACATGCAGGGATGAGACCCTCTGGGACAGGAGAAGGGCAGGACACACGGCAGCTGCGAGGACCCAGGTCAAGGCTCAGGAGAAGACGGTCTTGAGGGGCTCCCTGGATTGGGAGGGGCAGGGCTTCAGAAGGCACCAGGCTTGAGGGCACGGAGGGGGCACCGCCAGAGGCAGGGTTTGCCAGGACCTCTCCTCGTGGGCAGGGCTGCCCAGGATGCAGCCAAAGCGTGTGCGGTTCCGCCATGATGTCGCCCAGCATCCTGAGTCCCCAGGAACGAGCATCAGGCAGCCCCTGTGGGCTGCCCGCCAGGACGGCACAGTAGGGCGTCCTCAGAGACCCTTTCCTTCCAAGCACAGTACGGCACAAGAGACAGCTAATCACACAAATGAAAATTAAATGCTACCATCATGTTAGGGAAAATCAGCATTGCCGGAGCCCAGAAATAAATCCTACGCCCAAGGCAATGTGTGGATGGAAGCCCCTGGGAGCAGACGGTGGGGTGGGGGGCACTGGGGCTCTGATCCAGAAGTCAAAGGGAGCGTGTGCCCCACCAAGGCAGCGAGGGAGCGGCCTTCAATGAGCACCGGAGGTGGGGCGGGGCCGCAGGCAGAGCCCAGGCAAGCTGTGAGTGTCACTTTCTCACAATCTGTGCCTGGGAGGTGGACAGAGGACCAGCGCCGTCAAACCAGGCGGGGCTGAATCACCGATGGGCTTGTGGATGTTGATGCCCTCCAGGTCTCCGTGAGTCGCAGGTCCTGAGGCGGAGCCTGAAACTTGCTTCTGGGCCCAGGACGCTGTTTGAGCTGCAGAGGGAGCCCGGGAAGAGGGAGAAGGGAGGAAATCACGGCCCGACTGAGATCACAGGGAGCCTAGACCGACAAGATAAACATGGAGGAGCACGAACCACACACACCAGGGCACAGCCGCGAACCACACCCACCAGGGCACAGCCGCGAACCACACGCACCCGGGCACAGCCGTGAACCACACCCACCAGGGCACAGCCGCGAACCACACGCACCAGGGCACAGCCGCGAACCACACCCACCAGGGCACAGCCGCGAACCACACACACCCGGGCACAGCCGCGAACCACACGCACCCGGGCACAGCCGCGAGCCACACTCACCCGGGCACAGCCGCGAACCACACCCACCAGGGCACAGCCGCGAACCACACGCACCAGGGCACAGCTGCGAGCCACACTCACCAGGGCACAGCCACGAACCACATGCACCCGGGCACAGCCGCGAACCACACTCACCAGGGCACAGCCGCGAACCACACACACCCGGACACAGCCGCGAACCACACGCACCAGGGCACAGCCGCGAGCCACACTCACCCGGGCACAGACGCGTTTATGGGCACAGACGTGCAAACTGTGGAACACGGCAGCACGCATCACGTCAGGAGTGGGTGCAGACACTGACATATTGTATGAGCAGAGAGGCGAAGAGATGGCTTCATATCACAGAATCTGTTTCCTCCACTCGTACATTAAAAGGGAGAGAAAAGTGAGTATCATCCAATGGGTACAAAGATGCCTTTGAGGAAATCATTGCTGATTTATCAGTCTAAGAAATGTTCACAAATGAGGGATAAAAGGAGATTTCCTCAATCTGATAAATACAAAAATCATATTTGATGTTGAAATTCCAAAAGCATTCCCATCCAAGTCAGCAGTGAAGGGAGAGCGTGTTCTGTCTCCTCTGACTGGGCCGTGTCCTGGTGGCCGTAGCTGCTGGCCAGAGCCACGAGTAACAGGCAGTGTGCCGGCTGGGGGGTCAGAAACCCAGTGACAGTTATTTGAAGACAATAGGACTGAACATGCAAACATATCTGTACACAGCTCAAGCGTAAGAGATTGGCCAGCAAAGTCATTGGGCACAAGAGCGATGATAAAAACCTGATAGAGCTGGGTGTGGTGGCTCACGCCTGTAATTTCAGCACTTTGGGAGGCTGAGGCAGGTGGATCACCTGAGGTCAGGAATTTGAGATCAGCCTGACCAGTATGGTGAAACCTCATCTCTACTAAAAAATACAAAAATTAGCCAGGCATGGTGGTACACGCCTGTAATCCCAGCTACTTGGGAGGCTGAAGCACGAACCTGGGAGGCGGGGGTTGCAGTTAGCCGGGCTCATGCCGCTGCACCACAGCCTGGGTGAGAGTGAGACTTTGTCCCAAAAACAAAAAACAAAAAACAAACCCTGATAGATTCCTTCCCACCAATAATAGCCGGCTGAAGCAAGCAATAGAAGAAAACGCACCATCCCCAATGGCAAATTGCCCATGAACAGAGCTAGTAAAAGAGAGCAATGCCCCTTAGAAAAGAAAATGATGAGGAAACTCATAACTCATACACTGTCGAAAGACATAAGGAACCCACACGTAGACGGAGACGTCCATCATGTTGATTGACACAGCATAAAGATGGCAGTTCTTCTAGATGAATTTATAAAATCAGTGCGATTCCTATCAGAATCCCAAATGATGTTTAATGACACCTGACAGCGGCTTCTAAAGTTCACTGGATGATGGAAAGCCCAGCCCAGGCATCCCGAAGAAGCGTGATGGTGGGAACTGCCGTGCAGAGGGTCAGGGTTATTCCAGTGTCCTGACGAGCACCTGCAGACCACAGTCCGGGGGAGGAGGCAGAGGGCGCAGGACGACCCTTCCACATAGTCGGGTGGGGGCTATTGCGGCGCTGCCAGGAGAGAATGGGGGACCTGCCGCATGAACGAACACAGATAGAAATAGAACCCAGTCACAAGAGAAATGCTGTAAACACGGAACTGTGAAAAGCGGAACTTGAAAACTTCTGGAAGAAGAGAACGGTTGACACTGGGATCTGGAGGGCTCTTTAAATAGGGCAGTAAAGGCACCACCTGGAAAGAAAGACGACGATGAAAACATTGATCCAGAGCTTCCTTCAGGCCGGGCACCGTGGAAAGCACTTGACAGACACTTTGGCTGAATCTCTCAACAGCCCCGTGTGGTCGAGGCGGCGGGGGCGCCGCTTTGCAGAGAGGTGGCACCTGAGGAGCGGCAACTTGGCTGAGGAGCAGCTGGTCAGGAGCAGAGCCTAGTTCCCAGCCAGGGTGGCTGACGGACACTCCACTTCTGACCGTGGTGACAGGGATTTGATGACAGCCAATACAAACCAGAGATCAAGCCACCGGCTGTACAACGAAGGATGTGGTGAGGTCCGGGAGAGTGTGTTTGTTTGCAATGTACGTCACTGAAAATAACTGTGTCTAGCGTACAATAAAAGGTCGGCCCCAGCAACACGAAAACTCCTGCGAGGGAGCGGTCACACGAGGCACTCGGCCTCTCTGGAAGCGCAGAAACGCCGTGGAAAACAGCCGTGGGAAACCATCTCCTACACACGCGATTGGCAGAAATTGCAGTCTGACAATGAGAAAAGGTGGAGATTTATTTTATTTTTAAACAGTTTTATTTGTAACCGATATACAAAATCGGTGTGCATTAATGTATTGATGTGATGGTTTAAACACGCGCACACACCTCTGAAGCCCTCCCCATCCCTGAAGTCCAGGTCATAAACTCATTCGTCACCTCCTAAAGGTTCTTCCTGCTCTCTCGCCCCTGTTCTTTGTGGTGAAAACAACTTTTGAGATGGACCGTCAGTGAGCTTTTCGGCGTCCACTACGGCAGGTCAGCTCTGGGTGCCAGGCTGCACTCAGATCTCTAGGACGTGAAATGGTGCAGCCGCTATGGAAAACAGTACCAAGGATCCTCAAAATATTAAACACAGAACCACCCTACAGCCCACCAACCCCACTGCTGGGTGTACACCTTAAAGCGTTAAAATCGGGATTTCTTTTTTTTTCGTTTGTTTTTGAGATGGAGTCTTGCTCTGCTGCCCAGGCTAGAGTGCAGTGGCGCGATCTTGGCTCACTGCAACCTCCACCTCCAGAGCTGAAAATGAGAAAATCAGGATTTGGATGAGATACCTGCACCCACGTGGTCATTGCAGCCTCATTCACAGTAGACAAGATATTGAGGCCATCTAGGAGCATCCATGAGGTGTTATTTCTTTAGAAAATCTGAAGCCGATGAGACAGAGTGAGTGTAAGATTTGTGAAGCCTCAGTGTTATACTATTCCCTGAACTTTTCTTGTATATTTTACTATAAAATTAAAGCTACAATAACTTTTATAAGCAAGGGACCTGTTGTGGCCCCTAGGGACCATTTTGAGAGGAGACCATCTGCAGGGCTTGGTGGGTGAGCTCAGAGAAGGGAGAGGCAGTGGGGCTGTGGTCAGCTGAGCACTGCACACCCCACAGATGTCCAGGCTGGAATCCCTGGAACCTGTGGGTGTGTCCCTCTTACATACCAAGCAGGCTTTGAAGATGTGATTAAGTTAAAATCTTGAGATGGGGGATTAGCCTGGAGTACCTGGGCAGGCCCAGCATAGTCACAAGGGTCCTTGTGAGGGAAAATGGGAGGATGGAAGTGGAGGTCAGGGAGAGGACTTGCCACAAGCATACAACGAAGGAAGGAAAAGCCGACATATTTATCCCTCACGCATTTGGGGTCGTCCTTACTGCTGTGTCTCATCTCTGCTGGTTGGAGCCAGAGCTCACAATCTAAACTGAAACCCGATTGGCTAACAATTTAAAACTTTTCTAAACAGGTCAAAGCAGTGGAGAACAGAAGGAAAAGGGGAAGTACCCACAAGGAAGGGACAGGAGGCTGCTCGCAAAAGGACTTAGAAAAGCAGTAGCGTAAATATCTCGGTTAAAGCGCAAGGACGTGGAATGTACTTGTTCCTTCATCCCTAACAGCTACATAGGACGGGGCTTAACAAAGGGTCACTAGTAAAAAGCAGGAAGGCTCTGAAGAAAGTTAGTCTTTAAAAGAGACTATTATTTCTAACATTTATTATTATTATTGGAGATGGAGTCTTGCTTTGTCACCCAGGCTGGCGTACAGTGGTGCGGTCTCAGCTCACTGCAACCTCTGCCTCCTGGGTTCAAGTGATTCTCCTGCCTCAGGCTTCCAAGTAGCTGGGATTACAGGCACGCACCACCACACCCAGCTAATTTTTTGCATTTTTAATTTCACCATGCTGTCCAGGCTGGTCTCGAACTCCTAACCTCATGATCCACCTGCCTCAGCTTTCCAAAGTGCTGGAATTACAGGCGTGAACCACAGCACCCAACCACATCCATTATTATTATTATAATTATTTAACAAGAAAGGAAACTTTGAAGACGCACTATTTTACTTCTCACAATTTGGGATCAATGTTTACAAGTATCTCAGTGCTGATGCGTAAGAATTCTCTGCTACTTTATTCTATCTAATGGGAAAGCCAAATATTTGGAGACACAAAAAAGATGTGAAAATCACAGGTTCCCAAAGCAAGCGCGAGTTCATTTTAAAGAGCAACTGTGTTCACTATTATTTTGTGGCCTTTATTATTTCTAAAAATCACATTCATAAAAAGAATGGGTGGAACAATTGCTTCCAAATGTCCTGAGGCACCTTTGCTGAGAGAGGAGGGGGTGAGGGCTCTTCCAGCAGGGTGGGTGTGACTGAGAGAGGAGGGGGTGAGGGCTCTTCCAGCCCTGTGGGTGTGACTGAGAGAGGAGGGGTGAGGGCTCTTCCAGCCCTGTGGGTGTGACTGAGACAGGAGGGGTGAGGACTCTTCCAGCAGGGTGGGTGTGACTGAGAGAGGAGGGGTGAGGACTCTTCCAGCAGGGTGGGTGTGACTGAGGGAGGAGGGGTGAGAACTCTTCCAGCAGGGTGAGTGTGACTGAGACAGGAGGGGTGAGAACTCTTCCAGCAGGGTGGGTGTGACTGAGACAGGAGGGGTGAGAACTCTTCCAGCAGGGTGGGTGTGACTGAGAGAGGAGGGGTGAGGACTCTTCCAGCAGGGTGGGTGTGACTGAGACAGGAGGGGTGAGGGCTCTTCCAGCAGGGTGGGTGTGACTGAGACAGGAGGGGTGAGGGCTCTTCCAGCAGGGTGGGTGTGACTGAGAGAGGAGGGGTGAGGGCTCTTCCAGCCCTGTGGATGTGACTGAGACAGGAGGGGTGAGGGCTCTTCCAGCAGGGTGGGTGTGACTGAGGGAGGAGGGGTGAGAACTCTTCCAGCAGGGTGGGTGTGACTGAGGGAGGAGGGGTGAGAACTCTTCCAGCAGGGTGGGTGTGACTGAGGGAGGAGGGGTGAGGGCTCTTCCAGCAGGGTGGGTGTGACTGAGGGAGGAGGGGTGAGAACTCTTCCAGCAGGGTGGGTGTGACTGAGGGAGGAGGGGTGAGAACTCTTCCAGCAGGGTGGGTGTGACTGAGGGAGGAGGGGTGAGAACTCTTCCAGCAGGGTGGGTGTGACTGAGGGAGGAGGGGTGAGAACTCTTGCAGCAGGGTGGGTGTGACTGAGAGAGGAGGGGGTGAGGGTTCTTCCAGCAGGGTGGGTGTGACTGAGAGAGGAGGGGTGAGGGCTCTTCCAGCAGGGTGGGTGTGACTGAGGGAGGAGGGGTGAGAACTCTTGCAGCAGGGTGGGTGTGACTGAGAGAGGAGGGGGTGAGGGTTCTTCCAGCAGGGTGGGTGTGACTGAGAGAGGAGGGGTGAGGGCTCTTCCAGCCCTGTGGGTGTGACTGAGAGAGGAGGGGTGAGGACTCTTCCAGCAGGGTGGGTGTGACTGAGAGGAGGGGGTGAGGGCTCTTCCAGCAGGGTGGGTGTGACTGAGAGAGGAGGGGGTGAGGGCTCTTCCAGCAGGGTGGGTGTGACTGAGAGAGGAGGGGGTGAGGGCTCTTCCTGCAGGGTGGGTGTGACTGAGACAGGAGGGGTGAGAACTCTTCCAGCAGGGTGGGCAGCCGGGAGCTTCTGGAGAAGGACAGAGCCAGGCTCCATTAAGACACACCCTGCCTCGAGGATGGTACTGTTCAGATGCTGTGGGTGTCCTCCAGGTTCTGGTGCTTTGCTTTGGGAGGAGGTGAGGTCACGTTGTGAAACAATGAGGGCCAAAGCTGTGTCAGGCCGGTGCCTCATTAGGGGTCTTGGGTGTGTGGACCACAGAGTCACCAGGTCATCAACTAATATTCTTGTCACTGACAAAGGGCCGACTGTCCCCAGAGAGCCTTGGTGTCAACTCCCTGGAGGGTGGCGTCCACCAAGCAAGTTACCAGCAGGGCTCTGGGCCATTGGCGGGGGGACGCAGCATGTCAGGGCTGCCTTTGGGTGGCTGACCTGGTGGTCTGGCTGTGGCACGAGGAGAGATGAGAGGGAGGACAAGCCATGCTCTGCATCTGCCGGAGGAGAAGGACTCCCGCCCGAGCCTCAGCCCAG
This sequence comes from Callithrix jacchus, assembly GCF_049354715.1. NCBI lineage: Eukaryota > Metazoa > Chordata > Mammalia > Primates > Cebidae > Callithrix > Callithrix jacchus. Next base: position 124,969,733 of record NC_133513.1, on the reverse strand, counting down.
CTCCAGCACGGTCTTCCAGAAAGCTCTGCTGGCAGGCAGGCAGCTCCACGGCTGAGCAGGTCCTGGACATGCTGGTCCTCCGGGGCTTCTGACCCACTGCACCGCTGTTACCGCCATCTTTCCAGCCTGGATGCCCCTCAGCCCCACAACACTGGTGCAGGCCTGCCCCTTCCTCAGACCAGCACCCCTCAGATCCATGCGGTGTCAATACTGTCCATACCTTCCCCTGGGATGAAACGCAGAGTTTGATTGATTACCCAGTCCAGGGGCTGGGGGTGTCAGGAGGCCTGGCCTTCCCCACTGTGATAACTGTTGACCCAGAGGCTGATAACCAGCAAACGGCTGCACTGGCTCCAAGACATCCACCCAGTTACTCATGTGGGGCCTGAGGCATGGCTGCTGGGTCTGTCCAGGGACCCAGTGGACACCGCGTGATGGGGCCTGAGCCGGAGCTCCACGTCTCACCTGGCTTCTATGCACTCTCTCTAATCTGGAGGCCATGACAACTTTTCATGTCTCTGGGCGTCCGTGGCAACTCAGACTGGGCATCCACGGCAGCTGAGACCCTGTGTCCAGCAGTCTCTGAATGTCTGGGGACCCCGGTCTGCTGTCCAGCTGGCTGAGTGACCACGGAGCTCCCTCTGGGGAAGGGTTCGGAGACCTTCACACAGATCCTTGCTGCAGGGTCCTTCCTCCTGGGAGAGGGGTTGTGGCTTTGGACTGAGGCTGCTGATCCTGGCTGTTTCAGCTCATTGCAGGACAGCCCTGAGGGGCTGGTGTCTGGAGGTCACCGGGAGGGAAGATGACCCGAGCCCTGCCGGCCCCGCGCCACCCTGGACTTCTTCCTGCACCCTTCCTTCCACCCCTCTCCACAGGTATTGATCCCTGATAAACACCCTGAGCTGTCCTGCAGGCAAAGTCCAGCTCCACCTCTGCTCCTGAGCGTCCTGCTGGTGACACCCGCTTACAGAGGCCTGGGAAAGGGCTCATCGCAGGCTGGCATCATCCTGAGCCAAGGAACTGGGGACCAGTCAAGGACCTGGGAACCAGTCAAGAATCTGGGGACCAGCCAAGGAGGTTTCAGGGGAGCCAGGGCTGGCAGGAAGCAGTCCCGCTGGAGCACCAGGGAGCCTGGACTCCGCCTGATCCCACAGGGGCTCTGGGGCCTCAGTGGCCTTTCAGAAGTCTTTCTGGCCCCAGGCCTGGGCGTGGGGCTGGTGGTCTCAGGCCAACCCAGTACCACGGGGGGATGCAGTGGCCCCAGTGCCCCAGGGTGGCCTCTAGAGGCTGGGTGGGGCCTGCAGGCTGAGTTACAGAGGCGGTTGGAAGAAGAGGAGGAGCAGGTCCTGTGAAAAGGTAGAAATGAGATTTCTCAAAACAGATGAGTCTGTGTCCCGCGGGGAAGGCTCAGTGAGATCTTTACATCTGGCACAGCTAGCACAGGCCACGGAGACGGTGCTGCCCTGGTAGGCCACAGTTCAGACCAAAGCCCATGATTCAGTGCCGGGACCTCTGTGGGAGGCTTGGGGCAGCATCACCTGTGTGGTCACGTGTGGGTAGAAACGCAGAAATGTAATCACTCTGCTTCTGTTTCCCACGTTCTCTCCCTTCGGAAAACATCCCAAACAGTCTCCACAGAACCCGCCACAGGGACCAGGGACTGTGCAAGGAGTTTGTGATGTGCCTGAGGAAGGGGACAGGGAACCCAGCTCAGGATTCAGCCAGGAGATTCTTCCACACACTCCTGGCTCTGCCTTTGCAGCCTCGCGGTGCTTCAGGCCTGTGTGACGTGCTCATTGTGGAGAGGTTTTACCACCAGGTACTATTTTCTGTGGGCAGGGATTCTGGGTCCGTTTAAATGGTCTGTGGTCACAGTTGACCTGGCAGCTTTGAGAAGGAGACGTATCTGTGCGTGAACAAGAGGAAGACCTCATCTTGACACGGTGGTGCCGTGCCCATCAGCTGTTCTACCCCATTAGCTGTTCCACAGACCCATGGCCTTGCATTGCGTCCTGCCCGCTGGTGCAGTCACCTATTTCTGACTTTTTGCAGGACTGCAGCCAAAGGATGCTATCTCTGAAGGACATTGAAGAGAATGTCCGTCTTCAATGAGTGAGATGGGATTCTTTTCCTAGGAAGATTTTTGAAATCTAGGTGGAACTTTCTCCAAACAGGAGGAAACTGTCCGGCCTCCAGGTAATCTGCTGAGTTATGCTGTCATTTGGAGCACGGCAGAGCTTGCGGGCGCTGCACCAGTGACGTGCTGGTCCCAGCACAAGGGTGTCATCCCTCAGAACAGCAATGGAGAAGCTGCAGGAGGGAGCAGGTGCCAGGCAACCCTCCCGCGCTGAGGCTTTCTGTCAAGAAGGAAAGGGCTGTGCTCGGGATGTGGTGGAGGGGAGAGCTGCTGTGGGCAGGTGAGGCCTCCTCCCAGCAAGTCAGGAAGATAATGGATAGAAAGGGCCATCCCAACGGCCCCCAGTCCCCAAGCACAGCTTGAAAACTGGGCTGTGCCAGTGCTTCAGCTGATTCCTGGAAGTCAGCAGCCCCGCCCAGGAAACCTGTGTGCTCACAGATCACCCCCAAGGACCAGGGCTCTGAGGAGGACCCTAGGGGCTGAGGTCTCCGCCTCCTGAGGGCAGTGATGAGACACACACCTGTTCAGTTAGCTGACATCTCCTGTTACCTCTGAGTACTAGCCTGTCTCATGGGTGACATCCAGTTCATGCATTCTTAAAAGATGAGTTGGTTGGCTGCAGTAGTGCAGGTTTTGGGTTGGAGAGAAAGCAGCTGTTACCCAGTGAGTGCTAACGCTGATGACAGTCTCCATGGAGTGCTGCGGCAGCAGGTGCTGCAGAGAGAGGTGACCCAGCTGGGAAGGAAGAGGGAGCTTCTTGGGGAATCGTGTGGTTCAGAGATGCCCGGGTAGAACAGGATCAGGAAAGGGCTCCCGGGGGCTACATGGCCGCACTCCCTGCCCATCCTGAACTGGAAGGGCAGGATCCAGCCTGCAGCGGATGGAGGCGTCAAGAGTTGGCGAAAAGTGAAAGCCAGAACCTGGGCCACTTTCCAGGCTCTGCTGCTTGGGTTAGAGAGAAGCTTGAGAGCTCCAGGCTCACGGAGGACGCCTTCAGAATGGGAGAAGCTCCAGCAAGTTTCCTTGTGAACCGAAGAGGTGTGAGCTATGGGGTAATCAAAACACAGAATCAGCGGAGAGTTTTGGGCTTGTGAGGTCCTTGGAGCTAAGGAGAGGGCCTTGGGACAGGATGGAAGGTCAGCCTTGGCCAAAGAGCAGATGCCCCCAGGAGGACCAGGGACAGGGTGGCCCAGGTATGTGGAAGTGCAGGTCATCGTGGAGGCGAGGGAATGACGTGGAAGGAGCTCCTGCTGGAGGCTGCTGTTGGTCAATTGTCATTTTGGGGTAATTTTTGCAGAGGAGGGGGAGTGGGTGGTATAGGTGCTGGGGAGAGTGGTGTGGCTGGAAGCAGCCCCAGCAGGCGTGAGAGAAGCACCCACTGGGAGTGGCCCAGGTGGGTCTGCAGAGGGGCAGCTGTAGGGCACCAAGCTCGGCGGGCGGGGGGGGGGTGGTTCTCTCCACCTGGGCTGGGCTTCAGGAGCAGGGGCGGGGCAGATGACAGAATCGAAGGCAGCATCTGACAGTGCAGGTTGTCTGCAGGGCGGGGCTGCCACAGAGATAGGGGAGGGTGGTTGTGGGAAAGTGACCCAGTGGTGAGCAGGGGTCTCGTGTGCTGGGAAGGAGGAGGGAAGGGAGGGGCCGTGGATGCTGGAAGATGGAGGGAGGGGCAGAGAAGCTGGGGCACAGAGGCTGCGGTGTGGCAGTGGGTGAAGAAGAGGGGCTCGTGGGCAGAGCATGGTGCCAGCTGACCACATCCGAGGGTGCCCTTCCTGGCATCCCACGCAGTAGAGAGCATGGTATGGTGGGACCCACTGCATACCAGCATCACCCAGGAGACTTGGAAAATCCCATGCTGGGGCCTGTTCTGAACTGATTAAACCAGAGCCTTGGGGCCCCAGGTAATTTCAACAGGTGCCCACAGCCCTGTCCACTGCCTGGTAACAATGGTGGGCCTCAGGGGAGTGAGAGTGAGGACATTTGAGATGAGGATCCTGCTTCTCAAGTTCTGGCATCCAAATCACCTGAAGGGCAGATGTCGGGCCCCCAGGGCACCCTCAGTGGGACCCGGGACCCTGCATTTCTAGGAGGGCTCTGGGTGAGGCAGGCCTTGCCGCTCTGGGGACTCCACGTGGAGAACGGTCCCGGCCTGGGGTGTTGCTGCTGTTGTCCCATGGTTGTCTGAGTGGGCAGGAGGAGGACAGACCTGGATGGTGGAGCCCCACGCCCCGTGAGTGAGGCAGGGTGATGAGGTCAGGGCTGGCACTGGTCAGCGGGGCCCAGGACACGGCTGGGTGGCAGGCACTGATGGGGATCTCAGGGAGAAGAAAGCAGACCCCGCCTCCGGCCTCCGGGCCCTCCTCGTCAGCCATCCCAGTCCCACCGCCCAGCTGGCCGGCACTCGTCCTGCAGGATTCGCCACGAATCTGCAGCCAACGTACAACTTAAGGCCTTTGTGAAAAAACCTCTAAAATCTCTTTTACTCTCCTTAGAAGTGAGCTGAAAGATGGGGTCATGGGGGCACGCAGAAGGCTTGTGGTGTTTGCTTCAGCAACGCACTGACTGCCTGCCCCACCCTCTCCTGCAGCTGCTTATGAAATTGGCTGAAATCACAGTGTGTTACCATTACAGGAAAAATAAACCAACTTGTATGTGCGTGTGTGTGTGTGTGTATGCGTGTGTGCGTGTGTGTATGTGTGTGTGCGTGTGTGTCTGTCTGTGTGTGTGTGCATGTGTGTGTGTCTGTGTGTGTGTGCGTGTGTGTCTGTGTGTGTGTGTGCATGTGTGTATGCGTGTGTGTCTGTCTGTGCGTGTGTGTGTGCGTGTGTGTCTGTCTGTGTGTGTGCATGTGTGTGTCTGTCTGTGTGTGTGTGTGCGTATGTGTGTGCATGTGTGTGTGCGTGTGTGTCTGTCTGTGTGTGCATGCGTGTGTGCATGTGTCTGTGTGTGTGCGCGTGCGTGTGTTTATGTCTGTGTGTGTGCGTGTGTGCGTGCGTGCATGTGCGTGCGTGTGTGTCTGTCTGTGTGTGTGTGCGTGTGTGCGTGTGTGTGCGCGCGTGTGTGTCTGTCTGTGTGTGTGTGTGTGCGTGTGTGCGTGTGTGTCTGTCTGTGTGTGTGCGTGTATGTGTGTGCGTGTGTGTCTGTCTGTGTGTGTGCGTGTGTGTGTGCGTGTATGTGTGTGTGTGTGTGTGTATGATTGGAACAGGGCGGCATTGGAAGATGCATCTAACAGCGCAGGGTCTGCAAGGCGGGGCCCCCGGGGAGGTAGGGGTGGGTGGCGGGAAAGTGCCCCAGTGGTGAACACGCGCACGTGCACACACACACACACACACACATACACGAGTGGGCTATTGGAAAGCAAATCATCACAGGTGGTGATGGCCTTAGAACACAGCAAAGGGACTGTGCCATGGGACTTACAGTCAGAGCAGAGCAGGCCCTGGCCTTGGTGTGGCTGTCAGCAGATCCACCCCTACCTGGCAGTTCCCGTGGGCTGGCCTGGAACCTGCTGGGCCTGGGGCAGCTACTGGTACAAGAACAAATCGAGGAGTAATGGCCTCCTGGGACCCAGGGAGGTGTCCAGCACTCTGCACACAATGGCGGAGTCAGAGGCCAAACTCACTCCCCTCGATCAGAAGCAACTGCATGAGCCCTTGAACTTGAACCGGCCGAAAGCTCCACGTGTGGGCTGCCCGACACGGCCCAGCTCCTGCAGGCGATTTCCACAGGTGGCTCTGAGCTGAGAGCCAGGGTCAGGAGCAAGCAGGAAGTAAAGCAGCCCAGGAGAGCTGTGCATGTGACTGGAATGGCAGCGTGTGTGACTGCACAGGGGCCCGGGATGGCAGCATGGGTGCCTGTGCAGGGGCTGAGCTGCGGTCAGGAGCTGTTGGCCACTCAGTGCAGCTGGATGTGGAGCTGGGGGCGCACTGGGAGGCGGCAGGACTGCGAAGAACTTCCCTCAAGGGAGCCACAGGCCGAGTACCCACTGCAGGCCAGCCTACTGGCTACAGCCTGGAAGGAGATGGAAGGTGCTCCTGCAGCGGGGGGGGGGGCGCTGGGGAGTCCAGCGGGGGGGGGAGGCGGGGGCCGCTGGGGAGTCCAGCAGTGGGGGGAGGCGGGGGCCGCTGGGGAGTCCAGCAGTGGGGGGAGGTGGGGGCCGCTGGGGAGTCCAGCAGTGGGGGGAGGCGGGGGCCGCTGGGGAGTCCAGCAGTGGGGGGAGGCGGGGGCCGCTGGGGAGTCCAGCAGTGGGTGGAGGGAGAGGGGCCGAGTGAGGCCACTGCCCACTTCTAGGCGTCTTCTGGCAGGAGTCTGTGGGGCCTGGTGCCTATTTAGATGGGTCGCTAATGGGGACATCAGGGATGACCTGGGTTTTCTAATTGGCCAGGTTAGCAAATGTGTGGAGAGAACGCTAGGTGTGCTGGGCCATGCTGGGCCCAACGCCATCTGAGCAGATGTCCAACAGGCTGTCAGACCTAGGCCTTGGCACTCCGGAAAGCGGCCACTGCCGGAGAGGCTCAGGGGCCTGCTGCAGATGGGCATTGAAGCTGTAGGTGCCTGGGACCTCCAGTGGGCTTCTGGTGGGCGCTGGGGCACTGCACTGATGGGAGGCAGGCTGGCCTGGGAGGTGGGAATGCCTTGTGAATGGGCACTCTACCTGGGAGGTGGGAGCAGGTGGGCAGAGCCCTGCTAGAGAGTGAGGGTGAGGATCAGTGGGCTCTGCCAGGGGTGGAGAGCACCACGCTGAGAACTGTGGGGGCCACGGGGACATGGTTCGTGCCCAACATGAGTGGGGGGCAGAGGTCAACTGGGGTGGGCAGGGGGTGGACAGGGACGCTGGAACCAGCCGGGCAGGGACCGGTTCCTAAGCATGTGGGGTGTGGGTGGGAGCTGGAGGCAAGACCCGCAGGGTGTGGCTGGGTGGGAGGCTCCCCAGCCCAGCTCAGTGCATGGAATGAGGCTCTTTCCAAAGGGAAGGAAGTGTCTTTATGGGGTGTTGTGTGGGGAGAAAGTAGGAGCAGGTAACCGTGGGACTCATCCCCTCATGGCAGGAGGCTTCTCACAGGCTCCACCCCATCCTGACAACAGAGGAGCTGTGCACGCGCATGGAGTGTGCCAGTGGGGTGTGTGCACAGATGCATGTGTGCATATGTGTATAGACGTGTGACAGTATGTGCATGCATTCACATGTGTGTATGTGTGAGTGTGCATTTGTGCCAGTAGGAAGGCATGTATGCATGTGTGTACATGTGTGGCGTGTTTCTGTATATATATGGTGCATGCGTGCTTGTCTTTGTGTGTGGTCAATGGGTGTGCATGTGTGTGTATTTGTATATTTGTGCGTGAGTGGTGTGTGTGCATGCATGTGTGTTTTTGTGTAGGTGTGTGGTTAAGAGGGTTGCATGTGTATGAGTGCATGTGTTTTTATGTGAGTGGTGTGTGTACTTGTGTGTGTGTTTATGTGTACATTTTTGTCTGGTGTGTGTGCATGCATGTGTATGCATATTTGTGCATGAGTGGTGTGTGCATGCATGTTTTTGTGTATGTGTGATGATGAGGTTGCATGTGTGTGCATGCATGCACGTGTGTTTTTGTGTGTTTACGAGTGGTGTGTGCATGTGTGAGCGTGTATTTTTGTGTGCATATTTGTGCATGAGTAGTGTGTGTGCATGTGTGTGTTTTTGTGTAGGTGTGAGGTTAATGGGATTGTATGTGTGTGAATGCATGCATGTGTGTTTTTGTGTGTCTGCTTGTGTGTGAGTGGCGTGTGTATGTATATTTTGGTGTCCATTTTTGTGTGTGAGTGTGTTTCTGTATTGTGAGGTTAATGAGGTTACATGTGGGTGTATGCATGTGTGTTTTTGTGTATAAGTGTATGAGTGGTGTGTGCATGTGGGAGTGTATTTGTGTATGTACCTTTGTATGTGAGTGCTGTGTTTGTGTATACATTTGAGTGTGAGTGTGTGCCTGTGTGTGAGTGGCATGTGCACGTGTGAATGTGTTTTGTGTGCATATTTGTGTGTGTGTAACTGTGTGTGAGGGCTGGCTGTGTCGTGTATGCACTCGTGTGTATGTGAGTGTGTGCCTGCGTGTGCCGGCAGGGGGGTGTTTTGTGTCCTTCCTTCCTCCTCGGCTGAGGCGTCAGGGTGAATGTCATCGGCTCGACACTGTTCCATAAATCAGAGCCCTTCTCACTGAGACTCGGTCACCAGCTCAAAATCGCCTCAGCTAAAGCACACTCATTACTTATTAGCCTAACCTTGAATCCTATTTTTGTTTTTGAAGACATTGTTTTTTTTAAATCTGTGACTACGTACAGACTGAAACCGGCTAAAACCTACTTCATCTCATTTTTCAATTCCAAGAAATGTAGAGAATCCTATAGATGGGGTAAGACACAGCCCCTTGGAGCGAGCAGTCCCTGAGAAGGCCCAAGGCAAAGGGCCCCGTGGGGGGTGCGTTTGCTGCAGTGGGGAGGGGCCGCCGTGTGCTGCAGGTGTGGGGAACCAGAGCCCAGCTGCTCTAAGACCAGAGGTGATGGAGCAGCGAGGAGGGGAGGGCTGGGGAGGGCGGAGGGGGCTCCAGGGGAAAGGAGGGGAGGCATGCTGGAAGAAACTTCCTGGGGTCCCGGCAAAGGTGCCCTCACCTGCCTGGGAGGAGCCCGTGAAGCTGAGAGCGCTCTCTGAGCCCTGCCTGGAGGCCAAGACTGGCTCCATGGTGACTGGCAGAGCCACACAGGTGGGCAGGTGGGCGGGAGAACGGAGGGAGGGTGGCTGGAGGCCGAGGCTGCAGGGCTGGGCTGTGGGGATCTCGGTTAACCAGGAGGCAGAGCTTCCAGAGAAATCTGCCAAAATGACCAACTTGCTAAATTATTTAAACCTAGCAGAAGACAAGTTCTAAGGATTGTTGGAAGACCGTGTTCCTCTTGGCTCAGTGTCACTGGCGTGTTCCTCTTGGCTCAGTGTCACTGGCGTTGAGGGGAGCGGTTGTGTGTTCTTTAGCTGTGTTCAAGTATGTCCTCTTCCCAAAGGGAGTGATGAGAGCGTGTCTGCAGGGAAAGTACTTAGTGACAGTTCCCAACCAACGGGCCATTTCTTACAATTCTGTTAAGCCTGTGTTTACTGAATATATTCAGGAAGTGAGGGTGGAGAGAGAGAGAGAGAGAGAGAGAGAGAGAGAGAGAGAGAGAGAGAGAGAGAGAGAGAGAAACAGAGAGAGAGAGAGAAACAGAGAGAGAGAGAGAAACAGAGAGAGAGAGAAACAGAGAGAGAGAGAGAAACAGAGAGAGAGAGAGAAACAGAGAGAGAGAGAAACAGAGAGAGAGAGAAACAGAGAGAGAGAAACAGAGAGAGAGAGAGAGAAACAGAGAGAGAGAGAAACAGAGAGAAACAGAGAGAGAGAGAAACAGAGAGAGAGAGAGAAACAGAGAGAGAGAAACAGAGAGAGAGAGAGAAACAGAGAGAGAGAGAAACAGAGAGAGAGAGAAACAGAGAGAGAGAGAGAAACAGAGAGAGAGAAACAGAGAGAGAGAGAGAGAGAGAAACAGAGAGAGAGAGAAACAGAGAGAGAGAGAGAAACAGAGAGAGAGAAACAGAGAGAGAGAGAGAGAGAGAAACAGAGAGAGAGAGAAACAGAGAGAGAGAGAAACAGAGAGAGAGAGAGAGAAACAGAGAGAGAGAGAAACAGAGAGAGAGAGAGAAACAGAGAGAGAGAAACAGAGAGAGAGAGAAACAGAGAGAGAGAGACAGAGAGAAACAGAGAGAGAAACAGAGAGAGAGAGAAACAGAGAGAGAGAAACAGAGAGAGAGAGACAGAGAGAGAGAGAGAGAGACAGAGAGACAAACACAGAGAGAGAGAGACAGAGAGAAAGAGAGAGAGAGAGAATGTGTGTACTTCTCCAAGTTGTCTGGGTTAATTCAGTGACTTGGTCATTAAGCAGATTGATTTTTTCTGTTCTTTCTCTCTCTTTCTTTTCCTTTTTTTTTTTTCTGAGACAAAGTGTTGTTCTTGTTGCCCAGGCTGGAGTGCAGTGGTGTGATCTCGGCCCACTGCAACCTCTGTCTCTGGTGTTCAAGCTATTCTCCTGCCTCAGTCTCCCAAGCAGCTGGGATTACAGGTGCCCACCACCACGCCCAGCTAATTTTTGTATTTTTTTTTTTTTTAGTAGAAATAGGGTTTCTCCATGTTGGTCAGGCTGGTGTCAAACTCCCAGCCTCAGGTGATCCACTCACCTCGGCCTTCCAGAGTGCTGGGATTACCCGCGTGAGCCACCACGCCCGGCCTCTCTCTCTCTCCAAGTTTCAAGACGTGGATTCACTGGCGAGGCGGTGGTTCCAGTGAGGCTCTGTGGGGCATGGACACATAGCAGTGAACCCAATGTTTACTGCGCCAAGCACACCGTGGACACGGCACACCACGGTGACTAATCCTGTGGGTCATTCCTCAGAGTAGGTGCCTCGGTCACCCCCTCTCCCTGACACAAAAGCAGACTGGTCACTGCCAAGGGAGGCTTCGTGGGTAGTAAGGGCAGAGAGGCCTGGCAGATTGAGGAAGCACTGTGGCAGAGGGTGGGTGGCATGGCTGAAAGTGGAGAGTATTTGGCAGGAGTGAGGGCAGGGGCTGCAGGCAGAGAAGTGCTCATCTCCAGAGTGGGTGGGGAGTCAGGGTGTGAATGGTCCAGGGTGCTGCCAAGGCAGTGGGCCCTGAAGTGCTTCGGGGACAGAGTCCTTGGAGTGGAGGTGTGTGCCACTGGGCTTGGGCGGGAGAGCCCCGCTGGCAGGTGCCCAGGCTTTCAGCAGGGGAGGGGACAGGGAGGGCAGAAGGAGCAGGCCCTGAGCCAGCCCTCTTGGAGCCCCTTCCCTTTGACCCTTCACGACTTTAAATCTCAGAGACCATTAGAGGGTCACCCAAATGTAGACCCGTCTTCCGCGTGCAGTTAATTTTACTCAAATGTCTTGACAGGACCGTGGTGGCCGCAGGGGTCACAGGGACTCCATGGCAGTGAAGCCTTCCCCAGCTGCTGCTCTCAGAGCTGTCCCTTCTCAAGGCTGTTTTAGTGAGACTGAGTCACGGGGGCAGCGGAAGCCCCCAGCTCCCGCCCATGCTGTTGGCTTGTAGGATTTCACCTGACCCCAGGCAGAAGGGCCTCTCAAGAGGCCAGGCTCCCCCCACTGGGACAGCCCTTGTGCGTCTGTGATAATGCAAAGCTGTGATAACACCAACGCGCTCCCGTCCGACCGGCGCTCAGCTTGGGTGAAGTGCCCTGAAGGCACTATTTTATTTTTTAAATTTTCGAGACAGTGCCTGGCTCCGTTGCCCGGGCTGGAGTGCAGTGGCGCAACCTCGGCTCACTGTAGCCTCTGCTTCCTGGTTGTGCTATTTTAGTTTCTGTGTGAATAAAGGCTGGGTGGTTTTTAAGGGCAGACATTTCAAAATCTATGGAGAACAATTTCAGTCTTCGCTGAGACTCCATTCTGCACGTGGATTTGGTGGGGCGATTTGGAGTGATTAAATTCAGGATGAAGACCTGTGTGGAAGCCGACGTGGGTGAGGGCTTCCCTTGCCTGAAGGTGGGGGTCTCTGTCTGGTTTCTGTGGGATGCATCTGATGTTTTCGGGGTTCTTGACACTTGAGCCCTCTCTGCACTCGAGGCTTTTGCGGTCAGGGCTGGCGCTGGGTGCCAGGCGTTGGAAGTCTTGCCTGGGTGTGCCGGAAGCCCCTGCAGTATGCACCATATGCCCCGAAAAAGCCCAAATTTAGATTTAGAATGTCCAACTCTTCTTTATTTTTCTTTTAAAAAATGTTATTTCTTAATTGTCAAATAATAATCATGCACATTTGCGGGGTACATAGCGCGGCTTTGATACAAGCTCCGTGTCATGATCAGAGCAGGGTGATTAGCACATCCCTCAGCCCAAACAGATGTCATTTCTTCATGTTGGGCATGTTCAATATCCTCCTTCCAATGACTTGAACCTGCACACCGTGTGTGCCCCTGTCAGCGGCAGCCGTCCCCCAGGCCACAGGACACCAGGACCTCTTTCTCTGTTCCAGCCGAAACGGTGTGCCCTCTGATCCCACAGTGACAGCCGCTCACGCAGGAGGAGGACGTTGATCTGAAGCCGCAGGTGTTTCTGGGCTGCTGGACTCCTCTGAGCAGGTCAGGTGGTGCGGCTGAGCTGTCTTGGGTGGTCTTGCTCAGCAAGTACCTCTGTGGGGTGCTGCTCAGAGATCCCCTCTCTGGGTGTAAACTGGCCTCCTCCGTGGAGGATGGAGCTCCTGCCCAGGTGTCTCCATAGAACTCGAGAGCCATCTGCAGGTTTCAGCACGCAGCACCACGGGGCACACATGCCTACACTTTGTTTTGACTTCACCCCCCACTCCTGGCTCTATGGGGTTCCTGCTGCTGTCCTTAGCGGCCTGCCCTCCTTGTTCCTGGTACTGGATATGGGCAGCTGGGAGCCTCAGGCATGAGAAGCATTAGCCTACAGGGAAGGGGTGTCCTGGGAAGACAGGTCGTGTCTCCTGTGGTGGCCCTATCTCTGTGGAAGGAGCCCTGGGTGGCTGACTCTGTGGCCGGATTAACTGCTGCACAACAGCAGGAGGGGAGCCCAGTCTCACCCCTTGGCCAAGGTGTGCGTTTGCCCTGAATCTGCTCTTGGCTGGGTACGGGGCCTCCAGGGGCCCCTGGCAAGGCACAGTGTGGAGATGTTCATGAAAAGAGGCATTTCCGTGGGAATTCCGTGGTCAGGAGCCCAAGGAAGCCTCAGGATAGCCTGAGCTGGGGACAGAGGGAAGTGTGGTGATGTAGGGACCTTGGATCTGGAGCTGGTCATGCACAGACCTGGGTAGGACCCTGCTCCAGGGCCTCATGTTCAAAGCACGGGCAGACACTTCTGTTCTGGCATCTAATGGGAGCAACCACATGGGAAACGTGTTGAGTTCTTTGAAACGAAGGCACTGAATACGTTTGCTTACTGCCTGTCAGTCCACATTTTCTACTCACACAGGAGCGAAGTTGCGCTTTCCACCATAGCACTTGCTTAGAAAGCACAAAGGAAGCCCTGAGTCGGGGAGACGGTCCAGCACTCACATTTATTCATTGCTCCCTGTGGGCCCATCACTGCGCAAGACCCTACAGGTATAACTTATTTACACCTCACAATCCCTACAAGATAGACCCTGTTCTTATCCCCGTGAGGCTTCGCCCTGGGCCTCTGACATAGACTCACCCATCTCCGTCCACGAGGACACTGTGCATGGCGGAAACCACCATGCACGCCCGCCCTCCTCCTCCACCGTGACTCTGCCACAGCCCCAGGAATGCTGCCCCCGCCCTCTGCTTCCAAGTCCTTTAGTACGGCCACCTCCAGGCTAAACTCTTCTCCTGGGAGACTTATCCTTTCTCCCGGATTTCCTGAGTGCAGTGGGGCAGGGTGGTTTCTCCCCTCCGAGTGTCCCCAGCACGTCACCCTCCTGCAGGGCTTACTGACTCCTGCTTGCTCACTGGCTCTGTCCATGGGGGCCAGAAGGCAGGTAATCTCTTTTGTGTAATAAGAACACAGACCTACGTTGTGGGTGTCATGGAGAATCTATGCATAAAGAAACAAAAACACCCTTCTGCTTGATGGGATGTGTGGTTTAAGTGTGCACAGTTTGGGCTGAGCCCCCTTTCCCTGGCACCAGCTATCCCCCCATGTGCCTGGGTCACTGCTACAACCACAGCTCTGGCAAAAGCAGGTAAAGCCCTGGCCAAACTCTTCCCCCTGTCCTCCCCCTTCTCTCTAGAAGGAGTGGCCCACACTGGCCATTTGCAAGGAAGGCAGAGCCATGGGGCTTCCGTGGTGGGCCTGGCTTCTCTATCTTACTTCTAGAAGGAACTTCACATGCTGGCCTCAATATCTTTATTTTTTAAATTGACTTTTTATTGCTATTTTTGAGACAGAGTCTCACTCTATCGGCTAGGCTGGAATGCAGTGAGGGCACAGTCTTGCCTCACTGCAACCTCTGTTTCCTGGGTTTAAATGATTCTTGTGCCTCGGCCTCCCAAGTAGCTAGCATTACAGGTGTGTGTCACCACGCCTGGCTAGTTTTTGTATTTTTAGTAGAGATGGGGTTTTGCCATGTTGACAGGCTGGTTTTGAACTTCTGACCTCAGGTGATCCACCTGCTTCAGCCTCCCAAGGTGCTGGGATTATAGGCTTGAACCATTGTGCCCAGCAAGCCTCAATATCTTTAGTATTTGCACTTCTCTCTCTCTCTTTTTTGAAATTTGTCAGTATTTTCTCTCTTTTTTGGCTTATGAACTCACTTTCTATATTTTAATCTGTACTTGACTTTGAAATAATGTACATACATATTATTTGTCTGATTACTTGTTCAACCTACATACAAAAATTCATCAATGTAACATTAGCATAATCACATGTATGTAGTTTCTAACCTGAATTTCGTTAATACACCCCAGGGCTGATCCATCTTGTTCTTCAGCTCCAAATGTTGTAACAAGCCTCTCCTAACACTCCCTGGCCAAACAGAGTGGGCAGTTCCACCTCAGCTTCGCTGAGATTCCTGTCCCTGCTGTTCAGTCCTGAGCTCATGAACCAGTGGTCTCAAGCTGGGCTCCACAGAAGCGGACCCTGAGGTAAGGAAGTGAGTCCCAGCTATTTGAGAGGTGACCCCAGGAATCACCCATGGACTAGAGAACTAGTCATGTTATCCTCTGTGCAACTGAGGCCGCAAGGGCTACCCTCTGTGCAACTGAGGCCGCAAGGGCTGGATTTGTGTCTGCACGTGTTCAGTGCCACGCCGAGGTGGGCAATGGCCCAGTGGCTAGCAGCATGCCACGGATCTTGCTCACTTATCTTAGAAACAATCTTCCCAGGCTGGAGAGTCTGATGTGACCATGCATGACAAACAGAATGCAGATTTCCTGAAGGACCTGGGGCCTCTGTGCAGTGGCATGAGGGCAGAGTGCCAGGTGCTGCCCCCTGGGCCACCTATAGCTATGGTGGGAATCCCAAGGGGCTTCCTAGGACCAGCCGGAGGACAGGAATGGGTTTGTAACTCCCCCTAGATTGAGATGCACAGTCAGGACATAGCATTGTCTTCTGTGCCAATCTGTGGACACTCCTTGGGTTTGTTGGGACGAAGGCCAGCAAAAGGGGATGGGGGTAGGGAAGCAGGAGGTGCAAGGCTGTCTGCAAATACGCAGCCAACAGCAGAGTCCTTCCCGCCCACGGAGGCCCGGGATAGCCCTGCGTCTTGCTTTGGCTGTTGAAGGTGAGCAGAGGCACCGGGCTCTGCCTCTGCACAGTGTTGGGGACAGCAGGTGCTTTCCCACATCTGTGCTTCTCTCTGTCACAGTGACGGGCGGTTTCAGACAGAGGCTGCTGGGTCCCTCTGGTTCTGGACTCAGGACAGTGACATGGAGCAGACCCCAGGCCCTCCCAGAATGAGCTCGGCACACATTTGCTGATTTCATTCCCAAGCTGGGGGGATTGCCTGTCTCTGCACCATAAGAGCCTATTCGGACTGTCCCAGATTAACTGTGTATTCTGCTTTACTCTAAACTAGCAGTCTCTCTAGATAAACGTCCAGTTGATCCTTCAGAGACGGAAGAGGTCACAGTGGGGCTGGGAAAGGTTCATTCCATAGAACTCGGAGCTGCCGTGGCTGTTCCGGAGGAAAAGGGAGGAAGAAACCTGGGTTTTCAGTCCCCATCACCCCGAGGCCCCTGGCGTCTGTGGTTGGAGCATCTGTTCAGTGGGGACAGGTGGAGGAGGATTTGCAGTGACCAGCTGCATGGCGGACTCCTCCAAGCAGAGGTGTAAAGAGCCAGGCAGATGCTGCCTGCTCTGAAAGGAAGGAGAGGGAGCCCCTGCACTGAGTGAGTGGGGTGTGAGTGCTGCAGGGGAGTCTCTGCAGGACCCACACCAGCTCCACCTCCACCTCTGCGGGGACCTCCAGGGGGACTGTGTTGGAGTGTGGGCTGATCAGGACATTCAGGCTGACCTCTGAGCCACAACCCTGGACACTAAGGCTTCCTCCATGTGCCCTCAAACTCTGCTTGGGTCCAGCTGTGCTAAATGACCACAAAGCAGGGCCTCCGCACATATTCAGTCTCCTCCAGTCAGGGCCACAGGGGCCGGAGGTCCAGGTGGGCTGCAAGAGCCCACCATGTTCCTTCCTTCCCTCTACAAGATGCTCAGGGTTGGGGCTGGGAATATCAGCTCCACACAGAGCCAGGCAGCCTGTCCTCAATGAGATGCTTCCTCCTCCAGTGAATCGCCTAAAACAGGGGGACTTAAATCAAGTGTTCTGTGGGTAGAGACAGAAACCCTGGTTTCTGCTCATAACCGTGAATCTGTGATCTGAGTGAGCGTTTCCGTGAATCTGTGATCTGAGTGAGCGTTTCAGTGAATCTGTGATCTGAGTGAGCATTTCCGTGAATCTGTGATCTGAGTCAGTGTTTCCGTGAATCTGTGACCTGAGTGAGCGTTTCAGTGAATCTGTGATCTGAGTGAGCATTTCCGTGAATCTGTGATCTGAGTCAGTGTTTCCGTGAATCTGTGACCTGAGTGAGCGTTTCCGTGAATCTGTGATCTGAGTGAGCATTTCGTGAATCTGTGATCTGAGTCAGTGTTTCTGTGAATCTGTGATCTGAGTCAGTGTTTCCGTGAATCTGTGATCTGAGTGAGCGTTTCAGTGAATCTGTGATCTGAGTGAGCATTTCCGTGAATCTGTGATCTAAGTCAGTGT
This sequence comes from Callithrix jacchus, assembly GCF_049354715.1. Lineage (NCBI taxonomy): Eukaryota > Metazoa > Chordata > Mammalia > Primates > Cebidae > Callithrix > Callithrix jacchus. The sequence goes on along the minus strand of NC_133513.1, from coordinate 124,952,842 downwards.
TTCCGTGAATCTGTGATCTGAGTCAGCGTTTCCGTGAATCTGTGATCTGAGTCAGCGTTTCTGTGAATCTGTGATCTGAGTCAGCGTTTCCGTGAATCTGTGATCTGAGTCAGCATTTCAGTGAATCTGTGATCTTAGTCAGCGTTTCTGTGAATTTGTGATCTGAGTTAGGGTTTTGTGTGAGCCACTGGCTTCAGGGGGACATTTTCACACCTGGGGAGTTTTGCAGGCAGAAGGTTTCTCATGAAATCTGCACAGTCTGGGGCATTACAGGAGGCTGCTCCTTCCAAACGACCCTGAAAACGAACACCAGTGAAGAACAGCAACTAAAGTGCGGCTGGAATCCCCACTTAGCTGCAGCCATGAGGGCGGCCTTTTCCTTTCGGGTTAAGAGGAGGCAGAGCAAGTCTCCATTTGCATCTCAGAGGCTGCCCCTCACTCTGAGATGAGAAAATAGGGGTGAAATCCACCCAGAGGAGAAATCATCTGGTTGTTTTCTTTGAAAGGAGCACTGGGCTGTGGGTCAAGCCTCTTCTTTGTCTTTGAGCCTTGCTCGGTGCGTTTCTAGGAAGACCCTAAGCAGCTGCAGGACCCAGTCTACCTGACCTCCTGGCTTGCTGCTTGACCCCACAGGGTCCTCCCGTCTTCATGACTGTGCTAAGCTTCATGCCCTCAGAGGGAAGGCCAAGGCTATTCCCTACCTGCACGAAGTATGTGAAGGGCACATCAGAGACCTCTAGGTAGGTGAGGCTGGGGAGGCGGAGGCAACAGATACAGTCCCATATGCAAACACGTGCCGGAGACACGGTCCTCAGATCTGCCGAGAGCATCTTGGAAAGAGCCTGTGGCATGACCATCAGGTGAGAAAACGGGAAGGAGGTGCTCTGAGACCTGTAGGAACCCCTGCAATCGCTAGAGGAGCTGAGCCCCCCACCTTCCGCGCACATCCAAGGCACCTGGGCATCTTGCTAAAACGCAGAGTCCCATTCTTCACATCCTAAATCTTGCTGTTAAGTCAGGTGGATTTCATTTCGATGAAATCAGATTGCAAATTCGGTTCCTCTGTGTCCTTGCTGCAGAGCCACACCTGACTTGGGCGTCCACTCTGGACAGTACGGGGACCTTTCGGCCATTGGAGAAAGTTGTGCAGCTCGTGCGGCTCTGGCCTGATGTGAGACAATGTGTGCCAAGTTGCCATGTCAACTGCAATACCATCCTGCAGCTCAGTTATAAGAGGGTTTTCACGTAGCTTCATTAAGCGTCAGACCACGGAGGTATGGGAGAAAATTAAAACAGCTGTTAATTCAAACTGAGTCCATATTCTTGGAGAACTCAGTGAAACCAGGACTTCTAGTTAATCTCATCTGTCCCATTTTTCATATGAGTAGATGACCACAGTGTGACAGTGATTGTAAGATGGTGCCCTTTCCTGGTTCATGCTTACTGGATCCTGTGCTTTGAGTTTGGAGCCTAGAGGAGCTTTTGTTGCCTGCCCAAGTCCAGGCAGGGCAGAACCACTGCCCACAGCAGCCTGTGCTGGGGCCCCATCTACCAGGAACTGTGGCCAGTGCTGGAACAGGCTGGAGGGGCTGATGAGCTGACACCCCAGGGAGCAGACTCACAGACTCCAGGGTGGGGTGGCTCTGAGGAGCGCTCTGCATCATCTCAGGGTCCCTCATGCACTGAAGCCCCGTGGCCCCACCCAGAGTCCCTCCATGGACCCTCTTCCCCACCCCGTATCACTGCCCCACTCTCCTGGGGCTTCCCAGGTTACTCACATGCCCTTGACTCCTTATCTTCAGGTTGGCTTCTGGGTGACCCTTCCTGAGATGAACCCTTCTCAAAGCTTTCTAGCTTCCAAGCCCCATTATGCAGAGTGGGCCGGGGAAATGCCCTTCTGTCAACTCCAGGGCATCGGCTCCTCCACGCCCCACCTCAGGGAGTAACTAGATTGTCAGGGCTGAGTCAGTGCCCAGGGTGACACAGCAATTAACTAGAGGCCCAGGCTGGAACCAATGTCTGACTCAGAAACCCCAAGACTGACTTTTGAGTAGGTGGATGCGGAGCCTCGGAGGGGGTGGGGTGCGAGGTCGTCTCCTGGGGTTCCATCACTGCCAGCTGTCAGGCGCAGAGAAGGATGACAGACCTGGGACTGCAGCCTGCGCCTCCAGATTCCTGGGTTGGTTAAAACACAGCCAGTCCTGCAGGTGGGCAGGACGTGCAGTGGGGACTGGAGCCTCTCCAGCCGGAAGTCAGAGGCCCCTCTAGTGCCCAGGGTTTTGGAAGGACCAGGGGTCTTTACTTGCATCTGAAATGAAACCCGCCCCCAGGGAAGCTGTGTCTAGGCTACAGAGTGAGCTCAGTCCTGCTGGGAACCTGGGCCCCTGCCTTGCTCCCTTCAGATGCCCCAGGGTTAGCTCTGGGAACTCGGGCTACCCCCAGAAAGGGGGAAATTGCAGCCCAGAGACTCAGGAAGGGGACTCTTCCCTTTTCCACATTCTAGCTTGGAAACATTCGTGCAGAGCCTGCATTTCCAGGGAGGCCACAAGCAGAGCCTGCATTTCCAGCAAGCAATGCAAAAGGAGACCCATGCTGAGCCTTTGATGAGGAAGCAGAGGCCTGGGGCGGGGCGGGGGAGGGCGTCCTTGGAGCTGTCTCTGCTGCTGGGGCCACCTCCACACTCCTGGCAGCTCCTGGCAGTACCGCATTTTGCGTTTATGTTGCAGATGAAAGTATCGCAGCCGTCTTTACTTTAGAGAAGGCATTTAAAACACCGGCCCTGACCGGAAGCAGCTCCGGCACCCGATCCCGGGTCCCCTTGCCGCGTGGCTGCCCGTGCTTTCCCCCCGGCATTCGAGCAACATCGAGAAAACTAAATGACTTGTGCGCCCGATTGCTTTGCTCTTTTAAAACTGTTAGGTTGGTGCAAATGTAATTGCAGTTTTCTACATCACTTTCAATGGCAAAACCACAATTACTTCCCACCAACCTAAATATTTGGGCTTTGGAGCTATTTTAGCCGCCTCCCAAACCCGCTGGTGTCAGTAATAAATCCCCTCGTTCACATAACAATAATTCACATCCTCCTGCTCACACTTGTTTTTCTGGTGTGCTCTGAAGAGAGAGGGAAGCCTGGGATGGAGATGCCATGAAGGCATCGGGAGCCCGAGGTGGAGATGCCGAGATGGCAGAGGCGCCCGCTGAGCCCAGGGTGGAGACGCTGAGATGGCAGAGGCACCCGCTGAGCCCAGGGTGGAGATGCTGAGATGGCAGAGGTGCCCGCTGAGCCCAGGGTGGAGACGCTGAGATGGGAGAGGCACCTGCTGAGCCCAGGGTGGAGACGCCGAGATGGCAGAGGCGCCCGCTGAGCCCAGGGTGGAGACGCTGAGATGGCAGAGGCGCCCGCTGAGCCCAGGGTGGAGACGCTGAGATGGCAGAGGCGCCCGCTGAGCCCAGGGTGGAGATGCTGAGATGGCAGAGGCACCCACTGAGCCCAGGGTGGAGATGCTGAGATGGCAGAGGCACCCACTGAGCCCAGGGTGGAGACGCTGAGATGGCAGAGGCACCCACTGAACCCAGGGTGGAGATGCTGAGATGGCAGAGGCACCCGCTGAACCCAGGGTGGAGACGCTGAGATGGCATAGGCGCCCGCTGAGCCCAGGGTGGAGATGCTGAGATGGCAGAGGTGCCTGCTGAGCTCAGGGTGGAGACGCTGAGATGGCAGAGGCACCCGCTGAGCCCAGGGTGGAGAAGCCGAGATGGCAGAGGTGCCCACTGAGCCCAGGGTGGAGATGCCGAGATGGCAGAGGTGCCCACTGAGCCCAGGGTGGAGACGCTGAGATGGGAGAGGCACCTGCTGAGCCCAGGGTGGAGAAGCCGAGATGGCAGAGGTGCCCACTGAGCCCAGAGTGGAGATGCTGAGATGGCAGAGGCACCTGCTGAGGGCTGCACGAATCTCGGCTGCTGCCTGGGAGTCCTCCAGTCACAGAATGAGCTAAATGATTCTTGAAGTTCGGTTATTGCATTTTAATGACTCAATATCTTTGTTTAGCAGCAAAGCTCTCCAGATTGGGGCTGGCTGAGACATAGCCTAGGCTGCACAGAACAGATTCCAGAGGAGAACAGACAGGTGCCACACGGCTGGGGAAGCCCCTGTGGAATCCAGGGTGGTCACGACTGCAGATGACCCATGGTGAGCCCCAGTCCCAGGGAGCAAAGACAGAGAGGACGCGTTTGGCTGCGTTAAAACAGCAGGGTCATTCTGAAATCAGGAATTCTTACGAGAAGAACTCGTCATTCAATCCCCAGTAGGAGATACTCCAGCGCTGTCTTCACAACATGGGGTCTCATCCTCCGTGGTCCTTGATTGCTCAGCTCTAGGGCTGCGGACGTTCTTGGTAGAGTTTCACATGTCCACTGTTTTTCCAAAAGCTGTTTTTTAAAGGCATCTGCAGCACACAACATAAACTGCAGTGAAAACTCATATTTAAGAAAGGGCATCACGGGAATCTTTTCAATATTTTACACGTCTTGGGATAGTCTTCAAAGCTCCACTACTCCTCCACCTCCCCTTGCTTGTCTGGTCTCAGCCACACAGCGTGGCACAGCCGTGGACCAATTTCCTCAGGACGCCACAGCCACGGCTCGGAAACCAGGTTTCCTGAGTTTTGGTTCGGTGTGCCATCCACGGCTGTAGCGACAGGCATGGTGTCTTTCTCTTTAAGAAGTAAAGAAATAAATATATAAATCACTGCTTTCAGGTGAAGGATGTAAAAAAAAACTTGCAGTAACTGCAGTCATTTTTATCTGAAATCTTAAAAATGTGAAATTTGTGAGCTGATATGTAAATGTTCATCTGAAAAGCCCTGAACACAAGATGAATGACTGGGTTGATCTCTGGCTTCGGTGTCCCCAAGCCCGAGCACAGGTAGTCCGTAGCTGCCTGGATCTGTTTTGCCCTGAGAGCTGGGGACGCAGCTTGACTCCTCTCCCCGTGTCTCTGGCTGCCGCCCTGGGGACCTGGCCTTCTAGCTGTGCCTGCACTCTCCCCCGCCCAACTCCTGCCACCTAGATGGGGACAGTGGGGACAGTGGGGCGAGTGGCTGGTACCTCTTGACACTGCCCTATTGCCTGAATTTACTGTGTGAAATCATCACTTTTGGGTCCATTTTGAAATGTCAACGAATAAGAAAAGCCTTGAATATTTATAAATGTGGGACCCACTTGCAGGATGTCTTAAAGGGGAAAGATGTCAAATGCAGAGATGCGGAGGGAGACTGCCTTGTGCTTCTTTAAGTGGAAAAGGTGGTGGCAGCTGAGGTGGCCGTTTTGGGGCTTCCAGGGAGCACTTTTCCTGGGCATAGGTTAAGTGCTCATCTGAAGCTGCGCATGAGTGTGAGTCAGCAATGCCACAGCCCTCTACCTTCTTCCCATGCCCCCCTCCCTCTCGCTCACTCCATCTCTCCAATTGCTTTAAAATATTTAGCAGGAATATGTTATGTTATTTAAAAGCTAGATTGGCTCGCTGACATGGAAGGCTCAGCCTGGTTGGCGGAGAAGCCCCACGGAGCACAGCCACCGTGGCATGGCAGGGGGCTCAGCAGCACTTGACATAGAAAGCAGGAGAGGAGAGGGGTGGCCACAGAAACTTTGAACTCCTGGTGAGGAAGATGACTTGGTTTGGGAGGAAAAAATTCTCAGAATATGCAGCACTTGGATATTAGAGATGTAACTTGCATCAGTGGAGGAAGCTGGGACAGAGGCGGTTAGGAGCTGCGCAGGCTTGGGCAACCCTCAGGAGGGAAAGCCAGTGACAGCAGGCACCATCATGAGGCGTGTCCTCTGTGCCAGGTGTGCTCCGTGCTCTCCCTCGTTGATATGTGATGGGGGCCACGGAACAGGGAGACGGGCATCCAAAGCTGACGGCTCATGTGTGGTGGAGCCAGGACAAAGCCTAGGTCACTGTCACCACAGGGGAATCTCTGGAGGGCATCTGCACAGCTCACCAACTCTTGCTGACACCACGCCTCTTGGCCATGGCAGGATGATATTCCCTGTCCCTGGAAATGTTAGGGCTGGCCACGTGACTTGCTTTGCCAGTGAAACTGGTGAGAAAAGACTTGGCAGAAACTTTACGGGCTAGTTTCTGACTCCCACTTCCTCCTCCTGCAGCTCAGCAGACACCCGGTTGGGAGGACCGTGTCTTTCTCAGGGTGGGATTCCAGTGGGGTGAGAAGCAGTGAGGCCCTAGCCCCCAGCAACAGCTTTAGCGTGATTGAGAAGTAAGCATTTCTTTGTCTGAGGATTTAGGGGGACATTTGTTAATGCACCCTAACTCAGTGTTTCCTGAATGATACAACACCTAACCTTTCACCACGCATTAGAAATACATGTCTGAAGCGGCTTAGAGATTGTGGGATTCAACCCCCCGCCATTTAACAGCTGAGAAAACACAAATGTCTATAATCTTGGTCAACATGCCATATGTGATGGGAGCTGTGGCCGTGAAACCCGCAGCCCTTTGGGAGGGGTCTAAGTTTGGGACACCTCAGTATGGCCAGTACTTCCCCAGCCACGTCGACAGTCGTGGCCTTTCCTCTCATTTTGTGCCCCTAGAGGAACCCCCACCCTCCATGCCCGCCCGTTAGGTCCTTCCCGCTTCATAAATTTTCTCCTTGACCTTCCTGCTTTTCCCTCCTTCTAAGCCACAGAGCTGACCCAGTGGGGACTCAGAGTTGCGGGCACTTCCACCCGGCTGGCTGGGGGCGGAGGCAGAGAGGGTGTAAGCCCTGGATGTCGTCAAGAGAAGGGCAGAACAAGGAAGTCATTGGCCCAAGACTGTCTCCAGAAATGTGATGCCTCCACCTTTTTTTTAATCTCACCAAAAGCTTACCTTTTCTACAATTCAAATCCATTTGTCCTTTGTCTAAAGTGGGCCGGGTGCGGCGGCTCAAGCCCCTAATCCCAGCACTTTGGGAGGCCGAGGCGGGTGGATCACGAGGTCGAGAGATTGAGACCATCCTGGTCAACATGGTGAAATCCCGTCTCTACTAAAAATACAAAAAATTAGCTGGGCATGGTGGCGTGTGCCTGTAATCCCAGCTACTCGGGAGGCTGAGGCAGGAGAATTGCCTGAACCCAGGAGGCGGAGGTGGCGGTGAGCCGAGATCGCACCATTGCACTCCAGCCTGGGTAACAAGAGCGAAACTCCGTCTCAAAAAAAAAAAAAGTGCAAAGGTCTGCTTCTTGGCTCACAGGGGTCCAAGCATGTCACAGCATTCACGGCCCCTCAGTGGACAGCAGCTCGTCTACTGCCTGGACTGTACCTGAAGAAATGTGGACAATGGAGACCTGGGCATGCAGAGCTCGGGTCCGGGGAGCTCCCCTCAGCACCCAGCTTAGGGGTGGGGGCTCGAGCAGTGATGTGAAACTCTCCTGTGGACCACGAGAGGTGGGGTACCTGGGGGTTTGGGAACAGGGGCTTGGGGATCTTCTATGGGCACCCTCTCTGCCTCCATCCCCAGCCAGCCCAGTGATGTTGCACTGGATGTTGCTAGATAGTCTCGTGGATTCAAATTCTCAGGCTGGGAAGAGATGCTCTTGGTAACAGAGCTTCATGAGGGTGGGTCTTTCTAGGAAACCACTCTTGGGAGGGGAGAGAGAAATTCCATGCAGAGGCAGAGAGGAGGGAGAGCTGGGCACTGTGAAAAGACCTCCAGGGATATGGGGTGAGGGGCTCTAGGGCAGCCAGTGTTTTGCAGAGTGTGTTGGCAGGAGTTGCAGAAAGGCTGGGACTTCTTCTCCCCACCATGGGGCCGACCCATCAGAGCTCCAGCTTCAGGCCAACGGAGGGGGAAGGGCATCACTTTGGCAGGTGCTGTGCTAGGAAGAGACGACGTCACGAGTGACGTGTGGTTTAAGTCCATGGTCACTGGAGGGTGTACGATCATGCTTGTAATGAACCCTGGCCCGCTATTCCTCGTGCTTATTCTGCTTGGCGTTCGTCGAGATTCTTACATCTGTGTTTGTATTTTAAAATTTAACTGGGAAAACTGTTGGCCATTATTTCTTCAGATATATTTTACATCCTCTCATTCCTGTTTTCTGTGGCTTCGAGTATCTGTGTGTTGGATACAGTGACCCTTAAGTCACTCAGCCTCTGTTAATTTTATGTTTTCGTTTTCTTGTGTCTGTTCTCTCTGTGACTCGGTTTAGATGGTTTTAATCGCGTTTTCCTCATGATCATTTCATCTGCCACATCTCATTTGTTATCAATCCTACCTAGGACGTACTTTATGGCAGATATTATGTTTTTGAAATTTCCACTTCATACGTTCCGTTTACCTCGTTACGGCCGTGCTTTCGTGTGCACCCTCCAGCATATTTGTGATATTTACTGTTGCTGTTTTCACATCCTAACTGGCTATTTTTATCACTCGCGTCATTTGAAATCTGCTTTTATTTTTTTATTTTTCTCCCAGTCATGGGTCATATTTTCCTGTCGTTTCACATGGTTGGTGATTTTTGACTGAATGCTAAACACTGTGAGTTTTTCATCTTTGAGGGCTGATTCGGCTAGATTCCTTTAAAGAGGACTTTGTTCTGATGGCAGCTACTTATTAAACCATTTGGCACCTGAGGTTTCTTAGTGTAGGCTTTAGAATGAATTTAGCCCCATTCCTGAGGTTTGATCCGTCTTAGGATTGTACCCAACACCCTGCATATCATGAGGGCTCGCCATTCTCCCTGACGGACGTACTGAGTGCTCTCCTCTCTGTGTTGGCCCTGGGTGTCATTGGCCCTGGGTGTCGTTGGCCCTGGGTGTCACTGGCCCTGGGTGTCGTTGGCCCTGGGTGTCGTTGGACCTGGGTGTCATTGGCCATGGGTGTCATTGGACCTGAGTGTCGTTGGCCTTGGGTGTCGTTGGCCATGGGTGTCATTGGACCTGGGTGTTGTTGGCCCTGGGTGTCGTTGGCCCTGGGTGTCATTGGACCTGGGTGTCATTGGACCTGGATGTCATTGGCCATGGGTGTCGTTGGCCCTGGGTGTTGTTTGCCCTGGGTGTCGTTGGACCTGGGTGTCGTTGGCCATGGGTGTCATTGGACCTGGGTGTTGTTGGCCCTGGGTGTCGTTGGCCATGGGTGTCGTTGGCCCTGGGTGTCATTGGACCTGGGTGTCATTGGACCTGGGTGTTGTTGGCCCTGGGTGTCGTTGGCTCTGGGTATCATTGGCCCTGGGTGTCATTGGCCACAGGTGTCACTGGACCTGGGTGTCATTGGACCTGGGTGTCATTGGACCTGGGTGTCATTGGCCATGGGTGTCATTGGACCTGGGTGTCTTTGGACCTGGGTGTCGTTGGCTCTGGGTATCATTGGCCCTGGGTGTCATTGGACCTGGGTGTCATTGGCCATGGGTGTCATTGGACCTGGGTGTTGTTGGCCCTGGGTGTCGTTGGCCATGGGTGTCGTTGGCCCTGGGTGTCGTTGGACCTGGGTGTCGTTGGCCCTGGGTGTCATTGGACCTGGGTGTCATTGGACCTGGGTGTCGTTGGCCATGGGTGTCATTGGCCATGGGTGTCGTTGGCCCTGGGTGTTGTTTGCCCTGGGTGTCGTTGGCTCTGGGTATCATTGGCCCTGGGTGTCATTGGCCACAGGTGTCACTGGCCCTGGGTGTCGTTGGCCCTGTGTGTCGTTGGCTCTGGGTATCATTGGCCCTGGGTGTCGTTGGCCCTGGCACTTTCTAGGGGGTCTTTCTGCTGCCATGTGGAGTTGCAGTTCACTCCCCAGCCAAGGACTCATGGCCCCCCCGAGGTTCTTCTGAGCCCTCTCTGCAGAGCTCCCCGTCCCTGGCATCCTACCCTGCACATCCTCATTGCCTCAACCTCTTTCAGAGAAAAGCCTGGGCTCGGAGCCGGGACCGTCCCTGCCCTGCTTGCTGGGAACTGCCTCTAAGCTGCAAGCTGGAAAGGGGAGGGCCCAGCTCTTTGCTTTCTCCACTCTCCTGAATCAGTTATCTGCTACCTGTTGTCTAATATTTGAAAACAGCTATTTCGCGTATTTTGTTTATTTCACAAGGAAGTCAATTCCCATGGCACTTAACCTTTCACGGGTATATAAGAAGCCAAGTGGGTATAAAGTTCTTGTTATTTAGTTTATCCTTAAAATAGCTTTCTTTTTAGGCCTGTCTTGTCAGTCCATTTTCTCATTTAAAGAACAGAGAAGACGGTGTGTAGGGACCTGTCCCCGCCCTGCCCCTCTCGGCACCAGGCTGTGATCCTGCACGGACCACATTGCACGTGGCCATTTGCCTGTCTGTGTCCCTTGTTGGGTGGGGACACTCTTGGAGAATGGGAGCCAGAACTTGTCCCCCTCAGATCACACAGCTAACTGTGACCTGGCCTCTAGTAGCAGTGAGTATGCATGTGTATGTGTCCGTGTGTGCACATGTCTGTCACATGTAGGAGCACGTGACAGACATGTGGGTGCTGGTTTTAAACCAGCAACCCCAGCCTGAGGAAGGGGCTGAGGAAGAGCAGATCCTCCCATTTCCATGCAGCCCTTCCCTTCCCCGTGGGTGCCTCAGCTCAGCTCCCAGCTGTGCACCAAGCAGCAGAATGTGCACCTGCCAACTCTCTGCCCCTTTTCCCTTCTTCAGCAAACAAGGCCTCCTAAAGGAGGAGATAAGATTCACTCCAGTAGCACGAAGGGCTTCATTGGAGGATCTGGCCAGCCTGGCAAGAAAGATGCTAAGTTTTGTGGGATGGTGCCGTGACCTACACAGGGAGGCCTCCAGCTCTGCTGCTGGGACTGTGCTGACCAGGAGGCTGTGAGCATCGACAGGGAAGATTAGAAGCATGACCTCCAGCTGGATTCGCCTCCCTGCTGCCACAGAGTAAAGCAGAGCATAGAGCTTCAGTGGCCCTGAAATGCCTACTTGATGAGCTCATACCTAAACCCACGGTGTCCTCGTGCAGTGCTCCCTGGGTTCCTTGGGTGAGGGCTGCTGGTCATTAGCTTCTAGGCCTTGGTGGGGTTAGAGGGAGCGAGCAGCCACTCGCTTCCCTCAAGGTCAGAAAGGACAGCTCTGCTGTGTGCCACATCTCAGGGGAGATGGGAGTGGGGGGCTGCAGAGCCTGGGAATGAGCTTGCAAAGCAGATGGCAGTCATGAGCTCTGATGTGGTCTCTCCGGAAGCCTGCGGAGCCAGCACTGAGTGTGCCAGCTCAGCACTACTAGGCTGAGCCATTTCCTGCAGGCCCACCATGCCGGGTGTCCTGTAAGGGCAGATCATTCCCTCAGAGCTAAACAAGGAAGAGCCAGAGGCCCAGAGGGAGGCCACAGTTTGCAGTCTTCAGGGGCGGCACCAAACACCAAATCCACATTTGCGCTCCAGGTTCCTGTGTGAAGGAAGGTGAGAATTTAGAGAAGCTTTCAAGGCCTGCCTGGTTATTAGGCAAAAAGAATCATGTTCTACTTTAAGATGGAGATGAGACCTTCCATCCATCCATCCATCCATCCATCCATCCATCCATCCATCCATCCATCCACTCATCCATTTGCTCACCCATCCCATCATCCATCCATCCATCCATCCATCCATCCATCCATCCATCCATCCATCCATCCATCCATCCACTCATCCATTCGCTCACCCATCCCATCATCCATCCATCCATCCATCCAGTCATTCACTGCTTGATTTCCCTCACAATACTTATTAAATTCCTGCTATGGACCAGGTACTATTCTAGGACCAGACATGTATCAAGCAGAAGGTAAACAAGACAGACAAGTTTCCTGCCTTCCCAAGCTCCCGGTGAATTTTATCTTCTCATAGGAAAAGCAAAACAAAACACCAAGAGCCACCATTACTGTTATGGACCAAATGTGTCCCACCAAGACACAAATGTTGAACCCCTGACCTCCAGTGTGATGGTATTTGGAGACGGGGCCTTTGGGAAGTGATCGGCGTTAGAGGAGATCACGAGGGAGGGGGCCTAACCATGGGGCTGGGGTTCTTATAAAAAGAGACACCAGAATGTGCTCTCTCTCTTTTCCTCTCTCCCCTCTCTCTTCCCCACACCCCCCACCTTGCTCTCCCTCTCTCTCTCCTCACCTCTCTCCTGCACACAGAGCAGGGTCTGGGAGCACATGGCAAGAAGGTAGCTGCCTGCAACCAAGGGTAGAACCTGCCTCTTCCAGCCTGTGAGAAACGAACCTGTGGTTTAGGCCCCCGGCCCGTGGTTTTTGGCGGTAGTCCAAGCTGAGTAATGCAACCACCACCAGCAGCCAGGACACAACATGAAGGACTTTCCTTTCCTAGAGCAAAAAGCAGCAGCCCAGGCGGGCAAACGCGTTTGTTGACTGGACAAATGTGCATCTCAGTTTCAAATTCGGTTTCAAAGCGCATCAAAGAGATAAACCCATGGCTTGTCTCTGGTTAGCAAGCTTTTAAAGAAGCAATTTGCTTACATGGGAGCACGGCCTGTGTCTTTCACAGAATGGCCCGAAGCTCCTGCGGTCCCCTCTGCTGTGGCCACCGGCTCTTCTGTGAACGTCCCTGAGCTCCGCCTCAAATCCGATTCGACTTTCATTGATCCGTAAATGTGGGGCATGTTTTCTTGCTTAAAGACCTCATAGAGCAGTGATTTCTCAATGAGGACGAAGGGGTGATCTCCGAGTGCTCTTTGATGAAGCGAACTCTGGAGCCAAACGCGATGACATGCCAGTGTCCTGGCCCCATGAGCAGATGGCCGGCAAGGGCTGTCAGGAGCCCTCACTGCCCAGCCGATTGGGATTTCAGGTTTGGGTTCCAGGGCTCATCTGGCTCAACACGTGGTTTTAGCCACAAGGAAATCACTGGAGAGGAAGATCGTTCCCAAGGGTCCCTGCTGTGTCCTTCTAAGTGCGAAGCCCAGGGCGTTTGGCTCAGATCATCAGTGGGTAAGTTGGATCCCTGCCTATCTCTGTTCCCAGGAAGAAAAGGCCACATCCCTCCCCAGGGCACCAGGACCAGCAACTCCTGGCAGTGGCCTCCTGGCTGCCGCCTTTTCTGAAAAACACCTCAGCTTGAGGTCAGGCTGTGCAAGAGAGACAGAGGCAATGCCCTGTGGCAATGCCCCAGATGACATGCAAACTCAGGCTTGAACCCCCAAAGACAAAGGTTTCCCAGAAGGCCCTTGGAAAGTGGGGCCAGTCAAGAGGGGCTTCTGGCCCTCAAGGGGTGAGGGTCTCTGTTTCCCCTCTTGCCAGAGGTCGTTTTGAAAAGTCTTGAGGTCTGCATTCCAAGCTCCAAAAGGTCTCTGTTGACAGTTTTCGTCAGGTTGGTGCTAATGCGGCTGAGGTTGGCGATCTCAGGGCCCGTCTCTGCTGTTGGCTGTGGGTTTCCTGTGCTGCTGTCCTCCAAGGGCTGTGGAGGCATCTCTCTCAGAGAAGAAAGACCTTGTGGACAGCAGGGTTAGAGGGAGAGCCCGGCATTTTCACCCAGACACACATGCCATGGCGGGGCCAAGGTAGCCCCGGACTCTCCCCCATCCCGCCCCAGGGCGAATGCCTTGGAAACTCCTCCCCTTGAGAGTGGGAGACCCTGTGAATACGACAGAACGTCATTCTCATGATTAGGTTATGTTAAATGGAAAAGAAGATGGGATTTTGCAGATGTGATTAAGGTTTCTAATCTGTTGGCTTTTAGTTAATCAAAAGGGAGATTATCTTTGTAGGACGGATCTAACCAACTGAACCCTTAAAAGCTAAAGTTTTCTAGATGGTCTTTTAAAAATCTGACAGCCAAATGTTGGGAACTGTCCTTGGGTGGGCGGGAGGGGGGTGGGGAACAGAACAAAACCTCCAAGAGCTGAGTGTGGTCCCAGAACACAACCACCAGGAAAGTTATGGTCGCTAGACATGGGATGATGCCGGCAACTGGAATTACCTTGGAAGAAGACCCTGAGCTTTAGATGAGAGGGCAGCCCAGGAGGCACACCAAATGCCCCGGGCAGTGGTGACAGACTGAATGCGTTCCTCCTAAGAGCAGGAACACAGCAATGAGTCCCCTCCCCTGGTGAGCCTGGTGAGGTCCTGAGAAGAGGGCCCAGTAGCTAGGAGTGGGGCCCCTGACCCCCAGGGATTGTGTGACAGTCAATGTGTGTGTTTTACTATTATGATTGTTTTTTGAATTGGCTTTTGCTGCTCAGCATAAGTTCTGCAGATTCATCCGAGCTTTCTGTAAAGGAAGAGTTGCTTTCTTTCCATTGCTGAGCAGCCTGCAGGTGTGTGTGCCCCGCCAGGTTGTGTAAGGGCTCTCCCAGGAGCCGGTGATATCTGGGCAGATTCCAGGTTATGTCTACTCCCAGCAAAGGTGCTGCGCAGGTTCATGTACAGGTTTTCATGTGAGCATAACTTTTAGTTTTTCTGGGATAAATGCCCAAAAGTATAACTGTTAGGCCTTGTGATAACTGGAGTTTAGTAAGAAAGTGTCATTTCTTGTTTGCCTGCTGTCTGAGCGGCTCTACCGTTTTACACGACTGCCAGCAACAGGCACCAGCCTCTCCGCCTCCTGCCGGCGTGCGGTGCTCTCTTGGCCATTCTGATAGCTGGTACCGTATTGTGACTTCGACTCCGCATGTCTCTGACAGCTGCTGACGCTGACCCTGTTTTCCTGTGCTTCTTTGCCACAGAGCTCCTTGCCGTCATGGGCTCCGTCTTCCTTGGCAAACTGTTCAGGTCAAATGTCCATCTTCTCACTAAACAACTCATTTTCACATCGTTGAGTTTCGAGAGTTCTTTCTCTGTGCTGGATACCGGTCATCTGTTGCATACGTGGTTTGCGAATATTTTCTCCCAGTGTGCAGTGTGCCTTCTCAGCCTCTTAATGGGGTCTTTCATTTTGCTCTGAGAGAGCAAAAGCTTTTAATTTTCTAGCAGCCGAATTTGATCAGTGATTTCTTTTATGGATTGTGCTTTCAACATCAAGTCTAAAAGCTCTTTGTTTAGCCCGAGATCCTGAAGACTTTCTCCGAAGCCTCCCGGACAACACTGTGTGGTTTTACATTTTACATTTAAGCCCACGAGGTATTTTTAGTTAAATTTCGCGTGAAGCGCGGGACCTGAGTCAGACTCCTCTGGTGTGGCCCGAAGGTATCCAGCCGTTCCCACATCTTTGGTTCCTGGTCTGTCTTTCCTCTGCTGTGTTGCTTTTGTGCCTCTGAGGAAAATCAGACGGACATACAGCAGCAGGCCCATTTCTGAGTTTTCCATTCTGTTCATTCTGACAACACCGCCCAGCCTTGATTGCCGCAGCTGCATAGCAGCTCTTAAATCTGAATAGACTGATTCCTGCCACTCTATCCTGTACTCAAAATTGTTTTTGCTATTTTTGTTCCTTTGTTTTTTATATATCTATTGGAATTAACATGCTTATATCTATAAACAAATCTTGCTGTGATTCTTCTGAGATTTGTGCTCAACCGGTCTAGCCGTCTGGGGAGAGAGGACGTATTTACTATGTTCAGTCTTCAACCTCTAGACGTAGAAGGTCCCTCCACTTGTTTAGATCTACTCTGAATTCCTTCCTACGTGTTTTGCGGTTTTCAGCTGTTAAAGTGAAGTAAATATGACTGAGAAGGACTCGGTACTTCCACATGAAGGAACTTCCATATCGTCCTCAGGGAGGAACTGCAACCTGGCTTAACGGGCAGACAAGATTGAAAACCTCCCATAGGAGCGTGGAAGGAACTTCCATATCGTCCTCAAGGATGAACTGCAACCTGGCTTAACGGGCAGACAAGATTGAAAACCTCCCATAGGAGCGTGCACCTGCAAGCAAAGCTGAGTCTTGGCCAATTCCCGCGGCTGCACTTCAGCCGCTCACTCAGCGCTGAGTATTCAGGTGTGTCGGGTAAAACGAAGGCCGAGCTGTAACCAATCCAGCTGTTCTGTACCTCGCTTCTGATGTCTGTACATCATTACATCATGCTCCCCCCTTTCATCGTCTCTAAATCTTCTTCCACACGTGGCTGTGTTGCAGTCTGCAGATCTGAGATTCTGGGGGCTGCCCCACTCCCGAATCATTCATTGCTCAATTAAACTCCTTTCAATTAATTTGGCTGAAGTTTTCCTTTTATCACAGCGGACAAGAGTGTACATGAGTTCACAGATTTACACCCAAGGATTTCAGGTTTAAGCAACGGTCAATGCTTCTATGTTGTCAATTTCTTTCTTTTTTTTTTTTTTTGAGACTAAGTTTTGCTCTTGTTACCCAGGCTGGAGTGCAATGGTGCGATCTCGGCTCACAGCAACCTCCGCCTCCTGGGTTCAGGCAATTCTCCTGCCTCAGCCTCCTGAGTAGCTGGGATTACAGGCACACGCCACCCTGCCCAGCTAATTTTTTGTATTTTTAGTAGAGACGGGGTTTCACCATGTTGACCAGGATGGTCTTGATCTCTTGACCTCATGATCCACCCGCCTCAGCCTCCCAAAGTGCTGGGATTACAGGCCTGAGCCACAGCGCCCGGCCTCTATGTTGTCAATTCCAATGTTCATGTATTCAGTGCTTGTGTATGGAAATACAATCGATGTTTTTATGTTTATCTTGTATCCTGTGGCCTTGCTGAACTCACTAATTAGTTCCAAGAGTTTGTTTGTTTGTTTTTGGTAGATTTCTTGAGATTGTCTCCATGGGAAATCATGCCATCTGCACAGAGAGATAGCTGCATCTCTTCCTTCCTCCTCTGTATTTAGAACACTCGTTTTCTTCCTCCCTCGCTGCCTGCCCCTCTCCCTCTTGCCTTCTTGCCATGGCTCAAACCTCCAGCGGGACGTGGTGTGGAGGCAGTGAGGGGACTCAGTGCCTTGGTACTGCTCTTAGGAGGACGGTGTTCCGTCTTTCTCCACCGAGTGTGGCATTAGATGTGGGTCTGTTTTTACTCACGTTCTTTGAGTTAATTCTGCCTTATCCGTAATGTGCTGAGCTTCATAAAATCATGAATGGGTGTTAAATTTGCCAAATGTTTTTTCCGTGTCAGTTGATAGGCTCATAGGATTTCCTTCCTTGGACTTGCTGCGTGGCAGATTACATTTCAAACGTCGAATCAGCCTGGCCTGCCTGAAACGAATGCCACTTAGTCATGAGGTGTCATCTTTTCACACGTGGTTGGATTTGTTTCACTGTTAGTTTGATAATAAGTTTTGTGCTCAAGTTGTTGAAGACATTATCTGTCATCTTCCGGGGACTGTTTTATCTCCTTACAAATCACGGTAGCAGTGTTACAGAACATTTGGGAAGTGTTCCATCCTCTGGTATGTTTTGGAAAACATGGTGTGGAATCGATGTTAATTCTTCTTTAAACAATTGGTAGAATCATCCACCAAAACCATCTGTGTCTGGAGGGTTTTGTTTGTTCAAAGTTTTAAAAATTACAGATTTTTAAAAGCTGAGCTCCCACCATTTCTGGATCATTGATCTCAACATGCTTCGGCAGGCCAGGCTTCAGGCTTGGTGGGTGTGGGTGAGGGCATGGGAGGGGTCTTATCTTCAGAGACAAGCTTTTCAAACCCACTGCCCTAGGGCTGCATGTGACCCAGGATGGCTGTGAATGTGGCCTGGCACAAAGTCGTAAATTTCTTAAAACATTGTAAGTTTTTTCCCTCATCAACAATTGTTAGTGTTGGTAGATTTTATGTGTGGCCCAAGACAATTCTTCTTTTTCCAATGTGGTGCAGGGAAGGCAAAAGCTTGGACACTCCCGCTCTAGGAGTTCACCCTCAGGTTGGGACAGTGGCCTGTAAGCAACTGTCTGTAGCAGCCAGAGGGAGAGAGAGGGTTTAGAAAGGGCTCGAGGAACTAGAATGCATGGACGCAGAGGAGGAGCCCTGAGACCTCAGGGGCAGAGCCTGGGGTTATGCAGCCACAAGCCAGGGAACACCAGGAGCCTCTGGAAGCGGGAGAGGTGGGAAGGAAGGCGCTTTTCCTGGAGCTGCCGGGCCTGGCCCTGCTGCCACCTCGGCTTGGGTCTTCTGGCCTCTAGGGACACGCGGGAGTAAATGAGTGCTGCTTTCCAGCGCCCAGTTCCTGGTAATTCATTACAGTGGGGACAGCGGTGCAGGGAACTAGTCTATGCACCTAGTACGTAACTCTCTCATCTGTTCCCTCCTGGTTGGTCTCCAAGGAGACAGCGCAGGACAAGGGTGCCCGTTTCCACGCATTCACAGCGGAGGGCAAGGGTGCCCATTTCCACACATTCACAGCGGAGAGCAAGGGTGCCCGTTTCCACACATTCACAGCTCAGGGCAAGGGTGTCCGTTTCCACACATTCACAGCGGAGAGCAAGGGTGCCCGTTTCCACACATTCACAGCTCAGGGCAAGGGTGTCCATTTCCACACATTCACAGCGCAGGGCAAGGGTGTCCATTTCCACGCATTCACACCTTCATTCTTGGTGCATTTGTTCTGAGCACAGGCCGTGGGGTGAGCAGTGGGCCTCGGGCTGAGTGGTCAGGGCATCAGGGAGGGGAGAGACAGAGGGAAAGAGAAAGGGAGGAAGAAGAATCAAACCTGGCCCCAGTTTCCAGGAGTGGGTGTTTTGTAGGGAGGGAAGACAAAGGCAGAGGTAATTCAGACACAGAGAGAGGAAAGGTGAATGCCAATATGTGCCTGGAACCCAATGGCCTGGTGCCCCAGGGCGCGCTGGGAGAGGCAGCCCTGTGCCCTGCTCTGCGGGTCTAAGTGGGTCACCTGTATCCTGCTGAGTGAGGGAGTCACCTGCATCCCGCTGGGTGTCCAGGCCCACGCTGGGCACCTTCTCCTGCTCCACCGGCTGCACCCACACATCTTCCAAAGCTGATTCCTTCTCAGTCCCATTTTGTGCACTGTGCACAGTGAATCACAGCGCTGCTCATTTCTGAAGAATATTCTTTTTTGTGTTTCTTTTAATCAAAAGGGATTGTGGAGGCCTTTTCATCTTCAGCAAGGAAAAAATCCCCCAAGGACTCCCAGCACCACAGCAGCAAGGGCTGCCTCCCCTCGTTAGGGAGCTGGAGCCCAGCTCTTCTGCTCCTTAATGACCAACCTCTCTGCTGCCTGGCATGAGGCCACGTCATTGCCTGTTACATGCAAAAAGTAAGTTTAACGGAAACTTCAACGCGCTTCGCCATTTCATAAGGAAGCCTTAAAATTTCAGCTCGGGAACCTTCGAATTCAGCAAACACGAGGAGGAGGTGCTGGCTCAGATGCAGCTTCTCAGCCCCAGGGAGTGTTCCAGCCCCTAGCCCGCTGTGAGAGCTCGGAGTTAGGGAGATTCCTTTACATGGGATGCGGGAAGGACCTGACGTCCACTCTCCTTCTGAAAGTTCCCCCTGGCTTCTTGATTCCATGTGGCTGGACGATGCTGTCCTTCTTCCTGGTCCACCTGCACCCGTTAGCTTCTTCTTCACCTCAGTCCCCTCCACTGCCTTTCTTCTGCCGTATTTCCCCTGGGGTCTCCCTCTTCCTGGTCCTGAGGCTGCTGCTGGGTGTGGCTTCTTCCCCTGGCCTCAGGGCCTTGGCATGTATCTTTACCTGGAAGTCTGCAGCTGCCCCACTCCCACGGGCTGCTGCCTCTGGCATGGGCTGCACACGCTAGCTCTGCACGGTGGGCGTGAGGGGGTCCTTGCCACTCTCAATGGTTTGACCCCTCCCCTGTGAGCTGTCTGAGGCCCCCTGTGAGGTAAGGGGGGCGAGACTCAACCCTAGAGGCTGGGCTCAGACACCAGATCAAATTGAGGACCAGCTAAAACAGGGATGGGCAGAAGCAGCTTTCCATAAGACATGCCCAGCAGGGTGCCCCATCAGTTCACCATCACCATGGCAACACCTGGAGCTTCTGACCCTTTCCATGGCATCAACCTGATGGCCTGGAAGTTACCACCCTTTTCCAAGAACTGTCTGCCTAAACTACCCCTTAATTTGTATATAGGTAAAAGTGGGTATAAATGGGACTGCAGACCCTGGCTGTGGGGTTACCCCACTCTGCGAGGAGCAGCACCTCAGCTGCTGCTGGGCCCTGCTGAGTCACTAGAAGCTACTGTCTAGCAGCACCACCTCCCCCCAAACTCTTTCCTGGTGGAAGCCAAGAACCCTCCTGGGCTAAGCCCTAGTTTTGGGGCTCCCCTGCCCTGCCTCCCCTGGGCTCCCAGCAAAGTGCCAGGATGGCTTGGATGGATGGCTGTGGTTGATTGACAGGACAGGGTATTTTCAGGCTGTGTATTCATTATTCATGACACTGACACACATCATCCCCTGTTTATTTCATTTTTCCTCCTTCTGGTAACAAAAATTATGGTGTCATTTTGAAAAAATAATCAAGGGTAAAACATAATATGAGTTTCAGGAACATTTAAAGGAAAATTATGTATTAAAAAAAGGAAAGTAACTTCTCTCAAGAAAAAAACAACCACTGGGGAAAAAGCAGTGTTCTTGAGAGGCTGAAAGGTAATTGAGCAGAAAATTGCACCTTCCAGATGGCGTCTTTACTTGGTGAATTCGGAGTCCCAGAAACAGCCCCAGAAAGGGGAGGCGTGTGCAGGAGAAGACTTCCAAGGCTACAGAAACACAATTACCGCTGTGGTGATGGACAGCAGTGACCGTGGAAACCCGCAGGTTTCCTGTTCTGAGAAACGTTCGGGATGACGATACAAAGCATCCTGTCGGCAGCCCGGGTTTGCTGTTTGCACAAGAGCTGAATATTCATGGACAAATCTGTCTATTTTTAAATTACGCATTTTTTTGGGTCCTAGAAACTGATTCCAGAGAAATGTCATTCTGATTGCTGCTGGCAGTGCAGTCTGCATGCAGCCCTGGGTCTCCCTTTCCCCAGCCTGGCGCCTTCTCCAACACAGAATAAACCAACTGGGGTTCCCCCCAAAGTGGCCCTTCCCAGAGGGATGGAAGATGGGGACGTTCTGGCTCGAGAGACAGACCTGATGGCCCCTGGAAAGGCGTTTTGAACCTCCTTGGTTTCCTCATCTGTAAAATAGGACTCATGAGCTCTCACACCTGCAGCTGCCAAGATCCATGAGCAGAAAGAAATGGAGCCCTTAAAACCTGTGTGCTCAGAAACCGAGACCCCCAGACACACGCAGACCCACTTGACCTCCACTGCCCACTCTGACCTCCACTCCCAACCCTGACCTCCTCACCCTGGTCCTCCCTCAGAAACCAGTACTCCCAGTCCCATCCTGACTTCCATGCCTACCCTAGTCCTCCACCTTACATAAAGCAAAAATGGGCAGGGTGACAAGAAAGTCCCTGTCTGGAGGCCTGGGCGTTGCTGCTGCCCTGCTGGAGAGCTGCACCTGCACCTGCCT
This sequence comes from Callithrix jacchus, assembly GCF_049354715.1. Lineage (NCBI taxonomy): Eukaryota > Metazoa > Chordata > Mammalia > Primates > Cebidae > Callithrix > Callithrix jacchus. The sequence goes on along the minus strand of NC_133513.1, from coordinate 124,931,505 downwards.
GCTCCCTTGGGAGGCCTTTGGGTGGATGCTGCCTGAGCCTTCCCCGGGTGGAGGTGCCGGTGCCCCTTCTGTCAGCTGGGAGCATTGCCTGGTCCCTTGTGGGGCCTTTGGGTGGATGCTGCCTGAGCCTTCCCCGGGTGGAGGTGCCGGTGCCCCTTCTGTCAGCTGGGAGCATTGCCTGGTCCCTTGTGGGGCCTTTGGGTGGATGCTGCCTGAGCCTTCCCCGGGTGGAGGTGCCGGTGCCCCTTCTGTCAGCTGGGAGCATTGCCTTCTCCCTTGGGAGGCCTTTGGGTGGATGCTGCCTGAGCCTTCCCCGGGTGGAGGTGCCGGTGCCCCTTCTGTCAGCTGGGAGCATTGCCTGGTCCCTTGTGGGGCCTTTGGGTGGATGCTGCCTGAGCCTTCCCCGGGTGGAGGTGCCGGTGCCCCTTCTGTCAGCTGGGAGCATTGCCTGGTCCCTTGTGGGGCCTTTGGGTGGATGCTGCCTGAGCCTTCCCCGGGTGGAGGTGCCGGTGCCCCTTCTGTCAGCTGGGAGCATTGCCTTCTCCCTTGGGAGGCCTTTGGGTGGATGCTGCCTGAGCCTTCCCCGGGTGGAGGTGCCGGTGCCCCTTCTGTCAGCTGGGAGCATTGCCTGGTCATCACGGAAGACACTGCAGCTGGTGATTGTTCAGATTGTCCCAGGCCTTGTCCACTTGCCCCAGTTTTGGAAGACTCTGAAGGGCTGTCCAGCTCTGGACTCTCCCAGGGATTGGCTGGGACCTTTGCTGAGGCTGCGTCTTCCTCCTCTGCCCCAGGCCCTCCTTCTAGTCCTACGTTGCTGTGGAGCAGAGGAGGCCTCTCTGTTAATTTCCATAGCAGAGTCGGCTTTGAGGGAGCCTGAACAGCAGCTGGTCCGTGCACCATGTTGGTCCTTTCCCCATAGCACCCCTTTCTCCTCACCCTGTTGGAGGCTCTCCCTAGACTCATTGCCCTCGCCTCTGTGCCCCCACAAGGGTGCAGATCCCACCCTCATGCCTGGCTTTGTTTAGTGGGGTCTCCCAGCCCCAGCAGCAGGGCCTGGCACATAACAGTTTCCCAACAAGTGTTGATAGGAAAAATGACGCTCTGGGTCTCGTTTTACACATTTTTAAGGTTTTGCTATGTTTAAAGTTGATGTCATGCTCAATTATTTGTTATCATGTGTAAAACTTGCCATTGGCCATTGTAGTGGCGTTGGAGTCTGATTGGGCTGCTGTCACGAAGTCCCGCAGGCTGGGTGGCTTCTAAACTACAGACATCACTTTCTCAAGTTCCGGAGTCTGGAGGCCTGAGGTCGGGTGCCGGTAGGGTCAGGTTCTGGTGAGGGCCTCTTCTGGGCTGCAGATGCCACCTTCTCCCTGTGTCCTCGCGTGGGGGAGAGGGCAAGAGGGCTGCTCGCTGGGTGCCTTTGAGAAGAGCGCTGAGCCTATCGCCGGGGTCCACCCTCATGACCTAATCCCCTCCCCACATCCTCATCTCCCAACACCATTGCCTTGGGGGTTGGGATTTCAATCTGTGGATTTTGGGGACACAGACATTTGGTCCATTGCAAGTGGTAATTAAGTTTAGCTGCAATTTTACTTAAAGCTTGGGAAGGAGAGGGAAGCCGTCCCCGCCTGGCCCTAGGGAGCGGGGAGGCTGGATTTGGGGTGGGGCGACTGTCACGGTTGTTTTGTCCCCACAATTGGGGTTGACGTGTTGGGTGCCTGATTTGAATCAGGCACGAAGAGACAGAAAACTTTGCTCTGATCAGATAACAAATGAATCCCAGAGTGGGAACGGATAAACCTCAAACTGCAAGGGCCTGGTGAACCCGGGAACGCATAGCAGCTCTGGAAGCGAAGGGGTTTCTGGGGAGAAGGCAGTGGATGCCGATTGGTCGGTATTTCACGTCTATCCTGTGCTGGGCCGCCCACAGATGACCTTCCAGAACATTCCAGGCCATGGCATTGGCTGCACGGTGCCCAGATGGCACCTCGTTCCTTGAGACTTGTCTGCAACATGCTCCCCTTTCTACTGCTCACATGACGTCAGGCACTGGCTCTCTCCAGCCTTGCTACTGAAGAAACAGAGGTGTGCTTTGCTTTTGTTTATAGCTTTGAAATTTTCCAAAAGGTTTAAGTTTTGTTGTTCATTGTTATGTAAAAGGGAAATCAGCCTTCTGGTAGAATGGCCCTGAGACTGTGGGGATCCATGTGTAGCCCTGGCCCTTGACGTCCACCTGATCCGGCCGGGCCCTCTGCCTTCCGAGGTAAGGCTCCCAAGGCCAATGTGTGGTGTATGACTCCTTTGTGGCACGTGGCCCCCACGTGGCATGTGGCATGTGGCTCCTGTGTGGCACATGGATCCCATGGGTCCCATGCGGCATGTGGCTCCCACGTTGCATGTGACTCCTGTGTGGTGTATGTCTCCTGCATGGCATGTGCTACCATGTGGTCCCATATGGTATGTGCCTCTTGTATAGTGTGTGGCTTAGGTGTGGCATGTGGCTCCAGTGACACCTGGCTCCTGTGTGGCAGTCTGGCTGGGTTTGACAGCTTTGCCCTTTTTTCCTGCTCTCCAGGCTCGAGCCTGGGTCAGGCTGTGGGCAGTGAGAGTGGGACCTGGGCTCAGAGATTCCGGGGGTGTGTGGGTGGCCTCTGGGGTCTGCCTCATTTCCATCCTCTTCTCTTTTGGTCAGTGTTTTGTGAGTTACTAAGAACCATCTACAGGACAAACACAGATTCCAGAGAATGCCTCTTCCTGGAGCAGGGCGAGCACGGGTTCCAGGAGGACTTCGGAGAAGCCGAGGGTCTGCTGATGAGTCACCTGACTGCAGGGTTCAGAGCCCCATTTCCAGGATTTCCTGGGCCTGACAGGCCCCACAAGCCCCATCTCTATCGTAGGGAGTCTGTGTCTGTTGAGGAGGGGTGGGGGGAGTTGTGTTCTATGGGTGTATGAGGAAAGGTTAAAATTGCAGAACCTGGAACTTGAAAGTAGGCTTCTAGGAAATGCTCTAAAGCTAAAGGGAAAAGTGAGACAAAACTCTCCCGTGGAAAGCTACAAATAAACAGAAAAGAATGAGGGGAGTGATATTCTCTGAGACCTGTTCTCAGAGAAATTCTCTGGACATGTTTTAAAGCCAAAATAACACTTCATACTACCTCTAATGTAAGTATAATTTGTTTTTAATGTTAAATGTCAGCTTGCAAAAAAATGCCGCAGGCACCAACGATGATGCTTGTCCCAGGTAACGGCAACCTGACCATGTCGGCTGTGTTTTAATTAAACCTGGGCCGGGTCCAGAGCGGCTCCTGTGCGGGGTTCTCATCAGCAGAGGCTCCGAGCTCTCGGGTGAGGGAAACACGCTCATGGGAAAAGACTGGAATGAAATTGTCTTCCTCGGCGGCCGTGCGATGTCAGCAGGAGCAAATCCCCGCACCCCTCTCCGGCAGGCACTTGGCCACTCCACTCTGCCTCCGCGCCTCCCCTCGTTCCAGAGTTTCCAGGCTCAGCGCTGCCGTGGGACCCTGAGGTGAGTGACCCGACACTCGGGCTCTGCCCCGCGAGGCCTTGCTGGTTCCGCTGGCTTCCTCTAGGACACCTGCACTCTGAGTGAGACTCCACTCCCCAGAAACAGCCCTGGAACCCCGGGAACAGGCACTGGCCCGGGAGGTCATTGCCTTGACCAGCTGACCAAGTGAAGGGTACAGCTTGGCCGCCAGCCAGAGACTTTGCCTGGAGCAGGGGTGTGCGGCTTCTGTGTTAGGGGAGGAAGGAGTCTCATCTCCACTGACTCAGAAGCCAGGACTGCTCCAGCTTTTATTGCAGGAAGATTCCAGAACTTTCCATGACCTAAGGAACGTGGGCAAGTGCAACAGCAGAAACAGAGGCCAGGACAGGCCAGTAAGCCGGGCAGGTGAGCTGTGGACTGCCCAGGCTCGCCCTGATGCCTCACCAGGAAGTGCAGCCAGACTAGCCTAACAAGAACACCCAGGCCTGCCCTGCGCCTGTGGGAGCCACCCGGGGTGGGCTTCTGTTTCGTGATAGCCTGTGGTCGGGGTGGCCCCGTGAGGCCCACAGACATGGGTGGAACTCCTCGAGGCACCCTTGCTGGGGACCCCGGTACAGTAGGAGACGTTAGACGCGGCGAGGCCAGTGACCCCAGGAGCCCGGCCAGGAGGTGGGGTGCTGTGCGGGTCCTGCTGCTGTTTTCAGGACCCTCGTCAGCACTCCACCTGCATACTCCGGGGGAACCAGACCCAGCTTCTCAGAGGGGAGCAGGCCCAGAAGGAAGCGGGGCTCTGGGAGCAGCAGCTCTGAGAGTAAGGGCCGGCCTGTGCCAGGCCTGGGCCGGGGGTGCTTGGCTCTGCCCTGGAGTCTTGACCTTTGTGGGGCCAGTCCCCAGGGCCCAAGTAGCCACAGCGTGTGCCCCTCCCCATGGTGCCATGGGTAGCTCAACCCAAGGCAGCAACAGATCCCCGGCTGCGGGTGCCCAGTGGCCCCTGACGTGGGCTGTGTGTGCGAGTGAGCACATGTGAGGTTGTGTGAGGTGTGAGTGGGCAGGAGGGCGGTGCGTGTCTGCTGCCTCCTTGTGTGTGTGTGTGAGTGTACGTGTGTCTATGAGAGCTGCCTCTGTGTGTCTGTATGTGTGTGTGAGTGTGGAGAGTGGTACTGTGTCTTTTGTCTCTGTGTGTGTGTGCATGTGCATGCGTGTGAGTGGTGCCGTGTGTCTGTGAGAGCTGCCTCTGTGTGTGTGTTTGTGTGTGAGAGAGTGGTACTGTGTCTTTTGTCTCCGTGTGTGTGTGCATGTGCATGCGTGTGAGTGGTGCCGTGTGTCTGTGAGAGCTGCCTCTGTGTGTGTGTGTGTGAGAGACAGTGGTACTGTGTCTGTTGTCTCTGTGTGTGTGTGTGCATGTGCACATGTGTGTGAGTGGTGCCGTGTGTCTGTGAGAGCTGCCTCTGTGTGTGTGTTTGTGTGTGTGTGTGAGAGACAGTGGTACTGTGTTGTCTCCGTGAGTGTGTGCATGTGCACATGTGTGTGAGTGGTGCCGTGTGTCTGTGAGAGCTGCCTCTGTGTGTGTGTGTGTGTGTGTGAGACAGAGAGACAGTGGTACTGTGTCTGTTGTCTCTGTGTGTGTGCATGTGCACATGTGTGTGAGTGGTGCCATGTGTCTGTGAGAGCTGCCTCTGTGTGTGTGTGTCTGTGTGAGAGACAGTGGTACTGTGTCTTTTGTCTCCGTGTGTGTGTGCATGTGCACATGTGTGTGAGTGGTGCTGTGTGTCTGTGAGAGCTGCCTCTGTGTGTGTGAGAGACAGTGGTACCGTGTCTGTTGTCTCCGTGTGTGTGTGTGCATGTGCAACCATGTGAGTGGTGCCGTGTGTCTGCTGCCTCCTTGTGAGTCGGGGTGGGCGCTGGAGCATCTGAACTCCTGGTCCCCCCAGCAGGGACTCTCCTGCCTCCGGTTGGAGACTGCTGGATGGGTGCTGCCCCTGGGAGGGATCAGGCAGCCAGTACCCCACCCCACTTGCACCAGTGCGTGCACATGGACCCCTCAACCTTCCCTGAAGTCCGGAACGGAGGCCTTGCTGGGGATCATGTGGTTCTCCTTTCACAGATTCCAGGGCTCCTGGCAAGCTCAGGAAATTTGAGCAGACCAAGGAATGGACTGCGCCCCTCTACGTTCCAGGCCTTTATCCGGTGTCTTCCTATACTCGGGCCAGTGGGGGGAAGCGCCCTCAGCCTCAGTGACAGATATGGAAATGAATGATTTGCAGAAGACACAGAGTTAGTGCATAGTGGGGCTGGGATTTGAAGCTTTGTCGGGCTGAGTCCGCCCTGTGTGACTCTTCGTTCTCTCATATTGCCGCCTGTTGCCTCCCTAGGCCTCAGGTCATGAGTGGATGGAAGGCTCAGCCCAGAGGACCTGTGCAAAGTCAACAGATGGCGCCCCAAGGTCAGCGCCTAACATCCCCCTGACTGCAGGAGGGGGCGTTTCCACGGACCACTGTCTGTGGCCCCCGTCCAGCCTCTGGGGTGTGGGAGGCCTCGGTGGTTTCTTTAGGTCTATAACAATCTTTCCGGCCAGCCGACTCTCAGAGCCCAGGGTTCCTCCTACACAGATCATGATTTCAGTCCTTGAGTCTCATTCCCAAGGAATATCGTTTAGGACCCCAAGGAACTTTTAACTAACTCAGCCTTTCTTGGAGCCAGTAAATGCAGATAACCAGCCATGAATTCCTCAAGTTGTCTGGGATAACTGGTGGCTCTGGAAATGGTCTCTCTCTGAGGAGCCCTAGGTATTCGTGCAGTTTGAAGGAGTCTGAGTTTCTGAGTCTGTCCTGGCCGCACGTCCCCTGCAATGAGGTTTGTGCTCTGCGTGCACTCAGTTTTTAGAGTGGAAGAGAAGCGACACCAACTTACAGTGTGCTGCATGTATGCCTAACAGATGGATTACCAATAAGCAGGCAGCTTATGTGCCCTGCAGGCAGGCATTTAAGAGGAGGAAGGAGGTACCGCCTCGAGGTGGGAGCCGACGCCTGTGCAGGCATCTCGGAGCTGGTGCTGACCCTTTGCTCTGGGCAGTCAGTCCCAACCGGAACGTGAGTTCACCTGCCTCCATGCTGCTCCACGTGTCGGCCGATTGCTGGGTGTTTCCATCCCAGGCCTCCCTGCTGACCTGTACTTCCAGAGCCTGGTCACCACCAGATCCCCTTCCCAGCAGGGCTTTCTCGAGGGAGCATTTAGAATTTGGGATCAAAAGCACAGACACGAGAGCCCATTTAACATCGGGGAGACAGCAAGACTCCGGCCTTGTGTTTGAAGCTGGAATGTGAATTCAGCTCAGTTTGGACGGCCTCGCTCGGATGCCGTAATTCTAAATTAGCTCGAGAGGAAGGACGGGCGGCTGAGATTGATGCTGGCACCAGGAAGGAAGCCGCGCTTACTGGATGGGCCGAGAAGAATAGATGCCTTATCTCCCCTCGCAGAAAACAGCCCGTTAATAGGGGAGCGTTTACTGTCACTTCCTAAGGAATAAAGACATTAAAGATGTTTGATACTTAAAATTATGTTCAGGCTGTCTGTGAAAATGTGATAAGTACCCCCCATAAAAACGGCAGAGAACGCGCCTTCTGCTACCTAGCGGATTTGGAGCCTCATCTGGAAACAGGCCCTGATGGGCTGGGACGTGTTGCCTGGGAGACGGCCCCAGCCAGCCACGGGCACGGGCGTCAGGGCAAGGGCCCAAGGGGTGCGTCTGCCCCGCCTGCTGGGGTACACCTCCAAGGGCCCTTTGGCTGCCCTCCCCTCAGCAGCAGGGGTCCTGGTCCTGGGAATAGAGGAGGAGACTCCCTGGGTGGGACTCCCTGCTGCTGGCTCTCAGCTCAATTACTGGGTCTAATTTGGTAACTAGTGCAAATTGCTATCATTGAAGCTGCAGTGATCAGGAAGGAGATTGTGAGGGTGTCTTGGAGAAAGCCCTTGCCAGGGTGGTGTTGCCATTTATATGCAGATTTGCTGATGCAGATGAAGGAGGGAGAGATGAAGGGGCCTCCAGTGCCCTCCTTTCTGTCTCCTTGAGGTCTTAAGTGATCAAAATGCAAATATCTATAAATAAGGAGGAAAAGCAGGTCTCTGGGCTTCGTCTTCCACAGGAGCAGAGCAGGTGCGGCTCCTGACACTGCTGGGGAGTCAGACTGTGTGGGCCTGGGGAGAGCCCCAGATGCCCCCTTTGCCATGGGCTGGAAGGACCAAGGCTCAGTGATACCAAGCCCATTGTCACAGGACCTGAAAGCCACCCTCACTTGCGTAGTTCATCATTCATTCTTTCATTCCTTCCTCCCAGCGAGCACTGGGTGGGCTTCTCTTGGGAGCCCGTCTTTTCTGTGAAGATGACGTGCGCACTTCCCTGCTGGAGGGAGCTCACCATGTACTCTGGAAACGGTCACGAAATCAGGAAACAAAATACCTTGTCACGAGGGGTTTGAGGGAGGAGCCAGGCCCGGGCTGAGCACGGGGAGAGAGGATTTGGGATTCCTGAGGTTTATGGGGCCCCTCAGCTTATTAGTCAGGCGACACCTTGCCCAGTGCTCCTGCAGCCCCCACCTCTGGCACCCTGGCTCGGAAGGAACCTGTGCTCTGTGGGGGTGCTGGAAGCTGCCCACCGGCCCTGCTCCTGGCCTGTGCTTGGCAGTCAGGAGTTACCCAGGTCAGGGGATGTGCAGTGGTGCTGGTGGGGGCAGAGTTGCTCAGGGCCTTGCCCACCTGAGCATGGTGGTCACTGAGGGTTTTGGGTGGGTGTTGGGCAGCAGTGTTACGGGCAGGTGAGGAGCCACTTGGCCCCTGGGTACAGTGCTTAGGCAGCCTCCCTGGATGGACCCAAGGACAGGGCTGGCCACGTGGCTTGCTGGGGGACTGCCAGCTCTAGGGTCTCAGGGCCTGGATCCCTGTGCCTCTGTTTCCTCACCTGTTACCACCTCCCTTACAAGGTGAGGGTCACCTTGCTCAGATACAGCAGCCAGCCCCGAGCTGCTGCATGACACATGGTCCCAGGCTTTGCTGTGGCTACCAGAAGCGGGAGCCTGGCATTTGGGAGCTGGCGCAGCTGTGTCGCTGCCGGGATGGATGAGGCTCTGGGGTCAGGGGCCCACGGAGGAAGCTGAGTTTTGCTTTCCACCGCCTTCTGAGTCAAGGGCTTACTTAGAAGGTGAGGCCAAGAGAAGAAAGGGCCTGGGGCAAGCTCCTGGCTGCATGTCCGTGGGAGCCCAGCCAGTTCCTGGCCTGGCCTAGCCTCTGCCTTCAGGGGACAGCTGGGGTTCCAGGAGCAATCAGGGCCCAGCTGGAAGGATGGAACCACATGTGCCTTGAGTCCTTCCGACTCTCAGTCTTCGTAGGACTCCCTGGGCATGATTTAGCAATCCTTTCCTTGAATTAATCCTTACATAAAACATTTGAATAATAATCTTAAATGTGTAATGACAAGTAATAAGGCTAATTAAGGGCAATCAGGAAGCTTTATTAACCACAAAGACATGGCGGAAAACTTCTAGGGCAGGAAAATACTGGAAGATCAATATGGTGAGGGGACAGGACTCAGTGTGACTCTGTAAATCAACAGGGACGCACTCGGAAGGAGAATATTTCACACTTGTAAGGTGAATTAATCTAAGTGTCAATAAGGAAAAACAATTACAAGGTGGAAAGTAGCCAGATGTTCCCGCAGGATCTGTGAGAACACGGGCCTTGAGGAAACGCTGACCGGCTGAGGTAGCCAAGGGTTGCTGGATCCGGGACCCACTTGGTGCCCCAGGGTAAGTGGCCATAACAGACGGACTATTGCAAAGCAGGTTGGCAAACTCAGGGCCCGTCCATGTCAGTCAGTATCACAGGTCTTAACAGGTGGTCCCAGGGAAATTAAAATCCCCTCTGATCTCAAAGATACGTGGCTGACAATTCACGTTCACTTAGGAATTTCAAGTATATTTAGTGTTCTTTGCAACATGGCAGGAAGTGGCAATGATCAGACCTGGGCTAGTGACATAGGGTCGTGTGGTACTCTGTTGACTTAGGGTTTAACATTTCTGAACATTATGTTAGCATTCCAAATGCAAATGCCAGCAAGTACATGCAAATCCTACTTTGTAAGAGAGAAAAAAAGGATGACCCAAAATATTCAGTAATGAACCAAGTGTAGTGCCCGGAGCTTAGCGAGAAACCGAGCAGGAGGTTCGTGCCCAGTACGCTGTGGTCCGCAGAGCTAAGTCAGGCCGGTCATCTTTGAGAGGAGGGGCCGGGCTTGGAAACCTCAGACCGAAACGACCAGCAGGTAACAGGTACTGGGGGCGACCTGCCTCAGAGGGCACGGGCGTCGCGCCTCACCTCCCTGGAAGGAGGGTAACCCCGGAGACTTGAGAGGGGTGGGGTGACAGCGTCCTCTTTGATCTAGCTCATCAGACAACACCCAGCCAAGTGACAGTCATCGGGCTGTTTCCAAAACACATTTCTCCCTTTCTGGAAGTCGGGCTGTTGCAATAATTGAACCCTAGATTTTTGGCCTGTGGATTTTTTGCTCCAGTTGCTTGGATGCACCCCCCTGCTCAGCCCCTCTACAATTTCTCTTCTTATCTTATTTCTCAAGGGCGTTAGAGGCAGGAAGCCATGATCCGAAGAGAGAAAATTGTCCCAGCTCAAACAGCGTCTTACCGTCCCATGTGTGGCTGGCAATGGTGTGAGAAGACCAGGCTCTGGGCTCTCCCGAGAGCCTGCAGCCCCGGAGGAAGCTGGGGCAGGGTCTTTGTCCAGCCAGCAGCAGGGGATTCAGAATGCCTAGGGGGCCATCTGAACATGTATGTGCATGTATACGTACACACATGTGCACACACAAACGTATATGCATGTGCACTCCTATGTGTTCATGTATATGAATAGATGTGTTTATATAGATACATCTTACTTCTAGTTATGGGTAAAAACTTTTTACCAAAGCAAAACACAAGATATAGAAGCAGAATTCACAGCCACGGCCTGGCTCCAACAGTTTCACTAAACCCTAATGCGGGTCCTCACCTGCACACCATTTTAAAAACAAAGCAAACGAAGAATGTGCTCTGTCCCTCTCGGAGGTGACTCCCAGGGTGTGTCCAGGTTGATGACCTGCTGACAGCAAGGGCAGGTCAGGCTGGAGTCTCAGGACTTGGTGCTGAGAATGCCTGGATGCCCATGGCACATCTGACCTGCCCCGTCTGGCCTGAGGATGCCCCCACAGATGGACCCCTCAGTCCTGGTGTCTGCTCATTATTCTAACTGCCCTCTGTCCTGCCAGGATGACCTTGTGGGCCCTGGAACACTGGTGCCCCAGGATGGACCTAGAGGGAAATGGGGAGGTGCTGGCTGGGACAGGGCTGGCATCTGCCCTTCAGGGCCTTCCAGGGAGCAGTGGGAGGAGAGCAGCAGGTGCTCATGGAGACTCTGGTACACACTGGGACAGCTGGCCTGGGCTTGGAGTCTGGGAGGGAAGGCTTCCTGGAAGAGGTGCACCTTGGATGAGACCTGCCGGGAACTCGACAGCATGAGGCAGAAGAAGGGAGAGGAAGGAGAGGAGGGAGCTGGCTGGGGGTCCACAAAGGCCTGCAGCAAAGGGCAGACGGGGCAGCCCAGCCATGAGAGTCAGCTCGCATCAAAAGAGGAGGAGGAGATTTGGACTGAAAAGGAGAAGACTGAATTTAGATGTCTTGGATTGTTTGTAACATATCAGGATGGAGGAAATAATCCAGCCCATGGATCTGCTAGGTGAGGTTTTCCAGAATCACACTGTGATGGTCAGCAGATGGCAGGACAGTAATTGTTTCCAGAACTCAGCCAAAAAGAAGATAAAAAGCTCATTCTGATGAAGGGTTATTGCATCTCCACCAAATTGGGGGGCTTCTGCTGGAAGAAGCACAGAGGTGGGAGGCACAGGCATTCTCTCCAGCATCCCCAGGCGTTCTGTGAGGTGCTCTGTCCCCTCCCAGCCTGGACTGCTTCACTGTGGTGGAAAGGGCCCTCTCACACTGCTTTGCCCTGGCCTGGGCACTAAGATGAGTCCAGAGGCCCCAACTCCTAGTGGCCTGGATGTCGCCCCTGAAGTCTCTGAACACAGCAACCCCGCAGGTTAATTTGTGAACATACCTGATGAGGAGAGGGGATGCACCCACCTCTTCGGGCATTCAGAGGCAAATGCCATGAGGCAGGCACGAAGCATCCTGGAAGAAGGCGGCGGTCGGCTTTCTGCGGGGTGGGAACGCCGGCACACAGTGGCCTGGTCGGGGGTCTTGGGAACCTGAGCAGCACAGGGTTGAGAGGTCAGGAGAGAGGGCTTCCTCCAGGTGAGCACACAGAAAGGAAGAGGTGGCTGATGAGTCCAGGCCAAAATAACAGGCTCCTCGCCCCCATAAACCTGATACCCAGGGAGGAGAAGGACAGGGAAGCTTGGAGAAGAGAGGGACGAGACTGCGAGGCTGGCGCTGATTGGATGTCATCAGTGTGACGAGTGCTACCCTAACCAGGTGTCTCAAACCTGAGCACCACACCACGGGGAAGGCACTGACTCAACCCTGAGCACCACACCATGGGGAAGGCACTGACTCAACCCTGAGCACCACACCACGGGGAAGGTACTGAGTCAACCCTGAGCACACAGCATGGGGAAGGCACTGAGTCAGCCCTGAGCACCACACCACGGGGAAGGTACTGAGTCAACCCTGAGCACACAGCATGGGGAAGGCACTGAGTCAGTCCTGAGCACCACACCACGGGGAAGGTACTGAGTCAACCCTGAGCACACAGCATGGGGAAGGTACTGACTCAGCCCTGAGCACCACACCACGGGGAAGGTACTGACTCAGCCCTGAGCACCACACCACGGGGAAGGTACTGAGTCAACCCTGAGCACCACACCACGGGGAAGGAACTGACTCAACCCTGAGCACACAGCATGGGGAAGGTACTGACTCAGCCCTGAGCACCACACCACGGGGAAGGCACTGAGTCAGCCCTGAGCACCACACCACGGGGAAGGAACTGAGTCAACCCTGAGCACCACACCACGGGGAAGGAACTGACTCAACCCTGAGCACACAGCATGGGGAAGGTACTGACTCAGCCCTGAGCACCACACCACGGGAAAGGTACTGAGTCAACCCTGAGCACCACACCACGGGGAAGGTACTGACTCAGCCCTGAGCACCACACCACGGGGAAGGTACTGACTCAGCCCTGAGCACCACACCACGGGGAAGGTACTGACTCAACCCTGAGCACACAGCATGGGGAAGACACTGAGTCAACCCTGAGCACACAGCATGGGGAAGGCACTGAGTCAACCCTGAGCACCACACCATGGGGAAGGTACTGACTCAGCCCTGAGCACCACACCACAGGGAAGGTACTGAGTCAACCCTGAGCACCACACCACGGGGAAGGTACTGAGTCAACCCTGAGCACCACACCACGGGGAAGGTACTGACTCAGCCCTGAGCACCACACCATGGGGAAGGTACTGACTCAGCCCTGAGCACACAGCATGGGGAAGGAACTGACTCAACCCTGAGCACCACACCACGGGGAAGGTACTGACTCAACCCTGAGCACCACACCACGGGGAAGGTACTGAGTCAACCCTGAGCACCACACCACGCGGAAGGTACTGAGTCAACCCTGAGCACCACACCACGGGGAAGGTACTGAGTCAACCCTGAGCACCACACCACGGGGAAGGTACTGAGTCAACCCTGAGCACCACACCACGGGGAAGGTACTGACTCAGCCCTGAGCACCACACCACGGGGAAGGTACTGAGTCAGCCCTGAGCACCACACCACAGGGAAGGAACTGACTCAACCCTGAGCACCACACCACGGGGAAGGTACTGAGTCAACCCTGAGCACCACACCACGGGGAAGGAACTGACTCAGCCCTGAGCACCACACCACGGGGAAGGTACTGAGTCAGCCCTGAGCACCACACCATGGGGAAGGTACTGACTCAGCCCTGAGCACCACACCACGGGGAAGGTACTGAGTCAACCCTGAGCACCACACCACGGGGAAGGAACTGACTCAGCCCTGAGCACCACACCACGGGGAAGGTACTGACTCAGCCCTGAGCACACAGCATGGGGAAGGTACTGACTCAGCCCTGAGCACCACACCACGGGGAAGGTACTGACTCAGCCCTGAGCACCACACCACGGGGAAGGTACTGACTCAGCCCTGAGCACCACACCACGGGGAAGGTACTGAGTCAACCCTGAGCACCACACCACGGGGAAGGAACTGACTCAGCCCTGAGCACCACACCACGGGGAAGGAACTGACTCAGCCCTGAGCACCACACCACGGGGAAGGTACTGACTCAGCCCTGAGCACCACACCACGGGGAAGGTACTGACTCAGCCCTGAGCACCACACCACGGGGAAGGCACTGACTCAGCCCTGAGCACCACACCACGGGGAAGGTACTGACTCAGCCCTGAGCACCACACCACGGGGAAGGCACTGACTCAGCCCTGAGCACCACACCACGGGGAAGGTACTGACTCAGCCCTGAGCACCACACCACGGGGAAGGTACTGACTCAGCCCTGAGCACACAGCATGGGGAAGGTACTGAGTCAACCCTGAGCACCACACCACGGGGAAGGTACTGAGTCAGCCCTGAGCACCACACCACGGGGAAGGTACTGACTCAGCCCTGAGCACCACACCACGGGGAAGGTACTGAGTCAACCCTGAGCACCACACCACGGGGAAGGTACTGAGTCAGCCCTGAACACCACACCACGGGGAAGGTACTGAGTCAACCCTGAGCACCACACCACGGGGAAGGTACTGACTCAACCCTGAGCACCACACCACGGGGAAGGAACTGACTCAGCCCTGAGCACCACACCACGGGGAAGGTACTGACTCAGCCCTGAGCACCACACCACGGGGAAGGTACTGACTCAGCCCTGAGCACCACACCACGGGGAAGGTACTGAGTCAGCCCTGAGCACACAGCATGGGGAAGGCACTGAGTCAACCCTGAGCACCACACCACGGGGAAGGAACTGACTCAGCCCTGAGCACCACACCACGGGGAAGGTACTGAGTCAACCCTGAGCACCACACCACGGGGAAGGTACTGAGTCAACCCTGAGCACCACATCACGGGGAAGGCACTGAGTCAACCCTGAGCACCACACCATGGGGAAGGTACTGACTCAGCCCGAACACCACACCACAGGGAAGGAACTGACTCAGCCCTGAGCACCACACCACGGGGAAGGTACTGACTCAACCCTGAGCACACAGCATGGGGAAGGCACTGAGTCAGCCCTGAGCACCACACCATGGGGAAGGTACTGACTCAGCCCTGAGCACCACACCATGGGGAAGGTACTGACTCAGCCCTGAGCACACAGCATGGGGAAGGTACTGAGTCATGGGTTGGCTGAGAGCCCCTCCAGTTCTCATTGTCCAGAGGTTTCTGTAACACCTGCCATGCAGCCAGTTTGAACGGTCGCTTGACTTCACACCACAGGAGAAGGAGAAGATAGGTTAGTTGAGTTGTAATAGTATAAGACAGTAACTCTTCAATTTCTAAGGTTGAGAGGGTTGAAGGCAGAGCCTTGGAAATGAAGGGCAGTGAGTTCCAAGTGTGTTGGTGCCTGTGAGGACCCAGGGCACCATGGGGGTCGGCTTGCCGTGTCCCAGCCTGAGGGCAGGAAGGTGTGCCTGGAAGTGGAGGTCCTCCCTGGGACAGGGCCCGCCGTGGAGATGTGGCACAGAGGCAGGCCAAGAGGTGTCCTCATGACGTTCCCAACAGAGCGGGACAGCAGCTCCTAAGGAAGGTGTTGGCATCACTGTTGTTTCCTTTTGTCACAGGCCTTGACCATCGGGGGAGGAAAAGGAGCAGGTTTTGGGGGGTGGCCCGTGCTCCTACCAAGTTGGCCCTGCCAATCGCTCGGGTGGGCTGGCTCAGTCCCTCCCCTCTCCCCTCAAGGCACATGCCCTGGCAGGACATACCTGAGGCTCCCTGTGAAAGGGAAGGAATCTTGGGCTGATCCTGTCTGTGGCCAAATTCCGTGATAGCCCCAGCACTGCTGTTAGCCTCTCGTGTTAGCAGGGCAGGACAAGGGGCATCTTAGCAGGGGGCACCTGTCACTCAGGCTGGGGGGATGGACTCCGGTCTTTGCAGAGCCAGTAGCCCAGGGATGAAGCCACAATAAGTGGTAAAAAGAAGAGGGTGGGTTTGTCCCCCAGTTTAAAAAGAAGGAGGGGAAGAAGGAGGACAAGGAGTGGGTGGTTAGCACAGAGTCTGGGACCTGAGACCACCCTGGAACTTTCCACCAGCAACAGCCTACAAAATCTGAGGGCCCCTGCTGGAAGAAGCACAGAGGTGGGAGGTACAGTGGCATCCTCTCTGACCAGCCCCTGGAAGCCCTCCAGGGGCCCCAGCCCACCTGCCAGGCATGATGAGGAAAGTGTTCCCCTGAAAACAGGGTCATGCACAGAGGTCCTCATGCACTCACCTCTGGGGTCTCCATCACATCAGTGTTGTGGCAAAATGGTTTTGAGGACTGGACAACTGAATGACAGATGCTGGGAGCATGTTCAATATTTTGTCTCATTAGCAACAAGGAAATATCAAATGGCTTAAAGGGAAGAGCCACTAGAACAGTGTCCTGAAAGTAGAGCTGTGCTGGCGGGTGGGAAAGGGCAGAATGTGAAATGAGCTGAGCTGCAGTGATCAGTCCTCTTCTCACGGGGCAGGGGGATATGGGAGAAGAGCTTCCTTACCGTCCCTGCTGTGTTTGCTTCACTAAAGTCCTGCCAGAGGCAGCCCAGGGTCACTTTGTGAAGCCACCATTTTTAGCATCCTGGCTGCTGCCCAGCCGTAGAGGCACCAGTCAGCTTTAGACTCCTGGATAAACAAGGAATGCAATCCATCTTCCACTCAAACGTGGGCTCCTGATGTTCTCTGCAAAGACTGAAGTGCTGCCATAATTTATCAGCTGCAAAGAAGAGGTGCATTTTATTTCAGGAGCATGCGGAATCTTTCTAAGCTCATGCATAGTGAATGTCCTTTGATTTTTTTTTTTTCAAACAAACTTATAAGTGGAGTTTCCGTGATGGTAGCTAAATATAGTATGAAACACATGCCCTGAAACGAGACTCAGACGATGGTTGATGTGAAGAGGGAGTGAGATTCCTGCCTATGATGAACGGGAAGAGCTTCCCACCACAGCCCGGGTGCAAGCCCTAGGCTGACTGAAGCCCACGGCACATGTGGGGCCTCCTCCTGTGGGTCTAGGGACCCTCTCAGCGCTGCCTCTCCATGGCAGCTTTGTCCAGGTGAGGAAGCCTGATGCTGGCACACCCCGAACTGGGGCTTAGCCCGGGAGGGTCCTTGGCTTCCTGCAGGAGAGAATTGAGGAGTGAGCCAGCAGACTAAAGTGAGAGCAAAGCAAGTTTATTAGAGAAAAAGAGAACAGGAAAGCAACATGGCAGCATTACCCACAGGCAGGGTGGCACGCATGGGTTCCCGGCTGGCAGCATTACCCACAGGCAGGGTGGCACGCATGGGTTCCCGGCTGGCAGCGTTACCCACAGGCAGGGTGGCATGCATGGATTCCTGGCTGGCAGCATTACCCACAGGCAGGGTGGCATGCATGGGTTCCCGGCTGGCTACAGTTATGCCCATCCCTAATTATGTGCTGGAAAAGGAGTAGGTTATTCATGAACTTTCTAGAAAGGGGGTGGGGAGTTCCCAGGACCACGTGAGCCAGGTTCCAGGGCACTGCCATGGCATCTGTAAACTCTCACGGCGCTGGCTGGAGTGTCTTAGGCAAATGTACTGTAATTCCTGGTCCCAGCTGCTGTTGGCTGGTTTGTTTGCCACATCCTGTTTCGAACCACGGGGTCCTGAAAATGAGTCCTGCTGATCTGCAACCTGGAGCCTGCAGCTCAACACCAGGGTGAGGTCCCGACCTGCAGGGCACACACGAAACTCACTCACGGGCCTCAGCTGGCTCATGGTCATGCTCAACTTAAAACTTTTAAAAATATTTTTATATTTTGCATTTCTTTCTATTATATAAAAATTAATGCATCTTATACATTTCATGCACTTCACTTAAGAACAAGATACATCCCTAAGCAAACTTTATTCAACCTAAAATCTCCTGTGTGGAGGCGGGGCACAGGTGAGGCCAGCCCCTCCCACTTTCTTTATAAGCAGACTCGGACACTGAGAGGTATTTTGTTCAAGGTTGGGAAAGAGAAAGGTCAATACTGACTGTGGGGTCGAAGCAGAGCACAGAAGCTCAGCTCAGCTCAGCTCAGGTCAGGTCATTTTTAGATTCCTCTCCTCACCCTCGGTCTTCGTGCCCTGGAGCTGAGTTCGTGTGGATGGTAATGACTCATGCTCAGGACTGCAGGCGACTGGAGCAGGGTGGATAATTGTCTAACCCAGGTTCTCCTTGCAGCAGTTCCTGCCTTCAAAGAATTTCACAGCCTTTGCTCCCTTTGATCTTTACAGAAATCCTCCAAGTGAGGGGGAGTGGAGGTAGTTTGCTTCCGTTAAGGAAACAGAGTTTCTCACCCGGGGAGCAGCAGAGAATTAACAACCAGTGTGAAGATCAGCATCACCCGGGGAGCAGCAGAGAATTAACAACCAGTGTGAAGATCAGCACTGTGCAGCTGGGCAGATGTCAGATGGCTCCAGGGACTGGGCAGTGGGTGTTCACAGCATGCCCTGCCTGAGGAAGCTGCTGTGGGACCTTCTCCCACGTCACAGGGAGCCACCTGGCACCTGGCATAAGGACGTTCAACCCAGTGTAGCTCACCGTGTTTTCAAAGCGTTGAATGCAACTTAACTCTCCAGTAATAAAGAATTCATTGAATACCTTGTATATCAGCAACACGGGATACTTTGCAGCCACTATGAGGGAGAACCAGGTATATTTTCATCAGCAATGAAAGATAGTGTCCCTGTGGTCAAATCTGAAGAGGAGGCACGTGGCCTTGCAGGGTGCTGGAGTGAGTGAGCTCACGTCCCCACCCAGGGTGTACAGCGTGGAGAGTCATTTCCCTCCTCCTGCCATGTGGCCTTGCAGGGTGCTGGAGTGAGTGAGCTCACGTCCCCACCCAGGGTGTACAGCGTGGAGAGTCATTTCCCTCCCTCCTGCCATGTGGCCTTGCAGGGTGCCGGAGTGAGTGAGCTCACGTCCCCACCCAGGGTGTACAGCGTGGAGAGTCATTTCCCTCCCTCCTGCCATGTGGCCTTGCAGGGTGCCTGAGTGAGTGAGCTCACGTCCCCACCCAGGGTGTACAGCGTGGAGAGTCATTTCCCTCCCTCCTGCCATGTGGCCTTGCAGGATGCCTGAGTGAGTGAGCTCACGTCCCCACCCAGGGTGTACAGCGTGGAGAGTCATTTCCCTCCCTTCTGCCATGTGGCCTTGCAGGGTGCTGGAGTGACTGAGCTCACGTCCCCACCCAGGGTGTAGAGCGTGGAGAGTCATTTCGCTCCCTTCGGCCATGTGGCCTTGCAGGGTGCTGGAGTGAGTGAGCTCACGTCCCCACCCAGGGTGTACAGCGTGGAGAGTCATTTCCCTCCCTTCTGCCATGTGGCCTTGCAGGGTGCCTGAGTAAGTGAGCTCACGTCCCCACCCAGGGTGTACAGCGTGGAGAGTCATTTCCCTCC
The DNA here is from genome assembly GCF_049354715.1 of Callithrix jacchus. Taxonomy (NCBI): domain Eukaryota; kingdom Metazoa; phylum Chordata; class Mammalia; order Primates; family Cebidae; genus Callithrix; species Callithrix jacchus. Next base: position 124,912,287 of record NC_133513.1, on the reverse strand, counting down.
CTTCTGCCATGTGGCCTTGCAGGGTGCCGGAGTGAGTGAGCGCACGTCCCCACCCAGGGTGTACAGCGTGGAGAGTCATTTCCCTCCTTCTGCCGTGCAGCCTTGCAGGGTGCTGGAGTGAGTGAGCTCACGTCCCCACCCAGGGTGTACAGCATGGAGAGTCATTTCCCTCCCTTCTGCCATGTGGCCTTGCAGGGTGCCTGAGTGAGTGAGCTCACGTCCCCACCCAGGGTGTACAGCGTGGAGAGTCATTTCCCTCCCTCCTGCCATGCGGCCTTGCAGGGTGCTGGAGTGAGTGAGCGCACGTCCCCACCCAGGGTGTACAGCGTGGAGAGTCATTTCCCTCCTTCTGCCGTGCAGCCTTGCAGGGTGCTGGAGTGAGTGAGCTCACGTCCCCACCCAGGGTGTACAGCATGGAGAGTCATTTCCCTCCTTCTGCCGGGCAGCCTTGCAGGGTGTTGAAGTGAGTGAGCGCACGTCCCCACCCAGGGTGTACAGCGTGGAGAGTCATTTCCCTCCCTTCTGCCATGTGGCCTTGCAGGGTGCCTGAGTGAGTGAGCTCACGTCCCCACCCAGGGTGTACAGCGTGGAGAGTCATTTCCCTCCCTCCTGCCATGTGGCGTTGCAGGGTGCTGGAGTGAGTGAGCTCACGTCCCCACCCAGGGTGTACAGCGTGGAGAGTCATTTCCCTCCCTCCTGCCATGTGGCCTTGCAGGGTGCTGGAGTGAATGAGCTCACGTCCCCACCCAGGGTGTACAGCGTGGAGAGTCCTTTCCCTCCCTCCTGCCATGTGGCCTTGCAGGGTGCTGGAGTGAGTGAGCTCACATCCCCACCCAGGGTGTACAGCGTGGAGAGTCATTTCGCTCCCTTCTGCCATGTGGCCTTGCAGGGTGCTGGAGAGAGTGAGCTCACGTCCTCACCCAGGGTGTACAGCGTGGAGAGTCATTTCCCTCCCTCCTGCCATGTGGCCTTGCAGGGTGCCGGAGTGAGTGAGCTCACGTCCCCACCCAGGGTGTACAGCGTGGAGAGTCATTTCCCTCCCTTCTGCCATGCGGCCTTGCAGGGTGCTGGAGTGAGTGAGCTCACGTCCCCACCCAGGGTGTACAGCGTGGAGAGTCATTTCCCTCCCTCCTGCCATGCGGCCTTGCAGGGTGCTGGAGTGAGTGAGCTCACATCCCCACCCAGGGTGTACAGCGTGGAGAGTCATTTCCCTCCTCCTGCCATGTGGCCTTGCAGGGTGCTGGAGTGAGTGAGCTCACGTCCCCACCCAGGGTGTACAGCGTGGAGAGTCATTTCCCTCCTCCTGCCATGCGGCCTTGCAGGGTGCTGGAGTGAGTGAGCTCACGTCCCCACCCAGGGTGTACAGCGTGGAGAGTCATTTCCCTCCCTCCTGCCATGTGGCCTTGCAGGGTGCTGGAGTGAGTGAGCGCACGTCCCCACCCAGGGTGTACAGCGTGGAGAGTCATTTCCCTCCCTCCTGCCATGCGGCCTTGCAGGGTGCCGGAGTGAGTGAGCTCACGTCCCCACCCAGGGTGTACAGCATGGAGAGTCATTTCCCTCCTTCTGCCGTGCAGCCTTGCAGGGTGCTGGAGTGAGTGAGCTCACGTCCCCACCCAGGGTGTACAGCGTGGAGAGTCATTTTCCTCCCTCCTTCTGCCATGCGGCCTTGCAGGGTGCTGGAGTGAGTGAGCTCACGTCCCCACCCAGGGTGTACAGCGTGGAGAGTCATTTCCCTCCCTCCTGCCATGTGGCCTTGCAGGGTGCTGGAGTGAGTGAGCTCACGTCCCCACCCAGGGTGTACAGCGTGGAGAGTCATTTCCCTCCCTCCTGCCATGTGGCCTTGCAGGGTGCCGGAGTGAGTGAGCTCACGTCCCCACCCAGGGTGTACAGCGTGGAGAGTCATTTCCCTCCTTCTGCCATGTGGCCTTGCAGGGTGCCGGAGTGAGTGAGCTCACGTCCCCACCCAGGGTGTACAGCGTGGAGAGTCATTTCCCTCCTTCTGCCATGTGGCCTTGCAGGGTGCTGGAGTGAGTGAGCTCACGTCCCCACCCAGGGTGTACAGCGTGGAGAGTCATTTCCCTCCCTCCTGCCATGCGGCCTTGCAGGGTGCCGGAGTGAGTGAGCTCACGTCCCCACCCAGGGTGTACAGCGTGGAGAGTCATTTCCCTCCCTCCTGCCATGCGGCCTTGCAGGGTGCCGGAGTGAGTGAGCTCACGTCCCCACCCAGGGTGTACAGCGTGGAGAGTCATTTCCCTCCCTCCTGCCATGCGGCCTTGCAGGGTGCCGGAGTGAGTGAGCTCACGTCCCCACCCAGGGTGTACAGCGTGGAGAGTCATTTCCCTCCCTCCTGCCATGTGGCCTTGCAGGGTGCTGGAGTGAGTGAGCTCACGTCCCCACCCAGGGTGTACAGCGTGGAGAGTCCTTTCCCTCCCTCCTTCTGCCATGCGGCCTTGCAGGGTGCTGGAGTGAGTGAGCTCACATCCCCACCCAGGGTGTACAGCGTGGAGAGTCATTTCCCTCCCTCCTTCTGCCATGCGGTCTTGCAGGGTGCTGGAGTGAGTGAGCTCACATCCCCACCCAGGGTGTACAGCGTGGAGAGTCATTTCCCTCCCTCCTTCTGCCATGCGGTCTTGCAGGGTGCTGGAGTGTGTGAGCTCACGTCCCCACCCAGGGTGTACAGCGTGGAGAGTCATTTCCCTCCCTCCTTCTGCCATGCGGTCTTGCAGGGTGCTGGAGTGAGTGAGCTCACGTCCCCACCCAGGGTGTACAGCGTGGAGAGTCATTTCCCTCCCTCCTTCTGCCATGCGGTCTTGCAGGGTGCTTGAGTGAGTGAGCTCACGTCCCCACCCAGGGTGTACAGCGTGGAGAGTCATTTCCCTCCCTCCTTCTGCCATGCGGTCTTGCAGGGTGCTGGAGTGAGTGAGCTCACATCCCCACCCAGGGTGTACAGCGTGGAGAGTCATTTCCCTCCCTCCTTCTGCCATGCGGTCTTGCAGGGTGCTTGAATGAGTGAGCTCACGTCCCCACCCAGGGTGTACAGCGTGGAGAGTCATTTCCCTCCCTCCTTCTGCCATGCGGTCTTGCAGGGTGCTGGAGTGAGTGAGCTCACATCCCCACCCAGGGTGTACAGCGTGGAGAGTCATTTCCCTCCCTCCTTCTGCCATGCGGTCTTACAGGGTGCTGGAGTGAGTGAGCTCACGTCCCCACCCAGGGTGTACAGCGTGGAGAGTCATTTCCCTCCTCCTGCCATGTGGCCTTGCAGGGTGCTGGAGTGAGTGAGCTCACGTCCCCACCCAGGGTGTACAGCGTGGAGAGTCCTTTCCCTCCCTCCTTCTGCCATGCGGCCTTGCAGGGTGCTGGAGTGAGTGAGCTCACGTCCCCACCCAGGGTGTACAGCGTGGAGAGTCATTTCCCTCCCTCCTGCCATGCGGCCTTGCAGGGTGCTGGAGTGAGTGAGCTCACGTACCCACCCAGGGTGTACAGCGTGGAGAGTCATTTCCCTCCTTCTGCCATGTGGCCTTGCAGGGTGCTGGAGTGAGTGAGCTCACGTCCCCACCCAGGGTGTACAGCGTGGAGAGTCATTTCCCTCCTTCTGCCATGTGGCCTTGCAGGGTGCTGGAGTGAGTGAGCTCACGTCCCCACCCAGGGTGTACAGCGTGGAGAGTCATTTCCCTCCCTCCTGCCATGCGGCCTTGCAGGGTGCTGGAGTGAGTGAGCTCACGTCCCCACCCAGGGTGTACAGCGTGGAGAGTCATTTCCCTCCCTTCTGCCATGCGGCCTTGCAGGGTGCCGGAGTGAGTGAGCTCACGTCCCCACCCAGGGTGTACAGCGTGGAGAGTCATTTCCCTCCTTCTGCCATGTGGCCTTGCAGGGTGCTGGAGTGAGTGAGCTCACGTCCCCACCCAGGGTGTACAGCGTGGAGAGTCATTTCCCTCCTTCTGCCATGTGGCCTTGCAGGGTGCTGGAGTGAGTGAGCTCACGTCCCCACCCAGGGTGTACAGCGTGGAGAGTCATTTCCCTCCCTCCTGCCATGCGGCCTTGCAGGATGCTGGAGTGAGTGAGCTCACGTCCCCACCCAGGGTGTACAGCGTGGAGAGTCATTTCCCTCCCTTCTGCCATGCGGCCTTGCAGGGTGCTGGAGTGAGTGAGCTCACGTCCCCACCCAGGGTGTACAGCGTGGAGAGTCATTTCCCTCCCTCCTGCCATGTGGCCTTGCAGGGTGCTGGAGTGAGTGAGCTCACGTCCCCACCCAGGGTGTACAGCGTGGAGAGTCCTTTCCCTCCCTCCTTCTGCCATGCGGCCTTGCAGGGTGCTGGAGTGAGTGAGCTCACATCCCCACCCAGGGTGTACAGCGTGGAGAGTCATTTCCCTCCCTCCTTCTGCCATGCGGTCTTGCAGGGTGCTGGAGTGAGTGAGCTCACGTCCCCACCCAGGGTGTACAGCGTGGAGAGTCATTTCCCTCCCTCCTTCTGCCATGCGGTCTTGCAGGGTGCTGGAGTGAGTGAGCTCACATCCCCACCCAGGGTGTACAGCGTGGAGAGTCATTTCCCTCCATCCTTCTGCCATGCGGCCTTGCAGGGTGCTGGAGTGAGTGAGCTCACATCCCCACCCAGGGTGTACAGCGTGGAGAGTCATTTCCCTCCCTCCTGCCATGTGGCCTTGCAGGGTGCTGGAGTGAGTGAGCTAACATCCCCACCCAGGGTGTACAGCGTGGAGAGTCATTTCCCTCCCTCCTGCCATGTGGCCTTGCAGGGTGCTGGAGTGAGTGAGCTCACGTCCCCACCCAGGGTGTACAGCGTGGAGAGTCATTTTTCTCCCTCCTTCTGCCATGCGGCCTGGCAGGGTGCTGGAGTGAGTGAGCTCACATCCCCACCCAGGGTGTACAGCGTGGAGAGTCATTTCCCTCCCTCCTGCCATGTGGCCTTGCAGGGTGCTGGAGTGAGTGAGCTCACGTCCCCACCCAGGGTGTACAGCGTGGAGAGTCATTTTCCTCCCTCCTTCTGCCATGCGGCCTTGCAGGGTGCTGGAGTGAGTGAGGTCATGTCCCCACTTGTGGGTGCTGGGCTTGGTCATGCTTCTTGCTTTGGCTGATGGAGTGTAAGCAAATGTGTCTCAAGAAGAGGCCTTCAATGTGCTGGTGTGGCATGGCCTGGCTCGTGTTCTGGTGGCCTGCCAGGGGATGAGAATGCCCCGCTAGTCTGCACCCCAGAAACCCGTGGAGCAAATGCAAACCCGGCTGTAAGCAGAGCCACCCAGCGGGGCCCATCCTGGGTCAGGCTGAACCACGTGGGCCTGTGGAGACACTGGAGGCACTGGAATGAACCCATCATCGGGAGCCGGTGACGTGTTGAGACTGTTTGCGGTGCAGCATTATCGCAGCGGTAGCCGACCAATCCAGGAAATCACAAAACTGTTGGAAATTACACGTGTGATCCTGTATTTGAAAGGAGCTGCTATGTGTGTATTGAAATGATTCTCTTCATATTTTTGCCTGCACATAATTATAGAATGACGAACAATACAGTGCTTGTGTTTCTATTTCTGGAGTGGTGGCGGAATTATGCAATATTTCTATTTGCTCTTTTATGCTTTCTTATAAAAGTGTACTTTGCCTACATTTTTTCTAGAGAACACATTCCTTGGTGAGAAATTGTGAACCCTCCTTTGGCTGTGCCAATATCTGTGAAATCATAATACCGAAATTTAAACCTCATCAGGGAGGCACTTTCTAGAATACTCTCTAGATAGGGAGGTGGTCTTGCCTATTTGCTTCCCATAACACAGCACGAGGAAGTATCTGATAAATAAATGTTCATTGACTTAAATCAAAGGCTATTCACCTATTGCTACCCAACCTCTGCTCCCTGAGTACAATTCTCAAAAATTATCCAGTTGAAAGATTTTTTATGTAAGATTCACCTATGATATTAACCCTTTCCAATTTCAGAATGGCTCTGTCAACAAACATTGATCTACAAAATGCAAGAGTTGAGTTTCTTCCGCTGAGGGATGACGCCAGCTCTTTATTCTTTGCTCGTTGGTTTCTTCCCCGTGACTTTTGGTCTTAAGATGAGAGACAGTGTCCCTGGCCCCTGGCCAGGAGGAGCAGCAGGGTGTTGGCATGGCAGCACAGTGCTGGTGCAGTCTGGAAACAGGTGGCTTGCCCACTCTGTCCAGTGAGACTGGGCGTGTGGGCGGGAAGGGGCTGAGGAGTGTGGCTCGCTCTCCACCACGTCCACAAACATCTCGCCCAGGCTGGTCCGCGTGGCAGGTCTGTGACGGCTGCTCTCTCGAATGTCATACGCCACACATAATTTTTGTTATGAATACACGATGGTGAGAAAAATACAATATTGCACGTTTCCATTATTTTTGCAAATTCTCTGTTTTTCTTTAAACTATTTTTGAGAGCACATTTGCTTCCTCCTCGAGGGCAACATTTCTAGAAATTTACCACTGTAGTCTGTATGAGGGTGTAAGCCTTTGTGGCCTCTGTATGCAGATACAGGCCTTCCGGGGACATTTATAAAAACACTCAGATTCACCATATCGAGAGCTGGAAGAAGGTTTGGATGATTCGAGCAGGAGCAAACCGAACAGGGCTGCGTCCCCACAAGGAAGCGGCTCCTGAGAGTCTCGTGGGAGCCCCTGGGGCCCCTGGCGCCTTCGTTTTACTGCACCTCAGGCAGGGAGCTTTATGCGGGAACCGCTCACAGTTTCCTTTGAAAGCCAACATTTCCGAGTGCTCTGATTTGACCTGAGCAATCCTGAGCAGTGGTGTGGGGCCAAGGGGGCAGGTCCAGCTTTAGGAGAAGAAGGAACGCCGGTGTGTGTGTTGGCTCAGACTTAACACACAGAGATCGGGGCTCCCTGCCTGCCGTGGACAGGAAATGCTGAGACACTCACAGCAAGTGACAGGCTTTCTAGAAATGAGCCTAGGGGACCCTGCTCCTGGGTGACCTCAGCATATATTAGTAACTAACTCCTGACAGAGCTTATGAAAAGTGACCTGGGCATGCATTCACTTGCTCATTTTATTATTAAAGCTCCAGGGACATGTTTTTCCTTCACAGAGTGCCAAGTTCAGGTCCGGTCATGGATCGGGGGTCACCGTTTAGCCCATGGTGTCCTGGTCCCAGCTTCTGGCTGCCTGCCCTGGCTCCTGGGGCTCTGGGAAGAGGCCAGTGATTGAGGGGCCTTCTGCCCTGGCTCCTGGGGCTCTGGGAAGAGGCCAGTGATTGAGGCTGCCTTATGTCCTGGCTCCTGGGGCTCTGGGAAGAGGCCAGTGATTGAGGCTGCCTTATGCCCTGGCTCCTGGGGCTCTGGGAAGAGGCCAGTGATTGAGGCTGCCTTCTGCCCTGGCTCCTGGGGCTCTGGGAAGAGGCCAGTGATTGAGGCTGCCTTATGTCCTGGCTCCTGGGGCTCTGGGAAGAGGTCAGTGATTGAGGGGCCTGCCCTGGCTCCTGGGGCTCTGGGAAGAGGCCAGTGATTGAGGCTGCCTGCCCTGGCTCCTGGGGCTCTGGGAAGAGGCCAGTGATTGAGGGGCCTGCCCTGGCTCCTGGGGCTCTGGGAAGAGGCCAGTGTTTGAGGGGCCTTCTGCCCTGGCTCCTGGGGCTCTGGGAAGAGGCCAGTGATTGAGGCTGCCTTATGCCCTGGCTCCTGGGGCTCTGGGAAGAGGCCAGTGATTGAGGCTGCCTTATGTCCTGGCTCCTGGGGCTCTGGGAAGAGGCCAGTGATTGAGGCTGCCTTCTGCCCTGGCTCCTGGGGCTCTGGGAAGAGGCCAGTGATTGAGGCTGCCTTATGTCCTGGCTCCTGGGGCTCTGGGAAGAGGCCAGTGATTGAGGGGCCTGCCCTGGCTCCTGGGGCTCTGGGAAGAGGCCAGTGATTGAGGCTGCCTGCCCTGGCTCCTGGGGCTCTGGGAAGAGGCCAGTGATTGAGGGGCCTGCCCTGGCTCCTGGGGCTCTGGGAAGAGGCCAGTGTTTGAGGGGCCTTCTGCCCTGGCTCCTGGGGCTCTGGGAAGAGGCCAGTGATTGAGGCTGCCTTATGCCCTGGCTCCTGGGGCTCTGGGAAGAGGCCAGTGATTGAGGCTGCCTGCCCTGGCTCCTGGGGCTCTGGGAAGAGGCCAGTGATTGAGGGGCCTGCCCTGGCTCCTGGGGCTCTGGGAAGAGGCCAGTGATTGAGGGGCCTGCCCTGGCTCCTGGGGCTCTGGGAAGAGGCCAGTGATTGAGGCTGCCTGCCCTGGCTCCTGGGGCTCTGGGAAGAGGCCAGTGTTTGAGGGGCCTTCTGCCCTGGCTCCTGGGGGTCTGGGAAGAGGCCAGTGTTTGAGGGGCCTTCTGCCCTGGCTCCTGGGGGTCTGGGAAGAGGCCAGTGATTGAGGCTGCCTTATGTCCTGGCTCCTGGGGCTCTGGGAAGAGGCCAGTGATTGAGGCTGCCTTATGTCCTGGCTCCTGGGGCTCTGGGAAGAGGCCAGTGATTGAGGCTGCCTGCCCTGGCTCCTGGGGCTCTGGGAAGAGGCCAGTGATTGAGGGGCCTGCCCTGGCTCCTGGGGCTCTGGGAAGAGGCCAGTGATTGAGGGGCCTGCCCTGGCTCCTGGGGCTCTGGGAAGAGGCCAGTGATTGAGGGGCCTGCCCTGGCTCCTGGGGCTCTGGGAAGAGGCCAGTGATTGAGGCTGCCTTATGTCCTGGCTCCTGGGGCTCTGGGAAGAGGCCAGTGATTGAGGCTGCCTTATGTCCTGGCTCCTGGGGCTCTGGGAAGAGGCCAGTGATTGAGGCTGCCTTATGTCCTGGCTCCTGGGGCTCTGGGAAGAGGCCAGTGATTGAGGCTGCCTGCCCTGGCTCCTGGGGCTCTGGGAAGAGGCCAGTGATTGAGGGGCCTGAGGCCTCCTGGAAGCGAGTGTTTGGTTGATCTCACACAGGTTGTGACTTTGTCCCAGATTGTTAATATACCTTATGGGAAGTCAGTTGCCACGCTGTTTTGAGTCACCTGGACAGCTGCACAGTGACGACACTGTGCGGTCTCCACCACGCTGTTTTGAGTCACCTGGACAGCTGCACAGTGACGACACTGTGCGGTCTCCACCACGCTGTTTTGAGTCACCTGGACAGCTGCCCAGTGACGACACTGTGCGGTCTCTGCCACGCTATTTTGAGTCACCTGGACAGCTACACAGTGACGACACTGTGCAATCTCCAAATTCAAATTTCCAGTCAGTGGACAGGACAGCCCGGAGCTTCAGATTACTGCTAGGGCGGGCAATCCAGCAGCCACCCGGAAGTGAGGTCTCCTTTACGCATCTTCGTTTAAAGGATTGATTGTCTTGCCTCTATTTCAGGCAAGAAAACCTGAGACTCGAAGCACCTTCTGGCCTGAGAAGTCCAGCGTGCCTGACCACACCGGCCAGGTTAACCAACACCGCCTGACTACGCTGGCCAGGTTAACCGATACTGTGGCTTGGCTCTTCAGAGCTGCTCCACTTGGGGTGGGGGTGAATCCTCACCCTGAGTTTGCTGCTGTCCCAAAGCTGCCAGATTCCAAACCAGGACAAGAAAGAGGGCACAGGAAGTGGTGGAAGGAACCGTCTGCCTTTTCCACCTCCTTTCGGAGTGTCTGAAATGGAAACTCCATTCTTCATTCCAGCCGACAGTTTGGAGTTCACAGTGGATGGGCCCAACATGGAGCAACCTGTCACCTGTGAATCCAAAATTATCTGAGACAGGTCTCCATTACTTTAGAAAGTTTATTTTGCCAAGGTTAAGGATGCACCCTTGACATGGCCTCAGGAGGTCCTGACATGTGCCCAAGGCAGTTGGGGCATAGCTTGGTTTTATACCTTCTATGGGGACATGGGACATCAGTCACTATGTGTGAGATGTGCATTGCTTCAGCCCGGAAAGGTGGGACCACTCCAAGTGGGGAGAGGCCTTCCAGGTCATAGGGAGTTAAGAGAAACCAGTTGCAATCTTCTGAGTGTCTGACGAGCCTTTCACTGAATACACAGTTCACCTGTGAGTGGGGGGTAGAGGACTGGTTGCTCACACCTTAGTTTGGCTCAGTGAAACAACAGGGCATAGGAAGCCATCAGATATGCGTTTGTCTCACAGGAGTAGAGGGATGACATTGAGTTCTGTCTGTCCTTTGTCCGCAAGGAATCTCCATGTGGGCAAATCATGAGGGAGGTGCATAGTTTTTAATCTTTGTGGCTGTCTTATTTAGGAATAAAGTGGGGGCAGGTTTGCCTGATGCAGTTCCCAGCTTGACTTCCCTGTGGCATAGTGATTTTGGGGGCCCGAGATTCATCTTCCTTTCATGAGTCAATTCTGCCCTAACTGGACCTGCCCCAGGGGCCCAGAGGGCAACATCTTTCCAGAAGACTTTCTTTTCCTGCCCTTGAGCTGTACTTGCTCTGCACCGCTCACCTGGGGCTGGCTCATAGTGACCTTTGCAGCCCTGGACAGAGGCATTGCCCTGCAGGTCGCAGTGGCTCTGGACGGCACAGATTGGACTCTGTTTTAAAGCAGGCACTCTCCAGCATTGAAATTAGACCTTAGAGGAACCAGTAAGAAACACCGTGATTAATGTCAGACTCCAGAAGAATCAACATCATTTACAACTTTGCAATTCAAACATAGAATGGGTTGACTCTTTGTAGGATGGTGTGTGAGGCTCATCTTCTGGATTAGCTAATTTCCCCCATGGAAGCATTGCAAAAGTGTCCAGCCAGCTGTGCATGCGGGAGTTCCCCCGGGCCTCTGACAGGGTGCTGCCCGAGGGAGGGCAGAGGCCACTTCGGAGCAAGGCTGCCCTCAGTGTCAGTTTCTGGGATTCTCTTCTCTCCGTCAGACAACAGGTGACAGAAGGAGCTGGGTGTCCAGAGTCTTCACGCCCATGGCGTGCAGGGCACCACAATTTCAGGTGTGATGCATTCATCCTAGTACACCTAAGGGTTAATGCATTTTGTACATTTGGGTGGCATAAAGCAGGTGTGATGCGTTCATCCCAGTGCATCTAAGGGTTAATGCATTTCACATGTTTGGGTGGCGTAAAGCAGGTGTGATACGTTCATCCTAGTGCATCTAAGGGTTAATGCATTTCACATGTTTGGGTGGCATAAAGCAGGTGTGATATGTTCATCCCAGGGCATCTAAGGGTTAATGCATTTTACACATTTGGGTGGTGTAAAGTGTTTGCTGAAATTCTGGGGCCTCCCTTTCTTGAAGTAGCACAAGACAAAGCACTATTTTAGTGGACTCTCAGAAGACATCCACAAGTGCCTGCTAAGGACGAGGCCATGGGAGCCGTGTCCCCCCTGAGCCCCGTCACTGGCTTTCCTGAGCCCCACAGTCATCTCTACGCACCCTCACCTGCAACCCAGTCTGTGCCGGCCCCTGAGCCTCTGCCTGCCCCTGAGCCTCTGCCTGCCCTACCTGCGATGCTGATCCTCAGGACACTGTCCTCACAATTTTCTCTCTGGCACATCAGGGCCTTCTGGGATGAGGGGACGTGCATGTGGGGAACTGGGAGTGGAAAGCTCCAGGAAGCACCCTAGTTAGGGAGAACTGCTCCCAAGCCCTGAGAGATTGCATCCCCTGCACAGCTCATGGAAGGGGAGTGCCGGCTCCAGGCAGACCCCTGACTTCTGGGGCCATGTTTCCAGCTGCCTACTCTGAGGTCGCATCCTTAACACAGATTCACTCTGTTGGACACAGACTTGTCATTCCCTATGGACTAATCTTATTTCCCTTCCAGCACTCTCCACCGAGGATCTTACAGCACTGTTGATCCAGTCGTCGGGGAGGACATCCTGGCTTGGCCAATAACCCCTGCCTCCCCTTTATCTTCCTCTCCAACCCTTTTCCAGCTCCCTCTGCAGTGCCTCTCAAACCAACTTCTGTTTGTTCCTTGCTGTTCATGTCTCTTTCTCTGGCTGCACTTACCCCCTTCAGAGATATTCTAGGAAATGGATGTTGAATCTTAAATTCAGAGGAGCAGCATAAGATTTCATCATGTTACTTGGATGGCATAACATTTAAGACTTATGGATTATTTATTTCTGGAATTTTCCATTGAATGTTTTTGGATAGCAGTAGAATGCGCGTCACTAAAATTGTAGAGAGTAAAACTGTGGATGGGGGAACGTACTGTATATGCTCCCTATAAGAAACAGACTTTAAATATAAAGACACATATAGGTTAAAAGTCAAAAGTGGGCCGGGCACGGTGGTTCATACCTGTAATCCCAGCACTTTGGGAGGCCGAGGTGGGTGGATCACGAGGTCAGCAGATCGAGACCATCCTGGTCAACATGGTGAAACCCCGTCTCTACTAAAAATTACAAAAAATTAGCTGGGCATGGTGGCATGTGCCTGTAATCCCAGCTACTCAGGAGGCTGAGGCAGGAGAATTGCCTGAACCCAGGGGGTGGAGGTTGTGGTGAGCCGAGATCGCACCATTGCACTCCAGCCTGGGTAACAAGAGCGAAATTCCGTCTCAAAAAAAAAAAAAAAGTCAGAAGTGGAAGCAGATATACTATACTGACACTAATAAAAATAGAGTTCAAGTAATCCTGATTGTAGTAATGTCAGAGTAGATTTCAGAGCAAAGAATATTACCTCACATAAAGGAGTTTATTTCATAATGATAACAGACTATCCAGGGTACATAACAATTCTAAATGCATATGCACCTGATAACAGAGCTCCAAAATACATAGAGCCAAAATGGATGCGGCTGCAAAGAAAAACTTAACATACACGAAATTTAGCTTAAAATAAGTCTCGACCTACAGGGAAAACTGAAAAAGAAGAAAATATAAGGGACAATTTGTGTGTCCTTGGGCTGGGCAAATACTTCTTACATATGACATCAAAAATATGATGAACTGGGCTTTACCGAAAGTAAGAATATCTACTTTTTGAGGGATATCATTCAGACGACCAAGCAGTAAGTCCGAGAGAAAGTTTTTGCAAGTTATATTTCCGACATAGGACTTGTATTCAGGGCTTAGAAAAAACTCTGAAAACTCAAAAATAAGAAAATAAATAGTCCAGTAAAACAATGGGTAAGAGATTTGGATAGTTCCCTAAGGAAGATAAACAGAGGGCAAATAACACTAGAAGATGCTCAGCATCACGACCCACAAAGAAAAGCAAATTAGAGTCCCCACAACAGCCCACCATAAACCCACTGGAAGATCTGCAGTCAAAAGACTGATCACACCAGGTCTCGGTGGGAATGTGGAGGAACCGAAACTCCCATACACTCCTGGTGGGAATAGAAACTAATATCACTCAGAAAACACTTTGGCCATTTCTTAAAAAGGTAGATAAACCTACTATATGATCTGGCCCCTCAACTGCTGGGTAGTTTACTCAAGAGGAACGAAAGTGTGTGTCCATGTAAAAACTTGTATATGAACTTTCAGAGAAGTTTTATCAGGACTAGCCTCCAAATGGAAACAACTCCAAGTTCTTCAGCAGGTGAAGGAAAAGCAGGGAGCAACCCCATTCAAGGGAATATTAGCCAGAATATGCAAAGAATGAACTGTTATTGACAATGCAACAACACGGAGGGGACTCTAAATGTTTTGAGAAGAAGCCGGTCAAAAACCAGCGCAGACTGTGCGATTCCATTTGCAAAAATTTCTATCAAATGCAGATTGGGTTTACAGTGACCGAAAGAAGAATGGGGGATTGCTGGGATGGAGGGAGAGGAGGCCTTGGGGAAGGCAGGAGGGATTTAAAAAGAAACTTCTTCTGAGGCAGGACTGGATCTGTTTCTTACCTTGGTTGTGGAAATGGTGCCATGATGTAGACAGATTTTAAAACTTATTGGACCGTGTGGTGTGTGCAGTATGGGCAATTTATCAGGTGCCAAGTGTGCCCTGATGAGGTATTTGCAAGAGCCACTTGTTAATTTTTGAAAATATTAGCACATGGTCAATTCTTTTCTTAAATTTTTTTTAACTTTTAGGTCCAGGGTACATGTGAAGATTTGTTATATAGATAAACTCAGTCACGGAGGTTTGGTGTGCAGATTATTTTGTTGCCTGGGCATTAAAGTTAGTATGCAATGGTTATTTTTTTCTGCTCCTCTTCCTCCTCCCACCTCCACCCTCCAGTAGACCCCAGGGTGGGTCATTCCCCTTCTGTGTCCATGGGTTCTCATCATTTAGCTCCTGCTTATAAGTGAGAACATGGAGTGCTTGGTTTCCTCTTCCTGCCTTACTTTGCAGAGGATAATGGCATAGAACGGGAGAAAATATTAGTAAACTATAGGCATCAGATAAAGGTCTCATGTCTAGCATTAAAAAGGGCTTAAACAGATTTATAAGCAAACACCAAACAGCCCCACTGAGAAGTGAGCAAAGGACATGAACAGACACTTTTCAAAAGAAGACATGGCCAATTCTTGGCACACAAAATCTTCTAGACAGCTGCCCGCCATCCCGGAAGTGAGCGCACAGAGGGAGGCAGGAGAGGCATGAGACCAGACGAGTGTCAGTGAATAATGCTCCCATGCAGACCGCCTGGCCCTGCTGGTCACCACATGCACCTGGCTGGCGACAGAGACGCCGTGATAGGACCGCCTGCCCGCTCCCTGACGCTTGAGCTGCTTACCATAGATTAAGTGTGAAAGTCATCCTCACCCCGCGGTTGCCTTGCAGGTCACCATGAAGGCAGAAGGAAAATCAGGAAGGCTTGCAAGACAATTTAGGTAGAAATTGTGGCCCATGATTTATGACTTTAATTAAGAGCTTTTTAAGCTTTAATTAAAAAGGTACATGAGCATTCAGTATCCAAGAAAAATGACTTTGTGTTTGGGTCAATGGAATAACATAAAATAAAATGAGATACATATTTCTAGTCAGAAGCTTCACATAAGAAAGCTATGTACATAATTAAAAAGTAAATTTAAACTGATTGGGACATAAAGTCTTCATAATGGGGAAGGGGCTGAAGGGAACATTTTTCCCTCTATTAACACATTAACAAAGTTACTTTCTGGATGGGACCAAGGTGAGAACAGGGGCAGTGTGTGAGATTATTATTGATGACAACCGATGCCCATCAGTAGGTGCGGGAAGCCCCTCCATGTTGCCGGGTGCAGGGGGTGTGCCCCTGGTTTCTGCCCCTTGGTGGGTGCCAGCAGCCCCTCCACATTGCCAGGCACAGACTGTGTGTCCTGGTTCCTGCCCCTCAGTGGGTGTGGGCAGCCCCTCCACGTTGCTGGATGCAGACTGTGTGCCCTGGTTTCTGCCCCTTGGTGGGTGTGGGCAGCCCCTCCACATTGCGGGGTGCAGACTGTGTGCCCCTGGTTTCTGCTCCATGGCTTTATCTGCTTTGTATTTTCCTTTGCATTTGTTTGCTGCTCAGACCTGGGAAACTTTAGGGAGCAGCACTAGGTCAGAGTCTTATTTAGCATCTCCCATGTGAATCAGCTCAGGGAAGTGATGTCCAGAAGGAGGAAGAATCCCTGAATAAAGTCTCTCATCATGCCCTTGGCCACAGGTGACCTTGACAGAGGTCACAGATCTGGGCCTCAGGGATGCCAAGGCTTTGCTGTGAGCTGAGGTCAAGAGTGCCCACGTGTTGGCTGTAGACCCATAGGGGTGTGAGTGGGCGGCAGCAGGGAGGGTAACTCCAAGACTCAGGCTTGCTCTCTGAACATCTGCCCTCTGGACCTGCCGGCCAGTGGCAGCCGCAGGAGGGGGCAGTGACGGTGCCAGTCAGCTCAGAATGGTGGCTTCCAGGCACTTGCCACCATGTGGACTGCGGAGCCTGCCGGCACCAGTGTCTGAAGGGTTGTATGACCCACCAGTGTCTGATCCACACCAGCGTCTGAAGGGTTGTATGACCTGCCAGTGTCTGATCAACAGCACTCCTGTGACGTTCCACTCACTGGTCTTCTGCATTCACAGCGACCTCCTGACCACGTCCCTGGGAGGTTACTGGAAGGTGTCAGTCCCCTGAGCATCACTGGAATCTCATATGGTGGCCTGGGCATCGGAGCTGTGTAAGTTTTCTGCATTGTGCTGTGGGCTCTGATTCCTCAAGCTGCCCCTGTGATTCCTCAGCCTCCCGGACACTGTGCTGTGGGACTGGCGGCATCCGCTCAACGCCGTTTTTTCTTACTCCTTGATTTCTTCTAAGGAATTATGTCCCCACCTGGCTTTGCAGTCTGGCCATTGGCTGGGCTGGAACTCCAGAGTCGGGGCCCTGAGGCAGTCAGCTCCCTGTGACCGCCTAGCACCGCTAAGCCTGGTGACAAGGGGGTTTGGTTGCTCCCATTGGAAGGAACTTTGATTTAGAAACAGAGCTTTTACTAATGAAGTAAACTGTTTGTGCGATAGATGAGCAACAAAAGGACTTAATCAGACATTGCCTTCAAACAACAAGATTGCACATTGCATTTAAGCGGGGCCGTTCGTCTTACAGAAGGATTTGTCCCTGCCCATTTTCAGGGAACTGTTTCTGTACCGCGTGCTGTCCACCTGTAGTTATTAGGCAACAAGGGCTTAAAGCATCAGCTGACCCTCCCGCCCACCCATCAGTCACATTTTCTCTTACTTTATGAGGTGCTGTGATTCTAAAACAACACAAACACCGAGGAGAAGACTCAGAACCACGGAGGGTTTCCACATATCCTCAAGGCCTGTCCCAGTCCTTCCTTT
The DNA here is from genome assembly GCF_049354715.1 of Callithrix jacchus. Taxonomy (NCBI): domain Eukaryota; kingdom Metazoa; phylum Chordata; class Mammalia; order Primates; family Cebidae; genus Callithrix; species Callithrix jacchus. The sequence continues at coordinate 124,895,618 of NC_133513.1, read as the reverse complement.
CCACTCTGCAATTTCCGATTGCTCGTCATACGCAAATCATGCCTTGGGACCTGAATAAGGAACTATTTTGGAACAGAACACAACTCATTCCAGAAACGTTTCCCTCCTAATTTGGTACTACGGTTTAAGTGGCTTCAGAAGGGCTGCAACTCAACTCAATTAAAGGGCCATTTTCCAGCTCCATTTTAAATCACAAAGGACTCTTGGAGTATGCTGAGGACGTGGAAGACGCCAGCTCAGCTCAGGGACAGGGAAGGACATATTTATTGTACTTCTCACCTTCTGGACCACAAATCAAACATGAAGACATAAATTATCAAACATTGTAATCACTGAGCAGCTGTTAAAATCGGTTTGTTTTTCAAATCACACGTGTGGTAAGTGATAGAGGATAAACACCAACTGTTTGCTTCCTTAAGAGAAACAGAATGTTTTCATAACTAAATGAAAGAAGTGCGCAGACTTGACATGTCAACTTTTAAAGTTTCCGTGCTTGGAGCTACAGCACCCCAAGTCCCTGTGCTCCCAGGTCCTCGTCCGAGGGCAGAAGACCATGTCCACTGGGATCAAAGTCGCAGAGCCTCCCCCTGCCCCACCCCCAGGGCGTGCTTGTGTGCTCAGCCTTCAAAAGGGGGGACCTGGGGGTGAAAGAAGGAAGGACGTGCGGGAGAATATATTCCCACAGCAGCTCCTAGATTTTGGCCTTACAGAACTGTGGAGCATTAGGTTGTGGAATAGGATCAGGGCCAGATGGATGGCTGGACATTAAATCTTCTCTCTGCTGCCCCATAGCTCTGCAGCTTTGAGCCGCAATGAGCCTGGTAAGCCTCAAACTCATGGTCTGCACACTGGGAGAAATGAGAGTCTTTGTCCATGAAGCTAGGTGAGGAGAGGGTGAGTTAACCCTTGGGAGAATTTAGCACTCCTGCATGGAGGAGGTGACAGGAAAGACCGCTGCACCCGCTGCCCTTCAGTATCACTAGTACAGAAGTTTTGAAGAGCAGCCTGTCATTGAGGTGAAGGATGAGGGTGAGGGTCGGCAAAAGTCGGGAAGCAGAGAGCCCCGAGGACTGTCCCTCTACAAAAACATCAAAAACACAGAGAGAGAAACTGTTGAGGTCACCTTGTCAGAACTTGGGAAAGTACTCAAAGGTTTACAGCAACCAAACGAATGTTTTATCCAGAAAAAGATGACTTAAAGACGGCGGGAGAGCTTTGTGGCCGTTGAACTTGGCAGTGCCTCATCCCCGCCCTGTGTGACGCTGGTCTTGAAGGTGGTGGTCCAGGCTTCAGTGTGGATCCCGGCTGTGGGGGAGGGTGGATTTGATGCTCAAGGAATCGTGTTTGTCTTTTTGACTTGCTTGCGGGCTCCCTGAAGCACTGACACTGGGCCATCGTTTAGCTCCCTCACGACAGAAAAGTGGTCAGCAGGGAGTGTTCCTCGCCAACCCCAAAAGTCAGTGAACAAGCTGCTGACATCTGGGTCGAACAATAGGCAAGCCAAAAGCCCAGGGGATAATCTGAGAGTTACCTTGGGGATTATAAGGTTCGAAAATCTACTGCATATAATGTAGAAGCCGTGTGTATGACCAGTACAGCATTAGACTCAGAAAGGACCTGAGAAGACCTGAGGTTTCACCTTCAGCTCATCTCCGGGTTCAGTGCAAGCAGGAAGTGAAGGCAAAGGCGGAGTAGAACGGACTGGCTAAGGGGAGGGGTGCTGCTGCAATATGGAGCTGATTTGCAAAGGCCAGGGGAGTATTTTCTTTCTTTATTTTTTCTGGGGCTGAGGGAGGTGTTTCAGGAATTCAAGGAAGTCTCTGTCAAAACATTGCTGATCATATCATACACAGTGAATAAGGTAGTCTTAAAAATAGTTCAAAAAAGTCATTGAACAAGCAACCGTAATCTACAGCAAGGGAAAAAAAAAACCTTGAGGAGAGGAACAGTCTGATTTTCAGATTTACCCCTTTATAATACTCAAAATATCTCATTTTCAACAAAAATATTACAGGACTGCAGAAACCAAAAATATGGCTTGCTCATAAGAAAAGTAAACAGAAATTAAGCAGACGTTAAACTTACTAGAGAAAGATTTTAAGTCAATTTAAGCACATTTCAATTATTGAGAACATTATTAAATATGTTTACAAAGCTGTAGAAAACCATAGACAAAGAAATGAAAGAAAATGGGAGAATGATATCTTCCAAAAGAGAGAGTATCAGTAAGGAGAAATTATGAAGAGGAGCCAAATAGAAATTCTAGAATTGAAAAGTACAAGAACTTAAATAAAAAAATAACCAGAGGTTTTCCACAGTAGATTTAAATAGGAAGAATAAATAGAGAATTTGAAGGTAGATTTAAACAGGAAGAAAAAATAATCAAAGGATTTGAAGACAGGACAATCGAAACAATTGATTCTGAGGAGAGAATAGAGATATAAAGGGGCAGAGAGACTATTTGAAGAAATATGCCCAAAACTTTTCAAAATTTTATGAAATATAATGAATATATAAATCCAGGAGCTCAACAAACTAAGACAAGCTCAAAGACCTGCACCAAAATGTAATAATCAAATCAAAGTAAAATCAAATCAACAATTCCATTTACAAAAATTATGAAGTACTTAGGAATAATCTTAACCAAGGAGGGGAAAGCATGCTATACTGAAAACTATAAAACATTGCTGAAATCAAGATTACATAAATAAATAGAAAGGCATCTTATGTTCATGGATTAGGAGACACATTGTTAAGATGGCAGCAATAGCCAGAGCTATTTATAAATTCAATGCAATCCCTGTCAATCTTGCAAGTACCCTTTTTACAGAAATGGAAGAGCTAATCCTAAAATTCATATAGATCACAAAAAAACCCTAATGGCTCTTGCAAAATAAAAACAAAGAAGACCAAGTTGAAGGACTTATACTTCCTGATTTCAGAATTTAACTACAGAGCTGCAATAATTAAAACAAGGTGACGCTGGTATTTTGACAAATATACAGACCAGTGGAATAGAAGTGGAAGTTCAGAAATAAGCCTATATAACCCACCGGTTTTCAAGAGGGTGTGAAAGCCATTCAATGGAAAAAGAATAATTTCTCTAACAAACGGTGCTGGGATATCCACAAGCAAAAAAAAAAAACAAAAACAAAAACTCAAAAAACGAAAAACAAAAAATGAAGTTTGACTGCTTCCAATCACAATATGCAAAAATAACAGGATGTGGATAAAAAACCCAATTTAAGAGCTAAAACTAAAACACTATTCGGAGGGGAAATCTTAATGACCTAAGATTGGTAATAAATTCTTCTATATAACACCAAAAGCACAAGCAATAAAAGAAATAATTGATAAATTGGACTTTTTATCCAAATTAAAAACTTTTGTGCTTCAAAGGACGCTATCAAGAGCGTGGAAAGACAACCTAAAGAATTAGAGAAAATATTTGCCAATTATATATTGGATAAGAGTCTAGTGTCCTGATTATATAAGATCTTTCAACTCAACAGCAAAAAGAAAAACAACTTAATTGTAAAACGGGTAAAGAGTTTGCATACACATTTCTCCAAAGAGCTTATGCAAATGGCCAACAAGCATATACATACTGCTCAGCGTCTGTAGTCATTCAGGTTAACAGCAGCCAAAACCACGGTGAGATACCACTCCACATCCACCAGGATGGCTGTAACAAAGAGAAAACAAGAGGAAAATTACAAGTGTTGGCACGATCGTGTAGAAACGTGGACTCTCCTACCTCGTTGGCAGGAATGCGACATGGGGCAGCTACTGTGGAAAGCAGTTTTGTGGTTCCTCGAAAAGTTGAACATAACGTTCCCATATGACCCAGCAGCTCTGCTCGTAGGTATGGAACTAAAGGAACTAAAGGTAGGGATTCAAACAAACACTTGCATGAGAATATTTACAGCAACACTGTTCACAAAAGGCAAACGCAGAAACAGCCCACATATTCATTAACAGGTAAAGGGGTGGAAACGGATAGCCACACAGGGAATATTAGTCATTAAAAGGAGTGACTCTGATGACACGGAGGAATACTGAAAACATGATGCCAGGGTAGCAAAGCTGGACACAGAAGGCCACAGGGTGCACGATTCCATTGACATGAAGTGTCCAGAATAGGAAAAGCCAGGGAGGCAGCAGATTCCTGATTATCCGAGGCAGTGGGGAGTGACTGCCTATCCGGCGTGAGGGCTTCTTTGGGGCTGATGAAAACATTCTGGGGCCAGACGGCGCTGACAGTCATAAACACCGAATGTGTTAGATGCCGCTGAATTACACACTTTGTGCTTAATCTTATTTTATATAAATTTTATGTTAATAAAAAAGTAAATACACGAAAGAGAAAGCCAAGAAAGTGGATTCTGAAACATTGGAATTCAGTCCTGACCTAACTCTTTTCTTTCTTTCTTTTTTTTTTTTATTGCATTTTAGGTTTTGGGGTACATGTGCAGAACGCACAAGACATTTGCATAGGTACACACATGGCAGTGTGTTTTGCTGCCTTCCTCCCCTTTACCCACATTTGGCATTTCTCCCCAGGCTATCCCTCCCTAGCTCCCCGCCCCCTGCTGTCCCTCCCCTATTCCCCCCAATAGACCCCAGTGTTTTGTACTCCCTTCCCTGTGTCCATGTGTTCTCATTTTTCATCACCCACCTATAAGTGAGAATATGTGGTATTTCATTTTCTGTTCTTGTGTCAGTTTGCTGAGAATGATGTTCTCCAGATTCATCCACGTCCCTACAAACGACACAAACTCATCATTTCTGATTGCTGCATAATATTCCATGGTGTATATGTGCCACATTTTCCCAATCCAGTCTATCATCGATGGGCATTTGGGTTGGTTCCAGGTCTTTGCTATTGTAAACAGTGCTGCAATGAACATTCGTGTGCATGTGTCCTTACAGTAGATTTATAGTCCTTTGGATATATACCCAGTAATGGGATTGCTGGGTCAATTGGAATTTCTATTTCTGGGTCCTTGAGGAATCGCCACACTGTCTTCCACAATGGTTGAACTAATTTACACTCCCACTAACAGTGTAAAAGTGTTCCTATTTCTCCACGTCCTCTCCAGCATCTGTTGTCTCCAGATTTTTTAATGATCGCCATTCTAACTGGCGTGAGATTGTATCTCAGTGTGGTTTTGATTTGCATTTCTCTAATGACCAGTGATGATGAGCATTTTTTCATATGTTTGTTGGCCTCATGTATGTCTTCTTTTGTAAAGTGTCTGTTCATATCCTTTGCCAATTTTTGAATGGCTTGTTTGTTTTTTTTCCTATAAATCTGATTGAGTTCTTTGTAAATTCTGGATATCAGCCCTTTGTCAGATGGGTAAACTGCAAAAATTTTTTCCTATTCTGTTGGTTGCCGATTCACTCTATTGACTGTTTCTTTTGCTGTGCAGAAGCTGTGGAGTTTGATTAGGTCCCATTTGTCTATTTTGGCTTTTGTTGCCAATGCTTTTGGTGTTTTGGTCATGAAGTCCTTGCCTACTCCTATGTCCTGGATGGTTTTGCCTAGATTTTCATGATCAAGTAGGATTCATCCCGGGGATGCAAGGCTGGTTCAACATATGCAAGTCTATAAACGTAATTCACCACATAAACAGAACCAAAAACAAAAACCACATGATTATCTCAATTGACGCAGAGAAGGCATTTGACAAAATTCAACAGCCTTTTATGCTAAAAGCCCTCAATAAACTCGGTATTGGTGGAACATATCTCAAAGTAATAAAAGCTATTTATGACAAACCAACAGCCAATATCATACTGAATGGGCAAAAACTGGAAGCATTCCCTTTGAAATCTGGCACTAGACAAGGATGCCCTCTTTCACCACTCCTATTCAATATAGTACTGGAAGTTCTAGGCAGAGCAATCAGGCAAGAAAAAGAAATAAAGGGTATTCAAATAGGAAAGGTGGAAGCCAAATTGTCTCTATTTGCAGACGACATGATAGTATACCTAGAAGACCCCATCGCCTCAGCCCAAAAACTCCTGAAACTGATAAGCAACTTCAGCAAAGTCTCAGGATACAAAATCAATGTGCAAAAATCACAAGCCTTCTTCTACACCAATAACAAACTTAAAGAGAGCCAAATCAAGAACGAACTGCCATTCACAATTGCTACAAAGAGAATAAAATACCTTGGAATACAACTCACAAGGAACATAAGGGACCTCTTCAAGGAGAACTACAAACCACTGCTCAACGAAATCAGAGCGGACACAAACAGATGGAGAAACATTCCATGTTCATGGTTAGGAAGAATTAATATCGTGAAAATGGCCATACTTCCCAAAGTAATTTACAGACTCAATGCTATCCCCATCAAGCTACCATTGACTTTCTTCACAGAACTGGAAAAAACCACCATGAACTTCATATGGAACCAAAAGAGAGCCCGCATAGCCAAGTCAATTCTAAGCAAAAAGAACACAGCGGGGGGCATCACACTACCGGACTTCAAACTATGCTACAAGGCTACAGTAATCAAAACAGCATGGTACTGGTACCAAAACAGAGATATAGACCAATGGAACAGAACAGAGGCATCGGAGGCGACACAACATATCTACAACCATACAATCTTTGATAAACCTGACAAAAACAAGCAATGGGAAAAGGATTCCCTGTTTAATAAATGGTGTTGGGAAAACTGGCTAGCCATGTGCAGAAAGCAGAAACTGGACCCCTTCCTGACACGTTACACTAAAATTAACTCCAATGGATTAAAGACTTAAACATAAGACCTGGCACCATAAAAACCCTAGAAGAAAATCTAGACCTAACTCCTTTCTAACTGTGTGACCTGAAACAAGTCATTTAACCTCCTATGTCAGTTTTCTTACTTGAGAAGATACCAGAAATAGTGCACAAATTTTCTTAGACTAAAATGCAATGATGAATGTGAATGTGTTTTATACAAATATGATGCCCCGTGGGTCATGCTAAACCAACCCCCAGGCTGTGTACCTGTCATGAGCTGGTGGAGCTGCCTGATTTTCATGAGGCCAGGGGCTCAGTGTGGTTCCCTCAATGTAGGTTGGGAACAATCAGAAAACAGCATCACCCCCAACTGTCCAGGTGGCAGTCGGCTTGAAAGTATCAGGACCGGAAAGGGCTGTGGGTATCAGTTTTCCACACCTCCCTAGTTTCCGCATCTGTCTCAAGCCTGTGATCCAGGCTTTCAGACAAACAACTCTGTATTTACCCCAAGGGCCAAGGCGACAGGTACTCCTCGACCCTGTTTCATTGTTGAAGTCTTTCTTAATGTATTTCAGTCTGAGCAATTGTTTTCCTTCTGTAATTTTACTGAGCAGATTCCCTGAGTAATTCGGTGGGAGAACTGGTTCTCCTACGGTGATTGTGCAGGGCTGTAAAGCCATTGTCTCTGCTCAGAGCCCCAGTGAGGGAGGAGAATTCTAGCCCTGGGCCAGCTCAGGGTGACGGAGGTCACTCAAGTCCAAGGGAAAGGAGGAAGAAGGTTGCATGTCCCAGATATCCAGCTACAGCTGATGCAACTGCATTCCCGGACATCCCTGCAAGGCAGCTCTACTCCTTGGAGGCTTGATAGGGTTGGGGGCGGGAAAGGCAGCAGAAAAGAGCATGGCCCCAGAGTGCAGAGTGCAGGGCTGGCAGGGACCTGGCACCTCCCCAGCCTTCCTACCCGGGGAGGGAACGGGGATCTGTAGCTGGCTGGGGAGACGCCTGTCCCTGCCCCACCAAATTCCAATCCTTCCTGTATTGAGTTGCTGTTTGCTGAGTCAGTGCTGGGACCTCTGGGGATCTTTCTGTCCCTGTCCCTGCTCAGGGTCTGGCTTTTGTCCCTGCCCAGCACCCCAGGGGCAGAACATCAACAGCCCTCATCCTCTGGTTTGGCCAATGGGGAGCCCTAGTGAGAGAGGGGAGCAAAGGAGGGCCGAGTGACCGGCAATTTCTCTCCTGATCTCTCTCCACAGCCTCCTCACAGGGCCTCCAAGGCCAGGCCCCACCCTGGGTGCCACCCTGCCCCTGCCTGCACCTCCATGGTCTCTGTATTTGTCTGTTTTCATGCTTCTGATAAAGGCATACCTGAGTGGGTAATTTACACAGATGAACAGGTTTAATGGACTCACAGCTCCGTGTGGCTGGGGAGCCTCACAATCACGGCAGAAGGTGAAAGGCACGTCTTACATGGTGGCAGCAAGAGATAAGGAGAACCAACAAAGGGTGTTTCCCCTGATAAAACCATCAGATCTCATGAGACTTACTCACTACCATGAGAACAGCATGGGGACACCGCCCCCATGATTCAATTATCTCCCACTAGGTCCCTCCTATAACACATGGGAATTATGAGAGTACAATTCAAGATGAGATTTGGGTGGGGACACAGCCAAACCATATCAGTTGTGCTTCCTGAAACTCTGTCATGTCACCCACCTGAGTGACCTGTCTTCTACAGGACCCTGGCTGGCCTTTCCTAGATTCTGAACTCAGTTGCTGGTGGGAGGCATGAGTGTCCTAAACCATGGACGGCCTGGACAGGGAGGAAAGACCTCTCCATGTGACTGTCACCGGAGCCTCCAGGCAGCCCTCAGAGCACTCTCACACCCGCTTTAAGGGGCTCACCTTTCCTGGAGTCTCCGCTGCGTGCTGCCCTGTGTGAGGCTCCTGGGTGGTGAATCAGGTGACCCACAGCCCTCTGCAGCCAGGCCACCTGAGGCGTGGGTGAGATATTCTGCTAAGATGCCACAGAAACTCTACCAATGTTCTTCCTCTTACCTCTGTGGCCTCCAGCATGGCAGAGCCTGGAAGGAGCTTGTGGCCCGGGGAGCTTCATGGGGAAGACACCATGAGCGTGGCCTTGGAGGAGAGATGGTGGCCCGGGAGGAGCTGGGCACCCTGGATGGGCAGAGCCTGTGAAAGAGGCACAGAGCTCCTTTGAAGATGTTGGATCTGCTGTAGCTGGCAGAGGGGAACCAGGGTTGAAGCACTGGGCCACCCCCCATGGGCCCGTCCCCCACTGGCAGGGCTGCTGGTGCAGGCCCAGCTGTTCAGCTACCCTCTGCCTGGCCAGCCCTTTCCAGATGAAGTAGTGCCCTGTCCGGCCGTGGCCTGTGGCCCGCTGTGCGTGGTTTTTCTGTGTTGAAGGCAGCTCCCTTGGACAGTACACAGAGCTCGCCTCCCTTGCCTGCTTGGGAGGCAGAAAGTAATCAGCCTGTGTCCTTCAGAGGCTGGGATGGGAGAGGTCAATTTGGAGGAAGGTATTTGGCCAGGTAGCTGCTGTGGTCTGAATGTCTGTGTTCCCTGCAAGCTCAAACTCAGATGCTGAAACCCTAACCCGAGATGTGGGGTGTTGGAGGTGAGGCCTTGGGGGAGATGAGGTCATGGGGGAGGGAAATGCCCTTCATGAAAGAGGCTCCAGGGATCACAGGCTCCCTCCCACTGTCAGAAGGCACAGCAAGAAGACGCCGCCTAAGAATGAGGAAACAGGCTCTCACTGGCCACCAGTGTGCGGGCACTTTGCTCTGGAAGTTCCCAGCTTCCAGAACAACCACAGAAATACACGTCTGCGCTTCAGAAGCCGCCAGTCTGTGGTCTTTCGTCACCGCAGCCTGAGCAGACTCAGCGGATGCTGACGCACTTGGATTTTGCTGGTAGCAGCGGCAGGGGTCACTCCTGAGGGGCAGCGAGGTCTGGCTGCTGACCGGAAGTGGCCCTGATGTTGGTGCAGAGTCAGGCAGGAGAGCTGGTCCCTGCACCTGTGGTCCAGTGACGGCCGCTGTGCTGTGGGGTTTCCTCCTCAGGCCGGCTCTGTACCATGGTCTTGGGTGTGGGGCCTGCGTCCTGGGCTCCCCCGATGCGTGAGCTGCCGGCCACTCAATGCTGAAGCTCTCCAAGTGGATTCCGTGGGATCTGGCAGACACAGGATCTGGCTTCCTAGCAAGTTGTGCACAGCTCCGCAAACCACCCCACCTCTCCCCCACCTCTCTCCAAGCGCTGTCAGCACCGCTGGGACAAAGCGGAAGGCCCATTTCCTTTGCTGGGGAATGTCTGGCAGCCTTAGGAGCAGGAGAGTTGGAAGCCCCTCCTGGGTGATTGTCTTTGTAATCAGAGCCACTCCGGAGGCCCTGATTGCTAATCAGGGAGCAGTAGAAACAGAGCCACACCCCCTCCTTGCCGTCAAGGTGCCTCTTTCTGTTTTTAAGAGCTATGAAACCATTACATAAAAATACGAAATTGTTACTTGTAGGGGACGAGTCATTATGAAAAGAACACTCCTGAAATATGACGTCTTTTCAAAGGCAGATTGGAGAACAAAACTTTGTGGCCTGGAGGCGGCTGTAGCTCCTGGTAGGTCAGAGTCAGGGTGAGGTCCAGGAGGAAGCCCCAGCCAGGACGGTCTCTGCTCGGACCTGGGGCCCTGGGTCCCTGGGTCCCTGGGTCCCTGGGTGTGGCCTTGCTTCCTGCCTTGCTGAAAATGAGCTCACAGCAAGGCTGGGGAGGCAGCGAGGAAGGCTTGGCACCTGGGTCAGAGGGGGCCCAGCCAGGTTCGAATTCTGTTCTCCCACTCACGGGCCATGTGACTCTGGGTGAGGTGTGGCTTCCTCCCTGTGGTCTGAGGCAACAGGGACACTGCTGACCTCACAAACCCAGGCAGGGAGCCTCAGATGACCTGTGCTGCCTCCCCTCCAGAGGTTGGCGTGATGGGCCCCAGCAGCGGCCACCTCCTGCCCCGTGGCACTGCCCGAGGAGTCCCTGCCCATCCTCCTTCAGGATCGGGACAGCCACGGAGCTTATTCTAGTGTCTGTTTCCTCAGCTACCAAGTTCATGGAGGACGTAGATCACTACATCTGCCAAGGGGCTGGAAGTGCATGCTCCAGCCTGGCAGGGCCTTGGCCTCTGTTTCTGCTGGGTAGGGCCCCCTGTGTGTTTTCTGAGCTGTGAGCAGGATGGGCCAAATTCAGCCCTGGGGCAGGCGTGTGGTTGGCAGTGAACCAGGGGCCAGGGCAAGGCCTTCCCATGCAGCTCCCGGCCTCACTGCAGGTCTGGGAAATGCACGGGCGCCATGGCCGCCCTGACCCCTGACCCCTGGGAGGTTCCCTGCAGGAACCCTGGAGGAAGTACACACACATAGAGACTCTGGAAAATATTGGTGAAATAAGAGATTCTTCCAAAGCTGCGTATATCTGAAGGATGTTGACTAATGTTTGTTGTCGGTCAAGCCAAAATCTGTGAAATGTGTCCTTTACTACAGGAATTAAAAATAGAGGACCCACAAGGCAAGGGCAAAGCATGGTGTATGCTACAGTCTACCGTAAGGCTGGCATCCTGCAGGTGAAGCCCAGGAGACAGGACAGTGCCTGACACCTGCACAGATGGCTAGCTGAGTGAAACAGCTCAACTCTGACTTGCTCCTGTCCACAGACACACACACACACACGCACACACACACACACAGGTGCACACATCCATGTACTAACCACACACCTACAGAGACACATAGGCACACACAAATATCCACAACACACACGAGCCTACGTTCACACACACATAAAAACATGCTTATACACACAGAGATGTGAACACATGTACTCACAGACACACCCATGTGTACACTCATGCATGCTTATATGCACAAAGGTCCATGTCTGCACACGTGCAAAAATGGCAAACACATATCCACATATATGCACACACACACACACACACACACACACACATGCACGTGAGCTTGCAAACACAAGCTTTCACACGGTTTCTCTAAAGGAGCAACAGCCGTGGTGCCCATACCGTCCTAGCACTGTGTGTGCCCAGCTCTGAGGATGCCATGCTGACCCTCCCCGCACGCCCAGGACCCTCTGCCCCTGTGCCTCAGGAGACCCCAGCCTCTGGCTGCTCGTCCTTGACACATGCTCTCATTACAGGCTTTTCACTTCCCAGAGCCCGAGACCCCTCCTGTGAATGTGCCAGGGCCCGATTCCCCAGCAACATGCCCCAAAGTCTGACAAACCCAGCGTTGTTCTGGGTTGTAAGGAAACAGAAGGAAGGGCAGAGAAACAGAGGGCCACCCCCAGTGCTGGGAGTCCTGTGATGCTCTGGCAGACCAGCTTTCATCCAAGGCTGGGTCTTCAGCCTGGGGGGAGGCTGAAGCACCAGGTGGGAGCCACCTCTGAGCAGGCTGGGGAGGAGGGTGAGCACTGTTCACGCTGTGGCTGAGAGCCCCAGGACTGCAAAGCGTGGCAGGCCCTTGGCTCACCTGATTCAGTGTGCTCCAAGGTGTGGCCTGTGGTCTATAGGATGTTAAGGGGTGTAAGCTTAAAAGATGTCTTCTGATCTAATTATTTTTGGAAACCACTGAGTTAAAATGTGTCTGGGTCTCCGTGAATGTGGGTTGGACACTTGGATATCATTGTGTTCACGGACTGCACCTACGCTCAGTGTCCCCTCCTGGTGGAGGGGTGACAAGCTTCCTCAGGGCCTGTTTCATAGGGCACTGATCCTACTCACTGGCCGGCTTCTGCCATCATGAAATCATGACCTCCAAAGGCCCCACCTCTCAAGAAGGCAATGAGTTTCATCATACGCAGTTTTGGGGAAGCAAACATTCAAATCATAGCAGCATCGAAGTTAAGAACTGTGACTGAGGGACACCAGTAGACGAGGAAGTCAGGGAGCCGGGGGTGGACGGCTCGCAAAGCAAGCGATCAACAGTGGGCTCTGATCCAGAATATGGACAGAGTTCCATTAAATCAGCACAAAATTCACACAATCCAGGCTGGGCGCGGTGGCTCACGCCTGTAATCCCAGCACTTTAGGAGGCCGAGCAGGAGGATCACCTGAGATCAGGAGTTCGAGACCAGCCTGACCAACATGGCGAAACCCCGTCTCTACTAAAAATACAAAAATTAGCTGGGCGTGGTGGTGCGTGCCTTTAATCCCAGGTACTTGGGAGGCTGAGGCAGGAGAATCCCTTGAACCTGCGGGTGGAGGTTGCAGTGAGCCAGGACGGCTCCATTGCTGTCCAGCCTGGGCGGCAGAGCGAGACTGTCTCAAAACAAAGAAACGAACAAAGAAGAAACAACAACCACAAAACAAACCCCCCAAAACACAAAAAACCACAAAACAAAGCCCCCCCAAAACACAAAAAACCACAAAACAAAGCCCCCCAAAACACAAAAAACCACAAAACAAAGCCCCCCAAAACACAAAAAACCACAAAACAAAGCCCCCCAAAACACAAAAAACCACAAAACAAAGCCCACCCAAAACACAAAAAAGCACAAAACAAAGCCCCCCAAAACACAAAAAACCACAAAACAAAGCCCCCCCAAAACACAAAAAACCACAAAACAAAGCCCCCCCAAAACACAAAAAACCACAAAACAAAGCCCCCCCAAAACACAAAAAAACACAAAACAAAGCCCCCACAAAAACACAAAAAACCGTGCATGTACGTACTTAACGTGAAACGACTCAGAGTGAGAAACCACCTCTGTTCCGCATAACCCCAGAGGGACACAGCGCTGCGAAATAGAGGGGGCAGGAGAGGGGCCTCCGCCAGTTCTGGGCACCCTTGCAGGGACAGGAATGCAGATTTCACCATGAGGTCGCAGAGGCCATCCACTCCTCCGGGGACAGGGTGGAGGAAAGTCCAGGAAGATGCCTGTGCCGGGGTGCCCGCGTGCAGAATCATTAAGCCACGTGCTTACTCCAGGTCCTGATCTGCCTGAGCCCAGCTGGCTGGTGAAGCAGGTGGTCCCCAGCATCTGCAGCTGCTGCCTTGAGTCCTGACCTTGGCCCTGGGTGGTCTCCACCCCAGGCCTGCAGGTAGTCTGGCCCCAGGTAGCAGCCGGAAACACTGCCCCACGGCCTGGGGCATTTGCAGTGCCCCTTGTGTCTCGAGGCCTCCTTGGCCCTTCCCAGACCGACTTTCCGTTCCTCCCAGGCTCAGTTTCCTACTCCTTCCTCTCTGGGCCTGATTGCTGGGACCCCCTGACCCCACGGCCAGTGCCCTCCCACCAACAATGCGTCTCCCAGGTGCTGCAGGGCCACTGGCCAGGGTGCGGCGGCCTCTGCCCGGCCGTCTTGTCCTGCAGCCAGGGTGGGCTGTGGGTCGCTGGTCTCAGGCCAGTTGCTCAGAAGCAAGGAGTGGGCAGCTGTGCAGGAAGTCCACGTGCCAGGGTCACCTTGGGGCTTCACTGGGGGCTGTTCTTGTCCCTGAATCAACCGATAGGCTGTGCTCCATGTGTACTGATTGGGACTCAATACACGCTGACCAATCAGATGCAGCAAGTGTCCATCCCTCGTTGGCATAGAGGACCAGACTGAGACCCCTGCGGACACTTTTTGAAAGTCAGCCCCCTTCTTTGTGTTTACTGTTTTTCTCTAAAGGCTGCATCTCCCCAGGTTTGCAAAGTGCTCACTGTACTAGATTAGCTTTCCTTTTTTGGTTTTTATTTTTATTTATTTATGTTTTGGAGACAATGTCTCACTCTGCTGCTCAGGCTGTGGTGCAGCGGCACTGACCGCCTTTCAACACAAGGTTTGCACCACCACGCCTGGCTGGTTTTTGTATTATGTTTTGGAGATGGGGTCTTGCTCTGTTGCTCAATCTGGTCTCAAACTCCTGGGGTCAAGCGGTCTGCCCACCTTGAGCTCCCAAAGTGCTGGGATTACGGGTATAAGCCACTGCGTCCAGACACTGATTTTATTTTATTTGATTATTTTATTATGCTCTAAGTTCTGGGGTACATGGGCAGATTGTGCAGGATTGTTACAGAGGTGTACACGGGCCATGCTGCTTTGCTGCATCCATCCCCCCATCACCTACATTTAGGTATTTTTCCTAATGTTAGCCCTCCCAATCCCCTCACCCCTGCTATCCCTCCCCTAGCCTCCCCACCCCCAACAGGCCCTGGTGTGTGATGGTCCCCTCCCTGTAGTCTCTGTGTTCTCATTGTTCAACACCCATTTGTGAGTGAGAACATGTGGTGTTTGGTTTTCTGTTCTTAGGTCAGTTTGCTGAGAAGGATGGTTTCCAACTTCCTCCATGTCCTGCAAAGGACATAAACTCATCCTTTTTTTATGGCTGCATAGTATTCCGTGGTGTCTATGTGCCACATTTTCTTTATCCAATCTCCCACTGATGTGCATTTGGGTTGGTTCCAGGTCTTTGCTATTGTAAACAGTGCTGCAATGAACATTCGTGTGCATGTGTCTTTATAGTAGACTGATTTACAGATCTTTGGATATATACCCAGTAATGGGATTGCTGGGTCAAATGGAATTTCTATTTCTAGGTCCTTGAGGAATCGCCACACTGTCTTCCACAATGGTTGGACTAATTTACACTCCCACCAACAGTGTAAAAGTGTTCCTATTTCTCCACATCCTCTACAGCATCTGTTGTCTCCAGATTTTTTAATGATCGCCATTTTAACTGGCGTGAGATGGTATCTCAATGTGGTTTTGATTTGCATTTCTCTAATGATCAGTGATGATGAGCATTTTTTCATATGTTTGCTGGCTGCATAAATGTCTTCTTTTGAGAAGTGTCTGTTCATATCCTTTGCCTACTTTTTAATGGGTTTTTTCTTGTAAATTTCTTTAAGTTCATTATAGATTCTCGTTTTTAGCCTTTGTCAGATGGGTAGATTGCAAAGACTTCTTCCCATTCTGCTGGTTCCTGGTTCGTTCTAATGATAGTTTCTTTTGCTGTGCAGAAGCTCTTAAGTGAGTTTGTGGAAAATCCCAGTGCAGTGCTAGGGCTGGTTCCCACTCCCCAGGCTCCCTGTGTTCCTGTCTCTGCCAGACCTAGCTCCCCAGCCCCCAAACCCCTGGTTCTCTGGCCCTCTGCTCCCCAGCCCCCAGACCCCTGGTTCTCTGGCCCTCTGCTCCCCAGACCCCCAGCACCATGGCTCCCTGGCCTCCTGAACCCTGGCCCCTTGACCCTCTAGCCTCCTAGCCCGCTGACCCTATGGCTCCCTGGCCTCCCGGCTCCCAGCCCCTGGCCCCCTGGATCCCCAGCCAGGCTCCCTTGTTCCCTGGCTCCCTAGCCCCCCGGTGCTCTGGCCCCCTGACCCATGGCCTCTTGGCCCCCTGGCCCCTTAGCTCCGTGGCTCCCTGGCCCCTTGGCTCTCTGGCCTGTTGGCTCCATGGCTCCGTGGCTGAGCCTGTACAGAGGCCCCTCCCTGTCTTGGAAGGCAGGCAGTGCTGGTGGGTGCCGGCCCTTCTCCCGGATGGCTGCCAAGACATGGTCGCCTGCTTGTGGGAGGTCTGCACCACCTACGTTGCGAGAGGTTGGGCCTCTGGGCCCTTGCTGGGGGTACCTCCCAGCTTGGGTTCTGTGCTGTGCACATGTGGGCCACTGGATAAGGAAGGCAGCCTGGCGAGCAGGTTGCCTCCTTCCAGTGAGGTCCATGTGGCCCTGAGCAGCTCTGGAGTTTGCACTGAGGCCAAGGCACCACCACAGCTGAATTCCAGGCTAAGGCTGCAGATCCCTCCCACTCCTGCCCTCTTTCCACCTTCTTGCTGCTATGGAAACGGGTTTCCACCTGTGGGGAGGGCTGCCCAGCGCCATGGCAAGCCCCGCCCCCCCCACCATAGCCTAGAGAGAGGTCTCTGGAAATGGAAATGGGGTGCAGACCCAAGTGGCAAGATGAAGAGGCCTCCCTGCCTCGGGGGCTGGCTGCGGACCCTGGTTCCCATGGTAACCGACAGTGGCCGAGCAACGAGGGCGGCCGTGGTGCAGGTGACTGGTCCCAGTGCAGCCCAGGGAGGCGCCCCGGACTGTCGGGCTCCCAGAGCCAGCGCAGCTTCTATAGCTAGAAAGAGGGATTTTTCATCTTTAAAAGAGAAAATATGCACACCTTTTCCATAGATACGAATTTTAATTGTGAAAATAGCTACATTAAAATTATGTTTTCTTTTTCTTTTTTTTTTTTTTTTTTGAGACGGAGTTTCGCTCTTGTTACCCAGGCTGGAGTGCAATGGCACGATCTCGGCTCACCGCAACCTCCGCCTCCTGGGTTCAGGCAATTCTCCTGCCTCAGCCTCCCGAGTAGCTGAGATTACAGGCACGCGCCACCGTGCCCAGCTAATTTTTTGTATTTTTAGTAGAGACGGGGTTTTACCATGTTGACCAGGATGGTCTCGATCTGTTGACCTCGTGATCCACCCAGCTCGGCCTCCCAAAGTGCTGGGATTACAGGCTTGAGCCACCGCACCCGGCCCCTAAAATTATGTTTTCATTTAAAACATAGATTAGGCCCATGCTCCAGTTCTCTCACTCGGAAGTGGAAAGCGCTTTTTGTTAGCTCATGCGTCGTCTGCGCAGCAGGGAGAGGGGCTCATTTCTGCTCTCTTCCCATGCTCTTTTTCCTGATAGAGTCTGGTCTTTTTTCTGTTTTTAGAGGAGGAAAGACCTGAAGAGCATGAGTACCTAGCTGGCATCAGGTGCTGGGACACTGGCCGGCTCTGACCCCAGACCAAGCCCTTCATGCAGACCTCACAGGTGGGGATCTGAGCTTCCTTGTCTCCAGGGAATATCTCAACTTGGAATGTCTCCGCCTCTGCATCCAGGTCGTGCTAATCCGGGATCTACTGGAGACTGGACCACCTTCTAGGCAGTGGTGGGGCAAGGAGGTAGATAGGAATCCAGGGTGGCAGCGGCCTGGGAAGCACCATCCCTTTGCATGCTGTGGGCACTGAGGACACCCCAATGCATCTTGAATAAACATGCCTGACCCCATAGGCCACTAAAAAAATGGCAATTATGGCTCAAGCCTGTAATTCCAGCACTTTGGGAGGCCGAGGCGGGTGGATCACGAGGTCAAGAGATCGAGACCATCCAGGTCAACATGGTGAAACCCCGTCTCTACTAAAGATACAAAAAATTAGCTGGGCATGGTGGCGCGTGCCTGTAATCCCATATACTGAGGAGGCTGAGGCAGGAGAATTGCCTGAACCCAGGAGGCAGAGGTTGCGGTGAGCCGAGATCGTGCCATTGTACTCCAGCCTGGGTAACAAGAGCGAAACTCCGTCTCAAAAAAAAAAAAAAAAAAAGGCAATTAAAAAAATGTGAAAGGGGCTCTACTCCTACCTGGGAGAATGCAGCACGTGGGAAGACACATCTGTGTTGGATGTGGCTCAGGGAAAGGTGATCTAGAGCATTTAACACATGTTGCCTGTGCCCTGGGGGACATCACTGTGTTTCTTTAATTACAAAGAAAACTGCTGTCAGTCCTAGTCATGACACCCGTGCCTCCAGTACATACACCTGTGCATCCGTACACCTGTGCATGCGTACACCTGTGCATCTGTACACTTGTGCATCCGTACACCCGTGCCTCCAATACATACACCTGTGCATCCGTACACCTGTGCATCCGTACACCTGTGCATCCGTACACCCGTGCATCCATACACCCGTGCATCCGTACAGCCATGCATGCGTACACCTGTGCATCCGTACACCTGTGAATCCGTACACCCGTGCCTCCAATATATACACCTGTGCATCCGTACACCTGTGCATCCATACACTCGTGCCTCCAATACATACACCTGTGCATGCGTACACCTGTGCATCTGTACACCCGTGCCTCCAATACATACACCTGTGCATCCGTACACCTGTGCATCCGTACACCTGTGCATCCGTACACCCGTGCCTCCAATACATACACCTGCGCATCCGTACACCTGTGCATCCGTACACCCGTGCATGCGTACACCCGTGCATGCGTACACCCGTGCATCCGTACACCCGTGCATCCGTACACCTGTGCATTTGTACACCTGTGCATCCGTACACCTGTGCCTCCAATACATACACCTGTGCATCCGTACACCTGTGCATCCGTACACCTGTGCCTCCAATACATACACCTGTGCATCTGTACACCTGTGCATCCGTACACCCGTGCATGCGTACACCCGTGCATGCGTACACCCGTGCATCCGTACACCCGTGCATGCATACACCTGTGCATCCGTACACCTGTGCATCCGTACACTTGTGCATCCGTACACCCATGTATTTGTACACCTGTGCATCCGTAAACCCGTGCCTCCAATACATACACCTGTGCATCCGTACATCTGTGCATCCGTACACCCGTGCATCCATACACCTGTGCATGCGTATACCTGTGCATGCGTACACCCGTGCATCCATACACCGTGCATCTGTACACCTGTGCATCCGTACACCCGTGCATCTGTACACCCGTGCATCCGTACACTTGTGCCTCAAATACATACACCTGTGCATCCGTACACCCATGCATCTGTACACCCGTGCATCTGTACACCCGTGCATGCGTACACCCGTGCATCCGTACACCCATGCATCCGTACACCCGTGCATCCGTACACCCGTGCATCCATACACCCGTGCATCTGTACACCTGTGCATTTGTACACCTGTGCCTCCAATACATACACCTGTGCATCCGTACACCTGTGCATCCATACACCTGTGCATCCGTACACCTGTGCATCTGTACACCTGTTCATCCGTACACCCGTGCATCTGTACACCCATGCATCCATACACCTGTGCCTCCAATACATAGACCTGTTCATCCGTACAGCTGTGCATCCGTATGCCTGTGCATCCGTATGCCTGTGCATCCGTACACCCGTGCATCCGTACGCCTGTGCATCCGTACACCCGTGCATCCGTATACCCGTGCATCTGTACACCTGTGCATCCGTACACCCGTGCCTCCAGTACATACACCTGTGCATCCGTACACCTGTGCAGCCCTGAGCGTTGCTTACGCATTCTCTCTCTCCATTGCTGAGAACTTCTATTGAATGGAAATGGAAGTCAGCCCATCTTATTCTGACCCAATGCCTATTAGGTTCTTCCAGATATTCCATCTCTCTGTCTGTATGTGCTATCCATTCTGATTTTCTCAGCCATACCTTACCAAACTGATTAATTCTCACTTCAGCTATCTCTAGTTCATGACCTTATTCATTAGCGAACTTGTTCATTCAATGACGGTTTTTCATGTCTAGAATTTCCACTTGAGTTTTCTTTAAACTTGTCTGGTGTTAGATCTTTTTTGGCTTATTCTTGCCTCTTAGTCTCTGAACAGCTTAGGCTCAAGATGATTTTAAAGAATTGCATGTATTGTCCTTTTTTCAATATTTTATTTTTTATTGACAAATAATTTTACATATTCCTGGGGTACATATTTTGATATGAACAATGTATTGTGATCAGATAAGGGTGATTACCATGTTCGTTATCTCAAACATTTATGTATTTATTTCATTATACTTTAAGTTCCAGGATACATGTGCAGGCCGTGCAGGCTTGTTACATAGGTGTACACATGCCACAGTGGTGGTTTGCTGTGTTTGTCACCCCATTATCTACATTAGGTATTTCTTCTAATGCTATCCCTCCCCAATCCCCCCAGCCCCTGGTATTCCTCTCCTAGCCCCACATCCCCCAGGCCACAGCAAAGACTTGGAACCAACCCAAATTCCTATCAATGATAAACGGATAAAGAAAACGTGGCACATATGCACCATGGAATACTGTGCAGGATGAGTTCATGTCCTTTGCTGGGACATGGATGAAACTGGAAATCATCATTCTCAGAATATATTGTCTTGACCTATGAGATCTAAAGCATATTATGAAGCACCAGTGATCAAACAGATTAGGAATATATTGGGAATATATTAGGAATGTATTGGCAGACAGACCGTGAAGCATACGTCATTCACTAGCAACGGACCTATGTTTATGTGAGAAATTGGTATTATAAATCAGGGGGTGAAAGGAGGTGTTACTTAGTGAGTGGTGCTGGTTGAGTTGGTTAACCATACAGAAAAAGTAAATCCATATGTCACTCTGTACAGAAGAAAAAACTCAGTTAGATCAAAGTGTGAAAGTAAAATATAAAACTTTTAGATGAACATATGGTAGAATGTTTTGATGACGTCATGATGAGAAAAGCAAAAGCAAAAACAATTCAGGAAATGATGAATGTTTCCCACGCACTCCTCTCCACCACTCACAACCCAAGCAATGCCAGCCAACAGCAGGAAAGAAAGAAAACACTTCCAAAGAAAGAAAAGCACCCTAAACACAGTGAACAGCACAGTTACAGAATAGGAGAGGGTATCTGCAATGCATACAACTGACAGAGAATTGGGACAAAGATGAATAAGGGATTTTTAGAAATTAATCAGAAGAAATAGAAGTAATCCAAATTTGCAAACCAAAAATTTAGAGCAGAAGAAGTTTGGAAGAATAGTGAAGAATAATAAAGATGGCTCACCCCATTGGCCACTAAGCATAGTGAAAGGGATAATGGAGCACTAGGGAATCACCATCTTCCTGTAAACAACTAGAAAACCAACGACATATAAGAAACAACCATTCCAGACACTGGGCAGTGGGCAGTGCAAGGCAGTGCAGGGTGGTGGGCAGTGCAGGGCAGTGCAGGGTGGTGGGCAGTGCAGGGCAGTGCAGGGTGGTGGGCAGTGCAAGGCAGTGGTCTGTGAGAGATAGGAGCAGAGGAGGTGAATCCTGTAACCACTGAAGCTTGCAGCCTGGAGGACCTTGAGCTGTAGGCCAGGTGGTAGGTAGGGGACCTAAAGGGAACCCAGTGGTCTCACTGAATTGAGGAAACAGGGATGGGAGTTGAGGGGCTGAGACAGCGGGTAGCTGTGGGCAGAGTTCTGGAGAGGCAGGACGTACTAGGAGGAGAGGGCTTCGAGGTCTGGGAAGGGGCCCCGAGGCTTTGCCTGAGTCCCCACCTGCCTGCATGTGGGCCAAGGCTTAGAAGGCTAGAAATGGAGCCTTGGAAAGAGTGAGCTGAACAGATCATGGAGCAGACACAGGCTCGGAGCAGTTTGTTTCCCCAGCAGCCAGAATGAAGTGACCTCGTCATGCTGGGTAATGTGGTTTGGCTCTGTGTCCCCACCCAAATCTCATCTTGTAGCTCCCATAGTCCCCACGTGTTGTGGGAGGGACCCAGTGGGAGATGACTGAATCATGGGGGCAGATCTTTTCTGTGCTGTTCTCTTGGTAGCAAGTGGGTCTCACAAGATCTGATTGTTTTAAAAAGAGTAGTTTCCTGGTGCTCTCTTCTCCTGTCTGCTGCCAGGTGAGATGTGCCTTTCACCTTCCACCATGATTGTGAGGAGGCCTCCCCAGCTATGTGGAACTATAAGTTCAATAAAGCTCTTTTTTTTTTTTTTGTAAATTGCCCAGTCTTGGATATGTCTTTATCAGCCACGTGAAAATGAAGTAATACACTGGGGTGCTGGGTCAGCTTCTGGGGACATTTTCAAGCTGGATTGAACATTTAAATGGAAATGCAAGGGGTCTAGGAGAGCCTAACAATTTTGAAAAAGAGCAAATTTGATGAGTAACAGTAGCTGAAATAAAAACTTCCTCTGAAGCTTTATGAACCAGTGCAGTGTGGCATTCGTGTACAAAAAGCCATAGAGATGAGTAGAACAGGACAGGCTCCAGAAACAGAACCACACAGAGAGGGCAGAATGATGCTAGACAGAGATTCAAAGGTAGGTCAGCTGAGAAAGAACATTCTTTTCAACAAATGCTTTTGAGAAATTGGTTACCTATATAAACACACTGACTCCCAATGTTTACCTTACACAGTGTACAAAATTTCACTCGAATGGGACCATAGATCTAAATTAAAATTTTTTGAAAAAAGTATAGGAAAAATTGTGATTTTTGTGGTAAGTCAGAGGTTTCTTATATTGGACACAAAGAACATATACCAGAAATGCAAAATAATTTTGATAAAATAGACGTCATCAAAAATAAAACCTTTGCTATTAAAAATGCTCTAGTGAGAACAATGAAAAGGCAAGCCGCAGACTAGGAGAAAGTTTTCAAAACATATTCCTGATGAAGAGATTGCATGTAGACTCTGTAAGAATGGTTAAGACTGAAGAATAAAACAGCCTGAAAAAAAATCAGATACATACCTGAACAGATCCTGACAGTGATGTTCCGTTAGTCGGTCAACACAAATTGAGACAAATTATTCAATTAATACCAATCAGTAATATCACTGCTCATCTGCTACAATGGATAAACAAACAAAAATACACCCAACTGTGTTTCACGTTAATAATACAGTCACACTGAAGAAGAGGGACCGATCCCAAGCATCTCTTGAACGCAATATTTTGACTTTATACCCTCAGGTTAAAAGCAAAGAGCTGTAAACAGATACACAGTGGTATTCATTGGCAATTTTCAGAGTACTCCATATTCCTCATGCAAGCGAACAGATAAACGAGTACATTGTGAATGACGGTGCCGAGGTTTCTTATTGTCGGAGGAATCAGGGAAGGGGCCCTGGAGTTCACAATGTAGGGCTGGGTTGGAATTGGAGGTGTTGGTGTGAATTAATGGTGACAGATACATAGGAGTGGATACAGATTAAGAGTGTGTGTGTGTGTGTGTGTGTGTGTATCCACACACACATTACGTACAGACAGTCCCCAACATGCAGTGGTTCAACTCATGAGTTTTCCATTTTCCAATGTTGCAAAAAAGCAATACATTCAGCGGAAACCATGCCCTGAGTACGCACACGATTCTCCTTCCCACTCTCAGCACAGTATTCAGTAAATTACACGAGGTACTCAGCACCTCAGTATAAAGCGGCTTTGGGTTAGATGATGTTGCCCAGCTGTAGGCTGATTTAAGTGTTCTGTGCCTGTGTCAGGTGGGCTAGACCAGGCCATGGTGTTCTGTAGGGTGGGTGTCCTAAATGTGTGTTAAATTTTTTTTTTTTTTTTGAGACGAAGTTTCGCTCTTGTTACCCAGGCTGGAGTGCAATGGCGTGATCTCGGCTCACCGCAACCTCTGCCTCCTGGGTTCAGGCAATTCTCCTGCCTCAGCCTCCTGAGTAGCTGGGATTACAGGCACGCGCCACCATGCCCAGCTAATTTTTTGTATCTTTAGTAGAGATGGGGTTTCACCATGTCGACCTGGATGGTCTCGATCTCTTGACCTCGTGATCCACCCGCCTCGGCCTCCCAAAGTGCTGGGATTACAGGCTTGAGCCACCGCGCCCGGCCTGTGTGTTAAATTTTTAACACTATTTTCAACTCATGATGGGTTTATCGGGAGGTAACTCCATTGTAAGTCAAGGAGCATCTGTGTATATCTGTATATGTATAAATACACACACTATATTTTATATCTATGTGCACAGTTTTATATATATATGTACACACACACACTCCACAGCTCCACTGTTTTGGTATTCCTGCCAAACGCATTATTTGTGTCTAATCACAAAGTGACATTAGACATTAGGCAAACCCAAATAGGGCAAGGGCCATCTTACAAAATAAATGGCTTGCATATTTTGAAATATGAAGGTCATGAAGAGCGAAGGAAGGCTGAGAAAATGTCCTTCATTTAAGGACTAAAGAGGCAGAACGAAGACCCACAACATGCGGAGCAGCGGTGGGGGCTGGAATCGCTTTCTCTTGCTGTAAAAACACGAGTGTGACAACTGGAAAAATGTGAGTAAGATCCGTAGACTGGATATTAATACTGCATCAATGCCAATTTCCTATTCCGATAACTCTACTGTGGTTACAGGAGAAAACATTCTTTGATTTTAGGAAATGCATACTAAAGTATTTATGGGTAAAATAGCATTATTTAAAAATTTATCATCAAGTGGTTCAGAAAAAGTACATATGGTGAGGCAGAGAATGACTCAAATATGGTCAAAGTAACGTTTTGGGGAATCTGAATGAAGGTGGAAACAAATTCTGGGTATTGGTCTGACAACTTTGTATGAAGTCTGAGGCTATTGCAAAATAACATAAACGAAATAAACGTGAGCAGATTAAAGCACACAGAGATCTCATTTCACATTCATCATTTAGAAAAACTCAGGGTAACCTGTGGCCCGACCCCAGGGGCATTTGCTCCTGTTACGCAGGTGGCGGTGTGCTCTGCCCTACTTGGGACGCGCCTGCTCAGTCTCAGCAGTTCTCTGAGAGTCCCAGCACATGCTCGCAGGGTCCCTAAATCAGGCCCTTCCCGAGCATGGCTGATGACAAGGAGGTGGAAGTTACTTCGTGACCAAGGAGGAATGCACACGTACATTTTGTACATACGCACAAGTCCGTTGTGTGACATTATATATTTCAAAATACGCAGGCCATTCATTTAGTAAGATGGCCCTTGCTCTATTTGTTTTTTTCCAACATTATTTCATGATTAGACACAGATAATGCATTTTTTTGGCAGGAATACCATTTGGTTATGCATGGACTTTTACACGTGCATAAAGTGAATGGATCGGACTTATGTGTACCCAGGTGCAGAATTCTCCAAAATGCTATGGAACAGAAAGGTTTCACAGAATACTCTATGCAACATAAAACACAAGATTTAAAAATATTCAAAACCATACTACTCTATTGCTTATGAATACACAGCACCTATTATAAAACAATAAACAGCAACCAGGTGAGGAACGGCACTGATTTCAGCACGGCTGATGTTTCTGAAAACGGAGGGTTTTCAGATGTGTAGAAATAGTTCACGATAGATAGTGTTTTGATAAATGATGGTTTTATGATGTGATATGAAAAGAGTGTGGGAGAAGGTTAAGATGTGTTCACCTGGGTGCAGGGTGTGGACTCCTGTGTTCGTTAGTTAATCTCTGTCCTTTTCAGTGTGTCTGGAGTATTTCCTAACAAGGTAAAGTGATCTCGGAAATGACTGCATTTGCCTCGGCCAACTTTCCCACGTGGCCTGTGCACCAAGGCCGACCCTGGGGAACTCCATCCCTGGGCTCTCTGCCGTCTGCTCCCAGCTGGGGTCGCCTGGTGGGGAGGCCTCAGTGGGAGATCAGACGAGGTGACCAACCCACCGGTGTACCTGGGACTGAGAGGCTTCCTGTGAATGGGGCTTTTGGGGCTAACACCGGAGGGTCTTGGGCAAACCAGGATGAACTGGGCATCACAGATCGGGGGAGGGAGGAAAGTGGGACTTGTCCGTTCCCGGTCCCTCTTCCCCGATTCCAGAGAGTCCTCACACTGGCTGCCACACTTGACTGGAGTCCAGCTCCACACATGCCACTTTCTGCTTCTTCTTCCCCTGCCTCACCCCTTCAGGCCAGGAGTGGCAAAGCTGTCTCACTGTGACCAGCCCAGGCCACTGCTGCATCCTCTGTGCACACTTTGTAAACTCATTGTATACTCCCCTCCAGTACCCCACCGTGCCAGCAGCCAGGGTGCTGGCTCACACCTTCGCCCCGTCCTGCCCATGGTCACCCCTCCTGCCCTAGAAGACTCCAGGGGCAGGTGCTCACATGGTCTCCTGGTTTCCTAATTCCTAATTGGCCCCTTGCATAGCGGTGTGGGAAATAAAAGCGGTATCTCGTTTTCTCAACTCTGGTCTCAGCACCACCACTCTGATGTGCGGGACCTCCCCTTTCCCTGATCCCCACCCTCAACCCTTAGACAAAGGTCTCACCCACAGGGTGCACCTTGCAGCTTTTTGGTGAGAAAAGTTCCCCCACTTCTTCAGAGGAGCGAACAGGCAGCAGAGCCCTGGGCCCAGGTGGGAGATCCCCTTGAGCTTCATTAAATGCGGCTGGCCTTCTGCCTTTGGACTACACCCATAAAATACCTGTCCTTTCCAGGGGTGCTGGGGAAGGCTTCTGGACACTGTCCCTTCTTTGATTTGGGGGGAAAGCTCTGTTCATTACCTGTTGTCAAGAATGATTGCCCATCACTGAACACGCAGCTCACTCATGTGGGTTTCGGCACGCTCCATTACGAAGAGTAGCAATTGCAGCTGGAGAAATTTTATGAAAACCTCTCACTAAAGTGCAGTAAATATTTCTATTCTGAGCATTTCATTTGTCAGAGAGTACTTTATATTCATTTATGACCCAGAAAGACCATATTTCAATTTTACCAGGTTTAATAGGTTGTAAGCTAAGAATAGCAAATCTAATGCTACATAAAATTACTAGCAATGAGCCTAACAGGTGTGTAATTGGCATTTGGATGATTTTGAACTATCAACTTTTTTATAGAATAATGTATTTTGGCTATTTCGATGTGAGGTTAGTCACAGGTAATACAGTCGGATTTGCTTAAGAGACATCTACTTCAGGTGCTATTTCCTTAATTAGAGTGGGCAGCCAGAAAGCCATTTCCACATAATGAAATACAGGAGGTGCAAAATAAATTTTCTTAAGACACCCGTGATATCTTAAGCTCAGTGTGAGGAAGGCCTGCAGGAAATAAAAGAAAGGTGCAATTTGATGATCAAGTTGTGAAACCAGTTCTAAGGGAAATAACTTGGTTTTCTTAAGTCATGATTTTGACTGCCATGCTGCTGCTGATCTCCCGATGTAAACACGGGAATAAACATCCAATTACCTGCTGTTACAGCTCCTTAAAATGTGCGTGGCTCTCAGTTTAGCAAGCGTTCCATCTTAATGGAAACGGAAACTTAGAGAATGGGCCACCAAGGTGCTCTTGGAAAAAGCACACCCTTGCTGGGCGCGTGAGGCTGCTGTCTGTGCTGGCTGGGTCCAGCTCCCACAGCCCACTCGTGGAAGCAGCAGTTCTTCTGTGGCACTGTGGTTTGTGAGAAGGGCCAGTGGGCACCAGGGCAGGATGGTCAACACCAGTATCATCTACTGATTGAGTGGATCCACTTATATTTTTAATTTTTTGTATTTCCTTGTCTATGTTATCATTTTTCAGGTATATACGTTTAAAAATGTCATTATACTCTGAAGCGTGATGCTAATGCATTGAAAAGTCAACATTGATTCTTAGTTTAAAAATCGATGGTTTTTGCAAAATGATGGGAATTGGACCCTCCAGGGTCTCATCTTCCACAGAAACATCAAAGTGACTAAGATAGCTTTGTGGGGGCTCTGGAAAGCTCTGGATCCTTGCTGCAGTCAAGGATCTGCAGCAACCCAGTGAATTCCCAGACAAGAAAGAGCCAGAAGCCATATGCAACGTGGTAGGGAATTTTGAGACCTTTTTTCTTGCCCTTTCCTCACCACCCCCTTGGCATAGTTCAGTGAAGTGAGGAAAAAGCCTGTCAATTCCTTGTTTTTCCCTCAGGTCGGAAGAAGGAGAGTGGAGCTTGTTTGCAGTGACTGCCCTGCCTCTGGGCTTCCTGAGGGTCTGGTTTCTGTTCGTCCTGACTTGGAGCTCAGAAGGGAGTGGCTGCATAGTTCATATCCCACGTTGGTAGCCACAGAAGGCAGTGGCGGCACTGTGGTGTGTGAAAGCTGCAAGGGACCACAGACTGTAAAGAGACTACAGGGAGAACGTCTAGGAAGAAACAGAAGTAAGGCTCTTAGAGAAACTAAAACATTTAAAGACAGCTGTGTATCCACAGGTATTGCAGAAAGCAAACCAACCCCAGCCCCCAGACAAACACACACACAGCCAAAACACATGCACAAGACACATAGCCAGAAAAAGACTGAAAGACTGTAATCCCTCACTTCAGGTGATTGGTGAAGGTCTTCCCACATATAAGGTCAGACTCCAAAGAGCGAGAGAGGCTGATGCTTTCTCGAATGCCCAATATCCAACAAAATATCACAAGGCATACAAGAAAACAGGGAAACCTCTCATCAAAGAAAGAAACCTTCAGACTGACCTAAAAGAAACTCAGAGAGCTAAGGGAAAACAGGGAAAAGCACATTAGGAAATATGGAAAATAAACATAATGTGAAATGGTTTTTTTTTTGAGACCAGGTCCCACTCTGTTGCCCCGAGTGCTGTGATATAAGCAGGACTCACGGCAGCCTTGACCTCCCAGACTCAAGTGACCTCCCACCTCAGCCTCCCTAGTAGCTTGGACTACAGGCACATGCCACCATGCCTGGCTAATTTTTGTATTTTTATTTTTGTAGAGGCGAGGCCTCACTATGCTGCCCAGGCTGGTCTTGAGTGCCTAGGCTCAATAAATCCTCCTGCCTCAGCCTCCCAAAGCGTAGGGATTACATGCATGAGCCACCTTGCCTGGCCAGAATATTGTTTTTCAAAAAGTAATTATAAAAAGAACCACACAGCAATTATGGAGCTGAAAAATACAATAACTGCATTGAAAAATTCACTAGAAGGTTACAACAACAAACTTGAACAGGGAAAAGAATCAACTAAACCTAAAGACAGATCTTTTGAAATTATTGAGTTGGAGGGGCAAGAAAAATAAGAATGAAGAAGAGTGAACAGAGCCTGAAAGACCTATGGGACAACATCAGGTGGACCAGTATATACATTACAGGAGCCCCAGAAGGTAAGAGAAGGAGAAAAGGGAAGAGAGCTTATTCGAAAAAATCACGGCTAAAATCTCCTCAAATATAAGGAAAGAAATGGATATACAAATACAAGAAACTCAATGAACTCCAATAACAATAAACTCAAAAAGACCCGTAAAGAGAAATATTATACAAAAAAAGTCTGAAACCAAAGACAGTCTATTAATTTATTATTTTTCCCAACCTTATTGAGGTATAATGTCCATCACAAACCTGGACATTATGCGAAGTGAGAACATTATGGTTAGCTTGTTGCAAAGGACAGAATTTTCTTTCTTTAAGCCTAAATAATAGCCCATTGTTTATCTATACCTACCGCAGTAAGAAACCTATTCATCTGCCCATGGATGCAGGTTGTTTCCATGTCTTGGCTATTGAGAATACTGCTGCAGTGAATGTGCAGCCACAGATACTTCCCGGGCACATTGATTTCATTTCCTCTGAATATATACCCAGAAGTCGAGTTACTGGATTGTATGGTAGTTTGTTTTTAATTTTTTGCGATGCCTCCCTACCATCTTCTGTAATGACCGTACCAATATATATCCCCATCAAAAGTGCACAGGGGTTCCTTTTTTCCCACATCTTCACCAACATTTGTTACCTCTTGTCTTTTTGGTAATATGTGTCCTAACAGATGTCCTGTGATATCATATAGAGGTTTTGGTTGACACTTCTCCAATGATTCGTGATACTGAGCACCTCTTTATATACTTCTTGGCCATTTGTGTATCTTTGGAAAAATGTCTGCTCAGGTGACCTTGTCCATTTTAAACTGGGGTATTTGTTATGATGATGATGATTGAGTTGTATGAATTCTTCATGTTTTTGGATATTAATGTCTTATTGAATATTTGGTTTATAAATATTTTTTCCCATCCTGTAGGTTGCTTTTTCATTTCTTAGATTGTTTCCTTTGCTTGGGAGAAAGCTTTTAATTTGATGTAGTCTCATTTACTTAGGTTTGCTTTTGTTGATCTGTGCCTTTATTGTCATATCCAAAAGTGACTGCCAAGACCAGGGGTTTCAAGTGTTATGCTCGAGCCTTAGTCTTTAATCCACTTTGAGTTGATTTTTATGTATAAGATAAAGATTAAATTTCTTTCTTTTTTTTGCATTTGGATATCCAGTTTTCTGAATGATATTTAAGAGACTGCTCTTTTCTCATTCTGTATTCTTGATGCTTTTGTCAACGATTAGTTGACTGCATATATGTGGGTTTATCTTTGAGTTTCTATTCTGTTCTATTGGTCTATGTGTCTGTTTTTACACCAGTACCATACTATTTTGATTATAATAGCTTTGGATATAATTTGAAATCAGGAAGTGTAGTGTCTCCTGCTTTGTTTTTCTTGCTCAAGATTGCTTTAGCTACTTGGGGTCTTCTGTGGTTCCATACAAAGATTAGGAATAGTTCTTTCTATTTCTGTAAAAAATGCTATTTGAATTTTGGCAGGGCTTGCCTTGAATCTGTAGATCACTTTAGGTAGATGTTTTAACAATATTAGTACTGCTAATCCATGAACACAGGATATCTCTCCATTTATTTGTGTCTTCTTCTATTTCTTTCATCATTGTTTTTATCATTTCCAGTGTAGAGATTGTTTTCCTTTTGGTTGCACTTATCCTAAATATTTTATTCTTTTTGGTCTATTGCAAATAGCATTTTCTTTCATATTTTAAATTATAGATAGGCCAGTGTTATGAAAATACAACTGATTTTTGTACATTGATTTTGTATCTTGAGAGAATCTTGAAAATAGTGAGAGAAAAGCAATTTATTGCATAGAAGAGCTCCTCAGTAGGATTATCAGTGAACTTATCAGCATACATCTTGAAAGCCAACAGACAGCAGGTTGATACATTTAAATTCAGAAGGAAAAAAGCTATTAACCAAGAATTCTGTGACCAGCCAAACTGTTCTTTAAAATGAGGGAGCTACTGTGACATATTCAGAAAAACAAGCTAAAGAGGCTATTTACCACCAGAGCTGCCCTATAAGAAATGCCGAAGTGAGCCTTTCAAGTTGAAATGAAAGGACACCAGATGGTAACTCAAAGTCATACCAAACTATAAAGGTAAACAGTCAAAGCATATAC
Organism: Callithrix jacchus; assembly: GCF_049354715.1. Classification (NCBI taxonomy): domain Eukaryota; kingdom Metazoa; phylum Chordata; class Mammalia; order Primates; family Cebidae; genus Callithrix; species Callithrix jacchus. The sequence goes on along the minus strand of NC_133513.1, from coordinate 124,864,148 downwards.
ATGCTAGTATTACCAGTATTGTAATTTTTGTTCTTTAATTTACTGTGTATTCTTTTATAGGAATTAAAAGACAAAAGCATAAAAATAAATACAAATCACTGTTATGTGGTGCACAGTATATGTAATTTGTGACAAAGATGTAGTAATAGAGATATAATTTGTGACATTAATAACAAGTGTAGGGGTAGACCTTTAAAGAAGCAGAGTTTTGTATTTGATTGAAGTTAAGCTGGTGTCAGTTTAAAATACATTGTTGTAATTTTACAATATTATATATAATCTTCATGGTAACTATACACACAAAACTATAGAGTATACAGGAAAGGAAATGAGAAGGGAATCAAAGCTCGTCACTATAAAAAATGAACCAAAGGCAAAGGAAGGAAGGACAGAAATGAGAGATGAAAAAGCGATGAGATATACAGAAAATCCGTAACACGATGATACTAGTAAGTCTTTATCAGTAACTTCTTTACATGTAGATAGATTAAACCTCCCAATCAAAAGACATAACTTGGCAGAAGGGATTAAAGAAAACAAAGCCCAGGGACTATCCACAAGAGAAACATTTTGTGTCCAAGGTCATGCACAGATTGCAGATGAAAGAACAGAAAAAATTCTGTCTTTTGAGACTTGCTTGAACCTGGGAGGCAGAGGTCGCAGTGAGCCAGGATCGTACCACTGCACTGCAGCCAGGGTGACAGAGTGAGACTCCGTCTCAAAAAAAGAAAAATGTTAATCTACTGCATTTTAAATGAATTCTAATGAACTTTGGTGAGTTGAAATGAGAGAGAGAGAATGCCTCCGGAAAGGGTTTTAAATGTTTGTGTTTAAATGTTAGTGACTTAAGTTTGTAGTTTTCAGTAAATCAATAGATCATTCAACCTTAGTGAATTAAAATAGCCTCTGTAACCATTTAACCACACACAAAAAAAATAAAATAAAAAGTATAGCTCACAAATACTAACTGAATATGTGCAGGAGTAGCTATGCTACTCTCGTACAAAATAGACTTTAAGGAAAAGCCTGTCAGAAGAGAAAAACGTGGCCACTGGTCATTAATAACAAATGATAAAAGGGCCAAGTCACGAAGAAGATGAAACTGTTATAAACATATATGCAGCAGACATCAGAGCACCCAAATATATGAAGCAAACATTGGCAGAATTAAAGGGAGAAACAGCGCTACAGTGATAGAATACTTACATACCTCCTTTTTAACAATGGGTAGAGCAACCAGATAGAAAAAATTAGGAAATAGAGAAAATTAGAAAAGTCAGGAAATAGAACAAAACTATTGACTGAAATAACAGAACAGCCCCACCCAACAAGAGCAGAATACACATTTTTCTCAAGTGTACACGAAACATTCTCTAAGCTAGATCTTATCTTAGGACACAAAACACATTTTTGGAAAAGAAAAAATATTGGCCGGATGTGTTGGCTGACACTTGTAATCCCAGCACATTGGGAGGTCGATGCAGGTGGTTCATGAGGTCAGGAGTTCGAGACCAGCCTGTCCAATATGATGAAACCCCGTTTCTACTAAAAAATACAAAAATTAGCCAGGTGTGGTGGTGCATGCCTGTAGTCCCAGCTACTTGGGAGGATGAGGTAGGAGAATCACTTGAACCCAGGAGGCGGAGGCTGCAGTGAGCCGAGATCATGCCACTGCACTCCAGCCTTAGAGTAAGACTCCGTCTCAAAAAAAAAAAAAATTGAAATTATGCAATTCTGATTCTGATCACACTCGAATGAAACTGGAAATCAACAGCAAAAAGAAAGCTGGAAAATCCACAGATATGTAGAAATTAAACAATACACTTTAAAAACTGATATGTCAAGGAAGAAACCACAAGGGAAATTAGAAAATGTCTTGGCACAAATGAAAATAAAACATAACATACCAAAACTTTCTCTTTTTTACTTTCATTTTAGGTTCAGGGGCATGTGTGCAAGTTTGTTTTACAGGTAAACTCGTGTCACAGGGCTTTTTCTGCACCTATTATTTCAGCATGCAAGTATCAAGCCCAGTACACAAAATTATTTTTTCTGCTCCTCTTCCTCCTCCCATCTTCCACCCTCAAGGAGACTCTAGAATCTGTTCTTCCCTTCTTTGTGTTCATGAGTTCTCATCATGCAGGTCCCACTTATAAATGAGAACATGTGGTATTTGGTTTTCTGTTCCTGTGTTAGTTTGCTAAGGATAATAGCCTCCAGCTTCACCCATGTTCCTGCAGAAGACATGGTATCTTTCTTTCCTATGGCTGTATAGTACTTCATGGTGTATATGTGCCACATATTCTTTATCCAATCCGTCATCGATGGGCATTTAGGTTGATTACATGTCTTTGCCATTGTGAACAGTGCTGCAATAAACATTTGTGTGCATGTGTCTTTATGGTAGAATGATTTATATTCCTCTGAGCATGTACCCAGTAACAGGATCCCTGAGTTGAATAGTAGTTCTGTTTTTAGCTCTGAAGGATCACCGAACTGCTTTCCGCAATGGTTGAACTAACTTACACTCTCATCAACAGTGTATAAGTGGTCCCTTTTCTCCACAACCTCACCAGTATCTGTTATTTTTTGACTTTTTAATAATACCATTCTGACTGCTGTGAGACGGTGTCTCATTGTGGTTTATATTTGCATTTCTCTAATGATCTGTGATATTGAGCTTTTTTCCATATGATTGTTGCTTGCATGTATGTCTTCTTTTGAGAAGTGTTCATGTCCTTTGCCCACTTTTTAATGGGGTTGTTTTTTGCTTATAAATTTCTTATAGATGCTGGATATTAGATGTTTGTCAGATGCATAATATGAAAACATTTTCTCCCATTCTGGAGGTTGTCTGTTTACTCTGCTGATAGTTTTTTTTTTTGCTGTGCAGAAGCTCGTAAGGTTAATTAGGTCTCATTTGCCAATTTTTGCTTTTATTGTGATTGCTTTTGGGTTTGCCTTGTCATGAAATCTTTGCCCATTCCTGTGTCCAGGATAGTATTGCCTAGGTTGTCTTCCGGGTTTTTCATAGTTTGGAGTTTTATATGTAAGTCTTTAATGCATCTTGAGTTGATTTTTGTATATGGTGCAAAATATACAAATATACAGTTGATTTTTGTATATGGTGCTGATTTTTGAATATGGTGCAAGGAAAGGGTCTAGATTCAATCTCCTGCACATGGGTGGCCAGTTGTCCAAGCACCATTTATTGAATAATCTTTTCCCCATGGCTTGTTTTTGTCAGCTTTGTTGAAGATCAGATGGTTGTAAGAGTGTGGTCTTATTTCTAGGCTATCTGTTCCACTGGTCTATGTACCTGCTTTTGTACCAGCACCACGATCTTTTGGAACACAACTCAAAATAATAAGAGACGTATATGACAAACTTACAGGCAGCGTCATACTGAATGGGCAAAAGCTGGAAGCACTCCCTTTGAACACCGACAACGGCAAGAGTTCCCTCTTTCACTAATCCTATTCAGAGTAGTATTGGTAGTCTGAGCCAGAGCTCTCAGGCAAGATAAAGAAATAAAGCGCATCCAAATAAGAAGAGAAGATATCAGACTATCTCTATTTGCAGGTGACATGATTCTATGTGTAGAACACCCCATAGTCTCGACCCAAAAGCTGCTTCTGCTGATAAACAACTTCAGCAAAGTTTCAGGATACAAAAATCAATGTACAAAAATCACCAGCATTCCTGCACGTGAACAACAGCTAAGCTGAGAACCAAATCAGGAAGCCAATCTCATTCACAGTTGTTGCAAAAATGATGAAATACCTAGGAATACAGCTAACCAGGGAGCTGAAAGATCTCTGCAGTGAGAATTCCAGCACTTCTGAAAGAAATTCGGTAAGACACAAACAAATAAAAAAAAAAATCTCATGCTCATGGATAGGAAGAATCAATCTTGTTAAAATGGCCATACTGCCAAAGCAATCCACAGATTCAATGTTATTTCTATTATGCTACCAATGACTTTCTTTGCAGAACTAGAAAAATATTTTAAAATTTATATGGAACTAAAACAGAGCTTGAATAGCCAAGGCAACCCTGAGCAAAAAGAACAAAGCTGGAGCCATCACATTATCTGACGTCAAACTATATTACAGGGCTACCTTAAACATACCAAAGCTTATCAGATCCATCAAAATCTGTGCTAAGAGCGTAGTTTATAGTGTAAATGCTTATGATAAACAAGAAGAAAGATCTTAAATTAACAACCTAACATTACACTTTAAAGTAGTAGAAAAAGGGAGAACATACTGAACCCAAATTCAGTAGAAGGAAAGAAATAATAAAGACTAGAGTCGAGAGAACTGAAATAAAGAATAGAATCATGGTAGACAGAGTAAGTTAGTCAAACCAAGTTTGCTTCTTTGAAAAAAATCAACCAAATTAATGAACAATTAGCTAGACTGAGTAACATAAAAGAAGGAAGACTCAACAACTAAAGTCAGAAACGTAGTGGGGACATTACCACTAACTTAACAGAAGCAAAATGATTATATTAATAAGACAACAGTGGGAACATGTGTATGCCAAGAGATTGGGCAACCTAGACAAAATGGATAAATCCCTAGACATACACCATCCACCAAGACGAAACCATGAAGAAACAAAAAATCCAAACAGACATATAACTAGCAAAGAGATTGAATCAATGATCCAAAATCCGCCAACAAAGAAAAGCCCAGGACCCGATGGGTTGGTTCACTGTTGAATTCCACCAGACATTTAAGGAAGAATTAACACTAACCCTTCCCAAATTCTTCCAGAAAGTTGAAGGTAAGGGAACGCTTTCAAATTTATTCTATGAGGCCAAGATTACTCTTTCACCAAAGCAAGATAAAGATACTACAATAAAATTAAGTTACAGACCAATTATCTCTGATAAGTACTAATGTAAAAATTCTCAACCAAATATTAGCAAACAGAATTAAATGGCACAACAAAAAAATTATACACATGACCTAGTGAGATTTATTTCTGGAATTCAAGGACAGTTCAACATATGAAAATAAATTAATGTAATACACTACATTAACAGAATGAAGAAACAATTTCCATGTGATCATCTCAATTGATGGAGAAAAATATTTGACAAAATTCGACACCCTTTTGTGATTAAAAAAGTCCACCAAACTAGGGATAGAAGGAAAGTACCTCAATATAATTAAGGCCATATATGAAAGGCCCCTTGCTAACATCATACGTAATGATGGAAGACTGAAACCTTTTTTTCTATGCTAAGACACAAGGGAAGAATGCCTACTTTAAAATTCAACATAGTAATGGAAACCTTGACCAGAGACATTAGAAAAGAAAAAGCGATAAAAAGTATTAAAGTTTGAAAACAAAAAAGCAAAATGTTCACTTTCATAGATGATATAATTTCATATGTAGAAACCCCCAAAGATTCCATCAGAAACATGTTAGAACTAATAACAAAATTAGCAAAGTTACAGAAAATGCAGCACATGGAAATTAGTTGTGTTTCTATACACTAACAATGGAAAACCTGAAAAAGAAATCAAGAAAGCAATTTCATTTAAAATGGGACCAAGCAAAACAAAAAATAGAAACAAAGTGAACCAAGGAAGTGAAAGACGTGTACACTGAAAACTATGAAATATTGCTCAAAGAAATTAAAGACACTAAAAAATGGACATCCTATGTTCATAGATGAGAAGACCTAAAATTGAAAGATGTGGTCACTAGATTGAATGCAATTTATCTTAAAATTCCAACATCATTTTTGTTTTTCAAAGCTAGGAAAATCCATCCTAACATTCATATAGAATCTCAAGGGACCTGAAGTAGCAAAAACCATCTTGAAAAAGAACAAAGTTGGAGGTCTCACACTTCCCAGTTTCAAAATTTCTAAAAAGCTACAGTTTTCAAAACAGAGTGGTATTGACATAGAGACAGGCATATAGATCAGTGAGATAGAATAGAGAGCCCAGAAATAAACTCTTGTGTATATAGTCTTACAATTTTTTTAAAAAGTTGCTAGGACTATCCAACAGGGAAAAGAACAGTCTTTTCAACAAATGGTATTGTGAAAACTGGATAGCTACATGCAAAAGAATGAAGTTGGACCCTTACCTTACACCATATACGGAAATGAACTAAAAAGAGTCAAAGGCTTAGATACAAGAGTTAAAATACAGAAAATGTAGGGGCACAGCATCATGGTATTGCATTTGGAAGAATTTCTTCGCTGTGACACTGAAAGCAACAAAAACAATCAGCTAAACTGGAACATATAAATATCAAAAACTTTTGTGAATCAAACGACACTGTCAGAGTAAAAAGCAACACATAGAAGCAGAAAATATTTTCAAATTATGTATCGGATAAAGGATTAATATCCAGAATATATTAGGAACTCCTACAATTCAACAACCAAAAAACAACACAATTAAAAAATAGGCAAAGGACTTGAATATGTATTTCCTCACTGATATACAAATGACCAATAAGTACAGGAAAAGATTCTCAACAACATGAATAATTAGGAAAATGCAAATCAAAACCACAGTGAGATACTACACAACCGTAGAAAACAATATGGTGGTTTCTCAGATTTAAAAGTGAAATTACCACATGATCCAGCAATTACACCTCTGGGTATATACCCCAAAGAATTAAAAGCAGAGCCTCAAAGAGATGTTTCTACATGCATGTCCATAACAGCATTACTCACAGTAGTCAAAAGGTGGAAGCAACTCAAATGGCTGTTGACAGATAAACAAAATGTGGCATATCCATAAAATAGAATATTATTTAACCTTAAAAAGGAAAAAAATTATAAAGTGTGTTACAACATAAGTGTCTCTGAAAATCATTCTGCTAAGTGAAATAAGCCAGTTACAAAGGGTAAATACTGTATGATTCCATTTACGTGAAGTACTTCAAGCAGTGAAATTCACAGAGACAGAAAGTAGAATGGTGGTTGCCATTTTACTTGAACGGTGATGATGGTGGGGGCTGGGGAGAGGAATGGAACGTTACTTTGTAATGGGCACAAAGTTTCAGCTTTGGAAGATAAAGAAGTTCTGTGGATGAACGGTGCTGATGGTGGCACAACAATGAAAATGTATGTGTATTTAAAGTCTTTGAACCATACACTTAAAATGGTAAAACACAAAACAGAAAAAATAGCTATGGTTTTATCACAGGAGTCAATGGCAAAATCTAACTTACTTAGAAATATGAGGTATAACCAAACATTGAGTAAAAATGAGATGACTTTTGTTTTTCAAAAGAATAAATCTAATTTATAATAATGTCTCCCCTTTCATAAAAATTTAGTAAGGTAACTCTTCGGAACACAGATGTTTTAATCTGCTTCAGCTGTCATAACAAAATGCCACAGACTAAGTGGCTGAAATAACCAAATTTTATTATTTCTCAGTTCTGGACACCGTAAGTCCCAGAGGTCCCAGAGGAGGTTACTGGTGTGGGCTGTCCTTCTGGCTGGCAAGTGGCTGCTCTCTCACTGTATTCTCCCACGGTGGAGACAGAGAGGTGTGGTCTCACTCTAGGGCACTAATCTTATCAGACTTGGGCCTCACTCTTATGAACTCAGTTAACCTAATTGTCTCCTTAAGGCTCTATCTCCAAATACAGGCACATTGAGGGTTAGGGCCTCAACTCATGAATTTCAGGTGGACAAAATTCAGTCCATATCAACAGAGCATATTATAGACAAAAAGCCTCTAGCAAGTCAGAAGAGATGTCTCAAAGACCACCATCACATGCCATGTGCTCTCAGCCCCTCAGGGATTCTTTAGTTTTATTCTGGGGTTGTCAGCTTCCTTATACACAGCAGTTTAGATTCAGGGGACTAGTTCTATTGATTTAGGGAAACTCTGGTGATAGTATTGGTGGTGATGGTGATGATGGTGATGGTAGTGGTGATGATGATGGTGGTGATGATGATGGTGGTGAGGTAGTGGTGATGGTGGTGATGGTGATGGTGGTGATGGTGATGGTGATGGTGGTGATGGTGGTGATAGTGGTGATGATGATGGTGATGGTGGTGATGGTAGTGGTGATGATGGTGGTGATGATGATGGTGGTGAGGTAGTGGTGATGGTGGTGATGGTGATGGTGATGGTGGTGATGGTGATGGTGATGGTGATGATGGTGGTGATGGTGGTGATAGTGGTGATGATGATGGTGATGGTGGTGATGGTAGTGGTGATGATGGTGGTGATGGTGATGGTGGTGAGGTAGTGGTGATGGTGGTGATGGTGGTGATGATGATGGTGGTGAGGTAGTGGTGATGGTGGTGATGGTGATGGTGATGGTGGTGATGGTGATGGTGATGATGGTGATGATGATGATGGTGGTGATGGTAGTGGTGATGATGATGGTGGTGATGATGATGGTGGTGAGGTAGTGGTGATGGTGGTGATGGTGATGTGATGGTGGTGATGGTGATGGTGGTGATGGTGGTGATGGTGGTGATGATGATGGTGGTGAGGTAGTGGTGATGGTGGTGATGGTGATGTGATGGTGGTGATGGTGATGGTGGTGATGGTGGTGATGGTGGTGATGGTGGTGATGATGATGGTGGTGAGGTAGTGGTGATGGTGGTGATGGTGATGGTGATGGTGGTGATGGTGATGGTGATGGTGATGATGGTGATGATGATGATGGTGGTGATGGTAGTGGTGATGATGGTGGTGATGATGATGGTGGTGAGGTAGTGGTGATGGTGGTGATGGTGATGTGATGGTGGTGATGGTGATGGTGGTGATGGTGGTGACGGTGGTGATGATGATGGTGGTGAGGTAGTGGTGATGGTGGTGATGGTGATGTGATGGTGTTGATGGTGATGGTGGTGATGGTGGTGATGGTGGTGATGATGATGGTGGTGAGGTAGTGGTGATGGTGGTGATGGTGATGGTGATGATGGTGATGGTGATGGTGATGGTGGTGATGGTGATGGTGGTGATGGTGGTGATAGTGGTGATGGTGGTGATGATGATGGTGGTGATGGTGATGGTGGTGATGATGATGGTGGTGAGGTAGTGGTGATGGTGGTGATGGTGATGTTGGTGATGGTAGTGGTGATGGTGATGGTGGTGTTAGTGATGTTGATGATAGTGATGGGGTGCTGATGCTGATGGTGGTGGTGGTAATGGTGGTTGTGGTGGTGATGTTGGTGATAGTGATGGCAGTGATGATGGTGGTGGAGGTTGTGGTTGTGGTGCTGATGATGGTGGTGATGGTAAAAATGGTGGTGATGATGGTGATTGTGGTGATGGTATGATGGTGGTGGTGGTAGTGGTGGTGATAATGGTGGTGGTGATGGCAATGATGTTGGTAATGATGATGGTGATGGCAGTGATGGTGGCGATGGTTGTGGTTGTGGTGTTGATGATAGTGGTGGTGATGGTAATAATGGTGGTGATGATGGTGGTGGTGGTAATGGTGGTGATGGTGATAATGGTGGTGCTGATGGTGATGGTGATGACAGCTGATAGTGATGGTGGTGTTGGTGGTGGTAGTTATAGTGGTGATAATGGTGGTGGTGATGGTGATGACGGTGATGGCAGTGATGGTGATAATTGTGGTGATGATGGTGGTGATAGTGATGGTAGTGAAGGTGATGATGGGTATGGTGATGGTGGTGATGGTGGAGAGTTAGGCTGGAGTGTGCTCACTGTGAGACATGTTGAGCCAGAGGAAGGAGTCTGGATTTCATGCTAAATGCAATAAGAAACCATTAGAAGACTTTAAAGCTAGGGAATCACATGTTCCGATTAACTTTTTGAGAAGATTATTACGGTTATGGGTATGGAGCATGCATTGTTGGAGGGCAGATAAATCCTGGATTCTAGAAAAGATGGATCTTTGTTTTGTTATTTGTGGAGAAATCACCACCAAGGAAGTTTGGTTGTGAAATCTGATGAAGCACAATGAGATTGAATTTACAGAACTGCAGACTCTCCATAAAGGTCAACTCTAACTCACATGGAGCCTTTCTAGAAGAGGGAAGCCACGTCCTGCAGGCCAGTGCTGCCCCTGGGCATGGTAGGCAGGGTGCAGGCTGCATCTGACTCTGCTTGTCTCTTTTGGAAAACGGCCTTGTGTTGTAAGCCGCTTTACACTGTCTGTGTACTTACTAGCGCCTGCTGACTTCCTGACGGGAAACTAGGCACATTCTGCTAAAGAAAAATGGTGGGACAAGGAGCACTGGTGCCACCCTTGCTGGGGTCTGCTCTTCTCCCTCTGGGATACCCCATGCTGCAATATCCGTGCTGAGTGCGGTGTTCTGGAGTGGAAAGAGCAGGTAGAACATGTGGCTTTGGGGGTTGAATCCCAGGCTCCTCACCCAGTAGCTGTGGGATGTGGAGAGAGTTACACAGACAGCTTCAGCCTTGGTCTTCCCATCTGTAGCTTAGAGATGGTGGCCTCATTCAGGGCTTTTGCAGGAATTGAATAATACAATATATAGAAAGCAGTTAGCAGAAGTGGCTCACACCTGTAATCCCAGCACTTTGGTAGGCTGAGGTGGGTGGATCACTTGAGGTCAAGAGTTCAAGACTAGCCTGGCCAACATAGTGGAACCCCATCTCTACTAAAAATAAAAAAAAATTCCTGGGCGCCGTGGCAGGTGCCTGTAATCCCAGCTACTTGGGAGGCTGAGGCACGAGGAACCCGGGAAGCAGAGATTGCAGTGAGCCGAGATTGTTCCACTGCACTCTCCAGCCTGGGCAACAAGAGCAAAACTCCGACTCCCACTTCCCCGCGGGCAAAAAAAGCAGTTAGCGGAGGGCACTTGAAAATGAGGAAAAGCACTTTTGGAAACACTACTGTTCGGGCCAAGCTTTGTGAGCTAAACTGTTCAGCACTTCTACTTCCCTTTGGTGTTTTCCCCACACCCGGGGCCTGGTAGGCCGCAGAGCCATTCTGGGAGTGCGAATTTCATGGTGTGGGTGAGGCCACCTCCTCGCATCAAAAGTGCCCAGAGGTCTAGTCTGGGCAGATGCGTGATCAGTACTGGTGATGGCCCCTCCTCCAAGACCAGCCCTCCACCCTGACCACATCCCCAGGGTCTGCCCCAGGAGCAGGAGCCCCCCACTCACCTGCACTCGCTCCCTCTGCTGTGCAGCCTGCTCTGCCTGCCCTCCTCAATCCTTCCCTGAGCCTGTCTACTGGGCCCACAGACACTCCCATCAGCCAACCCCTCCTCTTCCCTGAATGTCCCCTTCATCTGCTGAGCCTTGCTGACCCATGGCTGGCCTTGGTGGTCATCGTGTCCTCCAGGGCTCTCATTGCATAGACCTGGAGACCTTCCAGAACATTCTTAGCGGACCTTTGAGAGCATTCTCTTCCCACTAGTCCTGAGTGTTTTTGAAGTCTCGGTCCCCCGCTAAGGCACCTGTCACACTGCTCCATTCTTTGAAAAGGTAAGCACCCGGCCCACTGCCTCGGCTGCCTCCGCTGAGTGTCCATCATTCTCGGCAACTTCCTTCCACCCTGGCCTTGCGCTTCCCAGACCTTCCATTTCCAGTGATACCTCCTCCTGTCCTGTTAGCTAAGACTCATCAGAGAAACAGAACCAGCAGGATGCAGACAAAAATCAGCAAACGATTAAACACACATGCAGAGAAAGGGAGAGACATGCCGTGAGCAGCAGCTTGTGCGATTATGGAGGCTCTGCGGCTGGTGAGCTGAAGATCCTGGAGGGCTGTGGGGGAGTGTTTCGGCCTGAAGGTCAGCAGATGTGACACCCAGGGAGAGCCATGTTTCATTTGAGTCCAAAGACAGGAAACAGGTGAAGGCCCCAGCTCTGGGCGGTCAGGAGGAGGAGCTCTTCTTCCTAGGGGAAGGCCTGTCTTTTGTGCTATTCTGGCCCTCTGCTGATTGGGTGAGGCCCCTTACACTGAGGAGAGCAGCCAGCTTCCTTTGGTTCTGATTTAAATGCTAATCCCACATGAAACCCCCTCTACAGGCACGTGCAGAATAACATTGAATAAATATCTGGACACCCATGGCCCAGTCAAGTTGATCCCACCCTAGACCTTATTCCGCATTGCACCTCTCACTGCTACCTCTGGCCTCCCCCACTTTGCTCTCGAGCTGGCTGACCCCACTGCCTAGCACTGGCCTTTGCCCTCTCTTTGTCCTCATCTTCCACGGAGTGTCTGATGAGGTCACCCAGTGGCTCAGTCTTTTCCCCAGAAACTCTACTTCCATCATTCCACCTAGCCATCCCTCCACCTGGAAAGACCCCAGCCCAGGGCACAGTTTGCATGCAGCCTCTTCCCCACCTGCACCTGCAGCCCCAGTGTGGCTAGAAATGAGTGCCCACTGTCCCGACAAGTCTCCTTTCAGTCCTCCACCACATCCTCCAGGCCTCAGAGATAGGTGCTTCATGCCCCTCACCATTGTTCCATACCTGCCCTCATTAAGCTTCCAGCACCCTCTGCTCAGCATCTCTTCCATTTCACCAGGAAAACAGGAATGTCAGCAGAACACTGCTCCACTGTCACCTCCCAGTGTGCCAGTCTCCCTCAGTGGGCACATTCGGATCCTCTGGGCTATTTGTAATTCACCGATGACCCACTGCCTTAATTGTTAGAACCTGATGGTCTTTCTTATTATAGAATAAGGCAAGACAGCGTCTTGAGTTTTCTCGTTCCTTTGCATGTACAAAATCATTAAAAGAGATTATAGCAAAGCCGAAGTCAGAATTGAAAACCAATTAAACGGTACAAGAGGCATTAAAGAAGAATGCATGAATCAGACGTCCTATCGATGAAGCTGGAGTAAACCCATCCGCACTCCTGATACACGGGAAGGGACTGGAGCAAACCCACCAGCACTCCTGATACACGGGAAGGGGCTGGAGTAAACCCACCCGCACTCCTGATACACGGGAAGGGGCTGGAGCAAACCCACCAGCACTCCTGATACACGGGAAGGGGCTGGAGCAAACCCACCAGCACTCCTGATACACGGGAAGGGGCTGGAGCAAACCCACCAGCACTCCTGATACATAGGAAGGGGCTGGAGCAAACCCACCAGCACTCCTGATACATGGGAAGGGGCTGGAGTAAACCCACCAGCACTCCTGATACACGGGAAGGGGCTGGAGCAAACCCACCAGCACTCCTGATACACGGGAAGGGGCTGGAGCAAACCCACCAGCACTCCTGATACACGGGAAGGGGCTGGAACAAACCCACCAGCACTCCTGATACACGGGAAGGGGCTGGAGTAAACCCACCAGCACTCCTGATACATAGGAAGGGTCCCTCCATATTCATGAGGCAATGGCTCCCTGTGTTACAAAACTAAGTGCAACTCATCGAGTTCATAAATGGAAACAAACAACACGACAGATAAGGACGTTAGAACAGAATGGTTTTCTTCCCGAGTCCATATTCTCCAGAGGACAGTGTGGGATGCTATTGGTATCAGATTAAGAAGACTTCAAGGTCCACAACAGGAAGCAGAATAAAGAGGCACATTTTATTTCGCTAAGTGAAGATTTAACTCTTGCTGGAGTTTCTCAGTCTGGGAATTCAAAACCCTGAGAAGAGGTCTTGGCGGGGCATGCTTTATCTGAGAGACGGTCCTGGAAGCCGGGTGAGGACGTGGCAAGTGTGGACAGGGGTCGGGGAGGCCGACACACAGGCTTGTTAGGGTTCTTATAAAAATACCCGTTGTAAGAAGTGGGCTCCTGCTGGGCGCGGTGGCTCAAGCCTGTAACCCCAGCACTTTGGGAGGCCGAGGCGGGTGGATCACGAGGTCGAGAGATCGAGACCATCCTGGTCAACATGGTGAAACCCTGTCTCTACTAAAAACACAAAAAATTAGCTGGGCACGGTGGCGCGTGCCTGTAATCCCAGCTACTCGGGAGGCTGAGGCAGGAGAATTGCCTGAACCCAGGAGGCGGAGGTTGCAGTGAGCCGAGATCGCGCCATTGCACTCCAGCCTGGGTAACAAGAGCGAAACTCCGTCTCAAAAAAAAAATAAAAAAGAAAAGAAATCAATATTTAAAAAATAACCAAAGAGCTGGAGTGTGTCAAATCCTAAATAAAAACTAACAATGATGAGAACTGCCCCCCCAGGAGGAGGTTGCAAGATCATTTTGTGAAGCTGCTGTGGTTTGACTATATGTGTCCTAAAATTCAGGTTGGCACTGACATCCCCAGGTGGTGGTATTAAGAAGTGGGGCCGTTGAGAGGACATTAGGCCACGGGGGCTCTGCCCTCGTGCATGAGATTAGTGCTGTCATAACGGGGCTTGGGAGAGCCAGGTCCACCCCTCCTGCCCCTCCTGCCCCTCCTGCCCCTCCTGCCCCAGAGGGGTGCCACAGCAGGCAACATTTATTAGGTTGGTGCAAAAGTAATTGGTTTTTGCCATTAAAAGTAACGACAAAAATCACAATAACATTTGCACCAGCCTAATACAAAGCAGAGAGCAGCCTTCACCAGATGCCAAGTCTGCTGGCCCCTCAGTCCCGGACCTCCCAGACACCAGACCTGTCAGAAGTGCATTTCTGTGGTCACCAGATGCCAAGTCTGTTGGCCCCTCAGTCCTGGACCTCCCAGACACCAGACCTGTCAGAAGTGCATTTCTGTGGTCACCAGATGCCAAGTCTGCTGGCCCCTCAGTCCTGGACCTCCCAGACACCAGACCTGTCAGAAGTGCATTTCTGGGGTTGCCAGATGCCAAGTCTGCTGGCCCCTCAGTCCTGGACCTCCCAGACACCAGACCTGTCAGAAGTGCATTTCTGTGGTCACCAGATGCCAAGTCTGCTGGCCCCTCAGTCCTGGACCTCCCAGACACCAGACCTGTCAGAAGTGCATTTCTGGGGTCGCCAGATGCCAAGTCTGCTGGCCCCTCAGTCCTGGACCTCCCAGACACCAGACCTGTCAGAAGTGCATTTCTGTGGTCACCAGATGCCAAGTCTGTTGGCCCCTCAGTCCTGGACCTCCCAGACACCAGACCTGTCAGAAGTGCATTTCTGTGGTCACCAGATGCCAAGTCTGCTGGCCCCTCAGTCCTGGACCTCCCAGACACCAGACCTGTCAGAAGTGCATTTCTGTGGTCACCAGATGCCAAGTCTGCTGGCCCCTCAGTCCTGGACCTCCCAGACACCAGACCTGTCAGAAGTGCATTTCTGTGGTTGCCAGATGCCAAGTCTGCTGGCCCCTCAGTCCCGGACCTCTCAGACACCAGACCTGTCAGAAGTGCATTTCTGTGGTTGCCAGATGCCAAGTCTGTTGGCCCCTCAGTCCCGGACCTCCCAGACACCAGACCTGTCAGAAGTGCATTTCTGTGGTTTATTAATCACCCCGTCTCAGCGACTTCTCTTATAGCAGTCTGAACAGACGGACACAGAAGTTGGTACCAAAAAGAGGGTCACTGCTGTAATACAAACTTACCCACATGGAAGCTGCCAGGACGGGGCAGCAGGCAGGCTTGGGAGGAGTCTGGAGGAGCAGGCTAGGGTGAGCCGGATGTCTGTGAGTGGAGCATATAGGGCAATTCTGGCGAGGGCTCAGATGGAACTGGGAAATGCGGTATTGGAAACTGGGGAAGAACCATGCTTGTTACAAACTGGCAAAGAACTGGGTTCAGTTGTGCTCGTGTCCCAGTGCTTTGTGGCAGTAAGCCAGGAGTTGAGGGTGATAAACTGGGGTATCTGGCTGAAAACAATCTCTGAGTGGAGTGTCGAGTGTGTGACACAGCTTCTCTTGACTGCCTATGGCAAAATGCAAGCAGAGAGAAACAATGTAAAGGTGACATTCTCAGTCTGGCTGGGTTAAGAATGGAAAAGTGTGTTTGGGAGACAGTATCCAGGGTGGGGCCGCATGGGGTGATAATTAAAATGCACAGAAGAGAAATCTCTGGGGCTGCCCCTCTCGTGGCAGGCCCAGAGTGCCAGGGCCTTAAAGGCACAGCACCTTCAAGGGAGGGGTCGGGGAGCCTCTGGACCTGGGAGCTCCCTGCCAGGGCTCCTCGAGTTTCTGCTCTCCACATCCCAGGGCCACATTCTTTGGCCACGCCAGCTATTGGGGAAGTGGTTCCAGGTGTGGCTTGGGCAGCTGCTCTGGAGGGCACGGGACTGGGACTTGGCTACATCCACGTGGTGCTGACTCTGCAGGTGCCGAGTGCAGGAGCTGTGCAGGTGTGCTCCCTCCACCTGGATGGCAAAGGATGCGTGCGTGGAGAGCCTTGGGGCCAGGAGGAAACCTTCTGCAGGACCAAGGCCAGTGCAGCCGGCCCTCACAAGGGTGGCATCTAGGGGAGCCATGGGAGTGAGGCTGCCCCTCAGACCCGACTGGTGGAGCCAGCAGCATGCAGCTTCAGCTTGGGAGGGCCTCAGGTATGTGACTCCAAGCTGTGAGAGCCACTGTGTGGGCCGTGCCAGCAAAGTCGTGGACATGGGGACTTCAGGGCCCAATCCCCGTGGCCGTGTATCTGCAAGGCAGTACATGGGGTCCTAGAAGGCCATTTTCAAGACCCAGGATTTAATGTGCTTTGCCTTGTTGAGTCTTGGGCCCACTTGGGTCCTGTTTCTACTTTCTTCTTGTCTCTCCTCCTTCTGGAGAGGGAATGCCTGTCCTGTGCCTGTTCTACCATTGCGTTTTGGAAGCGGGTAACTTGTTTGAGTTCACAGGCTCACGGTTCGAGGGGGAGTTTGCCTCAGAATGAATGGTAGTAAGTTGCACTCATATCAGATTTAGAGATATCTATTTATTCATTTGTTTATTTATTATTAATATTATTTTGGAGACAGTCTCACTTTGTTGGCCAGGCTGGAGTGCGGTGGCACAATCTCTGCTCACTGCAACCTCCGCCTCCTGGGTTCAGGCGACTCTCCTGCCTCAGCCTCCCCAGTAGCTGGGATTACAGTCACGCACCACCACGCCCGGCTAATTTTTGTATTTTTAGTAGAGATGGGGCTTCGCCATGTTGGTCCGGTTGGTCTCCAACTCCTGACCTCAAGTGATCTGCCCGCCTTGGCCTCCCAATGATTTAGAGATAGTTAGATGAGACTTTGAACTCAGACTTTGGTGTTGTGGCTAGAATGACTAAATGAATGAATTTCTGCTCTTAGGGAAGAGCTTGGGGGCAGTGCCCCGGTGCCCTTTTGACTCGAGAGGACATGGTCACAAGGCACCATCCTGGAAGCAGAAAGCAGCCCTCACCAGATACCCAATCTGCCAGGCCTTTGATCTTGGCTCCCCAGCCTCCGGAACTGGGAGGAATACGTTTCCATTGTTTATAAATTATCCAGTCTGGAGCATTTTCTCACAGCAGCAGGAACGGAGTACGAGCAACACAATAGCAGCAGCTGAGACGTGGCTTTCAAAGGAAAAGTAGCAGGAGAAGCTGTGACCAAGCGGAGGTCAAAACATTTTCTGTGCCAATCATTAAAATAATGCGAATAGTATGACTACACACCCATCCGTGCACACAGATGGTTTCGAAGCACCGTTAAGTTTATGTCAAAAAAGTTAAGTCTTTGCATCATAGCATACATTATAATAAACTCCTAAAATACTCTAGGGTCAAGTGTAAAAATAAAAAGACGAGAAAAACAGAAATATAGGCACCTAGTTGGCTCAGCTCAGAGCAAGATAGCATTTGGAAGGAGAAGAAAGTCCTGGCAAAGTAAAAAGTGATAGGAGAACAGCGGCAAGTAACAAGAACAGCAGCAAAAGTCCGGCTGTACAACTCTCTACTGAACCTGTACACCGAGGGTTTCCATCTGCACAGTGAGACCGCGGCGGAGCCCACCTTGCAAGGTTGTGGTGAAATGCTCGAAACAATGGTTGGCACAAAGCTCTCACTGAGTCGATCACTTCCAAGGGGCAGAATCTGTAGCGGGAACACAACTTACAGCTAAGACAAACATTTTATTAATTTTTAGATTTATAATAGTGAAATAACGAAAAATAATTGTTTAACATAAAAGAAAGATTAAATAAACTGTTGAATTTAAGCAAGCATGAAATTATATTTTTGATGTATGTTAAACAATATAAGAAAAAACAAGTAATATGTTGTGTGAAAAAATACTAAACAGCGTTATTCTAAATTCATGAGTATATTTACAAACAGAGACACACAGAACTGGAGGGAATTGTTTCTTGGGAGCAAGATTGTCAGGCGCTTCTTCAGACATCCTTAGATTTCCTATTTACTGACAAAGAGCATGTACCTGACAATTTGATTATTAGATAAACACTGTACATCTCAGAAAACAGCACCAATGTAGGATTTTCATAAATGAAGACGATGACATTTTTATGCTAAAAATAAAAATTACCACATCATAAGTGCTTCTGCTTTCACCTAAAATATTAATTTATCATTGCATTTAACATGACTGCCGAGGAAGCTGTATTGCTGTTAATCATAGCAATATAGATTAACCTGGGGCTGCCTTGATGTCACATACTTGCATTCTACTTAAAAAAGGCAATTTAAGAAATGCATAAATAATCATAGTTTCAATTTTTTAAGGAGTTTTTACTGTCAGAGTTTCACATACTGGAAATTAATTTAAAAATTCCATGGTCTCTGCCTCTGGCTAATTTGGCGTAGCGGGAATCAAGTTTACTTTCCCAGCTAAAACAATTAAACAGTGGACGAAAATGTAGGAATCAATGGTTCTAAGGGCTGGATATAACTCAGTAGCAGGTGACGACCCCTGAGGACAGAAAATGAACACGGCGAGCCCCAAAATCTCACCAGCCCCTGCCGAGGGGTTTCCATGCGGAGCTCTGGGCCCCTCTGATGGGATGAGATAGAGCGGGCAGTTGGAGGAGGTTGAAGTGGCTGGAATTTGCAGGGCAGGTGGCATGGAGAGAGGACAGAAAGAGTCGTTGAGGCTCTGTGGAAATTCCTCTCAAGTCTCAAGCATATTGATCAACATGCTTGTGAGAAAACAAAGAAAGGCTCAGGAAAGAACCACATAAAAGGATTAGAGGGAACGGTCCCAAAGCTCACGCAGGCTGGGAACAGTTCCCGTGCCCACGGAGTGGGACCGCAGCGGGCAGAGGACTCAATGTTTTGCCTCAGCAGTAGGGAAAAGTTGGCCTCCAATGAAATCTTGCTCTGGTTACATAAAAATGCTGAAAAGCAAAACCCTAAAGGACTAAAAGTTATTTATTTCTAAATAACTTTTGGATCCAAGAACAAAGCTCAAGACTCTGTAGAGGAAGACAGAAATGTCCAGCGCCCGATGCGGTAAAATCCACAGTGGCTGCTATCCACTGAGAGCATGATCAGACACGCAGGAGAGCAGGCGCGTCAGTCACCCAACACCAGCCCGGAACGACAGAGGCGACAGGATGGATAGACCAGGATTCTAAAACAGTTGTTACCATTGCATTGCATATGTGCAAAAACTAGAGGGCGGGCTGGGCATACGGAATAAAGGCAGGGAAGACATGGCGGAGGCTCCGGATGAGCTTCCACAGATAAAAGCTACTGTGGCTGAGATGAAAACACGAACGTGGATGAGCGGCGGATTGGGCGCTGTGGAAGAAGTGACTATCGCTTTTGTGTGTTTGTCTGCTTTGGGGACAAAGTTTCACTCCTGTTGCCCAGGCTGGACTGCAGTCTTAGCTCACTGCAACCTCCGCCTCCCAGATTCAAGCAATTCTCCTGCCACAGGCTCCCAAGTAGCTGGGATTACAGGTGCGTGCTGCCACACCCAGGTAGCTTTTTGTATTTAGTAGTGATGGGTTTCGCCATGTTGGTCAGGCTGGTCTCAAACTCCTGACCTCAGGTGATCCGTCCCCCTCGGCCTCCCAAAGTGCTGGGATTACAGGCGTGAACCACCGCATGTGGCTGTGACTACTGACTTTGAATACATGGAATGTACTGGAACCGCAGGGTGTCCATGTGCAAAAGAGACCTCCATCAATATCTCACATCACAGACAAAAATCAACTCCAACCAGATCATAGACCTAAATGTAAGACTGAAAATTACAACTATGGAAGAAAATACAGGAGAAAGCCTTTGCAACCTTGGATTATGCCAAGAATCACAAATATTTGACACCAAAAATACATTTCAGAAAAGAAAAAAAGGTCAATTGAATCATATCAAGCTTGGTAACAGTGCCCTTTGAGACACGCAGTTGAGAAAATAAGACACCTACACACTTAGGGCGAATGTTTCCAAAGTCACATATTTGAAAGAGGAGTTGCATATAGAATATATAAAGACCTCTCAGAATGAGATAATAATAAAAAACTCAATTAAAAATGGGCAAAAGAATGAAATAGGGCCGGGTTTGGTGGTTCACACCTGTAATCCCAGCACTTAGCAGGGCTAAGGTGGGTGGATAACCTGAGGCAGGGAGTTTGAGACCATCCTGCCAACATGATAAAACCCTGTCTTTCCAAAAAAAAAAAAAAAAAACACCAGCCGGGCATGGTGGCACACCTGTCATCCCAGCCACTTGGGAGGCTGAGAGGCATGAGAATTGCTTGAATCTGGCAGGCGGAGGTTGCATTGAGCTGAGATTGTGCCACTGCACTCCAGCCTGGGTAACAAAGCCAGACTCTGCCCAAAAAAAAAAAACAAAAAAAAAGAAATAGACATGTCACAAAGATGACATATAGATGGCAAAAAACACATGAAAAATTCCTACCGTTACTAGTTATTAAAGAAATGCAAACCTAAGCCACAAGGTGATGCCACTGCACGCCTACTAGAGTATCTATAGGCAAAGTGGTGGAGCGTGCCCAGGTTGGCGAGGATGTGGAGCACCTGGCTCTTACCCATTGCCAGTGGGAGTATAACATGGTAGAACCACGTTAGAAATCACCCATCGGTTCCGTAAAAATGCAAGCGTGAACCTACCATATGACCTGGCCATTCCACTTTTCTGTATTCACTCAAGGGAAGTGAAGGAATATGCCTGTAGAGATGTGTACACTGTTACTCACTGTTACTCTATTCTGCAGAGATGTGTACACTGTTACTCACAGTAGCTCTCTATTCTGCAGGGACGTGTACACTGTCACTCACAGTAGCTCTCTATTCTGCAGAGACGTGTACACTGTCACTCACGGTAGCTCTCTATTCTGTAGAGACGTGTACACTGTCACTCACGGTAGCTCTCTATTCTGCAGGGACGTGTACACTGTCACTCACAGTAGCTATTCTGCAGAGACGTGTACACTGTCACTCACAGTAGCTCTCTATTCTGTAGAGATGTGTACACTGTCACTCACAGTAGCTCTCTATTCTGCAGAGACGTGTACACTGTCACTCACAGTAGCTCTCTATTCTGCAGAGACGTGTACACTGTCACTCACGGTAGCTCTCTATTCTGCAGAGACGTGTACACTGTCACTCACAGTAGCTCTCTATTCTGCAGGGACGTGTACACTGTCACTCACGGTAGCTCTCTATTCTGCAGAGACGTGTACACTGTCACTCACAGTAGCTCTCTCTTCTGCAGGGACGTGTACACTGTCACTCACAGTAGCTCTCTATTCTGCAGAGACGTGTACACTGTCACTCACAGTAGCTCTCTATTCTGCAGAGACGTGTACACTGTCACTCACAGTAGCTCTCTATTCTGCAGAGACGTGTACACTGTCACTCACAGTAGCTCTCTATTCTGCAGAGACGTGTACACTGTCACTCACAGTAGCTCTCTATTCTGCAGAGACGTGTACACTGTCACTCACAGTAGCTCTCTATTCTGCAGAGACGTGTACACTGTCACTCACAGTAGCTCTCTATTCTGCAGAGACGTGTACACTGTCACTCACAGTAGCTCTCTATTCTGCAGAGACATGTACACTGTGACTCACAGTAGCTCTCTATTCTGCAGGGATGTGTACACTGTCACTCACAGTAGCTCTCTATTCTGCAGGGATGTGTACACTGTCACTCACAGTAGCTCTCTATTCTGCAGAGATGTGTACACTGTTACTCACAGTAGCTCTCTATTGGCAATAGCCCAAGTGGAAACAACGAGAACGTCCCTCAAAGGGTGCATGGACACACTGGTAAGAAGAAGGAAGTATGACACAGAAACGAAAAGGATTGAGCTGTGATGGGAAGGTCATGGTTGAATCTCAAACTAATCATGCGGAGTGGAAGCATCCAGATTCCTTCTCCCCCAAAGAATACGTTCTAGATGATTCCATGTATACCCTGTAAATACATACGCAGCTGTCTGTGCTGTCGCCATGAGGAGGGCAGGAGGGATCGCAAGGACCTTGAGGAATCTTTGAGGTGATGATTTTTTTATCTTGATTGCAGTGATGGTTTCATGGGCGTGTGCACATATTAAAAATGTATCGAATTATTTACTTTAATATGTGCAGTTTATAGTGTACCAGTTAAACCTAAATAAACCTGTTACAAATAACTGAAAAAAAAGATGACGTGCTATGATTTTTCCATTCAAAACAATGCTTGCTGGTCTTAAATATAATCTAGTCAAGAAGCCAAAAGGTATCACGTTTTCTTACCAGTGGTTCACACACACACACACACACACACACACACAGAATATGAAAGTTTAGAATGAGGCAGTTACAGACAGTATTGTAATCCAGTGTGACCTATTAAGTAATTTACAAAGGATCTTTCACATAATTACATAATATGTACATGATTTTGAAAATCCCATCTGCCTATATATTTGTAATGTCCTCCATCATATTAAAAACGTACCGGGTCAACTCTGGCTACCACACCTGGCACACTTCAAAAATAAAGCTCACACAGATCTGAATTCTAATTGTGCCCGTTCTGCTCATGTCTCATAGTCTTTGTCTTCAATAATGACATTCAGTTAAGGTCCTTCTCATAAGGATATTAATCTGAAATAAATATTGGTGGGGGGAGAAATTAGGGGGTCATGAGCAAAGGATGTTCCACTATACTTGTGTGCATTAATGGTTGCAGATTGGACCTGATTTCTGTGCAGTGTCTCTCACCGTGGATCGGTGTGACATTCTTCATGTTGGTGAACACTTCTGTGGCTTGATGACCCAGCCTGGTAGTTTTACAAAGAGAATAACAGTAAGCATACCTCCTGAACTGGAACTTCCATTTCGAACGATATTTCTTTGACATTGGCAAAGTATTAAAGTGCTTACTGGAAGAGAGGAAGGGAGGGAGGGAAGGAGGGAGGAAGGGAGAGAGGAAGGAATGAGGGGAGAAATGGAAGAAAGGAAAGAGGGAAGGGAGGAGGGAGAGAAGGAGGGAGGAAGGGAGAGATGAAGGACTGGGGGAGAAATGGAAGAAAGGAAAGAGGGAAGGGAGGAGGGAGAGAAGGAGGGAGGAAGGGAGAGAGGAAGGAAAGAGGGGAGAAATGGAAGAAAGGAAAGAGGGAAGGGAGGAGGGAGAGAAGGAGGGAGGAAGGGAGAGAGGAAGGACTGGGGGAGAAATGAAAGAAAGGAAAGAGGGAAGGGAGGAGGGAGGGAAGGAGGGAGGAAGGGAGAGAGGAAGGAATGAGGGGATAAATGGAAGAAAGGAAAGAGGGAAGGGAGGAGGGAGAGAAGGAGGGAGGAAGGGAGAAAGGAAGGAAAGAGGGGAGAAATGGAAGAAAGGAAAGAGGGAAGGGAGGAGGGAGAGAAGGAGGGAGGAAGGGAGAGAGGAAGGAAAGAGGGGAGAAATGGAAGATAGGAAAGAGGGAAGGGAGGAGGGAGAAAGGAAGGACTGGGGGAGAAATGGAAGAAAGGAAAGAGGGAAGGGAGGAGGGAGAAAGGCAGGACTGGGGGAGAAATGATAGAAAGAAAGAAAGAATGGGAGAAGGAGCGAAGGAAGGAAGAAAGGAAAGAAGGGACAGAGGGAGGGAGAGAGGAGAAAAGGAAAGGAAGCTGGCCCCTACACCCTTTGCCGCGTGTCTTGACAGTGATGGTTTTTCTCTCTTCCCAGATGTGCTGGGGCTGTCTCCGCGGAACAGAGGCCTGTTTGAATGCTGCAGGTGGTGGCGAGTGTGGGGATGGGGATGGGGATGGGGATGGGGATGGGGATGGGGATGGGGATGGGGATGGGGATGGGGATGGGGATGGGGATGGGGATGGGGATGGGGATGGGGATGGGGATGGGGATGGGGATGGGGATGGGGATGGGGATGGGGATGGGGATGGGGATGGGGATGGGGATGGGGATGGGGATGGGGATGGGGATGGGGATGGGGATGGGGATGGGGATGGGGATGGGGATGGGGATGGGGATGGGGATGGGGATGGGGATGGGGATGGGGATGGGGATGGGGATGGGGATGGGGATGGGGATGGGGATGGGGATGGGGATGGGGATGGGGATGGGGATGGGGATGGGGATGGGGATGGGGATGGGGATGGGGATGGGGATGGGGATGGGGATGGGGATGGAGGAGGAAACCATGTTGCTGTTCCCAGACACCCTTCACTGGGCACGGGCCTGGCTTGCTCACATTGGGCACCCTGGTTCTTTCTCTCCCAGCAATGCTGGACACGAAGAAACCCTAATTTCACTGGAATAGCAGGGAAGCTTTGTCCTCTCCGGCTCCTGCCCAGGGCAGCTCGTGGCCCTGCTGTTGGTCCTCTCTAACTGCTGGGCCTTCTCTTGCTTTGCCCCACCTGCTGGTCTCATTGTTCGGGCTGCTGTATGTGAAACCACTCAAACCCTGAGCTTAAAACATCCTATGGGGATGCTTCGAGGTTGCGTGGGGTGACGGTAGCTTAGCTGGGTGGTTCCTGCTGGCTGCTGTGCCAGGGCTGGACTCCACTGAAGGTGGCTTCCCTGCTTCTGTGTCTGGAATTGCAGCTGGCGTATATGGACCACCTGGGTGGTGTGCCAGGCATCCCTGTCCTCGTGCATTTCCCTCGGGCTCTCTCACATCGTGGAGGGTCACTGGGTATGTTGCAGGATGGTTGGCCTACCCCAGAGCAAGCAGTAGCTTGCCCGGCGTTGGCCCAGCCTGGCTTTGGCCACTCTTGATTTTCATCCAAGTAGGTTTGGGGCCATCCAGATTCTCAGGGTGGAAAGACGAGGGTGTAGCCAGGACACATCGCAAAAGCACAGATGTGTTGGGATTCACTGCTGTGGCCTGTGGGAAGCAGGGCTGGCATCCCCTCACCCGTGTTCTTTCCTGTGGGTGACAAGTGTGTTGGGATTCACCACCATGGCCCTGTGGGAAGCAGGGCTGGCATCCCCTCTCCCGCCTTCTTCCCTGTGGGTGACTGAGTCTTGCCCCTGGGCAGGCACTGCACCGGCAGGAACGCATCAACTTTGGAGCTTTCCCCAGGGGAAACGCTGCCCCAGCTTTGGGGTGTGGTGTGTGGACCGCACCATCCTGCCCACCGTGATCCCGACACACAGCAGAAGCTTGTCTCCGTCTCAGGTGTCTGTGGGAGCTGCTAATTCCCAGTGGAGGGACACGGCCGGTACGCGTCTCCCCGTCTCTGCAACGGCCTTCGTTATGCTTTCTTTTAATTGAAATCATTAAGAAACCTTTAACTTGGTTATTCACTGGTCTCTCCTCCTCCTTGCTTGTCATTTGCACCTGTGATTAACAAGACTTTATTGAAGACGTAGGCGTATTTTTAGTATCTTCAGAATTTCAAGCCCTTTTCATATACCGATGTTAAGCCACAGCCCACTTTCCCAAAACTAATTAGGCAGTCTTTCTCCCGGGAGGCGGGGCTTGGCTCATCCACGTCCGCAGCAGCGCATCCAGCTCAGGGCCTGAGTGGGTTCCCACCGACGGTCCCCATGCCCACCTGCCTGCTGCTCCTCCCACCCCACCCCAGGTGTCCCCATGCCCTCCTGCCTGCTCCTCCCACCCCACCCCAGGTGTCCTCATGCCTGCCTGCCTGCTGCTCCTCCCACCCCACCCCACGTGTCCCCATGCCCGCCTGTTTGCTGCTCCTCCCACCCCACCCCAGGTGTCCCCATGCCCGCCCGCCTGCTGCTCCTCCCACCCCACACCAGGTGTCCCCATGCCTGCTTGCCTGCTGCTCCTCCCACCCCACCCCACCCCAGGTGTCCTCTGCAGCTGTAGCCCTGAGGCTCTTCCTGAAGTGCACATTCTGCCGTGTGGCTCTGGGCTGAAAGCTGCAGAGGGGTGGCTCCCACTGCCCACGAGGCCCTGCCCTGCCTGGCCGTGTCCCTGTGGCCCGTGTGTGTCCCTTTGTGCATGCAGATGCTGAGTGGGAACTCAGAGTCCATGTGGAATCCACGATGGAGTTCTTTGCTATGCTGTTGCTTGGGCATATCACAAACTTCCTATCAATGTCAGCTCTGAGCGGCCGCCCTGTCCTTCCACATCAGTGTGTGGTGGGATAGAGAGGCATCCCACAGGCTCACCAGTGAAGGCTTTGAGGCACGGGTGTGGGGAGGCTGGCGAGGTCTTCTTCTCTGCGATATCCCCGGTCAGGCATATGGCTGTGCCATGCTCTTCCCTGAACAGTACAGCCGATCCCGTGCCCCCCTGAACTTCTCAGAACACAGCTTTGCCGGTGCCCGAAAGGGCTAAGCTGCTAAACGAGAAGGATGCTGCCTGCAGCATTTTCTAGGAATGTGCATCTGACCCGTGTTCTCAAAGGCATTTCTGGTGTAGTTCTGCTGCCTGACACCCTAGAGGATGCTACTGCTGCTTCTCCCACCGGGATGCCAGTCTTGGGGGTCCTGGCTCACCCGTCCCCCCTGAGGAATGCTCGCAGCCTGTGTGAGGCCCAGAGGCTGCCTCATTGAATCATTGCAGCTGGAATTCCTCCCTGGAAGAGGTTGTGGGAAAGTGTCTCCATCAGAAATCCACCCCAGGGCAAATGCTGCTGCAGGCCCAAAGCTCCGGCCCCTTTAACGGACTCATCTGAGACGCGCTTCCTAAGGGAAGGCCAAAGACAGTGGATCCCATGGGAAGAGGTCCTTGCTCTGACATTTCCTGCTTTTTTGGAAAAAGTCCATCGGGCCATAGCATGGAACCACCCTGTCTGTTGGTAAAGACCTTAAGAAACGCAGGTTCTCATGGAGCACTCCATCTGCTCGCTCACTCACTCACGCGTTTGACGGAGGAGCTGTGGGTGCTGGGGTTCTGCTTCACTCCCTTAGTGGCTCCTTGGAGCTGGAGCTTCTGTAAAGATGCACGCTGAGTTGCCATCCCCGGCCTGGCTGGGGCCACAGACTCTGAGTGGTCCCACCTGGCGGTGGACCGTGGAAAGCCAGGACCCACCCTACTTACAGGTGATGCTGTCTAGACTGAAAGGTCCTGGGCTCCCCTCATCTCTGCCCAAGCTGCTTCTGGCTCCAGCCCCCTCCCCTGCCTTCCCTAGCACCACTTAGGGTGGGCACAGGGCGTGTCCTCCCACTGGGACAGAGCAGGTGCTGGTGTCTGGCATCTCCAGGGCGGACAGCTGTCTTTGTCTACAGGAGAGCATGGCTCTAATGAGGTGGCTCAATCGCAGCAGCCCGCAGGAGCCACGCCTGAGATGGCAGCCTCTCGTGTCTGCAGGAGAGGAGGCTCTCGTCCATCCTCGGGAAAGGGCTCTGGGGACATCCGTGCAGCCGCAGATGCAGAAGAAACCCAGGCCATCCCACACACGAAGTCACCCTGCTTTGCTTCTTTACGCTGCCTTGGGCAGGAGGTCTCCCCAGTCCCTCCTTTGGGGAGCAGAATGGCTTAGGGTTTGAAAGCACCCAAGGATCTGGGAGAGGAATCACAGCTGTGTGAGCCAGGAGCACTCCCTATCAACGGACGTCTGGGCCAGCTGAGAGGGGGCTCTGAGTGCAGGGCTGAATTGTCACAACCCCACCCTCAGGCCCAGGCTGGGACTGCCTTCCAGGGGGCAGAAATGAGGACACCCTTAGGGAAAGGCCCCACTGGGACAAGGCAGCTGCAGCAGCAGGAGTCTGAGGCACGGAGGATGGCCCCTCCTCAGGCTATGCTCTGTCTTGCAGGCCACAGGGACAGTAGGCAGGTTCAATTCTACAGCCAGCCTTCCACTGGCGGTACTGGGGCCTCCAGGGGTTTTCTCAGCCCAGGGCCCAGGCAGACAGCCTGCCGTTAGAGTCACATTCAGAGCTGAAGGGTGCACGTATCTAGAGCCACCATCCAGAAAGTGAGGCACAGTGGTGCTGGGTCGAGACCCCTATTCTTGTGATTCAGCTCACAGAGGAGGCCGTCGTCAGCCGGGGTTTGGGCAAACAAGACCTGAGCCCAGAGAAGGATAGTGGCTGGAGCCCAGGCCTGCGACAGGGGAGCAGACAGCCTTGCTCAGCCCCGAGGCCACTTCCAACAGGCTCATCTCCAGCAGATGAAAATACTATCTGCTTCTTGGTCTAGCAGGCTAGGAAGAGAACACAGTATATTCATGTTGGATAGACTACATCAGACATTTGACAAAGTCTGGAGCATAATGGAGAGGTCTGTTGGAACAGACTCGGCTGTATCTCGTGTAAGGGAATAGGAAACAGCAATTCCAAGGGCTTTGCTTGGTGCGACTGGGGAACAATCCACACAGCTGTGCACTGGAAAGCGAAAGGGGCTTTCCCGCCATCCAGCTTCAAGCTCAGAGGTCATCAGCTCAGCTAGCCGGATGACGGGCTGTGCCTGCAGAGTGTGGAACTTCCTCTAATGCAGTGTGGGAAGTAGAAAATTTCCTTCTTAAAGTTTCCTTTCTTGTTAAAGAATAAGTGTGCTAATAACTTTGTGAAGCCCTATCCTGCGTCACTGTTGGACATGCCATGCTTACAGGCACGTAGTGTATTCCATGTTTTTTGTGCTTTCACCAAGATATCTGTGCTGGATGTGCTCACAGGCGTGTCCCAGCTCTCCATTGCTTTTTCCTGTTTAGAAAAGTTTTAAGTTGTTAGCCAATCGGGTTTTAGTTTAGATTCTGGTGAGTTCTGGTTCCAGCCAACAGAGATGAGACACAGCAGTAAGGACGACCCCAAATGCATGAGGGAGAAATGTGTGTGTATTTCCTTTGTTCTTTGTACTCTTGTGGCATGATGGCTACCGGGAGCATCCTTCCTGCAGCCCAGGAAGTAAAAACTGCTTGGCTGAAAGATCCTTTGTCTCAGTACTAAGCTTTGTTTGTGGCATCGAGCATCTATTTCCAACATGCAGTGACATTCGACGTTTGGCAGGAGTATGTCAGTGAGCTGCAACATTCATATGATTTAGAATTTCTATAAGTGACATAAATAGCCACGTGGAATTTACATTAAGAGAAGCTCTGTTTCCACAGTTCATGTTTTGGAGTTGTGCCTTATTTACATAAGTAATTACATTTGGGTCCTATTTGCATATCACATTGACAAAATGCCATTTCCAACAGTGGTGGTAAAGTCAGCAGCAACAGAGACCGAGCACAGCGAACGTCTTCCAACCCAGTGGAACTGGGAGCACCCGCTTCCCAGGATCCTGGGTGAGATGCTGGCTTCATGCTGCGGCGGTCACCGTGGTCACACGTGCATGCACAGGGGACCCCGACATAAGTCCTCGGCTGGGATGGAGCAGGTGTCGCGTGTGAAGAGAGCAGTTCACCACGGGCCGTGTGTGTCTAAGTCGGTGGACAATAATCCTGCAATGATGTCCTCACAAACAGACGTTGTGTGGTTCGTGAGATTTTTTTTAGGGATTTTCTGCTTGATGTTCCAAGAAGCCTTCAGGAAACTTCCTAGACCAGCCCAGGAGGAGGTGAGGCAGCCAGATCGCCCTGGCTCTGTCCCCACCCTGGCCATGGCCAGTGGACTCCCAAGGAGAGCTGGGGCCAGGCCTTCCCAGGAGTGGCTTCCAGGACACATGGGGGAAGAAGCCGTGGGCTCCTCACGGAGGCTCTGCGACTGGCGGCCCGAGGGGAACCAGGAGGCAGCTACTTCTCCTGCCCATGGGAGGTGGAAAAGAAAACTCTGCTTCTCTCTGCATCCCTGGCTCTCCGTCCAGCAGCCCCTCAGAGAATGAGGCCCCCACCCATGGAAGCCGGAGCTGGTGGTACCTCAAGCTGAACCAGAGGAAGGACAGGGCGTCCTGCTCCTCTCTGATGTGTTGCTCCCGGGGCTCCATGCTGAGCTCCGTGGAGCAGGGACCAGACCCTCTGCCTGGGGGTGGGCACCGGGAGCTCCAGGGTGGGACCATGGCAGCCAGGTGGGAGCAGTGACCTGTTATGCCTGGGGCGTCCACACCAGCCCTGGACCCTCATGGCTATGTGGGGTGGCAGACAGCCTGGGAAGGAACCCACCCCACAGCAAACCCAGGCGCTCAGCCCAGGCGTGAAGTGGGGGCTTCCTTTTTGGGGTCCAGCCCCTGCCCTATTTATCTGCCTGGTTAGCCCTATCTGTACTCCCAGGGGCTCTCCAGCTTCCTGCTCACCCCAGGCCCACTTCACAGTCGAGGAGGAAGAATGAAGGCATCTCTCAGGGGAAGCCAGGGCCGCTTTCCTTTCATTTCATTTTAAATTAATTCATTAATATTTTCCTTGGACAAATTAAAGTTGTATGTACTTAGGGTGTACAACATGATCTTTTGAAATCAGCGTACACTGTGCATGGCCGGATCAAGATAATCACCCTGTGTGTGAGCTCACACCTTCTCATGTTTTGTGATGAGAACACAAAATTGACTCTCAGGATCTCACAGAGTTTAACACATTGTGATTGTCATAACCAAGGTCCACACGCACCGCAGACCTCCGAGCTTGCTCCTCCATCTCACAGAAGCTCCGTATCCTCTGACCACCGTCTCCCCAGGCCCTGATCCCCAACCCCAAGGTCCTCATGTCTTCCTGAGGCTGGCTGGCTGCAGCGGACCCCATGGGTCTGAGACATCCTGTGGTCGGCTGTTCTGTGCTCCTTATTTCCTCACTGTCCCTCTGAGGTGCTTTGTCCCACCCTTGAGATGGGGCCAATGAAGTTGGCGGAGGCATCTCCCAATGTCTTCATGAATGAGTTACAGTGACTGGAAATGCAATAGAGTTTTTCTGGTCTCTTCCTCTGGTCATGCGATGACCCTAGTGACTTGGAGACAGCAGCGAGGCTCTCTGGGGCCCAGCCTCTCCCAAGGTCCCTTAAAACCCCAAAACCCAAGCCTCCCGCTGAGGTTACCCTCCCCCAGTCTTCCTTCCCTACCTAGCCATGTACACCTCGGAGGCACGCAGTGGATTCACCGCTCAGTGTGGGGCCTGGGGGTCTGGAGGGATGGGCACCTGGACCAGGTGCCTTTGGAGGGTTGCTGGCTCCTCCCTTCCATGTGTGGCTGTCCCTGCTGGCCAGGCACCCTCCAGCCGCTGCAGGTGAAGAGCCCCACCCCAGGGGCCCTGTGCCACCGCCGTGGGGATGGACACCCTGGGCCTCGATTTCTGTGTTTGTTGGTGTCTCTCCAGCTGGACTCTGAGCTCCATGAGGACAAAGGTGCTGCCTGGAAGTCTCCTGGGCCAGAGCCACACCTGCTTGTTAGCAGGCCCTGATTCACGTGGTTGTTTTCAGAAGTGGGGATGGATTTCTGTGTCTAATCTCCTCCCTGCCCCTTGGTTCCGGGGCAGGCAGGCATGGCGGGCAGGTTGAGCCCCCAGCACAGGAAACCTGGCAGATGGGTGGACGGGAACCACTACGCCCCCCAACCCCACCTTCTTCCTCTTTCATCAGCTGCACAGCTCACGGGTCACCAAGTGCCTGCACTGAAATCAGGCATGCCTTGACAGTCCTGGTTCTCGGTAAAAAACCCAGCTGAGGGCTTAGCTCCTCGGTTTCCTACAGCTTTTCTCTCTCTGCTTTTGGATCCTAAATAGCAGGTAACCGGTGAATCCCTGTCTCAGAAAACATCACCACCCGTTATTTTCATAAACGACCAGGCTCCTGAGGAAACAAGCTTGAACTTCCTGACCTAGAAATACCTTTTTTCGATTGGTATGAATTCTTTCCTTTGGGACTCCAAATAGGAACTGAGGTTCAGAAAAAGAAAACCTTTATTTTCTTTGTGCAAAAGCTTTGACTGGTGTTTTGCTGCAGCCAGAAATCTCTCAATCTCTTGTAAATCCAAGAGGATTCCAATCTGGCACTGCTCCGTGATGACCCTCTCCCCTGGAGCTGCTTTCTCCAGGGACCTGCCAATTAGAGCCAGCCCTTTCCCTCCTGCCCCAGCTGGGTGAGGGGTGTCAGCCCACAGCCCGCAGCACCGTCCAGCACCCAATCCTCCCGGGTTCTTAAAAAATTGATATTTTAAATGAATACATAGTCAATGAACACATTTTGGGGTACATGTGATAATTTTATACATTCAAGTAATGTGGAAAGATCAAACCAGGGTAACTGGTTTATCTATCACCTTAAATATTTGTCTTTATGCTGGAAACGACTGAGTTATTCCTCTCTAGCTATTTTCAAATATACAATAGCTCATTGTAAACAATGGCTGCCCTACTGATCTATCAAACGCCAGGTCTGGTTTCTTCCATCCGTACACCTGTGCCCATGAATCAGCCTCTCTTCACTCCCTGCCCTCGCTCCTTTTCCCAGCCTCTGGTAATGGCCACTCACTCTCTATCTTTGAGAGCTCCACCTTTTCAGCTCCCACAGAGGAGTGAGGACCTGTGAAGTCTGTCTTTCTGTGCTGACTGATTTCACTTAGCACGATGAATTGCCCGTGCCCAATCCCGTCCTTTGCAGAGCTGAGTGCTATTTCATGGTGCATATGCACCCAGTTTTCCTTATCCCATCTATCTTGGGGTTGTGGTGCATGTCTCAGCACGGGTCCAGCAGATGGGGGGACCCACTTGCTGGGGTGGGGGCGGTCTCTAAAATGCTGCTCTCAGGACCTACATGGGGTCTTTCAATTCCATTCAGCGCTGGGCCGAGGACTTCCCCGAGACACTCCTGCTGCTGGCCAGCCTACCCTTCTTCCCTTCTGCTCCTGCAGTGCGGGCTGTGCAGGTGGCCTCTGCACCTCCCCTGCTGGCTTTCTCTCTCAGCCTCTCCCCCTGTGCTCCCGGCTGCTCAGGGGCCAGACTCTGCCATTGGGTGGCCCCAGTCAGATGCAGCTGGGGGTCTTCCAGCATGGACTTTCCTCTCCTGGCTAGCTGCTGCTGTCCTGGAGAGTGGCTTCGGGTGCCATGAGGGGCTCAGGCTGTGGGCATTTGTCCTCTGGCTGTGCACGTGGATGTCCTGCCAGATTGTGGAGTGGCTTCAAGACAGCAGGGTGCCGGCTGTGGGCACCTCGGACGCTGGCCGGCCTATGAGGACTGGGGTGTCCCAGCACACTGAACCTGTGTGATCGGAGGATGAGTTTCCAGACCTTGACTCAGCAGAGCAGCTCGGGAAATGACACAGCAGTGAGTCATGGCATTGGCTCCAGAGCTTCCTGTGTGAGATGTAGAGCAGGCCTGTCTACTCCAGAAGTGACGGGGTCAGGCCGTATTTGGAAACTGCCCACACAGGGGACCAAGGGCTGGTCAGCGCTCACTGCCGGCTGCTGTGCCCTCCCGGGTGCAGCTTTCCTCCTGGCCTCCTGCCATGGCTGCCCCTCCGTGCTCCTCCCAAGGCCCAGAAGGTGCACCCTCTGGAGCTTGCCGGGATCTGCACCCTCTGCCTCTGGGCAGGGGTGGCTGCTACATCCTCAGTGCCCTGCGACACTTCACACAAGCTGTGTGTACACTCAGTTGTAGCCATTGATGTCTCTGGCCCCTGGCTTGCAGTCTGTCAAGTAAGACGTATTTATTGTGAATACATAATCAATGTACACATTTTGGAGTACGTGTGATAATTTTGTACAGTCATGTAACGTGGAAAGATCAGACCAGGATAACTGGTGTATCTATCACCTTTAAACATTTGTCTTTATGCTAGAAACATCTTACTGCCAGAGGCCGGCACAGATGTGGACAGCTTTCTAGACTGAGTTTCCAGGAGGCTGCCATTCTATTATCTTCTGAAGACCATGACTCACTGTCTGACACCCTTCCCGTGTGGACCTGTGTGGCCGTCTCTCCCATCTGGGACCGATGAGTTCTGGACTGAGCCCTCAACACACACACAGGCCTTGTTCACTCTTCCCAATGTCCCAGCAGGGCTGCAGCTCCACTTTTTATCTAGGCAGCAGAGACTAAGAGAGGCTGAGACACCTCAGTGGGTCACAGGGCTCTGAGCCAGGACCTCTGACTTGTTCCCCCATCCCAGCACCCCGTCACCCCAACCTGGAAAGGTGAGGATGGACACACAGAGTCGGCCCAGCTCTAGGGGCTCACAGGCAGGTCGTCCCTCCGGAGAGTCCCAGGGTCAAATCCAGGGAAGCAGTGAGAGGAATCCCTACCTTCCCTAAGCATCCAGGAGAGTGGCTTTAGTTCCAGGTTTTGGCAGTGACTTCTCCCAGTTCTGGCTGTATGTATATATTATATATATATTTTGAGTGGGCCAACGGGTTAGGGTAAAACAGTGAAAGAGCAGCAAACACACGTCCTCCGGGCTCTTCTCAGGGACTCCATGTTCCTTTCCATTCATTGTCAAATCCTCCTTTTTAATTTTGGGGTCCCCACTACTGAGCGGCCCGGGCCCTGCTCCTGGAGCTGGGCGTCAGCAGCTGCTCCTCGAAGGCTCTGCCAGGGCATCCAAGGGTAGGGCCAGGTGTGGGCAGGGTGCGAATGCTGCCAGCCCCGTGAGGTTTCTCATTCACCAAGGAGCCAGCTCCTTCCATTAGTGAGGGCAGGAGGGGACGCATGTTCTAGCCATTCTTATTTGCACTGGATCCTGGAGAAAGGGAAGAGGAATTCATAAAAGTGGATGGAAGGTTCTTCACTGGTTAAGTCAGAAATAGAGACGGCACGGCTGCCTTTTTCTTCCTTCCTGAAAGGTGTCCAAAGCCAGCACAGAAATGTGCTTCCCGGGCGGGTGAGGGTGGGCGCACATACTTTCCTCATTATCTTCATTATTTCTCCCTGGGGAGCTGAGATCCAGGCTGACCTCGCCTCCTCCACGTCCACTTGGAGGATGGCGCTGGAGTCTCTCCCTTCCCTCTCCGGCCTGTTTGAATCTGCACCTCTCACTGGCTGACCAGCAACAGCCTAAGGACAGGGTGTGACAAGGGCATGAGGCCTCCCGCTCTGCCCTGGACTCTAGGCCCTCAAGACTTCTTCACCTTTAGACACAAACTGCTGTTGAGCTGCCACTTAAAAACAAGGGGAAGGCCGGTCGCAGTGGCTCGCCCCTGTCATCCCAGCACTTTGGGAAGCCGAGGAGGGTGGATCGTGAGGTCAGGAGATCGAGACCATCTTGGCTAACGTGGTGAAACCCCATATCTACCAAAAATACAAAAAAAAATGAGCTGAGCTTGGTGGCACTGCTTTAGTCCCAGCTACTCAGGAGGCTGAGGCAGGAGAATTGCCTGAACCCAGGAGGTGGAGGTTGCGGTGAGCCGAGATCGCGCCATTACACTCTAGCCTGGGAAACAAGAGCGAAACTCCATCTCAAAAAATAAAAAAATAAAAAAAATAAATGCCAGAGCCAGGGAGCTAAAGCAGAATTTTAACTCCAGAATTTCCCTAAAAATGTTTACCCATTAAGCTTGTGGATCCAGTTGTCTAGATTCGCAAATCATTTGCTATTTGTGTTATTTTTTCATCGAAATGGAGATACTTAAATGTGGGCATTTGTAGCTTATTGAAAGGCAGACATAACACGGTATTTCAATCTCGTCCTAAAAGAAAAAGTAAACCCTCCAGTACAATCCTCGAATTCCAGGCTCCTGGGAGCTGGTGGGGCTCTTCTCCAGCACAAATAAAAAGAGCCCAAGTCGATCCGGCGTCTTGGCTCCCTTGGCTGCTCCTGGGCTGGCTTAGAGGCCGTTCTTGTCTGCGAAGCCCACCCACCCTTCGCAAGGATTTGATGAAATCGTGAAGATTTCGCATCGACGTGGCTGTTCCTGTGTAAAGAGCACGGGAGGTTTGGGACTGTCCGATCTCGGTGCCCTGGTCCCACCTTGTTCAGGGGACCTTGTGTGCGAGGCAGGCTTCTCCCAAGTACAGAGGTGAAGGGGTTGAGACTCCCCGGCCACATGAGCTGGAGTACAGCCCACCCAGGATATCCCCGACCTCCTGATTGTGGCAGCCGCATCCTTCAGGAGATGTGACTGTAATCACACAAACAGACAGAAAATACATCGTCTTAACCTCCGATGCCTTTTTATCTCAAAATGCCAGAATTTGAATCCAGTCTCCCTGTGCGCTGCCTTTGTGGGCACTTCCTGCTTTTTCCTCCTTTTCTTTCTCATGTTTCTCTCTCCCCATCTGCATACCTCCCAGAAAGAGTGCTTGCTTTCCAGGAAGGTGGTGATGGTCATCTCAGAGGGTCCCACAGAACGCGTGGACGTCCCCGGCCACTGTGAAGTTTGCCTCTGAGGGCAGAGTATGTTCGCATCGTGGGACGCTCTCGCTGTGCCCCTCTGCAGAGCACAAGTGTTCAGGCTTCACAATCTCAGGTCCCTGGACTGGGACTCAGGCAGAAGAGACGGAGTATTTGGTAATTCATCCAGTTACTCTGCCGTTCTGTAGAGAGCTGCCCAACTGGACCCTGGAGGACATTGGCATAGATGCTCACAGAGGTCACATTGATCGGCTCATGAATTATTTCTATACTGTGAATTTTTCAGAGCAAAGGTGGAAGTTGATAGGTCTTTATTGAGCACTAAACGTTGAACCTTTAGCTTCTGTGTGGGCTAAATATGGTGATTACTCAAGTGGGAAGAACATGCATGCCAGACCCATGCAGGCATGGATTCAAAGCGTGACCCAGAATGTGGCAGAGGCGATCTTAGTGGGTGGAGAACCCAGCTGGTGCCGGACATGAGCAGGACAGATGAAGACTAGCTTCGGGTGTGGCCGACCTGGACAGAAGAATTCCTCAGCTGCCTGTGTGTCTGGGTGTGGGCGGGGCCCCGTGTGGGCCTGCAGGTGCACATGGTGTCCATGGGTCTGGGAAGGGTCACTGAGGGACGCACGTGCCCCTCGGCCCCTCCCTCCTGCATGCCAGGCTGGAAACAGAGTGGCGGCTGAGCCCTGGGAGCAGTGTGCTGTGCCTGCCACATTCGCTGGCCTGGGGACTGCATGCATGAGAGCAAATGAACGTCTGTCTAAGTTGGACTTCCCACAAATCTCCACCGAGTCTGGCCTTTCCTGGTCTAGCATTGACCCATCTCTGCCCCGTCCTTTCCCCTCCCCCACTCTCCTCCTTCCGCCCTCCCCTCCCCACACTCTCAGGGTCACACAGGGCCTTCCAGTGTGTGTCCAGGCTGGGACAGCAGAGATGCAGGCATGGGACCCTGCCGTCCCAGGAAGCAGTGACCACCTTAGGCTGTGGTGTGCCGAGGGTCCTTCACCTGGCATGGATGAGGAAGCAGAGGTGGGCAGGGCCCGGGCAGAGTGTGACAGAGGTGGGATTCAAGCACCCCCCCCAGAGCCAGGCCCTGGGCCGGGGCCCCCATGCTTCTCCTCCTCTCATCTCTCTGGAGCGGAGGAAGGGGATTCCCAGGATGCAGGAGCTGCTTCCAGCCCAAGCCACGCCCAAGCTCCTGTCTTTTCCTCCCTTTGCCGGGTACTGACTTCCTAGCGCTCAGCCCTGGGGCCAGTGCCCCTCTCCATGGCCTGCTTCCTTGGAAGGGAGCAGCTCGGCAGACTGTGACCAGCTCTGGCACTCTCCCCATACCTGTCCCAATATCTCAGAGCCCCTTGGCTCTATGCATGATGCAATCTTCTGGTTCTTAGGTTTTAGCTAATATTTAAAGCAACCTGAATTCAGAATTAAGAGAACTTCATGACCCTGTCTAAATAAATATGTTATTTCACAGTCATTTACAGGAAAGGCTTCAAGAAAGCTTGCAGGCATTTTTGACGTCAGGGCCGTTTAGATGTCACTGGACTGTGCACGCGGTTCCCAGACGAGGCCACCTTAGTGGCTCCGAGGAGGCCAGAGGGCAGGGCCTTGTTCTGTTTGATTACGGAGCTTTGTAAAAGTCAGAATCGAGAAATTCCTCTCGGGCTTCTGTTGATAGCTGTTTAACACGGGCACAGCTCAGAGGCCCGACGTTTGGAATTACTGAGTGTTTTCCTGTTTTAGGAGAGATGCCGCTGAAAGCAGCCCAGGGTGTCCGTGTCTGGGGTGGCGATGGCAAGTAGGCTCAGATCACTGGTTTTATTTCTGGGGGTAACTCCAAGGCCTCAGGGGAGGGACTCGGGACGTCTTGGACCTGGTAAAGGCTTCTCCCTCGCCCCATGCATCCCTGGGTTAAGTCAGGCTGAACAGAGCAGAGGGTGGACTTTAAATGGCAAAGTCCCATGGCCACACAGGGGGTTCTCCCCAGGAAGCGGTGGTGTGGTGGGTCCCCCTCGGTTCCTTCAGACGGTTTTGGTCTCATCACAAACCTCCCTCTCCTGCCCAGACATCCTGCACTGCAGCCCCTCTGGGGCCTCAGAATTCTGCCTTGTCCCTTTCTCCACCACCTCTCAGCCTGGGGGGGGATGTGTTATTCTCCCAGAGCTCCCCTAGTGCATGCTGGTTCTGAAAGGACGGGAAAAAAACGAGGCCGTCCCCAACCCTCAGGATTCAGCCTCATGGAGGTTTCCAGTCCCCAGGATTTAGCCTCACGGGGGTCCCCAGCCCCTAGGATTTACTCTCATGGGGGTCCCCAGCCCTGGAGATTCAGCCTCATGGGGGTCCCCAGGCCCAGGCTTCAGCTGCTTACCTGGCACCCGCAAAGCAGATGCCAAACCTCAAACCTCGGTGTCCCCAGCAGCCTGAGGACTGATATTTTCATTCCACTTTTTGTCTCCATTTCATAAAATTGAAACTTTTTTGGGGAACCATTCTTAAAAAATAATACAAATACTCATTTTGTTGGTCCTGGGCAGTGGGTTTATTATTCATTTCTGCTATTACAGTCTCAACAATGCATAATTCACTTTCCAAACATGAGTGAAGGGTTATGGCGGAGATTTCATTCTGGGTCCCACAATAACAGCATTTGCCGTCTCTAATAATGTTGAAAAATCCCTTCTCAGATACCTGATTAGATGTGCTCCCACTACGAGGAAATTCAGCTAAGATCCTCATCATGGAAATGCAATTTCCTTTTATTTGAGACTGCCTTCTGAAGGTCGGATGGGACCAGGGCTGACGGAAGACAAAAGGCCTCTTTGGTATCATTTGAGGGTAAATACAAATCACTTTCTTCTCTACAAAAAAAGGTAATTACAAGCGCCGGTAGATGAACCGTATTAGACCCTGATCGTATGCAGGGGCCGTTTATTACAGCAACGATAAATAAAATTCCACACTTGCCGGCGCCTCCTCTGCCTGCTTTGATGGTTTTGCGGTGGAAGCCTCGGTTCTGGCTTTCTGTTTCGGGAAGGGTGTGACCTCAGGCACCGGTGCAGCTCCTGGGCATGTCCAGATCTGCCGGGAGTGCTGGTAGAAACGTGCCAGTCATGGCTTCACGCCCAGACGCTTGTCCTCCCATCCGGATGCACACTCGGGGTTCCAGTGACACCGGGCAGCACCTCGGGAATGTGAGCCGCCTGCAAACAGATCCCATTTCATCCAGGGGAAGGCTTGTGTCTGTGAAATGAAAACAGGACACTTTCCAGCCTTCCTCGTTGTGAGCTACACGGCTCACACCAGTGTCAGTGTGTCTGGAAGTGAGCTCCTCTGACGTGTGAGATCTGCCCACCTGCTCTCGGGGTCTGGTTCTCTGTTTTCCCGGTTACCTGGGCTGCCTGGTGAATGAGCTCTGCCTGTGGTTTCATACCTGCGTGTGTGCAGAGCTCTTCCCCAGGAGTGGGCCGGCACTTGTTCGTATGTGGGTCTCCAGCTGTCCCTCCCGTCTGCTGCTCCAAACTTCAGGCTGGAATCACAGAAACGCTGCTCCGTGTCACTGAACTCCACGCTGGTTCCAGGCCTCTCCGTCGGCCGCTCTGCTGGCCTGCAGCCGTCTTCCATTCTGAACGCTGTCACTGACCCCACTGCTCCTCCTCTCACGGCTGCTGGCTCACCTGTCCCACAGCAGCCGCCTGTGGGTTCCTCCAGGTGCGGGGGGAGGGCGGGCCGGCATTGCCTGAAAGTCACCACAGCAGAGGGACCTCATGTCTGGCTGCCAAACTTCTTTTCTGACTTTTCGTTGTAAAACAAAACACAGGTGTGGAAAACCACACAAAACACGGGCGCAGCTGAAATGCGTCAGGACAAAGCAGCCCACCCTTCCCTACTGCAACTAGCAACCACCAGGTTGAGGAACGGAGCTTGGCAGCCTCTCCAGAAACCACTACCTGTTCCTCGTCCCCGTCAGTCTCCCCAGCCCCTGCCCCCAGTCACCATCGCCCCAAATTCACCATCTTGTCCTTGCCTTTCTTGGGTCCGTCAGTGAGGCATGCCCCGAATCCAGAGTTCGGTCTTGCCCACTTTCTTTTTAATCTGAGGTCTTTAAATCCCTTTCATTCTACACGTTCTTCTTCCACCCGTTTCTTTCCCATACAACTTACCTGTTGTAGAATTTGGGGCTCTCACCATAGGATGTCCCAGCCTGGCTTTCGCCGAGTGCATAGTTACGGGGCAATACGGTGTGGTTGTCCGTGTGCTGAACCTGTGCCCTGGTGCCTGCCTCCACAGCTGATCCTAAGGATCCTTTGTTAAGATTACGGGCAGCGTTGTGTTTCTTTATCGGGAGGCTTATAGCACTTGATGTTTCTCTCTGCGATGCCAGCCGCTGTGGGTCACGAATCCGTCATGGGTTACACAGTGGTTAACCTCATGGCCCTGAGCTTTCTATTCTCAAACAGTCGTGCTGAGATAGACATGCGCCCACTTATCTGTGACTTGCTTCCCCCCAGGTGTGGCTCACAAGGGAACGAGGGTAAATGCTCGATTCTCTTCATCTGTTTTCAAGATAATGAACTGGGACGCTGTCATTCCCTGAATATAATATTCTCTGAATTTTCTCATTAATCTGTGGATTAGACTTACTTAATAAGTTTTAATCAGTTGAAATTAATATCCCTCCTGAAACTCAGATTGTCCCATCCTCCCTAAGAGGAGCCTCTTCAGCCTCTCTGCCCTCTACGCTGACCAGGGCAGGTTGAATTCCATGTCCCCGTGCCTGGGAGCAGTCGTTTCCCCCAAAAGCCCCACTCCTTCCACGGGAGAGGTGTTTCCTGACTGTCCCAGGAGCACTGTGAGAGCTCACTGCAGCTGGGCAGGGCTGGGAAAGGCCTCGGGAGTGCGCACCATTCCCTCCAATTCTAATTCAGGATGAAAGGTTTCGATCTAACCTCTTCTCAGTTAAGATCTGTGCTTCCTTCGGCAGCAGAAGTTCTAGCAGCACTCAAGGATGGTAGAATCAGCACATCTCACAGAACTGCTCCTTTCTTTTACTGACCATTATACACACAGCCCTTTCAGAATACAAATGTCACGTGTGTGTGTGTATATTACATACCAGTAACAACATTATCGCCACTCATATAAGGGCTAAAAATAATTAATACTTTTCTGCCTGTGTTTTCTGTTTCCACTTCCATTTAAAAATAGAAGTATCGTGTCTACATGGTCGATTCATACACAATCTTTTCTCCCTTTACGCCCTCATTTTTGTAGTCCTGCAGGTAACTATGTAAGTGCTTATCACTAGTCTTTAATTAAAATCTTCATTGCCATTTTTGGTTGAAGTTCATTTTCTAGGACGAGCTCTCTCAGGAAAGGCACCTGGGAATGGTATTTCTGAATTCTCGAATGCTGATAACACTTCCTGTCCTTGATACGTGAGAATCAGTTTTGCTGGGTATAAGACACTTGGCTCACATTTTTTCCTTAATAGAACATAATAAATATAAGATTTTAGTTTTGGGGGCATAAAGCTTTGCTGTAAAAGCATGATGATACTCTATTGTTGTGTTCCTTACAATATCTTGCTTTTTAACCTAGATGCCAAAAACGCTTTCTTCTTTTCTGTAAAAGTTTAGTATTTTAAGGGTGTAAATCGTGGTGTTGGTTATTCTGGATCTGTATTCTCAGGATGCGGTATTTGCTGTCAATATGGCAGTTTTCTCTGGAAGTCACAGTGAAAGTCTTGCGCTGACTTTTCCCCTGCTTTGATTCGCCCCTGCAGGGCCCGTCCGTCCGGGCCACCTTCTGCGCCCGCCTTTCATATTGGTCCTGTTGCATTTCTCGAGCCCCCTTCTATCTTACTTTCTTCCTGTTTCGGTTTAAAGAGCCATTCTTTGTCACCTACTGTTTTCCTGAAGGGGTTGTCTCTTGCGTTTACTCCACTCACGTTTCTTACAACTCAGTGTTCATTTCTGAGGTGATTTTTAACATTTTCCATTCTTCCTGTTTTATCATCTCATTTCTGAATTCTTTTAAATGACGATTTTTGTTTTTATTGCATATTTTATAGAATCCGTAAGTCTCGTTAGAAACTAGTAAGAAGCTGTTTCTGCCCGTTGTCTGAGACTGCATCTCTGCTGTGCTTTAATTGTCCATGTAGATAGCACTCTGTGCCATATTATTCATCTTCTTATAGATGTTTCTAGTGAAAGCTTCTCATGTCTCATTTTTTAAAGAAATATTTTAAATTATTGTTAAAAACACGTAACATAAAATTTACCATTGTAGCCATTTTTTTTTTTTTTTTTTGAGAAGGAGTTTTGCTCTTGTTACCCAGGCTGGAGTGCAATGGCGCGATCTCAGCTCACCGCAACCTCCGCCTCCTGGGCTCAGGCAATTCTCCTGCCTCAGCCTCCTGAGTAGCTGGGATTACAGGCACGTGTCACCGTGCCCAGCTAATTTTTTTGTATTTTTAGTAGAGATGGGGTTTCACCATGTTGACCAGGATGGTCTCGATCTCTTGACCTTGTGATCCACCCGCCTCGGCCTCCCAAAGTGCTGGGATTACAGGCGTGACCCACTGCGCCCGGCCCATTGTAGCCATTTGTAAGCATTCAGGCTCAGTGGTGTTCAGCGTCCCCTTTGCTGTGGAGATGTGGCTCCC
The DNA here is from genome assembly GCF_049354715.1 of Callithrix jacchus. Classification (NCBI taxonomy): domain Eukaryota; kingdom Metazoa; phylum Chordata; class Mammalia; order Primates; family Cebidae; genus Callithrix; species Callithrix jacchus. Next base: position 124,821,169 of record NC_133513.1, on the reverse strand, counting down.
CTTCATCTCCGGGAGGCTTTTCCTCTTATGGAACTGAAACTCCATCTTCATTAAATGCTAACCCCCTCACCCAGTCCCTGGAAACCGCCCTTCTACTTCCTGTCTCTATGGACTGGACCACTCCAGGGACCTTAGGAAGTGCAATCATGCAGTATTCATCTTTGCCTGACTGGCTTATTTCACTTAGCATCGGGCATTCAAGCTTCATGCATGTTGCAGCCTGTGCCAGGGTTTTCTCCCTTTTTAAGGCTGAATAATATTCCATTGCATGGAGAGACCACAGCTTGCATCTCGCTCTCCCTATGGGCTGCCGAGCTTCCTGTTAATGTGAAATTATCTTTCCTGAATTGTTGGAAGGGCGACAGCTCGAGGTAGCTTTCCACACTCACAGAGATCCCCTTCCGTTGTCCTGCGTCGAGCTCAGAATCACGGCGGCCTACTCCCTGGAACTGCGGGTGGCCTTTCCCTGTCCCAGTCTTCCTCGGCCCTTCTCTTTCCTTTTGTTTTTATTGAAATCGTCCTGCTCAGTTTTGATCTCATCCCCAGAAGCTGAGACAGGTTCATCCCAACATGGAGGGCCATCATTACCTAACTACAGGGTAACGGTCAGGGATTCTTTCAGAGAAACAGGCAGGAAGGACCCTCCCTGGAGCCTTGGGAGGAAGCAGGCCCTGCTTGCACCTTGGCTTCAGACTGCAGCCCCTGGAGCTGAGACTCCATCCCTGCTGTTCTAAGCCACCCAGCCTGTGGCACTTTGTTACAGCAGCCCCAGTATTTATAAGATTATCCACACTCAAACCAGCGTTTTTATAAGATTAGTATGACAGGCACAAACATGGCTTATTTTAGGAATTAAATGATGGTTTAATATTAGAAAATATATTAATATAATTTATCACGTTAATTGTTTGGAGGTGAACGTGTGAAGCGACCTTGATAAGAGGGATTTGATGAAAGCCATGGCCCTCCTCCAGGACAAAGGCACAGGTGCATCTCGTGCATGTGATACGTGACCTACGCTTGTCCATCTGAAAGACCTAAGAGCATCATCTGAAAAACTGTAAGAATGAGCACAAAGGAGAAGAATTGGCAATGAAAAAATGCACCAAAATCAATGGCTTTCTTAACTGCTAAACATTAGAAATAGTTAGAAAGCATCGTAAATAAAATGGCTTCATAATGGCAACCAAACATAAATTCTTGGAGGGAAGTTTAAGCAATATGCAATCTCATATGAAGCAATCTATAAAATTTTACTGAAAGAAATAAAATAAGACAAATGAATGGAAGGATTATTAACTCAATATTATAAAGATGCCATTTCTGTCCTAATTAATCTAAAAGCACAATCCCGCTCAAAATCCCCAGATGAGCCTGAAGGTTGTCAGGATTACTGAGTGAACAAAGAAGTCTTTTTTTGCAATTTTCACACTAAGGAGGGGACCTTGCTCTTCTAGTTGTGAAAATGTTTTTCAGAGTTAAATTTAAGTGAAATGTGACTTAGGTCAGACACAAGATTTCAGAACATTGCAATGGGAGTGCAATATATGCTACCAGTGACACTTAAAGTCAGTAAAAGCTGAGTTACCCAACACGTGATAGTGGAGTGAGGGATCCAATGTGGGGAGAAAGCAAAGCTCATTCTGAGTCACCCAACACGTGATAGTGGAGTGAGGGATCCAATGTGGGGAGAAAGCAAAGCTCATTGTGAGTCACCCAACACGTGATAGTGGAGTGAGGGATCCAATGTGGGGAGAAAGCAAAGCTCATTGTGAGTCACCCAACACGTGATAGTGGAGTGAGGGATCCAATGTGGGGAGAAAGCGAAGCTCATTCTGAGTCACCCAACACGTGATAGTGGAGTGAGGGATCCAATGTGGGGAGAAAGCGAAGCTCATTGTGAGTCACCCAACACGTGATAGTGGAGTGAGGGATCCAATGTGGGGAGAAAGCGAAGCTCATTGTGAGTCACCCAACACGTGATAGTGGAGTGAGGGATCCAATGTGGGGAGAAAGCGAAGCTCATTGTGAGTCACCCAACACGTGATAGTGGAGTGAGGGATCCAATGTGGGGAGAAAGCGAAGCTCATTGTGAGTCACCCAGCACGTGATAGTGGAGTGAGGGATCCAATGTGGGGAGAAAGCGAAGCTCATTGTGAGTCACCCAGCACGTGATAGTGGAGTGAGGGATCCAATGTGGGGAGAAAGTGAAGCTCATTGTGAGTCACCCAACACGTGATAGTGGAGTGAGGGATCCAATGTGGGGAGAAAGCGAAGCTCATTGTGAGTCACCCAACACGTGATAGTGGAGTGAGGGATCCAATGTGGGGAGAAAGCGAAGCTCATTGTGAGTCACCCAACACGTGATAGTGGAGTGAGGGATCCAATGTGGGGAGAAAGCGAAGCTCATTGTGAGTCACCCAGCACGTGATAGTGGAGTGAGGGATCCAATGTGGGGAGAAAGTGACAGCTCATTGTGAGTCACTCAACACGTGATAGTGGAGTGAGGGATCCAATGTGGGGAGAAAGTGAAATCTCATTGTGAGTCACCCAACACGTGATAGTGGAGTGAGGGATCCAATGTGGGGAGAAAGTGAAGCTCATTGTGAGTCACCCAGCACGTGATAGTGGAGTGAGGGATCCAATGTGGGGAGAAAGCGAAGCTCATTCTGAGTCACCCAACACGTGATAGTGGAGTGAGGGATCCAATGTGGGGAGAAAGTGAAGCTCATTGTGAGTCACCCAACACGTGATAGTGGAGTGAGGGATCCAATGTGGGGAGAAAGTGACAGCTCATTGTGAGTCACCCAACACGTGATAGTGGAGTGAGGGATCCAATGTGGGGAGAAAGTGACAGCTCATTGTGAGTCACTCAACACGTGATAGTGGAGTGAGGGATCCAATGTGGGGAGAAAGTGAAATCTCATTGTGAGTCACCCAACACGTGATAGTGGAGTGAGGGATCCAATGTGGGGAGAAAGCGAAGCTCATTCTTAGCTTAAACTACAAAGAAAAGTAAGTTCTGGATTGATTCCATACATAAAGAGAAAAAAATATGAACGCGTCAAAGCTTGGGAAATAAAAACAGGTGATTTTTTTCTTGTGGCACAGAGTAAGGCCCCGTGAGGTTTATCTGGCAGCAGAAAGCTCACAGGACACCCTAGTTTGCAGGGTCCGTAATTGCAGGCACACCCAGCTCTGTCCTTACCTGTTGGGGACCCTTGGACAAGGAAGTCAACTCAGTTTATCTCTTTTTACATGTCTGAAATGAGAAGGACAAATTCCTACCATGTGAGGTTATTGTAAAGGTAGAATGAAAAAACATATAGCTGACTACAAATTGAGAATTTGAGAAGTGTGCTGTGTGCTGTCGCATGATTAAAATTCTGCACAACGAAAACTACTCCAATGCCATGAATGAACATCGGAGAAAGATTTGCATTGCACCCGCCGGGCACTGCCAGGGTGTGGTCTTGAACACACGCGTGTTTATTCACATTGTGGAGGCCACCTCTTCATGCCCCTTTCTGTGTGTGCACAACTGCTTCCCACTTCGCCCTCAGTAGCGCTTGTCCATCAGAGATGGCACTTGGCAGTGGAGGGCAGGACCTGGAGCCGGGCTGCCAGGGCTGAAGCTCAGTTCTGCTTCTGCAATGTGTTCCTAAGATGCAGGGCACTCCTCATGAGCGTGTTATATTTATGTGAACTCCGTGTGCCTCAGGCTTTCCATCTAAAAAACGGGGGAATAACAGTACTTATCTAATAGGGCTGTTAGAGGATTAACTAAACTACTATTTGTCAAGTTCTTAGAATAGTGATGGGAACGCAGAGAACATGATGAAAGTATCCGGGAATTTGGCAAATACATAAACGCAGTGCCTACTTTTTCAAAATGTAAAGTGGTTTTCTCTTTTGCATTTCTGGGTGGACGACCTTTGCTCTGGCCGACCCACAGTATCCATCTTGATGAAGATGAGGGTCTCATACACCAGTCGTGGAAGGCGGAGACAGAACTCGGTGTAGAAACTCTGTCTGCACTGAGGTGCAGTGAGCTGTGGCTTTGGGGGCTCTTGGGAAAGGGTTTTATCAGCCTTTTTAGCCTCTTTTTCTCATTGTTGCCTAACTCTGTGGGAGCCAGGTGATAGCTCTTCATGAGAACAGGAGGAGAGCCCCTCTGCCCACTGCTGCTGAGCCAGGGGCAATGAGAAAGGGGGACCAGAGACCCCCTCAGCCCAGGGATTCTGGAAGGCACGGGAGAGGCTGGCAAGAGAGCCAGGATGTCAGACGTGCATCCCAGCCTCTCTTCTAGGAGCTTTGCCATGGTGACAGAAAGGAATGGAGGCAGAGTGGGTGTGGAGCTTCCAGGGTCAGGAGGAGGAGACCTGAGGCTGGATTCTTAGGTGCCCTTAAGACCCCATGTGCAGCCTGGGCTGGAGGCAGCTGAGAGCCTCTCAGTGGGAGCTGTCCAAGGTCCTCAGAGCATGGCATGGGGATTCCAGGGGCAGCTGCAGAGTGGACGGTTAGTGTGGGGACCAACAGAGTCACAGTTTGAGCTCAGAGGGGATGCTGACTCTAGTAGGAGATAGACAGAGGGAGGCCAAGGCTGCCCCTGGGATCTGAGCACACAGAGAGAGCTTGAGCCACAGGTCACACCAGCCATAGCCTCAGCTTCAGGCTTCAGCGGGATCAGCAGCTGCCCGAGGAGACCCCAGGCCAGAGCTCCCCTCCCCCAGGAGATGTGGCAACAACATCCTGCCCTCCAGCCACTGCCCCAGTACCCTAGGACACCTCCTGTGAGGGCAAGACCATGAAGCGGAAGGCTAGGAGCCTGATTGCTGCCTGAGTCCCAGGATGGATGATTTAGAATGGGCCGGATGTCAGCTATTTACCCCCCTAGCTCACAGGCTAGGATCTCTGAGGAAGACCAGATCTCAGCCCCCTTTTCTCTGAAATGCCGAATTGCAGTGAGAAATTCTTCAACCTTGCTTTATAAAGAGCTAATACCTTAATATAAGGATTTCTTATTTATCAATAGGGAAACAGGGAAAACTCCCATAAAATAGGTAAATGGATATGAAATAAAAACATAAATACATTGAAAACCCAAGTAAATGATAGCTATCAAACTAGCAAAGATAGAAGGTCTCCTCGCACCCAGCAACAGCCGCAGGGTTGAGTCCGTCAGACCTCTTGGCCAGTCTAGGCCAGTGCCACACTGCGAGGGAGAGCTCGGCCCCTGTGAAATGCTATACACAGGACCCCTGCCCTGCCACGGAGGGAGAGCTCGGCCCCTGTGAAATGCCACACGCAGGACCCCTGCCCCCCCACGGAGGGAGAGCTCGGCCCGCTGTGAAATGCCACACACAGGATCCCTGCCCTGCCACGGAGGGAGAGCTCGGCCCCTGTGAAATGCCACACACAGGATCCCTGCCCTGCCACGGAGGGAGAGCTCGGCCCCTGTGAAATGCCACACGCAGGACCCCTGCCCCGCCACGGAGGGAGAGCTCGGCCCGCTGTGAAATGCCACACACAGGATCCCTGCCCTGCCACGGAGGGAGAGCTCGGCCCCTGTGAAATGCCACACACAGGATCCCTGCCCTGCCAGGGAGGGAGAGCTCAGCCCCTGTGAAATGCCACACGCAGGACCCCTGCCCTGCCACGGAGGGAGAGCTCGGCCCCTGTGAAATGCCACACGCAGGACCCCTGCCCCGCCGCGGAGGGAGAGCTCGGCCCCTGTGAAATGCCACACGCAGGACCCCTGCCCCGCCGCAGAGGGAGAGCTCGGCCCCTGTGAAATGCCACACGCAGGACCCCTGCCCTGCCACGGAGGGAGAGCTCGGCCCGCTGTGAAATGCCACACACAGGATCCCTGCCCTGCCACGGAGGGAGAGCTCGGCCCCTGTGAAATGCCACACACAGGACCCCTGCCCCGCCGCGGAGGGAGAGCTCGGCCCCTGTGAAATGCCACACGCAGGACCCCTCCCCTGCCACATATGTCCCTTCCTGCGACTCTGCCTTCATCACATTCAGGCAGTGCGGTACCGGACCAGAGGAGAGGCAGAAACTGCATCTCAGATTTTTCCCACCTCAGTGTCTAGCACATGAGAAAACCAGTGTAAAGCTATCAAGGGAGAAAGTGCAATCACCAACAGCAACCAAACCGGGGAAGAGAAACCGCCAAATGCAAAGAATGTCGACAGGAGGCAGCCTGTGAAGGACCCGCACGGCTGGGGCAGGCTCGGGGCAGAGCCGGGTCCCAGACTCCTGCTGGCCGGGGTGATACTCTGAGGTCTCGCCGGCTCCCATACTTAAGGGGTTTCCTTCTTCTCCCCTCCTCTGAGGAGTCAGAGAACAGCAGCTGAGGGAGATGGGGAGGGCTGTGGAAGAGCTGGTGGCTGAGGGAGCCAGGCTGTGCTGTTCCAAGAGCGAATCTGTTCCTGGGCAGGGACCCTGCGCCTGGCTCCCAGCACCTGGCTCCTCAGAGGATGTCAGAGCCCACCCGTATACAGAGACGGCACTTCTGTCCAGCCGGGGCGTGTGGCCCTTCCCTCGACAGCTCCACCCCTGGGCCTCCAGGGTGGCCTCCTGGACCCTCCGCCGCAGCTCCACGGGCCTGGTGGGGACTCACAGTGGCTGACATGCTGGCAGGTGCCCTCAGCTCTCTGCTTCTCACTGTATGGTCAGAGGCAGTGGATTTGGAGGGGGACGCTGAGCCCTCAGGGTGGTGAGAAGCCAGAGGCTTGCGGCCCTGGTACAGTCCTCGGGTGGTGAGAAGCCAGAGGCTCGTGGCCCGGGTATAGTCCTCAACAGGAGGTGACCCTGCAGCGCTGAGATTTTACGCATCTTCCCTTCCCAATGCACCTGCATCCTCACAAAGACTGGATGCCACTTCAATGGGCTCTCCCTGGCCCTCATGCTTCCTCATCAAAATTAGAAAGAACAGGAGATACCCAGACTCAAACAGTGGGGCCTGATAGGAATTCAGTCCCAGATAAGACGGAAGAAGTCACCCCCAAGAGATCTTCTTGATGTGGGGGTGCCCAAGTATGATCAGCACATAAAACCACATGGCCCTCAAGTAATTAATCATCCCAGTTAAGCACTAAGTACACGAACAAGTGAAGGACCCAACTCGGAAGAACTCAGCTTCACACAGCAGGGAAGAGAACAGAAACCTCGTAGAAAGCGGGAAAGCAATGTACCCCCACAGCACACTTGCAGGGCAAAAACGCCAGGAATCAACTGAGACGCCTCCCTCCGAGCCGCGAACGCAGGTGCCTGCGAAGCACTAACAGAGGAAACTGCAGGAAAGATGGCTGTCATGGAGGATGGACAGAAATGGTCCCAAGGACGTGGGACTCTGCAAAGAACCCAGCAAGCAAAATGAGAGACACAGGCAGACTTACGGAATACCACGATAACACACCAAGTCATACGTGTGAATTTCCCCAAAAGGAAAAAACAGAACATGCAGGCAGAAAGAACAATTTCAGAAAACCCTCAACAATGACATTCCTTGTGGTTCCGCTTGAAGGAGAAAACCTGGGGGGTGGGATCCTGAGCACCTGCCTGGCCTCCTCCAGAGAGTGGGTCTTGGGCCATTTGTGTTGGTGGTATCATTGAATTCCTTGTGCTGTGAAACATTGTTAAAACACATAAACCACCGGAATGAGACGAGCGATGTGGGGCACGGGGCATGGTAAGGCTGTGGCCCCTGAGGTGAGCTCTGGGTGTGAATGAACCCTTGTTTCTCCAACAGGCAGTCCTCATCCTTGAGAAACGCAGCCACAGCAGTCAGCAGACTCACAGTTCATCACAGTTCGGGTTTTGACCATTGCTTTTTTTTTTTTTGAGATGGAGCCTTGTTCTGTTGCCCGGGCTGGAGTATAGTGAGGCCATATTGGCTCACGGCAACCTCTGCCTCCTGGGTTCAAGGGATTCTCCTTCCTCAGCCTCCCTAGTAGCTGGGATTACAGGCGTGTGCCACCATGCCTGGTTAATTTTTGTATTTTTAGTCAAGATGGGGTTTCACCATCTTGGACAGGCTAGTCTGAAACTCCTGACCTCAGGTGATCCACCCACCTGGGCCTCCCAAAGTGCTGAGATTACAGGTGTGAGCCTCTGCCCTGTCATGACCACTGATTCTGATCTGGTCCCCCACACCTAAAGCGTGCTTCCCTGTCTCTGGGGAGGGCCCCTCCTCTCTCGGAGGCCTGAGGCAGGTGAGCACTCAAGCCCTCGGGGAGACAACATTTAGGGACACCCCCCCAGGTGGGTTCCTCTTTCCCCACCTGCGCAGCTGAGTCTGCATAGTAAATTCTGAGAAAGGATGCATTTTCGTGTACACAAGTATTTCTCTTCTTTATCAAAACCTTGGTTTTGCAACATCAGGACTTTTCCAAAAACTTTTAATAAATAATTCATTTTTTATTAACGCAAGGTTTGAGGAATTTCCTGATGACATATCCCATGGTCTTTTTTATTATTTCCTGTACATCATCCGGCGTCATCGAATTTCACTGTCCTGGGGGAGTGTTTTAGGAGAGCTGGAAATCACATTCTAGGGAAGCTTTAACATAAACTGCAAACAAAAAGCACAAGTGACTTTATTCTATTAAGAGATCGTTTATTCTGTACATTGGCAGAGTAAAGTTATCTGTAGAGTCTCAATTTTACAAGCACTTGCAATTTAAATGGGCCTCTTTTTTATGGAATCATAACCTACTAAGCCACCGAGCACCTTGGCTGCTGTTTGGAAGAAGTCAAGGCTTTATTTTTTAAAATATAGTCACTCCACCCCCACCCCACATTCTGGATTTCAGTTAAAGAATTCTGCATGATTTCCATGGTATACAGTAACATTTTCTTACTTCAAAATACATGAGTCTGTTTTAAAAACAGCCAACACCAGCTGAAGGATCGCATGGTTTCACAACCTAATTATAAACACTCCGTGATCTCCAAAGGCATGGCAAAGCAAATAAATGTGTCTCCTTGGCAGAGGAATGCGCTTTATAGTAAAATACTCTGTGCTAGGAAAGTAATTAAAGCAGAGCGTTCATTCTGATCCATCTTGCTAAAACAGGCTGAGATCACACCTTAAAAAAAACATGTTTGAGTTCTTCCACATTTGGGAGGGGGGTGAGGATCTAAAGAGAGAGGGAGCCGCTGCTGACGTGCAGGAGCCGAGGCGTTGGCTGGGCCTCTGTGTCCTTTGGAACACTCAGGTCACACACACGGCCACTCTGTGACCAGGATTGATCCAGACAAATCACCTCCTTGCATCATCCCGTCAGAATGCAGAGGAGAACACGGACATGGTCCAATCCCGAATGACCAGTTCCCCGACCCTGGCTCACCTGACCCTGGCTGCCTGGGCTTTCCCACTGGAAGCTTTAACCCAGCTGCCTTCCCTCCATCCTCTAGGCAAGGGCTGGGGAGACACCAACAGCAGCCTGGCCCACTTCCTGAACCAAGGCCTGTGCCCTGAGCCTCCAAGGACCACACACACACATCCAGCTCCTGCTCCAGCTCCTGTTCCCAGCTCTTCCTAGGTGCCCTCTTGCTGAGGTTGGGAGTGGTGCCTCTCGCTGAAAATGAACCCACTTGTTCAACCCCAGAGATAGTCCTTGTGATCTATGATGGGAAGGAGTTGGCAGAAGCAAGGAGGAGCTTGCCAAGGTAAAGAGCTTGGAATGCACCTGTGTGACCTGGAAATTCACCTGTTTTCTCCCTCCTGCAGGGCTGAGGCTCCAGGCTCCCATCTGTAAGGACCCGAGGGGCACTCTGCTTGCCCTGTCCCACTGGTCTTTCCTGCTCTGACCAGCTCCTGGGACCCCGTGCCAGTGGCGCCACTCTCAGATGCCACAGGAAGGGGACCCCTTGTCCTGCCGGCTGAGCGCCCGGGTTCAACCCTCCTCAGCACAGCCCCATGCTGAGCTGAGCCTCCTCTCGATGTCCATCATGTCCTGTGGGACCTGTCTCAGGCTGCCTGATCAACTTCACCTCCGCCCTCACGGATCCCCAAGATTTCCCGGGTGCCATGCCTGCACCACAGCCCTGACCGCCCCAGCGTGCACCTGCAGTTCCCACGCCCGGCATGTGTGTGCGGTGCCTCTGAGAGGGCTGGAGGCTTTGTGTCATTCAGGTCTCGGCTGGGATGCCCCTGCTTGGGGAAGCTGCACCAGCCCCTGTGCAAGTGTTGCTGTGTTGCTGCCCTGTCTCACCGCTGCTTGTGCCTCGTCGTGGCACTTCCCACCACCTGCATCCACCTGTTTCCTTCATGCTGTCCCCCTCTGCAAAACGGGCTCTGTGGAGTCAGGGTCTGGGCTGTCACATTCGTGGCCGTGGCCGGCACCCAGCACAGCTTCTCACCCCTGGTCTGCGCTTTTGCAGTCTTTTAGGTGATGGATTCTTAACAGCACTGCCTGTTTTCTGGCCTGAGAAGCCCCGAGCCATCTTGTCTCTCAAGAGCTGCAGGGCTCTTGCTAAGCCTTCCACCTGCCCCCAGGGCTCTGAGGATCACGTTCTGAGGGCTCAGGGCACCCCTCAGTCCCCCTCACTCAGAGCACAGAACAGCCTTGGGTTTGCATCTGGGACATTCATCAGCCATTTTCTTCCGTTAGCTGGCTCCGTCCTGCTGACCATGGGACACTCGTTTACACTAAGCCGTGTTGTTGGTCACCATTGAGCCCTCGGTGCTGAGAAAATGGCTGCACTTTCAGGAAGCCGGTGGGCAGCTGAGCCCATGGCCCGCACTGGCTGCCCCCCAGAGCTGGAGGGGAAGAAAGCAGTGCACGCCTGGTGAGTGATGCTGGAATGCGTCTTAATGATCAGGCTTTCTCCCTTCGTCAGTGACCATAGTCCTTACATTTTAAGTTGTAATGTGAAGGCTTCCTTTAGCTTTTCCCACCCTTTGCAAGTGTGAGACGTCGGTTCCTTCAGTTGATGAAGCTTTTACATGAGCCAGATGAGGAACTCACAGTTGCCGCATTTTACAGATGAAGGAAAAGTCTAAGCAATGTGGGGGAGAAAGGACCCGTGGTGCTCGGTGAGCTCTGTCGGGCGCTGCTGGGTTCCCAGCCTGGGGTTCTCCACCTCAGAGCTGCTTCCACGGCTCTTAGGCTTCTGTGAATGGACACACACACACACACACACACCAAACACACCTGCATGCACGCTTGCGGGTGCATACACGTACACACATGCATGAATGCATGCACACACACAGACACTTGCATATATGTAAATGCGCTCACACACATGCACAGATATACACATGCGATTTTTTAGATAAAAGCATTATAACCATTATGAGGCCATAATTACAGACCCCAGAGCTTTATGATTTTTGCTATTTAAAATGCATGCTAATTTAGTGAATGTCAGTTCTTCTTTGACTAAGCTGTTGAAGGATATATACTTACTGCAACAATCTGAAAGGATGAAATTCATAAAGAAAACAAAATTGAATTCATCGGCAGTGTCCCTAAGTTCCCTGCTATTTGTAAAATAACTTTTGTGCCAGGGAGTACTAAACACTGGGGTCTATTGGGGGGGAAAGGGGAGGGCCAGTGGGAGGGGTAGGTGGGGAGGGATAGCCTGGGGAGAAATGCCAAACGTGGGTGAAGGGGAAAAGGAAAGCAAAGCACACTGCCATGTGTGTACTGTCTTGCATGCTCTGCTCATGTACCCCAAAACCTAAAATCCAATAAAGAATTTAAAAAAAATAACTTTTAAAGGTTTTTAATGCAGATGTTTTTCTCTTATTAGGGCCATGTATGCTGTTTGTAACTTGCATTCTTTCCTGACACACTTTCCTGTCAGTAATCACTAATGACGCAGGTGATACCAGAATTTCAGAAGGCCCTGTTTTCCTCAGTTCGGAATTGCCCCAAATGAGCGACTTATACCAACCTTGGTCCTGCCTATTAAGTGACAGAAAGGTCAAAATGCAAGCCCACCTGAGGACTGCACTAGTGGGCAAGTCACCGACTGAGGCGCTGGCCTTCGAGGGCTGTGTAGGATTTCTCGAATTCACCCTGCATTGTGTCATCAGCCCTTCATGTTGTTTGAGCTTTGTGCTGTCTTAGAGAGCACGTAGTGAAATGCTGTCACATACACCTTTGCATTCGTCTCCGATAATTCCCTTCAGTAAATGATAAGAAGTGGAATTGCTGGGCACACATTTGAGGGCTTTTGTTAAGATAGTGCCGCATTATCCCCTGGAAAGGCAGTAATGAGAGCAAGAACAGCAAATTCTTGTGTCCAGAGTTTGTCACTCAAGTCTGGAGTTTCAAGTAAGGGGACATTTGTTTCCCTGCAGGGGGGTCCAGCCTCTGACTTAGGCATTGCTGAGCAGTCCCCATGCTGGTCCCTGGGTGTCCTCGTGACTTCAGCGTCCACTCTCCAGAGGTTTCTTTTCCTTCTGAGATTGTCCCCAGAGCTGTGGTTCTTGGAGTGGGCCCTTGTGTCAGGCGGTGTGGGCGATTGTTAGAGAATATCCAGAGCAGGGCCCAAGAGTCCACACCCACATCCCTGCCCATCTTGCTACAAAGGATTCCTTTGGCTCCAGCTCTCAGGACCTGTGTTAGCCATTTGTCCAATCTCGGTATTGAGGAATTCATGGTGTCATCCTCGGTACTGAACAGGCGTTGCCGACCCTAAAGAATGGCTCTACGACCTAATTGGCTGAGACGAGATGACAGATGCACATTTTAACACACGTCTCTGCCGCAGGACTTCTCAGAACCTTTATTAAGCTGATGAAACTTAGAAAGAAGGGGAAATAATATATGGCCTTTCCCAAATCCACATGGGCACAAGCTGCATTGGAGCTCATTCCTCTGCCCTCCAGCTTTCTGTGGATGTGGCAGACACCCCAGAGTCGAATCCTTGGGTCCTGTCTTTAAGATCAAAAGGCAGCTACTGAGATCTTGATTCGATATGATCTGTGAGAGAAAATTCGATGTACCTACTTTAAAGCCCCAAATAGTAATTAAGGACGAACATACGAGTGTAACGTCTCAGCAGGTGACATAGCTATTTTTGAGAATGTTCTGTAGCCTTGTAGTGTGCTCTCCTTCATGAATTTAGGGTCCCAGATGATTCTACAGAAATATCACTGGTGGCCACCGGCTTCCTGGACCCTGAAGCTGCACCGCAGGTATTGAAAACGCAAGACCCGGAAGGCAGGGGAGACGGCATCTGAGCCTGGCTGTGCAGCAAACGAGTAGCTGTGAGACATCCCTCACCCCTTTTTCTGATAAAATGCCCTCCACTGTAAAACAGGAATGTTAATCTAGATTGTTCTCGAGTCTTCCTTATGCTCTGAAGATGTTACTGGTCCGGGGAGATGGCAGGTGTGTTTCTGCATTATTTTTGAATCCCAGTCGAGAGGTCCGTTTGGGCAGGGGCGGCGGCATCACCGTCCAGCTCGGGAGCTTGACCCTGGCCTGGGTTCATCCTGGTTCTGAGTGGAGAGGTCAGGGGGTGTGGGAAGCTGAAGGGCTGCCTTCCCTGAGAGAAACCAACACTCCAGAGTGTGCCTCAGTTCCTGATGTCTGTGTGGGGTCCGTTATTCACCTGATTAATCAAAGCAGGAGAGTTCGTTATTTTCCTCTTGATTAAAAAAAAAAGAGGTGAGAAAAGCTGCACCCGATGCAGAATTGATCTTGCAGCTTTGAGGGACACCTTTAGTTAAATTCTCCTTCCCACCAAGTTGCACTTCGATGTCGCCACACCAGGAAAAACCGTCCAGTTCACCGAGTCAGCTCTCATGGCCACCACGCGTCTCTGCCTTTCCATCTGCTGCTCTCACTCCCTAAAATGCCCTGGAATGATGGGGAAAGGTGCCTCCCTCCACCCACGCCAGAGGGTCCCCACTCCACCTTTCCAGGGCTTGGCCCATCTCTCCCCGCCACGGCCCCACGGGCTTCCACACCTGGGCGTGTTCCCGCACAGCCTGACTCCCTGCCACGGCCCCACGGGCTTCCACGCCTGGGTGTGTTCCCGCACAGCCTGACTCCCTGCCACGGCCCCACGGGCTTCCACGCCTGGGCGTGTTCCCACACAACCTGAGGCTCTTCCGTCTTTGTGTTCAGGCTTCCAGGACATGCGGCCCCACAATGTTGAATAGATGAGTGAACGCATGCATCCCAGATCCTATTCTACTAAGGATGGGCTGGTGGGCTTAGAGCAGATGATTTAAAAAATTTCCTTTGGAAAATATGCACATTGTCTCCCATTGCATGTAATTATCTCCTGTGGAGAGAACCTTCCTGTCTTCTAGACCCCAGAAGTTACTACATGAGGCCACGGCTCTGCCAGCCAGACGTATCCTCACGGTGCTTAAAGGCAGAAGCAAGCAGCCATACTCCTAGGGACTGCATCTCCCGACCACAGGCTGGCCTTCCTGCGGCAGTTATGGCAGTGGGTGGGTGGTGGTGGTGATGGCAGAGAGATTCCTGCTAGAACGCTGACTGCTTCTTCCAGATGATTCTCCAGAGCTGCAGGCTCAATGGCTTCCAAGCTGTGGCAACAGCTTTCTGTAGGTGTAAGCTGATCGGTCCTCTCCACCAAGACCGGCCAGGGTTGAGTCTGATGACCCCAGATCCATCCTGATGGTTCTGCCTCACCAATTCTTGGAGCTCCTTCCCCTGATCATACCATGGGATTTCTGGCACCTCAACTTTATTTGGAATATGTTGTCATGGAGTCTAGCTTAGAGGTTACCAACTGAGAAATCAATCAGACCCATTCTAGGCTGATAAAGTGAGCATATTAGATCCAGAATCTCTGCTAAGTTCACAGATTTTACAAATTAAACTTTATCTGAATAAATGACCTTGTGTTGGAAACAGATGGTTGGTGCTGCAAAGAAAAATCAGCACTGAGACAAAGGATCTCTCAGCAGTGCGATTTTTTACTCCTGGACTCATGAAGGGTACCCTGGCTAGCCATCTTGCCACGAGAGTACAATGAACAAAGGAAAGCAGACATATTTATTCCTTACACATTTGCGGTTGTCCTCACTGCTGTGTCTGATCTCTGTTGGCTGGAGCCAGACCTCAGAATCTAAACTAAAACCTGATTGACTAACAACTTAAACCTTTTCTAAACAGGTAAAAACAATGGAGAGCTGGGACACGCCTGTGAGCAGGTCCAGCACAGATATCTTGATTAAAGTCCAAGGACATAGAATGTACTAGGTGCCTGTAAGCACGGCATGTCTAACAGCTGCATAGGATGGGGCTTAACAAGGAGTTATTAGCACACTTATGATTTATTCTTTAACAAGAAAGGAAAGTTTAAAGAGGAAGTTTTCTACTTCCTGCAGCTTGTCTCCTATGTCCAGTATCCTCAGATCTGTACCTGCGTACATAATCTTCAAGTTTTCTTTCTGATACAAATTAGTAAACCTTGCAATTATTTCAGTGAGTCTTTTCTTGGATTTGATGCTATAATTAGCTTCCTGGGTCATAAAGAGAATCTGAATCTGATAATAGGTTCGAAGGAAATGGAGGCTGTGGATGACAGGGCAAGAGAATTGGCATCCTTCTGCAATAAAGCAGTCTCTGCTGAGGCCAGCCGAGGTTTCCAAGGGATGAGGCAAACTGGGAAAGGGAGAAGGTGCTGCTACTTCTGGCAACGGAGACTAAAAGCATTGGCAGTTTGGAATTCCTGGTTTAATCCTAATCCTCCCAAATATCCCTCAAACTTTCAGTCCCCTTGTCTTCCCCAATCAGTGGCCCACTTTTCATTTTAGAGATTGGCAGAGACTCTGGATAAAACTCCCAACTTACGTTGTAATTCACCGATGCTAGAAATCAGACTCTGCGTCTGATTTCCAGCTCTTAGAGATGTAAGACTATCATAGAAACTTCTTGCTCCAGATCATGTCTTAAGCTAAGAATTTTCAGCTTTGATCTTGCTTTATTTTTAAGTTTCTCATCATAATTAGAAGCCACCCACCTGCCTGACAGTCCTCGAACTCCTTGTGTCCACCCTGGTGATCCATAAATGCAGCAACCTGGTCTCCAGTGCCTTGGCTTCAGAGGCTAAACTGCGCTTTGTTCTAAGTTAGGAGGTGACCACGGTAACGGCCTCATCATTTTGTGCTGTCCTCCACCTGCCTCCCGTCTTCATGCTAAGGCACCAGGCCATGGAATCCCAGTTTTCACTTTTGTATAAATGTATCACCTGCAACCCGTTTGTTAGCAACTATACTCGGCACACAGAATTTTAAACATTCAAGAATAACTCACATTTGGGATCAAGACGGTCGGGAGAGACGTCTGAACACCCAGAGGTCTAGTCTGATGGAAACCTCATTGCGTCTTATCAGACATCTGTGACTCTGGGACTAAGAAAAATAAATGTCTATTCACTTGCCTGCGAAGAGCTGAAGCCCCAGCCAGAAGGTCTGACTGGGACTCCCCTGCTCAAGGTCATTGCTGCGTCTGGACCCTGCTCACCTCTGCTGCACGAGTCTGGGCTTTGCTTGGCTGACTCTAGGGCACATGATGGAAATGGAGTCTGCTGCTTCCCCCTGGGGTACAGGCAGGCACACCAGAGGGGCTTTGGGTGTTGCTGAGTGAGACATTCTGCACTTGCTGCTGTAGTTTCCAATACATTCTTCTTTTTTCAAGTTTGCCGTCGGCTACAACAAAACAAACAAATTTACAAACAAACAAACAAACAAAAATGCGGGGTCCTATCAGGCAGCCGCATATCAGCTGGCATTTCTGGGAGATGCATTGATCAAGAGTTGCTTCATGAAGCTTTGTTTATGATGGATAAAAAGTTCTACAAATGTGAGTTCTGTTCGCATGTCTCAATTCCACATTTTCCTTTTCTCTGGGCTTCTGAATTATAAGATGCAAAAGATTTATTAGACTTTTGGGGAAGTTTGATGCATAAATAAACGCAATGCCACTTCTCTGGTTACTGTGTTTACATGAATAACCCTCCAGCTGGCAATTCTATTTTCCTTTGTTTGAGGCCCAAAACTATGCATACTTGCCATGCAGCTTTAGATGAGACCTATTTTATGACACACACTTCTGAAAGTGAAATGCAATTGAATGGAAATTGAATTGAATAGAAATTGCTTTATCTATTAGAGCAGCAGAAGATAAATTTAATTAGTGATGATTTTAAAATGTAAGCTGTTTGTGCAGGAGGTTATCAGAGAAAGTTGTGGGGTGTTTGAAGTCTTGACCGCCTCTGAACTGGAAGTCATGGAGAGGCACCTGGGGACGGTGTCCCTTTATTTGGTTTAGCAGAAGTAATTGCTGCGTGCTGGTGGCACAGGGCTGAATGGCCATCAATGCAGGCAGGTTCCAGGCCAGCCCTGTTTCCTCTGTCCTCACACTGCACTCAGGCTTTCTTCATTTCCCTTCTGTGCTGCAGGTCCTAGGGCAGATGGGGCTTTGTGGCCAGTTCTTGGCTGGGTACCCCACAGCAACACTTGAGGCCACAGCTTTCCCCTTGGGGACCTGAAACTGCCACTCCTGCCACTTCTCACTCTGTAAAGGGTTCT
Organism: Callithrix jacchus; assembly: GCF_049354715.1. Lineage (NCBI taxonomy): Eukaryota > Metazoa > Chordata > Mammalia > Primates > Cebidae > Callithrix > Callithrix jacchus. Next base: position 124,803,627 of record NC_133513.1, on the reverse strand, counting down.
GGGAAGAACAGGCTGGGCTTGGGTCTACGGCTGCCCACTTCCTTTCCTCTCCTTTCACAGGGCCATGGCCAAGTTCACTGTCAGCTCCGAGTCAGCTTCCTCCACCCCAAGTGCAGGTGCAAGGTCCTTCGGGAGCACAGGTGGCCTCTGGACACAGACGTGGCCATCTCCAAGACCTCCTCCCCTCCCATCTTCACCTCTCATTTCCTGTTGAGAAGCCTCTCTCTCCCCAAGGAGGGGGATGAGTCATTCTTCACTCCCTCCGTGTTACAGAAGATGCTGTGTTTCCCCCTTTAAGTATCAAGCTGACCTCTCCCACATCACTTCTTTTTTTCTTTTTCTTTTTGAGACGGAGTCTCATTCTGTAGCCCAGGCTGGAGTGCAGTGGCGTGATCTTGGCTCACTGCAACCTCTGCCTCCAGGCTCAAGCAATTCTCCTGCCTCATTCTCTAAATTAGCTGGGATTAGAGGCATGTGCCACCATGCCAGGCTAATTTTTGTATTTTCAGTAGAGACGGGGTTACACTGTGTTGCCCAGGCTGGTCTTGAACTCCTGACCTCAAGTGATTTGCCCACCTTGGCCTCCAAGTGCTGGGATTACAGGTGTGAGCCCCGGTGCCCGGCTGCACACATCATTTCAAAGCACTAGAGCTGCACAGGCCTGTGCCGCACACGTGATGCTTGCTGAATACTTCCTGGTCGGTGAGGGTGCAGGCCGCTCAGTTCCGTGCAGCTGGAGCCATGGCATCTTGGGGACTGGCCACTTTATGACCTTCCACAGAGGCGGAGCGGGAGAGCTGGGCTAAAGTGCAAACTGAGCTGGGATGGAGCCCTCCCATTCTGTGGTCACTCAGGTGTGGCTGGTGCTTTCTCTCACCTCTGGACAGTGTCAGGGGTGTGATGTCTGCAGCTGAGCCTGCCGGGGTGGGTGTGAACTGGCTGCAATCCCTACAGAGGAGGCCTCCCATCTGGCCTGCTCCAGACACGTGAACTCTGACTGTAGCTGAAAGTGAGGCCCGCAGAGTCCGGGTACCCTTCCACCACCACGCAGAGCAGGAGCACCTTCCTTTCACCCCAGCAGCAAGCAGCTATGGAGTGGGTGCCGGGATGAAAGGAAAGCGCTTGCAGGGCTGCACCTCTTGGCTCTGGTGCAGTGGGTGGGCTGTACTTGGAGTATGTTTTTCCAGCCCACCCAGGTGCTAGCAGAGCTCCATGTGGGGAGCAGGGTCCGGTGGCACAGTGCAGAAGCTGGGCAGGGCGGCCGCCCAAGGTGCCCTGTCCTCAGAGCAGGCCCCGGGGCTCCTGGGATCTGTTTCCGCCCGAGATGCCCTTTCCTAGGAGCAGGCCCCGGGGCTCCCTGGGATCTGTTTTGCATCATTCACTGCCCTTCCCCTCAGGTGATGGAGGGTTCCAGGTCCCAGTGTGAACCACGGGCCACAAACAGCCAACTGGCGCCCTTAAGCCTCTGGGCACGCAGGAGCGGGGCTGGAAAGCTGATGCTCGGGGAGGAAGGTTGCATGATTGTTTTGGTATGTGGGCAACAGGTGAGACTCCCTGGGACTTACAGGCCATTCACATTCCCATCTCTACCCCATCACATTTGGAAACCCTGTGTCCCCACGGAAGCTTGCCCTCACGGTGTCTGTGCCAACCTTGACACACTGTCATGTGGCCCAGCCCTGCTTGTACTGAGTGCCCCTCTAGACTGGCACTCTGTCTTCCTGCCCACCACTGACACCGTGTCACAGCATGGGCCTGGCACTGACTCCTCTTCAGCACAGATGCCTGCATGACTGACCATCATTTCAAGCAGAGTGAGAGTTCCCAATGCCAAGCAGAATTCCAGCTTGCCACTGCAGAGGCATGGCAAAGACCTTCAGGAATCTGGGCAGGACTTTCTGGAAAGAAAAGGCTGAAGGTGGACAGTACAGTGCTGCTGTTTTGCAGGACAAGTGTCCAGGGGAGAGACTCATCACTTGTTTGCTTTAAGCAGAGAGATGGATTTGGGTCTGTAATACAGCAGAATTTGTTTGTTGCTTACGAAAGTGAATTTGTATGCAGTGTTGTATAAGATGTTTATCTTCCTGATCAATTTAAAGTGTTTGCAAAATCTTCCCATTTCTGATATATTCCAATTAGAAAGATTACTCTTTTGAATATCCACAATTACACGAACACGTTTTGCAAGAATTACATGTGGTCTTTTTAAAAATGTAGCAGCGCTTGACACTGAGTGTGATATTCCTGGGGACTCTGTGAGGACATGGTTGTTATAATGGCTAAACTTCCTTGCCTGGATGTTTTGTCACTGTTACTGAATGGGGGGTGCTGATGTGAGGCCTTGTTTCCGAGCTCTCTATTCTGTTCCATTGTTCTCTGTGTAAAACCCCAAACTGTAAAAATCCTAGAAGACAACTTAAGCACTATCATCCTGCACATGGGACGGGGCAAGGAGTGGGGTGGGTGACAAAGACACTATCATCCTGCACACGGGACGGGGCAAGGAGTGGGTGACAAAGACACTATCATCCTGCACACGGGACGGGGCAAGGAGTGGGTGACAAAGACACTATCATCCTGCACACGGGACGGGGCAAGGAGTGGGTGACAAAGACACCGAAAGCAATAGCAACAGAAGCAAAGTTTGACAAGTGGGATCTAATTAAGCTTAAGAGCTCTGCACAGCAATGTGTGTGTGTGTATACGTGTGTGTGTGTATATATGTGTGTGTGTATATATGTGTGTGTATATATGTGTGTGTATATACATACGTGTGTGTATGTGTGTATATACATACGTGTGTATATGTGTGTGTGTATACATACGTGTGTGTGTGTATGTGTGTGTGTATATGTGTGTGTATATACATACGTGTGTGTATATATGTGTGTATATACATACATGTGTGTGTATATGTGTGTATATGTGTGTAATACATACGTGTGTGTGTATGTGTGTGTATATACATACGTGTGTGTATATGTGTGTGTATGTGTGTGTATATACATACGTGTGTGTATGTGTGTGTGTGTATATACATACGTGTGTGTGTATATGTGTGTGTGTGTGTGTGTGTGTATCTCAGCAGAGTAAGCAGACAATCTACAGAATGTGAGAAAATATTTTTCGGGTTGCAGCACTGTACAATGGACACTGAAGAGGGGACTTGTGACCTGGCATGAAGAACAGGTGGCAGGGCTGGCTGAAGGAACAAGGAGGGGCGATGCTGGCCCTGGCAGGGAAGACACTGAGGGGCACACACGGCCAGCAGAGGCAGGAGACGCAGAAAGTGCAGAATCTACAAGACCAATTGCCTAGGGAGGACAGGACACTCTGACTTGGCACTGGTCGGCTCAGCGAGAGCAGAAATAATCCTAGATGGAAGCGTCTGGGACCCATCAGATCTGGGAGAAAGACAGCCCCATTCTGTACCTGTTGAATGTGAGATTCCTGCAGCCATTCAGCGAAGGTCCTGAGCCTGGAGCTGGGAAGTGAGTGAGTTCCAGGCTGGAGCTCACAGGCTTTTCCTCTTGCATCTGTTTAGGGTAACAGGGGTTCCGGGTGGATCTGCTGCCTTTCATTTCGTTTCCACAGAGAGGAAAATACTTTCTCTGAGGACTTGTCAGCCTCCTGCTTGTGACTGACTTGAGTGGCGCTGGCACTTTTTAGAAAAGTATCGTACTTCATGGGAACTGTCAGCTCCCGTCTCTGAAGGGCAGCTTCTACGCTTTGTGGCACATTCGGCGTCACTCTGTCAGCTCAGGACCACGTTACTGCGGGCTCATTAGTTCCAAGTGCGTGATTCACTGTGCATTTGAATATGATATCTGCAAGTTTTCAAGTTTCCCACTTTTGTTCCCATCTGGGAATTCCTCAAAAGACAGATACTAATATCAGACCACCAGGAAGCAGCTTTCCTTACGCATCTCCAGCTCGTTCTGAGATGTCTGCGATTAATAGAAGTAAACCAAAAACTCTTATCATGGCTCAGCTGATCTTTGTGAGCCCCAGGGATTCTGGGGAGAGGTTCCCAGCCACAGAGGGGGCAGAATCCCCGGCTGGCTGCTGGGCCCTGCACTCTGCCCTGTCTCTCTCTCATCCGCCTGTGGTATGGATGTGCAGTCAACGTGATGCTGACCATGGACGAGCCAGCGCTAACGCAGTGCACCGAAGGTTGGGCCTGACCACACTTGGCCCACTGGCCGTGACGGGGCTGCCTGTGGGACGCAGGGTCCTGAGCAGCAGCTCAGAACGAGTTCTCATTTCCTCCGACTGACGCAACTGAAAAGTAAAGGGCTGAGATGCAGCTGGGCATGGTGGCTCAAGCCTGTAATCCCAGTATTTTGGGAGGCTGAGGCGGGCGGATTGCCTGAGGTCAGGAGTTCGAAACGAGCTTGGCTAACATGGTGAAACCCCGTCTCCACTAAAAATACAAAAAAATTAGCCAGCCTTGGTGGCGGGCATTTGTAATCCCAGCTACTCCAGAGTCTGCGGTGGGAGAAACGCTTGAACCCGGGAGGTGGAGGTTGCAGTGAGCTGAGATCACATCATTGCACTCCAGTCTGGGCAACAAGAGTGAAATTCTGACTGAAAAAGAAAAAAGGACTGAGATGTACAGTGTCCCTTCAACACCACACACAGAGCCTCTCTGGAAGGGCCCTGGGGGAGGCCTCCATCTCCTGCTGCTCCGAGTGCACCAGCACATCGACCACACGTCCTCCAGTGCCCTCTGAGTTCCTGGCTCCACAGCCCCTCAGGCAGCTGGGGGTGCCGCCTCTCCACCACAGCTGATGCCCAGCTGCTCTTTGCCCTTCTTGTTTTAAGGAGCTCATCCAGGAGGCGTCCACTGGCAGTGGGGCAGCGACTGGAGCTGATCTTCTCCTTTGCAAATGTATGTGTGTACTGGGCCTGTCTGTGGACAGAGCCCAGATCCCACCTCTGTCCACAGAGCTTTGCTGGGAGGGGCGTCTCCGGAGCCTGCACATTTGGACCCTGGATGAAATTTCTCCTTTCCTGCCTTTTCCACACTCCCGCAGCATCTCCTTTGCAAGCCTTTCAGCCCCATTTCACGGCCTCCCTTCAACCGTCCTGATGCCACTTCTGCTTGGCACAGAGAATGAAAAGATCAATTTTTTAATTTAAAGAGATAAAACTTCTAAAACGATTTTTTGGTACTGGTCTTAAAAGCATACGTCTTAGAAGCCACTGATACGTGATGTTCCATCACCAGGTTTTTTTCTGTGGGCCCCTCACAGCGTCCACTGGACGCATTAACTAACACACTCTTCTTCACATACAGGCAAAATTCGAGGACCGTAACTCTCACGTTTAACTAGTTTCTCCGTCTGCTCATCTCTGCATATGAGGCTGAAAAGGCATTCCTTGAAGTGAAATCGTCTAATTGGAAAGTATCCAGTCACTAATTTCTGTTGTTTATATGATGAATTCTGCGGTTACAAGAGTGGAAATATGGAGTCTGCATTTGCTATAGTAAAGCAGGCAAAGACACAGCAGACCCCAGATCCAGAGAAGGCGCATCCTTCATCCGCTGCTTTAGCCTTTGTTTAACTGAATTCATTCCGCTTTGAAATGTATCTTGTTTAGGCAACTGTCTCTTTCCTGGACTGTGGCTGGTCTCTCCGTCACCGCCCAGCAGCAGGCTGCTTTCTCAGTGGGTTGGTATAATTGCCAAGAACCACCACAAAGCAGTTACATGAGGCAAATGTATTCTATCACCTCAACTGATAGAAAACAAATTCATTTGTTTAACTTACTGAAAGGAACCTGCTCTGCCCACTCCTGGACCTACATTGTTACAATCTGGACAGAGCAACTCCCATCTCTCTGCAACTTTGGCTCTTTGCTTTCATCAGCTTATAATTTGCGCATCATCTTGGAGCTTTGCTTGGACAATGTGGGCTTATTTCTAAGATCAATGAAGTTATATATGGCTTCTCAAAATATCCATCCTCAAGGAAAATAGAAACCATGGCCCCTGCCAAGGAGTAAAACTCGACTTGGCTTCACTGGGAGCAAACAGGACCTTAGACAAGGCTGGATGAGGCAGGGCACTTCCGTCCCATACCCCATGCACAGTCTCTGGTGAACACAGGAATCGACGCGTTTGTTGGTGTTTTCCATGTCAGTATGACCGGGACTTGGCATTTTAAATAAGCCCCTTGCCTGAACATCAACCAGTTTATTGTAGCAGCACTTGAGCATTCCGCAGCATCAGAGGGTTTTGTGAATTTATCATTTCTCAGGAGTGAAGGCGCTGTTATCATTTTTAATTTCCTGCTCGTGCAAATGCCCTTCCCATGTTGATGAGCTTTCCCCTTCGGTGTCATTTGCAGGAGAAGCAAAGTCCCTTGAACTTTCTTCTTCAATATCAGCCCAGTTTGTTTACAGCGGGTCCCGGATGTTAGCACAATGCTTTCCCTTGACAAGGCAGCAACACTTTTCCCACTCAGGCTTGAGGCAGTGACTGTGACCCAGGCAGGTGAGCTGGTCCTGCAGGGCAATGGAGGCTCTTGTGGGCTTCCAGGAGACCCAGGCCCTTTGAGGAGCCAGGCCGCCCTGGACCTCAGGAGTTCACCTCAGCACACTTGGGCGGATGCAGCCTGGGCTGGGGGCCCTGACAGGCACAGTATACGTGTACATTTGCAAGGAAGTGGTGGTCAGGAGATTCACAGAGAAGCCCACGATGACAGGCTCTTCTTAGAACGTGGATAACGTGGCACGCCTGAGGTGAGCTTTGGCTTTAAATGGGAACCAGAGAACTCCAAGACTAACCACAATGTGGCAGGGGAGAGTTACTCTGCTTCCCCGCAAAATGGGTACAGAACAGCACCTATATTGGTCCATTCTCACACTGCTATTAAGAACTACCTGAGACTGGGTAATTTATGAAGAAAATAGGTTTAATTAGTTCACAGTTCTGCAGGCTGTGCAGGAAGCATGGCTGGGGAAGCCTCAGGAAACTTACAATCATGGTGGAAGGCGAAGGGGAAGCCAGCGTGTCTCACCATGGTGGAGTGGGGTGGGTTCGGAAAGGACGAGACAGAGAGAAGAGCTGCATACCTTTTTAAACAACCAGATCTCCTAAGAACTCACTATCACGAAAATAGCAAGGGGGAAATCTGCCAGTGATCCAATCCCTTCCCATCAGCATCAGGAATTACAGTTCAGCATGACATTCGGGTGGGGACACAGTGCTAAATCACATCAGCACCCCTTATGAGGAAGGCCCTTGCTCTGAGGGGCTCCAGGGAGGTGGAAGGGACATGGGGACACGGAGGTCATGGCAAAGCGACAAGCATGTGCTCAGACCACAGAGGACAGGACCGCGATGCATACTTTCCTGTTGGATTAGCCTGTCCCACAGGTGCATGCTTTCCTGTCGGATTAGCCTGTCCCACAGGTGCATGCTTTCCTGTCGGATTAGCCTGTCCCACAGGTGCATGCTTTCCTGTCGGATTAGACTGTCCCACAGGTGCATGCTTTCCTGTCGGATTAGACTGTCCCACAGGTGCATGCTTTCCTGTGGGATTAGCCTGTCCCACAGGTGCATGCTTTCCTGTCGGATTAGCCTGTCCCACAGGTGCATGCTTTCCTGTCGGATTAGACTGTCCCACAGGTGCATGCTTTCCTGTCGGATTAGCCTGTCCCACAGGTGCATGCTTTCCTGTCGGATTAGACTGTCCCACAGGTGCATGCTTTCCTGTCGGATTAGCCTGTCCCACAGGTGCATGCTTTCCTGTGGGATTAGCCTGTCCCACAGGTGCATGCTTTCCTGTGGGATTAGCCTGTCCCACAGGTGCATGCTTTCCTGTCGGATTAGCCTGTCCCACAGGTGCATGCTTTCCTGTCGGATTAGCCTGTCCCACAGGTGCATGCTTTCCTGTGGGATTAGCCTGTCCCACAGGTGCATGCTTTCCTGTGGGATTAGCCTGTCCCACAGGTGCATGCTTTCCTGTGGGATTAGACTGTCCCACAGGTGCATGCTTTCCTGTGGGATTAGCCTGTCCCACAGGTGCATGCTTTCCTGTCGGATTAGACTGCCCCACAGGTGCATGCTTTCCTGTCAGATTAAACTGTCCCACAGGTGCATCGTGGTGGGGAAGGGAGATTCACATCCTCCAGCTGTTGCTGGCTGTACCTGCAATGCCACAGGAGTGGAGCTGCTCAAGACCTTGGGAGCCCATCTCTTGCATCAGCGTGACCTAGATGTGAGACATGGAGTCAAAACAGATTGTTTAGTAGCTTTACTCTGCTGGATTTCAGACTTGCTTGGGGCTTGTAGGCTCTTCGCTTTGGCCAATTTCTCCTATTTGAAATGGGAGCATTTACCCAATACCTGTACCTCCATTATATCTAGGAAATAACTAGCTTGTTTTGATTTTACAGGCTCCCGGGTGGAAGGGACTTGCCTTGTCTCCAGTGAAACTTTGGGCTGTGGATTTTTGAGTTAATGCAGAAATGAGTTAAGACTTTGGGAAACGGTTGGGAAGGCACGATTGTATTTTGAAATGTTAAAATGTGAGATTTGGGAGGGGCCAGGGTGGAATAATATGGTTTGGCTTTGTGTCCCCACCCAAATCTCACTTGAATTGTCAACCCCATAGTCCCCATGGGTGTCGAGGGAGGCACAAAGTGGGAGGTGACTGGACGTGGCAGTTTCCCCCGTGCTGTACTCATGATAGTGGGTTCTCACGAGATAGCTGGTTTTATAGGCCAGTTTTCCCTGCTCTTGCTCACTGTCTCTTGCCTGCCATCCTGTAAGAGGTGCCGCTTCCCCTTCTGCCATGATTGTAAGTTTCCTGAGGCCTCCCCAGTCATGTGGAGCTGAGAGTCATTTAAACCTCTTTTCTGTATACATTACCCAGTTTTGGGTATGTCTTTATAGCAGTGTGAAAATGAACTTCCAAATGAATAAGGAAGCTGGAAATGGCTCACTGCACCACAGGCATGGTCTTCACCTTGGAAAAGGGAGGAAATAATTAAATAGAAAGGACAAAATGCCTGATAAAAGGACCAAACATCCCATCAATGACAGACTGGATAAAGAAAATGTGGTACATATATACCATGGAGTATGATGCAACCATAAAAAAGAACAAAATCATGTCCTTTGCAGTAGCTTGGAGGAAGCTGGAGACCATTATCCTTAGCAGAGTAATGCAGGAAAAGCAAACCAGATACTATGTGTTCTCACTCATAAGTGGGAGCGAAATGATAAGAACTTATGAACACAAAGAAGGAAACAGCAGACACTGGGGTCTACTTGAGGGGGAGGGTGGGAGGAGGGAGAGGAGCAGAAGAGATAGCTATTGGGTACTGGGCTTATTACCTGGATGATGAAGTAATCTGTACCCCAAGTCCCTATGACACACGTTTACCCATGTAACAAACTTTCACACATACCCCCAAACCTAAAATAAGAGTTAAAAAATAACAAATACATATTTTTTTTAAGAAAAGGAAATTCTGATGAAGACACAGCAACAATGACCAATAGGGGTGTAGGAGTGGGGTCAAGGCCACGTCCATTGGAATGCCCTGTCTGGGTGAATCCTGGTGTTACTTGAGGCTGTGGGGTACATGCTTTGAGAAGACGAGGTTCAGAGAGCCACTCCTTACTGCAGTTGCAAATTATTTGCACCTCCTTTATTAAAGAATCAGAATGAAATAAGGCCACTTAAAACAAACATTACATATCAAAGTGTTGCTATAATTAATTTGAAAACTAGATAAAATTTTAGGTGCAACATCACACTATTTCTTCCTACATTAGTGTTTTCTACATAAACTTTTACAGCCTGAATAGATTGGAGTTACTCATTTCAAATTATTTTTAGTTACAAAACAGATGCATCTTTAATGTTGAAAATGTATACGTAAGCAAAGAGATGAGGGAATCTGCCATTATTACCACTGTTAATATTTGGTGTACATCCTTCTAAGCATTACAAAAGAGACAGAGGAAAATATATATTGCATATTATGTTATTTTAAATATTCTTTTTTAATTTCATATAGTATAAGCACTTTTTCACATCACGTCTATATTTTCGTTGTTATCAGTTAACTGACAACACAGCAAAATGTGTCTAACGAATCACTTATATTGGCATTTAGAAATTTCCAATTTTCCACAATTAATAACACGTGTCAGGTAAATACGTATACACATGGAGATATATATATATATATACACACACACACTAGACATATAATGTATTACCTATTGTTGTTGCTAATGCATTTTCCCATTCTGTTTTTTTGTTGGTGCTAATGTCTAGGAAAGCTATTATTTTTGTACACATTCAGTATGGTTTTTATGGGATTTACGGGCGGACATACATCTCCTCTTTAAGTATCCTCATTTTCTGTTCTCCATTCCGCTGCCCATGCTCTCGTTTGACACACTCTTTCATATTGCACGGGGTTGTATTGCCATAATTATAATTATATTGGCCTTCAGTGCGGATGGGCACCCAGGCCTTACTCCAGACTGTAATTGTTCCTCATGCTTAGAATTAAGGTGCTGGTATCTGATTTCAGATGAATGTATTTCGTCTTGTTAAGAAAGCTTGTTTTTATGTTTAGTTTGCTATGAGCTTACAAAATCATTTATAAATATTGTAACACAGGAAATGCACTTTTCACTTCTTATACACGTGTCTACTCAAAGTGGGTTAAAGATTTAAAGGGAAGACCCGAGACCGTAAAAACTGTTAGAAGAAAATGCAGGAAAAAGCTGCGTGACATTGGACTGGGTAGTGATAATGTTGGGCACGAACTCGAAAGCACGGACAATGAAGCAAAAATAGACAAAAGAGATTGCATCAAATGACGAGGCTTCTGCACAGCAAAATGAACAATCGGGTGAAGACACAACTCGTAGACCGTGAGAAAAATCGTTGCAAATCATACAGCACACAAGGGATTAATATCTAAAATACACAAGGAACTTAAACTACTCAGTAGTAAAAAAACAAATAACCCTACTTAAAAAAGGACCAAGGACTGAGTCGACATTTCTAGAAAGAAGGCAGAGAAATGGCCAGCAGATACTTAACATCTCTAATAACCAGAGAGCTGCAAATTACAACCACGATGAGACCTTACCTCACACCTGGACATTGGCTACTACAAAAAGAGGATCTATAACAAGTATTGGTGGCTGGGCGCAGTGGTTCATGCCTGTAATCCCAATCACCTGAGGTCAGGAGTTTGAGACCAGCCTGGCCAAGATGGCGAAACTCCATCTCTACTAAAAATACAAACATTAGTTGGGCGTGGTGGCAGGTGCCTGCAATCCCAGCTATTGGGAGGTTGAGGCAGGAGAATTGTTTGAACCCAGGAGACAGAGGTTGCAGTGAGCCAGGGTCATGCCACTGCACTCCAGCCTGGGTGACAGAGCCAGACTCCACCTCAAAACACAAACAAATGAATGAACACCAAGTCCTGGTGAGGTTGTGGAGAAAGGGGGCCCCCGGCACAATGTTGACTGGAATGTGAATCAGCACAGTCAGTTTAGAAAACACTGGATGTCCCTGAAAACATGGAAGCTAGAATTACCATACGGTCCAGCAACCCTCCTTCTGGGTGCACACCCACAGAAAATGACAGGAGCGTGGGGAAGAGACGTCTGCACACTACGCTCCCTGCAGCATTATTCACAACTGCCAGGACATGAAACTGTCGGAAAATTGATCCATGGAGGAACGGATTGTTAAATGTGGAGTGTATACACATGTAAATACGATTTGGCCTTTAAAATACAGCAAATTCTGTCATTTGCAACAAGACAGATTAACCTAGAAGTGACATAAAGCCGCCACAGAGAGACAAATACCGTATGATCTCGCTTATTTGTGGAATCTGAAAGTCGGACTCAGAAGTAGGGAGTAGAAGGGCAGTTACCAGAGGTGGGGGGTGGGCGCTGGGTGGGGAAAGGGGAGACATCGGTCAACAGGTGCCGTTTCAGTTACACGGGAAATAAATCATGGTGTTCTATGGACCAGCTCACTGATCATATTGAATATTCATGTGCTGTGAAAGGAACATACAATGTCAGGACCCTAAATTCTCTATGTTAAAAGTCAACATAGATGTTAGGTCTTAGGTTTAAGTCTTTAATCCATCTGGAGTTAATTTTAGTGTAAGGTGTCAGGAAGGGGTCCAGTTTCTGCTTTCTGCACATGGCTAGCCAGTTTTCCCAACACCATTTATTAAACAGGGAATCCTTTGCCCATTGCTTGTTTTTGTCAGGTTTGTCAAAGATCGGATGGTTGTAGATATGCTGTGTTGCCTATGAGGCCTCTGTTCTGTTCCATTGGTCTATATCTCATGGTACCAGTACCATGCTGTTTTGATTACTGTAGCCTTGTAGTATAGTTTGAAGTCCGATAGTGTGATGCCTCCCGCTGTGTTCTTTTTGCTTAGAATTGACTTGGCTATATGGGCTCTCTTTTGGTTCTAAATGAGGTTTAAGGTGTTTTTTTCCAGTTCTGTGAAGAAGGTCATTGGTAGCTTGATGGGGATAGCGTTGAATCTGTGAATTACATTGGGCAGTATGGCCATTTTCACGATATTGATTCTTCCTAACCATGAACATGGAATGTTTCTCCGTCTGTTTGTGTCCTCTCTTATTTCATTGAGCAGTGGTTTGTAGTTCTCCTTGAAGAGGTCCTTTACATTCCTTGCTAGTCGTATTCCCAGGTATTTTATTCTCTTTGTAGCAATTGTGAATGGCAGTTCATTCTTGATTTGGCTCTCTTTAAGTCTGTTATTGGTGTATATCACAGCACTGTTTACAATAGCAAAGACCTGGAACCAACCCAAATGCCCATCAATGACAGACTAGACAGGGAAAATGTGGCATGTATACACTATGTAATATTATGCAGCCATCAAAAACAATGAGTTCGTGTCCTTTGTAGGGACATGTATGAACGTGGAAACCATCATTCTCAGCAAACTGACACAAGAACAGAAAATGAAACACTGCATGTTCTCACTCATAGGCGGGTGTTGAACAATGAGAACACATGGACACAGGGAGGGGAGCATCACACACTGGGGTCTGTTGGGGGAAAATAGGGGAGGGACAGTGCGGGGTGGGGAGTTGGGGAGAGAGAGCATGGGGAGAAATGCCAGATATAGGTGAAGGGGAGGAAGGCAGAAAATCACACTGCCACGTGTGTACCTATGCAACAATCTTGCATGTTCTTCACATGTACCCCAAAACCTAAAATGCAAAAAAAAAAAAGTCAACATAGGAAAAAGTTAAGCATGGAAGTGGAGTCACCAAAAACAAACAGAAACCCCTGCCTTTCCTTCTGTTCCTAAATCAGTAGCTACAGATAGATGGCCATGTCTCCGCTCCCGCACCCTAGCAATGCAAACTGACTGCCATCCTCATGGGTACAGGACAGATGCCAACTAGAAGTGGCGCCTCGCCCGCCTTGCAGAGAATGCATAGTTCACTGCTCCCCCCACTTGATGTCCACTTCTGCTTATGTAAAGTGCAGATTTACAGAGCTCCAGACATTCAAATGTATGATTGATGGTCTCCTCCACCCGCTCCTTTCACCTGCGACATATGGGGTCACAAGAATGTTGGGCTGGGCTCACACCTGTAATCCCAGCAGTTTGGGAGTCATAGGTGGGTGAATCACCTGAGGTCAGGAGTTCAAGACCAGCCTGGCCAACATGGCAAACCCCTATCTCTACTAAAAATGCAAAAGTTAGCTGGGCCTGGTGGTGGGCACCTGTAATCCCAACAACTACTCGGGAGGTGGAGACAGGAGGATCACTTGAACCCAGGAGGCGGCGGGTGCAGTGAGCTGAGATCACACCACTGCACTCCAGCCTGGATGACAGACATTCCATCTCAGAAAAGCTCCGCAAGCATGCGACCACTCCCTCCCTCTTTTTGTTTCTTTTCCCTTTCCCCTCCTTCCTGCTTTTCTCCTTAAGTTGAAGCCCTCAAAGTCCTCTTTGGAAAAAGTGGGGGCTGCAGGTCCTACCGCACCTGGAGTCTCTTTTCCCAGGTGTGGCCTCAGCCTTGACAGAACAAACCTCTGCGTGGACTGAGCCCCGTCTCAGAGACTTTTTGGTTTGCAGTATTGTATATTTCAAAATAGGGGAAAGAGGATTTTAAATGTTCCCACCAGAAGTAAATGATGAATACTTGAGGCACTAGAGACATCAGCTAGATTTGATGTTTCTACAATCTACCCGTGTGCTGAAACCTCGCATTTTATCCTGTAAGTATATATGACTGTTAATTGTCAGTTAAAACAACAAAATAAACATTTTAACTGACTGGGAGGATGGCGGATATTGACATGTTTCCTGACACTTGCCAGTTGTTGCAGTCTGCCAATCTCACCTCCCTCTGCAATACGTCGGTGCCTGTGCGCGGGTGCGCACCTGCCTGCGTTACCGTCGGTGCCTGTGTGTGAGTGCCCATCTGCTCGTGTTACCGTCGGCGCCTGTGTGTGAGTGCCCCCCTGCTCGTGTTACCGTCGGCGCCTGTGTGTGGGTGCCCACCTGCTCGTGTTACCGTCGGCGCCTGTGTGCGGGTGCGCACTTGCTCGTGTTACCGTCGGCGCCTGTGCGCGGGTGCCCACCTGCTCGTGTTGCCGTCGGCGCCTGTGTGTGAGTGCCCACCTGCTCGTGTTACCGTCGGCGTCTGTGTGTGAGTGCCCATCTGCTCGTGTTACCGTCGGCGCCTGTGTGTGAGTGCCCCCCTGCTTGTGTTACCGTCGGCGTCTGTGTGCGGGTGCCCACCTGTTCGTGTTACCGTCGGCGCCTGTGCGCGGGTGCCCACCTGCTCGTGTTGCCGTCGGCGCCTGTGTGTGAGTGCCCCCCTGCTTGTGTTACCGTCGGCGCCTGTGTGTGAGTGCCCACCTGCTCGTGTTACCGTCGGCGCCTGTGTGCGGGTGCCCACCTGCTCGTGTTACCGACGGCGCCTGTGCGCGGGTGCCCACCTGCTCGTGTTACCGTCGGCGCCTGTGCGCGGGTGCCCACCTGCTCGTGTTGCCGTCGGCGCCTGTGCGCGGGTGCCCACCTGCTCGTGTTCCCGTCGGCTCCTGTGCGCGGGTGCCCACCTGCTCGTGTTCCCGTCGGCGCCTGTGCGCGGGTGCCCACCTGCTCGTGTTCCCGTCGGCTCCTGTGCGCGGGTGCCCACCTGCTCGTGTTCCCGTCGGCGCCTGTGCGCGGGTGCCCACCTGCTCGTGTTCCCGTCGGCGCCTGTGCGCGGGTGCCCACCTGCTCGTGTTGCCGTCGGCGCCTGTGCCCGGGTGCCCACCTGCTCGTGTTACCGTCGGCGCCTGTGCGCGGGTGCCCACCTGCTCGTGTTCCCGTCGGCTCCTGTGCGCGGGTGCCCACCTGCTCGTGTTGCCGTCGGCGCCTGTGCCCGGGTGCGCACCTGCTCGTGTTCCCGTCGGCGCCTGTGCGCGGGTGCCCACCTGCTCGTGTATCCGTCGGCGCCTGTGCCCGGGTGCGCACCTGCACACTATTCAGAATTTTGGATCTAAATAAATGAGATGAGGTATAGCACTCCTGTCCGTACTTTGTGAGACTCCATAGCAATTTCCATGCTGGCCTCGTCAGTCAAACTGGGAAATGCCCTTCAATCCTTATCATCCCACAACAGTTGAAGGCGCAAGGACATCACTGGTCTCCTTCTGTGTTATTCTTCCTTTTGGGTGGCACGTGCTGCTGTGAGCTGAGGGCTTCTTGCTCACTCCACAAACTTTCCAGTCCCTTCTAACTGCACTGTCATACACCTCTTCGTGAATTGGCACCAGTGAGGCATGTCTTCCTGAGACATTAACCTTCTCATCAAGACTTTAAACTTAAGACAAGTCACAGGTTTTTCTATGCAACTGGGGTCACGTCCTCGTTCTCACCTCCTTCTGCATTTACTTTCTCTCCCTTTGTAATTGCTGATTTTGGAAAGTTTTATTTTTATTAAAGTTAGTTTCTCGCTTTTATTAATTTTTGTTTTTTAGATTTCATCTTTGTCATTTAATTCCACTGTATTTGAGAGTATTTCACATCCCTATTTTTCTGAACTAAAGACCTAATTAATTTATTTGTGTTTGTACTTTTGTTTTTTCATTTCTGAGACAGTCTTGCTCTGCCGCCAGGCTGGAGGGCAGTGGCATGATCTGGGCTCACTGCACTCTGCCTCCTGGGTTCAAGCAATTCTCCTGCCTCAGCCTCTTGAGTATCTGGGATTACAGGTGTGCACCACCATGCCTGGCTAGTTTTTTGTATTTTGATAGAGACAGGGTTTCACCATGTTGGCCAGGATGGTCTTGATCTCCTGACCTTGTGATCCACCTATCTTGGCCTCCCAAAATGCTAGGATTGCAGGTGTGAGCCCCCGCGCCTGGCCTGTATTCACACTTTTACAAAGTAGAAGTGTCAAAAACCATGGATTTTCTCTGAGTCCGATGTGCCTTGTATTTCCTCCCTCCTCCCCCAATCATTCAATTTTGCATATTTAACTCTTTAGCCTACAAAACACTTTTTAGAAGCACATTTTTTTTTTTAAAACTAGGAATAGTTATGGTGTCAGAAACGGTAAATGCTGCAGAGAACTAAGAACAGAGGCAAGTCCCCATTTTGTGTTGAGCAGTAGAGGGGGCGACACTTGAGCAGAGGCACAGATCAAAAGCAGAAGCAGACGGGCTGGATCCGGGGCAGGTGTGCCAGGCTGAGAGAGGGGCAGGTAGACAGGTGGGGGTGCCTGGTGGCCTGGAGATGCCAGGAGTGGCTGGGGTGCGTTGCGTAGTTGGAGAGAGGAAAACATTGGATAACGCTGGCATCACATTCACGGAAAGCTGGTCACGTGCCAGGAACTGCCCCGGGTGTGCCACGCGCATAAACTGGTTTATTCTCACAGCTGCCCTATGGAACAGGTGCTACTGCATTAGCTCCCTCTTCAGATGGGGACATTGAGGCACGGAACAGTGGTAACTGGCCCAAGGTTGGGTGCTGGTCCGGAGCGGTCATGGCTGAACCCTGTAGCCTGGTCTCTGTACTTTGCTTCACGATTGTACACTGGGCCCTTCAAGTGAGAAGCTGTCAGTGGATCTGCAGGAGCCCTGGGGACTATGCCCAGCCCCTGGCCTCTCCTCCAGTGGGAAATGGTGGGCAAGGAGAGGCCTTGTCACTGCCAGGGGTCCCCGGCTGGCTCAGCAGAAGCTGGAAGCTCCCAGTTTCCTTGTCTGTCTCCTCCACAAACCTTGGATGCCCCCTCTGGTCCAGACCCTGCGAGCGGCCCAAGGCCACAGCCAGTGCTGATTCTTCAGCAGTGTTGAGGAAGGTCTGGATGCTCAGGGAATGTTCAGCTGCTGCCAGCAGCTCTGAGGGGGCCAGCAGGGGCCGACCCTGGGGTGGTTTGTATGGAGAGTGGGGTGGGCACGGGAGAAGCACTGCCCATGCGGGAGCACCTGGCTGGCTCCCAGGGGCCACACCTCCTTTCCTAGCACCCCGAGGCCAGCCGGCTCTGTAGAAACCCAGCCCTCTCAGAGGTCATGGGACATGCCCAAAAGAGTCCCAGTGGACAGGATGCTAGGCCTAGAGGCCACCTTTCAGCCCCGAATCTCATCCACTCATCTCAGCTCCAGACTGGGGTCGAGAGGACACAGGCCCCCGGCCCTCCTGGTCCCTGTCTGTGGCTGGCGGTGCCTTGCGGATGAACCTTCTGGAATCTCAAACTGAGCCTCCACCAGGAAGCAACAACTGCTCTAAAGGTGGGGCGCAGAGGGCTGCCTGCCTGCCTATGTGAGGCCAGTGGCAGAGGGGACCCCTCCAGAGGCAGGACTCGCGTCGGTGCTGCCAGCTGTGCTTGGACCTGGGTTATAGATGGCCAAGGAGCCAGCTCCGAAGCTAGACAGGGAGGTTGAAAATGCCAGTGGCATCAGAGTGAAAAAAAAACAAAGCTTGACAGAATCCAACTTATTACCCCAAATGAACGCATCACGTTGGGTGTGTACCCAATCTGTATCTTCCCCACATTAATAAGCTTTTTATTAGATTATTTATAAGACAACAGTATTTGTCATTAGCTTCTCTATGAATCATTTGAATTATGCATGTGGTTACTGAGATAAAATTCAACCTTAAAGCGCGTTGTGATGTATTTTTGCAATAAAAATATCAAGTTCATTTAAACAATTGCTTTTTAAAACACTGTCTGTCTCCCAGTAGGTTTTCATTGATCAGATTACGAAGAGACAAAGGCTGTACAGATTATTTCAATAAATTCCGAATATGAGGAGACAAAATGATCATTACACTGACTCAGCGGCCAGCCTCAAACCCACACGCCCAAGCTGACCTCAATGGCTAAGAGACTGTATCATGAGACTGAAGAAAGCAGGTCAGAGTCGGAGTGGGGACAGCGAGGGCTCTGCGTGCAGGGCAGGTTAGAGTCGGAGTGGGGACAGCGAGGGCTCTTCGTGCAGGGGTTTGCATCTAGCAGTGCTGTGCTCTGAAAAGGGGTGTCTGGAGTGCTGAAGTGTCAGCACCGCCCTCTCCCGGGACACTTGGCTCTCACAGCTCTGATCCTGCTGCCTGGTGCACGCAGAGGCTGCAAGTCTGGCGACTTGGATCTGTTGGGGCATGGGTTTGAGGGATGGGTTGTGTTCCCCAGTTCTCAGCCATGGGCCTTGGCGTTACGGCAGGTTAGAGTTGGCAGGTTCTGCTCCTGCAGGCCTCGAGGTATCAAGGGCAGGCCTGGATCAGGAGCCTAGCCCTGGGGGCCTCCACCTGCAGCCCCCACCAGCTGATGCTCTGTGACCGCCTAGGCCATCGCATCTCAGCCCACGTTTCTCAGAGCTGCTGTTACATGCTGAGGAAATGCACAGGGGCGTCCAGGAGAGACTGGCCCCTGCATTCTGGAAGTGAGTCAATGTGGAGAGTATGGGAATGTCTCGTGGACAGGCCAAGCCCTCCCCATGACTCACAGCGTGCGCTGCCTACGTGCCCCTGCCCTGCAGGTGCTCCACTGTGGAGTGGGACGGAGGCCAGTGCAAGCCTCCAGGTGACAAGGAGAAGGCAACGGGGTCCTATGGGGGGGGAGGGGAGATGAGTGCCCCCACATATATGCACCCCGGCTCCTCACTGCAGGCCAGGTGGCAGTGGATGGCTGTCCCCAGGCTTCCTCACCCCACGGGGACTTAAACCTGCAGAAGCTCTTTCTCCCTGTTCTGGAGGTGGAATGTGAGACCAGGGTGAGGGCAAGGCCGTGCTTCCCCAGGGGCTCTGGGGAGGAGTCTCCCTGCCCCTCTGGCCTCTGGTGGCCCGGGCTGTTTGCATCTCTGTCTGCATCTTCACTTGGCCCCTCCCTGCGCCCCAGACTCCTCGCTCTCTCATGAGGACGCCTGTCATTGGGTTTCAGGCCACTCGGTTAATCCGGGATTATCTCTTCTGGAGCGCCTTAGCTTCATCGCATCTGCAAAGACCTTTCTTTCCCAAAAAAGTCAAGTTCGCTGGTGCCAAGAGATACTGTGATCCTCCCACTTAAAGAGGGGAGGACAGGAGCCAGGTGCACACGGTAGAGCGGCAGCTGCCCTGAGGGTCTGCAGCCAAGTCCAGGCTGCCACCCGCCACACACCCTGCCCTGGGGGTCCGAGGCCCAGCCCAGGCTGCCACCCGCCACACACCCTACCCTGACACACCCTGCCTGGCAAGCACATGACCCAGGTGAGGGCAGGGAACCATTAAGGTCACACCCGAATGCTATATACCCTGTGAGCACAAGGGCCCAGGACCCAGAGCCAGGGCTGTGCATTTGACACTGTATTTCCCTTCTCCAGGGAATCACAGGCACAGGTGAGAAAGATGAAGGCAGCCTTTGTGTCCAGACCTGAGCCCGGCTGCGCTGGACCATGATGTCATTCCCTTGGGTCTGATGTGCACATTGGGCCATGCTGTTCTCCGGCTGGACGTGAACACCCTCTGGGAACAATAGACCAGGTCACCCTGAGCTCTTGATAAACGGAAACAACACAGGCCCACTTCATAATTTTGTCTAACCACGGACACAGACGAGGTCACAGTGCTCTCCCCAACAGGCCCAGTCGCAGGCCGGTCAGGCTTCTTGGCAGCAACTGCCCTAGAACAAACCGCTCTCCAAATCCCACAAAAGCCTCAGCCCTGCAGCAGGCTCCAGCACCCTCTGGGGACCACAGTGCGGCCTCCCCCGGTGCACACCCCCCTTGCTGTGGGGCCCAGCCCACTCGCTCCCTGCAGCTGCACTCCTGTGGCCTTAGGAAGAAGGTGGTCAGTGAGCAGGAAGGGCAGGGCCACCGGAGGATAGGCGGCCTTTGATAGGGGGCCTTTGAGAGGGGCCACCGGAGGATAGGGGGCCTTTGAGAGATCTGATGGGTGGGCTGGGGGTGGGAGGGCAGAGACACCCAAGGAGAATGACCAGGGGTCTAGGTGAGGCAGGGGAGGAGCCAGTGAGGCTAGGGATGCCGGTCAAGAGGGCCTGGCCACGCCGAGATGTGGGAGGACATCCAGGCGTAGCAGCTGAGCAATGGTGGGACCAGAGGCCAGATAGACTTGAGGGGATGCAAGAGTCTGTTTGGGGCATTTTGAGTGTGAGATACCTTGTACATGTCTGGATGATCCAGCCTGGACTGGGGGTGAGCACTCATAGTTGAGGAGGTGGTGGTGGAAGCACAGACCCCATAGCGGCCACCATCCAGCTAGGGCCACAGGGTGCTGGGGTGGAGAACCCAGCTGGAAGGTCTGATGAGGCCAGGCCGGGAGTGCCTCAGACTTCCTGTGGCAACAGGGCTTCCGCCCTCCAGGCCTGAGGCTTCCGGGTGGCCAGCACCTCTACAGGACGGTTCCAGGGTAGGTGGTCCCAGGGTAGGTGGTCGGTAATGTCCTGTACCCTGAAGGGATGCAGCCTGGGGATGCTCCTGCTTCCCACAGACAGCAGCTGTGGGAAGGAGGAGAATCCGCGTGGTGTGAAGAGGGGCCAGGAGAGCCCCGGGCTGTTCCTGAAGGCACTGGGAGCTGGGACTGCTGTCCTACAGCTCTGCTGCCCTTGGGTGTGGAGAGAAAACCTGGACACCCCCAAACCCACTTGCAGTGGATGTGGTGGCTGGGACCTTGGTGTGTGGAAGACGGGTTCTCCCTTCGTCGTCGGTGGCTGTAGGGTCCTAGGGCTGGGGGTCTGCATCTGCCCCCTGAGTCTTGGAACCCTTTTAAATGAGTCCTCCCTCCCTCCGCTCAGGAGCATGCTGAGCGGAGGGAGGAGGGACTCATTCAAAAGGGTGGTGGGAAAAGCCTTCAGGGCTGCCGTGGGCGCTAAGGTTCAATGGTCTGAACCTTTTCTCTGCTTGGTACGAGATTTAAGAAGCCTGGCACATGCTGGAACCAGAATTGCTTTTTTAAAGGAAGGTTTTGTTTTCATCTCTGAGGCAGGATTTCACTCTGTTACCCAGGCTAAAGTGTAGTGGCTCAGTCACAGCTCTCTGCAGCCTCAACCTCCTGGGCTCAAGTGATCCTCCTGTCTCAGCCTCCAGAGTAGCTGGAACTATAGGCAAGAGCCACTATGCCAAGTTAACTTTTGTTTTCTGTAGAGGTGGGGGCTTGCTACGTTGCTTAGGCTGGTCTTGAACTCCTGGGCTCAAGTGATCCTCCAGTCTTGGCTTCCAAAATTGCTGGGATTACAGATGTGAGCCACCACATGGGACAAAAGAAAGTGTATGCATTGACAGTGCACGGCAAAGCTTCCGAGGAGCTTACCCACTTTCCTGGAGTCAGAAACCCGTTGTTCACTCTGCAGCGTGGCAAATAATGAAGCTGAATTCTAGGTGAGAGATGCCTGCCGTGTCCATGTGACCGTGAAACTCTCCGTGAGGCTTCAGTGATTGGCAGAACAGTGGGGCCCAGAGGAGTGCATGGGCTGGGGACCATGTCCTCTGCTTCCAGGGTCGGCCACTGGTGTGTGTGACTTACAGAGAACTGTCCTCCGTTCTGTCTTTCCCTGGAGAAAGGCTGCCGACTCCACTGCTGTCTTTAAATGATTGGCTGGCTCCCGCAATCATAACAAAAACCCAGTAGGAAAAATGCAGGAGGGGGCTGGGCGCCAGCCGGCAACCCCTGCCTGTGGTTCTGTGGGGATCCCGTGCACAGCTGGGCCCCTAGCTGTGACCATCCCCTGGCTCTGACAGCACCTCCAGGAAGCAGGGGGTCTCTTCCCATACTCCTTGCACTCAGCACAGTGGCCTCCTGCCATGGCCGCGTCTCCTACTCTGGGGTTCAGCCCATCCTCTGTCTGGCTTAGGCCTAAGATGACTTCCCTGGAGAATCCTCCTTGGGCTGCAGGTCCCTGGGGCTGAACGGGAGATGGACTCAGTGGGTGTGGGCTACTGCGTGGCACATGGCCAAGTCCGGCACCACGCAGCAGGGAGGGAGGCGCGTCCCCGGAGGGTACTGGCCATGGGAGCAGAGTGATTTCCTATTAAACCACAGCAACAGCAGAGTCCCAAGCGAGGGCTCTTCTGCCCTCCTGTGTGTTCAATGCCTTGCAGGAGAGGGGCAATGGGGAAAGAGCCTAGGGTCATCGTACGATGAAGACAGCAACGCCTGTGTTAGAGACATCAGCCATGAGGCACAGGCCGCATCCTTGTGCAGACCCCTCCCACCCAGCTGCCTTTTGACGCCCTGCCCCTCTCCTCACGGTCAGCCAATAGCTGGCGTTGCTTCAAGGTATTAGCAGGTCCCCGGGAAGACCCGAGCTTTTTCCTGCCTTGTGGGCCACTGGTGTGGCCTGTGACGGGTTCTTGGAGGCAGGAGCAGAGTGGACAGCTGGGTTCAGGGCCCTGGTCCTCCTTGGTGGAGCCTGAGTGCCCTGTCTCCCTCTTCCTCCTGCCTTCCTTGGCCTTAGTAAGAGGAAGCCTTTGCTTCCATTATCGTAAAAGGCAGCTTGATTTTAAAAATCAAAGTATTTCATTGATTCTGAGACTTCTTCTCCACATTAACTTGTTTACAATCTGTGACATCTCACATCTGCTGCAGGCCAGGTGGCAGCCACAGGCATCAGGTAAACAATCCCACACCTCAAGGAATCACCATCAGAAGCTCGAAGGCAGCACTCAGAGCCGGGCTCCTGGAAAGCCTAGAGATGGGCTGGGGTGGGGGGGATGAGAAGCAGTGAATTCCACACCTTCAGCAACATTCGCTGAACAGGAGTCAAGCCAGCCTCGTTCTGCAGAACTGGACTTGGGTGTTGGAGCCCACACCCCCTGCGGGTGATCCCTCCCTCAGTGCCCCACACCCCATGTGGACAGTCCCTCCCTCAGTGCCCCACACCCCATGTGGAGAGTCCCTCCCTCCGTGCCCCACACCCCATGTGGGTGATCCCTCCCTCAGTGCCCCACACCCCCTGCGGGTGATCCCTCCCTCAGTGCCCCACACCCCATGTGGACAGTCCCTCCCTCAGTGCCCCACACCCCATGTGGACAGTCCCTCCCTCAGTGCCCCACACCCCATGTGGACAGTCCCTCCCTCAGTGTCCACACCCCATGTGGGTGATCCCTCCCTCAGTGCCCCACACCCCATGCGGGTGATCCCTCCCTCAGTGCCCCACACCCCATGCGGGTAATCCTCCCTCAGTGCCCCATGTGGGCAATCCCTCCCTCAGTGCCCCACACCCCCTGCGGGTGATCCCTCCCTCAGTGCCCCACACCCCCTGCGGGTGATCCCTCCCTCAGTGCCCCACACCCCATGCGGGCGATCCCTCCCTCAGTGCCCCACACCCCATGCGGGTAATCCTCCCTCAGTGCCCCATGTGGGCAATCCCTCCCTCAGTGCCCCACACCCCATGTGGGTAATCCCTCCCTCAGTGCCCCATGTGGGCAATCCCTCCCTCAGTGCCCCACACTCCATATGGGCAATCCTCCCTCAGTGTCCACACCCCATGTGGGTAATCCCTTCCTCAGTGCCTTGTACTCCATGTGGGCAATCTCTCTCTCAGTGCCTGGGCAATCCCTCCCTCAGTGCCCCACACCCCATGCGGGCGATCCCTCCCTCAGTGCCCCATGCGGGTAATCCCTCCCTCAGTGCCCCACACCCCATGTGGGTAATCCCTCCCTCAGTGCCCCACACCCCATATGGGTAATCCCTCCCTCAGTGCCCCACACCCCATGTGGACAGTCCCTCCCTCAGTGCCCCACACCCCATGTGGACAGTCCCTCCCTCAGTGCCCCACACCCCATGTGGACAGTCCCTCCCTCAGTGCCCCACACCCCATGTGGGCAATCCCTCCCTCAGTGCCCCACACCCCATATGGGCGATCCCTCCCTCAGTGCCCCACACCCCATGTGGGTGATCCCTCCCTCAGTGCCCCACACCCCATATGGGCGATCCCTCCCTCAGTGCCCCACACCCCCTGCGGGTGATCCCTCCCTCAGTGCCCCACACCCCATGTGGGTGATCCCTCCCTCAGTGCCCCACACCCCATGTGGGCGATCCCTCCCTCAGTGTCCACACCCCATGTGGGTAATCCCTTCCTCAGTGCCCCACACCCCATGTGGGTGATCCCTCCCTCAGTGCCGCACACCCCATGCGGGCAATCCCTCCCTCAGTGCCCCACACCCCATGTGGGTGATCCCTCCCTCAGTGCCCCACACCCCATGTGGGCGATCCCTCCCTCAGTGTCCACACCCCATGTGGGTAATCCCTTCCTCAGTGCCCCACACCCCATGTGGGTGATCCCTCCCTCAGTGCCCCACACCCCATATGGGCAATCCCTCCCTCAGTGCCCCACACCCCATGTGGGTGATCCCTCCCTCAGTGCCCCACACCCCATGTGGGCGATCCCTCCCTCAGTGCCCCACACCCCCTGTGGGTAATCCCTCCCTCAGTGCCCCACACCCCCTGTGGGTGATCCCTCCCTCAGTGCCCCACACTCCATATGGGCAATACTCCCTCAGTGTCCACACCCCATGTGGGTAATCCCTTCCTCAGTGCCCCACACCCCCTGTGGGTAATCCCTCCCTCAGTGCCTCACACCCCTGTGGGCAATCCCTCCCTCAGTGCCCCACACCCCATGCGGGCAATCCCTCCCTCAGTGCCCCACACCACATGTGGGCAATCCCTTCCTCAATGCCCCACACCCCCTGTGGGTGATCCCTCCCTCAGTGCCCCACAGCCCCTGTGGGTGATCCCTCCCTCAGTGCCCCACACTCCATATGGGCAATACTCCCTCAGTGTCCACACCCCATGTGGGTAATCCCTTCCTCAGTGCCCCACACCCCCTGTGGGTGATCCCTCCCTCAGTGCCCCACACTCCATATGGGCAATACTCCCTCAGTGTCCACACCCCATGTGGGTAATCCCTCCCTCAGTGCCTCACACCCCTGTGGGCAATCCCTCCCTCAGTGCCCCACACCCCATGCGGGCAATCCCTCCCTCAGTGCCCCACACCACATGTGGGCAATCCCTTCCTCAGTGCCCCATGCGGGTAATCCCTCCCTCAGTGCCCCATGTGGGCAATCCCTCCCTCAGTGCCCCACACCCCATGCAGGTAATCCTCCCTCAGTGCCCCATGTGGGCAATCCCTCCCTCAGTGCCCCACACCCCATGCAGGTAATCCTCCCTCAGTGCCCCATGTGGGCAATCCCTCCCTCAGTGCCTCACACCCCATGTGGGCAATCCCTCCCTCAGTGCCCCACACCCCATGTGGGCAATCCCTCCCTCAGTGCCCCACACCACATGTGGGTAATCCCTCCCTCAATGCCCCACACCCCATGCGGGCAATTCCTCCCTCAGTGCCTCACACCCCATGCAGGCGATCCCTCCCTCAGTGCCTCACACCCCATGTGGGTAATCCCTCCCTCAGTGCCCCACACCCCATGCGGGCAATCCCTCCCTCAGTGCCTCACACCCCATGCGGGCAATCCCTCCCTCAGTGCCCCACACCCCATGCGGGCAATCCCTCCCTCAGTGCCTCACACCCCATGTGGGTAATCCCTCCCTCAGTGCCCCACACCACATGTGGGCAATCCCTTCCTCAGTGCCCCATGAGGGGATTCCCTCCCTCAGTGCCCCATGTGGGTAATTCCTCCCTCAGTGACCCATACCCCATGTGGGCAGTCCCTCCCTCCGTGTTCCCTGAGAAGCACTCCTCCTCAAACCTCCTGACATCACAGAGGGGAATAGCATTTGGAAAACAGAGATCAGTGACTGTGATTTGAAAAAGATTCAGAAGGATCAGACTCTGAATGTGGAGTTTTAGAAAATCTTACCCAATTTATATTATAAATAATATAATCATAACGTATCATATGATAATGTATTGTATATAATATCAATTGGGTAAGATTTTTATATCATGTCATATATGATAATATCATATCTATTATATAAAATTTACTATATTATGCTCTAGCATATTATAAACCATGTCACATTATGTTAAACATAATTTACATACAGTTGAATACATAAATCTTAAGTTCGTGTTTAAAGAGCACTGATAAATAGAGACACCCACGTAACCCACAATCCAATCGCAACATAAAATATTTCCATCACCCCCAGGGATTCTTCCTGCTTCTTCCCGGTCACCCCCACCGCCTCCACCTTGGAAGCAACCTGTTTGGCTTCCTGCCCACAGGTGGGTTTGGCCTGCTTTAAACCTGACGCTGGGGGGATCTCGCAGTCATGCAGGACGCGCGGTGCGAAGGCAGCACTGCACCCGGAAAAGCGTCGGGGCGAAAGTGGTTGGTCACATCTTTTGCAGTCCTGGCTTTTTTCTGCTTGTTCTATTTTCAGATTTGTCTTGTCTCCCTGTCTCTGCCAGCTTTCTCTTGCGTGTTTGAAGTTCAGGTGTTGGGAACAGACCCCTCAGAATTGTTTCCTCTTCTGGGTGATCGACCCTTTGGTTCATCCTTTAGTTGTGGGCTCTGCCCCTAACGCAGCAGGTGGGCTCTGGGGAGTGCTGCTGGCTGGGTCCTCACAGCCCTTCGCTTCTAGCCTTGGCGTCAGGGAAGACTCTGATCCCGTTTTGTGCCATCGTCGTTTGTCTGTTTTGAGTCCTGTCGGGGTGTTGGCCTGACTTGGGGTGCTCAGGTCACTTGCACTTAGCATCACTGTGAAGTCGCCACCTGGCTGCTTTCTTTCATTTGCCTCACTTGCTCTTGGTTTCTCTGTTGCTCCTTTCTTGCACATTGTTTAACCGCATTCTAGCATTCCGTGTTCTGTCCCCTCCACATTGTTTAACCGTGTTCTAGCATTCCGTGTTCTGTCCCCTCCACATTGTTTAACCGTGTTCTAGCATTCCGTGTTCTGTCCCCTCCACATTGTTTAACCGTGTTCTAGCATTCCGTGTTCTGTCCACATTGTTTAACCGTGTTCTAGCATTCCGTGTTCTGTCTCCTCCACATTGTTTAACCGTGTTCTAGCATTCCGTGTTCTGTCCACATTGTTTAACCGTGTTCTAGCATTCCGTGTTCTGTCCACATTGTTTAACCGTGTTCTAGCATTCCGTGTTCTGTCCCCTCCACATTGTTTAACCGTGTTCTAGCATTCCGTGTTCTGTCCACATTGTTTAACCGTGTTCTAGCATTCCGTGTTCTGTCTCCTCCACATTGTTTAACCGTGTTCTAGCATTCCGTGTTCTGTCCACATTGTTTAACCGTGTTCTAGCATTCCGTGTTCTGTCCACATTGTTTAACCGTGTTCTAGCATTCCGTGTTCTGTCTCCTCCACATTGTTTAACCGTGTTCTAGCATTCCGTGTTCTGTCCACATTGTTTAACCGTGTTCTAGCATTCCGTGTTCTGTCCACATTGTTTAACCGTGTTCTAGCATTCCGTGTTCTGTCCACATTGTTTAACCGTGTTCTAGCATTCCGTGTTCTGTCTCCTCCACATTGTTTAACCGTGTTCTAGCATTCCGTGTTCTGTCCACATTGTTTAACCGTGTTCTAGCATTCCGTGTTCTGTCCACATTGTTTAACCGTGTTCTAGCATTCCGTGTTCTGTCTCCTCCACATTGTTTAACCGTGTTCTAGCATTCCGTGTTCTGTCCACATTGTTTAACCGTGTTCTAGCATTCCGTGTTCTGTCCACATTGTTTAACCGTGTTCTAGCATTCCGTGTTCTGTCCACATTGTTTAACCGTGTTCTAGTATTCCGTGTTCTGTCTCCTCCACATTGTTTAACCGTGTTCTAGCATTCCGTGTTCTGTCTCCTCCACATTGTTTAACCGTGTTCTAGCATTCCGTGTTCTGTCCACATTGTTTAACCATGTTCTAGCATTCCGTGTTCTGTCCCCTCCACATTGTTTAACCGTGTTCTAGCATTCCGTGTTCTGTCCACATTGTTTAACCGTGTTCTAGTATTCCGTGTTCTGTCTCCTCCACATTGTTTAACCGTGTTCTAGCATTCCGTGTTCTGTCTCCTCCACATTGTTTAACCGTGTTCTAGCATTCCGTGTTCTGTCCCCTCCACATTGTTTAACCGTGTTCTAGCATTCCGTGTTCTGTCCACATTGTTTAACCGTGTTCTAGCATTCCGTGTTCTGTCCACATTGTTTAACCGTGTTCTAGTATTCCGTGTTCTGTCTCCTCCACATTGTTTAACCGTGTTCTAGCATTCCGTGTTCTGTCCCCTCCACATTGTTTAACCGTGTTCTAGCATTCCGTGTTCTGTCTCCTCCACATTGTTTAACCGTGTTCTAGCATTCCGTGTTCTGTCCCCTCCACATTGTTTAACCGTGTTCTAGCATTCCGTGTTCTGTCCACATTGTTTAACCGTGTTCTAGTATTCCGTGTTCTGTCTCCTCCACATTGTTTAACCGTGTTCTAGCATTCCGTGTTCTGTCTCCTCCACATTGTTTAACCGTGTTCTAGCATTCCGTGTTCTGTCCACATTGTTTAACCGTGTTCTAGTATTCCGTGTTCTGTCTCCTCCACATTGTTTAACCGTGTTCTAGCATTCCGTGTTCTGTCTCCTCCACATTGTTTAACCGTGTTCTAGCATTCCGTGTTCTGTCCACATTGTTTAACCATGTTCTAGCATTCCGTGTTCTGTCTCCTCCACATTGTTTAACCGTGTTCTAGCATTCCGTGTTCTGTCCCCTCCACATTGTTTAACCGTGTTCTAGCATTCCGTGTTCTGTCTCCTCCACATTGTTTAACCGCATTCTAGCATTCCGTGTTCTGTCCACATTGTTTAACCGTGTTCTAGCATTCCGTGTTCTGTCTCCTCCACATTGTTTAACCGCATTCTAGCATTCCGTGTTCTGTCCACATTGTTTAACCGTGTTCTAGCATTCCGTGTTCTGTCCACATTGTTTAACCGTGTTCTAGTATTCCGTGTTCTGTCCCCTCCACATTGTTTAACCGTGTTCTAGCATTCCGTGTTCTGTCCACATTGTTTAACCGTGTTCTAGTATTCCGTGTTCTGTCTCCTCCACATTGTTTAACCGTGTTCTAGCATTCCGTGTTCTGTCTCCTCCACATTGTTTAACCGTGTTCTAGCATTCCGTGTTCTGTCTCCTCCACATTGTTTAACCGTGTTCTAGCATTCCGTGTTCTGTCCCCTCCACATTGTTTAACCGTGTTCTAGCATTCCGTGTTCTGTCTCCTCCACATTGTTTAACCGTGTTCTGGCATTCCGTGTTCTGTCCACATTGTTTAACCGTGTTCTAGCATTCCGTGTTCTGTCTCCTCTTGACTGGAGTTTTAGTCGTTGCTGTAATGATCGTAATATGAGCATGTCTTGCTGCAGGAGGAGTGGTCATCACACTGCTGGTTATAAGATGTGGGGAGCCTGCAGCACGGTGCCTCCCCATCTGCATTCCAGGGGTGATCAGTGTCACGGATTTTACTTCAATGAATTTAAAAATGGCTATTCATTGTTAGCAGTTTGCAGTCACTTGTCATCAAAGTAATTAAGAAAAAATGTTTTAACCCCCATATTTATATTTGAGTGCTCTTCGTTCTAACCCTAGAAACCTGCTTCCAGCACCGGACTTCCTGCAGGCGAAGGGCTGCCTTCTGTGTCTTTTGTCTTATGGGTCTATTGGCTACACATTTTCTCCACCCTCATTTATTGAAGAATATCTTCATTCTGTTTTCATTTTTTTCTGGCTATACAATTCTAGTTTTGCAAAATGTATTTTTAGCTCTTTGAATTCATTGTTTCACTGTCCTCTGGCCCGCCTGGTTTCAGATGAGAAATCAGCAGTTATTTTTCTCACTATTCTCCTGCACGGGTGTCTATTTTTCATTTGGCTGCTTTTTACATTTTTTTCCTTTATCTATATTTTCCATCAGCTTAACTCTGATGTGTCTAGATGTGGTTTCCTTCAAATTTATCACATTTGGCATCGATTAAACCTCTCAAATTTGCAGATTCTTTTGCTCCTCATTAAACTTGGTGAATTTCTAACTAGTACATCTTCATCGCTTTATTTTCCTACCTTATCCTTCTTTTGCTTCCTGGAAATTTAATTCTACATAATGTAGACTACTCAAAATTTTCCATATGCTGCTGACTCTATGTTTGCCTTTGTCCAGCAATGTTTCAGATTTTTAAAAATAAACTGTGGATTTTAGAGCAGTTTTAGATTTGCAGAATTATTGCAAAAGTAGTATAGACAGTTCCCATGTACTCCACCTCAATTTGTCCTATTACTAGTATCTTACACCAGGATGATACATTTGACAAAATTAATGAACAAACGGTGAAGCATTATGATTAACTAAATTCATAGTTTATTCGGATGTCCTCTGTTTTTCCCTCATGTTTTTTTCTGCCTCCAAATTTTACCCAGAATACTGTGTTCCATTTAGTGTCACATCTCCAGAGGCCTCTCTTAGCTGTGACAATTTTTCCCTTTCCTTGTTTTTGACAACCTTGACGTTTTTGCAGAGCACGGGTCAGGACTTTGGCAGAATTCTCCCAACTGAGAAATGCTTCTGTAATGATCAGACTGAGGAATGTGTTCTGGGAGGAAGAGCACAGGGATAATGTCCATTTTCATCACATCTTATCAAGGGCAGGTGCTATCAAAGTGTCACTGCTGATGTTGACCATGGCTCTCTGGCTTGAGGTAGCTGCACCACAGCTAATCCTTTCTTT
Organism: Callithrix jacchus; assembly: GCF_049354715.1. Classification (NCBI taxonomy): domain Eukaryota; kingdom Metazoa; phylum Chordata; class Mammalia; order Primates; family Cebidae; genus Callithrix; species Callithrix jacchus. Next base: position 124,772,486 of record NC_133513.1, on the reverse strand, counting down.
TTCTCTCCATTTTCTAACTGCTTGTTAAAGGAAGGTCGTTGGTGGAGCAGGAGTTACACTGTCAATGGGAGATCTTCCATAAAAGAGACTTTTCTATTCTCTCCAATTTATTTATTGATTCATTCAGTCATGTGTTTACATATTTATTTTGTGCTTTTGGTGATAGTATGACACCATTTACTTTATTTTGTGAGAGTTCCTTTGGCTGGCTCCTGTATTCCTCTGACATATGTCCATCTTCGTGGGCTCTGTTTGTTTGCTGGAGTTTTGTAGTTTATGGTACTAAAAGGCACTCCACACTCATCTCGCATATTTTCTGCTCCTATCCTAGAAGAAGCCATTTCTCCAAGGAGGCTCAGTACCTTTTACTAGAAAATGGTATTAGAGACCAAGTTCTGAGAACTAGGTGTGCTTATCGCTAGGGTGATGTCACTGCTTCTGGGACTTGCCAGCTGATAGAGCAAGCAGATACCCGAGTGCCTATTCATCCTCATAAATGAACATATTTGTAAGTATTTCTATTTGTTCATCTGTATCTATGTCAAGCTCAACGTGAGCTCGTCCTAATGTTTCCACGGATGTTCGCTTTCGTGCAATCTATTTCTTCTCTCTCTTCTGTGTTTCCACGGATGTTCGCTTTCGTGCAATCTATTTCTTCTCTCTCTCCTGTGTTTCCACGGATGTTTGCTTTCGTGCAATCTATTTCTTCTTTCTCTCTTTAAGCTTGGATGGTCTCTGTTGACATTATCTTCACTGATCATTGCTTTGCCAGTCTCCTGGCTGCTATTGAGTTTATCTCCGAAATTTTAGCTTTCAGATATTATGTTTTACAATTGTAAGTGTCCACTTAGTCATCTTTGGAGTTTGGCTGTCTCTCCTGAAATGTTCTCTGACCACCTATTCCATCCACCTTTCCTGGAGAAGTCTGTAGTGTGTCTACACTAGGTGTTCTAATGCCATTGCTTGCAGTTCTAACGGGGTCATCGGGATCTGCTCCTACTCACTGTGTCTCATCTGACTCTGGGGAACACTGACGGCTGCCTTGCATGCACATAATCATCTCCAGTAGACTATAGACGTTGTTTATGAAGCAGAGACTGAAGGGCAGCTTTCTGTTTTTCTCACTTCCCAGGGGGTTCTAGGCTGATTTTTCACATTTCCAAGCTTGTATTTGAGGTGGTGCTGAGTCTCTGCGTTAATGAAACTGAGCTCACTGTCACTATTCCACTTGTCACATACTTTTCTTATCTCACCAGTATTTGATCCAGGAGGGGGTTGCTTGCAGATCCAGATATTTTAGTCTCTGCTTTGGATTCCACTGCAGAAGAACCATGGAATTCAGCCACTACAGGATGAAACAGGATTAGAAAGTTTCTCTCTGGCCAGCCGCTCCTCCACTGCAGTGTTTTTCTGTCAAAACTCAGGCGGGAGGTGATTGGGAGGAATCACCGGCCTGAATGATCCGACCTTGCCTCTGGAGTTCTTGCAGGTGATCAACCGATCTCGCCAGCTTACCCTGCTCCTCAAGGCTGCACTGACAGCCCTCCATCTCTGCAAAATTTCTGCATCTGTTGCCGCCCTAGTCAGGGAAGTGTTCACAGTTCTCCCATTTCCTGTGAAAGGTTCTTGGATCTTTATATTCAGCTCCCTAAGCTTCCTTCTATTGCTACTATTTTTACTCCATAAAAAGTAGAGGCTGGGCATGGTGGCTCCTGCCTGTAATCCCAGCACTTTGGGAGGCTGAGGTGGGCAGATCACTTGAGGTCAGGAGTTTGAGACCAGCCTGGCCAATATAATGAAATCCTTTTCTACTAAAAATCGAAAAAAATTGGCCAGGTGTGGTGGTGGATGCCTATAATATCAGCCACTAGGGAGGCTGAGGCAGGAGAAGTGCTTGACCCCGGGAGGTTGAGGTTGCAGTGAGCTGAGATTGTGCCACTGTACTCCAGCCTGAGCGACAGAGCAAGACTCTAAAAAAAAAAAGAGTACAATTTTTATTTCATCCTATTTTAAGTTGTGCTACTTACTAGTGAAAGAATTTAAGTTTGAAGATCTGCCTCAAATTTAGAAACTAATTTACACTAAGGGGATATGTCTTTTGGCATCATAGTATCACTAACTTTCAGTCAATACAAGTTTCAAGGGAAAACGCTTGAGGGTGAAGTAACCCAGCAGCTTTTCTCAGCTAAACCCAGCTTGTCTCAAACATGACCCATGTCAACCAGGAAACGCCAAGTTGCAACAAATGAATGAATGAACAAAAATTGCTCTTACAAATTGAATGTAATATGTACATTTAAGATACACAATTTAATTTAGTATAGTATATTACATCATGAATTTCCTCCCCCCCCCCCCCGCCACATTATTCAGATATAACTTTTGTAAGGTCGGCCTTAATGGAAAACTGAGACCGTCCTTTTGTCTCTTTTCATGTTTACTCTTAAAGTGCTGGTTTTCTAAAATCTGGTTGTGCGGTTTGGCACCTCAGTTAATACTGTGGGAAAGGAGTGTGGGGTCTGCTGTCTTACTCTGTATGGGTCTGTTTTCACACCACCGATACCGACACATCTGAGATTGGGTAATTATGAAGGGAAGACGTTTAATGGACTCACAGCTCCATGTGGCTGGGGAGGTCTCATAATCATGGCAGAAGGCGAAAGGCATGTCTTACATGGCACCAGGAAAGAGAGAATGAGAACCAAGCAAAAGGGGCTTCCCTTTATAAAACCATCAGATCCTGTGAGACTTATTCACTACGGTGAGAACAGTGTGGGGAACGGCCCCATGATTCAGTTATCTCCTGCTGCGTTCCCACCACATCATGTGGGAATTATGGGAATGCAATTCAAGGCAAGATTTGGGTGTGAACACACAGCCAAACCATATCATGCACCAAAGTTGAATAAGATTTTAAGTGCTGAAGGGAGCCCAGACTGCATGGATTTCCAGGTAATTAGGCATTTTCAGAGAAAAAAGAAGTGATGGGAAGAAGCGTTATTCACATATATTTTATGGGGATAAAATGTATGTTCGTAAACAAACTGTTTTCAGAAAACCTAAGTCATTGTGTGCTTAAAGGCTTAGTTGTGTTACATGGAACATATTTTTCAGTTTATGGGGGCCTCAGGCCCACTGGTAGGTGGGTGTCTTGACAAATGTATCTTTGCATCACATGTGGTTTGAAACGTTTGTATTTTCTATGGTTACACATTTGAGGAATTACATGTCCAAGTCACAGGAATGAATCAATGCTGCGAAATCAGTTTACTGATCAGAAATTGCATGTATGCCTTTTGAGCACGTGGGGAGAAAAGACGGCAGTGTTCCTTTTTCATTCTGCACAGCTCACATCAGTTAATAGGGAGAAGCGAGCCTGGTGTTGGCGGCCTCGGGGCTGCTGCACCAGGGTGGGGCTTCTTGGTGGTGCACATAGAACCTGGGGCTTTCTGAGCCTGTCTTGAGCCTGTCTGTGTGGGACTATGTGTGGGGTTTAATGTGCAGGGTCTGATGTCCCAATATTATATGAAGACTTAGTTGGATCTTCGGTCATCGAGACCCTTTCTGGGCGTGTGAGAATTTCACTCACCCATTGGGAAAGCCGATGCGATGTATTGTAGACAAATTTAAAAACCGTGTGCCAAAGCTGCCACAGATCAAAACGAAGAAGGTTTAAGTCTGATGTAAATAGGGAGTTTTACAGAAATCCATGCGTCCCATTCCTCCAAATTGAAGCTCTGTACCTTCTGGGAATGCCCCCTGAGTACTTTCTCCATTATCTTTACATTAATGCTTGAAAAAAAAATCTCAGAATGGTGGATAGAGGTGTATTTGCTGTCACGTGAATAAACTGATGGAATGCTAAGATTCCATGTTTGCTTATTTGAAAACCACATGCTCAAATTTTATTTACTGATTTGTTTTAAGATTGCAATAGAGCTTTAAAAATTTAGAAGCCGTGGGCTGTGCCCTCTATGTGGTCTATTCGGGCTGAAACTTTGAGAAACACTATGGGTCTAAGAGACACAATGGCCCTTGATTTCAGCAGCGCTGTTTTTATTTACTGATCGTAGTGGCAGTGGCAGTGGCAGTGGCCGTGGCAGAAGCTGAGAGTCATTCAGATTATCAGGCGTCAGGCACGGATCCCAACCACAGTACTTAACCTTTTTCATCAATGCTGTATCTTCATTCATAGGCCCCGTTTGAAAATATTGGGGAATGATTAATGTGGTAGGTACTTTTCAGAAATTATAGATTAGGCAACCTTGGAGTTTTAGTAATTGGCAAGATTACCAAGGGCAAAACTGTATCGCACTTAAGTACCATTTTGTGCTTTGTAAATCTAAGTCACTTCAACAAATAAAAATCATCCATCAAGACTATATTTTAGCCTTTTTCCAAATGAAATAAACAATAGTGTAGATAGAAAACTCAAATATGCTAATTTCCTATACTTGAATTTAAAAATATTTCTAGTTATCCCTCTCATTCTCAAACAAAATATTAAAATGTATGGTCTTTGGATAAAATACACGACCTCTGGAAATTAGCCTAATTATAATAATTATTAACATAAAAGTGATATTCATGAATATCATAGAGAAGAATTTTAGGCAAGATAGGACCATGAAAATGATGGCGTTTATTTTCTCACACGCTCAACCTTGCAAATCTAAATCAGCTTCATCTTCTAAATCAGTCACCTTGGGAACCGATGTCTTTATTAAAACGATGTATTTTCTTTCCCCCAAGTCTGTTTAGAACGTTCAAATTGTATTATCCTTCAAGGTAAGTTTATAATCATAGATACACTCACATCTTGTCCTAACTGATGTTGGTAAAAGAACAATTTTAAAGCTTATAAAAATGTAGTATTCCATGGTGTATATGTGCCATGTTTTCTTTATCCAGTGAGTGTTTGGGTTGGTTCCATGTCTTAGCTGTTGTGAACAGTGTTGCAGTAAACGTACGCCTGCATGTATCTTTATAATAGAATTATGTCTATTCCTTTGGGTGTATATCCAGTAATAAGAATGCAGTCATATCCTTTGCAGCAACATGGATAAAGCTAGAAGCCATCATCCTCAGCAAACTGACACAGGAACAGAAAACCAAACAACAAATATTCTCACTCATGTTCAACTCATGGGAGTTGAACAATGAGAACACGAAGACACAGGGAGGGGAACAGCACACACCGGAGCCCATGGGGCAGGGGCGAGGGCAGGGAGAGCACCAGGGCACATACCTACTGCATGCACAGCTTCAAACTTCGGTGGTGGGTTGGTAGGTGCGGCACAGCCATGGCACCCGTTTGCCTACGTAACAAACCTGCACGTTTTGCACATGTATCCCAGGACTTAAAGTCAAAAAGAAAAAAGAAAACTTAGAAAAATGCACATTTGTATTTTGGGCAAGGCAGAATATTCCCTCCTCCCTCTGTTTCTGGAATTCCCTCCCCTCTCAGACTGTCCTGGGCTGCAGTTCTTGCCTCCCGATGCCGGAGTTCAGAGGTTAAGGTGGCTGCATGGGAAAAGCAAGATTTTGGTGTGGGTGGAGGAGAGCTGAAGAGCTGGAGGCCCAGGCTCTGACCCACGGGGGGTCCCTGGGATGCATCTGGGTTGCCCAGGAAGAGTGTGGGATGGCATCGTCCCGCACCCCCACACTGCGGCCATCAATGTCAGCCCCAAGGACCCTTTGGGACGGCTGAGAAGAGCCAGAGGCCCCTCCAAACACCTCTCACCATCTTTCTGGTGAGCCTGGCTACTCCCTACCGACTCTGTAATTGAGGCTCCATCTGCTTTACTTCCCAAGCTTCCCAGGGACATTCCCGGGGAAAAGGCTGGGGTCTGGCCACGTTTCTGCTTGGCACCCACAGAGCCACGTGGCCCAAGTTCAGGATCCCAGCCCCACTCTTGGCCCCCATGCATCCATGCCCTGTGGATTCCCACCGGTACTTCACCTTGTTCTCAACTGTAGGGAATCAAGGTGCCTCCTACGCCGCTCCATGAGCGGCTCTCGGCTCATGTTTCCACACTCAGCACCTGTCTTTTCCCTCATCCATGCCCCCGCCTGCAGCTGACGGCACTGCCAATGCCATCACCAGTGCTGTGACCGAGCCTCCAGCCAGCAGGAAGGGCGTGGTGCTTGTGGGGTCTCCACGCGTCCTGTCTCAGGCAATCCCGGCGTTCTCCTCTGCACCCTGACGGTGCTCGTGGGGTCTCCACGCGTCCTGTCTCAGGCAATCCCGGCGTTCTCCTCTGCACCCTGACGGTGCTCGTGGGGTCTCCACGCGTCCTGTCTCAGGCAATCCCGGCGTTCTCCTCTGCACCCTGACGGTGCTCGTGGGGTCTCCACGCCTCCTGTCTCAGGCAATCCCGGCGTTCTCCTCTGCACCCTGACGGTGCTCGTGGGGTCTCCACGCGTCCTGTCTCAGGCAATCCCGGCGTTCTCCTCTGCACCCTGATGGTGCTGGTGGGGTCTCCACGCGTCCTGTCTCAGGCAATCCCGGCGTTCTCCTCTGCACCCTGACGGTGCTGGTGGGGTCTCCACGCGTCCTGTCTCAGGCAATCCCGGCGTTCTCCTCTGCACCCTGACGGTGCTCGTGGGGTCTCCACGCCTCCTGTCTCAGGCAATCCCGGCGTTCTCCTCTGCACCCTGACGGTGCTCGTGGGGTCTCCACGCGTCCTGTCTCAGGCAATCCCGGCGTTCTCCTCTGCACCCTGACGGTGCTGGTGGGGTCTCCACGCCTCCTGTCTCAGGCAATCCCGGCGTTCTCCTCTGCACCCTGATGGTGCTGGTGGGGTCTCCACGCCTCCTGTCTCAGGCAATCCCGGCGTTCTCCTCTGCACCCTGACGGTGCTGGTGGGGTCTCCACGCCTCCTGTCTCAGGCAATCCCGGCGTTCTCCTCTGCACCCTGATGGTGCTCGTGGGGTCTCCACGCGTCCTGTTTCAGGCAATCCCGGCATTCTCCTCTGCACCCTGACGGTGCTCGTGGGGTCTCCACGCGTCCTGTCTCAGGCAATCCCGGCGTTCTCCTCTGCACCCTGACGGTGCTCGTGGGGTCTCCACGCGTCCTGTCTCAGGCAATCCCGGCGTTCTCCTCTGCACCCTGACGGTGCTCGTGGGGTCTCCATGCCTCCTGTCTCAGGCAATCCCGGCGTTCTCCTCTGCACCCTGACGGTGCTCGTGGGGTCTCCACGCGTCCTGTCTCAGGCAATCCCGGCGTTCTCCTCTGCACCCTGACGGTGCTCGTGGGGTCTCCACGCGTCCTGTCTCAGGCAATCCCGGCGTTCTCCTCTGCACCCTGACGGTGCTCGTGGGGTCTCCACGCGTCCTGTCTCAGGCAATCCCGGCGTTCTCCTCTGCACCCTGACGGTGCTCGTGGGGTCTCCACGCGTCCTGTCTCAGGCAATCCCGGCGTTCTCCTCTGCACCCTGATGGTGCTGGTGGGGTCTCCACGCCTCCTGTCTCAGGCAATCCCGGCGTTCTCCTCTGCACCCTCACACAAGACGCGGCTCCAGTAGAGTTTCCCTTGTGCTTCTCTGCAGGGCAAAGCTCTGTGGTCATCACGGATGCTGTTGAAATGCAGGCTTTTACTCGAACATTTAGAAACATAAAATAAATGACAGTCATCTGGGGATTCAGAGCAGAGCTTCGCCTCTGCGCGGGCCGTCATTCATCTGCAGATGCGTTACTGCATACACGGCCAAAGCTTTCACTGGACATTTATCACACCTATACACGTTTGGGACAAACAGGCACATGGAAATGGGAGGAAAATGGAACTAATTTTTCAGGACACAGGTTGATCACGAGCCTTTGAGTGACATGAGAGGCGTGCCGGGCATAACGTCCGGCCATTGCTAAAGGCCTTCTGTGTTCACATCCACAGCACAGTCAGGGGTTCCACCACGTTCTGTAAACCCATGATGCTCGGCCTGGGTTTCAGGCTCCTCAAACCACGCCCTCAGGGCAGCATCTCCTGAGCAGGTTTCCGTAGGATTTACTTAGAAAAGCCGCAGAAAGGGCTCAGCCCAGGGCACTGTACATAGAAGGGGCTTCGTGAACCGGACCCTTATCATTTCCTACTTGTGTTGTTTTCTCACGGGCTGCACATTTCTCATGCAGGGGAACGTGCATGGGAAACGCATTTACCGTTGGAAGTTACCGCTGGGTTAGAACCCACTGCGGGTTGACAAGCTTGATGGATCCGGTGATTTGCATTCGCGGAACTTAGTGGAGGGCCCTCTGCAGCTCCCAGTTAGCAGATCAGTAGCGCGGCCAGATCTTCCTCCCCGGCCCCATCTAGAGACACAGGCTGTTGCTGGCTGGTTGTAACCCAAAGCTTGGGTCTAGGCGAATGTGACTTGGTTGGTGAAGTTCAGTGTCCCGGTTCCAGCCTGTTTCTTAAGGAAAAAGAGGGAAGAAGGTGTCAGATTCTGGAGAAAGGAGCTGGGCTCCCTGAGAGGCTGTGGCGGGCTCCATGTGATGCTTCACCTGGGTTGTTTTATATAATCATCATGGGACCTCACGGGGAAACTGCTGCTGTTATCCAGGCGCACGGACAAGGAGACAGAGACTGGAGACATGAGGAGCTCTGTCCAAGGCCACCCAACTCCGCGACAGCTGGTGGGCTGTGGTTGAAACCTGGGCCATCAGTCCTAAGGGTCTGTGCTTTTCTCCAGTGTCGTGCCTCCTGCCTCCCCATGTGAGATCACAGACATTGCTGCCCACTTATCCTGGCAAAGTCGATACCACGGTCTGTGAATCAGAAGAGGGGAGTGCCTGCAGCTGTGGCCTTGGTGGGCAGCAGTGGACTCTTCCGCTCTGATTTTCCCGTGTCCTGCACGGAGATTTCCAGCTCCAAGATAAGCAGAGGCAAGTTCTGGAGTGTGAAGTTCTGGCTACTTCCTGGTGTGGGAAACACATTTATGAGGACTCCTGGGATTCCAGCATGTTCTCTATCTATACCGTTTTATCCTCTGTTTCAACATTTATCTCCAATTTCAAATCCACTCCTCATGCTGTGTGGCTCACTTCTCCTGGGGGTCTGACCATCCCTGAAGCCCACCCCTCCTCAATCACCTTGTAGCCAAGACACCTTCCACTGATCCCATCAGCCTGGAGTGCTGGCGTGGCCTCTGCCCCCATGTGCTTGCTAAAGGTGCACGGGGCAGTGGGCCGGGCCGCCTTCTCCATGTCCCTGTTCGGCAGGTGCTGTGGGGAGCCCAAGGGAAAGGGGGACTAAGAAGGAGTGTGAAGGCTTTCATCCTGGTCTGATGGGAGAGGCTGGGCTGGGGCAGATTCCATAGGACTTGTTGGTCTGGGTGTTGGGGTATGACGAGGAAGAGGGGGACGTTAGGCATGGTGGTACCATTTGTCAAGAAGGCGGCTCACAGGGCCAGAGCCTAGTCCTTCTGGTCATTCAGGATTCCCTGGCCCAGAGCAGCCCAGGGTAGGTATGGCAACAATATCGCTGAGTGTTCCACGAATTACAAAGGATGGAGGAGGGGCGGTTTTGGAGAAGACTTCCAAGAGGTTAGTTTTGGGTGCTTTCGTTCAATGTCTCCAGGGCATTTCAAAGTGGACATTGTCAGTGCCTGCTGGGGCTCAGGGAGACCTGTGAGTGGAAGCAGAAGTGTGAGGCTGATGGGCCTGTGGGCCGAGTCCAGGCCATGACAGGGGATGAGATCAGCCAGGAGAGGGAGCAGAGTGAGGGTAGAAGTTGGTGGTGGGCAGAGAGCTCAGCCGAAGCGGCGGGAGAGGCGGGCATGTACCAGGGTGGCCAGGAGTCCCGGGAGAGGGACCAGCACCTGCTGTGGGGGGACTCAGGGAGGCCGTGGCAACAGCTGCAGGGAGAGCAGAGACGGCCTGTGGATTTGGCACCTGGGCCGTGGCAGTGAAGGGTGAACCACGCTGCGTGGGTTGTCGCTAAACAGACTGTGGGGGTAGAGGATGTCCTCCGGGAAAGGCTTCGAATCTGATGTTGGAGCTGGTTTCAGCCCAACACAAGAAGCCTATAGACTCTTTTGGGGGAATTACTTCCTCCTCCAGGCCTGTTTTCTCATCTGTAAAAGGGGCATTGGGCAAATCACATCAATGCTCTCTTCCTGTGTTTGCTTTCCATGAGTTTTGTGGAGGGTCTGAGCAAGGTCTCAAAGGGAGTCTGCTTGTTTCCTTCTTCTCGTCCTCTTGCTGCTATGAAACCCATACTTGAGTTTTGGTGTCCCCCAAAGCCCAAATGAGAAGTGAGGCATTGAATGCTGCTGGGAGACCTGAGTTGGCTGCACCACTCATCTCACTGGCCAGGCAGAAGGAGACAGGGAAATAACACAAGCCAGGTTCCCATCCAGCCACCTGTTTGTGTCCCCGCACAGCACGCTGGTGGAGGGTTTGCAGTCGTCATCCCGTGGATGTCAAGCGATGCCTGAATTCCTAAACAACTTCCCCAGTGTAGAATGGGGGACTCCAGTTTGAACTGGGCCTCAGCCTGCAGCCCCAGTCCTGTGCTAGGGAAGCAGTCGACAAGAACAGTCATCCCTCTCAGAGCTGCCATCACAGACTCATCCTGGGGCCAGCACCTGACCACGGCCCACGTGCCACCAGCCGGGCTGCTGTGAGAAGAAAGAACAGGAGCATCTGGAGGTGCAGATGAGAGCAGAGGACTGCACCTGGTTCCAAAGTCTGCAGAGCTAGCCAAGCTCAGCCCTTCCTCCGTTAGTGAAGACACGAAAATGAACTCTGTAGGCACTTAATCTGGGAGTTACTAGTTATGTAGTGGACTGAAATTAGCTTTATGTACTGAGCACGGTGGAGCTAGCTTTCTAAACAGGAATATTTTCTCCTGCTCCTATCAAACCTGTCTCTCTTTTTTTTTTTTTTTGAGATGGAGTTTCGCTCTTGTCACCCAGGCTGGAGTGCAATGGCGCGATCTCGGCTCATGGCAACCTCTGCCTCCTGGGTTCAGGCAATTCTCCTGCCTCAACCTCCCGAGTAGCTGGGATTACAGGTACGTGCCACCATGCCCAGCTAATTTTTTGTATTTTTAGTAGAGATGGGGTTTCACCATGTTGACCAGGATGGTCTCGATCTCTTGACCTCATGATCCACCCGTCTCGGCCTCCCAAAGTGCTGGGATTACAGAAACCTGTCTCTTAAATCTCACACTCCAGAGAGCATCCTTCCTGTGGATGCCCTGGCTTTTGTTTGGAGATGCTCTGTTCCTTCAGAGCTGGGGGCATCCTTGTCAGTGCAGGCCTGTCTGGGACCCAGACGTCACTCCCACTGGCAGCTTCTGCATGGAATTCTTTTTCTACCAGAGAAAATTCTGATTATAAAAAGAAAATGGGCTGAAAAATTAGGTGGAAACAAACATCAGTTCTGTCAAGGAACATGGGCTCGGCTCCACCTGGAGGCTAAGCTCACAGAGCCTGCCTGATTCCATTTTTATTAATGGAATCTGAGCAAACAGGTGTGCATTTGCTAAAGGTGCACTGCTGCAGGAAGGAGGGTGTGATCTCTGCGAGTGCCTCTGAGAGGAGGGCAGGGCTCGGTGGCCACAGATGCCTGAGCTGAGTCTCGGACGCCCACGGGCCTGATTAATTCCCAACCACAGCTTCAGCTGGAGAGCACGTGGCCCGAAAGCAGGTGCTTTCTGGTTTCTGGGACTCTCCTCTCCCTTTCGGGGGCCCCCCATTCTCCTTTTCTCTGAAGCACGGGTCCCCAAAGCCACGTGCTCTTCCTGAATAATGAAAGATTTCCCTTTAGCCTTCTAAAAGTAATGTGAGAAGCATTTCGGCTAAGTCCTCATAGAACTCTAAAAACTGCAGAGCTCGTAACCTCAAACCTAAATGGTGCCGAGAGACATTTCGGGGACTCTGTCCTAATTTGCATTTTGTGCACTTAAATGTTTGCATCAGGATGAGTCTGGGATGGTCTGCAAACAATGTTTCTGGCCTGGAGTGACTTCTCCCACAAGTGAGGCTTCAGACGGACTCTGGGCATTCAGACCGTTGCAGATGCCCCTCCTGGGCCAGTGGCTTCATGCATGTTACACAAATGTATGCAGTGAAACAGCTAGGAAGGGACCACATGTCTGAGTTGCTCCAGGCTTTTTGGTACTGCTGCTCTTTCTCTGCAAAGCCATCCCAGCTGCCCACAATCCCCCTCTGCCATTCACTTCATTCAATATCTGCCTCATTTAAGGGAGACTTTAGTGTCACTTCTGAGCTGTGTTTCCAGAAGACCCAGCTTACTCGGGAAGGCAGAGTGAAAGCACAGAGGTCATTAATGACTGTTTGGCAAATTCTCTTCATTAATATTTTAGAAATAGTACCAGTGTTAAAAGTATTTTAGAGAGATAAAACATAAATGAGATTATTAAATATAATTTAAATATTTTAAATGGAAATGTTATATGCTTCTTAGGCTCAGGAAAATTTCTAAAATATCTCCTAATTTTTCTGTTTTTTTTTTTGTGCAAAAAATCAAAAACAGCAAAATCTAGAGACTGTGTATTATTGTTTTAATTTAAAACTATAATCTGAGAGACTGCTGAAATTAGTAGTGTTGAATACTGGGATAATATTTTCTCATTATTCATGCTGTTTAGGTAACAGCTACAGATAAAACACAATTTTATGTTTAATTGTTAACATTATTCTATCACTTCTCATTATTTCCATAATTTCTCATTATTCATGCTGTTTATGTAACAGCTACAGATTAAACCCCGTTTTATGTTTAATTGTGAACATTGTTTCCATCACTCTCCTGCCTAGATGATCACATGGTACTTACCATGTGACTCATGGCACTTACCAATTTCTGTGGTGTAAATGCTCCCACCATGACAGACATCTGGGTTTATACTGCATACCTGGCAGTACTGAGCGCAGAAGTGGGAGGAGACGCGTAAGAGTGCAGCCTGACAGAGCACTACCGCCACGCAGATACAATCAGCATAAGACACTGCAAGAGCTCAGATAATAATGTATGGAAACATAATTGGAAATGATGGGTTTTGAACATTTATTGCCTTTGTTTTTAATAGGATTTTAAAAAATGTGAGTTATGTAATTTGATTTCTAGTAATGGTCATGTTTAACCAATGAATTGCAAAATTCCCAATAGTTGACATTTTATAAGCTGATACAAGGATTCAGGCTGAGGCAGTACTAGATTTCTGGAGCATGATCTTCTCACAGTGGAAAGCAGAACAGCAGAAAGGATGAGTAGAGACACACAATATTTTTTATAGGCATTTGCTCAGAACAGTTATACCCTCACTTCCTCTCAATTCCCATTGACCAAAGGAAATCATGTGACCAAGCCTGACATCAATAGAATGGGCTACATCGTTCACCCTGAGAGGAATGGTAAGGCGTGAAGCTGAGAATTTTGAATGAGTGATATAGCCTACTAAAACTCTGCATAATATTTTAGCTGGGTATAAAATTCTGGATTGACCTTAATTTTACTGCAGCATTCTGAAATTGCCATTCCATTGTCTTCTGACATATATTATTGATAATGAGAAATTCACTCTTGTTCTAATCATTCTGTAGGTAATTTCTCTGTCTTTCTAGTGGTTTTAAAGATAGTTTCTTTGCTCCTGATCTGTATTTTCACTATGATCAATTTAAGTATGTTTTTTCCCCACTTAATACTTAAAGTTTGCATGTTTTTCATCAAATCTGTAAACCTTTCAGGTTTGCTTCTCTATTATTTCTTTATTTTTTTCTAAAATTCCTTTTAACTTCAGATGTGAGCCTTACTTATGCTGAATTTAATTTGAATTCCACAGTGCTGCCCTATATTCCTCTTTGATTCTCACAAAGAATTGATAAATCTATTACAATTTCAATTCCAGTGACTATTTCCAAGAGTTATTGTTGATTTTATACCCACTTGTGTTTGTTTTATTTCTTTCTGTTCTTGTTTTCCACTTTCTTAATTATTTTTTATTTTTATTTTTCCACCTAAACAGTGTGCTACACTTTCTTAATTATTAACAGACATTATATACCCTCATTTGTCTTTCTGAGCATATAAAATGTAATTATTTTAAAGTACTGTTAGTCTCTTTCATGGAGTGATTTTTCACCTAGAGTAAATCTTTGTTGTCATTATTGATTTTGTTGGCTGCATTTTTAAGCCTCAGTCGTCCTTCATGTTCTGAGGTTTTGTTTGGGAGAGAATTTGTCTCACTGGCTCTGTGTTCTGTTGTTTATTTCTCTCTCCTTCTATTGTTATCTTTCCAGCAGTGTTGTGATTGCCTTTGGATTCCCAATCTCTGAAGGTGGTTCAGGACCTCAGCTTTCAGATGGTACTGAGGCCGCACCAGCTATAACCACCAAGTGAACGAGTGAGTGAGCAGGTTTATGTAGCTGCTGGCTGGAGGGCTGCTCTAGGTCTTCCTGCCTCTCTGCTCATTTGCTTGACAATGGTCTGGGGTAGCAGTTCACAGTGCTATGAGGTGGAGACTTGGTGTATGGGCAGGAGGAGTCATGTGCCAAGTCCTGACTGTACCTGCAGCCTGACTCTGCTGCCACGTCTCATAGGGAGCGTTTTTAGTCACCTTTGCCCTGTATGAGCCAGACTCCTGCAGCCACTGCTCCCCGTGCCTGGAAACCAGTGATGGCTGGTCCCAGACCTGCTTACTGCTCAACATTCTGCTATTTCTGCTTCACGAAGCATGATTTATCTCATTTCTGAGCCCACACTGTCTTTTCGCGTTTTCTCCTTTTTATATTTCATTTATTATTGCTGTGTTTGGGGGCAGAGGAGATGCATCAAAGCATGACTGTACCATCAGGCCAGCTTGACCAAAATCCCAGCCATTTGATCTTGGCTGCTAACTGGGCTGGAGGATCCCTGAGTCTAGAGATGAGTCTTTGTAGTGATGTGAGAACCAATTAACCCACGGGAAACCAACTCACATGTGTTTGACTCAAAGACGAATATCTCACGAAACATCAGAAACACTGTGCCAAAGCACACCATAAAGAGATGGGACACAGTTGCTGTTTGCTTACAAACCATAGAAAACTTGAGGGAATTGAGGGAAAATTCCATTTCTGTAGTCATTTGGAGAGAACAGATGAGAGTTGTGAAGTTTAAAATATACCTCCCTGTGCTTGGCTACCTTATACGTCTGCATAAGTAAAGAGACCCACAGAATGACAGAATCCTTCATTCCGCAAGGGCAAGAAAACAAGGGTTTTATCTCATCCCTGCCTTGTCCCATCCAACCACGTCCTTAAATTTCCTTTCTGGTAATTTTGTCTACCAAAGAGTAGAAGATCTGAAGAGACTGCTCCGCAGGACAAGAGGGAATCAGTAGCTAAAATAGGTCACAAGGAACTGGAGAAGCTGTCTCGTCGCTGAGGATCTGTGAGGATCAGAAGAGGGAATCGGAGCCCATCAGCCACGGCCCTAACAAAGGAGCTTTCAAACACACTCGGGCAAGACGGGAAGGCGTGCTGTCATGGCCAGAGACGACAGGAGGGGAGAGGGCACGAGAGCCCTGGAAAGTCATGATAAAATGCAATTCGATTGTGTCATCATAAATTAGGGAGAAAAAAAGGAAGTTAACCTAAAAATGTCAAAGTCTTTCTTCTGAGGACAGCTCGAAAGAGGATCGTGACGAGGGTGGTTGTTAAAGAGACACTCCACAAGGTACGTGGAAGAGATGGTTCTTGATGAGGCCTGGAGTGCACACCAGGGGAGAAAGCGTTCTTCTAGGAGTTCTAGATGTATCATGCCTGTTCAAGGGTCCCATCTGGAGCCACCAATGAGATGTTGGTGCATGAAACTTCTCTGTTCCTAGTTTGCTCCTATCGTCACTTAAGTGAATGCCCTTCAGACTGCAGGGAGTAACCTTGTCATTGGTAAAAGTGGTGCTGAGTGTTCAGAAAATGAGGGGAGATCGTGAAGTGGCCCGGATGACATCCTGGGAGCATTGGCCAAGAAGCTCCCTGCATCTGCACTAGGGACACTGGAAGCTCCTGGAGATGAAGCAAGACCCCAGCGGCTGAGCAAACCGCAGGCAGGTCCAGTTTCGGTGAGATGCAGGAGACGGGGATGTGGGCTGCATCCTTGTGGGTTTGATGGCAATCATGGGCGAGGTTGAAGATGATGCTGTTAGGTAGTTGCTGTGTTTACAAGTAGGAAGAAAGTAGCTAACAGGGGAACAAGCCTGAGCTGACAAAAACAGGCTTTGCCAGTAACTGTCATTTCTTTCTTTGGCAGGTTTACCAGAAGCACAGGCAGGGAATGCAATTGATGTGGCTTCAGAGACATTTCTGAGCTGACACACGTGTCTACCTGCTGGCTGTGTTTCTGGCCTGGGCACCAGGCAGGGTCACGATGGGACAGGCCATCTCTAGAAATAGATGCCATCTACTCTGTGACTCTCTTTTTTCTGCCTAAACATCTGAAGTCCTTTCAAGCTCATCTACATCTGGAATATTCAGCCCTGAGCATCGCAGTGTAGGAGGTCATGTTTCCCGGAGGGGCGGTGCTCACAGCAGAGGGAGGCAAGCAGGCATCCTTCCAGAGACATGCTCTTTTGTCAGGGTGTCTGCCCGGGTGATGCCCAAGACTCGAGGAGCCTGGCAGCAGCCATGTCACACTGGCTCGGAGGGCATTTGGGGTCAACCAGAGTTCCAACTCCTTTTTTTCTCAAGAGCGATTTTCTTTTAACCTGGGAATTACTGTAGAAACATTAGCTGATTAATTCTCTCAAGTTATCCCCATTAATCTGAGAGAAACCAGCTGAAGGAAGGGTTGGAGACTGAGTCTGAGTCAGAATATGGGCTCCTTCTTTGAGGTCTGGAGCTGCATCTGTGGCATTTTATTGGAGGTCGCAAGGGAAGTCAGCCTTCTGACATCCAACGAGGGATGTTGGGGTGCTCCACAGTGCAGACACAGGTGCTACAGGAGCCCCCGCTTCAAAATGGGAGGACTGGCCAAGCCCATCTGCAGAGGGCTTCAGCATGCTGCACAGCTGGAGAAAACACCAGCAGACAGAGTTATCCTGAGCTTTCCCATATTTACTGAAGCTGCCCACGGCCTGCCCTGCTCAGCCGAGAGAGCACAGGACCAGTCTCTGGATTTTTAATGTGAGGCAGATGTAGTAAGCAGGAGAAGGGGAAGAGCATGCCCCCATCCATCTCCATCTCCGGGGAGGTGGACACAGCAGTAAGGCTTGAAGGCTCAGTGGCTGGCATGCTCTGTGTACAGCCAGTGAGTGGAAGTCCAGGCAAGGGAACCTGCACACGGGACGGGCAAGTCCTGGGCCACGGGAAACTGCACAGCACAGCTCGAGGATGAAGGCTGAGAATTCAGTCCAGCTCGCGTGAAGACGATGTACATGGCAGACAGGCCTGGCCACCCGAGGACCTCTTATGTGGAGACGCCTGAGCCTCATGCCTCATCCATGTCTTTCCTTATCATCTATGGTGTCTGAGGTGGTGTCATAGTTTGGAATCTTCCAGAAGTAGGCTCTGAGGGAAGCATTCCGATGCAGGTAGTTTATTTATAAGAAGCAAGGATTGTGGGGCGGGGAGCAGGGACCTGAGATGAGGAAGGGAAGGAACCTATGAATGGAGCATTCTCAGCCCATCATCCGCCATGACCAGAGGTGAGCCCAGGGGAGAAATCTGGAAAATGGTGTAAGATGCACAGTCCACAGGGGTCCCCTGAAGGTCCAGGGACTGGGGTATGTATACCCTAACACCCGTGAGCCTGTGGTTGTGGGCAGATCCCAGGAATGGGAGTACCTGGTACTGTACTTGGGTAGGTAAAGTCCAGTGGGTGTGGGCAGGGAGCCAATGGCATCTCCTCTGCTGCCTGTGTCCTGATGGCTCCAGGCTGGTCTCTAGAGGTTTCTGCAGCCCAGAGCATCCATGCCCTTGAGGGACCGCCTGGGTGGCTGCTCCCCTGTGGCCCGTGGCTGCCTCTTTCCTGCCTAGTGCTTCTCCTGCCGGTGGACCTATTGGATCACCAGGCCAGTCCACCCATCTCCTTAGTCATTGTACTGTTGGGTTCAGCAGACACCCACACCCTGGCGAATTCATACATTCCAAGTCCATTCAGAACCTGCTATGTGCTGGGATGGCCGTAGGGATGACCTCAGACAGGCTACTGCAAAGTAGATGACGGGTCCTCTCCAAGTGACGTAACGGGCAGTGGATGCGTCTGGCAGGAAATAAAGACGCTTGTTCTAGTCATTCTCGTGTAGTCAATGTAAATTCACAGGGCACTCACTGGCCATGTGGGGGACTCACAGGTGGCCAGCAGACAGGGGCCTGGTCAACGTGCTTCAGAGGGAAGCTGCAAATGCAGCTGTATTTTCTTTTTAAGACAGAGTCTCTCTCTGTCGCCCAGGCTGGAGTGCAGGGGCACGATCTCGGCTCACTGCAACCTCCATCTCCCAGGTTCAAGTGATTCTCCCGTCTCAGCCTCCTGAGTAGCTGGGATTACAGGTGTGTGCCACCACACCCAGCTAATTTTTGTAATTTTAGTAGAGACGGGGTTTTGTCATGTTGGCCAGGTTGGTCTGGATCTCCCAACCTCAGGTGATCCGCCTGAGCCTCAGCCTCCCAAAGTGTTGGGATTACTGGTGTGAGCCACCAAGCCTGGCCTGTATTTTTTGAAGGGCTCACTAGGCTGCAGTGTGGAACACACCTTCAGTGAGGTGTGGAGTGTGCAGGGGGAGTGTGGAGAAGCTGCACAGCGGAGGCGATCCTCGCCCTGTGTGAGAAGATACAACTCTCTGGTGTGTTTCATGGAATGGGAAAATACGACCTCGTAAAGCAGCATTGCTAAATCAAAAGGTTATTAATTATCTCATAACGGAGATGACAGGGGAGGCACATAATTTTCTCACCAACATTGTAACTGGAAACATCACCCATAACTCATCCGAGCTCCATGCTGGAACTGTAGGAATTATTCTTGATTCATTCCTCAATTCCCCCTTCCCTCTAGCACCAATCAATTTCCAAGTCCTGTAAATTCTGCTCCTCCACATTTGGCAAATCCACCCTGCTTTCTGTTCCCTGATCTAGACAAGCACCATCTCTCATCTGGTTTATTCCCACCTCTCGTGACTCATCTTTCTGCTCCTGTGTTTGTACCCTTGGACCTCCCTCCTCTCCCTAAATGCCCACCCAGTTCACTCCTTCATGGGCTCTGGTGTCCGGGTGAAAGCAGTGAGGCTGCATCGATCCTCAGGC
The DNA here is from genome assembly GCF_049354715.1 of Callithrix jacchus. Taxonomy (NCBI): domain Eukaryota; kingdom Metazoa; phylum Chordata; class Mammalia; order Primates; family Cebidae; genus Callithrix; species Callithrix jacchus. The sequence goes on along the minus strand of NC_133513.1, from coordinate 124,753,241 downwards.
CCACAGACTCCCCTGCTCAGCTCCAGTGAAAGTGTATCCAGGTCTCTCTGTGATGCGTGGGTGACAGACGCCAGCATGAAGAAAGAAACGTACACACTTGCACTCTAAAGTTTTTGGAATTCCGAGAAGCGTCTTAATTTTGTCAGATCTTGCAAGGTGAAATTTCAGAATACATCTGCTTCCTGAAGGCTGGGTTTACAGGCTCATGGGAATAGACGTTTATGTAATCTGTGGTTTCTGCTTCCAGTAGAATTATGAGGTCATTACATTATCTTATAAGGTATTATTTCTGTGGTTCCAACTCTGACCAGGACTGACGAATGAATATGTACCTTAAATGAAAAATAATTAAAGAGATAATTGAACTGTTTTAAAATCTTAACCTGAATTTGAACTCAATTGTTTTTAGTTCAAAACATAGGCAGATTCAATAGGGGACGAGAATCTCCTCGCATTCATTTTTGAACTTCCATTTCAGGCAATTACCTCGGTTCTTGTTGGTAATTTATTTCCTTTCAGTAACAGATTAATAATCAAAAGTTGAGAGCTTTCAATTTACAGTTTCATTTGAAAGTTAGGAGCACAGAGTTTGTTAGCATGCAACGACACTCTTTGAAATCGCCCTAATATTCCTGTTGCTAAAAGAGCATTTAAGAAGATGAGGCAAGGTAAGGAGGAGGAGAGAGAGAGACAGAGAGAGAGAGAGAGAGAGAGAGAGAGAGAGAGGAAATAAGAGAGAACAAAAGTAAATTCAGCTTCCTGAATTTTCCTCCAATTTTTGCTGACACTCTAAGAGGGCTATGAAATGATTGTGGGCATTGTATTTTGAAGGGGAACACGGAGGGGGGATTTGTTGTGTGTGTGTGTGTGTGTGTGTGTGTGTGTACATTTGCATTCGGGAACATTGTTGCTGCTATTTAGTGACTTGTGCCCGGGGAACAAGGAGGACAGCAGAAGCAGCTGTCCAATGCAGGTGCAGAGAAGGACAGAGAAGGCAGAGGAAGGGGCCATCTAGGAAACCCCGGGCCTCACCCAGTTCAGAGTTTCTGAATGAAATAGGCACAGTCTCTCTTCACTGTGGAGACACCTGTGAGGAAGAGCTAAGGACATCCTGGAAGGGATGCCTGTGTGGGCCCAGGGCCTGTGGGAAGCCAGGTGTCCCTGACAGAACACAGGCCCTGCCTTTGCAGAAGACACACAGTCAATGGCTTCTGCCTGTAGAATCAGCTTCAAACAACCCCACACTTGAGTGGCTCTGGACGTCTTCCACCAGGCCTGAGCATTCATAAAGTTTATGTGTTGTGGGTGAGCCTCTGATTGCTCTGAATCTCTAGGAAAAAGCACAGCTCCGTTTTAGAACCAGATTTAAGATTGTGTTCATGAGGACAAGGGACAGCCATGGAGCACCCCCTGATGCTGCACAGAACGCAGCCAATATGCCGGGCTGAACTTCCGGGCGGTGCTGGGCTCTCGGGCTGGGCCGCAGGCTCACTGTGCAGGTCCTGGGACTGCGTTGGACGCCAGCTTCCCCCCTTTGCCTCTTCTTTTGATGACCCTGGATCTGCCACGCATCCACCTGCCCCGCCCTATGTTGTTGTGGGGGGCACCAGGTGGAGTTCTTCCCCTCATGGCCTCAGTGATGCCAGCCAGGAAGACTGACCTGAAACACACAGAGGCACAGGTCCGTGTTTAAGGCAAACTGTGATCTGTGCTGAGAGGCCAAAGACACTGCGCTGCTCTAAGGGCTGCAGGGGAGGGAGCCCCTGGCTCCATGTGCGGGGCCAGCAAAGCCTCCCTGGAAAGGTTCAGGCATTCGTGATGGAGGGAGATGGTCGAAGGTGAAATTTTGGGAGAGCGATGGTGGCTGCACAGGCCGGGGTGGCAGCTGCTGAAGGGCCTGCTCTCTGCTGCCTCAGGCCGCCTCTGTGGCCCCACCCCGTCCTTGCCTCTGTTTCTGCCCAGGCCTTGCTCTCAGAGGTCAGAGCCTCCTACCTGTTTTTGGGGTTGCAGTTTTGGGGAACGGTGAAGGCCAAAGGGAAGCGGCAGGAAGGAGTGGAAGCTGCGGGCTCTGTGGTCAGCTGTGCTGCAACCACCCTTCACCTCCCCCTGCTCCTGAGACGCCTCCTCTGGGGCATCCAAGGGCTTCATCCGGGATCACTCGTCAGGCTGGGAGGCCCAGTGCAGAGGTGCCTTGGGTCAGGACGTGCCCTCTAGTGCCTTGACTGGCTCACAGGCCTGGTCAGGGGCAGATAAGTGTGGGCAGGGGAGGGGATCCCGGGACATTTCATGCCCCAGGAGTGACAGGGAGGCTCTTTAAGGGTGAGAGATGTGAGGTAGGAGCTGTTAGGTGGCACCAGGTGGGGATGGGGCCCATGAAGCTGCCCCTTGGTGAAGATGAATGGAGCAGAAGGCAGGGTTGAGATGGGACGGGCATACAGGGCCTGCTGCGGCACGCCGAGGTCTCCCGGAGGGCGTCGCCCGTCAGTCATACCTTCCTTTCTTCCTACTGGTCTTGCCACAAACTCCAAACCTTTGATCACGGTGCAGGTGACTGCTGTGAATGGAATGCGTGTGTCACCCCCAAATTCACATGTTAAAGCCGTAACTCCCAAGGATGGTGTGAGGAGTGGGGGCTCTGGGAGGGAACAGGCCATGAGGGCAGGGCTCTCAGGGATGAAATCGGTGCCTTATGCAAGAGACACAGAGAGGTGATCTCAGCCACGCCTCCAGGTTTTCAGGATTTGTGGGCTCGGATTCCAGCGGAGAATCCAGGGGAATCACATGTTGCCCTTGCATCACGTTCACTTGGCAGAAGCAATGCTTTCTGCCAGTCAGGCCTCCTGGCTCCTCTACAGAAGCTTCTGGACATGCGGATGGGGAAGGTCCTTCCATGAATCCATCACACTCAACACCCAGGAACTGTGAGCATTAAGACCAACACCCATTCATCACCTTGTCTTTTGGTTCACAAGACCATTCCAAAGAGATGCCACAGCAGGTCCTCAGCAGTGAGAAAGGCCATTGACCCGGCACTCCAGCACTCCCTGTTGCTTGGAGGCGGGATGTTCAGAGGCAGTTGCCCAGCAGGTCTGAGGCATCCCCAGCACATCTGGCAGGACCCCCTGTGCTTGGAGGAGTGAGGGGCAGTGGAGGCCCCGGGGCGCAGCTCCGGTGAACAAATCCTCCATAGACAGGGCCTGCCTGCCAGTCCAGCAGGAAACACCACCCAAGCAGCCGCCCCAGCCTCCAGCGTGCCCCTTCCCACCCTGCCCCTGCTCCACCCCAGTCTCCCTGCTCCAGCACTGCACACCCTGGGCCTTTCCCGGAACTGCTGGCTTGATTCCACAACTGAGACCCTCTTCTTCAAGTAACCCCTGTTTCTGAACCCAAGCCTGTGGCTGGCGTAAGTGTTGAGAAGGTAGCTCTGGAGCCTGGCAAAGCTGGAAGCACAGCTGGCTCCGGCACTTCCTGGCTGTGTGCCACGGCGGAGTTGCTTCTCCTCTCTGACCCTCTGTCTCCTTCTCTGTCTGGTGGGGGTGGTGAGAACAACAGCAGCCCGGTGTGTTTGCAGGACTGCAGGAAGTAATGAGCATACAGCCCACAGTCCAGAGCTGGACGCACCTGCTCTCAGACCGCCATGAGGACCCCTGCGCTTGGCTTGGACAGTGCAGAAGCAGGGTTAGGGTCCCAGCCCTGTGCTTTGTCTCTGGACCTCCTGTGGCTCAGTTGTAGCTGGGACAATGGGGATTGACCACGGGACCTCACCCACAGAACTGCCAGGAGAATTACAGGAAGGAAACCCTGCCACGTGCGTGGGGCAGCTCCTGGCGCCATTGGAGAGCTCGATCTGTGCAAACGCTTATTAGTCGTCCCTTTTATGATGCCCTCCCCAAATGTGATTCCCGTGCGCTCCCATTGGCCAGCGCTCTTCAAAACCTACTGCCAAGGGAACCAAGCGAACCCAAAGTGTGAAGCCCTATTTAGATTCCCGATAGAATCTTGACTATTATTCAAACTCAAAGTGCTTTCGACAGGGGAGCGCGTTCTGTTAATATGGGAGCCACAGCCTGCCTAGAGTGGGCTTGATAACAACTAAAAATAGATGCTGGAAACTATTTCTGCAGAAGTTCACTAAATCCAGGAATCCCCTGGCGCAGATAATGAATTTCTGCAGAGAAAATGAGGCCTTTTTCTCCTGACTGCATGTAGCTGGCACCTTCTTTCTGTTCACTGATATTAGCCTAGAAATGATCAGAAGGCTGACGGGAGACTCACGGGCTGTCCACTCATTCCGGTTCAGTCTTCCCACCTTTCCTTCAAGTCCAGATTTGATGCTCACGTGTGTCTCGGACTGTCAAATTCTTTATGAAGGTACAAATGGGGAATCGTTTCATAGAATGGCTCTGAAACTTCTAATGTATTAATTCTGAATTCATGCTAGGAGTAAAAACCAAATTATACTCCCCAGAAATATTTATTAGATAAACCCATGTGAGTAGATAGGGGTAGACACAGTCCTCATATTGTCCACACTCTTGTGTTTAATCAAAACGTATCATCGTCGTACATGGCAAAGCAATAAAGACTCCAAACACAATCGGAAGCGTCTGAAATCCGGGGTATCTGCTGCTGTTCTCGTAACCATGTTTTCCTTTTCTTTTCCTGTCGCCTACTTCCTATTTTCTAAATCAGTAAAAACTTATCGAATATGACTTGGGGGCTTGTAGGAAACTAATTGAAATAACGACAACACTTTGGAAAAGCAGTAACGATAAAAAAGAATCAGGAACAAAAGACGGCGTCTCACAACGTCTCCGTGCCTCCTCATCCTCTATTTTTAAATTGTTGATCAAAGCTGCCGACTTCTTGCTCAGGGGGAGATGGAATAAATCTTTATATCCCCAAAGCTTTTTAAATTATTCACTGAGCTTACTACTTCGCTTCTGAAGGGAGATTATCCCTTTTAATTGGAAATCTTCTATTATTTGTGCCTGAAATGTTTCAAATAACAAGTTGAGGCTCAGCCACTATTAATAGCCCACTGCCAGGAAGCATAATGAAAGACGAGGCCGCGTGAAAGCTATTCATCTCCAGGCATATTAGCCCCGTCACTGCCATTAATCATGCCTCAAACCTGCTGCACAAATGGCCAGGTCCCCTCCGCATTTTATCAAGTGTTTCATGATTCCAGCCTCTCTCTTACTGAAGGCAGCCCTGCCGTTTCCTCAGTGATATCACTCTGAGGATTAGGTTATTATCTCTCAATGGCACACCAAGCACACAGACACGCATCGACACGCACAGACCACACCAACACACAGGGTGCTGTTGTCCTCACGAGGGGTGGATGCATGCCTCGTGTCCATGCCTCCGACTTCAGGAAGTCAGACCTTCCAGGGCGTCACCCCCCACGATGACATGAGTGGGGACAGAGAGGAGACCCCAGGCCTCCAGTTGCAGGTGGTAACGGTCACATTTTCCCGGGTCATGCATCCTCTCATTGGTAGCGATGTCACACCCGTCCCTGGGAAGGCTTTGTCTCAAGGAACGTGACGACTGCTTTGGGATCTCCACCGCATTCTCTGTCAGCATCTAACACATCTAATGGGTACCCAGAATCTTGTTGTAAATAAGAGATTCCAAAAGACATTAGGACTCATGGAAATGAGGGAAAAGTTTCTAAGGAAAAGAGAAACGAGGCGAGGGGCACAAGTCAGCTCAGCAACTCCGGGAAGCCTGAGTGCCCTGAAGCCTGAGACCTCGGCCCCCGCACTGCTCGGTGGCCCTGATCCTGATCCTCAGGGTGGGATAATGTGAGTCAAGCCGTAGGGGGTTGTTGTGGAGGACGCACAGAGTCCTTCACAGACGACTCAGTTAACATTTGCCATTATTACACAACTGCCCAGTGCGATGGAAGGGAATCAAAATTTTTCTTTCCTTTCCTCCGTCTCTTCCCCCTTCCCTTCCTTCCTCCCTCTCTTTTTCTCTTTTCTTCTTTCCTTCCTTGCCAAACTCTGAGTAGGAACAGAACTGTACACACAGCATCTTTCTGAAGAGTGCCCTTCCCCCTGTCCCCCTCACACACTCACACACATTCCTCCTGGAAATTAGCACTGGATTGTCAATGTGGAGGTGGGAATGAAAGGGAGTGCACCCCACATGCTCACGTGAAATCTTCTTGGTCAGGATGAGACTCATGCCCTTGGTTTGCAGGCCCAGGGCCCTGGCACACGTATGGCACTCCTGTGCAAGCAGAGGCGTCACTCTGCAAACCCATGGACCCCCTGCTTCCTCTGTGCCCTGAGCCCAGCACTCAGCAGGAATGTCGTCTGAGTATCGGCCCCACATGGAGGGCCCCGCTCTGCCCAGAAATAGCATTGAGGACGGCTTCACGCTGGGGACCCAGGCACAACAGGTCAGCCAAGGACATCGTCAGACGGCTCTTCTGTAACACTGCTGGAACCCTTTCCCATTTCACAACTCACAGTTTGTACTAGAATTTAGCAGGAGGAAAGTGATACCTCCCCATTGGCATTTCCTTTGAATCAGACAGGAAGAATGATTTCCCTTTGAGTCATGAAGGCCAAGATACTGAATTCCAAATTTAACATTTAAGTGGGGTAACTTCAGAGATATATTTTGCTGTAATTATCTAATTATTTCATCATATTGCAATGCCCTAATTTTAAAAATTATGCCCATATACACACTTTTAAAAAAGTACTATTGAGTTATAATGTATATGTTGTACATTCACACGTTTGAAGTGTACAATTCAGTGGGTTTTAATGAATCTACAGATATGTGCAGCTATTGCCATAGTCAAGTTTAGGCCGTTTTCTTTTCCTTTCTTTTCTTTTCTTTCTTTCTTTTTGAGATAGAATCTTGCTGTATTGCCCAGGCTGGAGTGCAATGGCGCAGTCTCCGTTCACTGCAAACTCCGACTCCCGGGCTCAAAGGATTCTCCTGCCTCAGCCTCTGGAGTAGCTCGGACTGCAGGCACGTGCCATCACACCTAGATAACTTTTCTGTTTTTAGTAGAGATGGGGTTTCACCATGTTGGCTAGGCTGGTTTTGAACTCCTTGAACTCGTGATCCACCCGCCTCGGCCTCCCGAAGTGCTGGAATTATAGGCGTGAGTCACCACTCCCAGCAGAGGATATTTTCATTTTGACAGAAAGAAATCCCAGACCTCTTAGCTACCACTCCAGGCTCTCCTTTACACATTCTGCACCTCCCCGCCCCTGGTGGTCACCCATCTACTTTCTGGCTCTGCAGAATTTCCCCATTCTGGACATTTTGTATAAATGGAACCAAACAATCCGTGATCTTTTGTGACTGGCTGCTTTTACTTGTCACAGTGTTTTCAAGGTTCATCCGTGTTCTGGAGCATGTCAGTGCCTCATTTCTTCTTATGGCTGAATCACATTCCGCTGTGGGAAGAGAGCACACTGTCGTCTTCATCTGCTGCTGGACAGTTGAGTGGTTTCCACAGTTTGACGATTATAAAGAATGCTGCTGTGAACATGAGGGCAAAGGTTTTGTATGAACATGTGCTTTCATTTCCACCAAGTATATGCCTGGGAAGGAAGTTCTGGGTCACGTGATAACTCTGGGTGTCACCTTTGAGGAACGGGCAGGCCAGGCTGTTTTCCAAAGTGGCTGCTCCATTTCACACACTAGCAGTGCAAGAGGATTCTAGTGTTTCTATATGCTCAGCAATACTTAATTTCCATTTTTTTGATTAAAAATGTTTGATTTTATTTGGGGCTTTCTTCACAGGTAGGGAAAAATAGTCTCTTCAATAAATGGTACTGGGCAAACTGGATATCCATATGCAGAAGAATGAAATGAGACCCCCATGTCTCATCATATGCAAAAATCAAATAAAAATGGAGTAAAAGACTTAAATTAAGACCTGAAACTATAAAACTACTAGAAGAAAATATTGGGGAACACTTTCAGGGCATTGGTCTGGCAAATTTGGGTGGTGAGGGGGAAAGACCTCAAAAGCACAGGCAATGAAAGCAAAAACAGATAAATAAGATCATTTCAAACTAAAGAAGCCCCTGCATGGCAACGGAAGCAATCAGCAGAGGGAAGAGGCAGCGTACACAGTGGGAGGAAACGTTTGCAAACCATTCATTCCAACTCTTTCATAGCCATCCTATTGAGTGTGAAGTGGTGTCTCAGTTTGGATGTGCATTTCTCTGATAGTTAATCACGTAACACACATTTTCATGTGCTTATCAGCCATTTGCCTATCTTCTTTGGATAAAATCTCTGTTTATATCATTTTTCAATTTTAAAATTCGGTCATGTACCTTTTTATTTTACTACTTGGGTTAGCTGTAGGTCTTGGATGTACTCTGAGTTATTTTTGCATTGCTGTGAGGTGGGGTTTCAGCTTCATTCTTCTGCACTATTTGTTGAAAATACCATTTTTTCCTTATTTAATTGTCTTGGCCTTCTCGCCAAAAATCAATTAGACATAAATGAATGAGTTTATTTCTGGACTATCAATCCTTTTGATTTGTAAGTTTGCCGCTATGCTAGTACCATGCTATTTTGATACCTGTAGCTTTACAGTTAATTTTTGAAATTCACAATTGTGAATTCTCCAGTTGTCTTCTATTTTGGCTATCCTTGGTCCATTGAATTTCCATTTGACTGTTAGGATCAGCTTGTCAACGTCTGCAAAGAAGACTGCGAGGAATTGATAAGGAAAGTACTGCATCTATGGATGAACCTGGGAGTACTGTCTCTTAGCAATACTAACCTTTCTAATTCATGAATATACAATGTCTTTCCATTTGCTTGTCTTAATTTCTTTCAACAATGTTATGTGGTTTTCAGAGAGTGAGTTTTCCATTTCTTTTGTTACATTTATAAGTACTATCTTCTTTTTGATGCTATTGTAAATGGAATTGTTGCCTTAATTTCATTTTCAGCTTGTTCATTGTTCCTGTATAGAGATCATCTCCTGTAGTCTTACCAGACTCATGTATTAATTCTAGCAGTTTCTTAGTGGATTCCTTAGGCTCTTCTGTACAGAAGAGCATGTCATCTCCAAGTGTAGTTGTATTTCTTCCTTTCGAATCTGGGTGGTTGCTATTTCTTTTTCTTGCCTAATTGTCCTGACTACAATTTCTAGTACAGTACTGAACAGAAGTGGTGAGAATGAAATCCATGCATTGTTTCTGAACTTAGGGGGACAGCATTCACTCTTGTTAGTAGATACGGGGTTAGCTGTGGGTGTTCATAGATGCCCTATATGTACAGTTTTATATGCGGTGCACTGCACACCTCTCTTGGAAGTAGGCTGAGTGTCATTTATGAACAAACAGATCAAGCCACACTGACACATTTTTGAGAATTATTAATAACCACTATTGGACACTTGAAGCTCATCTTAAGGCTTTCAGTTGTGAAAATCAAATTATTTCCCTGCATTAGGGAAGCATACGTCTCAGAATAAGCTGTAAGGGAAGACTTGATTCCTACATCTCTTTTCTAACGATATCCTACTTTAAAATTCTTTTTCCTGAAATATCATATTTTTAAAAATTCTTTTTTCTGGAGACAAGATGGGCACTTTTGCACCATACGCGGACTCAGTGAGGGCCAGGGGGGCCTGTGTGGATGAAACTCTTCTGGGCTCCCACCTCTCTGACTTCATCCTATCCCTGATTTCACCATGTTGATTTCTGGACTCCTTTTCCTTAGAAAAGAGAAACATTAAAAAATTATAGTGTAATCAACCTGAGGTGATTGAGAATGCTGTCTGTTAAGCATGATGGCTTTAATTCTTTATCTGAACTCTTACAACTTTGTAGTGAAGGATCTGTATTGGGGAAACACCAATGGCTTTGACCTTGGGTACGTTCAGAGCTCAACGAACGCTTTAACCAAAGGGATGCTTCGTCACGGTCAAGGATGTGCCTCAGTTCTGGCAACTGACATCTAAACCTGCTGGTGAGGAAGCTGGGTCAGCTCCCATGGGTGGCTGATGCTGTGGCAGAGACCAGAGATCTCAGGACAGAGGGATTTTGGCCAAGGAGCTGTGGGGCCCAGGCAGGGAGAGGGCAAGTCTCTCATTTCCCGCAGCTGACGGCTAATTGGGTGTGCGGTCAGAAATACGGGCAAGCCCTACAGTGTAAGACCTTCTTAAACTAACTCGTTTTGCAATTTTTATTTGGAGCAAAGTGGAGGCATGAAATAGACTCTCTACAATCAGCTCAAAGAGGAGCAGATCTTTGGCTTATTTATGCAAGAGAGGGCTCTTGGAAACTAACTAAAGCTCTGATTAGGGTGTGAAGATGTTTATAGCAGTCATGAGTGCATGTATGCACACATATGTACACATACAAACATGCTTACAAGACAAATGTATAGACAAATGCATATCTATGTGCACACACTCATAAACATAAGCACATGCCTATGCATAAAGACATTCAGGTGCATGTGCACACACCCACCCACACATAAATGTAATGTACACACGTGAACACAAACACACAAATACACATAATGTACACACATGAACATGAGCATAAACACACATGCACACAGCAGCACACGATGTACACATGTAAACATAAACACACATGCACACGCCAACACATACAAATACACATGTGAACATAAGAATAAGCACACATGCACACACTAACACACAGAAATGCATGTAAGGTACACATGAAAACATAAACACACATGCACATAGCAACACACACAATGCACACGTGAACATAAACACCCATGTACACACCAACATATACACAATGTACACATGTGAACATGAGCATAAACACACATGCACACACCAACACACGCATACATGCAATGCACACGCATGAACATGAGCATAAACACATTCATAGAAATGTGTCAACCATGTACACTCACATGCATACTCATATACACCTGCCTTCATGGCAACAAATGCATATGCCACTCTACACATACATGGGAATACCTTCATGCACATATATGTGTACACATGTTAACACATGTGCACAAATACACACATATAAACACATACTTATGCACCATTTTGCCATCACAGACTTAATATGTCCTTCTCACAGGTCACAATTTGTTATTAAAAAGAAACATTGAAGTGCACGCATAATTCACACAACTACTTAGTTGGAGGGAATGATACCTTTTTCATACACGTCACTTGTTCCTGTTCTCTTTTAGGAGGAAGGAGGAGGTCTGTCAGTGGTCCAGGAATTGCGTCTGAGGCCTGTGATATGGAGGAATGCCGTCACCTGCGATGAAGCTGTGCCCTTTGGTGACTTTTACTCTCACTTTCAGTGGAGCCCTCAGTGTTGCTGGCACGAGAAAGCCTGGGGGAGTGAAGCTGAGCTTAGCCTCCTGTGCAAGTGGGAGGAGAAGGTGCGTAAACTTCACGGCAAAGTCACATCTGTGACATCAACAGCAGAACGTGCAGGCAAGTACATGTGGAAATCATGCCACACTGTGTTCGCTGTGGTGAAAATCTCTGAAGTCTTTATGTTGTACACTTATTCTTTAGGAACGCGCACTTGCCTTCCTTATCTACAGAGTACAGATCTGAAAGAGAAATTAAAGGCTCTTTCTTAAGTTCCTTCTTTTTAAAACAGATGGACCCTTAAACAGTGATAATCTCTTGAGTTCAGTGCCTGGTGTCAGCATTTGAATGCTTGGAATGAGTCTATGATTTCCAAGCTCTCCAACCTACCCATTTCTCCTTCCACATAATTTTTAAAAACTGACAGATACTTTTATTTTAATTTTAGAACTTTTTTTTTTTTTTGCTAAAAATCTAGGTCAGCCGTAAGAGCATGATATTTATGTGAATACCTCCTGTCATGGTTTAATGGTGGGACAAGATTTAGTGGAGCTGCCCAGACTAATTTAATGGGAAACACGTTAAGGGTTATTTATCATCTTCGTAACCTCGTTAGTTAGTCAGGCTCTTGGATACATTTTTCTCAGTGTCTGCATGGTATCAGTTAAAGAAATAAATGTAAGTAATCTTTCTCTCTTTATTTCTCTCCTTGAATGTAGTTTTAGGTCTGAATATGTATTGTCCTAAAGATTTTATTATAAGTTCAAGTGCAATCTTTATTAACCTTCATTTTATAAAAAAAGCATTTAGACTTTTTCTTTTCACAGGTGTTATATAATACCCAATTATGTTGAGTGATAAAGTAATTTTGAGAAAAAAGAAGTAGGATTATTGACAAATAATTTTAATGACACATTTGTTTACTTTTTACAACAGGATGTGTATAAAACCAAACAACATTCAATATCACGGCATCAGAATCGATTTCGAAAATTAATTTTTGAGACAGATGCTCTTAATTTTTCACCTTCAAATGAAGTTAATATATTCAATATTTTATTGTTTTCTTTCTAATTAACAAAATATGAGAGAAGGTTCCGGAATTTCTTATACTTGCACTCATTGTGTGGGTTGACTACCTTTTGTGTATAAATAAAAAGCCAAATTGGCAAATCATATCTACTTCTTAACTTTATTATTTCTTTCTAAATATGGACACATTACTATCTGTTAGAGAATTTTGAATGATTATAATTTATGGGTGTGGTGAAGATCATCCTTAGGTAAATTTGTCAAATTATTATAATTTTATGCTCCTCTCTTAATTCTATTTCAATATTAGTGTTTCCTAGTTTACTGATTTTAATCAATGGCTCACTGCAGTCATGAATTCAACAATATAGTTTCATAAAACAATTTAATATTCAAAAATATCACAGTTAGAATTGTTGAGAGGCATGTTCACAAGACCAAGTTATCTTGCCTGACAATGACCACTCAGGACTCAGCGACTCATTTAAAGCAGGAAATTACAAACTGATCACTGTATTTGTTAATTTACAAAGTATAAATTTAAAATTTCTTAATATCGTTAATAAGGAAACCCCCATCATACCATGAGTTGTATAAATTATCCTTGGTGGAAGCCAGTGTCAAAAACCCACAAATAGAGTTCAGAATGGTGTCATCACAAATGTTGCTTTCCAATGAACAGGTGAACATGTGCTCAAAGCAGATGCATTCATCCATCCATCCACCCATCCATCAACTCATTCATTCATCCATCCATCCACCCATCCACCAACTCATTCATTCATCCATCCAATCACCCATCCATCAACTCATCCATACATCCATCCATCCACCCATCCATCAACTCATTCATTCATCCATCCATCCACCCATCCATCAACTCATTCATTCATCCATCCACCCATCCCACAACTCATCCATCCATACATCCACGCATCCATCAACTCATCCATCCATCCATCCACCCATCCCCCATCCATCAACTCATCCATCCACCCATCCATCAACTCATTCATTCATCCATCCATCCACCCATCCATCAACTCATTCATTCATCCATCCATCCACCCATCCATCAACTCATTCATTCATCCATCCATCCACCCATCACCCCACCCATCAACTCATCCATCCATCCATCCATTAACTCATTCATTCATCCATCCATCCACCCATCCATCAACTCATTCATTCATCCATCTATCCACCCATCCATCAACTCATTCATTCATCCATCCATCCACCCATCCATAAACTCATTCATTCATCCATCCATCCATCCCCCCATCCCCCATCCATCAACTCATCCATCCATCTACCCATCAATTAACTCATTCATTTATCCATCCATCCACCCATCCATCAACTCATTCATTCATCCATCCATCCACCCATTCATCCATCCACCTACCATTTATCCATCCATCCATCCATCCTCTCACCCATTCATTCATCTACTTACTGATCACTTCTGCCCATCTGTGCATCCATTCATACACCATTCATCCACCCATCCATCCACTTATCCATTTATCCATCCATTCATCCATCAACTCATTCATTCATCCATCCATCCACCCATCCATCAACTCATTCATTCATCCATCCATCCACCCATCCATCGACTCATTCATTCATCCATCCATCCACCCATCCATCAACTCATTCAATCATCCATCCATCCACCCATCCATCGACTCATTCATTCATCCATCTATCTACCCATCCATCAACTCATTCATTCATCCATCCATCCACCCAGCCATCCACTTATCCATCCACCCATCCATCAACTCATTCATTCATCCATCCATCCACCCATCCATCAACTCATTCATTCATCCATCCATCCACCCATCCATCAACTCATTCATTCATCCATCCATCCACCCATCCATCAACTCATTCATTCATCCATCCATCCACCCATCCATCGACTCATTTATTCATCCATCCATCCACCCATCCATCAGCTCATTCATTCATCCATCCATCCACCCATCCATCCACTCATTCATTCATCCATCTATCTACCCATCCATCAACTCATTCATTCATCCATCCATCCACCCAGCCATCCATTTATCCATCCACCCATCCATCAGCTCATTCATTCATCCATCCATCCACCCATCCATCAACTCATTCATTCATCCATCCATCCACCCATCCATCAACTCATTCATTCATCCATCCATCCACCCATCCATCAACTCATTCATTCATCCATCCATCCACCCATCCATCGACTCATTTATTTATCCATCCATCCACCCATCCATCAGCTCATTCATTCATCCATCTATCTACCCATCCATCAACTCATTCATTCATCCATCCATCCACCCATACATCAACTCATTCATTCATCCATCCATCCACCCATCCATCAACTCATTCACTCATCCATCTATCTACCCATCCATCAACTCATTCATTCAACCATCCATCCACCCATCCATCAACTCATTCATTCATCCACCCATCCACCCATCCATCAACTCATTCATTCATCCATCTAACCATCCATCAACTCATTCATTCATCGATCCATCCCCCCATCCATAAACTCATTCATTCATCCATCCATCCATCCCCCCATCCATCAACTCATCCATCCATCCACCCATCCATTAACTCATTCATTTATCCATCCATCCACCCATCCATCAACTCATTCATTCATCCATCCATCCACCCATCCATCAACTCATTCATTCATCCATCTATCCACCCATTCATGCATCCACCCATTTATTCACCACCATCCACCTACCATTTATTCAACCATCCATCCATCCATCCATCCATCCATCCTCTCACCCATTCATTCATCTACTTACTGATCACTTCTGTCCATCTGTGCATCCATTCATACACCATTCATCCACCCATCCATCCACTTATCCATTTATCCATCCATTCATCCATGCATCCATCAATCCATCATCCACCCACTCATGTACCCATCAATCTACTTATCCATCCACCCATGCATCCATCCATCTATCCAATCATTCATTCATTTATCCATCCACCCATCCACTGACTCATTCATCCATCATCATCCCATTCATCCATCATTGTCCCATTCATCATCCACCTACCCATTTGTCCACCCATCTAGCCATTCATTCATCCATCCACCCACCCATCTGTCCAATCATCCATCCATCCATCCATCCATCCATCCATCCATCCATCCATCCACTCATCCATCCATCTATCCATTCACTCATTTATCCATCCATCCATCCACCCATCCATCAATCCATTCAGTCATTCACACACCCATTCATCCACTCACCCATCCATCCATCTCCTATCTTTCCCTCTATCCCTCCCTTCATAAACCAATTCATTGATCCTTCACCCATGCTGTCTTCGATACATCCACCCATCCAACCTTCTGTTCATCCATCTCTTTCTTTTCATCATCCATTCATGTTTTCATCCCTCCATCTATTCATCATCTCTTTGTTCACCCATCGCTTGATTTATTCATCCACTCACTCGTTTGTACATCTCCTCAAATGTTAATCCAGTACTAGGTAATACCAGTCTTTGGAATGGACACCGAGAGGACACAGTAAAGTTCTGATGTCAACTGTCTTTCAAATACAGCGCAACCATAAAGACTTATCTCTCAGCCAGGCACTGTGCTGAGTATCTTCCATTTGCCTGATCTATTGCACTGTCCCTCTTTTGCTCCCCGCCCATGCCCCAGGAAGCTGATCTGCAGTGTGGGCAGCACCATCAGGCTTCATGTGCGCTGTCCTTCTTGTTGGGCTCAGCCAAAGGCAGCACAGCAGGAGACGCACGGTAAGGAGGCACGATAAGGATGACGGTACCCTGGCCCCTCTCTGAAGTGTCCTGTTTGCTAGTTTCTTTACTCAAACCTTTCTCTCTCCCACCCTCTCTCTCTCTCTCATACTCTGACTAAATAAAGCAGAAACTAGAGAGGAGCATCTTCCTGCTTTCGTGCTTCCACATTTTCTTTATTGACCTGATTAGAGGACGGCTGCTCCCATTCTGCATTTTGATGGATGCACAGAGTGTAAATGGCAAGGGCCTTGGTGTCTTCACAGCATTGCCCACCACGTCCGTCTCTCGTGGATGCTTGGACAGAGCCAGAATGATCATATTCACAGCCTTATCTGACTATCATCTACCCTAAAATCTACTCACTCTGTGTGCCCCTTGATTCAATTCCCATTTCCAGGAAGATTGGTTTATCATATTTATTTGGTTTTATTTAGAGATGCATTTTAATCAGTTACCTATATTTCAGCAATGCCAAGATCTGTGAAAAAGCACAAAAGTTCCTAATTTCTCAGCTGGTTGAACCCTCATGTTCCTTAGCTTCTCTGCTGAGTATGTGAGCATGTGTCTTGTATACTAAAATTATCAGAATCATTTAAAACCTCCTTTCTCTATTTTCTTATATTCAAAACGGGTCTTCAACTACCAGTTTGCACAACTGTTAAGCAGCGTATTTTTCTCCACATGGTCAAATCACAAAAATAAAATGCTTTATACTGAGGACCCTTTGTGAACAAAGAGGTTCAGGCTTAACCTCACTTTTGGGGACCTTTTCATCGTAATACTCGTCATATGGGGCCAGATGCAGGTAATCAAAGCCCCATTGGAGAGAATCCCTGTCCCTGAGGCCCCACAACTTAGCTGAGGAGGAGACACCCATGCTGACCTGGAGGAAGCTGCGTACCCCACGGCCCAGCCTGAGGTTGACTCAGAGCTGTGTCCCAACTTAAAACGTGCAGACTGGCAATCACAATATGATTCCAAAATCCTTCAAGCTTTTTCTTGCATTTTTAACCATTGAAAGAGATCCCCAGTCTGCCCCGTTAATTACTCTGGTTTCATCCATTTATCTACTGTAAAGTTTTTCTTCTCACATGAATTAGTGACGTTCATATTCTTTATTTCCCTCAGCCTTGTCTGGCTCTCAACTTTACCAGCTTTGTGTCTGGAATGTGTCTTCTTCTCTCAGGAGATGCTGCAGTAATAGTACAGATACTACAGCCAGTGTTGGGGAGACTCCAAAGGCCCTCTCCGCAGCCCGAATGCTGAGCTTCTACTCGGAGTGGCAGCGACGGCTCCTCCAGCCCAGGGGATAGTCAGGCTGACGAGCTCTCAGGTGGTCTCTGTGATGCTATTGTCACTATGCTCATGTGCCCTGAATCAACAGGCCAGCACGTGGGCTGTGCAACATGTGTTTGCTACGGAGAAGTGTGTTTCCTTCCTGGCTGCCTCTCAGAAAACTGTCGGTCTTGAGCTGGCTCATCAGCCTGAAGAATGCTCCCGTGATGGATGTTTAGGCTGCACTCACCGAGCCATTAGCTGGAGGGAGTACCTCATTGCCAGACGCAGAAGGAGCCACATCAATCAGCGAGCTGCTGGCCCTGGGCCACTTAAGGCTGTCCTTGTTCCTCTTAAATGATGTAAATCAAATACAAAACCCAGCTCATTATTACTTGAAATTTGAGAAATATGCAAATGAGCACTCCCTAAACAAGGAAAATGACAGTACCTTTCTCATCATCCCAATTTAAATGGAATAACACACTCCCATAAGCTGTGACATTTCCACGATGATATTTCAGCAGGGCCATTGGTTCATCTCTGTGGGCTGCTGAGCTGTTAGTGCCTGCGCCATTTTGTAGCCTGGAAGTTAAGAGGGAGAAACAAAACCACCCTTTGTGGCTCAGCAAGGAAGTCACATTGTGATTCGAGGAGTGTTTAAGGCAGATTAAAATACGAGGAATTGGAACACAGAAACACAGCTTCTTGCATTTTCCTGGATTCCTCCGAGCCTCCTCCACCGGTTTCTGTGCCGTTTCTTCCTTCCCTGGCCCCGTCTCCTTCCCATCAAAGCACACAGACCACAGCACACCTTGGGTCAGATTGGTTCACAACGTTTCTGTCTAAATTCTAACAAGGGTGCCTCGTTTCAAACCCTGACCTGGCGGTAGGAGACGACAGTCAGCCTAGGATGAATGTCCCCACCCCGAATTTAGCAGGATGGGGCCCGAAAGCCAGACTGAGCATGGAGCAGCTCTGAGGGCTGCTCCGTCCAGTTACCAGACTAGGTTTCTGGAAGACTCGGATGGCCTCCATGGAGTTACGAGGATCAGGGAGGAAGAACAGGTAGATATGTTTTAAAGTAAATAGAAAGTCCTGAAAGCCAAAATGTCGAAGTTTTTATTTTTTGATTTTTGAGACAAAAAGGAGCTCTCATAAGCCTTCAAAGGGAGTGATGCTGTCCTTTCAGTCTATTCCAATAGCATAAAAGTCTCATTAGAGAAAAGACCCTAGGCCGGGTGCGGCGGCTCATGCCTGTAATCCCAGCACTTTGGGAGACTGAGGCCAGTGGATGACTTGGAGCACAGGAGTTTGAGACTAGCCTGTGCAACGTGGTGAAAACCTGTCTCTACAAAAGGTACAAAAGAATCAGCCAGGTGAGACCATCATGCCTGTGGTCCCAGTTCAGGAGGCTGAGGTGAGAGGAGCACCTGAACCTGGGAGGTGGAACTTACAGTGACCTCAAATTGCATGACTGCACTCCAGCCTGGGGGACAGAGTGAGACCTTATCTAAAAAAAAAACCCTACATTCATTACGAGTGCTCATTATTATTCATTAAGTCATGTTAAAACTTAATCTAGTTCCGAATTCGACTTTGAGAACATCTGAAAACAACACAAGCCATCCTCCCTCACACTACTGGCTCGTGGTCTTGGAGACCGCAGCAGAGGAAAGGAGCGGCAAATGGAAACTGAGGCAGGAGAGCCGCTCAGCACCACGGTCTCAGCTGCGTGGCTCTGAGGGGAGGAGACGATGAACACATTTTACTCCCAGTTTAAAACTTGCAGGACGACCAGTGAGGCTTGTTTTGTTTTAGAGTCTGTTGGCTGTGAAGCGAAGGCTTTTAGACGTCACGCAGTCATAGTCTCTCTGCTGAAACAGCCAGGAGAGAGACCGCTGTACGAGCTCAGTATTAGAGTTGCCAGTATCACAAACGTTCAGGAAAGGAGACCAAACTGAAGAAAAATCTTAGAGTCAAAACCCTGTCCTCCTCTTCTCTCCCTCCTGCCTGTGCATTTCTTCCTCTCCCCTTTTTGAAACTGACATGCCATGTTCAGGACACAGAGGGTTTAAGGGAAAGAAGGGGCTGGTTTGTAGTTGCTGCTCTCACACTTCCAGTGCCAGAGCTTGGAGGAGCCTGGATCTGGGTCATTCAGGCCATGGCGACGTCCTTCTTCCTCCCCAGGATCACTGGGTGGCATTGAGATTGCCCTGCAGAGATGCCCCGGGCTCCCTTGCCTCTCCCACTTTGCAGAGGCACATAGGTTGCTTCCACCATTTCACAGGGGACTCTTCTCCATCCCTCACTGAGGTGGTGAGGCCCTTCTTGCTGAGGTGGTTGACCGAGGACACCTAGGGTGCTGGTCATGAATGTCCCGTCAGCTAGTCACTTTAAAGGACACTTTGGGCTCCTACGAGCTGCTTGCTGCAGAGGTCAAGCTGGGGAAAGGAGAGACAGAAAATAGCCAGAAAGTTCACAAGAAGGGACTAGCACGTGGGCGCGGCCATGCTCCTTTCCTTTTGTGGCTGATCTCTGGACAGCAGGGGAAGCTTCTGCTGTCCGCGGCATCCATGCTGCTCCACGCTCTGTTCCCATCACAAGGTCTGTGGTCACTGGGCAGCCTGGGAGAGGGAGCTGGAGTTTGCTGACCTCACACAGATGGAGTCGGAAGAGGTTTCCCAACGCATCAGCAAGGACAGCGTTTATTCCACTAGATGTGCAACATATTCTAATTGACGTCACTTAACCGTCCTTAATTGTTGGCAAAACAGATCTCTTTGGCAAATGTTCAACAATCATCTTCCTGACAAATTTTTAAGAGTCGCAGATGGACACTGCGGAATACGATTATGTTTATTAGAGAAATGCCGTTTTTAGCCACCTCGTCACACATTCTCCAAGTTCTGTTCCTGCTGACAGTGGGGATCACCGTGGCATCAGCGTCGGACAGAGAATGGAGGCGTTTCAGCCAGTTAAGGGCGGGCCGCGTTAATTCCTGCAGTCATAATTGCGCTTGAAAGACAACGTCTTTTTTCCTTCACGCTCAGACCGTTTAGAGGACCGGATGAGCAGTGTGGGTGACGAGCAGTGTTTAAATGAAGTATGATCCTGTGATTTATTTAGGGCACAGTGCAGTTAATAATTGACGAGGCCAGGCTGTGCTGATGGGAAGAGGAGTTCTGAAGGACTCACTCACTTTGCTTCAGACACTCGATACCCCAGACAGTCTTCCGGATTCAGCATCCCTAATGAGCTCTCCCTTCCACGGCACTAATCACGTTAGGCTGTAAAAGGCAGCGAGGAAGAGGAAAACTTCATTAAAAACAAAAACCCACACGCACACATGAGAAGGGACGCAGCACTGTGCACTGCAGCAAGCACAGCTGTGCTGTTCCCCTGGCTGGGGAGTCAGTCCCTGTCGGCTCCTCGGGGTCCGGTTTTGTCTCTCTGTCGTGTCTGGGAACTTGCATCATTAAAAGGAGGTCATGCCATCCGGTGGAAAGGCCCAGAACCTGAGGTCAAAAAGGCCCAAACTCAGGTCCCAGCCTTGCCCCTGAATAGCTGTGGGACCCTGAGCAAGCCACTTACCTCACCTGCTGAAGCGCGAAACACACAGACACGCCTCCGCCCGACTTCATTGCTCATTGGTTTTTGGGTCACGGTTGACTCACGTCAGCCTCACAACAGCCATGGGGTCAGTGCTGCTCTTTTTGTCTGTTTTGTCAGTGCGGCTCATGCAGCAAAGGGTTGGTGTCCGGAGAGGGCCTCTTCCTGGTTTCCAGCCGGTACCTTCTCTTTGTGCCTCACCTGGCCTTCCTCAGTTGAATGCACTGGAGAGAGAGAGAGAGAGAGAGATTTTGAGTCTCATTCTCTGTAAAAGGGTACTAACTCCCTTATGAGGGCCCCGTGTTCATGACCTCCTCTAAGCCTGATTACCTCCCAAAGGCCCCACCTCCACAAACCATCACACTGTGAGCCGCGGCTTCAATGTGGATTATTCTGCTGGGGACACGGAAATTCAGTCCATGGCAGCTATCGTCCTTTTTTTACAGAAAAGGAAACTGAGGCACAGAGAGGGTGAGTGGCTTGCAGGAGGTTCAGTGACCTCATTCCTTATTCTAAAAACCACTGAGACTCAGGCCACATTTGGAGTACCAAGAATGCAGGGCACATACAAACACAGATGACGAAGATGCCTGAAACGGTCACCAATGAGGAAACTGATACCTGCTCTGCCTCAATCATTCATTAAAGTTCCCAAGCTGGGCAGTAGGATGGGTCTGGTGCAGAGGAGTCAGGGACATCCACCCTAGGAGCCCGCATCTGCACTGGGTCACTGAGGGGATGCAGCTGTCCCTTCACCACCACTCACAGCCACAGTTGGAGGTTGCGGAGATTCTGCCTATCCCGCGATTTACAGTTTGTCGTGAGGTTTCTATTAGTGAAAACATTTACGAGGCTGCATCAAGTACTAAGCCAGCACCGTGTATGTGTATTTTTGGTGCCCGGGGCCCATTGCTCTCAGAAGGCACTCGTAGGTCCTGGCTGCCAGGGGGCCTCGGGGGTGCATGTCTTGAGTGTGGTGTGGGTTTCTCTGCAGCCCCTGGCTTCCATCAGGACTCAGCAGCCATCCAGCTCTGGAATGTGTGGGTGCCCAGGGCTGCCCCAGGGGGCGGTAGACTCAGCCCCTCATTCAGGTGGTCAAAGAAAAATGGCCAGCAAGCCCACCGTCAGGCCCATGCCGGCCCTCGGGGAATGACCGATTGATTGAAAAGAGCCCCCTTCAGCCATCCCCTCTTCGTGGCCTTGGGCCTGGCAAGGGGAGGGGGAGACAGGGTCCCTCTGCCTCCTGCCTTTCTGCCCGGCATGCTGGAAAGGCACATCTTGGCACCTTTGCCAGCTGAGAGCCCCAAGGGGCATTTTCAGGAGGAATTTGAGCCTGGAGAGGTCACGTGCCACCCTCACGCCTGGAGTCCCGCTCCCAGTCAGGCCACTCTGCAGTCTCCGAGCCCTGCTGGAGAATGCATCCTCGCTGGGTCTAAGTCTCTGTCAGCAGGCTGGAGAGGAGCTGCACTCATAGGAGAAAAACAATCAAACCATACATTTTAGGATGAGTTACAAGTCCATGGGCCAGAAACAAACAGTGTCCCCAGGCCTCCTTGAAGGAACCACCCAGCACGCACCCCGACCTCCAGGCTTCACGTCTACACCACACACAGAGGAATTGAGATGCTCACTGGCCAAATAAATTAATGCCGTTTTATTCTTTTAGAAAATTCCCCATAATTTGATGTGGGGGCACCATTCAGCGGGGCAGACGTGTAGGGAGGGCTGTTCTCCTTTCAGATTTCAGGCCAACACTCTTCCCAAAGCTTCAATGTCACTCAGTGTAGGCATCAGAGGCAATTAATCCTCGCCTTAATGACTGGGTTCTCCTCGGCGCTGGCGGAGGTAATTATCTGTTTAGCTTTTCCAGCTGGCCTGTGCAGATGCTGCTGTGGTGTCTGGGTGGGGAGGCATCTTCCCTGAGTGCAGGAAGGGGCTGGCTCAGGAAGCCCCCACGGCAAATGACCCACTGCTGCTGTGTGCACCAAGGAAGGACATGGCCGGATGCTCTGTGCGGCCCTAGGCACTGCACTGCCCACCTGTGCCCGGGGTAGGCCTAGGGGTGGGTATGGGTGATGGGTAGTGGGGACATTAGAACCTGCATCTTAAGCCCTGCAGAGCTGGAGAGCCTCATGGACCTGCCTGGGGGTGGGAATGGGTGGTGGGTGGTGGGGACATTAGAATCTGCATCCTAAGCCCTGGAGAGCCTCATGGACGTGCCTGGGGGTGGGAATGGGTGGTGGGTGGTGGGGACATTAGAATCTGCATCCTAAGCCCTGCAGAGCCTCATGGACGTGCCTGGGGGTGGGAATGGGTGGTGGGTGTGGGGACATTAGAATCTGCATCTTAAGCCCTGCAGAGCTGGAGAGCCTCATGGACCTGCCTGGGGGTGGGAATGGGTGGTGGGTGGTGGGGACATTAGAATCTGCATCCTAAGCCCTGGAGAGCCTCATGGACGTGCCTGGGGGTGGGAATGGGTGGTGGGTGGTGGGGACATTAGAATCTGCATCCTAAGCCCTGCAGAGCCTCATGGACGTGCCTGGGGGTGGGAATGGGTGGTGGGTGGTGGGGACATTAGAACCTGCATCCTAAGCCCTGCAGAGCTGGAGAGCCTCATGCTCTCCGTGGTGGGGTTTGTAGTTCATCTTCCCATCCCTGACGCTGCCCGGTTCCTGGAGGCCTGCACCGCCTTCCTCATGGAAGGGCGTGTTGGAGAATGTTGGGTGTCAACTTGATTGTATTGAAGGATGCCAAGTACTGTTCCTGGTGTGTCTGTGAGGGTGCTGCCAGAGGAGATTAGCATTTGAGTCCATGGACTGGGAGAGGCGGACCCACCCTCAGTCTGGGTAGGCACCATCTCATCAGCTGCCAGCATGGCCAGAGCAAAGCAGGCAGGAGAAGCTGGGAGAGCAGACGTGCTGAGACTTCTGGCCTTCATCTTTCTCCCGGGCTGGAAGCTTCCTGCCTGCAAACGTCAGACTCCAGGTTCTTCAGCTTTCGGACTCTCAGACCTTGGGCCGCTGACTGAAGGCTGCGCTGTCGGCTTCCTGACTCTTGCGGGGTTGGGACTCGGACTGGCTTCCCTGCTCCTCAGCTCGCAGATGGCCTAGTGTGGGACTTCCCGCTGTGATTGTGACTCGACACTCCTTAATAAACTCCCTTTCACATACACTTCTGTCCAACAAGTCCGGTTCCTCTAGAGAACCCTGACTAACGCAGAGGGCATTTGAGGAGAAGTTGGGGCCTCAGGACCCCAGGATGCTGCCTCCACCCTCTGCTGCCCCTTGAGCACCCGTCCAAGGGCCACGCACTCCTCCCAGAGCCTGGGTGTGTTTATAATTCCTGAATTTCTAAGATGCTCCCCTTTGTCTCCTGCTGGAGAACACCCAGCACATCGGTTCCAGCCCTGCCGTGAGGCAGAGCCACAGGCTGCGTTTGTGTAGGGAGGGCTACGTGGGCTTGGAGAGGGAGGGGTGTGGGTGGGGGTGGGCTGGGGGAGGGGCATGTGTGTCCTTCAGCTGGGGCATCTGGAAGGGTCCTCAGAGTTCCCTGCAGACCCAAGCCTGGCCTGCGCCACCCGTGGACTCTAACTGGGCTATCTTGGTGTGGCTCTGCACACTCAGGGGGCCCATGGTGATGTCCTCAGCTGCTGGTTGTCCTGAGTCAATAGGGGCAGAGACCTGGAGAACATACGAAGCCTGCTGAAGCCCTGGACAGAGAGACCATGTCTTACCACCATTGCTGAGCCTCCCCCTGCCCTGCCATCCTGTGCCCTTGTGGCTGAAGCTGGGCTGCTCCAACTTTCAGGGAGACAGCGGCTCCCGGGCAGTAGCCTCTGAGCCTTGGGCTCACCTGGGGGTCGGAAACAGAACCTCATGGAAGGAAGGAGCTGCACTGGCCCACCGCCTAGCTCAGTGGCACCTGTGCCCCATCCCAGAGGCATTTTGGGACAGACAATTATTCTGTATTCGGGACGGGGACACCTGGAGCCACTAGGAACAGAAGGAAATGCTCTCCTCTGCTGGTAGCTTCCAGTGGGAAGACTTCCTGGTTCCATGTCCTGGAGACAAGAGCCTGCCCTGTGGCCTCCCCCAGAGTCACCCTGTGTGTCAGCATCATCTCTGTCCATCAGCAGTGTGACCACCACCAGCTGCATCTGTCCTGGGCACAGGCTCAGTCCTGGCACCTCACTGTTCCGACGTCCATGGCACAGGCTCAGTCCTGGCACCTCACTGTTCTGATGTGTGTGGCACAGGCTCAGTGCTGGCACCTCACTGTCCTGACATCCGTGGCACAGACTCAGTGCTGGCACCTCACTGTTCCGACGTCCATGGCACAGGCTCAGTCCTGGCACCTCACTGTTCTGATGTGTGTGGCACAGGCTCAGTCCTGGCACCTCACTGTCCTGACATCCGTGGCACAGACTCAGTGCTGGCACCTCACTGTCCTGACATCCGTGGCACAGACTCAGTGCTGGCACCTCATTGTTCTGACATCCGTGGCACAGGCTCAGTCCTGGCACCTCACTGTTCCGACGTCCATGGCACAGGCTCAGTCCTGGCACCTCACTGTTCTGACGTCCATGGCACAGGCTCAGTGCTGGCACCTCACTGTTCCGACATCCTGGTGGTCTTTCAACCCCTTGGCCTGGCATCCTGACCTCTGAAACACAAGGTCACCTTCCACAGGTTGCACAGTCTTCCCCAAGTGGGGCCTCTGGTGGCTCCCCAAAGCTCCGCCCTGGACCTCACCATTAGGGTCCTCTTGGTTATCTGTTGCCACACGCAAACCACCCAGAACCTAATGACTCAGAGCCACACCAGCTGTGCCAGCTGCTCATGGCTCTGCAGGCCGGGCTGACTTGGCTCTGCGTCTCCTCTGCTGTTGGTCATGGGGTCTGCATGCGGCTGGCAGGCTGGATGGGGGTAGGTCCTCTCTCTCCATGCCCCCTCGAGGTCTCTCCCTGTGCCTCGCCACGCCCCCTCAGTGGGTGGTCCCACAGCAGGGTGTATGGACGGCTTCTCCTCTGGTCTTGAAAGAGCCAAATGGGCATTTCCAGGCCTTCCTAAGGCTTAGAATTGGACCTGCTGTTACATCACTTCTCAGCATCCTGTCGGTGAGATTCAAGTCCAGAGCAGGCCCAGGATGGCTGAAAGGGATGGTCAGAGGTGCGGGCACCAAGACCTTCCTCGGGGGGGCCATGGTGGGGTGGGGCTACCAGGCAAGCTTCCTGTGCTGCTCTCTCTTCCTGAGATGGCACAGTCACGAAGTCACATTTACCTCTCAAGAACCACACCTTGGATGAAGCCGGAAACCATCATTCTCAGTAAATTGACACATGAACAGAAAACCAAGCACCAGATGTTCTCACTCGTAACCTCACACACTGGGACCTGTTGGGGGTGGGGGGCTAGGGGAGGAAGATCAGGGGCTGGGGGGATTGGGGAGGGACAGGATTAGGAGAAATACCTAATGTGATGGACGCAGCAAACCACCATGACACGTGTCTACCTAGGTAACAATCCTGCATGGCTGGGGGGATTGGGGAGGGATAGGGTTAGGAGAAATACCTAATGTAGGTGACAGGGTGATGGACGCAGCAAAGCACCATGACACGTGTCTACCTAGGTAACAATCCTGCATGGCTGGGGGGATTGGGGAGGGATAGGGTTAGGAGAAATACCTAATGTGATGGACGCAGCAAACCACCATGACACCTGTCTACCTAGGTAACAATCCTGCATGTTCTGCACATGTACCCCAGAACTTAAAGTATAATAAAAAAGGGGGAAAAAGATGTCTTTGAAAAATATAATATTGCCCTTTTATCAAACTTAAACAAACAGACAGAAAAGAACCTCAACTTCCTGAAGCCTTTCCTGGGCTTCCAGTCGAATGTGCCGTCTCTTTCCCTGGACTCTTCTGAGACCCGTGGAAGGCGGGCCTGCCCGCCATGTTCGTGCTTGGCCTGGGGATCAGGCCGGTCACCTCCGAGCACAGCAACTTGAGGAGAGTCGGTGAGTCTCCGGAAGGCGGCTGCTGTAACGGGAGGCACACACCTGCTGCTCCTCCTGAACTCCTGCACGGGCCGAGCACTGAGCTCAGAGCCCAAAACGTGGCGTGTGCTTGGTGAATATCACTATTTTTCGTAGCCCTGGAGCGTCTCAGTGTCTGTCCCCAGCTGAGGGACTGTGCCTCATTCACATCTGCCCCTCCCGGGTCTCCAGTGGTGTCCCGGAGGAGGGGACACCGGGTCACCTGTCGGGGAAGTTACTTTGCTGTCCTGTGTGTGTTACGCATAGAGAGAGTGTCAGGAAATGTTTGCTAGTTTGAGCTACAGGCATAAAGGTGAAGATCCCCTCTCTCCTAAATGCAACTCAAATCTCTGTCTGAACTTTAAACCAATTTCAAATCACAGGCAGACGGACTTCTTGATGGGAAAGGCATCAAGGCAGCCGATCCGAGGCAGCTGGTAAGATGCTGTTCTTTGCTGTTTTCTGCAGTCTGCCCAGTTCACATTTCTCAGTGAGGTGAGATGTCTGCATAAAGGATTTCGATGTGGGCTGCAGCTGTGAGTCCCCTTGAACCCTGCTTTCCTCCAAGCTGACGGGACCCCCAGTGTGTAGTCGGAGTCCAGTCCTTCTTTATAAAGGAGGACTTGGTGGCACTCAGGTGGGAGGAGGCTGCCCCAGGTGCAGTGCAGGGAGATTGCAACACGGACCCGGCTCAGTCACGGCCCTGCGGTTTCTGCCCCAGGTGCAGTGCGGGGAGATTGCAACACGGACCCGGCTCAGTCATGGCCCTGCGGTTTCTGCCCCAGACCTTTAGTGAAAGGCATAAATGCTCCAGCCATTTCTTATCTGTTTGCTTATGAAATGGTGCTAAATACATTGAATCCTTGCGAAAACCCAGACAGGTAGGAAACAATAGAGACAAGCTGCCACTTTCACTCTCTGACCCAGTAAATGCCTGTTATCCCCACTTCATATGTTGCAATCCGCTGTAAAAGGGAGCTGCAGTGAGGCAGTATCGCTGCCATTTACTTTTAGACATAATTTAGAGATGACCAATAACGCTCCAAAACTCTAAAAGTACAGAATTTTACATCAGCAAAAGCTTAGAGAAAGAGAGAACATTAAGTAGGCACAGATCCTTCCCTTCTCCCCTTCCGCCTCCCATTGGACAGAATCATGACGGGTCTTAGGAGCCAGGGACCACCAGTTTTTCACAAAGCAGGGCTCCTAAGTCGGGGGCTGTGCTGCTCCGTAGTGATGCTACCCTGTTACCGAGCAGGAAAACGATTCTTTTCCTCATGTAGGAACAAATGCGATGTCTATTCAAGTTCTCCCACCAGCTCTCACAATCCTCGGGCGTAACAGGCCATGTTTGTTGAACTCAGGGTGTCTAAGTGTGGACAGCTCATGGCTGCGATGTGTGTGATGCTGGCCGTGCCAGGCTGTACTTCGAGTCGTCTTCCTCGTGTTTTTTTGTGCCGTCTCTGTAGTAGTGTGTGCGTTCATGCCACGTGAGCTGCGATGACAGGTGGACTCTCAGGCCACGTGAGCTGCGATGACAGGTGGACTCTCAGGCCACATGAGCTGCGATGACAGGTGGACTCTCAGGCCACGTGAGCTGCGATGACAGGTGGACTCTCAGGCCACGTGAGCTGCGATGACAGGTGGACTCTCAGGCCACGTGAGCTGCGATGACAGGTGGACTCTCAGGCCACGTGAGCTGCGATGACAGGTGGACTCTCAGGCCACGTGAGCTGCGATGACAGGTGGACTCTCAGGCCACGTGAGCTGCGATGACAGGTGGACTCTCAGGCCACGTGAGCTGCGATGACAGGTGGACTCTCAGGCCACGTGAGCTGCGATGACAGGTGGACTCTCAACACTGAGTGGCTTTAGCACTCGGGCCTTGGCAGCATCTGAATCCAGCTGGCGGGGGAAAGAGAGTGGAGGAGGAAGGCCTGCTTTGTGACGCCTGGGCAGGGGGTGAAACACATTTCCACTTGTGTTTCATCAGTGGGGACGAGTCCTGTGGCTCCACTTTCATACAAGGAGCTCGGGAACATGCATCCCAGCTGGGCAGGTGCTTCCTACCTCCTGTCTGGCTGATGGAGCCGGAGACAGGCAGACCCGTCTTTGGGTGCATTCGTTCTGGTGAACAGGGAGCTGTTTCCTGCACAGGTGAGAACGTCCTCCCATTCTGCAGTTGAGGAGACTGAGGCTCAGGAAAGGCAAAGCCGTGTCCTGATTTGAACCCACAACCCTGCAGGAGTCCGCAGCTGCATCCAGGGCAGGGACAGAGCTGCGGGACGCCTAGGAGAGAGAGAGCTACAAAATAACGGTGCTAAATCGGTACATAGACAAAATAAAGCTGAAAACCATATTGATTACCCAGGAGAAAGCACTCCCACCTCTCAGAGAGACGGACATGTAGGGTTGATGATGTAAGATGCTGGAGAAGATGTGGCAGCCTCCACGTTTCTCCTGGATGGTACACATTCAGCAGGACGGGGTTCCTCTGGTCCTATCTTGTGCCTGTAATCCAGTACTTAGGGAGGCTGAGGCAGGCGGATCATTTGAGGCCAAGAATTTGAGACCAGCTTGGCCAACATGGTGAAATGCCATCTCTACTAACAATAATTATAAAAAGAAATCGCTGGGTGTGGTGATGTGCTCTTGTGATCCCAGCTACTGAGGAGGCTGAGGCAAGAGAATCTTTGAACCTGGGAGGCAGAAGTTACAGTGAGTCAAGATCACATCATTGTGCTCCACCTTGGGTGACAAAGTGAGATGCTGTCTCAAAAAATAAGAGTAATAAATTAAAAAAATCTGTAAACCCAAACTAAAATCTGAAGCCCCCCAGCCAACTGGGCAGACAGTCTCTGGGCCAAGGGGATCTCAGAGAAACCTAGAAAATGGAATTCCTGCCCATGACAGAAAGAGAGGTCCGGGCACACCTCATTACACTCGCTTCCTTCTGGAGTCCAGGAGCATGACCAGCATTAACTTTCATGTGGAGAGCAGAAGGCTGACGAACAGACTCTGTAGCCATAAGAGACCAATTTCCAACCTGACTGGTACAGCATCACCTGGCTGCAAGCCCCGAAAGAAGCCGAAGCATTTTACCCCAAAATGTATTTCTTTCACATATTCTGAAACGGCCTGCAAAGCTGTCGTTTGTGGGGAAATTTTGCATCTCCAGGGAATCTCCATTGTTGCCTCAGGCCTTCAGATGTAGGA
The DNA here is from genome assembly GCF_049354715.1 of Callithrix jacchus. Taxonomy (NCBI): domain Eukaryota; kingdom Metazoa; phylum Chordata; class Mammalia; order Primates; family Cebidae; genus Callithrix; species Callithrix jacchus. The sequence goes on along the minus strand of NC_133513.1, from coordinate 124,722,905 downwards.
TGGATTAACTGAGAGGCTGACACCTTTGAAGATCTAAAAAGAGGCTCTGACCCTCTGTCTTCTCAGAGGGCTGCCACCTCTAAGGCTTCCTCTACTGAGCACGAACCTTGGCCTCTGCAACCCCCACTATTCTTAACTCAGTCCTTTCTTTCTACTGATTTCAGGTCTTTAGACAAAGTTTCACTTTTTTAACCAACTGCCATTCAGAAAATCTTTGAATCTACCTGTGACCTATAAGCCCTCCCCAACCCATGGCTTCAAGAAACTTGCCTCTTCAGGTTGAACCAATGTACACCTTTCATGTATTAATTTGTGGTTTTACCTACAATTCTTGGCTCCCTACAATGTATAAAACCAATCTGTTACTTGACTGCCTTAGGCACACTTTCTGAGGACCCCAGGCCAAAGTCACTCATATCTTGGTTCAGAATCAGCCTCTCTAAATGTTCTACAGAGTTGGGTTTTGTTCCCACGATTCAGGTATAATTGAAATGCTAACGGCTCTGATGGGTAAAACAGGCAGCATTTAAGATCAGATGGGCAACGCTAGCAGAGAGACAGGAGTCCTGAGAAAGAACGAAAAGGAGACAGACGAGATGAAAAATACAGGAGCGGAAAAATGAGCAGGGCTCGTTAGTAGACTGGACACCGCTGAGGAGAGACCGTGTGAGCTTGAAGACGTGTCCACGGAAACTCTGGAAACGGAAAAGCAAAAAGAACAAAGAATGAAAAGAACAGAACGTAGCATCAAAGCTCTGTGGGACAGCCACGAAAGGTGTAACGGAGATTACTGAGAATGTCAGCAGGAGAAGAAAGAGAGAAGGAACAGAAGAAACAGTGGGAACGATCGTCTCTGAGAACTTCCACAAATTAAAATCAGACACCAAACCGCACAGCCATGAAGTGTAGAGAGCACCAAGCAGGGTCTCTGACCCCAAGTCCACACCTCGGCATGTCATTTTCAAACACAGAAAATCAAGGATTAGAAAAAAGTCCTACAAAAAGCTAAAGGAAGGGAGGAAACAGCACCACCTTACCTGCAGAGGAACAAAGATGGGAATTAACTCTGTCTTCTCCTCAGAAACCAAGTAAGCAAGAAGAGGGGGCAGTGAAATATTTAAAGTATTTAGAGAAAAAACACCCCAGCACAGAAATCTGTACCCGGTAGAATTACCCTTCAAAAGCGAGGGAGTAATAAAGACTTTCTCAGACAAACAAAAATTGAGGGAATTTGTTGACAGTAGATCTGTCTTACAAAAAGTGTGTCAAACATCCTTTAGAGAGGAGAATAAAAAGGCCAGAATCTATCTCAGATCTGCATAAACAACACAGAACACTGAAGAAGGAAGAAGGGAAGGTAAAATGGAAGCTTCAATTTTTCATAACCTTAATTCACCTGATACATAGGTGTATTCAAAATAATAACAGCAACAAGGCATTTCGTCATGCATTTTATGCATGTATTTAATGTTTTATGTATATCTGCACACACACTTTTGTCTGCTGATATATCAATAAAATGAATGGCAGCAGTGACACAGGGACTGAGGGGTAATTAGGCTTATTAGGTTCTTTTAAGGTATCATATTAACTGTGAAATGGTGTAGTGTTTTTCAAAAGTGGGCTTAGATTAATTATAAATCTATATTGCAAACTCTGGAACAACTACTAAAAAAAGCTTAAAAAAAGAATATGACTGATCTGATAAGAAAGGAGAGAAAATGGAATTATATAAAATCTCAATCAAAATTAGTTAAAAGGTTAGAAAAGAGTGGAAGACAAAAATAGGAGCAGCTATAAAGGCAGCACACAGAATACAATATCAGATATGGCAGATGTTAATCTGACTAGACAAGCATCACTTTGAACGTCAGTGGTCCAAATGCTCCAGTTAAAAGACAAAGATTTTCAGAGTGAATGAAAAAGCAAGACCCAATGACATGCTATCTGTAAGAAACCTACTTTAAAGAAACATATAGATTACAAGTAAATGGATGGGGGAAACGTACACCATGCTACCACCAATGAAAAGGCTCTAGAAGATGTATTAACGCAGACAGAGCAAGCTGAGAAAAATTACCAGAAATAAACAGGGCATCACATAATGATAAAGGTATCAGTTTCCCAAGTATATATAACCATGATTAAGAACAGAGTCCAACCAATGAGACAACAGCTAATAGAACTGCATGGAAAAATGGATGAACACACTGCTGTAGACTTTAACGCCCTCTATCGGAAATGGACAGCTCCAGCGGGCAGAAATCAGTAAGGACGTAGTCGAACTCAGCAACACCAGCAATAAACTGGAAATAATTGGCATCTTAACGTGAGTAAAAAAAGAAACCTTCAGATAAATTTTTATATGTTTGAAGAAAATAAAAATAAAAACACAACATACCAAAACTGTGATTCAGTGAGAGCTGTTTTCAGAGGGAAATTCATAGCATTGAATTCATATGTTAGAAAAAGAGAAAAATCTAAAATCAACAATTTAAGTGTCCAACTTAAGAAACAAGTAAAGAGGAGCAAATTAAATCCAAAGTAAGCAGCAGAAAAAAGGTGGTTAAAAATTAAAGCAGAGATCAATGAAATCAAAAACAGGAAATTGACAGAACAATCAACAAAACCAAGAAAGAGAGAGGACACAAGCTACTCACACCAGAAAAGAGAGAGATGTCACTACAGACCCCGTGGGCATTAACGGAATGATTTTAAAATGCTATGAACAACTCTATGCCCACAAATTTGAAATCCTATATAAAATGGACCACATCCCTGAGAACACGATTTGCCAAAAATCACCCGAAAAGAAATAAACAGTCTAAATAGGTCTATGTCTATAAAAGGGATTAAATCAATAATTAATAACCTTCGAGATCAGAAAGCCCCAGGACCAAACAGGTTTATTAATGAATTTTACCAAACATTTAAGGAAGATATTTTACCAGTTCTCCAAGATCTCTTTTAGGGAATGGAAGCAGAGGGAAAACTTTCTAATGTATTATGATATGGTTTGGCTGTGTCTCTACCAAATCTCATCTTAATTATAGCTCCCATAATCCCCATGTGTTGTGGGAGTGATCTGGTGGGAGGCAATGGAATCATGGGGTGGGTTTTCTCATGCTGTTCTTGTGATAGTGAGTACGTCTCATGAGATCTGATAGTTTTATGAAGGGCAGTTCCCCTGCACATGCTCTCTTGCCTGACGCCATGTAAGATGTGTCTTGCTTCCCCTTTGCCTTCCACTATGATTGTGAAGTTCCACCTGGCCATGTGGAACTGTGAGTCCATTAAAGCTCTTTTTCTTTATAAATTATGCAGTCTCGGGTATTTTTTCATAGCATTATAAAAATGGGCAATTACACTCTAACACCAAAATCAGACACTATAGAAAATGAAAACTCTAAATCAAAATCTCTCATGAACATAAATCCAAAATCCTTCACAAAATATTATCAAAACAAATTCGATAATATATTAAAAATATATATCATGTCCAAGTGGAAATTATCCCAAGTATGCAAGACTGATTCAACATTCAAAAATCAATTAATGTAATCCATCACAGAAACAGGCTAAAAAAGAAAAAGCAGCAAAATATGGCAAAATACAATACTCCTTTATAATAAAAACTTTTAGTAAGCTAGAAACAGAGAATGACTTTGTCAGCTTGATAAAGAATTATCTACAAAAAACCTACAGTTAACATCATACTTAATGGTGAGAAACTTGAAGTTTTCCCACTAAAATCAAGAGCAAGTCAAGAATGTCCCTTCTTACCGCTCCTTTTCAAAACCTGCACTGGAAGACCTAGTTAACGCAATAAGAAAAGAATAAAAAGGTAGACATACTGGGAGGGAAGAGATAAAACTATATTTGTTTGCAGATAACACGGTCATCTGTGTAGAAAATCTGAAAGAATTGACAAAAAAACTTGAGAAACTATTAAGTATAGCAAAGTTGCAAGATACAAAGTTAATATACAAAAGTCAATCACCTTCCTACAGATCAGCAATAATAAGTAAAATATAAAATTTAAAAATAGTGTTTGTTACATTAGCACTCTCAAAAAGGAAATACTTAGGTATAAATCTAACAAAATATGTACAAGATAGATATATATAAAGAAAATTATAAAACTCTGATGAGTGAAATAAAAGAGCTAAATAGATGGAGAGATTATCAACATTTTATAAATAAGAAGATTTGATGTTGTCAAGATATCAGTGCTTCCCAACTTGATGTATAGCTTCAGTGCAATCTCAATCAAAATCCCAGAAAGTTATTTCTTTAGATATCCATAAAATTAGTCTAAAGTTGATGTGGAGAGGAGAAGAGCCCAGAATAGCTTACACAACACTGAAGAAGGAAGTTGGAAGAGTAACACTACCCAGCGTCAAGGCTTACTGTAAAGCTACAGAAATCAAGACAGCATGGTAATTGTTGAAAAAACAGACAGATACATCAATGAAATGGAGTAAAGATTTCAGAAACATCTCTACACAAATATAGTCAACCGACCTTTTACAGTTACTGAAAAGGGGCAGAGGTGACGCAATGGTGCACAGATAGTCTTTTCAACAGACAGTGTCAGCACAACTAGACGTCAACACGCAAAAGAAATGAATCCAGGTATCTTACACCCTTCCCAGAACTCACTTAAAATGAATCTAGACATAAATGAAGGATGCAAAACTATAAAACTCCTAAGAGATAACAGAGGAGAAAAGCTGGGTGAACTTGGGCGTGGTGATGGCTTTTCTGATGCAGCACCAAAACCATGATCCATGAGGGAAATAATTGATCAGCTGGACCTAGTTAACCTTCAACACTTCTGCTCGATGAAAGACAATGGCAAGCGGATAAGAAGAGAAGCAACAAACCTGCAGAAAATATCTGCAAATGACACCAATACGAAAGGACTCTTATCAAAATATTCAAAGTCTTAAAATTAAGCAATAAGGAAACGACTTGACTTAAAAATGGGCCAAAGATATCAACAGACATCTCACCAAAGATCCACAGATGGCAAATGAGCACATGAAAAGATGCTTTATGTTATATATCATCAGGGAAATGCAGATTCAAACAACAATGGGCACCTCTGAACACACCATTGGAACGGCCGGAATCTGGAACATGGACACCACCAGACTCTGGCGAGGGTGTGAGGCAACAGGAACTCTCGCTCATTGCTCATGGAAATGCAAAATGGTGCAGCCACCTTGGAAGACAATTTGGGGGCTTCTTACAAAGCAAAATATACTCTTGCACATGATCTAGCCATGACACTGCTTGGTATTTACTCAAAGGAGCTGAAAACTTATGTTCACATACACAGCTGCACATAGATATTTATAGCAGCATTTTTAATAACTGCCAAAACTAGGAAGCCACCAAGATGTGGTTCAGGAGGTGAACAGATAAATGAACTGTGGTGCGTCCATACCAGAGAGTGCTATTCAGCACTAAAAAGTAACGAGCTACCAAGTCACGAGAAGACATGGAGGGCCTTAGATACATGCTGTGAGTGGAAGAAGCCGATCTGAAAAGGTTACATGACATACGATTCCAAATGTAGGGCATTCGGGAGAGGGCGGAATTGCGGAGACAGTAAAATGTCGGTGGTTGCCTGGGGTTAGGGAGGGAGGGGTGAGCAGGTGCAGCAGAGGAGAATTTCATGGCAGCGAGACCTCCATGTGTGACACTGCAGTCCTGGACACAGGTCCTCAGACATCTGTCCAGACTCACGGAACCACTGTATGTGATACTGCACTGAGGACACAGGTCCTCAGACATCTGTCCAGACTCACGGAATCACCGTGTGTGACACTACAGTGAAGACACAGGTCCTCAGACATCTGTCCAGACTCACGGAACCACTGTATGTGACACTGCACTGAGGACACAGGTCCTCAGACATCTGTCCAGACTCACAGAACCACCGTGTGTGACACTGCAGTGCTGGACACAGGTCTTCAGACATCTGTCCAGACTCACGGAACCACCGTGTGTGACACTGCAGTGCTGGACACAGGTCCTCAGACATCTGTCCAGACTCACGGAACCACCGTGTGTGACACTGCAGTGCTGGACACAGGTCCTCAGACATCTGTCCAGACTCATGGAACCACGGTATGTGACGCTGCACTGAGGACACAGATCCTCAGACATCTGTCCAGACTCACGGAACCACCATGTGTGACACTGCAGTGCTGGACACAGGTCCTCAGACATCTGTCCAGACTCACAGAACCACCGTGTGTGACACTGCAATGAGGACACAGGTCCTCAGACATCTGACCAGACTCACGGAACCACCGTGTGTGACACTGCAGTGCTGGACACAGGTCCTCAGACATCTGTCCAGACTCACGGAACCACCGTATGTGACACTGCACTGAGGACACAGGTCCTCAGACATCTGTCCAGACTCACGGAACCACCATGTGTGACACTGCAGTGCTGGACACAGGTCCTCAGACATCTGTCCAGACTCACAGAACCACCGTGTGTGACACTGCAATGAGGACACAGGTCCTCAGACATCTGACCAGACTCACGGAACCACCGTGTGTGACACTGCAGTGCTGGACACAGGTCCTCAGACATCTGACCAGACTCACGGAACCACCGTGTGTGACACTACAGTGCTGGACACAGGTCCTCAGACATCTGTCCAGACTCACAGAACCACCGTGTGTGACACTGCACTGAGGACACAGGTCCTCAGACATCTGTCCAGACTCACGGAACCACTGTGTGTGACACTGCACTGAGGACACAGGTCCTCAGACATCTGTCCAGACTCACGGAACCACCGTGTGTGACACTCCAGTGAGGACACAGGTCCTCAGACATCTGACCAGACTCACGGAACCACCGTATGTGACACTCCAGTGAGGACACAGGTCCTCAGACATCTGTCCAGACTCATGAACATCAACACCAAGTGGACCTAAGGTGAGCCGTGGAGTCTGCTTGGCCACGATGTGTCAATGTAGATTTCTCACGGGTAACACATGGCTGGCTCTGGGAGGGAAGCTTATTATGGAGGGGCTGTGCACGTGTGGGGGACAGATAGAAGAGAAACCTGCACCTTCCTCTTCATTTTGTCGTAAGCCTAAAACTCCTCTGAAAAATAGTCTTACAAAACAGGAAGGGGCTAATCTCTGCCTTTCCCCCACAAATCATAAAACTAAGTGACCACAGCCCACAAGCCCTCCGTCTAAATATCACGCTGGGAACTTCTGCTGTCAGCCTACTGGGGGATTGTATGAAAATAAAAAAGAAAGACAGTGAAAAGCATCAAATCTCTAGTTTAGAACCTAGGGCAGAAAGCACATAGGATTCTGAGGTAGATGGCGGCCAGGAGAGGCCACCTTCGCTACGTGGGCGGGAAGCGTAGCCTGTGGGAGGTTTTCAGCCAAGGTCTGAAGGACAAGCAGGAGCTGGCCTGGGGGGATGGCAGGTTACCAGGAATAGCTGCAAAGAAACTAAGAGGAGCCAGCCAGTGAGGCCAGGGAAGGGGCCTGGGTTACAAGGTCAGAGAGGTGACCAGGCAGGCCACGTGGAACATGGTGAACCACGGAAAGGAGCTCTTGGTTGTGAAAAGAACCAACAAACTGTTGATCTGATTTATGTGTTAAGAAAGCCATGGGTGCTGGAACGCAGAGGACAGAATAAAAGGAGTTGTGCTAGACTGGATTCGAGGAGAGCCATGAGAACTCGGGCTCAGTAGCTCAGAGGGGGTGAGCAGGCCTCGGGCACAGAGGTGGGGGATCCAGATGCTGGAGAGTGAGCACTCAGGGTCTCCTGATGGCTCCACAGAGGAGGGTGAGTCTGGACCCTGAGGAACGCTCCCAGGCGATGCATTTTCAAGCAAGATTGAAGCACATTCCCGGTAACTAATGACTGCAAGAGCCATCCTCCCGGGAGCGCCTTTCTCTCCCAAGTGGGAGGCCAGTGGTATCATCAAGGAAACAACTGCTCCTCCAGTGAAAGTCCCAGCTCACGCACAGGTGATGTCAGCCACAGACAATTCTGTTCCTCAGCTTTCGGAGTCTCCCTGGCAGCAGCAGCCCACGCTCATCACTTGAGGTGAGTTTTGGAGAGGGCCCTCGCGATAGGACAGGCTGTAGAGCTTGTATATTTCACTCCTCTCAGCCCGTGGCATGTCAGGTCGGAAGCCCCTCTGTAGGGCACAGTGTTCCCCAACGATCCCAGCAATTCCTAATCAAGCCCTCTGTTCCGGGCACCCCAAATCCCTGTTCTGAGCACCCCAAATCCCTGTCCCGGGCACCCCAAATTCCTGTCCCGGGCACCCTAAATCCCTGTTCCGGGCACCCCAAATCCCTGTTCCGGGGACCCCAAATTCCTGTCCCGGGCACCCCAAATCCCTGTTCTGGGCACCCCAAATTCCTGTCCCGGGCACCCCAAATCCCTGTCCCGGGCACCCCAAATTCCTGTCCCGGGCACCCCAAATCCCTGTTCCGGGCACCCCAAATCCCCCCTTTGCTGCAACGACATTAGTCCTGCATTTCTTCCAAGAATGCCTCTGAGAGGGGATAGACCCTTCCCATGCCCCAGGCAGCCTTTGGCTCCACTCTTCCCCAGGTGTGTGGGTGATGGACCCGTGGCCGACCTCCATCAAAATGCTGGAGAGAGAGCTGGGGATGAGAAAAGGTCTCATGAGTCTGCCGACGTCAATGGTGCTAAGTGCACCAAGCATTTGAAAACCATAAACTTTAGATTCCATAAAGCGTTCGGATCTAAAATATGAAAGGAACTGAAAGACCTCACGAGCAGAAAGCAGTCAACTGACTTGAAAAGACGGGCAAAGAACCTGAGCAGCACCTCTGCCAGAGGAGACGTACGCGGGGCCAACGGGTCTATGCAAACGTGCTCAGCACCAGTCATCGTCAGGGAAACGTAGATCAAAACCGCAATCGGTGGGTAGCCCTGCTCACCTGCTAGGATGCCGCTTATGGAAAAGCCAAAGTACAATGCGTTCTGGTGAAGGTGTGGAGAGAGGGCGCCCTTGCTGGGTGGGAACGTAAATCGGAGCAGCCCTTCTGCGAGACAGTCGGGAGTTTCCTCCACAAGTTAATGGCAGGGCCGCCACATGAGCCGCGATCCCATTTCTGGACATGTATCCAAAGAAAACAAAACCACTCTCTGGTAAAGATCTCTGCATTCCCATGTTCATCGCAGGGTTATTCGTGACGCCAAGATATGAAAACAGCCTGAGGGGCTGTCACAGAAGAACGTTAGAAGGTCCTGAAAGACTAGGTCTGCTCCGGCAGTGAGTGGAAAACCTCTCAGACCTTCAGACTGATTAACTGTTTCCTGCAAACCGCATGAGGGTGATTTAACACGGCACACATGCATTCTAGATCAACTCGATGTAAAATACCACAATATAAAATCTAAATTAAATTCATGGTGTGAGTCATATTTCCAATTAAAAGATAAATAGACAGACCTTATAGACATCAGGCAGCTTTGAACGCTCCTAATGGATTGTACAATGAGTGAGTTCCATGGAACTCGTTAACGGTTTTTGTTTTTTGCTCGGTCATTCATGCGTACAGGCAGATTATAGTAGTAAAATCCCCGTGATGGCTAAAATAGGTCCTCAGCGAGAAGCATGAAATGTAGTCAGAGGTGAGGCTGAGGCTGCTGATTAGTTGCAGGGAGCTTCTGAGGCGTCGAATCTAGCTGTGTCAGTGGCTCCGTCAGCATGAAACCACTAGGCATGGCTTGCTCTACTCATCGGTGTCCGTCCATCCACTGTGAGTGGGAGCGGGTTCGTGTGCGAGGCAAGGAGCAGGTGTGACACAGAAGAAAAAGACAAGAACCAGAAGCCAGAAGTGAGGGGGGAAGGGAGAAGAGTTGGGAGGGAGGGGAAGAGAGAGAGTGAGAAAGGGAGAGACAAAGAGAGTGAGAGATGGAGAAAGACAAAGGGAGAGAGAGACAGAGATAGAGGGAGAGAGAGACAGACAGAGAGAGTAAGAGATGAAGACAGAGGGAGAGAAAGACAGGAAGAGAGAGAGATAGAGGGAGAAAGAAGAGACAGAGAGAGTGAGAGACGGAGAGAAAGAGAGAAGGAGAGACAGAAAGGAAGAGAGAGGGAGAGAGATGGAGGGAGAAAAGGAGACAGAGGAAGAGAGAGACAGAGGGAGGGAGAGAGACAGGGAGAGTGGGAGATGGAGACAGAGGGAGAGAAAGAGAGAGAGAATGATAGAGTGTGAGAGACAGAGGAAGAGATGGAGAGAGATGCAGGGAGAGAAAGACAGGAAGAGGAAGAGAGAGAGACAGAGACAATGACAGAGAATGAGAGGGAGAGAGAGAGCTGAGACACTGTCATTGGTCACGAGAACTCTGAAGCTGGTGTCACGGTGCAGAGACAGGGTGCCGGAGGACACACCACGTCATCATGGGTGCAATCACATTCTCATGACAAAGTTTTGCAGCCATCAAGTAAAAGTAAAACAAGCTCAGAAGAGTTCAACCCATAAACCCCAAAGGTGGGATTACTACTAGAAAGATGGGATTTTCCCTCCCTCCCTCCCTCCCTCCGTCCCTCCCTCCTTCCCTTTCTTTCTTTCTTTCTTTTTTTTTTTTTGACAGAGTTTCACTCCTGTTGCCCAGGCTGGAGTGCAGTGGTGTGATCTCAGCTCACCACAACCTCTGCCTCCTGGGTTCAAGTGATTCTCCTGCACCAGCCTCCTGAGTAGCTGGGATTACAGGTGCCCGCCACCATGCCAGCTAATTTTATATTTTTAGTAGAGACAGGGTTTCTCCATGTTGGTCAATTCCCGACCTCAGGTGATCCTCCCACCTCGGCCTCTCAAAGTGCTGGGATTACAGGCATGAGCCACCACGCCCGGTCACAAAAGATGGGATTTTCTAGCAACCCGGGATGAAAACCTCCTGCTTCACATGTGCATGACTGTGCATTAAATACAGCAGGGAAGGGAGGGCACATCCAGATGGAGACTGTTTTGAGATGGAAGCAGAGAGGAGTATCTGTATACACTCTCATCCAGAAGAAAAGATACGTGTTCTCATGAGCAAGAGCTGAGTGACTCTGAAATATTTCGGAGTTGAATTTTACCGATGAAAAATCCGCACGTTGGATCTCTTGAGTGAATGGGACATCAGAGCTGGGTGTGGATTTGGAGATCCCTGTATCAGGCCTCCGCTTTTTGCATCAGCAGAGGCAGCTCAGGAAGAAGGAGGAGTGTGTGCCCACCACAGGGTTGGCTCAGAGCTGAGAGGAAAACAGACCAGCTCTGCTGACACCCAACCAGGGGAACTGACTCAGAACCGGACGAGTGTGAGACAGGGGTCTCCTGGCGTGGTGGAGGAGGAGGCTCCAAGCCTGCTGCCCCCGAAGCAGTTGCTAACTGGACAAGTGTCCACAACCACCGTTGCAGCACCCTGACCGTGGACCAAAGCCTTCCACCAGGCTGAGGCACACTTATTCATGAGTGACGGCTGCGCTCCAGCTAAGGGCACTGGGGCTCTGAGGTGACTCCTGCCTGCTCCCAGGTGACCTCCCTGCCCAGGTCTGGTGGTCATCAGACAGGCCAGAGCAGCCGTGAATTGCCGACAGCTGTGCTGTTGAAGGGGCTGGCTGGACACTGCCTGAAATTGACACTGTCTGGAATTGACACTGTCTGAAATCAGCAGCCGTCCTGGTGATCAGTGTGCAAGTGTGTCCAGCTGTTCCATGAGTCTGAAACATCTGGTCTGGGTGGGAGCAGCAACACATTAGCCGGACATTTAGCCAGGAGATGATACAAGGAAGAGTCACAGGGCTGCACCTCTCCCTGCAGCCCTTCCTGATAGGAGCTGTGTGCAGGATAATGAAGAGGGAGGCTTCCTAGATAGTAAAAGCGGAGCAGGCTCTAAAGCTCCCTGAACTTTGAATGCAGCTCTGAGCCCACACACATCCATCGCAGTGGGTAGGGATCCTCAGGGGCACGGTATTTGAGCACAAATTCTCACCAATCCTTAGTTGACCAGGAAGCTATGCAGATGCAGGGGTGGCCCCAGGAAGCTAAGCTGAAAAAGACACAACAACAAGAAAACCCCAGACAGGACGAGTGAGTTCTCACTGGCTGCAACTTCGGGGCCAACACAGGTCCCAGAGCTGCTCCAGGCAACGCACTCAACCAACAGCAGCAGCTGCCCTCCTGGGGGACGTCGGAAGCCAGCGGTGCTGCCGTGGGCGACCTCACAGACCCGGTGTTGCCCTTACCAAAGCTGGATAAATCCGGCACAAGAACAGAACATGACAGGCCAGTACTCCTCACAACATAAATGCAAAAAGCCTTAACGAAATTTTTGCAAGCTGAATTCTGCAACATATAAAATGGGTTGGTGACCGAGGGGGTTCATTCTAAGAGTGTGACATTGCTTTGTGAACTAAGAATCAACTAAGGAGGTAAATGACATGAATGAACAGAGAACAAAGTCCACGTGATGACCTCAGCAGATGCAGAAGAAAACATTTAACAAAGCTGTTTAAGTTACCAGTCTAGCCCCTGCACTGTACGACTGCTGAGTCCACTAAAGGACATGAACAGACACTTTACAAAAGAAGACATATATGAGGCCAACGGTCATATGAAAAAATGCTCATCATCACTGGTCATCAGAGAGATGCAAATCAAAACCACATTGAGATACCATCTCACGCCAGTTAGAATGGCGATCATTAAAAAATCTGGAGACAACAGATGCTGGAGAGGATGTGGAGAAAAAGAGACACTTTTACACTGTTGGTGGGAGTGTAAATTAGTTCAACCATTGTGGATGACAGTGTGGCGATTCCTCAAGGCCTTAGAAATAGAAATTCCATTTGACCCAGCAATCCCATTACTGGGTATATATCCAAAGGACTATAAATCGTTCTACGAAAAGGACACATGCACACGAATGTTCATTGCAGCACAGTTTACAATAGCAAAGACCTGGAATCAACCCAAATGCCCACTGATAATAGACTGGATTGGGAAAATGTGGCACATATACACCATGGAATATTATGCAGCAATCAGAAATGATGAGTTCGTGTCGTTTGTAGGGACATGGATGAATCTGGAGAACATCATTCTCAGCAAACTGACACAAGAACAGAAAATGAAACACTGCATATTCTCACTCATAGGCAGGTGATGAAAAATGAGAACACATGGACACAGGGAGGGGAGCACTAAACACTGGGGTCTATTGGGGGGAAAGGGGGGGCCAGTGGGGCGGGGGGAGCTGGGGAGGGATAGCCTGGGGAGAAATGCCAAATGTGGGTGAAGGGGAGAAAGGAAGCAAAACACACTGCCATGTGTGTACCTATGCAACTGTCTTGCATGTTCTGCACATGTACCCCAAACCTAAAATGCAATAAAAAAATTAAAAAAAAATCTGTCATTCGTCCAGGACTACACCGGGAATAGAAGGGAATTTACTTAAGTTGGTAAAGTTTGTTTAGCAACACTTCTCCGATAACGCCATAATTAATGCTGAAAGACTGATTGAGGGACAAACTGAGGACGTCCGCTTTTGCCATTGCTCTTCAGCAAAGCACTCGAGGTGCTAGACAGCACGGTCACACGGCAGCAAAATTAAAGGTGTCAGGATTGAAAACCAAGTGAAACCACCCCTATTTGAAGATGACGTTGGCCTGTATAAAGAATTCATAGAAAATCCTACTAGGCTAACAAGCAAGTTTAGAAATGCTGCACAACGTAAGATTAATATAAAAACAAACTGCATTTCTACGTATGAGAGACGAACAATCCAAAAATAAAATCAGGAAAACGATTCCATTCACAACAGCACTGAAGGAATAAAATGTTTAGGAGTAAATCTAACAAAGAGCATGTAAGACTTGTACGCTGAAAACCGCAGCAGATTGCTGAAGGAGATGAGAGGAGACCTACATAAAGCCGCGCTATGTTTGTGGTGAGAAGACTCCGCATCGAGATGGCAATTCTCCCTGAACTGCTCTGTAAACTCAAGGCAATCCCCATCGAACTTTTAAAATAGAAACTGACAAGCTAATCCTAAAACATATAAGAAAATGAAAGAGCGTAAAATAACCACAATAATTTTGAAAAGAACAAAGATGGAAGACCTACTCTACCTTATATGGAAATGACTGTAAAGCTATAGTGAATAAGACAGCGTAGTCGTGGGGTAAATGGAGACGGAGACCCGTGGAAGAGAGTTTCGAGTCTAGACGTAAAACCTGACATATTTAATCCAGAGATTTTCAATGAAGGTGCAGATGCAAGTCAGCAGGGAAAGACAGTCTTTTCAACAAATAATGCCAGAACAATTCTACAAACATGTGCAAAATATATATTTTCTTATTGCATGCCACCCACAAAAAGTAACTCAAACTGGATTATAAACTTCATGTAACAGATTAAACTAGAAATTCTAGAGGAAAATTTGAGATACATTATTCACAATCATGGGTTAAGCAAGGAGTTCTTAGGTACAAAAATAGAGACATGGTTCATAAAAGAAAAATGGATAATTTAGACTTCATTAAAATAAAAAATTTGTGTGCTTTAAAAGACACCATCCAGAAAATGAAATAACACAACACGGACTTGGAGGATATATTTTTAAGTTATATTTTGGGTAAAGAACTTGCATCTAAAATATGCAGATGGCTGAAAAGCACCTGACAAGACCCGCTATTAGCCATTAGGGAGATGCGAGTTAGATTTGCATTTGTAAATTCAAATTGTAATGAGATACCACTGCAGACGCACAAGACTGCCTACGATAAAAATAAGATGACACGGTGTTGTCAGGAGTGAGGAGAAATGGGCCCCACGCAGTCCTGGTGAGAATGCAAAATGGTGTCGTCACTTTGGAAACGTGCTGGGCAGTTTCTTAGAAAGTTAAACATGTACTTACAATATAAGCCAGTGATTTACCCACAGAACCTCCCCGAGAAAGGCATACCTGCGTCCACACAAGAGCTTGCACAGACATGTACAACCAGCATTATTCCTAATTTCTACAACTGGAAATGGTGCAAATGTCCATGACATAAATAAAATGCACATAGTCATATAGTGGGATACTGTCTAGCAATAAAACGCGTGAGCTGCTAATACGTGCTAAACTCAAACACGCCGCCCTCCCATACATTACGGGTGAGAGTGTACAGTGAAGACAGGAAGCCAGGGGTCAAACACTGCATACCGTGATTCCGCTTCTAGACATAGCCAGGGCATCACGTGTAATTTACAGAGACTGAAGAGAAGGTGGAGAGGTTTTCTGGGGCTCGGTTGTGGGGCCCACGATTGACTGGAAATAGGCCTGAGGGATCTTCTGGGCTTGCTGGGAATGTCCTAAAGCCAGTTTGTGGAGATGGGCGGGCGAGTCTGTGGGTTTACTAAGAATCATTGCACTGTCCACTTTCGAAGGTGATGCAGGTTCTACATCAGCAGAGCTACTCACATTTGGACATCGCCAAGGTTTCTCTACCCACGAGGTGGACACAGGGGACCCCAGCTCGGTTGCGCTGCAATAACCCATCTGTGGCAGCATTCGGTGTTCTAAGCAGAGTCTGGCAGCTTCTTGGGACTCCAGCGTCTCCTATTTGCCCTTTCTCCTTTTTCCCAGCACAAGCCACATATTTCCCGTTATCCGAGGACAGAACCCCCTGTCTTTCAGGAGGCCCTGCCAGAGCCCCCTGCCTGGCAGGTATCCACCAAGGTTTCCCACACTGTCCTCCCTGGCGTGGCCAGAGAACGAGGCCCCCAGCTTTACCGCAAACCCTCTCACCTGCCTGCCTTTTCTGACTTCTGTGTCTGCCATCCACTTTCATATGCCACTGGCTCTCTAAGGAAGTGCTGCCAATGTTTTCTGTTGTGGAACATGTGCCACTATTTCTACACACTGGGTGGACACGGGAGGCATCTCTTGACTGGAGGTGACCAGCCAAGGCATAGGTTCCCCGGGTCCCACTGGTCTGGCCCATCTAACTCCAGGAAGTCATGACTACGGCTGGGACATGATGCTGCTGCACCCACAGGGGTGTCCTTCGGGACTGCCCTCCTCCCCACAGGGGTGTCCTCTGTCTGACAAGTGACTTGGAGCCAAAAGGGAGACTTCTTAAGGGACACGGACTCCCTTTAGCGGTAGAGCGAAGTCACTTTGTGAGTCGGACAGCCTTACAGACAAGGTTCTACCGTTCATGTTCCATCTGTAGGTAGAAACCTTTCAGATGTTATGAAATGGGCAGCTGCAAGAGCCGCGGAAGCGTCAGCAGAGCCCAGCGTGAGCTGTGCTGGGAGACGCTCGGGAAACACTTGCCATTTCAGGAAGAAAGTGAGTCTCTTCCCCCCTTGGGTAATACACGCCCACCCCGCACATATCTGAGAGTCGTGTGTGTCGCTGCAGGCATCAGGCTGCAACACGTCCAGTGCACTCAGCCGGACAGTCCCCAGGGCCACGTGAAACTCACTGTGCGCCCTTATCATGAGAATCACCGCCAAGCCCGTTGGGCAGGCTGAAACCTTTCAAAAAGGGTAATGACAATTTTTTGTTTTTAAATATTAAAAACACTAAGACTTAGACTAGGCAAGAGCTAAAATTCCTCACCTGGATTCCCCTGGGATTGCTCTTGGCCACTTTCGTATTTAAATTGAATCTTCAAACGTTGCAATTATTGGCTTCCCCCTTCAAATTTAATACATTTTGTAAAAGCGGCCTTTACAGAATACAGATTCAGAGGAGATGGGTTTTCAAAGCCCAAGACTCAGCTCAGTCTAGACAGCGTGATATTTTGACAGAAAAGCGTTAACATGCAGTTGTACATTCTGAGAGTTAGGTCATTTTTCTTCGTTAAGCACATTTTAAAGAAAGTCATCCGTCTGGGAGAGTTTGGAAGCCAGCCCTCGGTGGCGCAGCAGATCAGAGTCTACGGATGTCCGTCTGTCTATGCAGCAGCCGTGTTTTGGGTGGACCTGACCCCGGGGGCTTGCTGCTGGCACAGCCGAAGACGTTGGACCACAGATCACAACAGGGGTGTCAGAAACAGTTAATGTCGTGCCCCTCACTTCTGAGTCCCCAGCTGCCACACGGGCATTGATTGGTGGTTCCTGCACTGATATATTCCTCTTCAGGTCCAGTCCTCCGAGATTATTAGCCTCCCAGCACCTGAGCACATCTGAGTTCCAGTATGTTCGCTTTGAAATGCTCCTGTCAGGTGTGGGATAAATGCCAGGCTGCAAAATTGATCCAGTTCCCAAAATCCTGGCTACTTCCTCCAAGGAGGGTCAGGTTTCACAAAGGCAACCTGCCCATCAGCAAGACTGCATCATTTTTAAATTCAAAATAACGCGTTGAGGTTAATCACTTCCACGTGTCCACCTTGGAGTAAGAAAAACCATTTGCATACAACATTTTGCCAGAATTTTTTAAGATAAACAGTTGCACATATACAAATCTATGTCCTGATTTAGGAAAACTTAACACTCAGAGATGTAAACTCACAGTTAGAAACAGTTGTGCTTTGCTTCATAAAAATTCTTTGGAGTAATGAGGACACCACCCAGTAGAAACAGCCTTAGTGGAGCAAAGCATCTGTTTAGAAAACTGTAACTCTTTGACAACCTTGAGGCTGGAAATGACACCAGCCTCTAGGAAGCCCTTGTCATGAACTTTGAAACAGAGAGAGAGAGAGACAAGGCCAATCTGAAGTCACAAATGATGCTTTGCAGATATCAGGGCTGCACAGGCACCCATCACGCGCCGGCCCCTCGGTGGGTAAGACAAGAGGCTGTGTCGCCTCTGGATCACAGCAGTCACCGCAAGCCTCCCATGCTCTCCCATGAAGAACTGCAGTGGAGGTGACCTCCGGGGCTTCACCCCTGCCACTTCCTTGTCCCCTGTCTCCACCCCGAGCCCTCCGCAACCTCCCTACAGCTGCAGCTCATCGGCGGCTTCTGCAGGGCGGTTAGAACGTGAGAATCAGCTCCTGGCTTCGGGCCATCGTCCTCCTCACTCTCCATCTCAGGCATCTGTACAGGCATTTTAGCAAGAAGTGTGAGACTCTCACTGCCGAGAGTTTGTTTTGGTGAAATTAATTGAACCCAATTATCATCTGAAGTGCAACGTTTAGCCACAGTTTACATTTCTGCTGTCGCCTGCAATGGAGACATTTATACTGAGACAGAATGGCCGGGCTTGGGCTTTCTGACAGTTGGTTAAAGATTTTAGAACAAGCAACTTCCACATCGGCGAAAGCATGTTAAAAGCCAGACAATTATGATACTGGGATGCATATTCATATTCTAGAATGCCACTTAGAAACAAGCACAAAAAGGCTTTTTTTAAGGCCAAGAACCAGTACAGGTATTTAAATCAAAGTAAAAAGTGCTCTAGGAACCATCTGTACTAGGGAAAAGCAGGAATCGGTACCTGGACTTCGCATGATTAAAGGGCTCTCAGCATATGGGGAGCCAATCACTGAGGGACCAGCTCTGCCAGCAGCTGCCACACGATGCAAATTATAGATGCAGGTGAGGCTGGGGAGGTGAGCATGGGCTGTGCTGCTCCTGAGGCCCTCAGGAGATCTGGGCCAGGAGCCGTGGTTCACACCTGTAATCCCAGCACTTTGGGAGGCTGAGGCAAGAGGATTGCTTGAGCCCAGAAGTTTGATATCAGCCTGAACAAATAGTGAAAACTTGTCTCTACAAAAAAAATTTTAAAATTATCTGGGGGGTGCCACATGCCTGTGTTCCCAGCTATTCGGGAGGCTGAGGTGGGAGGATCACTCGAGCCTGGGAGGTTGAGGCTGCAGTGAGCTAAGATCAAGCCACTGAACTCCAGCCTGGGCAGTAAGACCTGACTCTGTAATAACAATAAAAATAAACCGGAAGAAAAGCCATGTTGACTATACACCAAACACCGAAATGAGTACTTTGAACTTTCAATCCTGACAATCCGCACGTATGGAAGTTCCAGTTGAGGCCACGGGAGGGAGAGGCGTGAGCAAGCTGGCACAGCTCTTCAGTAACATGTGGGGCTTGCCTGCAGCTGGGGGCAGCACTGCTGTTAGCTTCTGGCTGTCCAGGGTCCAGTGAGTCTGACATACGCATCTCAGAGCCAGGGACGGGTCTTCACCTGCATCGACCCAGTTGGATTGAGCTCTGCCATCTTAATTCCCCATAAAGCATGATGCTGGCTTTGGGATCCTGGAGAGCAGATATCCGTAGGGGCAGCCCCAGATGTGGTGGGTGGAACTCCAGGCAGGGAGGAGCACAGTGGGTGGTGAGCACTCCCAGGCTGGGGAGACTGTGAGAGTCAGGGCTGTGCATTCGGGAGACAGGAGACGCAGCACTGTGGCAGAGGGGAGAGTGACTGGCAGTAGGTCACATCCTGGCTGGCAGGCTTCAGGGGGTCCTGGGGCACAGGACATGGGCGGAGCAGGACACCTGCAGTCTGTGGAGTTCTCCTTCTGGCGCTTCCCTCCACTGGAGGCCTGGGCAGCATGGCGGGGTCAGTGAGCCTGAACTCCATCCTCCGGCAGTCAGTGGCTGCGTCTTCCCAGGGCATGGAAGTGTCGGGGGGCCAGAGCTGACAATGACAGCTGGTATAGAGGCCAGTGGGGCTGGGGAGGAGCGCTGCTCCTGAGCTCAGAACCTGGCCGTGCCTGGGGCCTCCCCTCAGGACCAGGCCACTGCAGCCCTGCCTGGCAGGGTCCTGTGAAAGTAAGGACACCTGCAGGGGAAGGCGGAGCACGTTCTGCCCAGCTGAGTGGCCGGTCACGCAGCGACTGTTGTTGCCAGGCCTGGCTGCTGCTGCTCCGACTGCGTCCCCTCCCCACGGCACCATCCACCTCCCACTTCTCTGCATCCAGAGCAGGCCGTTCACCACACTCTGCATCATGTGATGGTGCCAGGCCACTCAGCTTACTCGCTGCGATCTACACAGCAATGGGGCCGTCCTCTTCCTCACTCTTGACCGGCATGTGTCCTCACAGGGACACCAGCCTGCCTCTCCTAAACGTGCAAGGCCCTCTGTGCTCACAGCGGTGCCTCCACTGGCTTTCCCGATACAAACAGGAGATATGTGGCCTGCACCTGGACACCCGGACGCTCCCTGACACGCTTTGGCTGTGTCCCCACCCAAAATCTCATCTTGAGTTATAATCCCCATGATCCCAGGTGTCAAGGGATAGGGACCAGGTAGAGGTAATTGAATCCTGGGGGTGGTTCCCCCATGCTGTTCTCCCGATAGCGAGTGTTCAGGAGATGTGATGCCTTTACACGTGTGTGCTTCTTCCTCCTGCATTCATTTGCTTTCCTGCTGCCTTGTGAAGAGGTGCCTGCTTCCCCTTTGGCTTCCACCATGACTGTAAGTTTCCTGAGGCCTCCCCAGCCATGCCTCCTGTGCAGCCTGCTGACCTGAGAATCATTAAACCTCCTTCCTTTGCACATCACTCAATCCCAGGCAGGTCTCCAGAGCAGTGTGAAGATGGACTAATGTACTGTCTCAGGATGGCATCCAGGCAGCAGAGGCACTGAGGCCTCAGTTGGCTCCAGGAGGACCCAGAATCCCAGGTGTCAAGGGATAGGGACCAGGTGGAGGTAACTGAATCCTGGGGGTGGTTCCCCCATGCTGTTCTCCCGATAGCGAGTGTTCAGGAGATGTGATGCCTTTAACATGTGTGTGCTTCTTCCTCCTGCATTCATTTGCTTTCCTGCTGCCTTGTGAAAGGTGCCTGCTTCCCCTTCCAATTTGTTTTGCTGTGGCTGAAGGCACGGAACCCACCTACAGGGCTCAGTGGGGGGACTCACCCCAAACTTGGAAAACAGCGTAATGTGGTCAGCACACTGCCCCAGAGGAGAGATGCCGGAGTGATCGCATCTCAAGAAGTGAGAATACAAACGTACACAGCATGATGTTTTTAAAAAATGACCAAAGTGCTTTTCTTTTTGCCTTTTTTAATGCGTAAGTTTTCCTTGGTGACCCTAAGGCACGTCTGTCTTTCGTTGCACTGAAGGGTAGGGGAATTTGGGTTTTTCCAGAAAGAATATAAAGAAAGCACAGCATTAATGCACAGCGTCAGACATTCAAAATAAAATTGTGCAGTTAGACACAATGCTGGAAAGCTGTGAATTTCCAGATACAGCGAGGATGTTCTAATGTCAGTTCTGAATCTATGGGGGGCCGGGGCCCAGGCTTGCTTGGTGCAGGCTCCTGGATTCCTCCCATGCCTGGGGTGGGCATTCTCTCTGCTCTGGATTCCTGTCCTCCTCCAGGAGAAAGTCGAAGGAAACCTGCCTCTCTGGATAAGGGTTGTGATTAAGAGAAGGAGCCTGTGGGGGTGGTGGAGGCACAAGCTGGGGCCTCACTAGGGGAGGAAGAGGTGTATCCATCCCATCTGCAGGCCTCCTCTTGGGCCTCTGGGCAGCCCACAGCTGCAGAAGCTCAGCAGAGGGAGCAGAGAGCTTGCCTATCTGTGCCTTCCTCAGCTCCTGGTCACTGCAAATGGCCTGGAGAGGTGGCCGGCCTTCTGTGGGACCTGCTGCTGGAGTTTGAGGAAGGAGACCCTAAAGCAGAGGCAGTGGGGGGTCCCTGGGGAGGTGGGCTCTCAGCACCGTCTCTGGCTGAGATAGTTGAGGGAGCCACATCATAAATGAAGGATCTCTGGGCATTGGGGAGCCTTCCCCCAGCAGTGCTGTGAGGTTGGGAAGGCCCTGAGCCCCAAACACCCAAGTGCCACCTGGAGAGGAGCAAGGTAGCTGGGGGGCTGGGACCCAAAATACCTGCATGGCCTGGAAGGGCACGTCCATCCTTGCCTTGGGCAGCTTTACCTTCATTGAGTTAAACATGAACACACCTACGCCCCTTTCTCCAGCAGGGGCTTCTGAGGAAGGCCAGACCACCCTTCTAGATTCTGGGAGAACCAAGGCCAGATGCCCTGTTTCAGGCCATAGTCCTTCAGACACTGAAGCACATCCCGTGACTTTTGTCTCTCCTGGGGAAAGGACAGAAATAACAAACTAGAACCGTCAAGTGCTAGTCTTAAGGAGCTCCAGCAAGACACGCCCTTGGCTTTTTCTGTTGTTGCTGTCATTTAGTTTTGAGATGGGGTCTCGCTCTGTCACCAGGGCTGGAGTGCAGTGATGTAATCATAGCTCACTGTAGCCATGACTCCTGGGCTCAAGCGATTCTCCCACCTTAACCTCCTCAGTAGCTGGGGCCACAGGCACGCACCATCACACCTGGCTAACTAAGAAAGAAATTGTAGAGATGGGGTCTCACCACATTGTCCAGGCTGCTCTCAAACTGCTAGGCTCAAGTGATCTTCCCACCTGTCCGTCACTTTTCTTTTTTTCTTCTTCTTCTTTTTTTTTTTTTGATGGGGTCTCACTCTGTTGCCCAGGCTACAGTGCAGCGGAGTGATCTCAGCTCACTGAAACTTCTGCCTCACATGTTCAAGCGATTCTCCTGCCTCAGCCTCCTGACTAGCTGGGATGACAGGTGCCCACCATGGCGCCCAGCTCATTTTTTGTATTTTTAATAGAACTGGGGTTTCACCATGTTGGCCACACTGGGCTTGAACTCCTGACCTCAGATGATCTACCTGCCTTGGCCTCCCAAAGTGCTGGGATTACCGGCGTGAGCCACCGTGCCTTGCCCACTTTTCTTATGTAAATTTTACATGGATGTGATGGAGTGTGTGTGCCCATGTGAGCGTGTGTGTGCCTGCGTATGTGCACATGTGCACGTTCACATGTTACAGCTGCGTGGCTGGGTGGGGCTGGTTGTCCACTCCACCGCCTCCGATGAGTTAAGGAGTGTCGCTGGCTCTCGTGGCTGCCAATCATTTCCGACTCTGGGAAGCGCCCCGAAGGCTGCAGGCTCATGCCTGGTTTTGGACAAAATTGCCTGAGTGCTGTAGGACCAGACCGCAGGGGAGGAGGGAGCTGCTCACACGTTTGCTGAAGTAACTCCCACCAGCCAAAGGTTCAACAGCAGCACCCACGTGGGATCTGCCTGTTGGGAGTGCTGCTCTAGGTAGAGATTAATCAAGCCTGGTGTTCGGACTTCCCTCAGCGTTGCTAATCTTAGAAGAGTCTCATGATATTTTGCCTGATTTTATCATGACCTTAAAACAAACTCAAAGAGGCTGTGTTTTCTCTGCACGTAGAAGAAGCAGGAGGTGATCTTAGGGCCTCGTTCTCTGGCATTTTATTTTATTTATTTGTTTTTAGATGGAGTTTCGCTCTGCGGTCCACGTGGCTGGAGTGCAGTGGTGCAATCTCGGCTCAGTGCAACCTCTGCCTCCTGGGTTCAAGCAATTCTCCTGCCTCAGCCTCCTGAGTAGCTGGGACTACAGGCACCTGCCACTACCCCCAGCTAATTTTTTGTATTTTTAGTAGAGATGGGGTTTTACCATGTTGGCCAGACTGGTCTTGAACTCCTGACCTCAGGTGATCCACCTGCCTCAGCCTCTTAAAATGCTAGTACAGGCTTGAGCCAGCATACCTGGCCCATTCTATGGCGTTTTAAGATCATTTGAGATTCTTATAAAACAGATTTTTGCGTTTCAAAGACCAGCAAAATTTCAAATAACGTTTGAGCCGCAGCAGGATGCACGGTGTTGCCGACTTTTATTTTCCTTAGGAGCAGGCACTGAAGAAGAAGGGGACAGCCACGTGCTCCTGCCATTCCACTCACTTCTGTGAGACCTGCAGACCCCGCAGAGCAGACTTGACGTGGGCCAGGGGTAGGAAACAGCTCTCCAAATGAATTAAACCCAGCATGAAAACAACAGAAACAATGGAAGCACCAACTTGTCCTTATCTTCCTGTTCTGGAGACGGGAGTCTCATCAGGGACTTCGGGCAGGATGTCCCATAGCACTGCCTCCCGCTAACCAGGCTTCAGGGCCCCCAGCAGCCCGCAGCCCTGAAGACCACAATCACCGAATGTGCTCTGCAGCCAGGCTCATGCAGAAGGCTTGCTGGACATGGCGGGGAGGGGGCAGAGGGGGCCAAGGAGTGGGGCCTGTAGGCTCCCAAATCCTCCAGTGATCCTGGAGCAGAGAAGATGGCAAAGCCGCACCCAAACCATGGGAAGCCCGGAAACCAGCCTGAGGCCAGGAAGCAAGGCTGCCACTGTGCCTGCGTGGACTCGCCATGCCCTGCGGGGCTCCCCTGGGATGGGAGCGGCCTGCCTCGTGGAAAACCCCCGAGAACCCCTGCGTGTCCCGCACCCTCCCCGGGACACGGGGTGACCAGGTCTTGGCTGTTCACTGGGAGGTTTCCATTTGGGTTAGAATAATCTCATGCTGTGTCGTTTCTTCTCCTCCTCTTCTTCCTTCTTCCGCTTCCCCTCCCCCTCCTCCTCCTCCTCCTCCTCCTCCTTCTTCCCTTTCCTTTTTTAGTTTTATATCTGGACAGGTGAAGAAAACAAGGCTGGGAGCCTATTGGTACCCTCTGGGCGAGAGGCGCACGTCAGAATCTCCACGGCCCCGTGGGCAGAGCGACACCGGGGATGGCCCTCCCGAGGATCTGTTTCTTGAACTCAGGGTTGGTGACTCCCAGAGAACAAGTACACATGTAAACTGGACGTGCTCCTGCGAGGCGACCCCGTGCTGTGGGTGTCAGGGGTCAGCCGGCAGCAGCGCTGGTGTGAACCGCCTCCTCCAGCTGGTGTGACAGCCATCTGTGCCTCCACACCCGTCTGCAAGCTGTATTATGTCTGCATTTTCACTTCCACTTTATTTTTAGGAAAGTATCATATTGCAGAGAATTTAGAAATGTGGACTTTGAGGAATATGGAGTTTTCCCTATATGGTGTTTCATGTTAAAAAATAGAAATTTAAAAAATCGGCTAAATTCTTAATGCTGCATTTAGCTGACACATTCCTATCAAGACTCTCAGAGCTCAATGCCAATATTTAAACATAGGGTTTTTTTAATCACTTAGTAAAGCGTGAACGCGTGTGACAGAGGCTTGCGCCACGCTCTTCCTCTGCGGTTATAAGACCATTCTGCCGTCGCTATTTCTGTAGAACGTTGCTCCCTGTCTGGGACGTGAGAAAAGAAGCCGAATGGAATCTCGGAGAGAAAGCTCAAGTCCCTGCTCCACCTCAAGCCATCTGTGAGCGTTCCCAGAAAGACGGCGCTTCGTGCTGTTGACTGAAGGATTGACTGATTCCTTGATCCGGACGTGAGGTTTACATTTCTAAGCTGCAAGGCTTAGAAACAGTCGAGGCCAAGACCCTTCGGAATTCGAGTGGGTCTTTCATATAATTTACTTCTATGAACACAGCACAGCACAGCACAGCAGCTCCATAAGCAGCTTTTCCCTAGGACACAAAACTCGCTAGCAGATTATAGAAATTCAATATAAATGATAAATAATAACATACTTCTTTTAACAGCTGTAATTATGTAACTTTATATTCTAAATTATATATGCAGACAACCATAAATTATATAAAATGCAGAGTGGTTTATGCCTTAGGGCTGGACCTTCTTCCTTTCCTCCCTGACTGACCGTAGTGTCCTCAGTGCTGAAACAGGGCTTACGGAGGTGGCTGCTTAACACCATCTGCAGACTGCTGGGTGGGGCCCCAGTTCTGTGGCAGCCTTCAGTCCACACGCGATGACTTATCAGTAAGTCAGCAGCTCTGCAAAGCAGAACCTCTTCATAATAACTTCCAGCATCACGGATGAGGACCCATGTTTGACCTTGGGCCTGTTTGCCCAAACCTTCCTACAAACGTGGTGATCACTAAACACTGATTATGTTTCAGCCGCTATCTGGAACTTCGTTAATTCTTTCTCTTTTTCTTTTCCTTTTCTTTTTTCTTTCTTTTTTTCTGAGATGGAGCCTCACTCTGCCATCCAAGCTGGAGTGCAATGGCACAATCTTGGCTCACTGCAACCTCTGCCTCCCAAGTTCAAACAATTCTCCTGCCTCAGCCTTCTGGGTAGCTGGGATTACAGGTGCCTGCCATCATGCCAGCCTATTTTTTTTTTTTTGTATTTTTAGTAGAGATGGGGTTTCACCATGTTGGCCAGGCTGGTCTTGAACTCCTGACTTCAAGTGATCCACCCTCCTCAGCCTCCCAAAGTGTTGAGATTACAGGCGTGAGCCATCGCTCCTGGCCAGTTAATTCTTTTTCTTGTTAAATTGCAGCGTCATGAAGATGAAAGGGGTGGAGGCATGTTCTGCAGACGGCATTTCAGAGTTTCCTTTAGGGCTGCTGCAAAACCCAGGAAGATTCCAGGGGTGAGTCTGTGCAAATTTCCTGTGAGTAACATGAGGCTTGGGATTACTAGAGAGAGGGGGAGAGAGAGAGAGAGAGATAGAGACAGAGAGAGAGACAGAGAGAGAGAGATAGAGACAGAGAGAGAGGGAGAGAGAGATAGAGAGAGAGAGAGACAGAGAGAGAGAGAGAGAGGGAGAAGGAGAGAGAGAGAGAGAGAGAGACAGGGCTAGAATCGGTGAAAGTTGGGTGGTCACACAAGGCTGGGGGGTTTCTAATTCCAACAATAATCTGTGTGTCATGTTGCCTCCCCGTACATGCCAGCAACACACACACACACACGTGCACGCACGCACACACGCGCGTGCACGCACGCACACACGCACACATAGAATTCTTAACGCCTTACCAAAAACTCTCCTCCATGTTTCCATCATGCTATCTGTCCTGATAATTTTTTTGATCTAACGTACCCAGCCTGAATCCCCAAATGTGCTTTGCCAGCTGGCATGGCATGATTGAGCCATCCATCATGATGGTGACACTGCGGCTAACAACTAGCAGCCGCTGCAGATGGTGCCAATGCCCAGAGACGCGGGCCAAGCAGATGATACCACACTCGGTGTTTTCACGGCCTTTCCTCACTTGGTTTTGAAAATGACAGGATATCAACCAATGTATTCTCTAATTCCAAGGGCTCCTAAGGTCGACAGGGTTCGTCTTCTCATGAAAGATGAATGGCGTTGACATTCGAGTGCCTCACTTCCACTCGGTCCTCGGGACTTCACGCAGGTGAATATTAAGCATCTTTTCTGGCACACTGCAGTCCAGCCGCCCCTGTCTGGATGTGTGATTTTGGGGGCAAAGCTACCCTCCTGCATTGAAGCCATTTTTCTGCCGTAGCCTCTTAAGGCAGCTGCCAGGAGCCAGGGGTGAGGTGGTCAAGGTTCTGGTGAAGGTTTTCATGGAGATGTGGAGAAGACTCCGCATGTGCTCAGCCCTCTCTGGGATGCCCACTGGCCTCCCTTTCCCCATCTCATGTTATCTCCTAGACCGTCTTACCACCCAAAACCTGTAGCTCCAGGGGACCCGCCCACCTGCATGGAACAGCCCCCACATTTCCTGGGAGTTTGAGCCTAACCTGTGTTGATACGTCTCAGAGGCTGAAGGACTATGGTGAAGGGTGATGGCATTATCCATTCCCCTTAGAGACATTTATTGGACAGTATAATGTCAGCTGGTTTCAAGAACCAAAACCTATTTTAATTGCTGCCCCAGAGGATGCTTAAAGTCCCTATAACATCTTGGGAGCAATACCCCTGTTCCCTTCTCCAGTGCTTAGGTTCCAGTGCCAGAAGCTCTTTCTGCTCCACTGTGCCTGTCTGCAGTAGTCCTGTGGCTTCTGTGATGGTGGAAAAGGGAACCGAGGCACTCCATGTGGTTGGCTAGTCACACGGATGCCTCATCCCGCAAGCCCAGGCCCTCCGGGTTCTCCACGCTCCGAAGCAGGGAGAAAACTGAAGCTCTGGCGGCTGCTTCCCGTTTCCTAAACTTACGGCCTATCACCTTTCCCAGGGGCCTGACTCCTCCACGCAGCCCACTGTCCAGGAACCTCAACTGTTGCAGCCGGGGAACACCCTGTTTCAACCGAGTGAACACTCCCAGAGCGGCACTCAAATTTGGTACCTACATGGGAAGGCTCTTCCATGTTACGATGTAAACGTTCTCAAAAGAGCTGGGCGTGGTGACTCACACCTATAATCCCAGCACTTTGGGAGGCCAAGGCGGGTGGATCACGAGGTCAAGAGATCGAGACCATCCTGGTCAACATGGTGAAACCCCGTCTCTACTAAAAATACAAAAATTAGCTGGGCACTGTGCCGCGCTCCTGTAGTCCCAGCTACTCGGGAGGCTGAGGCAGGAGAATTGCTTGAACCCAGGAGGCAGAGGTTGTGGTGAGCTGAGATTGTGCCATTGCACTCCAGCCTGGGTAACAAGAGCGAAACTTCGTCTCAAAAAAAGAAAGTTCTGAAAAGAGAGATCTCACCCACACCGGATTCTAGCTCTGCACACGCACACTCTCAGATCCCTGCTTCCAGCCTGTGCTCCACTGCCTCTGGTCCTGAGTTCCAGGGTCATCACCTCTGTGATTCCTTCCTTCAACCCAGGCTCCACAAACACGTGTCATACGATTCTGTGTACTCACCTGAGCGCAGGTCTCCACCTCACCCCCGTGTGCTCACCTGAACGCAGGTCTCCACCTCACCCCCGTGTGCTCACCTGAGCGCAGGTCTCCACCTCACCCCCATGTGCTCAGCTGAGCACACGTCTCCGACTCACCCCCGTGTGCTCACCTGAGTGCAGGTCTCCACCTCACCCCTGTGTGCTCACCTGAGTGCAGGTCTCCGACTCACCCCCGTGTGCTCACCTGAGTGCAGGTCTCTACCTCACCCCCGTGTGCTCACCTGAGCGCAGGTCTCCACCTCACCCCCATGTGCTCACCTGAGTGCAGGTCTCCACCTCACCATTGTGTGCTCACCTGAGTGCAGTCTCTATCACAGTCCTCTCTGCTCATAAGGGTCAGTCCCCTGTGGGTGTTCGTTGAGTGGAGGACACAGCCCTTCTGTGGTTTTGCTGTTGTGCTCCTGTTGATGCTCTGCTGGGCGCAGCATGCAGGGGCCCTGGGTCTTCCTTCTGCCATCGCCAGCCTTCTAGGTGGATGAGAGTGTGGATTAACGTGCCAGGTAGCAACACTTGAAGCCCAGCCTGAGAACTGCCCCGAATGGCAGACACGCCTGAATGAGGTTCCGCATTCTGAGTTAAGGAATCCAGGAGTGAGCAGCCTGGATATTTCTTCCTTACCTGTGAGGAACATGTGACCCCCTAGCGTGTCCTGTGGGGTGCAGGCTGTCCAGGGGATGGAGACCCTTTGTTTTGTGGTAAATGAAGGCTGGGGGGTGGAGGTTGTTGGAGGAGGTGCCGAGTGGTTGCAGTTCTGCTGCCCAGCCCACTGCTCCTGGACCCTCTCCTGTCTGCCGCCCTCAGTGAAATCCCCTGTCTCCTTTCCTGGCCCTGGGTCTCTTATGCAGCCTCTTGAACCTGGTGCCATATCCCTACTGGAGTCAAGAGGGTCACAAGAGACTCTCACTTTTCCATTCATGAGAACCATGGCGGGGATTTAGAAGGTATGGGGAATGTGGCCCATGCCACCAGGAGTCCACGGCATGGTGCGAAAGTCAGGGGCTTCTGCAGAAAGGGAAGAGGACACGGAGGAGGAGGGGGAGGCGGAGAGGGAGGAGCAAGAGGGGCTGTCCATGACAGGACGTGGTGTGGTCAGCCTTGCCTCAGGCACCTGCCTGGCTGCTGTGGGCTGAGGGTTTGGCCCTCTGGGCCCTGCAGGCTGCATGCTATAGCCCCTTCTTCCAGCCTGCAAGGAGAAATTCAGTAACAATGGGGTGGGGACACAAGGTTTCAAAAGCGCTTGTGGAAGAGGTGTCCCCATCCTACGTGAAGAACGGGGAGAATTAGGACCCCGATCCCAGGGCGGGGGACATGGGCAGGGCTTCTGGACCTCAGAGCAGGGCTTCTACTGCAGAAAACAGCTCGGCCTCTGCTCTGAGACTTCTGTTCACAAATGCAAACCACACAGACTCCATTACCTGCAACCTTCTACTTTGCATTAAGAAGTATAAGCAAGGGTTTTAATGAGCTCATGCGGAGCTGCAGGTGAGTGTCATTAGCTCTGCTCCAGGCTGCAGCTGGAACTTCTAAGCGACAGTTTCCTTCTTCTGCACTGGGTCTGATCAACCACAGATATTAATTTTTTTCCAATTTAAAGTTGAACTTCAGATAATAAAATTAGCTACGTTTGTTTTAAACACGAGGAATTCGAGCCGGAAGTTTCGGATCAGACTAAGACTCTGATAATCAGTGTTGGGCATCACAGGGCCTGCAGGAGGGTGGAGAAACGTGCGTGGCGAGGCAGAGCAAGCAAGACCTGGGGGCACTGAGGCCGCTCCAGGGACATCTGTTGACATAAGGTCATATCTATACCTATAATCAGTAAAGAATTCAGAAATCACTTCTGAGGAAGGGAGATTGATGGAGGCTGAGGGAGGCGCTGTCAATGTGAGGCCCTGACATTTTGTCTCAGCATCTCATACCCCAGCAGGACCCTGCTCAGCCGACAGTGTGGGCACCACCCCACCAGCAGGGACAGGGCTCTCAGAAAGAGGGGTCGAGCCCTCCCAGAAAGGCTTCCCGTGCCTGGGCCAGGCTTCCCGTGTGGCCTGGAGGATGCATTCCAAATCAGGCAATCTCTCGCTCTCACACTCACACACACATGTACACATACAAGAAATCAAGGAACGCAACAGATAGCTGAAAGTGCAAGAAGACATTCACAGTTAAGAACCTGAGTTCAAGTGACTTTGTATCCCCTTCCCTGTTTCATTTTCAATCTCACTAGCATCGGGGAGCCACCCCTGCGCAGCCAGGCAGCTCCCCTGTTGGTGCTTCAACTCCGAGATGCCTCTGCCCCTCCCAGGGCCTCCAGCCTGGTTCTCCGCTCCTCGGGAGCCTCATCTCCAGTCTGTGCTGACTCCAGGCTCTTTACATCTTTGCCCCTCCCACCCCCAGATGTGTTTGGGGCAGATCCTGATGACAATCTCTGCATCCTCCTCACTTTGCACCGTGCCTGGTGTCCACTGAGCCCTCATTAAATGCTGCCTGAATAATGGCTAGGACAAGTCAAAAGATGACGGAGCCCACACAAGCGCATTTTCCACGCAGTTAAAGCTCTTTCCTTATAACTCAGGCTTATGCACTTAACCATCATTATTTTTTCTATTACATCTGCAAAAGAAAATTTCAGACTTTCTTGCCTTCCTAGGAGAGCTGCCTCGCTTGTTAGACACCTCCACCTGGATTCCAGCGTAACCCTGATTTCCACATGCACAAAGCTCAAGCCCTCACCCTCTTCCTCCCCCACACTGGCTTCATCGCCCTCTCTGCCTCCCCCTCCCACCCGTCACGTGGATGGTCCACACTACTTTCACCACCAGAGGTGGGGTGTGTGGCTGCGTTCCCACGATTCCTGCCTCCAGCTGCGGGGGGTTCAGTCAAGGTCAGGCATCAGCGGGCAATGGAATGAGAGGAGAGGAGAGCTGGCCTTCCTCCCTCTCTCCTTTTCTCCCTTCTTTTCTTCCTCCTTTCTTCCCTCCCTCTTCCCTCTTTTTTTTTCCTTTTCCCTCTTTCCTCCCCCTCCTCATTCCTCCTCCCCTCCCTCCTTTCCTCTCCCCCACCTTCCTTCTAGCTGGGTTAGTATGGGCGACTCAGCTCCCATCCCAGAGGCTATAGTGCCTATAGGTGAGGCTCTCCTGGCAGTGCCCAGGACAGAAGGGACCCAGAAAGATCCGAGGGGCACATCCCATTGCCGCTGACTGGGCAGTGCTGGGTAGATGGGAACAGGGAGTAGGTGGTGCCCACAGCCCGGCAGAATGCCTGAATGAGGGCTCACAGCAGAGCTGTAAGAGTGGGAGGGGCCAGATACATCATCTCAGGCCAGTGCAAAATGGCAGCGTGGGGTCTCCCATTCAGACATGGCTGAGACTTCCCCCATGATGCACAGAGCTTTCAGTCAGTGGTGGGCATCCTGAGCTCAGGACCTGCCCCCACTGTGAGGGTCATGAGCACATGGGGCCAGTCCTGTGGGCAGAACCAACAGCTACTCGCCAGCAAGGTGTGGGTGTGGGGGTGAGCGGGAGCACTGGCCTGGGGTGGAGAGGGTGTCTGGTCAGGTCCAGGCCCCTCCTGCTTCCCTCCCTGCTGACGGGTGACGAGACCTGTAGAGATTCCCAGACCTGCTCCCTCCTGCGGCATCACCTCACAGCCAGGGTCTGGGCGTCCCGGTTCCTTCCTCAGTGTTGGGGCACATGCAGGTGGCTGGCCTGGAGCCGGCCCTGTGGTGACCCGACTCCCTGGCTCTCGGGTCATGTCCAGCTCAGGCCCCTGGATGCCGCCCGTGCCCTGCCCTCGGGGGTCCACAGCGTGCTGCCTTCAGGCAGAGCGGGAGGGCAAAGCGCTATGCCCAGCTCACGCTCTGTGATTCCCACTCAGCTTATGTCTACGGCGGACTCTGAAAGAAACTGTACGTGAACTATCACTTCTCCATTTTGAAATTTATTGCATTTTAAGCCGCTTTTTGATTAAAAATATCTCGTTAGCATTTCATGGTGGTGAAGTTGCAGATAGAGAGTGGAAGTGTATTTCTAACGTCCTGGGAAACTGCCGGGTGACCCGAACAGCTCGGATGGTAAAGGCAAGAGTTCTGCCTTCTTACAGAGCAGCATGAAGGATGAGACCCGGGCTGCTGCTCCCACGGATAAGCCTCGAGTGTGAAGGTGGCAGGGGCTCTGGGCGAGGTTTCTGGTCATGGCTGTGGGTTTAGGACTCGCCTTCTGATGGTGCTGGGGCTGGGCACCATGTCCACAGGGTGGACACTTAGCTCTTTCTCTCAGATGATATGTCTCCCATTTTTCGATTTTTTAAAAGCTGATTTAACCTGTAATTTGGAGTTAGACAGGTAAGAAAAGGGAGGCCTGTAAAGGAGGCGGCACCACCTGCTCCCTGTTCCCATCTACCCAGCACCGCCCGGTCAGTGACAATGGGATGTGCCCCTCGGATCTTTCTGGGTCCCTTCTGTCCTGGGCACTGCCAGGAGAGCCTCACCTATAGGCACTACGGCCTCTGGGATGGGAGCTGAGTCGCCCATACTAACCCAGCTAGAAGGAAGGTGGGGGAGAGGAAAGGAGGGAAGGGAGGAGGAAGGAGGAGGGGGAGGAAAGAGGGAAAAGGAAAGAAAGAGAGAGAAGAGGGAGGGAAGAAAGGAAGAAAAGAAGGGAGAAAAGGAGAGAGGGAAGGCCAGCTCTCCTCTCCTCTCACTCCATTGCCTGCTGATGGCTGACCTTGGCTAAACCCCCTGCAGCTGGAGGCAGGAATCGTGGGGACGCAGCCACACACCCCACCTCTGGTGGTGAGGAGGCCCTGGTGATGTCCCTGCATGACCCCGTGCCTGCCCGGTCCTCAGCTGCACCCAGCAGCTCTCCTGGTGGGAGGGAGCCCTTTCCTTTCTGGAAGGTGCCGTCCACCACACGGGCCTGAGAGGTCCCTGGAGAAGCCTCCTCCCCAACCCAGACACGGCCACTGCACTGGCCCGGGGAGCTGTGTCCATCAGCAGTCAGAAAAGGAGCTTCAGGGCCTTTTAACCAATGCTTAGTAAAATATAAATTTAGAGGTATTACACTGTTGAAGTGCCCTTCAATTTGACTCTAATTAAACACACATTTAAGTGCCAAGCGTGGGAAGAGTCTTTTTCCAGGGCCTGCTTCCATCCCCACGAGTGCTCCATGGGGCTGACTCTGCTGCCTTGGGTGGGCAGTGGAGGCTGCCAGGATTCCCAGTTGGGAAGCCCATGTTCTTCCACCAATGGAAACTCAAGGGTGCTGCTCCAGCCAGAAGGTGGAAGCAGGTGAGGGCAGAGCAGGCTCCGCTGGGGGCACTGAGGCAGAGTGCGCAGGCGGAGAAGACCCTTTGGCCAGGCGAGAAGCTCAGGCTGCAGAGGGCACTCGCTGCTCTCACCCCAAGGAAAGACCTAAGCCTGTTGTCCTTTCAAACACCCAGAAGTCTGACAGCAACGTGAGCCCCAGGGAGTTGCCCACAAACAAAAATAAGTCAGGGAAGCTTGTAAAAGTGACATTGGAACCAGCACTGCTGCCCAGCCCATGTCCCAGCACGAAGTCCCCACCAGGAAATGCACCAGGCCTGGGGCCCGGCCGGCCCTCTGGGAATATGCGCTCAGTCCATGCATTAATGAATGAGCAAAAGGATGAGCATTCTGAGAACGAATCAAAGGACAGAGGAATGAGTGACAAATCATAAAAGGAAAGTGAATAAAGGGCTGTTCATTGATAGAGCATAAATGAATGTAAAAAAGAAAGGAAGAAGTCAGGAAGGAGGGCGGACGGAAGGAGGAGGAAAGAGAGGAGGGAAGGAAGGGAGGAAGGGAGGGAAAGAGGGAGGGCGGATGGAGGGAGGAGGAAAGAGGAGGGAAGGAAGGGAGGAAGGGAGGGAAAGAGGGAGGGCGGATGGAGGGAGGAGGAAAGAGGAGGGAAGTAAGGGAGGGAAAGAGGGAGGGCGGATGGAGGGAGGAGGAAAGAGGAGGGAAGGAAGGGAGGAAGGGAGGGAAAGAGGGAGGGCGGATGGAGGGAGGAGGAAAGAGGAGGGAAGGAAGGGAGGAAGGGAGGGAAAGAGGGAGGGCGGATGGAGGGAGGAGGAAAGAGGAGGGAAGGAAGGGAGGAAGGGAGGGAAAGAGGGAGGGCGGATGGAGGGAGGAGGAAAGAGGAGGGAAGGAAGGGAGGAAGGGAGGGAAAGAGGGAGGGCGGATGGAGGGAGGAGGAAAGAGGAGGGAAGGAAGGGAGGAAGGGAGGGAAAGAGGGAGGGCGGATGGAGGAGGAAAGAGAGGAGGGAAGGAAGGGAGGAAGGAAGGGAAGAAGGGAGGAAAAAGGAGGGAAAGTGAAAGAAAGGAGAAGGAGAGAACAGGGCTGAGGAGCACTTCTGGGCCCTGCTCAGAGGAGCTGGGGTGGCTGTGGAAGGACTGTCGACTGCCTCCAGCCTCCAGCCTCAGCCTCCAGCCTCCAGCCTCCCTCCAGGGGCATGCGTCCCTGCAACAGCGCCCTGCCTGTGATCCCCACGAGGGCACCCTGCTGGAGTGCTCTGCAGGGAGGGCACTCTGTCCTTGGGCATAGGCGGGAGCAGTCCCTTCTCTGAACCCCGCCTGAGAAGCCAGGCTCTCCTCACTTCCTTGATTCTTTGTGGCAAGAGAGGGTCCAGCCGTGGACATGCAGCAAGTGTCAGCTGCCTCCCTTGCCCAGCAGCTGGGCCTGGGCATTCGTTTCCGCAGGTCCCTGGGGAAGATTCTGGCAGGACTGAGCGACGCAGGCGGGATGCCTCGCCCACCACCATCTGGCTTTGGCTCCATGCTCCCTATTGAGCAGAATTTGAGTATGTCCCTAGAAGCAGATTCACTGCAAACGTTCTAATTAGCCTGGCATAGGCAGCTGTGTTTGTGGGCATCTGGGTCGCAGACTTCTGGCCACGTGCATCCCAGCAAAGTGCAGCGGGGACCCCCCACAGCAGCCTCTCGGCCTTCAAGAGGCAGCCCTTGCTGGACCAGCTCCTTCTCTCTGAAGGACGAGGGAACCACAGAAGGTTGTCAGCAGAACAATGACCAAGGCTGTCTTTTTCCCTGAGAAACAAATGGAGGCTTGAGGACGCAAGAGACTTGTCTAAAGCCAGAGATCAAAAGGGCAGTCTCCAAGCCACTGCTGGGCTTAGTAATCAGGGTGCAGGTTCGGCGGGCCAGGGCAGTCTTATCTGGCTCCTGCACCTCTAGAGGGAACAGAAATGACTGTGCCTCCCCTGCAATCCAGGAGGCACAGTTGTAAGCAGAGGAGGCAACAGATGGGACAGAGGGTGGCCACTCAGGTGCACCCCCGCCTGGGAGGGCCCCAGGGACAGGTGGAGGGAGTCAGAGGCAGAGGTCTCACCACCATTCCGACCACCATTCGTTTTCCAGCTCCAACCTCACTGGCACGGGCCTCTCGTATTTTAGTTGAAAACTATTGACTTTTATCGATTTAATGGTTTTGCATTTGTAATTTAACCGTTTCTCATTTGTGATAAGCAAATATTTGCATTCCAGATACAAAAACTATACAGAGCTTCTCAGCTTTTTCTGAACGGAATTTTGAGGTTTTAGATCCTGCGGTTTCTCTTGTGGTCCAGCACGCTAGTCAGGTGTGTCAGCGTTTCGTGGGATTCCAGCTTCCTTGGGGCGGAGAGAGGCTCAAGGGATTCTGCCCCCTCCCCGGACTTGCTGGTTTTCTTGCTGCTGGACAGGGCCGGGGGTGGGGGGAGTCTGGGGCCTGCTCAGTGGGTGGTTGTAATAATTTTGTGTTTTCTGTGTGATTGACACCTGCCAATTGGGCGAGGGGGTGGGCTAGGGGTAGGGCCAGGTTGTGGGGGATGGGTGCTCAGCAGGTACATGGACTGGGCTGTGGGCAGTGGGTGGAGGGTGTTGGGGGTGGGAGGAGACGCCCCCTCACTTCACCCTCCTTCCTTCTCACCCACCGACTCTCCAAATCCTTGGTCATTCCTCCTCTGAGAAATTTCCAAATTTAGGTAATTTGTAGCCTAGGGTTTGATGAAGATACCTGTAATATCACAAAAATTATGATGATTCTAGTGTTGGGCAAAATTTCTCCTTGCGATGGAAATAAATCAAATACTTAGCAGAGAGCCTCTGAGGGCAGGCATCTCGGGGTCTCCCAAGTGACTGTGTCCTCAGAGGAGTGCGCCTTCCTCCGCCCCTCAGGGCTTCCTCCTCTTCCTCACCCACATGTTCAAGATCAGCCTACTTAGTCTGACGAGAAGCCTTGAAAATGGAAAGTTTGGCAGGCATTTCAGCCAAGATTCTTTTCACTGGGGTTGCCTCAAACATTAATCAGTCTTCTATTATAAATGGCTCAGATGCAGAGCAGAGCTGGACGGATTTCAAAGACTTCTCTCTCTAACAAGCAGGCACCGAGAGTTTCCTAAAACTAAAGGGATCGTGCATGGCAGAGGAGGAGACAGTCCTTAGAGTCATTACTCTGAGGCTGTGGCTTTGCTCTGCAGGCTGCCTGGATGCTGGGCCCCGTTAGCATTCCTCTGGCACGCTCGGGAAGCGATTCCCTTCTTTTATTCATGAGCCCGTTTCTCATCAGCTGCCCGGTATAGATCTTGGAAACTTGGGCAGGATCCTGGCCTCCGAGGACTGCCAGCCATCCAGAGCCGAGGCGGCGCCCTCGCTTTGGTTTCCGATGTTTAAAATGGAGGTTTAGTCCATGCTTTGTTCCGTTGCCGGCAGATGCATGGCCTTCCGAGGAACCAGCAGTTTCTGGAAGGAACCTGAAACTAACAGCACTTCTGTTGTTGATGATGAAGACACAGTGACTCCAAGGCCCTGGGGGCGCCCTGCCGGCTCCAGCCTCAAATCAGCCACCCCTGTCCTCAGCCCACAGCTCCAAGGCTGCGGGTTCAAGTCACAACATCCGAGGAACCTTCTGCTGCTTAGCGCCAGGCTGGCCTGGCCTAGGTGTGGTGGGGTTAGTGGAGCCAGGCCCCGAACAGATCTTCGTCTACCCGGGAGGGTGGGCACGATGGCCTGCACGGCTTCAGAGCCGTTCCCAGCCTACACACCGTTTGCCAAATGAAGAAGAGTAAGGAACAGAAGCTCAGTGGCTCCCTTTAGTCCCCGGCCAGACAGCCAAGGGCTCCTGCAGGGCCTGGAAGTGGCGGCCCTCCCCAGGCACCTGCAGTTATTGGCAGGCAGCACCACAGAGGAGCGCACGCAGGCTCCTCCTCCAGCCACAGGCGGGCTACCCTGGCCACGTGCTTCCTGCCCTGCCCCGAAACCAAAGAGTCTAAGGAAACAGACAGGGGCAATCAAACAACAACACCGGCCATTCAGACAGTGACAGTCAGTCCAGTTCCCAGCGTCAGGATTCGTTTGTGGTTTGCCTTGTTGAACAGACAGACTGAAGACACTTAAGAAGTTTTAATTTACAGGGAAAGCTTACGCTTGCAGAGAGAGTCCCCGGTCACTTCTGTATGGGAGTTGCGTGGCTGGAAGGAGACACGGTGGGCGGACTTGCTCCTTCCACACCGCCTGCGCCTGCGCCTGGCTGCCGACATGTGTCCATCCCAGCCCTCGGGGCTTCTGCCACTTCTCGGGTTGTGGAAACTCAAGGACAATTCAAGGAGTGGGGTGCCGTCGCCAGCCCGCACGCCGGCCCTCACCACATGGGCTCATTCGCCTTCGAGCCTGTTGTGTTCAAGATCTTTTAATAAGGCCTGCTGCTTTCTCTTTTCTTACTAGAAAACCTGCTTTCAAACCACCTCCTTGAAATCCCATGTAATACATATGGAATTACAAACTGAAGTCAGACAGTTCAAAACGAAAGCGTGGGCAATGGCTGAGACTTGCTTAAAGCTGGATGTCGGTGATTAGGCCGACAGGATCACCGCGGTGTCTTCAGACAGGCAGTGCGCAGCTCGGGCACAGACGTGTACGCACGTTTCTTTTACTGAAGTATGCACACAGTTTTCGCTGTGACTGATGTTCAGTAAGCTGTCATTTCATATCCTTTCCACATTTATGTGACTTACGACCGTCCTGACCTAAATCAAAGGTTTACTGGTTCAAATCTGCTCACCGTCAATTCTGCGCGCATATGAGCTTTTCCTTCATAGTCAGCACCTTCCAGAATTCTTACAGGTTCACCAGGAAACACCCCCTCCCGGCCCCCACGCTGCATGAGGCCGCCATTTCCCCAGCAGGTCTTTCCATCCTTCATTGGTCAGTGACCCTAGGCTTCAGAGCTCTTCCTCTGAGATGGTAGCAGAGAGGGAAACTGGGACACTCTGCACATGGCCACAGGGTCCTCATTCACCTGGTCACTGCACTCTATGCACCTGGCACACAAGGCCCTCATTCACCTGGCTCAGGGCCTTCCAGAAGATGCTCCCTCTCAAAGAAAGATCGTACCGACCCGAACTCCCACCGGGGGAGCTGGCTGCCTGCCGTCCAGACTGTGGGGACGAGAGTGTTGCAGGCAGCCTTGGGGTCCTGGTGGGCGTGGTCCCCCTCGATGGCCCAAGACACTTTGAGATTCAGCAAGAGGCCCACCTTTTAAGTCCAAAGCATTTCAGTGCTTTGGGTTCTGGGATGTGGACGGAGACAGCCACACCATGTGATTGTTTTGGGGTCCAGGGAAGAGGCGATTGACGTCAACCGGGCAAGCCGATGGCTCTGTCATCTGAAACTGTGACACAGCTGGGCAGCCAAGGGGCCGACCTGCAGAGCCAGGCCATTCTTCAGAGTTTGCTTCTAGGCATTTGGGTTGGGGCAAAATGGTGCACTGTCTGTTCCCTTGGATTTGTATCAGTTCCCATCTCTCTGCCTTGAAAATAGAGATTATGCTTTTTCCAACTCTCGTGAAATTAAACAAAACGAACTCGGTTCCCACAGAGGGTTCCTTTTGGGCTGCCCCACAGCAGGCTACTGTCAGTTATCAGCAAGACTGGACCTCTCTGGACCTCAGTTCTCCCAGACGCAAAATCAGGGTCTGCCAACTCTCCCTGGAAACTGAGGACAAAGCCTAGCTCACACCTGGGGCTTGCTCGGGACTCCAGAACTCCGAGTTTTGTGTCACAAAGTTGTAAGAAACTTGGAGACTTCCAGGCTACGGTCGTGCATGACAGGACATGTCTCTCGTGGAGGAGGAGACGTATTCCCACAGTAGGTCTCTATTAAGCCCCTGCTGCAGTGCAGGGACCACAGAGGGAGAAGGTTCGAGGCAAGCCCCAGTCCTGTTCCTGCAGCCTCCAGGTGCCCAATTCCAGCAGGCAGCCAAGACGAGCCACAGCCTCTCACCTCCCTCCTTGGCGGTGGCTGCAATTGTGGGTCTTCATTAAGTCCCCCACCTGCCATTCCCACTAATTAATCCCCACCTGCTCAGTCTCCTCTCATTGCAATCTCTGTCAGTGCTGAGGTTTCTGGAGCTTCTCTGGAGGGTGGAGGCACCAGCCGGCATCCCAGCGCTTCAGCAGGGGGCTCACAATTCCCAAAGCTGAGCAGGGGTCTTCAGGACCATGAGTAAACTGAGTCACCCTGTTCTAAGCCCTGGAAGTCTCACTCAGCCCTGGTGTGCAAGCTTTTCTGGAGTGATGTGTGTTTACAGTCTTGGCTTTATTTTGAATGAGATTGGGTAATTTTTGAAAATCAATATCCTGTGTATTTAAGCAGACAGATCTACACACAAGTGCCCAGTTGGATAATGTCATCCAGTATCGAAACTGTGTTCCTTTTCACGGCGGTTTAACCTCTTCATCTAATTTTAATATATTTATTTAAACAATGATAGCTCTTTGGCAAACACCATTCTCCTGTTGTATTGCATTTCATTTCTATTTTGAGACAGTCTTGCTCTTCGTCCGGGCTGGAGCACGTGGTGCCATCACAGCTCACTGCAGCCTCAGTCTCCTGCACTCAGCTGATCTTCTCCCCTCAGGCTCCTGAGTAGTTGGGGTGACAGGTGTGCACCACCACATGCAGTTTTTTGAATTTTGTAGACACAAAATCTCCCTCTGTTGCCCAGGCTGGTCTCAAGTTCCTGGGATCAAGCGATCCTCCTGCCTCAGCCTCCCAAAGTGTTGGCATCGCAGCATGAGCCACGGTGCCCAGCCTTTCTCTCGTTCTGGATGTGAGCTGAAACCAGGAGGATGAACCTCTCTAGCCCAGATTCCAGGTCCTGACAGGCCACATGGCTTTTGGTTCTTATGGAGGCAAACAAGCGCTGCCCGTTTTGAACCTTCC
Organism: Callithrix jacchus; assembly: GCF_049354715.1. Taxonomy (NCBI): domain Eukaryota; kingdom Metazoa; phylum Chordata; class Mammalia; order Primates; family Cebidae; genus Callithrix; species Callithrix jacchus. The sequence goes on along the minus strand of NC_133513.1, from coordinate 124,682,158 downwards.
CAGCTCTGCTGTAGGGGAGTCGGCTCTTATCCACATTGCAAAGTCTGCCCTGCAGCCAGGTGGGCACTGGCCCTCCTTGGCCTCCAAGTGGGTGACCCTCCTGCCTTTCTAGACACACGTTCCTTAGATCCAGGGGCATCCCCCAGGCATCACCCCTGCCCCCCTGACACACACACAGGATACAGCCCTTCTCTTTCGCAGGGTCGCTGGCACCCGAGACCTCCCTGTAAGCACTTTCAGCTTCCAGCCTGGCAGGCCTCTCCTCTCTGCACTCTCCCAGTGGGGTCTCCCTTGGGCACATGGCCTTGGCCCCTGCTGGACACTGGAGGTTTGCAGGCTTCGCTCTCTAGCCCAGGCCTCTCCCCGGCAACCCTGCCCAGCTGTCCCAGAGCCACCCACATCTGCCCGGTCCCAGCAGGTTCCCACCCTGGTGGGCCTCATCTGAAGACCGAGACCTACGAGCAGGTGTGATGCTTTCTTGTCAAGTACTCCCCAGGTGTGGACAGAGGTAGGTAACCCCACTGGCTTTTTCTGTATGATGTGCCAGCCTATGTCATTGTTGTCATTCTACTTCAAGCCAGCACAGCACATCCCTCCCTGGGCCCTGGCACTGCCCTCCCAGCATGGCCTTGGCTTTCATTCTTGCTCCTTTTCCACCGCCCTTGTCACTGCAGCCCAGGAGAGCTTTTGATTCACAAAGCCTGTACACCTCCAGCCCTAAAGATGCATTTGGCTCCTCTGCTTCGGTTCATAGCCGAAGCCATGTGCAGGGCTGGGGTGCAGCCTGCTCTTGCCCCTCCCAGCCTGGCTGCTGTCCCCTGCCTGGATGCTCCACTCTGCCCCAGCGCACAGCCCTTCTCTAGCTCCCTGGAGGGTCCCACACTCCTCTTGCCGCCGGGCTTTTGCCCTCTCTGTTCCCCTGCCTGGGATGCTTGCTACTTTTGTCTTTTCACAGAAGGTTGCATCATTCAGGGCTCAGCTTCCATGTCCCCTCCCCAAGCCAGCCTTTCCTGCCCGCACCAGGTAAGGTCAGTCTATGCGGCTGGCCCTGGCTCTCAGCCCTGTGCCCCTTGCCTGGCACCATGTCCAATGCAGAGTAAAGGCCCAACATGCCCGGAGGGAACAGCCGGTCCCTTAACTTAAGACTGATTTTCATCTTTGCAAGAACTTTGAAGAAAGAGGGTCTATCAGACTGCGCGCTCTTTCCTCTGTGTGATCTGGGTTCTGCATCCGATAAAGACCATTTTTAAAATTAGATTTGCTGAGAAAAAAGATTCCTTAACATATTTAATGCCACCATTTCCAAGTCTGTTAGCAAATATTAAAAAAAATCAATTCCAGCTGTTAAAAGAAAGGACATCTCATTGTATGCAGGGTTAATGATTTTCTAGTTTCAAAGTATACTTACAACACAGGATATTATGCAGGCTGCATGAGAAAGCAAGACACATTTTTAAGGACCCACTTTTACGGAGCCCGACTTCTCTGTGTGACAGCCGCAGGCACCCGGCCAAGTTGCCCATGGCAGCCGCGGAGATAAATTCCTTTTTACTTAGAGCTCATTAGCAAAGAAGCAGCTGTTGGTTCATCCAGCATCAGCGTTGGCTGTTGCGGAATGGGAGAGCTGGGTGCTGATTCCACCTTCTGCCACCCCTGCTGAGCTTCCTGGGGTGGTCCAGATGACCAGACACTCAGCGGGTCGTCCTTGGTGAAACGGCAGAGGGACGGTTATAACGTTCTGCAGCCGTTCCTTCTCTAGGGAATACTGTTGTGCCCTATAATATTTTGGAGACTGGATGAGAGCGCTGCATTTGAAGCTCGTGGCATAGGTGCAGACCCGCCCTGAGGGAGGTGGGGTCTCAGGCAGGTGGCACGGTGTGCTGTCACCATCAGACAGGCGGTGGCAGGAGACCCAGCACACAGGAGGCTTCATCATAACTGCCACCTGCAATCCCAGTAACAGTGAACTTTTGCCAACGTTTCTGAATATCAGCGTGTTAAACGTCTTCCGTCTAGTTTAAGGACTTCTAACACTTTTTGGCAGAAAAAAATACGTTCCTTAACTTACAATGTTTTCTGTATGTGAAATCGGGGAAAATAACGAGAAAATCTGTGGAAATACAACAAATTGCAGTAGGGCCCGTGTCTTCCTTAGATATGCTCAGATTCTGGGGCGACTGGAGATGTTCTTTGGGAAAGAAGTAGAAACGGGGTTTAGGAACAGCACACATGGGAATAAAAGCCTGAAGCCGCTTCACGATTTGGGTCATTTTACTTGTTTTCTGCATATTTGGCCTTGGTGTCCATGGGATGAAAACAGGTTTGATCTTCATTATTAATCCTGAGTTTTTTCAGTTTGTTTAACAGAAAGGGATTTAGTTGAGGTTATTTCTGGGGATTGGAGCTGAGACTTACGTGGCTCTCTGCAGAAGTGGATGAGGAAGCCTCAGCTCATGCCTCCTCCACACAGGCGGAGAATGGTGCTACCAGGGTCCACCTGCCTCCTCACTGCCAGAGAACTAATGACCAGACGCAGTGGTGCTGGCCACGGGGACCACGTGCCTCTAAGGGAACCGCTGCTGCTTGAGCGTGGCCTGGGCTCCCCCCTGCCTCCAAATCTCACCTGATCTCATGGATGGGGGGATGCCAAATCGCACCCACGGGACGAGGCCCAGAAAACGCTCTGCTTTGGCAGTAGTGAGAGGCATGTGTGGGAAAAGCGCCCACCAGCACATCCCCTGCAGTGTCCCCCAAAGCCCCCGTCTCCATCCACCCTCTGTTGTCTTTTCCCCGGAGAAGTCCCCAGACCTGGTGGAGAGCTGGATTGTCGTTGGGCCCCGTACGTTCTCACAACACATCACAAATGACCTCCCCCTCAACAGTTGGAAAGTATTTTCTCCAAAGTTAAATTCCAGACTCACAAATGTCCTGCTTCCATGGGAATTTACTGGCCTGGTAATCTCAAACTTGGGTGTTAGTGGCCAGTTTCATGGAGTGAAAAGGCCTCCTATTTGTCTGAAGAGTAGAGGTGGAAGGAGAGCCTTCCACGTGAGCTGCTCTGGGCCTCCCCAACCGTGGCGCACTCGCCTCCCCGCCTCCATCCCCACCCTGGGCCTTCCTAGTCACCCTGGCTCTGCCACCCCTGTCTCCACACTGTGACATGGGGCTGCCCTCAAGGCTGCTCTCTAGGAGTGAACTGAAGACTGCATGTCCTGCGCTGGCTCTCCAGGTGCCAGAGGGACCCAGCTGAGCAAAGACAGAGGCAGAGCTTAGAGGGAAAGCCCAGGGGCACAGCAGAAGCCGAGACCAGGAAGGAGCGGAGTGGGAGCCAGGGGTGGCGTCCGGAGCCCTGGGAGGACCCTCTGTGTTCTGCACTCTTGTCGGGAGAGTGGGAAGAGGGGATGAGATGAGTAGCTATAAACTCAGGCCCAGGTGGCCTCCTGTGGGAATGGGACTACCAGGTGAGATGCAGACCAAATCAACCTGGAAGTCCAGGTGTCCCTGTGTGAATTTGCTCAGCTGATGAAGGCGGACAGCTGACTCCCAGTGGAGTCCAGGATCTAATGAGTGGAGCCGGGGGCCATGCTCAGCCTCTGGTCTCAGGTGTGTGCCTCTGGTTGGTGAGTTCCTCGTTCAACCTTCCAGATCCTTCTGTCAAATCAGAGGCGAGGCCGAGAGGCTTGAGAGAGGCTCTTGTTTTCTTTAGTGACTGTGCTTAGTGCCTTTAGTGAGGCCACGTTTCTCCTTTCTGATTCCTTCCTGAACTTCTCTGGCCGAAGCCCCAATTTTTCAAATATCGAGAAAATAAAGTGGAATTGACATCTAAGTAATTTTCCATATTCTGATAATGTTTTGTAAAGATCACGTTTTTGTCAATGTTTTCTCTTCCTCTCCCTTGTGTAAGGGAAAGTTGAAGTTGGGTGAAGCAGGAACTGGAACTAGAAATGATCATTCCAAGCCAGCAGGTATAACCCGTGAATCAGGGCCGCCTGCAGGGCGGAGGGCTCTAGGCTGATGGGCTGGGAGTGGCTTTTCCCCTGGAGCAGGGAGGCCCTCTGGCTGCAGACCCTTTGCTCCTCTGGGTCCCCAGCCCTTCCATCCCCACCACACCCACAGTGAGGTCTCCCATGCATGCATTCGGGAACTTCTGCAGCTTCGGACAGCAGCCGTGTACTGTCTCCTGCCCCAGAGAGCTGGCTGGGGTGTGGTGGCCAAAGGCAGCGTTGGGTTGGCGAGATAGGCCATGCCATCTGAGTGGAGGGACCAGGTCCAGGCAGGGGTGCAGGGCCGTCTGTTCGTGTGAACCCACGCAGGTTGAGACCTGTTCTCATCTGCTGGAGTGTCTCCACGGCATCTCCATTTAATCCATTGTAGACACTTGCTGTAATCAAATCCTATAGAAAGAAAGCAAAGAGAAGAATGGCTAGTATGTGAAGAGGCAGTAACGGAATTCTGGGGAGAAAAGTTATTGACAACAGCTACCATTATGCCCATGGTGAACACACTGAAATATGCCCAAATTAATGTTTATTTGTTCCAAACTCATGTTAATTAAGCTAGCTATAGTTAAATTTTCAGGTTCTGGAAATGATGGCTACCAAGCCGAGGCAGACTTGGCGTCTAGAAATGCCATGTGTTATTTACCGAATGTGTTCAGAGAAAACGCCCCCTCCTGGCTTGTGTATGTGACTGTTGGAAGAAACATCTCTCCAGATAATAAGATTTTTCTTGCTGATATTGGTCATTCATTTGTACCTCCAATAAAAGTCAGGAGATCAGGCCATAGTTGGGGTAGATTTAGTTATGTGACCTTTGTAAAAGTCTCCCCTGCTCCGCTTGAGACGGGATGGAAATGTTCTCTGGAGGTTTTACGACGTGGCTGTAGTCACGGCTTTGCTGCCCAGTGATGGCAGCCTCCGAGCAGGGCGCCACTGCCCCCAGTTCCTAACTAGAGACAGCACCCGCTCACGGTTTCCTCAGCAAACGCAGTGGGGCTGGTATTTTAATGCAGGTCCTTAGGTCTTCTCAATATCCAGACTTTTCTCAGAGGAAAATGTCTTATATTCAAAAAAAAAAAACAGAAAAGACAGATGTTGCACTGAAGGAATTGAAAATGTGTCCTCCCTCCTCCCCAGTCCGCGATTTGACAGCTCTGCCAATTCCCTTTTCCCGTGGCCTCCAGGAGAGCCAGACAGAAGCTCTGCCTTACCCTGTAGCTCAGGTGAATGTGGGCAACGGCGAGGGACCCCTGGCAGCTTCAGCCCTGCCAGTGAGGGTGTGTCCTGGAGGTGGAGCATGGGCTGCGTCCTCAGAGTTGAGGTTTTTCCAACTTTATAATGAGGAAGAGTTCTGGGAGCCCAGGGGAACGTGGCAGAAGAAGGGAGCAGAGTGAGGAGCTGTGTCTGCTCTAGGCTCACACCCAGCATCTGCACAGTCACCGTGCTCTGTCCTGCACCACCCGGGCAGTTCACCCGCCCTCTCCAAGCCTCGGCACCTTCATCTGTGATGGGGAGGCTGACCGTGTCTGTTGTTGCAGGTGAGGTAGGAAGAGCATGCACCCCACTTGGTGCTCACTGAGCACTCACCAAGCTGATTATCCTGGAAGAGGCGGCGCCCGCCGTGCACATCCCTTCTGAGCTTCTTTGGGCCTGCCTGATGTGCTGGCATTCATGGTCCGGGTGCTTCAATGCCTCAGCTGTTGTTTTAAGCATGGAAGTGTTCATCGGGTTGCGTGTGTGTGCACATGAATTTAAGGCTCCTCACTTCCTCGGTGTCCAGCCCAGGGGCCAGTTTTCCTCTCAACCACAACAGGGATGCCTCGCCTGCCCCTGATTCGGTTCACAGCAGCCTCTTCGGTGCTGTTCCGGCCCTTAAGGTCACTGGTTCCAGCCGTGATGTGTGCACACAAGGCCTCCTAAACATGAGTAATGGACCCATTAAATATCAGCGGCAGAGGGACCTGGAGGTGGCTGTGACCTGATGCTCCGGCCAGAACTTGGGCAGCTGCCCAGGCTCAGCTGCTCCGGCCCCTGCAACGCAAGTCTAGGCTTCCCATCTCTGAAATGGGAAGGGAAACCTTCGCTCCCCACCTGTGCGGGCCCTGCTTTCCGGCGCTCTGTTTTGAAAGTTCACACCGCCCAGGCCGTAGTGCTGCCTGCTGGCGAAAGCCCACACCGAGATGGGAGCAGACCGCTCATGGGAGCCCGAACAGGCCCCAGGTCTCCACCGCTCATCCCGCAGAACCTCCCGGCCTTTTCTCTTCTATCTGTTCTGTTAGGGCCCGTTCAGGATTGGAGATGGGACTGGGGTCATTTGCCTCCTGGGATGTCGGCTTCACTTCAGCCATGAGATGTGACCCCAGGAAAGGGCAGGGTTCCACTGCCCCGCCCCAGCCCTGCTCAGCGCTGGCCCCATCCATGGTTCATTTTTTGTGCCATTCCTAAGAAAAGGCCTTGAATCTTTCATCTTACGCAGGTGCATTCAGGCAAAGGCTGTGGCAGCTCTTAGAAGCCTGCCCTGGAAGCAGGTCCAGGCCACAGTGTCATGGAGCCCGAGGACCCCCAGCAACCCAGGCTGGGGTTCAGAGGAAAGGCCACTGGACATGGAGAGCTGGGCGAAGGACAGGGCTGTACTCTATTATAAGAAGGGCACAGAATGGGGAGGCTGTGGGCTCTGAGGTCACTTGGAGACCAGCCCTGCTCCTGCCCCACCAAGGAGAGCTCCTTGGACGCTCCTCCCACTTGTGCCCCTCACCTTGAATCTGTGAGGTGTGGCCCTGGAGAATGGACCATTCAGGGAGCTCTCCCATGGGATGAGCCCATGCAGGAAACTCCAACTCAGTCTATTTCAGAGAATCCGGCGTATAATGCTGTGAACGTCGGCCCTGGGAGTTGTTCTAGAAAGAAGGCGGTAGAAGGGCATTTTGGAGGTGGATCATCTTCCAAATTGTGCCGACTGGGACTTTACACTGATGGCAGCAGGGTACGGCCCTTCCTGGCATGCCATAGCGTGCACCTGTTACAGCATTTACTGTCAGTGGTCAGAGTGGCAGGATAGTTGAGTGGGAGGCACGTGCTGAGGTGAGGAAATGACAGCCATCAAGGCTGCGCAGACTTTGGAATGGCCACTGCCCTGAGAACCTTTGATTTACTCAAGAGATGAAGAGGGCATCTCCGGGGCACCAAGCACCACCTTAAGGCTGAAAGCAGAGGCCCGAGGCAGCATGTGGGTGAATGCAGTCAGCTGCAGCCAGCCAGACGGAGCTGTGCAGAGGATGAGTTCAGGACTGAGGGGAAGAGCACCCGGGGTTCAGAGGAGGGGTGTCTACAGCAGAGAGGGAGCTCAGGACTCAGGGGAAGAGCACCCGGGGTTCAGAGGAGGGGCGTCTGCAGCAGAGAGGGAGCTCAGGACTCAGGGGAAGAGCACCCAGGGTTCAGAGGAGGGGCGTCTGCAGCAGGGAGGGAGCTCAGGACTCAGGGGAAGAGCACCAGGACTTCAGAGGAGGGGTGCCTGCAGCAGAGAGGGAGCTCAGGACTCAGGGGAAGAGCACCCAGGGTTCAGAGGAGGGGCGTCTGCAGCAGAGAGGGAGCTCAGGACTCAGGGGAAGATTCAGGGGAGGGGCGTCTGCTACTGGGGCTGCCCTCCTGAGCCAGGGCCAGGCCCTACAGGGGAGGAGCTGGACCCTGCACATGGAGGCAACTGACAGACTCAAATCCTGAGATTCTACCAAGTCCCCCTTCCGCCCCCCACTGACCCCTGCTGGGTCTGAAAGAGTGACTCTGTCTCACTGTTTGGAAGATGAAGATAATTCAGACACAAGTTAAATAGGTGCCTTATAACAGGGTCTTCAACCCTTGGGCCATGGACGGGTCCTGGCCTGTGGCCTGTTAGGAACCCAGGCCACACAGCAGGAGGTGAGCAAGAGCCCTCGCTTTGCCCGTGTCTGATCAGTGATCAGCAGTGGCATTAGATTCTCACAGGAGCATGAGCTCAATGGTGAACTGTGCATGGGAGGGGTCTAGACTGCAGGCTCCTGGTGAGAATCTAATGCCTGATGATCTGAGGTAGAACCATTTCATACCAAAACCATCCCACCCCTACTCTGCCAGTTCTGCGGAAAAATCGTCTTCCATGAAACAGGTGTCAAAACAGTTGGGGACGGCTGCCTTATGAGATGATACTATGCTTTTCAATGTCTCCCAAGCGCCCTTCCTGGACACAGGACAATAACCAGGGCAGAGCTCCAGCCGGGACGCCTGCCTCTGGCTGTTGTGAAGTCACTCATACAGGACTCCTGCAGTAAACAACTAGGAAATCAGACAAAACACATGAGCATCTGTTTCTAGATACTGGACAACAGGGAGGGCAAGGCTGTGGCCCTGGAGAAGGGACCATTCAGGGCGCCCCACGCCCTGGGAATGCCCTGACTCCCTGCCTGGAGGGACCTTCTAGAAGTCTGCTCAGGGAGGGAGAATCAGCCCAGCACAAAGCATCTGGACGCTGCTTCCAGTGCTGGTCTCAGAACTCATCCTGAAACCCACTGGCTGCTGTTTAGGGTCCAGATCCCTGCGAGAAATTTCCCTAAAACATGGTATCAGATATGTTTGGTAATTGTTTTCCCATTAGTTTCCCAGAAAAGCCCACGACCTCTCACCGACGCAAACGTGCACGGAGGAGAGAGCCCTGACAGCCCTTTGGAGACGCCAGACGCAGGGTCTGCGCAGGCACAACGGATGAGTGTGGGGGTGTCGCCACTGGACACCACTTCCAGTCACCGAATCAGGACATTTGGGCTTCTCCGCTCGCCACTGGCAGCTCTGAAGGTGTAAAAGTCCTGGTGCCCAGAGCTGAAATCCTGCCCCGGGGATGTAGCTGTACTCACAGCAGTGCCTGTAGTGGACAAGCGCTGGAGCCAGGCTGCCTACACCCGCAGGCACGGGTGGTGTGCCCGGGAGCACGCTCGTTCACGCCGTTCATCCTTCACACGCTCACCCAAGCAAGCCTCTGCCTCGAGTGCGGCACCTCAGAATGCAGCGGGTGCCTCCGCCTGCGTGGAGCATATGTTTTATGAGCATGCATTCTATTTATGTGCCAAGAAATAGGCAGGCAGTAATCAACAAAGGCAAGAAAGGGGTTCAGCTGTGGGCTCTGATCTGGAACACCTGGGGAGACCCTCAGGGAGGCTCACGGAGGTCACCTGGGAGCTGCAAAGGAAAGGACGAATGCTTGGGGCTGCCCAGAGCTGAAGCAGACATGGCAGGTCAGGGGTCAGCCAGAATGAGAGCTGGGGCTGGGAAGAGCTCTGGGCCTTGGCGTATGCTGGGCGGGGCCGATAGGAGGGCAGGGTCTGAGGACCCAGGAGGAGGAGTGGGTGGAATCAGCTGAAACTGCTGGCCTGGTGGGTCATGTGGGCCTCAGGGTGATTGTGAGAGCTTGTATTTATTTTTTATTCTGAGAACACTGAGAAACTCTTGAAAGCTTTCAACTAGAGAAGTGACATCATGTGATTTGTAATTCGAAGGTGACCCTGCCCCTAGGATAAACTCCATGGAGAATGGAAGCCACAGGACTGGGTTTGGAGGGGCGGCAATGAATACTGGGATCTCCAAACCCCACATCCTTCTTAGCCGCAATCCTGGCACCACAGGCCTGCTGCCAAGGCCGAAAGCACAAATCCACACGCACCGTGGGCGCATGCAGCTGCTCTGAGTGCTCACTGTTCCTGGCACTGAGGGCGCTTGAAAGTCACCGCTCTCTTCAGAATCGGCCTCAAGTGGAAAGGAAATCTGGGCACTGTTCTTACTTTAGGCACATTGTCCTTTAGCCATTGATGACAGAGCGATGTCTGCTGCCCCCCAGAGCCCTTCACTGCCCTGAGCCCCAGAGGTCCAGCCCCCAGGGAGAGCAGCGCTAGGAGCCTTGTCTTTCATTCCGGGTGGGCTGAGCCCGTGGGAGCCTCAGAGGGAGGAAGAGGGTAGGGGAGATATCTGCCCCCCTCCTCCCCTCCCCCAGCTTCCTCGTTCCTTGACCCCACCCTTCTCCTGAAGGTCTGAGGTTGGGGCGGCCTCTCTTTCTTCAAACAGACCCTGAGTGCATCTGAATCCCTCACCAACTTCTTCACCCTGACCACATCTCCAAATGGCCCTGCATCAAGTGCTCTCTGTCCGTTCCTGTGGACGGCACCCTCTCGCTTCCGCTGCGAGCCTGAGCACATTCGCGTCCGTCTTCCTCCAGACTCAGTGCCGTCACTCTGCCTTTGTGTGATCTCTCCCAAGTACGGCACAGGATGAGGCATCACGAGTAAGGGTTCGAATCAGAGCAGGCGCCTGTACCAGGTGACGACCTACCTGGCCCGGGCGTTAAATGACTAAGATGCTTGAACAGGAAGCTCCATCCCATGAACTTAGACAAAATTCTGGAGGCCCTAAACCAACCCCACTTGCTTCTCCATTGTCTTCTAAATTAGCCACACACGTCTGTCATGTGAGCTGTTGAACAGAAACTTTAATGGCTTTGCATGTGTAGTGGAAAGTCCTTCAGTGCTTCTGAAAGTTTATCTGGGGTCTAGATTGAAACGTGTTTATTCTGAATTCAATTAATTTCAGTGTCAACTGCACTGTTATCTATCTAGTTTCTTAATGGAAAAATAATGCACAATAACCTCTAAAAGTTAATACAAGGGAGGCGAGAATAACTGCAAAGATGTGGTTTTTTTTTTTTTTAAGTTTCAACAAATCACTTTTAAGTTTCAACAAATCACTCTGTGCCCAAGGTTCAGGGACTCCCTGAAGAGTCGCGGTCTGTGCCTTTGGGGTATGAGCGCCTGGAGCATCACAGCATTTTCCATTTCCCACAGGGCTGAGTCTTCAGGGGGATGTTCACCCTCCAAGTTGATGCCAAGACTTGGCTGAATGGGCATCCAGCACCCAGGAAGATGCCCACAGCACTATCTCTTTAAAATTCCCGCCTTCTTTCTATATTATGTTTTCCGGTTATAAACAATTAAAAAGCCGTCATAAAATAATTAAGCTAAATGTCACCAACACGGTTAACTTGGAAATAAAGTCAGAGATAACCACTGTGAAGATATTGTGTGTATTCTTTAAGATTTCTTCCCACACGCGAGTTATTATTATTATTTTATGGGGGTATTTTACTTGGAATAGGTGACGTTGATCCAGCGTTTTCTGCATGCCTCGTTGCATCTAAGTACTTTAAGCAGATTAGTCATGAGACCCAGGAAAGCTGTAAAACATGACCAGAGTGGCACAAAGCCCAGAGCTGAACTCCACCCGCCATGGAGGCTCCGTCTCAGCCACGACCACAGAGCTCACCACAGCCCACGCTGTGGAAAGGGGGGCCGTCCAGCTCAAGCTGCTCTTCCCTCCACGTGACCTCGGCATCTTAATAAGTAAGATTTTTAGATTATGTCTTAACAGCCACAAAGCATTTCACTCGTACCAAGAATTCATACACTTAGTAATCTGTTGACAAACATGTAAGCTGTTTGAGTTCCTTTTCAATGACACCCAACACCTCGACGACCATCATTTTTTGTACTTGGTGAATTTGTGATGGGGCTTTTGTTTGATGAGAACAAATCATCAAGAAGAGAATCTGCCACATCAAAGCGCCTGCCCACTTTTCATCCTGGTAGCTATTGAAAGGTTGATTTCCATCCAGCTCCCACAGTGGTCAATGAGAGTGGCTCTGTCCTTCACACCCTCACCAAATGTGGATGTTACAGCTGTTTTCTGCCAGCCTTTGCCAATCTGATAGGAGCACTGGTAAATCTGGTTTTCTGGTTTGTTTTTTTATTTTGCTTTTCGTGGTTCGTTTTTTTTTTTTTGCACTTTTTTATTAGTGAGATTGGGTGTTTCTCACACACATGCTGTCCCTTTGCGTGGCTTTTCCTGGGAACTTTCTGTCTCTGTTTGTTATCCTTTGTTCCCTTTTTCATTTTATTGCTTTATGAGGTTTCCTTATATCTTAAGGACACTGCTGGGTCACTATATAACAATCAGAAGCAATAAAGTGGATATCCCTAAAATAACAGGAACTACAGAGCCTGACGAAGAGTAAAACAGAATAAGGCCTGTAGCGTTGCACTCTTCATGTAAATTAAAATAACGCAGGCCTGGGTTCTTTTGGAAATAGTGGGCAAGTTAATTTAGACCAAAACTACCACTGAGAACAATTAGAAAAGCTGGGAAACAATGCTGAGGAAATCAAAGGCGACCTAATTAAATGGAAGGACGTGTGAGATGCACGCGCCAGAAAACTCAATATCGTGAAGCTGTTAATCTCTCTCAAGTTCACCTGTAGAGGCACAGCTATGTCAATCGAAATGCCAACAGGTCTGTGAGTGTGTGTGTGTGTGTGTGTGTGTGTGTGTGTGCATGGACGGATCTGTGTAGGGGAGAGGGCTTATTTAATTTTTGTAAATGTACAGGCAAATTGTAATTTATATGAAAATGCAAACTCTCCAGTCAAGGTCTTACTGAAAAGGAAGAAGCAGTGGAAGAACGTTTTGCCCGTTTGTTCAACAGTCACGAAGCACGGGCTGTGACTCCCTGAGGTGGACCCGGAAGTTCACACATGCAAGGTGCTAAACAAATACATATCAAGCATTTTTACTTCCATTTTATTGAAAAAGAAACTTAGATTCCAAGAAAATAAGTTATTGGCTCTTCTCAGTTATCCAGGTGGAAGAGCAGGGATTAGAACTCACGCAGCAAACATGGCGAGTCTCCGTGTTCGCGTTAATATTTGCAAACAATTCGTCGCTTGCAGCAGCCAAAGAAAAACCAACTTTTAAAGGTTTTTTAAAAAAGTGGTGTCTGACAGGATCCTCAAGAATACAAACGATGACCGCGCTCTCAAAGAGTGTGCAGGTAGCAAGATGCCTCTCTGGACGCTTGTATGCACGAATGGCTTCAGGGTTCAAATGGGTCCTGGAAAATTAACAGAACACAAATGCGTGATATTAGCCCAGGTGCCTTGATCCCGGAACTAGCCCGTACATAGCATTGACCGCGCCCCATCACTGCTCTGAGTCTCTGGTCTAAGAGATATATAATACGAATATTAGCTCAATTTTTAAAGCCACGCCTTTCCCCCCCAATCATCTTAGTCTTTTTAGCCATTGATGGCTGGAGTTTAAATGCCACAAGCTATGTGACCCCAGGCCAGTGGCAGACTCTGCAGCTCGGGCCTCATCTTTTCAAGCGGCCAGTGAGCAGCTTCTGCAAAAACGGGGATTCCACAGACTGAACGAGACCTTGCATGTGGAAGCACCGGCCCAGGCACGAGGCTGACGCTTTGTGAAAGTCCAGGTACCAGTCAACTCCTCCTTGGACCCAAGTGGGGGACGCTGGGCCAGGGACACGTAGAAACAGAATGGCCCCGCTGCTTCTCTGGCTTTGCCCACTTTGGAGGACCTGCCTTGTCTGAGAAGCCCTTGAAGGCTCCCTGGGGACTGATGGGCAGATGCCAACCACCTTTTCCCAGGAGGAAAGACGGACCCTCCACAAGGTGACCCGCGCTCTCTGCAGACAATCAGAGAGGAAATTCCAGGCTTCTGATTTGCAGGGTAAGTGCCTCCCCCCAAAACGCCCTTTGGAGAAGTCATTTTAGCGGCAGTGGCGATGTTTAGAAAATAGACCTGAGTGGAACCATCCCTCATGTTAATAGGTTTTAAAAAGCATTGCGAGGACATTTACTCAAACTAGGTTATTAAGACAACTTTTTCTGGCTGTCAGCCTCCTTCGTTGGCTCTGCTTTCTTTCCTTCATTTTCTTAGCCAATGAGACTATTACAAGGTCTGCTTAGAAAACCGATTTTTTAAGCTCAAAGAGAAACACCCGCTAAGAGCTTGCATTGCCTCTCCCCTAATCTTTTTAGCTTAGTGGAAACATTCACTGTGGTCCTCTCCATTTCTCCCTTCACAGACCATCGGTGACACGTGGTAGGGATAAGAAGTGAGAAATGAAATTCTGTCTCCCTTCTAGAGATACACACTAGCACCGCCCAGGCCTGGCACTTTCCTTCTTCCTTTCTCTCAAGCTTGCCTGAGAATTGTGCAAGTCCAGCTGTGCCTTCAAAAGAGAAATACCGAGGCTGCGTACTGAGGTGTGATGAAGCTTTGCCTGTCTCTTCTGAAGCGATTTATAAAATAATCTCATTATTACTAGTTACCCTGTGGTGGGTAATACCCTGTTTGGAATGGGTGAAGTGCAGGCACTTGGAACCACTTTTTATAGCTGGTGCCATGTATTTTTCTGGGAAGATGAACCAAGGAAACGGCTTTCCAGCTGTTATTGATACCTAGGAAGCCAGTGTTCAGGAACCTACGGGGGTGGGGAGACACACAGCGCAAGGTCTCAGTTGACCTCTAGTCCAGTGGCTCTGGGATTCCCCAGGTACTCCAGAGTTCCCAGGGTCACCCAGGGTTCTTTAGGGTCCTCCAGGATCCTCTGGGGTTATCCAGGGTTCCCCAGGTTCTTCAGGGCCCCCCAGAGCTCTCCAGGGTCCTCTGGGGTTCTCCAGGGTTTCTAGGATTCTCCACGGCTCTGTAGGCCCCTTGGGGTCTGTGTGACAAGGCCCTGCTCCCTCCCACTGTCTGGGAACCAATCAGCTCCTGGCTGCTCCCTCCCGCTTGCCCCTGACTTCTGTGTCTGCACTCAGGCCTCGGTTTGCCCCCACCACTCCAGGGTGAGACAGAACCCCCATCCATGCCATGTGCTCCCTGCTGATGGCCAGGGTAAGCCACATGGGGTGGTGGAAGGGCGGCAGCTCCAGGACAGCAGAGGTCTGGATTGCTCATGGATTTCAGTCCTTCGGATCCTGTGGACATGGACAGTGTGCTCCCCTGTTCTGGGGGACTCCGTGACCATTGACCCAAGACACTGTTCCTGCTCAGCCCTGCCCCAGCATCCAACCACTGACTCTGCAGGTCATCCTCCCTGCTAGCGCTGGCCTGGTTTCTTCCTAAGTTATACCAAAGAGATGGAAATTTCTGCCTGAAGCTTCTAGACATTCTCCTTTCACCCACCTTATCCTCCTGCAATCACTTTTCCTCACTGAAGGGAGTCAGAGATCTTTCCACCTGCAAATCGCACACAGCTGCTCTGCCTAAAGCCCCTGATGGCTCCCCCTTATCCTCAGATATCCCGGGATCCTGAGTGGCCTGTCTCCCGCCTTTCCCCGTCCCTAAGCACGCTCATGCACACACACACACACACACACACACACACACACACACACACAAGGTGCTGCTGCTGCGTGGACGTGCCTGGATTTTTCCAGTGCCCCCAGCTCCGTGTCGCTCCCACGCACCCAGGTAACATCTCACGCCTGCTGCAGCCAAACAGCACAGGCCAGAGGGTTGGAAAAAACAGCAAGTCACTCTCTCAAGGTTCAAGGGGCTGGAAGTCTGCAATTCAGGTGGCATCAGAGCTGGTTCCTTCTCACGCTTTGAGGATGAATCTGTTCCAGGCCTTCTCCTGGCTTCTGGCAGCTCCAGACTCCTGGTGTCCCTTGGGTAGTTGATGCACTGCTCCCATCTCTGCCTCTACTGTCACACAGCCGCCTTCACCCCCACGGTCACATGGATGCCTCCTCCCATCAGCCCCAACTCAGGGCAGAGTTGTGTGTGGGTTCGGACGCGGTGGTGACCTCGAGATGGCTGTGCTGGGGCAGCTCCCGCTGCCGTTGGAGAGGGGGTTCAGCCTGTGTCTCTGCCCCTGGGAAGTGCCGCATCAGTTCTGCTCTGCAGAGGCAGCTGCACCCATGAGACCACGTGATTTGGGGTAGATGTGTTGGTTCCCACAGTTCCAGAGGCTGGAGGTATGACTTCAGGGTGCTGGCAGTGTGGGCTCTTCTGGGAGGCTCAGCAGGAGATCGGTCCTGGTCTTTCTCTCAGCTTCCTGTCATCCATGCCCTGTGGCTGCAGCTGCGTCACCCCAGGCTCTTCCTCCAGTGTCACACGCCTCCTCCCCACATGTCTCTTGTCTCCTCTCCCCTTCCTGTAAGAACACCAGTCCTCGAATGTAGGGTCCACAGGAATCAAGTATGACCTCACTGGAACTGGGTGCTGTCTCTAAGACTAAACTTCCAAATAAGTCACATTCAAAGGTAGCTGGGTGAGGATCTCAGCGCATCATCTCAGGACACCAAGTCAACTGGAAGCAAGCAGTGACCATATTTTCATCTGGTTTTTAAAGGGCCTTTTTCCTCCTGGTTTACACCAATGAGCGATGCCAGAACCACTCCTCAGACACAGTTCCCTTGAGCTGAGTTCCCTTTTCTGCCCGTTGCTCCTCTTGAGTCTTCCCTGCAGACAAAATACAATATGCTTAGCTCTCATCTGGGAATCATGGCTGCACCTTTATTTTGTAATTGCCCTGAAGTGTTGGACCTGATTAAAATAGCTGGCTGGACACAGTGGCTCGTGCTTGTAATCCCAGCACTTTGGGAGGCCAAGGAGGGGGCATTGCTTGAGCCCAGGAGTTTGAGACCAGCCTGGGAAACATAGCAAGACCCTCATCTCCACATTTAAAAAAAGTTAGCTGCATGTGGTAGCACGCACCTGTTGTCCCAGATACTCAGGAGGCTGAGGCAGGAGAATCGCTTGAGCCGGGAGTTCGAGGCTGCGGTGAGCCATGATGTGCTATTGCACTGCAGCTTGGCTGACAGAGCAAGACTCTGTCTACAAAATAAAGAAAAAAAGAAACCAAAAGACAACAGAACAAACCCAAACCAAAAACTAACACAATAGCCACAATCTCAGCAAGTAGCAGAGAAACATCCTTCAAGCAAGTCCACTGGCCAGGAATCAAGTTTGCTACAGAGGGATGCGGAGAGCCAAGGATGGCACCTTCAGAAGGAGGAGTCTTTGGGGCCAGTGTGAGGGTTCTGAGGCCACATGAGTGTCTGCTCCTTCCCAGGCTGGGGCTGGCCATGGAAGACCCTGATGCTCCGGGAGCATCTCAGCCTCCACGGGGCCTCTTGCCTGCTCAGGTGCCTGGCCCCTGCCGCCTTCTGCTCTCACATAGATTATAAGGGGTGCTGAGTTAAACATGCTTAGAGTGTCCCATTAGCGCAGATTAATTTCAAATGAGACTGTGTGGCACGTATCGTGAATTCATCTCCTATGGACACACTTGTCACCTGAATGTTTATAATTAGTCCACTTATTTAATATTAACCATTCAAATGAAGCATAAACAAGAACAGCTTCTGAATGGCCGTGATCCCCGCCCGTCCTGTGAGAGAAGCAGAATAGGTTCAGAGAGATGCTCAGCCCCCCGAATCCCCACCTACGGGCAGGGCTTAGATCAGATTATCTGGACAGAGCAATTCCTAAAGGGCCGTCTGTTTCCTGTGGTTGAAATGCTGGTTTGAGTCTGAATGTTTATAGAGCTAAGGAATCACAGCTCCCTTCCAAGAAAATGCAGACGGAGGAAGGGAGGGTGCAGGTAAGAGGATGGCGCGCGAAGCCTGCATTTGTGCCCTGCCTGCCACTCTTTATGCTTCGTTGTGCCTATTCACTTTTTTTTTTGAGATGTGGTCTCGTTCTGTCACCCAGGGGAGAGCAGTGGCAAGATGACAGCTGACTGAGACTCCACTTCCTGGGTCACAGAGTAGCTGGGACCACCGGAGGGCTCCACCATGCCTGGCTAGTTTTTGTATTTTTGATAGAGACAGTGTTCCTCCATGTTGCCCAGGCTGGTCTTGAACTCCTGAGCTCAAGTGATTCACCCGCCTGGGCCTCCCCAAATGCTGGGATCAGATGTGTGAGCCACTGCACTCACTGTGAGTCTGTCACCTCTTTCTGATCCTCACAACTTCCCCTCACGCACACTGCTGTCAACCTTTCTTGGTAGAGAAGTTGAGGCACAGGGAGGTTCTGTCATTGGCCTAGAGGTTCCAGGATAGCTCGGGCTCAGGGTGGGGCTGGGGCTGTGCCTTTGCCTGGGATGTCTGAGGCTTCTGGCTCAGACAGCTGCAGCTCCTGGCTCCCCGTCTCTTCCTGGGCTCCCCCTTTGCTCCTGAGAAGTGATCCCCACCTCCCATGGTTCAAGGCACATTGTCTCCCCGCCCCCACGGAGCCGCGGAGTGCCCTGGGCTGCTCTGGCAGCCCCTCTCTGCACTTGGAGCCAAGACCTCACTGCTGAGTGCTGGTCCCCTCTCCAGGTACTCATTTGCTGGGACATCCCCCAAACAGGTGCAAAGAGCACAGTGACCAGGCAGGGTGTGCTCCCTCCTCGGTGCCACTCACCAAGCCTGTCTGGCCTTAAAATACCAGCCAGGTTGTCCCCAGGCAGAGGTGGCTCGCCACCAAGGATGCCTTTCCACGCATGTCACTTGCAGGAAGCTGCCCATCTGGGCTCTCTCCAGGTGGGTGCCCCACTCGCCCTTCCACCCGAAGCCCAAGTGGGGTGCTCTGCTCCCAAGGAGGCCTCACAGTGCGCTGTGGTCCTGATACCCACGTGTCCCAACCTTCTCCCAATACACACAGAGATGCCACTGAGCGGGGTCCTCCCGGGGCCCTGTGGGAGTGCAGGCGGTGGTCACTGAATGCTGGGGCCCTGGGCATGGGCGGCCTCGGCCACAGCCCCCTGATTTCCAGCTTCAGTCCCTGAGGGAGATCTACTGAGAGAGATCTGTGGGGATCGCTCCCGTTTGAGGCCCCTAGGAAATGGGTCTTGCCATACGGTGAGCTTGAGCCCGGGCACAGATCCCCGGTTGGGTGAGTCGAGCTGAGGGAAAGTAGGAACTGAGAGAGGAACTATATGTTATTCAAAATAATTAACAGACATTACTTTATGGATATGAGGACTTGGGAGGCATTGTGTCCACTTTTGGCTCCTTATGGTTTATTGCTTCATTGTGTTCATATTGGACCCTTGTTACATTCGCTGTAAAATATTAACTTAAGTATTTACACTTGTTAACTTACTTGCTGGATGTATCTTACTTACCTTGACTTACTGGGCATAACCTACTTACTGGGCGTAACTTACTTAGTGGGCTTAACTTGCTTACCTTGTGACTTAACTTAAGTATTTTGATCTGACGTAAACAACATTAAGCAGAAAACTATATAATGGAACCTATTGCAAAAATAAAATTGCTGCATGGGCATAGCGCATGTGGCCCTCCAGACCTCGCTCTTTTTCTTTCTCCTTTCCACGCACGCTCTCTTCCAGGTTTGGGACCCTCTCGCTGGAGGAGATTCCCGGGCTCGCGTTCAGTTCACAAGTCCCCTCATGTGTAAATGAGAAACGGCACCGCTTTTTGGCTTGTTCTGATGGTTAAGGGAAGATATAGGGAAAGGGCTTGGCCCGGCCCGGGCACAGAAGCCTTCAGGAAGTGGACTGGCAGAGGCTGAGGCAGCCGCCAGTCTCAGACCAGGGCGCTCTGTCCTGACCTATTGGGAATGGACTTCCCCTTGGGAGAAAGCTCTTTGTTCAGCTACAGAGACTCATTATTCAACACAGCAATGTCCTACAAAGTCACTGTGGACACAGAATTCGTGAGCACTGAGGCCTTGCTTCTTGGGGAGATACAGGGCTAGGCTCCTACAAGCCTCTGAGCACCTTTCGGTGTTCTGTGACGAAGTCTAAGACATCATATTCAGTACGCATTGCTGACTCTTTAACCCTGGACTTGTGGCCGGCAGCGCCGTGGCTCGTGCTTGGAGGGAGCATCTCCAGCACGTGCGGGTCCTCCCTATGGCACCGGTGACCTGCCTTAGGAACACTGTGCGGGACTCTGGCTCTGGGCTCAGTGAAGCAGGAAATACACCAACAGAATGAGTAAAAATGCAAACACTGCCGTGCTAAGCAGACGGCCCAAAAGACGCCTTTTTACAATGTGGGGCTGAGAGGAGAGGGCGGAACCGGCACCGCCCCACCGCTGACCTCAGCGGGAATGCACCTGCCGACTTCACGCGGGTGCCGTCACCTCTCTGCGACGTTCATTAGTGACTGTGAAAGCACCACGAGTATCACATTAGCAAGTGGGTGAATTTGCAGACATGGAACCCACACATGACAGGCATCAACTCTATCTGCTCTGCATTCCCAAACATCCACGGCCCTTCCCCCAAGCAGGGTCCTCAGCCTACCATTGAGGCCACCGCAAAACCAGCCCAGCTTCTTGGAGCCTCAACCCAAGTCCTTTTCGGCACACGCTGGCTGACTCAGGCCCTTCCACAGACCAGCCCGGATGTGTCCAGGACGTTTTCTCCCCAGGTCTTGCTAGGAGGGAGGGTGTGATTCCGGAGGGAGTGGTGGAATCCAGAGAGCGATTCCAGTGATGAGACGTGGTTCTCTTACAGACCTGCCCTCCAGATGCCTGGCCCCGGGCAGGCAGTGAGGCAGCAGGCCTTCCTGAGGGACGTCGTTCTGCTCGGGGCCACGTGGGACTCCCAGGGCCACTGTCCAGAGAAAATCAATGCCCTGCCAACTTCTAGAGTGCTGTACTCAGCAAGCTGCCCAGTTTGCAGTGGCTGAGCTAGCAATTAGCATCATCCGTTTCTCTCCACTTCATGTTTTATCACTCCATGTACTTATGAATAACACTGATTCAATCAGACTTATTGTCCATAATTTGCTGGTGTATTGCTTCACTGCAGAGAAAAATCCCATCGGGACTCAGATCTCAGCCTCCTAAAAATGAACTCTGAGGAACAATGGGCAATTTGCCGTGAGGGCTGTTATTGGTGAGGCTGGGCACTCGCCTTTTTAGTGAGCACACTGAGCGTTGAGTATCTTTAGATTGTAGTAAAAGGTGCGCATGCCCATCAATGCCATTGCCCCTCATCTGTGGATGGCAATATTCATATCTCTGCCACTCCCAGCAAATGGCCTGCATGATGACTGTGGTCCTGGGAGGGGGTGTAGCTGCCCCATTTCACATCAGGAAAACAGCTACGTGGATGGACACGCTATAGAAGCAGGGGTAAACTGAAGGGTGCGGTGATGGAATTGACAATCTTCCGATAGTTTCAAAATATGGCTTGAAGTACAAATCAATGGATTCTATCACCTACTTCATGGAGTTTATTATGATGTAAGATCCACAGAGTTGGTGCGTGTGATTTATGAAGGTTTCTTTCACATACAGCCAAATCAGCAAGCATCACTGAAGCGATCGTCCCTGAACACTGAGCTCACAGCTAAGCCTCCTGCTTGAAAATACAAAACCCAAAGAATAATACATGACTCTTATGTAGCTTTTGAGCACGTTTTTTCCTTATCTAGGAAGCTCTCCCAAATACTTAGAATTTGGAAGTACCTCTTGGAAAATGGTCTCCAAGTCCCTCTAATCTGAACACCTAGCCAGCGCTTCAATTTGCTGATAGCTGTCTTTGTAGCTTTCAGAGAAATGGATGCTAGGATCCCTGACTAGGGGCACTTGGGCATTAGAATCAGCGGAGAGTTTTTGTGACCAAGCATCCTGTTGTGCTGTGATGGAGCAATTCACTTTGCAATCTGCTGGGACCACTTCGCAGATGGAACTTTAGGGATGGCAGCACATTTAGTATAGAGTGCAACGCACTCATGCCTACGTTTGCTCAGATGCTAGAGTCAGTCATGGGGAGCGTCCTGTCCACAACCCAGATCGATTCTCAGACCCAGGATGCCAGCCACGGAGAACGTTGCCCCTCAGGAGACGGAGGAGTCGCCCTGACTCACGCCTGTGGAGCAGTGCTACCATTAACACAGGAGTGCAGGTATCTTTTGGGGATATTCATTTCTGTTTCTTTGGGAGATTCCCGGCAGTGGGACTGCTGGATGGAATGGTGCTGTTCTATTTTCAGCTCTTTGGGAAGTAACTGTACTGTTTCCCATTGAGGCTGTGCTCATTTACATTCCCACCCATTATCATCCCACTGGAGACTCAGAAGGGTGGGAGAGTAGCTGGGGGCAGGAGGGGAAATTACTTCATGGGTGCAGTGTCTCTTATTTGGATGGTAGATGCACTAAAATCCCAGTCCTTGCCGCTATGAAACTATATATCTATTTAACAAAGCTGCATTTGGACCCCCATACAATTTTTAGAACGATTATGGAACACTGGAGGCTGACGCCAAGGCGGGAGCCCAGCCATGAAGATGCGGACAGTGCCCGCCACAGACCATCCCACGAGCTCACAGATTCTGGGCTCCAGGCCAGAGAACTTGTGGTGCTCAGGAGTCCACGTGGGTGCAACTGGATTAGGAGGACGGGTTGAAAGCAGCCCATGACGAATTCAAGACTCTGTGGGTCCAGGATGATCCCTAGAGGGATCTCAGGGCTCGGGAATGGGATGGGGAAGCGAGCGCCCCAGCTGGGAGAGGGCATCGAGGGTGTCCTTCTGTGCACACACTGCTGGTCTGAGCTCTGCCCCAGAAACGTTAAGGGCCTGGATCAGCCAGTGTTTCCTGGGCAACCACACTGCCAGAGTCTGCCTCAGCCAGGGTCCCTGCTCTGCCCTTCTGCTAATGCTGATTCAGCAGCTTCCAGGCAATGCTGCTCAGAAAGCCCAGTGGCTAGTGAGGTGACCACTGCAGTCAGGAGTGCAGACATGGAGGAGGCAGTGCTGCAGGAGCTTCCTCTGCGGGGGGGGCCTCCGCATCCGTTACACACAGCGGGGGACCCGGCCCCTGAGACTCCTGGGTCCAGGCGTACCTGCTCTCCACAACACTGGAGCAAACCCAGGCTGGCCGTGATGTAGGTCATGGGACAGCATTTGAGGACACTTTGAGGAATAAGGAATAAGGAGCCACTGCCAGAATAAATGTCCTGCTTTCCAGAGATTCCCAAGGGTGTGCCAGACTTAATGACACGGGAATTTACCTCATCCAGTCAAATGACGGTGCTTCAAAGCAGCCTGCGGGTGTAGGTGCATCACACAGGTGTAGGAAACAGGAATCGCTGTGTGGAGTTGGGATTACGTTCATCTCGGTGAGTGCAGAGGCATAGCCTAGAGCAGCCCACACCTCAGTCACAGATGAAGAGGAAAGTGTCCACCGTTTCTGCTGACAGCACCAAAGATGGTAATCATGCTGTCCCCTCAAAACTCCTCCCAGCGACGAGGGCGGCAGGATGAAGCACCCACTTGCTCAGCAGTGGCTGCGTGAGACCACTTCACACCTGGGTCCCTCGCGGCTGTGATGCGAGGGGGGCACACGCATTTGGTGAGCGGTGTGGAATGGGGTGCAGGTGAGGGTCAGGTGTGGAGGCTTCATTCTTCCCTGGGTGACTTTTGTTGGGGATCCTTTCAAGTGCCCTGGATTCATGGTACAATTTTACCATAATTAAACCTGAATCACTCAAATTATAGAATTAATTGCATTCAGCTTCAATCACCGTTTCTAATTGATCCCAGGCTGCTGGCTCCGCACCTGGAGATCTTGGTGACACTGGGAGCAGTGAGCAGGTGGCTGGCCTGCTGCCTCCTTGCTCAAGTGCAGGGGCCAATTAGAAAACTGTTGTTTTGCTGCTGACCCCAGGGAGAGCAGACCCAGTGAGGACACAGGTCACACACAACACCTGCAGCACATGGCAGGCAGGGGCTGCTGAGGGCGGGTCTGAGATGCAGCTGTGAGAGGACAAGCTGGAGGACCTGGACGTTCCCAGAGCCCTGTGCATCTGATGAGAGCCACGTGGTGTCAGATGAGCCACAGAGCCCGGCAGGTACAGGGAACTGGCCTCACACTCAGTTCAGTAAGCACTCTGTTTATCTACACCTGCTAGACCTCTTCCTCCAAAACCAGCCCTGTGTTTTATGAGAGAACCCAGGAGAAGGAGCATAACAGAAACGGGGCTGAAGAAGTGAGGGGCTTGCCATGGCCAACAGCATAGAAAACTGCAATTGTATGTGGCTTCACAGCTTCTAGAAAAATCTCCGAGCCCCTGACCAGACTTGTCAGACAACACACAAAGCCAAATCATGGGAAAATGGGCGCGGGAACCCATGAGACGCAGGGCATTGAGGGAGTTTCAGAACGTGGTCCGCACCTCCTTTCTCGTGGGTGCAGATGGCATTTGTGGGAAGTCAAAAAGTTCCTCTTTAAAGTTTCCTTTCCTGTTAAAAAAATAAGGGTGCTAATCACTCTTAGTTAAACCCTCTCCTGTGTAGCTGTTAGACACGCCATGCTTACAGGCACATGGTACATTCTACGCCCTTGTACTTTAACCAAAATATCTGTGCTGGACGTGCTCACAGGTGTGTCCCAGCTCTCCATTGCTTGTACCTGTTTAGAAAAGGTTTTTTTTTTTTAAATCGCACTTTAAATTCTGGGGTGCATGTGCAGATCGTGCTGGTTTGTTACATAGGTATACACGTGACAGGGTGGTTGTTTGCTGTATCCATCGCCCCATCATCTACATTAGGTATTTCTACTAATGCCACCCCTCTCCAGTCCTCCCACCCCCTGCTATTCCTCCCCTAGCTCCCCCACCCCCCAACAGGCCCCGGTGTGTAATGTTCCCCTCCCTGTGTCCGTGTGCTCTCATTATTCAACACCCACTTTTGTGTGAGAACATGCGGTGTTTGGTTTTCTGTTCTCGTGTGAGTTTGCTGAGAATGATGGTTTCCAGTGTCATCCATGTCCCTGCAATGACATAAACTCATCCTTTTTCATGACTGCATAGTATTCCATGGTGTATATGTGCCACATTTTCTTTATCCATTCTGTTATTGATGGGCATTGGGTTGGTTCCAAGTCTTTGCTATCATGAACAGTGCTTCAATAAACATATCTGTTCATGTGTCTTCATAGTAGAATGGTTTATAATCCTTTGGATATATACCCAGTAATGGGATTGCTGGGTCAAATGGAATTTCTATTTCTAAGGCCTTGAGGAATTGCCACATTGTCTTCCACAATGGTTGAACTAATTTACACTCCCACCAACAGTGTAAAAGTGTTCCTATTTCTCCACATCCTCTCCAGCATCTGTTGTCCCCTGATTTTTTAATGGTCGATTTTAAGTTATTAGCCAATCAAGTTAAGTTTAGGTCGTGAGGTCTGGCTCCAGCCAACGGAGATCAGACACAGCAGTAATGAGAACCCCAAATGCGTAAGGAGCAAATACGCCTGCTTTCCTTTGTTCGTGGTACTCTCATGGCAAGATGGCTAGTGAGGGTACCCTTCCTGCAGTCCAGGAGGTAAACACCGTGTGGCTGAAAGATCCTTTGTCTCAGTGCTGATCTTTCCTTGCAACACGGAGCTTCTGTGGCCAACAACTTTTACTCATGTCTAGGCTATTATTTTGCAGATAAGCCTGCACAGGGCGTTGTTTCATCGTAGGCCCCGTGGCCCCTGGGGGTACATGCACTTGCCATGATCTGTGTCGCCGTGTGCACCAGTCAGGTCACAGTGCAGATCTGTGAGGGATCACAGACACTCTTCAGACGTGTGAAGCTGAAGTGCGTTGAGAAAGGAACCCCTTTCTCCTCCACACAAACGCTCTGCATCCATTCCCGGTGGTCCCAATTTCTGGCTGTTACAAATGTTAGAGCTGGTTAGAAACTTGTGTCCACCTGAAACCCTGCATGCAGCTGTTTACGGAGCTTTATTCATAATATCCGGAGCTTGGAAGCAA
This sequence comes from Callithrix jacchus, assembly GCF_049354715.1. NCBI lineage: Eukaryota > Metazoa > Chordata > Mammalia > Primates > Cebidae > Callithrix > Callithrix jacchus. The sequence goes on along the minus strand of NC_133513.1, from coordinate 124,656,557 downwards.
CCAAGGTGGCTTTCGGTTGGTGAATGGGTGAATAAGCTGTGGTGCATATATAGGTGGGGGAAGGCTATTCGGTGTTCACATATAAGCTATGAATTCATGAGAAGCCACCGAGGACCCTTATGTACTTACCAGGAGAAAGAAACCAGCCAGAAATACATTGTATGATTCCAACTCTAGGAAATTCTGGAAAAGGCAAAACTAAGGAGGCGTGAAAAAATTGGTGGTTTCAGGGGTTGGGGGGAGGGAGGGAGGCATCCAGGGAGCACTAGAGACTTTTAGGGCAATGGAGCTACTCCGTGTGACACCATAATGGTGGGTCCGTGTCGTGGTGCATCCGTTCAAAGCCACAGAATGTCCGACAAGAGTGAGCCCTCATGTAAAGCATGGACTGTAGTTGATAATAATGCATCATCACCGACTCCTTAATTGTAACACCCACCAGAGTGGTGTCTGTTAATGGTGGGGGAGCTGGGCGCAGGGAGAGGGGTACATGGGAACTCTCTGCACCTTCCACTCAATTTTGCTGTGAACCTAAAACTTCTCCAAAAAAATTAAGTCTTCTAGAAACATCAGTGCTCAGAGCACCAGGGGTTTGTCAATGATGAGGATAGCTGCATTGCAGCTGGCACAGAACCAGTGTCCCCTGAGGTGTGGGTGTGCGCAGGGGTGGCCAAGGGGAGCCCAGAAGGGCAGGAGCCCTGGGGGCAGCTGGGAGGGTGCACAGGGGTCTTGGGGTCTCCAAGGGAAGCTGCTGTGGATGAGCAAGAGGAAGCAGGATGCCCAGGCCATGGCACACGGTTATCTACAGCCAGAGAGCTACTTCCATCACAAGAGGGAAACACACAGCACCCCATGGGGCAGCCCACGTGCAGCTAAAGGCAGCTAAGTTTGGCTTAGAAACAAAAACACAAAATGGAGGCACCACATTCCCTCAAAGGGCAGGAGCCAGAGACTCGAAAAGGGGAGGGCAAAGAGACACCACTGAGGAAGCCCAGAGAGCTGCGGATGGGCTAAGGCTGGGTGGGTACTGGGCCAGATTTGCCTCGAAACTCCTCTACCAGCACTCCTCCCTCCACTCCTCCCTCTGCTCCTCCTTCCACTCCTCCCTCTGCTCCTCCCTCTGCTCCTCCCTCCACTCCTCCCTCTGCTCCTCCTGTTGCTCCCTCAGCTCCTCCTTCTCCTCCTCCCTCCATTCCTCCCTCCGCTCCTCCCTCCACTCCTCCCTCTGCTCCTCCTGCTCCTCCCTCTGCTCCTCCTTCTCCTCCTCCCTCTGCTCCTCCCTCTGCTCCTCCTTCCACTCCTCCCTCTGCTCCTCCTTCTCATCCTCTCTCTGCTCCTCCCTCAGCTGCTCCCTTAGCTCCTCCCTCTGCTTCTCCCTTTGTTTCTCTCTCTGCCCCTTCCTCTTCTCATCCCTTCCTCCTCCCTCTGCTCCTCCCTCTGTCCCTCTCCACTCCTCCCTCTGCTCCTCCCTCTGTCCCTCTCCACTCCTCCCTCTGCTCCTCCCTCTGTCCCTCTCCACTCCTCCCTCTGCTCCTCCCTCTGTCCCTCTCCACTCCTCCCTCTGCTCCTCCCTCTGTCCCTCTCCACTCCTCCCTCTGCTCCTCCCTCTGTCCCTCTCCACTCCTCCCTCTGCTCCTCCCTCTGTCCCTCTCCACTCCTCCCTTTGCTTCTCCCCCTGTGCCAGTTTTTACACCAACTTTGCTAGTGTAAAAACAAATGATGACTTTTTTCAGGCCATGAGTTCTGTCTGTTCCACAGATACGCAGAGTGGAGGGAAAAATCACACCATACAGCCAACAATGAGAGAACAGGAGAAGCTGATTAAGTCAACCATCTGTGACTCTTCTGGAACTCCTCAGCAGCAAGCTTTTCAGAATTCCTTAAGTCCAGTCAAATAGGATCTGAAAAACAAAGGTTTAACATCAGCATTGGAAAAAGAAGACAAGAATAAGGGATTCTTTTTATTTATGGGTCAAAAATCATGTTTGACATGAAGTAACATGTTACTGGGACTTACACACTTGAGAACACATTGTGTGTTTGCTCATATGTGTATGTGTGCATGTCCACATGTGTGTTTTATGCATGGATGTGTCTGTGTCTGTGTCCAGACATCTGGGCTTTTAACATCATCAGGAAAATGAAAGAGACAGAACCCCCGGAGGCTCCTGGAATTCTCTGACGTGTCCCCTGTGCGTGTTGGAGCGAAGGCTGGAGAGAAGGTGAATGCTCGGCTGGTTCCCCAGGGCCCTGGGCTTTCCCAGTGGGGGCGTCAGAGCCACCCGCAGAGTGCCCGGTTCAGGATACAGTGCTGAGCACCGTCGGTATGCAGCATTTTCACTTAGACACGTTTCATGCTGGTTAGGTCTGGCGAGAGTTTTCACTTTTTCCAGATCATCACGCAGGCAGGATGGAGGGATGACGAAGACCTCAGTGAAGTTCCCAGCCTAAGGCGCGTCAGTTAAAAAGCTCTGCTCTCCTCTTCTGTGTGGCCTGCGAGGTGGGATGAGAATCCCCCCACTTGGCAAGTCTGCATGGAAGACTTTGGCAGAATATGGAAATACGCAGCTGGATGGAAGCTGGTACCCACTGGCTACGAACAGCATTAGCCGGTGACCACCTGGAGATTGCTGCCCGTGGCTTTGACCTCAGCGATTAGTAAATAGATAAAATGAGGTTTTCAAAATCTTTTGTTGGTTATCCATCACTCTGGGCACTCAATGAGCGTGCCTTTCTTTTCCCTTCGTGTTTACTTGTATCTGACCATTTCCCCTCAACTCCAATACACCCTGTACTCAGGCTGCTTGTTTCTCCACAGGATACCATGTGAACCCCAGACGTACGGTATCTGCAGCAAAGGCCTCAGACACTAGGAAAACCCAGATGAAATGTGCGCAAGAGCCCAAGCTAGGGCTGGCTCAGCTCCAAGCCTGCAGAGCTGCATAACTGCAGACTCCCGCTCCGGGTCTGAAACCAACATCCTAGCGGCAAACGCGTTTTGGCAGGAGGCAGGTTGATCTGGTTTTGGTGGCTGCAACTTAAGAGTAGAGTGTTCACCATGAAAACTCTGTGTAAAATGTGTAAATAACACTGAGGAGAGAGGAGAAATGCTAGTGGAAGTAAATACTCCCCCCGACACTGGTGCACACAGGAGGCCACACGGAGCCATTTCGGTCTCTGATCACCTCAGTGCAGGGTGAATGAACAGCAGATCCATCGCCGGCCACTGTCGACAGAGCCGCTGAGTGGGGAGGTGAGGAGAGGGGGCTCTGCGGCTGGACAGGCCTGGGCTGAGCTCTGGACTTTGCTGTATGTCAGACGCGTGGCTCCCAGCCTGAGTCTCCCCATTCATGAAGACAGCGGCAGTGACCTCATGGGCTATTGTGACACTTCGAGGAGGATGGGGCAATTTGCATAGTAAGCATTTGGTAGGTGTGATCACATTTTGAGGGAGAATCAAACAATTCTCTGCTTGCGTCCTAATTCTTAATGTCGTGTAGGGACTCACGCCTGGACAGGGTGGGTGATGGTCCCGGGGAGCCTGGGATGTTTTGGGTTTTACAATGGAAAGCCTGGCATCTGGGACCCTGTCAGCCCCAGGCTCATGGGGACGGTTGGTCATCTCATCCCCTTGTCACTCGACACCCACTCCCATTTTCCCTCCCTCCTGGATCTGGGGACAACCTTCTGTTGTAAGGAAGACAGGTAAGGAAGCCATGGGGAACAAGGGCTTTGGACACAATGTGCTTTGTTTCATGGATTGGTTTATGACCAGGAATTACAATGGGCCATTCCTTGTGAGATGTTTAGGATTGATTTGAAACTCTTTAGAATCTAAACAAGGAACCGACTTCCTGACACCAGACAATCTGGACAGATGACTTTATCCTGCCTTTAATGGATTTTTTTTCTTTTTGGTTAATAATTTGTTTTTCTTTTTAACATGTGGCGTAAACCCTAAAAATACAATTGTCAAAACAGATATTTTCATTTAGATTATTTTCTTTTGTTCAAAAACTCTGCAAAAGAAATATTGAGCATTTACCATTCTACCATCAGGTTTACATTCCTGTGTTATATTTTAACAGTTAATAGTTTTGGGGGGCAGAATAATGTCCCCCACCTAAGGGACATTATTTCATTTCCAGATTCCCAGAACCTGTGAGTTAGTTGGGTTCCATGGCAGGGGGAAATGTGGGGTGGCAGATGAAATTACTATGGTTAATTTGCTGCCCTTGAAATAGGAAGATGGTCCCAGGTCTTCCAGGAGGGCCCAGTGTAATCACCAGCATCCTTGAAGGGGATGGGGGAGGCAGAGAAAAGTCAGAGAGGGGACCACAAGGATGGTCAGAGAGAGAGGGGTGACCACCAGGTAGGTCAGAGGGAGGGAAGTAGGGCGGTGAGAGGGAGGAGGTGACCCGCAGGAGGTTAAGAGGGATGGCATCACTGCTCTGAAGGTGGAGGATGGGGCCATGAGTCCAGGAATCCTGGAAGCCCCTGGAAGGAGGAAAAGATGTGGAGTGGACTCCGCCCTGGAGCCTCAACTCTGCCGAGAGAGACCCACGTTGGACTCTGTCCTATAGGATTCTAAGGGCAGAGCCAATCAACATGGCTCCCAAGTCCGTGGACAGTGTCCACTCCTCAGCCTGCCGTTTACGGCCGCGGATTTGGGTTCCTCCCTGCAGCTCCAGCCTGACTTCCAGTTGCTGTTGTCCTGGAGACTCTTGCAGCAGCTGCAGGGACCTGCCTGTGCCACACACCCTCCCTCCTTCCCGCCTCCATCTCACGCCCTCTCGTTCACCCTGCCTGCCTGGGCTCTGTGTACAGACCCCCATGGTCAGGGTCTCCCTGCCTGAGAGGGAACCTGCACCCTGCTCCAGGCCCACCTCCTCCCAAATGCCTGGTAACACCACTGGCGCCTTCCCGCTGCCCCAGGCATCCGCTGTCCTGGGGCGGGGTACCCCAGCATTGCAGATGGCACTGGGGGTGCTTTCTGTTTGATAGGCACCTGGTAGGGGTTGGTTGGTAAGTTGGAAAAAGTCAGTTAAAAAGGAAAATCTTACCAAGTGCATAGCTTACGTCTTTTATCTAAAGTGAAACCTAAGCCTGAAGTCTTGGCCTTACCGTTCGGCAGGGAGCCGAGTCCTTTCCTTCCCGGGTGAGGGCCTGTGGCCGGAAGCCGCATCTCCTGCCACTCATTTCTGCTGTTTCCCTTCTCGCAGTCACCTGTGGTTGTGTGTCAAGGCCAGAGTCTCTGTGTCATGACCTGTGACAGAGAGGTCGACGGGCCGTTCTCTGCTACGTGACTACTCGGACGGCTTTGGGAGGTTCTGTGAGCCTTGTGGGATGGAGAGTCTCGCCCACGTTCTCTTCACCTTCCTCCCCGCTGGCTTCTTCAGATGAGAGCCACAGGCAGAGCAACACTGCAGGCACTGGCATCGGCCTTGCTCACACACATGCTGGAAACAGTTGAGATGTTCACAAAACTACTTGAGTTCATTGAGGCACCCGGGGGGGTGTTTTACCAAACTGGACACCAAAGCCTTATCCCACGATGGCTGATCAACTCCCATTGACTGCTCTAAACTCACTTGACAAAAGCAGCTTCTCATGGAAAATTTACAAACAGTTCGGCCTGAATTACTGTGCATGAAAGAGGACCAGTGCAAGCTTGGCAATATTTCTGCTCAGGGCAAGAATGATTCTCCCATCTGGACCTACGGTTCTGGGGAAGGAACACAGGCCAAAAGAAAGAACAGAACAGAGAATCATTTCCCGGGTAAAACCCCCGAAACGGTGCCGTGAACGTCTTCAGCTGATGTTCCTTGTGAGACCTCCTTGGAACGTAGAGTCTACAATGGCCGTTGAAACACAATTGCAGAATAAAATTCACGACTGCGTAACTCAAGAAACTACCGCAACGGGAATGCCCCCTACGAGTTATCAGAAAAAAGAACGAACAAGTTGAGCCTATCCTGATGGTGCCCGTGTCCCATGGCGGAGGTACAGGGGTCTTGGGACTCGGGATCCTGCTCCAGAGATCAGAGCAAGCAAGGATTGATCCAAAGGGAAGCACGGGGGACCCCGTCCCGGGCTGCATTGCACCTGGGCTCCGGAGGAGCGGCCTGGCTCACCGTTAGAGGAGTCGGTCTTCTAGTGGTCCCTGCGGAGGGGACGCTTGGCTGTGGGAATGATGAGATTACACTAAGCAGTGTTGACTCCAGATTCATAAACTGTGCCTTGGACTCTGAAAACAAGCAAGGCACCAAGGAAACCAGAATAAGTGCTGGAAGGGGGACATCTCCGCTTGAAGGAGGTAAGAGGGGGTCTGGTGCACACAGTTCTGGGGGCCTCGATCTTCTGATTAGGAGCACAGTCCCACCGTAGCTGTGGAGCCCCACACCTTCTCAATGCCTGGAGAATTACCCAATCACACTGAAGCTCTTGGTAATCACTGTACTTTGACTTTTGAACATCTGATAATTAAGTGTGAGTCTTCTGAAAGGTGCTTCAGCTGTGGGAAGTGCGTACTTGTGGTAACTTTTCCCTCAGTCTGACCAGATGAATCAGGGCATAAATTACATGTCAGATATGGATATTACCTTTGGAAAGAGCCATCTGATTAGGCTGAGAACTGAGGGTGGAAGAACCAATTTCATTATCTTTGAAAAAAAAATATGGTATCTGATGAAATTGCTTTTCTTAATATTAATTTCACATGTTTGCAAAAATAAAACTGGATTTTTAAGGTTTAAAATATTTATTTTGAGTATCTACATGGAAAATGAGAACATAAAGTAGAATGTTTTATTCTTAAATTAGAGACATTTAAAAATGGCATTTAAATATTGCACATTAATGGCATTGTTAATATTGCCAACAAGTGGATGACTGTTGAAAGTAGCTTGTGAGCAGCATAAATTACATCCATCATTCTATCTATTAATTCAGCTATCTATCTATTAATTCAGCTATCTATCTATCTATCTATCTATCTATCTATCTATTAATTCAGCTATCTATCTATTAATTCATCCATCATTCTATCTATTAATTCATCTATCTATCTATCTATTAATTCATCTATCTATCTATTAATTCATCTATCTATCTATCTATTAATTCAGCGATCTATCTATCTATCTATTAATTCAGCGATCTATCTATTAATTCAGCTATCTATCTATCCATGCATTCATGTATATATGTATGTATCTAGGTAGCCATGTATACATGTGCATATGCATGTATGTATGTTTCTATCTATCTATCTATTAATTCATCCATCCATCCATCCATCCATCCATCCATCCATCCATCCATCCATCCATGTATATATGTATGTATCTAGCTAGCTATGTATATATGTGCATACAAATGAATGTATGTATGTATGTATGTATCTATCTATCTATTAATTCATCCATCCATCCATCCATCCTTCCATCCATCCATCCATGTATATATGTATGTATCCAGCTAGCTATGTATATGTATGTGCATATGAATGTATGTATGTATGTATATATCTATCTATCATCTATCTAAATGGTTATGGAGGGTATTCGCTATAGACAATCGACTCATGAAGTTTCGGAGTTTGAGAAATCTGAGATCAGGCAAGCTGGTAATGTGAGCTCCAGCCTGAGTCTGTGGGCTTGAGAATCAGGAGAGCTGACGTTGTGGTTCTAGTGTGAGTCCATGTTTGAAGGTGGGAGAAAACCAACATCCCAGTTCCAAGACAGTCAGGCAGAGAGTTCTTCCCACTCACACTTTGTGTTTCTTTCTGGCTCAGTAGGTTGGAACGGGCTGACCCACACTGGGGAAAGTGATCTGCTTGCCACGTAAAACCGACTGTCAGACATCCTGTGTCCTAGGTTGGGGAATTACGCTCCTGTGGGCTGGAGTGAGAGGCAGGAACCCGCCTGCCCCATGGAACAGCCGCCAGTTCAGCCATGTACCTTCTGCCTCCCGGGGATGAGTGTGGCTCCTATCCTGGGCTTGGTCAGTATGACGGACCCACCCTGGACTTTACATCAGGAGCTGAGGACTCAAAGACACCAGAGCCTGAAGAGCCTCTGTGGTGGCAAGATGGAAATCCCAGAGCTGAAAGGGCAGCTATGCCGATGCAGGTGGTCAGAGCACTGCCGTGGGGAGCCACACGGGTTCAGGACCTGGTCCTGCGAGGACCTGGCAGTTGGAGAGGTGGCAGCTCAGCCCTTCCCAGCGCAAGGGCCAGTGAGAAGAGGGCTGTGGTTCCCATCTGTGCAGGCAGTGAGCTGGGTGCCCAGACCCCAAGGAGCTTCTGAGAGGTACCCGGTACCCCCCCAAGAAAACCGTCAGTGATGAGATCAGCAAGAGTACTGTCTACTGCTCTCACCTAGGAACCCTGAGGCCTTGACAGGACAACAGGCTGGGCCTTGTTCCAGGATCCCTGAGAACCTGGGAGTTGTCAAGGAAACACATTTTCCTACCCAACTAATGTGGTGAATTTGAAGTGAGTCTCTAAAAATAGACATTTCTGGGTGGACAAATTGTACAAAGGTGTGACTGCATTTATTGCATCCTGAGGATCATGAAGAGCCGGGATTTGTGACAGGCTCGTCATTACAGAGGGTGCAGGTGACAGACATTCGAGAGGAGGATGCACTGAAGCCCCGCCCACTCAAAAGGCTCCTCACAGGCAGGCCTGGGGCTCTCTCCTCCACAGTGCTCCTCCATTCATGTTCCTCCTCCCCTGTGGGCCTGGTGCTCCCTCATCTGCAGTGCTCTGCCACTGTTCTGGATCCTTTTCCCCTGCAGACCTGAGGCTCCCTCATCCTTGGTGCTCTTACTCCATTCATGTTCCTCCTCCCCTGAGGGCCTGAGGCTCCCTTATCCTTGGGGCTCCTCTGCTGTTCATGATCCTCCTCCCCTGAGGGCCTGGTGCTCCCTTGTCTGCAGTGCTCCTCCACTGTTCAGGATCCTTTTCCCCTGCAGGCCTGAGGCGCCCTCATCTGTGGTGCTGCTCTTCCTCATCCCTTATCCAGCAAGGGCACCACTGGCTTGCAGCTGCAAGGTGGCTGTTTCCATCTAGAGCAGCAGGCCAGGAAAGAAAGAATGGGGTGCCCCTCCGGGTGACTATGGTGAGAATTTACCTTCCTCAAGAACTGCAGGCCAAACGGATTCCAAAGCGTAGATCAGGCCAGTTTGAGACCCATGTGGCAGAACTATGGGACACATCCCAAAGGGAATCACACCTGCAGGGAGAAGGTGAAGGCCCCTGAGTCCCTGTGAAGGACAAACACAAGCATCAGGGTTTTCAGTAATGGAAACACGGACTATTGTGCTTGACTCTATTTCAAGCCGTCCTCGGCATGAATAATCCTGCAGCCTCCTGAGACCAGATCCCATAAAGCAACCCGCAGGACGTTTACGAGGTAAGTTTCTATTTAGTACCTTGAAGAGACGAGCAGAACCACAGATGGAGAAATCGATGCCTTGTCAGTCAGAGTCTGCAAAAGCTCCCTGGCCCGATAAACGTGCCTCTGCTAATCACCCCTGGAGACCAAGGGACGCACGGTGGCGGCGGCTTCTCTCCACACCTGCTGTCCGCTCCCATTGCTGTTGGGCCGACTGAGTCTCACGTGGGCCTTACTGCAGCTGGTCCACCTCTCCTGCCCCTCATCAGCGTCTGCAGCTCTGACCACACTGACCTGATTCAAACAGAAGAAAGAGAGGCAGCCGGGGGAGAAGAGGGTGGGCTGCTGGTGGGGTGGTGAGAGTGGGTGAACCAGCGTGGGCCCAGCCAACAGCAGGGAGGATCCTCCCACACGTTCCCGTAGGGGGTGGGAGCAGGTCCACTACAGGTAGGGTCAAGGCGCTGCGTTTTCAGCACCATTCAGTGAAAATCATTTTGAAAGCGCAGAGAATCTTTCCAGTTGGTAAAAGTATGGAAAGTCCTGCCAGCAGGATTTTTAAAAATTAAAATATCACATAACTATTTTCCAAGCCTAAAGTAACAAGGACACACCCCGTGGGCGGCTGCAGCGGAGACATTAAATATTCCAGTTTCCATCCTCGAGATCCACAGGTCCCTTTAGATAAAATGTCAGCATTCCAGAGACAATGTCATGGAAATACATTCCCATTGAGCCTTTCCGAGTGCCATGAATGCATGATTACCACAGGCAGCAAACCCTGGCTCCTTCAGCAAACCAGAGCTTCCCACTCCCGGGTCAGGACGAGGCTCACGGTCCAGCCGTCCTCCCCGGGGCATCCGTGTTGACCCCCCCGCCAGGCCAGGCACTCGGTTGGACACACCATGGCATAACCCCCCATGGAGACACAGCCGGCCTTGGGAGGCTGTAGTCCAGGGATGGCGGCAGACGCTCCAGCACACACCCGGATATCAGGGTCCACGTTGTACCTGTTAGAAGGGATGAATTACCCCTGCAGGGGCTGGTCTAGGCTCCAGGGAGGGTCAGGGAAGGTTTCATGTTGGGAGTGGTGTCTAGGATGAGGTCCTTAGGAGCAAGGGATGGTGAAAGGACCACGCTTGGGGTCACAGAGATGCAGACAGAATAGCATTTGCCAAAAGCCTGGGGCTGCAGGGCAGAGCGTCCATGGGTAGGCAGGTGGGTTGGAGCAGAGAGGAAAAGCTGGAGTGGGTGTCAGATTCAACTGGGGAGGGTCCGCCCTGACAATTCTGGAAGCGGGGTCATAGCTCCCTCCCCAAGTTTTTAAGTAAACAAACTGTATTTAAAGTCAGGTCATTGATGGAAATTTTGAAGTCAACTGTAGTTTTAAAAGTAATTGCATTTTATCATTCATACACAGTGATCTTGGTTAAGGGTTTAATAAAAACGTAGAGGAATTCAATTATTTTAAAAAAGCCCCGCTCAAGGGGATAGAAAATCTCATTTAGAATATCAAACTTTAATAATATAAAATAAGAATATCCCAGTAATTACAAAAATCATATTTAGCGACAGCCTCAGTATATTTTTAGATTTTATTGTGATGAAACGTATTTTCTCCATTTATTGTGCTGTGGCTAAGTGCTTATTGGAGGATGTGAAAAAGACGTTTCTTTTCACCACAAGACTATACAGGCTGCCCTGATTTTGCAGACTGAGGCCAACTTGAGGAAAATGGTCCATCAGTCTGAAGGCCACCTTTTCAGGCACCACGGGCTGTTTGCGACTTGAGTGAGGGGGGCACTTTTTAAGATGGTGAAATGAGCAACGTTTGCTCACAAAAAAAAGAAAACATCTTAAAATCCTTTGTACTATCTGGTTAGGTGTTAAAAATGGTAGAGGAAGAAAAAACCTTTTATGTCGAAAAAAATCAACAATATTTTTCAAAATAAAAGCCTCAAGAGACTGAGATCACGAATGTTACCTAATAGAGAAGACTCCAGCCCGGGGCCCAGAAACGGCGGCTTGTCTGCCCTTCCTCCTGTCCTCACCACCCACGACCCCACCACAGATGTTAACCGGGGCCTTTCAGTGGGGTCTAAGCAGGAAAGGTGGGGGCTGATCCCCGGAAGGGTGAGTTTTGGTCTTGAAGGCTGCTTGGCCAATGCCTTGGGTTGGCGTGCATAGATTGCAAGTTCCTACCCCTCCCTGGGTCAGAGGATGGAGCAAGAGAATTTCCTGTAGACAGAGGTTTGTGACCTTGGCCACACAATGGAATCACGCTCGAGAGTTTGAAAACCAAGCCTGGGTCACATGTGGAACAACGATTCCAAATCTCAGGGAAGTCACCCAGGCATCTGCATCTTCAGGGCTTGCTGGGTGATCGCAGTAAGCACCCCTGAGAAAGCCTGGGCATGAAAGTGACGCCAGGGCTGAGTACCGAAGGAGGGAGGGGGTGTGGGGCGTGGAGAGAGCCCTGGGCAGGCGGGGGCACGCATGGGGGCAGGCAGAGGCCACTGGAGCTGGTTCTGCCCCCTTTCCTAAGGACTTGGCTGCAGCCACTACCCCTTCCAGGAGTGTGCACCTTGAAGCACCGTCACTCTCACTGAGGACCTGAGGGCCTACAGCCTGCAGAAGTTCCAGTGGGATGGGGGCCCTTTCCAAGTCAGGAATGACCCTGTGCCCATTCCATCTCACCTTTAAGCATTGACCTGCACTGGACACATTTTCCTTTGAGACCCTGCATGTGCCCTGGGAGTTGTGCCTGCCACTCTAGATCCCTGGCATCCTGGGACACAGGGCTTCTCCTAGGGCACAGGCAGGAGCTCCCTGGAGCTCCCCCAGCCACAGAGAAGGCCCAGCTCCTGGACTGCCTGGAGCACCCTGCTGCAATGGACTTTGTGGCACTGAGGTTTCTCATGAACCACAGTGCGCATTAACTGAGAATAAAGTGAGACTTTGAAGGGGGTCCAGTAGAGCTCGGTGACAACTGGAACAGGTGATGTGTCTGAATCATCCAGATGGCAAACTGATTCAGGATGTCTCCTGTCTCTGCCACTCCCACTGTGAGAGCAGAAGGTTGGCACTGAGGGAAACTGAGAATCCAGTTCAGAGCTGTCCAGAGGCAAGGCCACTGCAAAAGGGAGAATGTCAGACTGAGGAGGAAGAATGCTGCCACCCAGGGTCGACTTGGCCATCCATGTCTTCATTGGCTCCCAGCCGTGAGGCTGCCAGGGGTTGCCCAGGGGTGCACGTGGGAGAGCGTGGAGGGTGTCGATGGATATAAAGACACCCTCAAAATGTCCCAATGTGGGGAGAGACCACCTGCTTTGGGACCACCAACCCGTCAGATCCATAAGGGCAGACAGAAGGGCTGAAGTTGCTACAGTGAAATGTCGGTGACACCGCACATCAGTGGTATTTGCACACTGTATGTTTCACTCTTTTCCCTGGACGATGGCTGCAGTGTGGTTATATTAAAATGACTTTCAGGGGCTTTTCTGGAGTGCCCACAAAATGACAGGCCAGGAGTCATCACTGGTAGCTTTGCATGTTAAATTCCATTTTTGAAAACCCTGCATTGAAATAAACAAATGGTATTCTTTGTGGCAAAACTCTTCAGAGCCTGTAATAGCTAGTGTGCATTTTTGATTCCTAACAGGGAGCCCCTAAAAGCACTTTCCAGATTCAGGTGACCGCAGAACACTTCTCGTCTTCCAGGCAGCTCTTGGGACTGTTGTTGCAGAAAGCACACTTGGGAAATACAGTTTTGTAGCAATTTCAGCTGCGTGACGTGTTGTTGTTATACATAGTAGCTGAGCGGCAAGACTCCCTCCCCCGTCTGACTCCTGCGGGAGCAGCTCCCACAGGTGGCTGGCATGGAGGAAGGTTTTAAAGTGTGGAAGGGAGTCCTGGGCAGCTGTATGGTGCCAGGACCTGGCTGGGGAGGACCCCTGAGTGCAGCAAGTTCCACTCATGCCTGGCATATGGCCCCACTGTTGCCTGCTCTTCCACCAGAGTCCCACCCTAGTTCTTCAATAACCAACGCCAGCATTGCCATCCCTCCTGGGTGCTGGGGACTGTCAGAGCCCCACCCACCATTGGAGGTGAAGTCCCACCTGCCTGCCACTCCGGGCCATTCAGCACCCAAATTCCATCTCAGGGTCAGCTTCCCACCCTGGTCGGGCTTCCTGAGAAACAGGAAGCAGAGAGTTGCTTTCAGGAAGTTGACTGGGGAGTTCCCCAGGCAAGGCACCCGGGGAAAGGGAGCAAGTAGGGCTGGCAGTAAGGAAGGTGAGCCGGAGTCCCCAGAGTCACCACACACTGTGGCTGAGCCTCTGAACCTGCTCGGGAACTGACTACCCCCAGGGAAAAGGAAGCTCACTCTAACCTGTGAAATTCCTGGGGAGGGATGAAGCTGTGAGCCCTGGCAACACCCCCAGAAGCTGGGGAAAGGGTCTCTTTCTCCTAAGAGGACAGAGGACAGGATGTGGGTGGCACATGGCAGCACCAGCCACCACACCTTAACGCAAAACCTGCATGCTTCCAAGAGTGAATGCAGAGTAAGGAAATAAATTATACACATGCTGTGCACGTCTTTAACATTTTAAATTACCAAATAAAATTTTAGAATACTGTATTTCTCCCTAACATCAAAGATACTAAAACACTAAATTTCAATAACTATATTTTAAAATATGGTGGTATATTCTCAGTTTATTACATGGCAACTTGGAATGTAGGTTTGTATTGTTAACAATGATTATTTAAAATTTCATATTGTAAAGTCATCATTTCCCCAATAATTATCCTGTATTTTCTTGCAACTTTTACCAATATCTTAAGAGCACTTTTTGAGAAACACGATAGTTGATTCCGAAACTTACCTGGAAGGCTGGGGGAGAGAATTTATTCTTCAAAACATCAAAAAGTATGATAGCTGCAGTGACTGGAGAAGTATTTACCTAATGCAGAATTAACAGGTAAAGCAATAAAACAAGCAGAACGGAGGACCAGAGCCTGTGTTTCGGGTCACTGCTGTCTGTTTCGTGCTGCTGTCACAGAACACCTGAGTCTGGGTGGTTTATAAAGAACAGATTTATTTCTTACAGTTCTGGAGGAGGGAAAGTCCAAGATCATGGAGTCCACATCTGGTGAGGGCCCTTCTGCTGTGTTGTCCCATTTTGGAAGGTGGAAGGGGAGAGAGAGACAACTCACACTTTATAGTGAGTCCGCTCCCAATGTAATAACTTTAATGCATGTATGAGGGCAGAGTTTCCATGGACCAAGCCCTCTCATGAGGCCCCATATCCTAACACTGGTGCATTGGAGATGAAGTTTATTGGTGACTTATTGAAGCCACGGTGTGGGTATAGGCATAATTCAAAGTCATAGAAGAAAAGGACAGCTTATTCAGCATAGATTTCACCGGGGAGGGACTCTGTATCGCGTGGATTTTACATTTTCTACATGGATAAAACACTAAAATGCTAAAAGTAAAACAGGAAATGTACCAGAAGGTGTCACAGACAGAAGGATGCATTTAGGCCAGACACGGGGGCTCACGCCTGTCATCCCAGCACTTTGGGAGGCCCAGGCAGGTGAATCACCTGAGGTCAGGAATTTGAGACCAGCCCTGTTAAAAATACAAAAACTAGCCAGGCATGGCAGCCTGCACCTGTAATCCCCGCTACTCGGGAAGCCGGGAAAGGAGAATTGCTTGAACCTGGGAGGTAGCAGTTACAGTGAGCCAAGATCGTGCCACTGCACTCCCACCTGCGTGACAGAGCAAGACTTTATCTTAAAAAATGTAAATGAGAAGGTGCATTTAGTCTTGGGTGCAGGAGAAGCCCTACTGGAGGATGAGCACAAGCCCAAAACAGAGGGGAACATGAGAATCTCTGGCTGCACCCAAAGTTTCTCAGTGACAGAAAGAGCTGATGGAAGATGATGGAAGACAACTTTCTCTAGGGAACAGTTAGACAAGCAAGATAAAATAAAGAAGCCATCCTGTTGAGGGCAGCAGGGTGATGGGAGAACCTTAGAGAAAGGAGCTGACACCCACAGCAATCTTATTCTAGCCATCTCTGGGCCTGGACAAGAGATAGAGAGGCCAGCTTTGCACCTGTGGTGAGGTATAGACACACCAGAAGAGCCTGCGGTGAAGATGAAATAGGTGTTAAGAGTATAGCTAGGTTTTCTTCAAGCAAGTTGGAAAATCCCAGGGCCGCCCTGAGCTAGAAGCTAAAAGCCTATACAAAAATCTCTGAAAATGATGGGAGTTTCTGTCACTTTGATGAGCCGCAGGTTGGAATTTATGACCCACCGGAAGGGCAATGCTGTGAAAACACCAGACTCTCAGGTAAAACCACAGTCAGATCAGCTTGAGGCTCTAAATCTAATTGACTAATCAGATTAGTTGAG
Organism: Callithrix jacchus; assembly: GCF_049354715.1. Classification (NCBI taxonomy): domain Eukaryota; kingdom Metazoa; phylum Chordata; class Mammalia; order Primates; family Cebidae; genus Callithrix; species Callithrix jacchus. Next base: position 124,640,736 of record NC_133513.1, on the reverse strand, counting down.
CACAGTTCCTGGTTGGATCATGATGATCAATCCCTGTCTATGGGCTTAGTAAAGATGAACCCTCTTAGGAAGAGGATAACATCATTAGACATACAATATTTTATTCACAGTGTGTAGCACTTCATAAAACGCTATCTTTAGAAGGCAGCACCACACACCGAAATTAAAGAGAAAAAACAGACTGTAGAAACAGATCAGTAGATGATGCAAATGTCTGAGCTATTTGACGAGGACTGTGGAATAACGATGATGAGTATGTTAGAGAAAATAAGGCCGGGCGCGGTGGCTCACACCTGTAATCCCAGCACTTTGGGAGGCCGAGGCGGGTGGATCACGAGGTCAAGAGATCGAGACCATCCTGGTCAACATGGTGGAACCCCATCTCTACTAAAAATACAAGAAATTAGCTGGGCATGGTGGCGCATACCTGTAATCCCAGCTACTTGGGAGACTGAGGCAGGAGAATTGCCTGAACCCAGGAGGTGGAGGTTGTGGTGAGCCAAGATCGCGCCATTGCACTCCAGCCTGGGTAACAAGAGCAAAACTCCTTCTCAAAAAAAAAGAAAAGAAAGAACTGTGGGCGGCACATGAAAAAATGGAAAATATTACCCAAGAATGAGAATGCATAACGATGATCAAATAAACACTCTGGAATGTAAAAATAACAACTGAAGCTAAGTTAAGAATCATCGAATGGGTATAACTGCAGATATTTTGGGGGGCGGAGGGACAGGGTCTCTCTCTGTCACTCAGGTTGGATGCAGTGGTGTGATCTCAGCTCATTGCAGCCTCGAACTCCTGGGCTCAAACAATCCTCCAGCCTCAGCCTCTTGAGCTGCTGCGATGGTAGGTGTGAGTCACCATGCCTGACACATAACAGCAGAAGAAAAGTATTAGGAAATGGAAAGTCAGGCCAACAGAACATATTCAAACAGAAGTACGATGATAAAATTGAGTAAAAAGGCAGAGTATGAGTTAAATTGGATGTAGTATATAGCTCTAAAATACCTGTAAGTGGAGCCCCAGAATGAGAAGACAGAGTAAATGGAAAGAAGGAAAGTTTAATGAGTAATGGTTATGAGTTTTCTAAAACAGGGAAAGGAATTATAGGGGACTCAGGTGGCTGAGATTTGGAGGGTAGCGTGTGTGCAAAAAGGAAGTTTCTCAGAGAAAGAGCTCCAGAAGTGTGCTCCAGGGCCCACTGAGCCTTGGGCTGCATTCTCAGCTAAGGACATATCTGAGTAAGATTCCCTGAGTCAGGACAAAGATGAGGACCAGGGGGTGGTCAGTGGAGCAGGTCATACCTCACAGAAGACATAGACAAGCTCCAACCAGTGAGATGGAAGAGACTGCACCAGACATGCACTGGTTTCCATGGAGATGGAGAAGAATTGCACCTCGGAAATAACTACTCTAGGCCTGCTCAAAAATAGCATGAAGTCAAAGGGAATGGTGCAATGGACAAATGTATCACTAACCCTTAGCTCACTCCACACACGACACAGCTTCAGACACAATAGACCAAAGCATAGAAGCTTAAAAATATAAAATTTCTAGGAAAAAACAAAACAACAGGAGGAAACCAGAGATTAGGCAAAGATTTCTTAAGCATTCTTAATCATAAATGAACATATTTGGAAGTTGGGCTTTATCAAAATAAACATTTCTGCTCTTTGAACAAAACCATCAAAACATAAAAAGATAAGACACAGACAAGGAGAAAATATTCCAAAAGACTTGTATGCAGAGCATAAAAACAACTTGAAACTCAAGAAGATGGTAAACACCCCAATTCAGTGTTGGCAAAATCCAGGCATTTCTCAAAAGATGGTATTTGGATAATCAATCAACACATTCAAAGATACACAGCATTTAGTGACCAGGAGAATGAGAATTAAAACCACAGTGAGGTACCACCACCTGACTCCTGAAAAGGTGAAACTTTTTTTTTTTTGAGACAGAGTCTTGTTTTCTCACCACGTGCCAGACCGGAGTGCAGTGGTGCAATCTCGGCTCACTGCAACCTCCGCCTCCTGGGTTCAAGCAATTCTCCTGCCTTAGCCACCCAAGTAGCTTGGACTACAGGCACGTGCCACCATGCCCAGCTAATTTTTGCATTTTTTAGTAGAGATGGGGTTTCATCATGTTGGCCAGGATGGTCTCAATCACTTGACCTCGTGATCCACCTGCCTCGGCCTCCCAAAGTGCTGGGATTACAGGTGTGAGGCACCGCACCAGCTAAGGCCAAATTTTTTTTTAAAACAACAACACTGAGTAAGGCAAGAATCCAGAACAGCTGGGAACCCCATAATTCTGTGTAAGGAGGGAATGACTGTGCAGCCACCTTAGAAAATATTCTGACCGTTTCTCATAAAGTTAAACACACACTTGCACACAGCCCAGCAATCCTAATCCTGGGCATTTGCCCAAGAGTAAAGGCATGTTCAACAAAAGACCGACACATTTATATCCCTGGCAGCTTTACTCAGCAGCAAAACTGGAAATGATCTCAATTTTTTCCAATTAGAGAATGAATAAATGTATTTTGGAATATTCATATAATGGAATAATATCATCAATAAAAATGAATACAACACTGATTTATATGACAACATGGATGAATCTCAAAAACGTTATTCTCATCAAAAGAAGCCAGACACAAAACAGTACATTTACTTCCATTTATATTTCTGTGGAATTCCAGAACAGCAGAACTAAGGCATGGAGACAAACAGGAGCTGCCAGAGGGTAGGGTGGGAAGATTGGCCTTTTAAGTGCATCTGTCAAAACTCAGCAAACTGCATACCCCAAACGAGCACATCTTACAATCGATTTGTGCTCCTTCCATAACACTGAAGGTAAAGCACAATGCTGCGTACCACCTACTCAGCCAAACGGCCGGAATTGAAATGGTAGATGCTATTGAGTGTTTGTAGAAGGGTGGAGCAGCAGGATCGCTCGTTGATGTGATTTGGATGTGTGTCCTCTCTGAATCTCATGCTGAATGGAAATCCCCAGTGTGGAGGGCGACTGGGCCATGGGGGCAGATTTCTTCGGAATCATTTAGCAACATCCTCTGGGTAGTGTCCTCATGATGGTGAGTGAATTCTCACGAGATCTGGTCCTTTAAAAGTGTGTGGCACCTTTCCCATGACCCTTGTTCCTTTCCTTGTCATGTGACAGGCCAGCTCCCCCTTTGCCTTCCACCACTATTGTAAGACTCCTGAGGCTGCCCTGGAACAGAGGAGATGTTGGTGCCATGCTTGTATAGACTGCAGAAGTGCTTCTCTTTATCAATCACCCAGTGTCTGATACTTCTTTTTTTTTTTTTTAAGACAGAGTTTCGCTCTTGTTACCCAGGCTGGAATGCAATGGCGCAATCTTGGCTCACCGTTACCTCCGCCTCCTGGGTTCAGGCAATTCTCCTGCCTCAGCCTCCCGAGTAGTTGGGATTACAGGCACGCGCCACCACGCCCAGGTAATTTTTTTGTATTTTTAGTAGAGACGGGGTTTCACCATGTTGACCAGGATGGTCTCGATCTCTTGACCTCGTGATCCACCCACCTCGGCCTCCCAAATTGCTGGGATTACAGGCGTGAGCCAACGCGCCCAGCCTCTGATATTTCTTTATAGCAGCACAGGAATGGTCTACTACCCTTCTCTACTGCTGGTGGGAGTGTACGTTGGTACAACTTCTTTAGAAATCTATGTGGCAATTCTACTGAACTGAAAAAGCATATAACTGAGCAATTTCGTTCACGGTTAAGGATGCCACAAAAATGTGCACAGGCACATGCCGTAATGTTTATGCAGCTTTATCAGCTAGCCCTCCAGTGAAAGCCGTTCAGATGTCCATGAAGAGTGGGAGGATCACAACAGAACACTGAATGAAGGAGACACAACCATACACAGTGACACGGATGCATCTCAGAGACCAATTCCCAGTGTAAGAGTACTGCACAGGGAGCATGCCCTGTGTGAGTCCACGCGTGTGGAGTCCAGAGCCAGGTGAGTAGACGCCTTGCTGTCACCGGGTCTGGCTTCCCTCAGAGGAGGCGGGGGTGCACCGATGGGAAGTGGACTCCAATGTGCTTCTGCAGGTGCCATGAGACGGTTTCCTGATCTCACTGCTGGTTACATAGATTTGTGTGCTTTGTGAAATTTCAAGATGTACGTTTATAATTTGTGCAGTATTCTGAATGTTAAATTTACTTAATATAAAGTATACATCCAAGTGTCAAAAAAATACATGTTTCAATAGCAAACAAAATATTGCACTAGAATTCAAAGAAATACAAATGGGACAGAAGATATGTCAAAGTGCACTGTGAGGGAGCTCTGTGGGTTGTGTGAAGGTGGTGGGAGATTTGGAAGTGGACTGCGGATGTAGCAGGTGACAGGAGACTCTGAAGGCAGCCCTGGTTCCTGACGGACTCTGGAGGCATCTGGTTATAGGCACTTTTTTTGGTAAAACGATCTGGGAGGTTTGTTTGCATAGGTGTTCTTGTATATGCAAAAGTAGTTCAGAGGTTTATTTATCTCTTCTAAACAATGTTTGATGTCACTAATTTTGAATAAATGATATCTTCTATAAGAAAAGGGGGGTATGCTTGACCCACTTTTATTTCCTTCACAGAATTTGTTTGTAAATAATTTTTCTGAGAAATAAACACAAAGTATTCCATGGCTGACACTGAAAACTTTAATTGTGACTCTCTGAGGAGCATAACTGGCCATGTGAGGAGAGATGCATTTTATTGATCCTTCATTCATATGTTAAGTATTTACCAGACATTTACCTATCCATTTCCAGTAAGTACATTCAGCAAAGGGAATGAACACAGCATTATCATTCAAAATCAATAGCTCTACTTTGCGTCAATTAGAGAGTGTGACAGAGACAGAACCCACACATAACAGGGGCAAATCTGAACACACTTGAGCCTAGCTGGTGCCTGCGGGGAGAACTGTGGGTGGAAGTGGAGAGGACCTCACCCCAGCAGAGGCGCCTGACTTCACCTGAGTCCAAAGGGAGCTGCACCTGCCTCCGGGGTGCGCGGTTGAGCTCCACACCCCTTACACTGCTTCCAGAAAGCGTCTTCAAAACTTATTCTATGCTACAGGCCGAAGTGGTTCATTTCTCAGAAAAATTGTTGACAAACAGACATTCTGTGAAGGAAATAAAGGTGGGTCACGTGTGCCCCCTTTTTTCTATAAAAGCACACCACTTATTCAACATTAGTGATGTCAAATATTGTTTAGAAGAAAGAAATAAACCTCTGTCAATGTGTGAGACAAATAAGTTTGGAAACCCTAACGCTGCGTGAAGGCTGTGCTCACCCCTACAAGTTTTGCCAGTGAAAAGGTTTGGAAGGAAAGAGAAGCGTGCAGGTTTATTAATTCGGCAGGTGGAGAATGAAAATGCTGGGCGGGTGCATTTGACTTAGTGCCCGCCTGCCTCACCTTTGGATTTCTAGTCACATGAGTAAACACCTCGTTTGAAATGGTAAGAGGGTTAACTATCTTCACTTGTTCCGAGTCGTTCATATTAACAAGCAAGCGGAATCCTATGATAACCTTAGAATAAATGAAGACATTCGAGCTTAGAGAGTGAAGTCCTCGGATTAAGCGAGGCAATTACTTTGGACGTCAGTACATTGAATTCCAAACTTTCCAATTCCGTGTTTTTGCCTCTATTTTACGCTAATGACTAAAAATTTTTGTTTTTTATTTCTCAACTGTCACGATTACTTGGCAAGGTGACAATCAGGTTTAGTCACTGTCTTGGACACTTCGCCTTTGCTGGGGTCCGAGCGCTCCCTGGCTGCCCAATCCTCCCCTTCGTTGCTGAAGAACGGACTCTGGAACATCGTCATCCTACATGTTAGCAGTGTCTGTCCCTCACTTTCCACCGTCTTTCCAGCATGCAAACACATCCCTTGCAGCAAAGTAGTGAACTGCCTCAATGCACGACATTTAAGGTATGCAGTAGGAGTGTTCAGCTGAGTGTTGGGGGTGGGGAATACATGCTGATTGACTGGTCAATGAGGTGGCTTACTGTGGAAAAGAAATCACCAATCTTGTAAGTAATGAGCACAGTGTTTAAGATGGTTGAAATTCTTGTGTAGAACTAACTTTTCTGGCCAGGCGCGGTGGCTCACGCCTGTAATCCCAGCACTTTAGGAGGCCGAGGCAGGCGGATCACGAGGTCAAGAGATCGAGATCATCCTGGTCAACATGGTGAAACCCCGTCTCTACTAAAAATACCAAAAATTAGCTGGGCATGGTGGCGCATGCCTGTAATCCCAGCTACTCGGGAGGCTGAGGCAGGAGAATTGCCTGAACCCAGGAGGCGGAGGTTGTGGTGAGCCGAGATCGCGCCATTGCACTCCAGCCTGGGTAATGAGATCGAAACTCCATCTAAAAAAAAAAAGAACTAACTTTTCTACAGCATTCATTTTGTGAACCACCAGGAAAAAGTAGCTGGGGCAGAAATGATAGTTTAATTTACATGTCAGAAAGGCAGCCAAGAAAACATTGAACAGCTTGAGGATACAGTGCTGCCAAGTAGCATGAGTTAGAAATTCAATTCAGCTTTGTAAGGAAAATATTTCTCTTCCCACTTCTGCAGAAGGAAAAGTCCCAGGATCCTAGAGGCTGGATGGAAATGGCAGTCACCACAGCCTGGCTCCCCACAGTCCCAGCACAGGTGCAGGACATGTGAGTCACTGGCCGTGGATACCCATCCCCAGTGTCCACGGGGAGGGACAGCCGGAAGGCATTGGGACCCTGTTCTGCCATCGCCAATCTCCAGCTTCAGTCTATTTGCTTCATCTACCTACGGGATCAGCCAGGGGCCACCACAGTGGAGTTCAGAAAAGAGGTCCTGGTCACAGACCAAGGACCAAGAAGAGGTTAGATGTGACAATGCTTGCCATGAGAGCAGTTCCTGCCATGATTTCAAGGGCCGGTCACTTCCTGTGTCTCGAGTCTCCGCATGTAGCTTAGTGTCTGGTGCATAATAGGTGTTTCATTAACACCTGTTGACTAAATGACCCCGAAATTAACACTGATAGCAGCAAAGCCAAAGGACCCTTACGGTGAGCCATTCTGAACACCCCGTGTCCTGGGCAGACACCATCCTGGGACCTCTGAGTCCTCAGGACACAGAAGCAATCTGGGACCCCTAGTGACTCAGAAGCCTGGTCAAGTCACACTTCCATTTAGAGGCAGAGCCGTGACACAAAGCCCAAACTGCTGCATGTGTAGAATCACAGCCTCCTCTGCTTCTAGTGCTCTGTGATTATGAAATGAAATGAAATTCCTGAATGTAAAAGAAAGAACATCCTTTTCAATAGTTTGTTTAGCTTAGAGATGGGAAGGTCGGGAGATGGAAGCCACTGGTGAACGTAGCATGTGGGAAGTTTGTGCACGAAATAGAAGGTTCCAGTATTTTTTCTCCACCTTGGGGGCTCTCAGAGGCCACATGCTTCACATGATCTTCACTCCCTGTGCATGCTGAGCACCACTAGGTGCCAAGCACAGCTCCGGCTGAGACGCAGGTCCTACCCTAACAAGGTCCCAGGCTAGCAAGAGCAGTCAACCCATAAGAAACTGATAAGACGTGGCATGACTTGTGCACATTAGAGAAATGTTCCTGTTGTCCCGAAGAATATCCAAGAGGAACTGGCCAGCCCTGTGTGGGTTTCAGTCATACATCACCAGAGAGGTGCACCTGACCTGGAGCCCAAGGAAGAAGCAGACCTGTGGATACTGGAGAAAGGCCATGGGGCTTGCGGCAGAGGGGAGCTCAGGACTGCTTGGCATGGAGTCCGTAGGAGGGGAGTCAGGCAGCGCAGGGACTCCTGTGTGGTATACAAGGCGCCAGGAGGCATTAGACCTGTAGCACCTCCACAGCAGGTGGCATGCCAGGTGTGGTTTTGCAGAAATGGCCCTAGCAGAGAAGTTGTGTGGGAGTCGTTGTGAAATGGGAGGGGTAAGCCTGGGAGCTGGGGGACCTGGGAGCGTTTGCCCTTCTCACTCGTGCTCACACGGGCAGCACCTTGGGAGGAAGGCTGAGGCTTTGGGGGATGGAGCAGGATCAAGGGACCAATCTGTAGGACCAGAGATGTGCTAAAATGCCTGGGGTGGGCATTCAGAAGGCGGGGCCATCCCAAGCGGAGTGGGAGTGCAGAGGAGCCAGCTGTTCCGGGTCTGGGGAGAGGATCAGGAGCCGTGGGCATGCTGGTCTGGAGGTGCTTCCTGGGCAGCTGGGGCTTGCAGAGCCTGGAGAGGTCAGGCCAGCACCATACTGGGTGGGGTCACTCAGGGAAGACAACCAAGGAGGAGGAGACAGCAGGGAGTGGACGCGTCTGAGTAACATTGAGGGTCAGGCTTGGGCTGATGAGGACAAGGCTCTGAGAGGGGGAGTGTCTGGAGCATAGCTGGAAGAGAGAATAATCTGGAAACATGGGCACCAAGAAAGGCAGTGCTCCAGGTGGGGGTGCAGCCAGGCGGATGGGAAGGCAGAAGTGAATGGTGGAGAAAATCCATCTCTGTTCTTTGCTGGCTATCACACTGGGGATAAAGCTCGGGCTGAGCTCCCGCCAGTGAGGCTGGGGCTGGCAATCAGTGGAGTGTGGAAGGTCTGCCTTCCTGTCTGGAATTGGGGCTCCTGGTGTTCAAAAAACAGTGGAATGAATAAAGAGATGAATGAACCTCTCTTCCCTGAAAGACCAAGGCGTGAGCCACACAATTTGCCGAAGTGCTTGACATGACGCCCTGCACAGATCTGCCTCAATCAAACCCTCCGTCGTAATGAGATTCAGTTAATGTGGCGAAAAATTAATTGAAAACAAATATTGCCATTAAAATCCTCAGTCCCACTGCCCTAGGGTATCAACGACGTGGAAATTAGCCATGCTGGAGAGTTGCCTGCACGGCAGTGTCCCAGCCAGGAAACAAACACCCAGGGGACAGCTGTTCCCAAGGCCTCATCCCTGTAGGGCCACCACTGTGTTCTCCTGCAGAGCTCATGGGCCGCCTCTGTGCCTCCCAAGGATCCCACTTGTCTCTCATTGTGACGCAAAAACCTTACGGACAGGACAGCCTCTCCTCCCCTGTAAATGGGGGCCTGAGAATGAGCAATACGGTGGCCTGGGATGGGATCCAGAGGTGCTGCCTGCAGGTGAACTGTGACCCCAAGGGACGTCTTGGCTGCAGGGAGTGTTGGTCTGGAGCAGAGGCAGGGCTGACGGGCAAACGGGCTTCTCACCTCATCTGTGGGAGTGTTCAGATGTGACTGTGAGAAACCAATGATGTTTAAAATCTCTTCTGTTAAAGTGTAACCGCCCCTGGGAAGCCTTTTCATTGCTTCTCGACCTTTGGCTAAGATAGAATAGAAAAAGGCCTTTCTTAAAACCTCCCCTTTCTCACCTGCAAGAATTTCTTTGAAGTCGAATCAAGAGTCTATGAAACATGTTTTCTCCAAACAGTATTATTGAACAGATACAACTGAGATGGAAGAAACAAGAGTGTTTTCTACGTAGAATTAGCATGTTTCCCTGGCAAGTGCAGATGAGCCTCCGTTTTTGCAAGATGTCTCCCTCCCCACTGCTCCTACCCCAAGACTGACCACTAGCTGGATCTCACTGGGCTGTCTGGGTCGATTCTGCACCAAGAGAAGGAGGCCTTGGTGCCACCAGCAGGACCTCTAGGAAGGGTCCCACTCCGGGTCCCATTCAGCCTCATAAACACCCACCTCTCCCCAGCACAAGCTTCTCTGGACAGCCGCAGCCCTTCGTAACTCCCAGACGCTGTCCCTAGTTCTACGCTATGCATCTCACAGTAATGCACCGGCCTGGGCAGTGTGACTGCTATTCAGCAATGCCCAGCTCTTGCCTCCTTCCCAGCAAATGACTGACTGCTCCCTCCACTGACTGCTCAGTGTCAGAGGAGCTACACGACTTGCTCAGTCCAGCGGGTTGGGGCAGGGCTGACATGTGTCACCAGCAGGCCAAGCATTTAATCATCAGCATGAGAACTTCTAGCCCACCAAGAAGCTGAGCATCCAGGCTGTGCAGATCCCAGAAGTCCCAGCCTTTGTCCCTGGCTGCTGAGTCTCCACATGAAGGACACTTGTCCTGGGGAGCTCCTCGACCCAGCTACTCGGGAGGCTGAGGCCAGAGAATCACTTGAAGCCAGCAGGTGGAGGTTGCAGTCAGTTGAGATCACACCACTTTAGCTAAGTGAGAAATTCAGCTTCATTTTGAAAGCCCTGAGGTTGGGGAGATGTTTGTTACTGCAGCATAACCTCACCTGTGCTGACGGATACACCTGCCTGGATCTCTCAGTAGAGATCCTTCTGTTGAGGGCTGGAGGCAGGAAGTGCTCTTTTCCTCTCGCACCTGCCAGGCTGTGCCTCTGTCTGTACCTCTGTCTGCCTCCTTGCACTCTCACCGTTGCTGGAATGCAACTCCGGCTGGTGGCACCATCAGCTTCACATTCTGCCAACCCCCTCACTGCCTGCCTGCCCCTCTCTCTAGCATAGGGTCCATAAGCAGGTGCTGTGTCTGTCTCAACTATTGTTAGAGGCTCAGTATAGGCCCAGGGATATTTGTGCAACAAATAAATGAATGAAACTGTTTTTTAACAAAGAGAAGAAAAATTGTATAATGCAAAGGACGGCTCACTGATTTGTTGTTTATGTGAGTTAACAGTATTTTATGTCGGACTTGTTTCAAATGGGACATATATATTATACAGCCACTAGAATTTAATTTTAATTAAACAGACATTTCTGCTGAAGTTGTTTTTGCTTCCTCTTTTGATGTCTCACATTGTTTATGAATAGTTCTGCTTGATGCTTCCCTCTTCAGCAATGTGAGAGACTGGAAGATAGCCACACTTTCATGAGCCAGGCTGCCTGTTTGCCTCGAAACGTAGTCAACTCAGACATGAACAGACGCCTTCCTAAGTGAGACTCCAAGGGTGGTGCCATGGAGTTCTTATCCCAGGAAACCAGACAGCTCAGAGGGCAGAAAGAACAGGGTGGGGAGGGGTTTCCCGCTCACCTGGTGAGTGGCACATGAAAAGGTGGCTCATTTCGTCTTCAGTGAATAAAAACCTTGCTCTGGTTATATTAACTATTCCTCATCACACCGTCAGGATTGTATTCACTTTCAGCCGTATTGAAGACCTGCCATGTGCCAGCGTCTGCAATATCTTGGCGAGAAAGCCACAGCCCTTGTCATTGGAAGCTTGGAGCTTCTTTTTCTGGTCCTTAATATGCTTACTTACCCCATCTACCCACAACCAGTCCCTGTTAGAACGCATGAACACGCACACCCACAGATACACACATGCACAAACACAAAAATGCATGCGTCTGTGGCATATGTGCACATGCACACCATATTCATGCAAGTGCACACACAGGCACGCACTCATCTTCAAACTCAGAGCTGGGGAGTGGGCTGCCAGGTCCAGGGTGCCCATGAGCCACAAGACACAGCTGGTGGCTGCTGAACCTGAAGGCTTTTTTTTTTTTCTTTTCCTTTTTTTTGGGACAGAGTTTTGGTCTTTTGCCCAGGCTGGGGTAAAGTGGTGTGATCTCAACTCACCGCAACCTCTACCCCTGGGTTCAAGCTATCCTCCTGCCTCAGCCTTCTGAGTACTGGGATTACAGGCATGCACCACCATGCTGGGCTAATTTTTTTTTTTTTTTTTTGTATTTTGAGTAGAGACAGGGTTTCACCATGTTGGCCAGGCTGGTCTCAAACTCTTGATCCTTAATCCATCCCCCTTGGCCTCCCAAAGTGCTGGGATTTCAGGCATGAGCCACCGTGCCTGGCTGGCCTGAAGGCATTTCTGCAATAGACTGAAGGACCCATGGACGACCATGGACTGTTTTTAGGCAGATGCCACAGCGCTTTTGTCACCGTGATATGTTGACAAGCTTCTGAGCTCAGATACTGCTATCATCACTTAACTGAAGGGATGTTATCTGCTTCGGGGAACTTTGCCAAGTGCTTCTCCTTCTCAGCTTCAAAAGGCACTGTCGTCAGCGTGCGGACCAGATGGAACAATAATCGCCTGCCTTCAGGAGGTGGAGCTGCCGAGACAGGCAGACCCCAGAGAGAGCCGAGCAGGGAGCGGCAACGTTCCGGCCGGCCGGGGAACTGGGTGTTCTGCCGGCCCCAGTGGTCAGCTCCCAGCCACCAGGAGTCATTTAGCCAAGGGAAAGCTCCACCTACTCACACGAGTCAGAGTCTCACTTCCTTAATTAAGAGAAGCGCCTCTTGTTTTCTCTGCTCAGAATGTTCCGAGGGGCACAAACTCCAACAACTTTGTTACAAGGTATAAAATGGTAATTTCTGTCATGGAAAATACAAAGAAATGAGGAAAACCCTCACATTTCTGGGGCCCCTTTGTGGCTTGCAGGAGTGCTTGCCAAATGTCTGGCTGTCTTTACTTTGGGGGAAATTCTCTTCCTTGGTCAAAACCTCCTCTTTGGATGGGGTGGAGGATGCACCTGGCATTGCTGCTTGCCCAGGCACAAGGACAGCAGTCTGGGCTAACCAGGGCCTTTATTTGGAAGGGTAATATTCTTTATTTTTTTTCTGAGATGGAGTCACACTCTTGTGGCCCAGCCTGGACTGCAGTGGTATGATCTTGACTCACTGCAACCTCCACTTTCCAGGATCAAGTGAGTGTCCTGCCTCAGGTTCCCAAGCAGCTGGGATTACGGGTGCATTCCACCATACCTGGCTAATTTTTGCATTTTTAGTAAAGATGGGGTTTCACCATGTTGAACAGGCTGGTCTCGAACACCCGACCTCACGTGATCCACCTGCTTTGGCCCCCCGAACTGCTGGAATTACAGGGATGAGCCACCATGCTGAAGAATATTCTCCATTATGCTCTTGCACTCATAAATAATTGGCAATGAGAAAGGAAGACGCAGTGACATGAGGCCTTGAGACTGTGAACCACGTGCTCCCCAGGCCCTGCCACGGTCCCTCTCTTGGTGGCACTCCAGCCCTGGCACATTTTACGTTGAAACAAAGTGAGAGGCTGAGCTTGAAACCCTTCGGTTAACAGAATTGGATATCAAGCTTCAGCGATGTGGGAAGGAAGTAGTTCACCACCCTGTTCCTTTTTGGGGGCCAAGTTATCTCTCAGAGCTGGGAAATGTTTGGTTTTGAGCTGCAGTCCGAGAATCAGCAAAATATTTTTTGTTAATGTGGGGGATGAAACAGTTATGCTGAATAGACATATTTCTCCACTGAAAACTGCAGAAATTGATTTTTAAAGCTACTGTAGAAAATGCCATCTTTCCCATTCCTTCTACTGTTGTAAAAATGCAGTTTATGTGAGCACATTTCTGCACCTATTCGCTTATTCTCCTATGCAATAACTAACAATTTTGTCAGATTCTTTCACTGGGATTTGGCCTTGTATTATTTCAGTGAAAGTGTATTTGCAGGTAGCCTGAGCCCAACTGACCAGAGCTGAAAGGAAAACGTCAGAGACCATCTTTGCAAAAGGACAGAGAAATGATGTGAATGTTGACTCGTTTTCAAATGACTGACAAATAATTAATAAAGGGAATGGCTTCAGCCATTAATATCTCCTTACAAAGTAAAAAATGTTGCAGATCCTGAACCTGCAATAGTCATATGGGAGCCCAAACCTAAAAAGAACGGGTTCGTCTCAAGAGCTGTCAGGATTCCACATTAAACCTTATAATAAGCTGCATGTATGATCTGGGGTCATTCCAGGGCAGCCCCTCACTGAGATGTGAGCAGCTATGGCCTCTTTAAAAGCATGTATGTGGTAGCCATGTGAGAGCCCTGTCATCCCTGATAAGCATCATTAGTTCTGGGTCTAGCATCAAGCTAATAGCAAAGGCAGTGCCTGGCATAAGCAAGGCCACGAAGGGCTGGGCAGGGGCTCTTCCTCCCTCACACAGAGCTTCAAGTTGTGTCTCAGTAACAAGCCAGGCTGCAGACAACCCTTTCATGAATGTGAAAATAAAAACCCCAATAGCAGCATGTTTGCCAATGCATTTCAGTGGAACTTGCATGTGCTTAGAAACCATTCCCACTGAAGGAATGCACACCCCGTGCTGTGCTTCAACCCACTCTTAAAGCTAGAACTGTGTCCAGTGAGTGTAACACTGGCCGGACAGTGGGGTCAGTTTCCAATTTTCAGGATTTGATGGGCGAGTCCTCCTGGGAACCTCTGTGCTCTGTCTCCTCTCATGATCTTTGTCAAGTTACTACCCATCAGAATCTTGGTATAGCGAGAGGCAGAGACAACAACTCAGAGGGGAAAGGGATTTTTCAGCTGCAGAGGACCAGTGGTACAGCACATTTTGTATTCTGAGTGAGTCACTTTGGGGTGACAAGACTAAAATCTACAGTGAATAAGTTACTTGTCCAGAGTCCCAGAACCAACTCACATGGGTCCGAATAGCAGAGGGAGCAGGGAGTTCTGGGATCACACTTCATGTGGCAGCCTGAGTTCAGGCTGGAATCAAAGCTTGTGAGTCAGGTGGCATCCCCCTCTCTGTCTGGTCCCCCACTTCATTTGAGAGCAACTTCTGAGATAGGGAGAAAACAGAGTATGTTAGGTCAGTGTCTGCATCCTGGTGGAGACTATCTTCACGCTGGCTGTCATTGTCAATTTTGCACCAAAATGCATCCAAGTGAAGGGTTTCTTTGCCTGACACTGAGCTATAAACTCCTGTGGACTGAGATAAACCAATTTGGAAGGAGGGCTATTATCCCACTACATGGCAAAGGGGAGAAAATAAGCAATCGGCTGATGCTGAGAAAAGCCTCGATAAATGGGAGATGCACTGCATTTGGCATGGCTTCAAAGCAGTTTCAGCTTCTATTTTAATAAAGTGACATTGACAATAACCCCAAATTTCTTTTTAAACTCTGAAGATGAAAAATCCTTTTAGGTATTTCCTGCTATAAAAATAAGTCCAAATGTTAGGTGAAGGGATTCTAAACGATCAGCTCAGTGCTCCGTGGGTTGCCCTGTGACTCTCAGCCCCAAATTGATGCTGTGAACATGATCATTATCTTCTGCCAAGGATCAGGGGAAAGGGCAGAGCAGTGAGTCTCGAGTGCTGCAGGCTCCTTTGATTTCTGTATCATTAAATAGTAAAACGGTAAATGGAAGCTACTGGCTCAAATTCTAGGGATGCCACAAAATTGGGTTACAGTGAAAAGAACACGCACCGGAATCAAGATCCCTTCCTTAATAAAAATTCGTTGAACACCATGGGGCAAGCTCGGCGCCGTCCATGGTGCTGAAACGACGTGGGTGAGGGGAAGACAAGAATCCAACCAAAATCACCAGCGCCCACCAGAGATGCAGAACCACATGCTAACCTCTAGACCCATGAACAATAAGAAATGCATAATTTTAAAATACAAAACCCCCAAAAACCAACAACACATCTTTGTTCTCATAGAGCTTACAGCTTACATTCTAGTACATGGACACAGTTAACAAACAGAAAATAAATGAAATATGTGGTTAATTAAATGATAAACGGTGTGGAGGAAACCAGGAAGGTTTAAAAAAAGGGTGAGCCATGGGCACAACTGGGACACCTTTGTGTATACCCACATACAGACATATGTTTCTAACTATGTCTTACTCCAGGATAAGCTGTAAGCACAGATCTGCACACATATACAGACAGACACACGCACACACATACACAGGCTGACACGAACACACTTCTCATTGTGCTTCTCTAGAGAACCCTGATTGATACAATTAGTCATAAAACATGTAAAAGTAAACCAACATATTATTTCATCTTGACAAACATCCAGAGAAATCTCATCTTTTTTCCCCAAATGTCCTCCCAGACATCAACATGAATCTCATCAGGGACCAGACACAAGGGAAGCCAGAGAGATCCACCACCTGCTTCAGAAAGATCCTCAGGACTCTGAGATGCTTCCCTGTATGGGAGAATTTTATGTTAAATTAGGAATTCTGAAATTAAAATGACAAAAATATAGATTGCTTGAGTGTTGCCGGTCCCACTCATTCACCACTTAATTTGTTCTCTAAAAGCTGCCAACAGGGGATTTTATTAAGCTGGCAATCAAACCATTTAATTTTTCACCAGGCTATTTTGCAATTGAAAATTCAAATTTTACAATAAATCAAACATTTATTTAATTCATTTACTTAATTTCTACAGGATCGTTCCACTACTAACTTACGTGGTTTTTTTTTTGTTTTGTTTTTTCATAAAAAGGGAAGAAAAACCAAGCCACTTCTCCCACTGACAGCTGCAGGACCCATGCTGAGGTCAGGAGTCCCTCCTAGGGGGTGAATGGCCCACTAGAGGCTTGAGTATGGGATGTGTTGACAGCTGTACACCTTGTTTCTGATAAAATAACCAGAAAGAAAGAAGACACGAACTAACCACCACCATTACCTAATTCTTACATTTTCTGTCACAGGAAGTTACCATGTTTGTTTCCATTTACACATAAATGCCACCAATGTCAATTCTATTTTTGACATTGGTATCAAAAATTCTATTTTTGAATCATGGTGACTAGAATTGAGGATAGGCCACACTGCCACCCCGTCCCTCCAGGGAAGCCAATGTTTCTTGTGTGTTAGTTTCAGGCTTGCACAGGTAAGAACAGGGCCAACCCTGGGGATGCACCAGTTCCAGAGAGACAGTGGCCCAGCCTGACCTGGCTCTGTGTGTGCTCCTGGGCCAGTGTGAGAAGCTCTTGGCAATTCCCAGCTCTGGACGCTGGCAGGCAGTGCCCTCTATGGACTGCAATGGATGAGGCTTTCCCCACTCTGTGGCCAGGCCCTGTGCACGGTCCCTCATGGCCAGTATTCCTCTGCCCCACATCCCACTCAGGGCACACTCTAGCCCTCCTCCAGACGTGATCCTGAGTCCTGTACCTCTCTCCACACTGGCCTCCAGCTCCTGATGGTGAGTGACCTGTGGGATCCAGAGCCAGCTGAACTCAAGTCTCAAGAGCAACTCTATCCTTGGAGTGGGGAATGCAATGGGAAGCTTCTTTGAACAAGATCATCCTTGCCTGATAATGGGCTTAGATAATGGGCTGCCCCTTTACTAAGGAAGCTACTCTCCACCGAGGCTGGATTAGGCCTGTCACTATGTGCGGAGCTTGTGTGCAGGATGATTTTTGATGCCTTCCATTGAGTAAACTCACCTCACACTAAGTGACTTTGCTTTGCTGGGCAACATCCATCCTGAGCCAGTGTTTGCCCAAATCTGCACTGTTAATTTCATGCAGTTTTCATGAGGCATTTGGGGTCTGCAGTGTGCAGGATAGAAACACAGATTCGAAGCTGGGGTTTCGGTCCTGGCCCTGCCCCACTCTGCTGTGTGACTCTGCAATGCACTTAGCCCCTCTGTGCCTCAGCGTCCTCCACTGCCAGATGGGGGTGATGCTGACGGGGGCACAGACCTCAGAGGTCAGCCATGAGGATCAGAGATGCTATGCAGTCACGTGTCATTTGACATTGGGAACACATTCTGAGAAATGCATCAGGAGGCGATTCTGTCCTTGTGCGAGCCTCCTAGCAGGTGCATACATCACACTCTCAAAGGTAACCCCTCCAGCACACCCAGCCTGTCTGGGGTAGCTACTGCTACAAACCTGGACAGTGTGTGACTGTGCTGAATACTGCAGGCAACTGTAACACAATGGTAAGGATTTGTGTATCTAAACACAGAAAAGCGACAGGGAACATGTAGTGTTATAGCCTACAGGACCACCGTCAGCAGTGAGGTCCATTGTTGACTGAGGCATTTTATGTGGCATCTGACTGCACATGTGAAGCAGCAGGATGGCGCCTGGCGTGGTCATGCACCTGCTCTTTGCCATCACTGTTTGGACCCATCAGAGTTCAGGTTCTGATCAACCCCGTTCTTCACGGCCCTTTTCTATGTCTAAAAATTATGGTGCAAATTATGGGAATGGTTTTAATGCAAGGCAAAGCTGGGAGCCACACCTCCATTCCTGCCATGCGTATCAAATCCCCCATATTTTCAAATTCTCAATCGTAAGTCTCCGTCACAGAAACAATAGCTAAAGAAAGGTGGAAATAGCAAGGGAAGGGAATTCCCATCTTTAAGAAGCCTTCTTCCTTATAAGATGGGGACGGGATTGGGGAGGAAGGGTAGCAGGGAATTGAGATTCCATATATGTGGTTGTGTACTGGTGACTCGTGACAGGTGTCTGTGTCTCTAGTAGATGTTCACAGCACATGGCGCCTGCCCACTGATAGCTCAGTGTCTCCCACGTTATTTGTGCTCAGCTGTTGTTGTAGGGTCAGGAGGAACAAGGGAGAGTTTGGATTGGGAAGGGCTTGGAAGGCAGGTCAGGGTGTATCAGAGCAAATACCTGGGCTGCGGGTCTCAGCTGGGAGGGAGGTGGGCCTTGCTGCAAGTCAGTGGCTTCAGTCCAGCACTTCTATCAGGTGGCCTTGCCCAAAGGCCACTGCCCAGCTAGAACAAGGCTCGTGTCGGCAGTGTTTCCACCAGGCCAGTGCCTGAGGACTGTCCGTTCCCTCCTCCCCAGGCTCATCTGGAGAGGGATGAAGTCATTCCCCATCATCTGGTGTGTGATACACCCCCCACCCAGAAACCAGGGCTTCCCTGGTGGTTCCTCTTGGATGTGCAGGAGCTTAGGAGACCCCAAAAAGACAGCACTTTCCCCCTCCACAGCCCCCAGACACTCTGGATCCTGGCACTTCTTACACTCTCACCTCCGGGAATAGGCAATGCCTTCAGAGGCTGAGCGTTTATCAAGAGATTGTTTCCTTCTAGCAAGGACAACCGCAGTTTGGCTCTTTGAGATTTATGGACAATAAAACCTCCTGCACACATAAAGAAGGGCTCACGACAGCCACACGGTGTGTCTGGCAGGGACTGCAGAGGAGGAGAAGAGTCTCCTCCTCCGCGATGTCGTTCTGTTATCCCAGCCACCTTTTAACCTCCTGGGGTATTGTTTGCATCCATGGAGAGGAATGGAAAAGCATCTTAATGCAGACGTCCCACTAGCTGGAGGACGATCAGAGGGCTCTGGAGGGGAACCAGCCCAACAGAACAATAGCCCAGAGTCCGTAGATAAATATAATATCAAACAGCAAATCTCTGGAGTGCAATTGATCCTTGGGTAATAAAGATTGAACACAAAGGTTTCCCCCAAAGGTGACCAGCACAACTGACACGGATTTTCCCTTTGCAAAACCACCTCCAAATGGGGTTTTCGCTCAATGCTGCTACATTTGCTGATATCTGGCCCTCACAGTGGGGAACCAAGAATTAATGCATAACCAAGCCCCCCAGCCTCTGCAGCTGGAAGATCCCACTACCCTGAGGACTAAATGCATCTCTCTTCCTTCGCTCCTGGGATCAGAAGTTGCTTGAAGGGGAAATGAGAACTCGGGATGCTAACTCTTGGCTTGTAACATCCATGACAAGTACCTGGGACTCAAATAGTGATTCTGCCTCTCAAAGCCTGGGGTGGGGCCCAGAAATATGCCATCAAATGAGTGCCCAGGTACGTTGAATCTACTCCTGAGCCACAGACACACTGTGAAGTGCTGCTGCCTTAGAGGAGGATGAGGTTGGGGAGCAGCCTCCTTTGTCTGTCTTTCCAAGGCAAGAGAGCCAAGGATGGAAGGAACAGAGGGACTGCTGCAACCCAGAGAACCAGATCCAGGTGTCTGCCACAGGTGGATCAGAAGGTCTGACTGCTCAGTGAAGACAGTTGGAAGGAAGGTGGATGACGGGCAGCCATGCTGGGGAGGTGGTGGGGAGATGGCAGAGACTATCCCCACTTCAAAGGCCACCTCAAGAGGCACTGTTGAGCGATGGTTCCTAGGAATCTCCCAAGGGTAAATGCAGCTTAGGGTGATAAAGAGGACTTTTTCCTGAGCACCATCTGCGGAGCCCTCTGTGGGGAAGAATTGAGGGGTCATGGCAGAGCACCCAGAGCAGGGGCTGCTGGAGTAAGGTCTGCGTGTCAGGGGCTGGACCACGGCAGAGCAGCCCCACCCTGGGCCTCCTACCACTTCCAGGCTCTTTCCAGAGGCTTCAGTGGATCTTGGAAGCCAGAATCTCACCATCACCCAGGAGGGGTGATGCACACTGGTGACACACAGGAGACGCATACACAGAGGGCACACGGGTGACAAACACAGGTGGCACAAAAGAGATGCATACACAGGGGGCACACAGGTGACACAGGAGATGTATAAACAGAGGGTACGCAGGTGGCACAAGCAGGTGGCATAATCAGGTAGAAGACACAGATGACACAGGTGACACACACAGGTGGCACACAGGTGGCAGACACAGGTGGCACACACTGACAGGTCAGCAGTCCCAGGGCTCTGCTTTCAGCTACCACTTGGCTTTCTTGGAAATAACGGCTTCTCCAGGCCTTGGCAAGGGATGGCTGATAGCTCACGAGAGCTATGCCCAGAGCTTCTGCCTGTCTGGTGATGAGTAAGCCCAAGATGAGAAGAGTAAATCTGAACTCCGTTCACCTGCGATGTGCTGGGTCTTTGTCAGAACCCCTGATAGGAGGATCCAGCCGGGGCAAAGCGGCCAGTCTGGATGGAGGTGCCTCTCCTGACCATCCTGCCACCGCCATGATACTATTGAAGGATGGAGACGACCAGATCCTGGCCACAGACACACAGCCCCAGTCACACCAAGCCAGTGCCTCAAGACGGCCCCTTCCCTCCTCCCCAGCCTCATCTGGAGCCTGGCTGCCTGGGGGGAGAATGCAGGTGAGCTTCTGCCCAGGTGCAGACGGTGAGGGTTTCTGAGTGCAGTCACCTGCTCCTTTCTGCCCTGGCAACCTGGGACCATGGGTGGGGGGCTGACTCCCAGAGTCTGGCTGCTTCTTTCTGATCCTGGGCTCCCCTCTTAGGAGCTCAGAGGGGTGGTTTGTTCACTCAGCGTTTTACTTCAGTTTCTTCGTCAGTAGGATAAGCGGAGTCTCAGCAGTTATCTCCACGGGTTTCTGGAGGTTTGTGCCGACGACTTAACTGTATGGGGTAAAAGACAGTACCTCACGTATAGTAAAACCCAGTAAGTATACACAATTGTCACCAAAGAGCTTTACCACTGGACCTCGAGAGCCGAATCGTAGCTTAACTATATTAGGTGACTTTCTCTCAGTGGAATCAGGAAAATGCTTTATTTTTGATGAAGTCTGCACACCTTAGGGCTGAAAAGCCCTCATCAACGTCTGAAAATGCTAATAAGCTTGTTTATTCTCTTGCAGGTTCACTGATACCTGGGGAGTGAGGTGGGTGGCACTGTGCAGCGGCAGGGCGGGGGAGACTGATACCCAGGGAGTGAGGTGGGTGGCACTGTGCAGTGGCAGGGGAGGGACTGATACCTAGGGAGTGAGGTGGGTGACACTGTGCAGCTGTGTGTGGGGGGGGACTGATACCCGGGAGTGAGGTGGGTGGCACTGTGCAGCAGTGTGGGGGGACCGATACCTGGGAGTGAGGTGGGTGGCACTGTGCAGTGGTGGGGGAGAGACTGATACCCGGGGAGTGAGGTGGGTGACACTGTGCAGCAGTGTGTGGGGGGGACCGATACCTGGGAGTGAGGTGGGTGACACTGTGCAGCTGTGTGTGGGGGGGGGACTGATACCCGGGGAGTGAGGTGGGTGGCACTGTGCAGTGGCAGGGGAGGGACTGATACCTAGGGAGTGAGGTGGGTGACACTGTGCAGCTGTGTGTGGGGGGGGACTGATACCCGGGAGTGAGGTGGGTGGCACTGTGCAGCAGTGTGGGGGGACCGATACCTGGGAGTGAGGTGGGTGGCACTGTGCAGTGGTGGGGGAGAGACTGATACCCGGGGAGTGAGGTGGGTGACACTGTGCAGCAGTGTGTGGGGGGGACCGATACCTGGGAGTGAGGTGGGTGACACTGTGCAGCTGTGTGTGGGGGGGGGACTGATACCCGGGGAGTGAGGTGGGTGGCACTGTGCAGTGGTGGGGGAGGGACTGATACCCGGGGAGTGAGGTGGGTGGCACTGTGCAGCGGTGGGGGTGGGAGGAGATGCTTTTCCTGTCCTCGCCCCAGAACCTGGGGGGTGAAGCTGTTGGACCATCCTCTGCCGATTCCTGTGTCATTTCCATCCTTCATTTTTTGGTGTGGGATAAGCCAAGTCTGGGTGACTTTCTAGGCTACGTTAAGAGAAAATGGTCCATGGTCCTGGCGGAGCAATTTCAGTGAAGAAATCTCAAGACTGCAGGAAACCAATCAAGTGAGAACAAAAACAAGGAGCATGTCTTTAAAAGAGCAGACTCGGAATTGGGTGACTGGCAGCAAACTGGACTCCACACTCCGGGTCCTTTAAAGATGACTTGAAATGAGAGGCCAGGGGCTCCCAGACTGCAGGGGCATGAGGCTCCTGGAGGGCCCCAGCCTTGAGGGTCTGGCTCAGTGGTCTTGGTCGTGGGGAACCCAAGAACCTGCCTTTCTGATGAGTTCCAGGAGACGCTGCTGCTGCTGTGCTGGGCACACACCTCGAGGCTTAGGTCTCCATCAGCCGATTTACTTGTGGGAGGAATGGGCGAGAGAAAGGCTGATGGAGGACGGAGATTTCCCAGGCCCTGCTGAGTGCTCCCAGCTCTGCAGGGGGCTGCCCGTGACGAGACCACCACCTTTGTCCTCCTGCTGCAAAAGCCTCCCAGAGGCTCACGGGCAAGGGTTGCAGGAAGCCCTGTCATTCCATGAAGGTTTTCCACCCTGATGCAAGGTGACCGGTCGGGTTAAACAACCTACACTCTTCAGATCTCATGGCAGGTCAGTTTCCAAAGCCTTACACACCCCAGCCAGACACAAGGAACCTTTCTATCGCATGACACCTGGCTGTGGAGTGTTTCGTAAGATGTAGTTTATAATTATAAACATCATTTAGAGAAAAGAAAGTTCAAAAAAATGTTTTCCAGTTGTATCACCATCACCTGCCTGCTAGGTTTGTCTTCTGGATTCTTGTGAGCTCCTTGACTTGGGCCTGGCTCCTGGGCTGGAGAAAATGTGTTGGAGGAAGGAAGGAAGGAAGGAAGGAAGGAAGGAAGGAAGGAAGGAAGGAAGGAAGGAAGGAAGGAGGGAGGGAGGGAGGGAGGGAGGGAGGGAGGGAGGGAGGGAGGGAGGGAGGGAAGGAAGGAAGGAAGGAAGGAAGGAAGGAAGGAAGGAAGGAAGGAAGGAAGGAAGGAAAAAGGGAAGGGAGAGAAGGAGGGAGAGAGGGAGGGAGGGAGGGAAGAGAGGAAGGGAGGGAAGAAGGAAGGAGAGAGGGAAGAAGGAAGGGAGGGAGAAGAAGGAAGGAAGGTATGGAGGGAAAGAGGGAGGAAGAAGAGACAGAAAAAAGAAGGGATTTTCAGTGCCTGTCACTCTTCCAAGCCTACTTGTCACTCTCAAGGATCTAAGAATCTGACCTAGATTCTGATGGCCCAGTGGGTGGTTCATGAACAGCTGGTGCTGGACAGACAAGCTCCACTGTCCAGCAAATGCTTGTTAACAGAGTTTCTCTGCTTAGCTCTGTGCCTGGTGCCAGCAGGTGAGGCTAAACACCACCACCCGAGCCCAGTCTGGGAGGCTGGCCCAGTGCCCCTGCTGTCTACCCGGAGGTGCTCCTTCCCGTGAGAAAACACCAGCCTTGCAGGCCTCTGGGGTGGAGGTTCTGTCGCCTCCTCCTGACCCCTGGATGAGCCCCGGGTGACATTACTGCAGAAGTCCCTGAAGCCCAATTGGCAACTTGGGAAAAAGCTGTCCAGGCTGAGGCCCAGGTGCAGGGCGCCCTGTCGCTGTAGGAGGGTGACTGCTTGGGACATCCCTGGAAAAGCACTGTGATCACAACACCAGAGAAAAGGCAAACACCGAGGCCAAGGAGGTGTGTTTGTCCCAGGCTCCTGGAGCAGGACGCTCTGCTTTTGGAGGTTAGAGCAGCACGCTATTGGTATTTTATTTGCTCTATGGCACATGTAGGTAAAGCTCCCTGTATGGCATCTAGGGGATGTGTGTGTAAATCTCTATTTCTCACAATGAGCCTGAAAAGCAGAACTTATAACTGCCGTTTTGGACACTGAGAAGTGGAGCAAGGCAGATCTTAACATAATTTGCTCAAATTCACAACCCGATATTGAAGGAACCAGAATTAAGAGTGGCAGCTGCTGAATCCACAGGGAATTTTCCCCCCATGATGACAGCCCATGTCCCCTGGGAACCCTGGACAAGCACTCAGGGTTGCAGAGTCAGGCTGGATGGACCTGAAGCCCCAGCCAGTGCCCCGTTCTGGTGAGCTTCTCCCAGGGGATCTGTGGTTGCAAAAGGGTCCTTCGCCAGCTGATGCTGCTGTCAGCCCGGGGCCTGGTGAGGCTCCCTACTTGCCATCCCAGGGGACAGCTGTGTGGCCCAAGGCTGAGGAGATGACTCACCAGCTGCAAGGGTGGGTCTCAGACCACACCACTGAGTATACAAAGCCTGTCTTCCTCCTCTGAGATGGACTTCCTCCACCATGGAAGGCCTGCCTCCTCTTTTCTTTTCTTCTTTTCATTCTTTTCTCTTTGACAGAGTCTTGCTCTGTTTCCCAGGCTGGAGGGCAGTGGCACAATCTCAGCTCACTGCAACCTCCACCTCCTGGGTTCACGTGATTCTCCTGCCTCAGCCACCCAGGTAGCTGGGATTACAGGCACACGCCATCACACCCAGCTAATTTTTGTATTTTTAGTAGAGACAAAGTTTCCATGTTGCCCAGGCTGGTCTTGAACTCTTGACCTCAGGTGATCTGCCTGCCTTGGCTTCCCAAAGTGGTGCTCTATATTTCTTCTCCTAAACCATCCCCACTTCCCTGGGGTCCATCCCTCCCACTGTCCCTCCTGTTGCTAAGTGAGGTGTGACATTAATGTGCCAAGCTGAGCCTCTTGGCCCACGTGACAGGCAGGCAGAAGGCAAGAGGCTGAGACTCTGTGTCACAAAAGCTGCTGAGTGCCATGGAGACCATGCTGAGGGGGCTGGCTGAACCCAGCCCAGCTGTATCAGGCCAGGCCCATGTGTGAGAGGGTGAGGAGGTCTTCAGGACAGAGTCTGCCATGGCTGGCCAGAAGAGGACCACTGTGACGGATTTCAAAATGGCCCCATGCATCCCCCCACTTGTGGAACTCCCCTCTGCCAACTCTGACTCCAGACCCATGCAGGGAAGTGCCCTGGCAATGGCGCGCGAGCAAATGTGGTTGCAGCGGAAGCCCAGGAAGCACGTGGTGGCTCAGCTTCCCAGGCTGTGTTCTGCCTTCATCAGTACCATGCTCCAGCCACCTTCCAGAGGGCAGAGCAAGTCCCCAGAGGTGTGTCAGACAAACCTGCTGTGGTCCCACTGACAACCACCCGAGTTCCAGCCAAGGTCAAAAGAACCACTTGCCCAAGCCAGGGACTAATTGTTTTCAGCCTCTGAGTGTGAGTGCAAATATGGGGTCCTGTGACCATAGACAGCAGATGCACTCATCTGAGCTGATTCTTGGGGCCACACACCCCGACGCCGTGCCCTCTGGGGCCAGGCGCATTATCCAGGCCACGGGGGCTGTGATGAGAGACACCTGCCTCTTGGGCCCCTGTGGAGGCGTCTGCCCTGCCTGGCACAAACCATTCCCAGAGAAAGCTCTTGAGCAGTCTGCACTTGATGGAGGAAGGGAGAGGGAACAGCCCGCTGAGCCCCTTGCTCATATGTAGACTCAGCTTGGGGTGCTGGGGGATGGACCGCTCCCCTACTTGGCGGCTTGAGTGATAACATCGAGTGTTGCCCGGAAAAGAGCCGCCGGAGGAGCGGAGCCACTTCCCTGCAGGAAACACTGTCACTTCCTGGGGACGAACCACACTTCCAGGCGAGAGCGAATCCTGGTCCCGAATGCAGCGAAGGCAGCCTCGATTCTTCTTCCTGGCACAGACTGCTCTCACCTCAGATGCAGCTATGTGACCTGACGTGGCTGTTACAGCCGGCTGCGGAAATCATCAGTACTAAGAAGACAAAACGATGCATTTGGACAGTGGTGAGCCAAAAATAAATAAATAAAATAGAGCAGTTTTGGTGGAATTAAATTAAACAAAAAATCTGAAACAGAAACAGACATCCCATGATTTGAGCTACAGAAAAAT
Organism: Callithrix jacchus; assembly: GCF_049354715.1. Taxonomy (NCBI): domain Eukaryota; kingdom Metazoa; phylum Chordata; class Mammalia; order Primates; family Cebidae; genus Callithrix; species Callithrix jacchus. The sequence continues at coordinate 124,614,522 of NC_133513.1, read as the reverse complement.
TCATTTCTGTAGATGTTTTTTATGAAGAGTCATCCAGTTATTTTGGGATCTCGATTATTCTTAAAAATGAGACAGGCTGGCAATTTTAAAAAGCTTTCTTCTAAGTATTCAGTGCCAAGGGAACAGGTAAGAATGACTCTCCCTTAATGAGTAATTGACATATGCCGTTGACCCTGCGTGAAACCTGTCATCATTTCACATCATCTGATGTACATCTTCTTTCCACACAGCTGATGTTTAAAACGACTTCACTTCTCAGAGGCAAGAAAAATATCACATAACCCTGACTTTTCCATGCTCAGGAAAAAGCAAGAGCAAATGTACATCTCTCATTGACGAAAGTCATGAAGTGGAAATTCCCGTAGAATCATGATCACAGAGCATGTGTGGTCCTCTAGGAAGTGCAGGGGGAGAAGAGGGTGAGACCCCGTTCAACCTGCGAGGAGGCTTTGGGGTTCAGTATTGCCCTGGAGGATGTGCACCCTTTCTTCCTAACAGTGTGCTGAGCAGCCAGGCTGGCACTGGTCTGCCTGAAAAGCCTGGCGTCTGCACAGCAGGCAGGCCAGTGGTGAGACAGCCTGGGGAGCCGTGGTTTGCAGACAGGAGGGATATCACCCTGTGTGCTGCTCGTCCCTCCTCTGACTGACCCCGCTGTGGCCTTGCCTGTGAGTGGCCGCGGAGTGCTGGCACCCAGGCTGCCGGTTTCAGCTGCATTTGGCAAGCAGCCGGTGTCAGCTTTCCAACAACACACTTTGCTCAGAGAGGTTTCTCCTTTTTTACTTAGATTTTTGTTTCAGTCCCTGCTGAGGCTTGTCCTCTCCATTTTGCCTCAGATTTGTCACACAGGAAGGTTGAGCAGCTCCTCCTTGGATGAAGAACCTAGTATCTCTGCTTGAACCCTCACTGCAAGCCCTTGAGTGCTGAACGGGGGCATGGATTCATTCATTCATCCAGGAAGCACTGGCCGAGGGACCATTGATGCAGAACAAGGGGGGATTATTGTCCTAAAAAAATCATCTGAACTCACGTGCGGGGTATAATAAAGACACAGAGTGAGTTGCAGTAGTGAAGTAAGGTGGGTTAGGGTTAGAGACGCCACAGAGCAAATAAATGCTTTTCACTGGAAAAGGGGTTTGATTTAGGCCTTGAAGTATGCATCTGCAAGGAAAAAATGGTGTGGTACGTTTCACAGGCAGGGTTTGCATGAGGAAAAGGTGCCTGTACCATCCAATAGTGAGAAAGGGGCATCGTCCCCTAATTCAAGGAGATGACACGCTCATGGACATCTAGCTAATCAGCAGCTTTGTAAAAATGATTCAACCTCAAGAAGAATCCAATATATGTAAATTAAAATTACAACAAACATTGCTTATGGCCAAGCAGGTTAGATGCATTTAAAAATAACACTCTCTGATGGCATCATGAGATGAAACTGGCTGCATTCACATGCTACCGACTCAGCCATATGGATCAGGAATTTTAAAAGGGTCCGTCCATTCAGGCTTCTATCATCTGGAGAACGAGATTCCTGCTCCAAGACTGCCACGTGGGACTGAGCATATTCCCAAAGTTGGGAAACCCCACGTGCTCAACACAGGAATGGGGAATACTCGTGCACGAATGATTACGTGGCTGAAAAATCACACTTATGAGAAATGTTTGACGACATGGAAAATCGTGGCGGTATACACAGAAACGTGTGTTACCAAAATGCATGACTCATGTTATCGCAACTACATAAAAGTAGTGTTTCAGGTTGCATGCCTTTAGGTGTAAGTAGCAGCATGCGACTCAGAGTGTCTTATACCATAGAGTCATGATCATCACGAACAAGACATCTGGACATCAGTGGCCCTAGAATTAGCCCGGGGCACTTGTGCGCACTCCTGTGCTTCCTCTCTGCCATTCCCGTCACCCGGCCCATCCTCAGGTGTGGTCTCTTTTGCTCACGAGATGACTTCAGTATCCTGGACTCACACAGCTATGTCAGATATTACCCAGAAAACAATCTTCCTTCTCTCTTTTCTCCACAAAGATACATATATGTCAACTCTTTAAACAGCTCCCCAGGGGATGGTCCCCTCCAGCTCAAGTCTCTGTGACCACAGTGCAATATGTCCACATCAAAGCCAGCCCACGGTGTTGGGAAGGGACAGGACGAGGCCAACGCCGACTTTCTGATAGTGCAGGGGCCCCTGTTTCCCAAACACCGTGTACCTGGTGACCCTGGACTGCCATCACAAAACACCCCAGACTGGGTGGCTTAAATAACAGGCATCGTGATGAAACATCTACATTCATAAGAGGAAGAAAGAAAAAGAACAACAGGCATTCGTTGTCTCAAAGCCCTGGAGGCTGGAAGTCCGAGATCAAAGTGTTGGCAAGGCTGCTTTCTCCGGAAGCCTCTCTCCTGGGCTTGCAGGTACTGTTTCCCCCATGTGTCCTCATCTCCTCTTCTTGTAAGAAACACATCAAGCTGGATGAGGGCCACACCCTTTTGACCTCATGCAACCCTAATAACCTCTTTAAAGGATCTATCTTCAAATACAGTCATGCTGGGGGTCAGGGTTTTAACTTGTGCGCTTTAGGGGAACACAATCTTGGTCAAACGAAAGGTCAGTAATTTTGCTAGCAAGAACAAGGAGTAGAGGAAAATGCCGTTGCGTAGACAACAAACCCCAGCCACCCATCCTTAGAGTGAAAAAACATACACCCTCCAAAACAGTAACAGTTGTCGTCTCTGGAATATGGCGGTGTTAGGGTTGAGTTTCGTCTTCTTTCTTCATGTGGCTGGAATTTGCAGAGCAGAAGGGAGGAAGGGAAGCATAGAGAGACCTCCAGGCGTTTTCATGTTTGCCATTAGATAGTCTCCTAAATAGGAAGCTGCACACACAGAGTGTGGGACTTTATAAAGCTGGTGAGAGAGTAACTGCTGTGTGTCTGTAGAATGAACAATTCCCAGAGCGCAAGCAAAGCTGGAAGATATCTGGGTTCTGAGCAGCCAAGCAAAGAAGAGCGACCTCGTTTAGCACCAGGGCATTCGCCAAAACCTGGGAAAACAAAATGTTTAGGAAAGATACTGTAGAGCTTATAATAAACAGAGGAGCAAAATGTGTTCCAATCACCGAAGGGAAAGTGGAAGTCGAAGCTTACTGTGGTTAAGGTTCTTGCATTAAACAAAAAGTTGTGTGTCAGTAGAAGATTTGGTTGTGACATTTTAAATATGCATATATATTTTATAAAAGTACATTATTATCAAATAATGCTTACTCACATAATGCAAGTGGTTTATATTAAAAAATCAATTAAATTCACCATATTAAAACAATAAGAACAAAAAGTGGCCTCAATGAATATGGAAAGTGCATCTGACAGACTCCAACATCCATTCCTGATGAAAGCGACCAGCAAACTGTGAACAGAAGGAAACTCCTCAAGCACTGAAAGCTATTAATACTGACCTTGCATATTTTGACCATACTAAATTCATTCATAAATTCTCTACTGTTGTTCTTTTTTAAAAAAATTGTTTTTGTCTGGGCACAGTGGCTCATGCCTGTAATCCTGGCACTTTGGCAGGCTGAGGTGGGTGGATCACCTGAGGTCAGGAGTTTGAGACCAGCCTGGCCAACATGGTGAAACCCCCCCTCTCTAATAAAAACACAAAAAAATTAGCCAGGTATGGTGGCAGATGCCTATAATCCCAGCTACTTGGGAGGCTGAGGCAGGAGAATTGCTTGAACCTGGGAGGTGGAGGTTGCAGTGAGCCAAGCACTCCAGCATGGGTAACAAGAGTGAAACTCTGTCTCAAAAGAAAAATTGTTTTCATTTTTCTAGTAGTTTTAATTTTCATATGATCATACTATCTGATTTTGAGACTTCAGATATAGCTACCTTAATAAGAAAATGTTTAATTTGCAAAAGGGTAGACTGGTATCTGCCAACAAGTAGAATCCAACGCTGAGGTAATTCATAGAGCAAACAGTCTTGGGGCAGCCTCTTCCAGAGGGGCTGGGAAATCTGGAAATCCACTGCTCCATAAGAGCCATCAGAACACTGTACACTATTGTCAAAATCAATTTTTTTCAGGACTCTGTAAATTAACCCCAAGCTTGCAACAATCCTAGGAGCATTTATCCACAATAAATGTCTGAATCTTGAAATTAAATTCAAAACATATAAATAACTCATACAACTCATTAAGATGATAAACAAGCCAATAAAAAATGGCCAAAATATTGAAACAGACACTTCAACAGAGTTTGACATTAAACTATATGCTTTAAATGAGTGCATTTTACCCTATGTAAATTAAATCTCAGATGATTGATTTTACGTTTCAACATTAAAAACTCAGTGAAATATTTGAAGAGTCATTTGTCAAAAGAACATGCATGGATTAGCATTAGGCACACAGAAAGGTGCTCAGTATCATTTATAGTTATGCAAGGGCAAGGTAAGGCCCCAGGGAGATAGGCCTGAATAACGTCATCATGGATACAATTTTAAAATCACATTTTTGGTGAATATGAGAAGCAATTGAAACCCTTTACAATTATGGAGAGATTAAATGTGGTAAAACCACTTTGGAAAACACTGTGACAATTTACTATAAACATATCCTTTTCATGAAACCCAGAAATTCCACTCATATCTTTTCTAAAAAGAAATGAAAACATATAGCCACACAATGAGCTGTACACAAATGATTATAACAGTTTTATTCATCATGGCCAAAAAACTTGAAACAACAAAAAAGTTCATCAGCAGACAAATTGGTAGCCACGTCTAGGTTATATACAGTAGAATAGTACTTAGCAATAAAAAGGAAGTTACCACCGATCCTCCTAAGAACATGTAGCAGCCTCGAAGACATTAGGCTGAACAAAAGAATAGAGATGCAAAAATGTACATACTGCAAAACTGCTTTATATGGAATTCTGGGACAGTAAAATAATCAGATACAGAGCAGAAGAGTGTTCACCTGGTACCAGGGTGAGCTAATGGGATGGAGGTCAAAGGACACTTTCCGTCAAAAGACACATTCAGCTGAGTGAAAAGGTAACCCCAAGAACTGGAGAAAATGTTTGCAAATTTTACATACGATAAGAGGTTAATATCCAGAATACATAAAGAATCCCTACAACTCTACAACCCAACAACAGTAAAACAAACAACCTATTTAAAAATGAGCAAAGGCCTTGAATAGGCATTTCTCCAAAAAAGACAAATCACCAATAAGCACACGAAAAGATGCTCAACATCACTAATCATTAGGGAAATGCAAATCAAAACCGTGATATCACTTTACATCCATCAGGGTGGCTATGAGAACAAAGCAAACGAAAACAAAACACAAAAGTTCATGAGGATGTGCAGAAGCTGAAACCCCTGTGCCCTGTTAGTGGGCATGGAAAGAGGGGTAGCTGCTATAGAAAAGAGTTCCTCAAGAAATGAAAAATAGAATTGCCATATGATTCAGCCATTTCACTCTGGGCATTCACCCAAAGGAACCGAAAGCCGGGTCTCAGAAAATGTTTGTGCACTGATGCAAGCATTACTCACAATAGTCAAAACGCGGAAGCAACTCGAATGTCTGCTGACAGAAGAATGAGTGAGAAAACGTGGTCAACTGTCCAGAGGAGCATTACCCAGCCTTAGAAGGAAGGAGACGCTGACACAGGCTACCACATGGATGAAACTTGATGTGAAATGTGTCACCAAATGACAAAGACTGTATGATTCCACTTATGTGAGGTACATGGAGGAGTCAAATTCACAGACAGAAAGTAGAATCATGGGTGCTGGGGGCTGGGGAAGGAGGGTGGGGAGTCAGTGTTGACTGAGCGCAGGGTGTGGGATGAAAGGAATTGTAGAACTGGGTGGGAGGGATGGTTGCACAATAAAATGCAACTGTGCTTAATGCCACTGAGCCGCATGCTTAAAAGTATTTAAGACGGTACATTTTATGTTCTGTGGTATATTTCACCGAAAATATTTGTAAAACGTTAAGACAGAATAAATGGATGTAAATGGAAGCATTGCACCTACCGTTTCCCCATGGAAAGATGCAGAGAGAAAAAAGAAGCAGAGACTGGCAAATTGAGGAAAAATGAGAAAAATGAGGGGTGAGGTCACTTGCCATGGAAGTGTTCAAACTCGTATGCATTTTGCCACAGTGGAACTGGTCAGCGAGTGGACAGAAGCAGATAAAAGTGATTTGGAAAACAGTTACACGTCATTTTTTTTAGTGTCTTTTGCATCCCACCATCCACCTCCATAAGATATTCCAAATAACTTCTAGCAATTCCAGTACCAACTGTCCTTTCATGCTGAGGCTTTGCATGGCAACCCCTTCTCGGTAATTTGTGAGAAATGATGAAAATGTGAGTGGGCTGATGGTAGTTAATGCCTCAGGAAAAGTCTGTCCTTGGCACGAAATAGGATTCCCTCCTCATCAGCAGAGGAAGTGTAGGTTTTGTTCAGTGCTGGTGGTGCAGCTTGGTGGGTGGGCTTCAGCAGCTTTGAACCTTCCTACCTAATGCCTAGAGCAGCCCCGGGGAGAGCTTTTGGTTTTGAAGTTGTCTCTGTCTGGGTACTCTGCATTACGCTTGCAACAAAGCTGACTCATGTGTGCTAGAAAGGATTTCGTATGTAGAAGGGCAGATTAAAAGAGGGACAGTGCCATTCTACACTCTAATTGTTGAAGGCATTTTTAAAGATACTTTGCATTTTTCTTATTTGCTCTGTTATGTCTATTAGAATATGATATAGAATACAGACAAGTACTTTTTTTTTTTTTTGGAGATGGAGTTTCGCTCTTGTTACCCAGGCTGGAGTGCAATGGCATGATCTCGGCTCACTGCAACCTCCGACTCCTGGGTTCAAGCAATTCTCCTGCCTCAGCCTCCCGAGTAGCTGGGACTACAGGCGCAGACCACCACGCCCAGGTAGTTTTGTATTTTTTTTAGTAGAGACAGGGTTTCACCATGTTGACCAGGTTGGTCTCAATCTCTTGACCTCGTGATCCACCCGCCTCGCCAGACAAGTACTTATTTAACAAGGTCACTGTATCATGTGCCATGGGTTACATGCGTTTTGTTGACAGCATACAGCTGTTTCACTTCTTTATGAGTTCATTCGATTATTAATTTACTCACTCATCCCTGCGTTAATCTATCAGGTGTTGATGAAATGCCTGTTGATGAAATGATATTCCAGCCCTAGGCTGGGTCCCACAGGATGCAGAAGTCTTCCAGTCTCGGGAGGAATGACCAGCACTATGACATTTCACAGTCACTTTTACCGGTGCTGTGTGAACACAGAGAAGGCAGTGACCAGTCCTGCCTGGACATCCCAGGTCCACAGGACAAGACTTCCGGGCTGGGCCTTGGAGAAAGAGGAGGGTTGTCTGAATGGAGAAGACGTGGGTGGGAGTAGCACATTCCAGGTAAGGAGGACAGCGAGGCCAAGACAAACCCCAACATTCCGCAGTCTGAGAAGCAGCCGGCGCCTGGTAACTTGGAGAGAGAAATCGCCCTTTGAGAGACCCCGTGACTCACCTGAGAAGCAGGAGGCTTTGCTCTGGCTCTGCCCTATTTCTCCTTCAATGGGCAAAGCTGTCCTCCTCTTTCTCACTTGACCCCCCTCAGTCTTTGCACTTCTCTGCTCCCGAGTTTGGATCCTCCTCCTGTAATGACACACGTCCTCTGCTTGCCAGTTGATACTGCAGTGGTTTCTCGGAGGGAAACTCCTGTCCCACGGAAGCAGCCTGTGTGAGTCAGTGTCTTACATTCTTATAAGAATAGATGCATGCTCCGTACAGGTCTGGAGGCCGGACGATCGAGATAAAGATGCGAGCAGGTCAGTTCCTGGCCAGGGCCGCCTCCTCACGGGCCCTCCTCTGGTGGAGAGAGCTCCCTTCTGTCTTCCTCTTTGTGCAGGACACTGATCTCATCATGGGAGCCTTTCTCACTCTCACTGGCCCTGTCTCCAAATGCCTTCACACTGGGGGTTAGGTCTTCACACTATTGGGTAGTCACAACCAGTCCAGAGCCCAGCTTCTGTCTGAGGAGCAGGAGAGGAAGCTCCAGCTCCAGAATCTAAGTGGAGCGCAGTGCTAGTTTCAAACCCCCTTGGCTTCCTGTGGCTTCCGAGGCAGGTTTCCCTGCTGTGGTGGCCACACAGCAAGCTCTCCACCAGCATCTGCCTGAGAATCTCCTGAGTGCTGTGCATTTAACAGCACTCTTCCTAAATGCTGCTGCCAGGAGGTGTGTGGCTGAGTCCCTTAGATGGGAGTCTGGGACACACCTCGCTCACATGAGGACAATCGGCTTTGACACAGCCTTTCTTTCATAGCCAAGCTTCTGTGGTGGGCTTCCAGCAGCAGAAGTCCTCTGGCTTAATGGCCGGGTCACTGCTGGTGTTAAAAGGTGCTCTGGCTGCCTGCATGGGGCCCCCTCCACCTCACCCTCACTTCCCTGGCCAGCTTCTGCACAGCCCGGGAAGGTGGGGCTGCTTTTGCATCTCTTATTCATAGGCTCTTAATGAACTGGGCTCCCTGCAGACATCAGCAATAGCATGAATGATGTCATTTTAAAGCTTCTTGCCACTTGATAGTAAAAGTGGAAGGTTTCTTGTAGTGCAACTCCTCAATCTCTGACTGTGGCTTTTTCATGCTTTTCCTAGGGAAGGTCAGGTGTGAAAGGAACAACAGCACTGCCATTGCTGGTGACTGATTGCTGCTTTCCTTGACGTTCTCCTATGAGGGCAGTGAATAAGGCCTTTCCTTTTTGGATGCCGCTCAGTGGATGGCACTTCTGCTGTGGCAGGAATGCAGCCTAATGTTCCCTGAGAGCAGGGACATTCCGTGGCATCGACTGAAGCTGCTCTTAAACCACGTGGAAAAGTCAGAAGAGCAGAGGTGGGCCCTTCTTCAGAGCATGAAGCTTCATCCGTCTATAAGAATCAGTCATCCTGGTAAAACGGATTGGAACGGATGGACAGCCATGAGGGCAGTGCAGGCCCATGTCATAATGGAGAGGCATGCCCACCTCGCCATGAAATCAGTGACCCACAGATGCAGGGATCTCTTTGCCGGCCACTTGGTGCTTGGCATATGGACACAGAAAGATGAAGCTTTAGTCGAGGGACTGGTGAAAAGATCTGAAGACGTCTTTTTAAGCCATGGTTACCAAAGTGGTCCAGGGTTCTCCAGTCCATGTAAGTCTCAGGCAGGCAAGTAAGATGTGTGACAACTAGCAGACACTGTTCTAGACTCTGGATGGCGGTTCTGCCTTGGCCATCTTGAGGACAGGTTCACTGACACGGTCCCAGTGTTTTTTCTCTTAATCTATAATGCTGGTTTTCAATGAGGGCAGGGAGGGTTCCTCAATGGTTCCACATCCCTCATAGGGAGGGATATTTGTCAGTGCTTACAGAACATTTTGATTATTATGACTTGAGGTAGAGCTACTGCTGTGTAGTTGGTAGAGGCTAGAGTGGTCAAGATGGCCTTCCCCACTAGGAATTATCCACCAAGAACATCAATGGTGTTGAGGTTTGTAAACCCTGCTCTATGCTATTTACATGCTCACAATGCCACAACTATCAAAATAGCATATAGGAGAAAAAAAGTTAATAAAAAAACAAAAAAAAAGATTCGAGGGTTGTTTCATTAGAAACTTTCATCACACCATGGAACACGTCCTTCTCAGCTGTTACATAGAGAAAAACGAAGTAAGCACATGGTAGGAGTGAATGCAGAAATGACACTGAGACTGAAAAATGCTTTTCCAGATTTTTACCATGTTAGGTGTCCTAAGAAGTCTACACAAATTATACCATTTACGTTTTACAACAACCTTGTGAAATAAAGTTTAATTAGCCATTTTATAGGTGAAAACAACTAAGGATGAAAGAAATTTAAAAATCTTAACAGCAAATATTGACATGGGGCTTATAGTAGCCCAGAAGCTGCTCTGAGGATTTTATACTTCCTGATACAATACAGTCTCTTCAGGTAAGTTCTATCATTATCCTGCTCTACATATGAGAATACACGGATGTCCAGAAGTTAAGCAACTTGCCTACAGTTATGCAATTAATCATCAGAAAGGCCAAGATTTGAACACTGGAAGTGTTACACCAACATCTGTACTTCCTATCACTCTTCTAAACTTAGCCTACTTATAAAGGGTGGGGCCAGATATCCTTTAACTCATGCAGCCCTAGAATGTCCTTATATAGTACTCTGCACTGAAAGATTTAGGGATTTCCCCTCACACCTCATGAATAACCAGTGCCTGGCCAAGGGGACAGTGTGCTCCAAGCACTCTCATGAGCCCCACAGTCAACTAGGCACACCCTTGGGATAAAAGCCAGGCATAGCCGGGGTGCATCTGACCCTTGGTGATGACAATTATTCTCTAAACAATGGCTAGAAAATTGAAAAAGAAATAAAAAGAGCCTCAGAGACCTGTGGGACTGTGACAAGGAATCTAACATTCATGTCATTGGAGTCCCAGATAGAGAAGACAAAAAATATTGGGTTAAAAAAGTACTCAGAAAAATAATAGCTGAAAACTTCTCAAAATTAAACACACACACACACACACACACACACACGAAACAAGAGATTCAGGGAGCTGAGAAAATTCCAAATATGATAAGCCAAATGACTATACCAAGAAACATTACGGTTAAATGCTTAGATGCCAAAAACAAAGGAAATGTATTAAGAGCAGCTAGAGGAAAACCTACCAATCACCTATGGGGAAAACTCAATTCAAAATAGAGCAGATTTATTATTAAGCAAAAAAACTATGGAAGTCAGAAAGAAGTTTCATAGCATTTTTCAAGAGCTAGAAGGAAAGACCTGTCAACCCAACATTCTATACCTACTGAAAATATCCTTCAAGAATAAAAGAGAAATCAAAACTTAAGTAGATAAAGGAAAATGAAGATAATTTACTGGCAGGAGGCTAACCTCATAAGGATAGCTAAAGGAAGTTCTTGAAACAGAAGGAAAATGATAAAATAATAAATCTTGGAAAACAGGAAGGAACACTATGATAAGCCAAAGTATGGGTAATATAATAGACTTTCTTTCTCCCCTTGAGTTTTCTAAATTATGTTTGTCAGTTGAAACAAAAATTATAACACTATCTGATGTGGTTCTACATGCATATAGCTGGAATATTTAAGACAATTAAAATTTATAGGAGAAAATGAAGAGATACAAGAGAGGTAAGATTACTATGCTTTACCTGAATTGGTAAAATGAAAATATCAGGTTATTATGTTATGTATATAAAATGTAATCCCTAGAGCAGTCAATTAAAAAGCTAAATACATATATTGAGTCAATATCACTGTAAGTAAATCAAAATGGGATTCTAAAAAAAAAATAGTTGAGTAACACAAATGAAAGCAGGAAAAAGAAAACAGGAAAAGCCAAAACAGAGAGAACAAATAGAAAACAAGAAGCCTAATGGCAGACAAGCTTTAACATATCAACAATTACATTAAATGTAAATGATCTAAAATACTAATTCTGAGACAGAGATTGGCAGAGTGGATTTAAAAACATGCTCTCTGTAAGAAACTCACTTCAAACATAACACCAGAGTCAGATTGAAAGCAAAAAGACAGAAATGCCACGTTTTGCAAACATTAATCAATGGAAAGCAGGAGTGGATTTAGTAAAATCAAATAAAATAGGCATAAAAAGAAGAAAAATTCCAGAGCCAGAAAAGAATGCCATGTAATGATAATAGGGTCAATTTACCAAGATAACATAGCTAATACTCTAAATGTGTATGTATCAAATAATAACATTGCAAAACATGTAAAGCAAAATCTGATAGAACTGAAAAGAGAAATAGACAAATCCCAATTTGTCTTTAACAACTTCTCCCAACAGGAGACAAGGAAATTTAACAACCTTCTCACCAACTGGTAAAGCAAATAAAGAGCAGGAGATAAAGGAGAACTTCTCACCCTCTGACCAAAACTGATTAAACTCAACAACACCAAATAACCCAACTACACCCATAGGTTTAATGGACATTTATAGCATATTTCATCCAACAGCAGCAGAACTCACATTTTTTTCAGGTGTCCATAGACCATATACCAAGATAAACCATATCCTAGGCCTCAAATCTCAATATATTAAAAGAATTGATGCCATGTAGAATATGTTCTTCCACCACAGTGAACTCAAACTAGAGATAATAATAGGAAAATCAACAGACACTTGGAAACAAAACAGCACATGTCTAAATAATTCATGGGTCAAAGAAAAAATCTGAAAAGCAGTTTTTTTTTTTGAGACAGAGTGTCGCTCTGTCGCCAGGCTGGAGGGCAGTGGTGCGATCTCGGCTCACTGCAACTTCCGCCTCCCAGGTTCAAGCAATTCTCCTGCCTCAGCCTCCCATGTAGCTGGGACTACAGGTGTGTGCCACCACGCCCAGCTAACTTTTGTGCTTTTTAGTAGGGACAGGGTTTCACCATGTTGGCCAGGATGGTCTTGATCTCTTGGCCTTGTGATCCATCTGCCTCAGCCTCCCAAAGTGCTGGGATTACAGGTGTGAGCCACCACGCCTGGCCTGAAAAGCAATTTTTTAAAACACATGGAATGAGAATTACAATACAACATATTAAGACACAGCTAAAGCAATGGTGAAAATAAAATTCGGAGCACTGAGTACACAAATTATAAAAGCAGAAAACTGTTAAATCAATAACGTAAGCACATATCCAAAGAACCTAGAAAACGAAGAGCAAAGCCACATCCAGGAGGAGGAAGGTAATGATGAAGATAAATGCAGAAATCCGTAGAATTGTGAACAGAAAATGATAGAGGAACAAGTGAAACACGGCCCTAGGAAACTTGAAAAGCTCGTTAAAACTAATAAACCACTAGCAAGACAGACAAAGGCAGAAAGAGAGAGGATGAAAATTACCCATATCAGGAATAAAATGCAGAATGTCACCACAGACCCTGAAGACATGAACGGATAATAAGGCAATGCTCAGAACAGTCACACATGCATCCGTTTCACAACTTATGTCAACGGACCACGTCGTTAAAACACTGCCTACCACGATTCACCCAGTATGAGATAGCTAATTTGAATAGCCCTATAATCATTAAGAAAACTGAATTTATAACTTTAAAAACATCTGCAAAACGAATCTCCAGGCCTTAGTCGTTTCACTAGAGAATTCTATCAAAACCACTAGAGAATTCTATCAAAACTTTAAGGAAGAATGAATACCGATTATACACAACACCTGCCAAGGAATAGAATAGGAGAGAACTCTTCTTAATTAGTTTTATGAAGCTATATAACCCTCATACCAAACACACACACACACACACACACACACACACACCCCAAACAAATCTTCCCAGAACTTAGTCTGAATTCATCAAGATTGCAAGATACATAAAAATTAATTTTATTTCTATATACTAGCAATGAACACGGTCACCAAAATTAAAATACAATACCATTTACAATTACTTACAAATAAAATATTTAAGAATAAATTTAACAAAACATGAACAGGACTTTATCTTGAAAACTGTAAAATGCTGACAAGAGAAATAAAACAAAGGTCTAAATAACCGTGTCCGATGATTGGGAGACAACGCAGTGAGGACACCGAGCCTCTCAAAACGGACCCACATTTTAGTGCAATTCCTCTTTAAAATTCAACAGGACTGTTACAGATACATAAGATGAGTCTACAGTGTATATGGAAGGGATAAGCGAACTAAAATAGTTCAAATGATCTTTAAAAGAGAAGAAAGGGGGAGGAATCACTGCACCCGATTTTAAGACTTACTATAATTATGTAGTCACAGTAGTCAACAGTGTCGTACGGAATCAATGTCACGACAGAGACCTCCAAACTAGACACACAGAGGGTTGCCTAACTGCCTTTCTCAGCACCGTTACTGAGGTGTACCGTACGACTTATTTAAAATATACAATCCCTAAGTTTTCAACGTATTCACAAATATGTGCAACCATCACTACAATTTTAGATGATTTGCATCATCTCAAAAAGAAGTCCCTTAACATTTCGCTATCAATTCCCATTACCACATCCCTGCAGTCCCTGAGCAGCCATTACTGATGTGCCTGGATATTGTATATAAACGGACTCCTCTGTGGTCTTCTGTGACTGGCTCCTTTCACTTAGTGGAAGGTGGAATGTTTTCAGGGTTTAACCATGTTGTAGTATGTATCAGTACTTCATTACTTCTTAAGCCTGAATAATCCTCCAGCTACGGCCGTAACACATTTTGTTCATCCGTTCATCATTTGATGAACATATGCTTGCTTCCACCTACCTACCTATTTCTTTTTTTTTTTTTGAGACGGACTTTCACTCTTGTTACCCAGGCTGGAGTGCAATGGCGTGATCTCGGCTCACTGCAACTTCCACCTCCTGGGTTCAGGCAATTCTCCTGCCTCAGCCTCCCGAGTAGCTGGGATTACAGGCACGCACCACCATGCCCAGCTAATTTTTTGTATTTTTAGTAGAGGCGGGGTTTCACCATGTTGACCAGGATGGTCTCGATCTCTTGACCTCATGATCCACCCGCCTCGGCCTCCCAAAGTGCTGGGATTACAGGCGTGAGCCACCGCACCCGGCCCCCTGCCTACCTATTTCAACAGGTGTGCTGGAGCAGTTGGACACTGGCAGGCAAAAGAAACAACACTGAGCCTTGACCCATGTCTCACACATTGCACAAAAATTAATTCAAAGTGAATCGTGGCTTTAATGTGCAATATTAGAAAGGAAAAAACTATGAGTAAACTTTTGGGTATATGGCTGGGCAAGGAGTTCTTAAACTGGAAACCAACAGTATGAGTCCAACAAAGAATAAAATGGACTGCATCGAAATTACTTTTCTCTGTGAAAGACTTTACAGGATGAAAAAGCAACTTACAGACTGAGAAAATATCATGTCGTGTTTTGCAAAGGACTATTATCTGGCTTCTTTCACTCCACATAATGTTACACTAACCTGTGTTTCTTCAGACTGTTTCATTGCTGAGTAGTATTCCACTGTTTGAACTTGAGAATTCTTTTCTCCAGGTTCCTGTTGGCAGATATTTGGGGTGTGTCATGAACTGAATTACGCCTCCCCGCAAAATGTTTACATTGCGGTCTCAACCACAAGTACTGCAGAATGTAATAAAATTGAGATCAGGTCTGTCACAGGTGATTAAGTTGAAATAAGGTCATTAATAAGGTGGGCCCTAGTCTAACATGACAGGTGTCTCACAGGAAGAAGAGATTCGGACACAGGCAGGCACAGAGGGGAGTCTGTGTGAAGACAAAGGGAGCGGATATACACCCGGAAGCCAAGGAGAGAGGACTCAGGAGAAACCAGCCTGCTGGCACCTTGACCTTGGGCTTCTAGCCACAGAACTCAGAAAATGAGTCTCTGTTGTGTAAGTCACCCAGTCTGTCTTGTTAAGTCACCCGGTCTGTGGTACTTGTTACAGCCCCTTTGGCAAACTCATAAAGGCTGTTACTGTTCGGGGTCTATGAAGACTAAACATGCTAAGACATTTTGCACAAGTTTTATTGCACACATATGTTTTAATGCATCTGAGCCAAGTAGCTCAGAGTGGAAGAGCTCATCACAGGACAGGTGCAAGCTCAGCAGTTTAATGTTAGAAGAAACTGCCAAACAGATTTCCAAAATATTGGGACAACGGAACCCTCTCCTCTGCAATGTGTAAGAGATCTGGCTACTCTACAAGCCTCACTGGTATTTGGTATCATCAGTCCTTTTTTGTTTGTTTGTTTGTTTGAACATTTTAGCCACTCTTGTGGGTGTGAAATGGCATTTCTCATTTTTCAGGGGTTTTTAATTTGCAATTTTCCTGGTAACTAATAATGTCTGGCACCTTTTGATACACCTTTTGAATACCTTATTTTGTGAAACATCTAGTAAACTCTTTTCTTATTGGGTTGTTAGTCTTTTTGTTATTGATTTATAGGAGCTCTTTACATATGGCAAACCACTTTGTCAGATGTCTGAATTATGAGCTTTTCTTTTCTTGGTTTGTGCGTTGCTTTTTTACTTTCATAGTGGTGTCTTCCAAAGGGAAAGGTCTACATTTTGTTGAAAGCTAATGTACCCATTGTTCTTTTTACAGTTCACGCTTTCTGTGTCTTGTTTTTATCTGCCCCAAAGTTGGGAAGATTTTCATGATGTCTTCTAGAGACTTACATGTTTTAGTTTTTACTTTTAGTTCCAGGATACATTTTGCTTTACGGTTGGTACATGGTATGAAGTAGGGTTCAATCTTACTGTTTCTTATAGTCTCATGCCCTTATTCTAATCCCACTTGTTGAAAAGACCTTTCTTTCCCTACTGAAAAATGTGTAATTTCTTAACTATTTGTATTTTTTGCACTTGCATATTGTATTTTAGAATCAGCTTGTCAAGTTCTATAAAAATCTTTTGATTATTTTGATTGCATCAAAATTATATAAAATTGGGACAAATTGGCTGCTTTAAAATAGCGAGTCTTCCTATCTGTAAACATAGCCTGTTTCCCGCTTTTTAATTTGTTTTCGAACATCTCGACAAAGTTACACGATTTTATCTTAAGTAAATTGCACATTCTTGGTTAGATTCTGCTCTGGAGTCTCCCTTGTCTGTTTTGTTACCATTGTCAATGCTACGTATTTTTACATGATATGCTCCATTTATCGCATGTATTACGGAAATGCAAATAACAGTTATATATTGATTTTTTCACTTGCCAAACTTTTTATTCATTGAGTGTTTACTTTAGAAATTCTAACATGCATATTTAATTTGACAGTTAAAATTTAATAAGTCTCTTTACCTCTCTCCAAATTTATGTGCTGTTTTTGTCCAGCAACTTAGACATAACTGAATTTTTAAGCCCACAGAGTATTCCCTCATTACGGTTCTCTCAGGGATGAAGGCGGGTTCGTTACTGTTCTCTCAGGGATGAAGGCGGGTTCATTACGGTTCTCTCAGGGATGAAGGCGGGTTCATTACGGTTCTCTCAGGGATGAAGGCGGGTTCATTACGGTTCTCTCAGGGATGAAGGCGGGTTCATTACGGTTCTCTCAGGGATGAAGGCGGGTTCCTATTTCCCCACCTTCAGTGCCTTCTTGGTTTACTACTCTTGCAGGCATCTGACTTTTCTCTTGGACGATCTAGAACTTCATTATAACTTTAGTCAGTGAGAGTCTGTTGGAGTAAAATTTTTTTTTAATTTCTCACGTTTTAATTTTGCCTTTACCTTTGTATTCTACAGATGTTGAGTACCGTGTTCAATATTTATTTAAAAAGGTAAACTTTGTGACTCTCTTGTGTGTGTCTTCTGCGTACTTGCAGATTTATTTATTCATCTGGCTGTATTGTCAGTTACTAACAGAGGTATATTAAAATCTCCCATTATGATGATTGATTTGTCTACTTTTTAAAAAAGTCTGCTGATATTTGTTTCATATATTTTAAGGTTATATTATCAGGTACATGCCCATTAGAACGCTTACGTCTTCCTGTTATTTTACGACGTGCTGCCCTCTTTAATGTCGAACACTGTTTCTTGCATTAAGTACACTTGGTTTGTTGTTAAGATACATAAACCAGCTTCCTTTTACTCATGTTGCGTATAGAGCCGCCCCCGGTGTTAGCAAGATCCCGTGCAAAGCTTTTACGTGGGGCTCCTGTCCAGAGAAATAATTTGATTTTAAAATGTGTTAGAAGATCCATGGGTCCACTTGGGTGTAGTAAGAAGACCTAGAATGATGAAGAGAGAGAGGGACACCCCACTGCATGATTCTCTGAGCAGTGTCGTGGGTTCTTCCTAGTGTCTGTTTCCTTGTGGTCAGGTTCAGAAACCCCTCTTCATGTTCTCTATCATCAAGTGCAGCATTCCTGGCTGATTTTATCTCCTAACACGAAAAAAGGGTGAGCACCCTGTTGTGAGTCACAGCGGCAGGGCCCTTGGGAGCCTGTTTTCAGGAGAGCCACGTGGGTCTCCAGTCCTCTGCAGCGTGGATGCTGTAGCCGTGGCGACCGCTACCTCCTGACTCCAGGAGCCTTGTCCTCAGCACTGGCTTCCCCAAGCCTCCTAAAGGCTGTGTCCCTGCTTCCTTGATGAACACCACGAACCACGTCTCCAGAGAATGCAGGACACGCTGGGGCTGGGGACTCTCCACACTGGCAGAGCCTGGGGGCTTGGGATTTGCCTCTATTCTGGAAAACGTTTGGGGCTCTCTCACTGCGCGGTGCACGTCTCTTCTCTCTTAGCTCATCTGTGGCTCTCGCTAAACATTTCCCAGCCCTTCTTAGATCAGCCTCCGTGTTCTTCATCTCCAGCTCACGTTGCCCAGACGCTTTCCCTCTGTGGGATGTTTTTTGAGTAATTCCTTCAAATCTAGCTTCTAGTCCATTTATCATGTCTTCAATTGTGTCTCATCTACTTTTTAACCCACACGTGGCGTTCCAAACCTCAACACCGTGTCTATCATTTCTACAAGGTGCACTGAATTAATCTACAAACTTGCTTAGTTATTTTTAGAAATTCTCATTCCTCAATCATGACTTTAATATTCTGAAAACTATTTTACTACATCCTTCAAAGAGCACACTAAATTTTTAAAAATTATATTTAAACATGTCAAGCACACACTGGTGCCCCTGACCTATCGTCCCAATGCCATTTGTCCTTTGGGGTCTGCTCCTTCTGTTTTTTTTCCTATAAGCCTCAGTCATGGTGGCCTCGTTCCGCCTGGGCTTTGCTTTTGAATATGAATATGTCGCTTTGATCTGTTTCTGTGGAGTCTCTTTGGGGACTGGATTTGAAATTCGTCCCTGCAGAGGTCTTCTGTTCCTCACTGCCAGCTGCCTGGGGCCACTTCTCACCAGGGACCACTTCAAACCGATTTTTTTTCCTTCACACAAGTGGTTTGAATGCTGATTCCAAATCAGCTGTGGATGCTCTGTGGCCCTTCATTTTTCAAGGAGGCTTCTTCCTCCGCCCAGAGCTGGGTGCGGAGCAGGGAGCAGGCGTGTTTCCCGAGTGGGCTGGATGGAGCAACCACTTCCCTGCCTCTCCCTGTGGTAGGTTTCCCCTCAGGACCTCCTCTTCCTCTTGACCAATTCAGACTTACACTTTTTAAAAACTGTCACCATGTCATTGAAAAACTGTTTCATACTGGAAAGGTTCTTCAACACACGTACCCGATAAGATCCTCACTCAGCAAGAGCGTATGTGAGTGCCAGTCTGTCGTGCGCCAGATTCCGAGGACACAGCCGAATCCTGCCACTTGCAGCTCACCTTTCAGCGATTCTCGGGGCAGACGGGAGGGGTTTCTGAATGGCCCAGGACCCCTGGCCTGTGCCTGCCTCTCTCTCCTCCCTCCGGAGCCACCTGGCCACCTGCTGGGGCTCCCTAGCTGGGAAGCGGTGAAGAGAACAAGGCTCCCTTCCCAGCAGGAGGAAGGGTGGGAGGTGAGCTGGCAGGCTCCTGGGAAGTGAAACTAGGATAAGGATGACTTAAAAAAGTGCTGCTGATACTTGTTTCGTATATTTTCAGATTATGCCATTAGATTCATGCACGATTAGAGCGCTTACCTCTTTCTGTTATTTTACTATACACTGCCCTCTTTAATCTCAGAGAATGTTTCTTGCATTAAAATATCCTTGGCTTGCTGTTAATATACATAAAGCAGCTTTGTACACCTGAGGTAGGAGGTCCAGGCCCAGTGGTCTTCCCTGACTACTGCGGCCCACTTCCTCCACAGCTGCGTGGGCTCTGAGGTGGCCGGGGTGAGCTATCCAAGGCCCACTTCCTCCACGGCTGCGTGGGCTCTGAGGTGGCCGGGGTGAGCTATCCAAGGCCCACTTCCTCCACGGCTGCGTGGGCTCTGAGGTGGCCGGGGTGAGCTATCCAAGGCCCACTTCCTCCACGGCTGCGTGGGCTCTGAGGTGGCCGGGGTGAGCTATCCAAGGCACGACATCTGGTGTCTGGAACGCAGGGAGTGAGCAGGTTATTACCAAAAATCAGAAAAGTCCGCCCTGCTCAGCCCTGGGGGGCTGCCTCCAGGCTGCCCTTGGGGCCTCACAGGAACAGGCTCTCTCCATCTATTCTCTCCCTGTGTGTGGTCAGAAGGCTTTGGGGAGAAGGTGCCTGACAGGGAGGCTTTCCCCTCTGTCCTCTCTATGGCCAGCGCTGAGCTGCAGTGTGGCTGTGGCTTCCTGTGAGTGTTTCCCTTTCCCAAATGCAAGCAGGCTGACTTGCAGAACGGCAGGCACTGGGAACCGCAGGGAAGAGGCTGCAGCCCCCACGTTGCGCTCCTGTGGACTCACCCCGGGTGGCTCTGGCACAGTCTGGACCTTTATGTGTGATAGTCCACAAGGGCGCCCTCTCTTTCCAAAACCAGGCTGTCCAGCCGTGACCGGTCCTCGTCTTGCCGATAGAAGAAAGCACTGCGCTGGGCCCAGGGGCTGGATTCTGGCCCACCTCAGCTGCCTGAGAGGCCTTGGGTGCCCCAGGCCAGCCCCTCGGAGCCAAAGCAGTTTGTCGGGAAGCCATGGGTCCTCCCCCACCTGCATGTGGGCTTCAAGCTCCGTCCCAGCCTGGGGCTCAGCTCTGGGAGGCATGAGGCTGTGTCTGGTTGGGTGAAAGGAACTCTTCTCTTAGGATAAACAGCATGGGATGCAACAGGCTCCACTCTCTTCCCTGGTCCTGGACTTTTTACATTTTTGTGACCTTTTTCTCTGACTGTGCCAAGGAAAAGCGTTCTCTCCTAAGGCCCCCGAGAGGCCAAGGCTGACCCCGCAGGACCTGACCCACGGACTCGTGGCTGGTAGGATTAGGCAGATCCTATGATCTGTCCGAGTGCTTGGAAGTTGGAGCTACTGGGAATATTCCCTTGATGGCTTAAGGACGTCTTATGGGCTGACTCTCGGGTCTGACCCTTTGCTGAGCCCTCCCCACCCTGTCTGGTTCCACAAAAGCCACAGAGCAGGTGATTCAGCCTGAAATGGCCCTGCTACTCTCCCAGGTAGGTCCCTGTGGAACCTCATTCTCTCTCGGGCCCCACGGTCTAATGTTCACGTTTCTATTTTACCACTTCGCTCCTTAGATAATCAAAAGTCTTGCCCTGTCTAATTCTGAACATGGAAAAAGGTCAGAAGTCAGATGCCCCAGGGACTGGTCCCAAGGCAGGCATATCTCAGTGTATTTATTAATGAGCTGGAAGAGTCAGAGGAAAGGTTAAGAGGCAGAATTTGCTGAACACACAGAATTATTTAACTCTGTAGGGAAGAAAAAAAAACTATCTTCTATGAAATTCTATTGTTTTCTTACCCTAAGACTATTTTATCAAGGTGAAAAATATTAAGACAATCAATGGTGCAGAGAACATACTCAGTCTCCTCTTTTTCTGTTGAGACAGAATTTACCAGTGAGAGTAGAGATTGCTGCATCTGGAGCTGCCTCCTCCTGGGACTGTGTGTGGCTCCACAATCACTGACATGATTCCACAGAGAAGGGAAGGGTGGGAGCATGAGCAGAGGGCCAGTACGGACGCCTCCTCAGTCACCAGGTGTCCCCACCACCTCAGCCGCACTCTGACCCTTTGGCCTCCTTTCCTGGAAAGCCTGGGCTCTGGGAGGCTGCTCGAGTCTGAATCCCAGCCTCTGCTAAGGATCAGCCTTGGAGTTCTGGGCAGACTGCCACGTTTCTCTTTGCCTCGGTTTCTCATCCTTTAAACAGGCACAGAACCACACTGTCTTCATGGCACTTTGGGATGGTTTTAGTGAAATGATGTGTGTAATAGCTTAGGATAATATCTGGTTCCTCCGTGCCTGTCTAATGACCACGAGCCACATGGCCCTTCATCTGTGCATATCATTACCCGATGTGAAACCAAGCTTGCGGGGACTCCCGCACACACAGAGGGCCTCACCCTGGCCTGACGAGGCCCATTGATAGCTGGGTCTGCTGAAGGCACCTCTTCCACCCTTGTTCTTTGTGATCTGAGCTCCTGTCCACGGCACACACCATGGGCCAAGTTGGTGCGTTGATAATGGTATCGTACAGCCAGACTGCGCCACGGGCACTGCCAACTTAGATGCCACCGGCAGCATGGGAGGTGTGGGAATATCTTTAGATCAGCAGAAGCACAGGCTGCAGAGGCTGAGCTACTGGAGATGTGCAGGCCACTCTTGCCATGGGAATCTCATTCTTCTGGTGCCTCTAAAGAAATGTCCTTGAGGTTCAGTCGCGAGTTCAGACCCTGTGGCTTGGAGGTTTGCCGATTTGAGCCTGGTGGGAATCCGCCTCTACAGTTTGGGGCTGTAGGGTGACAAGGGTCTCCTGGCAGAATGGAATCCATGTGCAGAGGAGGCTGATTGGCTTCCAGAGAGAAGCAGACACTTTCCAGAGTGCTTTCCGCCAAAGCTTCCACCTGCTCAGAGCAGGTACAGAGGGCTTCTCGTTGGCCACTGGGGGCCTTGGGCTGCTAGTTTTGCCCCCAAACAGTGAAACTGTGTTAAAAACACACTCAATCATTGACATTACCCCCAGCTCAGGCCAGGCCACTTCTCCTCTTGAATTATTTCCAAGCAATGGGTTTGCTGTCACCTGCTTCCCAATTGCAGCCCCTTTTAGGTGTCAGGGTGTGGCATGCCCACAGAGTGATGGAGCCCCATAGCCCTCTTACCTCCAGGTAAGAAATCAGGGATGTGGGCCTTGGAGCTGGACGGTCGGGGCGGTGGGGGGCAGGACTGATGCAGTTGCTTCATCCACATGGGATCTGTAGGCTCCTGTCGAGAAGACACAACTACGTGGAAGTAGAGACGTTCCTGTCCAGACGGGGGCAAGTTCTTGTATTTCCTGACTGGCAAATGCCTACTTAACACGGATCAGTGTGGCTTTCTAGTTGTTTGCACAGGCTTTGTAGAGAAAATGCAAATGACTTCATGTCACCAAACTCCACAAATCATGCCACCATATGTGTGCAGTAAGCAGGAGGCAGAGAAAATGTGCAGCTGTGAGAATGCCCTGCACCACGCCGTGTCCCTTCTCCTCCTTCCCTGTCAGGAGTGTCCCGTAAATCATCTTCAGATAAGATTGAAGACCCCCGTCCCCTCCTCCTGCAGCGGGTGCTGCCAGGCCAGTAGCAGGGCAGTAAAGGGCACAGGGAGCAGTCATCAGCGATGGGGGCGGCTCAGGGTGCATCCCTCCGAGCCAGGAGCTTGACCTTCAGTCTCTGACCTTCCTGCTTCCTCCTTATAGGTGTTTTTCTTTCCTTCTCTTCTTCCCTCTTTCTCCCACCTCCCTGCCCTCCCAGGTATTCCCAAGTCTACGGAGCAGAACAAATACCGGAGTGGGCAGGGGCTGGGCTTTGCTAGGATCCGGCCCCCAGGCTGCCTTGATGTGACTTTCACAAAGGTGCCCTCTAGGTGGACACACCCCTATACCTGGTGTGACTGGCCAGAGGCCTGGTTGGACCCCTGTCCTCCCCTGGGCTAGGCAGCCCATGCAGGGCGCCCTGCAGAGCTTCGCTGCACTTCATAGGGTGGTCATGGGCATAAGGTAGGTCCCTCTTTGCTTCCTCCATGGAGTTCAGCCATGAGCTTCCCGGGGATCCTGGCCTGGGTCTTCTGTAGAGCATGAGGGTTCTTCTGGGCCCTTCCCCCAGAATTTGTTAACTTCTTACAGTGTGCAGTGGAAGAGAAGAAGGAAGAGCACATGCTTCTTGCCATCCAGGGCCTCTTGGCGGAGCCAGATAGAGGAGCACATGTGTGTAAGGACCCTGGCTCAGTGAGGGCCATGGGAAGCGTCTTAGGGAGGGTGGGGAAGTGAGAGAAGGTAGAGACTAGAGGGTGGAGGGTGGGAGGTGGGGGCTGAGTGGGGAGAATGGGGAGTGGGGGTGGAGGGTGGGAGGTGGGGGGTGAGAGAATGGGGAGTGGGGGGTGAAGGGTGGGAGGTGGAGGTGAGAGAATTGGGAGTGGGTGTGGAGGGTGGGAGGTGGGGGTGAGAGAACAGGGGAGTGGGGGGTGAAGGGTGGGAGGTGGGGTGAGAGAATGGGGGAGAAGGGTGTTGGGGGTTTGGTACAGAGAGGAGCTTTGTTCCCACCAGGGGCTCCATCTCACCCTGCGCATCCTGGGAGCTGCAGCCCAGGCCTGGGGCATCTGGTCTCATCACAGCCCCACTTAGCCTCTGCCCACCCCATTATTTAGGACATTTCTTGTATGTCTCACAGATCATCTATAGAAAGTACAAAGGTAGGTCGGTTAACTTTTATACTTAAAGACAGACTATGTAATCATTTTCACTTCAATTAATATTCTTCTGTAACACTATTTTAATGGCAGAAGTGTATTCTATCATATAGATATTTCATCATTTATATCACCAGTATTTGATTGTAAATAGTTAATTTTCATACTACAAAATAAATATTCTAGCATGTTCAAAAATAAAGTCTTAACATTAAATGTATCCCTGGATACGCTGGTGACCAGCCCGTTCTCATTTCAAGATCCTTGTCTCAACTATATCTGCAAAGTCCGTTTTTTCAAACATTTATAGTCACAGGTTCAGGGTAGACCGTTCTTTTTGGAGGGGGCACAGTCAGCCACCATGGTGAGTCTGTGGCCCGCATGCTGGACTAGAGGCGGAGGCGGAGAGCCTGGGCGAGCTGCCTCATGAAGGGGGTCAGGCCTCAGAGGACCCTGGAGTTGGGCAGAGGGGAAGGGCGGTGTTTCAGGGCTGGTGGCTGCTGAAGCCTGAGCAGTCGGCAGGGAAAGTGAGGAAATACTGAGCGGGACTGTTCTGTAATCGCATCTCTGAGTGCTGGAGACTGAGGTAGTTTGGGACCCCTTTCGGGTATGTTTGTCCGGGGAGGTGAAAGAAGTGTTCAGCGATGTCAGCAGGGGCTGGGCAGCAGCATCTCAAGCAGGCAGGGACCCAGGAGCCTCCACTGGGTCTGTCAGGCAGCAGTGCTGCCCAGAGCTAGAGAGCCAGACCAACCAGGGTTGCACCAGGCGGCAGGCACTGGCTGTGGGAGGAGCCCCAGGCTGGCAGAGGGATGGGGGGCAGGGCACTGGGAGGCTCCACAGAGCTCCTTGTCCCTCAGCCAACCTGGGCTGCTCTGTGCAGACATGGTTGGGCCCCAAAAAGGCCAGAGTGCTGCTTTGGAGGAAAAGGAGGGTCCTGAGGGTCGGGGAATACGCATTTCTAGACATAAAGACCCTCGAGAAGACACGCAGCCAAAGTAAGCCTGTACACAGCGTGTGAGGCCAGGGGCTCCCAACTCCAGGCCTGTAGCTGGCCAGGAAGGAAAACAGTGAGTGTGGGGAGGCCGGGAGTCCCAGGACCCAGAGAGTACGAACCAGGGAGGCCGAGGGGCAGGCCAAACAGGCGGGAGGCTCCCGCAGCTGCCTTTTTCCTGCCTGACTCCACCTGGGGGTCCCTGTCTCTCAATTCTGAGCACCTGCACACACTGTTTAAACAAACAGGCCACAAGATACTCATCTGAGTATGTACCCCTTCCAGCAGGTGCCTTGGTGAAGGGCTGGGGGAGCAGTGTGCACCAAGTGTCTGCCCTGCACTGGCTATTGAGTGGCCGTTTTCACACCGACCTGCCAGTGGATGTGAACTCACACAACAGGGCACACAGACCTGAATCCCCAAATGCTCAGTGGGGTGTTTGCCCTGCTATTGACAAGCGGGATCTTCTAAGGTTTTTAAATAATGTGGGAAATTGCTTATGCTATGATATTGAGTGAAAATGAGATTTAAGGTTATATATAGTAAGGCTACATTAACGCTATTTATTATAAAATGCAATTTAATATAAAATATAATACCGTATTACAAAATGCAAAATATCATACATCACACACACACACACACACACACACACACACACACAGAGAGAGAGTCAGAAGTGAGGAGAAAAAAAAGACTGTAGAGAGAAGGTCACCAAAAGGTTAACATTGCTTCTCCCTGAGGGATTCTGACTCACAGTGCTTTGCAGTATTTTCCATATATGCTACAGTAACGCACTGATAACAAGAATAACAATCATCACACCCTTTATCAGACAAGCGCACTCCTGCCTGCCCCGGGGCCTATGGGTGTCCCTCTCCCTTTCACTGGGCGCCTCGCTTCCCATCACTTGACTCCACGAGTGGCCTCTCTTCTTCCCACTCTGTGCTTGCCTTGGGCGGTCCTGTCCACATCTTTGATCTCAATCACTACGGACAGCCGCCACTCTCAATTTTTGTGTGAATTCCAGCCCTGTGGCTCCATCCAAGACCTTGCTCCTGAACTCTAGGCTGAAGTCTCCAATTGCGGAGAGGATAAGTCTTTCCAGGTGACCTTGGAGCTCTCCAGGTCAGCATGTCTTTGCCAACCTCTCCGCCTGTGGTGCATCCCAGAGGCTCCTCGCCTCTGAGCACAGACTCCTCACAGAACAGGGGGAGCAGCTCTCGCACCCGCCTCCTCCTCACCCTGCACTGAGTCGGGCGTCACACTGCCAGTCCTTCTCTGGGTCCCTGCTGGCACGGCTTTTATTCAGGGCCTCATCATCACGCAGTTGGCGAGCGTTCCAGAGGAAGGAGTCGGTCAGATTGGCCTTTGTTTTGGAAAGAAGTTATGGCAGCGTGGGTGGTGGGCGGTGCGGGTAACTGCCGAGGTGACACGCAGGACCTTCACCTCCCTCCTGTTCCCTGGTGTTTAACTCTGCAGCTTGGAAGGAAAATATTTTCATCTCTCCTATTTTGGGATTCGATTAGATTTTACTTTCTATTAGAAAAACAAAATAAAATGACCTCCCCCACCCCCCCCAAAAAAAACCTACTGGCTTCAAAATCTTATTCCACCGATGTCTCTGTAATCTTCTACATAATTTTTCCTGAAAGGTAATAAACAATCGGGAACTCATTACCATATGAAGGTGATTCACACGTTTTCCCTGCTTAAGATCTCATCCTAGGTGATATCCTGTCCCAGCTTAGCAGGAAATTTCTGCTGGTTTTGTCCAAATAACATAGAAAGACTTAAGGTTGTTTTTATTGGTTAGAAGAGCTGGAGACTAGGCTGTCTGTAAGATGCTTTGTAAAGTAAATTTCTCACCAATGCTTACAGGCAGACAAAGGGAGAGTTTATGGGGCGCCAGCCACCTGTCCCGCCCCAGCACTCACAGTGGGAGAATCTCCTGTTCAAAGCTGACCTCTGGGGGCACTCACAGGGAGGGAGACATGCCCGACACACATGTCTCTCGGGCAGAGAGCCTCAGCTCAAGGCTGGACGTTCGCCTGGCTTCCGGCCCCAGGAAGAAGGTGGTGCTTGTGTGTATGAGGGCTGTCTTCTTTGCATCTTCTCTGACTTTGCTTTTTCAACCATCCTCATGATGTACAAATGACCTTTGCAGACCCGGTCATGGAGGGAGTTCTCCTAAACACTCACTGAAATGAGTGTGTCTGTGAGGGGGCTTCTACTACTCATGAGGGTGCAGGAGGTTGCTGGGTTGAGTGGGATGAGGGGCAAACTGTGAAATGAATCTGATGGAAATGACAGCCAGGAGGAGGGGGAGAAGCCCCGTGCTGGGTCCTCTGCCCAAGCAATGAATTAGTGGAAATGGCTGTGTCTGCGCTCTCCAGGGTTGTTTTCCATAATTTAGCACACAGAATGGTACAGAAAAGCATTTCCAGCATTGTCATACAGAAGGAGAGTCAAGCTTGTGGCAGGAAAGAGCAGAAGAGTTTAGGCTACTTTGTGGTGGAGTCAAGAGTTGCTTTCGGCTTTCCACCTCTTCTTCAGAGCCAAGCACTTGCCCAAGGGGTCCTGAACTCAGAGCATCAGGAAGCCCAGGGAAGGGAGGGGAAAAGCTGGCTTCAGCAGAACCCTTTCTAGGACAGTGCTATACAGGGATGAACATAGGATCCCCTAAAGGAGTGCTGCAGATCCCACAGACTGTGGCCAACCCCTACCCTCCCAGGAACCTGGGGCCCACACACACACATACGTGAAGCTCTGCTTTTGCAGAGAGCAGCATGCAAGCCAGGCACCAGCACTCCTGGCCGTCTGTGCCTGCCTCCAAACAACGCAGAAGGGAGGAGAATCTCCTGTTCAAAGGAGACCATGGGGTGGGGAGGGCATGTGAGCCTGTCTAGAGACGCCTCCCCATACCCTGATCTGGCTCTGTCCATTAAACCAACACACTTATGTGCACATACTAATATATGCACATACATTAAGGGTGTAAGGGAATAGTAACAGCGTTTTAATCTGCAGAGCTTTCTGATTTTAGGTGAAGAAAAAAAATTGCCAGTACTTTTGCATCAAAGAGAGAGATAAACTTGCTAATTGAAAACCGTTTTTCGTGGAGGAAAATATGGAGGCGCCGGCTATGTAAATCAGCATATGCCCAGATCTAAAGGAAGCCATGCCAGGCCAAGAGGAAATTAAGCAAATCAGGATAATGAGGAAACAGCCACAGGCGCGAATTAAAAGCACTCAGGTGCTTTAGTTCATCTCAGGAGGCTGGCAGTGGACAGCTGGGAGGTGCTGGGAACACGTGTTTGGAGTCCCAGGCGTGTCTGTGCCGGTAGGCGGGTGGGTGCCTGCTCTCCCATCCAGGTCAGGGAAGGTTTTTCATGCAAGTTCTTCAGTGCCTGGATCCTCATGCAGCCTTTTGTATCCAGGAAGCCCCTTCAAATGCCCTTAACAAGCGCTGGTCTCGCGCTGGCATTAGCTGTGCTTGGGTTTCCCCAGTTTAGCGACCTGAGGGGTTTACAGCGCACGGAAGTCTCTGCCCAGCTTTCCGCGCGCGTCGCCAGGGGCTGGGCTGTGGCCCTGGCCAGGGCTGGGGAGGAGGTCGGCAGCCTGGGAAGCAGGGTCTGCGGCGGGGGAGGGCGAGCGCCGTCTGGCGGCGGCTGCGCGTGGCCATCGAGCTCGGTTCTGCCGGCGCTGCCCGCGAGTGCCCTGGGCGGAGCGAGGGTCCTCGGAGCTGGGGTCTGTCCTTGGTCCCAGGAAGCTCGGGACGCAGCGTCAGAGGCCGCGTGCGGCGAGGGGAGGGAGGAGCACAGACTGTGCCTGGGGCATCCGGGGCGAATTCACAGCGGGGGTCCTGCCCGCCAGGAGAGCGTGGTGGGCAAAGGCCCCTGAGGCCACCTGCCTGGTGCGTGCAGGGCGTGGGACAGGAGCCGCCGAGGCCAGAGGGCCACTGGGGCGTGGACTTTAGACCAGGCACCCACGGCTCAACCTTCCGGCCAGGGGACCCGCCGGGTCTCAAGAACGTGTCTGGGCGATTAGTGCAAGAGAAATCCGCCCACGCCAGCCAGCGTCCGGGCCGCCAGACCCGGGATCCGCAGCCCAGTCCCGTCCCGGCCCTGCGCCCTGGACACGGATGAGGCCGGGTGGAGAGCGGCCCGCGCGGTCCCCGTCCGCCCGCGCGCTGCCTCAGCCCCAGCCCTGCAGCGGGACCTGCCCGGCTCGGGCGCCGCCACCTCGGCTTCCTCTTGCCCTTGAGTGCTGAGCCCAGGGAGCCCGGGCAGGGCCGTGCGCGCCTCCCCGGCGGTGCGGTCGGTCCCAGAGGCCACCAGTGGGGGCGGCATCCGCGGGAGCCTGGCCGGGCGCGCCCTCGGCCCCCGCCCACCCACGTCCTCCGCGGCCGCCCGGGTCCAGGCGCTCAGGGGCGCATGGGGGCAGGGGCCGGGGAGCGCGCGGGCGGGCGGGGACGAGGCGGGGGCCGGGCCCGGGGGCTGTGTTGGCGGCGCGGGCGGCCGCGCTGGGCGGGCGGGGAGGGCGCAGGCGGGAGGAGGAGGAGCTCCCCGCGCGGGGCAGGGGCGGAGCAAGCGGCCGCGCCGCGGAGCCAAGTGAGTTCGCTCCGGAGCCCGCGCCGCCGCCGGCCCGCACCTCGGGCGCCCGCCGCCGCCCCCGCCGGGGATGTAGGATGCAGGCGGGCGCCAGGTTCCAGCGGCGGCGGCGGCAGCAGCAGCAGTCCCGGCGGCGGGAGCCTCTCTGGCCGATGAACGCGGAGCCGCCGCCGCCCTGGGTCTGGATGGTGCCGGGCTCGGCCGGGCTGATCCGCCTCGGCCCCGGGGTCGCGGCCCCTCCGGTGCTGCTCGCCTCGGCCCAGCCGCCCGCGGCCCCGCTGCTCCCCGGGCTGCCCGCCTGGCCGGCCCCGAGCGAGCCGGTGTTGCCGCTGCTGCCGCTGCCCCCCGCGCCAGACCCCGCCGCCGCCGCCGCCGCCGCGCACCACTTCCCCGCTCTCCACGGGCAGGTAACGTGTCCCCGCCCCGCCTCGGCCCGGCCCGGCCCGCCCGCTCCCCGCTCCCGGGCTCGCCCTGCCCGGCCCCGGCCTCCCGAGCTCGCGCGCCCTCCTCCTTCCCGGCGTCCGCGCCTCCCCAGACCCTCGGGGCGCAGCGCGGCAGCCCTGCATCGCGCAGCGAGAAAGTTCCTGCCCCTCCGCCGGGCCCTTAGCCGCCGCCGCACAGCTGGCAGGTGCCCGGGGTCTGGACCGAGCTCTGGAGGGACCCGCCACCCGCGTCCGCGTGGGGAGCGCGGCGAACTCGCTTCCGGCCGGGGGTCGCTGTCCACCACGCGGTGCTGAAGCGGCGCCGCCAGCGCGGAGGCTGACACCGCGGAGAAGTTGGGACTTTCACAGTCTCCGCCAGACTTGGAAGCAAGCTGGGAATCGATAGCTGTTTCGGATTCTGATCTGGTTTGGATTTTCCCCCTTTCATTTGAAAATAGCCTCAGGGCCATGCTTAAGAGAATTCCGACCGATGGAAGTGGGGAACTCGTGCCTTCCGTACTGAGAGACGTTCCCCGAGACTCCCCGGCCCCAGGCCTGCCGGGGTCCACGCAGTCCCTAATGCCACACTGCACTTTAGAACTAGAGTTTGGCTTTTACAACATGGGATTAAAAGAGAAAAAGTGACTGTACCTTGGATAAATGGTGCAGCAGAGCTAGGCAGGCTGGTTTTGGCAAGATTCATTGTCATCTAACTATGCAGATGCATTTAAACCAGGGAATAGCGAGTATTTTATTCCAAGGATTGGCCTCATTAGCATATTCAAATGAGTGTTATGTTAGAATCCACCATTTGATTAATTTAATTCCAATATGATTTTGTGAGCTTTCCTAAAAGATATTGTTAAACTCCTGCTAATTGGTCTTTAGACTTAATGATACATCACATATGCAGCGCTGGGTATTGTATTTTTATGTGTGATGCAGTTTATTTTGGGTTTTATTCGATAAACGTTGGTAGCTTTTGCCATATTTTGGAGGGGTGCTATATCAGAGTGCTGCCACTAGAGGTATATAATGTCAAGGAACTACATTTTTTAAAAATCCTGTTTAAAAAACTGCATTTTTTCCTTATGTAAATTTAAAAGAAAATTTTTAAAAACCCTTAGCATGAGTATTTAAAATATTTTTGTGCTACCTATCTTCTGTAAGAATATATAGAACCAGAAGAACATTTTCCCATAACAGAAACGTCACAAATGCTTTTATGGTTTTAAAACAATAGATACTGATGCGTTCCACCTTATTGAGCAATGCATTTTATTAATGCCTGATGAGGTCTCAGTTGTTTTAATTAGGGAGACGGTGTCTCGATTTACCAGCTCCTTTCCATGACTGATGTTTTATTCTGTGCATGGAGATCTTCAAGTTATATGATGTTTAGATTTTTTTTTTTTTTTTTTGCCATAGAATCTATTTGTATTGGTGAACCTTGTATTGGTGAAACTTTGAATCTTAACTTCTTATTTT
Source organism: Callithrix jacchus (assembly GCF_049354715.1). NCBI lineage: Eukaryota > Metazoa > Chordata > Mammalia > Primates > Cebidae > Callithrix > Callithrix jacchus. Next base: position 124,582,689 of record NC_133513.1, on the reverse strand, counting down.
TATTTTGAAAGTATTAGTTGTTTGTAAAGTGACAGATGCAATTTATACAAAATACAATACTGACAATAATATTATAAAATATAGCCTCATGCCTTCCTATAAAAATAATTTAAGAATTGGAAAAGGAACATCCAGCATTTCTCTTTTCCATGGTGGTTTCTCATTATCTCAGTCCGGAAACCCATTTCTTAGTGTGTGCTTGTGGTTTTGTGCTTAGAAGTTCTTTTCCAATATTGAAGAATGCAATGTTGATAATGCTTTGTGATGATTCAGATATGAAAACTTATGTAATTTTTTCTTTGATTTTTAAATATTCATAGTTTTTCTTGAGGAAATTTATCTGAGAGTCAAATACATACATTTTGAAATTCCCTTTTCAAAGCAGTTATTCCAGCATGTTTTGGTAAGAAGTCAGGTGGATGGATTCAGGCTAATGCAACTGTCTTTTCTTGCTTGGCTTGCAGTGGCTGTTCGGTGGCCATTCTCCATCCCTAGGAGTGCCCCCCTCTTCCACGGTGGAGCTGGTGCCCATCTTCCCACCTTTCTGCCCTTCTGCTCTTGCAGCTCCTATTGGGAAAAGTTGGATAGATAAAAGGATTCCTAACTGTAAGGTAAAAATGCGAGTAATTTAATTGGATAAGGGGCTTGTAATGATCGTTGTTGAACATCACCATAACAACAAAACATTCTCTAGCTGCCATAAATTAGCCGTCTAGGTATAGGAAGGAATCATTTCAGAATTAGATTCATCTGCTCAAAGGCGTCACCAGATGGGGGGCATTGTGTTTTAGTTTAGGATATTTGGATTCCACAGAACAATGTAAAATTTCCAATTTTTGAATCAGAGTCTATTTTTTTAATTTTTTGTTTTTAAATTTGTAACCATTGATCAAAAATCTAGACATAAACATTACACAATAACTGTTTAAGTTTTAAAAGTGAGTTTTTCTTGATATTATGCTTTAAATTTTCATCTTTCTTTCTTTCTTTCTTTTTTTTTTGAGACGGAGTTTTGCTCTTGTTACCCAGGCTGGAGTGCAATGGCGCGATCTCGGCTCACCGTAACCTCCGCCTCCTGGGTTCAGGCAATTCTCCCGCCCCAGCCTCCTGAGTAGCTGGGACTACAGGCACGCACCACCATGCCCAGCTAATTTTTTGTATTTCTAGTAGAGATGGGGCTTCACCATGTTGACCAGGAGGGTCTCGATCTCTTGACCCCATGATCCACCCGCCTCAGCCTCCAAAAGTGCTGGGATTACAGGCTCACGGCCCCATCTTTCTAATGGTTTGTTTTGGCTTTTGGATTCAAATTTACTGACTACATTTTGTTTACTAAAGAAAACTGAAGAAGTAAGTTATTGACATGTTCTGCAGCATGGTGATGATCTCATTGGCACGATTCTTCAATCAGTAAACTGACTGCTGGGCTGAAGTGAGCAAGTCAGTAGCTGAAGGCCAGCCCAGGAGACTTTCACTGGGTGGTGATTGGGATCCAAGCCCTGGGGAACGTTCTTTAAGTTTTAGAATGATGCTTTTATAGAGTCCCCAACGATAGAAAGTTCATGTTTGATCCACGTAAGGCAATGTAAGTCTTTTCATAGTCACGTTGAGCTTTTCTCGTGCACCTTGCCTTAAATGTTATGCTTGCATTATTTTTGGACAGATCTTTTTTAATAATTCCTTTGCTCTGGACTCAACGTGGATCCATCCGGAGGAGTCAAGATTGTTCCATGGGTATGAAAAGCCTCACTTGCTGGCCAATCAAGTAGCTGTGTCTCTGTGCAGGCCGGCTCCTGCCTCCAGGCTGCTCCCCACAGTGGTGTTAGCACCTCAGCCCATCCCAGGTTGGTGCCCAGATGACGTCGATAGTGTGCTTTTTATTTTTGCTTTAATCACAAATTAGTTTTGGGTGTGAAAACTATACTTGTCATTTTAATGAAACAATTATCTTGGTAAAATATAATTTCTTTTCACGAGCATGAAGCTATTTTAAAAGAAACGAGTCTTGGATAGCTTATTCACTTTTTTTTTTTTTTTCTGGGGTTGCTGGTTATGAGATCTGTTATTAAAATGAAGAGACGGCTGGAGGGGTTTTCAGAGAACTGTACTCACAGTGCTCTATTTTTAGGATTGGACCAGGTTTCCTGCTGGTAGCTCTTAATAGGAGCACTAATTGACCAGTCAACTCTTTGACAAATGTTGCTTGTCCGCGGCTCTGCAGTGAGGTTCGAGGAATGAGGTTTGCTGGTCTGTAGGACAGGAGAACATTGTGATCTCTGTGGATGGTGCCTTCCCGTGGTGGGCGATAGTGAGGTGGACTATAACATGCCGTGTTTGAAAGATGGGTTTCGTTCTATCTCTGGAGTCTAGCGACCTGAAAGAACATTTGTCCTGGAACAGACTCCCATGAAGCAACCCCGGGATAAAAGATGGTGTAATAAACCTGGATAGTAACAGGAGAATATAATCATCTTATGAATTTTTAAATTGATTTTTAAAATCACTGTAACACATGGATCATTTTATAAAAGCAAACGCTGCCCGTGCCAAAATCGTCAGGCAACACCTTCCATTATGGAACCTTTTACGACGTCAGAATTACATTATCTTCCTGTGATTTCCTACCTACCAAGCTTGTCTCAATATGTGTCTCTGAAATTTAGTAATGAGGAGATGTTCCTGTGGCTAGTGCTGGTTCAGGAGATATATTCATTTTCTTCTCTGTTTGCTCTACATTTATTCCAGTTGGCTGTGCATCTTGCTTAGTAATAGAACAATGAAACTGTTTGTGTTTTTCACAGGCCTAAGTGATTTCTGACTGCAACTTGTCCTTGTAATTATGCATTAGGAATTAATTGAAATCGGAGTGAGCATGGTACATGCAAGACATTTATAAACAGTTTACACTTAGATGGTCATGTTTCCTATTTAATTTAATGATGACAGAAGATTATTCCGTGGCATGTGTTGTATGAGGAAGACATGACTTTGGAAGGTTCTTTTAGTAAATGAAAAGGTAACATTTTAATTTGCTAATGCATTGGTAATAATTGTCATGAAAATAACCGGCAAATTTAGTTTAAAAAAATGGCGATATCAGCTTACCTGTTCCTACAAAGTCTTTAAGTGAACTTTTCTTTTCTCAGTTCACCCCACAGTATGATGTAGACATTTCCCAGCTTGCCTTCACCTTCTTCTCAGGAAATTCACGAACAAATGTGCTAACTACCTGCTGAGCTGGGGAAGCTCATGGCCGCCTCTCACAGATTTTCCCTCTTACGGACATTATTTACTTACTATTATTTAGTGTCAAATATGCAATCTTTATTAGAAACATATTCGTACTGATTTTACTTTCTTTTGATTTGTGGATGAATCTATTTTTTTAATTTCTAAAAATTATTTTTACAATTTTTTGAGGGTATGTAGTAGGTGTGTATATTTGTGGGGTTCGTGAGATGTTTTGATACAGGCACACAATCTGAAATAAGCACATCGTGGAGAATGGGGTATCCATTCATGATCTATTTTTAAGAACAAAATAAAATAATATTTCTTATAAACCTGATAAATAGCAGAATAACCTTTCATTCTAACCTAGCCTACTATTTAACAAAGCTTAGATTTTTTTCCCTGCTTTTTTTTTTTTAATTTATGTATCATACGTGACTATAACACCTACCATTTTAATTATGTTTTGGGGAGAAAGATACCTGACACCAAAGGCAATTGAATAATAATCATGTGTATTTGCTTTGAGATGGTAATTTGAGTTGCTTCATGAAAACTTTCCTTTTTTGATAAATTTCAGAATTTTTGGAATTTACCCAACTTTGAAATGCATGTATTGAAAGTCCCTTAGGCCAAATAAAACCTCTAAGGGGTTATTCATGTGTAATTAACTGCTTAACAGAGAACCTGGGCTGGGGGCAAGTAAAGGTAGAAGGTAGGGTAAGCTCCATGTAAGTTAAAAATTAATGTGCACCATTTTAATTTTATGGTAGCTAATGAGAAAATACAACTTTATTAAGACACTGGTGTGTAAATGTTCACATATGCTCTTATTACTAAAAATTACCAAAGTTTTCACATCCTATTATATGAATTGACAAATTTACATATTATAGTTAATTTATATCACAAATATATATTATAAAAGTATACATTTATAAATATATGCATGTCCTATATATAAAATATATCATGTATAAATATACAATTGTTATATGACATCGATCAATCTTGTTATAAAGTTTCATATTCAGAAGTAAGTGGCCTTAGAATTAGATATATTTTATTGATCCCTTTCAAGTTAATCAGAGAAGCAGAATTAGAGCTCCCAGAGAACTGAAAGAGTGAGTTAAACTTGCTCATTTTAAACAGGTCTAGTGAGCTAAGCTCATTTTCCTTTCCTGGATAGGTATTAATGTTTCTGTAATGATGGTTCCTTAAGTACTTTTAAAATTCGCACTGTTGTTTTAGGGTAATGGCAATTTATACTATGAACTCAAATGATGGAACCCAGCAGGCAGGTTTGTTTGAATGAACTGGGCCATTTGTTGAACTGAGTTAGAATCTCTCTGGCAGAGATGGGGGTAAGACTAATGTCGAACCACCTCTCACTTACTGTTGATTAAGAATTTACTGCATGACACGGAGGCTCAGATAACATGAACACAATTTGCATCAATTTGGAAAAGCCACCTAAGCTTTAATAAGCATTATAAAGGACCCCATTTTTTCATACACCGCACTCATTCATGACCAGAAGGATGATGGTCGCCTGCCGTCACACTCCGTTGTAAACAAGCCAGTTGGCCATTTTGAGCCTCCCAAAGGACCCACCTTCTCATGCCATCTCTTCGGGGGCTAGCCCTTCAAAATATGAATGGGGAGAGGGATGCAAGTGGCACATGCTTTCTGCAGGTATTTGAGGAGAACCTTAGCGGGGGGATCCTCAGGGAAGACCTCTATGGCCGATGCCACCTCGGGGCAGGAAGAGTCACATTAATTCCAAATGAAGGACTTAGAATGTCCAAAGATACAAAATCAAGAGGAGCATTGTGTGATTGGGCAATGCCAAATGGCCAAGTGTGGTTTGGCTGTGGGAGGAGATGTAGCAGGGATGGGCTCTGGGGGCCTCTTCAGACAAGACCCATCACATGAGCCCTGTGCTGTGATCAGTCCCCTGGATCCTCACGGACTGTTGGGGACTTTATATCATTCTTACGCTCAGGATCCTTGGCTCCTCCAGGAAAGTGTGAACTTGTTCTCAGGAAGCAGAGGAGCCACAGAAGAGGCAGACCTTCTCACGGACAAACAAATCCAAGCCCGCAAATAGTTACACCTGCACTGGAAACTAAATTCTCCAATTAGTAATTCCGCAGCTTTCAAAGGAATTCTTCCTGATCATTGTGAATGCGTTAAATTGAGAAATAATCTAGGACCCATTGATTCCCAGATCTCAGAAGTGGATTCAGGGCTGGACAGGCAGGGAGAGGCCACCTGCCCCACAGTCACCGCCTCTTCCTCAGCAGCTTCATCCCGGCCCACACCTCCTGGCTCCCTGCAGTCCTGCCAGACTCTCTTCTTCCCAGGCAGAAGGGGCTCACGCTTCATCTTAGGACATGTGGCTCATCGCAGGGAGGTGTGGAGAAGGGTCTGGGTGGAATGAGCACCCTCCAAGGAGTCTCTGTTTTCTACTGCTGAAAATGAGAGTGTCAGAGTCCTTCAAGCCATTCAGGAATTAAAGAACTTATATCAAGAGTATCAAGCAGTGGGGGGAGAAGGTAGTTGATTCAGCTTCTGTACAGCAAAGGCAAATGAGACAGAAGAATCTTGCTGGAAACTAGAGATTTATGCAAAAGTTGTCCATGTCAGCTTAAGATCAAAGAGCCTGATTCTACCAACAAACACCCTGATGGGCAAACCAGACAAGACCAAAACAAACCACTGGCTGTAGTCTCTTCATTCACAGATGACTGAGAGAGAGAGGGAGGGGGGAAGAGAGAGGGAGCGGGGAGGGGGGAGAGAGAGAGGGAGAGAGGGAGTGAGAAAGGGAGGGGGGAAGAGAGAGGGAGGGGGGAGGGGGGAGAGAGGGAGAGAGGGGGAGAAAGAGGGAGGGAGGGAGAGGGGGGAGGGAGAGGGGGGAGGGAGAGGGGGAGGGGGAGGGATAGGGGGAGGGGAGGGGGGAGAGAGGGAGGGAGAGAGGGAGTGAGAGAGGGAGGGGGAAGAGAGGGGGAGGGGAGAGAGAGAGAGGGAGAGAGGGGGAGAAAGAGGGAGGGAGGGAGAGAGAGGGAGGGGGGGAGGGAGAGAGAGGGAGGGGGAGGGAGAGGGGGGAGAGAGGGAGAGGGGGAGAGAGGGAGAGAGGGAGAGAAGGAGTGAGGGAGAGGGGGAGGGAGAGGGAGGGAGAGAGAGAGGGAGGGGGAGAGAAGGAGAGAGAGAGGGAGCGAGAGGGAGAGAGCAAGAGGGAGAGGGAGAGAGAGAGAGGGAGGGGGAGAGAGGGAGGGGGATAGAGAGGGAGAGGGAGAGAGAGAAGGAGGGGGAGGGAGAGGGAGGGGAAGAGAGAGGGAGAAAGGAAGAGAGATAGAGGGAGAGGGAGAGAGAGGGAGAGAGAGGGAGAGGGGGGAGGGAGAGAGCAAGGGAGAGGGAGAGAGAGCAAAAGAGGGAGGGAGAGGGAGAGGGAGGGAGAGAAAGGGAGAGGGAGAGAGAAGAAGAGAGAGGGAGGGGGAGGGAGAGAGAGGGAGAGAGGGGGGAGGGAGAGAAAGAGGGGAGGGAGAGAGCGAGGGAGAGGGAGAGAGAGAGAAAGCAGAAGATGAGAAAGATGAGATGGGGCATCTGAATTATTCTGCTTTTTAAAAGATTCATTTGCTCAAAAGCTCCAGAAGAGAAACAAATCTGAGAAATGGATTTTGGGCAGGAATTAGTAACCACCTTAGGCAAAACAACTTTTGCCTATCTTGATAGGTAAAGAAAAGAGAAGACAGAAAAGCAGTAAAACATAAACTCAAAAGGGACTTGGCCAATGTGAAAAGACAGTTTGAGAAAACGAGAAAAGAATGCAAAGTGACTTTTGAAAACTAGCAACTAAAATCAACAAAGGGAAGAACTAATTATGCATTTGATGACAGAAGACAACACAGAAAGATTCTTAAGCGTAAATAGATGTGGCTATGAACATCAGCTTGTGACAGTAGAAGGGGATGTATGTGTAAAATAAAAAGCAAACAAACCTGGATCGCTTTGACCTCCATTAAAAAAAAAAAGAAACAGATTTCAGCAGAAGTAGTAAATGGGGCAAAGAAAGGCATACGTCCTGGTCACCATGGCCTGGAGACATTGTATGAATGTTGGAGGCACGACTTAAAAGAACACAGAGGCTGACAGCTTCAGACCGTCCTGCGGTACTAGACACGCTTGGAAAATCTGGAGAATGATGAGGAAAGCATCTTTTGATTGAGGCAATTTATGCCTCACAAGAAAGTCATACAAATGCATAAGCATGGAAAAGATGTCCTTAAAAAAGCAACGAGCTGACTTTCCCACACTAATGTTTTCACCTCAAATTCCTCGTCTAAAACTAATGTTGCTGCTGTTCTGTCTGCGTCTTGTATTTTATTCTCACCAACTTTTGCCTTATTTTTTGTTTTAAGTTCAGGTCAATTATTTAAAAGTACAATGTCTGCCTTTGCCTTTTGAAAATTAAGTTTAGCATATTTAGATTTGTTTTGCCATATGTGTATTTATCTGTAATTATTTTGATTTTTTATTTTCTCTTGTTATCCCTTTGATCTATTCTGTTTTTATTGTTGTGGATGACATTTACGTTTTATTTCATTTTGTTTACTTTTGTTTTATATGGTTATTTGGGATGTATTTATACTGATCCTGTTTTCTCACGCAATTATCAGTAAGCTATTTTTTAAAAAGCAGACTTGAGGTTATGTTTTCTGAGTTTACAAAAATTATAGCAACACAATTATTTTAGAATTATTTTATGAAATATAAATTTGGAAAAAGTTTACTTTATAAAATTTCATTTTTTCTTTTTAATTTTCTCAGATAAGTGATAAGTACATATAAAACAAGAACTAACAATGGAGAGGTCAGTTTTCAAAAATACCTGTAATTATCAACAACGTCTGTTAATCCTTTAGGATATATGTGAATATTTGTTAATTTAGTTGTAGGAATGGGTGAAAAATTTAAGGCAATATTTTTACTTTTTACACCACAAAGGAAAAAATTAGGCTTAATATAGTGTTTCCTATTAATTAAACATTTTAATGTAACTTTGTAGCAAGAGCATTTGTCCTATAGTCCAAAAATTCCCATGAGTACTGAGAAAGGCCAAAAGGGATGTGCCACTCAGCAATATTCTGTGGAATAATCACCTGTGGGAATTCACAAAAAAATGGATTAAAGGTATTAAATTTGTACTGAAAAGAACATGGCTAATAAGGGGCTTAATGACAGTGCTGTGAAGCAATGAAAAACCAGTAAATAGCAGGTGGCTGATGAATTCCTAACTGTATGATGGCGAAGTTCTTAACACCAAGAAAATAGCAAAGCCTTCTTTATTAATTTGCATGCCATTCCATTTTTTAATTAGAAAATGAGTGAGTAACTAGTGTCTCAGGATCTCCTGATTTGCAGTAGCTAAACAGAGTCCATCCCATACTATAAGGCGTTAATGCAAAGGAACAGTATTTAAGCTTAGGATTTGAAAATTATATTTTTCTGTATGAGTGTGGGGATGGGGTGGAGGGAATCCCTTTGCAAAAAAATGTGTCAGAATTGAGAAAGTTATGATTATAACTTTGCAAAATAGACATTAGTTGCTATAAAATTTTCTTATGCCTACTCCTCTCTAAATCATTGTAATACATGGGATTAAAGGCCCAAAACTTGTTTGTTGTTTTGTGCTACAACCTTTTTCTCTTTCTTTTTTTTAAATTATACTTTACGTTCTGGGGTACATGTGCAGATCTTGCAGGATTGTTGCATAGGTATACACGTGCCATGGTGGTTTGCTGTCTCATCCCCCCTTTACCTACATTAGGTATTTCTCCTAATGTTAGCTTTTCCCAACCTCCCCAACCCCTGCTGTCACTCCCATAGCCCCCCACCCTCGGATGTGTGTGTGTGATGTTCCCCTCCCTGTGTCCACGTGTTCTCATTGTTTAGCACCCACTTATGAGTGAGAACATGTGGTGTCTGGTTTTCTGTTCTTGTGTCAGTTTGCTGAGAATGATGGTTTCCAGATTCATCCATGTCCCTGCAAAGGACAGGAACTCATCCTTTTTTATGGCTGCATAGTATTCCATGGTACATATGTGCCACATTTTTTTTATCCAGTCTATCCTCGATGGGCATTTGTTTGGTTCCAAGTCTTTGCTATTGTAAACAGTGCCACAATGAACATTTCAGAATGAGTTATAATCCTTTGGGTATATACCCAGTAATGGGATTGCTGGGGCAACATTTTTTATTTACAAAGATTCATTTTAATAATTATAATCTAGATACATATATTATGTCAGTAAAATTGAGGAGATGAGGAAGAAGGACTGTGAGAGTATAAAGTCTTTAAAAATCTTTCATGTTTTTAAAAGCAGAAGCAGTAAGAAACCCCCACTCTTGAAGACCAAATAAACTAAGTTATATAGGACTGAAATTGACCAGGATCTCTTCCTGCTAACTGGTAGCAAGCACTGAGTAAAAAGCAATAACCCCCTATCACTGGTGGAAGGGGAGAGATATATAGGAATCCTTTTTTGTGGTGTAGGAATGTAAGGATGGCTGAAAGCTAGGGTAAGGGTACAACTACTGAAAAAGATTTTCACATACCCCAGAATTTGCCTTAAGCAAAATACATTTTTAAAGAATTTGAAGCTTGTGGGGCATTGAAGGCAAACATGACAACAAAATCAAAATCCAGGTCTACCCCCTGAATAAATTAACAAAATTGCATTCATTAACACCTTGACACAAGAAGGGGTGTGCCCATTCCCTGGAGTAAATAATATTTATCTCATTCATTATTGTTCTATTTATGTTGCCTAGCACGTAATAAAGAAAATTACAAGACACACAAACCAAGCAAGAAGTGATAAATCATTGATAAGATACAAGATAATCAATAGAATCAGATCCTAAGATGACACAGATATTAGAACTATCAGACAGTTCTATGATTAACCATGATTAGCATGCTAAATAAACTCATGGAAAGGAGAGCAACATGAATGAGCAGATAGAGAATTCCATCAGTGATATGAAAAATATAAGAAAGTCAAATTAAAATATCAGAAAAAATGAAACACAGCATAATGAAAAATTACTTTGATGAACTCATGTTTAGTTGTGATACAGCCAAGAATTAGTTAAATTAAAGATAGATCAATAGACCTGTAACAAAAAGAGAAAGCAACTGAAAACATGGAACGTCCTTTTCCAGAGCCATGGGAGAAAGTCAAATGGTTTAACTTATGTCTAATTGGCATCTGAAAAGGACAAGGAGAGAATACATGGAAGATAGAATATTTGAAGACGTTATGAACAAAGGCGATAATGGACATTATGAAACTATAGACCCAAGAGGTGCCACAAACCATAAGACTAATAAATAGCAAAAACAGGAAAAACTTGAAATTGAAAACTAGATGAATCATATTTAAACTTCTGATTCAGAGCACTTTATATCAAACAAAAACAATTATTGAAAGCTAAGTGAAATGGAGATTTTTTTCAAGCAAACGAAAGCTGAAAGATCCGTTTTTTGTAGATTTGCAGTTCATGAAATTACAAAGAAGCTTATCAGTCAGGAATAATATATGAGCATAGAGACAGTTACTCTACGTAAGAGTGCTAGAGATGGAATACATTAAGATACAATATGTATTTTTCTGTTTTTAATTGTTTTAAGAGAGAATTGACGGTATAAAGAGCAAAAAATAGTTATAGAATTTGTAAAATTATACACAAAATCAAAATGTGTGCCCAAAATTCCACAAAGCATGGAAGGAAGAAATTGGAAGTATGGAACTGTAAGGCTATTGTACTATACATCATGTGCTATAGTATTATTTGAAGGTAACAAGTTAAAAACATACTTTATATCTTTCGAAGATATACTTTATCTTCTTTGACGATATAAGTGTGTCTTTATATCAAAATTTGCCCTCCATTCAGATTAAAAACAAAACACACAAAACCACCTGTAAGTCAACTAGGAATTAAAGGCGATGTCTTCAAATTGGCAGAGGATATGAAAGGAAGATTTACAGCTCACATTGCGCTTAATAGTGGAAGGATAATGTGTTCCCCGTAAGGTGATGATACACTTACCTTCAAAAGATATAAAGCAGTAGAGCAGCAGACACTTAAAACTGTGAAAAGAGTTATAACTAATGAAATAATTATGGAGATAAAAATGAAGTCGTAATAAACATTCAACCCCAAAGCAGACAAAACAAGAAGGCAAAGGATCAAAGTAAAGTTGGAACAAACATTTTATAATTATAAAATGGTAGATTTAAATATGAAGATCTAACCTCCCTAATGAATAGACAGAGGTTTCAGATGTCCATAAGAAACTCACGTTTTATGATAAGACACCATGAGGATAAAAGTAAAGGCCTGGAAAAGGTATAACATGTAAATACAAATCAAAAGAAAGCTGAAGTGACTGTATTAATATTTGACAAATTCGATTTCAGAACAAAAAGTATTGCCAGGGATAAAAAGGAGCACTACATAACTAAAACACACACACACACACACACACACACACAGAACAGAAAATCAAATACCGCATGTTCTCACTCACACACACACACACACACACACGAACAGAAAATCAAATACTGCATGTTCTCACTCACAGGATAACTAAAACACACACACACACACACACACACGAACAGAAAATCAAATACTGCATGTTCTCACTCACAGGTGTGTGTTGAACAATGAGAACACATGGACACAGGGAGGGGAGCATCACACACATTGGGCTCTGTTGGGGTGGGGCAAGGGAGGGATGGACAGTCGGGCAAGGGAGGGACAGTGGGGTGGGAGGTCGGGGAGGGATAACATGGGGAGAAATGCCAGATGTAGGTGACGGGGATGGAGGCAGCAAACCACATTGCCATGTGTGTACCTATGCAACAATCCTGCATGATCTGCACATGTACCCCAGAGCCTAAAGTGCAATAAAAATAGTAAAAACTCACAAAGAAAGCATAACAATTCTAATAAAAAATTCAAAATTCATAAAACAGAAACTGATAGAACAAAGAAATAGAAAATCATGTTTACAGTTGGAAATTTCGATACTCATCTCTCAGTAATTGACGGAGCATGAAAGCTTATCACTGACTATCAGTGAGAATTTAGAGAATTTACACAATACTGTTCAACAGCTTGACCTGACAGATATGTATAGAACAGTCTACTTTACAGTAACAGGGTATATAATTGTATGTGCACATGGAACATTCGTCAATTATAGTAGTATTATATTACTACTATGGAGTCTAGGTTATAAAATGAGTCAAAAATTTTAAATAATTAAAAGTAGGGCCTGGTGTAGTGGCTCATGCCTATAATCCCAGCACTTGGGGAGGCTGAGGTAGGAGAATCACTTGAACCTGGGAGGTGGAGATTGCAATGAGCCAAAATTGTGCCACTGCACTCCACCCTGGGCAACAGAGTGAGACACTGTCTCAAAAAAACATATGTATACACACACACACACACACACACACACACACACACACACATAAAATTTGTTTTCTGCAGAGATATCCAGAAAACCTCCAAATGTTCAAAAATAGAACAAAATGCTCCCAAGTAATGCATAGGTCAAAGAAAAAGTGACAGAGGAAATAAGAAAATATTTTGAATAGAATGAAAATGAAAATCAATGTCACAAAAAAAGTCTTGTGGGACATAGCTTAGATGGACATTTATATTTAGGGGATTAAGATGCCTATATTAAAAAACAAGAAATACCTCAAATTAATTATCTAAGTTTAACCTTAAGAAACTAGAAAAGGGAGGAGTAGTTAAATAAAAACAAGCTAAAGGAAAGGTAGAGTAAAGATACAGACCTCACCAGTGAAGCTGTCAGGGCCTGAATTTTTTGTTTTGAAAAACTAAAACAGAAGACTAAAAGAAAATAAGTGAAACCAAAACTTAATTTTTGAGAATTATAGAGACTATAAAGAATTAGAGGAAAGAAAGATGACACAAATTAGTAATGTCAGGAATAAAAGAAAGACATGATTATGGATTGTAACCCTAACCATGCAGTAGGAAAATGTAAACTATAACAATCAATGCAACAGCTTAGAAGAAATAAGTTATTTGTGAGTCACAAGCTACCAGTTCTCACTCAAGAAGAAATGGAAAGCATGAATAACTCTATATTTGATAAAAACATTAAGTTTATGATTTAACTCTTCCAACAGGAAAAAATTCAGGCCCTGACAGCTTCAGTGGTGAGGTCTACCAAATATAAGGAAGAAATAATACGCAAAATAAACTTGTTCAGAAGATAAGAGGAAATAATATTCCCCAAGTAATTTTTTCTAAGGTAGCCATTAGGCTTACACTAAAACCAAATAGTTGTTACAGAGAGAAATAGCAGACCAGTAAACTTTTTTTTTCAGGTTTTGTTTTGAGGAGTGTTTCCTTTATTTTTTTTATTGCATTTTAGGTTTTGGGGTACATGTGAAGAACATGCAAGATAGTTGCATACGTACACACGTGGCAGTGTGATTTGCTGCCTTCTTCCCCTTCACCTATATCTGGCATTTCTCCCCATGCTATCTCTTCTCAACTCCCCACCTCCCACTGTCCCTCCCCTATTCCCCCCATACAGACCCCAGTGTGTGATGCTCCCCTCCCTGTGTCCATGTGTTCTCATTGTTCAACACCCACCTATGAGTGAAAACATGCGGTGTTTGATTTTCTGTTCTTGTGTCAGTTTGCTGAGAATGATGTTCTCCAGGTTCATCCATGTTCCTACAAAGGACACGAAGTCATTGCTTTTTATGGCTGCATAATATTCTATGGTGTATATGTGCCACATTTTCCTTGTCCAGTCTATCACTGATGGGCATTTGGGTTGGTTCCAGGTCTTTGCTATTGTAAACAAGAAGCCTCAAGGTAGCATGAACAAAGGAAATCCAGCCTGTATGAAGCTGACAATGTATCATTCCCAACTGAGTTGTTTTTTCTTGGAATCCAATGCTGATTCAACATTAGAAAACCCATCAATGCTAGTTATCAAAAGAACAAAGAAGAAAAAATAATGTTTATTTCAATAGATTCAGAAAATGCATTTGTCAAATTCACCATTTATTCAGATTAAAAACAAAACAATACAGAAAACCACCTGTAAGTCAACTAGGAATTAAAGGGGACTTCTCAAATTGGCAGAGGACGTCTAAGGAAGATCTCTGGCTAACACTGAATTTAATAGTGGAAGGATAGTGTTTTCCCTCTAAGACGAAAAGCGAGGCAAGACTTCATGCTGGGAGCCATACCCCTGCAGCAAGACAAAAAGAAAAAAGAAAACAAAGACATACAAATTGGGGAGGAAGACGCAAAGCTGTGCAGACAAATAACTATGTGGACTATTTCAGAGAGTCTGTCAAAAGCTGCTAATACAAAAAAAGAAGTTTAGCAGGGTTGCAGGATGCAAGACCAATGTACAAATTCAATCCTATCCCTGTGTTACTGGTAACAAACAATTGGAATTTAAAACAAAATAAAATAAAATACCAGTATCATTAAAACTGCACCAAAGTTATGATGGATTTAGGGATTACCCTAACAACATGTGAGAAGTATGAAACATTGATGAAATAAATCAAAGAAGACGTTAATAAGTGGAGGGATATTCTGTATTCACAGACTGGAAGGCTGAATAATGTTACGAAGTCAGTTCTGTCCAGATTGATCTGCATGTTGAATGCAACCCTAAACAAAATCGCAGTTTCGTGGAAATTGACATGCCAATGCAGTAATTAATATGGACAGGCGAAGGAAGTGGAGTCACTAAGTGTGGAGGACACAGGCATAGCTGATCCGAACATTGATGATAAATCCCCAGGAACTGAGGCTTTGTGCAATTGGCAAAAGCGTAAGAATAAAGATCAATATAACAGAGTAGTAGCTGATTCCGAAAGTAGACACATGCATATATGGCCAATTGATTTTTTTCACACGGGACTGAAGAGAAATCAATAATGAAAAGACTGTATTTTCAACAAATGACTTTGGAAGAAGTGAACATCTATCTGTCTTCAAAATAAGCAAATGATCCTTGATCAATACATTTTACTATATAAAAATTAACCCAAAATAGATGATTGACCTAGTTGTGAAACCGAAAACTATAAATTCTGAAGAAAACATTGAAGAAAAATTTCGTGATCTTGGATTGCACAAATATTTCTTATATATGACATCAAAAGCATGAACCACAGAAGAAAATGCATTCATGACTTGAACATCAAAATTTTGAAAAAGCTGTTGGTCTTTGAAATCACTTTTAATAAAATAAAATACTGGAAAAAGAAAAGCCACACAGTGTGAAAAATATTCACAAAACATGTATCTGATAAACACCAGAGCATACAAAGGACCTTCACAACTTAGTCATAAGAAAAAAAAAAACAGTCCAATAGAAACGGACAAAATATATGACCAGACACACTACCAACAAAGAAATATGGATTGCCAATAAGCACAGGAAATAGGGAAAGGTTTGTGAAAGCATACAAAATTACAGCTACAGAGCAGAACCAATTCTAGAGGTCTTTATCACTGTAGGATGACTATAGGTAACAACAATGTAATATATAGTTTCAAATAGCTGGAAGGAGGGGTATTGGAATATTAAATGTTCCAAACCACAAAGAAATGATAAATATTTGAGATGATGGATATGCTCATTATCCTGATCTGGTCGCTAGACTTCATGTGGCTCAAATTATCACTATATACCCATGAATATGTATTGTTATTTTATGTAAACTTAAAAAAATTAAGTAATTTTTTTAAAAAGGTCAACATCATATACCATTAGGGAAATGCAAGTTGAGTCCATGATCAGAGTCCCTACATACTTATTAGAGTGGCTGTCATAAAAACAAAACAAAACCCTGGCAATGCCACATGGCAGTGAAGATGGGCACAGCTGGAGTTTTCATAACTTGCCAGTGGGAATGCAACATGGAACAGTCACTTTGAAAGTCAGTTGAGCAGGTTGTTATAAACACCCTTATCATTTCCAGGTTGCTTTGGGGAGTGCTCTGGAGAATGAAGGAAGGGCTCAGATTTTTTAAGAGAAAATGGACAAATCAGGAGGGGGCAGTTACAGAAGTGGCTCATTAGAGATTCTGCTTGGTTTCTAGAAGTGACATTGGTTAGTGATGGGCTACACTGTGTGGCACTGTAGGGCATATGGTCTTTGATGTCACCATCATATGGTCTTTGATGTCACGACTTGGTGGCACAACAGGCCACTGCTCCTGACTAATTGGAATGCTGGTGCATTCCAATGCCTCTCTGGGCCTGGTAATTTAAAAGGACTCCCATTCTTCCAATAAAAAGTTTCCTTTGCTTTTTTCTTCCCACAGTGGAAAAACGGGGACATCAGTTCATTACACTATTACTTATTATTGTTGAAAGATTTCATAATAAAAGTTAAAGAAAAAAAGTAAAAAATGCAATTTTACATAATACCAGGAAGTACACTCAGGAAATTACAGAAAGCAATTCCCTGGGCCTTACATACAGCCACCATGCAACTGAACCAGAAATACAGTGATGGACTATAAGGAAATGTCCATCAACCTTGAAGTTAAAAGACTACAAAAAAAATTAATGAGTGAAACAGAAGTAAAAGGTACAAATAAAACCTTTAAATAAAATAACCCAACATGAAGAGCATCTATTAGAATTAATAAGTTGCAGTCTGTAAGAGTTAAAGAAAGAGGAAAGAAACATGAAATGTGGCTTAACATTACAGACAGATTTATTTCAGAGATTGTAAACCTGAGAGGGGCTTCTGGCGGATTTTGGTCAGGAGCACTTTCTCTTACAGACTGAGAGTACGTACTATAGGTTTTAGGGTGAGGGGGCTTATCACAAGCTTGAAATGTTTCTGTGATAAGAAACATTCTTATCCATAAGAAGTTTTGCAGCGGGTTGGAATGTCTCTAGGCAGAGGGGAGGTTATCTTGGGGCTGACATCTTCCCGGCCAGAGAGGGGTTATCTTGGGGCTGGCATCTTCCCGGCCAGAGAGGGGTTATCTTGGGGCTGACATCTTCCCGGCCAGAGAGGGGTTATCTTGGGGCTGGCATCTTCCCGGCCAGAGAGGGGTTATCTTGGGGCTGGCATTTCTCTGGTTGGGGAGGGGTTTGGGAAGTTTCTGGTCAGAAACTTTATTCGTGGTTTATGGTCATGCTGACCTTAGCCGTTAGGTTGATGCCCTTTGGCTTTAGGCGGTTTTTGATCAAGGTGAACTTTAGAATGACAGTGCTTATCCAAGATGGCAATGCTCCTGCACTGTCACAGGGAAGAGCACTGCAGACCTCAAGCTAGAAGGATGATGATGCTAGACATGAGACCATCGGCACTGCAGAAACCAGCTTTCAAATCCAGGCATTAGAGAATTCGAGGAGGAAAAGAAGATATGGGGAAGTAAATGGTAAAAGATAAAGGCAGGCACTGATGGTTTTCAAAACAGAAATAAGACTGGGCGTGGTGGCTCATGCCTGTAATCCCAGCACTTTGGGAGGCCGAGGCAGGTGGATCATTGAGGCCAGGAGTTTGAGACCAGCCTGGCAAACACAACAGAACCCTGTCTCTAGTAAAAGTACAAAGTTACCCAGGCGTGGTGGCGCACGCCTGTAGTCCCAGCTACTTGGGAGGCTGAGACATGAGAATCGCTTGAACCCAGGAGGCAGAGATTGCAGTGAGCTGAGATTGCACCACCGCACTGCAGCCTGGATGACAGAACAAGATTCTGTCTCAAAAAAACCAAAATAAACAAAAAAACAAAACAAAACCCCAAAAAACAAAAAAACCCAAAACCCCAGAAATAAATTAAAATGATTAAAAATTATTTTCCTTGGACATGAAAACAAATTTCATGAATTAAAAAACCACATTAAATGAACATGTCACTGCTCCACATTTGTAATTTTTAAGTAATTACATAAACTATTTTGGAAGACACGATGGGTAATTCAACTTGAACCACGATGGGGCAGCTGCATGAAGAGCTCCAATCTGCACCCGAAGCACCACAGCTTTTAGTGGGAAAATCTCCCAAGCTCTGAGAACACTCTCAAGATAGAGAGCTTGTTTCAGAATGTGAAATACGGTGGAGCTGTAATTATATGTTGAAGTTGATTACCAATGTATTTTAATAGAAAAAATGGAAACAAAAATTACACAGACAAATCTCAGTTATAAAGATAGCTATAAAAATCTACAAAATATTGTTGAAAATGTAACAATACAGGACCAATAACACCTCTAAGCATCCAGTGGAATGCATGTCATAAACAGCATAATGTTATGAAAGGCAGTGCCAACAGTATCGTGTCTGTGTGTTTAATAAGAAAAACAGTATCCTGTCAATCAGCTACATGAAGATGCATCGTTTGATAAAAATGCAAATGTAACAGCCATTTAAAAAGTCAGAAAACTAAAGAATGAAGTGGAGCCGGTTACAGCATAATTGGCTAAAACCCGCCACACTGTCAGCAGTCCCTGGAGAATCAGAGCCACTGTTTATCATTTTACTGAAACTGTTTTCAGGAAGTTCTAGCCCATGCGATAAGAAATAAAACAGGAATATGAAATACTGCTTGGTTATATACTTTTACATCTTGAGAACCGAAGACAGTCAGCTTAACAACTCAATTTAAAAGACCAACAAGTGGACTGATAAAATATAAGCATACAAAAGATAATATTTTTTCTACATATTTTTAGTTACTGAAATGTTGTAATTGAAGAAAATACTCTATTCACATAGCATAGAACGCTGTACAAAATACTTTTAAGCAACTATCAACTCAGGTAGATGGAGCATAACCTTTACTTATGTGTGGAATCTAAACAGAGAAAACGATCAGAGAATTCTGAGACGTGATTCTTTTTTTGAGACAGTCTTGCTCTGTCCCCCAGGCTGGTGTGATCTTGGCTTATTGCAACCTCCACCTCCTGGGTTCAAGTGATTCTCCTGCCTCAGCCTCCCGAGTAGTTGGGACTACAGGCGCATGCCACCACGCCCGGCTAATTTTTTTTTTTTTTGTACTTTAATAGAGACAGGGTTTCACCATGTTGGCCAGGCTCGTCTAGAACTCATGGCCTCAGGTGGTCCACCCACCTCAGCCTTCCGAAGTGCTGCGATTACAGGCCTGAGCTACCGCGCCTGGCCAATATTTTTTAAATTCCAAGATAGAGTTACTATGGTCTTGGATGGGAACGTGGTACATTTAGAAATGCTGTTTATGTAATATACACATGAGATTAATCAACGTATCTATTTAACTATATATATCTGAGTTATGTAGATCCCAGCTGTATATGAAACATATGGGATTAAACTTGTTATTCTAAAGTTACATCAGTTTTGTTTTAAATGTGGTACTAACATAGTAATCCACACATAGGTCAATGTAATGAATTTTACAGTCACTTATATACGACAGTTTATTCTACTATTATAAGAAAATAGACGTAAACAGATGACAGAATAATTGTAAATAATCCTTGTGCAATATCTGGCTTTCTCACAGGTGGTTTAAGGAATGTACATTTAAACCACCAAGTAGAATGTTCTCCATACGTCAGCACGGATTTTCAGAACACACTGGCTCCTTACTCAGCACTCGCAAGGAGGCAGTGGTTTGTGGATTCTTTCCTGTGCTCGGTCGGAAGTGGGATGCAATGGGCCACACCTGCAGCATAACTTTTAGGACCTTTAAATAAGCCGACAGAACATCACTCAGTGATTCTAGCTCCAGAGCAGGTTAGAGAAAGAGCACGTGTGCATGAACCGTGGTAGTGCACGACATTATTCATGATGCCAAAAGGAAAAATCAAACCTCCCATGTCCACGCCTCGGTAAATGTTTAAGTGAATTGTGATGCATCCACATTAAGAAATGGACGGTCTTCAGTCCTGAATAAAATCACACTTAGAAGATTACTTAGCGACAAAAGAAAATGCTCTTGTTTTGTTATGTTAAACTTTTAAAAGTAGGTTTCAAATTGAACAATAGGATCCAAAGTTGGGGAGCAGCATATCCATGTGTACCTGTGCACACCTGCTCACATACAGCAGTGTGCACACACACACAGCAGTGTACGCACGCGCGCGCGCACACACACACACACACAGACACACACAGATAAGAGATGAGGCAGTGTCCCAGAATGTCAGAAGGAGGCATTTCTGGAAGCCGGGATAAGCGAGCACTTTGATTTCCATCTATATCATAGTTTTATGTTTCATATTTAATCAGTATGTATTACTTTTATAATCAGAAACATGCCATAAATATACGAAAATGCTTCTTTTTTTCTTTATGCTGTTGAAAATGAGAGTATCACCTGCTGTTAGAGAATGTTCTCAGCCACGTGACACTCAAGAGATGAAGATAATGCTGTCTTGTCCATCTGTTCCAAAAAGAAATGCCTGTGCTAAGGCAATGCTTGATTTAAAAAAAATAAAGACCTTTACTATAGCAAAGCGTTTTGTTTTTAAAATTCCGTTTATTTGTATCATGTTATGTCAGGACACAGGAAGAGCTTTTAATAATTCTGTAACCCTGACTTTTGAGATTTTGTATTGCTTTTGGGAATACATAGTGGATTGGTTGTTTTGGGGCTGCCATAGCAAAATTCCACAAACCAGGTGGCTGAAGTCCACAAAAACGTGTTCCCTCACAGCTGGGGAAGCCAGAAGCTGGAAATGTCTAAGTCCTGGGCTTAGCTCCTGGAGGCAATGAGGGAGGGTCTGCCCTGGGCTGTCTCCCGGCTCCTGGTGTCCTGGGCATCCTCGCACCTCGGGAAGCCAGAAGCTGGAAATGTCTAAGTCCTGGGCTTGGCTCCCGCCAGAGGCACTGAGGGAGGGTCTGCCCCGGGCTCTCTCCCAGCTCCTGGTGTCCTTGGCCATCCTGGGCAGTTCTTGGCTCGGAGCTGCACTCTCCAACCTCTCAATCTCTATTTCCGTGGTCAAGGGACCACCTTGTCTCTGTGACTCTCTGTGGCCTCTCTTTTTCTTACAGAACACCTTGAATGTAAGGCCCTCTGTCATGCAGCATGAAGGCATCTTAACTAATTTCATCTGCAGAGATTCCACTTCCAAGTCAGGGCCTGTTCCGAGGTAAATTTTGTAGGCACAGAGCTTGAGGTCTGGACGTGGACTATCATTTCCTCTGTGCAGAGAACCCTGTTGATATTGGGGTGGAGGGCAGGCCCTGGGGGGTAGCATCCACCTCCCGGCGCAGCGTGGGTCCCACAGGGCGTCTCTCCTGAGAGGGGCGGTCTGGTCCCACCTGAAGGTCTGCATCCATGTGACCCTGTAATGGGTGGGGGCGGAGAGTAAAATGCAGACGATCCCTCACTCCCAGTCAGGAGGCAGCACCGGCTTACTGGGAAATTGAACTGTGGATTCCGTTTCTCAAACCGGGGTGGGTGCCCGGTGCCCAGTGGTTTCTGAAGTTGGAGAATGAACAGATACAGCACTCTGAATCTGCGCTTTTCCTTACTGAGTTGGAGGAGACACACTTCTTTTATGCTGTGGAAGAACAGACTGATTTTACGATCACAGGCCAGCTTGTGGTGGCCGGTTCAGGCCCTGCCTCCTCCTGCTGGGATCTTCACAGGACCCCAATTCCAGAGAAAGCTCTGGAGAAGCACAGCCAAAGAAGTCCTGTAAATTATGCCATCTGGAAGAGGTCAGAAAAATACCTGTATGCGGAAAGCATTTCCCATAGCCACCTTCCAATCTATTGTTTAAAATTGTTTTTGGAAGAGTGACGTCATGTAATTATTGAGAGCACAGATGTTGCCGACAGACTGGGGGTTCCAAAAGGCCTGCCCCTTGCCGGCTGTCTGACCTTGGGAGGATGACTTATCACCACTGTCCCTCAGTGTTCTCCTCTGTGAAGTGGAATTACTGCAATTATTAACTGCATTATTTTTATTTTAATAATTGATATGAATGGCTACTGCTTGTGTGGTGTCCGCAATGCTAGCCCTATTTCCACCATTCCCATAGATACTCCCTGAGCAAGCCAGCCCTACGTGGGAGGGAGTGGACACTGGCTTGGAAGTCATCTTGTGAGTCAGCCAGACCTTTGGATCACTTTATCTCTATATTTTCTCTATATCTGGACTGTACTTCAAGGTACCATTTATGTAAAACATAGTTATGCCCCCAGATCCGTTGGTCAATTATTCAGACATCAGCTAAAATGGGCAGACTGCATAGGTGATGAACTGAAGTGAGATTTGTATTTACCAACATAACGCATATCATTTAAAAAAGTAGAAATCTGCCTTGCTGATCATATTTCTTGAATTTATGAGTGACGACAAGCCACAAAATAATGATTCGTTTTGCCAAAAGATTAAAATTCTAACTTACAGATAGGATGCAGAATCATTGTTAGTGTTGAGATACTATTGAGAAAATAAGTTTGGAGAGACAGAATTTGGCGATAACTATGGGCTTTATCATCGCAATTAGAGATAGTCATTCCTCTGCTTTCTTCTTATGGGAGGTTTCCAGCTCTGATACCTATTCTCAGGTAGCTTCTCCAGCAGAAATATAAGGCCTAACACGTGGAGTTTAAAATCTTCTGGCACTCATGTCTGTAAAAGTATAACAAAACAGGTGAATTTTAACAATTCAGTTCAGTGTATCCAGAGCATTATTATTCCAGCAGGTAATCGATGTAGAGGTTATTAGTGGGATTTCTGCCTTTCATATTGTCTTTGAAATTCAGTGTATCTCTGATATTTGCGACACCTCTCCTGCTTGGGCCAGCCCAGGGCAGGGGCTCTGTAGCCTATGGAGCTAAGGCTCCCATGGGAAGGGCAGTGCCCGAAGGTATCAACCAAGTTCGTTTGTGAAGATCTCAGAGATCTGTTTGTGAGAATAGTTTATAGACGATTCAGTGCGGCTAAAGACAGCATTTCAAAGACACCTACTTCATGCCCATTTGTTACCAAACTGAACCCAAATGTGACCTCTCTATTTCTTTGATCTTATAAGAATAAAGGATCCATTTTATTCTACATATAAGGTATATAAACGGTATAAGCTTATATAGCATTAATATACACGCATGATTTGCTGTTTATTTTTTCCATTATAAGAACATATATTTGTTAGATATGAAAATGCACTTATAAATTATTAAAATGCAGAAGGAAGGGAAAAAGTCACAAATTATTAAAATGCAGAAGGAAGGGAAAAAGTCACTGCCAGCTCCGGTTAATATTTACAATTAAGGCTACTTTGCTGGTGCATTACCTTACACAATGCGGTATTGTAGCCACAGTTTTGTATTTCACTCTGACTTAATATTTCGATATAGATTTCTCCATTATATTATAAATTCATACGATGTCTTCAATACGTTCTAAAAATCCTGCTGATGAACCAGAGTTTGCTGAACATAAATACACTGGAAAAACTATTTTCAAACACTCACAGTTCCTAAAAACTTTTTAGGCATTTAGCATCATTTCCATATCAGAACTTTCCAGACGTTTTAAAGGCCACTTAACCCAAGCTGTCCAAGTATTTCTCCTGTTTTAGGGACAAAAAGAAGGACAGCTGTGCAAGAGCCACGGACGTGTTTGTGTCCAGGAGGGAGATTTGCTTCTTTTCCATTCTTGTGCTTTTTAAAATCTAAACTGTTAAAGTATTATCCTTACATTGATTACCTAGGACTTTTAGCACAATGTCTGATGTGGTAGTGATGGCAGGTGCCTCGTGCTGGTCCTGTTTTGGATCTGATGCTTCAAGTGCTTCACGTTCCCAATATGCTTATAGGTTTTAACCGCCCTCCACCGGGCTTAGAACATTCCTTCCATTTGAGTTTCCTGGTGCTTATTCCATAATTTAAGGATGAATTTTTTTTCAAGGTTTTTCCTTTTCAGATTGAGATAAGCACATTTTTCTTCTTTTAATCTGTTATTATGGTGTAGGATATTTTAAACTGTTACAGTGTTAAATCATGTACATTCATTGAATCAATCAAAAATCTTCGTGGTGAATTGCCCTCTTTGTACACAAAATGCTACACTATCTCTATTACAGAGTTTGGGCTCTTTAATTCACGTTCTTGTGTGAAGCTGCCCTGCTGTCTGATTTTCTTTTCTCTTATTTTTCTTTTCCTTTCTTTTTTTTTTTTTATTTTTTATTTTGATACACAGTCTTGCTCTGTCACCCAGGCTAGAATGCAGTGGTGCAATCTCAGCTCACTGCAACCTCCGCCTCCCAGGTTCAAGCGATTCTCCTTCCTCAGCCTCCTGAGTAGCTGAGATTACAGGCATGCACCACCAAGCCTGGCTAATTTTTGTGTTTTTAGTAGAGATGGGGTTTTATCATGTTGGCCAGGCTGGTCTCGAACTTCTAACCCCAAGTGATCCACCCGCCTCAGCCTCCTGAAGTGCTGGGATTCCGGGTGTGAGCCACCCTGCCTGGCCACTTCATTTTCTTTTTGCCAGATTCACCTGGCTTTGGTGTGAAAGATATAATGGATTCACAGAATAAGCTAGGAAGTAGCTCCAGCTTTTTTTTTTTTTTAATTCTTTGGAAGAATTTTATGATGTTAGATTGCAATATTCCTTAAAAATAATTTGTAGAACTTTCCTTTTAAAATATAAGAACCTAGTCTTTCCTATATGGAAAGATTTTTAACTACTGATGTAATGTACTTACTTGTTATATGACCATGCATGCTTTCTATTTCCTGTTCAGGTAGGGTTCACAAGTTATATTTTTTTCTAGAATTTCTGTTTGCATCTAAGTTTGCAAATTGCCTTTGGTATAAGATTGTTCAGTACCTACTTACCTTTTTAATATGCTCTAATAATAGTTATCTACTTTTTAATGTATACTTTTGCTTATTTTCACCTCCTCATTAAAAAAAGAACTTGTACATTTCCACCAGAGGTTTGTCCATTTTATTAGTTCTTCAAACAAACAACTTTTAGTCTTTAAAAACATTTTCTGTATATTTTTCAACTTGATTGAAATCTGCTTTTATCTCAATTTTCTTCAGATGTATTCTGTTTTTCCCTAAATCCTTAAGTTATATATTTGCACATTATCTGTCTTATTTTAATAAAATATTAAGGCTATCCCTTTTGCTTTCTGTAAAGTTGTTTTTCTTTTTTTTTTTTTTTGAGACAAAGTCTTGTTCTGTCGCCCAGGCTGGAGTGCAGTGGCATGATCTTTGCTCACTGCAACCTCTGCATCTCGGGTTCAAGTGATTCTCCTGCCTCAGCCTCCTGAGTAACTCCTGTGAGCCACCACGCCTGGCTAATTTTTTGTATTTTTAGTAGAGACAGAGTTTCACAATGTTGGCCAGCCTGGTCTCAAACTCCTGACCTCAAGTGATCTGCCCGCCTCAGCCTCCCAAAGTGCTGGGATGACAGGCATGAGCCGCCACACCCAGCCAGGTTTTCACTTATATTGTGTCTCTCTTTGCGCTCTCTGCTTATTCTAAGCAATGTTATTTAGTTGCTAAATCTCTCTTCATCTATGTCTAATACGCTGTTTCAACTTTCTGTGAAGTTTTACATTTTGACAATGATTTCAATCTTTGGAAATGTCATCTTTGTTTTCCAGTTCTGCTTTATTCATTGGTCCTTGCTCCTCTTGAAAACATTTCATACACAGTTATTATATTTTATACATGAAAATTCTCATATCTCTAATTTTTGTGGGTCCAGATTTGTCATTTGTTATTTTTGACTCTGGTGGTTTACTTCTTCTATCAGGATTCAAGTTTGAGCTTATCATTTCCTCTTAACACGTGGAGCTTCAGTGGGCTAAGTTGGTCATGCTTTTCACTAGAGAGGCTTTATATTTGCATCTGCAAAACTAGGGGCACGGTCAACCCGGGAGCAGACCAGTCCCCAGACCAGTCCCCAGACCAGTCCCCCAGACCAGTCCCCAGACCAGTCCCCCAGACCAATCCCCCAGACCAGTCCCCAGACCAATCCCCCAGACCAGTCCCCAGACCAGTCCCCCAGACCAATCCCCCAGACCAGTCCCCCAGACCAGTCCCCCAGACCAGTCCCCAGACCAGTCCCCCAGACCAGTCCCCAGACCAGTCCCCCAGACCAGTCCCCAGACCAATCCCCCAGACCAGTCCCCCAGACCAGTCCCCCAGACCATTCCCTGGACCAGTCCCCCAGACCAATCCCCCAGACCAGTCCCTCAGACCAGTCCCCCAGACCATTCCCTGGACCAGTCCCCCAGACCAATCCCCCAGACCAGTCCCCAGACCAGTCCCCCAGACCAGTCCCCCAGACCAATCCCCCAGACCAGTCCCCAGACCAGTCCCCAGACCAGTCCCCCAGACCAATCCCCAGACCAGTCCCCAGACCAGTCCCCCAGACCAGTCCCCCAGACCAGTCCCCAGACCAATCCCCCAGACCAGTCCCCCAGACCAATCCCCCAGACCAGTCCCCAGACCAGTCCCCCAGACCAGTCCCCCAGACCAGTCCCCCATGAAGGCACAGCTTCTGTTTGATTCTAAAATCCCATGCTCAGTTTCCTTCATCACTGCTCTCAGGGAAACCTAAGACAGGTTTCCTGGGAAATGGAAGGAAGTCAAATCCTGGGAGGCCAGATCAACCTTTGGCAACCCTACCAATGTGTCCCGTCTGGGGCCGTTCCTTACTGTGGCTGGAAGCCTCTCAGAGAACAGTGCTCACAGCACTGTGGCAGACGTGACTCACTTCAGCTTCTATAGCCTACATGCACTTAGCTCTAAAACTGCGTAATAATAAATACTCTTCTAAGAGAAAATGCATTTCTGTCTCACATTATATACCCTCAAATTATGCAGTCTGATAGCCAGACCAAGAGGTAGATAGGCAGGTTTGTAGGGTCCTATTGAATGACAGATATCACCTGAACTTTAATTTTCTTAGAAAGTCAGGGTCAAGACCCATAAGAAATGAACTTATGAGAAGTAATGTTGTGACAAAAACTAAATATGCAGCTTACTTTACATGTTTTTCCTCTAAAACTCTGGTAACACCGTGCAGGGAAGAATGCACATTCTTGGCAGCCAGAAGTCCTCTGTGTCTGTCTCGTTTTCTGCTGGTCCCCCAAGGCCTGAAAGAGCGACTGGTATGACAAGGGCTTGATAAATATCGAATCAATTATCAATATCACAAATGTGGAGTGAACGCCCGTTCTGCAGCAGATACTGTGTGCTGGGGAAGAGAGGAATGAACAAAGCAGGTTATTTTAAAACTCTGCTTCCACGGGTTTTACAGCCATTTATTTTGTTACTATTTTGGTATGTTAACTTGTTTTAATAAGTTGATAAACTTCTAGTGAGAAGTTTTCAGATAGGGAGACCTTGTCTTCCTGGTCTATGACCAAGGCTACTTTTGCTGGTTTCTATGGAGAAGAATTAGTTCCCATCTGCCTGTCATGTATCATCAACCACTACAAATGTACGACAAACAGCTGCATCAGGACTCTTAAGAAAATAATGTCTGTTCCTGAAACACCATGCATGTCACAGTCATATTTCCCATAACAACATTGTTCTGAATTCATGAGAATGTGACTTCAAATTGAGAAGTTTGAAAGCATGGGCTCTAAATACCTAGCTATTGCATGTGCCTTCAGAGACGAAGATTTGGGTAAATTCCTCCTAAGCGGCTTTGCAGAAGAAGGGGTTTTTTTCAATGGTCTCAGGCAGTCCTCACTTTTAGGTGTTGAAGGTGGTAAGCAGGGGGTGGGTAAGGCTTTTTGGACCCTGACCTGTACACACATTGTGATGGGTTTGGGGTCCTTTTTAAGAACAAGAACACAAAATTCCCAATAGGGACTTTAGCACAGAGGGTGGGGAGAATCTGCCCCGTGAGGACCCTGGAGGTTCAGGTGCCTCTAGGTAGGGTTTGCCTTTCGGGAGAATAGAAGGTGGCTCCCAGTGGTTGAACTTTGTGTCCTGGCTCTCACCGTAAGGATCGAGGGGCTTGGGCTTCACCTGAGGTTTCCTTTTCCTTTCCGAATCAGCACAAATGCCTTTCACATGGACAAGATGGCCCTCACTGTTGGGGAAAGTAAGCATTCATTTCAGTCAGCATGCGCGATGGATTTTTTTAGCTTTGGAGATGGACCTTGAATCCCTTTGATGGAATTAGTCCACGTGCACTGGTTCTCTGTGATACAGACACAGCTGCATGGTCGGCTGGCTTAGGCAGCACGGGGCGTGCAGGGCATCTGTCCCCATGCTCCACAGCATGGCGGCGCGCAATAGACATTCAGGCAACGTCTGCTGGCTTCGTGAAAAGAAGATAGAGTGTGATTTATAATGCCGAGTGTGGTATTGTACAATTTTCAATAGAAGTGGGAAATTTAATGACTGTTGCTAGTAGATTATTGCCATTGAGATTATGAGAAAGAGGCACATAAACATTGATGCAGGCTTTGGATAAGAGAAAAAGAATTTTCAGCGGACCACAGTGATAGCTTGAATAACACCTTTTTAAAATGGCATTCTGTGATGGACTCTAAAAGGTCAAGTTATGACTATTCGGTGAGAGGAGGAAGGCAGGGCCGCAGGCTCCATCAGGTTCCATGGATAGCAAAACTACTTCGCTGTATACCTGAGTGGTGAAAAGCCAGTAGCTTGGGTTCCCAGCAGGGCCTGGCCCGGGGTGGTGGGGACGCTGTTGCAGGCTCAGAGCTGTCAGGTGCATCTCTGAGACTATCCGGGTATATGTGTGGCTGTTTGCAAAGGGCACAACCACAAAGAGAACAGGGGTGTGTGTGTATGTCTGTGTGTGTGCGTGCATGTGTGTGTGTGTGTGTGCGCGCGTGCCCACAGGTGAGGCCTGTAGCTTAATATTGAAGTGTGAAAGGAAAAGAAATCTAGGGGCCCCCAAATCAGTAAGCTAAAGAGAAAACTCAAACTGGGAACTGCTTAGAGCAACCCGCCTCCCATTCTAGTCCAAATCTCGGGCTCCTATGAATCAGGTAACCCTGTCCCTGCCTGAGGGGCACACGTGGCTATGAGGCTGGACTGGGCTCAGGAAGGAGGGAGCTGAACCCGGGCAGGCTAGGTTTCCAGCTCCTGGAGCTTTGGGGCCTGTGAGGAAGACACACTTTCCTCAAACAGATGTGACTGGCACATACAGCAGAAGGGCCCAGAGGGAGGCGTGGGGGATGAAGGCCACGCAGGAGGATTGTGGGGGTCCAGGAGTCATCCAGGAGGACTTTCAGGGGACCTGAGGCCCCGTGAGCTCAGAGGCCTGTCTCTGATTTTTGGGGTTTCTGGAAGGGTGTAGGCTGGCTCTGCTGGGCCCCATTCCACGTGGAGAAAGTCTCACCTGTGACTCCCGTGGGATTTGCTAATGAGAGGAGGGTGCACCTCTCTCATTAGTGAAGCACTTCCTCCTCACCAAACCCTGGGGTGGGAAAGAGCAGGGGCCTTCAAGGACCTGGTGGTGACTCCTGGGCAGGCAAGGGCACCAACAGCAAAGGGCAGGGAGGCCAGTGGCTGGGCACCAGGACAGCCTTGGTAGGAGGTGACTCCATGGCAGGGAAGAGACATGATGGGTCTCACATCTTGAAAAGATGATGTGGGCTGGGCATGGTGGCTCACCCCTATAATCCCAGCATTTTGGGAGGCCAAGGTGGGTGGATCACCTGAGGTCAGGGGTTCGAGACTAAGCTGTCCAGCATGGTGAAACCCTGTCTCTGCTAAAAATACACACATACAAAAATTAGCTGGGCATGGTGGTGCATGCCTATAATCTGAGTTCCTTGGGAGGGTGAGGCAGGAGAATTGCTTGAACCTGGGAGGCGGGGGTTGCGCTGAGCTGAGTTGACTCCATTGCACTCCAGCCTGGGTGATGGAGCGAGACTCTGTCTCCAAAAAAAAAAAAAAAAAAAGACAGTGTGGCTCAAGTATGGTGAGAACAGGAGGGGCAGCCTCGGCTCATCTTCCCCAGTGAACTCTAGAGGCATCACTGCCCCACTTTACAGGTGAGGAAACCCAGCAGGCTCCAGGAGGATGTGACTTGGCCAGGGTCATGCAGTTTGTCCTGGGATTTCAGCATCGGGTGCCCGAGCCCCATCAGGGCTCAGATCAATCTGAGTTCTCCTGTTCCTGGGGCCAGGGGGCCCTGGGGCAGGCAGGAGCCCGGAGCTCCCGCCTCCCTCCGCTTCCCTCTCCCACCCCCTGCTGGACTTCCCCAGACTTTCCTCCCTCAGGAGCCCCATTTTGGGGAATGGCTGAAGCTCCCCACATACAGAATGAAATCAGAGTTCATGGTGACCCCTGAGCCCCCTGTTCCGGCCACCTGGCCTGTTTCCCTCCCAAGTCGGCAGCTCTCTGCTCTCAGGAGGCACGTGCCACTGGCTCCTTTCCATTCTCCAAGCCTCCACCTGGGGTCTTGGCAGTCACTGTGCCCTCCTTCAGGCACCTTCCGACCAGACGTCCTCAGGGCTCACCCCTGCTTCCTTGAGATCCCTGCCGAGTCCTGACCTCAGAGGCCCACGCCTGCCTCTGTGTTTATCCTCCTGTCATAGGCACTGCCCTCCCCAACACTGACTTTGCACCCTCAACCATCTGTGAGCTTGTCCCTGGTCTGCTCACAGACAAGAACCCAAGCCAGATGGGCTCCATTCTTCCTTTTTAAAAATAATTTTTTTATTTTATTAGTTTTTTTCAGTTCTACGAGGACAGGCATGACTGTGCCTTGTTATGTCACATCAGATGAGAAATTTTTTCTGAAAGTTTCTGTCTTAGCTTTTCCTTCTCCAATACTGCACGTATTCATTCTAGAGTTTGTAGAGAACCCTGGTCCAGAGGCTACTTCCTGGGAGAGTGTTTGGGATTTGAGGCACTGCTGGACAGTGCCTGCTCCTGGGAGGGTTCCAGAAATGTCATTAAGTAGCCGAGTGTGTGGACACACCTGTGGGCACCAGCATGCTTGCCAGAGGGTAGGGAGTGGCCCTCTCATGTGGCTTACGTCTAGGCCAGGCCACTGCCTCCCCAGCGTGGGCCCACGGGAGATTCCCTGGCTGTCCATCTGTGCAGCTGCAGTGACTGCTCCCATTGTTAGAGCGTTGGGGTATGTGTGCACTGCCAGGAATGCCCAGGGGCTGGGTGCAAAGAATGAACTCAAGTCTCTTTCCCACTTTCCAGAACCTCGCCAATCCATCTTCCAGCTTTAAGCCCTCTGTGACTTCTGGGGTCAC
The DNA here is from genome assembly GCF_049354715.1 of Callithrix jacchus. Taxonomy (NCBI): domain Eukaryota; kingdom Metazoa; phylum Chordata; class Mammalia; order Primates; family Cebidae; genus Callithrix; species Callithrix jacchus. Next base: position 124,551,173 of record NC_133513.1, on the reverse strand, counting down.
CGTTCACTCATGGGGTGGAGGAGCAGACAGTTCTGAGTGTGGCCCCACCTTCCCCAGCCTGGTCTCTGCTCTTCCCTGAAGCTCCTAGCTCAGCGGCCATGCTCTCCTCAGTCCCCACCAATGCCTTGCTTCTGGAATCTCAAACTCTCGTCTCTCTTAGGGTAGTTCTCCAAGGACCAGCATGTCCTTGCAAGGGGATCTTCTGAGCCAGCCTGGGGTGCATGCACGTTGTCTCAATCCACTTCCTGCCCAGGTGCCCATGTCCAGGCTTTGTGATGGATCTCCAGTTCCAGAGAGCCCACCGCCACCTGCCCCACAAGCTGATGCTGGCATGGGGGAAAGGCTGGGCTGATGTTGCTCACTGGAAGTTAATGTGAAACCATCCATTCTTCCTTTTTAAAAATACTTTTTTTAATTTTTATTAGTTTTTTTCAGTTCTATGAGGGCAGGCATGACTGTGTCTTGTTATGTCACATCGACACAAAAACTCAATAGCAGCTACATGTGATGAGAACTTTTTTCTGAGCATTTCTGTCTTAGCTTTTCCTTCTCCAATACTGCCCATATTCATTCTGGAGTTTGTAGAGAACCCTGGTCCAGAGGCTTCCTGGGAGAGTGTTTGGGATTTGAGGAGTAAAGTCATCAGTGTGGACACATTTATCCGAGATCCACTGAAGACCCATCCACCGACCCGCACAGTCATGGAAGGAAGCAGCAGGCACTTACCTGGGGAGATTCAGGAACAGAACCCACCCTAGCAGGTGGTGCAGAGAAAAGCATATTTGGTATCTCAATGATGAGGCATTCAATCATCTTAATTTCGTAAACCAAGATAGACTCAGCAAAGCTGGAGAATCCCTGAAAATTGTCAGCTGGCTGATTGCATCGCTGTCTAAATGTGTCTCCGAAGAGAGAGACATGGGTTGAAAATAATTTCCTGTGCTCTGTTACTGCCAAGGGATAGGACGAGGCAGGTGAGAGGTGAGTGTAAATTGCGTGTGCATTGAACATAATGAAGTGGTTGGAAAACAGCTGCCTGATGATAAACAGCGGAGTTTTGCTTAATGCATTAAAAAACCTGTCACAAAACTTTTGTTGTTGCACAAACATACAGGCTCTGTCCTCCTTTCAAGGTCAGTGGAGGCTTGGCTGCTGGTTGGGAACAGAATCTGCCTGCTGTGGCTTTCGTGATGTAACACGTGTATTCTAGGGCAAAGGGTTAATGTTTCCAGGGACAGGTGCATTCTAGACTGTAGGTACAAGGATGTGGCTGGATTCTCCCCAGTGTAACCCTGTATCGGGAGGACCCCCGGAAGTTGAGGAGGCTGCGGACCCTTTGAATTCATGAAAGCCGCACACTGAATTGATCTTTCAGGAGGCGAGTGCTGTCCAGCAGCCATACAGTTAACATGCATGTGTTAAGCACCTGCTGCATACGCAGTACAGGCGTGGCCTTGGAGCAGGACCCGCCTGAGGAGTTTCTGTGCATGCTAGAGGCAGGCATGGCAGGGATTCTGATAGAAAGTGGGTCTGGGGAGGAAAGGGGGTCTTCTGAGCCGGCCTGGGGTGCATACATGTGTTACAGTCCACTTCCTGCCCAGGTGCCCGGGTCCAGGCCTTGTGCTGGATCTCCAGTTCCAGAGAGCTCACTGCCACCTCCCCCACCAGCCGACACTGGCACAGAGGGAAGGCTGGGCTGATGGTGCTCATTGGAAATTAATGTGAAACCATCCGTTCTTCCTTTTTAAAAATAATTTTTAATTTTTTTATTTCAGTAGGTTTTGGGGTACAGGTGGGCTTTGGTGACATGGGTAAGTTCTTGAGTGGTAATTTCTGGAACCTTAGGGCACCTGTCCATTGGTTTTTTGTTTTGCTTTTTTGAGATGGAGTCTCGCTTTGTCACCCAGGCTGGAATGCAGTGGCATGATCTTGGCTCACTGCAACCTCTGCCTCCTGGGTTCAAGCAATTCTCCTGCCTCAGCCTCCCAAGTAGCTGGGATTACAGGCGCGTGCTACCACACCTGGCTATTTTTTTTGTATTTTTAGTAGGCACACGGTTTCACCGTATTACCCAGGATGGACTCAATCTCCTGACCTCGTGATCTGCCCACCTTGACCTCCCAAAGTGCTGGGATTACAGGTGTGAGCCACTGTGCCCGGGCCCATTCATTGCTTCTTAATGGCGGAGACTGCTGCCTGCCTCTTCCCTCTCTTTCCCTCTCTGACCTGGTTCCATACCAGGGCGTTCAGGTTACCAGGTATCTGCAGCAATCTGTTCTTCCGGGTAGTGTCATTAATCTCTAGTTTTCATAAAATGAATATTCAAATTATCATGCAACAAATTACATGAAATAACAAGAGCAACGCATTAATATTCCTAAACTGATATGCAAAGCCAAGTGAATTTTCTCCTTCTCAGTGTGAGTACCTACGTCCTCACCTTGTACCGGTCCATTTTGCCTAGGCAGGGGGAGTGATGTCCATGCGTGTAGACCTCCAGTGACTCGGTAATTAGACATTCTTCCCAGTGAGTGGGGAGCAGGGCTGCTTGTTCATGCCACGTGGTGGGGTCCAGTGGGCATTTTGATCTTTCATCATCAGGGTCCTCCCTGGACACATGCCGAAGCTGCGCCTCTCAGCTCCTTAGCTCTGTGGAAGGAGGCCCAGCTGAGAGGCGCTGTGTCCTGGGGCAGAGAGACAGGGTGAATCCTGGCTGCATCCCTTCAATGCTGACAACAGGGCAATGTGGGCACCTCTGAGCTGGAGCAGGAGCCAGTGGCCGGAGAGGAGCATCTGTCATGGAATGTGGGCCCCAGGGGTCTCCCAGGTCCATGCCCATAGCCTTAGGCTCCATGCTGAGATCTCGAGCCTCCCTAGCTCCACTGGATGTGACAATTCAGACTGTGGAACTGGGATTGTGGATGGAGGCAAGTGGACTGGACAGGGCCATTTCCACATTTCTTATAGCTGCTATGCAGTGATGCTGAGGGACGGGGTCAAGCGGCCTGGGCTTAGCTCGGCTGGAAAAGCACAAGGGAAGTGTCAGGGGTCAGGTGGGCCCTCCCCTCCTGGAGCCTGGGAGGAAGCTTGGTGGATGCCTGTGTGTGCAGAGCCAGATCGCAGACAAGCCACGCAGCAGCCATGCCTCACATCGGAGGAGCTGGGCCCTAAGGAAGTTTTAATGAAACAACCGGAGTCAACCAGCCCTTTGCAAAGCTGTCTTGGTGCACAGGCCTGTTTGGCACCAGCAGAGGAGGGCACACGGATGAAATCAAAGGGATGTGCACGGGAAAGCCACTGTCACACTTCCTGTAAGGACAGGGGCGGGAAGGCCCTAAAGCAGAGACTCCTCTGTGGGCTGATCTCAGTTTTCAGTGGGCTGCTAAGCATCCCTGAGCAAGTGTGGCTGGGAACGGGGCTGCGGCTGGGAATGGTGCTGCGGCTGGGAACGGTGCTGCGGCTGGGAACGGGGCTGCGGCTGGGAACGAACGGTGCTGCGGCTGGGAACGGTGCTGAGGCTGGGAACGGGGCTGCGGCTGGGAACGAACGGTGCTGCGGCTGGGAACGGTGCTGCGGCTGGGAACGGTGCTGAGGCTGGGAACGGTGCTGAGGCTGGGAACGGTGCTGCGGCTGGGAACGGTGCTGCGGCTGGGAACGGTGCTGAGGCTGGGAACGGTGCTGCGGCTGGGAACGAACGGTGCTGCGGCTGGGAACGGTGCTGCGGCTGGGAACGAACGGTGCTGCGGCTGGGAACGGTGCTGCGGCTGGGAACGGTGCTGCGGCTGGGAACGGTGCTGAGGCTGGGAACGGTGCTGAGGCTGGGAACGGTGCTGCGGCTGGGAACGGTGCTGCGGCTGGGAACGAACGGTGCTGCGGCTGGGAACGGTGCTGCGGCTGGGAACGAACGGTGCTGCGGCTGGGAAGGGTGCTGCGGCTGGGAAGGGTGCTGCGGCTGGGAACGGTGCTGCGGCTGGGAACGGTGCTGCGGCTGGGAAGGGTGCTGCGGCTGGGAAGGGTGCTGCGGCTGGGAAGGGTGCTGCGGCTGGGAAGGGTGCTGGCTCTTGCTGCCTTGAGCAAGGGGTGCTCTGGAGGCGGCTGCTGTGCGCTCCGTCTGCCACCCACAGTCTGCTCTCTGCTTGCTAAGTACCATTTTGAAGACATGGAATAATACTTTTACACTAGGAAAATGTGGATAGTTTCTGAAATGTAGCTTATGAGCTTCTTTCCTTTCCAATGTCTGTGGGATAAACAACCACGAGTGTGTGCAAGACGGCAGAGCGGGAAAAGCAAGGGCCCTTTCCTTGTCGGAGCTCAGAGCAGGCCTTTGGGGCTGTGGTGCTTCCATCACACATCCAGACCCCATTCCACTCGGCACAGACCTAAGTGAGCAGTTTCATTTCTCCTGTGGCGTGTCCCTGACTCATGATTTTCTTTCTATTGGGAAGCTTTTCACCGGGAATACTGCTGACTTTCACTTGGAGTAAATCCTGGTATTTTCACGTTTCCTGGAAAGCCTAGAGAAGTGGGCTTCCTGGCACCCATACACCAGCACTCCTCAGAGCTCTGTTTGGTCCCAAGAACCTTTTTGGAAGCCCAGAGCCTGGCTTTGGGGCTTTCTGGGTGCATTCAGAGTGACCTCTGAGTCTCAGGGCCAGTGCCACCCACTGCGAAGATGGGGTAGGTGTGGGCAGCATCTCCTCTTGGGGGATGACACCCTCCGCCCTGGAGTCTCCTCTCGGCAAGTGAGGGAGGCTTGGTCAGCCTGGGGGCCTGGATGGCGGCGGGAGAGCTAAGGCCCACCGTCAGCGTCAGCTGTGGCCACTGCATTTCACTTTGAGAGTCACCTCCTAAGTGACAATTCACAAAGCCTCGTTCAAAGTTTTCCTTGGCATTTTTATGGCAGAGATTCAGGCTCCACATTGATTTTCTGGCAGCAAAGCCTGGGGCTTTGGCCACGGGACCCCTAGGAGGCAGGCAAGTGCTATGGGAACCGGGTTCCTGGTGACTTCAGACCTGGGGAGGAGGCCAGCTGGATGCGCCCAAGCCCCCAGCAGACCCAACCCTGAGAATCACCACTACGTGTGGCCACTGCTGGGCCTTCCAGTGTGGCCGCCCAGGCTATGTCCAGACAACCACGGGGTCCCAGGCTGTCTGCATGGGCAGTCCCTGGGAATCTGGGCCAGGGTAATGGAAGGAATGTGGGGAATGGAAGGTGGAGCTGCCTGGGTGAGGGCCCCAGTTCCCTGCTGCTCTGTCTGAAGGACAGTCTCCGGAGACTTACTCCGAGGACAGACCCTTCCCATCAGCAAAGGCGCCAGACCAGCCCTCAGGGGCGAGGGGAGCTGTAGAACTGCAGGCTGGGCGCCTCATCCAGGCCGCCATTTGGTCCTCTAAACAACACTCTCCCCAACCCATAGATGTGGAAACCTGGGCATGAAGCCTCTGAGACCTTCTCCAGGTCCCACGGAGGCTGGTGTGCTGAGCCTACTGAGGCGCAGGCTGGTGTCTCCACATCCTGGCAGGGTGGGCAGCACCAAGGGCCTGTGCCTCCCTGCTGTGGGGAGATTGCAGAGGGCTCTATCCGCATCCATGCTGGATGGCCCAATTCCCGGACCAGGCTGTGGTGTGGCAGGATCAGAAAGGAAGGGTTGCCAGGGGTCATCCCTCCCACCGGCCACGTGGGGGGCCACAGAGACAGACTCTTCCTGAGCACTGGGATCCCCAGGACCAGGCTGGGAAGGAAGAAAGAATGGTGGGGGTCCTCGGGGACTCCACCTTCCAGCAAGAGACAGATGATCAAACACCAAACATTGCAAGAGGATGAAAGGGGCCCGTGGAGCTTGGGCCATGATCCAGCCCAGTGTGTAGGATTATTTCCTTGGCATGTTCAAAACTTGCAACAATACTGGGCATTGGATGCCTTTCAGAAAACAACCAGAACAACAAACACGAGAAGCTGCCAGTGCTGGCTGCCTCGTCCAGCAGCAGTTCAAATGCACACGTCCTGGATCCGCATGGCACCCCGGGCAGACGCGCACACACCTGGCGCTGCTCCTCCAAAAGGGGCAGAGTTAATTCCTGATGAGTTTCCTGATTCTTGCGAGCTATGTATAGAGCCGTGTGGGGAGGCGTGAGGCACGGCGCTCTCAGAGGACCCGGAGGGCATGATCCGTGCTGTAGAGGGAGTCTCTGCACAGCTCAGGCCTCCACTGCCCACCATGTTGTCAGAGCCACCTGTGCCTGCTACGGACCTGGGCGCATCCCCCCGTGAAGCTAACCGGGCCTGTGCCTGAAGTCACTGTCCTCAGTCATTTCTGCAGAAGTAATCCCCAGTTATTTCTGGTGTAGTTGGCAGCTCCAGTGCCTGAAGGACTTCCACTGGAGCTGAAATCACTTGCTAAACAGGCATAGTAAACGAATGGTTGTTTGTTTTTTGAATGTGTTGCTCAGCACTGCGAACACAGCAGCTGGTGTTTGTCAGATTCGGTCTTCGGTCACAGGGACCCTCGCCAGCCACCCTGGGCTTTGCCTGAAGCCCTCTGCCCTCTGGGAGGCCTCCAGGCCTTCCCTCTACATGCGCATTCTCAGAGGCAGATCTGCCTGGGGAGGCCTTCCTCCTGATCTCTGGTGAAGATGCAGAAGGTAAATATTTAGCATTTTATCTGTTCTGCACCCCACTGGTGGGCATAATCCCCAGCCTGGTCTTGGACGAGTCTTCCAAGCCTCAGACCCCAGAGCCCAGGGTGCCAGAACACTCCCTTTGGGTGAGCATCCCTCGGGCAGAATGGTCAGAGGCCTGGGCCAGGCAGGGAGGGTCTGGCTGGGCTCAACGGTCTTCTCCAGCCACATGTTTTCTGTGGGCACCTCCTCTGCAGAGTGCAGGGAGAGTCCGAAGTCCTCTGAGCTGAGGCTGGCTCCATCCTAGGGTGTGCCCAGAGAGGAGGAGAAAACCTGGAGGGTCGCCCCGCTGCCTGTGGGTGTGCTGAGCCAGCACGCTGGGGCTTGGCTCACTGAGCCTGATGTTCTCGAGCCGCCTTCCACTGCGCCGGGCTCCCACCCCACTGTCCCTCTTCTTCCTTCTCTGCGGAGTCCCAGGAAAAGCCAAAGCCAGCTGCTGGTTGGGTGCCAGGTTCTAGAAGCGTCTCAATAGCTGGTCTGCCTCCGAGCAGAGAAGTTGGTGGCAGGGCGGCCCTCCCTGTAGTGCTGAGCCAGTGGGGTCTTCAGGAGGTCATGGTGTGGAGCACCGCCAAACGCCTCCACGCACACGGCCCCAGGGTGGAACCTGGTGACGCCCAGGAGAGTCTCTGAGAAGCCCTAGTCCTTCCACGAGCATCAGATGGAGGAGACGCGACTTCAGCCAGCGTGGGGAGGGGCGTGGCCTCAGCCCTGCAGGGCGGGGCTCAGACCGGAGACACCGGAACTGGAGACACCGGAACTGGAGACACCGGAACTGGAGACACCGGAACTGGAGATACCGGAACCGGAAGGGCAGCACCGTCAGCACCGCAGGCCATTGTGCAGGTCCTGTGACCCTCCCCACGCCTGATTTCCTCCACTACACGCAGGGGCAATCGGAGAAGAAGGTAAAAGTGTGGATAAGGACGCAAACAGCAGCGACGGCAGCAGCTACGGGGGGCCGGGCGTCCAGCACACGCGGGTTTTCTGGAGATCTGGCTCCGCACCCTCTCCTCAGCCTTCCTCGAGGGAAGCACATGGTTCATTACTGTTTTGCTGAAAATATTGATTTTTATAAGCCATCCTTACGGGGCAGCACTTCTGGCTGATCTCTGAGCTGGCTTAGCAGTTTTCTTTGGCTGGACCTGTCCTATCGCCCTGTTTATTTACTCAGCTGTGGGATTCTCTGCAGTCCTTTGGGGAAGTCGTTGTGGTATTTATCAGTCCACGCGGCGCATCGAGTGCCTGCCGCTCTTAAACTCAGCTCAGGAGGCGTCTCCGAGGAGATCGGCTGGCGCCCCAGGGCTCCGGCTGGCTCTGCGCCCTTCCTGGTGGTGTCCTCGGGCGGCTCTTCTGCCTGCTTGGGTCTCTCACGTTCTATCATCTTTCCAGTCCCAGAGCCAGGTGCCGTCTGACTCCATAAATGTCTGACTACGGGGTGCAGAGAAGGACGTAGGAAGGAAAACACAAAGCAACCCACACGCCTTCTTCCCAACACTGGGCTCCGTGTGTGTTACCGTTGCATGCTCATCAGTAAACGGGCTCGGGCGTCCTCCTCCCGAAGTGCGCTCCTCTTGCATTTACGGTGCACGCGTGGGGTGGCTGTGCTCTGGGTGCTGTCTGAGGGTTGCGGGCGGGGTGCGAGTCTGCATGCCCAGCAGGTGCCGGCACACCTCTCTTTATTGTGCTTCCCTTTCTTCTGCCTTGCTGTTGTGTTTTTATGAGCTGAAGGCTTGTGGCAATCCTGTGTGGAACAAGTCTGTGGGTGACATTTTCCCAACAGCGTGTGCTCACTTGATATCACTGTTACATTTTGGGAACTCTCCCAGTATTTCAGAGTTTTTATTATTACTGTGTCTGTTGTGGTGATCTGTGATCAGTGATATTTGATGCTACTATTGGGATTGTTTTGGGGTGCCATAAACTGCACCCGTATAAGATGGTGAGGTTAATGGATAAATGTCCTCTGTGTTCCGACCGCTCCACCAACCAGCCATTCCCCAACCTTCTCTCTGTTCTTGGGCCTCCCTTTTCCCTGAGACACAGCAATATTGAAATTAGATCAACTAAGGCTGGGCATGGTGGCTCATGCCTATAATCTTAGCACTTTGGGAGGTCGAGGTGGGCAGATCACTTGAGGTCAGGAGTTCAAGACCAGCCTGGCCAACATGGTGAAACCCCACCTCTACTAAAAATACAAACATTTGCCAGGCGTGGTGGCAGGCCCCTGTAATCCCAGCTACTTGGGAGGCTGAGGCAGGAAAATCGCTTGTGGGAGGCAGAGGTTACAACAAGCCATGATCTTGCCACTGCACTACAGTTTCGGTGACAGAACGAGACTCCATCTCAACAAACACACACACAGAAATTATATCAATTAATGCCTTACAATGCTGATGAAGTATTCAAATGAAAAGAAGAGTGGCGTGTTTCACTTTAAATCAAAAGCTAGCAATGATTAAGCTGAGTGAGGAAGGCGTATTGAAAGCCAGGTGTCATGCACCAAACATTTAGCCAGGCTGTGAATGTGAAGGAAAAGCCTTTGAAGGAAATTAAAAGTGCTACTCCAGTGAAGAATGACAACAAAAAGAAGTGAAACGGCCTCATTGCTGATTTGGGGAAAGTTTCAGTGGTCTGGATGGAAGAGCAAACCAGGCACAACATTCCTTTAAGCCAAAACCTGATCCAGAGCAAGGCGCTAACTGTCTTCAACTCTGTGAAGGCTGAGAGAGTTGAGGAAGCAGCAGAAGAAAAGTTTGAAGCTGGCAGAGGTTGGTGCATGGGGTTTAAAGGCAGAAGCTGTCTCCGTAACATAGAAGTGCAAGGTGAAGGAGCAAGTGGAGAAGCTGCATCCAGTTATCCAGAAGACCTAGCTAAGAGCATTGATGAAGGCGGCTACACTAAACAAGAGATTTGCAATGCAGATGAAACAGTCCTCTGTCGGAAGAAGAGGATAGGACTATATGGATAGGACTTTTGTAGCTATAGAGGAGAAGTCACTGATGGGCTTCAAAACTTCAAAGGACAGATGGCTATCTGGTTAGGGCTAATGCAGCTTGTGACTGTAAGTTGAAGGCAAGGCTAATTTACAATTCAAAAAATCCTAAGGCCCTCAAGAATGATGCCAAATCTACTCTTCCTGGCACTATCAATGGAACAAAGCCTGGGTGACGGCACATCTGTTTACAGCATGGCTCACTGAATATTTAAAGCTCATTATTGAGACCTACTGCTCAGGAAAAAAAAAAGGATTCCTATCACAATATTACGGATGGCAGCAGCAGCCCATCTAGAGTGACTGCTGCCAAGATGCGGCTGCAGCAGGGGGGCACAGCAGGGTCTCCCACTCCACAGAGCAGGCAGGAGCCCAGCCCTCCCTGGGCCACTCCAACTGCCCAAGCCTGGCTGTGGAGAAAGGCATTCCTATGGTATTAGAACATGGGAATCCCCCTTCCTTGCCCCCCACAAGCTTGGAAATGCCTGCTCCCACTGCTGAGCCTGGCACTCCTGGCAGCTGGGCCCAGGGACTGCAATTTGCTCCCAGAGCCACGCTCCCTGGCAGGGTTGTGACCTGGGTAATGGGAGGCCCCAGGCCACCCCTGGCCACCAGGACCATGGGGGAACTTGCAGTGACATCATCCCTGCCCTGGACACCAGCAAGGGCCTGGCGAGGGCCTGGAGACCCTCACCCAGCTACCCTCTCCAGGGCCTCCTCTCTGCTGAGAACTGCATAGGTGGACAGGACAGCAGGAGTGGTGGTGGGAGCAGCAGTGATGGCCAGGCCTCCCTTGTGCGCCGTGTCCCTAAGGAAGCCAACTGTGCCACCTCCACCTTGCACAGTTGGGCAGGACCTGCTCCAAGGCCTGGAGCCTCTGCCATAGCTTTGACCTCACTCCCTGCCATGTCTTGGGAGCCCATGAGCACCCATCCAAACGTGCAGCCAGGACTTATGGGGCCAGCCCCAGGAGCATTGGGTTCACTTGTGCAGGAGCTGCCACCATTGCAGGGGGAGATGCAGAGAAGGGTACAGCTGGGCCTGCTCACCTTGCAGCATTGGAGACAGGCAGAAGCCCTGACCCACCTTGAGTTGGCAGGGTGGGAGTTCCCCAGGCTCAGTTGCAGCCACCCAGGTCACAGCTGTGGGCCTGAGCCTCCTGGTGCTCTCAGGGCCCAGGCTTGTGGATATCTGCTCCTGCTCCCGGCCTCTCCCTGCTCCCAGTGCTTACCCTGATCCTAAAGTGGGTTTGGGGCCAAACCTGGGTGCTGTTGCAGTCCAGCCAGTTGCGTGCACACTCAGGGCAGTGCTGATGCACAGTGCCCTGCTGCCTCGGCCTCTCCAGACTTTGGCCACCAATAAGCACGTGTGGGAGGCTGAGATGGGGCTGGTGGCAGCTCAGCACTGGCCTATGGGTACTCCTGGGTGTGAGCGGCCTGGGCACCCATGGGTGGTGGCAGGAGGCAGATAGGCTTCTGGGCATGAAGGGGTGGGCTCCAGGTGAGAAGCCTTTTCCAGGCCCACTCATGGCCACCCATGGTCCAATTGGCAGGCACTTCCTCCCCTCTGAGGCCTATAAAAGCCCCAGACTCAGCCACAGCAGAGCAGAGGACAGAGAGATGCCAGGACAACCAGCTGCAGAGAGGAGTTATCCTCTGCAGAGAGCAGCAGACATAGTGACAACCAGCTGCAGAGAAGAGTTGTTCTCAGCAGACATAGGGTCAACCAGCTGCAGAGAGGAGTTGTCCTCTGCAGAGAGCAGCAGATGTAGGGTCAACCAGCTGCAGAGAGGAGTTGTCCTGTGCAGAGTGCAACAGATGTAGGGACAACCAGCTGCAGAGAGGAGTTGTTCTCTGCAGAGAGCAGCAGACATAGGGTCAACCAGCTGCAAAGAGGAGTTGTTCTTTGCAGAGAGCAGCAGATGTAGGGTCAACCAGTTGCAGAGAAGAGTTATCCTCTGCAGAGAACAGCAGATGTAGGGACAACCAGCTGCAGAGAGGAGCTACCCTCTCCAGGGCCTCCTCTATGCTGAGAGCGGAACACTCATAAGGATAATCTGTCTGTGGAAAGGAGCCACCCACTCCAGGGCCTTCTCTCTGCTGAGAGCCTCTGAGCTGCTCTAACAGTTAATTAAGCGCCTCTTTGTCTTGCTCACCCTCCATTTGTCTGTTCCTCATTCTTTCTGGACTCAGGATAAGAACTCAGGCAAAGGTGCCACCAGCCACAGAGGTTTCTGGCCAGAAAAGCAACACCCCAAAGATCTCATAATGTTTCTAATCATTGACAACGCACCTGGTCACATAGAGCTCTGATGGGATGAGGTGAATGTTGCTTTCATGCCTGCTGACACAACATCCATTCTGCAGCCTCCGAGTGAAGGAGTCATTTCAACTTTCAGGTCTTACTATTTAAGAGATATGTTTTGTATTTATATAAGGCTGTAACTACCATTAATAGCAATTTCTCTGATGGGTCTGGGAAAAATAAATGGACACCTTCTAGGAAGGATTTGCCATCCTAGACACCATTAAGAACATTCATAATTCTGGTCAAAATAGCAGCATTAATGAGAGTCTGGATGAAGTTGATTTCACCCATTGTGAATGATTTCAAGGGGTTCAACACGTCTCTGGAGGAAGTAACTGCCGACGTGGTGGAAACAGCAAGAGAACGAGAATTAGAAGTGGGGCTTGAAGATGTGACTGAATTATTGAAGTCACAAATAAAACTGTAACACATAAGGAGTTACTTCTAATGGGTGAACACAGAAAGTGGTTTCTTGAGATGGCATCGACTCCTGGTGAAGATGTTGTAAACATTGTTGAATTAACAAAGGATTTAGAATATTTCATGGGCTGAGTTGCTAAAGCAGCAGTGGGGTTTGAGAGGATTGACTCTGATTTTGAAAGAAGCTCTACTGTGGCCAAGACGTTGTCAAACACCATCACATGCTACAGAGACATCTGTCCCGAGAGGATCATTCAATCAACGTAGCAGACTTTGCTTTTGTCTTCTTTTGTGAAATTGCCACAGCCTTCAGCACCCACCACCCTGGTCAGTCAGCAGCCATGAACATCGAGGCAAGACCCTCCACTGGCTGAACAATTCACTGAAGGCTCAGATGGTCTCTGATGTTTTTTTAGCAATAATCTACTTTGAAATTAAGGCATGTGCATTCTTTGGACATAATTCAAGACTACAGCATAGTGTAAACATAGCTTTGGTGTGCACTAGAAAATCAGACATTCACTTGACGGGCTTTACGGCAAACCTTCGCTTTATCCTGGTGGTTTGGAACTGAATCTGAGGTTTGCAGGTGCTCAGTTCTGAGGGTTGTCACCACACTTCACAAGGGCCTGGAGCCAGGACCTCTTCTTTCAGTCTCAGCTACCAATTATGTGACTCATTCTGTCCATATGATTATTAACTTTCTATCTTCGCTGATACCACTCAGCTGACTTTGTGACTGGATGGATCAGAGTTAAAAATGTTCATATGCAACCATATGATCTCCGAGCAGGTTAAGAACTATACTTTCAGGTTTTTTTGTTTTTGAAGAGGCAGTAAGAAGGTTTACTTATTTATTTTTCTATTTAGTTGACCCATGAGTTTGTGCAACAACATTACATGGTGATGAAAATATTTTCGCACTTTCATATACAAGCCGCTCTCAGCTTAGAACCTATTTCTTTTAAGACACCATTAGTCACCTTTTCACTCATCTTTAAAGGCCATCTTCATTTCAAACAAGAGGTTGAGATCATTAGAAAAATTTTATGAGGTGGCTTCTCCCCGAGATTGTGAAGTTTGGTCCTGTGTTCTTAATGACGACAGCAATGCTGGGAACATTGTGTACCACGGTAGACCTTTCTCTAAAAGGTTCGCAGTCACCCCCTTCTCACTGGGACACACTGCATTTCACATGAAGGTTTTCAGGTCACGTGTTCACAGCACAGCCCACGTTGACGGCATCTGTTCTGTGGTCAGCAGCACTTCATGGAGAAGAAAGGGAGAGCCTCACCCACACAGATCTTTGGGGCTCCCTGGCCTCCCCTGGGAGGTCTGGCAGCCCATGTGGACATGGGACCTTTGGGGGATGCTCCAGGCAGGGCACTCATTCTCTCAGGGGCTGAGAGGTAAGCCAAGGGGCAGAACTGGGCTGCAGAGCCTCAGAGGAGCCATTAAAGCAGCAACCCAATACCAAAGGCACTAAGCTGGGGTCTCATGCTGGGCTGGGACAGGTGAGAGTCTGAAGTCCGAGCATGTGCCCACTCCCCGTTCTCTTTCCCCTACTGACTAGCACACAGGTGTAGAGCCAGAGAGACCTACACAGCTGCAAACGCAGATGTGGGGTCCTCCACTGTCAGGGTTCCCGGAACAAAAGACTCCTGCAGTTTTATGGGCCCTGAAGTCGTGGAGCTGGAGAGGACTTGGAGTGGGAATGCCCTGGGAACTGAGTCAGAGCATGGAGCTGCCTCTACACTCTTGCCCCTGTCCTCCCACAAGGAGGTCTTAGCACAGGCGACTGGAGGACCTCGGCCCAAGGCCTCAGATAGTGAGAGCTGAGAAGGAAGGTGCCCCGGACCAAGGGTGCAGATGTGCTGGGGGTGTGAGTGGCCCCAGGGCCCAAGCCTTTCTCTGCTGCTCCCTCAAGCCTGCCATGCCTGGCTAAGCATGAGCCTGGTGTGAGGATGCAGCTGCCCCTGAGACCTACCCAGTGCTGCCTTCAGTTCAAGCCCGAAGTATCACTCTCAGGCTGTGAACCAGGAGCCCAACTCCTCAGGTACCAATCTGTGTACTAAGTACTAACCTGAACAGCTTTTTTTTTATCTGTTTGCACCTGCACCACACCCTGTAGCGGTCTGACCTTTCCTATGGGTGGGGGGGGGCTTGCCCACCTACCCAACCCCTGACCCGGGAGCCCACAGCTCCGGCCTGATCACCACACCTGTGCACCCGTGCTCCGGCAGGACTGCTGAGTGGTGAAGGCAGAGCGTGTTGCTGCTGACCCCTCTGCTGGGTAGAAGGAGCTTCAGGGTGACAGTCGGAGCATCCCTGGCAGGAAGGTCAGCCTGGGCTGAGACTAGGGAGGGCTTCTGGGTGGGCAGGACTCGGGCACAGGGCAGGGGTGCAGGGGAGATGTTACAGTGGCCTGAAGGGCTTTGCATGTTTATAGGCCTCCCTCCTACCCTCTCTCCTTCCCTCCCACTCTTCCATTGCCCTTCTGGAGCTTCCCATGGTTCCTGGGGTTTGGAAAACTCCCCAGGTCATTCTGATATCATCTTTTCCTTCATCAACTGGAAGCAGCTTCCCAGGAAGGACGTTAAATTTTGTGCTCACGCAGAGGCACACTCAGCAAGGCAAGCAAGGGGTCAGACTCCAGTGGAAACAGCTGTTGGGAGGCAGCATGCAGACAGTGATCCTGGGGAGGGGGAGCCACTGTGAGCATATTTGTGTAGGGCTCTCCAGTGCATCAAAACATGCAGAATTCCCTCCTCACACCACGTGGTGTGTGCATGTGGGGTGTGCTTACATAGTGCAAGTGTGCACACACAGCCACATATGACACCGTGTGGAACCTGCCTGCAAGCAGGGTTGTGTATGTAGGGGTTGCCTATGAGAACAGCACCCTTTATGAAGGGGGTGGGTAATGGAATATGGCAAATGTGTGTGGCATGTCCCTTCTTTGGCATACAAAGCTGTGGTTTAGAATGGGTCTTTTGAAGGCCATTTAATGATAAAGGAAGTGTTCACTTTATAGCATCTCATGACAAAGTGACGGATCTGCTGTGATTGTGATGTGTTTCCAACACAGCCAGGCCAGAAAACTGCCATATAACAAAAGCTGGGCAGTGTTGTTGGAGACGTCAGGAGGGACATTGTCAGCCACCTCATTACTGTGTCTTATAAATTTTCTAAAGTGTTGTATTATCAAGATGACACATTTTGAATAGTGCTTCTTTTTTCCGACTTCAAATCTGTCTATGGCAACAAGCAGATTCCACGACACACTTTTTAGAACAGCTGACATCTGGACACTGACATCGCCAAGTGCGAGTGAGGCTGTGGAGCAGCAGGAACTCTTGTTCACTGCTGGCGGGGGTGCAACACGGCACGGCCACCATGGAAAACCACCTGGCAGATTCTTAAAAAACCAAACACAGTCTTACCATAACATCCAACAATTGTGCTTCTAAACTGTGTCACCTCCTGAAAGTGGAGCATCATTCAACAATAGAAAGAAATGAGCGACCAAGTCCCGAGAAGACGTGGAGGGACCTTAAATGGATGCTGCCAAGTGGAAGGTGCCAGTCTGAAGGGGCTACATAGTGTTTGGTTCCAACCGAACAGGCTTCCGGAAAAGGCAAAGCTAGAGAGGCTGTAGAAAGACCGGTGGCTGCCAGGGGCTGCGGGGAGGGAGGGGTGGGCAGGCAGAGGACAGGGGGGCTTTAGGGGTGTGAAAATGCCCTGTGTGGTCCTACAGTGCCTGTGTCCAAACCCACAGAATGCACAGCACAAAGGGGGAGCCCCAGTGAACACATGTACGTAGGTAGTGATAAGGTGGCGGCATCAGCTCGTGAATTGTAACAAACGCACAGCGCTGGTGCCAGATGTTCACAGCGAGGTGGCTGGGGAGGGGTCTGGCAGGGAACTCTCTCTACTTTTTACCCAGTTTTTCTGTAAACCTAAAACTGCTCTATAACAAATTATATTTAATTTAAAATATCTGCATATGCCCATCATAGGCAATTCAGAAAAAAAGGAGAGAAAATCAGTCATAATTCTGCCGTCTAGATATGTTCATTATCATGACTTTCTTCTATTTTTTAACCACATCTGACATCGTAGTGTTGAGTACCTTCTATGTGCCTCCAGATCTCTAGCTCTCATCTGGATGTTTTCCTTGAAATAGGGACTCAATAGGTGTGGCACTGAGCCCATCCGGAAACAAACGCGGTCCCCTGCTTTTGTTTCCAGTAAGGCAGGCAGGATGAGGACATTCAGACGAGAATCCGCAGGCTCTGCTGCCTCCCATGGCTCACCTCACTCAGAGTAAAACCTAAGTCACCTGTGCCTGTGTCCTGTGTCTGCAGGCAAAGCCTGGCTGCTGCCACCCTGCACTTCCTCATCTCTCGTATTCTGCGCCTTCTACGCTGGACCCCAGCCCTGCTGGTCTCCTTGCTGCTCCTGGAGGGCACCACATGGGCACCAGCCACAGGGCCTTTGCAGGCCTGCTCCTTCCCTAGGGGTCAGTGGGGTACCTCGCCTCATGCAGACTTTTACCTACTTGTTGCTTCCCAGGGAGGACTTTCCTGGCCACCCCAGGCACAACTGAGGCCCACACACCAAGCCTAGACACCCCTTCCCTGCTTTCCCATCGTGCCCACCAGCCTGGAAAGTGCAAAAAATCAACAAGAAGAATGCGCACTCTGCCCCTTCCCTACCCAGGAGGAACCCTCCCCGAAGACCAGCCTTCCCAGTGTTTGGTTCACTACTCTGTCCCGAAGAGCTACAGCTAGAAAGTGCTTGGCCTTGTCAGCTAAATAAAGCCTGGGTGACTGAATGACGGTACATTGTAGGACTGTATACGATTTTTAACTTGTTTTATGTACTTACTGGATCTTGGATCCACTGTGGCACTAAGGACCTTCCTTGATGGGACCACACTGACTGCTGACCATCCCATGCCTGGGCACCATCCTTCGTGCAGCTGCCCGGCTTCCACTGATATTTCCAGCTCCTCATTCCACACCTCTTTCCTAAGGCACTGGGCAGGTGGATGGGTCACACAGGACAGGACGTGCCAGACCCAGAGTGGTGAATTCTATCGAGGTTGTTAAAACATATTTCCAATTGCTGTCCAGAGCTGGCCAGACTAAGCTTTCACCATCCATATAAAATGCCACCTACAAAATTCTTCTTAGAAACCACATGTATTTGGGGAACTGAGGAGTCTTTTAAAAGAAAGAATGTTTCAATGAAAAGGCAGAGTGAGAAGCAAACTTTCAGACGCTTCTGGATTCCAAGCTAGCAGCCTGACTCCTCTCAAGGAGCGACCCGTGCTGAGCTGGGTGTGGGTTTCTCCCCTGCAGCAGCTGGTCTGGTGACCGCCACTCCCTGCTGGGCCCAGCTGAGCCTGTGCACTCTGGAAACCTCTCTTCACCCTGGCCACAGCTGCCCCTTCTTCCAGACCACCCCCACTCTCGTCTGTGGCAGTCCTGGGGTCATTTCTGATTAGGTACTTAACACACGGACACCAGGGCCAAGTGGCTTCTCTGTAAGGCACCTGGGTCCTGGCTCGTTCCCGGTAATGTCAGCCTTGCAGCTCACTGAGCATCACATGGCCCTGTGTGTGTGCAGGGTGCGTGTCAGCGTTTGACAGATGGAGAGCTCATGGCAAGCACTTGTTCTGCAGCTGCTGGCACATACTGTGGGCTTCCATTAAAGAGGGGTGGTGCCCCCCTCACCTGCTTTCTGGAGGCTGAGATCTTGCTGTAGTGAGATGGGCATCTGTCACCTGTGGCCCTGGGCACCCCCTTGCTGACCCTCTGTATCCCTCTTCTGCAGGTGGCTGCCATAACAGCCTCAAGCCGACCAGCAGCCCCGCCATCGCCATCGCCACTGCTGCTGCCGCCGCTGCCATGGTCTCCGTGGACCCTGAGAGCCTCCGGGGCCCATCCCCCTCCAATGTGCAGCCGCGCCACTTCCTGACCTTGGCACCCATCAAAATACCCCTCCGGACGTCCCCCTTCTCAGGTAGGCTCGGAGCGCAGTCCCGATGCCCGGTGCTGCCTTCGAGTGTGCACCAAGGCTTCCTGGTTAGATGCCACTGGCCTTGGCCCAGGCACTGTGGGACACAAAGCCCAGCTCTGGTTGAGGGGGAAGCATTGGGCTGGGGTCGTTTGGGCTTTGCTTGACTTCAGACCCAGCAAATGCATCTGACTCCACTGACCCACCTGGTCAGGTCCACCCTGGCACTTCCTGCTGTAAAGGCACGGTGAAAGGTTCTGTTTGAGGACCTGAGACTTCTCTTTCTAACTGGAGTGTAGGGGGTCATGCATGTGTCCAGGGAGTGTGAGAGCCCCAGGATGCTGTGATTTTCTTGCACAGGACAAGGGGACTGCGTGCTGGAGCGGAGCCTGGTGCATGAGCCCAGAGCCAAGCTGCACGCGGATCCCCCCAGGCCACATACCTGGCTTGCCTTCTGGTCCTGTGTGGGACACAGGGGCCAGGGTCCCACTGTCATGACAGCCTGGAGTACCAGAGGCTTGGGCCGACACAAAAACATCTGAACTCATCTATGTAGTGGGTGTGCTTGCTTTCTGAGAATTCCTCAGGGCACGGGCTGGGAGGGTGTCCGTCGTGGTGTCCTGAGAAGTGTAAGAGGCACTGATGAGGCACTTGGAGCAGATGGGGGGCCCCGGGGCCCATGTGCAGCTCTGCTGTTCCTACATGTTCACAGGCATACGTGTCTGTCCACTGAGTGTAACCCTGCACGCATCGGGGCCCAGACATCTTTGTGAAATGCCTGCTTGTCCAAACGCAGCAAGGACAGCTCCATTAATTTGGACTGGCAGTGCCAACTCTCAGAATTCAGGATTTACTCTCTTATTTTGGTTTTAGTTTTTCATGTGAGATGGTAAAACTTGAAGAGAATTCCGTGGAAGATTGCATTGCCATCATTAATTGCCAGATAATCAGTGTCGGGAAATGTATCACCATGGCATAGACACACACGCACATACATATATACGTCCGAGTTTACGGTAGGTGACAAGCGCTTTGCTCCACTGCTCTCCAGCTTCTTTGTGGACTCGTTGCTAGTAATCTGATACGGGCTTTTCAACCACGGACCTTCGGCGTTGGCTGTTTCGATGTTGGCTTGATGAATTAGTTGATAAGCAGGATATTGTGTTCTCAAGATCAAAATCGTATTTCTGTTTCAGCATGTCAGTGAACAGGCATCTGGGTGTGTGGAGAAAATAAATAAGACACATGGATAATCTCGGTGTGGAACAGAAATTACGGCTGTGTCAAGAATTTGGTTAAACCTACCAGTCCCTCGACATGTATTAAGGGTAGCTCACTGTTTTCAGAGAAAATTAATCTTAGTGCCAAAAGCTGTGTACCTCAGGGGCAGCTGCACTTTCCGTATCTCTTACATGATTTATGAGGTGACATAACAATTAGGCGTGTTTACTTTCATAAGGCTCCATGATCAAATCTCCTCTGATGTGCACTCAGTTAGAACAAGACAAGCAGCACCGTCATCCGTCCTGTAGACGACTGGAAAAATGGGCTGGCAGGAAGATGAAAGGGCTGTTACTCAGAAGTCAGCTCCTAAAATTGCCTTCCCCGGGCTGGCATTGACCCACCCGACCTGGAAACCCTGCCCCACAGGAGGAGGTGCAGGTTGAAGTTGAAGTACCATCAGGAGGCGGTGTCTGGACCGGTGATGAGCAGGTCTGGGCTGTGAGCAGCATGGCCTGTCCCAGGCCTCACGGGTGGGTGCGGTGCTGCCAGGGGCACCCCTGGTGAGGGCTCCATCGGGAGGCGGGGTGCCTGGAGGTGCTGTCCTAACAGCCTTCTCTGGACGTGTGAGCGAGGCTGCTGTGCCCACAAGGAAAACCATCCTAACATTTCCCTGGGGTACTTTCTAAAAACCAAGACTTGATGGACATTGAGGGATAGAGAGCTGGCCTCTCAGGGCCGTTTGGGCTGTTTTCTAACCCCCCCCGTAAGAGCCCCGCAGAATGAGGGGGAGCATGGCATCGGCTCTTCTGATGGGCAGTCTCAGTCAATGCCTAGGCAGCCCCCTAGGAAATTTCTGACACCCCTTAAAATAGATGAACTGGGCAGGGGCAGGACGAGGATGAGCCATCCCGTGGAGGGAGTGGTCCCCACCCTGGGGAGAGGAAATAGAAGGACATCAGTGCAAAGCAGGTGCAATGGACTCAAGGACCCAGGTGACTCCAAAGTTCGCTTTACGTTCAAAGGATTTTATAGAAGGATGTGATGTTTCACTTATCTACAGAAGAAGAATCCTGTTTTTATTTGGAGGATGACTCCCACTTTATGTAAATGAGCTTGACTGTGTCGCTCACATCCTTGGCTTTGATAGGAAAGTCAGTAACGTCAGAGCTCCCCAACCAGAGGCGACTCTGCAGCCCAGAGGACGTTTGGCAGTGTGACTGTCCGTGCTTTTCGGTTGTCATGACGTGAGGGTTGCTCCTGGGGCCTGGGGGGGAGAAGCCAGGGAAGATGCCACAATCCTCCAACCCCTGGCAGCCCCCGTGGCGGAGAATTGTCTGGCCCAAAGTGTAGGCAGTGGCTCTGTGGAGAAGCCTGGGTTTGTATTACTAGAACTCCACTTAAGACACCCTGAAAAGCTGTCTGGGGGCGCGGATGAGCTCATCTGGGAGAGGTCATGCGCCAGTAGCCTGACCCTGAAGGAAACAGGCTCTGTGTTGGAAAGAACCCACAGTCATAAAGAACGCACTGAATTAGGTGCCTTGCAGGAGATTCAGCTCAAGTAAGATGCCACCTCACACTTAAGAGCCCCGTGACCAGCTCGAGATTCAGCCATGGACCAGGCTTCTGTTTCAGAGTGGTGTCAGCACGGGTGGCATGGTTGGTCCCTGCTGTGCTCCCACGGGATGGGGTGTCCCTTTGCCTCCGCTTCACAGGGGTCTGTTTACCAGGCTGGCCCCTGCCAGGCAGCAGGTCACTAGCGGAGGTTGTGTCTTTCCATCCCCACCCTGCCTGCACCCAGTACAGCAATTCCCCTGACTCCAGGGACCACGCTCCCTGTGGTGTCTTGACAGGCCAGGCACAGCCTGCTCCTGTTTCACTCACTCACGAACTTTTTTCCTTTGAGACGGAGTCTCACTCTGTCACCCAGGCTGGAGTGCAGTGGTGTGATCTCGGCTCCCTGTAACCTCTGTAACCCGAGTCCAAGCCATTCTCCTGCCTCAGCCTCCCTAGTAGCTGGGATTACAGGTGTGAGCTACCACACCTGGCTAATTTTTTGTATTTTTAGTAGAGATAGGGGTTCACCATGTTGGCCAGGCTGGTCTCGAACTCCTAACCCCAAGTGATCTGCCCGCCTTGGCCTCCCCAAATGCTGGGATTCCAGGCGGGAGGCACCGTACCCTGCCAGAGTGATTCTTCTCCTAAGAAAGACGGTATTTCTTTTTAAAACTCGGCCCAGGTGACTGAAGTGTCAGGTGAGAAGAGTGAAACATGAGTGAGTACTTCCGTCTCTGGTAGAGCAGGTAACTACCGCACGCAGATATGAAAAGGGCGTCTGCCTGGGAAGCCGTTTGCCACCTGTTCTTTGCTCCGAGAACTATTTAATGGCGTAAATTTAGCGTTTTGTCCCGCTGCAGAACAGCTGGGAAGTGACTGCTTTTTTGTTCTTTCGGTAACTTACTGGCAAAGCTACGTAACAAGTCAGAAAGTCTCCACGCCAGAATTCTACCAGGCGCCTTTCATGTGGCCGTCGGCTTTCCTCATTAGCAAAATCTGCAGATGCTAAAACAGCGTCTCTAACAACAGTCATTCAGACATTTGGGAATAAGGTCTTTTTTAAATCATCCAGGAACTGTTTCCTCCTCCACTATAATCAAAAGTGTCACAATACATATTAACATTTTAAAGATTTCCAGAGACAAAAATACTGTAGCGGCATAACTGCTTGCACCTCAAGATTCCTGAAACCCCTCGGCTGGTGCGGGAAAGACGTGTTCATTTCTAACGGAGGGAAAACTTACTGGTTGTAAACAAAGCAACAGGACCCCTTTGCGTAGTTCGTGGCCCTTGACAAGTGAATTCTTATGGAGAAGGCACCTACACGTCTCTGAGCTGGCGTTGTTCCACTGAGGCGTGTGAGGTGCGGACTTTCCTAAATGGAGGCCCCATTGTTGGGCTTAAAGGGCAGAGCTGCTTTCACAGGGAGTCACTCCTATGAGCAAAGTCTGGCTCAATCGTCTAGAGAAGGATGCTCCCGGGACCTCCTGTTCTTTCTGAGTCGCTCCGTTCCCTGCTGCCGTCCCTGAGAAACACCTTGCACTTCAGCCACCTCAGCCACCTCTGCTGTTGGCTCCAATTCACCCTCTCTTTGAAGAGAAAGTATGAAAACAGATCATGTGCACCCAGCAGGTATAAGGCCGTGTAGAGAATGCTGATGCAACAGACACCCAGCGTCTCCCTCTGAGCCTAAGAAACTCCGTGTTTCCAGTCCCCAGGCCCGGCCCCTGGCCTCGCCTCCCACTCACCCCACAGGTGACTAGTCCCCTGAAGATGTGCCAGTCATTCCTTTGCTGTTTGTTAAAAATATGTTTACCACATGCATATACATGCTCCCTAGACAACATATTGCATACCTTAGTGTTTTTTTAATGGCACATAAGTGTTAACACAGTGTGGGGATCATCCGCAGCCTTTTCGCCGAGGCACGTGTTTTCTGCTGGAGTGTGCGGTGGCGGCACCATCACACTCACTTTGCGCAGCATTTGTTTGTATGAAGTCATAGAGTGTCTTGTCCCTTCTGCCAGTTAGGACTTACCCTGCCACCTGAAAGGTCAGACTCAGTTGTCCCCTCCTTCCTGCTGGAAGCACCATCCTCTCAGGAGTCACACCCTGCTGGTGCCACCTGGGGCATCTACACAGAACTCTCCAGCCTGGCGCCTGCTCTCCCCCAGTGCTCCATGGATAGGAATGAGGCCTGCCTCCAGCTCCGCCTCTGCTCCCGCTGGAGCTCCAGGTTGATGGACACAACCTCCTCCACTTTCCAATGTACCCTGAAGCCTCACCTCTCTATAAGGAAGTATTGATGCCCCAACCCATGCTTCTGTTTATAGAAATCAGAAGAAAAACACTTGCCTCTCCTGTGGTCTCTCAAGTAAACGTTTTTCACCCCTTCCCACAAAGACTCTCCAGTTCAGTACTTCGCCGGATCTGCCTGGGAGTCCTTGCCTCACTCCAGAGGTCATCCTGATGCCTCCTGCCCAGCCCCGCGGCATTGCCATCCTCCTCCTGACCTATGCCGAGTCCACAGTGCCTCTGCCTCTCTTCGCCCACCCGCCTGGTCCAAACCAACAAGACCCATGGACCGAGGCACTCGCGAGTACTTCTGCTTCCTCTCTACCCTGTTTTCTGCAGAGGAGCCAGAGTTCACTTCCCAAGGACCTTTGTCAGAGCAAACCTGCCCTTGCTTACAACCCCCAAGGAGCCAGGTGCAGTGGCACACCTGTAGTTCCAGCTACCTGGGAGGCTGCAGCTGGAGGATCTCTTGAGCCTGGCAGTTAGAGTCCAGCCTGGGCAACATAGCAAGACCACATCTCTAAAAATAAATAAGTAAATAAAAATAAATAAATAATTACAACTTTTAAAAGAAAAATCCAGTGATTGCCTCCCACAGAGCTTAGAACAAATCCCAGCTCCTCTGGGGTCTGGGGTCGCTGTCTGCGTGGCCCCACCCACACCCGTACTTTCTGAGCAGCCCTCCATTTGTCCCCACAGCCTCAGCCACACCAGCCGGCAGGTGGCTCCCTGACCTATGAGGCCAGGGCTGCCCTGGGGCCTTCGAATTGCCAGGCCCTCTGCCTGAACACTTTCCCCCATCTGGTGCCACATGCGCTGGTCACCATCAGGCCTCAGCTCCAGCACTTGGCCTGACCCAGTCTTCCCATGTGAGGTGCCCCCTGGAATGAACTCCTTCTCCTCACCGTTGTGTTTGCTTTTCAGCGTTTATCATCACCTGCAGTTCTCTTTGGGGTCCATTTCTGGCCTATTTTCTCTCCCCCACTGGCATGTTGACCCTTAGGGGCAGGGTTCTCCCATATCTATTTGCCACTGAGTCCCTGGTGCCAAGAGCAGTTCTTTGGACCAAGCTCCCTCTTGTTGACTCTCTGCTGAGTGAAGAGCATCCTGTGCCCTGAGGACCCTCCCCAACCTTGTTCTGGGTGCTGCTGGACAGTTCTCTGTCTTCTCTATGAGACAGTGCAGGGATGGCTCCCTACTTCCCAGCTGTTCACCACACCCACCCAGCCCAATCCCAACACACAGACACACATCGCCAGGAAGCCTTCAGCACGGCGAGTGCCACATCACCCGCCCTCAACATGCTGGTCGGCTCGACATTAGCCGGAGTCTCTAATGGGGAAGCTCAGGCAGACAGTGAGGTGATCACACCCCAGTCGCCACAATCTTAGGGAATGAAATTTCTCTTGAATCCAAAACCTTCAGGCTGAAAGTCCTGTGAACCCTGGGCAGCTGATGCCATCACTTAAAGCTGGAGGCAGGGTCGAAGACCAGTTTACCTAAATCCCAACACAAGGGAGGGCAGAGTGAGGCTGGAACTTAGCAATCCTTTTCAAAGGACTTTCCCAGGAATTATTTCTTCTGTACCCCTGTCAATCCCACCTACCAGCCGTAATTCCTATCCGACTATAGAGCCACTGTGCTGAAATTAGTAACCCAGTGGCTGCAATGGTGGCCGGGCTCCTGGTGCTGAAGGGACATGGGATAACTTCAGCTGTGCCAGCCTGGCATGCACAGCCTGAGAGCCCGTGAGAGGCTGGATATACCTGCTGTGCCGAGGACCCTCAGAGCGAGGGTGTGACCGGCCCAGCAGGGAGGGTGCCAGAGCCTCACTCAGGCACATGGCGGTATGTGCTGCCATCCCTGGCGGTCCCTGTGGTCTTCAAGCAGGGACCAGCTTTAGAAGCACCCCCCGAAGGAGTGTGGGGATGTAGTTGGTCTGCAGACAGATGAGGGAGAAAGGAGCCACCCACGGCTGCTTTAGCGAAAGCATCCTGCAGGGAGGAAGGTTGCTGTGCAGTCCGCGTTGCTGCAGCCACAGACGGGCCATTGTCAGAGCGTACTCACTGCGTCAGGAGGAGCAGCTGCTTCCCGAGCCAGGCCACTTGACTTAATCTGTGGTAACCGCACTGTTGGAAACGGTGTCCAGGATGGGTGGCAGTCAGATGTGGCGAGAGTGACATGTGGTTCAGGACTTGGTGGAGGAGGGGTCCCTGATGGACGCACGCTGGAGTCAGCTGGTCTGCAGCTCACACTGGAGAATCTTCCAGTCCCAACACACAGATAGACCCCTTTTGGTCTGTTTGATTGAGATCCATGCCCTAGGGGAAGATGGCCTGTGTTCAGGAGCATGCAGCCCTGTGTTGGTTCAGGGGTCTGAGTGGGAGAGAGTTGACATTTTGCTCTCCATGCTTAAACTTCTAGAGTCTGCTTGGGGGTTGCTTTGAGCAAACATCCCTAAAGCAACATGGGTGCTTTAGAGTAGCTCCAGCTGTGGAAAACTGGCAGGTCCTCAGACAGTTACGTGTGGGATGACCATGTGATGCAGCACTTGGAATCGGGGTCTCAAACAGATATCTGCACACCCACGTTCATAGCAGCATTATTCATTATTCCACAAATGGTGGAAGCGATCCAAGCGTCCATTGATGGGTGCATAGGTGAAGAAAATGTGGTATATCTATACAGTGGAATATTATTCAGCCAGAAAAAAGCAGGAAGTGCTGGCGCCTGCAGCATGGATGAGCCTTGAGGACACGACAGTCAGTGAAACAAGCATGTTGGATTCCACTTATCTGAGGTCCCCCATCAGATTCATAGAGGTCGCCAGGGGTAGGGTAAGGGGAACAGAAAGTCAGTGTCTAACCAGGACAGAGTCTCTGTTTGGGAAGGCAGAATAGTTCTCATAGTGAGTGTCCCCTACCTGAAGTCCAGGAAGTAAAATTTGCGTTGCTGAAAGATCCTTTGTCTCAGTGCTGACTTTTCTTTGCGGCACCGAGCACCTATTTCCAACACAGGGCACTCGGCTCCCGGGCTGGGAAGAAGAGAGGTGAAGAGGGCGCTTTAGGGCGGGCCCTGGGCAAGTGCTGCTTTCCACCGGTTCAGTGTTCCTTCCCTGCCACAGCTCAAGACTGGCTTCATTCATACCTCAGCAGGCGATGAGTGACGGCCAGAACTCAGTTCACAACCCACACGCATCTGCTCGTGGGTTCTTGATGAGATTCCCCAGCTAGGATGCACCGGCCACCTTTCCCAGTGGAGGGTCTGATGCTGTTTCAGTGATGAGCACTCACTTAGCACCTGAGGAAGGACGTGGGGAAGCATCAATAAGAAAACAAAAATAGACCGCAATCCCTCCGCCTCGAGTGAACACCTGCAGGCCTTTCAGAGGCTCCCACTCGGTGTGAGTGAGATTGGCCTGAGTCTCACATGAAGCCCTTGCAATTTCACTTTACTTCTTTTAAATGATGAACCTCCAGACCACTGGCAGAAACCCCACGCAGTCACGGTGTCTGGTGGGACATCTCTGGGAGGATCTGCATGGGAGCAAGGTGAGCTCTGCCAGTCTGCCTCAGGCGTGCACGCAGCATGCAGCTTCCTGCGATTCAGCAGAGCTCCTGCCTGGGCTGCGGCACCTCGTTGGTAACCCTGTGTCTCAGTTCATGCCACTGCATTCCCCCAAGTTGTCCCTGGCTGCCCTGAACAGTGTCTGCTCCCGAGTTCTCTCTGAATGCTGGCACAGGTGTGCACTCCCTTTGGGACCAGAGATTTCTTTGCTGGGAGACCAGTTTTTGAATTATCCTGTCCACAGGCAGAGAGTGCTGCCTTCTCTCCCCAGGTTCCGATTTGCCCGGCTGAATGCTTTTGCTTTCCTGCAATGATTTGAAAAGGAGGGGACACAGCCTTGGCTGCTCACGTTAAGCAAACTAGTAATGTGTGAGCCAGCGAGTGTGGCCATTATACCTGTGGAGCCTCCCGGCCAGGTCGAACCAGGATGGGGAGACTGGCTGCATGATTTCAGTTGTCACTGGCGACATATAGTTTGAAAATTTGTACAAGTAGAAAGAAAACTTACTTCTGAGGCTTTCAAAAAAAGAATGAAATTTATAATAATTACAAAAAGAAACAAATGTGCTACTGTGCTGAGAAGACCCCAGCGTGTGTTTGCCAGGGCTGGAGACAGCCACTGTCCTCCAGATACGCAGGGATCCTACTTTAAACAGCCGCTGGGGAGCCGGGTGGAGCCCTGTTAGGGCCGTGGAAGTCCCCATGCTGGGGTACTGGGGTGGCTTTCCAGAGCTTGCTTCCCTTTATTTTTCTTTCCTCAGTAGTGATACTGCATCTGCAAAAAGGCAGGAACCACTGCCTGTATTTGTTTAGGACAATGGACTTTACCAGGCTGCGAAGAGTAAGCCTGAGCTTTTGTAAATAAATCATTTTGTCCCATCCACCACTTGATGAGTGGATCTGCCGCCCGCCTTGGTGGAGTCCCTGCTGAGTGTTTACAAGTGAGCACGAGAGGGAACCTCCTCCCTTAGGAGGACTTAGTGCCCCAGGTCAGAGCCATGGGCTCTGTGCTCCAGGTCAGCTCCATCCGATTCTGCCTCTCCCTGGGGCGGGGCGGCCTGTCCTGCCGAGGGCTGGCCTGGGGCACCATTTCAGGACGGGCATGACCTGGAGGTCTGGGCACCCCAGAAGTCAACTCGGAGACAAAGACTGGATGTGAGCACGGGTTGAGGGGACTGTGATGGGAGCCGAAGGAACCTCTGCCAGGTGCGACACTGGCACTGAGGGCTCAGCTCTGCCGGGCGGGACACCCACGGCACCGGGGGCTCAGCTCTGCTGGGTGGGACACCCACGGCACCGGGGGCTCAGCTCTGCCGGCGGGACACCCATGGCACCGGGGGCTCAGCTCAGCCGGGCGGGACACCCACGGCACCAGGGGCTCAGCTCTGCCGCACGGGACAGCCACGGCACCGGGGGCTCAGCTCTGCTGGGCGGGACACCCACGGCACTGGGGGCTCAGCTCTGCCGGGTGGGACACCCATGGCACTGGGGGCTCAGCTCTGCCGGGGACCTGGGCAGAAAGCCTAGTGCATTTTCAGAGTGTCTCATTCAAGGAGCAAAGTGATCCTTTTTCACTCACTCCCAGCTGCATGTATGTGAGGGCAGCGTGGGGCTCTCATTCCCTGTCTTCCTGCCTGCCCTGAACTAGGCCAAGATGGCTCTCCAGCCAGACAAAGGCCAAGGCAGAGAGAGTCTAGGGCATCGCAGGAAGAGGCTGTTGGCCTGTGTGGGAGAGGCCAGGCTGCGGGAAGGTATTGGGCACCAGGTGTGCTGGCAGCTGGGGTTTGGGCCTCAGAGCCAAAGAGGGCAGAGAGAGAGATCAGCCTGGTTTGCTTTGTGACTTGACCTCTCTCAGGTTCATAATGAATGTGGCCTCCGTGCTGGGGACATGGAGGCCTTTCTGTCATTCTCACAGCTCTGTCATTTCCTGCCAAGGCCCAGATGCGGGCCTGGACGGCATCTGGGCATTAAACAAAGAGCTTTCAGAAGCAGTGGCTGTTGCGAAAGTGACTCCCTGCTTTACTGTGAACCAAGGTGCAGGCTGCAGGAGGAGGCCCCGGGCCCCCGGCTGCTCTTCAGGTTCCCTCGGGCTTTCCTTGTCATCAGGGCCACCGTTCCCCTTGGACACCTTGGCCATGATGCCCGCTAGGGAGGCACAGGGACCAGGGTGGAGTTTTATAGGATGATTGTGCTGAGAACTGGGGCCATGACTGGGAAGTGCTGTAGCTTCGTAGCTGGCCTCAGGCCATGGGACCGTGCGTCAAGTCTTCACTGAGTGAAGGAAGAAGGTGGCCTGTGGACATGAGGGATGAGGTTGAGAATGAGAGTATGCGGGGCTGGCTGGAGGTTCAGAGTGGGAGTGAAGGGGGCTGGAGGGAGGGCTGGAGGTTCAGGGTGGGAGTGGACGGGGCTGGAGGGAGGAATGGAGGTTCAGGGTGGGAGTGGACTGGGCTGGAGGGAGGGATGGAGGTTCAGGGTGGGAGTGGACGGGGCTGGAGGGAGGAATGGAGGTTCAGGGTGGGAGTGAAGGGGGCTGGAGGGAGGGATGGAGGTTCAGGGTGGGAGTGAAGGGGGCTGGAGGGAGGGCTGGAGGTTCAGGGTGGGAGTGGACTGGGCTGGAGGGAGGGATGGAGGTTCAGGGTGGGAGTGGACGGGGCTGGAGGGAGGAATGGAGGTTCAGGGTGGGAGTGAAGGGGGCTGGAGGGAGGGATGGAGGTTCAGGGTGGGAGTGGACATGGCTGGAGGGAGGGATGGAGGTTCAGGGTGGGAGTGAAGGGGGCTGGAGGGAGGGATGGAGGTTCAGGGTGGGAGTGGACGGGGCTGGAGGGAGGGATGGAGGTTCAGGGTGGGAGTGAAGGGGGCTGGAGGGAGGGATGGAGGTTCAGGGTGGGAGTGGACATGGCTGGAGGGAGGGATGGAGGTTCAGGGTGGGAGTGAAGGGGGCTGGAGGGAGGGATGGAGGTTCAGGGTGGGAGTGGACTGGGCTGGAGGGAGGGATGGAGGTTCAGGGTGGGAGTGGACGGGGCTGGAGGGAGGGATGGAGGTTCAGGGTAGGAGTGGACGGGGCTGGAGGGAGGGATGGAGGTTTGGGGTGGGAGTGGACGGGGCTGGAGGGAGGGATGGAGGTTCAGGGTGGGAGTGGATGGGGCTGGAGGGAGGGATGGAGGTTCAGGGTGGGAGTGGACAAGGCTGGAGGGAGGGATGGAGGTTCGGGGTAGGAGTGGACGGGGCTGGAGGGAGGGATGGAGGTTCAGGGTGGAAGTGGACATGGCTGGAGGAAGGGATGGAGGTTCAGGGTGGGAGTGGACGGGGCTGGAGGGAGGGATGGAGGTTCAGGGTGGGAGTGGACAGGGCTGGATGAGGTCTGGGGAGACAGAGAGATCTGCCAAAAGTAGTTTGAACATGAGGCCCAGACAGCCCCAAGGTCAGGGTCAGGATGAGCAACACTGGGGCCTTGGGCCTTGGGAAGATAATTCTGGGCTCAGAATGAGGAGCCTGTCCCCATGCAGTTCTGGCTCTGGGGCTGTGGTTGGCAAAGCGCCCCATCTCCAGAATGAATCATTCGCTGTTAAAAGGTAGGAACGGGGGGAGGCTGGTGAACTGAAGCTACTGGCTCACAGGAGTGTGGGCACACACTCCCCCTTTGAGAGCTGCTGAGCTTTGATGCTCCTGATGGCATGTGGAGTCAGTCAGCACTTCTTTTCATGTTTCTGTGCAGCTTCTCCAGTGCCTTCCCAGCAGCGCTGCCATTGGAAGGTGGTTTATACTCCAGCTTTGCTTTCAGTTAAGCGACCTCTGGGTGAAACCAGGAAGGCTGGAGCCAGGCCCCTCACTCCTGGTTCCTGTTTCCTGTCAGCCTCAGTGGGAAAGGGCAAAGGTGTCAAAAATGCAAACTGCCTGAGACAGCAGCCTCAGTCAGCCATGGCTGGTGTTTAACCAAAGGCCGTCCCTCTTGCGTCACGGTAAGGCCCTGGCTGGGCCCATGCCACACTGGGCCTTTCAGGGAGGACCCTGAGCCCGGACTGTGCTGGCAACAGCTCCCATTGCTCTACAAAACTACATGAGAAGGGGATTCCCAGGGCTCCCTCAGTCACGGAGGAGGGAAGTCAGAGCCTTCTAGGGCACAGCGTGGGGCTCCCTCATCCTAGCACACTTCCTGGAGCTGCCCTGCTCTGTGCCTTCAGCCCCTGGCACCTGAGAAACCTGATGCATGAAGTACCTTGTTCCTGGGCACAGCGGATGGGCTGCCCAGCAGGCACCTGTGCCCCTGCTCCGAATTCTCAGGCCCCACCCACTCGCTGGCCTTGGTGCCTTCCTTGGCAATTAGACTCATGCCCGATGTCCTGTGGGAGGTCGCTGCCGTGGCCACCTGGCTGAGGGATGCAATCCAGCTACCCTTCCTGGGAAAAGTCCTTGCTCATTAAATGGATTTCCTCACTTAGGAACCAGAATGCAGCTCTTTCCTAATCCTTTTTGCTCATTTTAAAAATGATAGGAATCCGAGGACACATTTCTACACAGAATTCATTATGTCTTCCAGTTGGCTTATAGGCTGGCATGTGTTCAAGGACGTGGTGAGAGGGTGTGTGTGCAGGGGTGTGCGTGTGTGTACATGTGTGAGTCATGTACTTGTGTGAGTCCTGTGTGTGTGCATGTCATGTGTGTGTGTGCCTGTCGTGTGTCATGTGTGCATATGTGTGTGAGTTGTGAGTCCTGTGGGTGTGTGGGTGTGAATTTACTAGTGTGTGTGTCATGTATGTGAGTTGTGTGTGTTGTATGTATGTGCATGTGTGTGAATCATGTGGGTGTGTGGGTGTGTCTACCAGTGTATGTGAGTGTGTATGAATTTACTAGTGTGTGATGTGTGTGTGCATGTATATGTGCATGAGTCATGTGTGTGTGTGTGCATATGAGTCATGTGGGTGTGAATTTACAGTGTGTGAGACTTTACCTGTGTGTGAGTCATCTGTGTGCATGTGTGTGTGTGGGTATGAGTCGTGGATGTGGGGTGTGAACGTAGTGTGTGTATGTGACTTTACCTGGGTGTATATGAGTCATGTGTGTACATGTGTACATGTGTACACCTGAGTCGTGGATGTGTGGGTGTGAATTTAGTGTGTGACTTTACTTGGGTGTGTGTGTGTCATGTGTGCATGTGTGCATGTGTGTGCACCTGAGTCATGGGTGTGGGTGTGAATTTACAGTGTCTGTGACTTTACCTGTGTGTGCGTCATGTGTGCGCATGTGTACATGTGTGTACCTGAGTCATGGAATGCATAAATATGAATTTACAGTTCGTTTGACTTTACTTGGGTGTGTGTGAGTCACTTGTGTGCACCTGAGTCATGTGGGTGTGTGGGTGTGAATTTACAGTGTGTGACTTTACCTGCGTGTGTGTGTCATGTGTGTGTGTGTGTACATGTGTACACCTGAGTCATGGATGTGGGGTGTGAATTTTACAGTGTGTGTGACTTTACCTGCATGTGTGTTGTGTGTGTGTGCAGATGTGTACACCTGAGTCATGTGGGTGTGGGGTGTGAATTTACAGTGTGTGTGACTTTTTAACCTGCATGTGTGTGAGTCTGTGTGTGTGCATGTGTACATATGTGCATCTGAGTCGGTGTGGGGTGTGAATTTACAGTGTGTGACTTTACCTGCATGTTTGTGTTGTGTGTGTGTGTATACATGTGTACACCTGAGTCATGTGGGTGTGGGGTGTGAATTTACATGTGGGGGTGGGGTGTGTGTATACATGTGTACACCTGAGTCATGTGGGCATGGGGTGTGAATTTACAGTGTGTGTGACTTTACTTGCATGTGTGTGTCATGTGTATGTGTGTGTGTACATATGTGCCCCTGAGTCATGTGGGTGTGGGGTGTGAATTTACAGTGTGTGTGACTTTACCTGCATGTGTGTGTCTTTACCTGCATGTGTGTGTCATGTGTATGTGTGTGTGTACATATGTGCCCCTGAGTCATGTGGGCATGGGTTGTGAATTTACAGTGTGTGTGACTTTACCTGCATGTGTGTGTCATGTGTATGTGTGTGTGTGCATGTGTACACCTGAGTCATGTGGGTGTGGGGTGTGAATTTACAGTGTGTGTGTGACTTTACTTGCATGTGTGTGTCATGTGTATGTGTGTGTGTACATATGTGCCCCTGAGTCATGTGGGTGTGGGGGTGTGAATTTACAGTGTGTGTGAGTGAGTGATCTGATTGAGGCCATGGCGGGAGGCAGGGGAGAGGTGATTCTGCTGCTGGTGGGGATGGAGGATGCAGAGAGTCTTGTTTGAGAATTAGGTTTGAGAACCATCTGGAAAAGAGTAAATGGACCTGGTGTGTGAATGGATCAAGGACGGGCAGTGGGGACAGAGAAGGGAAAGCTCTGCTCTACAGTCTTTTGGGTGCGCTGCCATCCTTGCAGTGGTCACTCATCCAGGGTTCTTTTCATCACGTTTGTTCTGTCCTGTCCTTCTCACCATCTTATAACTCTTTTGCCACAAAAACCTGTCACGTTTATAAGCGTCAGGGGCTCGACCCAGCGGTGGGTCTTGCCGGAGTTCAAGAATCATTTGGTTCTTGACTGAGGACACTTAAGGAAGGAGCACCAGGGGACAGAACAGAAATTAAACACAGCCTGGGGCTGGCAGGTGATGCTGACCTACGTATGCATGTTTCAAATGTGACAATGGTAGAAAGGAAGGTGCAGATATAATTTGCTGTGGTGAATGCATAAGACGTAAATATCTAATATTCAATTTATAGTGATTAATGGAAGCCAGTGTACACATGCACGCCACTTTGTGTCTGCCCGGCACAGGGTACCTTTGGGTAGGTACAGCATGGGTCACCACCTGCAGTGAAAATGTGCCTGTCGCTGTGTGTGGTGTGGGTGTGCATGCATGCATGTGTGTATACATGTGTAATTCAGTTTATGTCCCCATTTTGGGTTGGCACTGTGGCCCCCATGTTCAGTGGCTGCTGAACAAGCTGGCATACCACCCTCCCTCCACCTCTCACCCCACAGGTTTGGGAATCTGTTGTGCAGCAGCAAGGAGGTTTGGGTGGAGAGGGTGCTTGGAAAGGGCGTCTGCTATTTAGTTTGCATTCTGAGTCTCATAGTTCTGTTCCCTGAGTGTGTGACCTCCACCTCTGTGCTCCTGGCAGGAGATGCCTGTGGGCATGTGGATGTGTGGGTGTGAATTTACAGTGTGTGCGATTTTACCTGCATGTGTGTGAGTTTAGCTGTGGGCATGTGTGCGATTTTACCTGCATGTGTGTGACTTTACCTGTGGGCATGTGTGGCTGCGAGATGTGGATGTGTGGGTGTGCATTTACAGTGTGTGCGATTTTACCTGCATGTGTGTGAGTTTAGCTGTGGGCATGTGTGCGATTTTACCTGCATGTGTGGGACTTTACCTGTGGGCATGTGTGGCTGCGAGATGGTCTCACATCTGGGGATGGCCCATTCCCCCTCTGCAAGCTCCTTCGCTGCAGACATCTGCCACATCCCTGCGTGGCCCCCGAGTTCTGGCTCAGGCAGGACCCACCGCCCTGTGGGGTGAGGAAGGGGAGGGAGAGGAGGAGATTTGCAAGCTCCTCACTTGTCCTGTGTTTTTTTTTTTGCCATCCTTCCCCAATTGGGAAATGCCTCCACCCACCATCCTTTCGCATCCTCCTGGAGACCATGGTATGCATCCCGGTCATGTGGGGCCTGCGCTGCCTACCTCCCAGCCTCCATCACTGGGTCCCACATGGTCTGGCCACCCTCTCCAGTGCGCACCCGCTCCCCTTCTCTCCTTGCTCAGCTCGGCACTTCCTGAGTCCCTTGGCCCCCAGCCTTCCCTTAGGGTGCTTACTGTGCTTCCAGCCCACAGTGACTCACCCTCCAGCACTCAGTTTATGCCACCCCCAGAAAGCCTCACGGAGTGTAGCCCCACTCTGTCACTGTTGTGTACGAGGTGCCACCTCCGTGCTAGGCCCTAAGCCACATGGCCTGGCTGAGCTGCAACCCCCACTCCAGCCACGGCATGGGCCCTGCACCCTGGAGGTGCCCAGCTAAGACTGTGGCTCTCATGAACCCAGCAGGCTGGTGCTCTGTGGCTCATGAGGGCCTCAGTGCTTCCAGAAGTCCCGCACTCAGGGGGCTTCCCGCCTCTATTTACGCCGTCATTCATTCCTTTCAACTCAGCCAAGGACCCTGAGCCTCACTCCCTCAGCGCTGCCTGCTCCAGGAACCCCCCCACCTACACGCCCACTCACCCAGGGCCTCTGCCACCCAAGCCCTTGCAGGACTTCTGGCCAGCCCTTTCACAAGGCCCTGCAGCCCACCCCACAGAGCTCTGATCCAAAGGCCCCACGCGCACTTCCCATCCACCATACCTCTCCCACCAACTCTGAACTCGACCAGCTCTTTATGAGGGCGATACTCTAACCTGTACCTGAAGCAGTGGCAGGAGCCCCCTGGGAAGGTCCCTCCGTGGTCTGTTACTGGAGAGCCACAGGTGGCGGTGGCCTGTGGGTGTGATGCGTGATGCGTGGTTTCCCAGGGAGAGCCGCGAGCGGCAGGCTTGGCTACGTTTCCTGCCTCTGCCCCCGGAGAGCCGCCCCCTCGTTCTGGGTGGAAATGCAGAAGGCTGGAGGGAGGGAAGCGCCCTCTTCAAGGGAAGTGACCGTGGGAGCTTAGGAAGCTAACGCCGACTGCAACTTCCTCAGTTAAAAAAAAAAATTATTATTTTAAACCGATTAACAAGCTATAATGTTGGCTGTCATTCCCAGAAATAATCTATCTAGACAAACTCAGAGAACCCCAGAGCGGTCAGCCTGGACACGCTGCCCGGTGCATTGAGTGCTGTAATTAACATGGCTCCGGCAGGTTCCTTCCATCTCACTCTTTAACTACATTTTGCTGACACTTTCTCCAGTGTGTGGTGGGGTCACAGTGTCCCGCTCTGCACACGGGTGGCAGCAGTACCAGGGAGACCCCCTCAGGAGCTCGAGAGGCCCCACCGGGAAATCCCCGAGTTATTTGCAGGAGGATGCAGCTGGCGTCAGGCTCATTTTCAGATGAGGGGCCTTGAGAGTGGGTGTAGCTGACGGTGAGCACTGCAGCAGGTGTATAGAAAGGGGAAGATATAGCGGGCCCACTTCTGGGGTGGAGCTGGGCTTTGTCCAGGTGCCGCCCAGCAGCCGAGGGGCTCCCGCTCCCCTGTACCCTGCATACTCCCACCAGGGTCCTCCTGCAGCGTCTGCCTCCTGTTACTGATGCTCTTCCCTGTCCCCAGTGTCCTGGGCAGGAAGGTGCCTGGCCCTGCTTGTGTTCATGCACATGGGATGTGCCAAGTATTTCCCAATTCCCTGGTGGCATGGAGACTCAGCTGCTGGAGACTTATCTTGGCTGGGGGACACCTGGGCCCACTAGTCCATGGCACTGTTGAAGGTGCACAGGTGACTTCATCCACAGGTAAAACTCTTTCAGCCTGGGCCAGGATTTCAATGGCTGTGAGCTCTGGAAGTCCTCCCCACCTGGCCATCCTAACCAGACCCTCCCCAAGGAGTAGGGAGTTCCAGGGCACCCTGGACATCACTGAGACCGATGTCCTGGCTGTGGCTGGAAGGGGCTACCACATGGTGTGAGAGCTTGCTGCCATCCACTCAGAGGCAGACTCTTAACTGTCCCCTCTGCCTCCACCATGGGGACCTGACACTTCTTGCAGTGTCTTCCAGCGCACCTTGCAGAATCTTAGCCAGCTGCTGAGAGGTCCACCTACCCTCAAAGCACCCCTACTCTGCATGCTCCACTCCCCCAGGGCTGCCTGCTCAGAACCTGAGCCTCCCTCTCTCCCGGAGGAACTCCCTGAGCACGCAGATGAAAGCAGGTGCCTGTTCCCTGTGGGTGCACCGACACTTCTGCTCCTGGCGTTTCTCATGGCCTCACGGTCACACCTTCTCATACTTAGTTTTACGCATGTGCCTGAACTCATGGAGGGAGGCAGCTGGTGCTGAGCCAGGGTGACCTGCCCCAGGACCCTTGGCCCCTACCCCACAGGCAGCCTCTTCTGATTGACTCAACTTTTATTTTATGTTTTGCTTTTTGGTGAGTTAGCTTTTCCATTGTAATTTACACAGTGATGTCTTTATCTCCTGGAGTATCAGTTTTAGACAGTCGTTGCCGAGATCCTGTGAAAGAGGAAGATCAGTTTTGTTGTGCATTGCTGCAGAGCCAAAACCTTAGTTTTTGCTGGAGAGCAAACCATCCCCAGAGAGAGTGGTTTTGAATCATGGCTGTTGATGTAGCTCAAGATTTTGTGGTTCTCCGATTTGAGCTGGGCTCAGTTGGATGGTTCTTGGGCTTTTCTCAGCAACTTATCTCGGATTTTGTTATCTCAGATTTTGCTATTTTGAATTGCTGACCCACAAATCAGGAGCTAATAAGGTGGCCCTCATGCATCAGGCCTGCTGCCACTGTGCCGATCTCCGGCTGACTGGCTGGGGGCGGTATCCCCTACATGCTGGTTGGGGAGGCAGAGGGTGCCTGGCCACGTGCCCCTCACATTGAGACCATGTTTCCATGTCAGGCTGCACGGTTGGTTTTAGGAACAGCAGAGAGGACAGCCCCAGGGCACATGCACTTTTTTGTTTGTTTTTTGAGACGGAGTGTTGCTCTGTCACCCAGGCTGGAGTGCAGTGGCGTGGTCTTGGCTCACTGCAACCTCTGCTTCCCAGGTTCAGTGGATTCTCCTACCTCAGCCTCCTGAGTAGCTGGGATTACATGCATGCGCCATCATGCCCAGCTAATTTTTGTATTTTTAATAGAGATGGGCTTTCACCATGTTGGCTGAGATGGTCTCGATCTCCTGACCCCATGATCCATCCGCCTCATCCTCACAAGGTTCTAGGATTACAGGCGTCAGCCACTGCGCCCGGCCTTTTGTTTGTTTTTGAAACCGAGTCTCATTCTCTCGCCCAGTCTGAGTGCCGGAGGGCAGTGGTGCAATCTCGGCTCACTGCAACCTCTGCCTCCTGGGTTCAAGCCTGGATGGCCGGGATTACAGATGCACACCACTACACCCAGGGAGTTTCTGTATTTTTAGTAGAGATGGGGTTTGCAATGTTGGCCAGGCTGGTCTCAAACCCCTGACCTCAAGTGATCCACTCACCTCGGCCTCCCAGAGTGCTGGGATTGCAGGCGTGAGCCCCTGCACCTGGCCGTGCCTGCAGTTTTAAGCCACTGCTTATCTACCATTTGCTCCGGTCTCGCTGGCCAGTGCGGGTCATGGTCAAGTCCAGGGTCAGCGTGGGAGGGGCAGTCACAGGGCATGAGTGCGGGAAGATGTGAGTTGGCAATTGTTACCGTCGTGCGGGTGAACCAAAATTGTGCACAGCCCCCCACACAATGGTACTTTATGGCTTTAGATATTCAAACCTATTCTTCAACTAAATCATAATGTGAACAAAACAACCCCTCGTTCTTCTTCAGTAACATGATGAGTTTCACAAAACGGTGACCTTCTTTTTTATAATGTAGAGAGATTTCCCCATTTCCTCAGCTTCCCAAGTCCTAACTTCTGTCAGTTCACACTTTTCCTTTCTGTTTTCAAGGACCTTCATCATTATATTCGGTTTTACAGGGAGCACCAAATTTTCTCGTTTTGTTCCTAGACTGATCCTACAGGTTAACGAGGAAGTGAGTAAACACACAGACGCAGGTGCAGTGTCCCTCGTCCAGAAGGCTCCTGTGAGCACCTTCTCTGGGCATCCTGATGTCACTTAAAAAGTCACAGACTTTGGAGCCCAGAGACGGTCAACCAGGGTCTCTTTCTGCAAATATTTCAAAGCTGGAAAAGCACCTGAAATCTGAAACACTTCTGGTTGCAAGCGTTTCCCATAAGGGATCTCAGCGTGTGGGTCTTCCATAATGCGGTGAAATACCTGCGGTTCCACTGAAAGTCCCTGGTGCGGTGCTTTAGCATCAGTCAAACCTGTGCCTCGATGGCCCTCTGAGTGCTCCCGATCATGCCAGTCTGGAGTTTGCCCAAAGATGAGATCGCGACTTTCTCGTGCACTTCGGCTCGTCTGTCTGGCCAGTCCACACTTTCTTTCTCTTAACGCGTTTCCAAGATGTCTTCCACATGCTTCGCTGTACTTTCCTGTTCTGTTTCTTGTCTTTTTGCCCTGGAGGCCCCTCACTCCTCACGGCATCCATCTTCCTTCTGTGGGCAGCTCCCCCAGGGCTGTGACGCTGGAACTTCATGCCACTGCTCTGCTGGGTGGGAGCCACCGTCCCCTGAATTTATGGTCTCCGCCTTCCCGAGTTCACAGTCACACTCGCTGGAGTATAGCCTAAAACAACGTCCCAGTGAAAGCATTCCAGGTCACTTTGGTGTTGAAACTTGATTGACAGGTGGCCAAATCGTTCAGCGTTCCCGTGAATCGTTTTTCCCTCAGCATTTTAAGGGATGGCTCTACTACCATTCAGAGTCCGACGCTGCCACGAGGGCGCCTCGTTGAGCTTGTGCCACTGTAAGGGTGACTTGTGCTTCCTTTCTGTAACAGTGCTGTGGCAACGCTTACCTACATCCAAAATAAAAAGTGATTTTCCAATGACATGTAGACATTATAAAATATTAATTCTGTGGAAACCTCCACGGGCATTTTCAACCCAAAGATTCATATTACACACATATGCACACAGAGACATACCTGCTGTTACAGCATGTTCTGTATTGTTTTGATATTACTCTATCCTCTGTGTTTTAGCATGTTCTATGTTATGCTTTTATATTATTCTATCCTCTGTGTTTTAGCATGTTCCATATTACGTTTTAACATTGTGCTGTCCACTGTTCATGCATGTTCTATATTATGTATTTTTTTTTTTTTTGAGACGGAGTTTCGCTCTTGTTACCCAAGCTGGAGTGCAATGGCGCAATCTCGGCTCATCGCAACCTCTGCCTCCTGGGTTCAGGCAATTCTCCTGCCTCAGCTTCCCAAGTAGCTGGGATTACAGGCATGCGCCACCATGTCCAGCTAAATTTGTATTTTTAGTAGAGACAAGGTTTCTCCGTGTTGGTCAGGGTGGTCTCGAACTCTGAGCCTCAGGTGATCCACCCACCTCGGTCTTTCCACATGCTGGAATTACAGGTGTGAGCCACTGCACCTGGCTGTTATGCTTTTATATCGCACAGCCCACGGTGTGGCATGTCATGCATGCAGATGTTCTGCGTGTCACACAACATGTCATACCTGCTTTCTCGTCCTCTGCATGCATTTGGTTCCTGGGGCTCCTGTCGGTGGCCCCCAGGTGTCAGGCATCGTCCCTCCCTGTCTCTTATTCTTTCCTCTCCTGTGCTTGCCTCTTTGTGTTATTTCCACATTCTGGTAGGCTGTTATCTAAATCTACTGAATGTTTGAAAACGTCCTTCACCTCCCAGTTTTCCTGTGCCCCCCCACACCCAGCCTCAGGTTCTCCGCAGCCCTCTGTCTGCTCTGCACACCAGTGGCTCCTCTGCTCCGTGGATCTGTCCACACTCTCTTGCTTCCTTGCTGTTTCTCTGTGGTGCCCTGAGTTCTCTGCCCACCTCTGGGGAGAGCTCTTCTCGGATGACCTGTCTTCCTCTCTTGCTGCGATACCTTGGCCATGCTTTCCTGGTGAAGGAGGAGGCCTGGGAGCAGGTTTGGGCCCCCTCTCCCCTGGATGAGTCTCTTGGGTTTGAGCCAAAGTCCCTGATGCCGCTGCAGCCCCTCGCAGGGGACCCGCATGCCGGTTTCTCTGCCTGTCCTGTCTCACAACCAGCTCCCTCTGTTTCTCACTAGAAGCCCATCTGTGAGAGACATCCCTCTGCTCCCCATCCTCCCCCTTCTCACCTTTTACTGCATCCATCTTTCAGGAGGATGGCACTGGCTCAGTCACCTTCCCTGGGATTGTGAAGGACCAGGCTGTGCCGTAATTTTGGAAAGCACGTGACTCATGTCTGTCTGAAGCCTGCAAATCTTGTGCAGGTGCTGTCCCATCTCCAGCACCTCGAGCAGGCTGGCCTTTGGAATAGTTGCTCACTCACTCGCTGTCCATTGATTCGTGCGTCAGATCCTCACCAGGTGCTGCCAGCGTTCCAGGGATTGTGGTCAGTGCTTTGGATGCTTACATTATAAAAGAGCCCAGAATCTCTGCCTCAGGAAGCTTATGGGGTGCAAGAGGGGACAGCCCGTAAAAGAAATCAGCTCCATAAACATACCCAATGCATGCATGATGAATGAATGCGGAAGCGTTTGGCGTGGGAGGGACCATTCTGAGTTTCCATGTGGATAACGCAGCACCTGCTCCCAGAGGGAGCACAGGGGTCCCCTGGCCACATGGCATGGACCCTACCTCTGGGGTCTGACTCTCATCTGCCAAGCGCCTGCTCCACACACATTTAATCCCAGAACTGGGCTTGAAAGGACAGCATCAGGTTCAGAATATGCATTTCTGCACAGAATGGAAGCCAGCAGGATGACTAGGCACCACTGGGCTGCCAGGGACGGTCCTCATAGGGGCAGGAGTGGTGTCCCAGCACAGTCAGTGTGGTCCAGGGGTAAGGAAGGGCTCCGTCACCAAGCCCCGATATCTCATTTCCCGAAATTCCAGGATGTGTGCCTGGACAACCAGGTGTAAAGCACCCCAGCAGACAAAAGTGGTTAGCCAGAAGGACCCCTCTCCTCTGTATTCTGGGAGGCTGTAAGAAGACAACGCACCCATTCTAGGGGCCATAGGAAGATACTGCTCCCTTTCTAGGGACCACAGGGGAGCCTGGGAGGGTCTTGGCTCTGACCAGAGGCTGCGCGGGTGTGTCTGTACACCAGGAAAGGACACCATCCCCTTTATGCAGGAGCCTGAGCAGGTCAAGTGGCACAATTTCCATACACTGGAAGCAACTGATGCTGGATGTAGCCAGTGTCTGAGACCCTCAGGGCCAGTCTTGTAAAGCCCCTCTGTTTGCGCTGCCTTGCAGGCCCCTCCTCACTCCTGACCCCGGTGCGATGGGTGTCTGAGGGCCGACACATCTGAGAGTCCCTGCAAACCAAACGCACAGCAGAGCGTGCAGCGTGGTGCTGCTGAGATGTCTGATTATTACCAAACTCGCTTTCGTTACTTGACCACTTGTCAAAATCTGTAAAAAGCTTTCTTCGAGGTAATAAATAAATAAGCAGATAACAAGGGAAGATACTCTTTTTTGGACATGCCTTTACTTTAGGAGATAAGATAGATGCTGACATTTCACTCCCATTCTTGTTCTTGGCATCGCCACTCACGTCTCCTGCAGCAGGCTCTTTTCTGTCTGCTCATCTGTGGTTCTCACATCAGCGAACAATGTATGGGCGGCTGTGTGTTTTTCCTAAATGTCCATTAAAGGCTGCATTCAAATGAAGGCGTGGATCATACACCTGGGACGGGCGACAGCAGGTCTGCCTTCCTCAGCTGGGTGCCCGTGCAAGCTGAGCCCCAGGCCCAGCTCTGGGCTTCCTTCCTCAAAGCTGGCTGCGCCTCAGGAGCCCCACATGGGCTGCCCCTTGGGAACAGCATGCAGCTTGGTTTGCAGCTGATGAAAATGCATGCCTGCTGCTTGGGGCATTGGATTTTATGATCCCAGAGTTTAAGTCCACGTCAGGCAGGGAGGCAGCACAGCAGTAGGCAAACCACCCCACTCCCCGGGGACATTGGCAATGCCAGGCTTTGCCCGGGACACCCGGTGACCAGGACAGATCTCCCTCTGCCCAGCATACCTTTTCCTAGTGCTGCCAGGCAGAGAAGGTGCCTGAGCCCTGAGTCAAAGCTGCAGCCCAGCCCCGTCTTCCCCTTCAGCCCAGCCCACATGGTGGGCAAGTGGCTTGAACCATTTGGGGACAGGACAAGGGCCCATTTCCAGCCCTAGACCATCGGCACTTTCAGAACAATCTTTGCCAGAGCTGCGCGTGGAGGGGTGATGTCCTGTTTCACAAGGGACCGTGGCACACCTGAACAAGCACCCGAGATAATGAACATGGAGGAGAGATCCTGATAGGAAAGCGCCACCTCCGGGAGCCGTTCCCTCGGGGGAGGCTTTTTCTCGTGGCTTCCTTGTTGCCATTGTGAACTAAAGACGGTCCCTGCTTGCTGGGCTCGCCCCAGAACTGGTGCTGTCTTGAGTGAGGGTAGCCCTGCAGCTGACTCCCAGGTGGGCTTTGGGCACTGTGGGGAGACCCTGTCCCGCATATGGCACCCATCCTGAGGGCTGACCTCCTCCCAAGGGTGGGACTTCTTCTTGGTGGAAGCTTCGTACCTTCTGCAAACTGTCTCCAAATATTCCCAGGAGAAAGACGATCATTATTTGTCCTCCAGCTGTAGATTCTTTAACGAGATGGCTGCATAACAGGGGCAGCAGGTGGGGGCCGTCTCCTGAGGTCCTGCTGGGGTGGAGCCGGGTTGCAGAGGAGGGCTTTCCAGACTGCAGATCCAGGGGCTGGAACAGGGGCGGGTACAGCAGGTGGAGGGGCCAGGCTGTGAGGGAGGGAATTGGACAGGCCCTGTTGTCACAAACGGTTCCTTGAGTTTTCAAAATACAAAAAACTATTTAGTTGAAAGATGGCAGTTTATTGTACCATTCTTCAGCTAGAGATGCCACACATGAGGGCTTCGGGGGCAGGAAGGTTGTTTAAAATACTCAACTCGAGAATCAGTGAAACACCTAAGCAAGGGGCACACACGTAATGAGCACACACCGTCCACTCTCAGTCAGTGTGATCAAAGACTGTGAAGACGTGCAACCCATTAGGTGTTA
Source organism: Callithrix jacchus (assembly GCF_049354715.1). Lineage (NCBI taxonomy): Eukaryota > Metazoa > Chordata > Mammalia > Primates > Cebidae > Callithrix > Callithrix jacchus. The sequence continues at coordinate 124,507,315 of NC_133513.1, read as the reverse complement.
CCGGGCTCAGGGCCCTGGCCGCCTGCAGGGAGGTACTGGGGAGAGAAGCAGTCAGACTGGCTGAACTGTGGAATTGACATTTCCGCCCCGTCGATGCCCAAAGGAGCTACTCAGGCCAAGAGCTACTGAGGGCTTTCAGTGTGGAGACCACATTTCAGCTCCTAGGAGTCTAGCCCCCCTCAATATTCTTTGCAAACTGGTAATAAGGTTTCTGGCTTTTAAATTTTTTAATCTCAGTAAATCCATGGAAATGCTCTAGCCCGGCTTATGCGTGAGATGTGTGAGTTGCAAGTGGTATGGCCGAAAGTGACCAGTGTGGTAAACAGTCAGAGTTAGGGAGGGGTGCTCAGAAGATGACCACGTGGGCTCTCAGAAGATAACCTTCTGGGCAAAGCTTGGAGGGTGAGGGGCTTTGCTATGTGGCTCTCTGGAGAATAATGTTCCAGCAGAGGGGATGGCCCACAGAAGGCCTCAGTTGGGAGTGAGGTGGACATGTTCACAGGTCAGCAAGGAGGGGAGGGGCAGCATCAGAACACAGAGGGAGGTGGAGGGTGGAGCGGGGCTGCCCAGGGCTTCCTAGGACCTTCCTCTACTCCAACTGAAGTGGGGCCACTTAGGATTTGGAGTAAATGGACACCATGGCATGCAGTATGGCTTTAAACGTGTCCCTCTAGCTACCAAGAATAGCTATGGGCAAAGGCGGGCACGAGCTTGAATGGGGTGGCCTCTGTGGGCACAGTGGATGGTCCATTCTCAGAAAGCACGTGGGCCAGATGAATGCTGGGCCTTTGCCCACCTCTGGGAATCACGTCTCTATGCTCTTAGCTACCTGACTTACTCCTTCCTTCTCAGAGGAGAGGCTTCTGGTGGATTCTCCTTATAAAGACGATACCTCTCTTCAGCCTCCCACCCTGGATAGGACCAGGGGGCTCCAAGGCGGGAGAGAACTGATAGTAAGGTTCAGTGCGCTTCAACCCAGTGGGGTTGGCTATCATCAAATAGACGTCACTTTTAACTACAAACGAGCTAAATAGCTAAATACAGGGGGATGTGCCACAGGATCACGTGAATGTGGAGCTTCGCCTTCAAAGACAGCTGTGAGCAGCGGTGGCTGTGGGACACGGTGACCCTGGGATGCCGACATGGCCACATCATGCGGCCTGTGGCCCCAGGCGCGGTGACCCTGGAGTGTCAGCATGGCGGTGTCATGTGGTCCACTGCCTTTCTGAGGCTCATGTCCATGGTTGATGAACAAATGAATTATTTGGGGGGAAAAGGCAGTAATAGCTACTTTACCGAGAACCAGTGGGTGGCTTTGATGGTCCAGTTCATTAGATCATAGAGCACAGGTTGGAGCACGTGATCCCCTTTTATCTAGGACTGGACTGGAGGACCGACGTCCCCACCAAGACTGATAGGCTAACAAGACCGAGAGGCTAAGTGCTGGCAGATGGGCATGGCACACAGTATCTTTGGAGATGAGAGTGCAAGAGTCATCCTGCCATGTGGAGTTGAGATTGGGATTGGAGGGGGCTCACTGCCTGGCACACACATTGGGTGAGCCTAAATGCAATGGAATGCCATGCACTTGCTCATGCAGAGGGGCACTGTCTGCATTATAGGCACTGTGCTTACTGTGCATTTCCTTGACTCTGTAAAGACTATTATTTTATAGGGATTTGTCTATTGTTTTAAAGAGTTAAATGCGAGGGGATGTGGCACAAGGTACAGATGCATTTTCACTGTGTAAGATTCATACACAGCCACAGTCCAGAGCAAGACGTGCTCATTGGCTGCCACTGCCCCTGATGGCTTCACCGTCTGCCCTTGGTGGCCCCTTGATGATCTCTTTTTGTGCCACAGACACATACAGACCTGTGTGGCTGGTTTGCATGAACAGGGTTATATTACACGTGTGGTTCTACATGTTGGTTTTTCAGACTTAGCTGTTTTTTATGAGAACGTTTTCTGTGTCAGTAAGGCTATTAACGCACCAGAGTATTCTGTAACTTTGAGCTGTCATGCTTTACTAAATGATGGTAGTTGCCTATCAGTATTGTTTTAAGTCCTTCTTTATCATTAGAAATGATACACACACATCCTGAAGTCAGATTCCTAGAAATGGAACTGCCGGCCCAAAGTAGCACCCCGTCCCTTTTCTGGATGCTGCCCTGTGGTTTCCTAGCAAGGCTTGGACTTCCCTCGCTCACCACCATGCCCCGCGTGTCCATGTTCTACAGTTCTCTATTTCCACTCTTATCCAGGGTGAAACATCGCCTTTCATTCCCGCCATCATCACTGAAATTCTCTTAGAAAACGACTTTGTTGCTACATGTTGTGAGGCTAAACGACATTAGGCATAAGCGTCTTCATGGGTGCTGATTTTAGACGTTTAATCGACTTTGAGCGCCATCGGAGTGGCCCTCCTGCATCGGCAGGACCCCGCCTGTGGCACCCTGTGCCCTGTGCTGCTGCCCGAACTCTCCCACTGTTCGGAAGCTCACCACCTCACGCGGCAGCCACCCTCTGCTTAGAATTTTCCTCAGCGTAGCGAACTACACGTGCTTCTCAATGACTTTCTCCAAGGTGTTGGTAACTTTTCCCCCTTGGGATCAAGAATAAACGAGCGCACTTTCTCTCATGACGAAGGCTATTTGCTAATCTGAAGTCAGCCCTCTTGACCCCGGAGCCATCCTGCCTTAAAGCCACGAGCCTCTAGTTTACTCCAAACTTCTAAAAAAGGTTTTAATCATTTTTATCCACAGCTTTTATATTTTATTCCATCATTTTGAGAATTTGGTGTGCCTAACAGCTAGTGATAAATTGAAAAAACATTATTCGTAATAGCAATGATTCATGAAATTACATTAGTAAAATTAGCCTATCTTACCATGACGTATCTTTTCAACAGCATGCTTAAAAGGTAGCAGGGACACTCACAGATGCAATAGGTTGGGATCGATTAGAATAGAAAATAAAATCAAAAAAACTCTGATGATCTTCCAAGAATTTTCAAGAAGCTGTCCTAGTCTGTTTCATGTTGCTACAGCAGAATACATGAGCCTGGGTGACTGATAAAGGGCATGGTTCTGCAGGCTGGGAAGTTCAAGAGCATGGCCCTGGCATCTGCTTGGCTTCTGGCCAGGGCTTCTCTGCTGTGTCACAATGTGGCAGAAGTTCAAAGGGGAAGCAAACACACATGGAGAGGCAAGACCCAAGAGGCATCTTGACTTTATAACGAGCCACTCTCCAGGGAACTAATCCATTCCCCCAAAAACAATCTAGTCTGCCAAGATGGAGAACACATTCACTGCAGGAGCAGCACCAAGCCATTCATGAGGGATCCACCCCCGACCCAGCCCCCCCAGGCCCCGCCTCCCAACAGGCCACACTGAGGATCTGATTTCAGCAGCGTGTTGGTGGGGACAAACCACAGCCAAAGCATAGCAGGACTTAAGTAACTTCTCGAAAGTTTAATGGACAATAAAATGACATTTTCTTTTCACTGCAATATATTTTTGATAGTTCCAAAATATATGCTTTAATGTATCATTAAATGAATTATAAAGTTATATATTAAAAATCAGTGCTAACTAGGAAAAATATCCAGAGGGAAAAGGACTAGTAAACTCTAGAAATGAAAGAAAAGCTGCAATGCATAATCAAATCTTGTATGTGCAAGTGTTTGTGCATATGTGTGTGAATGTGTGTGCATGTGTGTATGTGCACGTGTGCATGTGTGTATGTATGTATGTATGTCTGTGTGCATGTGTATCTGTGTGTACATGTGTATGTATGTGTGCGTGGCTGTATGTGCATGTATCCCTGTGCACGTGTGTGCTTGTGTGTGTATGTATATCTGTGCATGTGTATGTGCATATGTGTATGCCTGCGTATGTGTGCATCTTTTGTGCATGTGTGTGCCTGTGTGTGCATGTCTTTTGTGCATGTGTGTGCATGTGTGCATGTGCATACAGCTGTGTGTGTCTGTGTGTGTGTGGATGTGTGTCTTCATGTCTGTGTGTCTCTGTGTGTGCGTGTGCCTGTGTGTGTGCGTGTATGTTTATGCACTCGTTATGTGCATACTTGTGTCTATGTGCATGTATGTGTGTATGTGCGTAGTGCATGTGTATCTGTGTGCATGTCTGAGTGTGTATGTGCGTGTGTGCCCATATGTGCATGTGTGTGTGTGTGTTTGGGTGTATGTGCGTGTGTGTATCTGTTTCTGTGTGCATGTCTGTGTGTGTATGTGCGTGTGTGCCCGTATGTGTGCATGTATGTGTATGTGTGTGTGCGTGTGTGTGTTTGTATGGGTGTGTGTGTATCTGTGTCTGCATGTCTGTGTGTATGTGCATGTGTGCCCGTATGTGTGCATGTGTGTGTATGTGTGTGTGTGCGTGTGTGTGAGTTTGTATGGGTGTATGTGCGTGTGTGTGTTTGTATGGGTGTATGCGTGTGTGTATCTGTGTGTGTGCGTGTCTGTGTGTGTATGTGCGTGTGTGCCCGTATATGTGCATGTGTGTGTGTGTGTGCGTGTGTGTGTATCTGTGTCTGTGTGCATGTCTGTGTGTATGTGCATGTGCGCCTGTATGTGTGCATGTATGTGTATGTGTGTGTGTGCGTGTGTGTGAGTTTGTATGGGTGTATGTGCATGTGTGTGTATCTGTGTGTGTCTGTGTGCATGCATGTGTGTGCAATGTATATTCAATAACACTGTTACTAATAAAAATATAACGGCTGTAAATCAAGGGTTCACAAAAGTGGAAATCCATGAATTAATGAACACACAGAATAAACGTGGCCTCATTAATAATCAAAGAAAGTAAACCACAACAATAAGATCTCAATATTTCAGCACGTTTTTCTCCCTCTTTCTCTCACTCCCTCCTTTCTTCCTGCCTCTCATGATGTATGATCTGTACTAAGAAAGCTGAGAAGTGCTGCAGACACAGTTAAAGTGAAAACACTTCTGGAACTCGTGGCTCTAGCCTTTCCTTTGTTAATCTCCTCTGACCAACAGCTCTTGCTCGGGAATCCAGCTCTGGGACACAGGACTTTGCTGGAGCCAGACCTACTCATGATATTTAAAGTTGGCAGCCACTCACATCCCCGATAGTCTTGTGTATAAATTACCTTTTGAAGTAATGCTCTATGTAGCCTTTGCAGAAAGCTATTTACAAAGACTATGGGACAACACAGAATGCTGACCTCACCTTGAGTTTTCAAGAGGTGGAGACTGCAGAAGATGGGTTGGGAAGATTTTTCAGGAAGGTGACTCTGGCTCCCCGCCCCAGACTTTCTGTGTGCTGAAGGGTTGGGTGGCCCCTGTGTGGTGGAACAAGTAGGGGAGGGGCTTTGACCCCATTTCAGCAGCTTTCGGGAAAGTGCTCTCAATCAAATACTTGAGCTTCCCACTGTTGGAATATGAAAACTTCGCTTTGGCAATTTTTACATTGCGATTTTAAAGACAGAGAACAAAACCTGTTTTAAAACTTCTCCCAGATTCATCAACCTCTCTTACCCATTCGTTTGTATGGAATTGGCGGTGGAGCTGGATTCAGGGAAGCAGGTGTTCCAGGGCCCCTCTGCCAGGCGAGCGTGTGCGTGTGCGATCTGGGGTGCGTGCTGCCTGTCGGCCGCCGATTCTGCCAACACTGCTGATGTGAAACAAAGGCAGCATGTCGGAGGTGGCTGTCAGGGGGCGCCCGGGCGTGTGCTGCTGCGGAGGTGGCAGCTGCTCATCCTGCAGGGCTCTCCCAGCTGAGGGCTTGCCTGGCTGTCATGGGGTCTGGAAGGCCTGTGTGGAATGATGGGGTCACTCACCTGTGCTCCTCATGGCTCACTCAGCCACGTTTTCATGGGCATGACAGCAGGTTTGAATGAATGGGCCCGACGGCACCAGTGAGGCACTGGGCCCGATGGCTCACGGCCCAGTGCATCACCTTGGCTAACCCACAGCCGGCCCTGAGCACACGGCTGGGCCTGGAGTGGAGGAGGTGGCAGAATGGCCCCTTCCAGGGCAGGCAGACACTGCATTAAGGGACAAAGCTGCAGCCTGGGGGATGGGAGGGATGGGGCCATTTCTGCCATTATTCCCACATGGAAAGCACCTTCCTCAGCTCCCTTCTGCATCAGCCCCACTCGGCAGGATCCCTCAGCCTCTGCAGTGGCTGGAGCCACCCTGCCTTCTCCACTGGATTCCCAGATGTAGAAAGTGAGAGTCCTCTGCCTTGTTCCCACAGACACTGGGCCCTGAGACTCAGCTGTCCCAGTCTTTTTTTTCTAAGTGGAGGTAAAATCTCATTTTATTAGACAGAATCTTAGCACTGACTTCATCCCTCTCCCTTGGCACTGGATGCTGAGGCAGGAGGAAGGTCACGTGCATAGATGCACCAAAGGGAAGGTGGCAGCAGACCCCACGCTGCACTGGCCGTCACCACTCCAAACCCTCTGATGCCAGAGGGCCTCGTATCTGCGTGCTCCAGGGGCAGCACTTCAGGAGGATTTGGCAGAGCCAGAGACTCACAGGCAGGGCCACGGCAGCTGCAGGGGATGCCAGTCGGCTCCAGGGCTGTGATTCTCAGGGCCTGAGTCATTCCTCTCTAAGCGGGGCTGGCGACCTTTGCCTCTGGAGGGCCAGGAAGGGTGAGACCGTGGAGGCCTGGGAAACACACAGTTAGGCAGCTGTCACTCATGACTGAGTCATTTATGATCATTTTCCAATGGCATGGCTCCATGATCACAGCTGAGGAGCCGTCCTGAGAAGCACCAGGACCTGCTGGCTCCTCACTGTCAGCGACCCTCAGCGTCTGCCATGCTGCAGTCGGAGTGGACATCCTCGGGCAGGGTCAGGGCAGCAGCTGCTCAGAATCCACTAGCTAGGAACTCAGGTGCACTTGGAGTCTAATTCACATAGGCCAGGCAGGCCAGCACGGCCTCTGCTCCCCACAGCCCCTCACACTGACAGCCATGCAGTGTTCGGGCCAAATCCCAACCTTTCATACTTTCAGGAGCTTAGGGACCAATCACATGTGTCCCTAAGCAATTAAGAAGTCTGTCAGTGGCCCTGGGCATTGAGCCCTGCAGAGGCCCCTCTGTGCTGGCCTGCAAGGGGCACCCTGTCCCCCTCGGGGCTGACTGCCCCCATCTGTGTAGAGCCTCCTGCCCAGGGCGGGTAGCAGCAGCATCTCTTCCCCTTGGCGTGTGGAGCTCAGGTGCCAGAGATGCTCTCAGGCTGTCCAGCTGTGAGTGGCTATGATTGGCCCTGGAGAAGTCTGAGGTTTGAGATCCAGGCTTTCCTCTAGCCCTGAGCTTGGTCAAACCACGGATTGGTGGACCCAAGCCACAGACCCATCTCCACCGTCCCACTGTCTCACATCCACACAGAAGCTTAGCCGCAGCCTCTCCCGTATCGTGGACCCACCAGGCTCATCAGTGGGAAGAAGATGTCTGTGTCTTTGGCACAGTGGTTCTTTCCCTAGCGCCCCTCAGTGTGCTAGGACTTGCTGCTTCAGCCAGCGCCCTCCCCAGGGTGGACACTGGAGGTGGCAGCAAGGAGCCTGCACCTGCTGTGGTCACCCAGGGGGCAGAAAGGGGCATGGGAAAGCTGGGCCATGGGCACACAGTGACCATCATGGCAGCACGTGCTGTTTGGTGGAGTGCACCTGAGAGGGCATAAGCAGCTGGGAGCTGCGTCTGTGGAGGGGAAGTGGCCTTGTCTTCGTAAAATGCAACATGAGGGCCCGAGGAGGGCATCTGCCATCCCGGGGGAGTGTCTCTGCCTCTCTGTTCCTTGATTGTCTGACAGCTGGCTGGAGCCGGGCGGGGCACTCTGGGAGGCTGCAGGTGAAAACTGTGTGGTCCTGAAATCCTCGTGGGATAGTCAGTTGCAGTGGAGAACGAGTGCTGGGGCCACCCATGCCTGTGGCTTCCTCCGTGCTGTAGAAAACTTCGGGGCTCAGAGCTGCTTCTGCGGAGGGGAAGCTGCCGTGCCCCTCGTACGTGCAGCAAGGGAGAAGTGCAGTGAAACAAAATCACGTTCTCCTGGAATTCCGCTCAGAAGGTTGCTCACCTGAGGCCTTTCTTCTCAATTATCACTATTAGTTTTTTAACTTTTATTTACCTCTGGGAGGTAAGTATTCTGTAAATGTTCTAAATATTTAGGAGGTAAATATTCTGTATCTCTCTGTACCTTGGGCTGTTCTGGGGTTTCATCAGCCGGCTAGAATCTGAAGTCGATGGCTGCACTAACTGGTGACTGGTATTTACACTTCATGCTTCTTACACGTTACCGTCACTCTGACCTCCCCTTACTGGGACGGTGATGCCGAGCAGCCCGTTGCCAGGAGCTGAGTGTTCAGGGGCATTTTGGTGACTGGCTTGTGGGCAGGAAGCATAAAATGTGTGTCGCTGGCGGCTGGGGTTTCTTCTGAAAGATCTTGAAGATACTTCATTTCCTCTCCGGTCATCTGGTTAGAAAGGACTGAAGAGTCTAAGTGAAATCCTGAAGGGAGGGTTAGCACCCAGGGCTCTGATGTGGGACAGCTGGAGGCTGGAGGAGAATGCTGGAGGAACCCAGGCCGGAACAGGCGCAGAGGACAGCCCAGAGTCAGCGCGGGAGGGCAGGCTCCCGGGGCCTTGAAGAAATGCCAGCCGGGGGCTCTGAGGTCCCGAAAAATACCTCTGTGATGCCGCTGAGAAAACACAGCATGGGGAGGAGCACTGGGCAAGGAAGACAGAGTCCAAGTCAGGTGCTGGGGGCGAGGATGGGTGGGTGAGGAGGGCAAAGGTGGGAATGCACCCAGCCAAGGATCCTGAAGACGCCTGAGCACAGCCCAGCAGCTCCCAAATATTGACCCCGAAGATAGCCGCACTCAGGCCAAAGATCAGAATTAGACGGCGACCACGCAAAGGGGTCCCCTTTTCTGTTTAAAAAATGAGAGAGAGAGAGAACACTATTGATAAGTGATCTATATTGTAATGAACGTGCCTGTGCTCAGTTTTGTAACCATCAAAACGTGCATCTCTGGTTCTCTGCTCCTGTCTGTAACTCATTCGTCTTCTCGGCGGGGCAGCTAGCTCGCCTGATGGAAAATCCTTGGCTCACCTGGAGGTGAGGCTGAGCTGAGGTCACCCCATAGAGAACCCAGGGCTGTCGTGAGCGGGGCGGGTGGGGATGCAGGTGCATGGGCTGGGTGGTCCTTTTTCCCAGTCTGAGTGGGACGTTCCTGGCAGGTGTTTGCAATGTCTGTATCAGGTGTGTGGGTTGGTGGGGAGCAGCGGTTGCTCTTCTCCCACACAATCCCCGACAGCATGGGGAGCTGGGCTGGAATCAGCCAGACTTGAGGCCGCTGCATGCCAATGACTCAGTCCAGCTCTGCCCACACCGTGTATCCACCCGCGTGGACGCTACTCTTCTAACTGGCCAGCTCCGAGCCCAGCTTTGGGAGAAGGACAGCCAGGGACCACCTTTTTCAGGACCACTTATCTGCAGAGCTGGAGCCTCCTGTGGTGACCAGCACTGGGGTGGGCTTTGGCCAGCCCTGGTCACTTCCAGTGGTGGCTGTAAGTGCCACATTAAACAAAGGCTCCCTTGCTAGGGCCACAGCCATGCCCCGTGGGACATTATGAAGTCTCTGAATGGGATGCCGCTCTCTCCAGGGTCCTGTGAGGGCTGAGGGTGAAGCTGATTTTCAGCCTTGCTGTCGTGAGCGGGGCTGGAGAGTGCCTGGGAGGGGGCCGCCTCCCTCCCTGGAGCCCACCTGGCCCCGAGCTGACAGTGACAGCCCCCACATTCGGCTCTTCTTTCCGCTTCTGTGTTTTTGGTTGAAGCAGGAGACTTCATTTTCCTCCAAGTTTTACACAAACATGAAAATACAGCTCTTTATCTGTTCGTCTGCCCCAGGCAAGAACAGGTGTTCCTTTTTGTTCAGAATGAAGTTAGCTTTTGTTGCTTGGCCTTTTACGCCTCTAAACTATAATTATTTTTGATTACATGTATTTACTATGTGGCTAATTTACCTTGAATGCTTTGCAGTTGGATGTGGGGATGCTTCTCTCCCACACAGCAGCTGCTCCCGGACGCTCTCCCACTTCCTTCAGTTGCTTATTAAGAACACTGCAGAGCAGAAAGCCTGCTTCTGCTGAATGCTAATTGTCATGCTCTAATTCTAATATTTGTGGTTCTGAAGGAAAACATGAAAACCCAGTCATTTCCTGGATTCTCTGCCACTCTGGAAAGGTGGTGGCTTGTTTCTGGGCCAGACTAGAGCTCTACTGAGTGAGAAAACTTACTGGTCAGGTTAGATGTTTAAAGGAAATTGGTAGCTGGGCGTAGAGGCTCACACCTGTACTTCAAGCACTTTGGGAGGCTGAGACAGGCGGAGGCCAGCCTGGGCAACCTAGTGACGCTATTTCTCCTCTTAAAATAACTGTTTAAAAATTAGCTGGGCGCGGTGGCTCACCCGTGCGGTCCCACCTACTCAGAAGGCTGAGGCTGGGGCATCACTTGAGCCCAGGAATTCAAGGTTACAGTGAGCTATGATGGTACCACTGCACTCTAGCCTGGGTGACTGTTAAAATAAATACATAAGTAGAGGAAATTGGTCCCAGCATCTACAGTGTGTTGCTCTGAGATGTGTATTTTTCAAGTCGTTTCATGTCATTAAGCTGACTGAACACAAGCGGCGAATTTGAAGCTTCATTCATGAGGCCGACGACACTCCTGTTTGTCAGAAGCCCAGCCTGGGGCATTGCTGTGTGAATGGAGTTGGGGGAGTGGGGGTCACGGGGGGTGCCAGGCCCAGGCTGAGCCTTGACGTGGAGAGCCTTCTCGTTCTGCGTTCCACATGGTCCGTGTGCCCTGCTACTGCCGTGGAACGCTCTGCAGCCATCGTGAGATTTGGGGTCTTCCTTCAGGTGGGTTTTCCTTTAGCATTAAATGCTGACTGGGCCTTGAACTCAATGGAAATGCGTCTTGGGTCTGAGATGAATACAGAAGTGTGGGTGCCATGAGGCATGAGGAGCGCCCCCAGCTGGTGTCCTGGATGCCTTTTGAAGTTAGAAATGAGGAATGCCTCTGCGCTCCTCCCTTCTCACGTGGGTAGAATCCTGTGCTCACAAACGTAGGTGCAGTGGCCTTCCCTGAGCCAGTTCTCTCAGGCCCTCTGCGTGATCCCGGCTGTAGCACCCGTTTCCTGCCTGCGTGGAAGGGCTGTGCATCTGTTCTTTGGACTTGGCAGTTAGATTCTGATATCTGGTGCGCAGGGCCCATCCTGGAAGAAACCTTATCAGGTTGTAGCAAATTTGCTCTCTGCTTGATGGTTTTCCTCTGATAAGCGAATACAGTGTGCGATGCAGCAGTGCGCCTGAGCTCCGACCCGGGGCCGGAATGTGTCCTGGGAACCTCTCCTTCCCATCTGCAAAACGGGACGATACTCGGGCCCGTCTCAGCCGATGCATCCACGGCACTCACGAGCCTTGTGCTCAGCACATGGGAGGCCCACGCTGCAGGTGGACGGCCATGATTACAAACCACATTATTCCCTTTGGTAGTAGGGAGAGAGGCTCTGCTTACCACCATTCAGAATTCCTGACGTCCAGCTGCGCTGATTACAGTACGAAGTGTTTCCAGCAAAATGAGATCTTGCCAGAGGTTGCTAGTTTTATTATTTTTTTAATCTCCACAGATTCTCGGTGTTTTCACACATGTTTTATCTAGGAGAGTTGGGGGTGAGGTTTTGGGAATGGGGGCCACAGGAGCCTGCTGTGGGCCGTGCACTTCACAGGCCTGGCCTATGCCATCCTCCCAGGGGTCCAGTGAGGGAGGACGTGACTTCCAACTTGACTTGAAGTTGGAGCATTAAGTGACTCCCCAGGCCACACAGCTTAGTCGCGCCCTGAGGACATGCTGTCTGTTGATTGACTTAGCCTCAGACACCTCACTGTCAATCAAACCACAGACACTGGGATTCCCACCAAGGATCCATGGAGAATTAGATAAAACACCTGCCTCCCTGGGTCCTAGCGTCTTGAGGAAGAGACTCATGCAAAGCTCCTTCTTTAGTGGGTAAGTTTGAATCAGGGATGTGGCTGGTTGCTCAGGGGACTCGAGGGGTCTGAGTGCAGGAGGCAGCAGAGCCAGGAGGCTGTGACAGTCGGGCCAGGCCGGCTCGGGAGGGCACTCCCAGTCGGAGGTGCAGCGCTGCAGACCTAGGGGTCAGCACACTCGGGGCTGGGAAGGTGTGTGGGGCGGGGGAGCATGTAGGCTTGGACAGGAGCCCTAGGAGCAATGGGGTGAGAGTTTCCAGAGTTCTGGTCTCAGCTGGGATGAAAGGGGATAACTGGAAACAGAGGGAAGTGTGGGTCAAAAGGGAAGGAGACAGCAGGGGCTCCAGGAATTCATAATCAGCCCTGGCTAAGAAAGAAACATCGGAAGTGAGCAGGAGGTGTCCAGGGTGGGGCTATGGCTGGATGGAGCAGCTGTGTCTCACAACGGGCAACACACGGAGCAGGGGGAAGTGGGAGGGGAGAGGGTGGGATGTGGCTTGGGAGGAGACAGGGCTCAGCAGGTGCAGCTGGGATGTATTAGTGAGCTGCGTCCTGAAGATATCTGTGTTCAATGGGTGGGGAGGGCCAGGGGAAGGGTCAGGGAGTGGGCGGGCAGCTGCTTGACAAAGGGGGTTTCAGGGCTTGACCCTGAGCTGGAAGGAGATGTGCAGTGATGGCCCCAGAGGCTTCTTCTGAAGACCAGCCACTGCCAGGCTATCCCGCCAGCCATGGGGACCAGCACAGGAGGGCCTGTGGGACCCCTGAGTAGAATCTCCCAGTTGAAGCAACGCATCTGATTATCAGGTTATTTACTGGGGGACAGGGGCTAAAGGAATAAGACTTGGGCTCACAGCAAAGAGTCTGATGTTTCAGAAAAGTTTTATGGAAAAAAATCATGTCACCTGAGTGGCCACTGGGCCCCAACTGGGTCAGACCAACCAAAATATGTGAGTGTGTGTGAGGATGTGTGTAAGCATTTGTGTTAGTGTGTCAGTGTGAGCATGTGTGAACATGCCAGTGTGTGAGCATGTGTGTGAGAGCATGTCAATGTATGTGTGAGCATGTCAGTGTATGTGAGCATTTGTGTCAGTGTGAGCATGTGTGAACATGCCAGTGTGTGAGCATGTGTGTGAGAGCATGTCAATGTATGTGTGAGCATGTCAGTGTATGTGAGCATTTGTGTTAGTGTCAGTGTGAGCATGTGTGAACATGCCAGTGTGTGAGCATGTGTGTGTCAGTGTGAGCATGTGTGTGAGAGCATGTCAATGTATGTGTGAGCATGTCAGTGTATGTGAGCATTTGTGTTAGTGTCAGTGTGAGCATGTGTGAACATGCCAGTGTGTGAGCATGTGTGTCAGTGTGAGCATGTGTGTGTGTCAGTGTGTGAGCATGTGTGTGAGAGCATGTCAGTGTATGTGTGAGCATGTCAGTGTGAGCATTTGTGTTAGTGTGTCAGTGTGAGCGTGTGTGAATATGCCAGTGTGAGCATGTGTGACAGTGTGTGAGCATGTGTGTGAGAGCATGTCAGTGTATGTGTGAGCATGTGTCAGTGTGTCAGTGTGAGCATTTGTGTTAGTGTGTCAGTGTGAGTGTGTGTGAACATGCCAGTGTGAGCATGTGTGTGTCAGTGTGTGAGCATGTGTGTGAGAGCATGTCAGTGTATATGTGAGCATGTGTCTGTGTGTGAGCATTTGTGTTAGTGTGTCAGTGTGAGCATGTGCAAACATGCCAGTGTGCGAGCATGTGTGTCAGTGTGTGAGCATGTGTATGAGAGCATGTCAATGTATGTGTGAGCATGTGTCAGTGTGTGAGCATGTGAGCGTGTCTCTGAGCATGTCAGTGTGTGGGCATGTGTGTGAGCACGTGTGAGCATGTGTGTCAGTGTGTGAGCATGTGTGTGAGAGCATGGCAGTGTATGTGTGAGCATGTGTCAGTGTGTGTGAGCATGTGTTAGTGTGTCAGTGTGAGTGTGTGTGAACATGACAGTGTGTGAGCATGTGTGTGTCAGTGTGTGAGCATGTGTGTGAGAGCATGTCAGTGTATGTGTGAGCATGTGTCAGTGTGTGTGAGCATTTGTGTTAGTGTGTCAGTGTGAGCGTGTGTGAACATGCCAGTGTGTGAGCATGTGTGTGTCAGTGTGTGAGCATCTGTATGAGAGCATGTCAGTGTATGTGTGAGCATGTCAGTGTGTGAGCATTTGTGTTAGTGTGTCGGTGTGAGCGTGTGTGAACATGCCAGTGTGTGAGCATGTGTGTGTCAGTGTGCGAGCATGTGTGTGTCAGTGTGTGAGCATGTGTGTGAGAGCATGTCAATGTATGTGTGAGCATGTGTCAGTGTGTGTGAGCATGTGAGCGTGTCTCTGAGCATGTCAGTGTGTGGGCATGTGTGTGAGCATGTGTGAGCATGTCAGTGTGAGCATGTGAGCATGTCTGAGCATGTGTGAGCATGTGTCAGTGAGCATGTCAGTGTGTGAGCATGTGTGATCATGTCAGTGTGAGCATGTGTGTCAGTGCATGAGCATGTGTGTGAGCATGGCAGTATATGTGTGAGCGTGTGTGTTAGTGTGTCAGTGTGAGCGTGTGTGAACATGTCAGTGTGAGCATATGTGTGTGTCAGTGTGTGAGCATGTGTGTGAAAGCATGTCAATGTATGTGTGAGCATGTGTCAGTGTGTGTGAGCGTGTGTGTGGATATGTGGGTGAGTGTGTGCACATGCACTTTGTTTTGTTTTTGTAGCTGTTGCTTTTTAAGGTAAAAGGGACAGAAGTATGTTTTAATCTAAGAGAAAAGAGCCAACAAATAGAAATGGCAGATACGGGAAAGGATAGACCTAAAACAGTATCTGAATTATCAGCGTGGGTTGACCTTTAGCTCCCTCTGGAGCAAAATGCAAACCAAACTGTTGCACTGAAGAGAGTCCTTTGGGATGGAAATCCACCTGGAGCTAACAGGCACGGGGCATGCAGTACCATCCACCTTGATGCCTGGATTGGGGTCTGCACCATGGTGGGGATGTGTCTGGGCTTACCATTTGCCCGGGGGGCCAAGGGAGAGAGGTGCCTCGTTCCCATGGGGTCCCAAGGCTGCAGAGTCCAGTGGCTGCCAGTGCAGGTGGCGGGCCTCCTGGTCTCCTGGCATGAGGAAGGACTGAACCCCGGGTTTGGCCTCTGCTCGCTCCACATGCAGGCTGATTGACACCCTTTGGGATCCCTTCCCCCCAGCTTGATCAGGGGACACTAAGAACGGTACTTGTGTTCCACGAATCCCAGGGAGGGGACAAGTCACCATCAGGGATGGAACTCACTGTTCCCACCAGAGTGAGGCCCTTGTCTTATGCAGAATTCCCACAGGCGAGGCAGGGGTTAAACCGGGCACAGCCACTCCCTAGGGCTGGGAGAGGCCCCAGGCTTCTCTCATCACCCTCCCCAGAGGGCTGTGGCTTGGGAAGGGACCTGGTCCACCCCTAAACCACACGTGAGAGGGGACAGGGAGGGGCAAGGCAGGCATGGCTGTGATGATGAGGCGGTTGCCATGACTGCCGAGACACGGCCTTTCTTGAGTGCGGTGACCCCAAAAGGCTCTGAATGGGGCCAGTTCAGGGAGCCTTGGTGAAAATCCATCGTGCTGAAGACACCATGTGAAAATCTAGAACTTTCTCCTTTCCCTTCTGGGAGTCTCAGCACCAGGCTGGCACTCACACTGGTGCTTCACCTGCCTTCTGACTTAGGTGGAGAAATTACAGTGAGTTTCACATCTGCCAGTAGAGAGATGTAGCCCTCTCCGGATGCTGAATTTTGCTCTAGATATTGACACATTTTTAAACTCATAGCTGCTTGGGGCAGCACTAATTCATGCACGAATAGTAAGCAGAGCACAGTTCAAAATGCAGCTGTCACTATCCGCATACCCATACAAAGTATCGTGTATGGGTAAGTTTGAAGCATCCGTCAGATGTGGGGCACTCAGGATGTCGGAGTGTGCACCAATAATTCACTCTACATGAACTGCTGTATTTCTCCCGCTAAACTGGCCGGCTGTGGAGAAGCGGCCACCTTAATGGTCTGGAACTCATAAGGCCGTCTTATATTTATGGTGTAAGATGTTACTTGCTTGCTAGACTGAGGGAGGCCGTTCTTTTTCTGATTTGGGACTGTTGAGAAATGTGGATTAACCCCAACAATTGGAGAGACTTAGTGTGTTTTCCTGCTCCCTGGAGGAATAGGAATCTAGAGTTCTGCAAACCACAGTAAACGTGAAAATGAAAGCCCCAGGACTAGAGTCTGCCTCGTCCATCACCTAGAGGTTTGGTGGCCGCAGCTGGGATGTCCACTCAGATTCTCGTTCACTCTGTGTGGGGAGACACGGCCATCATGGAAGCCACGGTGGGACAGTGGCTGCAGAAAGGCCCTAATTCTCCTGTAGAACTTTAGCATCACAGAAAAGCAGACCCGGCTGCCCTCCGTGTGATTACGACATGCTTTGGGCTCTGTCATGTGACCAAGTCAAAGCGTGGGCACCTTCCCTGCTGCAAAAAATGATGCAAAAAAGTTTATCGAGAGAGGAGCTGGGATCTGTGTTTAATCAACTGTGATAACATGGAGTTTTACACACACACCTGGCACCTTTAAAAAGCGTATTATCTTCTGAGGGCTACATCCTCTTAGCACATCTTCTAGAAACTTCCTCTTGGAGCCTCATGAGACACTTAGAAGGCCCATGCTTTCATTGCTGGCTTCTAATTGCTCAAGGTGGAGGGCGTTTCTTGGGAGAGGGTGCTGTCCCCCTACGTGGGGTCTTTCTCCACCACCTTTGCCACTCTCCCCCCCCCCACCGTCACCCTGGCACTTTCTTGGAGATTACTTTAGAAAACATCAAGAAGGAAACTTGATGGTATTGCCATCTCTGAATTGAGTCTCTCCCACCCTTTCCTGGGTGGTCAGAGGCCCCCCACCCCACCGCAGCAGGGAGGGGAGCTGTGGCTCTCGGCAACTCAGGGTGGGAGACCCTTTCCACCTGCCATTACTGGCTGCTCCTGTGGCCTGCAGGGAGTTGGAGAGGAGGCAGGCCCTTGGGGGTGGGGGTGGGGATGGGGGCTCCCTCAGTGATCACACTGCAGGTTCCCAGCTGCTCAGGGGAGTTCAGTTACCACCCTGCAGGTGTTCCTGTTGCTCTGGGGGTGGGTGAGCCTCAGCCGCTGACCTGCCGTAGTGGGTAGGAATGCCTAACTCCATGCCCCCTCTGAACCGAATTGTCCTCATGAGAAAATTACATTTAGAAGCCTCCCTGCGTGCTTTCCTCACTCAGGTGTCTTTAATAGATGCCCTGGAGAGTCCTGCCAAGCCCCGGGGTGTCCCTCCCTGAGAGTTGACAGACCCAGTCACACCCTCTCTCCTAAGTCCATTTCCACAGTCACTGGAAGATGGCAGTTCTCATCCAGGAGGAAAGGGTGATGTACTGGGAGGGTTCACGGTCACCTCGCCACACCCTTCGGTGTCCTTGGAAGTGGAGTTCCTGAATTCCTCATTGAAAATGCCTTTCTCTTTAAGCAACTTATTTATCAGCTTGTGGCTGAAAACTTCTTTTGTGACTCCTTTCTAAATGTTTTCAGCCCTTGTAAGTATGACTTTATCTTTTCGCACCAGTCTTATTTACCTGGTCCCATGGATTTTCAGTGTGGCTGCACCACACTGGGGCCTAGGTACCTGGCTTCCGTCTTTACACAGCACAGCAGTGGGGCCTGGAAAGGTGACTGGGCCAACCTGGGGAGGCAGAGCTGTGCCAATGAACTTGCCCAACTTTGCCAAGTGTCCCTTGGCACCAACACCCCACTGGCTTGGGTGGCTCCTCTGGGTCAGCTACATATTCCTGAAGCCACCCTACTAAAACGGAGACCCCTCACCTACACTGTGGGAACTGGCAGCATTGCTGTGAGGACTAATGACACAGTATTTCGCCATGTGAAATGCTGTGCCGGGCTTGTAGCAGATGGTGGCAGTCGCAGAGGAGCATGAGCAGTGTAGACCTGAGGGGCTTGAGGCTTTACACAATTTCTATTTAAGGCTTTTCCAAAAGGAGAATCCCACAGTGATGACATATATGATGGCTAAAAGATAAATATATTCTTGGAATCTACGCTAGAAAAATGATTGGTGTTAATAAACCAATGGAAAGAAATAGAATCAACTGTAATGGAAGCTCTCCTGATATTGACAAGCGGGTTGAGGCACATTCATCTTTCTCATGAGTCAGAATCATGGGAATTGCAGTGTGCCTGCTGTGTACCCGGGGTTGGGTCGTGAGTCAGAGTCATGGGAATTGCAGTGTGCCTGCTGCGTACCCGGGGTTGGGTCGTGAGTCAGAGTCGTGGGAATTGCAGTGTGCCTGCTGCGTACCCGGGGATGGGTCGTGAGTCAGAGTCGTGGGAATTGCAGTGTGCCTGCTGTGTACCCGGGGTTGGGTTGTGAGTCAGAATCATGGGAATTTCAGTGTGCCTGCTGTGTACCCGGGGTTGGGGTGCTTCCCCAAATCTCCTGCCCATGACAAACCATGAGCTGCAGGCGCTTCCCTATGGATGGGAGTCTTGCCTCCTGGCTCTGGCCCCTCCAGACCGGAGCTGCCCAGGTACAGGAGACACCATGGGTGTTGGAGGGCTCCCGGCAGCCCCCACACCCCCCGCCGCCTGCTCCGTCCTCTGGGGGCAGCTTGTCCTGTTCGTGCTTTCAGGTTTGCCTTCCACATAAGAAGTGGGTTATAGATGAGACATTGGCTTGCTTGTTCTAAAACCACTGGCCTCCCTGCCTCCTACACACAGCGCCAGAAATCAGGAGGCTGGGAAAGGCTTTTAGAAGAAACTAAACTTTAAGTTCTGGAATCTGTGTGCAGAACGTGCAGGCTTGTTACACAGGTACACACGTGCCATGGCGGTTTGCTGCATCCATCCCCCCATCATCTACATGAGGTATTTCTCCTAATGCTGTCCCTCCCCAGTCCCCCACCTCCCAGCAGGCCCCGCTGTGTGATGTTCTCCTCCCTGTGTCCACATGTTCTCATTGTTCAACTCTCACCTATGAGTGAGAACATGCAGTGTTTGATTTTCTGTTCTTGTGTCAGTTTGCTGAGAATGATGGTTTCCAGCTTTGTCCATGTTCCTACAAAGGACACAAACTCATCCTTTTTTATGGCTACGTAGTATTCCATGGTGTGTATATGCCACATCTTTATCCAGTCTGTCATTGATGGGCATTTGGGTTGGTCTCAACTCTTTGTTATTGTGAACAGTGACACAATAAACATATGTGTGCATGTGTCTTTATAGCAGAATGATTTACAGTCCTTTGGGCATCTACCCAGTAATGGGATTGCTGGGTCAAATAGTATTTCTGGTCCTAGATCCTTGAGGAATCGCCACACTGTCTTCTACAATGGTTGGACTCATTTCCACTCCCACCAGCAGTGTAAAGTGTTCCTATTTCACATCCTTTCCAGCATCTATTGTTGCCTGACTTTTTACTGATCGCCATTCTAACTGTCGTGGGATGGTATCTCTCACTAAACATAGTTATTAAGTTTCAGAAAAGTTTATCCTTGTCCTGTCCCTGGCTCTGAGGAGATTCAGTTTCCTCCTTTGTGATATGTAAGGATGAGATGGGAAAATCTACTATAGAGTTTTCAAAGCAGGTCTATGCCCATTTTCCCCAAAGATTTTTAAAACCGCCTCAAAAGAGGCAACATATTGTCCAAACTGAAGGCCTCAGTATAGTGAAAAGGGCAGGCAGTTGTAGGATCTGTGACAATAGATGGTGCAAAGCTCTGAGCTTGATGCTTCCAAAGTGATGCCCACGGGCTCTGGAAGCTCCACTTTGCCTCAGTCTCCACCCTTCCATATTGTCTTGCACCTGACCCACTTCCCTCGCCACCTCCTCTCCTTGGGCATTGTACTAGTGATACAATTTTTCTATTTTTCCATCTCCAATAAGGGCACAGTGAGCAGAAACTGACCAGATGATGACACCTGGCTGGATTTTGCTAATGTGAAACTGTTGTTATGTAACTGTTTCTTTTCCAGTCTGCCTTTTATGTCCAGGTTAATGCAGGGACAAGGCCATTTTCTTACCTGGCCTGCCCTTCCCTTCCCTGTGGCTGGCCAGGTCCTGTGTCATGGGGAGGCCGGGCAGCACGGCTCAGCTGTGGCCACGCTGGCCTCACGTCGGTGGGTCGTTTTGCTCCAGACTTGAGCTTCTGCACAAGCTTCCTTCTTTGCTCACTCTTTTTCTTGGCTGTGTAATTTTTCCGTGGAAAATGGTTGCATGTTTCCCTTCAGCACGATCAGTTTGTCCTTTTCTGTGGACACTTCTTGGGGGACAGCTCCATTAGGGATAAGGGTAGACTCGACAACAGCTTTCTTTCCTGTCTTTAGAGATTTTATGTCAAGCCCCAGGGGCTGACTTCCCCTCTTCTTCCCCCTCCACAGCACCTTCTCTGGCTGTAGCTGAGACCCCACCATGGGCTAGACCAGGCATCCTCAGAGCCTGACTCCCCCAGATCCCTTTGTCCCGGGAACTCTGACCGCAGGCTGGGGTCGGCTCCTCCAGAGGGCACAGGCTGGGTTTCCCAGTTTCCTCGGGTTGGATTCATTCATCTCCTCCAAGAACATGAAGCCTCTGCTGAGACTCAGGCTTTCACCATGAGGTGGATTCCATTTCACTCAAACTGGATTGGATTGAAAATGTCCATTTATATTTAAATATACATTTCCAGGTAATTTTCTCTCAGCAGTTAATACGTTTATTAGCGGCTACTTCCCAATCTAAAATCTTCAGAATTAAGGACTGTCTTATCTCATGAGCAACTCATTTCTGGCCCCTGTGGGGCCACGTGGATTCAGCGTGGGAATCATGGGTGTCAGGCTTGGGGTGAGCCTTGGGTAACTCACGGTCTGGAGGCTTTCACATGAAGGGAAATCATTAACAGGTAAGGACCAGCATTGCTCTTACATAACGTGGCATTAGGTAGAAAGTATCAGAGTCTGAGTGCGTCACAGCGGGAAGCACAGACATGGGACCTGGCCTGGGCCGCCGCCCGCTCACCCTGCAATCTTGAGGAGTGCCCAGCCTAGGTCTGAGTGCCCCCATTTCCATCTGTGAGTGGGGTCAGAAACAGGGCCCCTGACAGGGCCATGGTGAAAATTCAATGAGATGAGCTTCACAAAGGCCTTAGAGGAGTCCCTGGCCCAGAATGTGTTTAATGTGCTTGTTAAACAAGTAAATTCAGTTGGACATCCGTGTTTCAGCACATGTTTCCTGGCTCCCGCTGTCAAATGTCTTTCTCAGTGGGCACGTGGTCAGTAGGTCTGACCCATCCAGCCGGGCTGGCCTTCCAGGGGCCTGCTCCTGCTGTGTGGACACCACCCGCCTCCCTCGGCACCCCTCCACCATCGGATAGCTGGGACCGCTGGAAATCCTGCTATGAGTGGAACTGAGGCTGCCCCCCTGAACCACATCTGTCACTTCCTGGGTATCAGGCATTGTGGGAGCTGCTGAAACACAGCAGACGGTGCTTTTTTCCTGTGAATGCTCACAGTTCAGTGAAAACAGAAGGTGTAAATGACGGTGATGAGCCTTTTATTAAAAGCATATAGAAAGACCCTAATTTTCTCAGAAGGGCATCCAAACTCTGGGATGGAGGAGCCTTGCTGATGAGGAGTTAAAGAGGTATTGGGGACCCCCGTGAGAGTGACTGAGATGCCACCAGCTGGAATAAGATCCAGCAGAAGGGAAGAGATGAGCAGCCAGGAGTGTGTGTGACCCATCCATGCTCCCTGGGGGTCCCATGGGGCCTGTGCCCTGAAGAGGGGGCAGTGTGTGCTATGGAGATGGGAGGGGACTCTGCAGCCAGGTTGGGACAAGCTTCCCAGGGAGCCTCACCCAGGGCTCCCACCCCTCTCTGGGCAGGCTGTCTGAGGGCCCTGCAGAGGGTGTCAGGAGGCCTATGCATACATTCTTCAAGGGGTTGTGAATTCATCAGTGACTGCCCAGTTAGTCACTGTGCTAACTGCTGCGAGTGTGGGTGTGTGCGTGTGTGTGTCATTACAAGCATGTCCCCATCCTCAGGTCTGTAGTGCCCCTTTGCTGAGTTAAACTGATTGATTTCCACCACCATTGGAGCTGCCAGGACTATAGGATGATCTGTCTCATTCTGGTGAGCATGTTTTCAGGGCCTGGGAAACGCAGGCTTCCCTGCTGGACCGTGGCATCCTCCAGGGCAGGGCTTGTGTTTTATTCCCATTTTCTCCCAGTTCCTGAAGCAGGACCCAGCACAGGGCCCTAAGCTCAGGGTGAATGAGATTTTTTTTTTTTTTTTTTTTTTTTTTTACTGGGTTTTCAATTTATTGATGAAGTTGCCTTTATCAGCGATCTTTATTTCTTCACAAGGCTTTGAGGTACTATATATTTTTACTTCTATATACTTAAAATAATTTTTATGGCAGGTCTATTAGTGAAAAACTACCTTGACTTTTGTTTATTTGGAAATATCTGTTTCTTCTTCTCCCAAAGGAAAAGATTTTCCAGATATAGAATTTTTGATTGACAGTTTTTCTTTCATCAGTTAAAATATATCATCACACTGCCTTCTGCCCTTCATGGTTTCTGACAAGATATGCACTGTTGATTTATTGAGGATCACTTGTGATGAGTCTTTTCTCTTTTGCATCTTAATTTTCAACAACTTATCTATAATGTGTTTCAGTGTATATCTCACTGAGTTTATCCGCCTTCATTAAGCTTCTTGGATGTGTAGATTCATGTCTTTCGTCTGATTTGGAAAGTTTTCAGCCATCAATTTTTTCAAATATATTTCTTCTCAGTTTTCTCTTTCTTCCTTTACTGGAACTCTTATAATGTGTATGTTGGTTCTTTTGATATGTCCCACAAGTCCCTCAGATTGTGTTCATGCCTGTGACCTGGAAGGCTATCCAGTGTCTTCAGACACCCCTTGGTGTCCTGTCTGAGCCTGCCTGAGAGTGGCATGGGAATAGAATGCAGTATAGCAGGTATTCCTGAAGCTCTACTACCTAAGATTGACACTGCATTCTTTTAAATATTATGCTTCTCTTAATACATTCTATGTCTACCTCATCTGATTCCTAGAAATCAGTGAGGCCTAGTAGTCCCAAAATAAAGTTTCTTCATGTTGAGTGTCTTCCTCTAGCATGATCTCCAAACTCCCAGGAAACTTCAAAACTGGAAAGTGCGCCTTGCCTTTTCCCCAAAACAAATAAGAAATGCCCTATGTCATACCCTATATATTCCAGTTCCCATGCTGTTCCCTCTGGGAAGTCTTCACTAACTTTACTCAGGCAGAATTAGTAGTTTTTTTTTCCAAGTCTCCACAGAACTTTGTACAAGCCCATGTTATTAAATGTAGTGGGTTGGATCACAGACAGCTGTTACATATTAGCCTCCTCAATTCACTACAAGGCTCCCCATTGGTATTCACTCACTATTCATTCAAACCATGATGCCAGGATTGATTTTGGTAAGTGAATTCATAGTCAAAAAAGATTTGTTCATCTTGATCTCATTATTTTATTCATTCCAAGATCTTATTATGTTATAAGTGTGTGCTTGGTGATAGTGAGCAAAACCTGAGAAGGCCTCTTTCTTCATGGAGCTGATATCTTAGTGAGGGGGTGAGTGGATATTAATCAGATCATCACAAAATGTTATATGACAATTAACAATAGCTAATATCTATTGAGGGTTTAGGATGTGTGAGGCACTATGTTAAGAGTATTTATCTCTATTCATTTTTTTCCTCAAAACAATTTTAGGTTATTAGGGGATATTACTCTCTTTTTATAGACAAGAAAAGTGAATAGAGAAAGGCAAAATAATTGGGCTACTGTTACATACCTACAAAGTGATGGCCTGGGAATCCCAACACTTTGAGTCTTTCTTTTCTCAGTTTCTAAAAAGCAGGATGATAAAGCTTAGTTACAGAGATTAAACTAAAAGAGACAACTCTGGCAAATACCTAGCAACAGGACTAGGTTTATATTAGGTGCTTAACAATGGCAACTGAATTACAATGGATCTGGGACTTATGAGGGGAATGGGGATTCCCCTTTGCCCTGTTGGTGGGATCCTCATAATAACTGCAGAAGCTTCAGAAGGAATTTTGAATGGACAGATTTTGGACAGGGCCAGGTTTTTGTGCTTCAACATGAAGTGTGGTTAAGTGCTGGGCTCTGCACAGGACAAACATCCAAGCCTCCTGGCATGACATTTGGCCCTTCTTGGGATGGTCTTGGCCAGCCCCTAGAGCTCTGTAACCTGACGTGTCACATGGCTCACCCTTCTCAAACATGCTTGGGGCTTTCTAGCTCATACAACTTTACTCTTGTATCCCCCAGTAGAATACCTGCCCAGCCTGTCTTTGTATCTTCAGACGGGTGGCTTTTCCAAGTAATCTTACCCTTCTCAGAGACAATCTATGCATCTGCTATATGACTAAGGCCCAGGTTAGCTCTGATCCATTCCCCTCCCATACCATTGGTGATGTGAGAGAAAGCCTGGTGTGTGCCTGCAAAGGTCCAACAAAATTGGGGGCCAGGATCATGGAGTTCCTTCTTTCCCATCTGTGATAAAGCCTGGCAAGACGGAGGCAATGGGGATGCTGTCAGATTGAAATCCACATTCTGTTCCAGAGAAAAATGGGAACTGATGGTTAAACTCTCCTGATATACATATTTTACTACCTTCTCCAGTGACATAAAATTCTGCCTTGTAGGTAAACTAAGTGCTTTTTACCAGGTAACTCTCCAAGGCTGCCCACCCACAATGGATAGTGGAAATCATTAATGGGCAAAGTTTGTTCAACAGACTTTTCTTTAGTTTTTTAATCTTTTTTGCCAAGGGAGTGAAATAGTCCTGAGGCTTCATCCCTCAGCCCAGGTGGCCATCCCGTGAGTAGCCAATGTTGTCTACCATCTGCATGGATGGTGCCTGTGCCATCTCATTTCGTTGCAGGAGACAGCTGCTGGTTAGACTGAGCCATCTCTTGGTGGCAGATGTCCTAGCCTGGCCTTGGAGCAGATGTTGGGGGCCAGCATCAGCTCTCCGAGCATGTCATCAGAATTTGGGACTCCTGGGAACTGTGCCCTAATTTTGATTTTCTGAGCATGACGAGTCTTGGGTTGTTGATTAGGGTCTGCAATAGGAGCCACCTTGTTCTGGACCTAGCTGAGACACGGGGACATCCCGATGCCCAGCCCTCGCAGCATCTCTAGGCCCTGTTTGTGGATGATGGGCAGCACCAGACCGTACATGATTGCCATGCCACATAGGCTCTGCACCACGTGAATGATGAGGTAGCCCCATAGAATATAGGCTATTTGCCAGCCAGAGTACCTTGCAATGGCCACCACGCTCTCCGACGAGGCCGGGTTATGAAACCTCAAAGGCAGAAAGTGTTTATCTCCTGCCCAGAGCCTCTTTATGTGCTTTCTGTAACAGACCAAAATGTGGAACAGATAGCTCACACACGTGAGTGAGGCAGGTAAAATGGTCGCCACCCAGACTCCTTTGGTAACGCTGATCAGCTCTTTCACCTGCAGGATACCTGGGGTCAGGATCCCTGAATGGTTCACGGAGTTGATGTAGCTCTCCAGCTTGTTTTCAAACATGTCCAGCTCATCTCTCACGTACACAAACATGCTGAACTCGATGACAATGAAAAGGTACAGGCAGATGAAAGCCAATACAATGGTTCCAATCATTCTGCTTGGGAATTGAAAGCAGGGATCCCACTCATATATCCTGGTTTGGAACCAAGACTTTTTTTCTTCTTGTGAGTGGGGTGTCCTCAGGAGCTGCTTGACGTGCTCTGCCTGGTGCGCTTCCAGGACAGGCTTTTCTTCCACCTGGAGCTCCCAGCCAAGGTGTACCCTCAGAGCCTTGACAAACATATACAGGAAGCGGCCCAGCAGGAAGGCGAGGCACAGCAGTGAGGGCCAGTAGAACACAAGGGTCTCG
The DNA here is from genome assembly GCF_049354715.1 of Callithrix jacchus. NCBI lineage: Eukaryota > Metazoa > Chordata > Mammalia > Primates > Cebidae > Callithrix > Callithrix jacchus. The sequence goes on along the minus strand of NC_133513.1, from coordinate 124,481,235 downwards.
TACTTCCCCACGAACTGCCCATGGGGACACTGTGAAACTTGAAGAATGGTGACAGCAAACCAGATAAGAGAGTAGCAGAAGCCCAGGGTGGAGCTGACCAGCTGGAACTCTGACGAGAGGCACACAAAGAAGGGGAAGTGAGACAGGCCAACTTCAAGGCCTCCAATCAGAAGCTCAAAGGCTTGGGCCCACTGCGGGATCTGCAGGGGCTGGTAGCCTTCTGAGAACAAAAACATGACCTTATTAGCTGTGGCCCCAAAGGCGATTCCATAGGACCATCGGTTACTGAAAGTGCCCACAAAGTCCAGAGGTATGATGATTCCAAAGCGGTTCCCCAGAAGGTAAGAGGTATCATCTCTCTGTCTACGATGCTCTCGTCTTTGGAGGAAGGACAAGATCAAAATGATGAAGAGTGATGGGATGAGGGAGTAATGGAGGAAGAGCTCCATGTCCACTGAGCTGGTGCAGGTGCCATTTAACTGCCCGGTCCTGGTGGTTTTGGGAAGCATCTTGGAGGGGAGGTACCTCGTGCAGCCGCGGTGGGCAACCCGCTGGCACAGGAGGCTTCTCGCAATTGTTCTCTGGGTTCCTCTGGGCTCTTGGACGCCACTGCTTCTGACGAGCTGATGCTCTGCCCAGTTCTTGTCACAGCACTGAAAAACTCAGAGAATAGGCAAACTTCCCACAAATATTTACCTAAGAAATGAAAGCAAGCAGACAGCCCACTTCCTCATTCCAGAACACTGCTGACCGCTCAGCTCTTCCTCCCCTTCTCGTGCTGCAAATTCAGGAGTCATGCTCCTGTTTCCTTTCTCCTGGGCTCTTGCTGGCCCTTTCAAGCCCCTGCTGTGGACACCATTCCCCTGAACTGTCAGAGCTTTGCCCAGCAGCCATGGCCCCTTTGGTTAGCTGTAAAAATTATTACAGGCAATAAACTAGGACCACTGGCTTCCAGATTATCTTGGAAACAAGGCAGCTGTTTGCAGCTGAATGAGATTTTGACCTGTGTCTTCCAGGGCCCTTGTCCTTAAGAATCCCTCCAGCAAACACCGGAAAGCAGGGTCCAGGGAGAGGCCCGCCATGTGCTTGCTGAGGGCCTGCCTGGAACCAAGGCTGGTGGAAGCGGCTTGCATGATTAACTAGCTGCATCTCCACAGCAGTGCTGGATACAGCTTGGGTCATCCCCATTCCATAGATGGGGACACTGAGGCACAGCCAGGCCGGAAAGAGTGGCCCAACTGAGCTGGAATCCGAATGGAGGCTGTGGTTCTCTTGACCCTGAGTGTCTAGCTGCTCAATGATATTTGACTAAGAATTTGAAGAACAGAATCATGTTTCCTAATAACTGGTCCTGGTTCAGAAGAATTTTATAAGATGAAGTCTTGCTCCCATCAGACCTTTCTGTGTTTTAATTTCTGTAGATATTTCCAGGAAGTGAGTCCCAGGTTTTCAGCCCTTCAGTGTTCACAGGTGAGCCTGGGTGCAGGCATGGGTTCTGTGGAGTCTGGGTCTTTCTTTTTCCCTTCTTGACATGTCCCATCTTCCCACAGGCCAGGAGCTCAGAGTTGACAGAGCTGCTGTCCTCTGGTCACCAGGAGGCCATGGGAGGGGGGTCCCACATAGCCTCTGGGGGCTGCAGCCATCCTCATCCCTGTGTGGCCAACACATGCCCCTCATTGCCCATGCAGCCTCTGCTCCAGGTTGATTTAGGAATGGTTTTCTCGGCCGCCTGCCTGAAGGGGCAGAGAGGGGCATTTTTGGCTGATGAGTTATTAAAGTCTTCAGATCCGATGTGTATGTGCAGGTCAAGCCGTGTTTGTGGGGGGATCCCTTGTGGGGCAGCGCTCGGTAAGAAGCGCTCCAGCAACGCTAGCCCCATGTGGTGCTTCCTACTGCATAGCGCACGGGGCCTGCTGCATCCACAGTCCTGTTTTAAACTATTCATGCCTTGGCTGCTTTCCTCTCTTACTGTAGAATGAGCTTGTATTTGCGTCTGTGTGTGCTTAGCAGCATTCACAAGTTAATTCGTTATTTTATTAGCCACTCACACATAGAACTAATGTGGTAGTCTCAGGTGTAATTAAGAATTGTGGAACTGCAGATTGGTGGATGTGCAAACTAGAGATGTTAATTTTAGGAGAGTACCTAAGACCCTTCAAAGCATTATCTATACATATTTATAAAATCACCCGAATCCTCGCTTTTCTCATTTACCATTCCACTTTTAATTATTGATGCTTTGGGTAAGGCCTAATCATTTTGAGCTTACAGATGCAAGTATAGATGAACAGTTTCACATCATGCATTTAGGCCGGATGAATGGAGTTTCCCATCATGCATTTGTTCTAGATGAATGGAGTTTCCCATCATGTATTTGGGCTCGATGAATGGCATTTCCCATCATGCATTTGGACCGGATGGTTTCCCATCCTGCATTTGGACTGCATGAATTGAGTTTCCCATTATGCATTTTAGATAGGTGAGTGGAGTTTCCCATCGTCAACTTTGGTTAGATAAATGGAGTTTCCCATTATGCATTTGGGCGGGATGAATGGAGATTCTCATCATGCGTTGAGTAGACCCTTAACTTCAGGCCATGGATGTGGACACCAAAACAGAGGCTCCCTTCAAGACCTTTGTGTTACAGCCTTGCAGAGTCAACTATGCGTGGGTCTGAAGACAGTAGGAGAGCTGCTTTCTTGCCCTTTGTCTGCGTCTGAGTTGAGATGGCGCCAGTGGGTGGATCATGTGAATGAAGAGGCCAACACAATCATAGCATGCACTTTTGGGCAGGGATGGTTCCCACACCCTCACCTGGGGAGATGAGATGGTCTCTCATCCACATGGTAGATTAGCATAATGTGGCCCCACCGCACACTCAAGTCACAAAACCTTAGAATCACCTCATTTTATCATTAGTTCTTACACCCTAATCTGGAAAAGAAATAAGAAAAGTCTACGGATGGTCATATGTCTACTCAGCAACAGCATACAGATGATCTTATGTAGGAACTAGTGCTGTGGAAACCTCTGTTTATCTGATTATTTTCCCGCTTTACACTGCTTGCTTCATCCTTTCCATCAGAGAAAGGGATGCTGACAGTTGCTGTCTGCACTAGAGGTGACAGTGGCAAGTGGCCCAGCAGATCTGCTGTTCTGGTGCTTCTTGGAGTGGAGGCTGTTCTCAGGCCCAAGTCCACCACCCAGAGGTTTCTTTCCTTTGTTTGTGCAATTTTCATGCTGTGTTTATGTTGTTTAAATGAGGAAGTGTTAATAAAATAGGTTCATGAAAGAGGCCGCCTATAACATTTCCAGCAAGTTTCCTCCTTTGGCTGAAACTGGCTCTCCGGCTGGGGCTTTGCTTTCACTTGTCCCAGGATGTGAATGAAAAGGTCACTGCATCCTGGGACATTATATCTCATGGTATAGCTAAATAGAAGGGGCTACATCTAGTTCTGGCCACAGCATGTGCCCAGAACACCAGGTGGTAGTATGAAGCCCTCTGCCGCACCCTGGGGAAATCCGGCAGGGAAAGTCAGAGCCCTATGCTCAGGCGCCCAGCCCTAGCCACAGCTCACCACATGCTTCCTGACGTGAGGCATCTGATCTGGTTCTGGTGTCATCTGCTGGGGGCCCGAAGGCCAGGGACAGTCCTCAGTCCTCCTCTGAGAAGCTGGCCTATTCCTTGAACTTGTGAGTCCAGAGCCACACTGTCTCCAGTAGAGAGGGCCGAGCCATGCTGCCCTGACCATGCGCCATCACCCACATTCCATCCCAACACCCCTTTGCTGCTGGCTCCAAAGCACAGATGCACAGGCTGCAGGCAGCTTCTGAAAGGTTCCGAAGGTCCCCAGGTGGGTGAGACCGAAGGGGAGATGGGACAATGTCCTTAGATGTTTTATTTTGATTCAAACATTGACATGCATGGCAGCGCCTCATGGAAGGTGTAAATTTTCACTGGAGGAAAACGAGGAAATAGTTATGACATGAAATAATGACTTGCCGTTTCCGTGGCTTGCAGTGCCTCCCTGATTTTACATGGGGGGCTGTGTATTGTTGCTCCCAGATTAATTTTTGGAAAATGAGTTATTGACTGCAGATACAATTTGTTACTAATAAGCAAAATATGTTTGTAATGTGGGCCTGATGGGGTAGTTAGCAAAGAAGGAATTGGAAAGAGGAGGAGGAGGAGAGGAGAAGGAACTGAGGAAGGGGCAGAGTGGGGGCTGACCGCAGTAGGGCAGGCCTGCGGACAGCTTGGCACATCTGGTATGATCCTGCAGTACTGTGGATCTTGTGACCCTGAGTGCCTGGCTGCTCAGTGATATTTTACCAAGAATATGAAGAAGTTGTACAGTCCGGAGGTAAAAACAACTTGGCAAAGCTATGCCACTGTGAGTGGTGAAGCCTGGAATTTTCCCCAGATAATTCTTTCTTGCTATTTTCTCCTTCGTGTTGCCCACGGAGTCCTGGTCATTTGGAAGTCTCCCTGCTGAGGGTCTTTGGAGAGTAGAGTGGTCAGAGCTGCTCTGTTCCAGCAGGGGCAAGAGTGAGGCAAGTGGGTAGGTTCTTAGTTCCCACCTAGGAGGGCCCTAGGGGCAGGGGGTGGGAGCCTGTGGGCATGGGAACCTGGAGTCAGTGGCCTTGGTCCTTGAGCTGACACTACCTGCGAGGCCGGGTAACCTCAGAGAGAGCCAGATCCCTCTGGCTGTCAGTCTCCTTGTGTGGAAAATGGGCACAATAACAGCTCCCACTGTTTTTCCTGAAGTTATGGCAATAACAAAAGAGAGAGATGGTGACAGAATACTTGAAAATCTACAGTGGATTTCATGTGGGGCATTTCCTCTTCCTCCAGGTGGTCTTTATCTCACTTTCCTTGTATTGCAAAAACAAAAAACCAGCAAACAAACCAAACCCTGCGTGTTCATAAGCTGGAGAAGGGTCTTCTGGCTTTTCACCTTCTTGCTTCTTTTGGTATGACCAGCACAGTGGAATTTCGGAGGCGTCAGAAGGCAGCCGGATCAATGCGGGGTCTGTTTCTAGGTGTGAAATACATTTGTAACCTTGCTATTGTGGGTGTCACATCAAGAGTCTGACATATATTAAAAAGTAACATTTTAAAAGCATTATTTTTGTAAATTAATATTAGAGTCTTTAAGCTTAAAATTATTTAAATAATTATATTTATTTAGATGATTACAAAATGCTTCATCATTTATTTTAAAAACGTCTTAATTATAAAATAATTATTTCCCTACCATGATGCTGTGTTTGTCACTGGTAGGAGGACAGGAGACCATTCAGCCTCTAGAGCCTTTGGAAGCATAGTGGTAATTTGAGAAGGTTAGACCTCTCAAGAGGCACAGGCTGTATATATTTTACGCTTATAAGTACATTTATGTAGGGCATTTACTTTGTGGCAATGGGATCATTTTACTAGTCACGCTGCGTATGTATAAAGGTATCTGTTCATTAAGGTTCTAACAGTGGTTCCCTAATGCTTTAAACATAAAACTCCTATTTTTCATCATGATTACAGTACACAGGCATCCACCTTCCCCTCACTGCCACACTAGGCATTATCAGTAAACGTGGTCCACGTTTCTATTTCAGTGACCCGTGACTCACCAGACCTTGGCTGCTTTGTTAGAGCCAGGTGGGAAATGCTTGGGACCAGTGTTTCGGATGTAGGGATACTTGCAGGTACTGATGAGATATCCTGGAGCTGGGACCCAAGCCTAAACACAAAATTCATCCATGTTCTCCATACACAGAGCCCGAAAGTAATTTGACGCAATATTCTTAATAATTGTGTGCCTGAAACAAAGTTTTCACTTTTGACTGAGACAAGTCACATGAAATCGGATGGGAAATTCTCCACTTCTGGGGTCATGTGAGCATGGAGAACATTTCCAGTTCTGGAGCATTTTGGGTTGTGTGTTTTGGGTTAGAGGTGGCATTTTGGATTGTGTGTTTTGGGTTAGAGGTGGCATTTTGGGTTGTGTGTTTTCAGGTTAGAGGTGGCATTTTGGGTCGTGTGTTTTGGGTTAGAGGTGGTATTTTGGATCGCGTGTTTTGGGTTAGAGGTGGCATTTTGGATCGCGTGTTTTGGCTTAGAGGTGGTATTTTGGATCGCGTGTTTTGGGTTAGAGGTGGCATTTTGGATTGCGTATTTTGGGTTAGAGGTGGCATTTTGGATTGCGTGTTTTGGGTTAGAGGTAGCATTTTGGATCGCGTGTTTTGGCTTAGAGGTGGTATTTTGGATCGCGTGTTTTGGGTTAGAGGTGGCATTTTGGGTTGTGTGTTTTCAGGTTAGAGGTGGCATTTTGGGTCGTGTGTTTTGGGTTAGAGGTGGTATTTTGGATCGCGTGTTTTGGGTTAGAGGTGGCATTTTGGATCGCGTGTTTTGGCTTAGAGGTGGTATTTTGGATCGCGTGTTTTGGGTTAGAGGTGGTATTTTGGATCGCGTGTTTTGGGTTAGAGGTGGCATTTTGGATCGCGTGTTTTGGCTTAGAGGTGGTATTTTGGATCGCGTGTTTTGGGTTAGAGGTGGCATTTTGGATTGCGTGTTTTGGGTTAGAGGTGGCATTTTGGATTGCGTGTTTTGGGTTAGAGGTGGCATTTTGGATCGCGTGTTTTGGCTTAGAGGTGGTATTTTGGATCGCGTGTTTTGGGTTAGAGGTGGCATTTTGGGTTGTGTGTTTTCAGGTTAGAGGTGGCATTTTGGGTCGTGTGTTTTGGGTTAGAGGTGGTATTTTGGATCGCGTGTTTTGGGTTAGAGGTGGCATTTTGGATCGCGTGTTTTGGGTTAGAGGTGGCATTTTGGATCGCGTGTTTTGGGTTAGAGGTGGTATTTTGGATCGCGTGTTTTGGGTTAGAGGTGGCATTTTGGATCGCGTGTTTTGGCTTAGAGGTGGTATTTTGGATCGCGTGTTTTGGGTTAGAGGTGGCATTTTGGATTGCGTGTTTTGGGTTAGAGGTGGTATTTTGGATCGTGTGTTTTGGGTTAGATGTGGTATTTTGGATTGTGTGTTTTCAGGTTAGAGGTGGTATTTTGGATTGCGTGTTTTCAGGTTAGAGGTGGTATTTTGGATTTCGTGTTTTGGGTTAGAGGTGGTATTTTGGATTGTGTGTTTTGGGTTAGACGTGGTATTTTGGATTGCGTATTTTGGGTTAGAGGTGGCATTTTGGATTGTGTGTTTTGGGTTAGAGGTGGCATTTTGGATTGTGTGTTTTGGGTTAGAGGTGGCATTTTGGATTGTGTGTTTTGGGTTAGAGGTGGTATTTTGGATTTCGTGTTTTGGGTTAGAGGTGGCATTTTGGATTGCGTGTTTTGGGTTAGAGGTGGCATTTTGGATTGAGTATTTTGGGTTAGAGGTGGCATTTTGGATTGTGTGTTTTGGGTTAGAGGTGGTATTTTGGATTGTGTGTTTTGGGTTAGAGGTGGCATTTTGGATTACGTGTTTTCAGGTTAGAAACATTTAACCTAAACTCTAAGAAAGGCAAAGACTTTCCTTCTCTCTAGAAACGGTTGGGCAGAGGACAGATGATGGAGCATTAGCACATGAGCACTGATTTATAATTTAACTCCAGCTGTGACAATCTATCTGCTCAAACACAGCGTGAGAAGGGGATGCTGAGGACGTGGAAGCAGCCTATGAACCAGGAGCTCTCGGCAGCTGGTCTCGCCCCAGCTCAGCAAATTCACACGCATCTGCTGAGCTCTGTGGGCTCCGGAGCTGAGGAGCAGCCATGCCAAGGAAAGGTCAGGCCCGAAGACCCCTCTGAGGCTTCCCACTGTGTGGCCAGCAGGTGACACAGACCATAGGCATCCTCACGTCACATGCGAGGAAGCTTTTTCCATGTGACATCATCTGGGCGCCCTCATGGAGGAGGGGTGTTGAATTTGGAAGAGTTCCCCTGGAGGAGCAGCTTTGGCTCGGGCATCAGAGAACATAGGTGACTTGTGAAGGTCCTACTGACACCACCCTGTCCCATCCTGTTTTGGTCTTCGAGCTGCTCCTGAGAGTCCACGCATGGGCCAGTGGACTAGGCAGGGCTGGCCTCTCTGTAGTTGGGCTGGTCCGTGGGGTCCCTCGGTGGCACAGGCAGGTTGGTCCGTCATGGAAGTGGAGTCGGGCACCCGTCGTGTCTCCCTGTTGGCACAGCCTGCCCTGCCGGCCTCCCTCCCTGAAGCTGCCTGGGCTTCGGGGCTCTCACTCTTGACACAAGCCTATTGCTCGCTGAGCCTGGAACCTTCTTTAATCCTTCCCTGGTGTTCATCCTCCTAAGACCCACTCAGTGTTGGGGCAGCCTACTTGGTATTTCAAGGCTGACGGGAAGCCCGAGCTGTTGGGAGGCCCTGGATTCTGGGCCTGGCACGTCTGAGGTTGCACAGAGTCAGCCCCAACCCTTCCTCTTACTGCAGAGGCACACACTGTCCTCAGAGGACCAGGATGTAACGCCCAGTCTGCTTGAGGGCTCCGGGCCAAGGGGGCCGCTTTCTCCATTTTAAGGTTTTGCCCCACGGATGCTCATGATGCAGCTGTTTCTGATCTGCTAATTGGAGGGGGAGGGCGGCAAAGTGGTAGCAACTGACGCAAGAGGAGAGAGCAGCTAGTTCATGGGGACATCTGTCCTCATGTTGGAGCCATGGTGTCACCTGCAAACAGTGAACCTGAGCTCTGCCCTGAATCGCTGAGTGCCTGCCCTCCAGGCCCCTCCTGGGCAGCACAGCCTCTGCAGCAGGACACCTGTCCACCAGCCTGCGTGTGAAACCAGGCGACACTCATGCTGGCTTTCAGCCCGTTTGGAAAGCTCCTGTGACCTTTGGGGTCTCCAAGGACAGAACCTGCCTTTGGAGATAATGGAATCAGCCTGTGCCTGGAGCCAGAGCTTGAATGGGGAGGGGACAGGCTGAGGGAAGGGATCCAGGCAGGTGAGGGGATTGGGGTGGGGACCTCCCTGCAAATCTCCACACAGCTTTCTTTGCTGATGGCCAGCAAAGTTGCACCCATCCCAGCACCCCCTGACAAGGACAAAGCAATTTCTGATTCCGGGCTCTGTGCTGAAGAGGGAAACTGATGGAGTGGCCAGCCACGGGGATGCCAGCAAAAGCCTGTGCAGGGCCTGGTAGGCAGCTGCCCTCCAGGGGCGCTTGTTTCATAGATGAAATGCCCTCAATTCCGCCTCTCTCCATCCCCCTCCCTTCAAGGGATGCTCCAGGAAGGCTCAGGTGATGCAGATGGATTCTTCCCTTCCTGGGCTGTGTGGGGCCACAGGGCCTGTGAGGCCTCGGCAAAGCTCCTGCACCTGGGCTCCACCCCTACCAGGAATTGGAGTGTTTGTCCCAGGCTGACCTCCCTGCTCAATGGCCTCAGTCCACTTCTGGGCTGCCAGCCGGCCTGCAGGACTGTCCCTTCTGGTGACCCTAGGTGGCCTTCCATGAGGATTTGCCTCTGTGGACCTTGGTCATTCAGCAGGTCGGCAGTTCATTCGTGGTCCATGAGAGTCTTTGAATCTGCCTGTGCTTGCTTCTTCTAGAGCCACCTGCCATGTGTCCACTCTGAGGCTTCCATCCGAAGCATCTGCTTGCCGGCCCTTTCAGGCCTCCCAGACTAAGAAGCTACATAACTAGAGCAAAATCTCTGTGGTCGCACCGTAAACCATTTGTCTGTAGACCCCTGTTCACAGGGCACACTGTCTGCCACAGACCCCTGCTCACAGGGCACACTGTCTGCCCACGGACCCCTGCTCATAGGGCACACTGTCTGTCCTCGGACACCTGCTCATGGGGCACGCTGTCTGCCCTCGAACCCATGCTCACAGGGCACACTGTCTGTCCTTGGACACCTGCTCATGGGGCATGCTGTCTGCCCTCGAACCCGTGCTCACAGGGCACACTGTCTGCCCTCGGACACCTGCTCACGGGGCACGCTGTCTGCCCTCGGACCCCTGCTCACGGGGCACGCTGTCTGCCCTCAGACCCGTGCTCACGGGGCACACTGCCCTTGGACACCTACTCATAGGGCACGCTGTCTGCCCTTGTACCCCTGCTCATAGGGCACGCTGTCTGCCCTTGTACCCCTGCTCACGGGGCACGCTGTCTGCCCTCAGACCCGTGCTCACGGGGCACACTGCCCTAGGACACCTGCTCATAGGGCACGCTGTCTGCCCTTGTACCCCTGCTCATGGGGCACGCTGTCTGCCCTTGGACACCTGCTCATAGGGCACACTGTCTGCCCTCGGACCCCTGCTCACGGGGCACGCTGTCTGCCCTCGGACACCTGCTCACAGGGCACGCTGTCTGCCCTCGGACACCTGCTCACGGGGCATGCTGTCTGCCCTCGGACCCCTGCTTGCATGGCACGCTGTCTGCCCTTGGACACCTGCTTGCAGGGCACGCTGTCTGCGCTCGGACCCCTGCTCGCACGGCACACTGCCAGCAGACACCTGCTCGAATGGCCCTTGGACCCCACACCTACCTGGCACAGGAGCCAGGTGGAGGGCAGTCACCACCTTAGCCCTCTGTCGGAGCTTCCCTGACTCTAGGTCCATCCCAGGGGCTCCCACAGCCTCCTGTCTCCTGTACAGCCTCTTAGGAAGAATGAGGTCCGAAGTGCTGAGCCTTCAAAACTAAGTGTCCACAGCAAGGTGGCCTGCAGAGATGCTGCCTTTCCAGGACGTGGCTATCAGAAAGGCCAGGGTGGGCCCATGACCCCAGGCCAGGAAGCACCTTGCAAAGGGAAGGCCTCAGAAGGCGGTGTCAGGTCCACATCCCTGAGGCTTCACTGGGGCTACATATGAGAGAAATTTTTAATAGAAGTTCAGCCTCTTAAAAAGTTTCCTAATGTGAGATGCAGCTGGAAAGAGGCAATTCCACAGAGAAATCATTGTGGGAATAATTCACATCTAATGTAGTTTCGTGAAGGATGCTATTTCCAGAGTCTAACTTTTTCTCCCTTCTTCTCTCACTTTTTGATTTTATTGCTATTTTTTTTACATTAGGAGAAATTGAAAACCTATTTAGGTTTCATAGCTTCACATTTCAGAAGTAAGTGACACGCGGAGAGCCAGGATGCGTCTGATTTGTGCCTCACAACGAGGCGTGCACGTCACTTGTTAATTATGCGGCATTCCATAAAGGAGAGCTGTTGGGATAAAAGGATAAATTGCTAAGATTAACATTTTCTTTAGCTTTTGAAGGGAACCACTTATCAGTCACAAACGGCCGTAAAACCAGGTGTAATGAAATTGGATTTCAGGAGAGGCTGCAGTTGAATGGATGCCATGGGCTGTTTGGTCTGACTCGACTGGATTCTCGGTGCAGCCCCAGAAAGAGCCAAGTGGCAGGGGTCAAGGGTGTGACAGGCCCAGGGACGGGGGCCTTAGACCAGAGCCACCTGCAGAGCACGTGGCCAAGACCCTGGGCTTCAGGCAGGAAGGCTGCTGGGCTTGGGGTCAGAGATGGCATGAACCTCTGCTGAGAATCCCCCCTCTGCCGGTTCATAAGACGGAGAGTTGGGCTCTCTTCTCCAGCCAACCTGTTCTGCCTGGGGCCGGGCTGTGAAGGGCTGAGGGGACAGTTGACTCCATGGGGACCCCTCCCTTGGGGAGAGGGGGTCTTCTGCCTCAGGAAACATTCTTCCCAAACCCACAGGCTTGTTGCTTTGTTTAGCCACTAGTGGAAGAACACTGGGCAAATGTCCTTTGATTCCAGGGCACACACCTTTGGATCTGAGCTGGCTCCATGCCCTGCTGGAGCCCATGCAGTGACTGTGGTCACTGCTGCTGGGAAGCCGGGACCCACCATCACGGACAGTTTCCCGACTCCATGTGGAAAAAGCTTTGACAGACACTTCTGGTATTGGGGGCGGATCGAATCATCCTTATCCCCATTTTCCAGCTGTGGGTATGGAGGCCATGTGGATGTGGGGGCAGGGAGGGCGGGTCATGATCTGCACCCGTTCCTGGAGCCCCCTGGCTGCCTGTTCACCACCCTCCCTCCAGACCACACTCAGTTCCCACAGGGCACAGAAGAGGAGGAGCCTTTCATAGACTCAGAGGGAGATGACCTTTCTAGGCCTTGTGGCCCCTCCCTCCCAGCCAGGTCCTAGCAGAACTTCTCCCACAGCCAGAAAGCGGGTGAACACCCTGCTGTTTACACTGCTTTTACTCTTGGAGGCCTGGCAACAGCATTGCCGCTGCTGAGTGATGGGGGAAGCCTTTCAAAGGGGATAAAAGTTAATAAATATAGTTGGATAAAACGCCCTTAGCAACAGACCAACTGCAGACCCAGCAAACACCCCACTTCTCTGTGTGGTGCTGAGATCCTCTCTCTGTGGGGCGTTGAGATCCACTTCTCTGTGGGGTGCTGAGATCCACTTCTCTGTGTGGTGCTGAGATCCTCTCTCTGTGGGGCGCTGAGATCCACTTCTCTGTGTGGTGCTGAGATCCTCTCTCTGTGGGGCGCTGAGATCCACTTCTCTGTGGGGTGCTGAGATCCTCTCTCTGTGGGGCGCTGAGATCCTCTCTCTGCGGGGCGCTGAGATCTACTTCTCTGTGGGGTGCTGAGATCCTCTCTCTGCGGGGCACTGAGATCTACTTCTCTGTGTGGTGCTGAGATCCACTCTCTGTGGGGCGCTGAGAACCACTTCTCTTCTCTGTGAGGTGCTGAGATCCCCTCTCTGTGGGGCGCTGAGATCCACTCTGTGGGACACTGAGATCCACTCTCTGTGGAGCACTGAGGTCCACTCTCTGTGGGGTGCTGAGATCCCCTCTCTGTGGGACGCTGAGATCCACTCTCTGTGGGGCGTTGAGATCCACTTCTCTGTGAGGTGCTGAGATCCCCTCTCTGTGGGACGCTGAGATCCACTCTCTGTGGGGCGTTGAGATCCACTTCTCTGTGGGACGCTGAGATACACTTCTCTGCGGGGTGCTGAGATCCACTCTCTGTGGGGTGCTGAGATCCCCTCTCTGCGTGGTGCTGAGATCCCCTCTCTGTGGGATGCTGAGATCCCCTCTCTGTGGGGGGCTGAGATCCCCTCTCTGTGGGGTGCTGAGATCCCCTCTCTGCAGGGGTCTGAGATCCACTTCTCTGCAGGGCGCTGAGATCCCCTCTCTGTGGGGCACTGAGATCCACTCTCTGTGGGGCGCTGAGATCCACTTCTCTGTGAGGTGCTGAGATCCCCTCTCTGTGGGACGCTGAGATCCACTCTCTGTGGGGCGTTGAGATCCACTTCTCTGTAAGGTGCTGAGATCCCCTCTCTGTGGGATGCTGAGATCCACTCTCTGTGGGGCGTTGAGATCCACTTCTCTGTGGGACGCTGAGATACACTTCTCTGCGGGGTGCTGAGATCCACTCTCTGTGGGGTGCTGAGATCCCCTCTCTGCGTGGTGCTGAGATCCTCTCTCTGCGGGGTGCTGAGATCCCCTCTCTGTGGGATGCTGAGATCCCCTCTCTGTGGGGGCTGAGATCCCCTCTCTGTGGGGCGCTGAGATCCCCTCTCTGTGGGGTGCTGAGATCCACTCTCTGTGGGGCGCTGAGATCTTCTCTCTGTGGGGCGCTGAGATCCCCTCTCTGTGGGGCGCTGAGATCCCCTCTCTGTGGGACGCTGAGATCCCCTCTCTGTGGGACGCTGAGATCCCCTCTCTGTGTGGTGCTGAGATCCACTTCTCTGCGGGATGCTGAGATTCCCTCTCTGTGGGACGCTGAGATCCCTTCTCTGTGGGACGCTGAGATCCCCTCTCTGTGTGGTGCTGAGATCCACTTCTCTGCGGGGTGCTGAGATCCCCTCTCTGTGGGGCGCTGAGATTCACTCTGTGGGGTGCTGAGATCCACTCTCTGTGGGGTGCTGAGATCCACTTCTCTGTGGGGTGCTGAGATCCCCTCTCTGTGGGGCGCTGAGATCCACTCTCTGTGGGGTGCTGAGATCTGCTTCTCTGTGGGGTGCTGAGATCCACTTCTCTGTGGGGTGCTGAGATCCCCTCTCTGTGGGGTGCTCAGATCCACTCTGGGTGGGACACTCCACTGCCAAGTGACCGGTTAAAATAACTATAATTAAGAGCAGACATTATAATTAACTTTCTCCTACAAAAATATCGACTTGGCCTCTGGGGTTCTTCTGTCCCTCAGCAGAGAAACTTTGTTCTCCTGAGGAGTGAGTGATATGAGCTTAGACAATGTGTCACTGCCCAGACCTCATCCTGGGGACCCATATCAGGACTCAGTGGAGAAGCCCATAGAGGGTCCCTGGAGGTGCTCAGATCTGGGTGCCCTGGGGAGATGCGGCCGCTGGCCCTCTCGCTGGTTTGTGACCTGTGTTAGTCTGTTCCCACTGCTCTATGCTCTTACACTAGACTAATTTATAGCGATTAGAAGTGGTTTCCTTACAGGTCTGGAGACTGGAAAGTCCAAGACTGAGGCTCCAGCAGATTTGGTGCTGATGAGAGCTCCGAAGACATTAGCCAGGCCGAGCTGGTGCTGAGCCATCAGGCCTCCAAGATGGCGCCCCTTGCTGCACCCTCCTGTGACAGAGGGCTAAGGGGGCGAGGGCTAAGAGGGCCTAGCTGGTTCCCTCAGGCCTTCCATGAGGCTGCTCATTCCATCCATGAGGCCTCTGCTCTCATCGCTTCACACCTCCTGAATGTGTCACCTCTTTACATCGTCCAATTGGGGCTTAGCTTCCTACTTGGGGATTTGGGGGACACTCAGACATTCATGCCATAGTGTGACCTAATGTGACATCACACCTCTCCCCTCCCAGCTGGGTGTGGTGGAGACAGCCAGCTGTCCAATTAGCATGGCTACTCCTCAGAGGAGGTCTGGAGTGGGAAGTGGCTGGGGAGGCAGCAGCCAGGTTTCCTGGGCCTCCCCCAGGGCCAGCGCTGGCCGGTGGGGTGTGAACAGAAGCAGTGGTTAGGAGGGTGCCTTCCCCAACTCCCATCCCCTGCTGGCCTCTGGTTTCCAATCTTTCTGAAACTGGATATGGCAGGGCCACAAAACAAAAGAGTCCCTGCATCGCTTGCAGTGACACACATTCATCCTGGCAGGAGCGATGCATCATCCTCAAATGTGAATGGTTGACACGAGCAGGGAGTTTTCACGTGAGGCCAAGAGGTCCTGTGAATGCATTCCCTTAAAATAGCGACATGCGCCTGTGGCTGGGGCCAGTTTGGATGTTCGACCACAGACCGTTTGCCGTATGACCAAAGCGGTCTTAGAGTGCTTTTCATCATCTGCCTCATTAAACAGCGAGCTGGTCTCAGGTGATCAGTCCTCAAAGGTCACTGGCATGACATACCGGAAGTCTAAAGGGAGGCCATCTACCACCCAGCTACGCTCAGTCACCCAGAGAGTGCAGCTCGGAGGGCACAGCCAGGAACACTGTCACTACTCCTAAGAAGGCGTCACTGCTGCCACTGGAGAGCTTTGAGGGCTGTGGTCCCTGGTTCTTGAATTTGTAAGTGGGATTCCTGGCGGCCGTGTGATAAATCAAGCCCATCAGTGTCAGTGCAGCCTTCGGCTTCTGTCCCCACAATCTGTGAACCAGAATAAACCTCTTCATCCCAAACTTTCACTTAGAACGGCACCTGATTAACATAAATCATGAAGCAATTAAAACTTAGGTGTCTGTTTCCATGATGGCAGAATTAATTATTTACGTTTTTACTTTTTCTAATTAAACTGTAAAAAATGAACATACTTTATTTTAAAAATGGAAACAATTTAGAAGCCTATAGAACCAAGCTCTTCCTAACCCTGTTCTCACAATGGAAATTTCCATTCACAGTTTGGTGCCAGAATCAGATAATCAGAGTCTTTCCAGTGTATTCCATGAAAGCCTATGGATTCCAGAAAACGTGGCAGACGTTCTTGACTTGAATGGGATTGTGTAATGCACATATTTCCACTAGGTGACTTCTTTACTTAGCAATGTATCTTGAAGACCAAAATGTAGTGACCTTGGAAAAATTTGTCTTTTTTTGGAGTGGGGGGTGGGATGGAGTCTCGCTCTGTCATCTAGGCTGGAGTGCAGTGGTGCAATCTCAGCTCACTGCGACCTCTGCCTCCCAGGTTCAAGAGAGGCCCCTGTCTCAGTCTCCCAAATATCTGGGATTACAGGCACACACCACCACGTCTGGCTAATTTTTGTATTTTCAGTAGCGTTGGGGTTCCACCATGTTGGGCAGGCTGGTCCTCAGGTGATCTGCCTGCCTAGGCCTCCCAAAGTGCTCGGATTACAGACATGAGCCACTGCGCCCAGTGAAAAGGTTCCAGCCTTAACAGCTTCCGTGATACCCTGCGGGGTAGGCATGCACATCCCCACTGGCTTTGGGGACTCCAGGCTGTGTCTGTTGTGGGCTGCTACAGTCAGTTCAGGTGAACGTTCTTCTCTGCTCCTTCATGTGGGCGTCAGGCTCACGTGAGTGCGGCTGCACTTCGATACCATGCTTCTGGAAAGAAATGGATTAGTAGAAATCAAGACTCCTAATTAGTCTGTATATTTAACCCAGCAGTTCTGACCATAGGACCTTTCCTAAGGCGCTGTCATCAGAAATGCATTACAGGCTCTGGAGTGAACCAGCCCCCGTGGCCCGTACGTGGCCCTGGGACCTGTTAGAGGTTTCTGACATCGTTCACTGACTCTTTCCTCATCTGCAGGGAAGGGTCAGTGGGAGCTCCATCAGCACTGGGTGGTGGTGGACGTGGGGTGAAAGAGCAGCAATATTCAGCAAAGCCAGCAGCTCTGAAAACTCACTTACAACTGAGCCCTCGGGAGGCCATCACAGTCCCACAGAGAATGACGTGTGCGGACATCCCACAGAATGTGGTGCAAAATTGGGAAATTAAATATAAGAAAGAAGCCGGATGCCCAACAGCAGGGGCTGAGCAAATTGCAGTCCATGTTTTGTATTTGGCAGCCATTTATTTATTTTATTTTTACTTATTTGCAGGCATTTAAATCATGCTTCTTAAGAGCTCCTAGCAGTGGGGCGTCTGTTAAATGCAAAGTAAAGCAAACAGTCCTACATTTTCAGTGATGAGTTCACCGTGAGTGAATGAAGCTGGAGAGCTGGGACCCCCCGCCCCTGGTGCCTGCAAGGCCCTGGGGAAGTCTTGGCACTGTACTCCCGTGATCACGTGTCTGTGTAAATCTGCGGGATGTCTGATGGCCCCGCAAAGGCTGCTGTCTGTTCCCTGCGTGACCCTCTCTGTCACTGTCCCTGGCCTGTGGGTGGCGGTGAACTGTTTGTAGGCCTGGCAGGACCCAGGGGGGACAAGAAGTCGCTTCATTTAGTTTGAGCTCATTGGGATGTGTTTTGGGGGCTCCCTCACTTTCCAGGGAGGCAGAGGCAGCTATGCGGGTGGTGGGCCTGGCTCTCAGGAATTCTCTTACCTTTCTGTCCTCACCTCTTGTGATGGTTTCAGTGTGTCCCCTCTGAGTTTCATGTGTTGACACTTAGTGGCCAAAGTGATGGTATGAAGAGGCAAGGCCTTTACCAGGTCATTAGGCCGTGAGAGCTGCGCTCTGCATCCCAGATGGGGCCATGATTCTGAATCCGCCCAAGGGGACAGAGGCTCTTCCTCACAGCACCGGCTGGAGGGGAAAGGCAGGTGGGAGATCACCGTGGTAGAAGCGTCTTTTAGAAGAGCCTTTGTCTCTTTTGCCAGGGAGGATCCTTGAGATCTAATTGACTCTTCAGGGCCCTACCTCTTAATGCATTCACATGACCACTGAGTTTTAACTTCTAAATTTTAGAGGGGATATATTCAATTATAGTATTCTTTTTTTTTTTTTTTTTTTTGAGATGGTTTTGCTCTTGTTGCTAGAGTGCAATGGCGCAATCTCAGCTCACTGCAACCTCCATCTCCCGGGTTCAAGCAATTCTCCTGCTTCAGCCTCTTGAGTAGCTGGGATTACAGGCATATGCCACCATGCCCAGCTAATTTTGTATTTTTAATAGAGACAGGGTTTCTCCATGTTGTCAGGGTGGTCTTGAACTCCCGACTTCAGGTGATCCCACCCAAAGTGCTGGGATTACAGGTGTGAGCCACCTTGCCTGGCTCAATTGTACTATTATACTCTGACCCTCAAAACTTAAGTCCTTCTCACATGCAAAATACATTTTTTTTTTTTGAGATGGAGTTTCATCTCAACTCACTGCAACCTCCACTTCTCGGGTTCAAGAGATTCTCCTGCCTCAGCCTCCTGAGTAGCTGGGATTACAGGCGCCTGCCACCATGCCCCACTAATTTTTTGTAGCTTTTTTAGAGACAGGGTTTCACCATATTGACCAGGCTGGTCTCAAACTCCTGACCTCAGGTGACCCACCCGCCTAGGCCTCCCAAAGTGCTGGGATTACAGGCGTGAGCCACTGCTCCCTTCCTATGCAAAATACATTGATTCCATTTCAGTAGTTTCAAAAGTTTTAACTTGTTCTAGCATCAACCCCAAAGCCCAGAGTCTTCCAAACAGCCTATGCGTGAGGCCCAAAGTGTGGCTTATCCCGAGGCAAATTCCCTCCAGCTGTGAGCCTGCAGCATCCCGCAAGTGATGCACTTCAAAATGCCGGTGGGACAGGCACTGAATAGACATCCCCACTCCAGAAGGGAGACACAGGCAAGAAGGAAAGAACAGCAGATCCCAGGTCATTCCAATACCCAGCAGTGCAAATGGCCTCGCGTCTTGAGGTTCGAGAGTCACCCTCTTCCACTCCGTGTTCCGTACACAGAGCCGAGGTTGGGTTCTCGACGCTTTCTGGGGTGGAGTGGCCAGGAGCCCGCAGTAGACCACAGAACTACCAGCGCCTTCACCTTGGACTTCCCGTCCTCTGTTCTTCCTGAGCCGGAGCAAGGGCAGCCGCCGGAACACACTTCTCAGTTGCATGGGGGAGTGCCCCGAGCAGGCTTTTAAAGGCAACAGAGAACGGGGTGGCTGATACAGAGCTGTCGCTTTGTTTCCAGAAGAGGCATTGGTTAGTGACTGGCTGTGCATTGCTGAACCAGGGTATGATGACGCTGCCTGGCATGCGGCCCTTCGTGGTTACTGTTACCAGTTAAGAGCCCACAGAACAGGTGGCTTCAAGAAGTAATTATGTAGCTCAAGGGGGTGTGACATGACTGCTGTCATATTTTAATGCCCATTTAATGGGACTGATATTTTAAAGGGGCTTGCATTCCTCAGGTAAAAGGTTTATTTTCTTTCTCACCAACAAAGTATTGGAAACTGAGGGAAGGGCACCCTTGCTATAACGTGGCCAAGAACCGGGCTGAGTCATGTCCGTGTCCTAGGACTTGGTGGGAGGCAGAGCTTGTGCACAGAGAACTGGGACATTTGTCAGGAGCCTCTAAGCAGCAGGGAGTTCAGGATGCACGTGGCTTCTTTTGATCTCTCACAGTAAAATGTGAGAAGAGGGAAACAAATGAAAGATGGAATCTATAATCAAAAGAGAAGTAGAACTTAAAGTTGGGAAATTCTCTGCCTGGCCAAGGAAAGAGTGAGAAGCGGGGCTGGGAGAGAGACCAAGGGTGGCCGAGGTGGTGTTTGATCAAAGGGTGAGTACAGATAGATTGTGACCAGATGCTGTTCACCAGACAATAGGAGCGGAAGCCTGAAGGCATTTCAGAGAGCCTGAGGCTGCCAAGCCTTTCACCAGCCCAGAGTGCCAGGCCCTTAAGGGCGGAAGGGCTTCAGGGAGGGGCCTAGGGCGCCCATGGGATCTTGGGGCTCACTGCCTAGGGCTGCCTCAAGTTTCCATTCCCCTCATTCTGACCCAGCACTCATCAGCCACCTCAGCTCACATGGGATAGGTGAGAGCCTGGGCCTGCTGCCCCAGAAGGTCCAAGCTGTGACCTTGGTGGTGTCCATGTGGCACTGCCTCTGCAGGTGCACAGGGTGCATGAGCTGAACAGACACACGCTTCCTCCACCCAGATTGCAAAACATGCTTCAGAGAGGCTTAGGGCCCAGGCAGAGCCCCACTGCAGGATGGTGCTCCCATTGATAGCCCTTGCTAGAGTAATGCCTAGAGAATCCATGGGAGCAGGCTTCCTACAGAGTCCCAGACCCATAGAGCCACCAGCATGCAGCTTCAGCCTGGGAGGGCCACAGGCCTGAGACTGCCACCTGGGAGAGCAGCTGTGGGGCTGCTCCAGCAACGCTGAAGGGCTGGGGGCAGCCAGGAGCCTGCTTCAGAGGGTGGAACAGGAGGAGCCTTGCCCGGGCTTCCCAGCCTCCACACTGTGAGAAGCATGTCTCTGCTCTTTGTAAATTACTCAGCTGGTGGTGTTTTGCTACAGGGGAAGGGCATGGGCAGGGACACCTCTTGTCATAAAGGGGAGGCATGGACCAGAGGCTCTGTCTTGTGGGGCACATCCTGAGGTGGGGCTCCACCTCAGGAGCAGGTGGGCAGTGGTCACCAGGGGACCTGGTTTGAAGCGTGCAGAGCCAGAAGCCAGTCTGTGGGAAAGTCTTCCATGGTTGGACATTGATTTCTCAACAACCAGTCACCTTTGCGTTCTTTCCTGTCACAATATACTTGATGGTGCTGCAGGTGCAGTCATGGACACACCACGCCTGGCTGTGATCGCTCATGATAATCCTGCAAAATAGAACTTAGCAGGATGCCCATGCCGCTGGCGAGGGACACGGCAGTGCTGCACCCATGGGCATGGCAGCACAGGTGAAAACATCTTCAGGTGTGGCAATTATTAAGAATTTTTTTTAAAAGAACAACAATTCTGAGCATTGATGCTAGAGGAATAATTGAATTAAATACCTATTCTAGTATAGAAAATCATGTCATGAAATTGTTTTGTATGCAGAGATGTTTGACCAGGACACAGCCCCAGAATGTGTGTTACTCACAGATTCCATGCATGTCCACCAAACATCAGCCCCACCACCACGCTCTGGGGACCAGATTCCTGCATCCTGTGTGACCTGGTTCTCTAAGAAGCTCCAGGCTGGTGGGGACGCGGGGCAGGGGCTGTGCTTGCCTTGTGTGGATCAAGCTGGGAAAACAGCGCCTGTAGGCCCAGCATGGTCTCTACCCTGCAGTGAAGGCCTTGCAGAGGACAAGAAGCTTGAGCTAGGCGGGCCATGGCAGGGGCATCCACCAGAAGATAAAAGGGTGTGGAGAGGGTAGTGGGACACAGCAGGACACAGCAGGCCAAGGGAAGGGCCTTGTGTGCCAGGACCACAGCCCTGACGAGCGTGCAGGGAGCCTGGGCCCAGCAGAGAGGTCCTGTGAAATCAGGCTGGAGAAAGAGGCTCCCATCCTGCCGTGGTCCTTGAACCCCTCTCATAGAAAGCTCTTGGAGTGCGGGGAGAGGGATTGGGAAGAGTATCCAGGAGAACATCTTCCCTGGAAATAAGCTGGCCTGCTGTGGACAGCAGTCAGCCTCGAAAAGCAGAGATTCCCTCCTTTTCTGTGTCCGTCTCATGCCACAATCGTGTTCTTGCTGTGCAGGGCCCTGAGCCTCTCAGGCAGGGAACCCAAATAAATCAGACCTTTCTGTTCATGTGTCTGTTGTGTCCAGGCCGGGATGTGCACAGGTGCAAAAGGAAGGCAGCCACACCCACCGGCCAGGTACCAGCGAATAAAAGCTGTGATTAGGCTTCACACACAGTTCCGGGTTCCTGGATGTGCGTGCTGAGATGATCTCATGTTATGCTCCATTTCGTATCACAGTGTGAGAAATAAAAATATTCACCTCCTTCCCATTTCACTTCTGTTCCTCCTGCTGGTGAGAACCAAACATGCTTGGACCTGAAACAGCCTGGGCTGGGGGGAAAGGAGTCCATGGTTCTGGCCACAGCCAGTGACCTCAGCAAGCGGAACAGTGAAGACTCTGATGGGCTGGATTTGGTGGCACATGTGGATCAGCAGCCAAATCTTCCCAGCAGCATTTGTTGCTCCTTGATCTTAAAATAGCATGTGTGTGTACACATGCAAGAACATGTGATCAATATGTAAATACATGCATATGTGTCCAGGAATGGACTCAGATATCCATAGGCACATTGTTTATGATGAAGAAGACCTTTTAAACCAAGAGGCAAAATGGATTATTCAGGTGATGCTGTTGAGAAACAGGGCCCCTTCTCCTGCCTGGGGAAATCTATAGGGGTGTCCACACTTCACCCCTTCTCCTGCCTGGGGAAATCTATAGGGGTGTCCACACTTCACCCCTTCTCCTGCCTGGGGAAATCTATAGGGGTGTCCACACTTCACCCCTTCTCCCGCCTGGGGAAATCTATAGGGGTGTCCACACTTCACCCCTTCTCCTGGATAAAGTCCCTATGGAACCAAGACCACCATGCAAAAAATGAAAGCATAAAACTTCCAGAGGAAAATCATGAGCGCATTAGTGTGTAATTTTGGATTGAGGAAATTTCTCAATCCAACCAAAAAGCTAGAAGCTTCATTAGAAAATTTGACCACCTAACAATAAAAATTTGAGGCATGAAAACTGTGTCACAAGCAGAACAGCATGTCACAAACCTTCACTTAGACAAAAGGGCCCTCTAACCCTGTAACCCAAACAAACCCACGGTCCAAAAGCACTAGGCACTAGCCATAGGTAGCTTCGGCATTCAGCACCTTTTTTAATCCCTGGAGAGGTGCTGGAGGCACTGACTGGGTCGTTGGTCCTTGGACCCCTCTGCATATGTCTGTCTCCCTTCATCAGCCTGTCAGTTCCACAGGGCAGCGAATCACATCTGTTTGTTCCCTCACTCACTTCCCACTGCCAAGAACAGGGCCTGGCACATGGTAGCTTCCCAGTGTCTGTTGAATGGATGAATAAAAAGCGAAGTGAACCTTTGTGAAGATGTGCATCCCCGCTGCTTTGGCATGGGTCAAAGCTCCGTGCCACGTGGTGTGGCTGGAGTGCGGGAAGCCAGGCACTCTGCTGGGAGTTGGAGGTGTGGCTGTTAATCAGGATGGCGCGTGAGATGGTCAATCCAGCAACATTGTCAGAATCTCAAAGGTGTGTATTCTAGATCCAGCCACTTCTGTGGGTTTACCTTCATCATCTCCCTGTGGGGGCTCAGTGGGGTGTATGCAGAACTGTGCTTTGCAGCAAGACCCATAAGCACATTTTTTCATAACATTACAAAAATTTCTAAAATTCACATGGAATCAAAGAAGAGCCTGAATAGACAAAACAATCTGAATCAAAAGGAGAAAGCTGAAGGTATCACATTACCTGACTTCAAATTACATGACAAGGATATAGTAACCAAAACAGCATGGTACTGGTACAAAAATAGGCCCATAGATGGATGGAACAGAATACAGAACCCAGAAATAAAGCCACATATTTATAGCCAACTCATCTTTGCTGGAACTGAGAAGACACTGGGGAAAGGACACCTTTTTCCATAAACGGTGCTGGGAACATGGGCTAGCCATGGGCAGACACATGAAACTGGACCCTTTATCTCTCAGGATGTACAAAAATCAACTCAAGATGAACAAAAGACTTAAATGTAACACATGAACTGTAAACATATTATAAGAAAACCTGGGGAAAACTCTTCTGGGCATTGGCCTAAGCAAACCATTTCTGACTTGTATAGGCAAGAACAAAGCAGGCAAATGGAGCTTAACTGGAGCTTCTGCACAACAAGAATAAATTGTCAGTGTAGTGAGCAGACAACCTGCAGAGTTGGATACAGTATCTGCAAACTATTAATCTCATAGAGGACTAATATTCAGGATATACAAAGAACTAAGAAAAAAACACCACCACAACAAATTTTATTAAAAAGTCAGTAAAGGCCATTAATAGATATTTTTCAAAAGGAGACATACAAATAACCAACAGGAATATGAAAAATACTCATCATAAGAGAAATGCAAATGTAGAACTCAACGAGATATCACCTTACCCCAGTCGAAGTAGCTGTCTTTATTAGCATTCTAATAGCTTCTGAAGTACAAATGGGTTTTGCTATGGATGAATTATATCGTGGTGAATTCCGAAGTTTTCGTACACCTGTCACCCAAGTGGCGGATGTCATGCCTAATATGTCATTTTTTTATCCCTCAGTCCCTCATGCCCTCGCCGTTTCTTAGTCTCTAGCGTCTCTTTACCACTGTGTGCTTTTGTGTGCTCATAGCTGAGTTCCCACTTATACGTAAGACCATACAGCTTTTGGTTTTCTACTCCTGTGCTACTTCCCTCAGAATAATGGACTGCAGCTCCATCCACACTGCTGCAAAAGAAGACATTATGCCATTCCTTTCAATGGCTGCGTGGTGTTCTGTGGCGTAGATATACCGCATCTTTTTATCTGCTCATTAGCTGATGGGCATTTAGGTTGCACTTGTGAATTGTGCTGCTATAAACATATGTGTGCAGGTGTCTGTTTCGTATAATGACTTATTTTCCTTTGGGTAGATACCCAGTAGTGGGAGTGCTGGATCAAATGGTAGATCTACTCTTGACTCTTTAAGGAATCTCCATACTGTTTCTATCAGGGCTGATCCAATTTACCTGTCCACCAGCACTGTTTAAGGAGTCACTTTTCCTCATCTCCCTTGTTTTTTGACTTTTTAGTAAGAGCCATTCATGCGGGAGTAAGACGGGATCTCGTTGTGATTTTAATTTGCAGTCGTATGATGATTGGTGATGCTGAGCATTTGTTACGTTTCTTGGCCATTTGTATATCTTCTTTTAAGAAATGTCTGTTCATATATTTTGCCCACCTCATGCAGTTGTTTTTTTCTTGGTGGTTCCTCGTAGATACTGGATATGAGTCCTTTGCTGGATATGTAGTTTGCAAATATTTTTTCCCGTTCTGTGGGTTGTCTGCTTACTCTGCTGAGTATTTCTTTTGCTATGCAGAGCTTTTTAGTTTAATAAGTCACATTTATTTATTTTTGGTTTTGTTGCCTTTGCTTTTAGGGTCTTAGGCATGAACTATTTATCTAGGTAGACATCTAGAAAAGTTTTTCCAGTGTTGTCTTCTAGAAGTTTTATGGTTTCAGATCTTCTATTTAAGTCTGTGATCCATCTTGAGTTGATTTTTGTATAAGGTGAGAGATAGCGATCTGGTTTCATTCTTCTGCATGTGGCTTGTCAGTCTTCCCAGCACCAGTAATTGGGTGTCCATTCTGCAATTTATGTTTTTGTGTGTTTCTTGAAGATTGGTTGGCTGTATGTGTTTGGCTTTATTTCTTTTTATTTATTTATTTTTTTTGAGACAGAGTTTCGCTCTTGTCACCCAGGCTGGAGTGCAATGGCGCGATCTCGGCTCACCGCAACCTCCGCCTCCTGGGTTCAGGCAATTCTCCTGCCTCAGCCTCCTGAGTAGCTGGGATTACAGGCACACGCCACCATGCCCAGCTCATTTTTTGTACTTTTAGTAGAGACGGGGTTTCACCATGTTGACCAGGATGGTCTTGATCTCTTGACCTCATGATCCACCCGCCTCGACCTTCCAAAGTGCTGGGATTACAGGCTTGAGCCACCGTGCCCGGCTTTATTTCTGAGTTACCTGTTCTGTTTCATTGATCTGTGTGCCTACTTTTACCAGTGCCATGCTGTTTTGGTGCCTATAGTCGTGTATTATAGTATAATTTCAAGTCCAGTAATGTGATGCCTCCATATTTGTTCATTTTGCTTAGTATCACTTTGGGTATGTGGGCTCTTTTTTGGTTCCATTTGAATTTTAGAATTGTTTTATCTAATTCTGTGACACATGATGTTGGTATTTTGATGTTGCATTGAGTGTGTAGATTGCTTCAGGCAGTATGGTCATTTTCATGGTATTGATTCTTCTAATCCATGAGGGTGGGATCTGTTTTCACTTGTTTGAGTCGTCTCTGATTCTCTCAGATGCGTTTTGTGGTTCTCCTTGTAGAGATTTTTCACCTCCTTGCTGAAGTGGATCCTAGGTTTTTTCGTTTGTTCGTTTTTGTTTTGCAGCTGTTGTTAAAGGGACTGAGTTTTTTATTTGATTCTCGGCGTGGTCCTTGCTGGTGTCTAGCAGTGCTACTGATTTGTGTACATTGATTTTGTAACCCGAGACTTTATTGAACTCATTTATCAAATCCAAGAGCCTTTTGGAGGAGTCTTTAGAATTTTCTGGGTATATGATCATATCATCTGCGAACGGTGATCGCTTAGCTTCCTCTTTTCCAGTTGGGATGCCCTTTCTTTCTTTCTTGTGTTGAATTGCTCTGGTTACTACTTCCAGAAGTTATGTTGAATAAGAGTGTAAAAGTGGGCATCCTTGTCTCGTTCCTGTTCTTATGGAGAATGCTTTCAGTCTTTCCCCACTCAATATGACACTGGCTGTGGGCCTTTCACATATGACTTTTATTATTTTGAAGTAGGTCCCTTCTGTGCCTAGTTTGTTGAGAGTTTCTGTCCTAAAGCGGGGCTGGATTTTGTTGAATGCCTTTTCTGCATCTATTGAAATGATCATGTGGTTTTTGTTTTTAATTCTGTTTGTGTGATGTATCACGTTTATTGACTTGTGTGTGTTAAACCGACCCTGCATCCCTGAGATGAACCCACTTGACTGTGAGGAATTATCTTTCCAATATGCTGTAGGGTTGGTTAGATAGTATTTTGTTAAGGATTTTGCATCTATGACCATCAGGGAGATTGGCCTGTAGTTTTCTTTTCTGTTGTGTTCTTTCCTTTTTTGGTAACAGGGTGATACTAGCTTCATAGAACGATTTGGGGAGGCCTCCTTGTTTCTAGTCTTTTGGAACAGTTTCAGGAGGATTGGTACGAATTCTCCCTTGACTGTCTAGTGGGATGCAGCTGTGAATCCATCTGGTCCTGGGCTTTCCTCGTGTGGCAATTTGAAAGCTACTGATTCCATCTTACTGCTTGTTTTTTGGTTGGCTGAAGGTTTCTGTGTCTCCCTGATTTGTTCTAAGAGGGTCGCATGTTTCCAGAAATGTGTCCATTTCCTCTGGGTTTTCTGGTTGGTGCATGCAGAGATGTTTATAGTGGTCTCAAAAGATCTTTTTCATTTCTGTGGTGTCAGCTGTAATGTCTCCAGTTTGAGCATATTTGGATCTTCTCTCTTCTTTTCTTGGTGAATTGAGCTGATGATCTTTCCATTTGTTTATTTTTTTCAAAGAACCAGCGTTTTGTTTCATTATCTTCTGTATTGTTTTTGTTTGAATTTAACATAGTTCTGCTCTGATCTTCATTATCTGTTTTCTTCTTCTAGCTTTAGGTTCAGTTTGTTCGTGTTTCAGAATGGCTATTATTAAAATGACAAAAAATAGCAGATGTTGGTGAGGATCCCTTGTATGCTGTTGCTGGGAGTGTGAGTTAGTATGACCTCTATAGAAATCAGCATGGAGATACCTCAAGGAACTGAAAACAGAGCTACTGTGACATCCAGCAATCCCTCTACTGGACATTTACTCAAAGGAACAGAAATTAATATAACAAAAAGATACGGCTGGGCGCAGTGGCTCAAGCCTGTAATCCCAGCACTTTGGGAGGCTGAAGCGGGTGGATCACGAGGTCAAGAGATTGAGACCATCCTGGTCAACATGGTGAAACCCCGTCTCTACTAAAAATATGAAAACTTAGCTGGGCATGGTGGCACATGCCTGTAATCCCAGCTACTCAGGAGGCTGAGGCAGGAGAATTGCCTGAACCCAGGAGGCGGAGGTTGCGATGAGCTGAGATCACGCCATTGCACTCCAGCCTGGGTAACAAGAGCGAAACTCCATCTCAAAAAAAAAAAAAAAAAAAGATACCCGCACTCCTATGTTTAACACAGCACTACTCACATAGCAAAGATATGGAATCAACCTAAGTGTCCGTCAGTGGAAGACAGGATAAAGGAAATGTGGCATATACATAATATGGAATACTATTCAGCTACAAAAAATAGTAAAGTCATGTCTTTTATAGCAACATTGATGGAATTGGAGATCATCAACTTAAGTGAAATACGCCAGACGCTGTGAGTCAAATACTGCATGTTCTCACTTGCAGTGGAAGCTAGACGATGCATGCACATGGACAGGGAGAGGGGATGGGAGGCAGTGCAGACTCCGAAGGGTGAGGCAGAGGGAGGTGGGATGGGTGATGGGGAGTTCTGTAATGGGTACACCGTGTGTTATTTGGGTGAGGGATACACTAACAGCTGTGACTTGACCAGTACCCCATCTATGCATGTCACAAAATTGCGCTTCTGCCCTATAAATTTATAAAAACAAAAAAGGAAAAATAAGTAATAAATGGCAAATCTAAGCAGACTTTCTTTTACAAAAATCTGTAACTTCTAGAAAAACCTACGTGTCCGTTCCTAGGGGGTGGGTTAAATGAGTGCTAATCTGTCCACACAGTGAATATTGTGAGCCATTCAAAAGTCCAGTGCTGCTTTATTTGCCTAGATTTTTTAAAGTTGCAAAGAAAGTGTAAATTATGGTTCATTTGTGCACAGAAAAGGGAATAGAAAGGATATATACTCATATTTGTCTGAAAATGCATAAAATATCTAAGGAAACTCACAGAAGAAAGTGGTAACATTTGTTACTTCCCGTGACAGTTGTGTGGCCACATTTGGGAGTGGAGGCAGGCATTTCGCAGTATATCCATCTGTACCTTTTGAAATTTGAACCATGTAAATATAGTGACTGTCTGGTCTATTCAGAATTAAATCGGTTTACAAGAAAAGTGCAGAGTCATGTCCCACGTGTAGACACAGTTTGCACATGCAAAAATAAATAAAAAATCCCGAGTCAATACTGTGGAAGAATGTGTGTGAAGCATCTTTTAAATCTCCCATAATAATTGTCTTGAATGAATGCTAATTCTGTGCCCATTATTGAATGTAGGCCTAATGGAAATATATAAATTAGGATTTGTTTCTGCTGTACTAATGAGACACCAGAGGCTTCCAGAAATAAAACTCTTTTTGAAAATATTGGCCTTTTGTTTCAGAGGCTCATTTCTCTCAGGCTGCAGTCTATACAGTTCCAGCGTGGATAAAATGATTGTGTGGGCAAGAGGGATCTTTTATCTCCCCATAAAGCTCGGAAGCTCGTTTTCTGGGTGTTTGCATGGAAACAAGCAGCGCGTGGTCATTCTTCCGTGTTCTCTTGCGTCAGGCGGCCCTTCAGTACCCACTATTTCCACTCATAAACCTCACCATCAATGAGACTAATTGTATCAGAAACAGGCAGGGAGCTTCACAAGCATTCAACACACATAAATAACACGACCAATTAACTGCCAGGACGGCCAGGCCCTCCATCTTCCTGTCAGCAGCAGTGTGCTCCCAGCTCTAATTGCACCAGAGTCAGGGAACGGGTCCGGCCCTGCCCGGCTGGCACTTGGGAAGCGTGCTCAGGACCAAGCCAAGGAGAGGCTGCCTTTCTGCAGAGAAAGAACCACCCAGGATGCTGAGCCTGGGTGTGACTCAGCTCCAGATCCACCCCTTCCATCAGGCAAAGGCTCAGCAGCATCTGCGCAGCGCCCAGCCCAGCCACTGCGTGAGGGCACATGGAGCCCTTCCCTCTGCAGGGCACACTTCTCTTTCTCTTCCGGCTGTTAACACCAGAATGGAGTGCTAAGTAGGTGCCAGCTGCACTAGCCTGGCATGAAAGCCCTTGGGGAGAATGAAGTGACCCCAGCATTCTCTCTTGGGCAGTGTTGAAGTGTCAGCTCAGTTAGGTGGGGGCAAGGAGTCAGAACTCAAGGCCCAAGGGAAACCCAGGAGGCCCCATCACCCAGGAGGTTATTGACTTTGGCCTTTGGTTTCCCACCATGCATTCTTTTTTTCCCTCTGGATCTGTTTATTTATTTATTTTTATAGTTTAAGTTGTGTGGTACATGTGCAGAATGTGCAGGTTTGTTACACAGGTATACAGGTGCCACGGTGGTTTGCTGCGTCCATCACCCTGTCATCTACATTAGGTATTTCTCCTAATGTTTTCCCTCCACAGTCCCCCAGCCCCTGCTATCCCTCCCCTAGCCCTCCTCACCTCCTGACAGGCCCCAGTGTGTGATGTTCCCCTCCCTGTGTCCATGTGTTCTCATTGTTCAGCAGCCTCTTGTGAGTGAGAACATGTGGTGTTTGGCTTTCTATTCTTGTGTCAGTTTGCTGAGAATGATGTTTCCAGCTTCATCCATGTCCCTGCAAAGGACATGAACTCATCCTTTTTAATGGCTGCATAGTATTCCCTTCTACCATGGCATTCTTAAGGATGAAATGCAAGAGGATGAGAGGCTGTCTCCTCACAAATGTGCCCCCCTTTCAAGCATGGGCAGGGGTCAGGGTCGGAGATGGGGGCCAGCCCTGAGCAAGACCGTCCTGTTTGGATAGCAGCAGAGCAGGATGGCCAGGTAGAATGCTCCCCACTGGGCCATCTGGACACTCACCCTCTTGTCCAGTACAACTGGAGAGTCTGGAGGGCAGACTTCTCAGCTCTCCGCAATGGCAGGGCCTTGGATTAGCTTGACCTCTGACTGGGGTTGCACAGCTCTATCAGATACCAGCTTCATCATTTAACTGCTCCTTCCTTCAACAGAGCATTGCGCACAGCAGCTGGTTGGTGGCCGGGTAGTGCTGATGTGACCATCGTGCACAGCAGCTGGGTGGTGGCCGGGCAGTGCTGATGTGACCGTCGCATACAGCAGCTGGGTGGTGGCTGGGCAGTGCTGATGTGACCGTCGTGCACAGCAGCTGGGTGGTGGCCGGTAGTGCTGATTTGACCGTTGTGCACAGCAGCTGGGTGGTGGCCGGGCAGTGCTGATGTGACCGTCATGCACAGCAGCTGGGTGGTGGCCGGGCAGTGCTGATGTGACCGTCGTGCACAGCAGCTGGGTGGTGGCCGGGCAGTGCTGATGTGACCGACAAGCTTCTGCCATCACTGACGTCACTGTCTTTGGTAGCACAGCCTCTGTCCTCTGCCCACTTCTTGGCCTGGACTTCTCTACTTCCCTGGGAGCTCATGCCAGCTCTGGCGCACTTGCCTGGTTGTACAAGGGCAGAGCGAGTGCACTGCAGGGGTGAGAGGGGGCTGGAAGGACAAGGGCCCTGTGGGAGGAAGGGCCGCTGACCTAGGGGCTGGAGGTGTGGGCTCAAGGTCAGATGCGGCTCCGATTCATAGCTTCTGACTTTCAAAGCTCTTTTTGTACATATCACTTTCCATTATTCTACAATGTTTCTGTGGGGTAAATTGAGGCATTATGTTCATCCTCAGTGAGGAGAAAACAAAAACCAGCCAATGAGTAAAACAGACGCCCAGGGCAGCTTGGAGGTGTGGAGTGCCCGGTGCACGAGTGGCAGGCCCAGAGCCAGGACCTTCAGCACTGCAGCCTCAAGCCAGAGGCACGAGGACTGGGCCCGCTGGGGGAACATTTGGCCCTCAGACACCTCCAGCCTATCCCCATCCTTTGCAAGAGAATCAGCTTTCTTTTTCTTTCCATAACCTTCTAGATCACTGTTTATCCCTGGCCTTCCAGAACACGTCTCTGATTTGCACAGATAAACTCTGCAGCCACCAGTTCTGCAGCCCCCTCCCTCCGCCCCACCCTTCGGAGTCTGCGCTGCCTCCCATCCCCTCTCCCTGTCCATGTGCATGCATCATCTAGCTTCCACTGCGAGTGAGAACATGTAGTATTTGACTCACAGTGTCTGGCTTATTTTACTTAAGTCGATGTCTATTTTTATTACCTTTTCTCTTTTTTATTGAGGTGAAATTCACATAACATAAGTTAGCGATATTCAAGTGAGCACTTGAGCAGCGTTGAGTGCAATCACCATGTCATTCAACCACCACCTCCATCTACTTCCGACACTTATTCCTCACCCTGAAAGGAAACCCCTTATTGGTTAATCAGTTTCTCCCCGGTTTCCCCTCCCATCATCCCCTGGTAATACCAACCCTCTTTCTGTTTCTACCTTTTCTGCATATCTCATGTGAACAGATCACACCATAGGTGACCTTTTGTGTCTGGCTTTTTTAACTTCATATATAGCCTTCAGGGTTCATCTGCACAGCACCGTGTATCCATAGCTCATCCTTTTTCATGGCAGTATAGTGTTCCAGTGTTTGGATGGACTGCATGTCACTTATTCACCATCCACTGGTGCACATGTGCATTGCGTCCACACTTAGGGGCTTATAAATAATATTGCTGGGAACATTTGTTTCCAAGTATTGGTGTGAATACCTGTGTTTAATTATTCGGGGAACAGATGTAGGAGTGGAACCACTGAGTCCATGTTTAACTTTTCGACTGTTCTAGAGCACTTGAACTGCCTTACATTCCTGCCTTAATGGCTTCATTTTCACCACATTCTCCACACTTAGTTTCCTTTATTTTCTGAAATTGTTCCTTTCTAGTGGGTTTAATGTGTTCTCTGTGGTTTGGTTTTGCGTTTCCCTAGCAACCAGTGATTTTGAGCATCTTTTCACATGCCTTTTGGCCATTTGTGTATCTTCTTTGGCAAAACTTTGCTCATTTTCAAATACAGTGGTTTGTCATTTTCTTGTTGAGTTGTAAGAGTTCTTTACATATTCTGGGTACCAGACCTTTATCGGATACGTAACTGGCAAATATTTTGTCCCATTCTGAAGGTTGTCTCTTCCTTTCTTGGTGATGTCCTTTGATGCACAGAGGTTTTTGTTTTTGATGAAATGCAGTTTATCCGTTTTTTCTTTTGTTGCTCATGCATTTGGGGTTATATCTAAGACTCTATTGCAAAATCCAAGATGCTATCTCTTTCTCCTTAAAACGCTTACGACATTCTTATGTATTTGGGGGCATTTACGTGACACTGTCTTTCAAACATCTATTTCTTTTCTAATTAAAATATGTCTGTATCCATCTATATTCTTGACGTACCTCATTATCTAATTATTTTAAAATTATACCTACATCTATATTATCTATATTTGTGTCTGTGAGTCTCTGTTTTCTGAGACGGGGTCTCACTCTTTGCCCAGGCTGGAGTGTGGTGACATCATCATGGCTCAGTGCAGCCTCAGCCTCCCCAGGCTCGGGTGATCCTCCCACCTCAGCCTCCTGTAATCCCCACTGTGACCCCAGCTAACCTGTAAACGTAGTAGGATGTATATAATGTGTATGTATATATGACTTTCTAGACTTTATTTGTGTTTTCTGCGTAGTAGGATGTATATGA
This sequence comes from Callithrix jacchus, assembly GCF_049354715.1. Classification (NCBI taxonomy): domain Eukaryota; kingdom Metazoa; phylum Chordata; class Mammalia; order Primates; family Cebidae; genus Callithrix; species Callithrix jacchus. Next base: position 124,448,087 of record NC_133513.1, on the reverse strand, counting down.
TGTGTGTGTATATATGACTTCCTAGACTTTATTTGTGTTTTCTGATAGTCACTCTGGGACCATTTTGTTCTTGCCTCATGGCTAAAGGACCTTCTCAGTCCCTTTGAGGACACCGTGCCAGTCCCGCTGGGGGGGCCCATCTTCCTCTGTGAGACGTGAGGCCGGCGGCCACTTGTGCGCCTGCTCCTGTAGTTTCCTTGCTTGATGCTGAGGTTGCTCTGGTGCCTGGAGCTCCTGCTGCCCGTTCACAGCTTAGAATCAGCAAGTAGCAAGAGAGTTCCCATCATGACCTGTGCGTACATGCAGAGCCACTGGAGACGCAGTTTCTACCTGAGCTTGGATGTGTGAAGAGCCAGCCACTTGGTAGTGGGATCCTGCACAGACTGGCCCGGAGGGCTTTGTTCCAGAATAGAAAACCTTGGTGCCAGCTGCCTTGACTCTTGCCAAATATCGCATGCAGTTTCATCTTTATTTGCTGATTCGTTTTTCTTTGGTTTGATTGCTCTGCACATGGGAAGGGCAGATTGACAAGCCCATTTATCTCTCCCAGTGGATGGTTGTCCCTCATTTAGGTATACATTTAATCAGCCATCCAGTATTTAAACGTTTATTTTGCGTCAATAAATAAACGTTTATTTTGCGTCAATCACACAGTTGATTTAAAGTAGAGTTAAAGATTAAGGCATGACTTCTGTTTTCAGAAAGCTCGTGGATAAGAAATGGGTCATTTAAATGTGACATGCTAGAAGAGAAATGTATGTAACATTTTTTGAAACATGGAAGGACAGTGAGGTCATTGCTCACTGCACACGGCAAGTTTGGGCTTTGCAAGGCAAGGGGATATTGGCGTGCTCTACTCAGAAGAGAAGGGCTTTGTGGGGCAAAGAGGAAAGCAGCTTCCAAGAAACAGACACTTCCAGGTAAAGGCACAGAGGCGGAGAGTGTGGTGGGTCCTAGGGCAACCCCCGAGTTTGACCCTGTGGAAACAAGGGCTGGTCACTGAGATGGGGAAGTCTGCAGTCAGAGAGGTGACTGCTATCGGAGCCTGCGCAGGTGCATGGCAGACACAATGCTCAAGTGCAGTGCCCACCCCCAAGGAGCCTGTCTCCTAAGAGGGAGGCAGACACGTGAGCCATAACGTTAGCCTCACATGTAAGAAGAAGAGCAACAAACAGAGTAGGGGACAGAGAAAAGGTCGCCCCGACCATGGGTCGCGAACTGTGTCCAGAGAGTCTGGGGTCTGGCTCAGATGAGGGAAGAGTCAGTGGCGGGGCATGGGTGTAGGGTATTCTAGAGAGAGCTGGTGCATAAGACTGTGTCCTGAGCTTGTTCTGGGAGCCGTCTTAGGTAGTAGAGAATTTCTAAAAAATCAGATTTTTAGGAGAAAGAACTGGGATTAGATTATATCCTACAGAGGGCGAAGAGCCACTGAAATCAAAGAGGAGCCCAAGGTCACATCTGCAAACAGGAGATCTGGTGGATGGGCCAGAAATTCTGGTTCTAGTTGACCTGTTTGATAGGCAGCTCAGCAGAATTGGGAAAAGATCAATCCCAGATCAGAACGTAAGTTAAGTATTTCCCCAACAAAGCGTCTCTTTGTACCGCTTGCTTCGTTGTAAGTATAGAATTGATTATTTCAAATGCTTCAATTCCTTTAAAAGAAAACAAAGGAAATAGTCATTAAAAATGCAAGTTCCTCAGAAAATGTCTGCCATGCTCTAAGTCAGAGCAGGCCCCTATCGTGGGCAGTGCCAAACAGAACACAGTGCTGGTGAGTCTCCCCCTCCCCGTCATTTAAAAACCGTGCCTGCCCTTGTCATAAAAATGCATTCTGTGTGTATTCGGGGATGGCCTTGGCAAGGGAATTATTCTTTCAAGTGATGGGTGGTTTGCTTTGAAGCCAGCCCAAATTGGATCGTGCAGACTGACATTACAAATCAGTGCCATGAGCACGGCACTGTTTTTATCCTTGCGCACACAAGCAGCAGTCCCAAGCCTGGATTCGTTAAAGGTTATGTTTGCCTTAAACTAATTAAAGCCATTTGTATCAAATGACTGGAATAACTTCCCCTTTGAAATAAAGAAAATAACTGAAAGAAGTTAGTTAGAAAAAAAGTTAATTTTATCAGCCGAGATGAGAACTGCCCTATTAATTTTATTACTTCTAAATGTGAAAATAAATCAGTTAGGTGAGGACTGCATTTTCGCATAGATGACTCTGCAGAAAGTCAGAGCTGACTCGATATGAGCTCTTTGAAGAATAACAGGCCCGCTGGTGCTAAAGCCGCGCGTGTATAAATCACAGGCCGCCATAACCGCAGGGGCAGGGGGTCCCGAGAGTTCTTCTGAAGCCATCTTTTCTTTTGGTCATGCAGACTTCCAAGAAGCACGAGGGCACTTGTGTGCAAAGGCAGATGCCCTTATAAGTATCTGCTGATTTAAATCATGCAAATGGGTCAGATTAGGATGGATTTATCACAAATCATGACTTCTATCTAAGAGAATATTTTAAATAAATGTTTATTTCTTTTAAATTAGTTACTTAGTGACACCGCCTGCCTCAGTGCTATGTCCCCAGCTAGGGACAGGGACACAAAGACCCCGGCCATGCCCTGAGGACCTCCCAGTCTTCGATGTAACTTAAATGTGTGTTTTTCTTTCTTTCACACATGACAGTGCAAGATGCATTTTTGCAGATGCAAGCGAACATTCTTCAGGTCTTTTTCCTATGCCCACTCATCTGGCGGACTCAAGGGCCTCTAAAGGGACTTGAATATTTGATACACACACACATGGAGTGTGCACATACACACATGCACACACATGCTCGTATACACACGTCCTGTGTGCACACACATGCTATGTGCACACATATGTATGCACATACACAGATGCTGTGTACACACAGACACACATGCACACAGTGCTACGTGCACACACATACACACACATGAGCAGTGTGCAGGCACACACACGGTGCTATGTATACACAGACGCTGTGTACACACAGACGCACATGCACACACACACACACATGCAGTGTGCAGGCACACACGGTGCTATGTGCACACAGATGCTGTGTACACACAGACGCACATGCACACACACACACGCAGTGTGCAGGCACACACACGGTGCCATGTGCACAGACACAGTTACATCTCTGTTCAGATTGGTTTTGATTTCCATGTGGTGATTTGCAGCTGCATCTTAACATGAGCAACGCTGCCTTGGGAGGAATGAGTGATTGTTCCCAGTATGTTTGCAAAGAATATTTGCAAATGTTTCCCTTAAAACGTTCTGGATAGAACAGTGTTTACCACGAGTTTTTGGAATGCCCAGGCAGATGAACAAGTGCATTTTGCAAAGATACCTGGACGCAGAGGAGCTCAGTTTGCTCAGGAGGCGAGTGGGGACACAGAGAGGCTCTCTCTGCTCCTGGCCCACCTGCTCCACTGCAGGTCTCCTCTGGGTCTGGGTCTTCTCTGCTTGCACGGCCACAGGCAGACCCTGGCAGCAGCTGAGGCTGGCTCAGCAGGCTCTCGGCGAACCATTATTAGAATCTACTTCCATGAGCCCTGCCGTGGGCACCACTGTGCATGGCACTGAATGTTCAGCCTCTCTGTCCATGCCAGGCTCTTCCACGTGGTATTATTTTTCCCATTCACTTCACGGGGAAACAATCTCAGAGAAAGTCAGCGATGCTCCCCGCACTTCATGGCTGGGAAGTGACCCAGCTGAGTGCTGTGCCCAGGCCTGCCTGATTGCAGACCTCAGCCTCTGTGCAGAGCACAGATCCCCTGGGGCCCCCAGAGTTACTGGTGGCGCTGTCCCATCCTCACCTGACTTCCATCCTCGCAGTCCAGGGGAAGGGAGAGAGCTGTTCCTTAGCTGAACCTGACCCTACTCTCCTCTTTCGGTCTCAATGCCCCTCAGGCTCTAGGCCTTGGTTCTGCTGTGGGGAGGTCCCAGCCCTGGCTGGAGACCTGGAGGGTGTGCAACCCCACAGACCAGGGAACAGCAGAGGGGCCTGGATTCCAGGGTTACTGGCTCAGGTCCATGGCAGGCAGTGGCCAGAGGTGTGCCCTTCCCTGGCTGGCCCTAAAACTCCCGGTCATGAGAATAGAGCCAGCGGGGGCTCCTCCTGAATAACGGTGTCAAAACCAGACGCCGGGGACCGACTTCCCTTCGAGGTAGCAGACACCGCTGGTAATAGGATGCACGGCGCCTTCTAATTCCTTCCAAATGGAATCCTTTTCTTTCTTTTTTTTTTTTTACAAAATAATGTTCTTATTTGACAGAATGTAATGACGTCATGTAGAATGTATGTTTAATCATGCGCTACCTTCCATGTGGAATGGGAGGCTGTATGGAAAGGCGTCTCGAGGTTCTCAGATCTGAAGTTCTGAATACTTGTGCTCGGAGAACTCGTGTGTGAAACAGTATTTTAACTTTCTGGCTCCAACACTTACTTTTTACATTGTCAAAATACTCTTGCGAACAGTACAGGTCTGCTTTTGAAATTCTCTTTCTTCTACGAAATAACATCCTCACTAGATAGCAGCCTACAATCAATGTCAATGTGAAAGTGAAACGGTATTAGCCGTGGATAGCAGCCGAAAAGAACTGTGAATGTAAATGTGAACGTAAAGATAAAGTGACATCATTTTATGTTGTTATATTTATGAAAGTGTGTAGTATCCTATGTATGTTATGTATGACATCATCAGTGCAGTAGATCGCTGTCCTCATAGGTTTTACAATTTGCAGAGCTCCCTGCAGTGTCCAGTGGCAGCTGCCCCTAAGGCTGGGCCTGAGCTGGCCTCGCTCCTGTGCTGCCTGCCCTCTGTCACTCAGCCCTGCCTGTGACCCACAGCACCGCCGCCTTGGCTCTGGGACTTTGGATCCCTATCTACCATTGCTGTATCTATATATATATTTCTTCCTCTTTCTCCCCCTCTTCCTCCTCCTCTTCTTCTTTTTCTTTCTTTCTTCTCCTTCTCCTTCTCCTTCTCTTCTTCTTCCTATCCACCCTTGGGGGTATCATGTCAATGTCACCATCTCGAGCCTCTCGTGGAGCTGTGTGCTGGGCTGTGTGCTGGAGTCCCTTGCAGAGTGGGTTGGTCACTGTTTGCTGCCCACCAGACCAGGAAGACCATGCCTGTCTTTCCCCAGACCTCCCTCGGGCCTCAGGCCATGCTCACAGCAGGGTGATGCTTGGCACATATTTTTCACTAAACCATGAAGAAATCATTGCCAGTTCTTTGTCTTGAGGTCAGTTGCGGTCATCAGGAGCAGAATGGAGAATTCCAGGACTCCCGACCTGCTGGTGGCCACTGCTCTCCGCCCAGAGGTGGCTGCAGGGAATTAGGGGTGCCTGGATCTTAACCTCACAGAGCCCGGTACCCCTCACTATCTGCAAGGGAACAAAACCATCAGCGATGCACACAGCTGTTTCTGTCATTGTGAAGTGTAGTATAGGTGTAAGGCTCCACTTCTTGGCTCCGAAATAGCAATGCTTTCATGGACCTCAAGACAAAAGCACAAGGGCCAGAAGACATTTGTGGAAGTCCCTCCCCCCAGCCCTCCACGGTGGTCGCGTCAGTAGGAATGGCTTTCTCTGAACTTTGCAGAGTCACATGGCTGGGCTGGCTCAGTCCCCCTGGCTGCTGTCCAGGTTGGAAAAGCTGGTGCCCAAGGGTGGACCCAGGGCTACTGTGGCGGTCACTGAGGGAGGATAGGGCTGCGTTCTACAGACCCCCCTCACATGGCAGGATGTGGTGCTCTGAGGGGCACATTCTTCACACTTCTGTTTAGGGCATTCTTGGATTGAAGGAGAAGTTTAAAAGGCGGCTGAAATGGTGCTGACCTTGGTGTTTCTATATATGTAACTTAAGTCAAGAAGCCCCATGGTCCTGGCTTGGGCATGGCCTGGCCTCTTGCCATGACCTGCTGCCCACTTGGCTGTGTGGGAACTGCTCCCGATGCTCCACCTTGGTGGGGGCTGGGGATGGGTGCTGCTCACCTCCTGGTCTGGGCAGCATGACCTGTTGGGAGAGCTGGGCAGGTGTGGTCACAGAAGCCCCAGCTTCCACCAACATGGTGCTAATGCGGGCTCAGCCTCCCCTGCTGTCAGAGGGCTGGAGGCCGGGCTGGTGCTGCCGTGAGATGGAACCCTCCCTCAGTGGTGACACAGGGATGTGTCCCTGAGGGAAGGAACGAGCACTAATGAGCACACGTGAGTAGTGAGCGGGAACTTCTTTGCCTTTCATTAAACAATGAATTTGCAGCCCGTGGAGTGTGCAGTTGGGTCCCATTTGTTGATTCTGTTGTCTCCCGTGATTGAAGAGACGCTCCTCAAGTGTGGAGAGCCAGATCTTCATCCCGGAGCACATGGAACGGGGTGGGTGCCTCGGGAGCAGGTCCCAAGGGATCCCGGAGATACCCGGGGCAGGGTGAGCGACAGCCCTGAAGTTGGTGCTTGCTGGGAACCCACGGGTGAGACCAGGTGTCTCCCAGGTGCTAGGGAGACCTCAGGTGCCAGAGAGGCATGAAGGTCTCCACACCCAGTTTCCAAATTAAGGCCTGTGCTTCTTCCCAGGCCCTGAGGACAGACAGACAGACAGATGCATGTCCTTGAGAGAGATGTTTCCTGGCCTCCGTGGCTAGGGGGCCTCACTTTTTTGGGTGAGACTTAGAAGCACATCCCACATCTGGTAGACCTTTCAAGCTGTCTGAAGACCCTCAGGGCATGAGACACTTGTCACCCCGTTTATCAGAGCTCAGCTGAAAGGAACAAGAGACATTCAAATGCAAACCTACTTCATCTTATTTCAAAACCCCGTCCAGGGCCCTATGCTAGTTGGCTTTCTTATTTCCTGGGAAAATCCCCAGGAGTAAAGGGTGGGAGAGCCTGCGTGACTGTCCCAGAGCATGGAGTCTGCTTCTGTCAAAATGGCAACATGCCAGCATCTAGAGAAAAAAATAAGGTGGAAACAGACTTGAAACTACAGCAGGCACTTGAGGGGCTAACAGCCCCTGTGCACAGTGTGGGTGTCATGCATGGTCAAGACGGAAAGAAGCTGGACTGTGGATCTAAAAGAGTCAGAGGTCTGGGGAGATGTGGGGGCATCAATTTGTAGTTACGTGCCAGGAGCCTCCCTTCCAGCCTCCCGCTGTGACCCTAGCTGATGTCTGCCCTGAGCCTGCTGCTCTGTGCCAGCCTCGGAAGTTGGGGTTGCTGCCTGTGTGATGGGCTGGACAGGTGGGTGTCCCAGCACACATGCTGCCCTCTGACATGTGCTGGGCGTGTGAACACCCTTGAAGGGGAGACAGCAGGGTGGCCATGGGGGCTTACCACTGCAGATGGATGGGCTGCACCTACAGGCATTCCAAGGTCCTGTGCTGGGACAGCAGTGCAGGGCACACGCAGTTCTCACCATAGAGGCCACTTGTTTTGATGTCATCATTAGAAATAGAATGTAGACATGGTGCTTGCTAATGTATGTACCTGTCAGCTTTTCTTTCCTTCTTTGCATATCTGTGTGTGTGTGCATATCCATGTGTGTGCACGCGTCTGTGTGTGCATATACCTGTGTGTGCACGTGTCTGTGTGTGTGCACATGTCTGTGTATGCATATCTCTGTGTGCATATCTATGTGTGTACACGTGTCTCTGTGTGTGGATATCTCTGTGTGCATGTGTCTGTGTGTGCATATCTGTGTACACGTGTCTCTGTGTGTGCATCTGTGTGTGTGCATGTGTCTTTATGTGCATATCTCTGTGTGGACATGTCTGTGTGTGCATCTCTCTGTGTGTGTGCACGTATCTCTGTGTGTGCATATCTCTGTGTGTGCATCTCTCTGTGTGCACGTCTCTATGTGTGCATGTATCTCTGTGTGTGCATATCTCTGTGTGTGCATCTCTCTGTGTGTGCACACGTCTCTATGTGTGCATGTATCTCTGTGTGTGCATATCTCTCTGTGTGTGCGCATGTCTGTGCATATCTGTGTGTGTGCACGTGTCTGTGTGTGCATATCTGTGTGTGTGCACATGTCTGTGTGCATATTTCTCTCTGTGTGTGCATGTATCTCTGTGCACGTGTCTCTGTGTGTGCACATGTCTGTATGCATATCTCTGTGTGTGCATGTGTCTGTGTGTGCATATCTGTGTGTGTGCATGTGTCTGTGCATATCTCTGTGTGTACACATGTCTCTGTGCATCTCTGTGTGTGTGCATGTGTCTTTATGTGCATATCTCTATGTGTGTGCACATGTCTGTGTGTGCATCTCTGTGTGTGCACGTGTCTGTGTGTGCATATCTCTGTGTGCATATCTGTGCACATGTCTGTGCATATCTCTGTGTGTGTGCACGTGTCTGTATGTGCATATCTCTGTGTGTGTGCATGTGTCTGTGTATGCATATCTGTGTGTGTGCATTTGTGTGTGTGCATGTGCCTGTGCATATGTGCACATGTCTGTGTGTGCATATCTCTCTGTGTGTGTGCACATGTCTGTGTGCACATATCTGTGTGTGTACACATCTGTGTGTGCATCTCTGTGTGTTCATGTGTCTATATGTGCATATCTCTGTGTGTGTGTGCATGTGCCTCTGTGTGTGCTTATCTCTCTGTGTGTGTGCACATGTCTCTGTGTGCATATCTCTGTATGCATATCTCTGTGTGTGTGTGCATATCTCTCTGTGTGTGTGCACGTGTCTGTGTGTGCATATCTCTCTGTGTGTGTACATGTGTCTCTGTGTGTGCAGCATTGGCCTCTCTGGACACCAGAGATGGGCACCAGGGCCTCTGGTGCAGCTCAAGCATCCAGAACAGCAGCAGTTTTGAGCCTGGCTATGACTTTCATGAGAACCCATTTGGAGGAGCACTCATTGCTGGGTGCTTGCTCTGACACCCAGAGGGCTTGGCAGAGCAGCAGACTGAAGCCCTCCGTCTGTTGGCAGCTGTAATTCCTGCACTGCCTTGACAGGTGGGCGTTGCTTAAATAGCTCAGCCTGGTACTGTGAAATGGATTTATGCTTTGAAACAAAGTTGCAGGAAAATGTTTTAAATGATGGCTACAAGTTCACAAGAATCTCCCTCTACCGCCTTCCTCCCTGCTGTATATCTGCACCTATGTCTCAATCCCTGTCTCCTGTCTTCATTTTTGTCTCTGTCCCAGCCTCCGCCTTCTCCTGCTCCTCCATCTAGCCATCTCTTCTTTTCTTGGTCCAAGGTTGGGATAAAGTCCTACTTGGCTCACTATGTACCTGACACAAGAGTGCTGGCAATTTTTCTCTTTTTAATAGAAATTGTCTGGTTTAGTATGTGTCTTTTGTTTTGACCATCCCTACTTTTGATTAAAGATGAGAACTTTGAGCATAATTTACGAGTGGCATAGGACTCGCCATCAGCTCATTCATTTACTCATTAAACACTTGTTTATTGAGGTCAGAGATGGGCAGGGAGCTGGCTCTGTGGCTCCCTCCCTGGGTACAGCTGGTGCCATGGTGGTGTCAGCTTCCTGGACACTGTGGGACAAGCTTGCCCCTGGGGTGGGCTGCAGTGCCCTGGTAACTTGGGAGTAGCTCTTTGAGAGGGATAGAGCATTGAAGCCTGTTTTCCCCGTAGGTCCTGATGTGCCACCCTGCAGGCTTGCCTCTGTGCAGGCGTGCCGCGCCAGGTGAGGCAGGCACTGGGCTCTCCTCTCTGCCTTCTGCTGACAGCCAGGTCCTGGTGCTGTCATCTGCACTCCTGCTACCCTCAGATCCCAAAGCTCACTCTGCTGGGTGCAGCACTTCCTGCATCGATAACCTGGAGTTGGCCTCCTTGTGGGAAGCCTGCCTTCATCAGGGTCGCAGAGCGCCCCAGGCCCTGGATGATGCAGTGCAAATGCCCACCCCCTCCCTGGGCCATTCTGTCTAGCAGTGACACCGGATTCTCTTGCTGGCCAAGCAGATCTGCTGGTCAGACGGATGCCCAGAGGAATCTGGACTCTGGCTGGGGATGCAGGAGTGGAGTCTCATTAGAGGGGTGAGTTCAGGTTTCAGGAGTGGAGTCTCATGATGAGGTGAATTCTCATTACAGGGCTGAGTTGTGTTAAAAGGTGGAGTTGCCTCTCAGTACTGAGACCCCTTCTTGTGGAGGAAGCCACGCTCTGGTTCTCTGGTCTGAGCGTTTTACAACCCTTTGTTCTTGCAGAGGAAATTCAGGATGTTAAAAATGGCTCGGAAATTAATTCTCTGCAGCTTGTCAACTCTGTGAAATCACTACCTATGAAAAATTTAGGAGGACTCAGAAATGATTTGCTGTTTTTGTGAAAATAATCTTCACTTATAGTGGAGTTCAAGGAGGTGCTCTGGGACCACAGGAGCCAGCCTTTGCTGGGAACGGGTGGGTGAGAGGGAGAGGCAGGCAGAGCAGCAGCCGTGAGCCCTGCCCACAGCCCAGCCCCTACCAGGGGACCTCTGCAGCCCCAGCTGGCCTGGACCCTCTCCAACTGCATGGCAGCCCTGCCAGCTGTGTCCACCTGGCCCACTGAGCAGGGCCTGGGAAGACCTGCCCCGGCTTCATGGATGCTCCCAGAGAAGTGGCGCCACTGTGGGGTTTCAGCCTACGCCGCTGGGCTTCGTGCCAGGCCTGTCCTGAGTGCTGGGGTTTGGTGCTCTGTCAGAGGTGACACCGCACGCCTTCCCCAGTGCCAGCAGCCCTCAGTGCTGTCCTCCAGAGGTGGCAGTTGCACCCCCAGCATCTGACTGTGGCCTCATATTCCTGGCAGGGCAGCAGGTCTGTGCGGCAACACTGAGCGGGGCTGAGACCACCACCTGCTCATCCCCTGGTGGGATGTGGGGATGGACCGGAGGACTCTGGCTCTTTGGGACCTCTGAGGAGCAGCAGCCACTCCAACTCCAGCCCCTCTGGAAGCAGTCAAAAGTCCTGCTGGGAAGGGGCTTCTCAAGGGTTTGCTCCCCTACCCCTGCCTCCTACCCAGTCCTGGGCTGCCAGGGAGAGTCTCCCTCTCACCAGCTCCTCACCAGCAGGATATGGCCTTCCTGACATCATCTGGAGGACTGTGCCAGATGTCTGTCTAGAGGGCATTTAAGGAGAGGGGATTTAAGGAGGCACCTCCAGGCTGTGCCTGTCTGCTCCTAGCTGCTCCCAACCTTCCCTGCCAGACATGGCACCCCTTCCATTCACGTGTCTTATGGGCCCCTGGGCCCCTCTTGTTTGTAACCCCTGAGAGCTGTGTCTCCTGCTTCTGCCTTGCTCCAGGGCCAGCAACTCTTGTGAATTGCCACTCAGCGTGAAGACCACCCGCAGGCACCTTCCCAGGGACAGAGTTCCCTTAGATGCCATGGTTCTCATTGAAGAGGCCGACTCGGAAAATCAATGCAGTCACCGCACTTCATTTAGGACCGTACACAATGGGCCCTGAGTGTGTCATTTTTATTATCTTAAGCATAAATTGTATTTTCTCCTTATTTTATTATCAATTTTTCAAAGGAGCTCAGTACCGGTTAAATTGACAGATAATTCCTGCCCTCCCTCTGGGTTACTGTGTGATCTAGAAGATGCTTACCTCGCCTGCTCTTCTTAGTTGTAAGATGAGATCATTGTGCCTACTTTATCTCAGCATCTTGGAAAATATTTTATAAGGGTACATACAGGGCGGCAGTGAGCAAGATCAAAATATCGTGCCGGCTGGGTGCAGTGGCTCATGCCTGTAATCCCAGCACTTTGGGAGGCTGAGGCAGGTGGATCACCTGAAGTCTGGCCAACATGGTGAAACCCCATCTCTACTACAAATACACAAATTAGCTGGGCGTGGTGGCAGGTGTCTGTAATCTCAGCTACTCAAGAGGCCAAGGCAGGAGAATTGATTGAACCCAGGAGGCGGAAGTTGCAGTGAGTGGAGATCATGCCACTGCACTCCACCCTGGGTGACAAGAGCAAAACTCCGCCTCAAAAAAAAAAGTTCATTCATTATTCTCTCTACAGCAGTTCTGCAGGCGGATGAGACCTTCTATGCACTTGGAGGTGAAGCCATTTGTATATGGAAATGGGGTCACTAGATTATGGCACACACAGAAACAGGCTCCAGTGACTCCTGCCGTCTCCTGCCACCTTCTGTGTGACCATCGTAGCTGGCATAGGCCTGGGTGTCCTCCCTGAGAATGGAGGCGGTTAGACAGACGCACATGCCCAAGCAAGGCTCAGGTGAGCTGATCTCAGGGTCTGCTTCCAGCTGCGCGAGGAGCCAGCACACATGGAGCACGCATGGTGTGGATCCTCCTCGGGAACCCTTCCCATAATGGCTAACCACCAATAGAGGACTCCAAGCCCTCCCAGTTCCGTCCAGCCTCAGGGCTGGTAGAGACCATCTGTGGGTCAATGCCCTCTTCAGCCTAAGAGATTTCCTGCCTAGTTCCAAAATCGTCGGAGGAGGTTGGCTTCAAAGGCATGAGCAGTGGCTCTTGGCTTTCAGAATAGAAAGGTGAATTCTCTCTCCTTGTTACCTGAGGTCCATTCACTTCTCTGGGTTTGCCTCCTCCCCCGCAGCAGGAAACAGAAGACGCCTGTTCTCACAGCCTCACAGTGAGGGCTGCAGCTCCGGTTCCTTCAAGATTTACTCCACATACTTCCAGATACAATGCTGACACTTGGAATCCCAGAACTGGAAGGGACTCATGACAGTTTCTTTTACGGACCAGGAAACTGAGGTCAAAGGAGGCCAGTATTTACGGCATTAAAATCGGGCTGACTTTCAGAATCATCTTTTGCATTGGGAGATACTGATCTATTTCTAATATTTGCATTGGGAGATACTGATCTATTTCTAATAACTTTTTCACTTCCTGGAGTATTCTTCATTTTAATAATTTTTAGAGAAACGAACTCTTTTGAATGTTAAAATAAATCTCTGGGCCAGGCGTGGTGGCTCATGCGTGTAATCCCAGCACTTTGGGAAGCCGAGGCAGGTGGATCATGAGGTCAGGACATAGTGAAATCCCATCTCTACTAAAAATACAAAAATTAGCCGTGTGTGGTGGTGTGTACCTGTAATTCCAGCTACTCAGGAGGCTGAGGCAGGAGAATCACTTGAAGGTTGCCGTGAACAGAGACTGCGCCACTGCACTCCAGCCTGGGTGACAGAGTGAGACTGTCTCAAAATAAAAAAATAAATAAGTAGGTAAATTCCTGGTACTTCATTTGGTGTAGGAAGCATTTGCTGGCCTTAGAATGTGTGATGGCTACACGGCCGTGCCATTGACTGGACCTGAATCCTGGTGCGGCCTTTGAGCTGAGGCCTGACCCCCAGGTAATGCCAACACCTTTGTGTCTTCACCTTCTGGGTCCAAGCAGGTGCCTCAACCTGGAATAACGACTGAGAAGCACAATAGGGAGAAGCTGCCAGGACCCTGACTCCGGGTCAGGCACAAGCAAACCCACCTCCCTCTTCTTTCAGGGAAACACAGCAGGTTGATCGCTAAGCTCTAAGAGTTTCTGAAGCTACTGAGTCTTGTCCAGGAGACAGGACACGGTTTTCCTTTCCACACGTTTGCTAAAGAGCTTTGTTGTTGCCCCACGTGACGTCAAGGGGCTCGTGTTGAACGCCTTTCTCCTGGAAGCTCTCGGCAGTCCCTGCAGCACTTTGAGAGAGGAGTGTCTAATTGCTCACGGCGCATTCTCTCATTTCTCCCCGCCAGCAGGGAGGGCTGTGCTGGCTTCTCCGAGGGCAGTAAAGACGTGCCTGTCAGCTGACTGGCGAGGGTGGGTTTAGCACAGCCTTCTTTTCTTCCTTCCAGACTTCCATATGACCTTCTCAGTTCTCTTTGTCTCTCATCACTGCCAGGAGGAAAATCACATTGACGGCCGCTGGGGAGCACTTCAGACCTCAGAGTGGGCTTTGATCGATAGAGGCGTTGCACAGGAAGGCATTGCCGCCATGCCTCTCTCGGAGGGTGGAAATATATTGCTTGTTCCCCGAAGTACTTCAGCGCCCATCGTCTTACAACTTGTTGATTTTCCTCCATAAACTAGTTCTCTCTGCCACTCAAGGGAGGATTTTATGACAGCATCATCAGAGTTTGTGGAGAGGCCCAAAGCAAAGAGTACTTAAGCATGTCAGAGTGGACCCCGGAAGGGGCCCCCGGAGAGCCGTAGTGTAAGCACTTTCACGGCGGGATGGCTGAGACGCAGGCCCAGTTACGTGCAGGAGCCCCTGGTGCCACCCACGTGCTCCAAGGTACCTGCAGAATCAATGGCTTTTAAAGAGGGCCGGCTATGAAGAGAACTATTTAGGGCGAGGCACACACATCTGTCACAGGTATTCTGGGGGTCTGCGTCTGTGATTAGGGGCTTCAAAATGATCATCAAACATATCTTCTCTAAGAAGCACTCATAAGAAACAACGTAAATCCATTTATCTCAAAGGCCGGACTTTAAGGTCTGATTTTTACAAAGATCATCTTTCAATACAAAAAAATCTCTTAATATGTTTTCTCAAGGTAATGGGGAATCAGCTAAGGAATGCTCTCATTTGAGAACAGTATCATGGGCCTACAGCCTCCTCGCAGGCTGCCAATATTCCTAAGTTTTTCACAACACATATTTATTTACATGCTCTTAAAAGATAGGGACAGACGTTTCTGCTCTGATTGCTGTGTGTTTTGTAGGCACCCGCCATGTTGAAAACATAGAGTGTATGGCGCAGAATTAAAACACAGCCTCAGCTTTCTGTGCACGACCCAGCCAGGCTTCCTCCCTGGGACCTGCTCTTTGCTGTACTTTAGATAAAATTTAAACCAATTCACTTTTGGCTCATTCTTAGGCAATAAAAAGCCATCCACTCATATCCAGACAAAAAATAGGTCTCAGTTCAGTAGTGAAATTTGTGGAGTGCTGGGTCATGGAGACGCCGAACGCAGCTTCTCTCCTCCCTTCTCTCGGGGCTGCTTTGTATTGGGTCTGCGAGGGCAGGGGAAGGGTGGGCTCATCTGTGTGTGCCCCTTGTCCCTCAACCAGGGGGGCTGCTTCTGGTGTCTGTAGGATGGAGGCAGAGGGACAGGGCCCCAGATGCTTTAACAAGGGTCCCCCAGGGTGTGGCAGTGTCCCCATCTGCTAGCTCCTTTCTGTAGCGTAGAGGTAGTGACCAGCTATTCCCACTGGTCTGATGAGGAGGCAGAGATGGGGTGGGAACAGGACTGCTGGGCAGGATCAGGGTAGAGACCTGGTGTCCAGGCTCCTTGATGCCCGCTGCACCTTGACAGGGAATGAGCTGCGAGAGTGATTCTTGCAGAGTTCTTGAAACCCTAATGCAGACTCCGCTTATCTTCCTGAGAGACAGTGAAATATTTCTGCTGCCCTGAAAGCCAGTTTCTTGACTCAGGCTTGGTTCTCCGGTTCAGTGAAAATCCAATAGCTCTTTCCCCAAGGCCAACCTTGAAACAGACCCATGCACGGAGCTGCCAGGCCCGAGGGCATGTGTTGGGGTGGTCATGGCTGTCTGGGAGCCCTGTGGTCGGCACTGGCCAGTGTCTTGTGAAGGAAGAGTGCGCAGTGCAGGTTGTGTGGACAACCTCTTGGTATAGCAATGACAGAGGAGGCCAGCGCCGTCAGGGATCCCTGCTCGGCCTGTTTGCCGGCAGCCTACACTGAGGGCAGACCCGCCACCTGGCCCTGGCGAGAGGCTGCAGGCCAGGGCCCTGTGCAGAGTGACAGTGGAAGACAGGCTGGGCATTCCTCCACCGGCTCACTGGATGGAGGGGAGCCAGGGGTGGGATCCTGTGCCTCTGCCATGTCTGCATTCAGCATGTTTAGGGATGGGGCCTCTGGGACATATCCAGGCTGCCTTGGTAATGAGGGCTTCCTCCCAAGGGCGCTGGAGGCGGATGCCCTGCAGGCCATTTGGCTCTGCAGCCATGAGCCAGATAGGTGCCAATGCCCGCAGAGGGCATGAGAGCCGGGGCTATGCAGTGCTTCCCGGAGCTGTGCTGGGGCAGGAAGAAAGGCTAGAAGGTGAGGGTGCCAGCGGGACTCCTAGTCCTGCTTTTCACCCACTTCAAGCACAAACGTGTGTCTTGAAGGGGCCACGGGACATCCTTTCTGTGTGCGTGCGTACATATGCACATCAGTGCCTTCCATGCACACATATGTATAAAGGGATTTGCGTTCATTCCCCATCCTCCCTTCTGCCCGGAAGGAACACACCTGGGCCTGTCTGACTGTGCTGCCCAGTCTTGAGCTCTGGGTCAAGCAAAGCAAATCTCTGCTTCCTGAGGGTCCTGCCCTGCATACAGTGAGACTGGGCCGGGACTTTCCTTTGAGAACTGATCTGTTGTTTTGGGTTGGTATGCGGTTAGATGGTTTGGGTCTTTCTTTTTATTCTTGGTATTAAAACAGCGCTCTGCCTTGCTGTGCTGTTTTTCCCTGAATCTACCTGCAGAATGTTGAGTGTTAGACATTTTTGGGTAAGATGAAAATGCAGCAGTCTTCGGGCATTTGCAGAATCCCTTCCTCCCCGAAGCAACTACTTTTCAAAGTGCTGTGGAGTCTGGCACCCTGGGAAAACCAGTGCCCACTATGGTGACCAGTAAGCCATGGTCACTGGTGGCATGGCCCCCAAGGAGCCCCTCTCGTCCCCTTGGCAGGGCCAGGACCAAGGGCAGCCTGTCATGGCCACCCGATGGCAGAGCCTCAGTAAGGCTGGTTCTTTGATCCTATACTGGCCCTTTGTCCTTCTTGGGAAGGGCCTGTGTCCTGTTCACCCACAACCCATGTGGCCCAGTTCACAAGCCTTGGCCAATGGCATTTTAGATGGTACCCAGTATGGAAATAGATGGAGTCCAGGGAGCAGGCTGACATTACCAGAGGA
Organism: Callithrix jacchus; assembly: GCF_049354715.1. NCBI lineage: Eukaryota > Metazoa > Chordata > Mammalia > Primates > Cebidae > Callithrix > Callithrix jacchus. Next base: position 124,431,216 of record NC_133513.1, on the reverse strand, counting down.
GGCTTCTGACTGCCCTGACTGAGCACTGGGGATCCCAGAATGCGAGAGAGCAGTCTCCAGATGCCCACGCACCCAGCAACAGCACTCCCACCTTGGGCCCACCGGGCTGGGAGTGCTGAGAGCTGTCATGGTCTCACCCTGGTGATTGTCACCAGGTGAACAACAGCCAAGTCTTGGGCCTCCCCCTTTTGGGCTTGTTTCCTGAGTGTCGTTCTCCAAGAGGCTGAGTGCAGGGAGGAGTGACACACCTGCACACACAGGCACAGGAGAGAGATGCTGGGAGGTCAGACCAAGGAGTCCAGCGGTGCATGCATGTGTCCAGGTCCCTGGCCCCTGCAAACCCATCGTCAGCAGCATTCTTGATTTGGGATGAGAACTTTGTCACTGGACTTCAATCTAAGAACAAGGCACTGCCACCTTTCTGTGGAATGCACTATGTCTCCTGACCAGCTGGAATCCTCAGGGCCACTGTTTGTCTTTGATTGCTGAGGTTTTCCAAACGACTGTGACAAATGGAATGTTAATGACAATTGCTTTGGTCCAACAGATACAAGGACAGAGCGGGGCCGGGCGGCCCGCCCTCCTGCCCTGATGCTGCACGCACAGAGGAAGAGCCGGGCTGGGGACAAAGGAGATAAGGTCAGTTTCGGGGCTCGTGTGTGTGTTTTAAAGACTCAAAACCCTGGGTGTGGAGGTCCAGGGCCCAGGACACCCTCACGCCTCTTTCTACATGCTGTTTGTGAAGTGACTGCCATCTGCTGCGTGAAGCGGTGGGACCTGGCCCTGGAGGGCAGGGGGCCAGCCCTTGCTGGTCCTGCCAGACCTGGTCCGTGGCTCCCTGGGGGACTATGTTGGGATGCCCATTCCCAGAAGGAAGAGAAGACACACAGGTAGTCAGATTGCACAGACACCACTTAGGCAAGACGACAGCGCAGCCCACACACTCGTTCTAACTTCAGGTCTTTCTGTTTACTGGTTTGCCGAATGGCATTTTAAAGACTGGCCAGGACGGTGCATTTGAAGCATTTCAGGATTTTAATAGTACGGTCCTTCCTCTCAATAACCCGAGAGAGTTACTCTTATTACTCCACTTCGAAATCACAAATCACACTTAAATTGCTCTCACCTGGCAAATGCACTGAAGGCGCTGCTGGGACTCAGTTACTTGTCAACGTTCTCCTTGCTTCACCTCTAAGAGGCGTTTCTGTGCCTCGAGCCAGGCTGTGTGTTTTCTGCTCTGCCTGCTTTTCGCTCCATCTCTCCTCTGAGTTCTTCCGGGACGGAGTCGCCGTGCGGTTCACCTCTCCTCCCAGTCAACGGTGTGGATGTCAAATGGTGAAAATGGATCACAAACGTTAGTGCAAATTAAACTTTTGCCCCCTGAGGTATGATTTTTCCATAGGAGATTAACGTCCAAGCTGGAATTACCTATTAATTACAGGTAGCCTTTCTTGTGCCGTAAATAGCGACTTTATCACTGAGTTCTTTGAGTCTAATTCACTTTATGACTTCAGCGTGGAACAAGAGTTTTATACCATGATTAGCCGTTTTTATCACCAACAGGAAATCATAACCAGCCTGCATCTCATAGAGAGGACCTCGGTCATTAGCAGCAGAGAACCCCGACCTTGCCAGATTTACACATTAGTCCCCATCACAAATTACATGCCGCTCTATTTGCTTGAATAATTAGCTGAGGTAACCTACCACTCAGAGACGCCTCGTGGAGTTTCTGTCATTCAATTAACTCCGTCATGAAAGTCCCCCCTAGTTTTTCTAACTGGACTGGTAATATAAACTCCAGTCTTCTGTGTATTTTTGAGACAAGTGTTTCTGAACGCTCCCTGCAATGCCCATTATTTATCCCTCACCTTATTTTCTCACAAGAAACAAAGATTTTTCCTACTTACTAGAAAATCATAAAAAATTTATTCTTTTTTTTTTTTGAGACAAAGTTTCGCTCTTGTTACCCAGGCTGGAGTGCAATGGCGCGATCTCGGCTCACGGCAACCTCCGCCTCCTGGGTTCAGGCAATTCTCCTGCCTCAGCCTCCTAAGTAGCTGGGATCACAGGCACGCGCCACCATGCCCAGCTAATTTTTTGTATTTTTAGGAGAGACGGGGTTTCACCATGGTGACCAGGATGGTCTCGATCTCTTGACCTCATGATCCACCCGCCTCGGCCTCCCAAAGTGCTGGGATTACAGGCCTGAGCCACCATGCCCGGCCAAAAATTTTATTCTTAAACTTACAAACTTAAGGGTAATATTATAATGTACATTACAAATCATTTGCAAACTATCAAAAATGCCAGGATGGACACACGTGAAACAGATCACCCCTTCATTCCTGTAGTCCGTTGTGTGATGTTCAAGAACTTGCCCTTCCCAGGTTCACCCCCACGCAGGAGACTGTGTGGGACGTTTCTGGCCGAGTGCTTTTATCTCTGTGTGTCTTGTCCTTCCCTCTGGACTGGCATCTCTCAGCACTGGCCACTCATTCTGGATAACTCAGTCACCGAGACTCAGCTTCACTCTGTTTTCCAGGGTTCTACCAAACAGCCACATTAGACAGACTTACCAGTGTGGGCTTTATCTCATTGTGGTGTCTTACAGACACTGGAGACTCTTTTAACTTTTTATTATAATCTTATGCTTCTGTGCTTCCACAATGTAGACTTTCCTTCCTCAGCACCCTGTTTGAAAGCCAGCTGAGACAGCACAGCCCTCAGGGACCCACATGTGCTGGGCTTTGACATAGCACCCCCAGCCTCCTGCGCATGCGTGACGTAGCACTGGGGGCTCCCAAGAGGGCCTCCGGAGCACTGACTTCATTCAGGTTTGGTTGGTCAAGTGGTTAATCATCTTCCCACCTCCACTGCCTCATAAAGTAACAACATCAACGATGGGAGAAATGGAGGTTCTAAAATGTTAGGATGACTTTCAGGTTTTTTTTTAATGAATTGAGTGTTCTAATTGCACCTGACATTCTCAGCTCAGAACCAGGTTGCGGCTTTGAATAAGGCACTGGTATCTTTTAATCCCACCTAATTTTCCCAGCGAGAGAACATACTCTATCAGAGCATTCTAAGTTTGAGATTAAAACCATGGAAACAACTGGAAGAGGAAAAACGAAAAAAGTTTCTCACACTAGAATTTATTGTACTCCATGTGAATTCATTTCTTTCTTATAGCTTGCCAAAACTGTGGTGATACTTCCTTATTTTTCTCATTTCTCTTTGTGATATATGGTCCTACTGCTAAGAGTTTGGTTCTTTCTGCCCCGTGCTGGACAGAGATCTGCTGTCTGTCAGACATCAACACGGCTAAAGGATTTCATCTGGACCGTGGGCCTGTTTAACTTCGAGTTCTGATGGGCCATATTTTTAAAGTTCAAGCGATTTTAATTTTTCTCCAAATTCTAAACCTAATGACTACTGATCAAGTATCCCAAGCACAGTTCATTTTTCTCTCTTAATTTTAGGGCACAAATCTTCATTTTATTCTAGGTGATGAATTTTCAAACATTCTTATTTCTTAATGGAAACATGGACCCACTGAGCATCAGAATCGGAGACATCCCCAGGGTGTGAAACAGTTCCCATGAGCCCTGCCCCCAGCTGGATGCTGGGGAAAGGAGGGAGCCTGGGGAGGGATCAGACTCTATGGGACGGAGTCCTTATTTAGGAATATGGGTTTGCCGCTTCCTCCCACCTTAACGGACCAGGACGTGCCCACCCCAGCTTTGAGACCCTCTGCCACTAAATGCTGTTGGTTTCAGTGACTCCCACCACTGGGTCAGCTCATTTCTGGGGATGAAGCCAGTGAGATTTTCTGTCGCAAAGACGTCAGGCCTCAGATGCCCTCTCTTGGCTGCCTCTGACCATCTCTGCTTCTGGAAAAGCAGGCAGCTTAGACAACTTGGGACAATGAGGGGGTGCCTTTGTCCCAGTGATTCTGCCCAGTCTGCTGAGCCTCGACTCTGTGTTCCCAGCATAACCTCCCAGCAGCCGCTGCCGTGCTGAGCTCATTGTCTTGTGGCTACTGTAAGCAGGCCTGCCTGCAGGAGATTTGTCTCTACGGAAGAGTAGACAGTGACCCTTTCTTGCTTGTAATTGAAGATGAGAGTTTAAAATTAAAAGCCGCTCTCCCATCTCTTTCTGTTGAAAGGAGCCTCCACCGATGCTGGGGGGAGGAGAGGACAGCGCAGCCAGAGGCAACAGGCCGGTGGCCTCCACCCCAGTGCCCGGATCCCCCTGGTAAGACACCCCAAAGCCCAAGAGCCACTAGCAGTGGCTCTGTCTTGTCCTGGCGTTTGCCTGACGTCACCAAAGAGAGACTGCATGTTTCTCAGCCGTCCTGTGTTTTTAGAAAAAGGAACTTGTAACTCCTGGCAGGTATAATTCTGCACCGTGGTCACATTCTGCAGAAAGAAAAAATAGCATTTAAGTGCTGAGTTACCCTGGTCTGATCTATTTGTGAATATGTATGAAAATGGCAATGTGGCTGCACATCTGTCAGTGGAAGGCCGCGGCTGAGGTGAGTGTAGCAGGTCTTCCCTCCACTCCAAGAAGAATCGTCACCCAAGGACTGTTAATTAAAGGCGTGGCTGCTGTCTGTCCCGCTGCGTGGCTGCCTGCTCTTGGATCATGCCACACTCCAGACAACCCTCCACGAGGGAGCCACAGTCTTTGGTTTTTAAAAATGCCCTTTTATAATGGAGTCATTTGGAAGCAGAATAAAAGGTTATTACAGTAAGAATTAAGTTGAAAGCCATACGATGAGAGTGCAGCATACAGCTGGGAGGAACAGCTAATTTAAAGAACAGAAATAGCAATCGCTTGCTCAGCTAATGTGCCAGCCAGGCACAGACAGCAGCCGGCGAAGGAGCGCAGGGTCCCCCGGCCTCGCAGAGTCAGTGACCACGTCCCTGCTGACCGGGCCCTGACCCTCTGATTATCAGGGTGAACTTGGCTCCAGTCCGGACAGAGCGGCACCCCTGCCTGACACTCGATGGTCAGTGTCGGTGGCAGGCACTTGGCGCCTCCAGGCTTCCATCTGCAGCTGAAGCTCCCCTGCACCCTGGGGGCGCCTCGGGTAAGGCCTCCTTGTGCTAATATCATGATGTTTTCCGACGACTCATTCTCTGACCCTTACAATTTAACTCGATTCTGATGCCAACTACTGGGAGTCAGAGTCAAACCCCACAGGCCAGGACTCAGTCCCTCAGGCTGCCCTCCGCTTCAGACATCGGCTGCAAACGGGGTCCCCCGGCTGTCTGTATGTCTGCCCAGCTGACCACAGATGGGGGTCCCCATGACCTCCTCTCTACTTCGTGGTGATTTGCTAGAATACCTCGCAGAACTCAGGAAGTGCTTTACTTATGATTACAGCTATATGGTCAAGGATGCAATTCAGGAACCGCCAGTGGAAGCAGTGCTGGGGTGAGGCGTGGGCCTGACTGAGCTTCTGGGCCTCGCCAGAGCCGCCCTCCCCGTGCTGCAGTGTTCACCAGCCAGGAAGCATGGCGAACCTCGTTGTTTCAGGGTTTTAACAGAGATGTAACTGCATAGGCACGACTGATGAAATCATCAGCCCAGTGAGGGGGCTCAGAGGGGCTGCGACCCTCCAGGCACGTGGTTGGTGTCTCTGGAGACCAGCGCCCTTCCTGTAGCTACTCGAGGCTGAAGTCCCTTCATTTGTGCAGCCTCAGGCATGGTGAGGGACTTGGTAGGGATAACAAGGTGCTGTCATTGCTCAGGAAATTCTAAGGGTCCCGGGAGCTCTGTGTCGGGATATACATGCCTGTGCTGCCCAGTGATGGGTCTGTTCTGGAAATGCCTCCTCAGGCACCAGCATCCGGCATCCTTTCGTGCACAGCGCAGGCTGCGCTCACACAGGCCTGGTGGCACGGCCTCCTGCATGCCTGGGCCGCGCGGCATGGATGGTGGCTCCCAGGCTGCAGACCACCTCGCTGGCTACACTGCAGGCAGCTGTGAAGCTGTGGTGAGGATGGGTGTGTCTAAACACATCCAAACACAGAGAAGCTACCGTAACATTCGGTAATCTGATGGTGACATTCTGGTTTACAATCTGATGGTGACATTCGGTATTATAATCTGATGGTGACATTCAGGTTTATAATCTGACGGTGACATTTGGTACTGTGATCTGACGGTGACATTCGGGTTTATAATCTGATGGTGACATTCAGGTTTATAATCTGACAGTGACATTCGGGTTTATAATCTGACGGTGACATTCGGGTTTATAATCTGGCAGTGACATTCAGGTTTATAATCTGACAGTGACATTCAGGTTTATAATCTGACAGTGACATTTGGCATTGTGATCTGACGGTGACATTCGGGTTTATAATCTGACGGTGACATTCGGGTTTATAATCTGGCAGTGACATTCGGGTTTATAATGTGACAGTGACATTTGGTATTGTAATCTGATGGTGACATTTGGGTTCATAATCTGACGGTGACATTTGGGTTTATAATCTGGCAGTGACATTTGGGCTTATAATCTGATGGTGATATTTGGGTTTATAATCTGACGGTGACATTCAGGTTTATAATCTGGCAGTGACATTCGGGTTTATAATCTGACGGTGACATTTGGTATTGTTTGTGATCTGACGGTGACATTCGGGTTTATAATCTGACGGTGACATTTGTTATTGTTTGTGATCTGACGGTGACATTCGGGTTTATAATCTGACGGTGACATTTGGTATTGTTTGTGATCTGACGGTGACATTCGGGTTTATAATCTGACGGTGACATTTGGTATTGTTTGTGATCTGACGGTGACATTCGGGTTTATAATCTGACGGTGACATTTGGTATTGTAATCTGATGGTGACATTGTGACCTAACGGACCACCATAGGTGCTGTGGGTCTGTGGTTGAGGAAATGTCACTTTGTGGCACATAACTACGTGTACATTTTACGAGGCCGCAAACTCTGAAACGTCTCTGAGGCAGGCACACGGCAGCAGGTCGCATGGGGGTCTGGGAAAAGTTCCGGAGGATCCTGTGGAATCCTCACACAGCTCCCGCCAGGCCCCCTGGGGGGTTGCAGGTTTCCAGAAGACCTGAGCGTAAGCACCAGAGGCTTCGCAGTGCAGGCTGCGGCTTTCTTCCCCAGCGATACTGTGTTACCACGAGCGGTGCTTTGTGGGATCCAGTAAATCAGAACGGGTCCCTCCCTGGCTGCCGCACTCCCCTCCCTTGGTGCAGGTCCTTGCCTGTGAATTTTGAATAGGTGAGGGAGTCTGTTGATCGCTGCCATCACCGCAGCAGCAGATGCTCGGGCACGGGAGCAGAACCAGGGAGCTCGGCCCCTGCCCAGGCCGAGGACTTAGTGGGTCCTTATGGGTTTCTGAGGGTGGCAGCTAAGCCCAGTGTGCTTGCAGATGAGGGAATGAATGGGGGGTGCTGGGGATTAGATTAAGGATGGCTGGGGTCGGAGGGAGTGGCTGAGTGTCGGGCTACAGGCCTGAGGTGACGCGGGTGAGGGTTTGGGCCTGAGAGTACAAAGGAGGGTGGCCAAGGCCCCACGGCCCTACAGGCTTGCCTGGTCTGCAGTGACTGGTGCCACTATGGCAGAGGTCGAGTGCAGGTTCCTGGCCATGTCGTCTTTAACTTGCAAGCATGATGGAGAGAGGGGGTTCCCCAGGGAGCCCCAGGTGGGCACCTCCTCTGCTACAGGAGGAGCTAAATACCTGCGAGTGGATGGAAGCTTCGTGCTGGAGCACCCTGCTCACATCAGACCTAGGCCTGCTGCCGGGACCTGTGTGGTGTCACACCATAGAGGGACGGAGATGTGGCTGGTGCTGCACTGCATCTCTCATTTGGTGCCTTTAGGCTAACCTCAGCCCCACCTGAATGGAGAGAGCAAGGCTTGGTTGAGCAGCCACTGGAATGAGGATGTGAGTGTTGGCAGCCCTCCACCATACCTCAGAGGGCGGGTCTGCACTTACCCTTAACAGTGGGGGCACCCTTGCCATTGCAGTGTGAAGGGACCACTCCAGGTCCCAGCTTCCCCTGGGCCACTTGCTCTGTCAAGGAGGGCTTTGTGTGCCCTGCGGTGTGACGTCCTCACTAATCTCAGCATGACACAGGCAGACCTGGGGACAGCATACTCTCCTCACGCTGCAGCCCACATCCAGGAAAAGCTCTCTGCCATGGGGTGGGGTGGGGGTGGGTCTATGCCTGTTTCACTTGATTAGCGGGATCATCTGCTGCCATCTCATTTATAGGTAGTAGTCAGTCTTGCCCCCGAGGCAGCTGTGGCCTCATGGAGACACACTGGCAGCACCAGGGACAGCAGTGGGGCTGTCCTCTGTCTTATTTCCTTCACCCATTTGAAACAGCCCATGCTTAGAAAGGGCGTCCCTGATAGAGGATGTTTCAGAGACTGTGGCCGCCTTGAACTTTCTCCGAAGACCACAGGAGGTCTCAGCAGGAGCTTGGCAGAGCGTCCAGGACTAAAGAGGCATGCGGAATTGGGGAGGGTCCCAGCGACAGCTTCTGCCAGAGGCACAGCAGCCCTTCTCTGCCCAAATAGATGAGCTGCTCAGTCTCCATCTCAGCCATGGAATGCTGAGACTCAGGCCACGCCCACGCCCACACTGCTCTGTAAGGCCCCGGCATGTGTCTGGCAGGGCACACTGCGGTTTGCCTGTTGGCCCCGACCTGACAAAAGGGAGCCCTCTCCCCGGGGCACACTGCCCTTTTCCTGCTGAAACCCTGAACATGAGTGAGAAGGCGCCTGCAGAAGGTCGTCGTGTCCAAATATAAGGCAGGAAAAGGTCTTGTGCTTGGGGCTCCAGGCTGCAGTGGAAGTGGGTGGGAAGGATGGTGGCCGGGGCGGGTCTTAGAATGTCAATTCACGGTCACCTGGGGGACCACACGGGCACTGCCAGCTGAAACGGTGGTGGGGTGGGCAGGCAGGGCTGCGGAGGAAGTTCTGATGGCTCTCAGGTGACTCTCCGTCCTCTCCTGACCAAGGCCAGTGCTCGCTGCCTGTGCCTCGGGCAATCTCCTTCTGTCCGTCCCATGACGCTGCGTCCTCCCTGCCATGGTCCACTTGGTGGTCAGAGACCAGGCCCCCCACAGCCAGGCAGGGGTGATGGTCCAGGTGGCCAGCTCAGGTCAGATCCCAGAACGAGTCTATGAAAGTGTCAGGTCAGATCCCAGAACGAGTCTATGAAAGTGTCAGGTCAGATCCCAGAACGAGACCCTCTGTCTATGAACCCTCCTAAGGAAGCCTGGCTTCTAGAGGGTTCCACGTAGGTGGGGCCAGCCAAGCGGGCTGGGCTAAAGCAGGCTCGGAGGGAGTTCCTCCTGCGTATCTCAGAGCCGTCTGGGGGCAGCTGGAATTGCGATGCTGAGGAGATAAGGAGTTTGGAATCCACTCAGAACATCTGCAGCAAAAATCAAATGAGCCTGGCTCTTGGTTAATGTTTCCATGTAGTTATTAAATACATTTTGAATAAAACTGGGGCTGAGAAACGGAGTGTTTGAGGAGGCAGCAGAGTGGATACGCCCCCATCCCCTGTGCACAGTTTTCAGGAAGACACTCACTTTTAAAGGTGAAACTCCTCCAGCGCTTTTCTGATTTGCATCTGCTCTTGGGAAAGCATCTGAGAAAGCAATAAGGTGCTGGAAACTGGTTTAAACGTGATGAGAGCAGAAGGGTGATGTTTCTTCCGTTCCCTGCAGGAGTCGGTGCTCCCTGCTGGAGCTCAGTGAATCCGTAAGGAATGCCACCAGCCGACGGGCGCCGTCCTTAGCGATTCTTACCTAGGTGGGAGTCTCTCTGCTGCTCTCCCTGCCGGGAGGCAGCCAGATGCAGAGCCTCCTTGAAAGTATTAATGTAATGCTAAGTGCTTGAGAAATGCAAAATCAATACCCTGACGGGGAATAAAAGTGAAGAAGGAGCCATCTACTCACTCTTGTCTAACTGCCTGGGCCAGGTTAGCCACTAAAAATGATGCCGAAGTTCAGAGTCACTTCTGCAGCCGACTCTGCCATCTGGAACCCTGTTCAGCTTTACGCAGCTGGGGAGTTTCAAGGGTGCTATGTCCCAGGCGTGGTATTCTGAGGAGGATAAAGGAAATGAAGACAGTGCATTTGCCTTCTTTCATGCAGGATGAAATCCTAGCCTCCTCTAGGGAAGACAGACCTTGTGGCATGGAATAGCAGCAATGAAACTTGAATTATTTATTTTTTCAAATCTTCTTCTTTAACACGTGTTAACACTAGAATCGCATTATTTTAGTCTCCCTAGGAATTTCTGTCTTCTTTTTTTGTCATTTGGCTTTAGACACAAGTAGTAATTTTGAGGGAATTAAACCACTCCCACTTATTGGGAGGTGTTAAAATGTTTTTGGGGTGTTGATGACATGGGAACATTTTAACAGTAATTCCTCATGAAGTATAAAATCCATAGCTTTCGGCTTAAGCAGCAATAAAAGTCAAAAAGAATGATAAATCAGCATCTTAAAATTATTTAGAAGATTACAGATTTACAAGAAATTAGCTACTTTTATGAAATTAAAAATGTATATATTAAATACTGGTTTTAACATTATATTATTTCCAAAAAAAATTTAAATTGCCACAGTGCAAGCTGTATGTCATGGTCTGTTGGTAGCACAGATCAAAGTCATTTTTTAAATGACTTGGGAGGATAGGAACGTGCGCTTTGGGTAAGACGAGACACGTTGCACCCATCAGCAAGTTGGCAGTTTCAGAAGGCACCACTTTCTAGCAAAGCTGATTCGTGCTTTATCCTTAGAGGCAAAAGTAGTGAAAAGGTAAGAGGTACGGCGCATTATCAGAGTGAATGTGCTGCATCCTCTGACGTTAGTGTGTCTAGCCCCGAAGCCAGCGGCTGATTCTGCATTTCTGCCTTGGAGAGGTGAGAGGTGTGGGCAGACACCAGCCGAGGGGTGTGATTTCTGAGCTGTGGTAGGTGTGAGCATCTTTCAAATGGCTCTTTGTATTTTGAAATTCCAGTGACACGCCTTGGTTCTCCTGATGCTTTGCCAACGACTTGTCCTTAATTCTGACTTCATTTGCTATTTCAGTACTTGTTGGTAACATCTTTTTTTATTAGTTCATAATTATTTATTGGGCATGACATTTAGAAAAGTGTTTCTCTGGATTTTCTAAATACAGGTATTGAACATGTTTGGCTTAAAAAAAAATTAGTCTCAAAATCATGTTCTGAGATGAAGTTGGCAGAACTTTTCTAAAACGAAAGAGCAAGTTTCCCAACACATAACGCATTTGGACGATGTTCAGACGGAAGGGTGATTAGAAATCACGGTTATTAACAGAGATGTGTCGGTTTCGCCCTTCCTTGACTTGCAATTGCTCTGGCTAAGCTGAGGGACGACATATCAGTCTTTGAATATGTAGTACTGAAGATAAACCAAATGTCACTTCAGTCCTTTTGCATAATTGAGTCTTTTATTATGTCAGAGAAGGGACAGGAGGAGTCACTTGTCGGGGAGGGGACTCTAATGTTGAATTAAATGTCAATGTGGTTTAGTGAGCAGGGAGGAGTCGGTGGGGAAGCTGCCATTTAGCTCCCAATTGAAAGACCATGGAGGGAGTGGCCCCTGGAGTCGGGGGTGAGCCATGGGCTGTGCCACCTCCAGTTCCCTCTGGTCTGATTGTCACGGGTCCCCAGGCCACCCTGCTTTCATCCCCGGGCAGCCACTGCCTCCAGGATGTGCTGTCGGCCCCCGCCTGCATTGGGCACGTAGCAATTCTACACATCTTAGATGGGAGGAAGATCATAAATTGGATAAGCCCCTGGGGTTCAAGGAAAGCCAGGACTGTGATGGGTACAGGAGCAGGGTGGCATCCCTCTGAGCTCTGTAAAGACAGACTCTCCGGGACCCCTCTGCCCGGGTGAAGCCCAGCTCTCTGCAGAAACCTGTGTTCTCAGAGGCTGCCTGGGCCAGGAGCTGCCCTCCAGGCAAGCCTCGGGGCCGGGGCGGGGGGTTGCATCTGTGCTGTGAGGCTGGGCAGAGCTGGCTGGGCCCTGGGTGGCCTAGGCTCACCCTAGCCAGGGAATGGTCTTTCCCTGCTGAAATAACTAAAGATGGATTGATAAAATCTTTTAAGAATTATGCCAAAAAGTCAACCGTGATGCCTTCAGGAGCACCAACACCTGAGCCCAGGGCGACAGAAGCTCTGTTTTCAGCCAAGTCAACCGTGATGCCTTCAGGAGCACCGACACCTGAGCCCAGGGCGACGGGAGCTCTGTTTTCAGCCAAGAAGCCTTCGCTGTTGGGGCAGCATGGGGACGTCCCACCTGCTTGTCCGCCGCCTCCCTTCCGCTCTCTCCCTGGTGCTCTTTCCTGGCATCTTTTTTACCTCAAAGGAGGAAGGAGGGGGAGCCGTGCTCTTGGGAGGCCGAGGTCGTACCCCCAGGCTCCCGGACTCTCACCGGGCAAAGGAGCAGCGGCCAGTGCCTGGACGACCTTCTGCCTACAACATCACTAGCCCGACTGGCTTTCGAGAAAGGACAGCAAGACTGCCCACGGCCTGAAGCTGAGAGGCCACACACCCACGTGGCAGGCGCTCAGCCCAGGCGGCCCTGCAGTGTTAGAACAGCATGCCTGTGAGCAGCCATGGCCAGACACAGCTGGGCTGGAGAACCTGCTCAGGACGAAAGGAAGACAGGAGGAAGGTGTCCACATGCTCCTCCTGGAGTCCTTATGAGCCCTAGTACCTCATTCCACTGCCAGGTGGATGGGCCTGGGCCACTCAGGTCAGCCTCTTGCCAGAGACAAAACCCCAGCGAAGGCGCTGGGGTGGGGGTGGGACGAGGAGAGGGAGAGAAGATGGCAATGGGTGCTGGGCATGGTCTTCACTCTGAGAGCTCAGCCCCAGTGGTCTGGCCTCAGGAGTGTGTGTGGCTCTGTCCATCCCCCAGCACACACCTGGAGCAGGGCACTCAGGGACGTAAGACGAATGAAGACAGGCATCCACAGGAGTCACTGTGTGGGGGGACTGGAAGAGGCGCACACCTTCCCCGCCAGCTAGCTGATTCTGAAACTTGGGGTCCTGCTTTTTGCAGGATGAGTGTGGGAATCCTTTCACACAACAAAGCAACAACCCAGGGTTCGTTCGATGAAACCCAGATCTTCCTGTATTGCAGCTGCTCGGTGTGGATGTGCTGTACCACACTTAAATAACTGAGGCACTAACCATATCCTCTGGGATACGGAGGCAGGTAAGAGAGAAGAGGGAACATAGCAGGTGTCCAGAAATTACACAGTGTGATTAAACAAGGGGCGCACATACGTATTACCTAGAATGGGCATAAGATGGTTCATAAAATTAATTCTGCGTGTTACAGCTGGCTCCATCTAGTGGAAGCCAACCATGACGAAAGGATGGGTGGATTTCTCCTGGGGAACTGCATTTATTTACCGACTACCAGCTCTGGTTCAACTCCATGCATTTCCCCAGGGCTCAGGAGCTGGGCTTTTTGTGGCCTGGGCATAAATGTGTGGCATGTTAATTGCCATTGCTTCACCATGTCCTGGGTGTAATCTCTTACCAAGTCCTAGTCAGCTCCACCCCTCCCTGGCATGAGAAGGTGGGTGATGCTGAGTTAGGGAATTGATAGCTGTTTCCCCACACTTTGGGGCACTCCAGGGTGCTGTCTGCTCCCGGGCCTCTCTGCACCTGAGAACCAGGGACTTAGAGTCAGCACATCCCAAGGCATTTACGAGAAAGGCTGGCCTAGGATCTAGAAGGAATTTGGCTGAGTAAATATAAATCCCCACATATGAAGCCTCTTTCTTGTTCATAGCAAAGCTTGTAGGGCAGCTGGAAAATCCCTCAGAAAGTCGATAAGAAAATGACGGGGCCAGTGGATAGGGCCGCCTGGGGCCTTCCACCAGGACTCTGGAATGCAGGTTTCCAGCATCTCAGTGCATTCAGTCCTCTAGGGAAAGAGCACACAGGACTTAGGCTCAGCAGCCCAGCAGAGGAGCAAGGAAACCCAGCTTCCTCACACTGCCCTGGCCTTTGGTGAACATGCTTTGGTTTTCCATGGAAACTAGGACCCCCTGGGAAATTCAGGTGGGTCCTGCTGCCCCAGCTGGAGATGAGTCTAGGCCAGGCAGCCCCGCCCTTTCCTCCCTCTGCTGGAGGAAGCCACGTGCCCAGCATCCTCACATACCACTCAGCCTAGTGTCTGGAGAGCCTTCAGTGGGACCATCAGTTCTGCTGCCTCTTCCTGGACCCACCAGCACTGACGCCTGCTTGGCCCTCCTGAATGAATTTGTCTGCCCACACCTGATATGGTTTGGCTCTGTGTCCCCTCCCAAATCTCACCTCGAATTATAATCCCCATAATCCCGATGTCGAGGGCAGGACCAGGTGGAGGTAATTGAATCATGGGGGCAGTTTCCCCCATGCTGTTCTCATGATAGTGAGTGAGTTCTCACAGATCTGATGGTTTTATAAGCCTCTGACGTTTCCCATGCTGGCGCTCATTCTCTCTCCTGCCGCCCTGTGAAGAGGTGCATTTCGCCATGATTGTAAGTTTCCTGAGGCCTTCCCAGCCGTGTGGAACTCTAAGTCAATCAAACCTCTTTTCTTTATAAATTACCCAGTCTTGGGTATTTCTTTATAGCAATGTGAGTAGGGACTAATACAGCAAATTCTTACCAGGAGTGGGGTGTTGCTATACGGATACCTGAAAATGTGGAAGCAACTTTGGAACTGGGTAACAGGAAGAGATTGGAACAGTTTGGAGGGCTCAGAAGAAGACTGGAAGATGTGGGAAAGTTTGTAACTTCCTAGAGACTTGGAGGGCTCAAAAGACAGGAAGATGTGGGAAAGTTTGGAACTTTCTAGGGACTTGTTGAATGGCTTTGACCAAAACGCTGGTACGGGTATAAACAATGAAGTCCAGGCTGAAGTGGTCTCAGATGGAGATGAGGTGCTTCTTGGGAACTGGAGTACAGTTCGCTCTTGCTGTGCTTTAGCAGAGACTGGAGACTTTTTGCCCCGGCCCTAGAGATCTGTGGAACTTTGAACTTGAGAGAGATGATTTAGGGTATCTGACAGAAGAAATTTCTAAGTGGCAAAGCATTCAAGAAAAGGAAGAGCATAAACGTTTGGAAAATTTGCAGCCTGACCATGTGCTAGAAAAGAGAAACCCATTGTCTGGGGAGAAATTTAAGCAAGCTGCAGAAATTTATATAAATGTCAAGGAACCAAATGTTAATCACCAAGCCAATGGAGAAAATGTCTCCAGGGCATGTCAGAGAACTTCATGGCAAATCCTGACATTACAGACCTGGAGGCCTAGGAGGAAACAATTGTTTCTGTGGGTGCAGGGTCCCCCTACTCTGTGCAGCCCTGGGGCAAGGTGCCCTGCATCCTAGCTGCTTCAGCTTCAGCCATGGTGAAAAGGGGCAAAGGTACATCTCAGGCCATTGCTTCAGAGGGTGCAAGCCCCAAGCCTTGGTGGCTTCCATGTGGTGTTAAGCCTGTGGGTGCACAGAAGTCAAGAACTGAGGTTTGGGAACCTCCTAGATTTCAGAGGAAGTATGGAAATGCCTGGATGTCCAGGAAAAAGTTGGCTGCAGGTGCGGAGCCCTCATAGAGAAGCTCTGCTAGGGCAGTGAAGAAGGGATTTTCATGTGGGGTCAGAGCTCTCATACAGAGTCCCTACTGGGGCACTGCCTAGTGGAGCTGTGAAAAGAGGGCCACTGTCCTTCAGAACGCAGAATGGTAGATTTACCTACAGCTTGCCCCATGCACCTGGAAAAGCCGCAGTCACTCAACACCAGCCCATGAAAACAGCCATAAGGGGCTTTACACTGCAAAGCCACAGGGGAAGAGCTACCCAAGCCCATAGGAGCACACCTCCTTCATCAGCATGACCTGGATTTCAACCATGGAGTCAAATGAGATCATTTTGGAACTTTGAGGCTTAATGACTGTCCAGTTGGATTTTGGATTTGCGTGGGGCCTATAGCCTGTTTGTTTTGGGCAATTTCTCCCATTTGGTATAGGAGCATTTATCCGATGCCTGTACCCCCATTGTATCTCGGAAATAACTAATTTTTCATTTTATAGTCTCACAGGTAGAAAGGATTTGCCTTGTCTCGGATGAGACTTTGGAGTTGGAATTTTGGGTTAATGCTGGAATGATTTAAGACTTTGGGGGACTGTTGGGAAGGCATGATTGGTTTTGAAATGTGAAAGGGACGTGAGATTTGGGAGAGACTGGTGGTGGAATATGATGGCTCTGTGTCCACACCCAAATCTCACCTCGAATTGTAATCCCCATCATCCCCACATGTCGAGGGCAGGACCAGGTGGAGGTGATGGAATCATAGAATGGTTTGCCCCATGCTGTTCTCAGGATAGTGAGTGAGTTTTCATGAGATCTGATGGTTTCATAAGTGTCTGGCACTTCCCCTGCTGGCACTCATTCTCCCTTCTGCTACCTGTGAAGAGGCGCCTTCCTCCATGATTGTAAGTTTCCTGAGGCCTCCCCAGCTATGCAGAACTGTGAATCAATTACACCTCTTTTCTTTGTAAACTGCTCAGTCTCAGGTATACCCTTCTAGCAATGTGAAAACAGACTCATATAGCCACTGACCTGCCCTCAGCCTAGCACAGGGTGACAGGAGAGCCACATGTGCTGTCAGGGCCCACAGTTGACATCCTGTTTTCCTTAAACTCTGCAGCAGGCAGAACAGAGCTCTTGCTGGTCCCTGCCAGGCAATGGGTCATCCTCTCACCTCTGGGGGAGCTTCTTCTTCCCCCAGTCCTCCAGCCCTCACCTGGCTGAGGGCTGAGGGCTGGCTCCTGGACATTCAGGAAAGCTGGTGATTTCTCAGCTTAGGAAAGCTCCCCAAGCCTGTGGGAGGTTTGGGGTCAAATGAGGCCAGCCCTCCCTTGGGCTCTGAGGGCTTGGAAAAAACATCCAAGCAATACTGTTAGAAATGGGCCCTCCTGCTGCCAGGTGCTTCAGGCTTGGAGCTGCCTTCCCAGCCACCATCCAGTCACAGAAGCTTCTGAAGCCCATGTGGAGCCAGAGCTGTCCCTGCTCTGTCCTGACACATGGGTGTGGGACGTGCAGCATGAGGAGGCAGACTCAGGGTTGCCCTCACTCCCTGCACCCCCGCTGGCCTCAGAGTCTCATCAATGACTCTAGCTGCACTCCTTGGAAGAAAGCTGCGTGAAGACAGAGCCCACTGTCGCAGCAGTAAAACCATGACCTCCTACCCATTCCCAAAGGGCCCATGCGTCGTGGGGAGCTAATGATAGACTCTGCGTATGGCCCACTCTCTCACAGCTCCACCCGGGAAGTGTGCCATCACCAGGTCTGCGTCTGGAGGGAAGGAGTTAGTCCCTGTCCTGGGCTTATGTTCCCCACTGGCCCATGCTGTCTGCAGAGTTCATGCAGTAGCTGAATTGTACACAATTCACACCACAGTGTGATTACCTTCAGCTTTAGGCTCAATAAAAACTTCCTGCACCATAAATGCACACCCACAGCCTCCCTGCAGGTCCCAGAGGTCAGGTGTCTCCAGCCTGGGCTTGCTGGGGGCGAGGGTCTGCCCGACATGAGAGCAGGAAGGGTCGGCTCCCTGGGCATGGAGTCTGTCGCAGTTGAGCAGCCTCATCTTCCCGCCTCCAGCATGGCCCTGGACAGCACCCCATGGGCCCGTGAGCCTGCCTTTCCCAAGGGCAGGGCCTGGCATGGCAGTGTGACACATTTTGGTCCATTTCCATAATGGAAGACTGTCCAGATAAAGCAAATTCCCGTTCCGTCCCCTACCTGAAGGGCTGAGGGCATGAGGCCACCAGGGAGAGGAGGCGACCTTCTCAAGGTCACCCAGCAGGTCAAAGGCAGGGCTAGAGCTGGAGACTTTGCCAGGCAGAAGGGCAGGTCATATTCTGCCACGCGATGAGCAGGCCAGCTGTGGCCAAGGCCTCTAGGCACAGCACTTGGGGTTCATATCAAGGCTCCCAGATGTGGCACTCAGGGCAGAGGGTCCTGGAGCCCAGTTATTTGTCTCCCACAGACTCAAGGCTCCAGTGACACATGTGGATTCTCTTATAGTCAGGAGGGTCAGAAGTCTGACACAGGTCTCACTGGGCTAAAGTCAAGGTGTGGGCAGGGCTGGAGCCTCTGGGGAGATTCATTTCCCTGCCTTTTCCATCTTCCTGAGGTCCCTGCAAACTGGAGCTCACAATTCCTTCCTCAACCCTCAAGGCCAGGCATCTTCTGATCTCTCTTCCTCTCTCTCTGTGTGCAATTGTGTCTCTGTGTGTCTGTTTATGTGTGTGTCTATGTGTTTGTCTCTGTGTGTATATGTGTGTGCATGTGTGTCTCTTTCTGTGTATGTGTCTCTGTGTATGTGTGTGTGCATGTGTGTCTCTGTGTGTCTGTCTCTGTGTGTCTGTATGTGTCTGTCTGTATGCATCTGTGTGTGTCTTATGTGTGTCTGTGTTCATCTGTGTCTCTGTATGTGTCTGTCTGTATCTGTGTGTGTCTCTGTATGTATGTGTCTCTCTGTGTGTATATGTGTGTGCACGTGTGTCTCTGTGTGTATATGTCTCTGTGTTTATGTGCATGTCTGTGTGTAGGTATATATGTGTGCATGTGTGTCTCTGTGTGTCTGTGTGTGTTTGCCTGTGTGTGTGTGTGTGAGAGAGAAGGAGAGATCTTAGCCTCTATCCTTCTATCTCCTCCTCTCTGATCTTCCCACCTTCCTCTTAGAAGGACCGTTGTAATTACATCTGGGGTCACTTGAATGATCCAGGCTATTCCCCATCTCAGGACCCTAATCTCATGTGCACAGATCCCTTTGTGCACATAAGATGATCACATCATTTTGGCTCCCACACTCAGGAACACGGCTGGACTGAGTAGTGGACATGGCACACGTTCTCAGGGTCATTGCTGGGAAGGGTCCTGGTCTGCCCAGGGTTCCCAGGCTCTGAGCCCTCTGTCCAGCCCATGGAACATGCCTGGCTGAGTAAAGCGTGAAGTGGTTTTCTCCATGCAAAATAGAGTGGCTTCTACTGGCATGAATCCACACTTCCTCCAGAATTTGTATGAGGCTGGCCGAGGTGAGGCGTAAGTGGGCTGTCGGGGCCCAGGCAGTGGCCGACAGTACCCACAATAGGTCGGGGGACTCCTCAGAGGGAAGTCAATAGCTGGGGGGGGGTATGTGGGCTGCACATGTGGGCAGTTCCCACCCACTCATTTCTGCACATCTGAGAAGTCCCAGGAGACTTGTGGAGGCCAAGGGACCTTCTGAGGTCACTGCGGGAAGCCGGAGCCTTGCCCCAGTGGACCCTCCTGGGAGGTCCAGACCTGGAAGGGGCCTCGGTCCCAGCCCAGGCCTCATTCTTTAGCACCCTGAGACCACTGAAAGGATAACCTCAGAGCCCAGCCCGGCCTCGCTGTTCTTTGTCTGCTGCGCTCGCTCGTGGGGACAGTGCGGGTTCAGAGGAGAGAGCCCTCCGTGCACCTCCCCGCCGCAGGCTCCCGGCCCCACATTCCCTAAGGAGGGGCTTTTTTCTTTTCCTTCCCTCTCTTTATTTTTCTTCATTCTTTTTTTTTTTTAAATCTTTTCTGGTAATCTTTCACGGATAAGGGGTTTAAAAATAGCACATGGTTCCTTTTAGATACCTTCAGTTTCCCCATATGAAAATACAGATCTTCATTATTTCCTCATCCACAAATGAGCAGGACACCAGGGCTGCAGTTGCTCCTTTTCACTCTGCTTCTGCTGGAGGGTCATGAGCTGGGCCGTGTGCATCGCTCGATGGCCACACAGAGCTCCACCGGGGAAGTGTAGGGAGGCTTTCTCCAAATCACCCCATTCCCGGAACCGGGGCCAGAGGTGCCCCAGAGCGCTCGGCGTCTGGAATGGCATTTCACTGCAGCAGAGACTGCTGGTGGGCTGGAGAGCGCGCTGCCCGTGTGCGACCTTGGCTTCTCTGCATGTTGGTGTTCTGACTGGTCCAAGGCAGGGGATGAGACTGTCCACCTGTTAATCAAATGAGATAAAACACGAGTCAGCTCTGCAAGGCGCCCTGAAAAGGCGGGTGTCGTCTTTAGCATTCCTGCTGCCCAGAAACAAGCTTTGCACCTGCGTTGTTTGTCCCGAGGGGGTTTTTCAGTGAGAGCTCATGCTAACGACTTTCTAATTAAGTGTCTCCCAGAGTGACTGAGTTGAGTTTCTCCACTCAAACAGGTGTGTGGTCTGGACGGGCGATGACCGGGTTTTCTTCTTCAACCCGACGATGCACCTGTCTGTCTGGGAGAAGCCCATGGACCTGAAGGACCGCGGCGACCTCAACAGGATCATTGAGGACCCGCCCCACAAGCGCAAGCTGGAGGCGCCAGCAAGTAACTAAGCCCTGGGTTATTCACACCTACTCTGAAGTGTTTACGCTGTTTATTTCTAATGAACGTAAAATGAAAGCATGTTTCTTCTTGGTTATGTTGGAAATTGACTGTTAAGGAGTCCTGTGCATGATTGTAGAATTTAGTAATCAAGTTTTTATGGCACTTCCTGCAGAAACCTTGGTCCTTCCAAGGGGTCTGCTCTGGCCGTCTTTTTGCTTCACGTAAGGTGATTAATGCAGAGAAGGCCGTTCATTCCATCGGCCCTCGAAGCTCCCATCCAGCATCACTGTTAGCCAGCATCTTACTCTTCTTCCAAATGTCTTATGAATGCCACTTGCAAGGCCAGATGTACACAGATGGGAGTGTATTTTCTTCCACCTCACATCCACTTTAGACCTTTGCACTGCATCGATCTGCTGTTGTGTTTGGATGGATGGCTCCATTCGATAAAACCCTGGTCGCGGAGGGGGGAAGGGATTCTCTTCAGCTGTAGAGAGATGGGGTGCTTGGCAGAGAAGGCTGTTTCTGACAACGTGCCTGTAAATCTTGTTTCACCAAGAATCAGAGAGGAACTTTGAGCATTTTCACAAAGGATCTTTTCTGATTCGATCTGATGCATATTTTAGTAGCTGCAGGGTCGGGAAAGCCCTCCTCCCTGAGCGTGTGGATTCACAGGCTTGCCTCCGCTGCAGACATCTGAGAGCAGGGACTCCCTGCCCGCCTGAGAGGCAGAGACGCCTGGCTGCAAGGCCCAGCCCGTGAAACGGGAGCTCCACTCTTTGTTTTAGTTTTGTGTGGTGCTTTGTTGGGTTCCTGGCGTTTTTTTCTTTCCACATCCTTGAGGGCTACATTAGACGATGCCAGTTCACACTTTGTGTCAGATCCGGAGGTGTTTAGAAGTCAGTATCATAAAAGTGTTATCAGCACGTTTAACCATGTAAAAGTGTTAGCAGCACGTTGAACCGTGCTAAGAGACGTGGTACTAGTCTTTTAAGATCGAGACATCACACGTTTAATATGTTTACTCCACTTAAAATAATGACAGCATTCTCCAGAGACTCCGAATCAACCGAAGCTGGGAAAAGCAAAGTCTCCGAGGAGCATGTGTGACTGAGTCTGTGAAATGCTGCTGTATTTAGGGGCAGTGGAGACTGAATTTGGTGACTGTGTTTCCTCCTTTGAGTAGGTCACATTCATCATTAAAAGGGGCCTTGTACATCCTGAAAGAATGATTTAAAACCATCACGGAGAACACCCTCTCCAGGGGCTTACTCGCAGACAGGAGGATGGTGCAGCATTTAGGGAAATCATGGCGCCCTCTGATCCCATGAGAAACGTGAAGGCACAGTTTGTCCTCACGGTGATTTTATGTGCTTGGCAAAGGCAGATCACGCAGGCAGATTCCTCACTGCTTTCTTTATCCTGTGTTCTTGTACATAATTGGGTGCTGTTTCATTTTCCCCCCAAAGAATTGGTCATAATGAGAAAGAAATGAACTTATTAAAGGCAGTGCATAGTTGCTCGCTCATTTCTGTTGTTTGGACCAAATCAGGTCAGGTCTGAAAAGAGGCAGGGAGGCGTGTACAGACATCCCACTGGGCCACCTGCTGTCTCCTGGCTGCCAGGACGGTGGGTGGACCGCAGGGGCCTGGATTACCTGGCTCCTAGCTGGATGCTCCATTTCCTTCCACTAACAAGGATCTCATTTTATCCGAAACGCAGAGAGTTAAGGTTTTACAACCAGAAACACCTGACTAATTTAGATTTAACATGTTGTGGCATTTTGTCTGACACCCATTTTATTAGGGTAGACAAGTACCCTGCTGAGATGGACACAGATTACAAAACTACATATACTTATAAAATGATTTTTAATCTTACTTCCTTCCCCATATAAAAAGAAGAGGAGATTTGGCTTCAACTAGTCTTTTTTTTTTATTCAACCTGAATCTTAAGGATATGCAAAGGACTTCATTCCTCACCTTCCGGTTGCCAGGGTAGGATTGATGTTTACGAGCACGACTTCTAACTTCCTGAAATGCGCCGGAGAGCTTTGCAGAAACAATGAGGACAGGAGGTGTTTCTGGAGGATTAATCCCGGATCAGAGAGCAGAGCTGACGACCTGTAGCCATCAGCAGTGGCGCACACTCCCTGGCTGGGCGTTCACTGGGGCTCCTCGGGGGTATTCAACCCCACTCTGATCACAAGCTCTCGGGGGGATGTCTCTGGGTGGAGAGTTTTGTTTTTCACATTTTGTTCAACTATCACTCGTTGTAGGTTTGAATATATTAATACCTATTTGTAGCCTGAAATGGGACAATTAAGCATTTTGGTCAACACTCATTCTTTGGCCGGGCGCGGTGGCTCAAGCCTGTAATCCCAGCACTTTGGGAGGCCGAGGCGGGTGGATCACGAGGTCAAGAGATCGAGACCATCTTGGTCAACATGGTGAAACCCTGTCTCTACTAAAAATGCAAAAAATTAGCTGGGCATGGTGGCGCGTGCCTGTAATCCCAGCTACTCAAGAGGCTGAGGCGGGAGAATTGCCTGAACCCAGGAGGCGGAGGTTGCGGTGAGCCGAGATCGCGCCATTGCACTCCAGCCTGGGTGACAAGTGCAAAACTCCATCTCAAAAAACAAAAACACTCATTCTTTTTAAAGACGAGTGAAGTCAGGAGTGCTGAGACATCCGTCATTCCACAGAAAAGGAGAGAGTCTGCTCTTCATTCTGTTAACATTGCTGAGGGATTCGAGTGGAGTCTTGAATTATTTTCTAATTACCTTGCAGTGCATGCAGAATTTTTACAGCTGCAGTAGCTGTGCTGTCAGTTGAGAATAAATGCCGGTAGAACTGAGGGAAAATGAGAAGGTCCAGGCTGCCCCCCAGTCCCAGCCGTCCCATGCCGTGTGGTTCTCGGGTGCGGATCTTACGCACACTTCTGTTTGGAGGGTACTCGCTGTTGCGTTCCCACCCGCTCCCCGTTCTTCAGGCCTGTCAGAGGCACGGTTCTCTCACTGTCTTCACCTGTGGCAGCTGAACCCTCTGTTGCTAGTGATGGCAGAACCCCCCCACCCCCCGCCATCTGGCTGTGTACCTTCAGCCCACCACCTTGGCCCCCTCTGCCTGCCCTGACCACGGGGCCACCTGTGGCTTCACTGGGACATTTGGTGCAGCCAGGTGGGAAGTTTTGGAGATGGGGCCCTAGGGTCTTCCCCTGGGGTGGAGGGGAGGAGGCCGGGGAGAGAGAGGGAATACAAACCCTGGCCTCTTTCCCGTCCAGCCTGGCTATCTCCTGTTAGTAACTCCCAGGGGTCGAGGAGGACCAGGAGCCCAGGGGAAAGAACTGAAAAGGGGCCTTCTCACTGCCTTGGGGAGGGGAGGGCCCCCTGGAGGGACCCTGAGTGTACAGCCCCCATACCTTGTTCAGTTGACTCCCCGCCTCGGCCCCATGAAGAGGCCATCAGCACTGGAGACACCTCGCTGCTCTAACAAATTATCAGCACGGGGCCGACAATCACATGAGGGGATGATCTTACAGTTCTAGGGGGCAGATGTCCAGCAGAGCCTGGCTGGCATCAGCAGGACTGTGTTCTTTCTAGGGGCTCGAGGGGTGAAGCCACTGTTGTCCTCTTCCAGCTTCTAGAGGCTGCCTGGTTTCCTTGACTCGTGGCTCCCTCGTTTATCTTCATGCCTTTCTCTTCTCTCTCTGGCTCTGGCCCTTTTGCCTCCCCCTTCCACTCTGAAGGACCCCTGTGATTTGTGGGGCCACCTGGATTACACAGAATGGTCTCCGGCCTCAAGGGGAGTGGCTTAGCAGCCTCCGTCTCCTTGGCCAGGTAGCCCAGCGTATGCACAGCTTCCAGGATTCGGATGTGGGCATTGCTTCGGAATAGTGGGGGGCATTATTCTGCAGCCCACGCCTGCTTTACAGAAGAGAGGATTTTAAAAAGGAGCTTAGCTGACTTGCCCAGGATCACACCTCTACTGAGTGGGGAGTGGGGATTGGCGCCCCTGCGGGTCTGACGCCAGATCCCAGGGCCTCCTGGCTGGGCCCCTGTGAGCCTGTGATGACACAGGTGACTCCTTGTACCTGCTCACAAGACAGCAGCTGCAGCAGGGAGATGGCACTCAACTCTCTCCCTCCCTGGCCGGCAGGAGAGATGACATGACCTTCGCTGGGCTTCAGCTGCTCTGTAAATGCTGTAGCCATGTATATTCAAGGCCAGTGTAAATGGACGATGACATTCATTTCACCACGTCGGATGTAAAATTGTCCTGTGGGCAAACACAGCTGTGACTGGTGAATGGGTCGTTTTCCCACACATTGTTTGTCCCGGCAGACTGTTCACACTGGCTGTACCTCACCAGGGGCCCAGGCGGCCAGGGCTCTCAGGGGGACCCAGGGAGGCTGAAAACACAGATGCTGGAACCCTGGAGGGTGGAGAGCTAGTGTGGGGCTCTCTCCATGAGGACTCAGGGCGACGTGGGACGCTCTGCCCACCCAGAACTCACTTGCCCCAGGCACTCTGGGAAGAATCCTGGCCTTCATATCATGTCAGCCTCTGCTGGCCTCCAGGGCCTGAGCCACCTTTTTGCACAGTGAATGAACTGGGTGGCTTGTTTGCTAAGCTCCATTTAGTGCCCACTTTGGTCAGTCTCGTAACATGATGCCAGGTTGAAGCAGGTAAGCTGGGCAGGTGTCTCTTCCCTGCAGAATCCCGAGTTGACTGCAGGAAGCAGAGTGTGAGGCTGGAGCTCACAGGGCAGCCTGCGGAAGGGAAGGAGCAAGCTGGGCTGAGTGGGCGCTGAGAGAGTCTCTGGGACACTGACCACACTCACCCTTCAGCTTGCTGTGTTTGGCCTCACCTGGGAGGCTGGGTGGGCAGGGGCTGAGCTAGGTTTCTGGGTGTACAGGATGTGGGGTGACTCAGCGCAGCAGCCAGGGGCTTTTCCCTGAGGCAGGGTCATTCACACTGGACCCCAGGAGGCAGGGCAGGGAGGCAAAGGGTGTGCTTTGAGCTCTAAGGCAGGAGGAAGAAGGCGTACCTGAGGCTGAGCTGCGAGATTGGAGAGTGAGGCTCACCTGCCTGGGGACAGTGAGCCTGGAGGCCCGGGAGGCTGGGGAAATCCTGTATTGCCACAGCACCTGTGGTGTGGCATTTCCAAGTGACCGTGGAGAGACTGCCCATGTGGTTATCCACCAAATCCAGGACTTCCTCCCTGAGTTTCAGCTGGGAGCCCAGGCCTAGCAAAGCAAAGCGACTGTGTCAGGTCTGTCTCCTAACGGGCAGTTCAGAAATCTGCCCAGCTCTGCTGTGGCTCTTCCTACCGCTGAGACTTCACAGCCATCACATTTCTCTCATACAGAGGACCCAATCTAGGAATACAGACGAGTCCAGTTTTGGCATCTGTGGGCACCTGGCTGGACCTGCTGGTGGAGTGGGGTGGGTCCGACCAGCCCCTGCGCAGCCACACCCACCACCTCTCCTGGCAGGAGCTCAGCCCCACAGGCCCTGCTGTCCTGAGCCGTGTGCCTCGCCCTCTCTGCCAGTGGGGTGGGGGTGTCGGCTCCTGTTCCACATCTTGTGCTGGTGCCGCCCTTGTCTGCCTCTTGGGCACCCTGGCACAGCTGCCTGCCTGTGGATGACTTCCGGCCCAGCCCCTGCCAGACGCCCTCCAGGGTCCCAGCCCATGCAGGAGGACCCCCCCGCACTGTCCCCCCCTTTGTGCCCAAGAAAGCCCCAGTCCCGGGAGATCGCTGACTTTTCCACGTAGATGCTGAGCCTGAGCGCTGCCTAGATGGGGGGACCTGAGGTTAAGGTGTGACTTGGGGTCCGAATTCAACTCACAGGGCTGAGTGCAACTGTCCCGGGGTGCCTGGGAGGATGACACCACCCTCTCACCTACCAAGCACCATCCTCCTCAGGACTCAGGATCTGAGCCAGCAGGGTGGGACATTGGACAGGGTGTGGAGCAGGAGGCCCCATCAGAGAGGGCAGAGCACACAGCTCAGGGCCAGTCAGCAGCAGGGTCCTGTGGGGCTGAGGTCCTGCCAGGAGCAGGGGTGGGTATGTCAGCTGCACGGGGGTGAGAGGCCTGGCTGTGCAGGGGCTGGGTTGCGTGGAGCCCACTCCACAGCAGGTCCAGCCTGGTGCCCACAGGTGCACAGACTGTCTCTCGCACCCAGTTTCCTCTTCCTCTCCTCCCCTGCTTTTCCTCCTCTCCTATCAGTCTCCTGTCCCCCCACCCTCCCACCCCTGCCCTGTCTGGGTGCACGATGATGAACTCAGACCCTCCTGTTGGATGGCCGTCTGGCTCATCTGCTCTGTGATCACACACACAGAGCTGGAAGGAGCGTCTTTGTACCTAGGCACTTACTTTAGGAGTGTTTCCGCAAGCATATCTGTTGTGGATTTCACAGCCTTAGAATTGTTGTCAAAAGGTCATGCATTTTAACTTTTGGGACCTTTCCCCAAAGAGATGCTCAGTTCACACCTGCCCTAGTGGATTCTGCAGAATCTGTGTAGCACTGTAGAACATCGGACGTAGTTATGAAAGCCGTTCTCTGTTTCAGTCGGCACTGCTTTGATTCTGAGTGAAACCGAAAAGTTTTCGCAGATTCCTGGGCCGTTAGTTTTGTGTCGTGTTTCTTTTCTTTCTTACTGAGTGCTTTGGACTTGAAAATCAAGACTATCAGTGTTTGACTGCAGTATTATTACTATATTTTTCCTGCTCTTTTGAGTTTTTTGCCATAGAACAAGCTGTGGGGTTTTTTTTTCTCATTGTGGGAAAATATACATGACATGAAATTGACCATTTAACCATTTGCAAGTGTCTGATGCGGTGGCAGTGAGCACGTTCACAGCGTCCCATAGCTGCCAGCACTGCCTGTTTCTACACCGCTTTCCTCACCCAGAGCAGAAACTCTGCAGCGAGGAAGCAGCGTCACAAAGATATTCGTACGTTTTCTTCCACAGCTGTTATAGTTGTAACTTGTACGTTTAACTCTTTAATCCGTTTGAGTTCATTTTTATGCACAGCCGTCCTCAGGGATGGTTTCTGTCAAGTTCTTTTTTTCCGGTGAACTGGCCCTATTTGCCTGGTCTTGCGTGCTTTTAGGTTTTTTTGTTGAAATCTAGAGGCAACAAGCATTGTGATGGGGCAACTCTGGAAACGGAATTCTCCCACTTCCCAGGGAGCGTGGCGTGGGCTTGTGCAGGCTGGAGCCACCCGTGTGTGCGTTTTGCAAGGCAATGCCCATGAAGCGTGTATCCCTCGTCCTGTGTGCTGACTGAAGCTTCTGTCCCCTTGTCTTTGCAGTCAGCTGAGAATGCCAGACTCCCTAGCAATATTCTAGTCTCACTCTCTTGCCCAGGCTGGAGCGTGGTTGCATGATCTCAGCTCACTGTGACTCCAGCCTCCCAGGTTTAAGTGATTCTCCTGCCTCAGCCTCCCAAGTAGCTGGGATTACTGGCACCCACCACCACATCAGGCTACTCTTTGTATTTTTAATAGAGACAAGGTTTCACCATGTTGGCCAGGCTGGTCTCGAACTCCTGACCTCAGGTGATCCTCCCGCCTCTGCCTTCCGAAGTGCTAGGATTACAGGTGTGAGCCCACTATGCCTGTTCTTTAGCACTATTCTTACACAAGCCTTAGCTTTAATAAATGCCCAGTCTGCTTCCAGAGAGCTGAAATTCATGCTTCCAATCCCCCTGCAGCTTGATGTAAGTTTCGGTGGACACCCACCCAGAGAGCTTGCTATGCCGCCAGTGTGTGTGACAACCCCTCTGGTTTTATATTGTTTAAGCCTGTTAAATGTATCCATATTTTTATTTATGGGTCTGGATCATAATTATGAAAGTTTTGCTCATATTGAAATGATTCAAAACAAACCAATGTTTAAAATCCCCCCAAAATTGTTAATATTAGGCACATGCACTTTGAATAATATGCGTATAATTGCATGACCTCGTTTTTTACATTTTAAGAAATGTGCATGTTTCACCCATGGCCTCCCTGGGTGTGTTCTGGTATGGGTGGAGGAGAGGTGCCTCTCCCATGCCTTCTTCCAGGTGGAGCTGGAATGTTCCTTCCCCTGGACACTGCAGGCAGGAGGCACATCTTGGAAAGATTTCAAACACCAGGTAAATCAGAAAGGCAGTCAGGCTGAGGGTCCAGGGGAGCTGAGGGAGCCTCCGTGAGGTCCCGGTGACCCAGGTGGGAATGACCAGGAGAAATCAGGGCACCAGGGAGGGAAAACCAGGAGGGCACAGTGAGAGCCCAGGACCCACTACCCCAGGGGGAGAGGACTCAAGGGCATAGCAAAGGTTCCCCCAGTTTGAATGGGCAGAGCAGGGTCTCACAGCCAGAAAGCAGAAATGCCTGGAGCTGGCCAGGCATGGCGACTCACGCCTGTAATCCCAGCACTTTGGGAGACCAAGGTAGGCGAATCACTTGGGGTCAGCAGTTCAAGACCAGCTTGTCCAACATGTTAAAACCCTGTCTCTACTAAAAATGCAAAAATTAGCCGGGTGTGGTGGTGGGTGCCTGTAATTCCAGCTGCTTGGGAGGCTGAGGCAGGAGAACTGCTTGAACAGGGGAAGCAGAGGTTGTAGTGAGCCGATATCACACCACTGCACTCCAGCCTGGGTGACAGGCTGTGCATGGAGAGTAGCTGAGTGTAGGCCTGGGGAGGCGCTTCCAGGGGCCGCCCCTCCCTGGGATGGAACACCCACATACGGCATGGGCAGCGGACACGCAGCCTTGCTGGAAGGTGCAGGGCAGGCACACCACATCCCAGTCCTGCTAAGGTCGCCTCTGTGGTCCCACAGCTCATGTGGACAGGGGCAGCCATGAGCTGCCTGGGTGACTCGGGTGGCAAAGACGCCCTAGGAATAATGTGGTTATTAGCAGGGGCTTCCAGAGCCTGACCCTCTCTTCTGTACATTGAAAACAAGCCTGTAGATAGATTTGAACTGTGAGCTGGTAACAGAGGCACTGTTGGGATTCTAAACGCAGGTGTAGGAAGAACTGTCAGGTTTATAGAAGGAAAAGGTGCGGAGGGCTTGCAGTTATTGAAATCGATGTCTTTTCACATCAACTCTGCACTTATCCACCCTAAGCTGAGCACTGTTCTCACTGTGACCCTCCCAGGAAGGAGGTGCAGGCTCGGCGGTCACTGGGAAGGTGCCCCAAGGCTGGATGGGAACATGGAGGGACACTCGCCCAGCCCAGCCCAGCTGGCCACCCAAGCTGGGAGGCGTGGAATGAGGCAGAGGGAGACACAGAGCGAGAAGCAGGTGGGAGGCTGCTGTGATTCTCGGCGCATGTGGAAGTCACCCATAGAAAACACCAAAGCACTTTTTTACTTCTTCATTCCAAAAGCTTGTCAAACACTTGTAGGGATGACAGCTTCAGGGTGGAAATAGGGGACTGTGACTGCAAAATGGAAGTAGATGCATCCTTAGTGAGGTATGGCCACGTGTCGGGGTGTTGGGGACTCTTGTTATCTATTGCAGTGGAGGGAGAGCAGCTGAGCCTGGACCTGGAGTAGGTGCTGCTGGGAGCCACTCCTCCCTGGGGCAGCAGCCACAGAGGTGACCCGGGTCTCATGGTTCCCCTCAAGAGCATGACATAGAATTGCTCACCCCAGTCCCTCGTCCCAAGGCTGGGCAGAGCCCCAGCTGTAATTCTCCACCCCCCAGCCCCTCTAGAAGGCCGAGCACCTGCTGAACAGACAGTGGCTAAAGCGGCTCTCGCTGCAGAACAGCACAGTCAGATTTCTGTTCTGCTGAAATGTAAAAGCACGTGTGCAAGAAGAAGCTCCTTGTAGGATTTCCCACCAATCCTTAAGAGAAGCCTGTTTACTTAATTTCTAGATAAGTCTGCCTGAAAGTGAGTGTCACCTGCTGGTTTTGCCCAAGCCCTGAGTGCTGACGACACCAACCATGTTCATCTGATTTTCTTTCAGCTGAGCACAGCGATGGGTCTGGTTCTGAGGACGGCAGGGAAGATCAAGACGTGAAAACCAAGAGGAACCGGTAGGTGGCCATGATCTTCCCCAGCGGGTCTCTCCCTACTGGGCACTCAGGTGGTGAAGAAAGAAAAGGCATCATTTTGACCACTTTGGCTCTGAGCAAAGAACTTACTCAACGGCTAGACAGATGGGAAGAGATCTCAGGTTCCATCCTAGCAGTGTCCTGGGAACCTGACGAAGCAGGTGTCTCAGGGGCTTGGGGCACTTCGGACACTGTGCACAGGGCCTGCCACCCCAGCCCACCCAGGCGCCCACATGCTCAGCCCTGCTGTGTTTCCGGAGCTCAGTGGGAGAGGTCGTGGTGGCCAGGTGCGTAGGTGGTGCCGCGTGCTGTGCCGGAGGGTAAGTTTAGGGGTCAGGCAGCCCCGGTGTGGTGCTTCAGCTGCGTGTCTTGCCTGCCTGATGACTTTGAGCAAAGCCAGCCAACCCTGATCTCAGATTTCTCATGTGTAAGATGAGGCACTGTGGAGGTGGGCCTTGGGACTGCTGGGTGAGATGATGACCGCATGCATGCAGGGTGTGCACGGCCAGTGGGAAGCTGTCCCTCCAAGTCAGCTAGTCATGGTGTGGTTTTGGGAGCTGCCATGCACCAAGGTAGGGAATCCCTGTTTCCTATCAAGCCAGGGGATGGCTCCTGCCCTTAACCCCTCCCGTGTGGCTGCTGGACTGCCTGCCTTGCCTGTGAGTTTCACATAAGGGGATGAAAGTGGAAGTGGGTGTTTTAAGTTCCCCAGAACGGGGAGATGGAAGGGATGATGCAGCTGCTTGGCCCATGTTTGGCAGAGAAGGGCGGGGAGAACTGAAAGGCAAATCAGTGAGGGACACCTCCCAGGCTCTTCCTGAGTGGGGCTGCTATTGGCCTCATGATGTCTGGATGTCCTGTGGGACCCTGGGTCCTGCCACAGCCCACAGATGCGTTCATCCTACACCCGGCTCCTTATCAGCACTGCTTATGGGATACCTTGGGAAGTGGTCAGGGATCTTGGCATTGTATGCATTACTCTTTAAAAAAATGTACATTTGCAATAAAAAATATTGGCCACAATGAAGGAAAAACAAAATTTTGACTCAGAGCCTGTGCCCATTTTCAGCTGTTCAGTCCTTTTGACTTTTAGCAAAGGATGAAAAGATAGCAAGGAAGAGAGGGGAAGGGAGAGTAAGTGCTGGGCCTGGGGGTGCTGAGCAGGCCCAGCAGCCGGGGGGTCAGGGCAGACTCTTCTCTCTGCTAGATGCCCAAGGAGCCTGGACAAAAGACATGGCAACAGACCTGATGGTTTGATAATAGGGAGACACCACAGAACTTTCTGGAACAATGCAAAGAAGGGTAACAATGTCTTCTCCAAGCTAGGGAGGCAATCTCCAAGGAGGCAGGGCTCTCCTTCCCCAGGGCTCCTGCCTTCTGGCCCCACAGCACGAGGGAGCCCATGAGCCACTGTGTGGGGAGGTCTTGGGCCTCGCAAGGCAGGGCAAGGCTCACTGGTTGTGGAGGGAGGACACCTCCCATCCAATCTCCTGGGCTGCTGTCTTCTTGCTGCCCCAAAGCTCCTCCTTAGAAAGCCACTTTGGGGATCAAAGGATGCTGTGTGGGCCACAGAGAATGGACACAGAACACCTCTGATGGGGCCAGGGGCTCTAGGAAAGGACCCAGAGTAGCCTCTCTGATTTCACCTTCACACTTGGATCTCAGCTAAGCTGATCTCCGCTGGTCTTTGGATATGTGTGCTTAATTTAAAACACCAGATGAGCTTCCTGAGGCCCAGGAAACATGGAATGTAGCCATGATTTGATGAATGCTGAACTTCGTGGGAGGAAAAGTACCCCGGACCTGAAGCAGCGGGGAAGTCTGCCTGTACCGCCCAGCTCACTCGCCGTCCCGTGGGGCCAGCCTCTGTTCCCGACAGTTGGCATTTCAACATCGAAGTGCGAATTTCGGTTTTAATCATCTGAGTGACTTGCGTCATTGAAAACCGACTTTGAAACATGCATGGATATTTTGCAGGGAGCTGCCCCCTTTCTGGCAGCTGTTCATCTCCATGTTGGTTCCAGCCGGGAAGATTCCGTGGGAGAGGAAGACTCTCGGGAGGCTGTGTCCCACCCCCAGATCTGGGAGGAAAATGCTTTGGCATTCCTCTTGCAGCCACACTGAGGACCGAGCACAGCTGTTGAGTCCTGGGCATGCGTTCATGAGCCAGTTTACAAAGTCGTGCCCTCTGTTTGGAAGCTTCACCATCGGGCAGGTTTTCCCAAAGCTCCTCCGAAGCACCGGCCTGCACACCCCTGCTCGGGCAAATCACCCAGGTTGGATGAACCACCAGCGTCAACCTGGCATTTTAATCTCTCTTTGTGAAGGTTACTGTCAGTAAGTCCATGCACTCCTCAAGCTCCTAACTGCCTTTATGTATTTTTATGGAGTAGAGTCTGGCCCATATAGAGAACATGCCTTCAGGGGGCCTGCTGAAATCTGTCCACTTGGACCTGCCCTTTTTGTGTGGATAGTGCAATTTTGCTTCATCAAAGAACACTTAAAATTCTCCTGCAATACATGGCCCATCAGCAGCCGGATTGTGGTGTGACGACGATTATTTTGGACGCTGGTCTCTGCTCCCCACGTTTCTTGTGAAACCTGGCACAATCAACACACATTTTGGGCATTCATGCATAGATGGAATTAAATCGATTGTGCAAGTAATTCAGGGCCACATGAAACTTTTCCTGAAATCCTCTCAGAGGAGAAATATGTCACAATGACAAGCATCCAAATTACTGAAATATTCTAAACGACGTGGTGAGTGTCATTTCAAATAGCTTGTTATTTACTATTTAGGGGATGCGTTCTTGAGGACTGTGCATCTTCCCTGGGGCTGGAAAATAGCTGCATGGCTGCTTGGTCCCTTCCTGCTCAGGACCTGGAGCTGCTGGTGGTTTCTGATGAGTGGGTCTTTTAACAGTTCAGATCTGCGTTGATCTTTGCTCTTCTGACTTTATAACTCTCCCTTTCACGAGGGCTCTGGGGAGCCTGCCATCCGTAGCCTTCTCCTCTCCCTCTGCCCTCACGTGTGCAGGGTGGTAGCCCATGCTGGGTGGCTTCACCACAGTTGTCTCCCGCCTTCCCCCAAGAATGAGTGCCTGAGCATCAGACACCTGGACACGGCGGCTCGAATCACACCTGTGATTTCTGGAATTGCTGTGGTCTTCTGAAGCTGAAATGTACTTCCTTAAGTCATCACATTGTTTTGTGCCGCTGTGGCTGAGGGCTTGTGAAGTGCACAAAGTGCAGCTTGCATGGGTGCTCACAGGAATGCCCCAGCGATTTGCTTTCTCTCCAGAAGGTGGGCCTGTTTTCAGCATCCTTTCCATATAATCCAGTTACCCCATATTTACGGTGTAATTAGGGTTTGCTGGGGGTCTGATGCCCGCACTGCGGGGATGTGGAGACCACTGAGTGGGGGAGTTAGTTTCCCCAAACCTCACTACTTTCTTCACAGGTCTGCTATCAAATATTTGGCTCACTCTATAACCACTCGGAGGTATAAATTTATCACCATCTCAGGTAGTGACATCATCCTCTCCCATGAGAGAGAACATATTTGTTCTGTATCTATGAGAAGTGACAGTTTAACTCTTCAATCTGATCATCACTTCTTTGGTAAGAAATGCTCAACTTGAATGAGGAAGAAGAGAGTGTCAGAGAAGATCACAGGATGACAGGCAGAGGGACATGGGGGTGTGGGTCCTGAGGGGATAGCCAGAGTGGGAGAAGCCAAAGAGAACATGGTCACATGAAGGGGAGATAGATGGGTGACATAGTTTGCCTCTGAGCCCCCACCCACCCTCATCTGGAACTGTAATGCCCATGTGATATGGTTTGGGTGTGTCCCCACCCAAATCTCATCTTGAACTGTAGCTCCTGTAATTCCCACATGTCGTGGGAGGGACCCAGTGGGAGGTAATTGAATCACTAGGTGGGGGGACTTTCTCTGGCTGTTCTCCTGATAGTGAGTGAGTCTCACGAGATCTGATGGTTTTATAAAGGGAAGTTCCCCTGCACACATTCTCTCTTGCCTGCCGCCATGTAAGATGTGACTTTTGCCTTCCACCATGACCGTGGGGCCTCCCCAGACATGTGGAACTGTGAATCCATGAAACCTCTTTGTCTTTATAAATTATCCAGTCTCAGGTATGTCTTTATCAGCAGCATGAGAACAGACTGATACAGTATATGTCAGGGGAGGGGTCTTGTGGGAGGTGATCGGATCATGGCAGCAGTTTCCCGCATGGTGGTCTCAGCATAGTGAGTTCTCACAAGAGCGGATGGTTTAAGTTTGTGGAAGTCTCCCCCGACCCCACTCTCTCTCCAGCCACCATGTAAGGCATGCCTTGCTTCCCCTTCAACTTCTGCCAGGATAGAAAGTTTCCTGGGGTCTCCCAAAGCATGTTGAACTGTGAGTCAATTAAACCTTTCTTTGTGAATTTCCCAGTCTCAGGTAGTTCCTTATAGCAGTGTGAGAACGGGCTAATACAACAGGTTGGGTCAGTTCAAACGATCCCACGAGATTTGGTGATTTCCACCAAAGCCAAACCCTTTGACTCTCTGCAGGTCTGTGGCTCCGGAATACCCTCCTCTCATGACTGTCTCCCCTATGGTGACAGAGGAGGCGGTGGCATAAGATGGCCCAGTGCCTGCTTAGCTGTCTGACACAGGCTTGAAAAGGCTCAACAGATAAATGCAAAAAACAAATGTACCCAATTAAGGGGCAATAGTTATTTTACCTAATTTTAACTTTTTATTATGGAAAAGTTCAACGTAAAAACTGGAACAGCACAGTTCACCTCCAGGCACTCATTTTCCAGTGTCAACCCCAGGCCAACATAGATCTTTAGTCCACGTCCCGCTAGATTACTTTGAAACGAACCCCCACCATCATATAAATCTTATTTGTAAATACTCTAGAATATAATACTAAAATATAAAGCTTTTAAAAATATACGGATGGTAACATCGTCACATCTAAGAAAAACAGAAATAATTCCTTAACATTATCAGATGGGCTCCCCGCCATGGTTTAAATGTCCTTGACTGTTTTATTTTCTCCTAGAGTTTTGCTTTCATATCAGGACTGAGTTGGGTTCAGGTATTGCCCTCTGCTTCTCTCTCCTAAGTCTCTTTTAACCTGCTCGTTTTTATTTTCATTTGCTTTTAAAGAAGTGAGAGATTTTTTACAAGTGTCAGGTTTCCCGTCGTCTGGACATAGATCCTCTCATCCCTGGAGCGTGGTTTGGACGCAGATCGTGCCTGGGGCGTGGTTTAGAGGCGTGTTCTTCTGTCCGCTGTAGTTTTAGTACGTCTGCCCTCGTACCTGAGCTTTGTCAGGTCCAGGTTTCATTAGTGCTCTGGCAGGACTATTTCACACTGGTTTTGAGTTCCTTCCAGCAGGAAGCAGGTGACGTTGGCTCGTCTGTCTTTTCGTGATGCGAGCAGATGATTTATTTTGATCTATGACTTCCTTAGAGATGGCTAAGTGCTAATCTCTTAATGCTGACATTTTATCCGTATTTACTAGCTCGCCTACTTTTATAAAGAGGAACTTAGCCTCATAAACTATTGGCTCCGTCAAGGTATCTTTTAAACTGAAAACACAAAAAAAAAACACTTGATTCTTTCCTTTAAATGTCAATTTCCAAAGTACCGTATGGTTGCCCAGTATGCTGGAAGGATAAGCGGCTTAGCAGGAACCGGATGTAAACGTAGGTGGCGGCTTCGTTCATTTAGTCACTGTCTTCATCCTGTAGGAGACGATGATGGCGTTTGCCTCATTCTGGGTGACGCTGGTTCATTTTCCCAGATACGAGGTGTATCTGATGAAAGGTGGGTGGACGCCCTTCTTACGTCGGGGCGTTTTCTTGAGTTGCTGCCCTGTCTGTTCCGTCTCACGGCTTGGAGTCCTCTGTGGACGCCTGCTTCTCCCTCGGCTTCCTCCTGGGTCACCTCCTCTGCCCGCTGTTGACGTTCCGTCTTACGTTCTTCTTCCCTTCTCACCTTCTGTTTCTTTTTTGATGTTATTTTTGACATTTATTCACTCTCGTCTTCCTTCTATTTATTCTTCATTCCTCCTTTTCCTTTTAGTTTCTAATTATTTCCCAGATTTTCGCAGATGTTTTTTCAAGACTTTAACCAGTATTCTTTTTTACTCATTTTTAAATAAGACATATGCTGATATTTTGTAACACCTAGTTTTCTTTTAATATTTAGTTCCTTTTTCAACAGCCAGCTGAATTGTCATCTGGTATCTGGCCGTGCCCCTGCAGTGCCTCTGCCAGGTGGGGATGTTTCTCTGAGGTCAGTGCCTCTTGGTAGTGGTATATAGGAAGGGACCATGGTGGTTCTCTGCCATCCCTGTGAGTGAGACCATGATCAGAGCAGTGGCCCAGGGCAGCGCCCCCAGGTCTGTGGCTCTGGGACTCTGTCCTGGAGTCTGTGATTGTGACATGGGCTCTGTTTTTTGGGGACTCGTCCTCAGGCTTGTGGCTCTGGACTCCTTCTCGGAGTCTGGGTTGTGATGGGGGCTGTGTTTGGGGCAGCGTCCCCAGGTCTGTGGCTCTGGGACTCTGTCCTGGAGTCTGTGATTGTGACATGGGCTCTGTTTTTTGGGGACTCGTCCCCAGGTCTGTGGCTCTGGGACTCCTTCTCTGAGTCTGTGATTGTAACAGAGGCTGTGTTTTGGGGAACCTGTCCCCCAGATATGTGTCTGTGGATGCCCTCCCAGATTCTGTGATTGTGACAGGGGCTGTGTTATGGGGGACCTGTTCTGGTTTCTCATCTATGTCCGTGGGACCCCCCCTAGAGTCTGTGATTGTGATGGGGGCTATGTTTTGGGGACCTGTCCCTTTGCTCAGCATCACATTCTATATGGACCTGCCCCTCCATTCCCTGGCATCTCTGTCTGTTGAGGTAGCTGCTGTACCATGCTCACCAGTCTGTGTTTAGGGCACAGTTTTATCCAGCATGAGATACTCACAGGCCCTACCCATTCCACCTTCCTGGGCCTCCTGGGTTCCTCTGAGGTTTGGACCCTGGAAGTCCTTTGCTTGCGCCTGCTTCCCACCAGCCTCGTAGCCACGGAGGCCTGGGGGCTGCCTCTCGGCCTAGGATCGCTGCTCATGACAGGGTCATGGGCTGGCTGGTGCTCGGGGCCGGGGACGTGCCTCAGTCCTCTGCCAGGGCCCTGGCCTGGCCTTGCCCACGCACACTGGCGTGCCTGGGGGTTCTTCGCCCATCAGTGTGTGAAGATGCTGTCTACAGGTCTTTTGTTCTGAGACTGTAACAATTCAGTGTGCTTTTATACTCTAGTAATTCGGTGTGTTTTATCTGGGGAGATCAAAACATTTCCCTCTGCCTTTGCAGTATTTAGTTCTCCACCGTTGATTCTGTTTCAAATCTTCAAATTCCTTAGAGTCCCGTGTACTGAGATGCATGTGACTGGGCTGATGTGTCTCCTTCAATATCCCATAAAATCAGCACCTGGAGGCAGAGACAAGAAAATAGGTTTTTGTTGTGGGTTTGCTTTTCAGCAATTAAGCAGCCTCCGTCAGCCACGCTCCAGATTCTCCAGCCTGTGTGCCCTGGCTGTCTCCCTCAGCTCTGGTCTGGTCCGGCCCAGAGTTCTGAGAGCTCTGAGACCAAGATCTCAGGTTGAGAGCTTTGGCAATGTTGTAAATGTTACCGGAAAACTGCCTGCCAAAGCACAGGGCCTGGCCTGGTGTCTGTGCCACTCTGGGTGGTGGAAGGTGCTGCCTCTCTGGAGCCAGCTGTGTGAGTTCCCTCATGAGGAGACTACACAAGTTGCAGGTGCAGAAACACGTCCTGGAGAGATGCTCAAGGGCCTCCTCATTCCTGGGGAAGCCTGGAAGCTGGCACTGAGGCCGGCCGAACATGGTCCCTGGCGCAGCCTGTCTCGAAGCAGGAGCTTGGGCCAGAGCTGCCCTCCTTCCCACAGCTGAGAGCTGGAGCCTGGGGCTCCCTGGGATTCTGCCCCAGCCAGAATGACGCCACCAGCAAACCCTTCTCAGCAGGTGTTCTGCCTTCTGAGTGACTCATATACCTCAGCTGGCAGAGCCTTGGTGAGCCTGCCTCTCAGCATGGTGGAGGGTCCAGGAGGCCACAGCTCCCAGGGCCAGATCACTTCCCATTCTGCCCCCTCTCCCCAGCATGGCCCATGTGTCATAGCCACACGGACAGCAAATGCACATGGGGAAGATAAGTGTGGTCACACAGAAGACTGGAGGGCAGCTGTCCAGCCACGTGGGGCCTGCCTGACCTTAGGCAGAGCCAGGAAGGGTGTGTTATCCCCGGAAGAGGTGAAGTGAGCAGGCAGAAGCAGGGGTGATAGGCAGTCAGGAGCCAGCCACGCAGGACAGACTGGCAGTGAGCCTGTGGGTGGTGCACACAGGTCCCTGGAGATCCCAGCAGCTCAGACCCCAGATGGGAACTCACGCTCCCTCCTCCAGGAGGATTTTGCATCCCTGCCCATCCCAGAGTCCCATCTCTGTGCACCGGGCAGTGTCACCTCTGTGTAAGCACAGGGGCACAGCAGCTCCTGCTGAGTCACCCAGCTGTCAGCAGGGTTCCTATTCAGGGCCAGCACTCAGCCCCACAGCCAGGGTTTTGCTGGTGGCTGTGATCCATGCTAGGGGAGGCATCCATCTCAGTGTCACATTGGCTGTGAATCCTGACCGTCCACGTGAGCAGAGCAGAGCTGGCAGAACGGATGCCCCTGCCTATGCTCCTGTCTCACCTGGGGGCCTGCAGCCCACCCTGATTGATGTGCCAATCTTCCTTATAGCTGCCAGAGGCATGCTTCTGCACTGCACAGTGTCCAGGCTAAAAAACTAGAGAATACAGATCTTTCAAAGTTTGTCTCATCTGAAGACCATTTGTTACAACCACGTTAGAATGTCTGAGGCCCCATAAGGAAAAGGATTCACAGAAACTTTGATTCCTGCAGAATTTCACATTGTGTCCAATGCCAGATTTACAGTCTGGCAGTATTTTGATGATAAATTCCTGGCCCTCTTTGCTGGAAGAAAGAACAGGTTCTTCCCATCCATAAAATAAAAAAAATAATGAGACGTCATCGGATGAACAGAAGGCTGGAACACAGCCTGGAAAGAACCGGTGTGGATGGTCAGAAGCTGCCAGAGATGATGAAGGTGAAGGATCGTCATTACCACCACCATCATCATCCTCACCGTCATCATCACCTTCATCACCATCATCATCACTCTCAGCATCACCATCACACCACCACCTTCATCATCATCACCATTATCATCAACTTCATCACCATCATCATCTTCATCACCATCATTACCCTTATCATCGTCATCATTATCACCACCACCTTCATCACCATCATCACTGTATCATCATCATCATCACCACCATCACCTTCATCATCACCATCATCATCATCACCATCATCGTCACCTTCATCACCATCATCATCACCCTCACCACCATCACCACCATCACCTTCATCACCATCATCACTGTATCATCGTCACCATCACCACCATCACCATCATCACCCTCACCATCATCATCATCACCACCTTCATCACCATCATCACTGTATCATCACCATCACCACCATCACCTTCATCATCACCATCATCACCATCACCTTCATCACCATCATCATCCTCACCATCATCATCACCATCATCACCATCATCATCATCATCATCACCATCATCACCTTCATCACCATCATCACTGTATCATCATCATCACCATCATCACCTTCATCACCATCATCATCTTCATCACCATCATCACCCTTATCATCGTCATCATCACCACCACCGCCACCGCCATCACCATCACACCACCACCTTCATCACCATCATCATCTTCACCATCATCATCACCTTCATCACCATCATCATCACCCTCAGCATCATCATCACCACCACCACCTTCATCACAATCATCCTCACCATCATCATCACCTTCATCACTATCATCACCCTCACCATCACCATCACTACCACCACCTTCATCACCATCATCACTGTATCATCATCATCACCCTCACCACCATCAGCACCATCACCATCACCACCATCACCCTCACCATCATCACCACCATCATCATCACCACCACCATCACCATCATCACCACCATCATCATCACCACCACCATCACCTTCATCACCATCATCACCACCATCACCCTCACCATCATCACCACCATCACTGTATCACCATCATCACCATCATCACCACCATCACCATCATCACCATCATCACTGTATCATCATCATCACCATCATTGTCACGAATCCTCTTTATAGACCAGTCATGGTGTTAATGCTTTAAATGCATGATGTCAGATTTCCCACCTGGACAGTGGGGTCATGCTGATGATGAAATGAGGTTATGGAGGGTTGCTGGGGAGGAGAAGGTTTGACACAGTGGGAAGTCAGTGGACATAAGGGATTCTTTTTATTTCATTTAATTCTTACAAGTAAATCCCAAGTGGTTGCTACTATTATTATTTCTGCTTTATAGATGAGGAAATGGAGGGCTGGGACAGTGAAGAGACTTGCTGGAGAGCACAGAGCACAGCGGTGGGAAAGCCCAGGTTCCGAGCTCAGAGATTAAACGTTCCATTCGTGCCCAGCACCGCC
The DNA here is from genome assembly GCF_049354715.1 of Callithrix jacchus. NCBI lineage: Eukaryota > Metazoa > Chordata > Mammalia > Primates > Cebidae > Callithrix > Callithrix jacchus. The sequence continues at coordinate 124,390,052 of NC_133513.1, read as the reverse complement.
TCCCAGCCCACCCTGAGGTGCAGATCCTGCTGTTGTTGTCACTTGGGGGTAAAGAAGGGGGGCTTTAGAGGTCAGTGCAGTGCACATCCATGGACGGGCGGCAGTCGTGAACCGTATCCCCTCAGACACTGCAGACCGCACAGGGGAAGGGCTCGGCGCCAGGAACACCGTCCCCACCTCAGACACTGCAGACCCCACAGGGGAAGGGCTCGGCGCCAGGAAGACCGTCCCCACCTCAGACACTGCAGACCCCACAGGGGAAGGGCTCGGCGCCAGGAAGACCGTCCCCACCTCAGACACTGCAGACCCCACAGGGGAAGGGCTCGGCGCCAGGAAGACCGTCCCCACCTCAGACACTGCAGACCCCACAGGGGAAGGGCTCGGCGCCAGGAAGACCGTTTCCACCTCAGACACTGCAGACCCCACAGGGGAAGGGCTCGGCGCCAGGAACACCGTCCCCACCTCAGACACTGCAGACCCCACAGGGGAAGGGCTCGGCGCCAGGAAGACCGTCCCCACCTCAGACACTGCAGACCCCACAGGGGAAGGGCTCGGCGCCAGGAAGACCATTCCCACCTCAGACACTGCAGACCCCACAGGGGAAGGGCTCGGCGCCAGGAAGACCATTCCCACCTCAGACACTGCAGACCCCACAGGGGAAGGGCTCGGCGCCAGGAAGACCGTCCCCACCTCAGACACTGCAGACCCCACAGGGGAAGGGCTCGGCGCCAGGAAGACCGTCCCCACCTCAGACACTGCAGACCCCACAGGGGAAGGGCTCGGCGCCAGGAACACCGTCCCCACCTCAGACACTGCTGCAGGTGGGATTCCAGGCCACCCCCACATCTGTCTGACGTGGCTTCACATTCTGGAGCTCTCAAACCCTCCTTCAGTTTGACAGTTTGCTAGAATGACTCATAAAACTCACAGAAAGTGACATGCTTATGATTACAGGTTTATTATCAAGGCAGCAACTCGGGGACAGCGAAATGGAAGAGACTCGGGGGGTGAGATCGGAAAGGGTCTTGAGCGCAGGACCCTCTGTCCCCCTGCATTTGTCCTGCGGCCAGTGTGCCGATGTGTTCACCAACCAGGGCACTTCGGAATTCATTGTTCAAGGGTTTTATTACAGAGAAATGATTAATTTATTGATTACTAGCAGGAAGATCCAATTCAGTCTCCAGGTCCTCTCGCCACCCTGGATGGCAGGTGTTCGGAGGGGCTGGACATTCCGGTCCTCTAGTCTCAGGGCTGGTGTTTCTTGGCAGGGCAGCCCCTTCCTTGAAACTAAGAACCCAGTGAGTGGTCTTATTAGCGAGGCTAAGGTGTGGTGTGGTGGTGAGGGTCTCCTTATGAATAACACAGGTCACACCTAGCGTTTAGGAAATTCCAAGGTTTTTTTGGAGCTCTCTGCCAGGAACTGGGAGTAAAGGCCAGATTAATTACTTGTTCTATCATCGCCTAACATTTCAGGTTCCCAATCCATTCTTCCCAGCAAACCATACTGCCAAAGGGCCCCTGGGGACGCTGGCAGTGTGTGGCGCTGTGCGGCCACTTGTTAGAAGCGAGGCTGCAAGCAAAGTCATTTATGATGAAACGAAACTGGAGTGAGGCCTGCACAGCCTCTGGAAGCCGCCACGGACCGGCTGTCAGCAGACCCCTGATGGTGGCACAGCACCTGCAGACTGGGATGAGACAGAGCAGGAGGCAGGCCGGGGCCGAGGGGCAACTCTCTCACCGTGCCCACACCCGGGCCTCACAGCCCATCACCAGCATGGTGTGTGGCGCTGTCCGTCTGCCGGGCTGCAGCTGGGAGACCTGCTAGAGGCATGTGTCTGGCACTTCCTGTGGGACATTTTTATGAACAAGCTAGAGGAAGACGCAGGAGGCCTTTTCGTCAGATTCATAGGACTGCACAGTTGGGACGCAGAGCTAACAAGTTGATGACAGAGTCAAGGCGTTTAAATATTTCATCAGGATGAAATTAACAGGATCACATTTGCATCGTAGAATTGCAGCCTTGCGAGGTATTTTCAGAGCATCTGGTCTGAAGCATGTATCTTACCATGAATAAGGTCCAGAGAGCTTCCGTATTTTGGTCAAGGTTGTACAGCAAGTCATCCTCATCTGTAAGGCTCAGAAACACCTTCACCTCATCACATCTGCAGACAGGCTTCTCCAGAACCAGGTCCTCACTCACACACCAGCACTTTCCCCACCTCAGATGACAGCGTCCTGGCAGAGTGACCCCATCTCAACCTCTGTCAGCGTTTATTTCTCTTCCCTGCTCAAGTTCTGCCTTGGAGCCCTGGTCCGCTAGAATGCCTGCTATTTCTGCAGAGTCTCTCAAATGATTGTGTTAGTGAGAACAGCCACCTGAAGCCCACCATGGCATTGACGGTCTCTGCACTGTGCGTTTCAGCCCTGACATACCTGTTGCCGCTGAGGCTTAACATGTGTGTAACTGTTTAGTTCATGTCCCACTAGACTGTAAGCTCCTTGGGCACCGAGGGGCTCCTGGTTCCAGCTACAGCCCTGCTGTGCACCTGCAAGCTGGAGAGGGAGGGAAGGAGGGAAGGGGCAGGAGGGGTTGCTCCAAGGGGTCGATGCGGACTGTCTCACTCAATCCACAGGATAGCCCTAGGTGGACGCTAGGACCATTTTACGGGAGCATGCTGGGGCTGAAAGCCTTGGTGCATTTCCCCACATAGAGGTTTGGACCTTGATCCACTCAGCTGGGCTGTCAGAGCCTCCACCTGTCTAGGTAATGCTGTGACCAGGCAGCTGGGTGTCAGCCTGAAAGGGAGCAGGTGGGTGCCTTGACCTGGCTAGGGAAACAGCGCCACACTCCCCCGTCCTCTAACCTGGAGCCGGCAGCCACTTGTGCTTGTCATCTGTCTGCCAGAGCAACGGTTCCGACCTCAGGGTGGCTCTGCAGAAAGGATCTGGGTGAAGAGAAGCACCTCTGAGGACTCAGGGCGAGGTGTGTGCCCACTGCAGGTGTGCACAGCCCAGCGACCTGAGTCCCCCCAGCCTCAGATGGATCGTTAAAGTTTCTTGTTCACAAAGGGAAAATCGTGGCTGCGTTGCAGTGCCCAGAACCCAGCTGCACTGGGTCGTGGATTTGTGTGTTTTACTGGATACTGTGCTGTCCTTTGCATGTGGGCAAACTCAGAAAACCTCAGCTTTACAGACTTAGCAGCATAGGGCAGATGCACACATGTGCATACACAGGCACACACACAAACTCACACAAACACACAGGCACACATACACAGGCACACACACACAGGCATACACACACACAGGCACACACACACAAACACACAGGCACACACACACACAGGCACACACAAACACACACAGGCACACACACAAACTCACAAACACACAGGCACACATACACAGGCACACATACACACAGGCACACACACACAAACACACAGGCACACACACACACAGGCACACACACACACAGGCACACACACAAACACACACACACAAACACACAGGCACACATACACAGACACACACACACACAGGCACACACACACAAACACACAGGCACACACACACAGGCACACACACACACAGGCATACACACAAACTCACACACACGAACCGTTAACAGATCAACTGGCAAGCTCAGGGGTTGGGGGGAGGGATAGAACCGGGAGAAGACAGACCCCTGCTCAGGGGTGGGATGGTCACCAAACAGAGGGGCAGCAGGCAGAGAGGGGCTGACCCTGGGCGTGAGGGGCCCCCCAGGGCTACGGCGCCCAGATTGCGGGAGCACCTACTCTGGTTAAAGGTTGGCGTAGACCAGGCCCCTTTCAACTTATACATAAGACCTGGAAAACTTCCCAGATCCGCGAGTTAACAAGGCTTCTGCGATGCAGTGAAGCTGCCTCCCCAGCTAGCAACCTGCAGTGCCTGTGCCTACCTATTAGTGTGCCCGCAGGGACGCCGCCTTCAGCAGCAAGGAAACCGTGGCTAGAGCCATCTTTACTAAAAGTATTAGCATTCACCTTTCGTTAAAGGTGCAGGAGTCATTCAGCCATAAGAATATCAAAAACATATTCAGCTAGTTTGGATTTGTTTTTGCCCGATTCCAACCGAACTGATGGCCACGTGGAAGGCGTGCAGCCGTCCTAAATGAAGCAGTTGTTGGACAGGCTCTAAGGCGCCCTCTCGCAGCCCAGAATGTGCCAATTCTTCTTATTTCAAGTTGCAACAATACAGACCTTGTTTCGCATTTCTATTTTTAGCTAATGAAAATTGATTACAGGGAAATCCTAATTATACCCTTGGAATATGATACAATTGGAAATCCACTGGTAATATTCTTTTCTCAAAATTCCATGTAATCACATAAGAAGCAGAGAATGTAAATGCTCCTGAAATAGTTGGTCTATAAATACAATTCTCTAATGGGCTAAGCACTCTTTTTACTTCTTTGCACATTTTGCATTCATTGGGATTAATCCATATTGCAGCCCCTGTGAATGAAAACTGCCTGTTAGACGTGAGGCATTGTGTGTTCTCAGCACGTCCTAAACATGGTGCTAATGAATTTCCAGGACCTTGGACAGACCACGAGGAAACGCTTCTCACTTGGCAGGTGCTGGGAGACCTGGACGGCCGCGTCTGGCCACTAGATGACCACATGTACCTTTTCCTGTCTGTCCCCTTCCCTCCTTTCCAAATGAGGAAGGAGTATAATCTTTTTTATTTTTTTGGAGATGGAGTCTCGTTCTGTCACCCAGGCTGGAGCGCAGTAGTGAGATCTTGGCTCACTGCAACCTCTGCCTCCCAGTTCAAGCAATTCTCCTGCCTCTGCCTCCTGAGTAGCTGGGACTGCAGGCGTGCACCACCACACCAGGCTAATTTTTTGTTATATTAGTAGAGATGGGGTTTCACCATGTTGCCCAGACTGGTCTTGAACTCCTGAGCTCAGGCAATCCGCCCGCCTCAGCCTCCTAAAGTGCTAAGATTACAGGCATGAGCCACCACGTCCAGCCAGTAGTACAGTCTTTACCCAGCATCCACTGGGGAAGTCCACTTGAGCCACATGGGCCTGCGTGGAGGGAGCCGTCCTGTGCATTGTAGGGAGTTTCCCAGCATCCCGGGTCTCCATTCCCAGGTGCTGGTAACAGCTCTGCAGTGTGGCAGCCACAAATGTCTTCAGACCTTGCCAGGTGTCCCCTGGGGCAGAATCATCCTCAGTGGAGAACATGGTGCTATTGTCAAAACCAGAGCGGGCCAGTAGTTAAAGTCGTGAAAACAGGTCATATTCAAGAGTGTTGCACAGGAGGAGAAACCAGGCCCAGTCCCACGTTTGGCTTGGACAGGCAGGATCTGACAGCCACGGGCAGGGTCGGGGCTGAGTGGATGGAAAATCACCAAGAACGGACCTCAGGGATGGGGCGGTTCTGGCTGAACCAACCTGAGCGCATTCTTGCTCAGTCAGACCTGGGGACGGTGGAGGATGAGGAGCCTGAGAAGGTGGATCAGACCCAGTGAAGGGTGGGGAGACGATGGCTCATCTGTTTAACAGGACTCTTGCTCAAACGGGGCAATGCAAAGGTGAGCATGCAAGTTCCAAATCCTGGGCCTACTGTAGAGTTCGGGGGAGCTTGGGGGGATGGTGGCCCAGGAGAGACTCTCGCCTCTAGACCAGCAGCAGAAAGCCCAGACTATGGTTCCATAAACTCAAAATCCAGATCCCAGGGTGAACCGGTTTTGAAAGGAGCAGGTTAGGCCCAGGCCTTTTAGCTGCACATTCCTGCCATGCCTACGTCTCCGAGCACTTAGGCGGCTCCCAGAATGCAGGAGGCACTCAGCCACGGCTTGTGAGTGGACTCCTCTCCACGGTTGCTGGCTGAGCTTGACCTAAGTGCAGCAGAAAATGAGGGAGCTTCCCAGATGGGTGGTCCGGCGCTGGAATCACCACGAAACCACCAGAGGACTGTCGTTTTGAATGGTCACCGCCATGGGCCTGGCCTTCAGTAGCTGGAGCAGGGCCAGACCAGGCCAGGAGCAGGCCCACGAGGGCTCAGCGCGGTTGGAGCGAGGGTGAGCCAAGCCTGCGTGGGTTGAGTCTGCCTATCATGGAGAACAGGCTGCACCCTGAGAGGCAGGTGGCGGCCGTTGGACCCGTTCCCAGGCAGGACCAGGCGGAAGGAGGGGAGGCCAGACACAAGAAGAACAGTGTCTACATTTGGCCAGACACTTTCTTCCAGCAGCATTTAGTTTTTTTAAAAGGATATTTCTAGATGTTTCTTAGAATCCAGTGTAGAACCATAAAGAGATCTATCAGTGTGCCCTTAAAATAATGCAAGGTGCCGAGTGGGGCCTCTCGTATTCCACCCACGGGAGTAGCGACCCTGCCTCCCTGCCCTCGTGGTCCAGAAGGCAGTGCTGGTAAGCTGCCAAGCCTGGCACAGTCACCTCGTGGGGTCCCTGCCTGTCCTGGCTTCCACCTTGTGCAGCTTCTGCTGCTGCCTGGTGTCCGGGGCCTTGGCAGGAGCTGCCCCTCTGCTGCAGGAGGGAAACTTCCCCAGGGCCCTGGTGGCCCCATTCTCCACTGTCCTCTGTGCCCATAGAGGGCCCCAGCCTCCTTTTTTGTCACGGAAATTTCCCTTTGGGGCCAGATCTCAGGACATAGCTGGTTCTGCACATAACCGTCTTCCAGGCATTTGACCAGAATGAAGGGGCTACGAGTGAGTGAAATGATTGTTCAGGTGAAAAGCCTGCTCCTTACCCCTTCACCACCCCATCTCTGCAGCGGCACCTGATGCCTGGCCTCCCTGCTGTCGGCCATGGGCAGCACAGGGAGCTGAAGTGAGGGTCTGCCCAGGAGCCACGTTGGTTGGCAGCTGGGGTGTGGTTTCACCCACACCTGAGCTGCAGCTTCTCCAGCTGGCCTGGTGCTGAGGCTTCAATCCCAGCCTCCTACCCTGAACACAGCCATGCCCCGTGCCTGCCAAGGGCAAACCTTCCACCTCTGCTGGGGAGACCAGATCAGGCTTTATGAAGAGTTGTCAAAGAGACTGTGCTTCTGAGTTACCTTCAGTAGGTTTGTAAAGGTTGCCATAAAAACCAGCGGAGTCTCCACAAGCACATCTAACTCTCTGCGTCTTGTGTCCCTGAAGGACCGAAGGCTGTGGGAGTCCCAGGCCAGAGGAGGTGAAGAGAGAGGACAAAGGCACAAGGACGCCGCCCCCACAGATCCTCCTGCCCCTGGAGGAGCGTGTGACCCACTTCCGAGACATGCTGCTGGAGAGAGGGGTAAGGCACAGCGGCCGAGGGGTGCGTCCTGCAGGAAACCCCGGGGAACAGCAGCTGAGCGTTTGTCCTCACCTGAGCAGCACCTTCTACTCACTGGGCTTCTGTCCCCACCCGAGGGACACCTCCTCCTCACCAAGTTCCGGGTTGGGCTGAGTGAATGTCCTGGCCTGCAGGATGTCTCCTCCTTACTGAGTTCCTGATCCAGCTGAGTGAGGAGCAGGTGCATAGTGAGTGGAGGCTGAGCGGGAGCCCACATGGAGAGGAGGACCTGCTTCACCTCTGAAGGGAGAAAGACACCTTTGTGGCTTCTCCTGTGGGCATGAGGCCCGAGAGGCAGGCAGGTGGGGTCCATGGGGAGGGCCGGGTCCTGGGTGGCCTGAGGGAGCCTCCACTGTGCAGATGAGGTTCCTGGGGGAGCTGGGCCGGGTCACGGTGCCTGACCTCACGGGGCGGCTTCCCCAGGGGTTGTCCATGCCACCCAGGTGGGATTCCACACCTACGGGTAACCGTGACTGTTTTTGGTAAAATTAGGATGTGTTAAGTGTAGCTGATTTCCGAACTTCACTTTGCATTGGGGGGCAGGGGGGATTTTATATTCAGATCTCCTTCCACTGACTGTCATTTCCTGCTTTGGCTGTTGGATATAAAATGAGCCGGAGGCAGTGTTTCAGCTCGGTTGGATTTCCTCACAAAATAAGGCTGAATGCAGATGGCAGTGATGGGCCCCACGTGTGAGGATAGTTATATGATTTATATGAACACCGCAAATGGCCTTTCAGACTGAAAAGCAGGTTTCCTCTGTAGTCAGCACCCATTCCCCAGGCTGCTTCCTGGCCCCCCCACAGCCGTTGCTGCCAGGAACTCCCAGGGTCCTGGAGAGGCAGGGCAGGGGTGCAGCTGCCAGGACTCAGCTCCCTGCAGAACAGGGAGGTCTGAGCAGAACCCTCACAGGGTTAGAGTCGGGGCGCTGTCTGGGGTCTGGGTTAATCTTTCAAGGAGCAGGAAAAATTGAGCAGGTCCTACCCCTTAGGAATTTTAAGGAGGAAGAAGCCCCAGGGGAGGTGCCACTGGGCGATCCTCATGTGCCTTCAAGGACTCCTCTTCATCCTGGTGGACGGCCCGATGCCCAGGTATCCAACCAGTGACTAGGCGGCCCTGTCATAGGAAACTTGCTTACCTCGGCAGATGCCCCTGCAGCTGTGTCTTACCAAGAGAGCCACCGTCTAGGAGAGTGGGAGCAGGGTCCGGTTCAGGGGTTGTCACTGGGTGAGAGGCAGGAGACGCCGTTTTGTGCCCACAGGCCCACGTGCAGGCGGTCTCCACTCCTTCCTGCTCTGCCCCTCCGATCGCCCCGATTGCAAGGCCCTTGTGGAAATGGCCGTTGTTCTGAGTTTCTGAACAGCCCTGGCCAGTCTGTCCTGGTGGAATTATCTGGTAGGAGACATGTCACATCTGCCCTGAAACATGCTGGCATCGTGAACATTTGGGAAATTGAATAAATTCCTGTTTTCTTACTAACGTCCAAGTTTTCCATCTCTCTGTTTTGGAAATGAGCCAGGCCCAATTTACCAACACGGTTTCAAACTAAGCTACCTGCCCAGGAGGCCTTCCCTTCCCAGGCAGGGATGCTGGCGGGCTCAGTTGACATGGCCTCTTGAATTTCTCTCCAAATGGCCTTGGTTGAGAGATGTTACTAATGAGATTTTCAGTGCCTTCTTACCGCATTGAGGATGGGTGATTCATTTCAACTTCTTCTTCTCAGATTATTGTAGAGAAATAAAAAAAGCACCTGAATGTGAAGCAGTAAACTCAGCATTGTGTGTTTGCCCCGAGAGAAAGAGACGGGGGTGAACCTAGGCCCGGAGCTTACGAGGATTTTCAGGAGAGGCCGGCGCATAGCTCGAGAGTAGAGATCAATCCAAATTTACCGCTGATATCATAAAGCAATGCCGCCATTTATGACTTCTCAGCTTTATAAAATATGCCCGCAGTTTGCTCATGCTCAGGAGGATTTGATCGCTAAACCCAAACGGTTTCTGGCTGCCTACCAGGGGGGCACCAAAAGGTTGCTTTTTCGTGGACTGAGTGATTAATAAGATTTTTTACTGCATTTGTTCATACTTCAGCACAGAAATTCATGGGCTTATGGAGTGATGGACGGTGGACCCTGGAGTGTTTAGTAGTTTAAAAAGGGCAGAGTTTGGGCTGTGCCATGGGGGTGTGCCCTGGGGCAGCGGGTGAAGGCTTTGTGGTTTTGGGGAATGTAAATGATGGTTCAGCAGGTTTGTTTTTGGTTTCGTTTTATTTTTGTTTCTTTCTTACTGGTACAAATCCCAAGGAAGCTTTCTGTAAGAGCTTCAGTCCATCAGGAGGAAGTTTAATTGAACAGCAGGTTATTAATTTAATCCTGCTGTTTAGGTGAATATATTAGAGACATTTTATTAAGAACATTTTCTTTCTGCAAAGTATCTCTCAGAAGTAGGTGGTGCTCACCCAGGGGCCAGGAGAGAAGGTCCTTTTGAGAAGACTGGCTTTGGATTTAGAAGCTCAGGAGCTGTCCTTGGTCCTTTCAGGAGTCCCTCTGCGGGTGACCCTGGGACTATCATTAGGGCTCTCGGGATCATTAGGGCTTGTGGGAGGCACAGTGGGACCTGGGGCATAGGGGACAGTCCTGGGAAGGGGTCTGCTGGGGGTGGGCTGGGGCACCTGGGCTCAGGAGGGGCCAGGTGGGCTGCGGATCCAGAAGGCGTCTCCAGGGCAGTGGGGGAGCCAGAGCTGCAGAAATGGAGCAGCAAATCTGGACAAGCTTGGGGACAGGGGCATGGCCCAAGTCTTTAGCCGCCAGCCCTGGAAGCAGAGGTTCTGGACTGAGGCTCAGGGAGATTTAAAAATTCTCTGCATGTGGCCACTGGGAGTGCTTTGTGGCCAGGGCCCATTACCCACTCTTAGTGGTCTCGAACTTCTGTGGCCCCAGCAGAGGCCTTTCATCAGTCTTCCTGAGACCAGGGGAGACAAGAAGAGACAGGAGAGATGGAGGCGGCAGGAAAGGGAGGGAGGGCACCGGCAGCGGCAAAGGCAAGCCACCCTCAACACCTCGGAGCAGCCGGGCTTGTCTGCCTGTCTGTCTTCTTGTGTTTTCAACACAACCTGAAATAATATAACATGATGTTCCCTAGGGGCTTTTTCATTTATTTATATTAATGAATTCCATGCAGGCCCCAAAATAACTAATGGTGGCCTGTCCTCTGCCCCCGGGGCATGGACGAGGGGAAGGGCAGGCTGCGAGAGGAAATCGGGATTGTATTTCAAAGGTCCAGCTGCAGGGTCATTAAGAGAGCAGGGTAGTGGTGACAGATTGCTTCCTTCCACAGGATGTTTGCACTCATAAAAGCCGAAGGAAAAATCACCTCTAATTTGATTAACACCTCGAGCTCCAGGTCTGTTATGGCCATTTTAAGATGCAAGGGAGTAAAAGTAAATACATTCGGTTCGATAATCAAATGTGCTCAAAACATAAGCTTCCAGGACTTTCACAAAAGTAGCCAGGTTTTGGCTTGAGATGGAAGTTAGCCACACGTGGGGGACCCTGTGTGACCCAGTCTTCCTTGAGGGACCGAGACTGCAGCTGCTGTCCCTGAGGACCACATCAGGGAGCCATGAGTGGGTGGGGGTGCAGACAGACAGATGCACACACCTGTGCCCAGCTGAGCCCAGCCCCGGCGTCAGGGTGGGAGCTTGCGTGCCTCCAGCTTTCTGTGGAGAGGCCGTGGACTGCGCCCCCTGACCTGAGGCCCCCTCCAGGCTGGGGCCTTATCCTCCAGTTCAGGACTGGCAGGTACCATCCTTTTGCCAGCTTTTGCCCTTGTCTCTGCTCATGAGGATCCCTGCCATTTTCTGTGATCAAAGGATTGAAAAATGCTTGAGAGCCTGTTTTGGTTTTAAAGATTGAAGGCAGCTTCTGTCGTAGGCTCCCTGCCTGTCCAGACCTGTCCCATCTGTGATAACCTGAGAGCTGTCACATGCGTGGGGCACTTCTGGGACTTTGGCGTCCCACATGTGGCTGAGCCATCCCCAAGCTCTCGGCCACTTCACTTGAACGGAACCCCCTTTTCTCAGTGCTGATGCATCCCCCGGAACAGTGCACGATGAGTTTCTCCGTCTTCAGAGAGGCTTTTGGGGAAGCTGGCACTGCAGTTAGAGCCAGTTTTCTCTGGCGTTGTTTTGTAAATGGTGACCTTTTTCTTTATATCCAAGGTCTTGGTTGCGTTCCCAGGGCTGAGGTGCCTGGCTTCAGGTGGGGCCTCACTCTGGCGCATCCGCAGCAGGAGGCGTGGACAGGGCTGCGCTGAGGCCGTGCGTGGGGCCTCTTCTCTGCTGAGAGTCTGCTCCAGCCGGTGTGGCTGCTCAGGGAAACCTGGGCCTGGGAGCCGCTCATAGCTCAGCTGGCCGGAGAAGCAGCTGCCTTAACTCTGGGAGGGAGCCTGGCCAGACCGCCAGAGCCCTGAGCACCCAGCTGAACTGTGGACTCACCCAAGGGCTCCAGAAGGAGAAGTTTTAGAAGGTGTGGGTTGAGGAGGTGGCGAGGCAGGGAGGGGTGGTTAGGAGACAGCCGTGGCTGTCCCAGAACCGGATGACCACGGCCAGATGCTTTGCCGGTGAGGTCTTCATCGTACACCTGATCTGGAAGACACTTTTGGGTTCTCCAGACCAGGTCCTCGCCGCCGAGAGGATGTTGAAAACAGCTGTGAAAGGGACAGCCTGGTTCCTGTGGCTGCGAGGAAGGTGCAGCTTCCCCTCCTGCACCTCAGACTCCTGGTGCCTGTCCACTTTCCAGCAGTGACGCCTGCGAGCTCAGACGGTGCACACGGTGACCTGCAGTCCAGGACGCCCACTGCCAGCCGGCCACTATCTGCAGGGTGATGCTTGGGCGATGTCCGTTTGATGGTGGCATCTGCCGGGATTGGAAACTCCGCCCTGGCCTGCAGCCACACGGTGCCTCCTCTGCAGCTCCTTCAGGCTCCTGCGCGTCCAACAACCAGCTCCGGCTTCTCTCACTGTGAAAATCAGAAGTAATGGATTGCAGCACAGACACTAATGAGGGAACCGAGGAGCTGCAGCCGGTGGTCCCAGGGAGAGAAGAGAGTCCCACTGCAGGAGGCTGAGAGTGGAGGAAAGGGCACATCTCCAGGCCAGCCCAGGTGACCTCCAGTCCCCACTCTCGTGATTCAGACAGGGCAGAGGGCTGGCCCTGGAACAGTGACCAGATGAGAATGTGCAGTGAGGGACCAGCAACTTGGGCCTCGAATGGAGTCAGGCCCTCTCCCTCCAGCCCAGGGGGCTGAACGAGACCCTGCTGCTCTCCCACCAAGGTGGCTGCAGCATTCACAGACACGGCCACGGTCACAGCCACAGCCACAGTCACGTCATCTGCAGGGGACAGAGGACAGGTGTGTGGAAACACGCACCAGGATCGCTGTCACTTTTCACCAGGGGGTGATGTCAGGATGCAGAATGGGGCGAAGAAGGGGGCGGAACCACAAACTTCTGCAGGAAAGCGGCTAAAGTTTAACCAGGAATTCAGGTTCTTAAGGACCAAGTCACATATAAAATGCCGAAGAATCAAAGAAGTGGTAGTTAAGAGGAAAGAGAGAGGTCACTACTGAGACATGGAGACAGCTGAGCGAGGGACAGCCGGCCCTGGTCTCGGGACGCGCTGGGCAGATGGGATTCTAAGCTCCCCGACCCCCACCTCTCCGCCATGCTCCCCTGGACCGTCCTTCCCTTGAGCGTGGGTGAGACTCGGCCTTAGCCAGGGGGATTCTCTCGCTGTCTTGAAGAGCTGCCCCACTGTGGGGGCCCTGAGGAAACATCTGCAGGCAGCTGCCTGGAGCTGAGATTGCTTCCAGCTGGCTGAAGACATGGCAGGCTTCAGCCCGGCAACCACAAGATACAAATTCTCCCAACATCCAGTGAGCTTGGAAGGGGACCCCGAGCACCAGATGAGAACAAAGCCTTCACCAGCACCTCATCTCAGCCCAGTGGGATCTGGGTGGAGAAGCCCAGTGCCCCCATGCTGGACTCAGGACCCACGCAGGGCATGGAGTGACACGAGGTGGTGCCTGTGAACCGTTGAGTTTGAAGTAACGGGTAAGCAGCAGCAGAAACGCGCATGTGAAGGAGATTCACTGGCCACCAGTCAGCGGCCTGTCTGAGGCTGGTGGACAGAATACCACGCACACAGCAAATCATCTGAAGTGGATTTGTTCCCACAGACAGGAAGCGACGGTGACAGGAGACTAGGGTGCCTCATGAGCCAGTGCCCCAGGCCCAGGAAAGCTTCAAGGGAGGACTGAGCCTCATCTGCATGTCCACCGTAACCAAGGGACTCCAGAAAGCAGCCCGCAGTGAGTTTTGTACCCTGGGGTCCTGTGAACCACTGGGCTACAGCTCGAAGGATGTCTTATTTCTGGGGTGGGCCCCACACAAAGCCTGGATGTTCTCGGCGTGTTGCATTCCCAGCGCACTCCAGCCGTTCTGGAGACACACAAGCTGTAAGCAACCGGGTTTGTCCACGGCCACCCAGAGAGAGAACAGTCCTGCAGCACAGCCGGACGTAAAAGACACACAGCTCGCTCCTGCTCAGTTGATGGGTTTTCTTTCTCTGATTGTTCTGCATTGCTGGGCTCCTTGGTGGTGGTGGCAGTACTCGTGTGTGTGTGTGTGTGTGTAGGCACACATGTGCATGTGTGTGTCAGTGTGTGCATCTTTGTGTACATGTGTGCATTTGCACAACCATGTGCCTGTGCATGTGTACATGTGTGCCCGTGTGTGTTAGCGTGTCCTGTGTGTCTTCATGTGTTTGCATGTGTGTGCAGCTGCATGAGTACATGCGCCTGTGTGTGTGGTGTGTGTGCTTGTGTGTGTGTGTATAGTGACACACACACACACGTGTGCAATCTCGGCCCCAAGGAATGTACTCTTTGGGTAATGTGTTTCTCACAAGCTTGGGAGTGTCAGGCTTCCCTCAGAAGCTCACAGGATTCCTCCCCCCATGGCTGTGAGGACCCTTTCTTTGGGAGAAGTCCTGTGCCCACGTGGAGGACAGGGAAAGACCCTGTTTCATACATGGCTCTTCAGCCTTCCCTGCAGCACCGACCTCGATCCTGGGTCCTCACCCGGCCTCTCCCAGCCACTGTACTCTCACCCTTCCCTGAACTGTCCCTGACATGAGGCAGTTGGTTTTATCATTGTAAGTTGTAATCGTTGTAGAGATGGCTTATCTGACCTTCTATATAGATTATAAATCCCTTTGCAGTTAAAAACTATCTGTCATTACTTGAAAAATTATTTTATTCTACTTCTGGAACTCCAAAATTTTCAAGAAGCTGGTGTGGTTATGCCACACGGGGTCTAATCCTCTTCTGCTCTTCCTGCAGAGCTGGGACCTTAGGGGTGTGCACAGGTCCCCATGAGATGGGTGTGTGCCGTCTGACTGGGCTGAATGGAGCTGCCCGTCGCTTCTCTAACAACCACAGGTGTTCCTGTGGTCACATGCACTCGGTCAAAGCTAAAGGGACCCGTTCTGCCTGGAGACCCCCAAAGCGTCGCCAGCCTGCCCTGAGCCCCAGCAGTGCTTCACCATGTCCTCACTCAGTGGAGGGGAATCCCTGGGTGGACCCTGGGTCATCCCACCCAACAAAAGAGCTCATGGGCATTACAGAAAAGGCTTTAATTTGATAGTTAAAGACAGAAATTGCCAGTGAAGAAAAGTCATCTGCTATACAAATAAAGCACATTTATTGAAATGGAACCTCTATGAGGAGTATTTTAAGCATGTGAATGGGATTCTGTTTTTGTAAACTTTCAATTACTTTCCCCTCCCTGACCCTGCCCAGGTGTTCAGCCGCTGCCCAGACCAGGGTGGTCTTCCTCAAATGCATACCCATCTGACTACTGCCCAGACCCCAGGGTGGTCTTCCTCAAGTGCATGCCCCATCTGACTTTCCTTCTCCCCTGTCTCTCAGTAGAACACCCAGCCTCCTAACCAGGTCTCAGACTGCCCTGCACCTCAGCCTCTGTCTCTGCTGCCTCTTCCTGCTCCTTCATGGGCTCTGAGATCTCCAGGCATGTGCAACCTCTTGCAATTCCTGCATTTCCAATAGTTCATGACCCAGCCTTTCCCCCCACTGCCAGCTGGTCCTAGAATGCCCCCCAGGCCCCCTTGTGAACCGTGAGGAGTATTCATGTTTCAAAGTCATAGCAATCTAGAAGCTGCCTCCTCCCCAGGCTGCTGTGGAGCCCTGCTGCGTCACGCTAGTGTCCAGGTCTCTCTGCCATCTAGCATCTAGGTCCTAGTGCCATTGCAGGAGCCTGTTAGCGCCTCACTAGCGCTACCCTAGACCATGGGAATCCTGATTTATTCTCTCAGAAGCCTCAACACCCAGCTTGGGGCCCAAGGCACAGTCAATACATTGTCCCTGTTTTTAAATGAATGCATGTATATTCTAAATGTTTTAAACATTCCCCTGCTCTATCAGCTGAGAGTCTAGCAGCAATGACACATCACTAGCAACGAACTCACCTGTGCCCAGATCTGTTTCTCTACGAGCCAAGGCTTCTTAGAGAATTGACTGATACAAGGGCAAAGGTGGGACAGGCAGAAGATGGGCCTGGAGCACCCTTAGTGGCAGAAATTAAGGAGATGCACCAAAGAAACAAATGATGAGCATCTGTAAGGGACGCGGGAGCTGGGAACCCACCACGGGAGCTCGCCGAGGCCAATGTGTTGGAAGCTGAGCAGGAAAAGAAGCAGAGTCACCCTGGAGTCCAGCTCAAGCCTGGGCTGAATACCCAAGAGTCCATAGCAATATAAATAAAAGACTGAGTGCGTAAGTAATGCGGAGGCACGGACGAGCGTCCACCCAGAACCTTTCCCGGTCACTCATTAGCGACTTCTGCTCCTCGGAAGCAGAGCACAACCTGCACCCCTAAGTGTGGGCTGCTCATGGTGACCTCCTTCCAGAGCGGGCAGCACGAAGAGGAGGACTTCGCAGTGGGGAGACGTCAGCCAGTCGGCCGCGGCCACCACTGTCGGGGAGGAGTCCTGTCAGCAGTGTGTACCCTGGCTGTGACGTGATGAGAGATGAGAATGGCATTTACTTGTGTCGTCTTCCTCCTAAAACCCATGACCCCAGGCTATTTATGAGGAAACCCTCAGACGAATCCCAACCGAGGAGTGTCCTGCAGTGCACCTGACCGGAGCTCCTCCAACCATCACGGTCATCGAAGGCAAGAACCATCTGAGACCTGTCACAGCCGAGAGGAGCCCGAGGAGACATGGCAGCCAAATGTGACGCGGTCCTGGGCAGAAACAGAAAATCGAGTAAAACCCGAAGAAATCTGAGTAAATGCAGGCCGTTGCTAGTAATAATGAGTCAGTGTTGGCGGTGATGGATGTCGCCTGCTAATATGTTAAAGATACGAGAAATTGAGCATGAGTATATGGTAACTTTCTGTAATACTCTTGCAAAATTCTGGTAAGTCTAAAACTATTGCCAACAAAAAAATTCACTTTTTAAATGACCTACTTAAAACTGGTTAAACGGGGATCACAGATCAACTATACTCAGCGTGTTTTCAAGACATGGTTCTTTGTTACGGCCTGTAGGGGGTCTGGAAGTTTTTACCAATATAGTTTCTCCTTTCGAGATGGGGCGTTCCAGAATGCCACGCCTCCGCAGATATAATTGAGGTTTCAGATCAGGGACACAGCCCTGGAAGATACTCAAGAAAGAATAGTCACGAGTCTACAAATTAAGTTTTCTGATGCTCCAGGTATTGATTTTCTTGGAGAGTTTGGCATGTGTGATGCTCATACAGCTCCACGTCCCTGACGTGTTGTGCCTCAATCCTGCTTTTCTCATTTGTTTGTTCTTAACCATGGATCATTTCAGCACGGCCCCTGGCTCAGCGTTAGATGCTAACAGCAACTCCATTGAATATGTTTCTTTAGGTATCAGCATTTTCTACCTGGGAGAAAGAATTACACAAAATCGTGTTTGACCCACGCTATCTCCTGCTCAACTCTGAGGAACGAAAGCAGGTAACGTGGCGGGAAGGCACTGACCGCAGAGTCGCAGCAGCGTCAACGCAGTGCTGCTTCCGGGACCTGGGTGGCTTTTCGTTGCTGAAAGACAGACACTTGTGCTGTGAATTTGGCCGGTGGGGAAGAGTTACAGCTCGGGTACTGCCGCTTGCAAGCTTCTGAACAGAAGAGTTAGGGGGACTGAGGAAGGTTATTCTGGTCATTATTCTTACCTCACCATTTGCTTATGACCCTGTAAGACAAATACTTTTGAAGATGAAAATATAGATTTTAGGAAAATTAACCCTCATTCCAAATGACAATAAGTAACATGTTAAAAATACTAAATACTGAAGGTATTATATAAAAATAGTGAAACAGGTGGTCTTATGTGAGACCTGAAGGTTCTGTATACTTAAAGTCTTATATAATATGAAAATTGTCAGGATCAAAATGAAGTCACTAATGTTAAGAAAACTCTGGCAAATAGAATGGGGGAGGCCAGGGAGAGGGCGTTCTCGGACTTGGATACCTGATCACTAACAAGACTGCAAGAACCACAGCCTTGCACATAAGGCCATCAAAACCTTTTTTTTTTTTTTTTTTTTGAGACAGGGTCTCACTTTGTCACCCAGGCTGGAGGGCAGCGGTGCCATCTCAGCTCACTGCAACCTCTGCCTCCTGGGTTCAAGCCATCCTCCCACCTCAGCCTTCTGAGTAGCTGGGATCCAGGCACCAGCCACCACGCCTGGCTAAGTTTTATACTTTTTGTAGAGACAGGGTTGCTCTATGTTGCCCAGGCTGGTCTTGAACTCCTGGGCTCAAACAGTCCTCCCAAAGTGTTGGGATTATAACCCTGTGCCACCGCACCTGCCTCATCACAGCCTTACACACGTAGAAAGCACTTCTGCAAGGACACCTGCCCGGCAGCTGCCTGCCCAACCTGGACTGGCTTCGCCCTGTTTTGGATCTCTGTGGCCAGAGATGATTATTTCCAAACAATTATTTAATCCTCTCATTTTTTTTCCTTAAAAATCATTGTCCTTCTTTACTTGCCTAATGGCATGTGTATTTTCACTGCAATGCTCTCTTCCCAATAAGCAACCATTTCCTTTTAAAGAGCCTCTCTCTGCTTGTTCTCAGGATGACAATAATAGATATGAAATAGGAGTGGTCCAGAGAACAGTAACAGCACAGGAGAGGGTGCAGGTTCCAGAGAACAGGGACAGCACAGGAGAGGGTGCAGGTTCCAGAGAACAGGGACAGCACAGGAGAGGGTGCAGGTTCCAGAGAACAGTGACAGCACAGGAGAGGGTGCAGGTTCCAGAGAACAGGGACAGCGCGGGAGAGGGTGCAGGTTCCAGAGAACAGGGACAGTGCGGGAGAGGGTGCAGGTTCCAGAGAACAGGGACAGCACGGGAGAGGATGCAGGTTCCAGAGAACAGGGACAGCACGGGAGAGGGTGCAGGTTCCAGAGAACAGGGACAGTGTGGGAGAGGGTGCAGGTTCCAGAGAACAGGGACAGCACGGGAGAGGGTGCAGGTTCCAGAGAACAGGGACAGCACGGGAGAGGATGCAGGTTCCAGAGAACAGGGACAGTGAGGGAGAGGGTGCAGGTTCCAGAGAACAGGGACAGCGCGGGAGAGGGTGCAGGTTCCAGAGAACAGGGACAGCGCGGGAGAGGGTGCAGGTTCCAGAGAACAGGGACAGCGTGGGAGAGGGTGCAGGTTCCAGAGAACAGGGACAGCACGGGAGAGGGTGCAGGTTCCAGAGAACAGGGACAGCACGGGAGAGGATGCAGGTTCCAGAGAACAGGGACAGTGAGGGAGAGGGTGCAGGTTCCAGAGAACAGGGACAGCGCGGGAGAGGGTGCAGGTTCCAGAGAACAGGGACAGCGCGGGAGAGGGTGCAGGTTCCAGAGAACAGGGACAGCACGGGAGAGGATGCAGGTTCCAGAGAACAGGGACAGCACGGGAGAGGGTGCAGGTTCCAGAGAACAGGGACAGCGCGGGAGAGGGTGCAGGTTCCAGAGAACAGGGACAGCACGGGAGAGGGTGCAGGTTCCAGAGAACAGGGACAGTGCGGGAGAGGGTGCAGGTTCCAGAGAACAGGGACAGTGCGGGAGAGGGTGCAGGTTCCAGAGAACAGGGACAGCGCGGGAGAGGATGCAGGTTCCAGAGAACAGGGACAGCGCGGGAGAGGGTGCAGGTTCCAGAGAACAGGGACAGCGCGGGAGAGGGTGCAGGTTCCAGAGAACAGGGACAGCGCGGGAGAGGGTGCAGGTTCCAGAGAACAGGGACAGCGCGGGAGAGGGTGCAGGTTCCAGAGAACAGGGACAGCGCGGGAGAGGGTGCAGGTTCCAGAGAACAGGGACAGCGCGGGAGAGGGTGCAGGTTCCAGAGAACAGGGACAGCGCGGGAGAGGGTGCAGGTTCCAGAGAACAGGGACAGCGCGGGAGAGGGTGCAGGTTCCAGAGAACAGGGACAGCGCGGGAGAGGGTGCAGGTTCCAGAGAACAGGGACAGCGCGGGAGAGGGTGCAGGTTCCAGAGAACAGGGACAGCGCGGGAGAGGGTGCAGGTTCCAGAGAACAGGGACAGCGCGGGAGAGGGTGCAGGTTCCAGAGAACAGGGACAGCACGGGAGAGGGTGCAGGTTCCAGAGAACAGGGACAGCACGGGAGAGGGTGCAGGTTCCAGAGAACAGGGACAGCACGGGAGAGGGTGCAGGTTCCAGAGAACAGGGACAGCACGGGAGAGGGTGCAGGTTCCAGAGAACAGGGACAGCACGGGAGAGGGTGCAGGTTCCAGAGAACAGGGACAGCACGGGAGAGGGTGCAGGTTCCAGAGAACAGGGACAGCACGGGAGAGGGTGCAGGTTCCAGAGAACAGGGACAGCACGGGAGAGGGTGCAGGTTCCAGAGAACAGGGACAGCACGGGAGAGGGTGCAGGTTCCAGAGAACAGGGACAGCACGGGAGAGGGTGCAGGTTCCAGAGAACAGGGACAGCACGGGAGAGGGTGCAGGTTCCAGAGAACAGGGACAGCACGGGAGAGGGTGCAGGTTCCAGAGAACAGGGACAGCACAGGAGAGGGTGCAGGTTCTACAAATCATCACCCAAAAACACAAGGCATTGATTCCAGGGGCTTCTCTGGGGATATTTGAAGGAGAGACCTGCCAGGATGTGCCCTAGCTTTTTACAAATTTGGTCCCTGAGCCAACACTGCTCTCTGTATCTAACAGTTAGTGGGACAGACATGTTGGCTCACGGGAATGGCCTGCCATTGCTGGGGAAGGGACCAATGGTCCGATGGCATTAGCTGGCACAGCCTGAGTCTGTGTGGCCTGGGGAGCCTGTCCGAGAAGGGCCCTGACATAGAGACTCTGGAAGGTCCAGACTTCCCTGTCCCTGTTTGACTCCACGTGTGAGGTCATGTCTTTCCCTCCCTTTGCCCTTTGAGTCCAGAAACGATGAACATGGAAGATGATCTGAAAACAGAAGTGCCAGAGTTCATTCGGGAGGAGAGTTCTCTTACCAGGGGCCCCCATGTTGGTGTCCACTGGATTCTCACACCAGCAGAGTCTCATAAAGCCCTGGACAGAGAGTACGGGAATTGTGATTTTATTTTCAATTCTGTCCTCTGCTCATAATGTTGCTTTAAACAAATGCCTGAGATGATGTCAGAAGCTCCAGCCCACAGAGTCTCAGTCACTGGACCCACATTGCTCATTGGAACCAGCTCCCGCTGTGTTCCCACCCCACTCCCCTCCCTCACCCACCACTCCACTCACGGGAGCTGGACCAGCTCCCGGAGCAGGCTCAGGGGTAGGCTGAGCAGCCTGATGTGGTCCCAGGATTGACTGCCTTGGAATACAGAACCTGAACCTTTCAGGAACTTGGAATTAATAATCCCTTGTTACCTTCTAGCCGAGTTTCATTTTCTATAAAGAAACATTTTTAAATATATGAAATGTGTTATAGTCTCACAATAATGCTACAATAGAGTAAGCTGAATTTTGGTGCTATATGCATTTTCCCTATAGCTAAGGAAAACCCTAAACTTTAATCATTGGTAATATTTCACCATTTTGATGCAATTTTTTAAATAAAAAATTTCAGCCATATGCTGGGCAATCTCAGCACTTTGGGAGGCCAAGGTCAGGGGATCACCTGAGGTCACGAGTTCAAGACCAGCCTGGAGAACATGACAAAACCCTGTTTCTACTAAAAATACCAAAAATTAGCAGGTGTGGTGGTGCTTGCTTGTAATCCCAGCAACTTGGGACGCTGAGGCAGGAGAATTTCTTGAATCTGGGAGGCAGAGGTTGCAGTGAGCCAAGATCACACCATTAAACTCCAGCCTAAGCAAAAAGAGCAAAATTCCATCTCAAAAATAAATCAGTTATAAAAATGCATAGCAAGGAGACTGTGATTTTATGTGACAGACTCACTGGAGGCCACAGGCAGGAGCCGTAAACCTGGCAGTGTCTAAAAGCCACCAGCACACCTGCGACATGGGCCGCCACGGGCTTGATTGCTGTTGTTAGTTGTCTCTCTCTGTGCCATGGATACTTTTTGAGGCCATTAGTCCATTTTAACAGAAGGTGAATAAGTAAGATCACCCCCACCATAAAAAGAAAATTCAAATTTATGATCAAGCCCCTTCCAAATATTCTATTTTAATGCCAAGGC
Organism: Callithrix jacchus; assembly: GCF_049354715.1. Taxonomy (NCBI): domain Eukaryota; kingdom Metazoa; phylum Chordata; class Mammalia; order Primates; family Cebidae; genus Callithrix; species Callithrix jacchus. Next base: position 124,367,989 of record NC_133513.1, on the reverse strand, counting down.
ACATCTCTTAGAACAGCTGGGAACATAGGGGCCCAGTCAGCTTGCTGGATTGAAGTGGTTCATGGGCAGGGCAGCGCTGGCCCAGATGTCTGGGGGGCATGGGCATCTCACCCAGGGCTCATCCAAGGGAGCACTGTGAGGCCGGACCTTCTTCAGGCCATTGTCAGAGACAGCAGATGCCAACCCTGACAGGGCTGGGCCCACCTGGGCTGGGATGCCCTGCCGTCACCTGGCTGGGTCATCTGCAGAGGAGATGAGAGCATCACTCGTGCTAAGTACCCATTGTCTGGGGAAACCCTTAAACATCCCTGCGAAACACCCAGAGGAAACCACAGGTGTGTGCTAAGGTCCCATGCTGTAGCCAGCGCACCGCAGTGTCCGGAGGAGAGAAGTGCCTGCAGCCTCTTCCCAGGAGAGCAAAGGGGAGCATGGCAGCTCGTGTGCGGGTGGGAGGGAAGCTGAACTGGGGAAAGAAATCACAGCCGGACCCCATCCAAAGAGCACAGTCCTGTTTAGGAAGAACTGGGTTAGAAGTGTCAGGCGTGGAATCTGTACAGGACCTAGCACCACACAGCGTTTCCATGGGGAGGGCTAAGGCCCCTGGTGTGACATTCTCAACCCTCCCTCTCCCTCCCGGGGCTGCTGCGCAGGAGAAGAGGGAGATCCTCTGAGGAGTCAGAGCCAGAGGGAGAAGCAGGCCCGTTTCTACGGCGACAGTAGGGTTTTGTTTCATTGCACAAGAACATACAGCCATGATGTCACGGCCAACGGACTCTCTTAGAAAGTCATGCTCCACGTTGAATAAAACCAATATAATTTGCCAAGGGTGGAAACAAACCCTGCTATGTTAAATTATAGCAGCATGAAATAAAGCAACAGAGCAAAGGGGGAGGAAAGAGAAGCCGTTGATGAGAAGTGGCTCTAGGCAGAGAGAAGCAGGCATTTCTGAAGAGCCCGGAGCCCACAGCCAGCCAGGCTTTCTCTCAGGTTTAAAATTAACAGAGCAAAACTCTGACTAATGATGGGGCCACATGCTTTTATTTGGATAACAACCCTGCATTCACTGTTTTTTATTAGCTAAGTATAAGACAACTGAGAACTGACATTGCCATTTGCCTTGAAGGTAAAAGAGGCCACTTGCATGTACATGCGCACATTCTCAATTTAAGTCATATTTATGGATGTTACATTTTGCTGCTGTATCTTCAGGAGACCAGTGGCATTTTGGGTTCCTAATCCTATAAAGGTTTGTCACTGCTGAAGTGGAATCTGAGCTAATAAGACACAGTTGGAAGAGAGCCGCTCCGGGGAAGGGGCTGAGCAGTGCTGGGCTGAGGCCTGCACCTGCCCGCCCCTCCTTTCCCACCCCACTCACCTGGACAAGTGCAGAGCAAGCTGGATGCTTGGTCCCAGTCACATTCTAGGACCTGCCTGGCCATTGGTTGCATTGGAGCACAGTTGCTATTTATTGGCCCTAGAGGACCCTATGTGGACTTTTTCCTGATATTTTACCTACGTTTGCATAAACACATCTTCAGGTTATGTTTAGTGTCCTTGAGTTTAGAGCCGCATTCGGAATGGAGTGATTTTACGCCCTTTGACTTTTTAGTCTATAAATGACCATTGTTCGGTTCTTAGAACAAGGATCTATCTCACTCTGACAGAAGAGAGGTTCTGTGGCCTGTCATGAAGAGATTGCATCTTGTTATGCAGCTGCCAGGTCCCAGGAGGAGTGGCTGGAGCCTTGCCCAGAAGAGCCTGCCAGCTGACGTTCCCATCCTTCCCACCCAGGAGCAGGGTTTTCCTGTTTCGGGCAGCATTTGAGACGCACTTCTGGTCAAACTGGGTCATGCCCAGTGCCCGAGGGTCAGGCCTCCTGGCGGGTTGTTTCCACACTGGTGATCCAGGCAGCCTGGCATCTGTGACCTCCTCAGAAGAGGCCACTTATGAGTCCACAAGGCCGTGAGTCCTCCCAGGTTCACAAGTGGGGATCAGAGATGCCAAATCTTTCTTTTCACAGCTTAAGGCCATTTTTTTTGAGACTCAAATGTCAATTATGTCACCCTAGGAAGTGACAAGCACAAACTAAGCACTCGACTGTGTTCTGGCACGGCTGGCAGAGCTGAGGAAGTGAGGGGGCCGCTGAGAGGAACACTGCAGCCTGCAGTGTGGGTTCCAAACTGCCACCTGGTTCCGGCACCTGCAGATAGGGCGCCCAAGTCATCCTCCAGGGTTCTCTGGCAGGGCTGTTTCGCATTTGACGCAGAAATGGTGCCTGTGTGTAGAGAAAGGCCGGGGCTTGTGGGGACCCAGGTTTAACTATTCAGACCCCTTGGGTCACTGAGAGCCATGCTGAAGGGCTGTTGCTCATAGCTGCAGCAGCCGTGAGAGGGAACAGCTTGCTGTGGATTCTTGCTGATTTTTCATGTTGTGCTTGGAATACAAGATTTCGTGTCTGATATGCAATTTCATGACGCTTTTCTTCTGTGTCTAAGATATTTGAACAGTTTGTCAAGACGAGAATAAAAGAAGAATACAAGGAAAAGAAAAGTAAATTGCTGCTAGCCAAAGAAGAGTTCAGGAAACTTCTAGAGGAATCTAAAGTGTCTCCCAGGTATGGAGAGAGAGATAGGCCAGATGATTTCTGGGGCTGGGAACTTGCCGGTTAAAGAGGACTCTTCAGGTTTGTTTTTGTGACATCGTGTAACCCGGCCTTCCTCAGACATGAAAGCGTGAGCTTTAAGACCTGCCTGAGCCCCGACCATGCTGCCTGAGCGTGAGCCTGCGGACACCCCTTCATCAGTCTGGGGACAGCGGGCTATCTGCTGACCAAACGCAGCACAAGCATTTTATCCCCACCCTGCATGCATTTCAAACGTCTACAGCCCCTGACTGGCCCAAATAACCAGCCAGTCCATAGCACTCATGAGATGAGGTCTGATTTCCGACCTAATGGTCAAGAAGCAAAAATGCACAGATTACAAACAACAGCCCCTCGGTCCCAGATGTCCTAACGCTTGGTCCCAGTTTGTGAAGATTTGATACACTGGACAAGTGAACCGAGTTACCTTGGTTGCCAAAACTTACTAAAATAATAAACGAGGCGTTTTTTCCATGAAATAAGACACACTTATAAGACAGTAGATGTTAGAAATTGGAAGAATACAGAAGCTTAACTCTTTCTTAACAATTAGCTTTGTTGTAATCCCAGCACTGTGGGAGGCCGAGGCGGGTGGATCACGAGGTCAAGAGATCGAGACCATCCTGGTCAACATCGTGAAACCCCATCTCTACTAAAAATACAAAAAATTAGCTGGGCACGGTGGCGCGTGCCTGTAATCCCAGCTACTCAGGAGGCTGAGGCAGAAGAATTGCCTGAACCCAGGAGGCGGAGGTTGCGGTGAGCCGAGATCGCGCCATTGCACTCCAGCCTGGGTGACAAGAGTGAACCTCCGTCTCAAAAAAAAAAAAAAATAGCTTTGATCAGCTGATCCTTAAAAAGTAACGCACATGTACTACTTGTGGAATTACAGAACCACAAGTTTTGGAAGCATGAAAACGGCTGACAATGTATTTTCCCTCTAGACTGGAAGACGCGGATCACTTCGTTTTTGTCTTTGTTTTGCTTTGATGTTGGTTTGTTTTGAGACAGTCCCGCTCTGTCACTCAGGCTGGAGTGCAATGGCGTCTCGGTTCACTGCAACCTCCACCTCCCGGGTTCAGGGAATTCTCCCTGCCTCAGCCTCCCACGTAACTGGGATTACAGGCACCCATTATGACGCCCAGCTAATTTTTTTATTTTTTAGTAGGGACGGGTTTCACCATGTTGGCCAGGCTGGTCTTGAACTCCTGACCTCAGGTGATCCACCCACCTCAGCCTCCCAAAGTGCTGGGGTTACAGGCGTGAGCCACCACGCCCGGCCAGCATCAGTTTTTAAATGGACATTAGTTGATGCTTTCTTTGAAAGCATAGGCCTCCTTCTTTTGACCTATGATATGACTGCTTAATAATTGGGTGGCCTAAGTTAGTGCTAGTTACACGGTCCTCACTTCTCTAACTAGTCCAAGGATGGGTACTTTCTGAATGGGAAAAAAAACAGCACGAGTCATCGTCATCAGAAGTGCTAATCTAGACAAGCAACTGTGTGCTCTGTTGCAAACTGATTTTCTGTGGTTAAAGCAGTCATGAGAATGCGAGGTTCTAGCCATGGCTTAGCTGTGTCCACTCCCAGGTCATGGGACAGGACAGAGGAGGAGGTGAGGGCCCCCAGGTGGCCATGGGACAGGACAGAGGAGGAGGCGAGGGCCCCCAGGTGGCCATGGGACAGGACAGAGGAGGAGGCGAGGGCCCCCAGGTGGCCATGGGACAGGACAGAGGAGGAGGCGAGGGCCCCCAGGTGGCCATGGGACAGGACAGAGGAGGAGGTGAGGGCCCCCAGGTGGCCATGGGACAGGACAGAGGAGGAGGCGAGGGCCCCCAGGTGGCCATGGGACAGGACAGAGGAGGAGGTGAGGGCCTCCAGGTGGCCATGGGACAGGACAGAGGAGGAGGCGAGGGCCCCCAGGTGGCCATGGGACAGGACAGAGGAGGAGGTGAGGGCCCCCAGGTGGCCATGGGACAGGACAGAGGAGGCAAGGGCTTGGGGAACATTTCAGAGCCCCTTCCCTGCCTTAGTTCACAGCCTAGCCCTGGCGCTTCTTATCCAAGCCCTAGGATAAGTATTGGACCTTCCTGTGCTCCAGAGTTTTCCTCCATGTGGGAGGATGGCCTCACAGACCTCAGAAAGTGATTAGGAGGACCCGTGAGGGGTTGCAGGGAGGGACCACCGTAGCGCCTGGCAGGCGGGCAGAGCTCCGAAAGTGATAGCTGTCATTACTATTAAGACACTGGCTGGCCGGGCGCGGTGGCTCAAGCCTGTAATCCCAGCACTTTGGGAGGCTGAGGTGGGTGGATCACGAGGTCAACAGATGGAGACCATCCTGGTCAACACGGTGAAACCCCGTCTCTACTAAAAATTACAAAAAATTAGCTGGGCATGGTGGCGCGTGCCTGTAATCCCAGCTACTCAGGAGGCTGAGGCAGGAGAATTGCCTGAACCCAGGGGGCAGAGGTTTCGGTGAGCCGAGATCACGCCATTGCACTCCAGCCTGGGTAACAAAAGCAAAACTCCACCTCAAAAAAAAAAAAAAAAGACACTGGCCAACATTCTATGTCTGTCTATTGATAAAAGAGTAGCAGCCACATACTCCCCTTCTAATCACTGTATCATGAAGACAGAGGAAAAACATTCAGCATGCATTGAGCGATTCAAAAACAATTACACACACACACAAGGAAAATGAGCGACAGAAGTTAGAAGGGAGCTAAAGTGACTTTTTAAAATTAGATTTAATTGCTGCTACTTTTTAAAATACACTTTATTGTATATATTTAAAGTAAACCACATCATGTTATAGGGTCACAGAGAATAAAATGCTTACGACAATGTAGCAAATTTTAAAATTCACACTTGGGATGCATCGCTTTTATAATTATAAAGCTTTTTTTTATTGTTATTTTAAAAGTAGCTAAGTTTGCAACATTTCAAGAACTTCCAGATCTGACCGCTGTTCCGTAGGCATCCTAGTGAAACATGTGCAGGTCCAGTGACCACGTGCTGGGCGGCCAGGCGCGTCCCCATGCAGGCCACGTGGGCCTCTGAGAGCAGCCTCCTGGGGCTGTGTAGCCTCATGCAGCCATGCAGGCCTGTCCTAGTCGCCTGTCTCAGCCTCGGTCCTGAGCAGCCTGTGGGAATGGTGGTGAGGGGACAGTCCAGAACACTCCCAGACAGGCCCTGGCCCAGCCCTGCCCGCCTCTTGGGAGAGCAGCCACCAGGGACTGGGTCCTAGCCAGGTGGGGTTGGCCAGCCGGTGGGGCTGACACCTGGTGCTCCTTCCTGAAAGCTGCAGTAGCCACCTCCTTCATGGCAGGCTGGCCTGAGTCCCACTTAGCGGAGAGAGCGCAGAGATGCAGGGCCCCTGACCCAGCTGAGCTCCCGAGCTCACGCCACAGCTGGGCAGCATCAGCAGAAAGCCAGTGGTGCCCCTCAGCATGGCTAAGGGGCCGCAGACAGATGCGAGAGGCTCCCTTTCTTTTCAGGGATACTTCTTTTCAGAGAGGCCCAGAATAGGGCCTGCCTAGCAGCTGTCCCTGCCCCACCCCGTAACTGAGAATGTGTAGATGCCTCTCTAGCCAGGGGAGCATGGACTGACTGATACCCTGCAGGTCAGGAGTGGCGGGTGGCTCAGCCATGGCACACCAAGGTTGTTATGACATCATAAAGGAAGGAAAGGCGAAGGAGGGAGAGAAGGAAGAAAGGAACAGGGAGTAAAGGAGGGAGGGAGAGAAGGAAGGCAGGAGGGAGAGTAGTAAGGAGGAAAGGAAGGCGGGAGGGATGGAAGAGGGCAGCCAGAGAGGAGAGCTTTTCTTGCAAGAGATGTGTAAGCAAGCATCCCCACAGAGGGAGGGCAGGAAAACAGCGCCCTGAGGAAGGAGCGAGACGAATTTGCTCCGTGACAGAAACGAGCTCGAGTCTGCTAATGATTTGTCTCTTCTTCTAACAGCCATGTCGGCATAGTCTTGTTGTTTGTGTATTTCAGAAGCTATTAAGTGATAATAATTTAACACAATAATTTAGTGTCTGCAAGAAAGTATTAAATTCTCTGTAACGAGAAATTGGGGGGAATAAGAAGAACCCCCTGGACAAAGAATGACCACATTTTCCAGGCACCCTGGAGCACGATGCCCAGGCCAGGCCCTGCTCCACTGTGGCTGGACCAGTGAGTGCGTCTGCACCGGCCAGCAGCTCCGTGCCTTGGCCCCTCTACTCTGTCCCTGCTCCTGGCCTCAGGTTCAAGGCTAAGAGAACAGGAAGCTGTGGGGCCCAGTGTCTGCGAAGGTCAGTGTGCTCACCGCAGAGGCACGTCCTGTTTTGCCCTCTGAGCTGCCCCAGCCTTGAAACAGCCTTGCTGGTCTAGGCTGGGTACCTCATGTTTTCTTACCGGGCACCACCTGGCCTGGTGTCACCAATCCGCTCCATCACATTTTTCTAACGGGGCACCACCTGGCCTGGCGGCTCCAATCCGCTCCATCCGTATTTGGGCCTCGCTGCTTGCCAGGCACTGGGCTAGACATTCAAGACGCTTATTGGAGAACAAAGCAGATGGCGCCTCCCCATTCGAGTGTGAGAGCCCAATTCCACCATTGAGGTTTAACGAGATCACCACTGTGACCAGGGCTGTGATGGAGTCATGGTTCTCTGAGCCTCAAGACAGGGCGAGTTTCTCAAAGAAGACACCCTGGCCTGGTTTCGCAGGATAAGCTGCTCTACCTGGGGAAAGAAACAAGGGAAGGGTGTGCCGGGCGGAGGGCACAGGGTAAGAAAGACTGGCAGGCAGAGCACGGTGGTAGCAGGGGAGGAACCCCAGGAGACCCGGCGGGCAAAGCTGTGATGGGGGCGGGTGGGAGTGACAGGTGTATGAGACAGCGGAGGAGGCTGGTGGGGGCAGCTTATTTCCAGAGACCACTCAGAGGAGAGAGGAGGGGGGCCTGCAAGTGCGGGTGGGTTAGAGCCCCACAGGACCCCCGTGAGGACTCACCTACTGATGCCCTGCGGCCCACAGCCAGGCTTGGTGGAAGGGCTCGCTGACTGCTCAGGGAGTCCACCGCGGGATGTCTGGGGAGACCAGGGTCGCTCTCAGGAAGGCGTCTCAGGAAACCCTTTCTTTTTCAGGACCACGTTTAAGGAGTTTGCAGAGAAATATGGCCGGGATCAGAGGTTTCGACTTGTTCAGAAAAGAAAAGACCAGGAGCATTTTTTCAACCAGTTCATACTTATTCTTAAGAAGCGGGACAAGGAAAACAGACTCAGGCTGCGGAAAATGAGATGAGTTTATGAGAATGCAATAATCCTGGGGGTCGGCCCTGGGCCTGCCGGGCGAGGGGTCCAGGTGGAGACAGACGTGGGTGTGAGGCGGCTGGGACCTGCACAGCCCAGTGGCCACCGGCGTGGCGGGGTCTTCGTTCTCAGAGGATTACTGTTTCATATTGAAGCTCTCTTTTTTGTACGTTCAGAGTTTGATGCATTTCTAATCACCACGATATGTCGATCCCTTAATTGTTTTAATTATGCAAATGACTTGTAATATACACAAATTATAACTCCACTGCAGGACTCTGGGGGAGCAGGAACCGGAGCCTCTGTAACAACTTCAAGGCGTTGGTTTCGTCACCTACGACGATTATCGAAAACTTTTCTGAAAACCTCTGTGAATGACTTTGTTCCTCCGGGATTCCCTTGGTGTCGAGGAATTCCTGACTCCGTCCCCAGGTCTTGGTCTCGTTTCTGAGTAGCAGCAATAGGGTTTTCATCATTTATCATAGTGACAGCTGTGAGCATCCCGCACTGGACCACGGACCACTTGCAGGTTTCCAAGGGTGGCTGCGCGTTCCTCCCAGAGGGGCGTCTTGGCTTAGAGCAGGGGGCCGTGCTGCCTGCCACAGGTCCTACTTCAAAAGAATTATTTTGTACAAAGTCATCATGTTAATATTTGAGTTATTTTTATTGTATGCCCAGAGTTTGCATGAGATTTTTTCTCATCACCTTTGTATAAAAAGTTTTTAATTTTTTTTAATCAATAAATATTTTAAACCAGTGTGTGTGTATAACTAAGATATTCCTTACGATTTTAAGCTGAAAAATTGTGTTTCAACTAAAGATACTCAGTTCTGAAAGATTCAGGGGAAAAACACCCCGATGGTTGCAATAAAGGTTCTGGAAATGCCGGTCACGCAGAATCTTACTTTTCAGCTTAATCGTCCTGGGTGGAACCTCGTGTGGCAGAACCTTCACTAATTAATTACATTCCTTAAACTACTGAACATCCGTTTATTTATTTCAAGATTTATGGAGTTCTCTGTTTAGACACAATGTCTTTGTCCCCAGTAAACAGTACCGCAGCCTCCTCACCTAGCTACCTACCTTCTCCTTAATTAGTTCCCATGAGAACACTTTTTCCCACACTTATTAGGATGTAATTGGGCCAGGTGGAATCCTCTCTTCACTGGGATCAGCCACGGTCCCGACACCAGCCCTGTTAACACCTCACCTTCCGTGTCGGCAGCCCCTGGGGATCTCAGGGCCATTGCTCAGGATCAGGCCATTTTTGGTGCGAGCCGCCCTCCCACCTGACCGTGACCCATGGAGTTGGAAGCGCCTAAGACGGAGCTGCCAGAGCCAGACTCCGGAGGAGCAAGTGTCGGCTGTGGATCAGCAGGGGCCTATCATGAAAGCAAACCCCCCCTGTGATTTGAACAGGGACCTGTTAGTGGAAAGAAGGATGACTACCCCAGGTAACAGGAGTCTGGAAGGAGTCTGGAGCCTGCTGAATTACGTAGGAGTGGCAGGTGACAGGAACAGCCGGGGCCACAGGGCTCAAGAGAGCGTCGGAGGAAAAGGCCTCCCCACCAGGGCGGGGGGTCTCCATTTCTTTTAAGGCAGCTGTGGCCAGATGCAAGGAGACAAGTCATTGAGGTGCTGTGCAGTGGGGCTTGCTGGAAGCCCCACCTGGGGTGCTGGGACAGCACGTGTGTCTCATTAGGAGGACTGGTGGGGTGGGGGACGCTGCAGGCACTGGGTGCTGCTGCCGCTTATCAGGGCGGGGCTGCAGGACTGAAAGGGAGGAGCTTCTGGGACTCCTTGGGTTTTGCAGGAAGGCACTGCCGTCTCCTGCCACCCACTGTGATGCATTTGCAAAGCCACTGCTGCTGGCTTCTTGCCCTGGCACAGGCTGACAACCCAAGCACAGGATACCAGGGACTACAACCTGCATGGGCCCCTGGACTGCAGCCCGATGCACCCAACCAAAACGGCAAGTGCACAGCAGCGTTTCACTGAGAGTGGGCGCAGCATGGGCAGAGCTGCCCTGACCGTCCCAGGAGACTCAACTCATTGTCCCAGCCCCGCCCCTGCCCACAGTACTGCCTCCTGCTGAGCTCCTGGGCCCCCAACAGAGGAGGGAAGGTGCCTGCCAGGACTCATGGGAGAACCCCCAGTTGTGCTGGCTGCAGACATCAGTAATGGTCTGGTCTGGAGTGGTGCTGTGAAGGCGGAGTCTCAGTAAGTGGCCTCGGGCTGTCAAAGCCACCACTTTGTAAACCTTGCCCTCCTCTCTGTGAATGGGGAGCACCGGCTTCTGGGCTGGGGTTACCAAGTGACCAACTCCAGCAAGAGACGAAGAGGTCTGGAAAGAGTGGGGATGGGCACAGTGCGGAGAGATTCGCATCCCATGCGCTTGGGAGATCCCTTCACCAGGCAGGTGAAGGGTCATGGTACCCACTCTAACACCAGGAGCGAAGACCACGGCCCGAGGCTGCCCGCTCTGGTAAGCTCTCCTCCATCACCCCTAGCGAGTGGTCATCTGTGGGCCGTCAGCGCCATGACCCTCTAATCCTGCCGTCACTTCCATCATCACCCAGATAATGATGGAATGCCGATGACAATGCACAGTGACACCGGAAATGGTGTAGGCAAGAGCACACGGGGAGGGCAGCGTCCTGGCTGTTTTCATGGAACGTGAAAGGATCCGCCCTCTCTCAGTGATTAGGAACACAGGCACTCCTGGCCTGGAGGAAAACTCCCGGGTATTTTTGCTTTTCATCCAAATATGTGGGGCCTGGTATGTTAGTTCACACAGCCATGAGTATGAATCTCAGAGAATTAGATGATTTGAAGTTGTGGATAGCTGAGTGATGGAGCTACGTCCTCACGATCTACCTGCACACCCATCTGTGGGCCCATCGGCAATGCCGTGGGGATGAAGGGGGACGCAGGTGAATTAGGGACGTGGTTGCGTAGCAGAACACGCTCTGAAACCACACGCGCGTGTCCACGGGGAACGCATTTCCAATATTCTCCTACTTTGGGGGCTGCAGATTTAAGTAACCTTTTTAATTTCGGTATATATTTAAGATATTATAGAAAAACAGTATTAGGTTCTAATTTCATTTTTGTATGCTCCATGTTCACTTTAAATGCCACTAACGTAACTTGGATGAACTTGGTAATAACCTCTGAAATGGTAGAATTTAGCGGGAAGCTACACTATTCTATTAGAGTGTCCATCAGGAATCACTGAATCCCACTCAGGACGAGCAAGAGAGTGGAAGGAGAGCCAGTCCCGGCCTTGGTCACGGAACAGAAGCTTCCCTCCAAGCTCCAGAGCCTAAGAGCTTCCTACGGCTGTGGGCTGGCTGGGCCTGCCCTCTTCTCGCCTTCCTGGGCCCAGCCTTTCACTGATGCCTCCCGGCCTCCCCGTGCTCCCTGCTCATCCTCCTCCTGGCCTCCCCTCGCTCCCTGCTCATCCTCCTCTCGGCCTCCCCTCGCTCCCTGCTCATCCTCCTCTCGGCCTCCCCGTGCTCCCTGCTCATCCTCCTCCCAGCCTCCCTGTGCTCCCTGCTCATCCTCCTCCCAGCCTCCCCTCACTCCCTGCTCATCCTCCCGGCCTCCCCTCGCTCCCTGCTCATCCTCCTCTCGGCCTCCCCTCGCTCCCTGCTCATCCTCCTCCCAGCCTCCCCATGCTCCCTGATCATCCTCCTCCCGGCCTCCCCTCGCTCCCTGCTCATCCTCCTCCCGGCCTCCCCTCGCTCCCTGCTCATCCTCCTCCCGACCTCCCCTCGCTCCCTGCTCATCCTCCTCTCGGCCTCCCCTCGCTCCCTGCTCATCCTCCTCCCGGCCTCCCCATGCTCCCTGCTCATCCTCCTCCCGGCCTCCCCATGCTCCCTGCTCATCCTCCTCCCGGCCTCCCCTCGCTCCCTGCTCATCCTCCTCCCGGCCTCTCCGTGCTCCCTGCTCATGCTCCTCCTGGCCTCCCCGTGCTCCCTGCTCATCCTCCTCCGGCCTCCCTGTGCCCCCTGCTCATCCTCCTTTCTGCCTCCCCTCACTCCCTGCTCATCCTCCTCCCGGCCTCCCCATGCTCCCTGCTCATCCTCCTCCCAGCCTCTCCGTGCTCCCTGCTCATCCTCCTTTCCGCCTCCCCGTGCTCCCTGCTCATCCTCCTTTCCGCCTCCCCTCACTCCCTGCTCATCCTCTCGGCCTCCCCTCACTCCCTGCTCATCCTCCTCCCAGGCTCCCCGTGCTCCCTGCTCATCCTCCTCCCGGCCTCCCCGTGCTCCCTGCTCATCCTCCTCCCAGCCTCCTCGTGCTCCCTGCTCATCCTCCTTTCCGCCTCCCCTCGCTCCCTGCTCATCCTCCTCTTGGACTCTGCTCTTCTTAGACTTGTCCCTGGGTCTCAGCTCGGGCTTCTCTGCCCACCCCCTCCCACCCCGGCCTCATCTCTCTGCCTGAGACTTCTCAGCTCCTGCTTGGTGCTGCCAGATCTGTCAGCCCCTCCGCACATCAGAGCATGCCCCTTGCCCCTCTCCCACTCCCCTGGCACCCCCTGCTCTGTGGGGAGGCCCCCGCTGGGAGGATGAGGGGTCCCTGGGCCTTCCTGGTCTTGAGCAGTCATGAGCAGAGGAGGAACGTGGCATGATGACGGAAATGGATGAGCCTGCGTGGACTCATGTCCCCACCGTTTCTTCACAGATGGTTAGCACACATTTTTCTACTGTGGTTCACTAAGCATTCCATTCATTTCCTTACTAAATGTTTATTGTCACTACTGTTTATTTTCTCTTTGTTGCTTCATTCAAATGATCTGCTTTAAACAATCCATTAACAATAATAAGAGAAAGTTGTATTCCCCCCAAATACTTTTTTTTTGCTTGTCTTTTCCCCATCAAGAATGTGAAGTGTGGCGCAGATGAAAAGCTCCTGATTATTTGTAAGATGCTGTCAGCGTAATGAAGCAGTGCCCCTGCCAGGCCTGCCCCTGTGAAGAGACACATGAACATGGGCATTTGTAAAATCACCACGCTCTCTGGCATGGGCAATGAGGAGGGAGGGCTGCCCCTATGAGAACAGGGACAGAGGGGGACAGAGGACAGCAGTGGGGGAAGGGCACAGAAAACAGGGATTCAAGCAGCTGCTCGGGAGGGCGGAATTCGAGGCAAACAGAGTCGCTTCCACACAGTTTTAGGGATTTTGTCTTGTGATTGATGAATCCCTTCGTACCTCCAAGCTCTGTTTTCCAAGACTCAATCTTTAAAAACTGCATTACTCTTAGAAATGATTTGATGATCACAAAATAATGTGTGTTTATGGCATTGGAGGTGAGGATGTGGACACCATGTAGGAGTAGCCTCTCCTGGGGCTCTGGCAGCTGCTCCCAGTGTGGGGCCAGCAGTGTCTGCCCACACAATGCAGCCTGTGCCTCCCTCACCACTGCATGCTTCACAGACACACACGGACACTCCCCGCAGCCCACCTGCTCCTTGCCAGAGGTGTGACAAGGGGTGGGGTCTGGGTTCCTTCCCCAGGAATCCAGCAGGGGCCGGCGACTGCCTTCAACCAGAGAGGATGAGGAGGATGCATGTGACTTGCCAAGCCAGGTTCTGAAAGGAGGCAGCATCTGCCCGGCTCCTCCTTGCCCAGGACATTCTCCCGTGGGAGCCACCATGTTGTGAGGAAGCCCTGGCTGCATGAAGAGGCCCCTGCTGAGACCTCAGATGACATGAGCTCACTGGGGAGCCTCCTAGGAGCCCAGCTCCCAGCCTTGAAGGCGCCTTCTGACACTAAGCTGAGGACACCGGCTCTTCCCACCAAGCCCTGCCGAAAGCACTCACCCAAGAGCAAAATAAGAGGGGTCATTATTTCAAGCCACTGTTTGCAGTGTGGTCACTGTAAGTGGGACATGCTCCTATTTCCAGATGCCCGTGACCAAGGTCTATACATAATCAAAATACTAATCCCAGTGAGTAACTGAGCAAATGCCCACTCTAGACCAAGCATGGAGCCCAGTTCTTTCATCCTTGTCTCATTCTGTCCTCCCAACAATCCTTTGAGGTAAATCCTATTGCTACTCTCACTTTGCAGAAGACTCTGAAGTTTAGAAAGTTTAAGAGATTTGTCCAAAGTCTGGGACACAGGAACACAGCTGGAACTTGCAAGTCTGTTGGGCTCCAGATGCACACTTGCGCTGGCCCCTGGACCTCTGCCAGGGAACTTGGGGCTAAGGCTTTGTGGAAGGTGACATCCCTCCCTGCTGGTGCTCATTCCTTTATTCCTTCGGCGTGTGCTCTGCGCTGGGCCGGGCACTGCTGGAAGGATGCCTTGGAAGCCCAGTCTTCAAGCAGCTCAGGGATCATCAGGCCACTGACACTCTGGGTGGGACGTGCTGCCTGGGAGCATGCAGGGGACTGTGGGAGGAGAGCAAAGGGTGAGAGTGAGGGGCACGACGAGTCCCGAGACTGAGCTGGGAACTCAGGAGCAGAGCCTTCCAGGCAGGGGGGCTGCTCACACTGAGGCTCTCAGGACAGGTACCAAGACCCGCCAGGGAGCTGCCAGCAGCAGCTGTGCCCTCTTTGGCGCCAGGCTTTGCCTGAGAGGCACAGAACCCACACTGAACAGCTGGGGTGTGACACAGACCCACCAGGGGCTTCTCAAAATCCCTTCCACATATGCCGTGGAGAGCGAGACAAACACGTCTGAGTGGTCCCATTCCTTCGTGTGGTCAACAAACACGGATGAGCTCCTAAGACGTGCCAGGCACTGTCACCCACACAGGCTCCAGCAGGAGACGGGATGGCGCGGGGTTAGGATGCAGCATGGGCCCAGGCCATCCAGAAATGATGAATTACTTCCAGCCCAGTCACCTCACCCAAATGCGCTCGGCCCCCTGTGACCTTGGTTTGCAAACCGCAAAGTGCACGGTGCTCCAGGCTGCTAGAACCCTTTAGCCTGCCCCCGGTGTCTTAAATCCACAGGACTTTAATTCTCATGGTTCTGGAGTCTAGAAGTCAGAGATCAAGGCACTGGCAGAGTGGGCATCTGGTGAGGGCCCCTTTCTCATAGATGGGGCCCACCTGGCTGTGGCCTCACAGGGCGGAGTGGGGAGAGCTCTCTGGGTCCTGTCTAACAAGGACACTGCACATTCCTGAAGGCACCACCCTACGACTTTCTCACCTCCCAAAGGCCCCACCTCCTCACACGATTACCTTGGGGCTCGGTTTCACATGTGAGTTTTTGGGGGACGTACTCAGGCCACTGCAAATCACATCATTCGAGATGAGGGTCATGATGGGAGCAGAGGCCGGGACGCAGGGGCCTGTATGTGGCAGCCAGGCAGATGGCGTCTCCAGGCCTTTGCCCAAGAATGTCCTCCTCCCTCAAGTCATCACCTGGGACAATGGCTCTGGCACACCCCTGGGGGCTGTGGCCCATCCTCATGACCAGCCTGAGTGGTACTGCAGGCATCTCAGACAAAATGCCACCTTCAGACCTCCCTCCCCGAGGTGAGGAGCCAGCCCACGTCGCCCTGCGCTTCTCAGGTCTGCGGAGGGCCTCACGTGGCTCTGATTAGGACCTGGTGGTTTCCAGTCTCGGTCCTGGGGCTGGAAAGCCTGAGCTGGGACTGCTTGTCTGAGCCACCATCTTCCATCTGCACACGGTCACACTGGGTGCACTCGCAGCTCTGCTTCCTAGGGCGGTGGTGAGCATGATACGGAAGCATGTCAGGCTTCGGCTGACTCCATGATCCTCTTCAGCTTCTCACAGGCATGGAGAAGGAAATCAGGTGGAGAGACTTTGCCCACCGCACCGCAGAGGTGAGTCCCCTGGAGACCTTTGCTCCCCTCTGCCAAGTACTCTGCCAGGGTAGTTGAGTTGATGGGGGTCTGGCCCCTAGCTGGACGGGCAGGCTGGGACTGTAACGCAGCTGCCTCTTGGACTGCATCTGGCCCTCTGGGGTCGCGCCCTCCACACACGGCACTCAGGGCCAGTGCACAGTCTGATCGCTTTCCTTTCCTTGCCCTCACCGGTGGCCGCTCAGGCTTCTAGGGAGGACCCTCATGAGATAACAAGGCCCACCCAGAGGTCCTTTGGCAAGCAGAGCGCAGGGCAGAGCCAGCACCTCCTGTGAGTCTCCAGTCACCTCGGGGGAGGCTGAAGTCTGGGATGTTCTCTCTACTGTTGTTGGGGGGGCCTTCCCAGGAGCCCATGTCCTCAGGCCCCGTGAGCCAGTCCTCCCCCGATCAGCAGCTCAGTCAGCACTGTGACAATCGCCCCATTTCCTCCCTTATTCTTCCAAAGCTCCCTCTTCCCGTTCTCACTGGTGCCTCTCCCCTCAAATCCATGAGCACCTCCTGCCTCACTGGAACGGAGACCTGCAGGTCACTAACCCTTCTCTTGGTGGTGACCTGGGGCCTCTCATCTCTGATCTAGCCATCCAAATCCATGCCATGTTGAATTTGGGAAGAGTCGAGGGGCATTCTCACACTTGGCCCCTGCCCGGCATCCCATCACACAGGATCTGTTGGGATGTCAGCAGCCTCTTCGGCAAGAGAGGCCACACACACAGGTGGCCGAATGGGTCAATGGCCTAGGGAGCATGGGGCCAGCTGGACACCACATGGCCTCACTCCATTCTGGATCCGACAGACGCCTGCCTGGAAGGGGACGGGAACTGCAAAACCAATCAGCTGTGCACCGTCTCTCTGTCGCCTCGGCACCTGGGCTAAACACGGGTTTTCCAATGCAGCGTGCGTGCGTCTGGCAGTTGTGAGTGTGTGGCACGGGCCCAGGACACCCTGAAATGATGAATTACTTCCAGCCCAGTCGCCTCACCCAAATGCGCTCAGCCCCCTGTGACCTTGGTTTGCAAACTGCAAATGAAAACAGCTGCTCGCTCCCTCTGCAGGCATCTCCCTCCACACATGAAAGTTGGTAATCAGATGACTTTGCCAACTCATTCCCTTCAAAGCCCGGTGCAGGCATTTTGCTCTGGGCGCTGCTACAGTAACCCACAAACAGAGATCGTGCCGAAATGAAGCTGTTCCACAAATGAGCGACTGAATGGCAGCTTCGTCTCCACTCTGCCCAGGTCGGCAGGCAGCCCGCCCAAACGCGGACGGTCGCTGTGCCCACAGCAGCTACACCCACTGAAGTTTCTGCAGCTGGTCTCTGAGACCAAAGCAGACGCCTTTAGAAAAGGCTGGAATGATGGTGGGTGTTTTCCAGGCTCCCGGAATTTGCAGGAGAAGCTGAGACGGGGCTTGGGGGTAAGGCGAGTGTTCCAGCATGGCCAGGCTAAGCCTAAACTACGAGGCTGCTGTTTTCCGCGTGGCCATCCTGGATTTATTCCTGGGCTGGTACGATGGGAGAATCCGAGGTGTCCTAAGGCTGGAAAAGAGGATTTCCCTAGTAGAGATCAGCCTGACTCAGGATGCAGCCCTCTCCCTGCCACCCCACCCACCCCAGGCCAAAATCCCACCACTACTTGTAGAGAAGCTCTGTGTCTGGCCACTGGATTTCACTCCTGACATCCCAGCTCAGTTCTCCCCTTCTCAGGAGCAGCGTCCATCAGGTGAAGCCTCAGGCCGGGGTCCCTGTGCCACAGGTCCAGCCTGCAGCCAGATGAGTACTGCCTCCTACACCAGCCAGTCTTCCTCCACCTGCCCCGCCCTGACCCATGCTGGGCAGCCTGCAGGGACTTTGTCTTGGGGACAACATCGATCCTCCCGCAGTTTCAACACCCTCAGGTGAGCAGACCTCAGGCAGGGAGGTGCCCTACCTGTTGGTGGGGAGGTCCTAATTGCAGGCCCCGGCAGGAACCGGCCAGTCTGGGGACAGGTGGCTGGGATGCTCTTTGACCACTGAACTTGGCCATTTGCTGTTTTAAAATTTTTGACAGAATTGGGGTAGAGAGGAAAGGAAAATAAGAAAAAAGTAGGTTGTGGTCAGATTTCTCCTTGTCACGAATTGCCACTAAGCTCGTTGGAACAGCCCAGGAGACCCTCCTGCCATGCAGGCCCACAGCATCTGCCTGTATCAGAGGCCCAGAAACTCAGGCCTTGTGTTCCACACTCCCAGCCCCACCAGCACAGTAGGCCTCACTCAGCTCTTGTCCTGGCAAGGCAGGCTGGTGCCCAGTGTGGGGGCCACTGACCCTGGGGTGCCCCGTGGACCTGCATCCCAGGTCGAGGTCAAGAACTATCTGAATACTCCCCCAATGCTGGAACCTCTTCCTTCTTCCCAATGCAAGCCTCGTCTCCTCCAGAGCCTCCCCAGCCTCCATCTGCTGGGAGATAAAACAAGAACACTGGCCTTGGCCATGAGCTCAGTTCTCTCCTGGGCAGAGCTTCTCCCACTGCAGAATGTGTGTACACGTGAATGCAGCCCTCTGCTGGAGTTCCAGACACAGCAAGAGTTCCACCCGCAAGTTTGCATCAACTCCATAAGCACCTGCTCAGATCAGGTGGAGAACGCTCACTCAGAGCGACGTGAGGTGGCTGTAAAGAAAGAAGCTCACTGCACACAGGCCTGGGGCCAAACTGCAACCTTTCTGCCACCTGCTCCAGCATCCCACCCTCTTCCCTGGAACTGGGATCCAGCCTGTCTCCTCTGCCCACCGGGATTGCACGCCAAGACCACCT
Organism: Callithrix jacchus; assembly: GCF_049354715.1. Taxonomy (NCBI): domain Eukaryota; kingdom Metazoa; phylum Chordata; class Mammalia; order Primates; family Cebidae; genus Callithrix; species Callithrix jacchus. Next base: position 124,349,421 of record NC_133513.1, on the reverse strand, counting down.
AAGGAAAACAGGTGGAGGGGGGCCAGGTTGGCTGCTTGGAGCAAGAAGATATTTTAAACAGAACGTTTTATTTCAGAAAGGCTTTTGTTTTTGTTGGACTAGCAAGAAAAGTATGTTGCCTTGGGAGTGTGTGCCTTTGAGAGCAGGGCTTGGGATCAAGCACTCTGCATCCCAGCCTGACGGGAGAGCTCCTGGGAGTGAGATGTGCCCAGCAAACCAGCATGGAGCCGGTGGGGCTGAGCCCCTCCCTACTGACGCCTGTGAGTGTTTGCACGTGCACAGGTGGGAACATGCACTGTATGTGTGGGTGTGTAGTTAGTGCACGTGTGTATGTGTGTATGTGCATGTGTGTGTAGTAAGTACACGTGTGTATGTGCATGTGTGTGTGCATGCACCATGTTTGTGTGGGTGTAAGTACACATGTGTATGTGCATGTGTGTGCATGCACCGTGTTTGTGTGGGTGTAAGTACACATGTGTATGTGTGTATGTGCATGTTTGTGTAGTAAGTACATGTGTACATGTGTGTATGTGCATGTGTGTGCATGCACCATGTTTGTGTGTGTAGTAAGTACACATGTGTATGTGTGTATGTGCATGTGTGTGTGCATGCACCATGTTTGTGTGTGTAGTAAGTACACGTGTGTGTGTATGTGCATGTGTGTGTGCATGCACCATGTTTGTGTGGGTGTAAGTACACGTGTGTATGTGCATGTGTATGTAGTAAGTACACGTGTGTATGTGTGTATGTTCATATGTGTGTGCACAGTGTGGGAGGAGTGTGGTAAATGCACATGTGTATGTGCATGTGTGTGTGCATGCACCGTGTTTGTGTGGGTGTAAGTACACGTGTGTATGTGTGTATGTACATATGTGTGTGCACACTGTGTGTGGGGGGAGTGTGGTAAGTGCACATGTGTATGTGCCTGTATGTGTGCATGCACCATGTTTGTGTGGGTGTAAGTACACGTGTGCATGTGTATGTGCATGTGTGTGTGCATGCACTGTGTGTGGGCATAAGTACAGATATGTATGTGTGTATGTGCATGTGTGTGTGCATGCACCATGTACCTGTGGGTGTAGTAAGTACATGTGCATATGTGTGTATGTGCATGTGTTTGTGCATGCACCATGTGCATGTGGGTGTAGTAAGTACATGTGTGTATGTGTGTGTGCATGTGTGTAGTAAGTACACATGTATGTTTATGTGCATGTGTAGTAAGTACATGTGTGTATGTGTGTATGTTTGTGTATTAAGTACACGTGTGTATGTGCATGTGTGTAGTAAGTACATGTGTGTGTATGTGCATGTGTGTAGTAAGTACATGTGCGTATGTGTGTATGTGCATGTGTGTGTAGTAAGTACATGTGTGTATGTGCATGTGTGTAGTAAGTACATGTGCATATGTGTGTATGCACATGTGTGTGTGCATGCACCATGTGCATGTGGGTGTAGTAAATACATGTGCGTATGTGTGTATGTGCATGTGTGTGTAGTAAGTACATGTGTGTATGTGTGTAGTAAGTACCTGTGTGTATGTGCATGTGTGTAGTAAGTACACGTGTGTGTGCATGTGTGTAGTAAGTACATGTGTGTGTGTATGTGCATGTGTGTGTGTCTCTGAACAGCCCATTGCTGTAAATAACCTGCCTCTCTCTGCATACGTCCCCCGCTGCCTCCTATTCAGGCAGACCCTCCCCTGGGCGGCTGGCGTGAGGGCTCATATCACAGACAGAATGCATGAGAGCCTCCACATTTCCGAATCTCCAGCAACTCTGCCTGGTTGTGTCAATTCCGTAAACTCCTGTCCATGACTCACTCCTGGGGGACCAGGTCTTGGGCCTGTCTGATATCATTTGGGGAGATCATCTCTACTCCAGGCAGTTGGAAGTCAGGGGACTGGAAACAAAGCGGACGACTGTCCCCGTGAGAGGACACATTCTCTGTCCTTTCAGGAAGGTGCTGCGTTGGCTTCAGGGTTGATTTTACCTGATTCGCCTCGATGTCCATGTGAGATAGATCTCTCCAGTTCAGTCCTCTAATCCTGCCGAGAAGTGGAGAAATGTGGGCGTCCATATGCTTTTTAAGCTAAATCACCTTCTGGCAAAGTGTGCAGCGAAATGAATCATTTTTACTACCATTTCAACTTCCTCCACTTCTCCAAAACTCATATTTAATAACACAGTCAGAGCTCTGCACCCTCACTTTTTTGTAGCCCAGGCTAACGGAATTGAAATGCTCTCTTGATTCCAATGCGTTTGCAAGTGCTCTGTCTTTGCCTGCTTCGTCTTTTATACAACACTCTGCCCTCCGAGATGTGAGGACAGGAAGCCTCGCCTAATCGTGGGTTGTAAGTGCAGAAGTCGGCGCACTGCGTCCAGCAGTCTGTTTCCTGCACGTGGAGGGGCCGCCCTCGCTCTCCTGACTATTTCCTGTTTCTGCTTGTGTGGAGCTGCCCCCGGGACCATGGCGGACACACAGGCTCTGTGCACGGCCAGGCTCGGGGTCGGAGAGAGCTCCACTGTAGCTCATGTTCACTGCCACTAAATTTTGGCTAAATCACAAGACCAGGACCATAATGGGAAGACATAAAAGAGGCCCACAAAACACTCACCATTTTTAGGTTTTATTTAGGACATAAAAGAAACATTTATTGCAGCCCCCCCCACAGTAAATATCCCTTGCCATTTGCATCATCGCTTCGCACTTGCACCGTATTTCAGAAATGGAAGCGGCCCATAAAGGCCCCAAGCATTCCGCGGTGACTGTCGACACAGCTCAGTGCCTTGGAAGCGGAATGAAGTCTGCTCGGCCCTCGCTCCGCAGCGGGCGCTTGCCGTCTGGCTGTAAATTGCTCCTCATCCTGGCTCATTCCATCCACTCTTCCTCTGCCAGCTGGGACTTCAACAGCTAAGACAATTTCTCAGAAAGGAAGGACAGCAGACCCAGGGTGCCAGGCAGGGGAACTGCTGACCAGGTGGGGTCCCTCGGCTGCCTGGGATCCAGGAGAGGTCACCTGGCTGCCTGGACTCCAGTGGGGTCACTTGGCTGCCTGGATTCCCTGCCCCCACCTCGTCTCCCACTGTGACGGCCAAAAATGGGGTCCCATGTGGCGATTTAACAGATACCCAGCACTGACCAGCGCCAGAGCCTGTTACGTTCCAGGGTCAGACACGGAGCTGACGTGGCTCCTGCCTTGAAGAGTGTAGAGTGGAGCAAAAGCAGATGAGCACTGGGCCATCCCAGCTCAGCATGTCCCCACGGTGGCAGGGGGACACCAGCGGCGATGCGGCTCAGCGGTGCAAAGCCCCGCCCTCTGCCAGGTGCTTCTCGATGCGATGCAAGGTGTTAGCATAGGTCACCCTCAGGCACACCAGTGGTGCAGTCAGGGGTTCTGCCTCATTGTAAATCCGGGCAGAATGAGACACAGAGAAGTGATGAGCGCTCAGAACGAGACACAGACAGGCTGCCTCGAGGACCAGAATGTCCGGCCACTGCTCTTGGCCCCACAGCCATAAGACAAGAGAGGTGCAGTCCCCAGAGAGAGCTTCCTACACACAGGCACCGGCTGCGTCCATCCACAGGCGTCAGTCCTCTCCTCCAGCGTTTATGACGCCCTGGGGGCCACTCTAATGCCCCACTGAGGCTTAGACAGGAGAAGTGACTTGCCCAGAACCACCCATCTTAAACCTCAGTTTCCCCCAGAGGCCAAGGATGAGTCAGAGTTGCTGAGACATGGCGCCTGTGGGTCAGAGAGCACCGGTGGTTCTCAGGGGTGCTGGGGTAAGTTCTTTAAACTTTAAATTTCTGGAAGCTCAGGTTCTTCTCCAACTGGATAGGGTGCCCAAGTTGAGGGGCCTGCAGGAGAAGGGAAGAGTTTACTGTGGAGATGGCTGGCACCGAGTGGGCTTCGTAGTGCTGGGCACCAGGTGGAAAGCTCGTCCCCCAAGGGGTCGTCATCATTACCTGAAAAGGGACCCGGGCTCTGGGCAGTACTGGGTACCACGTGAAAAGCTTGTCCCTCAAGGGGTCACCGTCACCTGAGGGGACCCGCACTCTGGGCAGTGCTGAGCACTAAGTGGAGAGCTTGTCCCCCAGTGAGTCATCATCACTCGGGAAGGGACCGGGACTCTGGTTCCACAGTCTAGGTGCAGCTGGCCCCACTGGGGCCAAGAGGCACAGGGCAGGCAGTGACAGTGAAGATGGACAGGAGTGGACAGAAGGCCCTCAGGTGCTGTGATGAGGAGCTGGGACACCTGGGACACATCCATCTCTTTCCACCTCCAAGCCTGCAACCTGGATGACACGGCTGAGCTGCATGGGTGCTGACGCTCTCATCCCAGAGCAGGGCAGGTGCCTGGCCCAGAGGACAGGAACACTGACACACGGAACCAGGGCAGGACTCCGGGCTCTGGGCTTCCCAGGCATGGCGGGTACCCAGGGCTGCAGAGGTGATGGGGGAAGGGGAGCCAGGCTCAGCCAGCCTGAGCGGAGAGGAGAGGGGCCTGTCTTCACACCATGATTGCTGCATTTAATTGCCCCAGCAGCGGTATTATTATAATCCTATTTTCTTATTTTTCAGGCTGAGATAGGATAGAAAATATATAACCTGATTATGCACCATATAACGTATTAAGCCAGGAAGGTCTTATAATTAAAACATTTAGAAGGAACTATCCAGGGAGGTCCTTAAAATCAGTTTAAATCCTTATCAAATAATGAAAATATCTTCAGAAAAAAAATCAGCCTCTTAGCTATGTGCTCACCTCCATGATCATCTGAGGTTTTTGCTTGAGGCTAGAGACAGATTTACATGAAAATACTGAGGGTTTAAGCATCCTTTTCAGGCACAGCTGAGCCAGCAGACCGGGTACAGGCTGGCTCCAAAAGACTCTCTAACTGCAGGGACGGGGGTGGCCTCTTGGGGCCTGGAATCCCTGCCCACCCTGCCCTCACCCAGCACCTTCCAGCAGCAGGCACCGCCTCCTCCCTAGTGGGCCTCAGGCTCACTCCAAGGCAAAAATGGGGGTGTTGGCCCAGAGAGCGAGGTGAGAGCTGCCCTGTCCTTGGGTCCCCTTGGACTATTGGGCACCGTCTTAGCTCCTTCCCATGGACTTGCTCGCTCGCCCTATGGGCGGCTGTCACAGCCAGTCCTGCCTCCTGGCCGCCCTGGTTGCATGCATCAATGTACCTTTGCTCTGGGCCAGGACCTGCTTCACTCTGGGATGAGAGCATCCCATCTACCCAGCTCCGCTGTGTCTTCCAGGCTGCAGGTCTGGAGGTGGAAAGAGATGGATGCATCCCAGGGGGCCTTGTGTCCACTCCCCTCTGTCTTCCCCGGTCACTGCCCACCCTGTGCCTCCTGGCCCCAGTGGTGCCAGCTGCACCTAGATGGTGGAACCAGCTTCAGCAGTGGCACAGGTTCAGCCTCCTAGAATACATCCTCCTCACCACTCCCAAAGGTGCAGCCTCCATGGGGGAGTCCTGGCTCACAGCCTGCCCCCTACGCCTGCTCTTAGACTGCTTCTGTCTGAGAAACGGTGCAGACACAGAGAGCTATGCCTGCTGCTCAGAAAACTCAGCACCTGTCCCGAAAAGGTCTGCCCCTGGCTGCTTATTCGAGATCCCCGGTTCTACAGATCAACCCCAGTCCCCAGCTACGCAGGTTGCTGGTCCCTCCTGCCCTCCTCAGTCCAGGACAGGGCAGACCCCAGCTTTCTGTCTGACCTCCATCGAAGCCTGCCCTCCACAGCTCCCAGAAGAGCCAGGCTGCCTGGCTTCTCCCTGCCTTTCCCTGCAAGGCCTTCGGGAAATACTTCCTCACCTGACTCTTGAGCAGGGCCTGGCCACAGGCTTCCGGCTGTGTGTTTAATCCATCCCCTGGCTCTGCAGAAGGAGCCTGGAGAGTTGGAGTGACCCTCATGGGCAGAATTGGGATACAGAGGGGTGGAGGGGCCACCATGGACAGAATTGGGGTGCAGTGGGGGTGGAGGGACCACCATGGATAGAAGTGGGGTACAGTGGGGTGGATGGACCACCATGGACAGAATTGGGGTACACTGGGGTGGAAGACCACCATAGACACAATTAGGGTGCAGTGGGGTGGAACGACCCTCATTGGCAGAATTGGGGTGCAAATGGGTGGAGGGGCCACCACAGGGAGAATCTGGGATGCAACCCAGGCCCCTGCTTCTGCCATTGTCCTTGGCTCTGCGTCCTGAGCTCCATGTGTGGAGTGGCTTTGGAAAGGGCCAGCCAGGCCCAGCACAGGGCCCAGGTGGATGTCCCGATGGGAGCTGCATGGTGGGCGCTGTCTTCTGGCCTCCTCCAAGTGTCACTGGGGGAAGAAATCGAGGTCAGTTCAAGAGGTCTTGCTGAATGCACAGAAAGAGAGGACGCTTGTCTCTGGGTGTTTCATAACCGATCACTCTTTCAGCTGTGCTGCACCGACAGAAAGGACATTTAGGAGCAACGACAAAGGGACGGGAGGGGAAGCCCCTAGGCTGAGCACTGGCGATTTTCAGAGGCTGCATTGCCAGTGGGCTCTGACTACCTCTAGGTTCCTTAACTTGGGAATGAACTGAGCTTGGAGAATCAGGCCGTAATCAGCTGGGTGAGCAGTAACTCACCCTGGTCCATGAGCAAGAAAGGGCTGTGCCCAGTGCGAGGACGGACACCCGAGCTGCTCTGCAGACCCCGGCTCGGGAGCCGAGACCTGGGGATGTGAGGCTGACACTCGGCTCTGAAGCTCAGCGATTGACCTTGACCTGCAGAAGACGTACACTAGGTCATTATCGCATCTCGAACCATTATTCTTAGTTTTTCTGAACAACTCTTCGATTTACTCAGTGGACCGTTGGCCTGGGAGGAGAGAGGGCCTTTCCGTGATGGGATTTCTCAAACATGAAGTGAAGCGAAAACAGAGTGACCTGGGGATCCCACGTCAGGACCTGCCCGACTCTGAGTCCTGCCTCTGTCCAAGCCTCCTAATCCTGCCTCTGTCCAAGCCTCCTAGTCCCAGCTCCTGGCCCCTGGGCACCCGAGCTGAGCTGGCCCCTGGGCACCCGAGCTGAGCACCAAAGACAAGGGCTCTTGAGCTAAGACAGAGCCGTCACCCACCCGAAGACAGGGAGGAGTCCTCACATCCGCGCAGGAGTCTCCAGGGGAGGAGACCGTGCTGATTTATCCCAACTGTGCCTCTGAGGGCCAAACACCTCTGCACAGCCGTGTCTGGGGAAAGGCTCGGGGAGCTTGGGACCAGACTTCATCTTTGCTCAAATAAGCCATGGTGTTCACCAGTTCACTGTGAGAACAGGTGACGTCACTGAAGAAGCAGCTGGAGCCTGCATTCCATCCAAACCACGTCTCCTCCAGCAGCCGCCACCTCCTGGAGAGCCACAGAAAACCAGCGCACTGAGCACACAGTCTGCCGTGAGCCGGCCGGGTCCATGTTTCTTTTCATTTCCAGCATTATGTGCCTGGTGGTTTAGGTCGCCTCTGTGCTGGGCAGACTGCTTTCCATCCAGGTGAAATTGATTTGGAGCCCACACCTGCCTCCCTCTTGATGAGACAGATTTCAGCCACATGCAAAGCCCTGTGGCCATCTGGGTCCAGCCGCCCACGGCACAGCTGGTTTCTTGGTGCAAAGCCCTCTGGTCCCTCCGGCCTCCCACAGCGCAGCTGGTTTCTTGGTCAGAAAGGTTTCTCCTTCCCACCCTCCAACCGCGCAGGGTCATCCAGCCTTCCTGCTGTTTTCTTGAGTTTAGAGTCAGCTACCCAGTCCAATGACGAGATTTTACAGGTTTGGAAGTGTCACAGTCGCAGCTTCGGAAAAGTGCATTGATAGCCCCAGCAGAGTTGTCGCACAAAATATTGGTGAGCTGAAAGTAGCTTCTTGTATTCCTTTCCTTTTTTAATTTTTTAAATTTTTTGCAAGAGAGACACATGTGAACATGCTTGGTACAGTGAAGTCAGAGGGCAGGACTGGAATGCAGCTCAGAAGCTGGCCCTGGAACTCGTGTTGTGACTGGAGTTTGGCTGGGAGTGAGACTCCCAGCAGCCAGGGTTTCCTGAGCATCCCCGTGACAAGCCCTACCCTGAGCACCTTGGGGACAGAACACTTGGCTGACTCCAGGTATCCCATGGGCCCGCACGGCCAGGGTTGTCAGGGGAGAGGAAGCACACTGGAATCAGAGTCCAGGTCCAGCTTTGGGGCCATCAGGGCTGTGAGGCAGAACATGTGCTCCCATAGGGAGGGCCTTGGAAGGAGGTGCTGAGCGCCATCCACTCGGGACAGATCGGGTTATGGCCAGCCAGAGGACATGGGGCTGGGCCTTCACCTGACAGGGAGTGAGGCTGGAGGGAGTGGTCTGGAGCTGGGGGGGCCACACGTCTGACAGTTCATGGCCCAGGGACTGCGTGTATGGCCCTTGTGTGAGCTCCAGGCCCCTCCCGTCCAGGGCTTGCCCATCCAGAGGGGCTCTGGGTTCTTCTGTACACAGCCCAGTCAGCTCTCTGCTCCCAAGGGGCCACCTTGGTTCCTTCTGCTTCACAGGGACACATCAGGCCCTTTCCCTCTGATGGAGTCACAGGGTTGCTCACAGTAGGCACACCTGCTCAGCCGGGCCTAGGCAGGTGACTCCCAGGAGCAGCAGGAGCAGGGCCCTCCTGGGGTCAGGGCACGCCCACCCCAGGTCCCAGCTGCTCTTGGGCGTCCTCAGCCCAGGATTTTGCTCTGCTTTTCTCATTTTCCTAGACAAACTTTAGTCCATGTAGCCTGGACAAGAAGACAGCAACAGAGTGTGGACCAGGCTGGGGGCTGAGGGTGGGGTCTGGCAGTGCAAACTGACCCAGGGTGCAGGCACCGGAGGCTGGGACCAGCACCCACGGGGATCGTGGATCTGAGTGGGGAAGAAGCTCTGAGCTCTCATTGACCTAAAAACACCACTGCTGTAGGGATGCGCTGCACAGCCTGAGCTATGTGGGCTGAACACGCAGCAGACGAGCGAGAAACATCGAACCAGGGACTCACGTGTGTGCAGGTGTGTGTGTGTGCCCACGGATATGTGTGAACATGTGCATGTGTGTATGTGTGTTCGTGTATGTGTTTATGTATATGTGTGTTCAAGTACATCTGTACATGTGTATGTATGTGTGTGTTTATGTAGATGTGTGTGTGCAGGTATGTCTGTACATGTGCATGTGTACGTGTGTGCATGTGTGTGCATGTATATTTATGTAGATGTGTTTGTGTGTGTGCAGGTATTTGTGTATATGTTCACGTGTGTTTATGTATATGTGTGTATTCAGGTATGGTTCTACATGTGTGTATGTGTGTATGTTTATGTGGGTATGCATGTATATGTGTGTGTACAGGTATGTGTGTACATGGGCATGTGTGTATATGTGTACATACATGTTTATGTGTATGTGTGTGGATTTATATATGTATGTACATGTGTGTATTTGTGTGTGCCTCTGTGTGTACATGTTTATGTGTGTGTAGATGTGCATGTGTATGTATTTGTGTGCATGTGTGTAGATGTGCATGTGTGTATGTGTACATGTACATGTTTTTGTGTGTGCAAGTGTGTGTGCATGTGCATGTGTGTATGTGTATTTGTGCATGTGTGTAAATGTGCACGTGTATGTGTATTTGTGCATGTGGGAATGTGCATGTGTGTTTATGTGTGTGTGCATGTGTAGATGTGTATGTGTGTATTTTTGTGTGTGTGTGTGTGTGTGTGTGCGCGTGTGTACTGGGCAGCAAGGGGAACAACTCCTTATGGTGGATGGCCTGTTCACACTCAGATGCTAGCTCAGCTTCTAGCCCACAGCATGGCAAGACCTGAGGTTTTCTGTCTATGGAAAAACAGAATCCTGGACATGTGTTTATTCCACAAAACACATACACACACGTAAATGTGTGTATGTGTGCACTGCATGCCACTTCTGCCCACTCTGGAAAATGCAAATGTTTAATAATTTGGGGCGCACGCATGATTAAATGCATAATCTCTTTTTGAAATGCTAATTTTATTTTGCTATAAAAATTTTTAACGAGCAAATAAGCCTAGAACACCATGTAGCTGTTGTATGAATGGAGTTGTGAGCATGGCGGTTAGTGTGAACAACATTACAAGCATATTTTAGAGAAATATGGCTTAGGGAAGGGCATGTTTTTGAACAACATCTAATTGGCATTGAGTACCAGCCACAGGGTTAGAGGCAGAAAGGGCTTGCTGGCCGGAGAAGGCTCCGGCCTCTGGCTGGTGAGGACGCCTTCGAGGGGGCCATGAAGCCCTTTGAGTTCATTTTCAATGGCATCTTCTCAGAGAACTGGGGGCCCCGCCAGTCCGAGCCAGCCTCTTCTGCAAACACTCGCTCCTCTGCCGGGCTCTGTCCTTCCAAGCCAAATGGTCCCTGACTCACCTTTCACCAGCATGATAAATAAATGTGCACATGCTTGTTCTTACCTAGTGTCTACTAAAAAATGTTATAAGCCTATAGAGAAGTTCACAAATAATAAAATGAACCCTCACAGGCCTTTCAGCTTCATGCTTTTTAACGTTTTGTTGCATTTGTGCACTGTCTCTATACATGTCCATATGTACATACAAGCACATACACACGTACACACACACATACATTTTCACGAAGACAGGTGAAAGTGAGTGTAAGACATGACATTTTACCCTGAATAGGTCACTGTCAGGGTGCATCTCCAACAATAAAGGCCCTTCCAGCCCAGCCAGGACACCATTGCCATGGTGAAGACTCAACTCAACCTCAGCATGAAATTGTTCACATTCCAGTTTACTTTTATTTTTTTTGAGATGGAGGCTTGCTCTGTCACCAGACTAGAGTGCAGTGGCACCATCCGGGCCCACTGCAACCTCTGCCTCCCAGGTTCAAGCAAGTCTCCTGCCTCAGCCTCCTGAGTAGCTGCGGCACCGTGCCCAGCTCATTTTTGTATTTTTAGTAGAGATGGGGTTTCACCATGTTGGCCAGGCTGGTCTTGATCTCTTGTCCTTGTGATCTGCCCGCCTCAGCCTCCCAAAGTGCTGGGATTACAGGCGTGCGCCACTGTGCCCAGCCTCATCTACTTAACAAAGGAAAAAACGTTTATGTTTTTCCTCCCAGGATTCAATCAAGTTTTACTCATTGCATTTGCTTGCCAAGGTTTCTGTGGACGTTTTAAAATCAGAATTTCCCTCCCACACACACTTCCCTCATTTCCTCTGTTTTTTCAACACTGGTTCTTTGGACCTCCAGCCCAATGTTTGGGATCACCAGCTTCTCTCGAGGTGACTCACTCCAGGCAGGCCCTCTGCCATGGATGTCCCATGCGTGCTGACCTCCTCCCATCATTCCGGGAAGGGCCTTGCCTCACCTGTCCCATTGCCAGCCGTGCGTGGCAGGACCATGGCTGCTGGTGTGGGGCTGCCCCACCTTGCTCCTCCTCTGTGCAATGGGCGCCATCCCAGGGTGCTGCTGCTCTCGTACCCACCCTGCCAAGTGGCTCTCCAGGCTATTCTCAGCACTCTGCTAACATAGAACACTGCTGTGAAGAATACACTTGCACATGGGCTGATTGGTGTTAGGAGACATTCACCTGTAAGGGAAATTCCTAGACGTGTAGTAGCTCTAGGTCAAAGGCACGTGCCGATCCTACCTCCTTAGAAGTCTCCTCATTCCCTCTGCAGTGTGGGAGCAGCCCTGCCCCAATCACCACCATGTGGGGCGGCTCCCCCAGCCTTGCCCGCCGAGTGCCGCCAGCTATGAGTTGGCATCAGTCTGAGAGGTGAGAAACAGCATTCCCAAGCAGCTTTGACGTGTTCTCCCATCATAACGTCAGAAATATTTCTTCACAGTTCGATGTTTATCTTTAGAATTTGTATCTAGTGATTTTTACTGCACGATTAAAAAAGCCTATCATTGGGCCGGGCGCAGTGTCTCATGTCTGTAATCCCAGCACTTTGGGAGGCTGAGGCAGGTGGATCACGAGGTCAAGAGATCGAGACCATCCTGGTCAACAAGGTGAAACCCCATCTCTACTAAAAATACAAAAAATTAACCAGGCACGGTGGTGCGTGCCTGTAATCCCAGCTACTCAGGAGGCAGAGGGAGGAAAATTGCCTGAACCCAGGAGGCAGAGGTTTCGGTGAGCCAAGATTGTGCCATTGCACTCCAGCCCGGGTAACCAGAGTGAAACTCCGTCTCAAAAAAAAAAAAAAGCCTATCATTGCAGGTATCAACCTTTTCTTATTGTTGCTTTCTTTTTTTTTCTTTTGAGACAGAGTTTCTCTCTTGTTACCCAGGCTGGAGTGCAAGGGTGCGATCTCGGCTCACCGCAACCTCCGCCTCCTGGGTTTAGGCAATTCTCCTGTCTCAGCGTCCCAAATAGCTGGGATTACAGGTGCTCGCCACTGCCTGGCTAATTTTTGTATTTTTAGTAGAGACGGAGTTTCACCATGTTGCCCAGGCTGTTTTCAAACTCCTGACCTTATGATCCACCTGTCCCGGCCTCCCAAAGTGCTGAAATTATAGATGTGAGCCACCGCACCTGGCCCATTTCTCATTTTTATAGCATTTCCCCAACAACTGTGTAGCCCAGGCATCAGAATCAGGAGATAAACTTATCATTTTCTGGTGACTTACCATGTGCTAAAGGATAGGTTTTGCTCATTATCTAAATTTTCTTAATACTTTTTATGTACTTTCATTGATTTTTTGCATTCAACTATTTTTCTTTTTTTGAGACGTAGTTTCACTCTTGTTACCCAGGCTGGAGAGCAATGGCGCAATCTCGGCTCACCGCAACCTCCGCCTCCTGGGTTCAGGCAATTCTCCTGCCTCAGCCTCCTGAGTAGCTGGGATTACAGGCACGTGCCACCATGCCCAGCTAATTTTTGTATTTTTAGTAGATATGAGGTTTCACCATGTTGGCCAGGATGGTCTTGATCTCTTGACCTCGTGATCCACCTGCCTCGGCCTCCCAAAGTGCGGGGATTACAGGCGTGAGCCACCGTGCCCGGCCTCTTACTGTTTCTAAATGCTGAATCTTAATTAGAAAAGCTTTTCACCTGGCCGGGTTGAAAAGGAATTCACCCATGCTTTTGCCTAATGTCTGTGTGTATGAGCGTGTGTGTGAGCGTGTGTATGATTTTGCCTAATGTCTGTGTGTATGAGCGTGTGTGTGAGCGTGTGTATGATTTTGCCTGATGTCTGTGTGTATGAGTGTGTGTGTGAGCGTGTGTATGATTTTGCCTGATGTCTGTGTGTATGAGCGTGTGTGTGAGCGTGTGTATGATTTTGCCTGATGTCTGTGTGTGTGAGTGTGTGTGTGAGCATGTGTATGAAACCCAGGTATAGTTCGAAGTTTACTTTTGTTCAGTGAACAGCATGAGTCATGGTCCAGTCTTCCAAGTGACTGTCAAGATTTTCTAATGTGAATTTTTTTAATTTAATGTTTTCCTCAGATATTTGAGAGCTGTTCTCTTTAATAATAAGCTCAACTTCCATATGTATTTGGGTTTATTGATGGATTTCCGTAAATTATTTTTATTTATTTCTCCCGTTGGTCTGGTGGTTCATGTCCCCCTAATACACTATTTTAATCACAAAAGCTTTTTTATGTTTTTTATATCTGGTAACTTTCCCTTCACTGCTGCTTTTCTTTTAAATCTTAGAAGGTATTTTGCCCTTGTTTTTATAAGAAATTTGGAATCTACTTGTTTGGTTTGAGAAAAGAAAACTTATTAGCACATTTATTGGTATCACATGAAATATTTACATTAATCCCCCAAAACTAGTATCTTTATTATTTTATTTCATTTCATTTTGTTTATTTATTTGTTTATTTTGAGACAGGATCTCGCTCTGCTGGTCAGGTTGGAGTGCAGTGGTGTAATCTCAGCTCACTGCAACCGCCATCTCCCGGGCTCAAGCAGTTCTCCTGCCTGCCTCAGCCTCTCGAGTAGCTGGGATTACAGGCATGTACCACCACACCTGGCTAAGTTTTGTATTTTTAGTAGAGATGAGGTTTCACCATGTTGGTCCAGGCTGGTCTTGGAGTCCTGACCTCAGGTGATCCACCTGCCTCGGCCTCCCAAATTGCTGGGATTACAGGCATGAGCCACCATGCCTGGCCAAACTTCAAATGGTCCTACCCAACAATAGAAGCTGCTTCTCCATTCAGGGAAATCGGAAATTTTAGGAATATTTAAAAGTCTTTCTCATGTAAGCATACGCTTTTAAAATGTGCCTTCATTTTAGTGCTGTTTGTGTTTCCTTATCCACTCTACCATCCGCTTGGTCATTGTTTGCATACTTCCCATGATTACGTTAACTTTGCAGTCTGATACTTCACTAAGGTTTTGTATTTGTTTTGCTTTTGTGCGGTTACGTTCCAGTGTTAGTTTAGTAATTTGTTTTATCCTTCTTTCTCTTGGGTTTTCTAGGGATACCCTCATATCACCTGCAAACAGAAAGGTTTACCTCCTGCTCCTCTTCTATGTCTTTCCATCTGATCGTGTGGGCTAACGCCACCACTGCAGGGCCCACCGGGTCTGAGATGATGGGGGCCTCATCTTAGGTTTCCCAGTTAAGTAGGAGGTTGAGAAAATTTTTCTATGCCAAGGACTTTACCATAAATTCTCTTTTAGTGAAGGATTTTTGTTGTGGTTTTAATCAGGAAAGGGGATGGAGTTTGGAGAAGCCACAAATAAAGTGAGTCCCACGTCTGTCTCACACGTGGATGCACAGGTCCTGCGCCCGCCTGGCAGGGGGAGACGAGCTCCGAGGACGCCGTGTTCCTGCGTTCAGGTCAGAACCTGTCGTGAAGATGCCGCAGGCCCTGCACCCTGTCCTGCACCCTCTTACAACACGGGGGAAACAGAGGAGTCAAGTCACAGCTTTTGAGGCCTGAGTGTGCGTGGCGGCAGAATTCACCCATGGGTTATATTGTTAATTTCTAGGCTTAATGCCGTGCGCAGGCCTCTTTATGACAAGTTCCTCTTGGACCTCGTGTTCTTAGAGCAGTGCTTGGAGTGAGATTGGTTTGGGAGGCGATGAATACAGTACCCCTCAGCCGCCCACACACCTCTCCTCCTGTCCTGCTACTCAGGCTGTGAGTCCCTGGGGAGCTTTTAGGAAGCAGCATTCTGTCTGCCCATCTCTCTCCATCCACCACAAGCCTAATGGGAAGGGGCCTTCTGAACACTCACCCTGGTGTCCCAACACAGACCCGGTGAGGGATTTTATGGGAGGAGGATCAGGACGCCTGTGTGGCTATTGCCAGGGACTCACCTTGGTGAAGCGTCAGGTTGACTCTGGGGCTCGGTGGAGGTTTAGACTAGAGTTGCAGGTGCAGGGGAACAGCTCGTTTGAACGACCCCACAAAGCTGACTTGCTCCCAGCCCATCCACTTACTGATCAGCCTTTCAAAGGACATGGCCTCCGACTGCCCGGACACTCCCTCTCATGGCAAGGATGCCAGGGAGCCACCATGTCTGCCACAGAAGAGTTCTTGGTGAGGTGGGGGAAGGGCAGAGGCCGCTGGAGGTCTTTGTAGACTGCTGTGGGCTTGTGCATCACAGCCTGTGTGGGGAAACAAACTCACCTCTCACCTCATTGCTGGAGAATCAAACAGGGTAATGGATGTGAGCAGCATCTGTAAGCTGGAAAGATCCGGGTTATATAAGAAGATCTACTTCTTATTCAATCACTGAGTATTTATTGGGTACATTTTGTATACCAGTAACTGTGGATCACAAAGTGAACAAGAGTCATGGACCCTGCCCCGTGGAGTTTAAAGTCAAATTCTGCATTATTTTCAGTTGTTCACACACAAGGGCAGAGAATCACTCTCATTAATTTGTGTTTCTCTAAAAATGTTTGCATTTAAAATTCTCAACAGTTCTTTTACAATGAATAATCACTGGCCAACCCCAAATTCTCCTTCAGTGAACTAAACTGAGGAGGCACACAGAGTACAGTATTTCTAAGTTGTCATTATATTATTATTATTATTTGGACAGAGTCTTGCTATGTCACCCAGGCTGGAGCACAATAGTGTTATCTCAGCTCGTTGCGTGATCTCAGCTCACTTCAACGTCTGCCTCCTGGGTCCAAGCGACGATCCTCTCTCTAAATTGTTTTTAAATAAGCAACCTTTCTTTCCTGTATTTCCGGCAGTCATTGATTTTTATCATTTAGTGATATTGCTAGAAGACAGTACATGGTTAAGCTGTGTATTTCACTGTCGACCCCTGAAAAGGGTACGCCCAGGTTTCCTGATGAGAAACCGCCCTGGGAGGTCCCTTAGGGTGATTTCCTCATCTGGCTGTATCTGCGTTTGTTACTTTCTGTTATTACAAACACGATTTTCACAACCGTTTTTGCTTATTCAGGCTCTTCCATCATCGCACTGCGTGGATTAAGAAAAATGCTGTAAACTGTGATTCTGGTCATTCACATCTTCTAAGAGGAAGAGGGTTTCTGGTGCCCTGGACAGACATCAAGAGAGATTAGTGAAAAGTGTATTTAGCTTGTGCACAAGGGAGCCAGTGAGGCAGAAAGGAAGGATGGGCTGCTCTCTGAAAACAGTGTGGGAGCTAATCTTACAGGACGCTCTTCAAGGGAAGGGAGACATCAGAGCATGTAGCGGAGGACCCTTTTTAGCACCTGGGCAGGGGTTTAACACACTTCCATATACATTGCATGGAGCATCAGGATTTTAAATCTGCACCTGTGGGTGTGACTTTCAGCATTCCTACAAGGAAGGGACAACTGTAGATTGAGTTTTAGCCCTAATGGGAGCAGGAACGTGTGGGTTAACAGTGTCTAAGGTCTTTTGTTGCTAGCTGGCTGAAAGTGAGGTGAGCTAGACTTGAGTAAGAGGCTTCTGCTCTTCCCTAGACCAGATCACAGCAGGAGGCCGGCCAGCCTGCTGCACAGGAGCAAAAGAGTTTACCAGAGTGCACGATTCTTGCATCTGGATAGAGTTCATCCTGGAAACTGGAATTTTCAAACTTGGTTCCATAGAATCTGGCACATGTTCTCATAAAGAAGGTGTCCTCATACTTTCTGTGGCACTTGAGGCACGTGTCTGGGTGGGAGAGGGTAGCTCCGGAACAGTGGAGAAGACTCAAGCACTGTGAGAGCTGCCACAGATGGAGCGGGCCACTTGGCTGGCAGGGAGCCAGCAGGGCGATCAGCCACAGCTGAAGGCTGGTGTGGGTGCTGTTTAAGGGTTGGCTTGGATGGTCTTTACGGACTTTTTTGTCTCAAACGTTCCGTTCTCACTGTAGAGAGACAGTATAAGGCAGCAACTGCATTGAGAGCGGGCGAGGCTCACTCTTTCTTATTTGTTTATTTTTATTGCACTTTAAGTTTTGGGGTACATGTGAAGAACATGCAAGGTTGTCTCATAGGTACACACGTGGCAGTGTGATGTGCTGCCTTCCTCCCCATCACCTGTGTCTGGCTCTTTCCTTTCTTTCACAGATACCTGTAGGATGGTTGCTTAGGCTGAGGAGAATATGTATTTGAACAATGAACCGGTTAGAACAGCTGAGCCACTTACGAAAAAAGTCTTAAAATCTTGTAACCCTATGGTAGCTGGAATACTGTAAAATAGACCCAAATAGACCCAGCTACCTATAGGAGCATGATATTTTCTTTTTTGTTTTTTGAGATGGAGTCTCACTCTGTCACCCAGGCTGGAGCGCAGTGATACCACCTCAGCTCACTGCAACCTCTGCCTTCTGGGATCAAGTGATTCTCCTTCTTCAGCCACCCAAGTAGCTGGATGACAGGCACGCACCACCACACCCAGCTAATTATTGTATTTTTAGTAGAAATGGAGTTTCACCATGTTGCCCAGGCTGGTCTTGAACTCCTCACC
Organism: Callithrix jacchus; assembly: GCF_049354715.1. Lineage (NCBI taxonomy): Eukaryota > Metazoa > Chordata > Mammalia > Primates > Cebidae > Callithrix > Callithrix jacchus. Next base: position 124,331,513 of record NC_133513.1, on the reverse strand, counting down.
TCAAGTGATCCATCTGCTTCGGCCTCCAAAAATGCTGAGATTCCAGGCATGAGCCACTGCACCTGGCCGGAGCATAATATTCTATCAGAGAACTACAAATCAATTAGGAGGGGATACATTAGTCAATGTAATATATCAGTAAATGTTGTTATTTTTTAAAAAGTGGGTGGCTTGGGGTCCTCACACCCCATGATTACAGCAAAAGGAAAGCACCATGGGGCTAAGAGCAGAAGCGCAGGACAGAGGAGGGAAGAAAATAGCAAAATAAGACAGCTTAGGAGATTATTCGCTGATACATGGGTGGTAGGAATGTTGTGTTTGATTTTCATTTGTTCATTTCTTTGAAGTACATGAACAATAAAACAGATCACAGAAAAATTATTGTCTTCTGATATCACTAAGTGGATCCTTCAAACAGCACTTCAAAAACATATTAAAATATTTACTTAAATGAATATTCCAAACAAAAGCATTAATTGGCATAAATAAGGGTTAATTTCCTAAGTAACAAAAACTCAAGAGAAATCAATAAATTAGAAATATTTTGTTTTTCTTTTATATATATATATATATATATATATATATATATATATATATATATGTATCACCGTTATTCAACACAGTGGGTATCTCCTCATCGCCAAGAAGTATTTTGTTTTTCTTAACAGAAAAGGAGCTGAAGGAAATGAGTAGGTTATTTACAAAGAGATTATTGACAAACATAAAAATTATTCTAAATTTCTGGTAATTAGGAAAAGACACTGTATCATGATAGTAAGATACTTGCTACTTATTAACTTAGAAAACTTTACACTAATGATAGCAGCCATTATCTGTCAGGGAGAAGAGGCTCCTGCTGCTCGGGGATGGCTGATTGCCTCAGACTCTCTTGACTCGAATAATTAGATTCCATGGTCCGTCGTCTTTCTACCTCCTCTAAGGAAACAGCCGCATCAACCATCAAAGTCTTCCTTGCAAAGGTGCTCATCAGAATATTACCCATAATCGTGAAAAAATGCAAAAATCTTTGTCCACCACGAGGGAAGTGATTAAATTGTGCTATATCATACAATAGATAATTACGTGGCCATTAAAATGCGTCTCTAAAATTGTCAACGACTTGTAGAAGATTTTATAGCACAATATTAAGTGAAAAAAGTCAGGATATAAAATTGCACATGCAGAGAGCCTCAATTATGTAAATATATGTGCATAAGACTGAACAAAAACGCAGATGGATTTACCAGTGCTCACCCCGGGTTACGGCATTATAGATCTTTAAAAAATGTTTCTTCTTTATACTTTTACATGAGTATGTGTCACTTTCCAAAAATAATAGTAATGACCAAAAAAAAAAAATAGGAGTTCTTTAAAACAAAGAGGTAAACTGGGGCTCTGCAAGCTTCGAGGCCCCAACGGCCGGCGCCGCGGCCTTCCGCGCCTCTGCAGACTCACGGGTTTCCACTCTGCCTCCTATTGACCAAAGGAGGATTTCGTTACACATCATTACACATGTATAGACTTTGGCTTCTTTCGGTCTATTGTTTTCCTTTCTCGGTTTATTGTTATTCTGTTTATTTTATGCTGATGATGGAATCACAATTTTTCGTTTGTTTCCATAGAAATTCAGTATCTACCACTGGGGAAGATTCACCTGCTGGAGGCTCTGGAAGGGGTAGTCTTGAGGAAGGACTCTGCGGTCGCACCAGGGCTGTTACCCGGCCTCTCTGCTAGACTTGGCTGTGCTTTCCAAAGAGCCTGGTGGTGCCCAGGTGCCTTCAGAGGAGCAGTGGCCACATGCTGCCCAGAGAAGATCCATCTGGCAGGAGAAGAGGAGGTTGAGCAGAAGCCAGGAAGGAGCAGAGGCCCTGAGGCAGATTCAGACCCAGGGCTTGAAGGTGGGTGGACAGGGCAATGGCCTAGAATCTCATTCTCTGCCTATGAATCAAAACAGATAGAATTACCATAAAGATTAATTCAGATAATAAATGGGAAACTGTTTTGAAATCTCCAAAATACTGCTGCTGGGATACCAGGGGGTGGCCTTGCGATTCCAGCAAGAACAAAACAAGCCCACCTGTGCCCACCAAGTCTGTACATCCAATTCTGCCTGCAGCACATGCCTTGCAGGAGGAGGCTGGGATCTGGGATGCTCCAGGCCAGGTGCTGCACCTGGGGCCTGCTTGCAAAGTCTGTCCTGCACAGAGTGAGGGGTCTTTGGGTCTGGCAGCCCCTCCATTACACCTAGAGAAAGTCACCTCTTGGGGAAGGACCCTGGGTGCCAGCTCTTGAAGGGCCCATTTTTGTCACTAAGCTCCTGTGCCCTGTGAGGAGGCCCAGGCTTGTGGTAGCTGAGGCTGCTGAGGTGGTAGATTGGAGCTGAGCCCCTGCGCCTGCCCCTCTCCTGAAACCCTCCTGCTGGGCCTCTGCACCCTCCTCTGTCTGCGACGCCTCAGGGACCTTCCATGGCCCTTGTCTCTGTCTCAGTAGGAAGAAGGAGTGCCCTGGGGCTGGGCACAGGAGTCAGGGCTTCCACAGCTGTGGTTTGCACTATGGAACTGGGAGGCAGGGAACCGTGCCCCTGTTTAGACCCACGAGCAGGCTTAGGCTCACAGGACCTTACATGCTTGACACAGGGTGCCTCCTCTCTGAACGCCCATGGACAGCGAAGAATCAGTCCTCAGCCCTGAGGCACAGCTTTAGCTGACCACAGGAGTGCCACGGATCTGGACAGTGGCCTCCAGCCTGCCTTCCTTCCTTCCTTCCTTCTTTCCTTCCTTCCTTCAACACCCCTGCCTGGGGCCAGAGCCCAGCTCGCAGAGACTCTCACCTGGAAGTCCTCACCTGAAGACCATCGCCTGGAAACTCACCTGGAGACTCTCATGGGGAAGCCCTCACTTGGAGACCCTCACCTAGAGACCCTTACCTGAAGGTCATCACCTGGAGACCACCACCTGGAAGCCCTCACCTGGAGTTTCTCACCTAAAGACCCTCACCGGGAAGCCCTCCCACGGAACTGGCAAGTCCAGAACCAGAGCCAGCTTTGTTCACAGGGATTGGCCTTCAGGGACGCTCTTTGAGGTAGCAGGTGTGTGAGTGGAATGCCCTGAAAGTGGCAAAGGGGGACATGGGCAGTCTCAGGGGAAATCGGGAAAGCTTTCTAAATAAGGTCATGTTTGAACTGGGCTTCGAGGTGCACATAGGAGTTTTACAGGTGACAGAAAGAAGGAGTTCCAGGCCAAAGAGGCAACATGGGCAGGGAAGTGAGTTGCTTCAGGACACTCAAGGTCCAGACGTGCAGACACGTGGGATGTGGAATGCTGCCCACAGGCCAGGTGCCGTGTTTGGGAGAGGCAGGATGCCTGTGTAGGGATGGGCGGTGGGAAGTGGGGAGTCCCGGGGCCCTTTGGATAGAAGTGGGAGTCTGATCCTGGTCCATCTGAGAACATAGTCTTATCACTAGCTACTGGGACAGGTGGCCTGCTTACCCTCAGTCGTGGTGACCTCTGGGTCTCTCTGCCTGCCCATCTTACGCCTTAAACTCCAGATGCTCAGGAAAGGGTCCAGCTGGATGTTCTGAAATGGAGTGCGGCACAGTCATGGTTGACTCCTCAGCCCTTCTAATCCAGAGGCAGATTTACTCAGTCACAGTCAGAGAGCCTGACTCCAGGCTGCTCAGTGAGCAAGCAGGAGGGGGGGCTGCCCGTTCTGAGACAGGTAATGGGAGGAGCATTAACACCAGGAGAACTTGGCAATCGCTCGGCCTGCTCCTGATTTCACATCTGAGGGAGTCTAGGTCCTTGGCTCACACTCGAGAAAGGGAAATCATTGCCAGAGTTAAAGCTTTCCGTTTTTGATATTTTATACTCGAGCCATTTTTAAGCAGAGACTGGTGTCAGTGTCCCGGAAGCCTAAAGGCGCTCACTAGGAAAGGTGGCATGTATTTGGGGCAGTGCTGGCCGAGCACGTGGCACTTTTCATCAGGACTCCTGGCCCTTTTGCATAAATCTGCTCCAACCCAACGCATCAGTCCTTAGTTCTGAGGACAGCAGCAACTCTGTCATCTTCTGTTTTAAAGTGCATGGTATTTAGATTGTCTAAAATGTGCTCTGCAAATAATGCCTTTTGGAAATTCTGATAATAAGAGTTATGACATGCTAGAAGTTCAGTGGTTCTTCACTTTAAAAAAAAATGGACCTCGGAGATTCTGAGAAAAATTAGAATCTACCTAGTCATAGTCATAGCAATCTGCATACAAATGTGCTTTACTGCATTAGGCACGAATAGCTTTAATAAAGATAAATGACTACATTTTATAGGCTGTATTTTAGCTTCCATTTTCTCGTGTGAAAATTGATTCCCATATCTTGTGAAACAGTTGACACAAATCTTAGTTGGAACGAGAAAACCGAAAAGCAAACCTCTGTAAGGCACCCAAGAAAATGGGGTGAGGCCGTGAGAGGCGGCTGAGCTGGGTGGGCAGCGTCCGGCGCTCAGGCGTGGGCACCTGGCATCTTTCACATCCAACTGGTGTTGCCTTTCATTTTGTGGCAGTAAATGTTGAAAATGCTGATTTGCAAAAACTTCCATTTTCAATAGACTTAGAGCTCCGGGATTTGATTTGCCAGGCAGGAGTCTATTTCTGTCTCGGAGCAAGAGAGTCCTCCGAGCTCAGCGCTGGTCAAATTGTTTTGTTTGTTCTCATGTCAGTAAAACCATCGAAGGGAAGCTCTCCTCGCTGATGCCCTGCCAGGAATCAACGGCTTAGAAACACACACCTCAGCAGGATGTCATCCGAGCAAACTGACCATCACAGGGGCTGTGCAGTTTCTGGGTATCTGCAGAGTTATTTTCTTGTTTCTTCTCTTTTTGAAATTTTAATGAAACCTTTTATTTTGGGACGGCTGCAGATTCACATGCAATTTTAAGGTGTAATACTGAGAGGTCCTGTGTGTTCATCACCCTGTTTCTCTCAATGGTAACATCTTATAAAACTATAATATGGATCACAACCAGGATACGGATGTTGATGGAGCCGAGATACAGAACAGTTTCATCCCCACAGGATGCAGCTCAGGATGCCCTGAGGCAGCCACGCCCATCCACTCATTCCCACCCCTCTTCAGCCCCTGGCAATCAGTAACCCATAGTTTTATAATTTTAAGTATAAGTGGAATCATACCACATGTAACCTCTGGGGATTTGCTTTTCTTCCCCTGAGCATTCTTTTCTGGAGATTGAGGTTGTTGTGTGTATCAGTAATTCTTTCCTGGGCCAGGTGCCATGGTTTATGTCTGTAAACCCAGCACAGTGGGAAGCTGAGGTGGGAGGATCCATTGAGGCCAGGAGTTTGAGAACAGCCTGGGTAACCTAGCAAGACCCTGTCTGTATGAAAAATTAAAAAAAAAAAGATTAGCTGAGCATGGTGGTACACATGGCTGTACTCTTAGATATTTAAGACGCTGAGGCAGGAGGATCTGTTGAGCCCAGGAGTCCAAGGTTACAGTGAGATATGGTTGTGCCACTGCACTCCAGCCTGGGTGAAAGAGCAATACCTCATCTCAAAAAAAAAAAAAAAAAACACCTCATAAAAATTTATTCCTTTGCATTGGTGCATAGTATTCCATGACATGGTTTACCACGGTTAGTTTAACCATGCATCCACTCAAGCATCCGTTGAAGGACATGTGAGTGTTTTCAGTTTGGGGCCATTACTAGTAAAGGTATTGTGGATATTCATGTACAGGTTTTTGTTTTTGTTTTTTTCAGACAGAGGCTTGCTCTGTCACCCAGGCTGGAGTGCAATGGCATGATCTCAGCTCAGTGCAAGTAGCTGGGATTACAGGCACGCGCCACCACACCCAGCTACTTTTTGTATTTTTAGTAGAAATAGGGTTTCACCATCTTGGCCAGGCAGGTCTTGAACTCCTGACCTCATGATCCACCTGCCTCGGCCTCCCAAAGTGCTGACACTACAGGCATGAGCCACCGCGCCCAGCCTCATGTACAGGGTTTTATGTGAACATAATTTTCATTTTTCTGGGGCGAATGTCCGAAGGTGCACTGTATCATACGGCAGCTAAGTGTGTGGTTATGTCTCGTGTTGTTTGAGGAGCTGCTGAGGAGTCTGTTGCATTTGCTGTGTTCTTGCTGACCACACCCTGTTTTCTTTGCTAGTGTCCCAAGGCTCCTTCTGTTGTTTACTGTTAGTCTGGAGAACTTCCTTTAGCTGTTCTTTTGAAGCAATACTTTCTCTTAGTTTTCTATCACCTTCAAATGCCCTAATTTTCTCTTCATTCCTGAAGGATATATTTTGCTGGGTATAGGATTCGGGGTTGACGTTTCTTTCCACTCAGTGCTTGGAAAATGTCAAACTGGCCGGGCGTGGTGGCTCAAGCCTGTAATCCCAGTACTTTGGGAGGCCGAGGCGGGAGGATCATGAGGTCAGGAGATCGAGACCATCCTGGTCAACCTGGTGAAACCCCGCCTGTACTAAAAATACAAAAAATTAGCTGGGCATGGTGGCGTGTGCCTGTGGTCCCAGCTACTCGGGAGGCTGAGGCAAGAGAATTGCCTCAACCCAGGAGGCAGAGGTTGCGCTGAGCAGGGATCGCACCATTGCACTCCAGCCTGGGTAACAAAAGCGAAACTCCGTCTCAGAAAAAAAAAAAAAAGAAAAATGTCAAACCATTTCCCTGGGGCCTGTCTGGCTTCTGATGAAGAAACTCTCATTCCAGTTGTTTTCCCTGTAGATGCAGTGTCCATTTTCTCTTGTTGTTTTTTTTTCTTTTTCTTTCTTTTTTTTTTTCAGACATAGTCTCACTCAGTCATCCAGGCTGGAGTGCAGTGGCAAGATCTCATCTCACTGCAGCTTCCGCTTCCCAGGTTCAAGACATTCTGCTGCCTCAGCCTCCAAGTAGCTGGGACTACAGGCATGCACCACCACACCCAGCTAATTTTTGTATTTTTGTGGAGACAGGATTTCATTATGTTGGCCAGGCTGGTCTGGAACTCCTGACCTCAGGTGATCCACCTGCCTCTGCTTCTCAAAGTGCTGGGATTACAGGTGTGAGCCACTGCACTTGGCTCTCCTGCTGCTTTTAAAATATTTTCTTTGTCTCTAGTCTTTTTACGTTTAATATGATATGTGCTTTTCCTGTTGACGATGATGTGTCTTAATGTGGATTTCTTTCCTTTCAGATTTCCTCAGCTTCTTGAATCTATGGTTTTGTCCTTTGCCAGATTTGGGAAGGTTTCAGCCATTCTTTCCTTGTGTACTTTTCCCACCCACCCTCTCCCTTCCTTCTCTCCAGGACTGTTGACACAAGCTTTACATGTTTTCTTATTGTCCTACAGGCCCTGAAGCCCCGCTTATTATTATTATTATTACTATTATTTTGGTCTATTTTCTGACTGTTATTTAGATTGGATAACTTTATTGTTCTATATTCAGGTGGCACCCAGTCTTCCAGGTGCAGTAGCATCTGATTATTCCCTCTGCCCTCTCCATTCTGTAGTTTAGTGTTTCATTTTGTTATTGTATTTTTGATCCCAGAATTCCCTTTTGTTTCTTCTATAAATCTTCTGTTTCTTTGCTACAACTTTCTGGAGTTTTTTTTTTTTCCTTAAATTTGTCCACAGTTGCTCATGGAAACACAATTATGATGTTTGCTGACATAAAAGCTTTGTCAGGTAATTCTAACATCACTGTCATCTCGATTTCAGCGTCTACTGATTTTGTGTTTTAATTCCATTTGAAATATACTTGCCTCTTCATATGAGTGATTTTTCTATTGCAATCTGGTCATTTGGGGTATTATGAGATTCCGTGCATGATTTGAATCTTCTGTTTTGGCTGGTTTTAGCTGGCATTCCTCCAGCAGGAGAAGACACTTTGGTACTGCTGAGTGAGGGTAGAATCCATCTTTCCACTTGAGCTCCATCAATAACCCCAGGGGGCCTTTATTACCAGTTAGGTGTGGACAGCAGTTCTGGCTCCCCACTGGGGTGCTCACTGATACCATCATGCCTGGGAGAGGGAGGCATTCCTCCTTACTGGCCACATGGGACCTCCACAGATAATATAGGGCATGGGGGTGGCCCAGTCACCTCTGGGCAGCAGCAAAAGTCTTTATTCTCCACTAGGCCTCCACTGATACCATGCAGTGCTTGGGGGCAGGGGATGTCACCCTCCTGCTGCTGGGGAGGGTGGTGGAAGTCCAGTCATGGTCTCCCCTCACAGCACTCCTGGTGGGAAGGCAATATTGTGTATATCTGGAGATGAAAGTTCCAGCTCTCTGCCTAGCCTTCTCTGACACCACTGCAGTAGGAGGCTGGGGTGCCTCACAGCTGCCTGGTGAGGGTGGAGGGTGGATCCCTTGCCTGACCTTGCATGGGAAGGACTGAGGTGGTTCCTGTTTTCTCCTGACGCTGTGGTACAAGAGGGAAAGCTCTGGCTGAGACATTGGGAAGACTTATCTCTTTCCTGTCAAATTGTTCCATCCTGTTGGCATTTCCAGGTTGCTGGCTTCTCCAGTTTCCAGTCTGGGATGTGTGAGGCAAAAAGACAGCACAGGGAATTCACCTCCTTGTGGCTCCCAGGTCCCGGGGTCCACAAGTCATTGGCCTTTGTGTTGCTTTCCCTGTGTCTGTAACATGCATGAGTGAGGGCTTCTGCTTGTACTCAGTGGCGTGAACAGGGAACTTCATCTCCCTATAAGCAGAAGTCCAAGATTCCCTCTTAAAGAGGATGTTCAGCATTTGTCCGTGGACTTTTGCCTGAGGAAGCACATTAGAGGCAGCCCTGGACTTTCTGGGGCAGGATAAGCCCTTCCACAGAAGGCATCTCGGTCATGCCAGTGTGGAGTGGTGCGGCGTGTGAGCACATTGCTTAGCTCACCCGATGCCGGCAGATTCACCAGGCAACCCACTTGATGCCAGGAAATTCACCAGGTGACTCACCTGATGCCAGGAAATTCACCAGGAGACTCACCCAATGCCAGGAAATTCACCAGGCAAACCACCCAATGCCAGGAAATTCTCCATGTGACTCACCTGACCCCAGGAAATTCACCAGGTGACCCACCTGATGCCGACAAATTCACCAGGCAACTCCCCCGATGCTGGCAGATTCACCAGGCGACCCACCCAATGCCAGGAAATTCACCAGGTGACTCACCCGATGCTGAAGGATTCACCAGGTGACTCCCCTAATGCCAGGACATGCACCAGGCGATTCCTCTGATGGCAGATTCCTCAGGTGAGCCAGGCCAGGACTTACTCTTCCCTGTCAAATTGTTTCCAGAATGAGTTCCTCTTTTTTCCCCCAAAGTGAAGTTTATGTATGAAGTTTAAGCAAACACTTAAGAATTTATTCATTCAAAGGCGAGAGAACTTCTGTGGAGGAAAATCTTATATCCCACTTTCATTTCTTGACAAAAATCTCTTGAAAGGCAGTAATTCAAGACTGTCTCTCACGAATTTGATAAATTCCAGTCAGAGATGAGACGTTTTCCAGGTGATTGAGAACAGCCTTTGAGCATAATCTGATAGCAAATGCAAGAAAACATGATGGCTGCTGGGGCTTCTTTTTACACCAAAGCAGCGAAGCCAGATGGGTTGCCAGACAAGGAAGCACAGGCTCTGCGTATCGAATACTAATATTCCTTTATAGTCAGAGTTACTCTTAAGAAACTTTCCACGATTATAAAGCTGTAGACAGCCTTTGAAGTTTAAAAAGGAAGGAAGAGGACAGCAAGCTTGTGGATTCCACGATGGCGGAAGGGAACTTACGGGAAGCAGGTGCTGGCCGCACAGAGATACCAGGAGACTCACCGTGTGCCTGACCTGCTTGCACGAGTGCATGAAACGTCAGCGACCCTAGAAAGGGCCACATCACTTAAGAAAGGAAGAGAGGAATACTTTCCTTACGTAGCTCCGGTGCAAGCCACGAGTCCAGAGCTTCCTCCCACCCCAAGGCCTCTGGTTTTGCAATAATTTCCTGTCTTTTTTTTTTTTGAAGCAGAATCTCCCACTGTCACCCAGGCTGGGACTGGAGTGCAGTGGTGCTATCTTGGCTCACTGCAACCTCCGCCTCCCACGTTCAAGAGATTCTCCCGCCTCAGCCGCCTGAGGAGCTGGGACTACAGGCACCTGCCACCAGGCCCAGCTAATTTTTTTTTTTTTTTTTTGTATTTTTAGTAGAGATGTGAGTTCACCATGTTGGCCAGGCTGGTCTGAAACTCCTGACCTCGTGATTCATCTGCTTGGCCTCCCAAAGTGCTGGGATTACAGGTGTGAGCCACCGTGCCCAGCCGGTTTCCTGCTTGACTTGCCTTCATGTGATCAGCTCTGAAGGATATTTCCAGAGGACAATTTTGCCTTGAACCTAATCTGAATTTTCTTTTAATTATAGTGTTTTCAAAAATAAGCAATATCCCTCAGAGAAGATCCATATTCCCGGTGTATTTATGTAGATGCACGGAAGTAAATTGCTGCGTGATGCGTCGACAGTCAACAACCTTAACGAAACTGCTGTGGCCTTTTGACGGCCGTGACGCCAGGGGTACAAGGAAATTTAACGGACGTTTTCACTTGTGATTTCCTCTCTTTGTTCACTTCAATTATGTTACAAGAAATGTCGAAGAAAAACATCAATAACAGCAAAAATCATTTCTTTTATTCCTGTCCCCAGTTACAAAGATTATAGAGGTTATATGACATAACAATAGCAATCGTGATTTCGCCCAGTTCTCCACTGTGCCATCTCATACATGGAGCAGATACAGTACATTATGAGATTTATTTGACATTGCATTTTGTACAAATTACAGGTAAGTGTATGTACTCCCGGGAGACCTTAGGAGAAAAAAAACCCACCTCCTGTTTTCCTGTTTTGAATGATATTCATACACCCAGAAAAACATCCTTTGAAACGGAACTCAAGTAAACTGGAGCCTTGAGAAAGTGACATTTATTTTCTCTCAAAAGCAAGCGTTGTAAACAGAGAGAGGCTCTGTCACAGCAGCTGGAGAATCTAGTGTTTCGTACTGAAGCCTTAGGACAAATATGAAGGATATTCAGGAGGAAATTTGAAAGACATTTCACATGTTAATTATAATCATCAAAAGGCATACACTTTAGAGCTTCCTAACTTGCCAGAAAGCCTCCAGGTTGTAGAGCATTTTTTATTCAACTTTCCATCCTAACAGGAAAATAAGACCCTAACTGCAGTGGTTCTGTGGGAAAGAACCCCGCGGTCTCCTTCACCAACGCCTTCTCCCTTTGTGGTTCTCCTAATGTGATGGCAGTGAAATGAGCAGTAATAGGAGCCACCTTACCAGGTGTTTATGGGAGCACAATCTTACTTATCTGTAGTTGTGATGTTTATTTGCCAGATGTTAATTTACAACATGGGGGAGAATTTTTTTTTTTTTTTGAGACAGAATTTTCGCTCTTGCTGCCCAGGTTGGGGTGCAATGGTGTGATCTCAGATCACCACAACCTCTACCTCCCAGGTTCAAGCGATTCTCCTGCCTCAGCCTCCCAAGTAGCTAGGACTACAGGCATTCGCCACCACGCCTGGCTAATTTTGTATTTTTAGTAGAGATGGGATTTCTCCATGTTGGTCAGGCTGGTCTCGAGCTCCCAACCTCAGGAGATCCACCTGCCTCGGCCTCCCACAGTGCTGGGATTACTGGTGTGAGCTGTAATTACACTGTGCCTGGTGGGAGATAAATATTTTTAGGCTCAAAAATACATCCATTATTGGAACTTTCTATACAAGACTTGTTTTCACACACACATATGTGTGTGAATTACAACTTTTCCTTATTATTTGCATAAAAAGATGCAAATTATCTTCTGTAACTTATGGGAACTATGCTCTCCCAATGCCTGGGGATATTACTGTTAATAATAAATACTAAAATGTGCACACCTGTGTGAAGTTTTATTTCTTACATTTAGAGAGAACTGAGAACTTAATAATTTTTGATTTACTAGTGTTGGTGAGAATATCATACTCTGTAAAATCTTTAAAGAAATTTATTCTCAGCCACCTACGAATGACCATGGCCCGGGAGCAGTCTCAGGAGGCCCTCGGAACGTGTGCCTAAGGTGGCTGAGTTACAACTTGGTTTTATACATTTTAGGCAGACGGAAGTTACAGGCAAAGTTGTCAATCACTTCATGTAAGGTGTACTTTGATCTGGCCCAGAAAGGAAGGATATCCAGAAGCGGGAGGGACTTTGGGGTCCTAGGTGGATTCAGAGATTTTTCTGTCAGTTGGTTGAAAGAGTTAAGCTTTGTATAAAGACTTAAGAAGTCAGTAGAAAGAAATGCTTGAGTTAAAACAAGGGAGTTTGTGGAAGCCAAGATTCTTCTTACGTAGATGATTCCTCTAAGCAGCAGGCTTCAGAGAGAATGGATGGCGGATGTCTCTTCTCAGACATTAATCGGTGTCAGACTCTCCGTCACATCTCTCCTGGACCTGGAGAAGACCTAGAAAGGGAGGGGGATTCTTTACAGATGCAAATTTCCCACAGGAGATGGCTTTGCAGGGCCATTTCAAATGTCAAAGAAATACATTTTGGGGTAAAATATTTTGATTTCCCGTGGAGCCTGCCGTCTATCCTGTGATGCTGCAGTCAGGTGGGAACGTAGTATCTTATTGCCACAGAGTCTGCCAGTCTTATGCTCTCTACTTTAAAGTTAATCCTGGTCAGCTGTGCCTAAACTGCAGAGGAAATGGGTATTAACGAGGCCTTCCTGTCATGGCCAGGAATTTGGTCGTTCAGGTTTCTCTTGGCCCAGCAGAGATTCGTTCATTCATTCAGACTGGGAGGCTTAGGACGGCGTTTCTGGCTTACCCGAGAGATGAGAGTGAACAAGCATTCCATTTTCTATGCATTTTGAATAACTAAAATCTGTGTAATAAATAATGTCCTTAACTCCAGTTCTTGCAGGGAGCTTCTAAACCCTTTGGGTCTCCTGTTAGGGGTAGACACTGAAACCCTCCTCTCAGGTTAGCAAGAACTGCATCCTGGGTTCTGGACAGAAATAATTATGCATTAATTAGGCTGCACCTCAGCCTACTTCCTTGTCGCTGTTTAGGAAGCAAAAGCCCCACGGCACTGGATCCTGGCCTTTTCCAGTCCCTTGTTTCTACAGACGGGGCTCTGACCTTGGAATCCTAAGGCCTTTGTTGCAGAATTGACCTGCATCTCCATTGCTCCTGTAGATAGGATTTCTGACCTTAGAGGAATTGCTGAAGATGTTTTCCAGATATTGAGTTCTGGCAGAACTGCAGACACCAGGCAGTGTGAACACCCCGCAGAGAAACCAAATCAGCAGGACACTGGCGTTCACTCAGTCCATCCCCAGCTTCACCCCGCACCCTTTGCCTCATCAGCTGTCTCCAACCCTGGCCTAGTATTTCTTTTTTTTTGGACAGGGTTTCACTCTGGTCACCCAGGCCAGAGTGCAGTGACTCAGTCTCAGCTCACTGCAACTTCCACCTCCTGGACTCAAGCAATTCTCCTGCCTCAGCTTCTCAAGCAGCTGGAGTTGCAGGTGTGCACCACCACACCAGGATCCTTTTTTTGTGTTTTTTGTAGAGACCAGGTTTTGCCATGTTGCCCAGGCTGGTCTCAAACTCCGAGGCTCAAGCTCTCCACCCTTCTCCACCTCGCAAAGTGCTGGGATTACAGGTGTTAGCTACTGGCCCAGTACTTGTCCAAAGCCCTCAAAATCCCCAAACTCCTCGGGGAGGCGGATTTAAGGTTTTCTCCCGTCTCCTCTCTGGCTGCCTTGTAGGTCAGCCTCTTCCTCCACTGCAGCCTGGAGTCTCTGTGCATTGACCTGCTGCACATTGGTTAAGAGACCTGTTGCGGTTTCGACACCTTTGTTATTTACGGTTGGACCCTGGGGCCACACATGAGGTTTTGCTAACTGGGTGGCTCATGGGGAGCCCCTAGATGGTCTCGGGATGGGGACTGGCAACGGTGGAAAGGCCAGCATAGGATGATAGGGTCGGAGCTTTAAGCCAAGTATCTCAGCCTGGGTTTCAAAACAAGAGAGAGGAACTGGTGATTGAGTTCAATTAGTCATGCCTGGATTGAGCTCAATTAATGATACCTGATGATTAATTAATGATTCGGCTAATTACACTTGTGTAATGGAGCCCCAATACAGACTCTGAAGGTTGAGGCTCAGGGGAGCTTCCTGGTTGTTGAACTCTTCAGTGGGCTGGGAGGGGCCCCTTCTATGGGGCCACAGAAGGACAAGAGGACACAGAAGCCCCAGGCCTGGGACCTTCCCGGCCCTCACCCTGGGCACCGTCTCATCCAGCTGGTCCTGGCTTGTACTCTTTCATATTAAGCTGCAACCATAAGCACAGTACTCACGTGAGTTCTGTGAGTAAATCCAGGGAATATCATGCCTTAGAAGGTCCTGAGAACCCTCCGGTTTCAGCCAGCTGGTTAGAGGGACCCCTGACCTTGCAGCTGGCATCTGAAATGAGGACATCCTGCAGAGCACGGTGCCCTTGACCCACAGACATCTGTGCTAACTCTGGCAGCCAGTGCCAGGACTGCCCTGCAGAATCGCGCTAACAGCCTTTGCTATTTTTGTTTCCGATGACACAGCCATGTGGGTTCTGTGTGCTCAGTGGCGGGTCCGGATGTCATCTCCAGGAGATCTTGCCCAAACAGTAAATGTTTACAGGCACCACCACGCCACCCCGTGCACGTCCTTCATTCAAACTCGGTAATTAACAGTGCGGGATCTCATGGGAGGGACAGGGCCTGTGTCTAAAAGACGTACGAATAAGAGATAGAGCAGGAGGGGGTGTGACTACTCCTTCAAATATATTTTTTATTCTCTCCAGAAAACTCACACCACTACCTCACTGACACTCTACCACTGACCCTGAGTTCTTAGTCACACAAGGAAAACAGTAGTTCTGTGCTCTAATAGTGCTTAGTCATACCTTTTACTGAATACATTTCAGAAACTGGCCTGAGAAAATCCAGACTTCGAACCAAGGTTGCTCAGTGTCCCATCTCGGGAAGAAATGCCGCGTGAAAGATTCACAGCCTGTTGCTACCAGACAGACGGCCAAGCGGCCAGTGAGTCGAGACAACCACGGTGATCAGATATGCGGACCCCCCACCCTTCAGGAATGCTGTCCAGTTCAGCTGCGTTCCCTACTTATGATGTCAGTTCCCACATGTTGCCTAATTAAAAACGAGCCCCACTGGCTCATTTTGGGGAACTGGCTACAGTATTCTTGCACCTCCACTGTCTCCCTTGCATTCAGACATGCCTCCAAGTAAAAGCCTTGTCTGGGAAACCTGCTTGGCCCCATGTTAGTTTCCACGCCATGGAACCTGAGGGCCTGTGGTCTGGAACACACGGCGAATGAGGCAACACAGACGTGAGACGTAGGATTCTGTCAGCGGGCTTCAGCACCTTTTCAGCACGATGTCACGTGGATTCCGTCAGGAGAGGATGGCAAGAGAAATTGTGGAGCTGGAATAGAATGAGAGAAAGGCCAGGGAGTGGATGAGGGCGGACATGGAAGTGATGATGTGGGTGGAGAATGAGACCAGCGGATGGAAAGGATGATTGGGGTTGGGGAGGAGCGGAGGGAGGTCAGTCACTCATCAGTCAGGCACAGGAGGACTGATGAGTTCTGGAGTCCCTGGGCTCAGGGGGCTTCCTGCCACGTCCACAAACCAAGAACATTGGAGAGCCACGTCCTTGTCTTGCCCACATCCTTGTATTGCCCAGTCGGCTTTGGGAGTGCTCATCCCATGAGGTAAGCTCCTTGTCAAAGAAAGAACTAGTATCAAATTCCTTTTATGGGTGAGGAAACCTGGGAACGTGAAATGACTCTCTCCAGGCCCCCCATTCATTAGGCAGGGAGGGATCTGGGCCACATGCTGTGACTCCACCACCACTATCGCAGAAGCAAGAATGAGTCACTGCAAGCTCTTGAGCAGGTGACTGTGGAGAGCGGTTTCTCAGGCCTGCGACGTACTGAGCATTGCAATGGGACAAGCTGGAACTGCAATTTGCTGTACGTTTGAAATGCACCCTGGATTTCCAAGACCTAGTATAAAAAAAACTATTTTATTCCTAATTTTTATGTTGATAATATGTTGCAATAATAATATTTTGGATCTATTGAGTTAAATAAAATATTATTTCAATTGATATCACCTGCTGCTTTTGTGTTTTTAGAATGTGGCTGTTAGAAAATACTTTAAAAATAGAAATTCCATTTGACCCAGCAATCCCACTATTGGGTATATACCCAAAGAAGTATAAATCATCTTACTATAAAGACAGCATGCACACGTATGTTCATTGCAGCCCTGTGTACAATACCAAAGACATGGAACCAACCCAAATGCCCATCAATGATAGACTGCACAAAGAAAATGTGGTACATATACACCATGGAATACTATGCAGCCGTAAAAAACGATGAGTTCGTATCCTTTGTAGAGACATGGATGAATCTGGAAACCATCATTCTCAGCAAACTGACCCAAGAACAGAAAGCCAAGCACCGTATGTTCTCACTTATAGGTGGGTGTTGAACAACAAGAACATGTGGACTCAGAGGGAGGAGCATCACACACAGGGGACAGTTGGGGGGGTAGGGGAGAGACAATGGGGTATGGGGAGGGAGGGGAGGATGGGAAGGGATGACATGGGGAGAAATGCCAGATATAGGATGCACCTAAAGTAAAATAAATAAATTTTAAAAAAAGAAAACTATTAAAAAGATAATGCATTATTCGCATAATTACATCACAAATAAAATTGAATTGCATTTCTATTGCTTAAGTTCTACTGTCCAGTAAAATGCTGCTTTAAAGAATCAGGCCAGCAGATGGTTCGGGAGAAGAACCAGGCAAGGCCCGGAGGGGAGGACCAGGCACCCCGACAGCGCAAGGCACCCCCGTTGGGTCTCAGACTGAGTTACCCAAGCACAAGGGATGAGTAATTGAAAAATATTGCCATTGGCTCCAGTCAGCCCTTTCTCGGTTCCCTGCTGTGCCCATTGGAGTGTGCCCCTCCTGTTGACAGCGCTGCAGATTAGCTCTGTGGGGTGCAGCTGGAGGAGGGGCTGGCTCGTTACTCATTTTGTGATGCTAAAGAGATTCCCGCACTGACTGCACCTGTTGGGAGCGGGTAGGGGTGGGCGGAAACACTTCCTATCAGCTCATTCAGCAAAGAGGCGGTGATCCCTATAGAGCAAGGTAATTTACCCTTTAGCTAAACGGCTTCTTGCTTTTCTTAAGTAGAGATGACTTTTGAGCAGATGCTGGCAGGGAGCCCACGGCCTTTCATTACATCCCGGCTGGCGTGATATCCAGTGCCGTCACCGATGTCCATGGCGTCCACTGGGGATGCTCTGTCCAATGCCATCACCGATGTCCATGGCGTCACTGGGGATACTGTGTCCAATACTGTCACTGATGTCCACAGCGTCACTGGGGATACTCTGTCCAATACCGTCACCGATGTCCACGGCATCACTGGGGATACTGTGTCCAATACCGTCACTGATGTCCACAGCGTCACTGGGGATACTCTGTCCAATACCGTCACCGATGTCCACGGCGTCACTGGGAATACTCTGTCCAATACCCTCACCGGTGTCCACGGCGTCACTGGGGATACTGTGTCCAATACCCTCACCGGTGTCCACGGCGTCACTGGGGATACTGTGTCCAATACCGTCACCGATGTCCACGGCGTCACTGGGGATACTCTGTCCAATACCATCATTGATGTCCACGGCGTCACTGGGGATACTTTGATTTGCTCTTTGCTGGAGACTGGAATCAGTTCCAAAATGTGGTGCACAGAGGTTTCAGGGTCCCTATAGGCTGGGCTTGACCAATGCTTGACCGTTTATGCTTGGCCTCAATCATCCATAGCTCCAAAGTTGCAGAGGTGCTCAGGGGTGCTTGAGGGTAGGCGGGCCAGCAGTTACCTCCCAGCTGTCAGTCACGCCCTCAGCCTCTGTTGGAAATAGATGGCTCCCAGAGCATCCTCCTGGCACTGTCCTCCGCTGCTGGGACTAAAGTTGGAAGAAGGCTGAGAGTCCGTGACTTGGCAGTCGGCAGCATTGCGCAGGTGACATGGACTCGCAATTGGCATTGACTTTCTGCTCTTCGCTGCAGCTGTCCTCAAGTCTGTCACACAAGCGATGCTCCTTCAGGACACAGACGGTCCTGGCTCTCCCTGTGTCCCTGAGCATCTCCCGCACCTGCCAGGATGGCACCCTGCAGGGACGAGGTCACAGAGTCCAGCCGGATCCACGTGCTTGGTTCTGCTGTCCTGGCTTTCTCACCTGAGAACCGACAGCCTCATCGGTGCGCTCCGCCCACTACACCTGTGCATCCTGCCAAACCCAAGCTATTACCTGTCAGACCAGGTGATCAAATGTGTGAAAAGCACATCACAGCGTTTTCAAGATGGGGCATCCCCAGTGTGAGAAAGTACTGGCATCCACCTGCTTAGTTAATGCCCACAGTGGCTGTGTGACATCCACACGTCACAACCAGGTCTGTTCCCTCCACTTCTTTATCTCCAGCATCTACAGGAGTCTTTTCTTAAATGAAGGAGACAATGAGAAGGGCCAGAGGTGGCCGGGCGCGGTGGCTCACGCTTATAATCCCAGCACTGTGGGAGGCCAAGGCGGGTGGATCACGAGGTCAAGAGATCGAGACCATCCTGGTCAACATGGTGAAAACCCGTCTCTACTAAAAATACAAAAAATTAGCTGGGCATAGTGGCGCGTGCCCGTAGTCCCAGCTACTCAGGAGGCTGAGGCGGGAGAATTGCCTGAACCCAGGAGGCGGAGGTTGTGGTGAGCTGAGATCACACCATTGCACTCTAGCCTGGGTAACAAGAGTGAAACTCCATCTCAAGAAAAAGGAAAAAGAAAGAAAAAAAAAAAAAAGAGAAAGGCCAGAGGTATCCAGAGGAAAAGAATGTGTGCACAGACCTCTTGCCCTAGAGGAGAAGGTCTCTCACTGCCAACATGGCTGCTCAGCCAGGCCTTTCCTCTGGGGTCCTCCCTGCCCCTGATTCAGCTAAGGCACCTACCTTCATGTAGGTTGAACTAAACCTCTAGGATTCAAGACAAGACCCATTGAATTCATGTTTCTGCAGACATACCTTAAAGGGTAGATCTTGTGCCTGGCTGTTAATAAAATAAAATAACATGCTGATTAATAAAATAATATACAAGCTCCTCTCTGCTCCCTTTTCCCTAATAAATGGGTGTGAATTGCAGGTGAATCTCGAAGTCCTAACATTATGCACTGGAAGAAGGCGGTGACCAGCACCTGCAGGGAGCTGAGTAGCTTGAGTGGACTTGTTCTGACTCTTCGCAGCTCTAGTAAATGACTGGGGCACAGAAGGGCAGCAGCACCATTGTAATGGCCCCGCAGGTGCCTCCTGCCCACTGCACAGTCAGTCCACCGAGATGGCGGCATTGCGGGAGAGAGAGTGTAATTGATGCCAGGCCGGCCCATGTGGGGGAACTGGTTATCACCCAGATCAGGCTCCTTGCAGGCTCACAGGTTTGGGTTCTATGAACAGTTTTGTGGACAGGGGCTAGAGAAGGGGTGTTGCTGATTGATTAGAGATGAAATAATAGGGGTGTGGAAAACAGTCCTGGTATGCTGAGTCCATCTCTGGGTAGGCCCACAGGATCAGCTGTGTCGTGAGTCCAGGTAGAGTCAAGTCTGAAAAACAACTCGGGGAAAACGGCAATCTTAGGTTCTCAAAGGGCGATGCTACGTAAAGGAGCAGTTGGGAGAGTCTCGGTTCCTGTGGCTTCTGCCTACATGTCCCCTGAGCAGTAAGGGCTTATAGACACCACGCCCAGCTTCTCAGAGTTCACGCCCTTCTCATCATTCCTACCTCGTGGTCTTTCATTACTTTTACAACAGCAATTTACTCTGGGGAAGGGCTAAAATGAATTCCTCCAAAGTTAGCTCGACCTACACTGAAGAGTGACTGAAGACAGCTTGCAGGTCAGAAGTAAGATGGGCTCACTCTGTCACCTTTCTCTTGCTGTCATCATTTTGTGAATGTGGTTTCACGATCCCCTCCTTGGTTGTAATAAACTATAGCCTACGTGATTTTCTTCCCCAGAATTCCCCCTGGCCCTCCTGCTCACCCAGAAAGGGCTCTTTGATGGTGAGGCTACTGTGCATTGGGAAAGGATCAGACCTGGCACCCAGGACATGATGAGGGCCGCCACACTGTGACCTTACGCCCCAGCCAAGGGATGACCCAGCCTCAGGGGACAAGACATCCTTCTGGGGGTGCATCCTGGCAGCCAATTCTGCACCAGAACATGGGTCCCTTCCAGGTGTCACAGCCAAGGTGTGCTCTGCCTGCCTCTGCCTTCTCCTTCTTTGCCAGGAGACCCCAGGAATCAGAGTGAGGACACATCCCCACGAGGTCAGGGGCCAGCTGTGCTTTACGGGTTCACGGCAGCAGCCAGAAAGGGCAGGAAGAAAGAGGAGAGAAGCAACTGAGGGAGGAATTGTTACTTGGACTCGTGTGTGAGTGTGTGTGTGTGTGTGTGTGTTTGTGTGTGTGTGTTAGGAGCTTTTGGGGACGCTGCCCACATTGATCAGGACCATGGAGAGAGTAATGTGAGAGCTGGGGACAGTTTTGCTATGTAGTACACAATGGGACTTCTTTTCCCAGGCCCCAAAGAGCTGTCAATGAAATTTATTTCACACTGTAAGGCCTTTGGAGTAAATTCATTTCTCTTTTATGTGAAACCAGACTGAGACGGGACTTAAAGCGAATCGGGAAAAAACGCGGATTTATTTGGGTTTCATGATGACTTGGGATGAATCTATGACTGATCTTGGTGTTTAATAGAAAACTACTGAATTAGTAAAAACGTTATAAAGCATCTATGGCCCTTTGCATCATTTTATGAGATTCCTAATTAATTTAAGATACACTGAGCGCTTTAAGTCTGTCTTCTGTCTGCATTTAGACAACATGGAGGTGGGGACAGAGCTCCCCGGCTGCTGTTCACCCTGAGTCTGCACCTGCCAGGCACAGAGCAGACACAGGTGTGCTCGTTAAAGAACACAGAATTTGCTTTATTTTCCTAGGCACATGTTATGAATTCTCCCTGTTTCCCTTACTTAACAGCAGTTTCTATAGAATTTTTTCTAATGGAGAAAGTTCTCATCTATAAGCTGAACTTCCAGAATGCCAGAATGAGATGCTGAGGAGAGTCCTCCTCCCTCCTCCCTCCACCCTCCTCCCTTCCTCCTTTCTCCTCCCTCTCTCCCTCCTTTCCTCTTCCCTCTATTCCTCTCTTCCTCCCTCCCTCCCTTCCTCCCTTCCTTCCTTCTTCTCCCTTTCTCTCTCTCTCTTTTTCTTGCTCATGAGATGCCAAGAGAAGGAGGTGGTACTCTTTCCTTTCATGTTGGGTACTGGTGGGCAAGGCTGCCAAAAGCTAATCGCCCTATCTGAGCTGGAATAAACCAGACCAAGAAGCAGGTGAACCCACCTGCCTCCTCCAACCCAGTGCCCTGACATGCTCTGGACTCTGGCAGGCTCCCTTGGGCAACTTGGGGGTCCTCAGCCATCAGGAGAGGGGCAGGTCCCCCTATCATGGGGGCTGAGAGCTGCAGGAGATGCCTTTCTCAGAACCTCATTTCTTGGTGTGGCTTCAAGAATGCCAGGGGTCCCCAGCACGTGGCCTCAGGCCGGGCTCCCGGAGGGTTCTCTGCAGATGATGGCTTTCTCCCTCTGGATGCTCTAACCTCTTTCCCACGGTTATAATCAAGGTGGTGTAAGGGGTCAGTGAGTGGTCAAATGAGATTCAGCTGCCGCCACCCAAGTGCTCTGGAGAAGGAGAGAAGGGGAAGTGTGTGCTCTTGTCGCCATGGTGACAGCTGGAGAGAGAGGCAGTCAGACAGAGCAGTGAGACAGAGAGAGACTAAGGCAGAGAAAAGGGAGAAAATGATGGAAGTCCTCTTCAAAGCTGTCCCAGATGTTCGCCCTGATGTGTCTGGACAAGATCACGGCTTCCTCCTTCGCCCTGTCGAAGTGCTCCGCCTCTGTCAGATTCCACAAGTTCCTCCCTCTCTTCTTGGTTCCTCCTTGCTCTTACCTATTTGGGAAAGTTTAAGTTGTGAGCCAATAGGGTGGAGCTTGGAATGTGAGGTCGGGTTCCAGCCAATGGAAACGGGACACAGAGCAAGGCGAATGCGTTTGATTATAGGTACTCCTGTCTCCTTTGTTCCTGTGTGCCCGCATGGCAAGTGGCCGGCAAGTGGCACCCTTTCTGTAGAAAGTGAAACTGGCCTTGCTCAACCGTCCGTAGTCTCAATGCTGATTTCTTTGCAGCACTGAGAACCCATTTCCAACGGAGGGAGAGGATCTTGTTGCCCCTTTCTGCTGCCCTTTGAGACCTGCAGGTGCCTGTGGCTTCCTGGGCATGATGAGAAGGGACAGGTGCAGATCTACATGGCTCTCTCTTGTGCCAGCCAAACCCCAGCAGCCTGCAGGGTATGTGGCCCCTTCTCAACCACCCAGCATCCCTTCCCTGTCTCATGAGACTTCTGTCCCCCACAGAAGACATGGACACTCAGGGGACTATGCCAGCATCTTCCCACAGAAGTGAGAATTCAGGGTCCCCAGGAGCTAGGAGGGACTCAGTGGGGTCCCCACAAGGCTCCTGGAAACCCCACTGTACCGCTGTTTAGGGCAGCACACCCCTGGCACAGCATCAGCTCCAGAACCACCCAAGACAAGCACTGATGACGTGGGAACCACTCAGGCCCAACTGCAGGCATGGGGCCTCCTTGGCTGCTCTTCCCTGGTGTGGCTTCAAGAATGCCAGGGGTCCCCAGCACGTGGCCTCAGGCATTCTTCTGCCTATCAGCCTCAGGACAGCATGTGGAAGCTGGGGCAGGAAGGATCCCGAAGCCCTGGCTCTCAAGAACTGGCAGCACTGGGGGCTGGCCCCCTGCCCCTCTAGGCACCCTCTTCCTAGAGGGGAGAGCTGGCTCCTTCTATGCCAGCCACCCATGGTGAGATTCCCAGTCAGACTCAGCACAGTGACTTCCTTCCTTCCACAGATACCGACCAGGCTGGGGGAGCTGGCATGCCACGGAGAGCCCTGGCAGCCATTCTATCACAAAGGGAGGAACCTGCCATGCCACCGTCCCTTACAGAGGTCCCTCAAGGAAGGAGGAAGTGATGCTCAGAGACTGGATTTCCTGAACTTCCTCACTTCCTGGAAGCCTCACCCAGCTTCAACCCCTCAGCTGCTTTCCCACCTGAGCAATGGGGCAGGGTAACCCCGGACACCCAGTACCGCCTCCCCGACAGAGGCAAGAGGGGACAGGCAGCCCCTGTGTTCACAGTGTCTGCCGCACAGGTTTATTTCCCGGCCTTTCTTGCCAATCATTGGGACTGCTGACCAAGAACAAAACCCTTGGACCACTGCCCGAACTGCCCTACCCTGGCCTCCCACCACTCAGCAGCCCTCCTCATAGCCTTCCACAGACTAGGTCAGCTCAGGCAGACCGGCTCCACGTGCATCCGCCCTCTGGGAGTGAGGTGCTGTGCTGGGAAAGGCTTGGAGACCACAGGCACTTGGTCAGGACATGTGCCTGACTGATGCCTTCAGGAGGCAGGAGGGGTGTGGCCACCATGCAGGTACTGGGTTCCTACCTGCCCCGGCCTAGGATCTGAGCTCCTAAAGCTGGCAAGGGCAGTCTCTCCCTTCTGGCACTAAGCCTCCACTGTGCCCTCATCTGGACAGGGCGGAGCTGTCACTGCACCTGCCACGCTGATGTTGCCCCACTTTTCCTCTCTGCCTGCTCCCACCGCCATCTCTGCCCATCCAGACCTCAGGAGAGGAGGGAAAAAGCTTTGTTTCATATTTTTCCAAATTTGAAAGCAGCTCCCCAAGTGTAAGGGGTCAATGGCTTACTGAATGCCTGTGTCATCACTGGTGAGGGCATCCCCAGAGTGAGGGCATCTAGTGCTCCCCAGAGCGAGGGCATCTGGTGCTCCCCAGAGTGAGGGCATCTAGTGCTCCCCAGAGCAAGGGCATCTGGTGCTCCCCAGAGTGAAGGCATCTAGTGCTCCCCAGGAGTGAGGTCTTCAGTGCTCCCCAGAGTGAGGTCTTCAGCACTCCTCAGGGAGGGTTTGACAATTCAGTCCCTCACAGCCTGTTTCACTCATTTAAAGAAAGGCTCGGAATATTTCATTGTGTTTCTTGTTGTCTCTTAACACCCTGCAAAGAGCTTCCCCTTCAACTTCTACTTTCAGGGAACCCACCAAGACGCAGGAAACAGGAGACATTTCCAGAACTCCTGTGTTCCAGCCAACACTGGTAAGGAGGAGACTGGGGCCTGTTCGCCTGCAGTCCCCAGAGCCCAGTGGGGGCAGAGAGAAAAGTGTGGCCGCTCAAGGGAGCTCCTGGAGCCCTTGGCTGCCCCACACCCCTGTACCCCATGTTATTCTCCACGGGCAGGTGCTGCACCTGCAGCCGGACGAAGACACGGAACCGAGAGGCTTAGAGCCCTCAGGGAGAAGAGTCAGCAACCGCCACGCGAGCCACCAGCCCAGGAAGAGTGCCAGCTGGGGGCGGGGGAGGCAGCGTGGAGGATGGAGGAGGGAAGTGAGACATAGCCAGCCACCTAGGGTGGGCTGCATGGGGGGCTGTGCTTCATCTTAACAGCCCTCCCTGATGCTGTGCTCTGCCTGGCAAGAGTCCCGGGGAAGCTGCATCTGGACAGAGGATTTAAGGTGAGAAGCAAGTGGATGGGCACAGTGCAAGGCAAGGGCTCAGCGGGTGCTGCAGGTGCCAGGCCGTTCTGGCTGGTGCACTCGCCCCCCTGGGCTGTGAGCATTCCCCAGAGTGAAGCCCCCCTACCCCTCACCCCCACCCCGATACCCTATATCTTTCTGCCCCCACACCCTTTCCCAGTCTCTTGAGAATGATCCGCACAATACATCAGTTGGTGCTTCCGCGGCTCCAGACTGAGGCCAGTTGCTTTGCAGAAGCTGGAAATTCTGGGCTTTCAGAGGACCTGTTAATGCTACATCTTAAGCATTTGATGTTCTCACATTTCAATGCCAATACAAAGGTCTCCCGATGCCAAGAAGGGCGAACAGCTGAGCTATTAGCCTCCCGCCAGGATAAGTTCTACCGGCACTCCCAACCGGCTCTATCACACAGGCACACTGCTGGCTCTAACATTAGGAGCGTGAGGGCTGATTATGGCCCCTTGACACCATTAGCATTGATATGCAAAATTTATTTCCATCCAGTCTTCAGAGCCGTCCAAATTGCCCTGTGAAAGCAGGTCCTGAAGTCTTTGGACGCTGGCCACGCTGAGCTGAAGTCCCCCCGGCACCATCCCCCAGTAGCTCTGCTATTTGCATCAACACTGGCACGTGTGGACCACCTTCCTGTGAACTACAGTTAACCATGCAGCTCACTCAGACCAGCGTCTCTGGAGCTGCAGCCTGATTTACAAGGAGAGCTCGCATTAGATCCCTCGACCATCTACTGTAATTAGACCAAGGAGAGGTGTGGGGACGATTCCAGCAGCGGCCTTTTCTGTTTTCCAAGGCCTTTGCTGCTGAGAAATCCGCTGCCGCCATTCAGGCTGTCAAGCTTAACCCTGAACATACCTGTAGGCATCTCAGGCCCTCACAAGTCGATAAAACAGAGGTGGGCCCTTGAGTCTGGGAACTCGGCCGGTCTTGAGGCCCCTGTGAGCTGTGGATGTTTGCTTCATTCTGCACGGCTGGGACTGACTCCTGCCTTCTGCTGGGTTCTGCTGAGAAATGCGTGGGAGAAGCTTCCTCATTCCCTGTCGGGCTCATGAATGTGGACTCTGGGACTGAAAGGTCATGAGTCGTCTGAGTCTGTTCTCACATCACTGTGAAGAAATAACTGAGACTGTGTTATTTACAAAGAAAAGTGTTTTAACTGGCTCATGGTCCCACAGGCTGCATGGTTCCTCCCTGGGTGGCTGGGAGGTCTCAGGGAGCTTTCACTCACGGTGGAAGATTTGAAGGGGAAGCGGGCAGGTCTACATGGCCAGAGAGGGAGGAAGAGAGAGGGGTGGGAGGTGCCACACACTTTTAAAAAACCAGACCTCATGAGAACTCACAAGAACAGCACTAGAGGAATGGTATGAAACACAGAAACCACCCCCACGAGCCAGGAACTCCCACCAGGCCCTACCTCCCACATCGGGAATTAAAATTGAACATGAGATTTGGGTGGGGACACAGATGCAGACCCTGTCATGATGAACCCCTGTACACCAAACACCTCATTGACTAGGATGGGGCTTCTGTTGCTATGCACAACATTCAAGTGAGTGAAACCCCTCATATTGTTTAAATAATATGACACTTATTGACCTAACAGGAGGCCTGGAGGTATCGGGTCTCAAGCTTGGTTCTGTGACTCTTTACCACTCTTGTCATGTTGTTCCTCATTCTAAAGCATTTTCCTTCCTGATGCTGAAAGAGCTGCCACTGCTCCTGGCATCACATCATCACAGCAACATCCAGAGCAGGAAGAGAACGGAGAAGCAGCACAGGCCCACCTTGTAACACCCTGTAGTAATTCTCTTGTAGACCAGGGAGGCACATCTTCCTGAGGAGCCGCTGTCCCCTAAAGAATACTTGTGAATTCTTTGCACATCTTCCTGAAGAGCCGCTGTCCCCTAAAGAATACCTTGTGAATTCTTGGCACATCTTCCTGAAGAGCCGCTGTCCCCTAAAGAATACCTTGTGAATTCTTTGCACATCTTCCTAAAGAGCCGCTGTCCCCTAAAGAATACCTTGTGAATTCTTTGCACAAAAGGGAACTCAAAATGGATCAAAGAGCAAAATGCAAAATGTAAAACTATAACACTTTTAGAAGAAACTGTCGGGAAAAATGATTGACGTATTATTGCTAGACAAATAATTATTAGATATGATAGCAAGACACAACCCATAAAAATAATATTAATACATTGTACTTTATTAAAATTAAAAATATCTGCTCTGTGAAAGATCTTGTTAAGATAATGAAAAAATAAGACACAAATCGGAGGAATGTTTTCAAGCCACACGTGTGACAGGACCTGTTATCTGAAATCCGTAAAGAGCTCTGAGCACAATCATCAGAAATCAAACCATCCAATTAGCAAATTGGCAAAAGACTGCTGGCTCTTTCTTTAGAGAATCTGGGGGCAAATAAGCACATGAAAGACATTTACGATCCTTAAACATTAGGAATATGCAAATTAGACCTAAAGTGAGGCAATACTGCACATCTATCGGAATAGGTAAAATAAAAAATACTTGACAATACCAAATGCCGTAAAATACAGGCAACAGCTGGAATTCACACACATCGCTGGTGGGAACGTAAAAGGGTATATCCATTCTGCATCATGATTTGTCAGTTTCTTACGAAGTTAAACATATATTTACCCTATGACCTGGCAATGACATTCCTGGATGTTTGTTTTAGGTAAAAGAAACCTTATGATCATGTAAAGACTGTCGCTTAAATGTTCACAGTAGCTTGATTTGTATTTGCTCCAAACTGAAGGCAACCCACGTGTTTTTCAAGAGCGGAACGGAGGGAGAAACCGTGGAAGATCTGTGCAATGACAGCAACTGCTCAGCGATCAAAGGGAGTAGAGGCCGGGTGTGGTGGCTCATGCCTGTAATCCCAGCACTTTGGGAGGCCAAGGCGAGCAGATCACCTGAGGTCAGGAGTTGGAGACCAGCCTGGCCAACATGGAGAAATCCCGTCTCTACCAAAAATACAAAAATTAGCCAGGTGTGGTGGCGCATGCCTGTAGTTCCAGCTACTCAGAAGGCTGAGGCAGAAGTGCTTAAAGCCAGGAGGAGGAGGTGGCAGTGAGCCGAGATCGTGCTACTGCGCTCCAGCCTGGGTGACAGAGAGAGACTTCATCTCACAAAGAAAAAAGGGGAGTGGAGAGTGGAGCGCTGACACACGCACCGGCCGGGACGGGTCTCAGGACGTCACCCCGAGTGGCGAAAGCCAGTTTCAAAGGGTGGCATCTGTACAACACTCTAGAAGTGATGACGCCATAGAGATGGAGAACGCATCAGCGGTGGTTGGGGGTCGGGCTGAGCACTGACAGGACAGGACCGGGTGGAGGGGGGCGGGGGGCGGGGGGCGGCAGGAGGGATTTTCTTTGCGTTCCGCATCCCAATTGTGTGGACGATAGCTTGATTTTTTGTGTGATCAATTTTCTTAGGATGATATGCCAAACTTAAAAAATAGAAGTCCATGTAAAAGAGGATGAGCACTTTGGTAGGCTGAGGCGGATGGATCACGAGGTCAAGAGATCGAGACCATCCTGGTCAACAAGGTGAAACCCCGTCTCTACTAAAAATACAAAAAATTAGCTGGGCATGGTGGCGCGTGCCTGTAATCCCAGCTACTCTGGAGGCTGAGGCAGGAGAATTGCCTGAACCCAGGAGGCGGAGGTTGTGGCTAGCTGAGATCGCGCCATTGCACTCCAGCCTGGGCAACAAGAGCGAAACTCCGTCTCAAAAAAAAAAAAAAAAGGATGAAATTTAAGACTGAGTAACCAGTACTGCCCCAGTGCCAGTCTCCTGCTTTGGATGACATGGGGTTGGTGTGAGACGCTGTCATGGAGGGAGACCAGGGGAAGGGTGTCCAGGCACTCGTGGTGTGATTGCTTCAATTTGTGAGGTCCTTAAGCTATTTCGGAATTTAAATATATATTTAAAAACAGCATCCGGGCGACTTCTGCTTCTCTTTTGCCAAAACTGGGTCCATGCCATTCCAAACCAACAAGAAGCAGACTGCGTCATCGGTGTGGACAGGTCCAGATTCTAGCTCTTGGGTGAGCATGTGGCTGTCCAAACCCAAGCAGGGGGAAGTTAGCAAGAAAGGGAGGCTGGGGGAGGACCTCGGGCTGGGGGAGGACCTCGGGCTGGGGGAGGACCTCGGGCTGGGGGAGGACCATAGGCTGGGGAAGGACCTTGGGCTGGGGGAGGACTGCGGGCTGGGGGAGGACCGCAGGCAGGATAGAATCTGCACAGCTGCATGGATTCCCAAGAGGTCGGGTCCCATCCATGAAGCTCTGTGGATAAAAGGGAGAAGGGCAGGCATCTGGGAAGCCTTCACGCCCTTCTGCAGGAGCAGAGCGGTGGGGCTGAGCAGGCTTCCCCTTCCTTGAACAGCGGTACTGGTCTGTGAGGCTGCATCCTTCTCTAACATGGGAGGGTAGAATGGTTTTTCAGGGTGGGACCCTGCCAGCTCTCAAGAGGTAGCCCAAGGCTGGGCACACTATGATCTCCACAACACACAGAGCTGCAAGTATTGGAGTCCCCAGCCAAGAGGCAAATCGACTGACTCACGGACCTCATACTTCTCAGGGCAGCTTTCATGACAGCTGGATTCAGGGGCTCTCTTCCTTCTTCCAAGTCTTCACCCCTCAGCACTGCTCCCCTTCTTAAGCTGCCACTGGGCCCTTGTGCCGCAGATGGGTATCTTCACCTGGAGGGAGAAACAGCTGAGGCAGCCCAAAGTCTGTCCTTACAGATTGTGACCTAAACAGGAGAGGAAGCTTTCTTCCCCTCCACCTCCCAAGAAGGACTCTGAAGGAATTGGTTTGGGCCACGTCAGTACCTCTTGGACTAACTAGGGTCACGTGCCAAGCCCTGTGAGCACCTGCACCATGGTCATGGCCGAATTCCTCAGGTATTGAGCGCCATCTTCATGCAGGCAGTGCTGTGGGGGCTGGGGACAGAGTGGTGAGCAGCTCAGGCGGGAAGAGGCAGCATCGCCCACCGGCAGAGTCCAGCCCAGCCCCGTGGGAGGCACAGCAGCATCAGCAGTCTCTGAGGATTTCCAGGTGACCGCAGTCGAAGGGGAAATGAGGCAGGATGGTGACTGAAATGTTAGGAAGGGGATTTGGGCAGGCTTCGCTGGGGGAAGGGCAGCTGGAAATAAACAGCATGAGATGTGGGGGAAAGAGGTCCTTGATAGGAGGAAGCAGATCCGGCCAGCACGGCCACCACAAGCACAGGGGCCACTTGGCCCTGACATTTAGGGGCAAACACAGACCAAGGCCAGAAAAGGAGAGCCCCGAAACGTCCAGAGCCCAGGGCCTCAGCTGCATCTAATTTTACATTTGCACAGGAGATCAGCACTGAACGCAAGGCGATGTGACCTGTCCCTCCTCGCTCCTGTTGGCCTGAGCTCACCTGGGCAACAGACGAGACTTCCGAACAGTGGGACATGAGCAATGCATTGTGATGGGAGGAGTCCAGAGAATGTTATGCTGGACCCAGCCCCCAGCAATCCAGCCTTGTTGGTTACACGCAGGACCAGTGGCCATTCTTGGGGACAAGTACAGAGCCAGGGCAGGGGCTGTCACCTGTCACATCCCTGGGCTGGGTGCACAGGGGTCCCTCAGCTAATATCACAGGCCTGTCTGTAATAGCAGTGCAAGCATCTGAGTGTAGGGTTTAGCCTGATGGCACAGGGACAGGGCACCCAAACCAGCAGGAGGCCTGTGACACCCACGACGGCAGGGACACTGGGGGACGAAGGAGTGCTTCCTTCCTTCCGGGGTTCCTTCCAGCCTGCCTTGGGCCCTGGGAGCTTTAAAGAGGAAACTGCTGAGAATGAATGAAGAATTTGTCTCCGTGAATCTTACCTAGGACCCTGATTTCCCAGCAAGAGGAAGGCCGGGCGATTTTATGAAGCAAGCTGGGGAACGAAACCCTCCGTCCCCACGACTCACGCAGAAGAAACCTGAGTCTGACTTTGGCAGACTCCCCCCAGACTGCTTTGTGTTGACCTCTGAAGCACAGGGTCAAGAAACTTTATCTCCGGACTTCGGACTACCTGGATGAGACCAAGGGGCGTCTTCCCCCTCCTGTTCCCATCCCAGAGCTCCGGGTGCCTCCCCTCGAGGCTTTGCCTCAAGTCCCTGAGAACTGGAGCTGCCTCCTGAACAGGACGGGGGCTGCTAGTTTATGATTCTGTGCACTCCTTTCACTTCAAATGCAGATCAATGATCTATAAAATATAGAACAAGGAAGCCGGCGAAACACCGCCAGGCTCAGAAATAATCTTGAAACGTTTCTGTGAATCAGAAACGGAACAGAAACAACAAAGTAAAGAATTTTTTAAAGTTTTAGAAAAGTTTTTAGGAGAATGTCTGACTCTGAGGGTAGAAAAAATGTAAATAAGACAAAAGTCATAGAAGAAATGACTGAAAGATGTGGGAATATGAAAAAGTCTCAGGTTTCCAGCAGCAGTCAACACGGGGAAAACGAAAACCCAAACGTGGAGAAGACATTTGCCATGCATATGACCAGTGTCTGAGATAAAGAAATAAGATAAAAGGCCAAAGCTGACGGGCCACTGCATAACTTACAGATGAGGAGCCAGGAAGAGCCAAGAACAGACATTGCATTGTTGAGCCTCTCTAGTAGCCAGGAACACGTGTGTTAAAATGAGGAGCCATCGAACTCGGTTGGTCTGACCAGAGCCACCCTACACCGGTGGAGAAGAGGAAATTGTTCAATCACACTTTAGGGCAATTCAGCAAAACCTGGTAAAGATGAGGATGCCCCAAATTGTATTTCTAAGCCAATATCTGTGCAGTGTAGAACGAAACTCTTCCACCTAGGTCTACGGAGACATGGATCAGAACATGAGTTGCTGAGTTATTTGTAACAGCAAAAAAGTGAAAATAATTGAATTTCCATGAATAAGAAAATGGATAACCAAATCATGGGGAGCTTACGGGGCCCACCACTACTGCACTGCGATTGAAATAAGCAACCCGGAGCCACAAACATCAGCGCGGCAAAATCCCCAGACAAAGCACGTGGCAGAGGGCACAGCACGATATGTACACAGGATGCTAGAGCGTGCAAATTGTTTATGGATTTATATGTAAATCACAATTCTCCCTGGACACGCACAGCACTTTTATACTCATAGAATAAGGTACCCCACTCTGGGCAGACACATTTGCAGGAAGCGGCTGGCTCTGGTGGGGCCTGTGGTGCTGGGCTCTGGGGTGCAGGCCCCGGCTCAGCCCTGACTGAGTGCTTCCGTGCAGGGGACAGCCTGTGAAGCCCCCAGGGTACTCCTGAGAGGACGCCAGTCTGAGACTGCGAAGGTGGAACAGAAAAGCAAAGACCGAGTGTTCTCACTTACCAGTGGGAGTTAAACATTGAGTACACACAGACATGAAGATGGGAGCATGACACACTGGGGACTCCTAGAGGGGGCCTGGAGGAAGGAGGCTGAGGGCTGGGAAACTGCTACTGTGATGTGCTCACTGCCTGGGTGACAGGACCTGTACCCCAACCTCAGCGTCATGCAACTCATGACGTATACCCCCGAATCGAAAATAAAACTTCACATTATAAGAAATAAAAGTCAAATAAAACATAAAGGACAAATTCAGGAGGGGGTGTCCGAGGAGGAAGGTAGGAGGGGGTGTCCGGGGGGGAAGGTAGGAGGGGGCGTCCAGGGGGAAAGGTAGGAGGGGGAGTCCGGGACTCTGGGATGCACCACAGGGGCCTCGGTCATATTCTATTCTCGTTATGATGTTCTCTCTGCCCCTTGGTCTTAAAAATATTTCACAGCTTACTGGACACTGAAGCAGAAGAGCTGTGGCCTGGACCCCGGAGGTGCCCTCCCTGGCCTGACTGGAACCTCCTGCAGGGGCCTGGGCCTACCCAGGCCCACCCAGGCCCCACAGTGCAGCCCCAGGGACCCTCAGGAGCTGCCTGTCTGAGTCATGCCCTCCCCTGCTCCACCTCCCCCAGGAGCCTCCCTGCCTCTCTCTTGTCACCCTGGGTGTCCTCTGCCACGCTGTTACCCCAGAGGCTGCTGGAGGGGCTGAGCACTGGGGTTTTAGCCATGCCTGTGCCCTGTACCAGGTGCCTGCCCACTGTGGGGACACCCTGCCTTGCACAGTGACACTCTCTGGAAGGGGCGTCTAGCTGCAACTGCCATCCCCAGGACTGTTTTGTGTCTGGATGTGCCTCGGGGAGCAGGGAAACAACCTGTCACCCACACAATCCTCACTCACCCTCTGCCAACACCCGCCCCAGGTGCACAGGATGTCCTGGGCATTTGGATGAAGCATCTCCAGCTCAGAACTGCCTGAGGCCTCGCCCCAACTCCATGTGCAGTCCAGCCTCCATCTTTCTGCCTGTCCAGACTTCCGGCTTCTGGCTATGTTCTGCATGGAGAAACCTTCACAAAGGTTCATACTCTCTAGTGTTAAAGGTGCCCAGTGCCCCATGTGCTCCCAGGAGGGAATGTGAGTGCCCCCCACCACCTCCCCTGGTACTCAGTAGGACCACAAGGCCTCTTGTCCTCAGTAGGGCCCCACTCCCCTGTCCTCAGCGGGACCCCACGCCCCTGTCCTCAGCGGGACCCCACTCCCCTGTCCTCAGCGGGACCCCACTCCCCTGTCCTCAGCGGGACCCCACTCCCCTGTCCTCAGCGGGACCCCACTCCCCTGTCCTCAGCGGGACCCCACGCCCCTGTCCTCAGCGGGACCCCACGCGCCTGTCCTCAGCGGGACCCCACGCCCCTGTCCTCAGCGGGACCCCACGCCCCTGTCCTCAGTGAGATCACATGTCAGCTTACAGTGTTCAGCACAGTTCTGGGCTCAGTAAGTCCTGACGCACCCCTGCCTGGCTCTGACAAACTGCCTGCTTCCACTTTGTCTTATGTCCTCATTAGAATGGGAAGCTCCTACGGACAGAGGCTCTGTTCCCCTTCCTTGGGCCACTCAGCAGCCTGCCCAGCGCGGGTGTTGCACACCCAGGTGGAGACGTGGGAGCCCAGCTTGCAGCACCGGAATCTCTTAGATCAGGGAGCACCTGGGGGCTCTGCGGGGCCAGGGCCAGCGTCCCTGTGAGCATTCCTTCATTGCTGACCCTGCTGCCTCCAGTGGGGAGGAAAATCCAGGTTGGCCGTCAGTCACACCGGGAACAAGCTTGTGCCATGGAGGCGACTCAGACTCGCAGGAGCCTGGGGTTCCATGGCCTGGTTCAGTTCCCTGGGCTGGGCACACAGGCTTGGGTCCCTGCATGGTTACTATCCTGTCTGGGCCTCTGCCAAGCGGGTAAGAGTATCTAATCACCTTCGCAGGTTGCTTTGAAAATAAATGAGGGACATGAAAGCAGGGCATTCTCAGCAAACATTCAGTCTCTTCATGCAGGGCAGTGAGCAAGAAGCCCATGATGCCAGCGTGGTGGTTCCCGCCGCCCTGTGAATTCAGTGGGTATCACGCCCATGCCCAGGCACAATGCCCTCACCGCAGAAACCCCACAGGACGCCCTCAGCGTGGCGGCTGATGTCCGCAGGCAGCAGAGATTTTCCTGTGCCTTCTGGAGCATCTGCAGGAGCAGCGTGGGGGGGTGCTGCTGTGGGGTCAGAGTTCTGATTGCTTTTAAATTGTGCCTGTGCCAGGGAAGACGAATGAACCCAAAGTAAATTGCCCTCGATTGACGTCGTGAGGGAGACCAGCCTGCGAGGCAGCTTCTGTCTTCCTGGCTCCTCATTTCTTTCCTCCCTCCTCGCCCCAGCTCCTGACTCAGATCGGGGTCATTCTGGAATATGAAGCTGGTCAGAATGAAAAGAGAAACCCAATCACAATTACCACATACAGGAGAGAGGAAAAACAAAAATGTGACAAATGCCCATTTCTGTTAAATGAGTTACATTTTTAAAAGTTGATCCTTGGCCAGGCCTGGTGGCTGAGGGGGGTGGATCACCTGAGATCAGGAGCTGGAGACCAGCCGGCCCAATATGGCAAAATCCTGTCTCTACAAAAATACAAAAATTAGCTGGATGTGGTGGCGGGCTTCTGTCATCCCAGCTACTGGGGAGGTTGAGGCAGGAGAATCACTTAAACCCAGGAGGCGAGGTTGCAGTGAGCAGAGATCACGCCATTGCACTCCAGCCTGGACAGCAGAGTGAGACTCCAGCTAAAAAACAAAAACAAAAAAAATGATCTTTAGGGTGTTAAATCTTTCTAAATAAGCAGAATTATAGGTAGAGACGAAACTCGGAGGTTCAAGTGGCAGAGAGAGCCATCCCAGCCGAGTGTTCTGCACAGATTCGTCCTCAGCCCAGTGTCCTTCCCAGCAAGGAGCCTGCGTGGGACAGATCCAGGAACGGACCTCACTGTATCACATTGCACATTTCAGTTAACCAAGCCAAGTCCGTCCTCGGGTCAGGAAGGAGAGGGGAAAGGAGACGTGTGTCGTATCTGGCCCCCCACAGGGAGGGGAAAGGACATGTGTGTCCTACCTGGCCCTCCATGGGAAGGGGAAAGGACATGTGCATTGTACCTGGCCCCCCCATGGGGAGCAGAAAGGACATGTGTGTATTACCTGGCCCCCCCACGGGGAGAGGAGAGGAGACACGTGTTGTACCTGGCCCCCCATGGGGAGGGGAAAGGACACATGTGTTGTACCTGGCCCCCCACGGGGAGGGGAAAGGAGATGTGTGTCGTACCTGGCCCCTGCCCACTGCCTGGTCCCTCGGATCCACCTTCTCTTGTGCTGGCCTGGACAGAGGGCCTGTGAGCCATGGGATCAGAGATGGATGCCTGTGGGGGCTCCGAGTGCAGCCAGGGAACCCAGAATTGATACATCGATTCTGGGTGGCTCATAAAGAAAATAGGAAGAACGTGTTTGGATTCCTGGAGTGACAGCATTGACTCAGACAACTCACAAATTTACCCATGGAACTGCCGTGTCCCCACAGAACTAACGGGCATTCACACGGAGGCTTCCTTGGTCTCTGCAGGCACAGCTTGGTGGCATCAAGGGCTCCACCACAGACCATCCTAATAAAGCCAACACACAGCAAAGGGGTCAGACGAGAGTTCTGGTTTCCCGGTGCACCTAAAAGTCATGTTCATACGCTACTGTGGTCTACTAGGCATGTAACAGCGTCATGTGTAAAAATGTATATATGTTAATCTTAAAAGTGCTTTATTACTAAAATTTTTTTTTTCTTTTTGAGACAGAGTCTCACTGTCGCCAGGCACCAGGCTGGAGTGCAGTGGCACGATCACGGTTCATTGCAACCTCTGCCTCCCGGGTTCAAGCCATTTTCCTGCCTCAGCCTTCCAAGTAGCTGGGACTACAGGCACGCGCCACCATGCCCAGCTCATTTTTGTATTTTTTTAGTAGAGACGGGATTTCACCATGTTGGCCAAGATGGTCTCAATCTCTTGACCTTGTGATCCGCCCGCCTCGGCCTCCGAAAGTGCTGGGATTACAGGCGTGAGCCACCGCGCCCGGCCTATTACTAAAATTTTTTAAGGATCAATTATCCGAGCCTTCAGATGATTGATGAAGGATGTTCGATCAATCCTCGATGGGATGAAGAATACTGATGGCTGCTGACTGATCAGGGTGGTGGCTGCCGAGGGCTGGGGTGTCTGTGGCAACGTCTCAAAGTAAGACAGCAATGCAGTTGGCCACGTCACTCGACCCTTCCTTTCACAAAAGATTCCTCTGTAGCATGCGATGCGGTCTGCCAGCCCTTTGCCCACAGCAGAGCTCTTTTCTAAATTGGAGTCAGTTCTCTCAGCTCCTCCTGCCGCTTCCTCAGGTAAGTTTAGGGAATCTTTTAACTCCTCTGTTCTTGTTTCAACACTGGTCACAGAACCTTCATCAGGAGTAGATTCCACTTCAAGAAACCACTTTCTGTGCTGGTCAATAAGCAGCAACTCGTCATTACTTCGAGTGTTATGAGACTGTAGCAATTCAATCAGGCTCCAGCTTTAACTCTAGTGCCCTCGCTGTTTCTCCCACGTCTGCAGGCACTTCCTCCACACCAGTCCTTGAACCTCTCAACTTCTTCCAAATCCCCGTTGCTGTTGATATTTTGGTCTCCTCCCATGAATTACATGAATTACTGACATTTAGAATGCTGAATCCTTTCCAGAAGGTTTGCAATGTACTTTGCCAAGATCCGCTAGAGGAGTGACCATCTATAGCAGTCATAGCCTTATGAACTGTATTTCTTAAATAATAAGGGTTGATGCCAGCCAACACGGTGAAACCCCGTCTCTACTAAAAATACAAAAATCAGCCGGGCGTTTGGCACGCGCCTGTAGTCCCAGCTACTCAGGAGGCTGAGGCGGAAGAATCGCTTGAACCCGGGAGGAAGAGGTGGCAATGAGCCGAGACTGCGCCACTGTGCTCCAGCCTGGAGACAGAGCAAGACTCTGTCTGGAAAATAAATAAATAAATAAATAAAATAATAAGGGTTGAAAGCTACAATTACCTCTTGATCCATGGGCTCCAGAACGGATGTCGCAGATGTGTGAAGCAACATTCCTCTCCTTGTGCATCTCAGAGCTCTTGTGGGACCAGGGTCCGTTGTGAATGAGCCGTAATACGTTGAAAGGAAACTGTTTTTTCTAAGAGTAAGTCTCAACAGTGGGCTTAAAATATTCATTAAACCATGCTGTAAACAGATGTGCTGTCATCCACATTGTGCTGATTCATTTGTAAAGCAGAGAGAGTAAATTTAACGTCATTTTTAGGGCCCTAGGATTTTTAGAAGGTTGAATGGGCATTGGCTTCAGCTGAAAGTCCCCAGCTGCATCAGCCCCTAACAAGAGAGTCACCCTCTGCTTGGAGCTTGAAAGCCAGGCATTGCCTTTTCCTCTCTAGCCATGAAAGCCCTAAATTGCATGTTCTTCCAATAGAGGGCTGTTTTGTCTGCACTGAAAATCTGGGGTGTCTGTGCATGTGTGTGGTGTGCTGTGTGTGGTGCTGTGTGTGGTGTGTGGCGTGTGTGGTGTGTGCGTGTGTGTGTGGTGTGTGCGTGTGTGTGTGCTGTGTGTGTGCTATGTGTGCAATGTGTGTGTGTGCTATGTGTGGTGTGTGCGTGTGGTGTGTGTGTGTGCTATGTGTGGTGTGTGCGTGTGGTGTGTGTGTGGTGCTGTGTGTGGTGTGTGGCGTGTGTGGTGTGTGCGTGTGTGTGGTGTGTGCGTGTGTGTGTGCTGTGTGTGTGCTATGTGTGCAATGTGTGTGTGTGCTATGTGCGGTGTGTGGTGTGTGTGTGTGCTGTGTGTGTGGTGTGTGTGTGTGGTGTGTGTGTGTTGTGTGTGTGGTGTGTGTGTGCTGTGTGTGTGGTGTGTGTGGTGTGTGCTGTGTGTGCTGTGTGCTGTGTGTGTTGTGTGGTGTGTGCATGTGTGTGTGGTGTGTGCGTGGTGTGTGTGCATGTGTGTGGTGTGCTGTGTGTGTGGTGTGTGTGTGCTGTGTGTGGTGTGTGGCGTGTGTGGTGTGTGGTGTGTGTGTGTATGGTGTGTGTGTGCTGTGTGTGGTGTGTGGTGTGTGCGTGTGTGTGTGTGTGCTGTGTGTGCAGTGTGTGTGCTGTGTGTGCGTGCAGTGTGTGGTGTGTGTGCGTGTGTGTGCTGTGTGTGTGCGGTGTGTGCAGTGTGTAGTGTGTGTGTGCTGTGTGTGCAGTGTGTGTTTCTGTGTGTGCAGTGTGTGTGTGCTGTGTGTGGTGTGTGTGTGGTGTGTGTGGCGTGCTGTGTTGTGGTGTGTGGTGTGTGTGTGGTGTGTGTGTGGTGTCTGTGTGTGTGTGCTGTGTGTGCAGTGTGTGTGTGCTGTGTGTGGTGTGTGGTGTCTGTGTGATATGTGTGCTGTGTGTGTGGTGTGTGCTGTGTGTGGTGTGTGCTGTGTGTGGTGTGTGTGGTGTGTGGTGTGTGTGCAGTGTGTGTGTGCGTGTGTGGTGTGTGCGTGTATCCATCATCAGTGATCCTGGCAAGATCTTCCAGGTAACTTGATGAAGCGTCTCCATCAGCACCTGCCACTTCATCTTGCACTGTTATGTTATGGAGACAGCTTCTGTCCTGAGACCTCATGAACCCACCTCTGCCAGCTTCAAACTTTTCTTCTGCAGCTTCCTTACTTCTCTGAGACTTTAGCACTGAAGAAGATAGGGCCTTGCTCTGAATTAGGGTTTGGAATAAGAGAACACTGTGGAGGTTTTGATTCATCCAGGCCACGCAAACTTTCTTCCTGTCGGCAATAAGGCTGCTTCCCTTTCTTAACATTTGTGGGTTCACTAGAGTAGCGCTTGTGCCTTCCTTCAAGAACTTTTCCTCTATGTTCGCAGCTTGTCTAGCTGGTGAAAGTCTCAGTTTTTGGCTGATGTAGGCTTTCGACCCATGCCTTTCTCATGGAGACGGATCATTGCTAGCTTTTTACTTAAATGAGCGACATGCAACTCTTCCATTCAGCTGAGCCCTCAGGGGCCAAGGCAGGGTTATTAGTTGCCTTAATTTCAATATTGTTGATTTCAGGGGATAGGAAGTCCTGAGCGGAGGAGGCACGGGGGGCGGCTGGTGACTGCAGCAGTCAGAGCACACACTTGTTGAATAACTCTCTCGTCTTAGATGGTGCATCAAAATAATTATATTCGTAACATCGAAGATCACCGATCACAGATCACCAAGGATAAGGACACGCCTGAAATATTCTGAGAGTTCCTTTCACAGAGACAAGAAGGGAGCACGTCCTATTGGAAAAGGGCCAGTAGAGGCGGTGGATACCAGGTCCCTGCAGTCTTCAGTCTGTGAAACACGGTGTCTAAGAAGTGAAGCAGAACGAGGTGCACCTGCAGCTAAGAAAGCTCTGTAAATGCCTCGTACCTCTTTTCACTGTTGTGAGAAGCAAGACGTACAACTGAACCAAAACCCACAGAAACCCAAATGCTCCTTTATGGGATCCCAGGGACTCACCTGCGTCCACTCTAAACTTCAGTTCCCGTTCCTGGCCCAACGAAAGTCAGGGTCTAAATTGTATTGACTGTGTGGTCAGTTTGGAGAGAGAGAGAGAGAGAGAGAGAGAGAGAGAGAGAGAGAGAGAGTGTGTGTGTGTGTGTCAGACTTTAGGGCCTGCAAATGGCAAATGCTTTTTCGCTGTCTTACCCACATTTCAGTTCATGTCTCCCTGGCACACCAACCCAGGATCTCGGAGACGGAGCTACCAGCTGTGTCTATCACACAACCATGAAAGGCTGCATAACCAACAACTACCAACGCTCGGTGGCAGACAACATCAGCACTGATTTGGCTGTGGGTGGTGCTTGGGCAGGGTTTGCTGGGAGGGGCTGGGCTCAGCTGGGGCGTCTTGGTTGTGCTGCAGAATCTTTCATGCTCCTCCTGCACCAGCAGCCCAGGGAAACATGCACCAGCAGCCCAGAGAAACATGCACCAGCAGCCCAGAGAAACATGCACCAGCAGCCCAGAGAAACATGCCCCAGCAGCCCAGAGAAACATGCACCAGCAGCCCAGAGAAACATGCACCAGCAGCCCAGAGAAACATGCCCCAGCAGCCCAGGGAAACATGCACCAGCAGCCCAGAGAAACATGCACCAGCAGCCCAGGGAAACATGCACCAGCAGCCCAGAGAAACATGCCCCAGCAGCCCAGAGAAACATGCACCAGCAGCCCAGAGAAACATGCCCTTGGTGGCAAAGACTGGAGCCCAAGAGGGCAGGTCTGGCCCTTCAGCATTTTCCATGACTTGCCCATGGACACATCTGCTCTCATGCCACCGGTCACCGCAAGTCACACAGCTGAGTCTCCAGTCAGTGGGTGCAGGAGAGCCCCCCTCAACCTGCCCCATTACGGTGCAGTCCTGAAAAGTGCAGGGAGGGCGAGGAATTGGACTAATGGATGACATCTTACTCCCGAAACACAAGTTTCTAACCCTTACTGCCTGCTTGAAATGTGTGAAACACATGAACAAGAGGAGAAAGGGAGAGAATAAGAGAAGAACGACCTCTGTTGTATTTTCTTACTTTTCTTTTTCTAGCTCCTGCGTTTTGACTCCCAGCGTTGTTAGAATGCCAGACTCCAAACGAGTTCGTGAGTGACTTGGGGAGCCCTTCAGCCACATTCTGAGTGTTCTCTGCTAATTTCTGCTAAGACCCTCAGACATAGGCTTCTTTCTCTCCTAAACGACTGAATTATTTTTAAGGAAAGTTTCTTTAAAATAGTGAAATAAAACTACAACATCATTTCAAAACATAGCTGGGCAACAGTTTCCCAACTGCCCCTTTGCGCCATGGCATATGCCATTCCGATTAGAAACTCTGTCAATAGTTGAGGCGTGTGCTGGCTGCAAGCTCAGCCTCTGAGCACTGGCCCAGGTGTGTCTGCCACAGACACACAGGAGGACCTGGAGAAGGGCCCTGGAAAGTGGACATCACCTGCCACAGTAGCCAGTGTTCAGGTAAAGCATCCACTGCCCCGTTTCAGAAAGGCCTGAGGTGGCCAGAGGGAAACCACAACCAAAGTCAGTGCCTGGGTGCCTCCCCCATCAGCTTCCTTATTAAAACAGGCAGGGGGTGTGGCTTCCCCTTGGCTCCTCGCTCTTGGCGTTCTAAGGTCTGTGCCTGACACAGGCTGCCAAAGCAGCTGGACATAACTTCCTGAGGTCCAGTCTTCTGCTCGGGATGTCCTGGCTGTGTCCCAGCAGCTCCCACTTTTCCTTTATTTTTTCTAGGAGGCTGACTTCCCCAGAGCATGCATGACTTCGTTATTCTTGTCTGTGACAATACCAAAGCGTTTATTTATTTTCTAATAAAATGGATTCGGACCTATTTTTCCACAGGAATCTGAATCTTTTATTATAATTTAAAAAATTTTTTGAGGCAGAGTCTCACTCTGTCACCCAGGCTGGAGTGCAATGGCACCATCTCGGCTCTCTGCAACCTCTACCACTCAGGTTCAAGAGATTCTCCTACCTGGACCTCCCGAGTACCTGGGATTACAGGCACCTGCCACCACGCCCGGCTATTTTTTGTATTTTTAGTAGAGACGGGGTTTCACCATGTTGGTGGGGCTGGTCTCGAACTCCTGACCTTAGGTGATTTGCCTGTCTTGGCCTCCCAAAGTGGTAAAATTGAGCCACTGTGCCTGGCCTGGAATCTGAATCTTTTAAATGTATCACAACAGTGGGGAAATGTCAGGGCCTGTGCAGTGTGACCACAGAAAGGCTGCAGCTGGAGCTGCCTGATGGAAGGATTCCTTTTCCAGGTGGGATCTAAAGCTTGTTGGCTTCCCAGTGTTCCTGGATGCTCCCTGGGGTTTCCACGACTCCCCGCCACTATTCCTGGGGGTTCTAAGCTCTGCCCACAACGATGGGCTGTGGCCTTTCATTTCCCCTGTTAGTCTCCATCTACGCCCTCCCAGCTCGGAGGACCCTCACGCCTTCCTCCTTCCAGGGCGAGGACCTGGTGCAGAGATCTCAGCTGGACTCTGGGGAACCTGGTTCTGATTTGCAGCCACAGGCTCCCTCCCTCCCTGGGGATGGACTTGGCCTCTATTTTGAGGAGGAGCTTCTGTCCTGTGCTCCCCTGGTTCCCTGCTCTTTCTCTGTCCTCCCAGGAGCAGGCAGGAGTGCCTTCCCAGGGAATCTGAGCCTGGGAAGCTCTCACAGCCTCCGCCGGCATGTAGCTTCACAATTAACTTGTTATGGCCAGAACAAGGAACGGAGTGGAGAACGGTCCCCGTGGTGGTACTTTGTCGTCCTTCCACCTGGCCCATGTTCTCTTCCCCGAAGCTGCTGGGAGTTCCCAGGTGAGGAACCTTGCATGGTGTCAGTGCCGCTGACCCTTTAGGAAGGCGGGTCCTAGAGGGAGACCAGCGGGCATCGGCACAGCTGGCAGCTTCCCCTGGGAGAGCGTGCTGTGGGGTTCTGGTGACTGAGACACTAAGACGCTCTCATGGAGTCATTTGCTCTTCAGAGTGATCATGAACTTGTTCAAACCAGGACACCTTTGAGCGTCCTGATCTCTGGGACCCCCTACACTGGGACGATGGCTGCAAAAGTGGGGTGTCTCCCCAGCTCAGGGCGTGGGCTGGTCCTATCTGCAAACTGACCTTCCATGCCCCTTGCTCAGCATGGGGTTTTTGGGAGGGGGTGAGCAGGGACAGACATGTGGTTCCTATAAGCCAGGATCTCCAGTGTCTCCAGGAACAGGGCAGATGGCAGGCAAGAGGGCAGGGTAACTGGAAAAGGCATTGGAAATAAAGTCCTAACAGTCACCCCCGCCTAGGCCCGCAGGAGAGGAGCAAGGCAGTGCAGGCTCCTGCCAGGACTGGCCGCTCCGCGACGGCACCCCGAAACCACGTTCTTACATTTTGCTGCCCTGAAGATGCAACAGGAGCGATACACTAACGTTCCAAATTGCTGTTTGTGCATGCGGATTCTCAGCTGTAAGGCAGCAGACTCTGGAATCGGTGTATGTGATGTGTCTCTAGCAGGAAAACATGCCAGTGTGACATGTGTGCCTGACCAAGCGACTGAGGCTGTGACGTGAGTGTTTGCAGAGCTCACGTGCTGAAGCTTAGCCCCCAGCCCCGCAGTGCTGGGAGGTGGGTCATAGTAAGAGATGATGGGGGCGAGGTGGGGCTCTGCCCTCCTGAAAGCTTAGCCCCCAGCCCCGCAGTGCTGGGAGGTGGGGCACAGTAAGAGATGATGGGGGCGAGGTGGAGCTCTGCCCTCCTGAATGGATTAACGCTGTCATCACAGAGTGCGCTCGCTATCAGGAGAGTGGGTTTGTTATAAAAGAGAGCTGGGCTCCTGTTGCAACCTCTCCCTCTCCCGGGTCTGTGTCTCTCTCCCCTCCTCTCAGCTTCTGCCTGGGGTGGCACAGGAAGAAGGCCCTTGTAAGATGCCAACACCTTGACAGTGAACTTCCCAGCCTCCAGAGCTGTGAGAAACGAATTTCTTTCCTTCGTAATTATCCAGTCTGTGCTATTCTGTTTTAGCAGCACAACACAGACTCAGGCCGATGCCAGGCAC
The DNA here is from genome assembly GCF_049354715.1 of Callithrix jacchus. Taxonomy (NCBI): domain Eukaryota; kingdom Metazoa; phylum Chordata; class Mammalia; order Primates; family Cebidae; genus Callithrix; species Callithrix jacchus. The sequence goes on along the minus strand of NC_133513.1, from coordinate 124,287,572 downwards.
AGCCCTCATCACAGTGCTTAATCGAGCACGTGCCATGCTCCCTGAGGTCCCCTGTGGTGGCACCCGTTTTCTCAGTGAGAGGTGGTCTTTACTGGTGACTGCTGGAGAAATTCCTTGAGCTGTCGATGTGTGGAATGTTCTCGGGCAAGGCTCTTGGGGGCACACAATTATCAGGAAGGCCGAGTCCCATCAGGCTGCAGGTGAATCTCACCCCTAAGCCGGCCCAGCCCCTCTCATTTCCCAGGCAGACGTGTTTCTGGAGGAGCCGCGGCACCCACGGTGGCTGTTTAATTGCTGTGGGTGCATTTGCCATTGAGGCTTGTGTTTTGGACGTTACATTAATGCAAGGTAGCCATGCAGCTCAATTCCGTATTTTCCTGTGGCATTTGTTACATGATTAGAAGGAGGGGTTATGCAAGTGGTGAGACTGACAAGGTTTTGTGCCAAGTTTTAAAAAAATGCTGTTTTGGAGATTCATGTCCTCCCATCAGCCTGAACAGCGAATCGTCACATACCGATGCTGGGCACGTTCACAGGCTCTGCCTGCGCCTGCTGAGCCTCGCACAGCCTCGCCTGGTAGCTGCTGTCTCACTATGGAGCAGAGGAGAAAAGTGAGGTCCTGATGCATAAAGGACAGGCCTGGGGCACAAACCAGGGGCTGTCCTGGGGGGACACCAGGACATGGGTGCTGCGCTTCCCTTGGGGAAAGGAAAAGGGGTCCACAGGCACAGCCCTTTCTCCATTCCGTGCTCCCTGCTGTGCAGCTACCTTCCGGAGGCCAAGTTCTCCTGCCTATCACTCAGCATCTGCACAGCACTCCCAGCCTGAGGCTGCCAGTTAGGGAACCCACAACAGGACCCCTTGCCTCTCCCCCTGGCTGCTAATCAAAGTGCCTGGAGAGCTCTGCTCCCCTCTCAAGTCCCAGGGCACATTCTTTGATCTTCCCAGCCACCTACCTTCCACTGCCTTGTCCTCTCTCTCCTCCTCACCGGCCTGCCCCGCACTGGTCGGGAAGGCACTGACTTCGGTCACAGGCTCACTGGGGCTGTGCTATGTTATCCTGGGCGGATTCCTGCCTCCCTCGCCTGTGAGATGCAGGGGTGATCTGTCCTGGGCGGATTCCTCCCTCCCTCACCTGTGAGATGCAGGGGTGATCTGTCCTGGGCGGATTCCTCCCTTCCCTCACCTGTGAGGTGCAGGGGTGATCTGTCCTGGGCGGATTCCTCCCTCCCTCACCTGTGAGATGCAGGGGTGATCTGTCCTGGGCGGATTCCTCCCTCCCTCGCCTGTGAGATGCAGGGGAGATCTGTCCTGGGTGGATTCCTCCCTCCCTCGCCTGTGAGATGCAGGGGTGATCTGTCCTGGGCGGATTCCTCCTTCCCTCGCCGGTGAGGTGCAGGGGTGATCTGTCCTGGGCGGATTCCTCCCTTCCCTCGCCTGTGAGGTGCAGGGGTGATCTGTCCTGGGCGGATTCCTCCCTTCCCTCGCCTGTGAGGTGCAGGGGTGATCTGTCCTGGGCGGATTCCTCCCTTCCCTCGCCTGTGAGGTGCAGGGGTGATCTGTCCTGGGCGGATTCCTCCCTTCCCTCACCTGTGAGATGCAGGGGTGATCTGTGGAGTAGCCAATTTCTTTTCTGTCTCTGAAAATGTGCCTTTTGCCTAACTTCCTCATTAGTCAACCCCAGATCTAGCAGCACTCAGCCACTTGGATTCCTCACGATTTTCCTTCCTGCCCTGTGCCCCAGACAAAGACCATTGTGTTCTTCCCTGAGTCCCAGGAGGATGAGCACCACCCCCTGCCCTGTGTCCCAGGAGAATGACCATGACATCCTGCCCTATGCCCCAGGAAGGTCACCACTGTCTCCCACCCTGTGTCTCTGGAGAATGACCACAGTGCCCTTCCCTGTGTCCTGGGAAGATGACCATTGCCTCCTTCTCTGTGTCCCAAGAGAATGATCATCACCTCCTGCCCTGGGTCCCAGGAGGAGGACCATGGAGTCCTGCCCGGTGTCCTGTGATGATGACCACTGCCTCCTGCCCGGTGTCCTGTGATGATGACCATTGCCTCCTTCCCTGTGTCCCAAGAGAATGATCATCACCTCCTGCCCTGGTTCCCAGGAGGAGGACCATGGAGTCCTGCCCTGTGTCCTGTGATGATGACCACTGCCTCCTGCCCGGTGTCCTGTGATGATGACCATTGCCTCCTTCCCTGTGTCCGGTGATGATGACCACTGCCTCCTTCCCTGTGTCCTGGGAGAATGACAATGACTTCCTGGCCTGCGTCCCTGGAGGATGACCATGGTGTCCCATCCTGTGTCTAGGGATGATGATCATGGTGTCCTGTCCTGTGTCCTGGCAGTGACCATCGTGTCCTGCCCTGTGTCACTGGGAGTATGGCCATTGCCAAATGAGATAACAACTTCCATCGGGCTCAGCCAGTGGGAAGCCCCGGAAGTGCAGCTGTGGGAATGGGAGGAGGGTCTAGCATGCAAGGAGAGGCCCAGATGTTTGTTAGAGTAACGGCCAGCTCTTGCTCGGTGTGTGTGCTTTGGGAGCCTTCCTCCATAGCTGTGGTCACACCACCGCCTCTTTCCAGCCTTCCTGCAGAGGGGCCTTTGCAGCCCTCACGCCCTCCCTGCTGCCTGCGCTTCTCCAGCCTCCATCCTCCTGTGTCCCACAAATAGCCTATTTGTCCAGCCACCTTCTCTCCACCATGCATCTCAACGGGGATGACGGGGGCAGCAAAAATGTATTCTCGGAAGGCAGAAAGATCTTACTTTTTTTTTTTGCATATATATAGCACCAATATATACACAGTATAAGCAGAGACAGAGTCTGTGGTGTTAACGTTTCAAGGGGGGCCATTTCAGGAAAATGTCTGAAAAGGCTCCTTAGGGGGTGGTCATGGAAAATACATCAGGAAACCCTCCATGGGGCAGAAAGCCACGGCCTCTGGGATGGGGCCAGGGACGGCAGGGCCCGGAGGAGAGGGTGGACTGCAGAGGCTCTTAGCAGATCAGAGGTCTCAGGGACTGAACCTAGGGTTGTGTGAGAATAACCCTAAGAGACAGTGAATCAGAGAGTGAGCGCCCAGTGCAGACAGAAGGGGCTGGGTCTGCGATGGGAAAAGATGCTGCTGTGTAACATGTGAATGATTTTTATAGTATAACACCAACATGGATCAAAAAAATCAAATTCAAGGAGATCCTTAGAAAAAGCATAAACAGCAGCAAGTGTCAGGTATAATTCCATCTAAGGCCCCAAATACCCTCTCACAAGTAATCAAAATAAACCAGCTGTTCTCCCAGAGGACTCTGTTCTGACTGGCCAGGCGAGATCTGCTGTCTGCCACCCTGGGAACTGGGTTGCTCTGCACCCATCAGCCTGGCCCCTTCCTGGGGAATTTAACCAGTGCCACGGATGAGTCACAGGGTCCTGGGGTGTGGGCCTGAATTGCAAGAAAACAGTCTCCCAGGGTGAGCCCTGCAAGCCCTGCAGGGATGAGGGCTGCGAGCCCTGTAGGGATGTGGGCTGTGAGCCCTGTAGAGGTGCGGGGTGTGAGCCCTGTAGGGGTGCGGGGTGTAAGCCCTGTAGAGCTGTGGGCTGTGAGCCCCCTAGGGGTGTGGGGTGTGAGCCCCGTAGGGGTGCGGGCTGTGAGCCCCGTAGGGGTGCGGGGTTTGAGCCCCGTAGGGGTGTGGGCTGTGAGCCCCGTAGGGGTGCGGGCTGTGAGCCCCGTAGGGGTGCGGGCTGTGAGCCCCGTAGGGGTGCGGGCTGTGAGCCCCGTAGGGTTGCGGGCTGTGAGCCCCGTAGGGTTGCGGGCTGTGAGCCCCGTAGGGTTGCGGGCTGTGAGCCCCGTAGGGTTGCGGGCTGTGAGCCCCGTAGGGGTGTGGGCTGTGAGCCCCGTAGGGGTGTGGGCTGTGAGCCCCGTAGAGCTGTGGGCTGTGAGCCCCGTAGGGGTGTGGGCTGTGAGCCCCGTAAGGGTGTGGGCTGTGAGCCCCGTAGGGGTGTGGGCTGTGAGCCCCGTAGGGGTGTGGGCTGTGAGCCCCGTAGGGGTGTGGGCTGTGAGCCCCGTAGGGGTGCGGGCTGTGAGCCCCGTAGGGGTGCGGGCTGTGAGCCCCGTAGGGGTGTGGGCTGTGAGCCCCGTAGGGGTGCGGGCTGTGAGCCCCGTAGGGGTGTGGGGTTTGAGCCCCGTAGGAGTGTGGGCTGTGAGCCGGGGTTCGGGCTGTGAGCCCCGTAGGGATGTGGGCTGTGAGCCCTGTAGGGGTGTGGGCTGTGAGCCCTGTAGGGGTGTGGGCTGTGAGCCCTGTAGGGATGTGGGCTGTGAGCCCTGTAGGGGTGTGGGCTGTGAGCCCTGTAGGGGTGTGGGCTGTGAGCCCTGTAGGGATGTGGGCTGTGAGCCCTGTAGGGGTGTGGGTTGTGAGCCCTGTAGGGATGTGGGTTGTGAGCCCTGTAGGGATGTGGGCTGTGAGCCCTGTAGGGGTGTGGGCTGTGAGCCCTGTAGGGATGTGGGCTGTGAGCCCTGTAGGGATGTGGGTTGTGAGCCCTGTAGGGGTGCGGGCTGTGATTCCTGTAGGGGTGCGGGCTGTGAGCCCCGTAGGGGTGTGGGCTGTGAGCCCCGTAGGGGTGTGGGCTGTGAGCCCCGTAGGGGTGTGGGCTGTGAGCCCTGTAGGGTTTCGGGCTGAGGGCCCTGCAGGGGTGCAGGATATAAACAGAGGGAGTAGCAGACAGGAGCCCCCAGAGCCTCCTCCGTGGCAGGGCCTCCCTCAGGGCAATCTGCCCAGTTTGTCAACAGGTCTCCTTGCCCCCACTTTGGGCTGCTCACCCAGAATAAGGTGGAAAGGGGCACAAAGATGCCGCTCACCCTCTTCCTGTCTGTCCTGGGTCCCTGTCCCCCAGCCACCACTGTAAGATTTGCTGCCTTCTTCCACGAATCCAGCCAGCTTCAAGTCATCAAACTCAGATGTCCCTGCCTGCGGCTCAGGTAATGCTGGGTTCATACTGTTCTTGGGGCAGGTGCACACGTGGGGGCCCAGGGCACAAGGCCTGGCTGGGTGGAGAGCACTTTCAGGGATGGTCAAACACACACCTGCACTTCCAGGAACGACATTCCAGGAGCTTGCCTGAGGCCTGCCCTCCTCTGGGCCACCATCACTCCCGTACATGCGTCCCCGGCCAGAGCTGTCTGTACACACCCAGGAGCACTGACATTCTAAGTGTCACTTTAAATGAAAACCCAGCCTCCCTCCTGGGCCCTGATTCCCAGTCTCTCCGTGAAGATAATGGTGAGAACATATTATCTCTTGTGTGATAAATACGAAGCTGCTGTGGTTTGAAAAATGACAAAGCAGCGATTCGGGCCCATTTACTGAGTGTAGCAGGCACGGGGTGAGACCGTCACGAGGAATAATGGAGTGTGGAACCTTCTGCCCGTGGCCCGTGTCGGCATTTAGCTCACATGTCAGGACGAGGGGAGGGACGCCTCTGCCCCAGACAAATGCTTTCGTCATGCGGATCTCCTTCTTAGAATCGAGCACACCTGGACCACAGCTGTCAGCAGTGACCGAGGTCAGGCCAGGGCGTTCACTGAAGGGGCGACATGCTCAGAGGCAACTGCAGTTAGAGACGGGGAAATAAAAGTGAAGGAAGGACCAACCCTAAACGGGACGCGGATTTTGAACGGAGGTCTTCTGGGGGCCTGAAGCTGTGCCGGGCACAGGGTTGGGACTCACAGGCTCCTCTCTCTGTTGGAGGAGGCTTCCTCAGCTGGGGCCACCGGGCTTTTGCCAAGTAAGTGGTGAAAAGCAGAGAAAATGCAGACAAGGGTTACTGACAATGGCCCACCTGCTCGGTGACTTCATCGTCAAAATGCTTTCACAGTCATTGCAGAAAATGATCAGTTTATCTGCAGTGAATGGGCTGCAGAACTTGACAATGTAAGTGACCCTGCAGCCTGTGATGCTGGATGAGTATTTGCTTTGAAGGGTATTTTTGCTCCCACTCTGTCTGTAGTTGTTTAGATTTGACCTTGACCCAGGGCTGAGGAAGAGGGGCTGGGCTTGCAGCTCTGAGACTGAGGTTTTGGGTGATGCTTGGGCATCTAGGCTGTCCTCATTTGGTAAATGTCGAATGTGCTTAGTAGGACTGCAAGCACTAGATTTCCAGCTACTCTTGAAGATTTAGACATTTACCAAGTGAGATGTGCAAATCACCTTTTGGGTAATTTAGTCTGAACTCCACTTCTTCCTGGTAAATAGAGCCTGGAGTTTTCAAGTCTGCTATCTGGGGACACTGCACATGTGCAATGCAGAGAGTTATGACCAACCAGCTACATGGATGCTAGTGCTGTGTGACGGGTTTTTACACTCTCATCGCTAAAAACAACTCACATTGTGATCTCAGTTTCTGTGGACCAGGAATCCAAGCACAGCTCGAGTGTGGCATCTGCCTGTCTGAAGTTGAGGTTTCTGCAGGGGCTGGGGTCTCATCAGAGGCTCAGCTGGGGAAGGATCTGACACTGGGCTCACGGATTTGTCTGCAATATTCGGTTCCTTGGGGTCAGTGGGCTGAGAGCTTCAGTTTTTCATTGACTGGTGGCTGGAGGTCACTCAGCTCCTTGCCCTGTGGCCCTCCCCTAGGGAAACACAGCACATGCAGGCTTATTTCTCCAAAGGCCGCTAGGGGACAGCCTGTGAGTGGGACAAATATCACAGTCATGTGAGCATGCACACGCCACTGTCTCACTGCATTCCACTGGGGAGCAAGTCACCAGTCCTCACCTCAGGGAAGCAACCACACAGTGGGGAACCCCAGGCAGGTGCTGTAGGTCACCCCAGGGACTGCCCGTCATGCTGTCTTTTAGAGAAAGATGACATTAAGCCCAAACGTGATTTGTTTTTAACACCTGGAGAGTTTTCAGTTGAAGTCAGCAGGTTAACAGCCCACAGGCTTTGAGAAGTTGCTTGACAAGGCTTCAGCTGCACCACAGGAGCTGTGGGCGTCCATCCCTTTCTCTTACCAAAATGGTTGTCCCTCTTTGCGGTGCCCTGTCAGTCTTCCAGAGGCCTCCAGGGTAAGCATTCTTGTTGGAAAGGTGGTTTCTGTGCTTGGTGCCACCGTTGGTAGCTGAAGGGGCCATTGTGTTGGTTCCCTGCCTCAAGAAAGCTTACCTTGGGCTGGGTGCAGTGGCTCACGCCTGTAATCCCAGCACTTTGGGAGGTTGGGGTGGGTGGATCACCTGAGGTTGGGAGTTTGAGACCAGCCCAACAGACATGGAGAAACCCATCTCTACTAAAAATGCCAAAAATTATTTGGGCGTGGTGGCACATGCCTTGAATCCCAGCTACTCGGGAGGCTGAGGCAGGAGAATGGCTTGAACCCGGGAGATGGAGGTTGTGATGAACCAAGATCGTGCCATTGCACTCCAGCCTGGGCAACAAGAGCAAAACTCCGTTTCAAAAAGATAAAGAAAAGAAAGAAAGCTTACCTTGGCCTATTGGACACTGCATACCTGAGGAGTGGACCTGGGCTCTGGACGCTGGGAGATGAGAAAGGGGTGAAGGTCGGTCATCAGGTGGAGGGTGCTTATCCACCCCCTCCTGCCAGCAGTACCTTGCTGCGTCCTATGCAGAGCTTGCAAAATGCCTCCAGGCCACCCAGGGCTCTAAGCCTGGCTCCCAGTCTGTGCTAGATACTCTGAGCTCCATCATTTCCTACTTACAAATTCCCTTTTGCTCAAGGTAGCAAAAGCTCAGCTCTACTAAAAATAAAATTCCTCGCTGAGAGCACAGGGTGTGATGACTGGATGCTGCCGACCCTCTGAGTTACAGACTCTTCCAGCCAAGCCGGGCACTACGAGGTGAATGATTCAGGGTCATAGGAAGCAAAATTATTGGCTCCATGATCAGAAAGAGCAGGTTTAAGATGAACAAAGCTAGGTCCATTCTTATGCGAGAAAAAATGTCAACTGGGGGACTCATTTTATGAATATTCACAGCCTCAAAGGTTCGATCTCTGGCTGAACTTAGACAGTGGCTCTTATTTCTCCTTCTCCTTCTCCTTCTCCTTCTCCTTCTCCTTCTCCTTCCTTCTCCTTCTCCTTCTCCTTCTCCTTCCTTCTCCTTCTCCTTCTCCTTCTCCTTCTCCTTCTCCTTCTCCTTCCTTCTCCTTCTCCTTCTCCTTCTCCTTCTTCCTTCCTTCTCCTTCTCCTTCTCCTCCTCCTCCTCCTTCTCCTCCTTCTCCTTCTCCTCCTCCTTCTTCTCCTTCTCCTTCTCCTTCTCCTTCTCCTTCTCCTTCTCCTTCTCCTTCTCCTTCTCCTCCTCCTCCTCCTCCTCCTCCTTCTCCTCCTCCTTCTTCTCCTTCTCCTTCTCCTTCTCCTCCTCCTCCTCCTCCTTCCTTCTCCTTCTCCTTCCTTCTCCTTCTCCTTCTCCTTCTTTCTCCTTCTCCTTCTCCTCCTCCTCCTCCTCCTCCTCCTTCTCCTTCCTTCTCCTTCTCCTTCTCCTTCTTTCTCCTTCTCCTTCTCCTCCTCCTCCTCCTCCTCCTCCTCCTCCTCCTCCTCCTCCTCCTCCTCCTTCTTCTTCTTCTTCTGTTTTTGAGATGGAGTCCTGGTCTGTTGCCCAGGCTGCAGTACCATGGTACAATGTCAGCTCACTGCAACCTCCACCTCCAGGTCCAAGTGATTCTTCTGCCTTAGCCTCCTGAGTAGCTGGGACGACAGGCACGCACCACCACGCCTGGCTAATTTTTTGTATTTTTGTAGAGATGAGTTTTTGCCATGTTGGCCAGGCTGGTCTCAAACTCTTGATCTCAGATGAGCTGCCCCTTCGGCCTCCCAAGGTCCTGGGGTTACCGGTATAAGCCGCTGCACCCAGCCTGGCTCTGACTTCTTAAAGTTCCATTCTTTCTCTTCCTGCTGAAGATATGCATCTGTATACACAGACATGCAGATGAAGACATGCATGACTCACACATATGCGGGATTGCTGAGTCAGTGGGTGTGCGTATGAAGACAACATGCATGACTCACAAAAATGCAGGATTGATGAGTCAGTAGCCATGCATATAAGAAAAGCATGACTCGCACGTATGCAGGATTGCTGAGTCAGTGGACGTGCATATAAGACATGCATGACTCGCACGTATGCAGGATTGCTGAGTCAGTGGAGTGCACATAAGACATGCATGACTCGCACATATGCGGTATTGCTGAGTCAGTGGACATGCATATAAGACATGCATGACTAGCACATATGTGGGATTGCTGAGTCAGTGGACGTGCATACAAGACATGCATGACTCGCACACATGCGGGATTGCTGAGTCAGTGGAGTGCACATAAGACATGCATGACTCTCACATATGCGGTATTGCTGAGTCAGTGGAGTGCATATAAGACATGCATGACTCGCACACATGCGGGATTGCTGAGTCAGTGGACATGCATACAAGACATGCATGACTCGCACACATGCAGGATTGCTGAGTCAGTGGAGTGCACATAAGACATGTATGACTCACACATATGCGGTATTGCTGAGTCAGTGGACATGCATATAAGACATGCATGACTAGCACATATGTGGGATTGCTGAGTCAGTGGACGTGCATACAAGACATGCATGACTCGCACACATGCAGGATTGCTGAGTCAGTGGAGTGCACATAAGACATGCATGACTCGCACATATGCGGTATTGCTGAGTCAGTGGACGTGCATATAAGACATGCATGACTAGCACATATGTGGGATTGCTGAGTCAGTGGACATGCATACAAGACATGCATGACTCGCACACATGCAGGATTGCTGAGTCAGTGGAGTGCACATAAGACATGCATGACTCGCACATATGCGGTATTGCTGAGTCAGTGGACGTGCATATAAGACATGCATGACTAGCACATATGTGGGATTGCTGAGTCAGTAGCCGTGCATACAAGACATGCATGACTCGCACACATGCAGGATTGCTGAGTCAGTGGAGTGCACATAAGACATGCATGACTCGCACATATGCGGTATTGCTGAGTCAGTGGACATGCATATAAGACATGCATGACTCGCACACATGCAGGATTGCTGAGTCAGTGGACATGCATATAAGACATGCATGACTCGCACACATGCAGGATTGCTGAGTCAGTGGACATGCATGTAAGACATGCATGACTCGCACACATGCAGGATTGCTGAGTCAGTAGCCATGCAAATAAGACATGCATGACTCGCACACATGCAGGATTGCTGAGTCAGTAGCCATGCATATAAGACATGCATGACTCACACATATGCGGTATTGCTGAGTCAGTGGACATGCATATAAGACATGCATGACTAGCACATATGTGTGATTGCTGAGTCAGTGGACATGCATATAAGACATGCATGACTCGCACACATGGAGGATTGCTGAGTCAGTGGAGTGCACATAAGACATGCATGACTCGCACATATGCGGTATTGCTGAGTCAGTGGACATGCATATAAGACATGCATGACTAGCACATATGTGTGATTGCTGAGTCAGTGGACATGCATATAAGACATGCGTGACTAGCACATATGCAGGATGGCTGAATCAGTGGATGTGCCTATAAAGACAACATGCATGCCTTGCACACATGCAGGATTGCTGAGTCAGTAGCCATGCATATAAGACATGCATGACTTGCACACATGCAGGATTGCTGAGTCAGTGGACATGCATATAAGACATGCGTGACTAGCACATATGCAGGATGGCTGAGTCAGTGGATGTGCCTATAAAGACAACATGCATGCCTTGCACACATGCAGGATTGCTGAGTCAGTAGCCATGCATATAAGACATGCATGACTTGCACACATGCAGGATTGCTGAGTCAGTGGACATGCATATAAGACATGCATGACTCGCACATATGCGGGATTGCTGAGTCAGTAGCTTCTGGGCATCACTTTATGTGCAGAGCTACCTGATGGTAACTATTTTTTAATTAAGACGGGGGAAGCAATATGTGATACCTTGGCAGACGGAACAAAGTAAATGTATTCCAGATTTTGGTGCCTTGCATTTTTTCCTTATGGATTCATGGTGCAGGACATCTCAAGCCCTGATTTCAGTGGGCTTTCTTTTCATTTGCTGCTCATCTCCTCAGCCTGCAACTCCCAAAGCAGTGGCTGCTGCGTGTGCCATCGCCAAAAGTTTAAGTTCACCCTTGTGTAAAAGCAGATCACTGTAGAAAACGTCTCAAATAATATTGCATAGAAGTTCATTACGTTTTTGCTGTCATTGAGAAAAATGTGATTAGGCTGGTCCCTGGGTAGCGGGAAAATGAGTGCCACTTTTCTGAATAAAACAAATGAAAAACTAAGATGTGCATGACATTTTTTAGGGTAAGCATTTATTCACATTAAAAAAAAACAATTTTGAGGATAAAAATATGAGGTAAAAATTGATGTTACCAGAAAAATAAAAATATCTACAATGGCATACGTGCAAAGAGTTGCAGTCAATTATAAAATGTGGGAGTGTGGGGTTCTGCTAAACTCCTGTGTGAGGGGAGTGAGTCGCATGCTCCTGCCCCGAACCAGTATGTCTTTCCATGCTCCTCTTTTATGCTCCTTTCTAGAGTCCTGGGGACAGTGCACAGATGGGGCCAGGACAGACCTCAGCTCTGCCCACTGCAGGGAGGCAGCTGTACCTGGTGACCTGTCTCATCTGCCATGGAGCTGGACTTCTGGGCCTCTGCACCTAAGTAGACCAGAGGTGGAAGCCCCTGCGTCAGCTGCCCCTCCAGCTTCCCCTCCAGCTTCCCCTCCAGCTGCCCCTCCAGCTTCCCCTCCAGCTTCCCCTCCAGCTTCCCCTCTAGCTGCCCCTCCAGCTTCCACTCTAGCTTCCCCTCCAGCTGCCCCTCCAGCTTCCCCTCCAGCTGCCCCTCCAGCTTCCCCTCTAGCTTCCCCTCCAGCTGCCCCTCCAGCTTCCCCTCCAGCTTCCCCTCCAGCTGCCCCTCCAGCTTCCCCTCCAGCTGCCCCTCCAGCTTCCCCTCTAGCTTCCCCTCCAGCTGCCCCTCCAGCTTCCCCTCCAGCTTCCCCTCCAGCTGCCCCTCTAGCTTCCCCTCCAGCTGCCCCTCCAGCTTCCCCTCCAGCTTCCCCTCTAGCTTCCCCTCTAGCTTCCCCTCCAGCTGCCCCTCCAGCTGCCCCTCCAGCTTCCCCTCCAGCTTCCCCTCCAGCTTCCCCTCCAGCTGCCCCTCCAGCTTCCCCTCCAGCTTCCCCTCCAGCTGCCCCTCTAGCTTCCCCTCCAGCTGCCCCTCCAGCTTCCCCTCCAGCTTCCCCTCTAGCTTCCCCTCTAGCTTCCCCTCCAGCTGCCCCTCCAGCTGCCCCTCCAGCTTCCCCTGCAGCTTCCCCTCCAGCTTCCCCTCCAGCTGCCCCTCCAGCTTCCCCTCCAGCTTCCCCTCCAGCTGCCCCTCTAGCTTCCCCTCCAGCTTCCCCTCCAGCTTCCCCTCCAGCTTCCCCTCTAGCTTCCCCTCTAGCTTCCCCTCCAGCTGCCCCTCCAGCTGCCCCTCCAGCTTCCCCTCCAGCTTCCCCTCCAGCTTCCCCTCCAGCTGCCCCTCCAGCTTCCCCTCCAGCTTCCCCTCCAGCTGCCCCTCTAGCTTCCCCTCCAGCTTCCCCTCCAGCTGCCCCTCCAGCTTCCCCTCTAGCTTCACCTCTAGCTTCCCCTCCAGCTTCCCCCTCCAGTTGCCCCTCCAGCTTCCCCCTCCAGCTGCCCCTCCAGCTGCCCCTCCAGCTTCCCCTCCAGCTGCCCCTCCAGCTTCCCCTCCAGCTGCCCCTCCAGCTTCCCCTCTAGCTTCCCCTCTAGCTTCCCCCTCCAGCTGCCCCTCTAGCTTCCCCTCTAGCTTCCCCTCCAGCTGCCCCTCCAGCTTCCCCTCCAGCTTCCCCTCCAGCTTCCCCTCCAGCTGCCCCTCCAGCTTCCCCTCCAGCTTCCCCTCCAGCTGCCCCTCCAGCTGCCCCTCCAGCTGCCCCTCCAGCTTCCCCTCCAGCTTCCCCTCTAGCTTCCCCTCCAGCTGCCCCTCCAGCTGCCCCTCCAGCTTCCCCTCCAGCTTCCCCTCCAGCTTCCCCTCCAGCTGCCCCTCCAGCTTCCCCTCCAGCTGCCCCTCCAGCTGCCCCTCCAGCTTCCCCTCCAGCTTCCCCTCCAGCTTCCCCTCCAGCTTCCCCTCCAGCTGCCCCTCTAGCTTCCCCTCCAGCTTCCCCTCCAGCTGCCCCTCCAGCTTCCCCTCCAGCTTCCCCTCCAGCTGCCTCTCCAGCTGCCCCTCCAGCTTCCCCTCCAGCTGCCCCTCCAGCTGCCCCTCCAGCTTCCCCTCCAGCTGCCCCTCCAGCTGCCTCTCCAGCTTCCCCTCCAGCTTCCCCTCCAGCTTCCCCTCCAGCTGCCCTCCAGCTGCCCCTCTAGCTTCCCCTCCAGCTTCCCCTCCAGCTGCCCTCCAGCTTCCCCTCCAGCTGCCCCTCCAGCTGCCCCTCTAGCTTCCCCTCCAGCTTCCCCTCCAGCTTCCCCTCCAGCTGCCCCTCCAGCTGCCCCTCCAGCTTCCCCTCCAGCTTCCCCTCCAGCTTCCCCTCCAGCTGCCCCTCTAGCTTCCCCTCCAGCTTCCCCTCCAGCTTCCCCTCCAGCTGCCCCTCTAGCTTCCCCTCCAGCTTCCCCTCTAGCTTCCCCTCCAGCTTCCCCTCCAGCTTCCCCTCTACCTTCCCCTCTAGCTTCCCCTCCAGCTTCCCCTCTAGCTTCCCCTCCAGCTTCCCCTCCAGCTTCCCCTCCAGCTTCCCCTCCAGCTTCCCCTCCAGCTGCCCCTCCAGCTGCCCCTCCAGCTGCCCCTCCAGCTGCCCCTCCAGCTTCCCCCTCCAGCTGCCCCTCCAGCTTCCCCTCCAGCTGCCCCTCCAGCTGCCCCTCTAGCTTCCCCTCCAGCTTCCCCTCCAGCTTCCCCTCCAGCTGCCCCTCTAGCTTCCCCTCCAGCTTCCCCTCTAGCTTCCCCTCCAGCTTCCCCTCCAGCTTCCCCTCTAGCTTCCCCTCTAGCTTCCCCTCCAGCTTCCCCTCTAGCTTCCCCTCCAGTTTCCCCTCCAGCTTCCCCTCCAGCTTCCCCTCCAGCTGCCCCTCCAGCTGCCCCTCCAGCTGCCCCTCCAGCTGCCCCTCCAGCTTCCCCCTCCTGCTGCCCCTCCAGCTGCCCCTCCAGCTTCCCCTCCAGCTGCCCCTCCAGCTGCCCCTCTAGCTTCCCCTCCAGCTGCCCCTCCAGCTTCCCCTCTAGCTTCCCCTCCAGCTGCCCCTCCAGCTTCCCCTCCAGCTGCCCTCCAGCTTCCCCTCCAGCTGCCCTCCAGCTTCCCCTCCAGCTGCCTCTCCAGCTTCCCCTCCAGCTGCCCCTCTAGCTTCCCCTCCAGCTGCCCCTCCAGCTGCCCCTCTAGCTTCCCCTCCAGCTTCCCCTCCAGCTGCCCTCCAGCTTCCCCTCCAGCTGCCTCTCCAGCTGCCCCTCCAGCTTCCCCTCCAGCTGCCCTCCAGCTTCCCCTCCAGCTGCCTCTCCAGCTGCCCCTCCAGCTTCCCCTCTAGCTTCCCCTCCAGCTTCCCCTCTAGCTTCCCCTCCAGCTTCCCCTCCAGCTTCCCCCTCCAGCTGCCCCTCTAGCTTCCCCTCCAGCTTCCCCTCCAGCTTCCCCTCCAGCTGCCCCTCCAGCTGCCCCTCCAGCTTCCCCCTCCAGCTATCCTCCAGCTGCCCTCCAGCTGCCCCTCCAGCTTCCCCCTCCAGCTATCCTCCAGCTGCCCTCCAGCTTCCCCTCCAGCTTCCCCTCTAGCTTCCCCTCCAGCTGCCCCTCCAGCTTCCCCTCCAGCTGCCTCTCCAGCTTCCCCTCTAGCTTCCCCTCCAGCTGCCTCTCCAGCTGCCCCTCCAGCTTCCCCTCTAGCTTCCCCTCCAGCTGCCCCTCCAGCTTCCCCTCTAGCTTCCCCTCCAGCTGCCTCTCCATCTTCCCCTCTAGCTTCCCCTCCAGCTGCCCCTCCAGCTTCCCCTCTAGCTTCCCCTCCAGCTGCCTCTCCATCTTCCCCTCTAGCTTCCCCTCCAGCTGCCCCTCCAGCTGCCCCTCCAGCTTCCCCTCCAGCTGCCCCTCCAGCTTCCCCTCTAGCTTCCCCTCCAGCTGCCCCTCCAGCTGCCCCTCCAGCTTCCCCCTCCAGCTGCCCCTCTAGCTTCCCCTCCAGCTTCCCCTCTAGCTTCCCCTCCAGCTTCCCCTCCAGCTTCCCCTCTAGCTTCCCCTCTAGCTTCCCCTCCAGCTTCCCCTCTAGCTTCCCCTCCAGTTTCCCCTCCAGCTTCCCCTCCAGCTTCCCCTCCAGCTGCCCCTCCAGCTGCCCCTCCAGCTTCCCCCTCCAGCTATCCTCCAGCTGCCCTCCAGCTGCCCCTCCAGCTTCCCCCTCCAGCTATCCTCCAGCTGCCCTCCAGCTTCCCCTCCAGCTTCCCCTCTAGCTTCCCCTCCAGCTGCCCCTCCAGCTTCCCCTCCAGCTGCCTCTCCAGCTTCCCCTCTAGCTTCCCCTCCAGCTGCCTCTCCAGCTGCCCCTCCAGCTTCCCCTCTAGCTTCCCCTCCAGCTGCCCCTCCAGCTTCCCCTCTAGCTTCCCCTCCAGCTGCCTCTCCATCTTCCCCTCTAGCTTCCCCTCCAGCTGCCCCTCCAGCTGCCCCTCCAGCTTCCCCTCCAGCTGCCCCTCCAGCTTCCCCTCTAGCTTCCCCTCCAGCTGCCCCTCCAGCTGCCCCTCCAGCTTCCCCCTCCAGCTTCCCCTCTAGCTTCCCCTCCAGCTGCCCCTCCAGCTGCCCCTCCAGCTGCCCCTCTAGCTTCCCCTCCAGCTGCCCCTCCAGCTGCCCCTCCAGCTGCCCCTCCAGCTTCCCCCTCCAGCTATCCTCCAGCTGCCCTCCAGCTGCCCCTCCAGCTGCCCCTCCAGCTTCCCCCTCCAGCTATCCTCCAGCTGCCCTCCAGCTGCCCCTCCAGCTGCCCCTCCAGCTGCCCCTCCAGCTTCCCCCTCCAGCTATCCTCCAGCTGCCCTCCAGCTGCCCCTCCAGCTGCCGCTCCAGCTGCCCCTCCAGCTTCCCCCTCCAGCTATCCTCCAGCTGCCCTCCAGCTGCCCCTCCAGCTGCCCCTCCAGCTTCCCCCTCCAGCTATCCTCCAGCTGCCCCTCCAGCTGCCCCTCCAGCTTCCCCCTCCAGCTATCCTCCAGCTGCCCTCCAGCTGCCCCTCCAGCTGCCCCTCCAGCTTCCCCCTCCAGCTATCCTCCAGCTGCCCTCCAGCTGCCCCTCCAGCTGCCCCTCCAGCTGCCCCTCCAGCTTCCCCCTCCAGCTATCCTCCAGCTGCCCTCCAGCTGCCCCTCCAGCTGCCCCTCCAGCTTCCCCCTCCAGCTATCCTCCAGCTGCCCTCCAGCTGCCCCTCCAGCTGCCCCTCCAGCTGCCCCTCCAGCTTCCCCCTCCAGCTATCCTCCAGCTGCCCTCCAGCTGCCCCTCCAGCTGCCCCTCCAGCTTCCCCCTCCAGCTATCCTCCAGCTGCCCTCCAGCTGCCCCTCCAGCTGCCCCTCCAGCTTCCCCCTCCAGCTATCCTCCAGCTGCCCTCCAGCTGCCCCTCCAGCTGCCCCTCCAGCTTCCCCCTCCAGCTATCCTCCAGCTGCCCTCCAGCTGCCCCTCCAGCTGCCCCTCCAGCTTCCTTCTCCAGCTATCCTCCAGCTGCCCTCCAGCTGCCCCTCCAGCTTCCCCCTCCAGCTATCCTCCAGCTGCCCTCCAGCTGCCCCTCCAGCTGCCCCTCCAGCTTCCCCCTCCAACTATCCTCCAGCTGCCGTCCAGCTGCCCCTCCAGCTGCCCCTCCAGCTGCCCCTCCAGCTTCCCCCTCCAGCTATCCTCCAGCTGCCCTCCAGCTGCCCCTCCAGCTGCCACTCCAGCTGCTACTCCAGCTGCCCTCCAGCTGCCCCTCCAGCTTTCCTCCAGCTGCCCTCTAGCTTCCTCTCCGTGGATCTCTAAGTCCTGAATCCCAAAACAATATTGTTTTTTTCAGCCAATCCTCAGCTGGGCAAGTTTTCACAATCTTTAGGACCTACCAGTTCATCAGAGCCATGGGTCATCTGCTGACAAACAATGGAATCTCATCTTTTCCAGCTGCCTTATCCTCCACGGGACTTCCAGCCGGACAGGAATAAGGAACAGGCTCCTAGCATTCCCTTCTCACGACAGAAGCCTCAGCTGGTGCTGCGCCTACACTGAGGCTTCCCTGTGCCCTTCGATGTGGCCAAAACCAGTTCATCCTTTCAGCCATAGGCATTCTCGACATCCAAGGCAACGCAGCTTCTGCAGGGCTCGAGGTTTGTCTCGGTGCCTCTAGGACATTTGCGCAGACAGCGTGGACTGGGGCTGACTCCACGATGGCAGGGTATGTCTTGCAGGGCAGGAAACAGTCAGCCCAGGAGTCAGAGACGGAGAGAGTTGGGAGTAGGCAGCGCGACAGAAAGAGAGACACTGTAGGTAAATTCGGGTATAAAAAACTCTCCTTGATTCTGCGCATATGAGGGGGAGGGGACAAAGAAAAATCCAACCAGTTCCATGGGTGGACTATCCCAGTGACAAAAGGCTTGTGCTCAGAGAATCTTTTTAGGTACATTCTCACAAAATTGGTCTCCCAACTTCTAAACATTGTGTTGAATTTTTCATGAGTTTTCTTCTAACCTCACAAAAGGGATTACCCAGGTAATAATTTAGGGAGAGAGATGAGAACCAAAACCTAGAAAGTTATCAACCAACTAAGAAGCATATACCACCCAGGAATTTTCATAATTATGCCAAATATGTTTTATAATCCCAATATTTGAAAAATGGTATCATATTTAAATTCTAAACATGTGAAGGGGTGATTCATCTGCTGTATCTTTACCTGCTACCAATGGTCTGCCTGAAGTTGACAATGTGCCTGACTGCTTGGAAGGAGCCCCCCTTTCCCTCACTGCCAACACACCTGCCCATGGTGGAGGTTCACTGACTTGCCCTCCCCGTGGCCCTGCCCATGGCCCTGCCTGTCATCTTCTGGGGTAGTATCTCCTTTCCCTAGGAGAACTGTCATCCTCATTCTCTGAGGTCTTGGAGGGACTATTGTCCCAGTGCCATGCACCCTGGAGCTGGGGGTGACCCAGGCTAGGCCAGTCATACCAGCCAGGCTCTCCCTCCTAGATAGAATGAGGCCTGGGGAGGGCCTGCCCTGGTTCTCAGCCCCCTTCTTGCTCCTGCCCTATGTGGGACAGGTGGGCCAGTGCGTCTCCCATGCAGAGAGTGCCAGAATCTCTTCTATGAATTTCCATTTTCCTTAAATGATACAAAGAAAGTTTCCACAACTTTCCAGAAAGCACACCCCACTACCGGGCATTCTCCAACACTGTGCTACCTGGACTCAAGGGTAAGTGAGTCCCTGTTCAGATGCCCTTTTGTTAGCTATTGGACTGTGAAAGCCTTAAAATAAAATAAGAAACTCATATTCATAGGCCATAGCCCTTATCATTTATAAGTTATGAACTCCAGAAAGCCTCATTTGCTCGTTTGTACTGTTTATGAATATTTTAAAATTAATGTCATTTTAGAATATTTCCTGACATTTTTGCATAAAGTAATTGCTACATTCATAAAATTACTTACAGGATCAATTAATGTAATTTAAGTGATTATATAATTTAGAAATATAAAAATTATATTTTGTAGGCTGGGCACAGTGGCTCACGTCTGTAATCCCAGCACTTTGGGAGGCCAAGGCGGATGGATAGCCTGAGGACAGGAGTTCCAGACCAGCCTGATTAACAGGGTGAAACCCCATCTCTACTAAAAACACAAAAATTAGTTGGGTGTGGTGGCAGGCGCCTGTAATCCCAGCTACTCGGGAGGGTGAGACAGGAGAATTGCTTGAACCGGGAGTCACAGGTTGGGTTTCAGTGAGCTGAGATTGAGCCATTACACTCCAGACTGGGCAACGGAGCGAGATTCTGTTTCAAAAACAATTATTATATTTTGTATATTTTTGTATACAAAAATAAAGGAGGAAGCTCTGAGCTGCGTCATTTGCTTTTGGGATAAAGTGGGTTAGAATATCCCCTTCTGCCTTGCTGAGGGAGGGTGCTGACACCCATGCGTCACCTCTCCGCAGCGGCCACTCTGTGGACGGTGACTTTAAGAGCTGCTGAGAGCTGTGAGGCTTCGTGTGGGTTCCCAGACTCCAGATCCGCCTTGCAGCAGTCACAGGGAATGTGAGTTACAGGAGGCAGGCGGCTGGGCATGGCACCCTGAAAGGCAGGCAGAGCCGGGAAGGAGATCAACATGGGTGGACTGTGCTGTCGGGCTTTGGACCTGGGAAGATGCTGGCACCCCAGAGGAAGTGCATGCTGGTGGAGGAGGCATGAACACCAGAGGCCAGCATGGCGGATGGCAGTTTAGAGCCAGCCCCATACACCAACCAGCAGCAGGGAGCCTCGGCGTGGGTAGAGCCTCACATCTGGGATTCCAGGGGCAGGTATTGCTCAGGCAGAGGGCCACCTGGCAGGCCTGTGGGCAAGCAGCCCGCCTCAGCCTCAGGCTGGGACTCAGGGCACGAGCCCCAGGCGCGGGCGGCAGGCACAGACGAAGGCTGATGATGGTAGAGGCACTTCAGCTCTGGGCCCGTTTGTCCAGGCAGAGAACCCAGAATGAGAGTGAAAATGTGTGCAGGGCTGGGGAGTGTGGCAGAAGCCCATTTATCCAACTACCTGCTACCAATGGTCTGCCTGAAGTTGACAATGTGCCTGACTGCTTGGAAGGAGCCTCCCTTTCCCTCACTGCCAACACACCTGCCCATGGTGGAGGTTCACTGGCTTGCCCTGCCCGTGGCCCTCCCCATGGCCCTGCCAAGGCAGGAAAAGAACGATTGCCACTTTCCAAAGTGCTGGGCGTAAGCTGCTGCTTTTCCTCCTGCGTGGGGGCAGCCTTGCCACAGAGAGGTCTGGGGAGCCGCAGCAGGAGGTCTTGAATGCCCCCCATTCACCCCTTCGGTGAGGAAGAAATGACTGCCCGGGGTTATGGAGATGGAGGATCACGCAGCCCTTGACCTAGGACCAATGAGCTGATGAGGGTTAATCCGTCAAATGCACTCACACGTGGGGAGAACACCCTGCCACAGGGGTCACACGAGGATGTGTTCAGGGCAGAGCGAGCCAACAGGGCTGTGGGGCAGGCTGGGTGGTCCTAAGAGGGTGAGGTGCCCCTGCTTCCCGAAGGAGGGTGTGACTGGGTTGTCTGAATGACTGCACGGCTGGCAGGGACCTGAAACCCACTGCTCAGCAGTTGGTAGAGCTGCCTTTGCTGTTTGGTAAAGCTGCGGAGCCTTCTGCCGGGACGGCGTCTGGAGGAAACTTGCAGTCAGACCTGTTTCTAACGTCAAGGAAGCACATCACACAGAACCTGAATTTGGGGTCTCACAGGGGCGTTGAGTGGGGTCTTCGCTGTGTGGGGAGGTGGAAGCCTCACAAGGCCAGCATCGTCACCCTGCTCTGGCCTCTGACCTTACGTCTAGTTTTGGGGCTCCCAGGCTCTGGATTTGTGGCCACTCTGGCCTTGCACCTGCTTCCAGGAACCGGCTGGCTCTAGTGTCCAGTCCCAGCTCCTCCCATTCCTACTCACAGCCAAAGCCCCTGCCCCATCCACAGAAAATAAGTCTGCTGCTAAACCTCACTTTTCATAAACAAGTTTCTGGATCCTGTTCTCCAGTCGGGCCATCCCCTGGCTGCTGCAGGAACCCCCACACGCGGCATCCTCAGACTGGAGACCTAGCAGGCTGCTGTCCTGCTGTCCTGCTCTCCTTGACGCAGGCGGGTCCACGCAGAGAGACCACAGGGGTTCTCTGCACCACTTTATGGAGCCACACTTGAGAGACACCTGGTAACCTGTGGTGCGAGGATGATGCAGGGAACTGGGGAGCTGGGCGGTGAGTCTGGAGAAAGGCCCAGGAATCTCGGGATGGCCCCAGCTCAGGCTCAGCCCTAGACTCAGGACCTCAGAACTACAGGGTGGGAGCTCCAGGGAGGAAGTCTGTGCACTCCAGCCTTGGGATGAGCTCTGTAGGGCCCTCATGTCGGGGATCAGGGTCTTCAGCACCTGACCTGTAGAGTTATGCCATCTGTCCATCTGTGACTCCTCCCTCCAAAGCCCCACGGCCAGCCCAGCCTTCCTGACACTGGGCTGATTTCTCTCATCCAGTCATGGTGAGTTTGGGCCATTCTCAAGCCCTTGTAAAGTGGTGGACAAATTGCAAATACAAACAAACACAATGGTGTTCATAGCCCCCCACCTTCTACCCTCCAACGGTGGAGGTGAGCCACAGCGGGCTGCCCTCACCCCGAGGGCTCTGGGGTGCTCTCCGTTCTGATTCCTTTCCAAGCCCTGTCAGGTCGGCCAACTTGCTGTAGAGCATCAAGCCTCTCCCCTCAGCCTTCTGACCAGCGGAAGCTGGGTGCTGGGGGCTGCTGGGCCCGCAGCACTCCCAGCGCAGGTCCTCAGTGGGGTGTGGCCCCATGGGACAACTGTCTGGTTTCTCTACGCTGCCTCTCATCTCCGTGGTGAGCTGGCTCTCTGCCTTCTGCTGCCCTGGGTCCTGGGAGCATGGGCCCCAGATCTCCAGTTCTGGTTACTTTCTGGGAACCCCTCATTTCCCCGGATGTGTGGTTCTGCCACCTCCCTTTCCTCAGGGTCATCCACAGCCACAAGCGCCGAAGTCTTCCTGCCTGCCTCTCGGGAGGCCCCCCAGCAGGTGTTTTCAGATGCCAAGCAAGCCAGAACCAATTTGCAGGCAGGCATGATTCAAATAAAGGACTTTAGTAGCTCAAGTTTTGGATATTAAAACAACCAAGTTGAAAAAGGTCAAAGTCAATAGGTTTATAAATATCACCAGATACTTTGAATTAAAATTTACGCTTTGACATTAGCTTATTTAATCCCAGTAACGACTCCCTAAAACATGACTAGCGTTATCCTGTGTTATGGAAAAGTGCATTCTCAAATGCATAAAATCCCCACAGAGAGTATCTTCCTGGTCGAAGAGGAAAACATCACTTCTAACTAGAGAAAGTTTTCCCAGACCTTCGTCCACCACCACTGAAATACCAATGTGGCTTTCTGACTTAAGTACAAACATTATTTTAGATTCACATAATTCCATTTCTGACTTCCCCCAAGCTGAGACTCACCGAATCCTCCAGTTTGCAAATCATTTGTATTGACAGCTTGATTTATGAAGAAATAAATAATATTTCTAGGGAGAAAATTAATTTTGAAAATAATTAAAGATGATCAGCTTCTCCTGGTTGGATACAAAGGAGGTTTCATTCCTGCAACGTGTGATCCTGAAGGCAGGACACGCCACTTCCGGGACCAGAAAACTGCAGAAGGCTAACTCTAACCACGTGACTTAAAAGAAATCCTGTCTGCGTTGCTATTGATGGACTGGAAGGAATTATTATGATGTCAAATTTTCTTACGTTACTTACCACGGACAATTCTCTTGAAGGAAGAAAAGAAAGACTGTCCTTGAAGTTTCCTGACTCTCAGAATATAAAGCCTATTCATTCTCTGCAGCATTAATAACCGGAAGCAAAGCAGAGGACTCTGAGTTCAGAACGTCTTTGTCTAATTGAGGGTGCAGGGACTTGCCTCGTGCTTCAGGTACCTTGTAACCGTTCCTGTCTTATTAGGGAAGGTAATCCAGCTATTCTCAAGGTGGAGAAGTCAACACTGTGAGGTGCATTGGACAGAGCATGCTCCCTGTGCCAGGACCTCCTGTGCATGCAGTGTGGGCGCCCTCCGGTGAGCCCTCTGCAGCTCCCCAGGCAGCCAAAGCAATCTTGAGCAAGAGCAACAGAGCGGGAGGCACCCTGTTTCCTGATTTCAAACTGTGCAAGAAGCTACAGTGATGGAGTGTGTTACTGGCACAGAAACAGAAATATACATAGATCAGTGGGAGCGAATAGCTACCCAGAAGTGAACCCGCAGACACGTGGGTAACTGATTTTCAATAAGGGTACCAACAAATCCAAATAGAAAAAGGATGTTCTCTTCAACAAGTGGTTTTGGGAAAAGAGGGTATCCACATGCAGTAGAACAAAACTGACCCAGATCCTGTTCCACACACAATCAACTCGGAGGATTAAAGACTTCAGAGTGAGACTTAAACCATAAAACTGACAGGAAAAAAGCCTCCTGACTTTTTTATTTTATTTGTTTCTTTTTTGGATATGACCCCAAAAGCACAGATCAACAAAAGCAAAAATAAACAAGTGGGACTGCATCAAACTGAAAGCTTTTACACAACGAAAGAAACCATCAAGGAAGTGAAAAGGCAACCCACGCCATGAGAGAAAATCGTTGTAAACCACATATTTAATGAGATGAGTATTCAAAATATTCAACGAAATTACTCAACTGAATAGCAAACAGACCAACAGCAGTAACTCAATTAATAAACGGGCGTAAGAGCGAAATAGATACTGCCCCGGTGAGAACGTATCAGGGGCCTACAGGTGCAGGAAAAGGTGCTTACCGTCGGGAGTCACCGGAGAAATGCAAATCAGAACCACAGTGGGACACGCCTGCAATGTTTAATGTTGGGGGCAACTTGATTGGATTGAAGGATGCAAAGTATTGTTCCTGGGTGTGTCTGTGGGGCTGTTGCCGAAAGTTTGAGTCAGTTGGCGAGGAGAGGCGGACCCACCCTCAATCTGGGTGGACACAATCTCATCAGCTGCCAGCGTGGCCAGAATAAAGCAGGCAGGAGAAGCTGGAAAGAGCTTCGTCTTTCTCCCATGCTGGATGCTTCCTGACCTCAACGTCAGACTCCAAGTTCTTCGGCTTCCGGAGGCTTGGACTTACACCAGTGATCTGCCAGGGGCTCTTGGGCCTTTGACCACAGACTAAGTCTTCCCTCATTTTGAGGTTTTGCGGCTTCCTTGCTCCTCGGCTTGCAGACAGCCTGTCTGGGAACTTCACCTGGTAATTGTGAGTCAATACTCCTGAATAAACTGCCCTTCACTTACACATCTATCCTATTAGTCCTGTCCTTCTAGACAACCCTAAATAACCACCTCACATGTGTCAGAGGACCATTATGACAGAAGAAATGTTGGCAAGTGTTGCTGAGGATGTGCCTTGCCATTTTGACATGTTAATAGTTTCTTACTCATATGCAATAGTTCCCTCCCTTTTTATACTGTACACAAATAAAACATCAAGTTTTACGTTCTGTTCTTGATAATTCCAGCATGTGCAAGCTTTGCAAATCCAGCTCTCCTGTTTTTTAGATCTGTGATGTGTCTTGTTTCCTCCTGCAGGTTGCACTTTTGATTGATGTAACTTAATTTTCGTGTCACAGGCACGTGTCTGATGGAGCCCCATCTGTGAGGACCTGGAGGCCGGCACTGAAGGGGCTTTCTTCCAGACCACTCACTTTTGATTTTGACAGGCACCTGGGGACACCACGACCTATGACTACCCTTCAGTACTAACTTGAGGTTTTTTGGACCACAGACATTGTGTAAATTCAGGTCAACAACTTCTGTGTAACTAACAAGGTGGCTACAAATTCTCAGAGGAGATTCTCCACATCTCCCCACCCAGAGTGGGGTTTCTTTTGTTCCTTCCTGTAAGGGTGCATTTTTTTTTTTCTAGTTATTTTACAGAGAGGATAGTCCTTTCAGTCCCTGGCTTCATAGAAGAGGCTCCTGTCCAACGCCTCCTCCAGGCTGGGCCGGGGTTTTGTCTCAGGGTCACCAGTGCTGGCAGGGGCCATCAGCACAGCTGTGTTCTCAGAATGAGGTGATTCTCTAGTTTGCTCTTTCTCTCGGTGGGCTGTCACCCACGTGCTGAAACGGTCTCTCCCCGAGGCTCCAGAAGGCATCCCAGCTCTCATCCAGAAACTTGTTTATCCATGTCTCATTCTCGCGTGTGCACACCGCTGTGCACATAAAATGGACCCGCAGAGCCCAGGCTATGGGGAAAACAGACAAAACCTATCATTGCAGTGCATTTGCTGATTGTTAAGAAAGTATGTATGTCAAGCTTTAGGAAGTGAAAGAGGCCACAGCAAATAAAAGCATGACACTGGCAAACAAACCCCTGTCTCACATCTTCATGCCCCAAAAGCAGGGAAAGGGCCATCCGTCTTCCTAGGCAAGGCCCTCACACCTCACTGGCTCCACTCTCAGCTTTCCCAAGGGAGTGACCCTCTCTTTTTCAACTCAGAGGCAAAGTAGTGTAGTGGTTAAGGTCACAGATTCTTGAGCCAGGCTGCCTGGGTTCAAATCCCGGCTCCGTCACATACTGGCTGCATGACCTAAGGGATGCTCAAGAGTCTCCCTATGCTTGCATTCAACTGCAGAGGCACCTCTGCAACTCCACGCAGGCTCTGCTGTGGTGGGAGTCACTCAGAATCCAGACGTTTCCACTACATCCAGACCCAGATGAAGTGCTGTGCACAGGGCATGAGACTCTTGGCTTTCCTAGTAAGTACCTTATAGGGTTGGGCAGAAGACTGGCCTTACCTGAGGGCATCCCGCTGGCTCCCTGACCTGGGACTACCAGCTTCTAGCACTCTGAGAAAGTAAATATCTGTTGTTGAAGCCACCCAGTGCTTCTGCAAGAAGTTCAGGGGCGTTGGGAGCCCATGGGGAGAACTTTAACCAATGAGGAAACTGGACCTTGAGGAAGAAGCAGAGAGACAGAGGCCAGCTGCGTTTCCAGCCTAGCCAAGGCCAACTTGGTAATGAACAGTCTTTCACTTGCCTTTTACCTCATCCTTGCTATCCTGGGAATGTACATTGTCTTAGCGAGCTCCAGCTGCCACAAAATATGCCAGGTGCTGGGCATCTTCAGCAACAAATGCTTGTTTTCTCAGAGTTTGAGAAGCTGGCAGTCCCAGGTCAGGGTGCCAGCAGGATGCGTTCTGGGGAGGCCGGTCTCCTGGTTCACAGACCACTGCCTTTCACTTTGTGTTCACGTGACCTTTCCTTGGTGGATACACATGGAGAGAGATCTCTCTTCTTCTATGAGGCCACCAATCTAGTGGGACTGACAACCCCTATTTGTGACCTCATTCGATCTTACCTTCTATGCCTTAGGCCGCTCTTGAGTTGCTACAAAGAAATACCTGAGGCCAGGAGCGATGGCTCAGGCCTGCAATCCCAGCACTTTGGGAGCCCGAGGTGAGTGGATCACCTGAGATCAGGAGCTCAAGACCAGCCTGAACAACATGGTGAAACCTTGTCTCTACTAAAAATACATAATTAGATGAGCACGGTGGCATCTGCAATCCCAGCTACTCAGGAGGCTGAGGCGGGAGAATCGTTTGAACCCAGGAGGCGGAGATTGCAGTGAGCTGAGATCTTGCCACTGCACTCCAGCCTGGGCAACAGAGCAAGACTCTATCTCAAAAAAAAAAAAAAATAGCTGAGACTGAGTAATTGATAAAGAAAATATGTTCTCATGGCTCTGCAGGCTGTACAGGAAGTATGGTGGCAGCATCTGCTCAGCTTCTGGTGAGGCCGCAGAAACCTTTTATTTGTAGGGGGGCAAAGGAGGAGTAGGTGTCTCACGCAGTGAGAACGGAAGCAAGAGGTGCGGGAGGCGCCACACACGTTTACCCAACCAGAGCTCGTGTGAATGCAGGGCTCACGTGGCCCAAGCCATTCATGAGAGATCCACCCCATGATCGAAGCACCCCCCACAGGCCCCACCTCCAACACTGGGGATCACAGTTCAACATGAGATTTGGGCAGGGACGTATTCCAGACGGTATCATTCTAGACGTCGCATTCCAAAATACTGTCACGTCGAGGGTTAAGATTTCAACATGGAAATTTGGGAGAAGGCCGGCGTTCAGTCCACAGCAATGACAGCTTTTATCAGCATATGAAGCTTTTTCTTTTAAGTTCTGTTTTCATTTGGTTATTTTTGTAACATTGTAAGTATCTGAATCCGTTAACCAAAACAAGAATTGGGATCTTGCTGAGAACTATCTACCTCTAACCTGCGGTGGCCGCATCCAATCCTGGCTTCCCCCTCACCCAAAGCGAATGTTATTCTCATCCAAGTGCATCGTTTTAAACATTGCTCCTATTTATATTATACATATATATATATATTCCTAAAATTATTTGATTTATTTTCATTATTTTTAACTTCAAGAACGAATGTGAGCTCAAAGAACCAATCCTTCAAGATGGGTCCTGAGGGGCCACCTGGGCCTACGTTTTAAACAGAGACACGCTGCCATTTGCTGACAAACATACACACCTCTGCTTGAATTTGGGACTCCCAGAGCTCACCTCAACCATCCAATCAGAGGTCACCTGTATTGACAAAACCAGGCTCAGCTGTATCAACCAACTAGAACTCCAGCTGAGTCAGTCCATCAGGACCAAGCAAGTTGGGATCCTTCATTTACATAAAGGGACCTGACTGAAAACCTGGGCAGAAATTTTGCTATAAAATCTGAACCCTCTGTTCAATCTCTGGAGCACACCGTAGTTTCACACCGAAGGCTGTGCCTCCCTGGTTTGCAAACTATTCACCGGAATAGTCTCTTTCCTCTAAATTTCTTTTCAGAAAACTTTTGTTCATACCTGAAAGCAACCTTTTGGGACTTAATTGTTCACTCAATGTAATATTACAAGCATCAAGCCACACTGAGCGTGTCATTGGATTTTTTCACTGTGATTGCTGTGAAATATTTCACCGCGTGCCTATGGCACAGTTTATCTGTTTTACTACTGACAGGCATTTGGCTTCCTTCCAAGTCTTTGCTATTGTAAACAGTGCTGCTAAGAACCAGTTTCTGTCTCTGGTTGTTCATATGCTAGAATTCCCTTTGAGTATTTACCCAGGAGAGGAATGTCTGTGGATAGAACATATGGATATTCGACTTTAGGAGCCGATGTCAAGTGTTTTCCAAAGTGTTTGTACTAATTAATAACCCGCCAGCAATAGGCCAGAAATTCCACAGACGCCCCTTCTCTCTAACACCTGGTATTGCACCTCTCCTTGGCGTTAAACATGGTTTTATCGCCAGGGAGCTTTTCTAATCCAAGAAGTCAGGGCAGTCCTCAAGGGATAACACTCTCTCCCTCTCTTTCGAGATAAAACAGCTCCATTGACCATCCGGAGGCACTGGAGGGCATTGCAAACAATCCAAACCAAAAGAACGTTTAACACGGTTCCCAGCAATGGATAAAAGGGATATTTGCATAGAAAGTTTGAGCTAGCCTTCATGAGGGGCTGGCAGTCAGAAAAGGATGAAATAGCCCATGCCCACTGGGGGCATCGCGGCTTCAGTTCTCACTGTGTGTCAGCACCGATGTCACTCTCAGGATGGAATAAAAGCCCACATTCATTTCCCCCATGATCTGCGGAAATGGTGAGTAGGTGCAGATGCCAGCGCTGTCACCCGGAGACCGTGAGCTCCTCTGTGAACGTTCCCGCCTCCGCGTTTCCTCTCTAACTGCAGCATTTGCCTGTGGAGCGGCAGAGAAAAGAAGGAGCGGTCACGGAGAGTGACGGGCTTTGCGAACCAGCTCCAGCACCCATTATTGTTTTGATGTCAACTGGAACAGAGTTATTTGCTGGACACAGTGAGTCAGTGTTTATAAAACACTTGTAGACGCACATTCGTCTACATGGATGGAGGCAGGTTGGTGTCAGGCCTCCATGTGTGAGCTCAGACCCAGAAAGTCTAAGGTCCTGCTTGCCTTGGCTGATCACCCCCACCCCTGCCTGTGTTTGCCGTTATCCCTTACCGCCCAACGAAGCTTCCCCTGACACCCCTCACCCCACCTGCCATCTTAACTGTTATTACTGTAATGTGAATACCCCTCACCCCACACTGCCAGATGGCAGTGAACTGATGTTAATGCACACTCCGTGCCCCCCCACCACTGTAACTAATCTTACTCCGTAACACCGTGTCCCCTCTCCAAAAGATTTACCCAACCTATAAAACCAACTCCTATCCCACCGCCCTTCGCTAACGCCCTTTTCAGCCTTAGCCCACCTGCACCCAGGTGAATAAACAGCCGTGTTAATGAAGCAAAGCATGTTTGAGGGATCTCTTCGTTCAACGTGCGTGTTTTTAGCAGTTGGGTGAATCTGATACTACCTTGCTCTGAATAAATCTGACTGCCTCCTGCGGGCACCTGTGCATCTGGGAGAGCAGGCGGGGTTCCCAGGAAATGTTGTTTGCCTCAGTGCACCTGTTCAAGCCCTGACGCAGTGAGAGCAGAGTGTGCTGCCTCCAAGCCCTCCCGGGGACTCAGCTTTTTTTCTGTGGAGCATAAATCTCTTTTCTTTCCTCGTGGCTGCCAGCAAAAAGCAGACTAGCAATAGCTATACATTTCCAATTAATTTCGCTGTATTCATTTATCACAAACATTTTGATTTAGATGCGTAACTGTGTGAGTCTCTCTGTGTTTCACTCCCAGCAGGTTTAAACCACTCCATAGTTTAGCACCTCAGGGTCAACGTACAGGTAATTTAACATCATAACAAAATAACATATTGATTAATCCAAAGAAAATGACCCTTCTCCGAACAGGTCCTTACTCATCTCATATGAATGGCCAGTGTGCGTGGAATGGCTTGTTAGACTGGCAGGGAATGGAACTGGCAGGAGCCATTTGAGGAAAGGATATTAGCAGTGGATCTTTTACCCCAGATTTCCCAGCCACGAGTCCCAAGAATTAAAGAGGAACAGTGGGTGGGTACACAGAGTTTCCGTGGCAACCGTTGGAGACACACCATATGCTGAGAAGCCAGGGGTTTCTGTCAGAGCACAGGTCTATTGTCTGTTTTTGCTGTTGTTCTCAAAACCAAGGCCAAACTGATATAATAAGATGGAGAATTGTTTTAAGAACCAGGATGGGAACTCTGAGAGAACTCTATTCAGCCTCTTCTAGGGCAACGCCAGCTAAAACTGACGTCCTTCGCTACTCCTGTGACGGGAGCAGGTGACACAGAAGGGCCTGGCCTCTCCACTCTGCCTCTGCCCAGGCAGTTTTCATCAGTACTCTGTGTGGCCCTAAGGCCTAGCAGATTCCTGATGGGCAGCGAATGGACCCAGGAGAGACCCCAGCACGTGATGCGGCAGCGGCGGGGCCCACAGCACTGCCCCTCAGAGCCCTGCTTTGCTTTGAAGATGGAGCCAGGTCCACGTTGGCTGTGCTGCTCAAACAGAATCTGCTGGAAAGGTTTGCAATTCAGTACGCTTTCTCAAACTTGACCGGGAGACCAGATTCTATTTCCTTGCAAAGCCAGGATGCAAATGACTGTGGGGTGGCCCGCAGCCTGGAGAGCCTTCGGAGGCCTTCTGCAGAGAGCACAGGAAGTCACTGCCATAAGGCTCTCAGACCCAAATAGCTCAACAGGTGGAAACCGCATTTCTACCAAATGCTTCTCCAGAATTCACTCCCTGCCAGGGTCTGTCTTGTGTCTAATAAGAGAAAACGAGACTGTTTGCATCTTTTTTCCCCCTGCAGAGCCATTATAGATACAGCTTTCTATTCTGAACACTGAGTAGCATCCTCAGGTTGGGTGCAGGGGACCCCCCCAGGACAATGCAAACCCCAAGCCCTCTGGGGATTCTGGACTCTGTGTTGAGGGCAAGAGGCTTCCTGCCACTCTGTGGAAAGTGGCACGTGCAAAGTGGAAGAGAAAGGGTGACCCTCACCCTCGTCCACCCACGCAGGCATCTCCAGCCAGTTCTGAGAGGCTGGGCCCTGGAACCTCAGGAGGGACTGTGAAGATGCAGGGAGAGGAACTGCTGGAGGCAGCCAGAAGTGGGAGGCTTCAAAGGATGAACTGATTCATCTCGGTGGTTTCAGGGAGGGGAGCATGCCTGGGGCGGGGGTGGGACACGGTGCGAGATTCCTCAGGAAACACGCAGTTCTGAGACGGGAAGCCCTTGCTGTGTGGGAGATGGAAGCCTGAAGGCCGAGGGACGGTCATGGGCGGATTCCCTTTGATGGTGCACGGAGGCCTGATTATGAATGATCAAGCGTTTGCCCCCTGAAAACTCTATGATTTGAGTCAGGAGAAGGAGAGCATGACAAGCACATCTTTGGCTGAACTTAGAATCAGCCGAGAGAAAGCTGGGGCCCCAGGCATGCTTCAGTGTTTGCAGAGTTCCGCCCGCGACTGCGGTGCACAGGCAGGACTGAGAAACACGAGGCCCTCAGCAGGCCCGTCTTTTAAGACGGTGATTCTGCAGATGTGCCCCTCGCCCCGGGGCTTCCCTCGCAGGGTCCTTGGAAGTCGTCCGTCACCTCTGCACTATTTCTGTCTCTTCCTTCATCTTATTCCCTAATAAAGCTGCCCAGTGACCTACACATGCCAGATTCATTTTGCTGCAGTGTAAAAACTCTCTGCGCCACCAAAATAGAGGTTCACTCTGCTATTCAACATGCAATACGCTGTTCATCCAAATCTTTATATTTCTTCCTTTCGGATCGGTCGCTGTTTCTTTCTTCTCTGTTTTGGTAAAAAGATTTCTATCTTTTTTTTTTTTTTGCATCTAAAAGATATTGAACGGTGTTAAGCCATTTTCTTTTGGTTCCGTTTGTTCTCGTTTTCGAGAGGTCTGGTTGTTCCTGGGACGTTGCTCCCTTTCTTTCTGGCTAGAGATAACTTTCATTGGTGATGGGCTCGTGTAGTTTCTATGTCCGTGCTGGGTGGCTTGCGTTAGCCATTCTGTGGACCTATGAGGCTAAGCACTGGTCAGCAGAGGAAGAAGGAGCCCTCCTTGCCTTACCGGTCTGCTCCTCTGCTCACGGACACACTTGCTCTTCAGATTACATCTCCACGGAAATTTATGTCCCCAACTCCCAGCCAAGTCCAATTCCTGTCTTGACAGACGCCCATCCACCAGAGCTGCAGGGCTAAAAAAAAACAGCCTTTTCTGAGCTCTGGCCTGGCTTCCTGACTGGGTGACCTTGTGCACAGCACTCACTGTGGAAGCCCCTCCCAGGACACTCCCGGACCCTGTGCCGTCTCCTTCCTACCCAGCGCTCCCTCCGCCAGATGCAACGTTCTTCCCAGCCTCTCACCTGTACTCCTTTCCTGGGTGCTGATCATCTTACCACAGCCAGGAAGACATGGAGAGAATTAGGATGTGGCGGAAATGAAACCTCAGGGGATGCATCCTAAACCAGATGTGGGAGACCCCTACCCAGGGCCCCCATGTCTCAGACTCCTGCTTCCTGGATCAGGAGGCCCAGAGAGGCAGGGAGAGCTGGTGAGAACCCGTCGGTTCTCTGGTGGAGGAAGATGCATCGCGTGTTCTGGCGATGGGGCAGTCAGCACATTGTTTTAATTGATCAGAATTGATGACCTTGGAACTTAACACCAGCTGGCAAGCTGGCTTTCAAGGTGAGTTTTATATTAGCGTGTCATTAGTGGCCAGGACTCAGTTTCCTGAGCATCTGAGCTGGTCTAAATATTTGCAAAGCCCAGATTAGGAAGATATCCTGGCCGTCGGTGTCCTGCGAACTGGTGTCGCTATTTAAGGTGAGGCAAAGTCACGTTAAGACGTGTGGCTTCTCCCCGGGTAGGAGTAAGGACCCTGAAAGTGAGACAGTGGAAGAGTGTCTGGCCTGCTCCCATTCTCCTTGGTGGCAGGGCAGGTCTGGCCTGCTCCCATTCTCCTTGGAGGCAGGGCAGGTCTGGCCTGCTCCCATTCTCCTTGGTGGCAGGGCAGGTCTGGCCTGCTCCCATTCTCCTTGGCTCCTGCTCTGCCCTGCACCTTGCCTTTCCTGGTGGGTACCAGGGAAGGTAACCCTGGGGTCTGACCAAGGGTCATCTCTGACCCTGGGGTAGCCCCTGGGGTCTGCCTATGGCCATGGGCAAGAATGCCAGACAGACAGGTACCCCCAAAACTCTGCAGCTAAGCTTGGTAAGGATGCAGAGGGTCTGGGCCCCACCAGGTGGTGTGAGAGATGGTGAGTGAGAACACCAAGCCTAGTCTTGGCCTGTGCTGGGATGTTTCTGAAACAGAAGCAGAGGGCTCTAGGGCCCTGGAGGCTGCCAAGTCAGAGGCCGGGAAGAAGGGATGAATGATACTTGTCCCTGATGCCTGGCTGTGCTGCAGGAGGGTGAGGCAGCAAGGGAGACAGAGGGTCAGGCTCGGGCTGCGCCTCACCCAGTCACCTGCAGCTGCAAAGGGGGTGTGCAGGGGCGGATGCAGGAGAAACGGGGAGCCCTCCTGCCCCCACTGGCTCCGTGAAGATGCACGAGCAGTGTCCTGTAAGCGCTCATCCCAGGATCTCCAGCCTGAACCTTGCCAGTGTGTAGCCCTTGATGGCATCACAAGGTTCTCACCTTGACGGGTTCTCACCTACCAGGCTGTGTAGCCCTTGATGGCATCCTGCGGCCCCTCCAGTGCCCACCGAAGGGAGGGCAGGGTCTGCCACTGCACTGGTCACCAGGAGCTTTGTGTCTCTGCCCCTCTGGGCATAGGGTGTGCCCAGGTTCCAGGCTCATCCGGCCTCTCTCACAGCCTCGAGTGCTGACTCTGCCCACCGGCTCCTCTGTAGCTGGCCCACCCCAGGCCCTCTCTCCCTCCCTTCCAAATGCCCTCCATGGTTTCGTTCCACATAGATCTTGTCTTTTGTAAGACACCTTCCCTCAGGAAGAGGAAAAGAGAGAACATCATCATATGTTGTCCCTGTAATCATAACCATGTTTCTATAAATAATGTGAGAAAGACACCCGGAATATCTTTTTTCAGAAAGGGGAGAAACATAAGCACACCTTATCTAGAAAGCGCTGGCTAACGTAGTGAGGGCTGGAGAGTGTCAGCCTGTCCCTTTTGGAGGGAGGCATTCCTGAGATGGTTCTGGGATGCTGAACAGGGTGAAAATCTCAACTCCAGGGGCCTGGGGACTTTCATCCCAGAAACAAGGGGGGCAGTTTTAGGGAGGGTGGTGAGTGACTTCCAGGTGGGATGGAGACCTGGACCCTGGCGGGGCCTGAGTCAGCCCATCACCACTGGGAATAAACCGGAGACAGCCTGTGACTGAGTGCTGGTGGCAGATCCGTTCACAACCGAGGCCTGGTTCCTCCTGCAGCCCAGCTCCCTGGTGACAGCCAGAGAGCAGTGGATCCCGTGGAGTGTGTGATGGTGTTTTAGGTAAGAAGCCAAGGATGAGGGGAGGAATCAGACCATCTGAGTGTCTCTGTTCTCCATGACCGAAGACCCCAAGCCAGGCCTAGGAATCTCTGAAGACCGTCGCCCAGACTGACCCCAGCCAAGCTCGGAGGAATCCTTGAACCCCCACTGGGAGTGGCTGGAAGTCACGACAGTTGTCCTCTGCCACTGTCTTCCTTGGTCACATCCCCTTTAGGGTGTGATGTGGGAGCCATTTCCCATGGGAAGTAAGACACAACCCTTCCTAGCTTTGTGGGAACCAGTTGTCTGTCTCTTGTTATGCCCACTGACTGTCTGAGGACAACTCCCCCTGTCCCTAAGCCCCCAGTCCTGGGCAGCAGGGGACAGGGCAGAGGGACCTACACTTCTGGACCCCTCTCTGCCCACACAGATCTGTGCCTTCTCAGGGGAAGCTTTCACGAAGCACTGGACTGGCTTCAGTTTTTGCTGACGGTTTTTGTAGACACAGCAGAGAAGGCTGCTGCCCTCGAGAAGCTGGGGAAATGGGGTCCTGATCCCAGTTTGGCAGAAAACTTTCCCAGGTCCCCTTCTCAGCATCCTGTTATTAGCCTTGCGGATGACAAGCCATCTCTAATTTTGCAGAACTGAAAGGCTTTGTTTTTCTCATAACCCTCCCAGGGACAGCTGTTGTGCCTTGCTGCCCACCTGGAATGAGAGGGCAAGTGGCTACCTGAGCACCGGGCAGCCGGGCAACCAGGGAAGCAGGGAGGGTAGCTCTGCCTCCTTACAACCTGGGACTAAGAACAGGTGCTGCCTGCTGCTCACACAGGGGAATAGGAATCCACTTCCCTGAAAAACCCGCAGCCACTGGGCGGAACCCACAAAGCCTCCTGGGCCCTCACCTGTCGACATCTCCTTCCTCACCAGCCTCTGCCCTTCACTCCTGTAGGCACAGAGAGACGCACGTGTGCCCTGAAAGCAGCTCCCACCTCCTTCCCAAGAATCCCACCCCACACCCCTTCCCATATTTACTCTTCTATTTCCTTGTCATCAGATTCTCTTTTTATTTTACACTCTTCCTCTGCATAGAAGGAAGTATCTTTTTTATCCTTGAAAGAACAAGCACAGTAAATTAACAGGCCAGCAAAAAGCAAACCCCCACCCTCTGTTCCAGGTCAGCCCTGCCTGGGGAAGAGGCTTCTCTGCTATCAGGATAAGATCCAGCTCGTCTGTCGGAGGCAACTCACTCACACACATACCTTGCCCCCCTCTGAAGCCTGGCATCCACCGCCCTTGCCCTGGGAGGGTGGGTTGGTCCCCTGGCCTTTGGTAAACGGAGCATGCTTGGTGCTCAGAATGTCTGCTCCCTGGACCCTCCCAGTTTTGCTGCAACCTGTGCTTTGGAAAGCACCAGAAGTTGTCAGGAGCCCTAAGTACAATCTTCCAGCTCATTAGGGAACAAACTTTCCAGGTTGCAAATACCAGAGTAACTGATAGGATGGTGTCTCACACGGTTTGATTGCAACCCCAGGGAACTGTATGAAAACTTTACCACCAACCTTTTGTGAATCAGTGATTTCACTCTGAGTTTAGCTCCTCATAATTTAGTCACAGAATACATTTTCTTACGGTGACAAGTGGAGGTAAAGGATTAAGGCCATGGTCGCCATCATGTTGTGTTTCTAGCTTTTGTAGACCTGAATAAAATACAGCCTTTAAATCATTCTTTCTTAAGAATCCAGAATCAGGGTTACTTAACCAGATCTTTAGCAAAAATCCATTAGAGGTTAATGACAGAGTAGATGAGCCAAGTCTAACTCTCTCACAGATAACAAACAACTATGAAATCTGGACCTCAAAAAACCAAAATGTAAAAAATGCGACTCCCTGCAGGCCCTGGAGAACATCCAAGGCACGGGGAGTGTGCAGGGGAGTCTCTGCAGGCAAGCCGGGCTGCCAGGGCTCGGGTTTGTGAGTCTGCAGGTTTTGCACTGAGGACACTCCACAGCTGGTGCAGAGTGAGGGTCAGAATGGCAACTCAAGCCAATAAGATGATGACTGAGGATACAGCGTGGAACTGGCAGTCTACATTTAGCCAAAAATAAACGGAGAAAGCATGGCAGGGAGGAATCACAGCAAGTCACCATGCCTGTGCTCTGGCAAGTCTAAGGCAACACGCACCAGGACACACGGGGATGCAGAAAAGTAGGACTGGACATTGAAGCAACTGAGCTGAGATTTCAGCCACTTCTCCCCACGAAGAAGCAGAGGGTGTGGTCTGAATCCAGGCAAGTTAATTGTTTGCTAAAACAAAAATCACTCTACAACACATTCCTCATCATGCCCAGTAGCCATATGATTCTCACAGTAACAATAATCAGAAGGCAGAAAATGCGGCTTGAACTCAAAAATAAAATGCAGTCGATAAAAATTAACACTGAGGTGACACAGACGTTGTAGTTAGCAGACAATGACTGCAATCAGGTATAAATACATTCAAGGACTTGAAGAAAAATATAGGCACAATGTCTAAACAGATGAGACTCTCAGCAGGGATGTCGGCAATTCAACGAAAGAACCAAGTGGAGATTTGAGAGGCGGAAAAGCATAAAAAAATAAATGAAAACTAGTGAGCAGGACTTAAGGTTGGAGACAGAAAAAGAGAGTCAATAGACTTGAAGAATACAGAGCCATAGCAACAATCTGATGTAAAGAATAAAAAGGAAAAATGTTAAAAATATGCAGCAGAGTCTTAAAGACACTTATGAAAATATCAAATCAGCCAGCATATGTATTACTGGAGTAACAGAATGAGAAGAAAGAGACTGGGGCAGAAAATATATTTAAAGAAGTAATAGCCGAAGATGGCGAAGAGCATTGATTTACAAATCCATGAAGACTGACGCATGTTGAGTGGAATAAATATTAGGTTGTTTTGCCATTAATTTTGTACCAACCTAATAAAAAGAAAACTACACCTGGTCACCTTGTGCTCAAACTGCTACGTGCCAAAGACAAGGAGAAAGTCTTAAAAACATCCAGAGAAGTAAATGCAACACATCACACAGAAGGGAAAAAACATGTGCAAACATAAGGTAGCATTCTCATCAGAACTACTGCAGGCGGGACGGAAACGGAACTCCATCTTCAAAGCGCTAAAGGGAAAGAATGTTGCGTTTGTTGAAACGATCCTTCAAAACTAAAGATGAAATAAATTCATTTTTTTATAAATAAAATTCGAGAGAAGTTGTCAGTAGCAGACGGTTCTAGCAGTCCTATAGCAGGAAGGAAGATGATGCCAACAGTTGTGTGCATGTGTGTGTATACCTATGGTGCGGGTCGTGTATAAATTTACACACACACATACAGAAATGCTGATTGTAAGAAAACAGGAGATGCTATATTAATACCACACTAAACAGAGCTTGGGAAAAGAAGTAAGACAACAACTAAGAGAACGTTTCATAACAATAAAGATACCAGTACCCCAGGAAGACCCCAAAATTAAAAGTGTGTTTGCCTAACAATAGAGCTTCGAAATGCAGGAAGTAAAAACTGTCAGAGCAAAAGGGACAAACGAGAAATCGCAACATGCTAAGGGCTAAAAGTAGATGTGAAGTCGCATTAGTGACTGAGATGCTCAGGGAGGCACCACCCACGGGCGCCAGCGCGTCACAGCTTCCCCGTTAGCACAGATTCTGTTCCTTCCCTTGCTCTTGATTGGAGACACATCCTTCACCGTGCTCCTTAGGTTTCTCACGTGCACCTGAACGAGCCGTCTCTCTGCAGTTTCCAAAGGCCCCAGGAATGGAATCCCAGTGCAGTGCTCATCCAGGCTTCATCAAAAGAAGCTAAGACCAGAACTGTCTTTGACTCACCCCCCTTAGCTGGGCTGTGGAAAATTCATAACCAGAAGCTGCGCCTGACCTTCCGAAGCCTCATACTCTTTACACTTGACTTTTAATGTTCCTGGTTCATTTTCCTCCCCAGATGCTGAATTTCGAGCCCATTGACCTGAACCACATGATTAGATTTTTCAAAATGATAACACATTCTACGTTGATATGAGGCAACACAGAGGAATTCAGGTTTGTGATTAGAAGAGGGAAATTGTCTCATTTCTGGTGGTTTGTTCTCATTTCGAAGCTGAACAAATGGAATGCCGAGTGGAATCGTGAACTCCCAGGAGTGTGGGTTATTGACTTGACTCGTGCGGTTATTCACCTGCTTGTTGGAAAGATGTATCCCTCAGGTCCACGGTGGTGTCAGGGATGCTGAGTCAAACTACCTCACATCACACTCGTGCGTGGTTCCTCCCACAGGCCAGGCTCCTGTGCTTTGCCTTTGTCACTAGCATGGTTCAGGATTCAGCTCTCCAAGGAGCGACCTCTGCCCTCCCCACCCCAATCCATATCTGCTGGCCTTGGGCTCATTCTAGGCATGGCAGAATTTTTCGCCATTCACTCTGATGTCTCTCCAAGGTCAGTGTCACCTGCTCTCCCTGGGGCTGAGGAACAAAGGCCCCGCCCTTGAATCCCAGGCCATTCTAAAGAATCAAAAGTCAGGTCCCCTGCAGCGGACGAATGGCACCCCAACAAAGATGCGCCCCGTTCTGACCCCCAACCCCAGGATTCAAAATGTGGTCTCACTCAGAAGCAGGGTCTGTGCAAGTGTAATTCAGCTCAGGGCCTGGAGGTGATATCATCTTGGATTTAGGGCAACCCCCCGGGATCCGATGACTATGTTCTCATATGAAGGAGGCAGGGTGAGATTTGAGACCCACACACATGGAGGAAGGACAGCCATGCAGACACAGAGGCCAGAGCCAGAGTGAGAGTGATGGGCCTACAGCCAAGGGGCCAAGGAGAGCCAGGAGCCACCAGAAGCTGGGGGGAGGCAGGGTACGGGGTCTTCTTCATAGCCTCAGAAGGGGCCTTCAGACCCGTGAGAAAATGTGTTTATGATTTTTAACCAAGTGTAAAGTGCTTTGTCATGGCAGGCACAGAAATGAATGCAGGTGCACCCTCATCCTGGGACAGAGGTTCCAGCCCTTTGGCTCCCCTGGGCTGCATTTCTCACCCCACCCCCTGGGCAGGTGCAGCTCCTGGTACCCTGGGTGCACTTTGCATCCCAAACACTGCCTGTGTTCTTCAAAAATGAGTGCCCACGTCTCAAGCAAACGAAAAACCCAGGGACAGGCCCAGCCATGGTACCCCTCTTCATCTCCCTCCGGTGCTGGCATCCAGTGTGGCTGCCCTGGAGGGGCAGGGCAGGCGGGGCTTGGTGGCCTTGGGCCATCTGGCCTTGAGGGGTTTCTGCAAATGGGAGGAGAAGCTGGCAGGGTCTTGGCATGGCTGGCCTGGGCACCCTGGCCTCGACTGCAATCTGGGCTCTGTGACTGCCTTGCTGGGGGCCTTGGGTCATTTGTCACTCACTGCCTGGGTCATTTGTTTCCTCTATTGTCAAATGTGAGGCTTGGGTTCCTCCCACTGCAGTACAGGGTGGCTCACTGTCATCTGTGCCCACGGACCTAGAAAGCTCTTTTTGGAATAAACACTGTGCAAAGCACTTCCAGAATCAAAAGACCAGCAAGTGCTGAGAAAGCAGGAGCTACCCGTCTAGCACCAAGTTCATCAAGAAATGGAAAGCGGTGTCAGAAGGGAACCAGCAGAAACAGGAAGGGGAGGCTCTCCGTCATGTCACTCAGAGAACCAGGAGGAGGAGCAACTCCAGGATGCCACAGGGACACACGGGCCTCACACACAGCTTCCCATGTTGACTGCCACCTGTGTGTAAGACCCCAGACTCAGCTCCATGGAGAACTCTAAGACCAGAGATAGAGCACACCCTGCACAGCCCCTGTCCTGCAGGGAGATGTGTGTCCCAGAATTGTTTGTACAAAGGGATTCAGAGGCTTGCAGTTGGGGCAGTGTGTCACGGGAGAAGATGGGCAGTCAGTCGTGGGAAGGCTTTGGGGAGCAGGTGCATCCCTGGTGAGACCTCAGAAAAACGTGCTGCTTACAGTGAGGAGCCGTGACCTGCTGTGGCCTCCCCTGCCCCTGTTGTCTTCAACAGTGACTGGAAATGCTCAGGAAGGCCATGCTTTCGGAATGAAGTCAGCTCCAGTGTTTTGTTTCCTCTCCCAGAGTCCGCCTTGGTTTATCGTCCACAGCTCAGCACCAGTGACCTGCTCTCAGCTCAGCACCAGTGACCTGCTCTCAGCTCAGCACCAGTGACCTGCTCTCAGCTCAGCACCAGTGACCTGCTCTCACACGTCTGAGAGTGTCTTTATCCTAACCTCTGTCAGCACCAGCTTCAAGAGGTGCTTTTTTTGTTTGATGGGCGGGAGTAGTCATCTTCAGTTCAGCGTTATTTCCAGCTCTGCGCCTTCCGGGGCCAAGGTCGCATCATGACTTCTACCCTTGAAGACAGAACACACGGTCTTGAGCTTTGACCAATGAGGTGCCACTTCCCAAAAGGAACAGGAAGAGCCAGTGGCCAGTTTTCCGTGTTCCCCCTTTTCTGCCTGGTCGATTGGGAAGCACCGAGCGGGGGGCCTCCCTCCCCTCTTGGCGAGGATGACATACAGTGGAAGCTGCGTCTGGTCCTCCGCAGGCTCGGCGGGAGAGGGCGGCAGCCCCTTGCTGTTCTGTGCCCTTGACGTCTTCGGGGCTTGCGATGACTGCTTCAGGGACGGCCAGTTCTTGTGCAGCTCCTCAGAGACGTGAAGACCAGTAAGTGTCTTCACGGTTCGGCAAGACTGGCCAAGCCAGTGTGAGATATTAATTTCCAAGATACAATCGCCAGACCAAGTGTTAAGTGGGAGTCTGGATTACTTTACATTTAAAAAGAGTAAAACACAACTTTTAGCACTTACAGAAGTGGAAAGAAGCAGCATCTTCTGCAAGGTTGTAAAGCGTGAACAGCTGTTCCGTGAGCTCTGCAGCTCTGTCTGACACTGCCCTGGTTCACAGGAAGATCCCCCTTGCCTGTTTAGAATAAAGAGGTGGGCAGCTGAACGCTAATCACCGCCATTTATAAGGCGGTTAAATCCAGGAACGGAGTTTCCAAAATTATAAAACCGTTGGCTTGGATCATCTGAACAGCACTTTTTCCTTTTTTACGTAATAGCTACACCATTGCAGGGCCGCCTTGCTGAGACTCTGCCGTCTAAAGGTGTAGGAGGTGAAGGTGTTTTTATTTGCCGTTTCCTTCTTCTTGACCAATTAAAATACTAAATATAAGACAGCCTGGGCATGTTGTCCAGGTTTAAAATACTCTCCAAATTCACCCATCCTCTTCCCCAAATGCCAGAACTTTCAATAACGAGAGAGAGAATTTAAGATGCTAAGATGAGGTCTGCACATATCTCCTGCTCTTCCCACCCCCAGCATCTGCCGATAGCTACAGGAGAGCCAGCGATGAGGTAACCCAGCACCCCCTTAGCTCACGAGCTCTGTGCTCACCCAGGCACCCTGCTCACTTAGCACCCTGCCCGAGGCTGGGCAATGAGCCTGTGTGCAGTGAAGGAACAGCACAAATGGCGCTGTGGACACCTCTGTGGGTTTCCACGCAGGCAGCAGATTGTGCGTGCCCTTCCTGTTTGCCCCAGTGCTCACTATACGTCCAAACACACGGCACTGGCCAGGCCCGGTGGCTCACGCTTTTAATCCCAGCACTTTGGGAGGCCGAGGCGGGAGGATCACTTGAGCCCAGGAGTTTCAGAGCAGCTTGGGTAACACAGGGATATTCCGTCTCTACAAAAAATACTAAAATTGGCTGGGCACGGTGGCGCATGCCTGTGGCCCCACATACTGGGGAGGCTGAGATGGGAGGATCACCTGAGCCCAGGGAAGTCCAGGCCGCAGTGAGCCATGGTCGTGCCACTGCACCCAAGCCTGGGTGACAGAACAAGACTCTGTCTTACAAAAGAAAAACAAAGCCAAATAGAAAATATTAACATATGTACAAATATTATTACTATACAATGTTCCATCCAATTATACAACAAAGAGGAATTGTCTCACAAGATTTGGCTTGAAATGTTAGTGCACGTCCTCCATTGGAGACACCACCAGTTCTAACTGGAGCACTCTGACAGGTCCTGCGGGGGCTCTGGCTTTCCCGGAGTTTCCTCTTTCCCACTAAAGGTGAATCGTACAACAGGTGCATGAAGAAAAGGAAGCAGGAACGCCTCTCTAGTTTTAAGTTTATGGCTCTGTTGAGGTCTCCCTGTTAAGTACTGGGTGATCCTGGGACTTATCGTCTCTTCTTGGTATATAATAAAAAACGTTCTCTTTATCCCAACACGGGTCTTCGCTGACCATGCTTGATGACCCATCCTGGCCAACACTGATCGGTGCCGGAATACACTGTCTTTTTCAGGAATAACTGACTTACTAGCAACAGCTATTGATGTTCCTAGTATTCATCTGTATCTAGAGGACAGAAATCTTTACTTTTCCGGGTAAGCGTTGAATAGACCCATCTGCTTAATGAGACACTGTGAAGGGGGCCACACCCATCACCCGTCATCTGGAAGGGCTTCACTGCAGATGACATGTGGCATGCTGGGATGTTTTTCTTTTTAAGGAGCTTTTGATTCTGATTTTTTTTTCCTACACATTTCCCTCTGTTCATCGGGAGGATACGATTCTGGAATTTTCTCCCAAATTGGCAGCTCTTTTAAAGATAGCCATTGCTCACTGGCGATGGGTCTGGATCAGCAGCTTTTCTGGGCGTCACACTGGACCACAGGATAATGAGTTGGCCTCGTCCTCAAGGCCAACTGTGCAGGACCAGGGCGACGCTTTGCTGGCCGGTTTATAAACCAGTGAAGTGGCATAAAGCTGGCACCAGAAAACAGGTGGTTGACTGGTATTTGTTTTTTAAATGTGTCCAGAATTAATTGGCTTATATATCGGTTGGCAGTGGGTCCTGACGAGATGCGGTGAGACACAGCATTGAAAAACGACTCCCCACTGTGCCTTCTGAACACAGACAGCAAATATTTGTGTATTCAGTGGGTTTGCAGCTCATCATCTTCTATTAAACTGCCTCTCCCAATCCCATCTGGAAAGTTCAAAAGAAAACTATTTCCCAATTATATGTTCAGCTGATTGTTCTTTGTTCTTATTGTTTCATAGATGGGGCTTTTGTGACAATCGTCAGCTTGTTTACAAATGTTTTTAATTAAAGCCGAGAGACTCTGGGAATCGGGTCCTGGGATAAACAGCTCGCCACTTAAAAGCCTATTCCTCAAATGTTTGACAGGACAAGAGTCATTCTGGTAAATTCTATTCTTGTAGGGGTGAGGAGAAGGGAGAAAGGAGGAAAGAAAAAGAGAGTGAGGGAAGCAGAGAGGGGAGAGGAGGACAGCCCAGGGGGCACACAGGGGATCTGGGAGGTGGGAGGTGGCCAGGAGATGAGGGGGGCCAGCAGGTGGGAGGGGCCGGCAGGTGGGAGGGGCCAGGGCCTGCTGCAGTGGAGCCTCGGGGCCTTGGCATTCACACAGACTCAATCAGCACACATTGGCAAGGCTGCAGCCTGTGCTTTCATCCAAATCCACAAACTGAAAGGAAATGACTTTCCGACTCGTGGGCTGAGCAAGGGAAGCTGTTTACCAGTTTCTCTGCCTGCTGGCAGCTTGTTCTGGGTTCAGCTGGTCCAGACCCCAGCCTGTGTCCGTGGGAACTCTGGATGGAGGAGGCTGCAGAAGCATCTAAGCATGATCTTGATGAAGATGTTGAACTCATCTTGGCAGGGCCAGTGCTGTGAACAGGAGGAGCTCCATGTCTGCCCTGGAATCCATCCTCCTTCTGGACAGAGCCTTGCCCGGTTGACCCTGTCCTCTGCCAGCCTGGTAATCCTCATCTGCTCAGCATTTGGTCAATTCTCCACTCTCTGCATGAGCACAGGGGTTGCTGGATGATTTAAATATGACTTCTGTTTGGCTTCAGATGCAGCAAGGGA
This sequence comes from Callithrix jacchus, assembly GCF_049354715.1. NCBI lineage: Eukaryota > Metazoa > Chordata > Mammalia > Primates > Cebidae > Callithrix > Callithrix jacchus. The sequence goes on along the minus strand of NC_133513.1, from coordinate 124,243,438 downwards.
TTCCACAGGGTGCTCTTCCAGGCAGACAGAGAGGGACAAGGGCCAGAGATACACAGGTAGAAGGGGAAATCCAGGCTCGGATGGCCGAGGACAGTGGGAAGAGGCAGTGTGGGCAGGTGGCGCGGCAGGCTTTGCTGAGATGTCTTTACTGGCAGGTGCGCCTTGCCCTTGCCAGGGACACAGCAGACCCTGGGTCTCTCATTGGCCCCCCTTATCTTGCTGGAGCCCTATGCCACCAGAGAAGCATGTCAGGGTCCTCACCTTCCTGGAGGTCAACATCTTCTGCACCTCTGGTGCTGGGAAAGGTCCCAGGAGCACAGTCGGGGCTCAGCGTAGACACAGCAGACACAGCACGTCAGTGAGCTTCCTTCACAGCCTGCCTTTGGCTGAAACATACACTGCACACATTTAGGACAGCAGGCAGACAGTGACAGGCAGACTACGCACAGAGCCCTGGCTCCGGGCACTGCTCACTCCACACCGGCATCACCCTCTCAGATCCCTTTAGGTGTGGCCATTTTGGGTGCTTATTTTCTGATCTCAGATGTAAATCATACTTGTTATATAAGCAGCAGACATTAGAGAAATACAGAGTAAAGAAAGACCTTCCCTGAAGTGAACAGAGCCTGAAATGCCTTCCCCTAAGTGCTGATACAAGATGCTTCTCTCTCCACATGACGCACATGCCACGTGCACTTTCATTTATTTATTTATTTACTTATTTATTTATTTTGGAGATGAAGTCTCACTCTGTCACCCATGCTGGAGTACAGTGGTGGGATCTAGGCTCACTGCAACCTCCACCTTTTGGGTTCAAGCGATCCTCTTGCCTCAGCCTCCCAAGTAGCTGGGACGGCAGGTGTGGGCCACCACACTTGGCTAAATTTTTTTTTTGTATTTTTTTGGTAGAGATGGGGGTTTCACCATATTGACCAGGCTGGTCTCAAACTCCTGACCTCATGATCTGCCCGCCTCAGCCTCCCAAAGTGTTGGGATTACAAGTATGAGCCATCGTGCCCAGCCTGCACATTTTATTTCTATATAGTACACAGTGACATGTTTCATACTTAATCATAAAACACTTGTGTAAGGGTCTGCATCCTTCTGGAAAGAATTTCCACCAGTCCACAGCCCGTGGGAGGTGTGGAGGCTGCCCCGGCCCACACCTGCGGGTGAGGCTGGCTGTGTGTTCCATGAGGCTGGGCTGTGTCCTGTGGGTGTCCTGCTCTGAGAAGATCTCTCCTCACCAGGTGGTCATAGGTCCCAGAGGTCAGTCGTGTTTTCATTTTTCAAGGAAAGGCACTGTCCTGGAAGGATGAAAGAGCAGTCCTTCCTTCCTAGGGAAGAAAAGTGGGGGGCGGGGGGATCCAGTCCAGGGCCAGGAAGGGGTGGGAGCACAGGGCCCAGGGAGAAGGCTCACACTCTCTGCCTGAGCAGCAAAGAAGCCCAGGGACATGGAGACACTGGCAGAGTCTGGCCTGGTATAGCATCCCTGAGAGGACCTTATACTTGTACCGGACAGGGTAGCTGCAGGCAGGGGCTTGAGGACCCGGATGCGGGAATCAGAAGGCAGTCTGGGACCTGGAGAGGAAGGGCCCCTCCAGGTGTCCCCAGAGAGGAGAGTGAGAGTTGTGCATGGACCTCTGCCCTCCAGGAGCGGTTTGGAGACAAAATGCCAATTTGCCAGATCCCTGGAGACCTGGCCAGTGTGTCCTGGAAAGCCATGGCTCTGTGTTCCTTAGAGTGATAGAAATGAACCTGCCGCAGATCAGCCCTTAGACACTCCCCTGAAGAAGGCTTCTCGAGGTGGTCTAGCTGGCCCTGGGCCTCGGAGCTGGGATTTGAGGGGCAGCCACACAGGCTGGGACCATAGGGAAGCTGAGGGTGGAGGAGCGGAGGGCAGGGCCCATGGTGGGGGCAGAGTCTGAGGGGCCTCCCAGGCCAGGGGATCAGAGGCCCCTGCAGGCCCTGGAGGAAAGGGCAATGGACCAGAGTGTGCTTGGTGCATGTGATCCCAGGTAGACCAGGGCAGCCAGACACACCTGCTGGACGCCCTGGCAGTGAGGACAGAGTGGCATTGGGATGGATGGCAGCTCTTCTCCCGCAGCAGCACCACCCAGGCGGGGGCTCCAGTTTGCAGCTGCCCAAGAGCCAGGGCAGTGCGCGTTGGCCGAGTCTGAGCTGATGGCCAGGCCGAGGGCAGTTTCTGGGCCTCTCTGAGCAGAGGACAGCGGAAGAGTCCTGGCTGCACTCGCTGTCTCTCCTGCCCACATGCTGGGCTGTGCCTTCAGTCACCCATGGAGATCGATCCCCTGTGGGCAACCCGAAGCCAGCCCGTAGGCTCCTAGTGTTTCCATAGCAACCAGCCTACTTCCGAGTGGGAAGGAGCAAGGCTGGGAAGACCAACAAAAGACACAGCAGAGCCGCATGGGTACGGTCGACAGGATGCAGCCTGTGCCCCTGGCCTTTACAGGTGTCTCCTGCCACGGGCTGTGACCCGGACGCCCAGAATAACACCTGGAGCCCTCATCTGAATACTCAGCTGCTGCTCTCAGAGGGCCCTGGGCCGTCCACCCAGCAACTCCCCGACTGTACAAGTCATTTCTACAAGACGCTTTAATAAAAGTTCTTACCTAGAAAATCAGTCAAGGGGAGTGGGGCAAGCAAGGAAGACGATAGGGAGGCAGAAGATGCAGGGCCTGGAGCACATTTCCAAGTCAAATGGAGAGTGGGCAGGGGACGGGAAAGCCCCAAGGGCCCCGGGCCAGGGACGAGGGTCAGGCTTTCTGGGGTGCCTTGGACTTGGGGCTTACCCCACTGAACCCCTCCTGGTAAATGCCCTTTGCAGGTGTTCTCAGGCCCTTTGGCAGCTGCTCTGGGGCTCAGGACTCTGATTCACTGACATGAAGGGAACATAGCTAGGTGACCACAGAGCACTTTCCTTCCTTCTACCGTGCACCACAGAAGCGCTCAAAGTCTTATGCCCAAGAGAAGATCCCCAGGGGTAGAAAATGTTATTTGTGAGAAAGCGGTTTTTTTTTTTTCCCAGAATCAAGAGACATATTCCTGAAATTCTTCCTTGCCCTACGGCTTGGGTCATGGGTACCGAGGAAGGTTCAGGGTGGCCCTCTTGTCCAGGCCACAGAGAGGCTGGTCCATCCCAGCCTCACACAGCGGGCTTTTACTCTGACAATTCAGAGCACGCGTGGATCGGAGGAGGCCTGTGAGGCCGGTGCTGGGCGTGGCTTTCCTGGTCCAGTTAGGAAAGCCCTGGGAAGGCTGGTAAGAAAGGTCTGACTCTCTTCATCCTCGCAGCAGAATGTGGCCAGGCCAGACAATCCCTATATCCGAGCATTCAGATCAGGCATCCCTGCATCTGTGAGTGTCAGCCACAAAGGGCAGAACATTTGTTGTAAATGTTTAAAAAGCCGCCATGTGCACAGGAAAACTGCCCCAGCATGCAGGGGTGTGTTCTGAAGCCATCGCTCACAGCTTCATCGGAGACGTTCTGCCTAATCATTTACCGGGGAGGGGGAGGAGAGACTTCGCTTTGCAAAAATCACGCAGTAAGATTTTTTATTGAGCAATCTTCTGCTTCTCAGAATATCAGAAGCCTGAAGACAGCTGAAAAGCGAGGCTTGGGAACATCTGAAATAATAAATTGATTTTTTTATCTCGCTTGATTCCATACTGCCATGAATCACATATTCTCCAGGTATCCCATAAGTGACAAAATATAACCACCCTTTCCTGGGCGGACTGCTAACACAGCCCATCCATCACGGTGGGAGGGAGGGTGGAGCAGCACCTGTCTGTAAACCAGCTCCCGGCTCCACCCTGCTCTGCTGGCCCAGGGCACTCCGACTGCCGAGGAACATCTTCCCTCTCCAAACAAGATAGTTCTGTTGAGAAGGCAACAGCCAATTCATCATTTCTTGAAAGACTCAAAAGGAGTCGATTGATGGATGTTTTCGCTTCTGATCCAGACACCTTGGTGTGGAGTGGGCGGCCTGCTCTGAGGAGGCACCCACTGTGCTCCCCTGACACCTGCTTGCTCGGAGAAGGAGGGCCAGCCTGGGTGAACGTGTTTCTGGTGAAATGCTCCAGTGCTCCTGGTGCGTGTCAGTTGTACCCACTCTGGCTTCTCTAAGATTCTTCAAAATGTATTCATCAAACGCCAGACACAGCAGCTTGATGTGCAGCTAGCGGCTTCAGAGTAATGAGCATGGGGTGAGAGGACAAGTGAATTCTTGTCTGGGAGTGGCCAGTGCACTCACCTTCTCCTGGGGAGGCCACGGAATGGACTTCCTAAGTGGGATGGGAGGCATCCCCTTATGAAAAATTGTCAGCTCCTCATCCTCCCCAGGGCAGTGGCAGGCGCCCATCATGGAGGAGGAGGGAAAGAGAATCCCCGTGGATCCCAGCAAGGGGTCCGCTCCAGGAGCTCCCTTGGGTTCAGGGCCCCACTGCCCAGGGAGAGGGTGGTGGAGGGGGAGCAGGGGAGCCCAGGAAGGTGCAGGTAGGGGCCGTGTGGATGTGGTCTTGTAAGGAGTGGAAGGAAGGGGCTCTCAGAGTCACCCAAAGCCGCCCATGCTCTGCCACCCTCTCCTCATGGGGAGCAGAGCCAGGAAAGACATGGAGGGTGGACAGAGGGAGGTGTGTTCCCCAGGACCCCAGACCTTCCTCTGCGGATGTTTACAAGCATTCAGTGAGGAGGGTTTGAAGAGCACAGGTGCTCAGAACAGGCCCAAGGAAGACAGGTAGAACACCATGACCTGTAATCATGTTAGCCAGGACAAGCAGAAAAGAATACGTGTGGGGTTCTGGTGGCATTTATGCTGATGTAAGGACTCAGACACATAAACAGGTTCAGGAGAATCAGGAATCCCCCAGCTCATGGCTCTCCACAGGCACCCCACCCCCACCCTCCTCCTGAAAGGCCCACACCCCTCCCTTTTATCTCGTAAGCTCCATGCCACTGAGAGCCGGATAAACCGTCACCTTTGAAATCAATGTTTGTTTGATGCTACTTGCCCCCATCCTAACCCACACCAAAGGGGTGATGATGCCACATCTCTCCGCTCCCCACTATGGCAAGTCACTGAAGATGGCTTTCCAAGGTCACTGCCTCCACTTTCTCACCCTCATTCTTGCCTCAGCTGGCTGCAATCCAGGCTCCTCTTATCTTCGGCATGACACGTGCCAAGGTCACCAGCACACCATGGGTTTCCAAAGTGGTGAGCCTCAGTATCAAGCTCTCCTCAGCAACAGTCCTCGTGGCTGGCCTGTCCCTCACAGATGCACTTTCCGCTCTTGGCTCCTGGGACATTACATAAACACCACTGATATTCTCACTGTCTTTTCTAACCATCCAGAGTGGAAGCTCTCACATTAACAGGGTGGCAGGCAGAGTACTCGGAAGGGTCTTGCCTAAATGGTGGGACTGATTACCTTTGACCAAAGGCTGCTCTGGCCGCAACTGAGAAAGCTGAAAAGCTAGACCTGAAAGGACCCTCCTGTTTCTAAGTAACCAGACTGCATCCTGCAACATGACTCAAAAGTATCAGCACTCTATAAGGTTAATTTTACAACACCTAGCATATCATCCAACACGGAGAGGCAAAGAAAGAGGAAAACACAACCTACAATAGAGAATCAATCAACCAACCAAAACAGACACAGAAGATAGAATAGATAAAAATACTAAAACAGTTATAATTATGTTCCATGTTTGAAAAGCCAAAGGAAAGATTAAATATGTTAGACTCATTGAACATATAAAAAGATTCAAGCCTGACTTCTGGAGCTGAAACCTACAATGTCCGAGGTTCAAATCGTCCTTGATGCCATTGCTGGTAGACTGGGCGTTGCCAACAAAAAGATTTGTTAGCGCGAAGACAAAGCAGCTACCGCCATGAAGAATGCAGAGAGTGAGAGAAAAGCAAAGGTGAAGAGAGAATGAGTGAGCTGTGCTTGGGTACTTTCATAAGCCGGATATGTGGGATCGGATATCACACAGGGAGAAGGAGAAGGGGGCAGAAATAACATTTTTAGGAAGAGTCAAAACCTTCACGGTATTGATGCACTCTGTAAACCCCTACATCTGAGAAGCTGAATGAATCACAAGCACAGCAAACACGGAGAGAACCACACCCAAACTCAGTGTAGCAACTTGTTCAAAATCAGTCATCGAGAGAAAAATCTTAAAGCATTCAGAGAAGAACACATACTGCCTGTGTAAGAGCAAAGATAACAGTGATGGAAATTTTTTGTTGGAAACACTGTAAGGTGGAAAACAGAGAGCCAGCAACTTTAAAGTGCTGTAAGTAAGGAGATGGGGGTGGAGGGGGAAACTGTCAACCAGGAATTCTGTACCAGTTAAAGCAGTCAGATGCCAGATGGGGGGTTGAGGCGGGGAACTGTCAACCAGGAATTCTATACCAGTGAAAGCAGTCAGATGCCAGATGGGGGGTGGAGGGGAAAACTGTCAACCAGGAATTCTATACCAGTGAAAGCAGTTGGATGCCAGAGACTCTTAGAAGACACTGGGTCAGTCTGCCTGTCTGCCTGTCCATCTATCCATCCATCCACTCATCTTCTATCTACCTATTCATCTATCTGTCTATCTACATATCTATTCGTTTATCTACATATCTATTCATCTATCTATCCATCCTGTCTGTCTATCTACATATCTATTCATCTATCTATCCATCCTATCTATCTATTATCTATCTATCTATCTATCTATCTATCTATCTATCTATCTATCATCTATCTATCTATCTACATACCTATTCATCTATCTATCCATCCTATCTATCTATCTATCTATCTATCTATCTATCTATCTATCTATCTATCATCTATCTACATATCTATTCATCTATCTACCCATCCTGTCTATCTATCTATGTATCTATCTATCTGTCTGTCTACATACCTATTTATCTATCTATCCATCCTATCTATCTATCTATCTATCTACATACCTATTCATCTATCTATCCATCCTGTCTATCTACCTACCTCTCTCTCTCTACCTCTCTATCCATCCATTCCCCCCCACCTACCTTACTGCTATTATTATTATGCCACAGGAATGCACTAAAAGCTTTACAACAGGAAAGCGATACATGACTTATGTTTGTAGTTTAGGTTTGTGAGACTAAATTCTTTTAGCTTTTTTGTATATCTTTTCAGACATGTCTTTATTGCTTCTTTATTTTTAAAGCATATGATTTTCTTGTGTATTCTGCCAAAAAGAAGTCACACTGTCAAAGAATTTTGGAGGGAAGTGCATTCTATACATTTTTCTTTTCTTTTTTTTTCATGAAAGAAAGAAAGAGAAAGAGAAAGGGGGAGTGAGAACAGGAGTCTTGCTCTATTGCCCAGGCTGGAATGCAATCTAAAAATAGGTATTAAAAACCTCTTTTATGCCGATAATTGTGCTTAACAGCGAAGACAGGAAGGAATAAGGGAAGAAAATAACATACAAACAGCCAACCAATATTTTATTTAAGTCTGTGAAATGCTGTGCAAGTGCTAAAGAGTGATTTACTTCCAATTATGTGGTCACTTTCAAAATAGGTGTAATGTGATACTGAGAAAAATGTATGTTCTGTGGACCTGGAGTGAAGAATTCTATGAATATTCACTGAGTTTACTTGTTCCCGGTCTGAGTTCAAATCATAGATGTCCCTGTTATTTTTCTATCTCATTGATCTGTCAAATATTAGCAATGTGGTGTCAAAGTCTCCCGCTATTATTGTGTGGGAGTCTCACAATAATAAGACTGCCACACAATAATAAGTCATTAAGAACTTGTCTTATGTATCTGGGTGTTCCTATATTGGGTGCATATATATTTACGATCATTGACTCCTGTTGTTGCATTGATCCTTTTACCATTATATAATGACCTTCTTTCTTTCCTTTAGTCTTTGTTACTATTAAAGTCTATTTTGTCAGAGACGAAAGTTACAACTCCTGTTTTTGTTTTTTTTTTTTCTCTCCATTTGATTGGTGAGTCTTCCTCCAATCCTTTGAGTCTTTGTGTGTCCTTGCTTATGAGATGGATCTGGATACAGCGTACCTATGGGTTTTGGCTTTTTATTCAATTTGCCTGTCTGTGTCTTTGATTGGGGCATTTAATCCATTTAAATTTAGGATTAATATTGATATTTGTGAGTTAAATATTGTCATTTAATGCTACACTTTTCTTGAATCTTTATATGCTTAATAGCTCTGTGAATCCTTGAAGTATAGAAAAGTCATCATCTTAAAAAAATATATGTGTACATATACATATATATGTATGTATGTAAAATATATACATATATGTAAAATATATACATATATGTATATATGTAAAAATATATGCATATGTGTAAAATATATACATATATACACATGTGTCTATATACATATATATGTGTATGTGTATATATATGTGTGTTTATATATATATATATATTTTTTGAGACAAAATCTCACCTGTTGCCAAGGCTGGAGTGCAGTGGTGCAATCTCGGCTCACTGCAACCTCTGCCTCCTGGGTTCAAGTGATTCTCCTGTCTCAGCCTTCCAAGTAGCTGGGACTACAGGTACCTGCACCATACCCAGTTAATTTTTGTATTTTTAGTAGAGATGGGGTTTCACCATGTTGACAAGGCTAGTCTCAAACTCCTGACCTCAGGTGATCCATCCACCTCTGCCTTCCAAAGTGCTGGGATTACAGGAGTGAACCACCACATCCAGCCAAAATATATTTTTACTTTGGTATGTATTTCAATTAAGAACTTAGTTTCTTAATGTGGGAAGTATTTTCTTGTCCTCAGGTCTCATCTTATTTAGAGAACTAATGATGCTATTGTGCAGTATCTGGATTTAGGTTACCCATGTATCTAGTTATGAGTTCCCCCAAGGTAGGTACTGGGTCTCCTTTATACTCTGAATTACTAGCCTGGAATTGAAGCACATTTTATACTCTAAAAATGCTTATAATACTAATGCATTTAGTTTTCTATTGAGATAACAATGTAATGTAATAAGGACTATTAACAAATTCCAGTTTTCTTGGAATAAATTCCATATCCTAAATATAAAGTGTCATGCAATCATTCAAACATTCACTGAATGTCTATGATGTGGCAGAACTCCTCTCATGTTGAGAAATACAGTAGCAATTGGGCAACATCTCTAGAGATTACTGGGAAAAGACACATAATTAACAGGTAAGTAGAATTCCAGAATAGTGATAAGTTACATGAAACAAATATAATAGGTAAGGAGATGGAGAATGAATGGGGATTGGTGACTGTTTTACTTAAAACTAAAAACGAATTCTTAAGAACCCAGTGGGGTTCTTCCCTTCTCCCAGTATCACCTCCACTCACAACTTTACCCCCAACAACTTCACCACCAAAAATCTTTGCTGTGTCTTGAGGTATTATTGATCACAGTTCATTTCTCCCTCTGCCCAATCACCCTCCTCTCCCCTTTACAGATTATGATTCCTGATAAAAATATTTCAATCTAATCTCCAATTTAGCTCCCACTTCCAAAGAACCCAGCCTGTGATACTATGCATAATAAATAGCATCTACCAAAAATTATATGAAAATATTATATTTACAGATTAAAAGAGCTCTTTTTTCAGTCAGAAGTAAGACTGGTTGTTATCACTGGATGCTATTTAAAATCATATTACAGCTTCCTGAGGGAATAGTAAGATAATAAAAATAAAGTATAAATCATAAAAGGGTAAAATAAAACTGTCAACATGTCAGACATAAGAGATTCTGTAGAAAAAGTTTTTATGTGAATAGGAGAGTTCAATGAGGTTGCTGGAAACAAGATAAAACACAAAGATCAAAAGCTCTTCTAGATACAGAAACATCAATTAGAATCATACTGTAGTTTTTTAAAACTGGTGGGAAAAAAGGCAAAGGATATGTATAGAAAATCAATGTGAAAGGAAACCCAAAGAACCAGGAATGTGATATGATTCTCAACCTCACTAGGAATCAGAGAAAAATAAAATCAAAACCAAAAGCAGTAGACTGACTCAGACTGACAGATTCAAACTTCAGATGGTGTCCGGTGTTGATAAAACTGTAAAGCAATGATGGTGATTGAGGCTCAAATTTGTGTAGCCGATTGGGCAAAATCTAATAAAATTAAAGATTCAAGTACCTTCCAGCTGCAATTTCACTTTTAGGCATATATTCACAAAAAAATTCAGCTCTATATCAGACACTCCTATAGAGAGATTGTTATGGCATCATTGTATAAAGCAAAAGGGGTACAATTTCAGTGTGTATGAGCAAGGTGAAAATGGATTTCCTTGTGTTGAAGTACCATGTATTATTTAAGTAAATGAGCTGCATGTGTCAACCTGAAAAACTTGAAATTTAACGATTGGAGTTTGACTTCAAGGATGTTGGGATAATGAGTACAGTGGATCGTCTCTTCCATGAAGCAACAATATAACTGCTGAAAATTATGAAGCAAAACAGAAACAGTGTCATTAATATCTCTGTAAATTGTCCCAAGAGCATACGGCACACGGAGAAACATCAGTTCATGAAAATCTAGTAAGTTCAGTGAGAAGACAGAGAGGCCACAGCATTTAGGTTATGCTTGCATCCAGCTCTTCCCCCTTTCCCTTAGGTAAGTGGGGCTGAAGTTCCACTCTAAGTCTCTACAAACAAGAAGACAGGGAGGAAAGAAGAGACGTTACTACTGACCTTAGGGAAAGATGATAATAAAATATTTTTTTAAACAAACTCTGTCAATAAATTAGATGACTTAGATGAAATGGACACATTCCTAGTAGGATTATCAATTTTCTCACAAACTCTTCCAAAAAGAAAATCAAAACCACTTCCCAACTGACTTCCAGCTGCAATTTCACTTTTAGGCATATATTCCCAAAAAAAATATGCCAAGTGACTTTATAAGGCCAGTATTATCCTGATACCAAAAGCAGACAAACATTTGGCAGGAAATAAAAAATACCGAACAAGGCTGGGTGCGGTGGCTCACGCCTGTAATCCCAGCACTTTGGGAGGCCAAGGCAGGCAGATCATGAGGTCAGGAGTTCAAGACCAGCTCCACCAAGATGGTGAAACCCCATCTCTACTAAAAAAAACTACAAAAATTATCCAGGCGTGGTGGCACCCACCTGTAATCCCAGCTACTCAGGAGGCTGAGGCAGGAGAATTGCTTGAACCCAGGAGGTGAAGGTTGCAGTAAGACGAGATTGTGCCACTGCACTCCAGCCTGGGTGACAGGGTGTGACTCCACCTCAAAAAAAAAGAAAAATATTGAACAATATGCCTTATGGATAGTGATGCAAAATCATCGACAGAATAATAGAAAACATCCTGCAACACATAGAAAGATAACACACCAGACTAAGCAGAATTGATCCCTGGAATTCAAGGTCGGTTTAGCACCTGAAAATCGATCACTGTAATATTCCATATTAAAAGCATAGAGTATAAAATCCCCACGATCACTTAAATAATCCATAAAATCCATTTCACAAAATGTAACACACATTCATTAAAAAAACCAAAGTGTGAATAGGAGGGAATTTCCTCAGCATGACAAAGGCATTTACAAATAAACCACAGATAACATCATAATCACGGTGAAAGGTTGAATGCTTGAGCCCCCTCAGGTCAGACAGAAGACAGAAAAGCCTGCCCTTGCCGCTTCTATTCTACTGGCGCTTCCAGCCAGGGCAACAATGCAGGAAAACAAAATAAAAGTCACCCACACTAAAAATAAAGTAGCAAAATTAGCTCCATTTGCAGACAAACAGGATGATGTTCACTAGAAATTTCAAGGAACCCACAAATAAAATCTATTGGAACAAACAAACAAGTTTAGCAACATTGGAGAACATGAGATCAATATACAAAACTCAGTGTATTTCTAGTCACTAACGACAAGCAAGTAAGAATAAATTTAATGGGCCGGGCGCGGTGGCTCACTCCTGTAATCCCAGCACTTCGGGAGGCCGAGGCGGGTGGATCACGAGGTCAAGAGATCGAGACCATCCTGGTCAACATTGGGAAACCCCATCTCTACTAAAAATACAAAAAATTAGCTGGGCATGGTGGTGCGTGCCTGTAATCCCAGCTACTCAGGAGGCTGAGGCAGGAGAATTGCCTGAACCCAGGAGGCGGAAGTTGCGGTGAGCCGAGATCGCGCCATTGCACTCCAGCCTGGGTAACAAGAGTGAAAGTCCGTCTCAAAAAAAAAAGAATAAATGTAATAAAACGATTCAATCGATGACAGAATAAAAATAAAATACGGAAATAAATTTAATAAAAAGTGTAATGCTTGTACTCTGAATACTATAAACTATTTTTGAAATAAAGATCTAAATAATTGGAGAGACATCATTTGTTCATGGATCGGAAAGCTTAAAATTAACGTAGCAATACTCTCCAAATTGTTCTAAAAATACAACATAATCTCCATCAAAATACAAGCTGGCTCCTTTTTTTGTAGCAATTGTAAAACTTATTTCTATGAAAATGCAAGAGATGAAGAATCACCTTTTTAAGTACTTTACCAAACCATAAGCAACTAAAGAAGAAACAGCCAAATTGAACTTTATTAAAATTAAAAACCTCTTTGTTGAAAATAATACCATCAAGAAAGCAAAATGATAGTCCGTGGGATGGGAGAAAACTTGTGAATCATATCTCTAAAGAGGGCTTTATATCCAAAATATGTAAAGAACTCTTGCAAGCAAATAATTTTCGTAATCTGGATAAATGTCTTTCCAAACAAGACAAGCAAGTGACTGAGAAGCAATTACAAGTTGCCTAGCAACATTAAATATTCCAAAGGAGCAAATTCAACCCACACTTAATGCCGTCAGGATAGCTTTAATCAAAAAGGCAGAGAGTAACCAGGCTTTGTGAAAACACAGACAAATTGGAGCTCTCATCTCTCGCTGGTGGGAATGGAAAAGTTGCCACCACATTCAAAAACATTTTGGCATTTTCTCAACATGTTCAACATAGTTACCACACAAGTCAGCAATCCTCCTAGGAGAGAAAGGAAAACACATGTCCACATAGAGACTTGCACACAAATGTTTATGGGAGCACTGTTCACAGAAGCCGAAAGTTAGCTTGGGTGGCCAATAAACACAGGTAGAAATGGTCAATGCAATTTGCAAACACAGAAATACATGGGATAATATTCTATCGTATTCCTGTAGTGGATGAGGTTAAATAGCTCGAAAGTGATGGATTTCTGGCAGAGCGGGCAGAATTCACCGGTAAGAGTGTCTGTGCCAAGAGCCTAAGCTGATGGCATTCTCTGATCCTATCTCTTGAACTGAATGAAGACATTTTTCAGTAGTGTTTGAACCGTCAAAGGTTAGACGTGTATTTTGTTCTGGATGGAAACTGATTATCCCTTTGACTTCTTGTTTGAGTCAGTTTAGTGTGTACTTTTCCCTGAACACGGGATGAACGGCTTATTTACCTGAGGAAAACAACTACCACGTGGTTAAGACACCGCATTTGTCTGAATGATTTTATTTTATCTAGAAGTAAATATATAAATGCAATATTGCCACTTTATTTTTGGATAAACATTTTTGCCAAGATTCTATTTGCATAGATATTTGATTCCCAGAACATTTACAAATATGGGTTGTGTGTCGCCAGCTTCCTCTGGTCGGCCAGCTGTAGGCAGCCCGTAAGGCGGGATGGCCCCTCCTGAAATTGGAAGCGAACTCGGAACCTCATGAGCACCGCCATGCTGTCCATCTGTTCCTGCATGTCCAATATGTGAAGCGTGTCTCTCTAACACACCAGCAAAGTGCCTCATGTCTCATTTCAGAGAAAGATAAAAGACAGGACACAATTCTTCCAAAAACACATGCCCAGGGCCCAGGTGGCTGAAGGATGAATACTTTGTCATATAAAGAAATAATTTTATGGGTAAATTGCAACCATATTTCACCAGTTTTGTGTCCAACAGAATTGAGGGGAAAGTTGACAAGTGGAGATCATGGCTTAATATCTCTTTCCGAGCAACTGTGTGCAGATGGCCCCGTAAATTATTTTTATACAGCGACTTTTTATTCCACCCCTTCCTAGCATTTGCACATGTCTCAGCTGCAGACAAGTATCTGTAAAACCCACCCCTCTGCCACCAGGCAGCTCTGTCTCCCTCACCCCGTGCTCTGTAGTGGTTTAACAAACCACGGGCTAAAACCAGGATTTGAGATGCCTTCTCTCAGCTTCAGGCTGGCGCAGAGGGCTGGGCAGCCTCACTGTGTACCCTGTGGGAGGGCTGCCTGGGCCCAGCCTGCACTTTCTGTAGAGTCCATGCAGGGGCTTTCTCAGCCCCTGTCACAGTCAGGGGTCAGGGCCAGTTCCCCCTGCTTTACCACGGCCCCCGAGCCTGCAAGCACAGTGTGGTAGGGGCAGCAGCCCTGGGTTGGTAGAGCTGGGCAGAAGGACCACTTGGCAAATGCATGGAGGCCTGGGCTCCACCTCTCCTCAGGACCCAGGACAGGGGCCTCTATAGTTCCTCATTTGATCCAGGCCCTGTTGAGAGTGAAAGAGGAGCCATCAAAAATGAGACCAAGGAAACAGGGGCCCACCAGGCCCGTCTGGGGAGCCCAGGCCAGCAGATCCCTGGGTGCAGCAGGGCCTGGCCGTGCCTCCTCCTGCCTTCAGAGGAGCCTCAGTGACCCTCGTGTATGCACCGAGGAGACCACCAAAGGAAGTGGACGTTGGCCGTTCCTTGTGACATGACGAAGCCACCCACAGGGCATTACCACTGACAGCACCAAGCATTTGCATCCAGGTTCATGACTTTCAAGGTTGGAACCCCTGCAGGCTCGGGGTCAGGCTGGGATCCTCACTGCTGTGACCACCAAGGGGCCTCGGGCCCTCATTGATGGGCAGCCTCCCCTGCATGTCGGGCGCCATGGCAGGGGGCTGTGAAACCCCCACGGGGCTTTTGATGGCGCCTAGGTTGTGCTGGTCTCTGGGGAGGACTTTTGTGGGTACCTAGGGCTTCTAGAGAGAACATTCTGGTCAGGCGTGGTGGCTCACATCTGTAATCCCAGCACTTTGGGAGGCCGAGGTGGGTAAATCACCTGAGGTTGGGAGTTCGAGACCAGCCTGACAAATACGAAGAAACCCTGTCTCTACTAAAAATACAAAATTAGCTGGGCCTGGTGGCGCGTGCCTGTAGTTCCAACTACTCCGGATCCTGAAGCACGAGAATCATTTGAACCTGGGAGGCGGAAGTTGCAGTAAGCTGAGACCGTGCCACTGCACTCCAGCCTGGGCAAAAAAAAACACCCCAAAAAATGCATTCCAGGAGACATGAAGCTTGGCCTCGTGAGGCCTGGTCCAGGAAACACAAGACATTGCATCCTCCACATTCTGTGGGCTGAGGAAGTGGCCAGGCTTCCAGATCTAGGGCCACTGGCCAGAAGCCAGCTCCAGACGAGAGAATCAAAGGGTGTGAGGCCACCCTTACTCCAGGCATCACCGGACTGACAGAGCTCAGGCGTCCTGCGTGTGCTGTGGGACCCTCCATGAGACGTGGGCTCCTCCTGCCCTCTGCTTCGGCCTGGTCTCACTCTTTTCATGACAGAAGGCTTCACCTCTGTGACTGGTCCAGGTGTGGCCATGTGTGTGTCCCCGGGAGGCCTGTGCTCAGTGTCTCTGCACACCCAGCTCCTCCTGGGTCTAGGGCTGGTCCAGGTGCAGCCATGTGTGTGTCCTGGGGAGGCCAGTGCTCGGTGGCTCTGCATACCCAGCTCCTCCTGGGTCTAGGGCTGGTCCAGGTGCGGTCATGTGTGTGTCCCGGGGAGGCCAGTGCTCAGTGGCTCTGCACACCCAGCTCCTGAGTCTCTGCTGGGCAGGGGTGCTGGAGTCCCCTCGCCACCAACAGATGCCATTGTCCCTCTCCTCGTGGGTAGGACTGGTGGTCAAGCTCAGGTCCTGGACTTGGCTACAGAAGGGCAGAAGGCCACAGACCTAAGGGACACCTCCGGATCTGAGCTCTTTCAGCAGCCGCGTGCAGACAAGGCCCGCAGCCCATGGGTCCCTGTGTGGGGCTCCTGCCCTGATCATGCTTCCTGAAGGCAGAAGGAGGCACCTGAGGGCCCTCCAGTCCCCAGGCTCTTCCCACACCTGTGTGCAAAGGGGCTGTCCCTTCTAAGACCCCATGTTTTCAGGGATGCCTCTGTGTGTACAAGGGAGAGAGAGAGAGAGAGAGAGAGCTAGAGAGAGAGAGAGAGAGAGAGAGAGAGCTAGCTCCACAGTCATCAGGCTGGAAAACCCCTGACGCATCTCAGACCAGAGTAGGCGACTCCTCAACGGCAGTGTCTGCTTTGAAATGAAAAGCACCCACATCTAGTTCTTGCATCCCCACTTCTTCTCCAACCACTGAACTCAGGGGTGTGTTCCCCGTCTCTGTCCCAGTTTGTCCCTCGCGCCTGGGCCGCCCGCCACCAATGCTTCAGCCCCAGTGGATGGCAGAGGTGGGGGCCAGATGGGACCCTACATCCCCAAGGCCCCTAATGCGCTCCTGTACCAGCCCTGCAGGGGAGCCCCGGCCTGTGCTGCTGGGCAGAGCAGGATCAGAGCCAGAGCAGCGCATCCCCGAAATTCACTTGCTGGGGGGAGCATGGTTTCCCATCGCTCCTCTTCTCTGGGCATTGCGAAACTCCACTCTTCTGCAGCCTACAGAGTTCATGGAAGATTCCATTTGAAAAGAAGTCCCTGAGTTGAAGGTGCATCCACATTCTTCTGTGATTTGGATGGGATCTCTGTGTAGTGGCTTCCATCTATGACTCCCTTCACTGGTGAGAGAAGCAAAACTCAAGGACAGAGAACATCCTGGTGACATGTAAGTAGTGACTGGGGTTGGCATTCAAAGCAGACGGCATGGGCCAGGTGGTTGCAGGCTGGAAACAGCTCCACAGTCATCAGGCTGGAAAACCCCTGACACATCTCAGCAGGGCTGTGGATATTCCAGTTTCAAATCGGGTGTGTGGAGGGTTGGTTCACACAGTGAGAGTCACCCTTTGGAAGGGTAGGCTCTAATGCACATGGGTGTGCAGCCCCCCCCCAAATACCACGAGCGGGATTCTCACTTCCCCACAGCCTGGACCCTCTGCTGCTAGGCCCTGCCCCTGCCGCAGCCCGCCACGCTGATGGACTTCCATGCAGAATGTCTCACTAAGGGCGTCACACACGTGTTTCTGAGCTGTGACCATGTTATGTCGTGTCATTTGCTGTTTCTTGCTGCAGACGTGTGCTCCGTTGTGCGGCCCCTTCTGCAACTGGCTCACCCACTTGCCAGGTGAGACTTGGATCGGTTCCGGGTTTTGGCTGCTGTAAGAGCCTCACAAACACATCTTGTGGGAGTATTTCCTTTATTTCTCCTGTACAAACACGTAAAAGCGCGGTTGACGATGGTACAAGCACTTGATGCTGATGTTTAACAGCTGACCTGAGGTACAGTTTATAGTAAAACTCGCCCATCGTGAGTACAATTCAACTATGTTTAAACTTTTGCAGTTGTGTGACCATTGCAACAACCTGGATTTAGAACATTTTCACCCAAACAAACTCCCTGCCACCCATGAACTCCCTGCCACCCATTAACTCCCTGCCACCCATTGGCCGCTCAGTCCCTCTTCCGCCTCCAGCCCTAGGCGAACACGGGCCTGCTGTCTGTGCTTATAAATGTACTGTTCCCGATATTTCCTACAAACAGTCATACAGTGCATCCAACTCCTTTTGTTCAGTGTGCTTCTGAGGTTCACCCATTGTGTAGCGTGTCTCCACAGTGTCTTCCTCCTTCACACCAAGTAGCATTCCACAGCGTGGGTGCAGCTCATTTACGCTGTACATTACCCAACTGATGGACGTTTGGATTGCTGCCTGTTCTGGGCTCTTATGAATAATGCTGTTGTGAACACTCGTGCACATGTGTTTACAGGAGCATATGTCTTCACTTTTCTTGGGTAGATTCCAAGGAGGAAAATGGCTGAATTGTACAGTAAGCCTGTGTTTAACTTGTGGGGTTTCTTCTATTTAAGAACTCCGTGTGGGGCAGCAGTAATCTACTGGGATAGGTGGCAGAGGTAAGTTTCCTAATTCTCTCATGATGCGTCCATGGGAAAAAGTGCATTTAGTGTCCCTGGATACCAACCCACGTCCTGCCCGTGAAACTGGAGTCCTTGCTGCTCTCTTTAGAAGATACCTGTTTCAGACCCAGAGATCCCTGAGAAGGGCTTGGGCAGGAGTGGCTTTGTCTAGCGGACATTTGCAGACATTTCCAGACAAGCTCACACCAGCCCATAGCCCCAGCAGGCTTTTTAACAAGTGGGCCTTCTAGGGACCTGCAGCGGCCGTTGGTGTGAAGGAAATGTTGGATGTGTCAAGAAGCTCAGTCAGAACTCCTGACTCCCTTTGCACTTCTGGCCCCCAGATCCACCATGTGAGTCATAGAGAACCAGAAAGTGTGGAAAGCCTCCCGCTCAAACACGTCTCCACACCACCGGTGAGGGCAGATAAAGAAGCTCCATCCGAAGGGGAGAAACGTCCACTGAAATGGATGGCTTTGGAGTGGCTTGAGTGTTATTGCTCTAACTGAATATCCACATCTCTGACATGAGTGGCACTTAAGTATCTGATCCTTCAATTCAGAATGAGCAGGGAACACCGTAGGATGGAAGGGTCAGTGTGTGGATTGAATGTGAGGTCTCTGAAGAACCGTGAGGGTGGTGTTCACATCTTCAGAGACAGAAGCCTGTATGAGTCCACTTTGCAATGCTATAAAAGAAACCCAAGACTAGGTCACTTATTAAAAAAGAGATTTATTTGGCTCAAGATTCTGCAGGGTGTCCAGGAAGCATGGCTCCAGCATCTGCTTCTGGTCAGGACTTCAGGAATAGGCGGAAGAGGAGGAGAAACCGCATGTCACATAGCAAGAGAGAAGTCAGAGAGAGAGAAGGTGCCAGGCTCTCTAACAGTCAGCTCTCCTGTGAACTAGCAGAGCAGTAACTCACTCAAGGGCAGCACCAAGACATCCACAAGGTACCGACACCCATGAACCAAATACCTCCCCACCAGACCCTTCTCCAACACAGGGGATCAATTTCAGCATGAGGTTTGGAGAGGACAAATACACAAACTGTAGCAGAACCTTTAGACAATCCTCTCTGGACATGCAGCCTTGATGTTTCGGCCCCTGAAATCTGGGGGCTGTTTGTCATGCAGTAGAACACATCTTGCTCTGACTGACACTGATACTGTTTACAAGAGCACGTAGAAAAAGAGAAGGAATTAACCAAAGAAGTGAGTCATCCTTTATGAGAAAATTATCCTACTTTTCTGAAAGACATTAGAGGAGACATAAATAAGGGGGAAGAGATGCCAAGTTCATGGATGATAAAATCAAATGTGGACAAATCTGAGAACTCTCTGCAAATTGGTCTAATTTTTCAATACAATTCTAATCAAAATCTCAACAGGGTTTTTCTTGGAACTTCACAAACTGAATGTAAAATTTATACAAAAATGCCAAGGGCTAGGAATAGATAAGAGACTCCCTGAGAATAGCCAAGCGCAGAGAGTGTCCAGCCACATCATAAAACATTTATATTCTAAGGTTATGCTATTGGACAATGAAGACAGGTGCAAGGAAGGGCACCAGGCCGGCAGGAGACAGCCCAGACCCAGACCCGCACAGCCACAGCGCCATCCCGCAGCGCACAGACGGTCCCACGGTGATGGGGAAAACGGACGTTTTATTCAGTCGTCCTTCGGCAACTGGTCCCACATATTAGAACAACATTGAAGGGGGCTCTCAGTCATTCTAGAGAACGTAGTTACCATGAGACTAGCTATATGTACATTCAGTGTTATAATTTTAAATCGTGAAATTATCAACACTATTTTCTTTACAAAATCATAAATAGAAAAGCCACGAGCAGAAAAATAAACACAAAATTCAGGCAGGCAGGAGGGCAGGAAGATGGAGAAACGTGCTCAAGGAACAGAGACACTGGGGCTGCATGGAAACCTCTGGTGCGTGGGCGACGTGAGGGGTGCGTTGCTGTTAATTATAACGTTCTTTCTGCCTTAGGCAGTTTAGGTATATTTTCTTAAATGTAAGAAATATTTCAAGACGAAACTTTTGAAACCAACCCTATCTCTTTACTTTAGAGGCTGCTGTGGGTCCACTGCCATTTCCTTCTGGTAGAAAAAGGGGAAGAGTGAGAAAGAGGAAAGCTTGGAGGGAACGTGCGGTGGCTGGAAGGCTTCTGTGTCTCCCCATTCTCCGGAGAACTTTTACATAAATGTTAAAGCATGAAATGTTTAGAATGATAGTGTATATGTCCATAGTCTGATTTGGGAGACTGTCTAATTAATTTGAAAATTCATTTTGAATGTAATTTAAATACAACTAAGCCAGCCTGTCATTAACAGAGCACCTGTCTGGGCTTTGCTGACTTGGGCTCCTAGCAACTCTGCCTTGCTCCGAATTGAGCTTTCCCATCTTGGAAACATGTCAGTGCCAGAGATAGGGCTGGGAGGGCTGTAAACTCCTATTTGCTGCCTTGAAGGTCTAGTCCATCATTTAATGACTGCCGTTTTGTGGCAATAGACATCATGGTGGAAATGAAGTAATTTAGTAATGTACCAGAGAAGCACAAAACGGGCATGCCACTCATGGTCCAGAGGATGTCCTTGTGATAGGCAGGGATGGACCTCAGAGTGCTTTTGTAGTCCAAAACAGCTACAATCAATGCCAGAGTAATTGAGCAACCTGGCAAGTGTGGTTTGAAGGCAGATGAGAGGCATGTGCATTCACACAGATCATCTGAGTCTGTGTTTCAGATAGCCACTGGTTTTGATCTTGAGGATGAGGACAAGGTAGAAGATATTTCTCTTTCATTTTTGAAACAGGGTCTTGCTCTGTGGCCCAGGCTGAAGCGCAGTGGTGCAATCTTGGCTCACTGCAGCCTCAACCTCCTGGATTCAAGCAATGCTCCCACCTCAGTCTCCCGAGTAGCTCAGATTACAGGCATGAACCACTGCACCTGGCTAATTGTGTTGCATTTTCAGTAGAGACAGGGCCTCGCCATGTTGGCCAGTCTGGTCTCGAACTCTAGAATTACAGTCATGACCCACCACGCCCAGCCAGTATGTAGAAGATATTTCACTCCAATAAAAATTGATACCACCCTCAGTTTGCAAGAGATTTAATTAAACATTACCACTTGATTCCATTAGTACCCAAATCTGCAAGGCAAATATTTCCAACTCACCTTTTCCGGTGAATTAACTGGGCCAGGACTTGCGCAGGACCAGCGTCTCTGGTCTCCTTGGTCAGCGCGTTCCTGCTGATGTCTCAGCTTCTGCCGTGAGAATGCCAGTCCCTTTCCAGGGCATAACGTCTCCATGCAGTTGTACTAAGACTTGAAAAGCAGGACTTGGGGCCGGGTGTGGTGCCTCATGCCTGCAATCCAGCATTCTGGGAGGCCGAGACAGGCAGATCACCTCAGGTCAGAGGTTTGAGACCAGCCTGGCCAACATGGTGAAACCCTGACTCTACTAAAAATATAAAAATTTGCTGGGTATGGTGGTGAGTGCCTCTCATTCCAGCTACTCTGAAGGCCGAGGCAGGAGAATTGCTTGAACCTGAGAGGTGGAGGTCACAGTGAGCTGAGATTGTGCCATTGCCAGCCTGGGCAACAAGAGTGAAACTCTGTCTCAAAAAAAAAAAAAAGAGGAATTGGATCAAGTCATGAGCCATGGTACATGAAAAGACCCAGGACTCAGGAGTTTGGTTTACAGCATTGGGACCTGGAAGCCAGCCTGCTGGGCACCCTTCAAAGGGACGGGTAGCTGAGTGCAACAGGATGCCTGAAAACAGGGAACATCAGTGGGCTCGTGAGGCTCCTGGAATGTTCCCTAGATGTGGGGTGGGGTGCAGAACCGTTTTCCCAGGAGGTCTCTAGGTCCCTTGATAAAGGCGCAGTGGGAAAGGTGCTCTTGGGCAGAAGCCCCCAGCAGCAAGGCCCCACCTTCTCTTGTTTCTTTTCTTTCTTCTCCCTGGTGCTTCTGCTGGGTGGGAAAAGAGGTGAATTGCTTTCCTCCCAACTCCAACACGGGAAGTGTTGTTGACACTGTAGAAAATACACAATTTCCTGCTGATTTATTTCTGTCTCCTTCTGGGCCTGGCTGGTGTGGGGGAAGCAGGGTACCTATTCAAATGACAAACATATCACGGAGACGGTGTGACGCCCTGGCATTTCCAGCATCCCGGAGCATCAGGCTGTGTTTCTGAAATAAATTCTGCCTTGACATGGTGCTAACTCTTCGTATTTATGGAGCACTTTTATTCCCAAAGTGTCTGTGAATATATCGTCTCCTTCCCTCCTCACAGGCTAATGCTTACAGACGTCTCCCCGGAGCATGGTGCCTCCAGGAAGGACAGATGGATGGTGGTCACATGAATGTGACGTCCTCTGCCCCCTGTACTTTCCTGCTCCTGGCCGTGAATCAGCAGGAGGAAATGTGGAAGGGGCCATCCTGGCGAGGCCAGCTGGGCTGTTCCCGGCCAGGCTTCCTCCTCTCTCGCTGTGCATGCTCTCGCTGGCTCAGTGGCTCTTTCTCTTGCAAGCTCCAGCCCTCCCCTTGCCAGATCTCACTCTGCAGCCTCCTACCTCTGCACCAGGAGATTCTGAGGACCCTGAGAGGCAGCCCTTTCATGGGACAAATGTGCTCCTTACCTAGGACCAGCACGCCCAGCCTCCTCTGGTCCCCTAAGGACTTACAAGGCCCTCACTACCAACAGCCACATCCAAACTCACTTTTGGCTAGAGATCTGCATGGCCCGTGGCCCAGGGAGGCCTCCTACTTCACAGCATTGGAGGGAAAGCAGAACCAGGCATCTCCCCAGAGGAGTACCTCTCATGGTGATGGGGTCATCTCCCCGCCCTCCTTCCCTCCCTGGCTTCTCCGCATCACCAGGCACAGCGAGGACATGGCTGCTCTTCAGTAGCCTGCGTTGCTGCCTGCTCTGCCTCCTAGCCAGGCCCCCTCTCCATGGCTGGCTCAGCCCTCACAGGCCCTTTCCCCCTCTTCCCTTGGGTCATCAAACTGCACCCTGCGTTGCCCCCCTTCAGTTCTACATTAAGACCTCCTCTCTGGTTCCATCCCTTGCCTTTGGTAATCTGTTGACTGGGAGACAATTTTTCTTCTTCCTATAACCCGTCCAAACTCACAATAAATAACTTCTTTCATAGCTACCAGCTCTGCTTGGTCCAGCTGCCAGTCTGCCCAGAGCCGGAGAAGGGAATGTGGAGCCTGTGGTTACCGTCCTCCCTTTGCCCAGATGGACCCTGCTGGGCCCTGCAGGGGACCCAAGGATCTTCTTTGCTGGCTGCTGCCTGGTGGGGGTCACCGCTGCCTGGTGGGGGTCTCCGCTGCCTGGTGGGGGTCGCCGCTGCCTGGTGGGGGTCGCCGCTAACAGCCCACACCTGCAGCCTTCTCTGAGGCTGCCCTGGGAGACTGGAGCTGCCTTGCCTGAAGGTTCCTGGATGATGGGACTCCTCAGCCCAACCAGGGTGGTCCAGAGCATTCACGTAGGGCAGACGCCACAGTGACATGGATAATGCAGGCTGCACTTGGCCCTGAGCCAAATTCTGTGGCTTCCTCTCTCATCTTCGCTGCTCCTTTCCCTCCTTCGAGGGTTTCTCCTGAGAGACTGCCTTATGCACTTGAACCGGAGCCCTCGTCTCCAGCGCTGTTTCTAGGAAACCCAGTCCCTCATGTGAGGTCACCACATCCTGTCACCACCACAGAGGTCACTTCCCTCTGGACTGCCCTGGGTGCTCCCTTCCGGGTCCACATGGCCACCCCAAGCCTTGCTGCTGGATCCTTAGTGCAGGAGCCTCCCCTCCTGCTACGACTCCCTGGGCCACCCAGGGAGTCCTCCACCCTCCACTCTGAGGCCACCACTGGACATGAGGTCGGAAGAGTGGAGTTGGGTCACATTTCCACGCTTGGACTTTGAAGGTAGCGAGTGCCTCACACTCAATCGTTCCTGTATGGTGAGGGCAAAAAGCAACCACCCTGGAGGATGAAACCAGGGAAGACGGCCAAGTACAGAAAAGGGAGCACCGCGGATGCCACCGTGTTGCCAAGCACGAGGGATTTCATCCCGTGGTGGCCTCTCCTCCAAGACCAGTGGGGTCTCCCAGTGCCAAGATCAGAGCCTCGGACGAGGGTGAAGGTTGGTTCCACTCACCCCCGGGGAACTCCCACACCTCTGCCTCCTGACCCTCTCGGATGCCCAGGTCCATGGGTGCAGCATGAGCCAAGGCTGTGCAGAACTGAGTGGTTCCAGTTCCTCCAGCTGCATTGAGGGACCAAGAGCAGGTTCACCAGGACGGGAGGACCCTGGGCAAAGCAAAGAGGGAGTGGTGCTGGGGTCTCAGGAAGGGCTTGGAGGGACAGGACAGGCGCTTCATCGGCAGGGACAGAAATGAGCACACAAAGGAGGTGAGATGAGGAGCACAGAAGACAGCCTCTGAGATGAGAGACAGGAGCTGATGAAGCTGCACACCCAGTGGCTGCCCAGGGCTGGGGCAGAAGGAGAGCAGACAGGAGGGACTGAGGAGGGGCTCCGTGTCTGCCCCTGAATCTCAACCTCCCTTTCAAGGAAGGTGGCTGTGCCACATCCACTCATGCGAGGCGCCGTGATGAAGCGCCTCTGTCTCTTTTGGGATTCATCCTGGTATTCCAGCTCCACAGCCAGAGCACCGTGGCAGAAGGTCCCCAGCACCCCAGACCTCTCTTCCCCGCTATCTGCACGTGCACCGACCTCTTCTTTCGGGGACTGTCTATGGTATTTATCTCCCAAGCTGCACCTGCACTTGACACATCCACTCGCACTGCTTGTGACCCTCAAGACAGTCTCCGTGTCTGGGTGTCTCCTGCGAGGGCCTCGTGCGTTGTCACCCACTGGACGGATGTACCTCAGGAGACACGTGTTTAGTTAATTCTCACCGTTGCACTGATGGGCAAGCTGTGTTCCTCTCCACCTGAAATGAGAAGCATGGTTAGAAAGTGAATCAGTCTCCTGGTGTTCTCCAAAACTCCTGGCATTGCATAATGATGAAACATGATGGTATTGTCATGTCCCGCCTGGATTTTGACAGACAACCATTGTCTAAAGAAAGGGGCCAGTTAGACTAATGGGCTGAGGTCACCACCAGGACAGGGACACTCCCAGATCTCTGTTCCAGTACGTTCACACCAACCCACATGGCTTCAGGTGAGAAACAGGGCAGAAACAGAGGCCTGCCCCGGCACTCACCACTGATTGGCTCTGTGAAGACAGCCAGGTGGACAGATGCTGACTTGACTTGCATTGCACCTGCTGAGAGACGGAGACCAGCCACCAGGCCACGGCAAAGCCAAGTGCCATTACCAGCTGGAGAGCTTCAGATCCACCCCAGGTGTATAAACATAAAAACGGGATGATCAGCTTTGCCGTGTGTTCCCCCACAGATAGTCCGCTTCAGGATGTGGCAGAATCAGGTTTTGGGGAGCAGACTGTGTTCTGTGTGAGCCCCCTCAGAGAGAGAGGGTCCAGGTAAAGCCTCAGTCTGAAGGATAGGAAGTGGCCACACAGCGACACTGGACCTTGGCAGAACCTCAGAATCAGACCGAACTGCCCCCAGGACCAAACGTGAGCATCACAACGCGGGTTGAGATCAATGCATCGTGCCAAGGGCCTCCCAGAAGATGGCATCGCCCGCCGCCCACACCCCACACGGAGCCTTGGCCTCTGGGACAGAATCCAAGGACATAGTATGAGAACAGGGCTTGGAGGTGCAATTCTTCAAGTGGCTTTGAGATTTGGTCTACAGGCCACTGCTTCTACTCCTGTTCCCACACAGTCACCCCAGGGGCGCCGCACCCCTCTGCCCACCCCTCCTCCATGGGGCCACTTTCAGGCGAAAGGTGTGCATAGTCACAGGTACAGGAGACCTGGGTCCACCCATTTCTGTCACTGAGGACACCCATCTGAGCCCCTACACTGTGGGTGCAACCCCCCATTTTAAGCAAATGAAGGGCTTCTGACTGTGCGGACACGTCCAGTTTCCCCCTCCATGGCAGCACTCCCCCCCTCAACAATCACAACCTGAAATCCAGCAGCAAACTGAACTGAGGCTGCCAAGTTTGTCTCATCGTCACTCACCACATTAACACACCTACTATGAGTTAAGTAAACTGACTTTCTAAAAACACACAGATGAGGTGTCATTTGTTCACAGGGAGCTTTCGTGAATGTGTAGGAGACAAACAAGCAGCCCTACTGGGCAGTGAGTGGCTCTGTCACAGCAAATGCCGGGTAGTGTTATTGAAATGCACCACAGAAACCAAGGAAGGCTTCCTGGAGGCAGTGATCATCAAACTGGCAGCTCAAAGATGAATAGAAGCTCTGTAAGCCAATGAAGGGGGCATCAAGGGCAAAGAGATCAAGGCTCAGGCTCCAGAGCCAGATGTGGGGCAGGAGGTGGAGCTGGAGAGGTTGAGTAGGTGAGGCAGGCTCAGTGGTGGAGAGATGTCTTTTGCGTCAGCTGGAGTGGGTCCCAAGGCCCTGTCCGCTTTCCTAATCCTTAGGCTCTTGATCGGCAAACGGTGACACGATCGGCACCCATCTCACCAGTGGGTTGTGCGGAGTCATCAACACTTGAACACGCCGGCCGCTTGCTCAGAGAGGCATCAACGATGGCAGCGACGGTCGCCCCGGAGCCCATGAGAAGCAGTTTTTATTTTTCTTATGACGCATAAAGAGAAACCCTTGGAGGGGCCACAGATGAGATTTCTGCTTTAGCAGGGTCATGCAGGCTCCAGGGAGAAGGCAGTTTGGGGGGCCTGGAGGCAAGGTAGTCGCCACGACTAGGAGACAGGACCTCATTCCAGACACCATGGGAAATAGCTGGGCTTGAAGAGACTGCAGGTTTAGAATGGACGGAACGTGGCCGCTGAGTCCATGTAGGGGAATGAGGGAGGGAAGCCAAGATCACACTGAACTGTGGGTCCTGAGTAATTTGCTGGGCGGCGGGTGCACACGTGGGTTAGGGGCTCAGGAGAGATGGCGAGAGAGTGGGGGCGGGGGGCAGCATGGGAAAGCGGGGGAAGGGTCGGGCAGCAGAACAGAACTGCGCTAGGCATGCTGGGCTTATGGTGCTTACAGACTTCAGTGAAGGGCACTGGCTCTAACTGGGGGCGAGTTCTGACCTGGACACGTTCAGTCATGAGCACACCCAGAAGGAAATGCGCCAGGGCTGACACAGCAGTAACCACACTTGTGGCGTGCACATCCACCTGCTGGCTCACAGGGATGGAATCCAGATGAAGCCGGGCTCTTGGGCACCTCACCTGCTGGTGATCACACAGCTCCACGTGCAGTCCCCCTTCCTGCTGACACCACCTCTCAAGAACATGAACCTCAGGAACCTGCAGGCAGTGGGTGTCCTCATCCCCCTTCCTGCTGACACCACCTCTCATGAACATGAACCTCAGGAACCTGCAGACAGTGGGTGTCCTCATCCCCCTTCCTGCTGACACCACCTCTCAAGAACATGAACCTCAGGAACCTGCAGACAGTGGGTGTCCTCATCCCCCTTCCTGCTGACACCACCTCTCATGTACATGAACCTCAGGAACCTGCAGGCAGTGGGTGTCCTCATCCCCCTTCCTGCTGACACCACCTCTCATGTACATGAACCTCAGGAACCTGCAGACAGTGGGGTTCCTGAGTCTTGATCACCTGGGAAGCATGACTGAGTGTGTGCATGTGTGTGCACACCCACATGTATATACCTTCATCCCTGGGCGTACATGAAAGACTGTTTCCAGGACCCTCTGTGGATACCCAAATCCACAGTGCTCGAATCTCCCATATAAAATAGCAAAGTATTTGTGCATCCTACATACATTCTCCTGTACACTTTAAATCACTTCCAGATTTCTTATAATGCCTGATACAACGCTTACACGTGACTTCATTTGTGTGGATTCTATACAGTACTTGGCATGCAGCAAATTCAAGTTTTGCTTTTTGGAACTTGGTGCAAACTTTTTTTTCCCTCATATATCTGATCTGTGATTGCTGGAACCCACAGATGTGGTGCTCACAGTTACCGAGTACCCACTGTGCTGCACATCAAATAGCATCCAATAGTTATTAGAGGGTTGTGACAGTCACGTAGGTGACAGGGCTCCAAGTGCACAGCAAGGAAATGAGAGTAACAGCGATTACATCCCTTCCTCCCGAATTTAATTAGGTCTTAGCTACAATCACTGTCCGCTGCTCTTTGCTCCAAGCATGATTGATTCCTGTAGCGCCACTTACTGTAAACCCCCAGAACTGTAAAGGCGTATGCTACATCCATCTTTCCAAAGAAAATTACTGAGTGCTTATTTATTGTTGGCTTAGACAGGTCACAGGATGCCGTTCCCAGAAGTTTCCCCGGAAACGAAGATGAGCGGGGCGCTTGGTAGAGCTGCTGTCGATCACTCCAAGCTCTCTGCCTCCCACTGCAGCTGGCTATCAGGACAGCGTGCGGCTGTTGGGGGCTGCGGGTCTCCTGTTAATGACCTAGTTAGCAGCTTAATGGAGAATTGGAGGGCTTGCATTAGAAGGAGGAGCTCCTGCAGTAGGTTTAGCTATTGTCTGTATTTATGGGCCTGGAGTTACTAACCTTTTTTCAAATAATCATCGCTCTTATTATAGAAAACAGTCTGTTTTTAAAAGCCGCAGAAGGCTCTTTGAATACAAAACAGCTTTTGCCATTCTTTTGTCTATTCAACAGGGAATATTGCTTTTCTTTAGTTGTTTCTTTGTGGGAGCTGCAAACATTCTGAGGAGTATCTGTGGGGCATCAGTCATGCACCGTGACGCTGACTTGACACCTACAGAGCCCAAGCCTGTATTTCGCATGGATAGTGAATGCTAAGAGGCGGTGTCTGGCGGGAGGAAGTTGCCTTGAAAGCCACACCAGGCACTGAGGCCACAGACACTGAAGGGCAGGTGTTTCTAAGGCTTCACCTGGATGGACCCTGCCTGGCCCTTCTCTTCCATGGCCCTGTGTGGATCTTTAGACCACTTCTCACCATCTGCCTCTTCTTTCCTTGTTTGTGGATGCTAAATGGGGTGCTAACTCTGGGCTTCTGGACTGATGGCCCTCCCTGTTACCTGGGCACTGGCTGATGCTGCCAACTGCCCTACCTGTTGGATTCATCTCACAAACAGCTACTAAGCACCTTCGATGTCCGCATCTCCTGCTCTAGGTGCTGTGCTATGCACACAGGTAGCAGAACCTCCTGTGTTCAGCAAGGAAATAAGAGCTGATTTATTTAAAGTTGGTATTTTAAAAGTATAGAAGAAACCCAGTGGAGAGTGGGGTCTCAGGCAGTGAAGGGGCAGAGCTTGTTTCGTGGTTCCTCGGGTTAGGTTGTGCTTGTCAGATCAAATATCAACTGCTTTATCTGGGATGGCAGAAACCGAAAGTGGAGCAGGTCTCTGGGAAGGGGGTCATTTAGGGACTGTGGGTCCTGCTCTTTCCCCTCTGGGAAGGGGGTCATTTAGGGACTGTGGGTCCTGCTCTTTCCCCTCTGGGAAGGGGGTCATTTAGGGACTGTGGGTCCTGCTCTTTCCCCTCTGGGAAGGGGGTCATTTAGGGACTGTGGGTCCTCCTGTTCCCCCTCTGGGAAGGGGGTCATTTAGGGACTGTGGGTACCGCTCTTTCCCCTCTGGGAAGGGGGTCATTTAGGGACTGTGGGTCCTGCTCTTTCCCCTCTGGGAAGGGGGTCATTTAGGGACTGTGGGTCCTGCTCTTTCCCCTCTGGGAAGGGGGTCATTTAGGGACTGTGGGTCCTCCTGTTCCCCCTCTGGGAAGGGGGTCATTTAGGGACTGTGGGTACCGCTCTTTCCCCTCTGGGAAGGGGGTCATTTAGGGACTGTGGGTCCTGCTCTTTCCCCTCTGGGAAGGGGGTCATTTAGGGACTGTGGGTCCTGCTCTTTCCCCTCTGGGAAGGGGGTCATTTAGGGACTGTGGGTCCTCCTGTTCCCCCTCTGGGAAGGGGGTCATTTAGGGACTGTGGGTCCCGCTCTTTCCCCTCTGGGAAGGGGGTCATTTAGGGACTGTGGGTCCTGCTCTTTCCCCTCTGGGAAGGGGGTCATTTAGGGACTGTGGGTCCTGCTCTTTCCCCTCTGGGAAGGGGGTCATTTAGGGACTGTGGGTCCTCCTGTTCCCCCTCTGGGAAGGGGGTCATTTAGGGACTGTGGGTCCTGCTCTTTCCCCTCTGGGAAGGGGGTCATTTAGGGACTGTGGGTCCTGCTCTTTCCCCTCTGGGAAGGGGGTCATTTAGGGACTGTGGGTCCTCCTGTTCCCCCTCTGGGAAGGGGGTCATTTAGGGACTGTGGGTCCTGCTCTTTCCCCTCTGGGAAGGGGGTCATTTAGGGACTGTGGGTCCTGCTCTTTCCCCTCTGGGAAGGGGGTCATTTAGGGACTGTGGGTCCTGCTCTTTCCCCTCTGGGAAGGGGGTCATTTAGGGACTGTGGGTCCTGCTCTTTCCCCTCTGGGAAGGGGGTCATTTAGGGACTGTGGGTCCTCCTGTTTCCCCTCTGGGAAGGGGGTCATTTAGGGACTGTGGGTCCTCCTGTTCCCCCTCTGGGAAGGGGGTCATTTAGGGACTGTGGGTCGTCCTGTTCCCCCTCTGGGAAGGGGGCTACTTAGGGATTGTGGGTCCTGCTGCCCCACCTCCTGGAGCCCTCACTTGCTGGATTTGAAAACTTCTAATGAAGGCTTGACTTTTTCCTTGACCTTTAAGAGATAGGGGATTGGGGAGGGGTGGAGTCTGCCCTGTCTCTTATACCTGAGGCCTGGGTGCTGTGGCTCCCAAGGGTCCTGCGATCATCAGTGTGCTCCAAAGTGAATGAAAATGCACAACCAGGGTAAGAATGTGTTTTTTTAATGTCCACAGTCCTATTTGATTCTGAGTTTTGACATTAATTATCAGACATGCCAGATAAACTGGATATCTGAGCCCCACTTGTGGCCCCAATGTTCAAAATAGACCCCCAATCTGCAGAGTTACTACTTCAGGAAAACAGCCCATGAAATTGCACTGCGTGATGTTATATTTTATGTATGATATACCAGATGCACATATTGTGCATTTAACTTCTCTTGAATAACATACTATTTTGTCATGACATTGCTTAGTAAAACTTAACAAAAACATTGAAAATATGTGAGTCTTCATTCTTCTTAGTAAAACTTAACAAAAACATCAGAAATATGTGGGTCTTCATTCTTCTTCTTTAATTGAATTGCACCTTGAAACTCCAAATTCCAGGACCAGAGGGTGAAGCGTGGAGTGAGCAGGACTCCTGGAGTCCTCTGCGGACCCCTTCCTGAGGCCCCTCCTTGCCCACGGGGAGTGCCTGGCTCTGCTCTGAAACAGCCCAGCCCTGTCAGTGCTTCCTCGGTCCCTGGAGCTGTCCACTGCTTGGTGCTTGACAGCGGCCTGGGAAGAGCTGCTGCATCTTCACCTCCTGCCAGCCGTAGGGCACTGCATTCATGTCAGCTCCCGCTGGCTCAATTTTATTGTATTTTAATGCAGGGTCCACATTCCGGCCTCAGTCCTGACCTAACTTGCTTTGTGATGTAGGATAAAGGACTTCTGTTTCTTAGAAAATGTTTGGGGGCCAACAGCACATTGCCATGTCTTTTCATTGAGGATAAGCCAATCATATATTTCAGAAACACTTTCTACTTTATTTTATGCTCTCATTGTTTTCCAATTTTATTAGGCAATACATCTGTGCTGATAATATAAAATACTTTTAAAATACATGAGCGCTAAAAGAAAAATGATCTACTGATAAACCACTGAGCATCGACTCCTAACAGCAATCCCATGGGAACTGTTTACAGAAGAAGTCTACACCTCACACACATACTTTAAAACATATTCACATATATTGGAGACTGAAAAGAGACAGCACACACCCACTAGAGAAGCGGAACTTTTAAAAGAGAAGCAGAACTTTTCCAAGTGTTGGAAGGAAGGTGGAGCCACTAGAACTCCCAT
This sequence comes from Callithrix jacchus, assembly GCF_049354715.1. Lineage (NCBI taxonomy): Eukaryota > Metazoa > Chordata > Mammalia > Primates > Cebidae > Callithrix > Callithrix jacchus. Next base: position 124,211,235 of record NC_133513.1, on the reverse strand, counting down.
ACGTTGCTGCTGGGGGTGCAAAATGGCTCAGCCACCTTTACAGCATCTCTTATAAAGAAGTTAAGTCTCTTATAAAGAAAAGAGGTGCCACTCTGGAAAGCCATTTGTCAGTTTTCTGTAAAGTTAACATAAAAAACTCTCCTATAACCTAGCCGTTCTATTTATATTTACCAAAATAAAATTTTAAAAATCATATATTCTCAGGAAAATCTGTACATAAATGTTTACAGCAGCTTTATTCAACATAGCCCCAAACTGAAGAGAACCCAGATGTCCATCAATCGATGAACAGACACACGGCGGTACAGAGTCGTATGCCAGTACAATGGAACACGACTCTGCGGGAAACAGGAACAACCTGCCTTGTAACTCTTTGGCACGAAGTACGTTCTCAATAAATAGGTGTTTAAGGAATGTAGTCCTAGGAAGAGTGGATGCCCAGGGCGAAGATCAGGGCATCTGGTGTGTGTGAAACAAGCAGGAGTCAGGGAGGCTTCAGTTGCATGAGAAACAAGGACAGCAGTGAGGTCAGTGCAGACACATGGCAGGTGGCCAGGTCCCACAGCAGGTCCATGCTGATACCTAGGGACTCTCGGAGGAGAAGAGGGTGGCTGGACTCCACAGGACCCTTCAGGTACTCAGGAACTTTCACTTTCACTTTAAAGGAAGTGAGGAGCTATTACTGTGTTTTGAGCATTGAATTGAAAGGCTTTCACTTACAAAATTATTCTGGCTCCCGAGTGGAAAATGTATTAGTTGGTGAAGTGGAGAGGCAAGGAGCAGCAATGAATACAGTAGGAGCTGAGAGCTTTCCTGTGGGTTTTGACGTCGGTGCAAGTATGATTTGCTGATGGATTAGATTTGGGTGTGAGAGAAAGCACAGCTTTAAAGCCAACCCCCACGCTTCACCCAGAGCCACTGGCAGGATGAGGTGGGAAGATCCAAATGTGGCTGAACAAGGCAGAGGTTAGCATGGGCACGCTGAGGGCATGGTGCTGACGGGATGGCCAAGTAGGCCTGGACAGATCAGTCACAGGCACCTCGGGACTGTGCTCTTGTCCTCAGGACATGTGGGATGAGAGGATGATCCAACGAGGGGACCGAGAAGATAAGCCCTGAGCCAGGAGTGAGCATCCGGGGGGAAGAACGGGACTGGTGTGGGGAACGTAGCGGGCAGCACCTGCCTCTGCAGCAGAAGCCCACGGAGCCAGAGGGACCTGCCGCATCCTCCACGTGCACATGCACCTGTGCATACAGGCCTGTGTATCGTATACATATAGCAGGTGCACCTATTTTATTTACATATATACATGCATACAGGTTAATTAAACCTTTGGTTTGAGATAATTAATGATTCTATCACAAGCAATGATATGAAATAATGTAGAGATTCTTGTGAATATTTTACCCCCCCCACAGTGGGAATATCTGGCAAACCTATAATACAACATGGTTTGTCTGCCAGGACATGGGCACTGAAGCAGTCGAGGTAAAGAATCTGCCATCGTAGCAACATATTCAGGTGTCTTTAGATAACTGCATGATGGCCTTCGCATCCTTTCCCAGTGAGCTCTGCTGTGACACTCCTCCTCCACCTCTTTTCCATCCTCCCAGCGTCCCACAGGACTTCTCGCCGACCAACATGCTTTACGATTTGCTGGGTAATGTGCCTGCTGTCCGCTGTTTATCTCCAGGTGGGATGAGTATCCTGGGGGCTGGGGTCTTCGCCTGTTCATTGATGCCTCTCAGGAGCTTGCAATGCTCGGCTACAAAGTAGGTGCTCAATAAACATGCACTGACTGAATGCAGTCCCATGTGGCCTCCAATCCCAGCTTGCTATTTAACCTCTCTTGATCTCAGTGTCTTCATCTGGAAACAGCTGTGTGTTGCAAAGGATTCATCATGGAAATTCGCTGCGGTTTTGTTTTTAAGGTGTGCTCCTTGTGTCTAGCATGGAGCAAGCACAGAAGCTGGCTCACCTGTCCTGTCACCGGCTAGACTCTCTCAGTGATGTGCATTCTGGTTTAGAAAAAGGGGCGATCACACCACCTGCCCGTCAGGTTAGACCTCACCATGAGGATGGGTTGTGACCTATCACATGCCTCCCAAAGCCAAGTATGAGCTGAGCACTTCCAGGTGTGACTGCATTTAATCTAATAACACCCCAGCCAGGCAGGCACCGTGATCAGCCTGTGGTCGGAAGCACAGTGCCATCATGTGCCCGGCCCTGGTCTCCTGAAGACTCAGGACGCATCTGTCTTCAGAGACTCCACTTTTTGCTGTGGTACCGATGACTTCCCTCTTCTATTTCAGAGGCGTACTCCTCCCGAAGGTGACACTGGAAATCCCTCCCCGGGACACACTGCCATGCACACTCCTTGCATCCCTCCCCGGGGCACACTGCCACACACGCTCCTTGCATCCCTCCTCAGGGCACACTGCCACACACGCTCCTTGCATCCCTCTCAGGGGCGCACTGCCACACACGCTCCTTGCATCCCTCTCAGGGGCACACTGCCACACACGCTCCTTGCATCCCTCCCCAGGGCACACTGCCACACACGCTCCTTGCATCCCTCCCCGGGGCACACTGCCACACACGCTCCTTGCATCCCTCCCCGGGGCACACTGCCACACACGCTCCTTGCATCCCTCTCAGGGGCACACTGCCACACACGCTCCTTGCATCCCTCTCAGGGGCGCACTGCCACACACGCTCCTTGCATCCCTCTCAGGGGCGCACTGCCACACACGCTCCTTGCATTCCTCCTCAGGGCACACTGCCACACACGCTCCTTGCATCCCTCCCCAGGGCACACTGCCACACACGCTCCTTGCATCCCTCCCCGGGGCACACTGCCACACACGCTCCTTGCATCCCTCTCAGGGGCACACTGCCACACACACTCCTTGCATCCCTCCCCGGAGCACACTGCCACACACGCTCCTTGCATCCCTCTCAGGGGCACACTGCCACACACGCTCCTGGCATCCCTCCCCGGGGCACACTGCCACACACGCTCCTTGCATCCCTCTCAGGGGCACACTGCCACGCACGCTCCTTGCATCCCTCTCAGGGGCACACTGCCACACACGCTCCTTGCATCCCTCCCAGGGGCACACTGCCACACACGCTCCTTGCATCCCTCTCAGGGGCACACTGCCACACACGCTCCTTGCATTCCTCCTCAGGGCACACTGCCACGCACGCTCCTTGCATCCCTCTCAGGGGCACACTGCCACACACGCTCCTTGCATTCCTCCTCGGGGCACACTGCCACGCACGCTCCTTGCATTCCTCCCCGGGGCACACTGCCACACACGCTCCTTGCATTCCTCCCCGGGGCACACTGCCACACACGCTCCTTGCATCCCTCCCCGGGGCACACTGCCACACACGCTCCTTGCATTCCTCCTCAGGGGCACACTGCCACACACACTCCTTGCATCCCTCCCCGGGGCACACTGCCACACACGCTCCTTGCATCCCTCTCAGGGGCACACTGCCACACACGCTCCTTGCATCCCTCCTCAGGGCACACTGCCACGCACGCTCCTTGCATCCCTCCCTGGGGCACACTGCCACGCACGCTCCTTGCTTCTCTGGTTTTGCATTTAAGTTGGATCCCTACAAGTGATGGCACCACTTTCTGACCACTGTTTGATGCTAGTCACCAATTACCCTCCAGAATACGTTTTCACAATTTACAGTCCCCATCAGCAGAAAACAAGAATTTCACAATATTATAAAAGATCAAACATTTTTCATTGAATCTATTTCTTTGATGTGTTGTCAGATATTTATTTTTAATTCTTAGTTGTATATATAAGACTCTTTCAACAACTCAGTGGACAAAATACTTTCTCTTTTGAGAATTTCACTTCCCTTTGGATAGATTTCTTTGATATAAAGTCGGGACTTGTATTTCAAATTCTTTTTCAAAAGAGATAATCATTGGCCGGGTTGGGTGGCTCACACCTGTAATCCCAGCACTTTGAGAGGCTGAGGCAGGTGGATCACCTGAGGTCAGGAGTTCAAGACCATCCTTGTCAACATGGTGAAACTCCATCTCTACTAAAAATACAAAAAAAAAAAAAACCATCTCTACTAAAAATGCAAAAAGTACGAAAACAGGTGGCAGGCACCTATAATCCAGCTACTCAGGAGGCAGGAGAATTTGCTTGAACATGGAGGTGGAGGTTGCAGTGAGCCAAGATTGCACCCCTGCTCTCCAGTCTGGGCAAGAGAGAGAGACATCATTTCAAAAAACAAACAAACAAAAAAGAAGAGATCATCGTTTCTTTATTCTTCCTTTTATTCTATTCCCAAATACTGACGGAGGACCTACCAGGAGCCTGGCACTGTTCTAGGGGTGAAAGCCTCAAATTGGCAACTGATCCTATTTAAGTTTGCCCTTCACAGTGCCTGGAAGAAGCCTCATGACCCTCCTATGAGGCTGCCTTGGGGGACGTCCCTTGCTCCTGGCCGAGGTGGAGACCACACAGTCTTGCCTTAGGACCGTGTGTGTGCCTTGGGCTTGCGAAAATAGAGAAGAGAACCAGTCACCACCCTCAAGCAAAAGTGAAAGAAGAAAGCCCCTCTGGGAACCTGTCTTGCCCTGGGACCAAACAGCAGGGTCAACCAGCTCAACCACAGAAAGTGTGTGGGCTCTCTGTGGGGTGGTGCAGACACCCTCATTCCGCCAGCAGCCAGCTCTCCATCACCCCTCCCTGTTTCTAACTTCTCTTTGTCTGAAGGGTCCCACAGGACCACACGTGCCCCTATGGAATTGCATTTCTATTCCTGTCTGTGAATACCTGGAATTTCTCCAGACAACTGACACCCATGGGCCTGAGTCTGCCCAGCTGGACTTGCAGGACAGAGGCAGCGTGACCACCCAGAGCCCAGGCCCGAGCCCCAGGCCAGCCATGCTGGGAACCTCTTATTGCCCCAGGGCCTTCTAGGGTGGGACTCACCTCCTTCCGATTCAAGGCTAAAGTTCCTCCCTGGCTTGTCCCCTCTCCTGCAGCCCTCTCTCTGTGGCTAGAGTGGTAGGCAGAGCCACCCTTGAGTTTTAGCCAGCAAGTGGTGACTGCAGGGAGCACTGAGGCACCAGGGTGGGGACCGTGGCTTGCGGGTTATGAGTTTGCTCCATCCTCCAGCTCCACGGCCTCCGTCTGGAAGCCTTCGGCTGTAAGCCTGGACTTCCTCAGTCCTGTCTCCACGCAGAGGACGGTGGACAGGTTCTGACTCTGATCTCGCTCTCCTTCCATTTTGCTGGTAAGTCCTCAGGATTATTTACTCAGGTAAAGACTGCAGAGGTTGCCGGGTATGATTGGCTGAACACCACGTGCTATTTCGCTATATCCTGGAATCCAGCTGGTCTTGCCCTTGCACTGGGGGCTGGTGTCATCAGCACTAGTGTTTATTTCGGCACCACTGAGTGTTTGAGTGTCCTGTCATTGCGAGCTGACCGAAGCAGTCTGAGGCGTCATTTTCTTATCCTGTGCTCACGCTGGTCATCCAGGTGCTCCTTCACCAGAAAGTTGCCCTCGCTCAGAGCGACATGGTCTCCAGTAAGCGCCCTGAGGTGGCTGTAGAGCCAAGGGTGAGGGTATCTGTCCAGCCTGATGCCAGACCATAGGCCTGGTTACCATGGAATGATCTCAACGCCTGTATCTCAGCTTTTCTAGACGGTACACACAACTGACATCCACAGTTCTGTGGGGGGAGCAGGGGCTGTTCCTGATGGCGAGGTGGGGACCCGTCGCCCTCATTCTCAGCATAGCACAGTGACGTAGCTATGGAGAGATGGAAGGACCTCAGGTGGGAGCTGGGAGCTGTGCACCGCTGTCCAGGGCCAGAGCTGCTCTCACCCAGGGAGGCCCCGTGAGGATTCTGGCTTCCCAGTGAGCATGGCAGGGACAGGACCCCGTATCATCGGCCAGCGCTCTGCTCTCCCACTGGTGGGTCTTGTTGGAGAGCACCATCCGTGTCCGCGGGGACGTGTTGGAAATGCAGTCTCCCTAGCCCTGCCTTGGACCTATGGAGCTGGAATGTGCGTTTTGACCAGAGGCCTAGGAAGCTTGCTCACCCCGCGCAGTTTGGGAAGTGCTGGTTCGGGGCTGTGGCCTGAAAACTCTCGCCGTGCCACGGAATTACTCACGAAATCAGATTTTAAATTCTCATGCATGGTACCCATTGCAAAGGGTTAAAGGTTTGCTTTGCACGGTTCGGGGAAGACCAGTCATTTGATTGTCCCTTTTGTAGCCAGAGGTGAGAACCCCAGGGCTAGACACCGATAGCCGTATCTATTGCTTGTCAGTACCTTCTAATTTCTATGCAGGTCGGTAACAACGACCAAATGAAGAACAGTTTGGACCATCGAGGGATGGCTCAGAAACACTCAGGAAGAAATATTTGCATTAACTGCACAGGTGGGCTCAAGCAAGAGGGCAAAATTAACTGTATTTTGGCATGTTTAGGAAACAGCGGCCGTTTAATTTCTCAGTGTACTGGTGGTAAATAAAACCAGCAAATGTGACTTGTCCCCGCCCTGGCGTTCTGTCTTGCAGGGTGGATAAATTTAATGTCACAGTGCTTTCAAGCCCTGACAGTTTATAACTACGATAAAATTCTGACAGGAAATAAATTTTGATCCAGGTTTGGTTTTATTTGGAGGTTATAACTGATAGAGCCTTAAAGTGCCTGGAATTATGTTACGACAGATTCTGTGGGGGGTCTTAGGTATATAGTGAGCTGCATCACGGCCCAAGAAGGTGGATGTGATGCCCCCAGAGGGCAGCTGGAACCACGGGCTCCCGTGAGCCCCCCTCTCGAGTGAGGGTCTGTCCCAGAGACATTGTCCTGACACCAAAGCACCATGTTGCCCCTGGGGGCAGTGTTCGGAGCATGGCTGAGACGGTCAAGAACTGAGGACTTGTCCCTCACTCATAATGTCAAAATAAGACCAACTGAGGGAGGGAGGAGCCCTTTCCATGCAAGTCCTCACCAACCTGTCATTTTGTAGGCATCTGTTTTCACCCAGCCAGGGTGCAGTTACAAGCTCTTGTTCTTCCCAGGGGTCTCCACAACGTCTTCAGTCAGCACCCGTCATGCTCTGATCAGCCCAGGAAGCAGGGGCGGGGACACCATCTGGTGCAGGGCAGAGGGTAGCTGGTGCGTGGCGGGTCTCAGGGGCAGTGGGACAGCCAGGCAAAGCCAAGTGCGTAGTCTTGTCAGGTGGAATGGCCTAGACAGGGGTGGGGACAAGCCAGGGAGGAACTTTAGCCTTGAATCGGAAGGAGGTGAGTCCCACCCTAGAAGGCCCTGGGGCAACAAGAGGTTCCCAGCATGGCTGGCCTGGGGCTCGGGCCTGGGCTCTGGGTGGTCACGCTGCCTCTGTCCTGCATGTCCAGCAGGGCAGACTCAGGCCCATGGGTGTCAGTTGTCTGGAGAAATTCCAGGTATTCACAGACAGGAATAGAAATGCAATTCCATAGGGGCACGTGTGGTCCTGTGGGACCCTTCAGACAAAGGGAAGTTAGAAACAGGGAGGGGTGATGGAGAGCTGGCTGCTGGTGCGGAATGAGGGTGTCTGCACCACCCCACAGAGAGCCCACACACTTTCTGTGGTTGAGCTGGTTGACCCTGGTGTTTGGTCCGAGGGCAAGACAGGTTCCCTGTGGGGACTTTCTTCTTTCACTTTTACTTGAGGATTAATAGAATTAGATTCATCGGAAAATATCCCGATCGTTCTAGCAAACGAAATGCTTCTAGCCGGGGGAGAATTAAGGGGGAAGAAAGAGAGTGGTTCCACTTCATAGACTGAGTTCAGTTAGCAATCTCAGGCTCTTCTTAAGCATGGGTCCTGTGTCGGTTCATTTTCACACTGCTGTGAAGAACTGCCTGAGACTGGGTAATTATTAAAGAAAAGAGGTGTGAGTGACTCACAATTTCGCATGGCTGGGAGACCTCAGGAAACTCACTATCACGACAGACGGTGAAGGGGAAGCAAAGCACATCTGACATGTTGGCAGGTGAGAGAGAGAATGAAGTGGGGAAGCACCGGGCCCCTTTATCAAATCAGATCTTGTGAGAACTCACCCACTATCATGAGAACAGCACCGGGGACACCACCGCCATGATCCAGTTACCTCCCACTAGGTGCCTCCCTCCGCACGTGGGGATTTCAATTCAAGATGAGATTTGGTTGGGGACACAGCCAAACCGTATCAGGTCCTGCGCCCTCCACGATTCAGGTAGGGTTGATGGAGGCGTGTACTCCACCCCACACCCTGAGAGCTCTTGAGCTGGCAAGTAGAAGTCATTCTGGAAATCTTAAGTTCATGGGTTCGAGCCACCATCATCTGCAAATCAGCGTAATACTAGCACTTACACGGGGAGTTGTGGTGCGGATACCATGAGATGCTGTGAGCACTGTCCCAACCCTCATATCTGGCGTGGAGTAAACAGTCTCTGTTGTAATCAGTGGATAGGTGGTCTGGACACAGAGGACTGGACTCTTAGCTCCTTCTCTAAAACATGCATTTAATTCCTATGGCATGTATTGAAGGTGTACAACATGGTGTTTTATAGATGTACACATAGTGAAATGATTGCTACAGTAAGTCCAATTAACATATCCATTATCTTCCACAGTTACTTTTGTGTGGGGGTTGGGGATGGGTAAGAGCACTTGAAATCCACCCTCTTAGCAAATTTCCAGGACACAATGCAGTGCTGCCCACCACAGTCCTCATCTGTACCTTAGCTCTCCAGGTGGATTCAGACCACATAACTGCAAGATGGTTCTCTCACCCGTTTCTTCCCTTCCCCATTCCTGGTAACTACCACTGTACTCGGTTTCAATGATTCAGACTTTTACAGAGTTCACGCCTAAGGAAGCTCATGCGGTACTTTTCAGCACCCCGTAGAGATAGCTGTGCCCCCGTGTTTACCACAGCACAATTCGTGGTGGCCAAGACATGGAATCAACTCACTGTCCATCGACAGATGAATGGATAAACTACGGTGTGTATGTGTGTATACATGACTACATGCACATATTTATCTTATATATAAACATGTATATCCCTTTTTTTTGAGACGGAGTCTCGCTCTGTTGTGCAGGCTGGAGTGCATGTCACAATCTCGGCTCACTGCAACCTCCGCCTCCTGGGTTCAAGAGAATCTCCTGCCTCAGCCTCCCAAGGAGCTGGGACTACAGGCACGCGCCACCATGCCCAGCTAATTTTTGTGTTTTTAGTGGAGACAGGGTTTCACCATGTAGGCCAGTATGTTCTCAGTCTCTTGACCTCACGATCTGCCCACCTTGGCCTCCCAAAGCGCCCGCACCTGGCTCATATTTTTTTATATACACCATTTATACATGTATGTGTGTGTATACACATATATGCCATAATTCTTTATATATGTACATGGCTGTGTGTGTATGGATCTTATATATATTCAGCTTTAAAAAAGGAGTTCCCACTGACATCAGCGTGTTCTTAAACTAGAAACATTTCTCTCTGTGGCGGTGACTAGAAACGTTTCTCTCCGTGGCGGTGACTAGAAACGTTTCTCTCTGTGGCGGTGACTAGAAACATTTCTCTCCGTGGAGGTGACTAGAAACATTTCTATCTGTGGCGGTGACTAGAAACGTTTCTCTCCGTGGAGGTGACTAGAAACATTTCTATCTGTGGCGGTGACTAGAAACGTTTCTCTCCGTGGAGGTGACTAGAAACATTTCTATCTGTGGCGGTGACTAGAAACGTTTCTCTCCGTGGAGGTGACTAGAAACGTTTCTCTCTGTGGCGGTGACTAGAAATGTTTCTATCCGTGGCGGTGACTAGAAACGTTTCTCTCCGTGGAGTTGACTAGAAACATTTCTCTCCGTGGAGGTGACTAGAAATGTTTCTATCCGTGGCGGTGACTAGAAACGTTTCTATCCGTGGAGGTGACTAGAAACATTTCTATCCGTGGCAGTGACTAGAAACGTTTCTATCCGTGGCAGTGAGGTGTGTTTCTCAAATTGCTCATCATAGAGTCATCAGGCGGAGTGAGGCTCAGCCCAGTGGTCTGGAAACGTTTTCTAAGGTAGGAGCCTCAGCAAGCGTCTGGCTCATGCAGTCCCGGGAGTGTCCCATGGAAAATGTGAGGCAGGCTCCACCTCTGCCTCAGAACATTTCATGAGGAGCATGGAGGGCCTGGGCACTCTCGGAGTCACCTGCCTTTCCCAGGGCTCTCTGCAGGCCCTGCAGCTGCAGCCGCCCCCTGCTCCTCCCCTTCCTTTTCAGGGGAATCCCCACCACCCTCTAATCCCTGCGTGTCCTTCCTGTCTTTGCTGAGTTAACTGAAGCAACCGCCCACCCAGAGCTTACTGGTTACCAGGTTCCCTGCAGTTCTCAGCATCCCCGTTGCTCAGAGGCAGAGGTGGACCTGGGTAGGAAGCCTGCAGGGATAACCAGCACGTTTGTGGCAGGGAGGTCTGAGCCAGGTTGGTCTCCCAGCCCCTGGACCCTGCGGCCTGCTGGGCTCTCACCCCATAACGTTCCACTCACTCATCGTCCACAGGGAAAGGTCTTGGATCCCTTCCTCTTCCAGACCCAGCGCCCCCTCCTGAGGTCTTCACATTTGGCGATTCTTTGGATGCTGGCTTGTAAAATTCCACACATTTTCAAAACTAATTATTTTCATCCGACCTTTCATTTTGGTAAGACTCTTTAAAGTTACTCAAGTCACCTTCCATGAAATATCTGGTTCCCTCGTGAGCACCATGGACAGATGGTGATCTTCACGTCTTTGCTTGATCTTCGGTGATGATAAGACTCTCCTTGTTAGCAAGAAATGACTCAGATGTTTGCTAGAAACCCAATCCTTAACTTAGATGGAAATAAGTTGGTGTTTTCCCAGGTGGCAGTGCTGTGGTCGTTGGAGGAAGCCTTTCAGCTTCCTCGGCCACCTCTTTCCTGAGCTACACATCCTTGGTCCCTTCAGTTGTTCTTCAGAGAGAAAAGTTGTGGTCATTCCGGGAACCGATGCCTGAAAAGCCTGGCACAGAGGGGAATCCCATGCCCTAGCGGGGAATCCAAGATTTTGATGACGGTTTCCTCAAGGAAGACAAATTCCGTCTGGTCTGACTTGTACTTAATGACCTGATTTCATCCATTCTGTGAGGAGTTATGACTCATGCTTTTAAGGAACTCATTGCTGAGTCATGCCCAGGGCCAGTGTTGGCCTTGCGCCTCTGGCTGATTGGAGGCGCCAACCTTCCGCGTCAACATCGCAGTGTGTGCCATTATGAGAGTTTCAGCATCTTCTGTTCAGCATCTCATCAAGATTTCTGACGACAGCAAAGACGGTTTTCTCCCTTTCTAAGGATGTGAATCTGCTGAGTTTGAAGCCCGTTAGGAAGAGCCACAGCCCCCAGACATCCCGTTCCTCATCTCGGACCCCTAGATCTGAATCTGGTTGTTTGTAACTCCTCATTCGATACAGCGGTGGAGGGAGGGACACGGATTCTCACGTCAGGGCCACCAGGTTCCACCTCTCAGCTTGAACCCCGTATTCCCTCTCTGAGCCTTGGTGTCCCCCTATATAAAGTGACGTGGTAAGGTCCACCGTGGTTTGGCGTGGACTTCACAGGGGCTGACCTGGAGACATGTCCGACATCTGCACATAGGCGGGTGTCTGGGGACGGCATTCCGTGGGTAGCACAGTGGGCTGCTACCATGCCCCTGCTCCATCTGCTCCCTTGACTTCCCCATCCTCTACCTTCTGAAATCCTATTTGTGCCTCTAAATCCAGCCTGGGTACAACCTCTTCCAGGAAACCGTATGCTGTCGTCTGACCCGGAATGATGCCTAGCAGGCAAATACCTGCATCTGCACGCACTCAGCCATGATGGGCCCCGAGGACACGAAGTGGGAACATGTCGCGGCTTGCTTTTTCAGCTTTTGCTTTGTTCTCTTACACCCCTGGCTAGAACGAAGGGCAAGGGCCAGCTTTTATCTCCTCTCCCCAAATCCGCACCAATCACAGTGCCTGGGGCATAGAGAAACACAGATTGAGGAATGAGAAGAAATAAAAGAATGTGCAAGGCTCATTGCTCCACAGAGATGACAGAAGAGTGGCCAGACCAGGGCTTAGATCCCGCTCACGCTCCCTCTGCTCCTGGGCCGCATGTGGCATCGTGTTAATAACTATTTGTTACGACACATAGTTATGATCTGCCTTCGTTAAGGACAAACCGTGGCATCTGCTTATGCCAGCCCCTTCCCCACAGGTGTGAAGTGAGATAAAGATATTTTGAGTACAGCATAGTGTAGAAACAAAAGCCACGCGGTTAGAGGTACACAGGAAACTCTTGCTCGCTCCTCGGTGGGGGTGGGAGAGAGCTCACCCTCTGTCTCGTGTTTTTCTGTAAATAAAGGTTACTGTGATACACAGACAGTCGCAGACACCTAGTGTGGAATTTCTCATAAATTCCATTTTGGTCTTAGAGGGAGTTTATGAAAGATTCTTTGGCTGAAAAGCATCATCAGTAGGATAATTTTTTTGCTGAAGTATCCAGACAAAACCAGGGTATCAGCAGGAAATCACCACCCCCCGGCACCCCCTGGGGAGGAAATTGGGGTGAGTTCAACTCCAAACCCAAAGAACATGAGCTGGTGCCAAACTCCACACCTGGATCAGTGCTGCTTTCTTCTGCTGCCATCAGCTCTGGAACCTTGAGGTGAGTGAGGACTAGAGCATAAACCCTGTGTCCCCCTACCCTGCCTTCCTTAAAAACAGAGAGCTCCCTTTTATGCTGTGCCCCGATCACAGGGAACCTTCAAAACCCAGTCCTCCCACAGATGACAGGGAAGAAGTGGGAGCTGCGGTGTTTCCCTTTGAAGCCTGGGATCACGGTTTTTCCTGGCTGAAAGAAACCTGCTTTGCAGAATTCTCACGGAATGGTCAGCTACACTAAAGTCCTGAATTAAGACTATCATGGATTGGATACTGTTTCAGATAATCTACCAATGTCTCGGATGTAGGTTTCTATTCTCCAAATATCTGTGTGAAACAAATGACTGCCAAGAATATTTTCATGCTCAAAAAGTCTGTGTTAGGCTCAGCAGGATTCCACAGCCCAGATCCGTGTGCTCCGGTGCAGAAGGCTTTGAGTTGAGCTGTGGGTGCTGTGCTGTCTGAGGCAGCATCTCCCATCAGCGGGGAATGAACGAGGAAGAGGAGGGAAGAGGAGACAGGGAGAACTCACCTAGTCCATGAATTTACACATTTCTACTGTCCTCACTTTCCATAGTTTACTGTATTGACAAAAATGTATCTGACTTTCTTTGTTAAAAAAAATGGAAGGAGGCCGGGCGCGGTGGCTCAAGCCTGTAATCCCAGCACTTTGGGAGGCCGAGGTGGGTGGATCACGAGGTCAAGACATCGAGACCATCCTGGTCAACATGGTGAAACCCCGCCTCTACTAAAAATACAAAAAATTAGCTGGGCATGGTGGCGCGTGCCTGTAATCCCAGCTACTCGGGAGGCTGAGGCAGGAGAATTGCCTGAACCCAGGAGGCGGAGGTTGCGGTGAGCCGAGATCACGCCATTGCACTCCAGCCTGGGTAACAAGAGCGAAACTCCATCTCAAAAAAAAAAAATAGAAGGAAATATGAGAAAACGATCGATTCCTATGGAGTCTAGTCATCCGGTTTCCCTCGTGGTGGGATGTTATCAGTGAGCATTTCTAAGTGGGACTGTTGGCCACCGTGGGCAGGTCGGAAGGCTTTTGCAGCGGCCGAAGCACACAGACACACAGTCTAGTGATTTCTGCTCAGTGCAAACAGGCACAAGAGCGAGTCAGAAGACGAAAAGGCAAGAACAGAGGGCTCACACCCAGGAAGCCATTCTTCTCTTTGTCTATCACCCTTAGGGGAGAAATGTTTCAAGACAGTGAAAAGAGAATCTAGAAAAGACATCTTCCTCCTAAGGCCGGGAGAGTGTGTTTGATTCAAGTTTGGGTCTTCAGCTCTGAGCACAGCACCCCGCCTAACACATGGTAGGTGCTTGTGGGCACAGCGGCTGCTGATTTAGGGTGCTTGGGCATGGGCGGCTCATGGGTAGGAGCTGTCCTGGAGGCAGATTCCACACTGGAACCCTGTGCGGGATGAAGGCACAAGGATGGCTCTCACTGCATCCCTCCCCTGATGGCAGCAGCTCCCATGTAAATGGCCAACAGCACAAACATGTGGAAGAATATCGCGCTTCCGTGAGAAATACCCTGGGACTTTAGTCAGAGGTAGACGGGCCAGAGGGTTGAGGAATCTATGCTGTCAACTGCAGAGTCACTGTGGAAGCTCAGAAACACCCTGGATTCTGAGGGAAGGGCGATGCTGGCCACTGCAGACCCTGCCATGCGGCTCACATCGTCACATGTGTGGGTGCACTGCTGAAAAAAATGTTATAAATCAGCAGAGCAAGCCAGTGACACCGCAGTTCACAAGGATGAGACCGACCGCTGTGAAAAGTCAGGAAATCCTTTACGTGAAATGCATTTCCTGCAAGAAACAAAGCATGTGAGAAATTTATGATGTTTCTCCGTGAGAGTCGAGAGGGCAGCGCTTCTACAGGAATAGAGCAATCAGAAAGAGAAAATGAAGGAACAAAGTTGCCCAGAGCGAATTCAAAACTGTAACTGAAATCCAAAGCAGAAGCAGCGAAGGGCCGACTAGATACAGACCAAACCGGAGAGGACCGTCTTGAGATGCTCTGCTGCAAGTGACAGGGAATAAATGAAAGTATGAAAGGAACAGCAGAAAGTGACCGAAGGCAAATTTGGAAGACGATATAAAAACAGAAGGATACGAAGGGCCACCGTAGAGAGTGATTTCAACAGAAGAGCCTAGTACTGGGTGACTCGTCCGCAACAGCATTCCAGGCACCGGGAACAGCAGGCATGAAGGCCCTACTGCAGGAGGAACCGAGGTGAGCAATGTGGCCAGGGCCTGGGGAAGAAAGGGCAGGCAGAACCCGGTGAGGTCGGCATGCCAGGCAGGGGTTGCGCTGTTTGGAGCCTTGCAGCCTGCGCTGTGAGCTTTGAATTAGGCTTCAGCTTTATTCAGCCTCCAGCAGGATCTGATTTATGCTCTAAGGAGAAAGAGAGGTCCTGCCATTTGCACCTGCGGCGCAGTGGGTGGACCTGGAGGACATGATGTTTGGTGAAATCAGCCAGATGCAGAAAGACGAGTGCTGCACGACCCCCTCATATGTGAGGTCTAGCGAGCAACACTGAACTCATCCGAACACAGGACAGAGGGTGCTTAGCAGGGCTGGGAAAGGGGGCATGGTGAACAGAGGGCAGAAACTCTGTTACAAGATGAGGACATGTTGGAGACCTCGTGTGACTGCGGTTAATAACAATTACGTGCCGCATACTTAACATTTTTGAGAGAGCAAATCTCAGGAATTTTCTCACACTGAGGAAAGGCAGCTACAGGCTGGCCATGGTGGCTCATGCCTGTAATCCCTGCACTTTGGGAGGATGAGGCGACAGAATCACTTGAGCCCAGGAGTTTCAGACCAGCCTGTGCAACACAGCGAAACCCTATCTCTGCAAAGACAGAAAGATTAGCTGGGCATGGTGGTGCACACCTGTGTCCCCTGCTGCTCAGGAGGCTGAGGTGGGAGGATCACTTGAGGCTGGGAAGTCGAGGCTGGAATGGACTGTAATCAAAGCACTGCTCTTTAAAATGACATGACAGAGAGACCCTGTCTCAAAAAATTTAAACACCCACCTATGAGTGAACATTAAAAAATTTTTTAAATTTAAACAAAGGTAACTGGTGATGGATATTTTAAGTAGCTTGATTATTATTTCTCAACATTTATGTATAACAAAATATAACCTTGTACACCTTAAACATGAGCAATTTTTATTTGAAAAATAAACAAAAATAAAAAATTTTAAAAAGATGCTTACAGTGGATGCTGTGATGTGTCCCCCAACCCCAGCCCCAGCTGTTCTCAGTATTTCTAGAAGATATTTAAGGACCGTCTGGGTTGAGGGGCTTCTGAGGGCATCCTAGAATATGACCTGGTCCCAGACTGAGTGTCCCCAGGGGCAGTGACAGTAAGCTTCTACATCTCCAGACCTTGGCATGAAGTGAGGCTTCACACAGGTTCAGAGTGAACCTGAGCAAAGCCACACCATGAGTCCCTCAAGGTGAGCTCCAGGGCAGTGACCACGCTTATTTGAGCTCTGCGTCTCCCTGAAGACCTCCGCCGGCTCCCGAAGTCCAGGGAAGCACCCTGCACATTACCACCCACCCAGAGTGGGGCTCGCCCCAGGGCAGCCTCGACTGCTCAGAGTTGGGACCCACAACACAAGGTTTCTCGTGTCAATTTCACTGAAATTTTTTCTAGCCATGATATTTGAAGAAGCATATACTATTGAGTATAGGAAAACATGCAGAGAGAGAATAAAGTCAGATCTCTCACTTTGTAAGTGCAGAACTGAGGTTTAGGGCACTTCAGCATGTTACCAGCCTCCCTTGGCTAATTGCCTGTGGAACCTGCGTGAGACATCTGTGTCCTGACTTCGGGGCTCCTGGCGCTCTTCCACGTGCCCCGATCCCCTCAGCTCCCCTCCCGGTGCTCTAGAGGCTTTTGTGACCGGGAATACAGATGGAATCAAAGCACCAAACTCCACAGAGGGGTTCTTATTAGAGTGCGTTAATTGCTTTCACGTGTAGAATGATTCCATGGGTTACCAGGCAGCTGATTACAGCTGTAGCACCTCTTTCTATCAAATGCAATGATATATTAAAAGATAATTTTAATACATCTTTCAATGTAGATGACCGCACTCCATATGCATGTTACTTTATGTATCTGATGAAGGTGAAAACTCTCAAAAACACAGTGAGATTTAAGAAGAGAGCAATGAAAAGCAGAATACGGGATGGGCGCCCCCATCAGTCTCTCATCCGAGAACAGAGTCCGTATTTTCCTCTTTATTTCAGAGTGAAGGCAGCTGTGGCTCGAGGCTTGCTGAGACGCACCCTCTCCCATGTGCCTCAAGGCTGTGTGAACGTGTGAGTCAGGAACGCATAGCGTTGAGGGCAAGACCCTGGCATGCTGGTCTGGGGAGACATGAACCTCGGTGTCTATGACTTGGAGGCTGCAAGAGTCCCGCGGAGAAGAGAGGTGGGCTGGGAGGCTGGGTGGGTCCACATCCTGACAGCTCGGTGACAGCTGTGTAGCACCAGAGGAGAAGAACAGCAGCATATTTCAAGTGACCAGAAACGTTTCATCTGTTTTTCGAAAGGGCATACAGGAAATGACTCGGGAGGATGAGGCTGGGGCTGCGTTGGCTTCCACAGGTGGAAGTTCTGGCCAGGAGTTCTTCCCTCTCTAAAGTCCACTGAGCACTGAACTGGGTCTGTCTCCCTCTCCCTTTCTCTTTTTCCTCAACTTTTTTAAAAATTAAACATTTTCAAATCTATAGAAATAAAGATGCCACGTTATCACATACAAGACTTCCATTTTTGCTAGGTTACACTTCTGGAATATTTTTGGTTCCATTAACCCACCTACTCCTGAAGCAGCCTCTAAGAATTTTGGTCATGGCCACCTCAGGTCTGTTTTCGTTTCCACACGGCTAGTCCTCCTCATTGCTATTTCTCGGGTGTTCCTGAACGTCACTACACGTTTACTTTCTCTATATCAATGTTACGGGTAGCTTGTGAACAAAAACAAATAAAACCAATAAACCAAAGCTCCTCTCCAAGTACGTGGCTGTGTTTTCAAGTCTTCTTTTGTAACTTTTTTGATTGTTGTTTAATTGTTTTCTTTTACAGGTATCATATTTTTTTTGTTAACTTTCATCTCAAAAGTTTAACGTTCTGCTCCTTGTTATTGATCATAGGGTTTTCTTTCCCGTGGCTTATTTTATTCTATTTTGTGTTCCATTATTATTTAATATATGCATGTTTTAAAATTTGTATATTAACTTTATACCCTGCTGTATTAGTGAATTATAATGTTGAGTTTGTCTACCAATTTTATTACTTTTTCAAAGTATCCTATCTCATCTTCTGAAAATAGAAATGCTTTTATTATTTTGTTTAATAATCATGTCTCAAATTGTTCTCCCTGGTTAACTGCATTGGTTGATGCCTCTCATATAACGTGAAATAGGACTGGGAATGCTGAGTAATCTTGCTTTTTCTGACCTTAGCAAAGTTCTTCTGTGCAGTGTACGAGGTTTTGTCTTGTCCTGAGTCTGTGTTGAGGACGCAAGTGTCTGTTCACTCAAATTCCACTGAATGTATTGTCAGGAATGAATGACACTGTCTTTTGTTAAAGGACATTTTAATATCTGCAGACACAATCACACAGTTTTTATCTTTAGATTTATTAATATGAGTCATTATAAAAGATGGAGCCATAGCTGTATTATTGGAATGAGTCACATGTGTTTAAAGTATGCATTGCTTTCTCTTAATAGAACACTTTATTCTACTTGCTAATATTTCATGATTTTTGTATTGATATTCGTGATATTGGTCCCTTTCTTGTTCTGCCATGTTAAGTTATAGATCTCAATTTTATATTCCCTCCATGCAAATAACTTAGAAAATTTCCTTGTTTTAACATGTTTTTCCTTTTTATTTCTACTTTGTAAAGAGGTATAAAATTCCTCCGAGGCACTGTTTTGGGCCTAGTGACTTTGGTGTATGGTTTCTTCATTGCTTTTTATAGAAATCAGTCTGTTAAATCTTTCCTCCTCCCTTGGGGGTCAATTTTGATATGCTGTACTTTCCTGGAAAGGTATCTTTTTTCATTCACGTATTTCAAATATATTTTCAGAGAGTCATGCAATGTTCACCCTTGAAACTTTTTTAAAGCCTGTGTTTCAATGATGCTTTTGTCCCTTGTATTACTATGTTGTATATTTTTATTTTCTCACATTTAAACATTGGGCTATCTAGTTTGTCTATTTTTCCCCCCCAAAAAACTAACAGTTTCTAAAAAAATTCTTCATTTTTTTTCTGCTTCATTGATTTGTACTTTTGTCTTTATTATTTCCTTCTCAGGATAGTGTATTTTTAGCATTTGAGTTGGGAGTTTGTTTTTGTTACTTTATTTTTATTTATAACTAAGACTACTAATTTTCTTCTGATCACTGATTTAATTGTGTCCCATAGATTACAATGTATCACAATGCCATTATCTTTTTTTTACAGAAATTCTGTTATTTTGAATTGTATTTTGCTTCCTCAAAGAGTCGTTCTGCAGAGTTTTTAAATTTCCAGAAGAAAGGATCTATTCAACGCGGGCGTCATCCATCGCTGTTTTTATCGCATGTTTTCAGTGACTACGGATGACACTATTTTCACTTCATGGAAATATGTGACACCCCGTTTGTGACCTGCAGGATGGATGGACTCTATGAATGCTCCCTGTGTGACTAAGAAAACGTGTTCTCTGTTATTATGTTGTAAGGTTTGATAGGTATTCATGAATTCTACCTAATGGATTGCATTCATTTTTTAAAATATTTTATATCGTAATCCTCTTGACTTGTCTTAGACTAAGAATGATATATGAAATCTTCCCAGTGTTAATTGCTTCTGCTTGTGTATACATCTCCTACATATTTTAGGAGGGTGGTTACCAGGCTGTTTTGCGTGGATGCATCACAAGGCTTATATCTTCATTTTCAATCAAGGTCCTTATAGTAGCAAATACTCTTCTTGTCACACTTAATTTGGTGGTGGGAGGAGCTAAATTCTTGTGACACTTAATTTGGTGGTGGGAGGAGCTAAATTCTTGTGACAATTTGGTGGTGGGAGGAGCTAAATTCTTGTGACACTTAATTTGGTGGTGGGAGGAGCTAAATTCTTGTGATACTTAATTGGGTGGTGGGAGGAGCTAAATTCTTGTGACACTTAATTTGGTGGTGGGAGGAGCTAAATTCTTGTGACACTTAATTGGGTGGTGGGAGGAGCTAAATTCTACCTTGCAGAATATCAGGAATATAATTCCTGCTTTCCTGTTTTGTTCTAATGGCCTGATACAATTTTGTCTAATTGCTTTATTTTTGTTATTTTAGCCTTTCCGACTCATTTTAAGTATGTCTTTTGTACCAGTCACAGCTGTATCTATTTTCCTTGTGATCAATTTGCAAATCTTCTTTTAGTAGTAGAATAATTCTAGTTATATTTGTCGGGATGACTGACATGTTTGATCTTACCGCTGAAATATTAATAGTACTTGAGGGTGTATTTCCTGGGTCGTTTTCTGCGTATGGTCAGTTTTCTTTCTCATGTAAATGTTACAGGTGTTCTGGCGTTTGGCACGGTGTGTGTATTTATTCTGAAATAACTCTGACCTATGCATTAACCTCAAGCACGCTTCAGCTACCTGCTTAGTCAACGGTAAAAGCAATGTCCTTTGACTTCCGTTTCCCTCCTATGTAGCAATCGGTGAGTTTATTTACTCACCCGTTCTCTTTCTCCTTTGCCTCTCTTGTTTGCACTATTTCTGCCTCCAGCACATGTAACATTTGTTACTCCTACATTACTACTGTCCACATGTGCATTTTAGTTTTAGGTTTACAGATGCAATGCTGTCTGTCCTTTTGCCCAAGTTTCCCAGCTATGTTCTGGTGGGCAGAGTCCTTCAGCGAATAGGTTTGCAGATGCAATGCTGTCTGTCCTTTTGCCCAAGTTTCCCAGCTATGTTCTGGTGGGCAGAGTCCTTCAGCGAATAGGTTTGCAGATGCAATGCTGTCTGTCCTTTTGCCCAAGTTTCCCAGCTATGTTCTGGTGGGCAGAGTCCTTCAGCGAATAGGTTTGCAGATGCAATGCTGTCTGTCCTTTTGCCCAAGTTTCCCAGCTATGTTCTGGTGGGCGGAGTCCTTCAGCGAATAGGTTTGCAGATGCAATACTGTCTGTCCTTTTGCCCAAGTTTCCCAGCTATGTTCTGGTGGGCAGAGTCCTTCAGCGAATAGGTTTGCAGATGCAATGCTATCTGACCTTTTGCCAAAGGTTCCCAGCTATGTTCTGGTGGGCAGAGTCCTTCAGCGAATAGGTTTGCAGATGCAATGCTATCTGACCTTTTGCCAAAGGTTCCCAGCTATGTTCTGGTGGGCAGAGTCCTTCAGCGAATAGGTTTGCAGATGCAATGCTATCTGACCTTTTGCCAAAGGTTCCCAGCTATGTTCTGGTGGGCAGAGTCCTTCAGCGAATAGGTTTGCAGATGCAATGCTGTCTGACCTTTTGCCCAAGTTTCCCAGCTATGTTCTGGTGGGCAGAGTCCTTCAGCGAATAGGTTTGCAGATGCAATGCTATCTGACCTTTTGCCCAAGTTTCCCAGCTATGTTCTGGTGGGCAGAGTCCTTCAGCGAATAGGTTTGCAGATGCAATGCTGTCTGTCCTTTTGCCCAAGTTTCCCAGCTATGTTCTGGTGGGCAGAGTCCTTCAGCGAATAGGTTTGCAGATGCAATGCTGTCTGACCTTTTGCCCAAGTTTCCCAGCTATGTTCTGGTGGGCAGAGTCCTTCAGCGAATAGGTTTGCAGATGCAATGCTATCTGACCTTTTGCCCAAGTTTCCCAGCTATGTTCTGGTGGGCAGAGTCCTTCAGCGAATAGGTTTGCAGATGCAATGCTGTCTGTCCTTTTGCCCAAGTTTCCCAGCTATGTTCTGGTGGGCAGAGTCCTTCAGCGAATAGGTTTGCAGATGCAATGCTGTCTGTCCTTTTGCCCAAGTTTCCCAGCTATGTTCTGGTGGGCAGAGTCCTTCAGCGAATAGGTTTGCAGATGCAATGCTGTCTGACCTTTTGCCCAAGTTTCCCAGCTATGTTCTGGTGGGCAGAGTCCTTCAGCGAATAGGTTTGCAGATGCAATGCTGTCTGACCTTTTGCCCAAGTTTCCCAGCTATGTTCTGGTGGGCGGAGTCCTTCAGTGAATGGATTCTTCCAAAGCACTGGGGAGACCTGTGTGTCCTAAGTCCTTGCTCCTCCCTCACTGTGGTTCTATGGTGTTGATATTTGAAGTCAGGTTCGGCTGGGGGAACATCCTCAGCTAACACTGCCTTTCCTGGTGTTTCCTGAAAATGAGTTTCCACTGTTGTCCTCCTTTCGAGGGTCTGATCTTGTGCCAGTTGCTTTTAGTTTTCAGGCCCTTGGTCTTCCCTGGAGGTTCGGAAAAGTTTTCTGTTTCTACTTAGGTTTGTTTCATTCTTAGAGTCTAATAGATTTCCTAGGACCTGCTGTGGAGTTGACTGTCCCAGCTCAGTGTCCTTGTAGGCACATCTGCTTTTGGATAAGCCTTCCTTTATTTCAGGAAGCTGCAGATTATAGCTGGAAGTATGAATTCTGCATTCACTTTCCGTGTCATCTTCAGGGACTCCAATTAGACGCAAATTGCATTTTATTTTGCTCCTCTCTTACTTCCATCACAATTTCTCTAATCCTTTTCACCTCCGCTTTATTTTCAAGACCTTGCCCATTACTCTTACTGTACTTTTAGCCAGAACTCCGCTCCCTTGGGTACTTTGTGATCTAGTCTATGTGTTTAGGAGGAAGTTTTGCTTCAATTTTATTCCTGTTAAGTCAACTCTCATTGTACCTATTTCTAGGTTTTTGTCTTTGACGTCGTTTGGCTGTGTCCTCACCCAAAATCTCATCCTGAGTTGTAATCCCTTTAATCTCCACGGGTCAAGGGCCTGACCAGGTGGAGGAAATTGGATCCTGGGGACGGTTTCCCTCATTCTGTTCTCGTGATAGTGAGTGAGTCTCGTGAGATCTGTTGGTTTTATCAGCGTCTGGCCCTTCCCCTGCCGGTTCTCATTCTCTCTCCTGCCGCCCTGTGAAGAGGGTGCCTGCTTCTCCCTTGCCTCCCGCCATGATTGTAAGTTTCGGAGGACTCCCCAGAAATACGAAACTGTGAGTCAATTAAGCTTCTTTCCCTTATAAATTAGCCAGTCTCAGTATTTCTTCCTAGCAGTGTGAGAAATAACTAATATAGTCCATTTCTGTTTTGAGTCTTTGAAATTCTGATTCTTTTTTTTTTTTTCAAATCATCAAATACTTGTTTAAAAAGAATTCATTGAAGTTGGCCATTGTGTCGTGGTTTTATTCTGTTGTGTGTGTTTGACTTGGAGGAAATTCACTTTCATGGCTATTGTCTGCTCCTTTCCTTCCATTTGAAGTGTCTTGTTTTACTACAGCACACGTGTGGGGCTTACACTAGGCAGGGATGAGAGGTTTGGGCCTCCCTGGATTTCGAAATCCAAGAGCATGGGCTCCTCTGTGTGTAAGGAGGTGCATCCCTCCAATCTGTGATACTCTTTTCTTGGGGAGTGAAGGGGCAGCGTAGTGTCTGGTTCATCCCCCTTGTTGAAAGCGTTAGCACTTGTTTGATTTTCCCTCCACGTGCCTCAGTTTCTCTTTCATACCCCCAGGTCTCCTGGCCCACATGCCTCCTCCTCCGGGCTCATCGTCCCTCTCTGATGTCAGTGCCTTCCCAAGCCCACGCCTCGGCCCGGCACACTCCCAGGCCCTGTCTTTGCCTCCCCAAGCCCACGCTTCAGCTCAATGCACTCCCAAGCCCTGTCTTTGCCTCCCCGAGCCCACACCTCAGCCCGGCGCACTCCCAAGCCCTGTCTTTGCCTCCCCGAGCCCACGCCTCGGCCCGGCGCACTCCCAAGCCCTGTCTTTGCCTCCCCGAGCCCACACCTCAGCCCGGTGCACTCCCAAGCCCTGTCTTTGCCTCCCCGAGCCCACACCTCTGCCCGGTGCACTCCCAGGCCCTGGCTTTGCCTTCCCACGCCCACACCTCAGCCTGGTGCACTCCCAAGCCCTGTCTTTGCCTTCCCCAGAGTTGGTGTTTGATCCAGCAGACCTCACCCCTGGTCTCAGCATTTCCCCACCTGGCGGGACTTCTCTTTCTGGACATGATTTTATCTGTATTTTACAACCATGGGCCTTTGCTCCCCTCTCCTCATGCTTGTGCCATCAGCCTGCTTTCTAGTGGGTCTGGGGTGACTCTGAAGGGCTTGGGTATTTCCTCCACAGTTGTGATTTGATGGATTTCCATGCCCCAGTGCAATGGTGAATATTGGGTGCCAACTTGATTGGATTGAAGGAGGCCAAGTACTGTTCCTGATGTGTCTGTGAGGGTGTTGCCAGAGGAGATTAGCATTTGAGTCAGTGGACCCACCCTCAGTCTGGGTGGGCATCATCGAATCAGGTGCCCCTGCAGCGAGGATAAAGCAGGCAGGGGAACTTGGAAGGATGGGACTCGCTGACTCTTCCGGACTCCGTCTGTCTCCGGTGCTGGATGCTTCCTGCCCTTGAACATCAGACTTTAAG
Organism: Callithrix jacchus; assembly: GCF_049354715.1. NCBI lineage: Eukaryota > Metazoa > Chordata > Mammalia > Primates > Cebidae > Callithrix > Callithrix jacchus. Next base: position 124,186,855 of record NC_133513.1, on the reverse strand, counting down.
TTCCTCGGCTTTTGGACTCTCGGACCTATACCAGTGGTTTGCCAGGGCTCTCAGGCCTTCAGCCACAGACTAAAGGCTGCTCTGTTGGCTTCCCTGCTTTTGAGGTGTTGGGACTCGGACCGGCTGCCTGGCTCGTCAGCTTGCAGATGGCCTATTGCGGGGCTGTACCTTGTGATTGTGAGTCAGTCCTCCTTAATAAGCTCCACTTCATATTCCCATCTATCCTATGAGTCCCGTCCCTCTAGAGAACACTGTTACAACCTGTCACCAGCTGCGTTCTGGGCAGGGGGCTGGGAGATTTCCTTGGCTGTCTGTGTTGAGCCCTGATGGATTTGGGAGTGAGTGTGGAGAGGCGCAGGTGTAAGCACCCGCTCCTGTCATTTTGGAAACAGAATGCCCCTTTCCCTTTTTATTTAAAGTTTCTTTTCTACAGAATTTTGTTCACACTGCCTAGGACCTTGTGTGGGTTACTTTTCACTGTAACAGACTTTTAAAAAAATGGCTGCACTGTATAAAAATGTTTTAAATGACTTCATAATACTTCATTAGGTGGATTTACTTATTCATGTATTTATTTAACTGTTTCTCTACTGCTGAAGACTGACACAACCACTGCCTTTCTTCATTTAGAGTTATTTCCTTAACCTACACTTCTGATAGGACAATCGTTTCTAAGTGATGGAAACGTTTTAAGGTTCTCTGTCCAGTTTGTAAATCATTTTCAAATCCACCTCTCAATTTAACCTCCCCTGTCTACAGTTGAAACCCTGTTTGTGGACCCCTCTCCCGGATTTGACTCCTTTGCTGTGTCCACTCTGTGCCAGCTTTGCTAACCACCTTTCTAGAATTCTCTTCCCTCCCAGTGCAGGCAAGGGTCAGCCGCAGAAAGCTGCATGTGAGACTCGGAAGCGGCAGGGCCTGCAGAGGAGCCCGGCGCTGCGGCCACTCAGTTCATAGGTCCTGGCTGCCATCTCCCTTGCTGACCCAGCAGCACCCAGTCCTGCAGACCGCTGAGGCCCCAGCAAGTCTCTCTTTCCACTTCTTGGAGTCTTCAGTGATTGGGGCAGCTTTGTAACAAAGGGCCAACCTTCTTCTAAAGGCTGTCGTGTCCTTAGGCCTAGAGACGGTGTGAAAAAGATGCAAGCTCTGGTCCGTCCTGATGTGGCCTAGCTCATCCTCTCTCCCTCCCGCTTCAGCCTGACTCTGCTTCTCAGACGCTGGCATGGAGGGTCCTAAGGGACCTCAGGTCCAAACCAGATGCCGAAGGAACGGCTGGCACACTCACGGAAGCTCTATCCATCACAAGCCTCTTCTTCTCTATCCCTCCTGGTGGTTCTTCCTCTGTGATGAAGCCCTGGGCCTGCCTGCTGCACATGTGGATGGTGGGATTCGGGAAGGGGCTCTAACAACACGAGTCCATGCAGAGCGCAGGTGCGAGGGGGCAGGAGGCAGCAGGTAGCTGTGGTCTGGGAAGCCATGTGATGGGCAGGGCTACAGCTGGAATGATCACACCACTCATTCCCCTTCATCAGGAACTTTGGGGGTCTCCTTTCAACAACAGCCTACTCTTGAGGCCAACTGCTGCGTCTCCCCAGTCTCCACGCCCGCTCCAGTTTCTACAGAGTGCCTCAGGTCCAGTAGCTGCGCAGCTAATATTCACTGACTCTTTCTGTAGGAACTTCAGCAATTAGCCCCTCTGTCTCAACCTCCCCTTCCTCACCCCAGAGTTACTCTGAGGCCCACATCATCTCCTTTACCTGCCTTGAAAGGAGTGGAGAACTGTCCATCATGACCTGGGCTCTTTGGGAGTTATGTGAAACACTTAGTCTTTCCCATCCTGATGGTGACGGAGGTAGTGACAGACAGGGGAGATGGGATGATGGCCCCTGTGCAGTAACCAAAACCCAAAACATTTATTGCAACGTTTTTACAAGTGTCATTTCGATTTGCCAATGTTGTACTGCAGACATGTTAAGTGACTGTGCCTGCAGCACAAAGAACAAGTGAACAAAGGTATTTTAATTTCAGCTACAGTGTGCGTCCTGGCTGACAGTCTTAGGACGGGCCTCATAGCTTCCATATGCTGCCGTGATGACTGACTGTTTACCTTCAGAAGCAAAGCAACGCAGGAGGAAAGGGAGCAGAGGGGAAAGGAAGCACATGCACATTAAATACCTATCATGTGCCAGGCATGGGGTGGAGTGATTTTTATTTCATTTTAGTAAACAGGCATCATAAGAACTGCAGGAGAGGAACTCTCCCCAGATTACACACAGAGAAACCACTCAGAAAGCATGAGGCACTCACCGAATGCACACAGCTCGAGATTCACACAGCTTGGACTTCCTCTCTGTCTGTTCAGAGATAAAGGCATTGTTTATTTTACTTACATAGAGAAATAACAAGGCTACTCCTGGCAGGTGGGCAAGACCAGATAGAAACGTTACGGCCCAGCTAGCGATACCATCGCTGTTTCCCTTCCCCCAGGATGTCCTATGAGCATGATTCAGAGAGGGGAGGACTGAGAGGCTTGTCAACTCTAGAAAGAAGGTATCTGTTTCTCAAGACAGGGGCATGGGGAGGAAAGGAAGGCCAGATCCTGGACAGGGCAGCCCAGCACAGCATTGGTAGGGGCTGCTAACTGGGCTTTGGATGAGACAGATTTGGCCTTGAGTCCTGATCTGTCAGTCACCCTGTGACCTCAGACAAGTCACGTGATCAGCCTGGGCTTCAGCCTCTTCTTCAAAGTGAAATATTCCCCACTGGGTTTTTCTGAGGGGTATGGGTATCACTGCGTGTAGACTATCTGCTGACATAGACAGAGGGAATGAATGAATGTCAGCTACCTCTGCTGCCAACCCAGAGGTGTCCTGGTGCGTGTCCTGGCAGCTCCGAACCCAGTGTCAGCAGAAGCATTTGGAGGAGGAAGTGGGGTCTGGTGCCGCAGCCTCTGCAGGATGCTGCCCACAGGGGTCACCAGCGCCTGCCCATGCTCCACCATGCAGGACCGTGCCCTTAGCATGTGGTAGATGTGGCCCTCCTTCCTCAGGACCCGGGAGGAGCCCTCCTGATCGGTGCCCCATCGGATGAGTTCCAGGGAAGTATCGCCGCCAAGACAAACTAATTATTTTCTTCTTTGTCTAACCCAATCTTCTTCTTTTTATTTATCTTACACACTAAAAACCTTCAAGATAAAGTCCCTTCCAAATTACCGTTGCATTTGTATCACAGGAAGCTGTTTACATCTCTTGTTTCTGCTTATTTTTAGAATATGATGAGTTCTTATCCTGGAGTCACAGTTTCAGGAAATTCACAAAACGATTGACTCAAATGTACAGTTCAATGTGTGTGTGTATGCACGTGCGTGTGTGCATGTCTGTGTGCGTGTGTGTGCACACGTGTGTATGCATATGTTTGAGTGTTGTATTTCTGGGAAGCAGAGGTTCATAGCTTTCAACAGATTTTCAAGAGCGAAGAAACCCTGCTTTAGATGGTCTATAAAATCACCCCACTTGTATTAATTTGCAGTGCTTGTCCTAACCCTTTATGGTTCATTTGGCTGTGAGTAGGGAAAAAAGCTTCAATTTCAAGATTTCGGTTGGTCTTGGTCCTCCCACCACAGGCAGAAGAAACAAATGACTTTAGCTTTCTCTCTGTCTTTCTGCCAAGTTGTCAGATGAAGGAATCTGGGCATTCTAAGTTGGCGGTTCTCAGAGTGGAATGTCCAGTTGGCAGCATTTCTTCCACCAGGGATTTGTTTAAAAAGTGAATTATTGAGCCCTAACCCACACTCAAGACTCAGGCTAAATTAGAAACTCTGGGGGAGGGGCCAGCCATGGCTGGTTTATGAGCATCCCCCAGATGCTGCTACCCTCTCAGGTGCAAAGCCAGGTAAGGGCCCAGCGGGAGGCGTGGAGGGAAGGAACCAGGCTGTCCTCTGCACCCTGGGCCTCCCGCCGTGCACTGGCTCAGTGCTTATCTGAGTTATCGCATGCTAAGTGACCTCTTTATATTCCTAAAATGTTTGAAGCCCATCTGCTGATTTGGCCTGCGGAAGGAATTTGTTTTTATAGTTAATATCAACATATCGAAGCCATGTAGCCGGAGAAAATGATTTTCATATTCCCATCACACAACAAATGAGGGACCACAGCTAGGGGCTGCATCTCTGGAGCGCAGTGCTCCGCGTGGCGGGCAGTGATCTGTTTCACTAGTGGGTGAGCATCTGTCCACCGCTGGAGACCTCGCTGCTAAAAGTCTTAGCTCTTATTGACAAACGCTCCCAAGCGCTCTGGGCCTGAGAGAATTGTTTGCTGGCCACGGCCTCTGTTTCAGCTTCTTCACGACAGACTCTCTGAGCAAGCTCTGCCCAGGATCCTCAGAGCCCTCCTTTAGACCGGGCCTCAGCCTTGTGCCCTGTTCTTGGCTGCACAGTGCAGTTTTAGCAAGAATCTGGTGATGTCAGTTTCCTAGGAATGCCCCACTCTCTGAACATGATCCAGTTCCGGCCCCACCCCAGGCCTGCCTTAGCAGGAGTCCTGTCAGGACTGTTTAACAAGTACCCCCTCCCCAGTCTCTCCACTGAGCGGTTTCCATCTGGTGAGTGCCCACCGCTTCTCGCTGCACAGCCCAGCGCCCCCGCCATGCTCAGAGCTAAGCATCTCTCTCTCCCTCGCTGCAGTCGTCCTGGGCACGGTTCATCCTTCCGCCATTCATCAGTGTCCGGCTCTGCCACCTCGGACATGACAAAGACTCTGCGCCTCTTGCTGGATGTTCGCTGCACATGATATAAACCTTCAGTGTCTGTCCCTGAGCAGGCATGACTCCAGGGAAGCCGTGTCTCCAGGAGGAGTGAAGCAGAGCAGAGCCTCCCCAGGTCAGGCCTCTTTGTTCAGGAGCTGGAGTTCCACTGGCAGTTCCGCTTCAATGTGCATTCACGCTCTCACGCACCTGCCAGATAGGCTGAGTGTAGCAATGCACATTCCCCACACCCCAGCAACGTCACACCATGGAGGTGTATTTCCTGCTCACATCCCAGTGTATGGGTGACAGCCAGGTCATTCAGGGGCCCTCTGGTGGCACTGTCCCCACAGAACCTTTGGAGTCTCTGCTTCAGCCTCTGTGTCCTCAGCAGATACCAACAGAGGGGTGTGCCAAGCGCTTCTGTGTCGAGCCACCCAGTGCAGGAGAGAACGCCCTCTTCCGCTTGTGCTTCCATGTGGAGAGCCAGCTCCATGAGTGCTGGGGCCCAGCTCTATTCTCTGGAGGAGAAATAGAAGCACCGTCGCTGCTGGCGGAAGCCTTGCCCAGTGTGTGAGGACGGCCTCAGAACAGAGGAAATGCACACATGTGCACAGACATGGTGGGGTGGGTCCCAAGGGGTAGGGGCTCACGTGGAAACACGGCTTAGACCTGACACTGGGTCCCTGGCAAAGGTGAAGGTGTCTCCTGCCACCCTGAGTCATGCAGGGCCCACCCTGGCTAGCATGCTTGGTCTGCCTGGAGCCCCACTGGTGTGCAGTTGGTCCATTTCTGGATCCCAGGCTCTGCTCTTCAGCCTTCCACTTCTGAAGCAGGCCTTCTTTTGACTTTCTCCCAGCTCTGGACTTTGCTTTTACTCCCAAGGAGAGCTGGGGTATCCCTCGATTCCCAGCTCAAGCCCCATTTGAACTCCCGGACACAATGGAAGCTGCAGGCCCATAACCCAACACATCTCTGGTCTCCCAGCAAGCCCGCTGCAGCCATGCTCACCTTGAACCCAGAGCCTTTCTCCTGCCTTGTTTTCTCCTCCAGCTTAATGCTCCTGTGTCGGGTTTCACTGCTGACAGCCCCCCAGCCTCGGAGCAGAGGGGCCTTGCCACATGGCACGTACCAACAAATCGAGGACCTGGTGCCAGAAACAGCTAACACGCTGATTAGTGACCAAATCATTATTCAAAGCCCCTGCATCTTCCTTTAAAATTTGGAAATGCATCACTGTGCCCTTGCTTTAGAAAATGGCGAGGCTACATTACAATACCCTCCCCCCAGGCAGCCCCATGCTGCATCAGGCCTGCTATGTGCTGACGCTCGTGCTGGGAACGGACCTGCCACCCTGAATAACCCACACAGCAAGGCAGCAGCCACTGTGACATCACTGTGTGTGAGAGCTGACTCCACACTCGGGAAGCCTACCGCATTCCGTCTCCCTGTCTGTCTGTTCTGGGTTAATTCAGTCTGAACTGACGGCTTTAGACAGGAGTTTGGGTTGCCCTGATTTTGGTATTTGGGCTTGTGAGTCTCCCTAGTGCTTTACCCAGAGCTGACATCTGCTGTGATCCGAAAACAGATGTTCCCTTTCCGGGTCTCCAAGGCCAGGAGAAGCACCCTGGCAATTTCGTCACATTAGTCACATGTGTTCTGGAGCAAAAGTGTTGACAGCAGAAGGTCAGCTAAGTCTGGAAGTGAACGTGTCAGAAGAGCTAGAGGGTCAGGGATGAGATGCGAGCACAGGAGACACCCCGAGCTCAGACGGAGCAAGGACTGTGAGGCGGGGCAGCAGCATGGAGCAAGACCTGGGCACAGGGACGGGGTCTGGGGGCCTCTTCCAGGAGACCGAGCTGCACCCAGTCCATGCACGCACGTCCGCTGCTGCCTCCTGCTCTTTAGCGTTAAGTGGGGTGTGTGATGCCTGTGTGGGACCCTCACCCACTGGGGGCCTTTCCTGGCTTCTGAACCCCAAAGGAGCATATTAGAAGTTTCCTTCCTATAGAGAAAAAATGTAATAATACTTAGACCTTATAATATACTTTGCTTCTTCAAAGCAGTTTCGCACACAGAGCTATAAAGATGAATATGAACTTACCAAAGTCCCACTATGAAGATGCCTGGGAACCCTGAATGTGCCGTAAGTAAATTAAATCCTGGTGACAGCAGAGCCGTTATTTTTATGCCTTGAAACCTTAGTTACAGATTGACTATAGAAAACACAGTGACTCCTACATATTTAAAGTCTGTTTTTTAAGCACTTATCAGCTATGCATGTGCCCTGGTCTGGCATTCAGGGAGAGATGAACGGATTTGCCCCGTGGTATTAGGTGTTATCTCAAATTCTTTGGGCAGAGTCCCCTGTCCCCTCCATCACCCACATCCTTGCAGGGGCCATGCCTCCCTGTGCCATATGCAAAGTCTGATAAGAGTCCCTTCCCTTCCAGAGTCCCCCTCTGGATTGGTGAAAGACCACAATTCTCAGAAACTAGAGATCTGCCCTCTGTTCTGTGAGCAGTGTGAGAATGGGCAGGTCAAGGAACCTCTTGGAGCCACAGAGCTTTTGTCTAAGCTGTGGGATGTGGATCAGGTGTCCTTCCCATCTCCCTCCTGAAGCTCTGGGGAGATCACAGCAGGAACAGGCCTTGCAGATGTGAAGCAACCCACAGGCAGTGGCTGCCATGCCTCTCCCTGCTTCATCTGTTCCTCCTTCCCTCTCCTCTCTTCCATGATCAACATTTAAAACTGGAAGAATCTTTAGCAGTGATCTCATCTGGCACCATGATCCACTGGGCAAGGAGGGCAGCCTCCCTGACACCTGACATGTCCATGGGCTCACAGGGCAGTAAGGACATAGAAGGGAGGGTGATGGGGGGAATGTGAGAGAAAACTCCAGGATCAGGGGTCCAGGGGAGAAGTGACAAGTCCAAATCTTCATCTTGGGGTGCCTAGGGGAGTAAACGGAGTCTCCTCCCCCAGCCGTCCGGGATCTCTCTCTGTCGCTCCCGCCCTTCCTCATCATCCCACCGGCACTTTCATCTCAAGGCACTCACAGCTGGTGAGGCACTGCTCACATTTGGGTTTCTCCCCATCTGTCTGCTTGCCCCTTTCTGGGTGTGGTGGGCTAATCATGTTTGCCTACCTGGCCCTCCCAGCAGAGCCGGGCCTGGGGTCTGGGGTCTGTAGCCCCACACAGTGCTGGGGGATTGTGGAGCAGCCCAGCAGCCCTAGTCTTTTCTCACCATCCCTGAGAAAGGGATAAAGCATGCTGAGGTCTGCCTAGAAGGAAGAAGGTTTCTAAAAACCCAGGTACCACAGATGCCACTCCCAGTGGGTCCTCCAGCATCTCCTCCTGAAGGCGCTGCTCAGCCCAGAACCAGCTTGCTCCTGAGACGCTGCTCTCAGAACCTGGAAGATACTGTGGAATGTTCTCTCGGGGCAGAGCTGTGCTGGCTGCTCTCTGTGCCCTGCCCCTCAGACTCATTTGAGTTGGTGCTTGGCAGGGTGCAGAGACCACCTCACCTGGGCACTGCCCAGAGCTCCCTCACCTTCTGCTTATGACTGGATCTGGCCAGCAGGAACACTAAGCTGGCACAGAACAACAAGAGAAGCTCCATGCCCCTCTCCACTGTCTCACTTGGGCACCTTGGCCCTGGTACCTGCACCCCCATGCCTAGGCTCTCTCTCCTATGGCTTAATTGTCTTCCATTTCTGGTAAATGACAGCATCCTTTTCCATTCCTCTTCAGGCCCGGAAGGAGTGCTGGGTTCCTGTGTCTGCTGCCCTTAACCTTGTCTTTGCCACTCCAAATAGTTGATTCATTAAATTTCTGCGATATTGTAGTTCTGTGTGTCTTTCATTCTGGGATTCTGAATGCCACAAATGTTTGCCTCTTTGTGATAAATTTCATTTTGGGAGACAACTATATGTCTTTATGATGCAATTAAAGGACGATTTGCCTCGTGGCTGACTGCAAATCCCAAGGATTTTAAGAGATGAGTAAACTGAATGGCTGCAAGTATACCCTCCACTATCTGTCCTGAATAGGTAAAGCCTGTGTATTTATGGTACAGTTCAGCAGCATTAGGCAATGCTTCTAGTTTGCAGGCTTCTGAGTGCTGGCACAGATTTATAATGTGGGGTGGGAGGAAGGCTCCTCATTCCTCTGAAAGGCTGCCTCATTAAACGGAGGTTTCTTTGTGAAATAATCTGGTGTTCTTTCCTCCCATTATAATAAGCCCAGCTCGAGGCTCACCCACTCCAGCCATTTCAGAACTCATTGTCAAAAGTAACCTGTCCTTCCTTTTAACAGCCAACTTGCATTTAAGATAACCTAATAATCCAAATTTGCATAGGTAACTTCTCTTCCCTACAGGTCTATAAGCATCTCAAATGAATTACTTGTTTATGTGCCTCGGTTGATTAACAAAAGCCTGCAGAGTGTGAGCCCAGAGGGGTTCTAATCATCTCACTCATTGGGTGGACCACTGTTTACAATAGTTTCAAACACGCAGGTTCTTTCCTGCATTCTGATTACATGCGTATCAGTGATACATTGTCTCAGCAAGCTGGTGAAAGATCTGTATTCCGTGATCTTAAAAATATGAGGGGGATTTTCACTTCCCTACAGTGGGTACAGTTACCAAGCAGCTAACTTATTCTGAGAAGAAGGAGAAAATTCAATATTCAGGATTACCTAATGTTTCCATAGCTTGAATTACAAGTTAGAAAGACTTGGATTAATCAGAATGGAATAACCCACTAAGAAACAACCTGTTCTCACCAAATCATTTACCATTTTCTGTTTTGAATGTGAATATAAGTATTAGGTAGCGTTTTCTTACCAGAGGAGAGAGACAGTTTTCTTCTGTGGTCCCAAGGGTCTTGATGCTACCAACTCCTATAAGGGAGCAGAAAGGCTTCAATCTTGGCTTCCCACAAAGCCTGCCATGTCTGTTCTTCAGAGACTGTTAAGTTTGGAAGTTTGGAATTCTTCCTCTGTAACAAAACAAAGCAAATCCAAAATCATTTGGCTTCATTACACCACGGGGGAGTTCTTGAGCTAAGAGTTACCCAGGGAGACACTGGGAATGAAGAGTGTAAACCAGCAGGAGAAGGTCTCACCTCCAGCACTGGTGCAGGTCTCAGCTCTGGCTGCCAGAGGAGGGCGAGGACCTTGAGGGCTTAGGCAAAGAATTGTGAAACATGCACCTGCTCACCCACGTACAGCAAAACACACACCCACACCACAAATTCACACATACACACACACACCACACATGCACAAACTCTCACACAGTCACACACATATACCTCATACACACTCTCACAATCACACACACTCACCCACACAGTCACACACATTCACACACACATAAAGAACCACACCCATTCACACACTCTTACAGTCACACACATATACACCTCATATACGATTCCACAATCACACAGACACCTCACACACAAACACTCAGACACCTAATTGTACTCATACACACAATCACATAAACACACACACTCATACACATGCTCACAATCACACAGAGACCTTCTGCACACCCACACCCATAGACATGCTCAATCACACAGACACCTCACACACACAGTCACACAGACACCTCAAGCACACTCACACTCATGCACACTGGCACAATCACACACTCACACATGCAACCAGGACTAACTTGAAGGAGCATGAACTTCTCTAAACCTGTGTCCATGACCAACAGAACTGCAAGTCCAGTCACTCCAGGGACCCTGGCCCCAGCCACAGTCAGGAGGAGGAGCAGATGGTCCTGCTCGTGAGAGCCGCCCTGACTGGCTCTCTGTCCCTCCATCCTCCTGTCCCTGCCAGCTCACTTGCCTCTCTGGTCATGATCCCATTCCTCAGCATTCTCCTGAAACCCGACCCTCACCTGCTCAGGGGCCTGGGACAGGGCTGACTTCCAGGTGCAAACGCGGCTGCTGCCTTTCGATGACTGTGCTTGTCAGAACCTGGCCCACAGAACCTGGTCTGCAAACTACAAAGAGCCCCAGTTGAGTGCTGGGTGCTGGGAGTTGGAGGGTGTGAGGTGGAGCCCTGTACCTGAGGAGCTCTCCCACTGACTGAGGGTGGAGGACCTTGCTGCAGCCCCTCACCCAGGCCATTTAGAAGTCTGCAGTGGAGTGGCAGAAGGATCTCAAACACCCCTGAGCCGTGCCAAAGCCAGGGAGTCAGTGGCAGCTGATTCTCCTCTAGTGATATGGACCCCACAGGGCCCATGACCTGGGGCCGGGACTGCTGTCCGTGGTGCTGACGCGATCCCAGGGCCCAGACAGCCATCAGCTGCATGGGAGGGAGGGAGCGAGAGGCTTGAAACCACACAAGAGAAACCCTATATAGCTTCTGTACCTATGCAACAATCCTGCAAGATCTGCACATGTACTCCAGAACTTAAAGCATAATAAAAAATGTTATAGAAAGCAGAGAAATAAACTTCATAAACAAGGGGAAAAAAAGAAGAGGAAGCAAAGGAAAAGCAGCTTGAAGCAAAGGTGAAACTGCACATCTTTCTAGAAAAGAACCAGTTGGAAGGGCCCTATGGCCTCTAGACAGCACAGGCTGGGGTAGAAGCGACCAACACGTCTGAGAAGCAGGAATCTCTGATCACCATCCCGGTGAATCACGCTCTGCATTTCATGATCACACCCATTCTCTGAAGGTCCCAATTCCAGTGTCATCTGCTATTCCTAAATCAAGTCTGAGAGAGATTTTGGCACCTACCCTTCACCAAATGATTCAGGGAAGGCCACCTGCCTATGAATGGAAGTGTGGGCTGTGGAAACTCAAGACAAAGCATCCGCGGAGAATCAGAGCAGCAATTTGCTTTCACAAATCACTAACACCTCTCATCGGCCATCTGGCTCTGCCACAAGTTAGGCAAGCTTCGAATGTTGGAGTTGTGACTGTGAAACCAAGACATCCCCAGCGGGTGCATTGGGAGGGGGGCTTTCCCCGGTAGGGGCAGACTGTGAGTTAGGGACCCACGTAGAATCTAGCAAAGGAGCTACAAGGGGAAGCTGGTGAGCATGTGAAGAAATGACCCGAACTCCATTTATCCTGACATTTGTTTACATAAATATTTTACTTATGTTCTAGAAGGGGTTGCATCGTGTGTGTGCTAGGAGTTTGAAGGAGGTACTGAATTCAAAAACCCTTTAAAGAGTGCATTTGTTCAGGTATCAGATGATCGGGTATTGGGATGCTTGTGCCTGAGCTCCTCCAAATCCAGACTTGACCCCTGCACAGCTGGCTGCTCCAATACTCTGGTATTAGCAGGCACTGCAGTATCCAGTACCACATGTACTGAGCTATTGATTTGCCCAGTTCTAGCACAACTGGACAAGGTTCTCAGCATCTCAACCTTCCAAAGCTCAAAGGACACTTTACACATTAGACTGTACTGACTGTGCTTCCAATGTTCTGCTAATTGGGTTCCTGTGGGTAATTTCACATATGTGTACAGTGTGGGAAAGCCAGAGGCTTGCGTGATGAAACTATTCTGCCAAACCTACTGACAAAAGTGTCTTTCCTTTACTACCGAGGAGAGATGATATTATAAGCCTCCGTGACACTAAAAGATAAAAATAACGTTATCCAAGCAGAGTGTTCCCAGGTGTTTGTGCTGATCTGAAAGTCCCCTGCAGGGAAGGTTTCTAATGATCAGTGTACATGAGCCTCTTCATGGTTCCATGTGAACAAACATACAATAGGCAGGCTTGTCCTGGGTTTCACTGGAGCCCACAAGCCAACGTGAATGTTGAATTGCTCAGAGGGTGTCCACCTGGGAAACAAAGGTCTTTGTAATAATAATCCTTTCCAAAGAGTTCAGTTATTTTGTCCAGAGTTCAGTTACTGACAATGGTGCTACACAGGAAATATTTTTTCTTTGAAGAATGTTATCAACATAGTCCCGACTTTCAGGTTTTATGCTACTATTATTATTCCCTCTATTTTCAATACTTTTTGGTCAAGTTAAAAGGTAAGAAATACATCCACATAAAACTATAAGGCAATCAAGATGATAGATTCATAGGCAAGGTAGAGTTTTCTCCTTCTTTATGAAAATGGTTGTATTCTTTCAAGGAAATAGGAAGAAAACAATTGCTTTTATTGAAATTGCAATGGTCTAAGAGTTTGGATAATTTTACATAGAACTTGCTGATTATATAGCTTTTAGCAATACTTTTCAGAGAGAAAATATCGCCGTCCAATATGATGGTTCTCATGTAATGTAAATGTTACAGTCTAGTGCGTCCCTGCACGGCATTGCTTGTAGAGAAAATGGCTACAGAAAGGCAGTGGAAAGGGCGTATTTCACCTGTAAGTTTTGCTTTATCGATCTGCACAGCCCACATAGTCTCTTGTCTGTAGCGCCTCTCCTGGCAAGTGATGTATGTGCCTTTTCCCAGAGACCATGTGGAGACAAAGCCACAGCTCTAGAGACCTGGCACTAATGCGGAGTTGTTGTGCAGGTTCTCTTATCAATGTGACATCACTACCCCCTTTCTGAAGAGCTGCTGCCACATTGCAAATGAAGCCAATTCCTACATGAATTTCCCAAGAGTCCCTTCTCTGTACAGTGCTGAGTTAGAGTCATCCAAAGAGAAACATGTGCATGAGATTTGCAATATGAAGTAGAAGAACAGGCTTTCTTCTCCAAGGCAGCTGGAGACAGGATGTAGGCAGATGTGAAGTTCTTCTCTTCTCTAGCCATTGAGTTTTTTGCGCTTATACTCTGGGGTCCTGAAGCCTAAATCAAAATTCTGTGGCAGGCTCTAAGTGCTCCTGGAGACATGGAAATGAACACTATAGTTATTCTCCTCAAAAAGTGCAAGCCTGTCATCAACGGGGACCAAAACAATGTGCCCATCACCCTGTGACCCGTGCTACACAACAGGCTTGATGCAGATGCTGAAGGGGCAAGTGCCTGCCTCGTAGATGACAGCGGACTTCTTCCAGGGTGGGGAGATCCAAGCCAGGATGGAGGGGTGGGAGAGGGAGCTGTAACTCTTTGAAGTCTTCCCAGAGAGGGTGCTGATTCAGAGCTCTGAGAAACGCAACCAGACTGACAAAAGATGTACAGGAAATATGTGTGGGAAGTTACAACACTCTAATAAAGTAAATCAAAGAACCAAAGGAATGGAGAAAACGTCCCTGTTCATGGACTGGAAAACTTGATATTTTTAAGATACCTATTCTTCTGAAATTGATCTGTAGATGAAGCACCATATTTTCCACAACACCAGCAAGTTGCCGTGTGAATACTGACACACTGGTCCTAAAACTTACAGGGGAAGATGAAAGACCAAGACCAGCCAACGCAATACTTAAAAAGAAAAATACCGGAGGACTGACAGCACCCGGCAATAAGACAGTCATCAAGGCAGCACAGTATTGGTGAAAGAAGACACATAGATCAATGGAACAGAATAGAGAGCCCGGAAATAAATCTACACAAATACAGCCAACTAATTTTTGACAAAGGAACAAAGGCAATTAAATGGAAAAAAGGAGAGTCTTTTCAACAAACGATGTTGGAGCAACTGGATGTCAATGTGTGAAAAAACCTTACAACTGTCACAAAAATTAACTCAAAATGTTCCAGAAAGCTGACCATAGAATGGAGTACTGTAAAATGTGTTAAAGAAAACATATTTTATAGTTAAAGAAAATCTGTGTGACTTTAGGTTTTTAGACACAACGCCAAAAACATGACCCATGAATGAAAAAAATGGGTCAGTTAGACTTAAATAAAATGTGTAAAATGTGTTCTGTGAAAGAAACTGTTAAAGAGTGAAAAGGCAAGCCGCAGACTGGGAGGAAATATTTGCAAAACACGTGTCTGACAAAGGTTAATACCCAAAATATGTGGAGAACTCACAAAACTCAATAATAAGAAAACAAGAATGTTTAAATTAGGCAGAAATGCTGAGCAGACATTTCACCAAAGCAGATATACAGATGGCAGACAAACATATGAAAAGATGGTCAATGTTATTATTATTATTTTTGACACATAGTCTAGCTCTGTCATCTAGGTGGCAGCACACTGGTGCAATCATACCTTACTGCAATCTCAATCTACCTGGCTCAAGTGATCCTCCTGTCTCAGCTTCCTAAGTAGCTGAGGCTACAGGCTTGCATCACCATGCCCAGCCAATTTGTAAAACTTTTCATGGAGATGAGGTCTCACTATGTTGCCCAGGCTGGTCTCAAACTCCTGGCTCAAGAGGTCCTCCCACCTCAGCCTCCCAAAGTTCTAGGATTACAAATGTGAGCCACAGTGCCAAGCTTCTACATCATTTATTAGTGAATTGCAAGTGAAGCAACAATGAAGACTAGTACACTCACATTAGAAGGCTAAGATCCCAAACAGACAATGCCCAGTGCTCACAAAGACATGAAGCCACAGAAACTCTTGTTGGCTGTAAAATGCAAAGTGTGCAGCCACTGTGGATGGCAGATTGGTGTTTCCCACAATGCAAAGCACAGCCACGCCACACAGTGCTGCAGTCACACTCCTAGGAATTTACCCAACTGATGTTAAAACTTATGATTAAACCAAACTCTGAATGCAAATCTTTATAGCAGCTTAATTCATAATTTCCCAGAACTGGAAGTGATCAAGATGTCCTTCAGTAGGTGAATGGATAAACAAACTGTGGTGCCTCCATTCATTTGCTGTAACATTATTCAGAGAAGAAAAGAAGTGAGCTGTCAAAGTGCAGAAGGACATAGAGAAAACTTGAATGCACATTACTCAGTGAAAGAAGCAGGTGCGAACAAGCTACAGACTTTATGACCCAAATTATATGACATTCTGGAAAAGGCAACACCACAAAGACAGAAAAACAATTAGTAGTTGCCAGTAGGAAGGAACCACTTCAGGAGGGAGAAGGGAGCCTTTTGAAGACTGAATAAGTGAAGCACAGGAGATTTTTAGAGTAGTAAATGTATGCTGTACATACTCTAGTAGTGATGCATGATATTACGCATTTGTCACAACCCTGAGAGTGTCACAACACAAAGAGTGATCCTTAATGAATGCAAACTTACAAACTGATTGAGGAGGTCAGGGATTCCAGGAAGAAATGCAGACTGTGCTAAGACATGGGTGGTATCTGCTGCATTACAACTATATAAAGCAACCTTGCTGAAGAAGGTGGGGAGGGGCTGACTTGAGCAACTTTGGAATAAGTGTCCCCTCTGAGATGATGGGCAGAGGGAGCTCCACGCAAACACCAGACTCTAGTTGATGATGTTGCTCCCCACAAGGGAGTACCTGCCAGCAATTCAGATACTTTCACAGATGTGCTGGAACTCAACAATTATGTAAATGACTGGTGGATGGTGGGACCTGGATTCTCACTACCAGAGTGGAAGGGAGGAGGCTAGAATGACCTCCTTGGTTCAGATTAGAGTAGGAGGCATCAGTAAGAATGTCCATTTAACTTAACACAGATAAGTGTGTTTGCATGTTTTACAAACTTATAGATATGTAGAGATATGTTGAAAATGGCCATACTGCCCAATGAAATTTATACTTTTAATGTTATCCCCATCAAGCTACCAAAGACTTTCTTCAGAGAATTGGAATAAACACCTTAAACTTCATATGGAACCAAAAAAGAGCCTGCATACCCAAGACAATCCTAAGAAAAAACAACAACAGCAACCAAGCTGGAGGCATCATGCTACCTGACTTCAAACTATATTATAAGGCTACAGTAATCAAAACAGCATGGTACTGATACCAAAACAGAGATATAGACCAATGGAACAGAACAGAGGCCTCAGAAAGAATGTCACACAACTACAACCATCTAATCTTTGACAGACCTGACAAAAACAAGCAATGGGGAAAGGATTTCCTATTTAATAAATGGTGTTGGGAAAACTGGTGAGCCATATGCATAAAGCTGAAATTGGATCCCTTCCTTATACCTTATTCAAAAATTAACTCTAGATGGATTAAAGATTTAAGCATAAGACCTAATACCATAAAAACTCTAGAAGAAAACCTAGGCAAAACCATTCAGGACATAGGCACAGGCAAGGACTTCATGACTAAAACAACAAAAGCAATAGCAACAAAAGCCAAAATAGACAAATAGGATTTAATTAGACTTAAGGGCTTCTGCACAGCAAAAGAAACCATCAATAGAGTGAACCAGGAACCAACAGAATGGAAAAAAATTTTTGCACTCTACCAATCTGACAAAGGGCTAATATCCAGAATCTACAGAGAACTTAAACAAATTTACAAGAAAAAAGCAAACAACCCTATCAAAAAATGAGCAAAGAATATGAACAGACACTTATTAAAGACATTTATGCAGCCAACAAACATGAAAAAAAGCTCATCATCACTGGTTGATAGAGAAATGCAAATCAAAACCACATTGAGATACCACCTCACACCAGTTAGAAAGGTGATCATTTAAAAAATCAGGAGACAACAGATGCTGGAGAGGATGTGGAGAAATAGGAACACTTTTACACTGTTGGTGGGAGTGTAAATTAGTTCAACCATTGTGGAAGACAGTGTGGCGATTCCTCAAGGATCTAGAACTAGAAATTCCATTTGACCCAGCAATCCCATTACTGGGTATATACCCAAAGGATTATAAATCACTCTATTATAAAGACACATGCAGGAGGTGGGGAAGGTGGCACTGTAGGACCAACTCAGGATTGCAGCTCCCAGTGAATCCACAGAGGGTGAGTGCACACCACATTTCCATATGGATCTTTATAGCCCACAGACCAGTAGATTCCCAGGTGTAAGAGCCCACGGGCCTCCAGCATGGCAGTTGGGGCCGGTGCGGCTGTTTGGGATGAGGCCACAGCACAGCGACACTGTGTACAAAATTCACTGGTTTGGTTACCCTGTTAAACCAGCAATTGAAGATTTCTGAAGGCAGATTAGCACATTCATCTGATTAAATTGGACTTAAACAGAAAGCCAGGCCAGGAGATTCCTGGGCAGCAACGTGGTTTGAGCCAGCGCAGTGGGTCACTGTATGGGAAATCGCACAGATCCCGGTGCCCTTGCAGCAGGCGACTGGAACACCTGGGAGAGAGTCAATTGTTCAACTTAAAAAAAAAAAAAAAAAACGGCTCTGAGGCAGGGAGCCACGTGATCAGGCTCGGTGGGTCCCACCCCCACAAAACAAGCAAAACAGCAATTGGAAACGGTCGGGGTTGAGAGTTTCATGGCAAGCTCAGCTGAACCCAGGACAGTGCGGCTCGATGGGGGAGGGGCGTCCGCCACTACCAAGGCACGCGACCCCTATGGAGGTACTCTGCCGTTGCTGACGCAGCCTGTTGTTGCCGAGGCAACCCGCCAAAACAGAGCCCGCCACTACAGAGGCAGGCCACCATCGCCACTGCAGTTCTAACCACACCCACGTAAACAGGACTACAGGGAATTACACACAGCAGCAGGGCAGAGCCCACAGCAGCTCATCATACCCACTACAGGCTGGCAGTGACTAGACGGCCTCCTCGCTGGGCAGGAAAGTGCAATGGATACTTATAAATAAAGTCCTAACTCCCCGGGACAGAGCACCTGAGGAAAAAAAAGGGGCTTTATGAGTTCTGCTGCAGCAGACTTAAACGTACCTGCCTAGCAGCCGTGAATGAACAACAAAGCTCACAGCTCAGCACTAGGCTCCTATAAAGTACAGACTGTCTCCTCAAGCAGCTCCCTGACCCCCATATATCCAAAGAGTCACCTCACAAATGACTGATCAGACTGACATTTGGCAGGCATCATTCAGGGACAAAGATAGCAGAAGAAGAATCTGGTAGCAACCCTCACAGTTCTGCAGCTACTACAGGTGTTCCCCAGGCAAGCAGGGCCTGGAGCGGACCTCAGCAGTCCTACAGCAGTGGGGCCAGACTGTTAGAAGGAAAACTAAGAAACAGAAATAACTTCATCATCAACAATCTGGACGTCCACTCAGAGACCCAATCAGAACATCAGCAACTACTCAGATGACAGGTGGATAAATCCACAAAGATGGGAAGAAACCAGCGCAAAAAGGAGGAAAATACCCGAAACCAGAACACCTCACCTCCTACAAGGGACCACAACTCCTCACCAGCAAGGGAACAAAGCTGGACGGAGAATGAGTGTGATGAAATGACGGAATCAGACTTCAGAAGGTGGATAATGAGAAACTTCTGTGAGCTAAAAGAACATGTTCTAAATCAATGCAAAGAAACTAAAAACCTTGAAAAAAGATTTTAAAAAAGATTTAAGGAAATGATAACAAGAATGGACAACTTAGAGAGGAATATGAATGAATTGAAGGAGCTGAAAAACACAACACGAGAACTTTGTGAAGCATGCACAAGCTTCAACAGCCAAATTGACCAAGCAGAAGAAAGAATATCAGAAGTCGAAGATCAACTCAATGAAATAAAACAAGAAACCAAGATTAGAGAAAAAAGTGCAAAAAGGAATGAACAAAGTCTCCAAGAAATGTGGGACTATGTGAAGAGACCTAATCTATGTTTGATAGGTGTACCTGAATGTGATGAAGAGAATAAATCCAAGCTGGAAAATACTCTTCAGGATATTATCCAGGAAAATTTCCCCAACCTGGCAAGGCAGGCCAATATTCAAGTCCAGGAAATACAGAGAATACCACAAAGATATTCTGCAAGAAGAGCAACCCCAAGGCAAATAATCATCAGATTCACCAGGGTTGAAATGAAGGAGAAAATGCTAAGGGCAGCCAGGGAGAAAGGTCGGGTCACCCACAAAGGGAAGCCCATCAGACTCACAGCAGATCTCTCGACAGAAACTCTACAAGCCAGAATAGAGTGGGGGCCAATATTCAACATCCTTAAAGAAAAGAACTTTCAACCCAGAATTTCATATCCAGCCAAACTGAGCTTCAGAAGTGAAGGAAAAATAAAATCCTTTGAGAACTAGCAAGTACTCAGAGATTTTGTCAACACCAGGCCTGCTTTACAAGAGCTCCTGTGAGAGGAGTGGTTGTTTCTACACATAGAAAGGAACAACCAGTACCAGCCATTCCAACAACATACCAAATGCTAAAGAGCATCAACAAAATGAAGAATCTCTATCAACTAATGGGCAAAACAGCCAGCTAGCATGAAAATGGCAGTATCAAATTCACACATAACAATATTAACCCTAAATGTAAATGGGCTAAACGCACCAATCAAAAGACACAGACTGGCAAATTGGATAAAAAGCCAAAACCCATCGGTGTGCTGTATCCAGGAAACCCATCTCACATGCAAGGATACACAAAGGCTCAAAATAAAGGGATGGAGAAAGATTTACCAAGCAAATGGAGAGAAAAAAAAAAAAAGCAAAAGCGGGAGTTGCAATTGTCTTCTCTGATAAAATAGACTTTGAAGCAACAAAGATCAAAAGAAACAAAGAAGGCCATTACATAATGGTAAAAGGATCGATACAACAAGAAGAGCTAATGATCCTAAATATATATGCACCCAATACAGGAGCACCCAGATACATAAGGCAAGTTCTTAATGACTTAAAGAGACTTAGACTCCCACACAATAATAGTGGGAGACTTTAGCACTCCACTGTCAATATTAGACAGATCAACCAGACAGAAAATTAACAAGGATATCCAGGGCTTGAACTCAGACCTGGAACAAGCAAACCTGATAGACATTTACAGAACTCTCCACCATAAATCCACAGGACATACATTCTTCTCAGCACCACATCACACCTACTCTAAAATTGACCACATAATTGGAAGTAAATCACTCCTCAGCAAATGCAAAACAACTGAAATCATAACAAACAGTCTCTCAGACCATAGTGCAATCAAGTTAGAACTCAGAATTCAGAAACTAACTCAGAACCGCACAGCTTCATGGAAACTGAACAACTGGCTTCTGAATGTCAAATGGATAAACAATGAAATGAAGGCAGAAATAAAGAAGTTCTTCGAAACCAACAACAATGAAGACACAACATACCAGAATCTCTGGGACACATTTAAAGCAGTCTCTAGAGGAAAATATATAGCAATAAGTGCCCATATGAGGAGAATGGAGAGATCCAAAATTGACACCCTATCGTCAAAATTGAAAGAGCTAGAGGAGCAAGATCAAAAAAAACTCAAAACCTAGCAGAAGAAAAGAAATAACTAAGATCAGAGCTTAACTGAAGGAGATACAGACACGAAAAACCCTTCAAAAAATCAATAAATCCAAGAGCTAGTTTTTTGAAAAGGTCAACAAAATAGACAGACCACTAGCCAGAATGATAAAAAAGAAAAGAGAGGATAACCAAATAGATGCAATAAAAAATGATAAAGGGGAAATCACCACAGATTCCACAGAAATTCAAACCATCATCAGAGAATATTATAAATAACTCTATGCACATAAACTAGTAAACCTGGAAGAAATGGATAAATTCCTGGACTCCTGTGTCCTCCCAAGCCTAAACCAGGAGGAAGCTGAAACTATGAATAGACCAATAACAAGGTCTGATGTTGAGGCAGCAATTAAGAGCCTACCACACAAAAAAAACCAAGGTCCAGACGGATTCACAGCCGAATTCTACCAGACACACAAGGAGGAGCTGGTACCATTCCTTCTGAAACTATTCCAAATAATCCAAAAAGAGGGAATCCTTCCCAAATCATTTTATGAGACCAACATCATCCTGATACCAAAACCCGGCAGAGACTCAACAAGAAAAGAAAACTTCAGGCCAATATCCATGATGAACATAGACGCAAAAATCTTCAATAAAATACTGTCAAGCCGATTGCAACAGCACATCAAAAAACTTATTCATCATGATCAAGTAGGATTCATCCCAGGGATGCAAGGCTGGTTCAACATACGCAAGTCTATAAACATAATTCACCACATCAACAGAACCAAAAACAAAAACCACATGATTATCTCAATTGACACAGAGAAGGCATTTGACAAAATTCAACAGCCCTTTATGCTAAAAACCCTCAATAAACTTGGTATTGATGGAACGTATCTCAAAATAATAAAAGCTATTTACAACAAACCAACAGCCAATATCATACTGAATGGGCAAAAACTGGAAGCATTCCCTTTGAAATCTGGCACTAGACAAGGATGCCCTCTCTCACCACTCCTATTCAATATAGTACTGGAAGTTCTAGCCACAGCAATCAGGCAAGAAAAAGAAATAAAGGGTATTCAAATAAAAAAGGCGGAAGCCAAATTGTCTCTATTTGCAGATGACATGATAGTATATCTAGAAGACCCCATCACCTCAGCCCAAAAACTCCTGAAACTGATAAGCAACTTCAGCAAAGTCTCAGGATATAAAATCAATGGCAAAAATCACAAGCATTCCTATACACCAATAACAGACTTAAAGAGAGCCAAATCAAGGACAAACTGCCATTCACAATTGCTACAAAAAGAATAAAATACCTAGGAATAAACTAACAAGGAACATAAGGTACCTCTTCAAGGAAAACTACAAACCACTGCTCAATGAAATAAGAGAGGACACAAACAGATGGAGAAACATTCCATGTTCATGGTTAGGAAGAATCAATATCCTGAAACTGCCCAAAGTAATTTACAGAATCAACACTATCCCCATCAAGCTACCATTGACTTTCTTCACAGAACTGGAAGAAACCACCATGAACTTTATATGGAACCAAAAGAGAGCCCGCATAGCCAAGTCAATTCTAAGCAAAAAGAACACAGCGGGAGGCATCACACTACTGGACTTCAAACTATACTACAAGGCTACAGTAATCAAAACAGCATGGTACTGATACCAAAACAGAGATAGAGACCAATGGAACAGAACAGAGGCAGTGGAGGCAACATAACATATCTACAACCATACAATCTTTGATAAACCTGACAAAAACAAGCAATGGGGAAAGGATTCCCTGTTTAATAAATGGTGTTGGGAAAACTGGCTAGCCATGTGCAGAAAGCAGAAACTGGACCCCTTCCTGACACCTTACACCAAAATTAACTCCAGATGGATTAAAGACTTAAACATAAGACCTGGCACCATAAAAACCCTAGAAGAAAATCTAGGCAAAACCATTCAGGACATAGGAGTAGGCAAGGACTTCATGACCAAAACACCAAAAGCATTGGCAACAAAAGCCAAAATAGACAAATGGGACCTAATCAAACTCCACAGCTTCTGCACAGCAAAAGAAACAGTCATTAGAGTGAATCAGCTACCAACAGAATGGGAAAAAATTTTTTCAGTTTACCCATCTGACAAAGGGCTGATATCCAGAATTTACAAAGAACTCAAACAGATTTACAGGAAAAAAACAAACAAGCACATTCAAAAATGGGCAAAGGATGTGAACAGACACTTTACAAAAGAAGACATATATGAGGCCAACAATCATATGAAAAAATGCTCATCGTCACTGGTCATCAGAGAGATGCAAATCAAAACCACATTGAGATACCATCTCACGCCAGTTAGAATGGCAATCATTAAAAAATCTGGAGACAACAGATGCTGGAGAGGATGTGGAGAAATAGGAACACTGTTACACTGTTGGTGGGAGTGTAAATTAGTCCAACCATTGTGGAAGACAGTGTGGCGATTCCTCAAGGCCTTAGAAATAGAAATTCCATTTGACCCAGCAATCCCATTACTGGGTATATATCCAAAGGACTATAAATTGGTCTACTATAAGGACACATGCACACGAATGTTCATTGCAGCACTGTTTACAATAGCAAAGATCTGGAACCAACCCAAATGCCCATCGATGATAGACTGAACTGGGAAAATGTGGCACATACACACCATGGAATATTATGCAGCAATCAAAAATGATGAGTTCGTGTCCTTTGTGGGGACATGGATGAATCTGGAGAACATCATTCTCAGCAAACTGACACAAGCACAGAAAATGAAACACCGCATATTCTCACTCATAGGTGGGTGTTGAACAATGAGAACACATGGACACAGGGAGAGGAGCACTACACACTGGGGTCTATTGAGGGGAATAGGGGAGGGCCAGTGGGGGAGCTGAGCTGGGGAAGGATAGTCTGGGGAGAAATGCCAAATGTGGGTGAAGGGGAGGAATGCAGCAAAACACACTGCCATGTGTGTACCTATGCAACTGTCTTGCATGTTCTGCACATGTACCCCAAAACCTAAAATGCAATTTAAAACATAAATAAATACATAAAAATAAAGACATGTGCACACATGTGTTTATTGTGGCACTGTTCACAATAGCAAAGACTTGGAACTAACCCAAATGGCCATCAGTGATAGACTGGATAAAGAAAATGTGGCACATACACACCATGGAGTACTAGGCACATGGATTAGTATACGTGTATGTATTTCCTTGCTCTGTCAGCTCGGAGGGTCTAAAAGAAACAATATTCCCGCCGGGCGCAGTGGCTCAAGCCTGTAATCCCAGCACTTTGGGAGGCCGAGGTGGGTGGATCACGAGGTCAAGAGATCGAGACCATCCTGGTCCACATGGTGAAACCCCGTCTCTACTAAACATACAAAAAATTAGCTGGGCATGGTGGCGCGTGCCTGTAATCCCAGCTACTCAGGAGGCTGAGGCGGGAGAATTGCCTGAACCCAGGAGGCGAAGGTTGCGGTGAGCCGAGGTCGCGCCATTGCACTCCAGCCTGGGTAACAAGAGCGAAACTCCGTCTCAAAAAAAAAAAAAAAAAACGATATTCGAGCAGCAGTAAGCGCCCTGAGCACCCAGTCTTGGTTTCTGGTACCATAATCCAATAGAAGGACCCAGGGCTTCTTGGAGAAATGGCTAAGTCCAGGGAGCGGGACCCATACCAGATCCACTGGAAGCATCTGACGGTGGCGGAGAGTAAGAAGACACAGCAATGGCCACCACCGCCAGCACCACAAACCCCTGCAATGATCCGGGTGAGTCAAGGGGCACATGAGTGAACTGACCGAGCAGCCAATGGCCAAAGCTTGAGCCATTTCAGTAACAAAATGCGTAAAAGAGTATTGGGTTATAACCTATAGTCCAAAATCAGAACTCATGAGTTCATGCGAATGTACTCTAGGATGAATGGTTTCTTGTGGCTGTTGTAAGAAATTACCACAAATTTGGTGTTTTACGGGGGAAAAAATTCTTATCTCATGTATCTGGAGCCCAGAGTCAGTATTGCTGAGCTGAAATCCAGGTGGTGGCAGGTCCACGCCCCAGCACAGCCTCTTGCCTGAGGCTACTGCATTCCTTGGCTTGTGGCTACTTGCCTTCAGTGTTCAAGCCCAGCATCTCCATCCACACACCTCTTTCTCCTCTGCATAACTCCTCCTTCCTTGGGCTGCCAATGGCAACTTCCTCCAATGAGCACAGTGTGGGAAGCAGGAGAAGAAACATTAGTGGAGAAGCCTCAGAACATCTGAGCCAGGTGACCAAGGTCAACATCGTCAGGTATAAATCTGGATGTGCTGTGGTAAAGGAGACACTCTACCTCTGTGACCTTTCCCCAGTACACAGTCCCAGTTACTCATGGAGACAATACCGGAGACATTTCAATAGAGGCGCATACCAAAAATGCCTGATCAGTACTCCCTGAAATTGTCATCAGAAACAAAGAAAGGCTGAGAATCTGTCACAGACAAGAGGAGCCCAAAGAAAAAGAGACATGACAATGAGTGAGAAGTGGAATCCTGGGGACCATCGTGGTGCAGCAAAGGGAGAAGCGAGGGAAATCCGAGTGAACCACGGCCTTTAGTTAACAGTAATTTTCTGTTACTTCTTCATCAATTGTGACACGTGTCATACTTTTGCATCATACTTCAGGATGTCACTAATGGAAGGGACTAGGTATGCAGCATGTGCAAACTCTATCTTCTCAATTTTTTTTTTTTTTTTTTTGAGACAGAGTCTGGTTCTGGCACTAGGTGTCAGGCTGGAGTGAAGTGGCGCGATCTCAGTTCACTGCAACCTCTGCCTCCCGGGTTCAAGTGATTCTCCTGCCTCAGCCTCCTGAGTGGCTGGGACTACAGGTGCATGCCACCACGCCCAGATAATTTTTGCATTTTTTAGTGGAGACAATTTTCACCATGTTGGCCAGAATGGTCTCGATCTCTTGATCTCATGATCCACCCGCCTCGGCCTCCGAAAGTGCTGGGATTACAGGTGTCACACGGTGTGCCCAGCCTCTTCTCATTATTCTTTACTTCTAAAACCATTCTAAATTATAGTCTACTTTAAAAAATCAACCAGAAATGAGAAATAAGAGGAGTCTCCTTCAGTCCTAGATCATCCACCCAGGAAAAACACCTGTCTCTCTGTGTGCATTCTCAGGGTGGAAAGTGCAAGCGCAGAGGCCTGTGGTATGGGCAGCTCTAGCGGCAAGTCTTCCTGGTTTCCTTCTGTTCTAGTTTGTTCTGAAATTGTCCAACTCCACATTTTGATGTGGGTTTTGGAGAGAAAGGACTTTCTAAAATGTACATGTTGCTCTACACGTTGCTCGAAGAGAAGCTGTTGTTAAACTGCTGATAAACGTGAGAAACAGCCATCCCTGAGCAGATTCCATGGCTGCCCCTGCTGTGGGGAAAACTGGCTAGGGAGCTTGATGGCTGCGTAGCTTTTCTTTTCCCATCCGGTTCAGAAGAGGGATTAACCAACCCCTCATCTCCTGCAAACAAGCCGTGGTCACTTAGAGGCTGTCCAACATTGAGCTGCACACTTGAAGTTGTAGGGTCACCCTTCCAGCAGTCCTGGCAGGGCATGTCTTTCCTCCCTCGCTGGCCCCACAGCCTCTGTGTATCAGCCAGGCAGCTCGCAATCCCCACCCGCTTTGCGACTCCCCCCTTCCTTCTGTTGAGCTCTTGCAGTATCTCTACACAGGAACATCTTCCTCCAGGCCAACAGAGTCCCAGTGCACAGAGTGAGGGAGGGTGTCTCCACTCCCAGGGCAGACCTCAGTGGAGGGTCCCCAAGTCCATCGGCATCTGGGCTTGGCCTCATGCCAGCTGCAGAAATACCTAAATTCTCCAAGCCTCAGTGACCTTGTCTATAAAATGACCCTGGAGAGTTGGCATAAAAATTAGTGAAAGTAAAAACTTAGCAGAGATATGGGCATAGATTGTGCTCAGTACATCTCTGACAGTTTTTTCTTTGCACTAAAAAGAACCTGCAGCTTGTATTTGTTTGCTCTGCAAAGCTGGCACTGAGAGAATTCATTGTGAAAAATGTTCTTTTTATTCTTCCTTAGGAGCCGATGGTCTGCGTGACTTTTGGGGACAAAGATGCATCTGTCTCTGCACCCTTGACCCATGTGCTCCCTAACTTCCCACTGGCCTGTGGGGCAGGCTGGGGAGGTGGGTTCAGGGTCTGGATTGGGGTGTTGCTGTCTTCATGCTACTTAGAGAGTCTCTTTAAAGATGGCGGTGAAACGCTGGTGCATGTGTTTGGGGTGTGAGGAGACAGAAGGGAGGATCGGCTATGCCAATTTGGGCATAGAGTTTTCAACATTCTTTTTTCTTCTGGGACATGACTTCATTTTCGTTTCTCTCCAGTGAGCTCACCAGGTTCAGAACTTTGTCTGCAATCTAGCAGCATGAGGAGGGGCCCCTCGTGAGGGTTTTGCAGCCCCTTCCCCCACCCAGGGTATTTTACCAGAACCCTCGCTTTGCTCTGGATCTTCCAGTGACTCTGCCTCCTCTCCCTGATGCCCAGGAAGCTCTCCATCCCATTCAGGTCGTCCCTCTGTGGGGGACTTCTCTGCCCATGCACTGGACTGCTGACTTCCTGTCCGTTCATCAGCCATTCATCAAAAGCTTAGAGACTGCAGGTTCTGGCTGATGTTGGGAGCTGGAGTGACCCCACAGATTCATCCTTGCCTTTCTGGGCACAGGGTCAGTCGAGGGGGAAACCCAGACGTGTAAATGATTCACCCTGCCTTTGGGAGGAATTAAGTAAGCACCACAGCCCGATTACAGCAGCGTGTCTGGGGAGGGTTAATTCCGGCTGGGGGAACAGAGACAGGTTTGATTCAACAGACACTTTCCAGAGCTTGAGACTAAGGAGCTGCCATCTCCACAATGAAATGGGGGAAAATGATGTTGAATACGGCAAAAAATCAGGGAGGCAGAGATATAGCTTCCACATATGAGAGAAGTAAAATAAATCGTGACGTTTTGATGAAATGTCTCGATGGTGGAGAGATACAGTGTTTTTATGGTGCTGCAGGTACATTGTAATCGATCAAAAAAAGCCCTTTCAACATGGAAAGCTTTCAGGTCCATAGCTGATCCGGACCATAAATTGCATTGATTGTGTCTTTCAGTTCACATGCCTGAGGTGGGGAGAATATTGAGAAAGTTTTTGATGGATTTGCTTACTTTTCCTCAGCTCTCTAAAAGGAGCCATGGGGACAACAGTGGCGTCTGGAGTGTGATTCGGGCATCGCGTCTTGGAGGTGTGAGCCCAGCTCTCAAGGTCCCACTTAAAGGTGTGCCAGGCGGGGGTGCATGGGAACCTCCCTGGGCTGGGCCTCCCCAAGGAGCCTGGGGTCTGGCAGCACAGGTGATTGCCCTGCAGATCTGAACCCGCTCTTCTCAACACAGTCTGCTGTTCCTGCAGGCAGCTCGGTGCTCATACAGAGCCTGCTCAGGGAGCTACTGCTGTGTCGTCCATGTGGATTCTGGCCCAGCACCTGCACTGTCTGCAACTGGGTGCTGGGTGCCTCCCTTAGGCCCACCCACTTGACAGACCCCAAGGGGGGCCCTGTGGTCGTTTTGTGCCAGGGTCCCTCTCTAAATAAAGCATCCTAGGAGCTTGGGGATAGGTACTGGAGAAGGCAAACTCAGTCTTTGACCATTTAGGAAGGTTTGTCCTCCTTGATCCCATGTTTCCCTGGCCTCCAACCCATCTCAGGAAGAAAGAGAGTTTTCAGGGAAACTTAATGATGAGCCATTGACCATCCATTAGCCTTACCTCCGAGCTCCATCTCCCTAATCACAGTGCAGTTCTCACCCACAGGCCGCCATGACAGCCCACTCAGAATATCTTTTTAAGCCTAGCATTTCTGAAATACTTTATCTGGAATTCCTGATGTTTTAGAATCCATGTCACTAATTAATCTGTCTGAATCGTTGACATTTTACTGTTCTTAAAATAAAACCTGAAGTCCCTTTGTCATCCCAGCTGCCATGCTCATGCAACTGGTGATCAATTAGCCCATTTGTTCACTCCATGGTGACAGCGTGGGGCCTGCTGTACATCAGGTACCATCCCAGGAACTGGAGGCTGAGAGCGGATCAGACAGGTCTGTGCCTTTACCTGCTCACCTTCTGGAGAGCATTGGAGAAGGGTGATTGCTTTACAAAAACGTAATATGAATATCATTCCATAAACAAAAATGGGTGCACAGATTTAATTTTTGAAGCGGCAGTGTCAATCAGGAAACGGGGGGAGGCTGGGTGCAGTGGCTCAAGCCTGTAATCCCAGCACTTTGGGAGGCCGAGACAGGTGGATCACGAGGTCGAGAAATCGAGACTATCTTGGTCAACATGGTGAAACCCCATCTCTCCTAAAAAGTACAAAAAATTATCTGGGCACAGTGGCGCATGCCTATAATCCCAGCTACTCGGGAGGCTGCGGCAGGAGAATTGCCTGAACCCAGGAGGAGGAGGTTGCGGTGAGCCGAGATCGTGCCATTGCACTCCAGCCTGGGTAACAAGAGCGAAACCCCGTCTCAAAAAAAAAAGGAAAGGGGGGGAAACAAGAAAATTAAGCCATGGGTGTGACTGATCAGATGAACAGGATGGGGGCTTTTATAAAGAGAGAGGGACCTAATGTAGGCCATTTGGCATTAAAAAAAATGAACATAACCCCCCCAAAAAAAGTTTTCTGATTAAAACACAAAAAAGAGATTCAGTGTAATTTACTCCAATTCTGTTTTATTCCACGTTACCTGAGACCCTGAAGGATTTCAGGTGACCCGAAATCCCCTTTTGTGGGGATTTTCATCACGCCCTCAATGGCAGAGAAACAGAGGCAAGAGTTAAGGGACTGCCCGTCACCCACAGCCAGGTCAATGCTACTGGCATGTCTAGTGGGAGCAGTGGAGAGAAGGCCAGCAGCTGCATATGGCGGCGAGCGAAATGGTGAGCCAGCCAGAAGTCCAACAGAGAGCCACACCAAGAGTCCTGCTGGGGCCAGGGCAGGCCTTAAAGAGGGGATGAGCGATGACTCCAGTGAAGAGACTGACTTTAATTGGATCAGACTGTGAGCAATTTATGCCCCGGGAAGTTGTCAGAAACCATAAAGGAATCAGGCAGACATTGGCAAAGGATAACAACTGGGTGTGAAAAACATAGGCCAGTGAATGGAAAGCCTAACCAGTGAGCCAGAGGGGGAGAAGACCACCAAGAGCTCAGCTGAAACCACCATTATCCCCAAGGGAGGGAGGTCAGGGTGGCAGGGCCACAGCCAGGATCTCTAAGGAGTGGCAGCAGGGGCTGCTGTGGAAAGAGACTTTGCTGAGTCCGTTCTGTCAGGTCATTAAAAAAAACAAACTAAACAATCCAACAACAAAACAACAAGCCCTAGGTTGCCACAACATGTATACATATTTTAATGTCCAGTTTTCCACAATATAGAAACAAGAGGCTGTGATCCCAGTACTTTGGGAGGCTGAGCCAGGTGGATCGTGAGGCCAGGAGTTCAAGACCAACCTGGCCAAGACGGTGAAACCCCACCTCTTCTAAAAAAGTACAAAACTTGGTTGGGTATAGTAGCGGGCACCTGTAATCCCAGCTACTTAGGAAGCTGAGGCGGGAGAATCATTTGAACCCAGGAGGCGGAGGTTGCAGTGAGCTGAGGTTGTGCCACTGCACTCCAGCCTGGGTGACAGGGCGAGACTCCGTCTCAAAAAACAAACTAAAAAGAGGCATAGAATGAAAGAGAAAGTGTGACACACGCACAGGGAGAAAGAAAGGAAACCAGACGATTAAACTACCTTCCAGAGTATTTAGAAACAGCAAAAAGTTAGCAGCGATTACAAATAACTTAAAAGAATGAAAAGGAGCAACGTTTAAACAATCCAGAAAGGCGTAATGTCAACGTCTCATTAAATACAGAATAACAATAAAGAGATAAGAAGTAAATATATGTTGGAAAGTACCATATCCACAATGAAAATGTCATGGAAGGGGCTCAGTAGTAGATTTGAGCTAGCAGATGAAAACACCAGAAAACTTCAAGGTAGGCTGATAAAGATTGGAGAGAAACAATAATAAAGAGAAATAAATGAAATTTCAGAGAAACGTGGGATACCATTAAGTGTGCTAAGGCACATCAGAAGGAAGTGTGAGAGAAAGGAATAAAAAATACTCCAAGAAATAGTGGCTCAGGGTGGGCGCGGTGGCTCATGCTTATAATCCCAGTAACGTGGGAGGCTAAGGTGGGAGGATTACCTGAAGTCAGGAGTTCGAGACCAGCCTGGCCAACATGGTAAAACCCTGTCTCTATTAAAAATTTTTTTAAAAATTAGCTGGGTGTTGTGCTGAGCACCTGTAGTCCCAGCTACTTGGGAGGCTGAGGCATGAGAATAACTTGAACCCAGGAGACAGAGGTTGCAGTGAGCAGAGATCATGCCACTGTGCTCCAGTCTGGGTTACAGAGTGAGACTTCATATCAAAAAAAAAAAAAGAAAGAAAGAATGGCTCAAGACTTCCCAAATTTGATATTTTTTAAAAAAACTCTCTAATCTACATATGTAGGGGGCTTAGTGAATATTCAGTAGGATAAATAAGTATGTCCATATCTAGACACATCTCAGTCAAAATGCTGAAGGAGAGAAGATAAAATATTGCAAAGACTAAGAGAAAAATGACTCAGCATGTACAAGGGAAAGCCAGTGAGATGAACAGATGACTTCTCATGAGGACCGACGACGGCAGCCAGAAGTGGGTAATACAACACGTCCAGAGCTCTGAAAGGAAACTGTTAACCAAGAACCTGACCAAGAGAATAACACAAAAAATCCAGTTAAAACCAGTGAAAATAATTAAAACATTGCCCTACAGAATATCCACTTAATAAAAGGAAAACGGTAAAGGGGAATCAGAGCAACACAAAAAATATGAAAAGTTTTAAAAAGTAAAATGACAAGCATAAATCCAATTATACCAGTACTAACATGGTGACAGGATCAATCAGTGCATTCGAAGGACAAATGCTGTCAAACTAGATCAAACAAAGACGCAAACCACACAATCCAGCCATATTCTGTCTACAAGGCAGGAAAGACATTTTAAATTCAAAGACACAAATCTGTTGAAAGTGAAAGGAATTACTTGCAAATTGCAACCCTGAGAGAAGTGAAGCATCTATGCTAATGTCAGACAAAACGGATTTTAAACAAATGTATTTCTACACGGAAGGAGGGACGTGGACATGCATGCGCCAAACAAGCTCCCAAATGCTGGAGCAGAAACGGACGGCACGGATGGAGAGGTGCTCCATTCATACCCAGTCCAACCATGAGTATGGACTGAGGCTGGAGACCTCAACACCTGCCTTTCCCAGCATGGACACAGCTGAACAGAAGAGCATCAGGACACAGAAGGCTTGAACAGCCCCCCCGGCAGACCTCTAAAGAGCAGTCCACCCACCACCAGCAAAATGCACATTCTCTCCAAGCCCACACGGAAGATTCTCCAGGACAGAACATATGCTACGACGTAAAATAAGCCTCAGAAATTCATATGGAGTAAAATCCTGCAAAATATTTTTCCAACTGCAATGGAATAAAACTAAAGCTTGGTAACTGAAGGAAATGTGTACATGTACAAATGTGTGGAGATGAGGCCGCACACTTCTAAATTACCAGTGGGTCAACACAGAAGCCACAGGAGAAATTAGAAAATGTTTTAAGGTGACTAAGAGTCAAAGTGCCACAAGCCGGCACTTGTGAGACGCCACTAAAGCAGCGCTTCACCATAGACTCCTGTTCAGTGAGGAAAGGCTCTCACCTAAGCTTCCATGCTCAGGAGTAAGAAGAAGGAGGGAGCACAGAACCTAGAGCTCTCAGAAGGGCAGATGCAATACAGATCAGAGTGGAAAGAAGCAAAATGGAAGATAGAAAAATAGAGAAAACTAATAAAAACAAACTTGGTTCTTTGAAAGTATCAGCAATGTTGGAAAACTTTCATTACACTTAGAAGAAAAACTCAATAAAATAAACAATGAAAGAGCAGACACCACTATGGACCGTACAGAAATGGAAATAATTCTAAGGGGATACCATGAACAACTGTATGTGGACACATTAAATAACTTTGATGGCACAGAAAAATTTCTAGAAAGAAAATACCAAAACCAACTTAAGAATAAATAAGAAATCTGAATAGACGTAAAACAGATAAAGGGAAAACATCCCACGGAAAGAAGCCGAGGCCCATGTGGTTTTGCTGGTAAATCCTACCAAACATTTAAAGAATTAACAGCAATTCTTCACCCACTCTTCCCAAATTCTAAGTAAACGGACCATGTCCTGCCCCATTTTATGAGGCCAGCATTACTCTACACCAAAAGAAAAGACTTCAAAGGAAAGAAAGCTACCACACAATATCTGTTATGAATGATCACTCAAAAACACTCGACAGAATACACTGCAAACTGAATCTCATACAAAGGGTGCCTTGGGTTAGGCAAAATGTTCTTAGATATGACACTAAAATCACGAGAGACTAAAGAAAAAATAAACTGAACTACGTAAAAATGAAAAATGTTTGAGTTTCAAAGGACACCATCAGGAAAGCAAAACCAGCCCAAAGATGGGAGAGGACATTGGGAAATTACATATCTAATAAAAGACTTGTATTCCGAACATATAAATGAACTCAACAATGGAAAGTCAGAGCCCGATAAAATGGGCAAATGATCGGAACAGACGTTTCCTCAAAGAATACATACACACGGCCAATAAATGCATGAAAAGATGCTCAGCGCTGTTCGTCGTTAAGGAAATGGAAATAGAAAGCACAAGGACACCACGTCACACCCACGAGGATGGAGGAAATGGAAAAGACAATATCAAATGTGCGGATGTAGAGAGGTCGAGAAAATCAGAATGCCGTCTTTTGTGCTGCTGGTGAAGGGTACGATGATGCAATCCCTTGGGAAGCTTGAATTCCTTAAAATGTGGAACTTAGAATGACCGTATCACCCAACAGTTCCACTCTTAAACATCTACTCCAAAGAAATGAAAACACACACCTCACAGCACTTGTACGCACAGGTTCATAACAGCGTTATTCACAACAGCCTGGACAGTGGAAACGAGCTAAATGCTCATCAGAGATGAATAAATAAAACGAGCCACCTCTAAATAACGGAGTGTCAACATGCAATTAAAAAGAAGGAAGTCCTGACACGTGCTACAGGCTGGGTGAACATGAACACACGATGCTAAGAGAAAGAAATCAGCCACAGAGGAACACAGATTTCTGACTCCCTCTCTGTAAAATATCCATCAGAGGCCAATCTTTTGGGACAAAAAATTGAATCATAGTTGCCCGGAGTCCAGGCTCAGGTGGTGAACACGAGTGACTATCCACAGTCACCGCGTTTCTTCTTGGGCGATGGAATGCTCTAAAATGAGATGGTGATGATAGTTTCATGATGCTGTGAGTATGTGCAAAAAACACGCCGTACTCTAAAATGCGTGCTCTAAGTGGGTGGATCGTGCGGTGTGGAGCTGTTTGCCAATGAGGTTCCTGACTGTTACATTGGTTGTAGAAGACGAAGAGGATGCGGAGGCTGGTACCATGTCTGTAAGAACTAAGAGTGTGTTTATTTAATATGATATTTAAGGGTCTCCTCTGAGCTGGAACCTGGCTAGCCAATGAAAGATGCAGCCATCCAGAGCCTCCATTACTTAGAACTTACTGGAAGCACCATGACATGCCAAGGGCAAGGAAGAGCAGCCGGGGGTGGGTGGCACGGATGAGAAGTGGGAAGGGAGCCTTGGCCAGGAGGCAGGGTGGCCCTCAGGGAGACTGCAGAGGGCGAGCAGCCCAGCTCCCCTGGGGGCCCAAACCACCATCGAGGCAGTGTCAGTCTCCCCACGTTCAATGTTTTAGAAACAAGTTACCTTATTGATTATACAGAAATTTGTGTTTGATGTTTGAAGTTCGCATAAATGCTGGGATTAAAAAGAAGTCAATGGCAGGTTCTTATAAAGTTAACCATTCCCTTCCCATGTGAGCCAGAAATCCCACTTCTAGGCATTTACCCAACAGAAAAAGAAATTCTCTCCGCAAAATACTTGTGCATGAATGCTGACAGCATCTTTCTTCATAATTATCCAAAATTGGAAAAAACTCAAACATTCTTCCACAGATGGATAAACAGACTGTGGTTCGTTCCTACTTATCAGGAAACAGGAAAGACCAGTTGGTCCAGCCAACAGCAGGGGTGAATCTCAAATACATCTTACCAAGTGAAAGAAGCTACACGGGTTACCTGCTGCATGATTCCCGATCTATGGCAGTACGCAAATATGAAGCAAGTCACAGCTTGCAGGAGCAGGGTGAGGGGAGGAGCTGACCACAGACGGGAAGCAGAGGGACTGTGGGGAAGGGAGCTGCTGTGATCCAGGTGGTCACAGCTTACACATCTGCAAAATCGCATCGAACTGTCTGCTAACAAGCAAACTCTGCTGTGCGTAAAATACACCTCAATAAGCCTAACTAAACCACAAGAGAATAACAGAAATGCAACATAACCCCCTGCAATATCATTCTTTTCATCCGTCAGATGGGCAGAACTACAAAAGACTGCACGCTGAGGAAAAACAACAGAAAGTTTATGCGGAAACACCAGGAGTCTGGCTGCCCCCTCAGGGCTCAGTCTTTCTAGAAAAGGCATTTCCTGAAATAACACGTCTGACTTGCCCAGTGGGTATGGGGTGGCCAGGAAGCCCCCGGTTCAGCAGAGGACTGAGCATGGCACTGACCGACTTCAGAGTCACATCTGGAGGGGTCTGACGAGAAAGGCAGATTCTGGGGCTTCACAAATACACCCCAGAGCACTCTGTTCTGAAAATGAAAGCTGGGCAGATCAGAGTCTCTTTAAGATGCAGAGCGAACACTCTCTGCATCTTAAAGAGATGACTCTGTTCCGGTCACTGTAACTGACTTGAGAGATGTGACTCATCCCAACTCCCCTCACTTGGCTGGAGAAGGAGATGGCTCTGAGGGGGGTCTGTCTGCCCCAGGCTGTAGTTTCTTCACCTCACCTTGAAGGAAGAGAATGAGAAGGAAGAAAGTGAACGTGAAGAAGAGGAGACGCTCTTGGGCTCCAGCCCTGAGCTCCATGGCCCCAGGTGGACAAGCTTAGGGTCCACCATTGCACAGACCAGAGCAAGCAGCGCTCCGGAGAAGGTTCAACCACCTGCCCACATTCTCAGATGGTAAATGCTCCCTCCACATCACTGGGGCTTAATAATCCAATCACAAGCGGCTTTCTTACGATCCGCTCCCTCCTCAAACTCTGCCGAAGTGTTTACCCAAAAAAGCGAGGCCTGAGAGACACTTTCACAATCATCTGTGACCAACAGTTTGCTGCTCCCTCCTCAGACTCCCGAAACTCTGCAGCCTTTTTGCAGGTATCAAGGATGGACTATTTTCAGCAGTTCTTCAATGTCCAGTGAGCTGACCCCCATCCCCTGCGATGTGTCTTCACTTTTCCCAAATCATTCTCTCCCCGTCCCCTGAAGCCCGAGAGCCTGCATCTGATGCCTCCATGTCCTTCCGTAATGGATGCAAGCGTTTTCTCCAGAGACAGGGGAATTGCTCCCGAGCGTGAACTTCATCTACCAAGGGCAGAGTCTGGATGGAATCTGTGTCGAACAGACCAGTTTCTGCTGCAGGAACAGCTGCTCCTCGGAGCCTGGGTGCATCTAGCAACAGAGGCTCACGTGGCCCTCATTCTGTGTCCATCACAGGCCACACGAGGTGGCCCCGGGACTTTGCTCTGTGTCCCCTCCTGGACTTGACGTGAATTGCTCCCTGTGGGAGGTGTGGAGGGATCTCTGTGCCAGAAGGGCCTCTCCTCGTCTCCACTCCTGATTCCTTGGCCTGGCCAGAACATGTCACGAGACTCCCCAACCCAAAGGCAACCAAGCAGAACCACCCCAGTGGGCCCAGGTCAGGAGGCACAGGACAGATCCATCAAATGCCACTGACGTGGTAAGCAGAGAGGCACAGGGAGCCTGCTGTGGGGCAGACACACGCATTTATAAAAAGTGACCCTGAGAAGGGCTGCTGGTGGCAGGGCTGCAGAGATCTGAGGGTGCTGGAAAGCCCTTCATTTGCCCCCCATCCATTCATTCAACAAGCAGCGAACACCTGCCGAGAGCAGGTCACTCCCGCCTGCTGTTTACATAAGACAAGCCCTGAGAAATCCCTGTTGGGCTGGAGAGGCTGATGAGGTCTCAGAGCACGCTGAGGAGGCAGTGGCTCAGGTGAGCACAGGGGGAGCCTGAGCCCCGTCCAGGGAGGGCAGTGGGAGGTCAGGGGGATCTTCTGGAGAAGTAGCGCCCGAGGGAGTCTGAATCCAGGGAGGGCTAGGCAGCCAGCAGGGATATCCAGGCAGCAGGGCAGAGGCTCGGCGGGGTGGGCTTGTGTACACTTTCAGCTTCTGCTCAGAGACCGACTAATGTCTGTGGGCCCTCCAGTTCAGGAGGCCACCATCCCTGCACCAGATGGGCCTTGGCTGGGAGGGGCGGGGTCACTGACTGAGGGGCAGGGGCTTGGCAGGTGGGAAGGCAGGGCCGACTTTCACCCTGGGGTGGGGAGTTGACATCCAAAGTCCCTTAATGAAACATGCCTTCCCTATGAGCAAATGAAAGCATTGTATGCTCTGGGTTTGTGGGTGCTGGGGCTTAGCAGAGATAAGGAGCTGACTTGAGCTGTCTGCAGAGGGTGGAGTGGAATGGGTCCTTAGGAAGGGCTCAGAAAGAAGGGTCACAGGTCCAGTCCTGAGCCAAGGAGAAATGGCAGAGCCTGCAGAGGAACAAGCCTGTGCCTTCCGACGAGCACTGTCCTCTGACACCTGGGCCAGCGGCCCACCTGGCTTATTCCTTCATTTCTGGTCTCCATAGAAAGAGTCTAATCCCTGTTCCACTCACTCTTGTCCCTGTCATAAACATCATGTGCAGAGGGCAAGGTGGTCAGGGCGCGGGGCCCCCTTAGGTTGGTTTCCAACACGAAAGCCCATGCAGGGGGCTCAGGGCTCCCTTTGGACCTGAAGGGCACAGAGCACCTGAGCTCTTGGCAGGTGACTATCCTGCATGTACCCTGCATGCTGAGAGCCCTTCCTTGTGCAGAGGGAACCCCAGGGCCTCTCGGTACAGTGGTCAGGGGCCACAGAGGATGGGCATGAGAGTGCAGGTGTGGCACCTCAGCCGGTGGTGTGAGGATGTGGCAGGGAAGGAGCAGTCAGGCAGGCTGCAGAGCCTCTCCAGCTGGGAAGCAGGCCCTGCTGGAACTGGGACACTAAGTGGGGAGCGCTTATTTGCTAATTACTTACCCACCTCCCTTGCCCTTTGGTGAACCCCCACTGCCATCTTTCACCCTCCCCCCTGCAGCTGTGTCCATGTGAAGCACCTGCAGACACACACACGTGGCCTTGCTGTGGCCTCTGTGGATCGGTGTGTTCGGAAGAGGCTAAGCCCCGGGGGCAGAACAGGCCCTGGAGGGAGTCTCCCAGAATCAAACAGGTCCCCCACATCAGGAGCGCAGCGGGTGCAGCACAGCCTGGTCTGAATGGAGAGAAACAGCAGGAAGCTGCCGCTCCCAGGAACCCCTGGCCCATAGGCTGCACATTCGCTCTGTCCTCCATGGATGTTCTTTTATACTAAATTTTTCACATTTTATTTTGAGACTCTGAAAGGGGCTGATAAAATTTCTCCAGCTCCAGGCCTTAAAGTATCCCAGGAGGACTGAGCAACATCAGGACAGGGGATTAAAGCCCAGAACCAGGCCGAAAAGGGCACAGCCCCTGTCTGCCACCGCAGAGGCTGGCTTCTCCTTCTTCTGGGCTCTGACCCTCAGCTGAGCACAGCCCCCGTCTGCCACCACAGAGGCTGGCTTCTCCTTCTTCTGGGCTCTGACCCTCAGCTGAGCAGAGCCTCTCATCCCAGAAGCCAGGACTCTGGGGGCTTGATTCTCCATCTGGGGCCCCTGTGACATCTCAGAGTCTCTCTAAGCTCCCCTCCCCGTTCCCTCTCATGGAGGAATAGATGTGTCCACTGGAGTCTGAAACCTGGAGGGTCTGTCCACCCCGTCAATGTGGGGGCTCATGAAGGCAGGCACCCCAACAGAGACCCTCTCAGGTCAACCATCTAGCAAGGCCATGACCTCTATAAGGCTAACAGAATCAGCCAGTGAGTAACAATGGTCATCACTTAAGAAAATGGATGGTTTTATAGAATCATTGTGCTTGGTGACATGTTGTTTTAAAAGCTTCTTCAATAGACAAGTGGCCCCACTTAATTGCTTAAAAGATTGAAGAAGGCAAATACCTCATGGTTTTTCTTACCTGTGACGTGAAGCTGATTTATAATACAGTGGCTCTGACATGTCCTCAGGAAGACAGTCATTTGAACAAGAAAATCAAACCTGGTGCTCTTCGTGTTTGAGAATTGTGCCGTGGGAGTTCACAGGTAACAGCCGATTTCTGCACAGTCTGAATCCTGCTGTAGGCCAGGCGGCCTGGGCACATGGTTCCCTCCAGACTCAAAAATCCCCTTCAGAGTCAGCTGCCCAATCTGTACGGTCCATTGATTCAGGTAGGGGCAGGAGAAGTGTCGGAAATCTTAGCAGAGCTCTGGTCCCCAGAAGAGAAACCTAGTGTCACATTGGAGAAAAGAGATCACAGAGGTTGAAATGAATGTTTGAATTGTGGGCCACTGATGTATACTTTGCTGGGTCAGGGATTTTTATCAAAGTCATTTTCAATAAGTAAAATGACAATGAAAGGCACAAACGCCACACGCCTGTGACTTTACCGGGTGCTCGCTGGTCCGCGCTCTCTCCTCCTGATCGCAAAGCCATCGTTCCCCAGAC
The DNA here is from genome assembly GCF_049354715.1 of Callithrix jacchus. Classification (NCBI taxonomy): domain Eukaryota; kingdom Metazoa; phylum Chordata; class Mammalia; order Primates; family Cebidae; genus Callithrix; species Callithrix jacchus. The sequence goes on along the minus strand of NC_133513.1, from coordinate 124,146,962 downwards.
ATCGTTATTTTCTGTTAAGTTTGCACAACGTCTGCCAGCCTAGAGAGATTGCAGAAACATTGAAATGCCCATTTTAAAGTCACTTCTTCCTCCCTGCTTCGTGCAGAGCTTATGCTGTCTGCAGAACTAATTGGGATTAGGCCCCGTGAGCTGTGTCGGCGTGAGAGGTGCTGTGGAGGTCTGTCTGCTCATCAGTGGTGCATCCGTTGTCCTCCTTCCCAGAGCCAGGGACAGGTCAGCCCACCCCGGAGATCAGCACCGTCCGGGGGCCTCCTGGCTGTGGTACCGCAGCACCCACCAGAGGCTCCCTGGGAAGCACCGAGGATCTGCCATCGCTCTTGGACGTTTCCCCAGGCCTGCAGGGGAATCGTGTTGTAAATAACACATCACTTCCCAAGTCCTCTCTGATCTGCCAGTGCCTGAGAGCCTGAGGAATTCCGCAGGCACGTGTGCACACCCCACTTCATCTGCAGACACAGGCTGTGCACGGGGGGCCTTGCAGGCTGCTTCCACGCACTCCTTGCTGGGAGGAGACTTTTAAAGGAGCCGAAAGACCCCAAAGGAGAGAGGAAAAGGAGCCACCCTCCTGGCAGGGTCCCTTCACCCAAGGCCAGCCCGGGGATGCACCGGCAGCACGCCTGGAAATCAGCCTGACCCCCACGACAGGTGTGCGAGCTCAGCCACCAGGCATGGTGGGGACAGACCTACCTGCAGAATCCCCAACGGCAGGAGGCTGCAGGGGGTCACTGAGACCTGGGGCACAGCACTGGCTTCGGGATTCCCCTTCGAAGTCATGGACATGCCTTGGAGATCCCCAACAGGGGGATGGAGAGGGGACCAGCCCCCCAACACATCTGGATGGAGGAGGCCACTGCCCACTTTGAGTCTTGGACAAGGACCCCTTCCAGGTCATGAAATTGAGGGTCCAGATGCTTCCTTGCTGACCCGATGTACAGAGTAATTTATTTTTACTTGATAGTAGCACGATGCTGTAGGAGAAATCTTAACTACATTAATTCTATTTAGTATACAGGCAGGTGTTTGGGGCTCACTTTAAAAGGCAGCGTATTTTCAGGAAAAATGAAATAAGTCATCCTCTCCAGCTACCCTATGTGCTAAAGTCCATGCCAAATGCAGGCAGCCCCTCCCGGGCATTGCCAGCCTGGGAAAGGAACCACCCAGGAGACTTCAGATTCAGGACCGGGCTGCTTTCTGCGTTCCTGTGTTGCAGACCCTGCGGTGCGGCTCTGGCCTCCCCACCTGCTGGGGCATCATTTGTCTGTGATGTCACCACGCTTGCCTCAGCCCTGCAGTGGGTCTGCCTGAGGCAGGAGGGGCATGATATAGGTGGGCATCACTCCCCACCCAGGAGCCTCGGGGCAGTGAAGGACAAGTAGAGCCACGAAGCAGGCTGTGGGGGGACACCATGGGAGGCCTTCCACCACACCGCTCCATTCCCTCAAGGCAGAGTCACCCCCACAGACCACAGGACTGAGCTGAGCTTCCCTGAGCAAAACTGAAATGTGAGGGCCAGCAGCGCTGGGGAGAACGTCAGGCTCCGGGGTCCAGGATGGCCAAGGAGATGCGGTGGGTGCTTTGCCACAACTGGTGCACAAGTCTTGTTTGGGACCGTCGACAATTGTTTGTTGTTTTGGAGACAGGTCTCTGTCACCCAGGCTGGAGTGCGGTGGCACGATCTCAGCTCCCTGCAACCTCCGGCTCCGAGGCTCAGGCTACTCTCCTGCCTCCGCCTCCCAAGAAGCTGAGGCTGTAGGCATGTGCCACCATGCCTGACTAATGTTTATATTTTTGCTAGAGATGGGGTTTCACCACGTTTTCCAGGCTGCTCTTAAACTCCTGAGCTCAGGTGGTCCGCCCACCTCGGCCTCCTGAAGTGCTGCGATTACAGGCTTAAGTCACTGTGCCCAGCCAGAAACTTTGACTATTAAATGAACATGGTAAACTAAACTTTTCCCAAAATCAGTTCTTGAAATTGTTAGGGAGGATTGTAAAGAACCAGACGTTGCTGCCTGAGCACTGTGCCGACGTCCCTCACAGACATCCAGGCTCCTGCCGCAGCCAGCTCTCCTCCCAGGCCCGGGCTCCCTGTTTCTGCCCTGGCCCCCTTAGCTCCTCCTGGGAGCTTGGTAGGAGAGCACCTACCTGGCCTACAGAGTCGGAATCGGCCCTGTTTCAGGGCCCACAGGTGAGACCCCGCCTCTGCTCTCTGCTAGGAAGCACACCTGTGTGCACCAGGCCAGACTTAGGATAATTTTGCAGCCTCAGTGGAGTTCTGGTGGGTCTCTTTTCCCCACACTCATCTCTTTCTCTCCCAGTGCTGCCCGTGCCCCTGGCTTAGTCACAGCTGCCCTGTCCACCCTGGCATCAGCCCACTGCCTGGCAGTCTCTCTTCCTGCTTCCCACCGCAGCCAGTTCTCAGGAGTAGGAACTCCTGAGTTGCTTCCACCAGGGCGTGGGAGGTTGAAAATGGAGACTTTTCTAACTCCGTACTTCTGTCTGGAAACCTTTCCCAGCTGATGCTCCATGCTGTCTTGTTATTCCAAGAGCCTCTCTAAGGAGCTTGCTGTGTCCCAGGCTGGCACCTGAGAAGGGCAGGGCCGGCCCCGGAAATGACCTGGCTCTTCTGCACCACTGCCCTCCACCCCCAAGAGTTTGAACTTGGCAGCACCCAAAACCTTCGGGTTTGACCTGTCACCTCTGCCTTCTCCTGCTTCTTCCTGGCTTGTCCCAGCCAGAACCATTTCTCTGGGAGTGGAGGGAGCTTTCTTTCCCTGGAGTCTGCAGGTCTAAACTCTGTCGATCAGACTCCCTGAGGAGCTTCTCAAACCACCAGATTTTGTGATCTTCCCCAGGGACTACTGTAACGGACTGAGGGTAGGAAGTGGGCATGGGGCGGCTGCCAGCCTGGTGAGGGTTCTGAGGGGCAGAGACCCCTGCTCAGGCCACAGCCTGAGGTCCTCCTTCTCTCCTTTGGAGGAAACATCTGTGACCCGGCTCCCAGGTGCACCTTTTGGCGGCACAGAAGCCTCTGGAATTGGGAGATTCTTTGAGAAGCCACACTCATGACTACCATAGCTCTCAATGCTTAAAAAAACTGACATTCAAAAGAAACCTCTGTGCTTCTGTTGTTTAACCTTTACTCAAAACACAGAATTTCCCTGGCCTCACATTTGGGGCTCCAGGATTGATTACTTAAGGGAAATGAAGTCCACTGGGGGCTCCCCGAGGGCATCCTATTAGAGACAGGACCGCCCCCTCGGTGCTGGGGTGTGAGGCCCTGGGAGATCCGATGGGTGCAGCAGAAGCTGCCAACAAACCCCTGTCCTGTTTGCTCAGCGGGACTCTGGGACAGCCACCATTGCTCAGGCATCTTGCTAGGCAGGGGGACCCCGTGGAGGGCAAGACGAGGTGCTGCTCAACCCAAGGAAATGCTGGGCACAGGCAGGGGCCCCCTGAGTGGGTGTATGAGGAAGAGCTGATGGAATAGTGTGTGTCACAGAGGGGCGGGAGACCCTGCCAGGCTGCGGGCGAGACCCCTGCAAGTCGGTGGTTCACGGTGACCACCCCTCCTGCACTGGCCCAGCCTCTGCCTCTGGAAGCCTCACTGTGCAGCCATCAAACCTCAGCATTCTGTAGAATCCTAAAACTCCCTGAGGACCAAGGTGGGTCTGGAAATAATCAAAGACAAGGGTGGGGGTGGGCACAGGGCTCCCAGGTGTGACGTAGGGCTGGCCAAGCTGGGACTGGCCACTGGTGCCTTCTTCTTGTGAATCATGGCATTTTTCTCCATGCCGGGTGGTCAGGGTAGAGACATGAAGAGGTGAAAAGGCTTTCCTGGGATCTCCGAGAATCCAGGGTAGAATTCCCAGGGGGTAAAGTTCTGGTCGTCCATCTGTTGCCTGAGGCTACGGGAACATTGAGCAGGCTTTCAGAGAACAGGCTTCTTCCCTCCATAGATCCACGTGGGAACCAGTCAAACTTACCCCCCAAGGGCAGGCAGGGGCCACCTGGGGGTGCTCTGAGCACCCAGGTCACTCTCAGCCCTGAAGGTGAGGTCAGGAGTCCCCACTGGCCGAGATTTGCTGTCTGGGATGCCCTGCTCACCGGGACCCCTCTCTAGCCTGAACCCCCTGCCCACTAGGACCCCAGCTGGACTCCAGCTGTGCCGGCATGTGGACCTTCAGGCTTTGCCCCCTCCACTCCAGGAACCGGGGGAGAGGTTCACATTCTGTCTATCTGGGAGAACCAGAGGAGGGCCTGTGGGAGGTACTCCCCAGGGACTCTGAATGCATCAGAAAATGGAAAGGGAAAAAACGTTCTCGTCCAGAGCCCCCTTCCACATGCCGACCACAGCATGGTTTCAAACAGAGGTAAGAGCTGATTTTCCCTTTAAGCAATTGCAATCAATGGAACGAACCCTAGCTTTTGTAACTAAGTTATACCATCAGCAATTTTCCTCACACATCAAAATTTAAAAATCAGCTTCATTAGAGCAGGTGGAGCAGAGAGCCGAAGGCCGCCCATTGTGGGCTCCTGTGCTGAGACTGAAGATCAAAGCCGCTTCCGAGCGTAAGAGCTTTTTATCTGGAGTCCGTGGGGTGAGCACACCGTTGGCCTGGGTCAGGGGCTGTGGTGTGGTTTGGTTTGTTTTCGAGACGATGACTTTGTTAAGTAAATCCAACAGAGGATGACACCTGCAGAGGTTTCTTTTGAAACACGAAAAAGAAAGCAGAGCACACACGCCTTCGAAATACACGAGTCTTGGAATGACTGTGGCTGGGGTGGTAAGGACACAGTTACACAGGATGCTTCCAGGGCTGAGGGGAGATGGCTATGGTGTGACTTTGCCTGGTGGTCGTAATATCTAACTTAGAATGTTGAATGGCTCCAAATAGCTTGTAACAAGAATTTTTTAAAAAAACAAAAATATTTTTCAAAGGCAAGTGTAGACTTGAGCGTTATGCATCAGGAGAGGATTTGTGTGTTTAATTTCCTGCATATCTCCTCTAATATAGTCACAAGATAAGATAATTATGTCTGAAAACTCAGAGTTATGCAAATTCTTATAGTCTTACGAATGCATGTGAGTGAAGCCTGCCCAGGGAGGTTGCACAGAACGGGCACTGCACCACACCCAATCAACATGAATGCTACTTTTGGGGTTGTGTCATATGGAGACCCTAAATAAACATCATCATTTGTGGGGGGCTTTTTTGGTTTTTTTTTTTTTGAGACAGAGTCTCATTCTGTCACCCAGGCTGGAGTGCAATGGCACCATCTCAACTCACTGCAACCTCCGCCTCCCGGATTCAAGTGATTCTCGTGCCTCACCCTCCCAAGTACTGAGATTACAGGCCTGGCTATTTTGTATTTTTAACAGAGATGAGGTTTCACCACATCACCCAGGCTGGTCTCAAACTCCTGAACTCAGGCAATCTGGCCTCCTTGGCTTCCCAAAGTACTGGGATTCGAGCCATGAGCCACCACACCCAGCCTTGTCTTCTTGGGATTACCTAGTTTCCTCTAAATCTCTGTCCAGCTGGGTCAGTAAGAAATGTAGCCTCAACCAGTTTGGGGGACTCTGTGGGGTAAAGTGTTAAAATATATCATCTTAGTCTGTACGTGCTTCTGTAACAAAATACTTCAGACCAAGTAATTTATAAGTACTAGAAGTTTATTTCTCACAGGTCTGGAAGCTGTGAAGTCTAGTTAGAGGTACCTGAAGAGTCAGGGTTTGGAAGTGCTGATTTCAGCTTCCAACATGGCCTTGTTGCCGTGTCCTCATCACAGTGAAGGACCGAAAAGGTATGAACTCATTCCGTCAAATCCTTTTATAAAGGGCTTAATCCCACATGTGAGGGCAGAGCCTGCTCACCTCCTAGAGATCCTAGCTCTCGATACTCTTGCATTGAGGAGGAAGTTTCAACACAAATCTGGGAGCACCGCAAACATTCAAACCACAGCAGATGTCGGCCCCAAGGTGGTGGGGAAGCCCTCACAGGCGCTGGCCAACAACACAGGGGAGCACTAGGCGGACTCCCAGCCCCCACCCGTGCAGTTCCTCCAGGGCCTGGCTTGAGAAGCAGGAATCCGAGGGACCTGGGGGCCCAGTGGCCATTCTCTACTGAGCGATTGCCGCTCCCTGGAGGGCTCTGAACCCAGGTGCAGCCTCTGCCTCGAGTTCATTCTGGGCAGTTCCTTCCTATGCATCCCCTGAGGCTTGAGAATGCTCCATATTCAAAGGCACAGAGCTCCCCTGTGCAGGCAGCAGGGAAGGGGCAAAGTCTCCTGACTGAGACCACCCAGGCTGCCTCTTATGTTCCGTTCCTCTCCTTGCCAATACTCCCCAGTTAGACTCCCATTACACCTCACTTGTGCTCTTCCAGAAACTTCCATTCCTATCTCCCTCTCCAACCAAATCCAGTGAGCAAACTGCAAGAAAGCAGATCAAGGATGCTAATGCATAGCGGGTTTGGGCACTCCTCCGCTCTAACACCTCCCATGGCTCCCAATTTCCATGTGCACAAAGCACACTTGTGCAGCTCTCTGTGTATGAGGGGCTGTCCACACAGCAGTGCAGTCTTTTTCTCCAAATGCTGCCCCCACCTCTCTGTCTCACACCTGGGCTCCTGCAGAACCAGGCTCCTCCCTGTGTGCTGCATGGGTCCCACACTCTCTTGTCCCAGTGAATGCTCTCTAGCTGCTGTAGTGCCAGAGATGCCCGCCCCCTCCCCTGCTGCCTGTGGTCAGAACCCAGTGCCCACTGTCATCTCAGAGAAGGCAGCTGTGTTGGGCTGCTCAGAGGTTCTCCAGGAGGCAGCCGAGTACACGGAGCAGAACCCACGAGAACAGGGAGGGCTCTGTGGGTACAGCCAGTGCAGAGAGGAAGGGCAAGGAGAGGGTGTTGTCTTAACACATCTTCAAAAGCACTTCGGCAGAATCTCCCACTGAACCGTCATCATCAGGGAGATAAGAAAATATTTTTACTCTCGACTGGGTTTGATGTCGCTGCGTTGCCCAGAGACCAGTCTCGAACTCCCCACCTCAAGTGACCCTCTGCTGTGGCTTCCTAAGCGTGGAAGCCACATTTCAGCTTCAGTTCATAGCATTACAAGTGTTCGGGTTTTTATGTTGAGTTTAGTGCTTTTAAACTCTTGTTTATATGAAATAGCTTGTGGCAAAGTTGGTTTTCTTATATGGTGTTTCACTTAAATCCAAGTTTCAGTGAGCCTCTCAAAAAGGTTCTTAGGACTTTCATATGCCCAAAATTGACACAAGTCCCCTTGGACCATCAAGAGATGGAAAAAGAGCACCCCTCTGTAAAAAAAATAAACCTAGTGAGCAGAAGGGCAAACATCTCCCATGGCACTGAGCTCCTCACATTGGGGCGGGGGCGGTTTCTGCTGGGCAGGTGCTGAGAATGGACGTCCCTGGCCTGGAAGCAGCACGGGAGGCAGATGCGGAGTTTCTGGTCCAGCTGGTGTGTTCACGGCTTGTCTGAGCCGCTGCACATCTCCTGGTGGAGAGCTAGGTTTTCCGAAAAGACGCATCTTTTCATCAAAAACAGATTATGAATCTCACCACCAGGCGTTTGGAATTCCGTGTGCTCTGGCCTTCACCCCCAAAACTCCAAGTGCAGCGCCCAGGACTTCTCACACCCTTGGAATAGGGAGGTCTCTCCTGCACCCGCCTCTCACCTTCCTCTGGTGAGGAAGCTGAGATTCAGTGTTCAGGGTTGCAGGTTGTTTGGCATTCTTCTTTTTTCATAAACAAAACGTGTGTGTATGATGAAAAACGTGTGTCAAACCGAAAGGTGTAAGTCAAACAAGTGATTTTGAAAAGATGTGGAAACTGTGGTTTATGTTTACCCAGAATAAAGGCTGGTAACCAGGGTTTGAGTTGTAGGTTGCGTCTACATAATCCAATAATTTTTCTCCAGCAAATTGCTGCTGGAAACACAGTATCAATCTCCTTCCCTCGCGCTGTTTCTCTGCTGCCTGGTCTTTGCTCCTCTGATAGGCCTCAATTAATTATACGCAGTTTGCTTCTTGCCACCAAAGACCCCGCGTTTCCCACACAATGGGTGAGGTATGCAAATCGTTGGAGCCCAGGAGGCCAATCAGAGGGTTACAGTGGGTTGCAAAATCCATCCAAGAACCCTTCAATTTTGCAAAGATCTTTTTTCCCCTCTAAAACGCAGTCATATTTTTGGTCCTGAATGCTGTACCTTGTTCAACCTTCATCTTAGCTTAACTTTGAAAAAATATCCTCTTACTAGAAAATGTAAGGCAACTTTTTGTATTGCTTATGCACAGCTCACTTAAGACAGATTGACCATCCGTCAGGCCTCTATGGAGGGTTTGCCTCGAGTGAGGTGAGTGTGTCGGACTGCCCAGCCCAGATGGGAAGAGCACAAAGCTCCAGGGTCTGCAAATTACACAGCACCTCCAGCAGAATCCAGGCAGCACCTCGTAAGTACATGCATTAATATTTCTGCTGAGAAATGCATGAATATTCACACTAAGAGGAATAAATAAAGATTGCAAATGGCTCCACATCAGATCAGAACAGGTTTTGCTGCCAAATGAGTTTTTGGCCATAATGAAAAAGAAAGTATTCGATTTTTGGGTTGTGGCACTGCCGATGGGAGACTAGCTCTCTGCTCCCTCCCCATGCCCTTGTGGGTGCCGGGGAAATGCCAGGGAAGGGCAGCTCTGTTAATCTCTGGTGTTACCAGATGGAAATGGCCTCTTCCAACCCCACTGGAGTCTGGCATTCAGGCACAGTCCTGAGGGTCCTGGGAACCTGGGTCAATGGCCCTTTGGATCAGAAGCCCATGGGTGGCTGGGCCAGCAGCCCTGAGGGTCCCGTCACACCCTGTGGTGTGGAAGCTCTGAGGGTCCAGAGCTGAGCTGGTAGCCACAGTGGCTGTGGAGTGAGACTTGAGGCAAGGACGCTGGCTGATCAGCAGCCTGGGGAATCTCAAGAAAGGAGGAGCAGAGGCCTCCCCTCTGGCTGTAGGAGGCCACCAGGGAGATGAGGACAATGGAGCCATGTGTGGCTTTGGTCCAGCAGCAGCCATCACTCTCCCACCTTATCTGATATGCAATTCTGAACATGGTCCCCTTTTCAAGCTGCTGATGTCTCCACAGACCAGAACTAGACAGAAAATGCCAAGGACCCTCACCAAAGCTGATTTCCCACCCCCATCTATTCAGTGAGTCTTTTATTAATAATTTGCCTCCATTTTCTCTCTTTTCTTTTGTCCCTTTCTCCATGATCTGGGTGTGTGAGAAGAGAACAAATACATTTTCTCTGCCATGACACCAATCCTGCCTACCTCTGCTGGGCTGCCCACCCCTGATGCTGACATCCCAAATCTAAGACATTTCCCTCCTGCTTGCCAATAAGCCTGTGACCTGACACCCAGACCCTGACCCTCCCTGTATCAGGGGAGGGGGGAAGTGGAGGGGCTTCCGTCACCTTCTCTTGGCCAAGAAAAATATTCTTGAATACATTCCTGATTTTCTTTTCCAGAAAGAGCCGAGACAGACTGATAGTGGAGGCTATTGATTGATAGTGGAGGCTATTGATAGTGGAAGCTATTGATAGTGGAGGTTATTGATAGTGGAGGTTATTAATAGAGGAGGTTATTGAGAGTGGAGGCTATTGATAGTGGAGGTTATTGATAGTGGAGGCAATTGATAGTGGAGGCTATTGATAGTGGAGGTTATTGATAGAGGAGGCTATTGATAGTGGAGGTTATTGATAGTGGAGGCTATTGATAGTGGAGGTTATTGATAGAGGAGGTTATTGATAGTGGAGGCTATTGATAGTGGAGGTTATTGATAGTGGAGGCTATTGATAGTGGAGGTTATTGATAGTGGAGGCTATTGATAGTGGAGGTTATTGATAGAGGAGGTTATTGATAGTGGAGGCTATTGATAGTGGAGGCTATTGATAGTGGGGACTATTGATAGTGGAGGTTATTGATAGTGGAGGCTATTGATAGTAGAGGTTATTGATTGATAGTGGAGGCTATTGATAGCAGAGGTTATTGATAGTGGAAGCTATTGATAGTGGAGGCGATTGATAGTGGAGGTTATTGATTGATAGTGGAGGCTATTGATAGTGGGGGTTATTGATAGTGGAGGCTATTGATAGTGGAGGCTATTGATAGTGGAGGTTATTGATAGTGGAGGCTATTGATAGTGGAGGTTATTGATTGATAGTGGAGGCTATCGATAGTGGGGGTTATTGATAGTGGAGGCTATTGATAGTGGAGGCTATTGATAGTGGAAGTTATTGATAGTGGAGGCTATTGATAGTGGAAGTTATTGATAGTGGAGGTTATTGATAGTGGAGGCTATTAGTGGAGTTTATTGATAGTGGAAGTTATTGATTGATAATGGAGGCTATTGAGAGTGGAGGTTATTGATTGATAGCGGAGGCTATTGATAGAGGAGGTTATTGATACTGGAGGCTATTGATAATGGAGGCTATTGATAGTGGAGGTTATTGATAGTGGAGGCTATTGATAGTGGAGGTTATTGATAGTGGAGGCTATTGATAGAGGAGGCTATTGATAGTGGAGGCTATTGATATTGGAGGTTATTGATTGATAGTGGAGGCTATTGATAGTGGAGGTTATTGATAGTGGAGGCTATTGATAGTGGAGGTTATTGATAATGGAGGCTATTGATAGTGGAAGTTATTGATAGTGGAGGCTATTGATAGAGGAGGCTATTGATAGTGGAGGTTATTGATAGTGGAGGCCGTTTATGGTGGATTGATAGAGAGGCTGAGGACTTCAGTAACTTGCGTCTTTTCCTGGGGTATGTGTGATATGGCTTTTAATTCTATTTCTGCAGAAACCAGAACATGCCGATATTTACTCGGTTCTTAACACTACCAGACATATGTCCAGTTTAAGGACCAAGCTACAAAAATGTCACTTTATGTAAACACAGCTATTCTTTATCGAGAAAACAGCTTTCAAAGCAAAATCTGGAATGCTAAAAGAAAGACTTTATTTAATCAGGGGCAGATATGAGAAGTAGAGTCTCAGGCTAGAATACTCGTAAGTGGAAACTGAGTTTACACTGAGCAGAAATACTTTTTATTGCCTATACTCGCTCCTTGGGTTTTCGGCAAAAGTTATGATGACTTAGCCGAAATTGGTTAGGGGATATTTTAAGTTGATATCATCTGTCATTCTAGCTTCTATAACCAAATGCAACCTATTTCGGCAAGACAACCTTTCCCTCCACTCCCCAGGTCAGGTGATCATTGCAGGCTGTGTTCCTGGAGGCCCCTCAACTTTCACAACTTCAGCCGGATGTTTGGGGACATGGGGATATTGAATGCATTTATCAGGAATGCAAGAAAACACAGCTTCCTCATGTCCAAGATGCGAGGCTACAGGAATCTCCACTGTGCAGTCACCAGGAGGTCAAGACACAATCCTTGTGTGTGGATAATCGTGTGTGTGTGCACGCCTTTGTGTGTGTGTTTGCACATATGCACATACACTTTACGTTACATGGAAGAGTGGGATGGCCCAGTGAGGACATGGAGCAGAGTGTTGGGCGTGGGGAGGGAGGAGGCTGCAGGTGTCTCCAGACTGAAGGTGTATGTCCTGATAAGCTAGAGACATGCTGATCTAATGTAAAAGCAGTGGTAAGCCAGCCACTGCATCTTTATGTTTAATAGACTTTGCATCTTGGAATAATTTTACATTTATGAAAAGTTGTAAGGATAACACAGAGAATATTGATGGGGCTCTGGGGGCAGCTGTAGGGACACCGGGCCCAGCAGGGAGGCCCCTGAGTGCGGGAGAGCCCACACCAGGCCTTGCAGCACAAGCCCCTGATTCCTGCCCCATTCAGGTACTTGCCAGGCGCAGGAAGGCCTTGTACTATGTTCAGGGCACTCCCCTTGGAATTAGGCAGAAGTTGCCTGGGCAGTGGGACCCACATTTTTCAGGATGTTTTCCCCTTTGGAGAGTGAGGAGTTCATCCCTGGCCATGGAGATCTGATATCAGAACATGAGTTGAAATGCAGAAGGTGTGAGGGGGACGGGACTCCTCCGAGAACCACCTATGACTTCAGCAGCACAGGGGTTACTGAAGCCAGGCCCTGATGTCCTTAACAGCTGTGCACAGATGTGACTGAAAGAGCAGCCACAGATCTGGTTCTGGCCATTTCCCTGCCCAGCCTCTCCACCCCCAGGGCTGGCTGTGGCCTTGGGAAATCCCATCCTTCCACCTTCAACCTGGAGCCATCTACCAGGTGCTCCAGGTGGCAGCTTCTGCACAGGCTTTCCTGGCCTCAGTCTTTTGCTGTCTCCTCTTTCGCTCTCCCCCGCTCTTTCTACCTTTCCTTCTTCCCCCCCTCCTGATTTCTCTATCATTTCTCCCCTCCCCTCCTTTCCCACTTCTCTCTTCCTCTCTGTCCACCTGCTGCCACTCTCTTTCCTTCCACCTGATTTTGGCCTCATCATAATTTAGTAGGTATATTTTGAGGTTTTCAAGTTTCTCTCACCTATCAGAAGAATGATATAAAAAGCAGCTATAGAAAGTGAAGCCCTTTATCATTTCTGTTTCAATATGAGGTTTTTCAGTTTCAGAAAGAGACTCTTGACTTCAGAGGGTCAGAGATCACTGGAACCGGACCGAGGGGACCAGGCACAGCAGCAGTAGCTGGGATGGGGCCACTTTAACACCTGGAGATCTGTCCCTGAAAGAAACAGGTAACACTGAGCGATGGAAAGTGGCACTTGCCATTGTGCTGAAATTGTGTTATTTCCCGTCAGCACTTGATATACAGCTATTACTTTTGTTATAATGGCTTAGGAGTCATCTAGATGTATTTTCCTTAGCTTGATTTTTAGTCTGTTATTTAGACAGAGTTAAGTTGAAGGCCAGCTTACATTTTCATGATGAAATCTCAGAATCCATCCAAGCACTAGGGTGCACCTCCCACCCCTTCCTTCATCCTCCCTTCCCCAAGCAGAGAGGGGAATGGAGCTGTCCGTGGTGCTGGCTTCAGGCAGGGACCTCAGCTCCCTTGGCCTCCACTCTCTGCAAAGGAGGGTCCTGGACAGGGACAAGGTCACATTCTCATTCTTCTACCTCAACCAGGCGGCCTTGTCTCAGCCCTCTGGGGACCTTGTGGGCTGAATGTCTCTGAAGGCAGTTGCTGTGGGCAGTGCTCTCACCAGTTACAGTCAGACACCTCTTATCTGTCACACCCTGGCCTTGCCCCACAGGGACATCATGTCATCTCCCGGAAAACAAGCAGCAGCCATACTGCGTACTGCTCCTCAGAGGGCTTTGCTCATCACCTCCGACCGTCTTGCCAACTGATGTGGTTTGGCTGCATCCCCACCCAAGTCTCATCTTGAACTGTAATTTCCGTAATCCTCACGTGTTGTGGGAGGGACCTGGAGGTGACTGAATCATGGGAGTGGTTCCCCCATGCTGTTCTCATCATAGTGCGTTCTCCCAAGTTCCCATGATTTTATGAGTGTCTGGCATTTCCTCTGCTAGCACTTTTCTCTCCCCTGCCACCCTGTGGAGAAGCACATTCCACCATGATTGTAAGTTTCCTGAGGCCTCCCCAGCCATGCAGAACTGTGAGTCAATTACACTTCTTTCCCTTATAAATTACCCAGTTATAGCAATGTGAGAGCACACTCATACACTAAGGCCTGAGCTCTCCTTATCCTTATGCACAGGATCCCATGACCACAACAGACCCAGGGCCCTCCCTCTCTGTAACCCTCTGGTCACTGATGATGAGGCCTGTGTCTGAAGACACAGAGAATGGACAAGGAAGGCTGGGCCTCCAGTTCCCTGATTCCAAAAGCCAATCTTGCTCCTACCCTGGGTAACTCTGATCTTGACTCATCCACGGAGAGGAGCCAGGTCTGGAAGGCCATAGAGCAGGGGCTTAACTCTCTGCAATGCTCTTATTGCCTTGGAGGGCCAGGAGGTGGTTCTAGGGCAAAGGAGCTCATGCTCCCCCATCCCTTCCTGCAGCTTGAGTGCAGTCATGCCCCGGAGCTGAGGATGGGCTGGGAAGAGCAGGCTGGGCAGCCAGAGAAACCAGGTTCTCAATTCAGCTGAAAGGTCTGGGCTTGCCCTTAACCTCTGAGACCCCTGGGTTCCTTTTCTGTATAAACAAGGATGTCACTGCCTCCTGCCACAGGCTCAAGAAAATGGGAAGAGGCAGCCCCAACAGCTGAACCTCTTCCCTGTCCCTTCACTTCTTTTCCCACAGCTGAGGCTTGGCCAGGCCCAAATTTGGAAAGTGGGTGACAGACATGCAAGGTGAGTATCCCCAGCCCCGGGGGGTACCATGGCTTGTTCCAGTGTCCCCTGAAATGCTGCCTGGCACGTGCGGGCTCAGTGCACAGAGATAAAGGCCTGAGGCATGGATATGCATGCCACCTGCTCCCACTTGCCCACACCTGCAGGGTACAACTCTCCGTGGGGGGTGCAGACACCCCAGGAGACAGCTGGAGGGATGGATAGAGGCTGAACCAACTTTCCAGAGGCCTAGGTTCAAATTCTCTCTCTGCATTTGCTGTGAAACCTCCAACACCTCTCAGGGCTCTTGTTTTCCTCATGGGTGAAACACCAGCCAATGGGGGGTTCTAAGCCTCATTGCCAGCTCCCTCTGAGCCTCTGCCCTTGCTGCCTCTCTACTGGGAATGCCCCTTCCTACCCTCTCACACTCAGCCTGACACCCTCACCTTCTCCCGCAGCCTCCCGCACTGGGCAATGTTCCCCTGACCCAGTGACTCCCCCTCCCTTCCCCCATGCCTCTGTATCATTCTAGACAGATATCAGATAACGTGTGGACCCCAGGGACTTCTTTTCTCATGCGCCCGCCTGTCTCCCCGTCTACAATGTGGACTCCTCCAGGGCAGGGAGTGGGTTGTCTTCATCTCAAGTGCCCAGCATCTCTCAGCCTGGCACACAGTGGGCACTTCCAGATACCATTTCATTTATCACTGAAAGAAACTGTCACTTATATTACATAGTATTAATAATATATGTATTTATGTTACATATTGTATTATATATCATTATTAATAAAGTAATAGAATATATTTTTACTACATATCATAATAATGTATAATATTATTAATGCATATCATAATTATGTTATATGATTTATATTATGAATCTGAAGAGAGTGTCTGATGTGAGCTGTCTTCCTATTGGCCTGCTGGTGGACAAGAACTTGCTCCCTTTTCACCACAAAGGCTGTGATGTTGTTTGCTCACCTTCGTTGCACAGCTGCAATCACCTTCCCCCTGACTTCTTCCTCATTAGAGCTAAGCTCATGGGATTGCCTGTGCCCACTGTGTTCAAGGAGTGAGTTTAATTAAGGCTGGCTTTTCCCCTGGGGAAGCAGGAACAGGGCTGAAGTGTCAATGGATTCATAAGCAAGGGGATGTATGTTTCACAGACCCCAAGGCCCAGATCTCAGCTGGGGCTTCCTGTCCAGGCAGACTTCTCTCTAAGTGGGCGTCAGCTGCCCTGTCCTCCCTGCTGCTCAGATACACTTTCCGAAGAAGTGGAGAGAAGAGATGAACACAGGAGCTGGAGATTGTGCAATGCCATCCCTAGCAGGGCTGGAGGAAGGCAGAGTATGGAGGCCTTTTTAAGGGGCCCAGGGGTCTGTGGGGGGCCTGGGAAAATGCTGCCTCCTCCTCCATCTGCATTGCTGTAAAGGAATACCTGAGACTAGGTAATTCACAAAGAAAAGAAGTTGAATTGGCTCACAGTTCCGTAGGCTGTACACAAAGCATAACACCAGCATCTGATTGGCTCCTAGAGAGGCCTCAGGGAGCTTCTACTCATGGCAGAAGGCAGTGGGTGAGCTGGCACATGGTGAAAGCAGAAGAGAGAAAGAGAGAGTGGGGGAGGTGCCACACACTTTAAATGGCCAGACCAAAGGATAACGCAGAGCAAGGGCTCACCCATCACCAAGGGGATGTCCCAAGTCATTCATAGGGGATCCACCCCCACGAACCAATCACCCTCACCAGGACCTATCTACAACACTGGGAGTACAATTCAACATGAGATTGGAGCGGGAGCAAATATCCAAACTATATCACTATCCCTTCATTTATCTATCCATCCATCCACCCACCTACCCATCCACCTACCCATCCACCCATCCATCCCTTCATTCATCTATCCATCCATCCATCCAGCTACCCACCCACCTACCCATCCACCCATCCATCCCTTCATTCATCTATCCATCCATCCATCCAGCTACCCACCCACCTACCCATCCACCCATCCATCCCTTCATTCATCTATCCATCCGTCCATACAGCTACCCATCCACCCATTCATCCCTTCATTCATCTATCCATCCGTCCATCCAGCTACCCACCCATCTACCCATCCACCCATCCATCCATTCATTCATCTATCCATCCATCCATCCAGCTACCCACCCACCTACGCATCCACCCATCCATCCATTCATTCATCTATCCATCCATCCATCCACCCAGCTACCCATCCACCCATCCATCCATTCATTCATCTATCTATCCATCCATCCAGCTACCCATCCACCCATCCATCCATTCATTCATCTATCCATCCATCCATCCAGCTACCCATCCACCCATCCATCCATTCATTCATCTATCCATCTTCTCTCTCTCACACACGTACACATGCACACATGCACGCGCATGTGCATATACACACACCCGCACGTGAAGGGAGGAAGAAGAGACTTCCTGGAGAGGCCGAAGCTTGTTAAGAGGCCCCCCCACCAATGCTGGCAGGAAGGCTAGGCCGGGTCTCTACTCCTGGTTGATGGATGAGGCCATGCTGCACCAGGCTCACCCAGCCTAGCCAAAAGGAGAAGCTGCTTCTTCCAGGCTCACTGGAGCTTCCTGCTTAGCAACTGCAGGGCTGATGAATGAGAGCTGTTGAAATCGGGGAGGATTACAGCCTTAAGTCCTGGCTTTCTGGCTCTAGAGGTTCAGTAAGGCCATTTGTATATCAGAAGCAATTTTCAAACCTGGATTCTTCCTGTCAAGCTAAACAGCGAGGATTCTGGGAGTTTCCGGGGCCTTGATCTTTGGAATGGTTCTTTTTAATATAACTTAAAGATGACAAATTGAGACTTTGACTTAATTCCCAGTGATCTGAAAATCAGTGCTACTTTAGAAGTTAGAGAAAGTAAATGGTTGCCAATTGTTACTACCTACATAACCCCAGAAAATGGGGGTTCTCATCTATAACCTGGGATACTAATCACCCCCGCTGGCAGGGCTAGCCCAGGAAGGCAGTTTGTGAAAAGGGTTTAAGTGTAAGGTGTCTGGCTGTGGTGAGTGCCATCATTTCTGTCATTAATAATGAACTACCCACCGTTCCACAATGACTCCTGACCCAGGGCCACTGGGGGGTTAGCAGCTTCATTTCATCTGGGAGTTTAGTTTCCTCACTTTTCATGGAGGATCAGGCAGGTGAGGAACAGCAGGGAAGTGACACAAGCAGGAGGGTCGGGATTCCTACTTGGTCCCCTGCTTCCAGATCCCAACTGGATCCTCCACTTACCCGAGGGCCTCTCTGCAGAATGTGCTGGGCCTGTGGGCCCCAGTGAAGGGAAGCCAGGTTGCTCTGCCATCTTCTATTTCTCTCCTGCTAAGAATCAGAAACAAGGCAGCGTGATCCCAAATGTGTACAGTGTATATCGTAGCTGAGTCATATGTCAAATAAGAAAATGCAAGAGCAAGTGACAAAATAGAGGAAATTATTCACAAAACTGGCAAAGGGTGGTGCCAAGAACATATAAGGAGCTCCTAGAAATCAATAGGAAAAACACATCAGGAAAAACAATCGAAAAGTAGGCACAGCAGACACTGAGCCGAAGAGGAAATGCTCCCTGCCCACAGGCTCAGGAGGATGTGCTCCGATGGTCGTCAGGGAGGCAGGGTGCAAACCTTGGCCTCAACGAACACAAACTTACACCTGGTCAGTTCCAGGAAAGAAGGCAGCTGACTACACCACGCATCAGAAAAGATGTGAACCCACAGTGCAAATGTATTAATCCACTCGTCTACATGTTTCTATGTCACTGGTGGAAGGATAAATCAGCACAAGTGGTTGGGAAGCCATTTGGAGTGATCTACAATGGAGACATGCACTGGGTGGCCTGCAGTGCTATTTCCTGGTTTGTGGGTGGTGCTGAGCAGTCCCCGGATGTCCAGGGAGCACCCGGTGGCCTGCAGTGCTATTTCCTGGTGTGTGGGTGGCGCTGAGCAATCCCCGGATGTCCAGGGAGCACCCGGTGGCCTGCAGTGCTATTTCCTGGTGTGTGGGTGGCGCTGAGCAATCCCCGGATGTCCAGGGAGCACCCAGTGGCCTGCAGTGCTATTTCCTGGTGTGTGGGTGGCGCTGAGCAGTCCCCGGATTTCCAGGGAGATGTGTTCAAAGTTGGTCCTCAGGGCATCACAGATGCTGGACCCTCTGCAGAAGAGGTGGAGAGCAGAGGGCAGAACAGGCAGAGGGGCATCCACCGCAGCCAAAGACAACAGGCGTGGCTGGAGGAAGCCTCCTGACTCCTGAGGACGTAAACTTAAATTCCAAGAGTGAACTCCCATGACTGCTTCCAACACTATCTTTTTTCACAAAGATTAAAAACAAACACTTAAAATATAATTTTATTTCATTTTATTTATTGCAGATGCAATAAATTACTTGAAAGGGAGAACGGGACGTGTTGTGCGTGGGCCGGCGGATGGCATCTGTGGGGCTGGAGGGAGGTTGCTGTGAGGTCTGAGCTGGGGCTGCAGGGCTGGAGGCTGATTGTCACTAAGAAGCGAGGTCTTGTTTGGGGTGGAGGGCCCATGGGGGGCCGTGACCCTGTCAGCTCTGCCTCAGCTCCAGGTCCACTCCTCCACCCCCAGCTCAGTGGTGCAGGCTGAGCAAACCCAGGTCAGCTCTGCCAACACCAGCTGGCCTGAAAAGTCATGGCCACAGGGTTAGCAACCCCAGGGAGGCTCTGAACAGAGGGCCCTGGAGGGTGGCTCTGGTCAGCCCCTTCTCCTCCCGTTTCCTCAGCTTCCTGCCCCCCAGTGCAGTTTGTTCCAGCACTGGATCTGCCTGGCAGTTTTTTCAACACTTGCAGAGTCAGCCTCTCGTTCTCCTTCAGACGCCTACACAAGCCAGTTCCCTCCTCAGAGCTCTCTGTCTCAGCCCAGGGACCCCTACTCAGCACTCAGGGACCCCAGCACCAGCTGGGCAGTGCCTCCTCCCCAGAGGCCCCCCAACACCTTTCCCGTTTCCCATCCCACAGGGCAGCAGCTGCCCCCCAGGTTCCTCTGTGTGCACAGCGGTCCCATCTGCACTGGCCAAGGCAGCATCTCTTCATTTCAAAATCTGTCTATCAATATAACAGCCATAGCTCTGCCTTTTGACTGCATGCTGATGCTCCTGGCGCTTATTAAATTATTGTAAAATGTAGGAAGAACCATGTTGATAAGGAGAAGCAGAAGTAAACGGGCAGAAGAGATGCCGGTTAGTGAAAGCTGAGGAGCCCACGCTTTGTGCTGGCGTCTGGTCTGCAGCCTGTGCTTCTCGCCACCGTGACTTTTCAGGCCAGCTGGCGTTGGCTGAGCCCAGCCTGGGTGCTCATGACTGTGGCCGGTGTTTCCACAGGGTGTCTGGTAAGAATAATCACACAGGCTCTCACACAGCCCAGCCTGCTGCTTCCCGACCCATGCTGGGCATCTGAAAAAGCTGAGTATTCATTCAGGCTGCAGTCCCCAGCCCTTCACCAGGTTGTGGGAGTTGGGAGGTTTCCAGCACCCTCCACTCACCTGTGCTAGGCGGAAGAGCTGGGGAAATCCAGGGCAAACTCATGCCAGCATGACGTGCATGACGGTGCGTCACCAGGTGCAGGAGGGATTGTGGGAAAAGTTGTGATTGCAATCCCAGGACAAACAGGAGCAGGAGGAACACGGTGTCTCCAACACAGGGAGGCCTCCATGCGTGTGTCACCAGGACTCTGAGAACTGTTTTTACGGCTTCCTGAAGGAGTGCATGGCTTATAGCTCAAAAAATCCAGCAATTACAGATGGGGGCTGTTGATGTGGAGAAAGAGCATTTTCCCAGCTCCCTTGAATGCTAGCTACAATAGAGGCACCTTACACGCCTGTCTCATCTAAATTCCTCAGCAGTCTGGGGGTGGTTAACATTATCCCCATCTTACAGATGTGGAAAGTGAGGCTCTAAGAGTTTGGAAAACTTACCCCATGTTGTTGAGACAGAGTCAGGACTCAAACCCTAGTGTCTAAATAACTCGACACACACACACACACACATGTGTGCACGCTTGCACACACACACATCCTCAGTGACTTTATTCAGCCCAGACCTCTTTCACCTGAAGTATCTCTCTGCCTCTCCCCGCTAAAGGACAACTTCAGCAAGAAATATAAACATCAAGCCCCCAAACACCAATAAAATCATCAAGTCATGCTAATCAGTGTTGTTTGAGAGCTAATTAGACAGACCCTATGCTTAGCACTTGACAAATGAGGAATGAAACTTTGAGAGGTGAAATCACTTGCCCAAATTCTTCAGCTCTGAAGCACCAGGCAAGGCCTCTGTCTGGTGTCCGACTTCAGAGTCCAGACCTCTGAATTCCACCGTGCCACCAGTTTGTAATGATCAGCTTGACCGTGTCCTCCCAGAACCCCACAGCGTACACTGAGAGCCTACTCTGGCCCAAACGTGCAGGCTGCGAGGCAGACGTGAGCCCTGACCCACACTTCTCCATCATGGCCAGGCAGGTGGCCATAGGTGGCTCACAGCCCTGTGAGTTCTTGTCAGCTTGGAAATTCAGAAGGGTGGAGAAGTTGCTTTTCAGATGGCCATTCTCATGGGAGGATGGAATATTCAAGTCAGAAGACACGTGAGTCAAGAGCAGGAAGGGAAGCTCACTTTGAGAAATGGAGACGCGGATGTGAAGTCCCTGCACTTCTCCTGGGACCTTGGCCCAGGCTGCATTTTCCTCTCTGATCTCTAGTTCCCTAACTCTAAGATAAAGGGGTCCATCCAATAAAAACGGAAGGTCTTTATCCGCCGTCACTGCCTGTGTATTTCAGGACATACACTTATTGCCAGGGCACCAACTGCTCTTATATTTATCTCAGTGCTTCTTTTCAATATGTGATTTGTTTGGGCAAAATTACATGGTTGTAATGCTGTTTTTTTTGAGATGACAAGAAGGAAATTGTCTTCAAAGGACAGCAGATGAGAGAGCATTCACTGAGCACAGCACAGTCCTCCAGGTCATCTCAGTGCAGTTACCCGAAGAAGCCCTTGAATGGGGAGCTAATGTGAACAGATTTACAAGGGTGCTTGGTGCCGTCTGCGCTGAGTGCTGCACCTGCGCTGTTTGGCTAACTCCGTAATTCTCATAACGGCTTCGCTCTTCGTGCCAAAGCAGTAGCTGCTTATAACCTGTTTGAGGCTGTGAAATTGATTACTAGCTGCTTATAGGAAAACACAGAAAAACACCAGACTGTGAGTAGAGAAATTTGTGATAAATGATTTTCTCCAAGTTGGATAAGGGAAATTTCCAGCTTGTTTATTCCTCTGCTAAATTTTACAATAAAATCTAGACTGCCTGTCCTATACCTGGAAGAATAAGGCGAAGCTCTAAAGGGTAAGAGGATTCTCCGCGGCATTCATGTCACGGTGAGACTTCCTCCTGCCGAGAGGAGTGGTCTAGCAGAGAAAGCAGACAAACAAAAACACACACATACACAGACCACGTGGGGTATCAGTGGAGTGCTGACTAGCAATTAGATATCATTTACAAAGACAAAAGGTAATTCTGTGAAATACGGTAGAGGAAACTGCAGCTTCAGGTCAACCAGTTCAGTCAGGGTGTGCTTCAACCCTAACCTTGGTAGCATCCTTGTGCAAGAAGCACAGTGGGTGTGGTAAAACCAAGCTCTCCGGGGTGAGGATGTGCTGGGCAGTGGTCGCCACGGAGCTTTGGCAGCTGGGAAGCGGGAGTGTAAAGGTCTATGTAGCTCGCAACTGATGGGCTGCCTCCTTGGTCTCCTTGCTCTGCTCCCCTGAATCTTGACTATAACTGTTGCCCAGCCCAGCCCCTCTCCCAAGAATGCCATCAGGAGGGGCCCGTCTCTCTGTGGGGACTGCCAAAGATCTCTGGTCAGGACCTGTAGGTTCTCACTGCGGCAACACGACCACGCACACAGCCAGGACACCGTACGTCCAGCAGCCGTGGCTATTGTGATGTTCTAGGAATACTGGTCCAGCACAGTAGCCAAGCGCACGTGGACTGCTCGGTAGATACTGTCGGGGTTGTTTATGAGACAGCATGGTCACGGGGGAGATGTACGGATGCACATTTCAGAATTCTTCATGCCATCAATCATCAAAAGCAGGTTCTCTATGGAATTTTAATGTAGGTAGAATCGTTTGACAGAAAGTTCAGGACAAAAGAAAAAGTAGATATTGGCGCGACCCAAAGCCAGGAGGGTCTGCCTGGCTTCACTGCATCTGAGAGCCACGGTTCTGTGTCCCACTGGGGAGTCTGCTCACTGGTACCCCAAGGAGACAGAGCAATGGGTGAAGACAAGCAGGAAGGCAACACGACACTAAGGTGTCTTGAAAATCACGAAACTAAACGTCTTTGTTGAGGATAAATTGAGATGTAGGAAGATTTTCATTTTTTACATGGGGATAAAAAAGAGTTCTCAAATCCCTTGGAAAAAAGTTTTGCCTGTGGCAAAGAACACTTCTATAAATGTCCACTCTACCAGAAATGTAGATTGCTTTAGGTGTGAAATGTAATTTATCAGCTTCAGCATTCTCTGTATCCAAGACAACAGCTTTAAATACAGTAGGAAAAAAAAAAAAGACAAGATTGCCAAGAAAGTATGCTCATTAAAAGAACTATAAAATGAATAGGTTTATTGGTGTGATTCGCTGTAAACCTCTCCGCCCTTATCGCCAGCACGCGGTAAGGAAATGCACTTAGGTACCATAAGAAGGTTGAGCAAAAATCGAGCTCTCCATGGACATAAAGACTAAAACTGCTTATGTTTAATGTACAGTCAGGAGAAAGCTCTTGGGACTCGATAAATCCAGAAGTGCAAATCATGGTTCAGTTCAGGACCACTCTGACGATTTTCTTCTTACCTTAAAAGTGTGCCTTCCTTAACTTTCTGATTCATATGCTGTTAATGGTGTTGGTAAATCATAAAATGAGGTTCTCAACAGCCCAGGATTAACACGTGAGTCCCAGTGGACAGCTCTGTCTTCCTTCCACTTTAGGATTTACCCTGGCTTTCCGGCACCGGAGACACACTTACCGCTTATTGAAGTAAATAAAAGAGATTTATAAAGAGAGAATGTTTAGATAAAGGCGAAACATCATCCGTCTGGAAAGAGAAGCTTATCTGCAGTAGATATGTGTTTGTCGAGGGAAATTGGCAGCACATTAAGCCTTGCTGCCCTGTTTTGAAAGGACATAAAACTACCATTGCCTAACCCGGTGGTCCATCACGGAGCCAGTCCCCCGGGTTCCTACGCCAGATGTATTGGGCTATTTCTCTCCAGGTGGAGCAAGGATGACTCCAGCATGGCATCAGAGTGAAAAAAAGAATGGAATACACCTTTAATGTATGCCGGGTCGCATGTCATGCCCACAGAGGCAGAAATAATGATTCCTAGAGATGCATTTGTGGAGTGTTGAATTTTAGGCTGTGTTTAAATCAGTACAAATAATCCAGTCATGACTTCACATGAAACACACACTTGAAGAATTCTTCTCTTTACCCCTCCAGTTGAAGGAAGTAAAGGAGATCGTTTTATGTGATCTAACATGGAAGTTTTTAAAGCTCATCTCTTGCAAACTCATGTAACTTCTCTCTCTTTTACAACTTGCAAGATTCTTACAGATCTGTTAAGGTTTTGTGTCGGAAAAGAAATCATGTCACCGGGTCTGGTGTGCTCGTATTTCAAGGGACACCCTCTCAGAGTCAGTCAGCCCTGCCCAGAACATGATCAGCCATTGGCTGCTTCAGTCAGGATAAGGGCATGCTGAAAGTCTCAACAGCTTGTGAGCTAATAGAAATTATTTCATTTTATTAAAAGATGAGAGTTGAATCTGCATACATTTCAGGAGACATCTTATTTTCCCTTGCTTCTGAGCACAGCACTGAGTGTGTGACTGTCCTTTCTGTTCTGAAGCAATGCACTCACCACAGGGAGAATGGTGGTGTGGTTCTGTCAGAGGCCAGGGTGTTTCGGAAATGGCAGCTGGGCTCAGAAACAAAAGCCAGGTAGCTATCCCGTCCTAAGTCTTCTCTGTGACCACAACTGAACATAAAACAATTCTCACGTCTTCTCTCAACAACCGTATGCCTCCTGGTGCCAGTGACACCATTGCCAGCCACTTGTCTGAGAGCCCTGGGGGACCCTGGTGGTGAACAGGATTCCTTGCGTGGGCAGTGGGTTTGGCACCCTGCAGCAGTGCCCAGGGAAGGGGAGACCCCACCTTTGGCGTCAGTGATGATGAGTGGTTCATGTTGCTTTGAAAAACTGGTATCAAGCCAGGCTCTGTGAATGCCAGCTGTCAAGAGCGATTTGCCATCGCAGCCACGGGATGTGCCACCCAGAAATTGTGTCTCAACTCAGCATCCCATAGCTTCTGTGCCAGTGTCCTGAGAGTCATTACCAGGACTCTGCAGAAAGCAGAAGCCAGAAGCTAGAGTCGAGCCATAAAACAGGAGCCACCAGCTCTTATCCTGGTCCCAGAATAAGGAACACAATTCCCCGCCGTCCGTGGGAGACATTCCCAGTCTCCCTTCCTGTAATCCCTTCCTGTGGCTTCCATAACACAGGCCCACACACTCAGTGGCGTGAAACAGCTGACCTTTACCTCTCATGGTGCGGGAGGTCACACGTCTAAAATCAAGGTGCAGAATCCCTGGGACCTGTGCATCCATAAGGGACTTTGCAGATGTGATTCCTGAAGGGTTTTGAGATGTGGAGATTACCCCGGATCACCCAGGCAGGCCCAGTGTCATGACGGGGATCCTTAAACAAGAAGGCAAGGGGAGAGTTGTCTGCAGAAGAAACAGAAGGCCATGGGATGCATGGCTGCCCCTCAGCCTTGTGGCTTCTTCTGTGGTGGAGGCCACAGGTCATCATCACGTCCTCCTCCTTCCACTCCGCTGGCCAGGGTGTTTTCCTAACACGGTGACACAAACCTTCACTTCTGGAGTGGGAGCCTGCTATGGCTCCACTCGTTTCTTCTTTATCTGCATTTTCATTGTTGTAGTTTTGCACTTTTACCACTGGACACGGAAGTGCTAAGCGCTGTCCCAGAAAATTCTCTCTGTTCCAGGTATACGGTTCCCAGAGTGCAGCCAACCCAGTTTTCGCTCTGCACCAGGCAGTTCTGCACTGCCCAGCAGTGGAGAACTCTTCCGTGGACCCGCTAATTCTACGAGACGTCTTGATTGGTCAGGTGGCAGTTTCAGCTTCGAATTCACTGGAATTGCAGTAGGATTCAGTAGTAAGTGCTGTGGTGTAGATATTTGTTCTCTCCAAAACTCATATTGAAATGGCCATTCTTAGAGGAGGAAGAGGTGGGACTGTAAGGAAATTAAGCTGTGCTGGCTCTACTCTCCCGAATGAATGGCTGCTGTTATGGGCAGAGTGGGTGCGTGATTGTAGGAGAAGGTTTATTAGAAAAGGGAGAGCCTGGCGCACACTCGCGCTCTCTCTCTCTCTCTCTCTCTCTCTCTCTTTCCTCTCACCTTCTGTCAAGATGCTGGGACCTTGGAATTGGACTCCTCAGCTCCCAAACTGTGAGCCGGTACATTTCTGTTTAATGTAAATTACTCAGTCTTAGGCATTCTGTTAGAGCGGAGAGAACAGACCCTGTCTTAGCAGGTGTAGCAGCAAGAGAGGCAATTTGTACTTCTGCCTCCTGATTGCTGCACCCACGCGTTCTGTCTGAGGGAGAAGCGCTCTGTGTGCTGGTGTCTTGTTCAAGCGTCTGCACAACACCCTGTAACAGAGAACTCAGCCCACTCAGGATATTGCCGTAACTGAGTCTTCTGCAGCTCATACGTTTTTCCGACAGACCCACCCTCCTGAGTGTGGTAGGCGCGAGGACCCTCTGGATGCTGAGGGCGTGAGTCCACGTTCACACTTCTTTGCTGTACAATGGGTTTTTTGGTCAGAAGCGATGCTGTGCTGAACCACAGTGGTGAATGCAGCATTTCATAAAGTCCACGTGTGACGGTTGCTGGTGAAATCATTAGGGGTGGGGAGGGCACATCCAAACCCACAGCACATGTCTGTAGGCAAATCCAAACCCACAGCACATGTCTGTAGGCAAATCCAAACCCACAGCACATGTCTGCAGGCAAATCCAAACCCACAGCACATGTCTGCAGGCAAATCCAAACCCACAGCACATGTCTATAACCAGTAAGGAAAACCACTCTCTTTCTGTGATGGAGTGATTCTACGTGAACTATATGTGCGTAATCGGATGACTGGGGTATCGCCCCAGGAAGTGGCACCATACAGGACTGCTGGCAGGCTGGCATTGACTTGTACGAGTAGCCAGATAATCCATGGTCTGGGAAGTCCATGTTTTGGCGCCCATTCTTGGGCTTTCTGTCACCGTGGCCACTTTCTATTAATGTTTTGTCCCGCAGAGCAAGCCCGGGTGTGCCAAGGAAAGAAAATGCTGGGAACATGCCCTGTTACCTGCTTGGCTGTCAATGGTCTCTTCTGCCACGGGTGCACGCACTTGGGACACAAATATCTTTTCATGCTGCATCCATTCCAAGAATAACAGCCTCATGTCTTCTCCCCAGAACTCCTTGCCACCAACATTCTAATTCAATTATTTTCAAGCCTGGGGCCATCAGGAAAACCATTAGCAAGTACCCACAAGTGAGGCCTGATTCTCACTTCTGAATGTGTCTGCAACAACTCACTGAGCTCAAATTCCTGCTGACTAGGAGGGTTTTTTACTGCCTGCTGTCTTTCACATTCTCTTTATTGAGTGTTTAATGCTTTAGGAGTCCACTCCGGTTGGTGCCAGCAATTCGAGCAGAACCACGTATATGTCAGGGCCGAGCAGCTTCTCCTCAGTCAACTGGTCATAAGAAGCTCTCCATGAGCCATTTGTGCGAATTGAGGTACAGGAAGAAATACAGCAGGAGTGGGTGTCAGAAGAACCTGAGACATCTTTCATGTAACTGAGAACAGCCTTCTGGGCCTCTGCTGCCTGCTCCCTTAAACACTGCACTTGCACAATCCCAGCCTGTGATGTGCTGCTAACATCACATGTGATATGGTTTGGCTATGTCCCCACCCAAATCTCATCTTGAATTGTAGCTCCCCAAATTTCCTCATGTTGTGGGAGGGACCTGGAGGGCGATGATTGAATCACAGGGGCAATTTCCCCCATACGGTTCCTGTGGTAGTGAAGAAGTCTCACAAGATCTGATGGTTTTATTAGGGGAAACCCCTTTTGCTTGGCTCTCATTCTCTCTCTTGTCGGACGCCATGTAAGACATGCCTTTCTCCTTCCACCATCATCATGAGACCTCCCTAGCCACATGGAACTGTGAGGCCATTAAACCTGTTTTCTTTGTAAGTTACTCAGTCTCGGGTGTGTCTGTATCAGCAGCATGAACCGGACTAACACAATGTAGTCCTTGATGTCCTATGGTTAGGAGTTGTTACGAGTTGAATTGCATCCCTCCCTTCTTCCCCCTCCCCACAAAAACACGTTGAAGTTTTAACCTCCAGTAGCTTGGAATGAGATTTTGT
Source organism: Callithrix jacchus (assembly GCF_049354715.1). Lineage (NCBI taxonomy): Eukaryota > Metazoa > Chordata > Mammalia > Primates > Cebidae > Callithrix > Callithrix jacchus. The sequence goes on along the minus strand of NC_133513.1, from coordinate 124,119,045 downwards.
TTGGAAAGGGGTTATCGCAGGTGCAGATAGTTAGGGTACGCCCATACTGGAGTAGTGTGAGCTGGGGCCCTAGTTCAAAATGCCTGGTGTCCTCACAAGAAGAGAGCCAGGTGCTGACAGAGACACACAGGGAGAACGCCACAGGATGACAAAGGCAGGGACTGGCTTCGTGCAGCTGCAAGACAAGGACACAAAGCTTTGCCAGCAACCACCAGAGACACCTGCAGACACCTTGATTCAGACCTCTAGCCTCAAGAACGATGAGATGATAAGTATCTGTGGTTCTAAGCCACCCAGTTTGTGGTACCTTCTAAGGAAGCCTTAGAAGATTAGGAGTGAGTCTAGGGGCAACCTAGGGGGATGGGTAGGTCTTAGTGACATCCATATACCGCGTCCTAGATGAGATTGTCACAAGTCATTGAATTAAAGGATGGTATGATAATAAACTTGGACATGGAGGGAGGGCAAGTGAGCTGTTTTCACTGACAAAAGAATCTCAGGGTTATTTGGGGATTCAACACTCTCTGCTTCATTTATGTCCACTTGTGCATAATGCACCCTCATTTCCAGTCTCACGGACCCACTCCTTCCCCATCAGTGCCCCAACTTTTACATTAGCAACTTGGTGGGGCTGTGAATTCAACTTACATTATAATTCTGCAGCCTACACAATTCACATTGTGTCTTCCTGTTAGAGAGATCAACCTTGCAACTATAAGGAGTAGGAGATTCTTTTTTTTTTTTTTTTTTTTTTAGGCAGAGTTTCACTCTTGTTACCCAGGCTGGAGTGCAATGGGGCGATCTCGGCTCACCGCAACCTCCGCCTCCTGGGTTCAGGCAATTCTCCTGCCTCAGCCTCCTGAGTAGCTGGGGTTACAGGCATGTGCCACCGTGCCCAGCTAATTTTTTGTATTTTTAGTAGAGACGGGGTTTCACCACGTTGACCAGGATGGTCTCGATCTCTTGACTTTGTGATCCACCCGCCTCGGCCTCCCAAAGTGCTGGGATTACAGGCGTGAGCCACCGCGCCCGGCCAGGAGTAGGAGATTCTTTTATGATTATCGTAAAATTTCTGCATTCTCTAACCATGACTTGAGAGTTTAAACACTTGTATCTGTAGAATTTTTTCTAGAAGCCCTTCATGGCATGCCCAGAAGCAGGTATCTACACGATCCTGTGGTTCTTATTGTCATTGGTAATGCTTCAAAAGCCCTCAGAGTCACTTGATTTTTTATAGTAACCACTTCATATTCATCAAGCACAGGTGACAGTTGATTGCCGCTGCCTTCAGTACGTGCTTTGGAGCTAGTACTCCACGTCAGGTTTGCAAGAATTGCAGCCTAGCTTTCAAGTCTAAAAACGTGCCCAAAACAATCCCCACATACCATTTTGAGTGTCTGTTTCCTGAGACTACTCCTGGTGATATTTTTTATATTAGTAAAGGTCCAGGAAATGGTACTACACCCTAGAGAATTTAATGTAAAGACTTTTTACCTTCTTTGTGAAACACTGAAAAGGCAAACAGGAAACGCCGAATTTCACGGAGGTTATACCTCCAGGGACAAACTTCCATGCCTGAGGTTGAGAAGGGAACAAGGGAAAGAGGTTAGAGTGACAGAACCCAGAGGTTTGGGGTACAGTCCCTCTAGGGGCTGCAGACTTCTGGGGTGGGGAGCTGCCTGGCTGGTGAGACGCTTGATTGGAGCCTGGGTACATGTCCCCAGACGTCAAGGAAGGAGAGAGGGCAGGACACGAGCACAGATAAGGGACATGAGACAGCATGGCTCTCTCGGGTGCACAAGTGGTTCGGGACGGCAGAGCACAGATGGGACACAGACACAGTTATGGGAGGCAGCAGTGGCTAGGAAGCAGCTTGTGTGAAGTGTTGAGGGGTTTCGATTTACCTTGTGAACAACAGAGAATCACTGCAGGGCTTTCAGTAGAAGACCAGATAATTAGATTTTCATGTCAAAAGATAACTCTGGAGATAGCATAATAGACGCAGACCCACTGGAAAATTGCTCTCATAGTCTGGGCAGAAACAAACCGTTTCAGTAGTTTTTAGACCAGAAATGTTAAGGATGGTGGCAAGGATATGACCCCAGGTGTTATGGGACCAAGTGGATGGGCACCAGAGCCAGGGAGAAAAGTCAGGATGACTTCCCGGGATGTGGCTTGAATCTGAAATGTAAGAACATCTCAGGTGCCCCACAAGTCCTCACTTGTCAGAAGCTCTCTGTGCAGAGCCTCGGCTGTGCTGGAGGCACGTGTCTCTTGTCAGGGCCTCTCCTGCCTTTTTAGTCTGTGGATTCCAAGCCGTAGCACAAGACTCAGTGAGTAATCAAGTTGTGCAGAAACGTCTGCTGATCTCTCACTATCATGCTAACTCACCCTGGGGGATGGAATCTGAGACCCAGAGCCACCAGAAAACATTGCTCTGTGCCCACTGAATTTTACCTTCTGCTGGAAACAGAGACCAGGATTGAAACTAAAGTGGCTTCTGAACAGAACCAAATATTAAACAGAGACAGTTATGGACTAGACTATGAAATACCTGAATATTTGGAAATTTATGTTCCCTACACTAAGAATCTAGTATAGATTCACCATAATCTCCTTAAAAATAGAGACATGTTTTTTTCTAGTTCTGTGAAGAAGGTCAATGGTAGTGTGATGGGGATAGCACTGAATGATAAATTACTTTGGGCAGTATGGCCATTTTCACGATATTAATTCTTCCTAACCGTGAGCATGGGATGTTTTTCCATCTGTTTGTGTCCTCTCTTATTTCCCTGAGCAGTGGATCATAGTTCTCCTTGAAGAGGTCCTTTGCATCCTTTGTTGGTTGAATTCCTAGGTATTTTATTCTCTTTGTAGCAATTGTGAATGGGAATTTCCCTGAGCAGTGGTTCATAGTTCTCCTTGAAGAGGTCTTTTGCATCCTTTGTTAGTTGAATTCCTAGGTATTTTATTCTCTGTAGCAATTGTGAATGGGAGTTTGCTCATGATTTGCCCCTCTGATTGTCCATCATTGAAGCAGAGAAATGCTTGTGATTTCTCAACATTGATTTTGTATCCTGAGACTTTGCTGAAGTTGCTTATCAGCCTAAGGGGGTTTTGGGCTGAGATAATGGGGTCTGCTAAATATATGATAATGTCGTCTGCAAATAGAGACAATTTGGCTTCCTCTTTTCCTAATCAAATGCTCTTTATTTCTTTTTCTTGCCTAATTGCTCTGGCTAGAACTTTCAGTACTATATTGGATAAGAGTGGTGAGCGAGGGCATCCTTGTCTAGTGCCAGTTTTTAAAGGGAATATTTCCAGTTTTTGTCCATTCAGTATGATATGGCTATGGATTTGTCATAAATTGCTTTTATTATTTTGAAATATGTCCCATTCATATCTAGTTTATTTAGGGTTTTTAGCACAAAGTGCTGTTGAATTTTGTTGAAGGCCTTCTCTACATTGACTGAGATAATCATGTGATTTTTGTTTTTGGTTCTGTTGATGTGGTGAATTACGTTTATAGACTTGCATATATTGAACCAGCCTTGTCTCCCCGGGATGAATCCTACTTGATCATGGTGGATAAGCTTTTTGATGTGCTGTTGCAATCAGTTTGCCAGTATTTTACTGAAGATTTTTGCATCGATGTTCATCATGGATATTGGCCTGAAGTTTTCTTCTATACTTGTGTCTCTGCCAGGTTGTGGTATCAGGATAATGTTGGTCTCATAAAATGAGTTAGGGAGGATTCCCTCTTTTTGGATTGTTTGGAATAATTTCAGAAGAAATGCTACCAGCTCCTCTTTGTACATCTGGTAGAATTTGGCTGTGAACCTGTCTGGACCTGGACTTTTTCGGTGGGTAGGCTATTAATTGCTGCCTCGACTTCAGACCTTGTTATCGGTCTACTCAGGGTTTCAACTTCTTCCTGGTTTAGCCTTGGGAGTGTGCAAGTGTCCAGGCATTTATCCATTTATTCCAGAATTACTGGTTTATGTGCATAGAGCTGTTTGTAGTAATCTCTGATGGTAGTTTGTATTTCTGTGGAATCTGTGATCTCACCGTATCATTTTTTATTGCATCTAATTGATTCTTATCTCTTTTCTTTTGTTAGTCTGGCTAGTGGTCTGTCTATTTTGTTGATCTTTTCAAAAAACCAGCTCCTGGATTTACTGATTTTTTGAAGGGTTTTTGGTGTCTCTATCTCCTTCAGTTCTGCTCTAATCTTAGTTATTTCTTGTCTTCTGCTTGCTTTTGAGTTTGTTTTTTTTTTATCTTGCTCCTCTAGCTCTTTCAATTTTGATGATAGGGTGTCAATTTTAGATCTTTCCTCACTTCTCATGTGGGCATTTGTTGCTATAAATTTCTGTCTAGACACTGCTTTAAATGTGTCCCTGAGATTCTGATACACTGTCTTCATTCTCATTGGTTTTGAAGAACATTTAAGGAGCCTGCATAGCCAAGACAGTCCTAAGCAAAAAGAACAAAGATGGAGGCATCACGCTATCTAACTTCAAACTATACTACAAGGCTACAGTAATCAAAACAGCATGGTATTCGTACCAAAACAGAGATATAGACCAGTGGAACAGAACAGAGGTCCCAGAAGCAACGCCACACACCTACAACCATCTGATCTTTGACAAAACTGACAAAAGCAGGTAATGGGGAAAGGATTCCCTGTTCAATAGATGGTGTTGGGAAAACTGGCTAGCCATGTGCAGAAAGCTGAAACTGGAACCCTTCCTTGCACCTTACACTAAAATTAACTCCAGATGCATTAAAGATTTAAACATAAGACCTAACACCATAAAAACCCTAGAAGAAAACCTAGGCAATACCATTCAGGACATAGGCGTAGGCAAGGACTTCATCACCAAAACACTGAAAGCAATGACAGCAAAAGCCAAAATAGACAAATGGGATCTAGTTAAACTTAAGAGTTTCTGCACAGCAAAAAAAAAAAAAAAAAATCACTAGAGTGAACTGGCAACCAACAGAATGGGAAAAAATTTTTGCAATCAACCCATCTGATGAAGGGCTAATATCCAGAATCTACAAAGAACTAAAGCAGATTTACAAGAAAAAAAAAACATACAACCCCTTCAAAAAGTGGGCAAAGGACATGAACAGACACCTTTCAAAAGAAGACATTTATACGGCCAACAAACATATGAAAAATCGCTCATCATCACTGGTCATCAGAGAGATGCAAATCAAAACCACATTGAGATACCATCTCACGCCAGTTAGAATGACATTCATTTAAAAATCTGGGGACAACAGATGCTGGAGAGGATGTGGAGAAATAGGAACACTTTTACACTGTTGGTGGGGGTGTAAATTAGTTCAGCCATTATGGAAGACAGTGTGGCGATTCCTCAAGGCCTTAGAAATAGAAATTCCATTTGACCCAGCAATCCCATTACTGGGTATATATCCAAAGGACTATAAATCGTTCTATTATAAGGACACATGCACACGAATGTTCATTGCAGCACTGTTTACAGTAGCAAAGACTTGGAACCAACCCAAATGCCCATCAATGATAGACTGGACAGGGAAAATGTGGCACATATATACCATGGAATACTATGCAGCCATAAAAAATAATGAGTTCATGCCTTTGTAGGGACATGAATGAATCTGCAAACCACCATTCTCAGCAAACTGACACAAGAACAGAAAACCAAACACCACATGTTCTGACTCATAGGCAGGTGTTGAACAATGAGAACACATGGACACAGGGAGGGGAACATCACACACTGGGGTAGGTTGGTGAGTGGGAGGCTAGGAGAAGGACAGTGGGGGGTGGGGAGACTGGGGACAGAAAACACTGGGAGAAATGCCTGATGTAGGTGACGGGGGGAAGGAGGCCGCAAACCACCATGGCATGTGTGTACCTATGCAGCAACCCTGCATGATCTGCACATGTACCCCAGAGCTTAAAGAAGAATTAAAAAAAATAAGAAAAATTTTTTTTAAAAAAACTATGTGATCTTTGTCTTTCTCCTCAACTACCAGCCCCAATAATAGTGCCTCGGACGTCACACATGCTGAATACATGTCAGTGTTTGCTGAATGATTGATCATGGCAGTCGCCTGGAAAGTGGAAAGAACATCTCCTCCCCTTCCTTCAGCACACTTTGCTCCCCCAGCTCAGAGGCTATTCTTGGAAATGTCATGATGATGTTAAGCAGTGAGCCCCAGCAGCATGTGACACCTGCGTAGTGCTAAGCAAGTACTACTTGAACATTGTAATTCCCACTACATTGCATAGTGTTTGCTCCCACATCCCTCCAGTGATAAGGCTTTTATGCTAAGAAATATGGACGCATTTTTACCCACATGATGATGGTTCGTATTCTTAGCTAAAGGCTAAGTCCTGAGTTGTATATGTATTTAGCTTTATTTTAGTTTAAACGTGTAAGTGACACCTTTCTAATGAGAACTGTTTGAGTAACTCCTTGTTTAACGTTAATTTTTTAATGTCTTTATAAATGTGGGAAGGAGAGGGATAGCCAGTTTAAAGACCTGTATTTGTGGTACTGAGTCCCATTTTCACTAATCCCATTCACTGATGCGTTTGTCCATGTTTTATTTAGGAAAGCACTACGTAAGGGCTACTGCAGGCCAACTCAGTCACAGACACCGGAGAGGAAAGAATAGGCAAGTCCAGTCCCTGGAGGTCAGAGCCTAGCGGGAAGGATGAGATCCGGACAGTCCAGGGGGCGGGAACTGATGCGTTCTGGCATTTTGGGGAAGGCTTCATGGGAGAAGTGCCAGTTGAGTGGAGTCATCACGGATGAATCAGTGTTTTCCAGGCCAGAAGCAGGAGCACGAGATTCCAGGCAGAGAGGACTGTGTGTAGAAAATCAGGCTGGGTGTGGTGGCTCACTGGGCATGGGGGTTCACCATCCCAGCACTTTAGGAGGCCGAGGCAGGCAGATCACATGAGGTCAGGGGTTCAAGACCAGCCTGGCCAACATGGTGAAGACATGTCTCTAACTAAAAACACAAAAATTGGCTAGATGTGGTGGCACATGCCTGTAGTCTATAGTCCCAGCTACCTGGGAGGCTAAGGAGGGAGAAACACTTGAATCCGGGAGGTAGAGGTTGCATTGAGCTGAGTTCCTGGATACTTCATCTCAAAAAAAAGAAAAAGAAAAAGAAAATCATTGTGGGGGGATGTGTGTGCATGTGCACACGCGTGTGTGTGTGCATGAGTGTGCATGTGTGTGTGCGTGCACGCGCATGTGTGTGTGTCTTGAAGGGCCCAGGGATACACCCAGGGCAAAGATAGGGAGATTAGTGTGACTAGAGACAGGGCTCTTGGGTGTATTCTGGGAGCAGGAGATAAAGGCAGAAGTGCCAGCTGGAATCAGGCAACAGGGGCCCCATCCTCAGGGGAAGACAGGTCTTTGTCCCGTGGCAGGGGAGGGAACTCCCAGCTTGCAAACAAGGGAGTGCAATGGTGTTTCTTTAAGACATATGAGTAAAGCACCAAAATGGACTGGGGCTGGAGGCAGGGAAATCGTCAGGGGCCATCGCGTAGATAAGAGCCGTGGTCTAGAAGCAACGTCATCAGGCTGGAGCCCAGAGCATAGGGCATGAGGCTCAGGCTGGTTCAGGACATAAAATACGGCAGAAGAGGTTGTTGACCAGATATAAAATCTAAGAGAAAGATAAAAGATGGCTCTAGGGCTCCGATTAGAAGCTGTGAGATGGTATTGCCATTCATTTAGAAAAATAATTTAAAAAAGGGCCTGCACAGGAAACAGAGACAGAATGAAGTGGGGACACGCATGGCTGGGCAGAGTGCCTCAGCCTGGCCCCCGCCTGTGCACACCCAGGCCCCGCTACCAGGGGCTTTAACACAAGAAATGATTCTGGAGACTCTGAACTTCTTTCTGTGGCAGCTGATTATTTACTAAAATAAAACATAGGCAAGAGCTTCTGGTAGAGGACAAAACAGAAAAGCAAAAACCCTGTAGACTCAGAGAAAAAGATCTGGAATGTATGCAAGCCTGCAACACCCAACGTTCCTCGCCAGGGAAACCAGGGCGAGGTTAGAGAATCAGAGCCGTTCTGGGGGCAGCACTTGGGCGTTGATCTCCGTACAAAGTTTGGCTGTATTCATAAATGACCATCGGAGCCTTGTGAACTGATTCACCAAAGAGTTACCTATTTTAAAATACAAGAATCATTCAAAGGAACATTGGTTGTGCTGTGTCATTTATTAAGGGGAATTTCTCCTGCTGTAACAGGCACCCCAATTTTGATGTTGCGCTTTAAAAAAAATAGAGGCAGGTTCTCACTATGTTGCCCAGGCTGGTCTCAAACTCTTAAACTGAAATGGTCCTCCTGCATCAGCCTGCCAAAGCTCGGGGATTACAGCGTGAGCCACAGTGCCCAAGCCTGATACTGCATGTTTGTGTTAACATGTCACCAAGTGGTGTTGCACTTCTACTCTCACCAAATATGAAGCATTAATCTTTTCAAATTCATTTTCTCTTTGAAAATCATCTGATCATATTGTGAAAAATGGAGACAAATCCACCCCACACTTCATCAAAACCATCACGATGGGTAACTTCCTGGCCTAGACCTCTTGTCTTTACCACATCGTAACTGTTAACTAGTGGCCGTGCCTTATTATTTGACATGGTTTGGCTGTGTCCCCACCCAAGTCTCATCTTGGATTGTAATCCCCCAAATCCCCCATGTGTTGAGGGAGGGAGCTGGTGGGAGGTGATTGGGTCAGGGGGGTGGTTTCCCCCATACTGTTCTCACGATAAAGGGTGAGTTCTCATGAGAGCTGAGGGTTTGATATGAGGCTCTTCCCTCTTCACTTCCTTCACAGCCTCTCTCTCCTGACCCTTTGTGAAGAAGGTGCCTGTTTTCCCTTTGCCCTCCACCGTGATTGTAAGTTTCCTGAGGCCTCCCCAGCCATGCAGAACTGTGAGTCAATTAAACCTCCTACTTTTATAAATTACCCAGTCAAGGGTATTTCTTTAGAGCAGTGTGAAAATGGACTAACACAATCACTACCTTCTTCAACACAGATGGGCTTTCCTGTTAGCCTGCACCGGCTCCCGCTGCTGGCCCTGTTCACCTGAGGATGCCTGGAGAGCTTTTCCCTGGGGCCCCACAGCCTGCAGGGCTTCGCCTTGCTCGGGGCACTGCCCCCCGGCTGGGGCTGGGCCATCATGCTCCTCTCCATCACAAACAGGGCACCTCCATTGCTTCTGATTTTCAGTACCATTAAAGAAGCCCCCTTCACTGCTTGAGATAGCACTTTGCTGGCTACACCAGGACCCCTTCAGTGTCCTCTCAACAGGTCATAATGATGTGGCCAGTGGGCAATCATGGCATAGCAGGAGTGAGTGAGCATTGTTACCAGCAAGCTCAGCCTCTGTGGGGGTCCCCGGGATAGCTGGTCAAAACTAGTGGAGGGTAAAGGCAGCAGTCCCTCTGCAGAGGACAGTCCCTGCCCCCTGGAGACCCAGGTGTAGAAATACGATGCTCTATCTGCAGGTACACGGCTGCTGCTCCATCCTCAGCAGATCCAGGCTGCTGAGACAGACTGCAAACTTCAGAGACTGGCTGCTGAGACAGACAGCTGTCACCTGCAGGGATTGACCCAGGGAAGGGACTCAGGAGGGAGAAAGTAGCCTTCATCTGGCTCATACTCAGCAGGAATCTGGAGACAAGGTGCTGTCTCAAAGGGCCCTGCCTGCGGGCATTGTACATCCCTACATGACCAGGCCAGCAAATAACCTGGATGCTGGGCACCCACGGAGGTGGCCCTGGCATGCACTTCTACGTGCTGAGTCCTCCCCTTTCACGATGAAGAGCATTTCCCACATCCCACTTGGTGTGCATCCTCCGTCTGCCGTGTGCTGGTTCCACCTGCTTCCCTCCTCTCGTCAGTGGCCTGCTCTCAGCCCCCACAGGAGCAAGTGGAAGCTTCCAGGCTGTGAGTTCCTCCTGAGCAATGTGGCACACCGTCCCAGGGTCGCTCGCCAGGAACACGGTCTTCCTTGAGCAGCAGCACTCCCAGGAGACAGCCTGTGCTTCCTCACGATGTGCCCCTCACCAGGCACCATCCAGGAATAGATGCACAGAGCAGAGGTGAGTCCATGTGAAAAATAATGATTCTTGTTTGAGATGCAGGCCAGTTAGCCTACCCCTGCTGCCCTTGCCGAAGGCTCAAGATGGTGCTGGGGTGGGCACAGGGCTCTGGAATCCCAAGACAATGAAAAAAAAAAAAGAGAGAAAAGACAGCATGAGTGAGTGCAGCAGCCCAGCTTATGTGTAAGGACAAGCCAGCTGCCTACCTGTGCAGGGATCCATCTTCCTCTGTGCCCTGGGAGGGGCTGCTGGGATGAAGGGGCACCCAGGGCAACTGAGCTGGGTCAAAGGGCTGGCTTTCAGACAGACAAGGGGTGTGAGAGGTCACTCTTAAGGCAAACGTGCCACCAGCATCCATGGTGTAGGCAGTACAGAAGGGAGCTGGCATGGAGGGCAGGGCAGGTCACTGGGCTCCTGATAGCAAGAAACCTACGCCTTGGGCTGAGAAATTAATCCTGAAAACCCACAGAAGCTTCTACCCCTGGGGAGGTGGATCCTGAGTCAGATTCTTGGAAGAAAGGGAGGGAGAGTCTGTTGTAGGCACCCCTGGGATCATTGAGCCGGGGTGAAAATGAACCCTGGGAAGGGAAGGGAGAACACAGAAAAAAACATTGTAAGGGAGCCCGCATAGGACTCAGTCCTCTCAAACAGAGCAGATGGCTGTCTTCCGTCACACAATGTAAAATGCTATTTGTGTTTCTTCGAAAGACATTCAATGCCTGAAAAGAAACAGACTCCAGAATGTGTCCGTTGCCAACCCTCTGGGCTGTGGAAAACCTCTAGATATTGAAGCTGAAGCAGGGCTGACTGTGGGTGGTGTAGACCTGGACTCACATCTGTGGCAGGGGCTGCTGTGCAGGCTGAGCTGGTGCCCACAGGTAGGAGGCCTGTGGAAGCTGGCACTCCTGGGTCACTGCACCACGCACAGGGGAATCATGGTTCCCTGCCCTGTGGCACAAGAAAAACGACACATCCAAAACTCTTCCTAAATGATTTTTTGGGGGGCAGTGTAGACATTGCTGCAAAATGGGCACAGACACATGATTCGAACCTCCGGAAATAGCCAGGTGACCCTGCATCTCTGTTCCTGCTACGGTCATGGGTGCACGCTCGTCACGGCAGCTCACATTAGCGAAATACAGCATTGGACCGAAGGAGAATCATGCTGTGTTAAGATCACTACCATAAATTACACATTTACGATCGCATCTGGGGGGTTGTCGTGCCCTCTGTCCAAGTAACTCACATGGATTTTGTGCCTTGTCTTATCTCTACAGCCTCACGGGTGAGGAGCCCCTGCCAGATGGGAGCACTCGGTGAACCATGGAATGCTGAGCCTCGTCAGGGGATTAGCAGCCCTGAGCTCCCACATCTCTTGTAGATCTGAAACCGAGCATGGGCTCACATTTAGACGTGCAGAGTTGTCCATCAAGAGCTCACGGAGGTTGCAGCCGACAGCTGTGCACCCAGGCGTTGGCGGTGAAGGATGCTTCCACTCCCACCAGGCTTAGCTCCTCCTGGATTTACATCCTTTGACGGGAGCTGCACAGTTTCTCCCCATGATTTTGTTAATGCTGACATTTCAGCACACAACGAAATAGAAAGGTCATCAGCTGGCTAATTTAAAAATTGCATTTGATCACTCATCCTCCTGGAGTGTCAAGTCCTGCAGAGCTGGTGGAATTGACATGTACTTATTACCACGTTTGGGCTCCTGAAACCGAGCTGGGTAATTTGAAGTCTTGTCTTGGGCAGCCCTGGGAAAACCATCAATCAGTGCCGTGATCACCAAGAACGATCTCTGCCAGGAGCGGGTGGCTGAGGTCCCTGAGCCTCCCTGCTGCTGCAAGACGGTTTGGGGGTGTCAGGGTGATGGTAGTAGCAATAGCTTATTGGACATTCACAATGTATCGGATTTAGCATGAATTACTCAGTTCAACAGGAAACAACTCCAGCACGTGGATGCTCTGCCATGTGCCTTCCCAAATTAACACAACAAAACAAGGTGGCAGCTCTTCGCACTGCATAAACATTTTCACTTTAGGGGAGCAGCGGATAAAAGAGTGAAAGTAACCTGCTCGTTTCACTCACCATGCGCCAAGTGCATTGTCTCGCTCCATCCTTGAGCGAGATGCCCACAGGCATGCATGAGTCTGAAAATGAGGGAAAGGAGGCTTGGAGAGGCTAAGTGACTTACCCAGGATTGCACAGCATGCATGTAGCGGAACTAGGACTTCTGATCACCAAGCTAGTTGGCTTCAAAGCATCGGAATTCTCAAATGATTGTAATTACTAGTGACTGAGCAATCGCTGTTGGACTTCTGCATTTGACCCTGTTATTGCCACAACTCCGTCATCCCTGTGCTTTGTCAGATGAGGAAACTGCAGCTGATAAAACCTATCGGAATTACCTGGTGGAGAAGCCCCAGTGGCTCCTACAAGCCAGACTTACCTCCCGTCCAGTGGGGGACACATGAGCTCCACTCTCCCTGCCTCAAGGGCTGAGGAAAATCTATTCACAGCCAGTTCTGCCTCAGCACCCTCTGATGACCTGCCCCTAGCTGAGAGTCCCCTCTCTGACCAGGCCCAGGCACCAAGTCTTGCCTGGTTATCCTTTGGGTCCACAGCAAGAACTGCAGTTCCGGGTTTGGGTCCGCATGGCGAGCCCGTCGGTCTGAGCCTTCTCTTGCATTGAGTTTCTTCCAGGACAGGGTCCGTCTTCCCCTGTGATTTTTCTGGAACTTTACGTAGTGAAGCAACCAACATCCCCAGGTAGATGCCTAAGACCCATCTGGGGAGCTTCCCAGTCTGCACCCCCAGCACCCTTGGCCTCCCCCGACTCTCCACCGCACCCCACGCCCGTTCCTGTGGTTCCTCCGGCCATTCACGTAGGCCCAGTTAGGAGCGATCACCCTGTCATTGGTCTATTTCATTAGGGTGATTAACAGCAACTTGTCCACCGCATCTCCCCCAGTCTCCTCTGTTCATGTGTGGCTGGGAAGTCTTTGCCCTTCTGCTGGGTAGAAAGCTTCTTTCTCCTTTACATAATCACAGCTTTGAAGACGTTTCTTGTCTCTCAGTGGGAATCTGTTTATTCCTCTCATGTAAACCTTTTTCTTAGTGTCTAATTTCCATTCATTGTGATCAAAGATACAAGCACATTTCATTTCACCCAATCCTTTAAGAAATGGGTAAAACCATGCCTCGCCATTTACAGGTGGATTGCAGTTCAGTGTGAAACATCTCATCAGTCACCCTGCAGTGACTTGTGCTGTCCCCACCGCACAGATGCTGTGCCCTGACACACCCACGTTACCTCCAGAAGAACATACAGTTCCTATCAGCATTGCCAGAAATTCAGGCTGTGTCACTCAGATGTGTCCTATAAGCAGGAGGGAGGGAGGACAGAACCTAGACAGCCGTCAGCTGCCCCGTAAACCTGGGACTCGGCTAGTCGTCACTGAGGACACTTCTACGAAAGAGTCAGAGGGCACGCACTTTTGGAGATCACCGGCATATGTCAGGGAGATAATGTCTTGCTGGCTTTGCAAAGTAAACATGGCCAGGCCAGCCGGTGGAAAACATCGAAGCCCAAACAGTCATCACATTGGAAGAAAACGTGCTCAGATTTCTTGCACTAACAAGATGCTCCCCGCAGTTGCAATGGTCAGGGTTTGAGTAGCCTCAGTCTGTGAGTTTCAAATGTCCACCAATGGCCGGTGTGAGTGCAGTTTTCATCCCAGATGCGTAGGCTCCTCTGTGGGCATCACAGAGCCCGCACTGATTGTGAGCTCCATCGGCTGTGGGTGAGGAAAATGTCAATTCACATGACTTTATGTGGAGACTCTACCCAAGAAGCACCTCCATCCAGGCTCCCCTTGTCTGGAGAAAATAAATATCAAGCGAGGGTTCCCAAAACCCATAGAGTCATCAGTCCAGCCAGATAAACCTACAGAAAAGGCTGGATGAACGTTGGAAGAACCGTGTATGACCTCACAGAGATGGCTGCACATGACTGTGGAGGACTAGGGCCACATTCCCCGGGGAAAGAGGAGTGAAGAGACAGCGAAACAAAGCAGGTCAATCCGGGAAGCCTTCTTGGAAGAGGCAACTTCAGTAGTTCCATGGGACAATGTGGTTTTAGTTATTAGAGACAGGAGGGGTCAGAGCAGGCATTGAACAAGACAGGGTTTGGGGAACCGGCTTGGCTGAGCCTGGAAATGGGGTGAAATCCCACGAAGGAGGAGCAGACTGGAAGAAGGGAGGTCGGATTCTGCTGGAGAGGCAGAAATGCTTCAGAATGTTCAGGAGACTGGACGGCTTCGTGGACCGCTGCTTCCCAGACCCCTCCCTGAGCACTCCTAGAGAGGACTCTGTTTCTTTGTGCCTTTTCATAGCACCTTCTGATAGAGAAGTGTCTCTGAGAGCACAGCTCCTCAGCTTCAGCCACAGGGAGGACCGGGTGACCTCCCTTCTTCATTAACCCTGGTGGCAGGCTCAGCCTCTGTCAGCATGCATCTCAGAGACCAAGGTGGCGTGGGTGCCCACAAGCCCTCAGAACCCCTTCCTAAAAGCACGTGTGATGGGGTTTCAGGCTACAGAACGGAGTTTGTTAGGTCCTCAGGACACCGCTAGTGACACAGCCACCTTTGAAAGGCTGCCAGGAACCAGACTTCCCACTTCTCTGAGCCGGGCAGCAGGGACAGGGCACACACTATTTATTGCTCATTATCAATAGGACCGCAGAAAGCAGCTTTTACAGAACCCAGGGCTCAGGGAATTCAAATAAGGGGTCCAGGTCACAAGGCTGGGATCCTGAGTTGGGATTTGAAGCCAAGTCTGTCTGGTTCAATTCCTGGACTCTTTCCCTCCCTCCCTCCCTCCCTCCCTCCCTCCCTCCCTCCCTCCCTCCCTCCTTCCTTCCTTCCTTCCTTTCCTGCCTCCTCCAATGCATAATGAGCAAGGTGAGAAGTTCACAGGGTTGAACTTACTGGGAAGTGATCCTGTCTCCAGGCTGCAGTCTGCAGGTCCATTCCTCTGCCCAGGAATCACGATTCCTTCAAAGCTCTGAGCAGCAGGAGTCATCACACAGCTGCCTGAGGTTCGGAGCACAGAACCAGACACGTCGTGCTGTCATTTACTGCCCAACTCCAGCTGCCGTGTGTGGCTTGGTCTCTGTGCCCTCTGCAGCTGCATCATGGCCCTGCTATCCTTCCGAGGTCAGGAGAGATGCTCTAGGCTGCAACCCTTCCCTTTCAAAGACCACCAGCTTTGTCCTCAAGGGACCCTTCAACGTGATGTTGGACATGCTTCGAGGCAAGTTGTCCTGCAGGAAAATCTGCCTGGCTGGGGAACGGGAGGCTTATCTTCTCCTGTAGGCTTCTTTTCCTTTTTTATTCTGAAAACAGATCTTTGGGTTGAACTCACTCCAACCCCTAAGCTTCCCTACCCGGCTTTCTTGCAGTCCCTGAAATGAGGTTGGAAGGGTCCACTTCAGCCCCTGGCTGTTATGGGAATGCAGATGTTAGCTCCTTGCTGCAGAGACATGTGTGTGATGTCTGCTCCTCTTCTCCCCCTCCCCGTTATCTATACATGGCCCCTTGGAGGTCATCTTTACACTTTCGAGGACAGGTGACCTCATATTAACAAGAATCTGTGTGAATTTGAGGAGTGTGTAACATTAGCCCAGAGAAGGAGAGTGCGTGTCCCAGACATGGATGCAAAATCTAATGGCACTTGGAGTGTCCTCAATTTGGGGAAAGAATGAAAATGCCTTGATTGCATGAAGACAGTGGGATTTTGCTAGGTGGAAACAGGTGTGCATTGTACAGGGGTGTCAAAAGTGTGAGTGAACTGACAGCCACCAAAGCCGTGCCTGGAACCATGCCACATCTCTCCCCACAATGCACTGTCCCACTTCTAACTTGAGGCCACACTGGGGACTCTGCACCCCACATTTCTGATGCTCTAGCTGGCTCCATTTCAGGCTGTGCCAACAGGCAATCGCAAAAGGAGACTGTGGAACAAGTGGATGAGGAAGAGGACCATTCTTGTTTTCTTTTCCTTTCTTCTGATTTACTTCTTTAGTGGTGGTTCCTCTGAAGGTCACCTAGGGACAGGGCTTCAGCCCCACAGTGGAGGCCTCTTCCTATATAGAAGTCTCTGCTGGAGGCTGGACACAGTGGCTTGTGCCTGTAATCCCAGCACTTTGGGAGGCTGAGGTGGGAGGATCACAACGTCGGGAATTCGAGACCAGTCTAGTCAATATGGTGAAACCCTGTCTCCACTAAAGATACACAAATTAGAAGGCATGGTGGTGCACGCCTGCAGTCCCAGCTACTTGGGGGGCTGAGGCAGAATTGCTTAAACCTCGGAGGTGGAAGTTGCAGTGAGCCAAGATCATGCCACAGAGCAAGACTCCATCTCAAAAAAAAAAATAATTTCTGCTGGAGCACTCCAGACACGGGCAGGACCACCCGCCACACCCCACACAGACTCCTGGCAGGCCTGCATCTTCCTCCTGCTCAGAGGCTGGTGCCCACACCCACCCCACCCGCCACACCACACACACTCCCCATGGGCCTGCATCCTCCTCCTGCTCAGAGGCTGGCACCCACACCCACCCCACCTGCCACACCACACACACTCCCCACGGGCCTACATCCTCCTCCTGCGCAGAGGCTGGCACCCACACCCACCCCACCTGCCACACCACACACAGACTCCCCACGGGCCTACATCCTCCTCCTGCGCAGAGGCTGGCACCCACACCCACCCCACCTGCCACACCGCACACAGACTCCCCACGGGCCTGCATCCACTCCACCCGCCACACCGCACACAGACTCCCCTTGGGCCTGCATCCTTCTCCTGCTCAGAGGCTGGTTCCCACACCCACCTTACCAGCCACACCACACACACACACACTCCCCATGGGCCTGCATCCTCCTCCTGCTCAGAGGCTGTCGCCCACACCCACCCCACCCACCATATGGCACACACACTCCCCACGGGCCTACATCCTCCTCCTGTGCAGAGGCTGGCACCCACACCCACCCCACCTGCCACACGACACACACTCCCCACAGGCCTACATCCTCCTCCTGCGCAGAGGCTGGCACCCACACCCACCCCACCCGCCACACCACACACACTCCCCATGGGCCTGCATCCTCCTCCTGCTCAGAGGCTGGCACCCACACCCACCCCACCCGCCACACCACACACACTCCCCATGGGCCTGCATCCTCCTCCTGCTCAGAGGCTGGTGCCCACACCCACCTCACCCCACCCCCAGACCTCTAAAAGCAGGAAACCTGCCTCCAGGGTCAACGTCTTGATCTCAACCTCTTCCTTAGATCTCCGAGTGCCTTCAGCAGTTACTGCCTCTATGAGAGGGCAGCATCCTCCACTTACCAGTAACCCACTTAACGACTTTCTACCAAGCCTGTTATTCCTTATAGTAAAATATCTCTGTTTAACCTCCTGTTAGCCTCCTGGCCAGCTCCTGACTGGTGCCCAGCCAGCATGAAACCACACCTGCTTCTGCAGGTAACGCTCCAAGGGCAGGAGCCCAGGCTCTAGCCAGACTTACCCATAGGCTCAGCCACTGGCCAGCCCCAGCATCTTGAAAATGTCACTGAACTTTCTGTCTCTTGGTGCCCTAGTCTGGTCAGCTGGGATCTGCTTCACAGGGTTCTTCTGAGGACTGAGGCAGTGAGAAGATGATGATCGCCAAACATTTCCCTGGGACTCCAAAAGCACTCACAAGCAGGAGCCACCATGACGGTGGTGACTCTTACAAAAACACAAAAGCCGAAAGGTAAAAGAAAACAAAATCCCCAAACCTTAATTCCAAATAACCATTATGCATATTATATTATTAGCATTAGTGTGGATTTTTCTACCCACATACAGGTGGAAGAACAGAAGCGTGAAAATGAGACAAAGTGTTACAGCAGAATCAGGATATATGTCAGTGTTTAATAAATGCATTAGGTTTAATTTCCCTGGAATGAAACGGGAACAGAAGTGAAACTCAGGAAACTGCTAAACTTTACAGAAATATTTTCCTTGCTCTATTTCATACAAGATCCCTCTGAGGTTTTAAATCAAAACATTATGAAAAATACTGAGGTTTCAGTTCTTTGTTAAAATAAGGTTTCTATTGTACTCAGTAATGATCGACTCCCTTGTCTGTAAGAAGAGATTTTAAACGGCACAGAATTTTACCCACTCACTCCTTGTCTCCTTCCATTTTGTTGGAGCCAGTATCGTGTTATTATTTTGGTTATTATTGTCAAGATTTATGAAACATTCTGTTCCATAACTGTAATTCTCACCACTGTGTATTATCAGGACTGCAGATAGATGAATTAGCGTCCACCATCAGCCCTTCAGCCACAGATTTTCCGTTCCTGAGAACTCTATTTTAACTCATCTATTGGTTTCCAAAATTCAATTGGCAAATCGACATTTCAAGAGGATGTATGGTTTTGATATTCCCTGAGGCCTTCCATGCTTAAGAATTGGGCTGCTGGTGATTCAGCACTATGAACTGAAAAGTTCATGACTATGGATACATTCAGAAATACTTCAAAAAATACTGTTATTTTTCTTGACCTGGCAGCCAAAGAGTTATGTAATGAGTTCAAAACGGGTCAATGCACCCAGTGTTTATGACCATCAGCCTCACCCTGTTACAATGAAAGACTTGCTTACATTGGCCACGGTGATTAACAGGGCTGGGTGCCCCGGCTTCCTCTGTGGATGCTCTGAGAGGAAATGCCCCATCCCAGGCATCTCCAGCCTCCTCTGATTGGGTATAGTGTGTGGATCCTGGAGGGCTGTGCAGAAAGACGGCATCCTCCTGTGAATGCAGGGAGCAAACCTCGAAAGCGAGGCTTTTTATTCATTTCCACAGACCCCGGCTCCCATCTGAATTCCCTAAACCTGGGACAATTTCCCTGAATCTGAAAAAGCTCCCTTTGCTTGCAGTGGACCTTGTAGTGCAGTTCTGGTGGAAATAAATTCCCCTAGCTTGTTTGTTTCTGGAAACATCTTTACCTTTTAAAGAAATCAGCTGTGAGGTATAATTTACATCTAATAACACGTATCTATATTAGGTGAACACTTGAATGAGCTTTGGCAAAAGTGTCCATCCATGTAACCACGATGATAATCAAGATACACAGCACTTCCACTACCTGAGGTCCCCTCCTGCTTCTGCACTCCAATTCCCAGGCCAGGGGGCACCCAGACCCAGGCAGTTCCTCCTCTGCCTTCTGGCGCCGTGTCTCAGGTTTCTTCCATTCTAGAGTTGAAGGTATAAGGAATCACACAGCAGGCTCTTTACGTGTGGCTCTGTGCTCAACATAACATTGCCAAGGTCAATCACTGTTGAACCACCTATTCATAGTCAGTATCGCCATCGTCAGTATCGCCATCTTCAGTACTGCCATCGTCAGTATCGCCATTGTCAGTATTGCCATCCTCAGTATCGCCATCATCAGTACTGCCATCCTCAGTAATCGCCAGCATCAGTATCACCATCCTCAGTATCGCCATCGTCAGTACTGCCATCGTCAGCATCGCCATCCTCAGTATCGCCATCATCAGTATCGCCATCGTCAGTATCACCATCGTCAGTATCGCCATCGTCAGTATCGCCATCCTCAGTATCGCCATCTTCAGTACTGCCATCGTCAGTATCACCATCATCAGTATCGCCATCTTCAGTATCGCCATCGTCAGTACTGCCATCTTCAGTATCGCCATCGTCAGTATCACCATCCTCAGTACTGCCATCGTCAGTATCATCATCATCAGTATCGCCATCTTCAGTATCGCCATCGTCAGTATTGCCATCTTCAGTATCGCCATCGTCAGTACTGCCATCTTCAGTATCGCCATCATCAGTATCGCCATCCTCAGTACTGCCATCATCAGTATCATCATCATCAGTATCACCATCGTCAGTATCGCCATCCTCAGTACTGCCATCGTCAGTATCGCCATCATCAGTATCGCCATCGTCAGTATCGCCATCGTCAGTATCGCCATCGTCAGTATCGCCAGTCAGTATCACCATCTTCAGTACTGCCATCGTCAGTATCGCCATCATCAGTATCGCCATCATCAGTATCACCATCCTCAGTAATCGCCATCGTCAGTATCACCATCATCAGTATCGCCATCTTCAGTATCGCCATCGTCAGTACTGCCATCGTCAGTATCGCCATCGTCAGTATCGCCATCGTCAGTATCGCCATCGTCAGTATCACCATCCTTAGTACTGCCATCGTCAGTATCATCATCATCAGTATCACCATCGTCAGTATCGCCATCCTCAGTACTGCCATCGTCAGTATCACCATCATCAGTATCGCCATCTTCAGTATCGCCATCGTCAGTATCGCCATCCTCAGTATCACCATCTTCAGTATCACCATCTTCAGTATCGCCATCGTCAGTACTGCCATCGTCAGTATCGCCATCATCAGTACTGCCATCGTCAGTATCGCCATCATCAGTACTGCCATCCTCAGTACTGCCATCGTCAGTATCGCCATCCTCAGTACTGCCATCGTCAGTATCACCATCATCAGTATCACCATCTTCAGTATTGCCATCCTCAGTACTGCCATCGTCAGTATCGCCATCATCAGTATCGCCATCGTCAGCATCGCCATCCTCAGTATCGCCATCATCAGTATCGCCATCATCAGTATCGCCATCCTCAGTACTGCCATCGTATCATCATCATCAGTATCACCATCATCAGTATCGCCATCGTCAGTATCGCCATCCTCAGTACTGCCATCGTATCATCATCATCAGTATCGCCATCATCAGTATCGCCATCGTCAGTATCGCCATCCTCAGTACTGCCATCGTATCATCATCATCAGTATCGCCATCATCAGTATCGCCATCGTCAGTATCGCCATCCTCAGTACTGCCATCGTATCATCATCATCAGTATCACCATCGTCAGTATCGCCATCATCAGTATCACCATCATCAGTATCACCATCGTCAGTATCGCCATCATCAGTATCACCATCATCAGTATCACCATCATCAGTATCGCCATCCTCAGTATCACCATCATCAGTATCACCATCCTCAGTATCACCATCATCAGTATCACCATCCTCAGTATCACCATCATCAGTATCACCATCATCAGTATCACCATCGTCAGTATCGCCATCATCAGTACTGCCATCGTCAGTATCATCATCATCAGTATCACCATCGTCAGTATCGCCATCATCAGTATCGCCATCATCAGTATCGCCATAGTCAGTATCGTCATCGTCAGTATCATCATCATCAGTATCACCATCGTCAGTATCGCCATCCTCAGTATCACCATCATCAGTATCACCATCCTCAGTAATCGCCATCGTCAGTATCACCATCATCAGTATCGCCATCTTCAGTATCGCCATCCTCAGTACTGCCATCGTATCATCATCATCAGTATCACCATCGTCAGTATCGCCATCATCAGTATCCCCACGTGGCATTTCCTTTCACAGGTACCCCCAGACGTATTTCTTGTTCACTTCTTGATGCCTATTGCTGCTGCGTCTCATGTTTTCACCTCCATTTTTGAACAATTTAACTGAGCATAATGGTTGAGGTTCAGTGCTTTACGGATGTCCCGCATTTCCAGGTGGCCAAGGTAATAAGAGCCGCCTCCATCTGACTCTCCTCACACAGCTTCAAAGCAAAATGAGAAGAAACAAAGCATCTTCTGCTTAACAGGCAAAGAACACCATAAACTTCAAATTGCCTGTTGGCAGAAAATTAACGACCAGACCGTAGTGGCAACATCTCTTGAGCTTCCGCTGCAAATCTTTGTAGAAATCTAGTGAAATTTGAGGAAATTAACAGAAAAGAAAGGATAAAAACAAAAAGCCTGAAATGTAAGTAAAAACAGCCACAAAAATACAAAGTCCATCCTAAATGTAGAAAATCTGAAACGATGCCATCAGATCATTGTACTAACTACAGGGAAAATGCTTAAATTAACTGGATCAGAGGAAGACATTGTTTCTTCTTCTTTTTTTTTTTTTTTGAGACGGAGTTTCGCTCTTGTTACCTAGGCTGGAGTGCAATGGCGCAATCTCAGCTCACCGCAACCTCCGCCTCCTGGGTTCAGGCAATCCTCCTGCCTCAGCCTCCTGAGTAGCTGGGATTACAGGCACGCACCACCATGCCCAGCTAATTTTCTGTATTTTTAGTAGAGATGGGGTTTCACCATGTTGACCAAGATGGTCTCGATCTCTTGACCTCGTGATCCACCCACCTCGGCCTCCCAAAGTGCTGGGATTACAGGCTTGAGCCACTGCATCCGGCCAGGAAGACATTGTTTCTGAGGAGAAGAGGCAAAAAATGAGGAAAAGTCCCCCATTAGAGATTGGATGTCAAAGAATAAAATGAAAAATGAGGCAAACTTTAGAATCCTACGTGATAAAACAGGCCCCAAAACATCGAAGGCTACACCCTCCTGCCCATAACCCCCAAAGTCCACTCGGTAGCTGCACTGTGCCATAATGACAGAAGTTACTCTTAAGATAAAACTGGTAATATCTTCCAAGCCATCACTACATGAATAAACACAAGTAGTCGTCATTTATACAAAGCAGATGTGAGAATAAACAGAAAATGTAGATTATTTTGGTAGATGAATCCACCACTAATAAAAAAAATAAAATTAATACAATACTTCAAAGTAAATCAAATATGCTCACAGAAGCACTGTATGTGAGAATATTAAAAATTCAGAAATTAAAATAAACAAAAGGGGAAAGAAATCAAAGAATTTATTGAACTCAGAAGAGAAAGAAGAAAATGGTACTGTCATTTAGAAATAAAGGTGAATTTTAAAACTGCCTGATAAAGAATATATTTGAAAAGAAATTTTAGTAAAAGAAGCCATAGAATAAAGTCAGGAAAATAACAGAATGAAAGCAAAAGAAAAAAGTAAAAAGGGCCAGAGAGAAATGATTGAAATAGACATTAAGCAAGAAAACAAAATCCAACATATATATAATTGGAGTTAGCAAAAAAGAGAAAAAAAAAACGGATCACAACTCACATTTAAACCTATTTTGATGCAGAATAATAAACTACAAGGTTTTAGCCTATTAAAACTGTTAAACTTTTAAAAAGTATCAAATAAAATCAGGACATCAATGCAAAAAAATGAAAATTAGTTTAGCATGTCAAGGCAAAAATAAAACACAATAAATATGGAAAAGAACATGTTAACGAAGCATTTTCTATCCAGCTAAAAATAATCTAATGTCAAGACTCTCAAATACCAATTTTAATCATGTAAGAGCACAAAGAATACTGTTCTCATAAGCTTTTGAGGCATTTACTAAAAGATGAGATTAATCCATCCAAGAGGAAGGGAAAGGGAAGGGACAGGAGGGGAAGGGAAGTGAAGGGGAGGGAAGGGAGAGAAGGAAAGAGAAAGGAAGGGAAAGGGAAGGGACAGGAGGGGAAGGGAAGTGAAGGGGAGGGAAGGGAGAGAAGGAAAGAGAAAGGAAGGGAAAAGGAAGGGACAGGAGGGGAAGGGAAGTGAAGGGGAGGGAAGGGAGAGAAGGAAAGAGAAAGGAAGGGAAAGGGAAGGGACAGGAGGGGAAGGGAAGTGAAGGGGTGGGAAGGGAGAGAAGGAAAGAGAAAGGAAGGGAAAGGGAAGGGACAGGAGGGGAAGGGAAGTGAAGGGGCGGGAAGGGAGAGAAGGAAAGAGAAAGGAAGGGAAAGGGAGGGAAGGGGAGGGGAAGAGAGAGGGGAGGAGAGGGGAAGCGGGAGGGAAGAGGAGGGGAAGTGGGAGGGGAGGCTACTCAGGAGGCTGAGGCAGGAGAACTGCTTGAACCTAGGAAGCAGAGGTTGCAGTGAGCTGAGATAGCGCCATTGCACTCCAGCCTGGGAGACAAAAACAAAAATCCACCTCAAAAACATAAAATAAATAATATAACAGATGTTGGTGAGGATGCAGAGAAAAGGGAACTCTTATACTCTTTTTTTTTTTTTTCTTTTTTGAGATGGCGTCTCACTCTTGTCACCCAGGCTGGAGTGCAATGGTGAAATCTCAGCTCACTGTAATCTCCACCTCCCAGGTTCAAGCGCTTCTCCTCTCTCAGCTTCCCGAGTAGCTGAGATTACAGGTGCACACCACCATGCCCAGCTAGTTTTTGTCTTTTCAGTAGAGTCAAGGTTTCACCATGTTGGCCATGCTTATGTTGAACTCATGACCTCAGGTGATCTGGCCACCTCAGCCTCCCAAAGTGGTGGGATTACAGGCATGAGCCGCTCTCCCAGACAGGAACCCCTATACTCTTATACACTCTTGGTAGGAATGTAAACTAGCATAACCTCTATAAAAAGCAGTATGGAGATTTTGCAAATAACTTTAAATAGAACTACCATTCAGTCCAGCAATCCCATTACTGGGACTCCACGCAAAGGAAAAGGAATTATTGTATCACAAAGATACCTGCACTCATGTGTTTATCAGAGCACTCTTCACAGTAACAAAAACGTGGAATCAATCTAAGGGTCCAGAAATAGATGATTGACAGAGAAAATGTGGTGTAGCTATACACAACAGAATATTATTCAGCCATGAAAAAGAATGAAATCATGGCTTTTGCAGCAACATGGATGGAACTAGAGGCTACGATTTGAAACAAAGCAACTCAGAAACAGAAAGACAAATACTGCATGTTTTCACATATAAGTGGGAGCTAAATACTATGTGTAGACAGGGACATAGAGAGTGGAGTGACCAACCCTGGGGACTCGGCAGGGTGGGGCTTTGGAGTGGGCCATGCGTGATGAGAGATTACCAATGTACGATGCAGGTTATCTGGGTGATGGACACACTAAAAGCCCTTGGCCACTCTGCAATGTATCTATATGGCGAAATTACACTTGTACCCATTAAATTTATACAAACAAAAGATGAAAGGGAAGGAGAGAGGAGGAATGGGAGGGAGGGGGAGAGAATGAAAGGGAGAATAAGCCAGAAACTGGTAAGATTGTTTACCTACAGGGCCTGTTGGCAATGGAGTAAAAGGGGTTGGGAATGATACTTCTGTGAGTGTTACTTTTGGTATTGTTTTGAATTTTGGAACCACATTCAGTTTCTACATAGTCAAAGTCCTTAACATACAACATAGGGACTAAGGCTACATCATTTCAGCTGAGTGACATAAACACACGGGAGGGAAGAAGTAAGCCCAGAAGTGCTGAACACAGCAATTTGACTCTGTAGCCTGATCTTAAAGACGGGTAAAAAGATTCTAAACAAATAACGAACCCTAGTTAGCAAGTTTGTTTTCACAGTGACATGAAGTGTTTGGAGATAAAGGACATTGTGTCTGTAACACAATCTGAAATGAAGAAAAATATCATATATGCGTGGGTATATCTATATTCTTTTTCGGTTATATGTAGTCACTGATAGAACATGCACAAATGATAAATGAGTAAAATGAAAATAGTTGGTGAATTGGAGTAAAATATGTAAGGCCGGTTGCCTCGCTGGGAGCTCGGACATGCCCATCCCTCTCTCTGTCTGAAAATTACATCACCAGAATACGCCCATCATCTAGCCCCACCTTGGAAATCCCCTCTGCACTCAGCACTAAGCTCTGCACTTGGCACCCAGCTCACTGGAAATCCCACCTACCTACCAATAGCGGCTTGCCCCGTCCACGTCCTGTTTCTCCACAGCCAATCAGAATGCCCTCCCTCCCTATAAAACCCCACACGCCTGAGAGGAGTTGGGTGTGACTTCTCTGACCTCTTTCCCCAGGACCACAGAACCTCGTCTGGGAGCCAAATAAATTGGCATCTATTCTCATGCAGGCCTCAGTTTTCTCATTTTAAACTGAGCAATAAATCTCACAAGACAATAATCCTTACAAAACACAGAGGGGATAATTTACTGTTCTTGCATCTTTTCTGTTTTTGAAATTACAGGACAGTAGAGTCTCCGAAGATCATATTATTTCATGTCTTCTGGATCTCCGTCTGTGTTGAAATGTCAGCTTTTAGTCCTGTTCTTGCTGCTCTGAAGATAGCAACTCAATTTCCCCCTCTGGGTATTGTAAAGATTGTCTCTTTGATTTTGGTTTTGAACAATTTGAGAATGATAAGCTTAGGGGGTTTTCTTAGTGTTCATCATTCTTTGGGTTTGCAGAGTGTGTTCACTCTTTTACTTGGTATCTGAATTAGTTTGGGGCATTGGTTATGACTGAACTGTTTCCCAAAAAAATTCATATGTTGAAGCTCTAACCCCCAGTGTGGCTGTATCTGGAGACAGGGCCTTTAAGGAGGTAAAGTTAAATGAGGTCCTAGGCGTAGGCCCTACTTGGATAGGACTGGGTCCTTTATAAGAAGAGGAAGAGAGGCCAGAGCTCTCTCTGCAGGCCCATACAGAGGAAAGGCTAGGTGAGGACACAGGAGAAGGCAGCTGTCTGCAAACTGTGGAGAGAGGCCGACCTCACCAGCACCTTGTCCTTGGACTTTACAGCCTCCAGAGCTATAAGAAAACAAACTTCTGTCGCTGAAGCCCAAACTGTGGTCTTTTGTTTCGGCAGCCCGAGCAGATGAATACATCCATTTTGGGAAATCTTCTGTCATCATGTTCTCAAAGGCTGCTTCAGTCTCCCCCTCCCTTGCTTCTTCCTGGACTCTGATACACATCAAGTAGACCTGTTCGCTCGGCCCCATGTGTACCTTATACTCCGCATTTTCTGTTCTCCTCTCATTTTATCTTCTTTCAAATGAACTGTTGCATGGCTTAGGAATTCTTCCGTCTGATGTGTCTAATCTCTTATTAAATGTATTTGTTAAATGACTAATTTAATTCCTGGTTATTTTAGCTCTAAAACGCCAATTTACTTTTTCTTTCCTTTTCAGGGATCCAAGTTTCTGATAAGTTTCCGTCTTTTTCTCTGCATTCTTAATAATATTAAACCTTTTTAAAGTTTATGAGCTTGGTATTTCTATGCTGAGTTTTATCAGGCCTTGTAAGTTTCCTCTTACAGGTCAGCCTTTGCAGCTTTGCCGATAAAAAGAAATCTTACAGGCTACCAATGATGTGGCCTTTCACCAAAGAGGTAGTTTCCTTCTGATGGGTAAGGAGAGCACTGTCAGATCTCACTGGCCCTGTCAATGATCCCTTTTAGGGCTTGTTATGGCTACATGCACTGGTTTTCATGTTGCCCTCTGGATGTGCCCCTTGCTGTGTGGGGGCGGCCCTTTTGAGATCTCAACTGAAGCCGGAGGTGCTTCTCAAAGCCCTTGACCTTTGCAGGGTTTAAGCTCCTTTCTCTTCAGTATCTTGGGGCTACTGAAAATGTTCTCAGTCTTTTGAGCGATCAGCTCCTATTTTCTGCTCATTCCTAGAATCTTACCCACACGTGAGTAGTGAGTGGGTTATCCCACCACTTTCAAAAACGTTGTTGGCAGATTTTGCAGCTCACTTCTCTGAGGGCTCTTTCTCCCTGGGATTTAGCAGCCAAATTTCTAGCTACTTTGTCGTCCTTGAACTCTGATCTATGTCTCTCGGTAAAATTGCTGCTTTCTGCCTGGAATCTACCCATCCCCCAATCTCTCAGCACAGCTCCGCTTCAATCTTTTGAAATGGAAATCATTCCCAGGAAAGACAGTAAGGTGAAAGCAAAGCTCTCTTCTGCTTAACTTCTCTAGAGGATACCAGCTCCTCAACTCCCGCCTGCATTAACTGTTGTCTGTGTCTCCATCCCAATTACACACACACACACACACACACACACACACACACACACACACGATGCTTTCTGGTTTTGATTCAGAGACAGAGGCTTCCAGTAGGCCCAGGGCTCACCTGTCAGCAATAATCAGATGGCACCAAGAGAGACTCAGAGCTCAACTGCCTTGGGTCCATCCTCCCTTTGGAATGTCTCAAGGTCTTTTGCATCTGTCTTTTCCATCACGGCCAGCTCAAGGCATGGGCTGTGGCATTGGCTTCCTGCTCCAGGTCCCTGCCACATCCTCCAAAAACGGGGCAGTGGAGCCTCCCCCAGGAAGAGGAGCACAGAGCCAGCCCCGTGTCACTGGGGGTCAAGACAGGTGCATCAGGGGGTGAGATGTGGTCACACCATCCTTGGAGGTGTTGCTGTCATGTGAATCAGAAGTGAGTTAAGTTGCAGAAAGGGCTCCATGTGACTGACACCCTTGTGGCCAAAGGATGCCAACTCTGTGAACCTAGAGGCTTTTCCATGGAAACAGGACATCATGAAGACTCATCACGGGGCCCATAGGAGTCAGGATGGGGCCCAGCAAAACTCTGCTGCTGTCTTGCTCTGTGACATTGAGCTGCTTGGCTGGTCTCTCTCTAGACCAAGGTGCTTGGACTAGAGACCTCTAAGGTCTCCTCTGCTGTAACATTTCACAAGGCTGAAAGACCGGTTAAAATGTTTCTCAGCTGTCTGTGAATGCTGCCACATTGTCAACTGTTTAATTATAAGAATGTCTTCCTTTGTTTTAAAAGATGTCACTTGCTCATCTTCTGAGCACTGATGGGTTCTTTCTTGGTGACCTGATCAGTGCGATTAGTAAGTGAACGTTTAAACACCTGAAAACCAAGCTGGAGTCTCTTTTTTGCCCTTTCTTCATTCCACTCTAACCTTGCTTTGTAAAATAGAGCTAATGAACATCAAGTTTGTCATGAGGGTTAGAGATACATGTGCAAATACCTTGAGTATCAGAGACCACAGAAGGTGATCAGTGAAATACAGCTGTCCTCATCCGTAGCAGTGAGCAAGGCGAGGCCATCTCTACTCACAGTGCTTCCCACTGTTGAAACACTGCCTATACTTTCTGACTGCTGAGTTTCCTTTGTAAAAATTAAAAATGAAGAAATATTTTGATAGAAATTTTCTGTCTATCCCAAATAGCCAACTAAATCGAGTCTGAATCCTGCTGACTGAGTTCTGTATCATAAGTCTAGGCATCTCTGCAGAAGATAATCTGCTTTAAAATAACCATCGACTTGGAAATCTATAAATTGCAAGTCATAAGGAGGAGAGTGATCCATGGGAGACCCTCCCTGGGGACACTTCACCGCACACAAGTCCTGGGGTGATTCACAGCCTTACATCTTAGGAAAATAAGTCAAGCAATTCCAAAGAGGCCTGTCAGCTCTGCACCAGTCTTCAGTGCCTTCCGAAAGATGCTTTGATCTAATTTATGAAAAGAAGCACTGCTGGCTTGAGGAATGGAAGCAGACAAACTCCCAAGCAAGACAGCATCAGCAAATCATCAGGAGAGCTGCAGCTTCTGGCATTCAGCTCTGGAAGAAGGTGCTAATCCCAGCTGTGCAGCCAGCTGTGAGCCTGCCTCCCACTCACACTTTGTCTCCAGAATCTGTCTTTCTGGACCAGCCACGCCCTTGTTCACTTAGAACCCTATCGAAGGATTTAGGGCAGGGGAGCCAGGTCAGACCTCTGTTCACACCCCCATGCACCTGCAAAGTTCCTCTTGCCTCCTGTAAATTAAAACTCATTTTGAATCCCAGGCCAGGACTGGCTCCATCTTGGCTGTAGAAGCTCCACCGATCCTTTACAGAGGAATTTAGCCCTCAGCAGGTGCACATTCACATGTACTCCCAAGAACCTGGGGATCCCACGCCGATGGCTTTGGCAATGATTGAGGTCCCTTCCTGAATATTTCTGTAAGAAAATCAGCATTTTGATGTTCCCCTCCCTGTGCCCATGTGTTCTCATTGTTCATCACCCGCCTATGAGTGAGAACATGCAGTATTTCATTTTCTGTTCTTGTGTCAGTTTGCTGAGAATGATGTTATCCAGATTCATCCATGTCCCTACAAACGACACAAACTCATGATTTTATGGCTGCATAGTATTCCATGGTGTATATGTGCCACATTTTCTTTGTCCAGTGTATCATTGATGGGCATTTGGGTTGGTTCCAGGTCTTTGCTCTTGTAAACAGTGCTGCAGTGAACATTCGTGTGCATGTGTCCTCACAGTAGAACGATTTATAATCCTCTGGATATATACCCAGTAATGAGATTGCTGGGTCCAATGGAATTTCTATTTCTAGATCCTTGGGGAATTGCCACACTGTCCTCCACAATGGTTGAACTAATTTACACTCCTACCAACAGTGTAAAAGTGTTCCTATTTCTCCACATCCTCTCCAGCATCTGTAGTCTCCAGATTTTTTAATGATCACCATTCTAACTGGCGTGAGATGGTATCTCAATGTGGTTTTGATTTGCATCTCTCTGATGACCAGTGATGATGAGCAATTTTTCATGTTTGTTGGCCTCATATATGTCTTCTTTTGTAAAGTGTCTGTTCATATCCTTCACCCCCTTTTGAATGGGCTTGTTTGCTTTTTTCTTGTAAATCTGTTTTGGTTCTTTGTAAATTCTGGATATCAGCCCTTTGTTAGATGGGTAAACTGCAAAAATTTTTTCCCATTCTGTTGGTTGCCGATTCACTCTAGTGACTGTTTCTTTTGCCGTGCAGAAGCTGTGGAGTTTGATTAGGTCCCATTTGTCTATTTTGGCTTTTGTTGCCAATGCTTTTGGTGTTTTAGTCATGAAGTCCTTGCCTACGCCTATGTCCTGAATGGTTTTGCCTAGATTTCCTTCTAGGGTTTTTATGGTGCCAGGTCTTATGTTTAAATCTTTAATCCATCTGGAGTTAATTTTAGTGTAAGGTGTAAGGAAGGGTTCCACTTTCAGCTTCCTGCACATGGCTAGCCAGTTTTCCAACACCATTTATTATTTATTAAACAGGGAATCCTTTCCCCATTGCTTGCTTTTGTCAGGTTTGTCAAAGATCAGATGGTTGTAGACATGTGGAGTTGCTTCCAAGGCCTCTGTTCTGTTCCAATGGTCTATATTTCTGTTTTGGTACCAGTACCATGCTGTTTTGATTACTATAGCCTTGTAGTATAGTTTGAAGTCAGGTAGCGTGATGACTCCAGCTTCATTCTTTTTGCTTAGGATTGCCTTGGCTATGTGGGCTCTCTTTTGGGTGGGGGTGGCTAGGGGAGAGACAGTGGGGGACAGGGAGATTGGGGAGGCATAACACTGGGAGAAACACCTGATGTAGGTGACAGGGGGATGGAGACAGCAAAACACCTTGGCATATGTGTACCTATGCAACAGTCCTGCAAGATCTGCACATGTACCCCAGATCTTAAAGTACAATAAAAAAGAAAAGAAAAGAAAAGAAAATCAGTATTTTGGTTTGAAAAATAAACAATGGAGTGTTGGTTGTCAGTGAAAAGCCTAATTTTCTTGTGAGAGGTATGACCTGATCATAAGGACTTCGCATTTGATTTACTCTGTAAATTAATGCAATGTGTAGCAAAAGTTTGGAAATTAATGCAACCTATTCAAAGATTTTTTAAGTGTTTTTTCCAATTTAAATGTCAGGTTTAGGGAATGCCATAGAGTACTGTGTGTGTGCTACAGGAAATAGTGAATTGTTTTCTTGTCCAAGAGTGAATCCAGACTTGCCAATGTGTCTAATCCATTGAGAATCACGGTTTTAAAGCCGGTTTTACAATGATCAGAACCGAGTGAGCAGGCATCCTGCTGCACAGCCTCTCCACAGCCTCGCAAGGCCCCAGTGGCAGGCGTTACTGGTCTTGGAGCCAGCAATGGGATCAAACCTCTTTCTCTGGCCTGGGAATTCTGACCTAGTTGTGTCACTTGGTACATACTCCCCAGGGTTGTCAAAGGAGTACAGTGCGTCCTGATTCTCAGAATGAGATGGGGAGGGGATGGCAAGGCTGGAGTCAGAGGAAAGGACTGTCAGGTTTGACTCCCTCAGGGTCCATCTCCAGCACACTGGGTGAGCCCCCCCCAAAGCTGCCTCTTGGGAGATGGTGAGAATGAAGAGAGGGAGGCGTGGGGGCACCCAGCACACCCCTGCAAGGCAGGAGCTCCAGCAGGTCCTGCTGCTTCCCTGCAGAGGCAGCCGGTCTAGTGGGCCTGGGGAGTCCACAGGCCCCTTGCCTTCTGCCTCCTCATGTCCTGCTTCCTCTGTGACTCACCCCACAGCCAGGTGAAGGGCAGATGGTACAGGTGTGAGCCTGCCTCCCACTCACAGGCCATCTCCAGGAGGCCTCTTTCTGGATCCACCATGTTCCAGTTTACCTAGAACCCTACAGAAGGACACAGGACAGAAGAGTAAGGTTGGACTTCTGTTCAGACCTCCACCTGCCTGCAAAGTCTCCAGTTAAGTTAAAAGTTAACTTGGATCGCAGACTGGGACTGGTTCCATCTAGGAGCTCCACTGACCGTCTGCAGGGGCAATTCGGCGTGGACCTGCGCATGGCATAGTGCTGGCCCCATCGGTGGCTCTTCATTTGCAAGGACGGTAGGAACACGAACTAGAAACATTTCTAAGAGCAAACAATACTAATTAAAGAACAAAACAAGATGAAGCAGATATATTTATTCTGCTACGGAGAAGTTCCCACTAACACAAATGGAGACTCTTTTTATACATTCAACTAATGTGTCTTTATTGCCAGTGAAGCTCTAATATTCCTAGATTACCCATGGCAAATTCACTGATTGTCTCTGGGGAGCACAGCCACGATCAATGACAAATAGACGTAGGCTGTCAAAGAGCATTTCTAATTTGGCTTGCTAGTATTTTGGTGAGAAATTTTGTATCTATGTTTATCAGGGACGTTGGCCTGTAGTTTTCTCTATTTTTGAGTGTCCTCATCTGACTTTGGTACCAAGATGGTGATGACCTCATAGAACAGCTTGGAAATATTCCCTCCTCTTCATTTTTGTCAAGCATTTGGAAAGGATTGACATTAATTGTCTTTTAAATGTCTAGTAGAACTCAACTGTGAAGCTACCTTGACTTGGGTTTGTGTGTGTGTGTGTTGGGAGGATTTTGATTATTGATTTAAGCACCATATCTGTTATTGATCTGTTCAGAATTTTTATATCTGTATAATTCAGTTTTGGTAACTGGTATGTTTCTAGGAATTCAATCATTTCCTCTACGTTATCCGATTTGTTGCTGTGTACTTGTTCATAATAGTTCTTGTGGTTCTTTTTTTGTTTGTTTGTAGAAGGTGATTTATTTAAAGAGAGAAGGAAACAGGAAAAGGAGAGAGAAACAGGAGAAGGGGAGAGAAACCGGAAGAGAGAGAAACAGCTAATTCTCTTACTGAGTGAGAGACTCCAGAAAGATGGAATCCAGGAGAGGAAAGCACCTTCCATACTGAGTGGAAGGGAACAGAGAGAGATGGAGTTTAGGAGGGGAAGACAAGCTTCCACCAGAGTGTGGAGGGGACTCCAGAGGGAAAATCCAGGAGAGAAAAACAGCTTCCACAAAGGGAGTGTTTGTGGAAGGGACCCAAACATGGAGTCGCTGGGTCTCTATATTTTTGTGGTATCAGTTGTAATGTCTCCTCTCAATTCTGATTTTATTTATTTGACTCTTGTTTCTTTTTTCTTAGTGAGTCTAGCTAAAGATTTGTCCATTTTATTTATCTTTTCAAAACACTGACTCTTTGTTTTGTTGATCTTTTATATTATTTTCTAGTGTCTGCTTTATTTATTTCTGCTCTGATCTTTATTATTTTTTTTTTTCTGCTAACTCTGGGCTTAGTTTGTTCTGTTTTGAGTCCTTGAGGTGTAATATCGGGTTGCTCATTTGAGATTTTTTTAATATAAGCTTTTTGTTGTTGTTCTGAACATCTGCCTTAGAACTGCTTTCGCTGCATTCCGTAAGTTTTGGAACGCTGCCTTTCCATTTCTTGTTGTCTCAATATATTTTTAAATTTCCCTTTTGACTTCTTTGACACATTAGTTGTTAAGAAATGAAAGCAACTACTTTTAAATTTATTTTTTAATTTCTAGAGTTTTGTGGGGAACAGGTAGTGCTTGGTTACAGGATTAGTTCTTCGGTAGTGATTCCTGAGACTGTGGTGCACCCATCCCCGAGCAGAGTAACTGTGCCCGAGGTGCAATGTTTCATCCCTCAGCACTCCCCACCCTTTCCCCCGGGGCCCCAGAATCCAATGTTCCCTTCTTACGTTTTGCATCCTAACAGCTCAGCTCCTACGTGAGTGAGAACAGACAATGATCGGTTTTCCATTTCTGAGTCACTTCGCTTAGAATAGTAGTCTCCGGTTCCGTTCAAGTTGCCGCAAATGCCATTGTTTTTCCTTTTTACGGCTGAGTAGTATTCCAGACAGGCATGTGAGGAATTTCAGGGAAGGGAGCCTTCCTCACTGTCTCTACGAGTAGACAAGAAGAAAGCACGGTAGTGGCCGCTGCTGCCTCTGCAGAGAAGCGTGCACAGGCCCGAGGGTAGGGACGTTCTTGGAATGTTCAAGAAACAGTAAATACGTGCTTTTGTTTTTCTTTTGAGATGCAGCTTTGCTCTAGTCACGCAGGCAGGAGTGCAGTGGCACGATCCCTGCTCACTGCAGCCTCCGCCTCCTGGGTTTAAGTGATTCTCCTGCTTCAGCCTCTCAAGTAGCTGAGATTACAGGCATCCACCACCACATCCAGCTAATTTTTGTAGTTTTAGTAGGACAGGGTTTCACTATGTTGGTCAGGCTGGTCTTGAACTCCCGACCTCAGGTGATCCACCTACTTCAGCCTCCCAAAGTGTTTGAATTACAGATGTGAGCCACTGCACCTGGCCGGGATGTGCTTTTTATGCCAAGTTATGACCCTAGTGCCTTGAGCAGTGCCTGACACATTGTAGGTGACTATAAACACTTGCTGCGTAAATCAACAAAGCCTTAGACACTCTATACACATCTGTTGAGTGAATGAATGTGCACCACATTCCAGATACTGAAATTGTTGGGGAAATGGTCAGTCCTTGCCTGCAAGTCCTCAGAGCCCGGAAGCAGCAGCCATACAGATGTGGAAGAGGCCCACATGCAGTGAGAAAGCAAACACTGGAGAGGGACAGCAAGCTCCACCACCCCGTCTCTATGTCCCAGCGCGAGCAGCAAACACTGAATACGGGAAGAGAAGGTCTCGTTAGTCTTTCTGCCAAGGAGCCCAAAGATGGATTGTGCTCCCCACGTCCACACAGGAAATGAAAGTCGCTGGGGACCAAGTACCACGAGAGTGCCTGCACTGCAGGAGGGCCCAGCACTGACCTGTGGGAAGATTGAGTTTCCTCGTACCCATTTGGAAATACACAGTTCAGAAAAGTACTCTCAGCAGTATTTACAGATGTCAGCCACGTGACTTACTACCGTTCTTCATCTCAGAAATAGCTCTGTGCCACTTGCTGATGGGATGGAGATGGGCACAGAGGCTTCATTTCCTCCCCCTCCAGGATACAGCATCCGCGGGGTCACCCACTCTGGTTCTTTAACTGCATTTCAGGATCAAAAGGCTATTTTCAAGTGTGTAGCTAGTTTTTCTACTGAAATTCTTTCTCGAACTTCCTGCATTGATAGACTTATAAACAGTTAAAGAAAACATCACAAACAGTTGCAAATTGGTACGCATAGGTTATTGGTGAGCCCAAAAAGGAAAAGTGACATGAAGGTAGGAAAATACTCGCTATGTCCAGGATGAAGTGACCTGTCTCCCTCAGTGGGAAACATTTCCGCCTGGCATCGCATGATACATCCACAGTGGCCAGTGTGCCTCCAGCGCAGCTCTGGGTCCACACACAGGAACTGCTCTCTGCACAGCGTGGAGGCCTCCTCTCCTGGTTGAGATGCACTCCTGGAATAGACAGCCAGAAGCTGGTGAGGAGGCCATCAGAGGGCAGTCGCTGCCTGGACCCTCTGTATGACTGGCCTGGGGCTGCTGGTTCACATTTCCAAAAGCCGGGGGGACTCAACCAACAGAAACTGATTTTCTTGCAATTCTGGAGGCCAGAAGCCTGTAATCGAGGCGCTGACAGGGTTCCTCTGCAGGCACTGAGGGAGGCCCCTCCCCACCTCCTCCAGCTGCTGCTGGCCCCAGTGTTCCTCAGCTGGTGACCACCTGGCTGCGACTTCTCCCTCAATCCAGCCTTGGCTTCTGTGTCTTCTCCTCTGCTCTGTGTTCTGTTTTTCTGTCTTTCTGTTATTGCTGTTGTTCTTTTGAGACTGAATCTCACTCTGTTGCCCAGGCTGAAGTGCAGTGGTGTGATCTCAGCTCATTGCAACCTCCACCTCTGGGTTCGAGCAATTCTCCTGCCTGAGACTCACAAGTAGCTGGGACTACAGGCCCACACCATCATGCCCAGCTAATTTTTATATTTTTAGTAGAGGTGGGGTTGCACTATGTTGGCCAGGCTTGTCTCGAACTCCTGACCTCAGGCGATCCACCTCCTCAGCCTCCCA
The DNA here is from genome assembly GCF_049354715.1 of Callithrix jacchus. Classification (NCBI taxonomy): domain Eukaryota; kingdom Metazoa; phylum Chordata; class Mammalia; order Primates; family Cebidae; genus Callithrix; species Callithrix jacchus. Next base: position 124,082,511 of record NC_133513.1, on the reverse strand, counting down.
AAGTGCTGTAATTACAGACATAAGCCACCGTGCCCAGCCCTATTTTTCTGTCTGTTATAAGAACACTTGTGATTAGATTTAGGGCCACCCAGGTAATCTAGCATGATCTCATCATGAAGCTCTTAATTTCATCTGCAAATATCCTTTTTCCCAAATAGGGGCATGCTCACAGCTTTTGGGGTTGGAGAGATCTTTGGGGGAGCCATTTGGCCCGCTGGAAGATGTAATCAACCATCATCTCACATGTAAGGACTGTGGCCCCTGCACTCCCAGGGCACCCACTGCTCAAATGAATAGCACTGATCCCTCACACCGGGCCCTTCCCCAGGCTCCTTGGAGGGAGGAACGTGAGCTCCCTGGCCACATCCATAGATGAGCCTCGGAGGGAGCCCAGCAGGCAAGCTGCTTCTCCAAGTGAGGCGGGTCCCCTGTCTGCTAGGGGCTTCCCTATGCCCAGACCCCGTCACCAGGCCATGCTGCTCTTGTCTGAGTTCATCTCCAATGGGCTTTCTTAGGGTCAGCTTCTGCAGCTGTTTTAGAGAAGAGACTTAGTTCCTTTATTAAGTAGATTTTCTCTTGCTCATCTCACATCCTCTCTGCCTCACAAGTCCCCAGGTTCTTGAGTGGGTGCTGGTGTGGAGGGATAGGTGCTAAACGGGCCCTTGCAGAGGAGAAGAATGGAGGCTGGGCAGGGACATGCAGGAGCTGACGGAGAGGTGCAGTCATGGGGAGGCCTCAGACCAGCCGGGTGGGAGTGGGATGAGCCTGTAGTGCCTTTTCCCTTGGTGGAAATCTCTGAGGCATATTCTACATGGAGGGGGAGGAAATTAAGGCCTGTGGGCCCAACCGGGCTCACCTCCAGTTTTTCTAAATAAAGTTTTATTGGAATACAGTCCTTCACGTCCATTGGGTACTGTCTGTAGCTGTTTTCATACTAGGAGGAGATTGGACAATTGCCGTTGAGGCACGGCAGACTGTGAGAATCAGCTAGGAACCACCTGGCCATGTACAAGAAAAGTATTCCAAACCCTGATCTGGGATCTAGCATCTCTTGAAGGCCCATAAGGCCTGCCCTTCCTGCCTGCAGTGGGCACAGCTCCTCAGCCCAGGCGGGCGTGGCCCCTGGCCTGACCGGCCTCACTCCCCACTCCCCCAGTGGTTCCAAGTGTCCCTTCCCTAATGAGCCACATGCACACACCAAGCCTCAGGGTTCACGTCCAGGAAGCCCTGAGGGAATGGACCTGAAGAGTGAAGATGCCTTGCAGGACCTCACAGATGGACGGTGGCCATGGGAGCTCCCTCAGGCAGAATGGCCATCGAGGCAGAGGATACAGCAACACGGAGGCCGGGGGTGGGACTGGGCTGCCTGGAGGTGGAAGTGGAGGGTATAATTAGGAAGATTGTGTTGGGGGGGTCAGGAGAAGTCAGACCACCATGGGCCAGGGAATGAGTCTTGTCCTGTGTCCCAAGGGTGGTGGCCTGGAGTGTGATGTACCTGGAAACCTGCAGGTGGGGTGCTCCCTGAGGGTGGGGTGCTCCCTGAGGGTGGGGTGCTCTCTGTGGGTGGAGTGCTCTCCACAAGTGAGTTACTCTCTGCAGGTGGGGTGCTCCCTGTGGGAGGTGTGCTCTCTATGGGTGGGGTGCTCTCTGTAGGTTGGTTACTCTATGCAGGTGGGTTACTCCCTGTGGGTGGGGTGATCCCTGAGGGTGGGGTGCTCTCTGAGGGTGGGGTGCTTCCTGTGGGTGGAGTGCTCTCTGTGGGTGGAGTGCTCTCTGCAAGTGAGTTACTCTCTGTAGGTGGGGTGCTCCCTGTAGGTGGGGTGCTACCTATGGGAAGGGTGCTCTCTGTGGTGGGGTGCTCTCTGTGGTGAGGTGCTCTCTGTGGTAGGGTGCTCTCTGTGGTGGGGTGCTCTCTGTGGTGGGGTGCTCTCTGTAGATGAGATGCTCTCTGCAGGTAGGATGCTCCCATGGCACACCTCTGACCACGGTCACAGCGGGCCGGCCATGCTGGCTGCTCTGTTGACACCTTCCTTCTTTCCCTCCCTGCTTCCCTTCCATGAGCAGTGGGATATTAGGAGGAAGAACTCAACAAACAAACCCTTGTATTATATTTAAGGAAACACGTGGGATTCAGAGGGTTTCACAGACAAACCTTGCATGTGACTCGCTCTTCCCTCACAGGTGTGACGGGATTTGCTTCAGACTCTTCTGGGGACAGTGACCTTTGTTCTTCTCTGCCTGCCTGGTGCCCATGTCACTGGGAGCAACTACAGAGCCCTCTCCACCAGCGTCTGCCCAGCGGGTGCAGGCAGCGCTCTGTGGAATCCAGACTCACATTCCACCAGGCTGTGGTTGCCGGCTGCAGTTCTGACCCTCCTCAGGTTCAATCTGAAGGCATCAGGAGGCCTGAAGAGCCAGGCTCAGCAGGGCAGCAGAGCAGTGCACCTGCTCCTAGAGCATCCACAAGGCAGCCTTGAAACGGGAGCCTGAGCTTTATGAGATTATCCTTTCTCTTGCTGTGAAAATTCAAGCTTTTTGTAGGGCAGCTGCAAAGTATGTAAAAGGGGCCTCCACACAATCGTAGATGAAATGATAAGTTTTCATCTGCAGAGAAGAGCTTGTGTTACGGTGCTGAGAACAACAGTGCGGGAGAAATGTGACTTTTCCAAGAGGAGACGAAGTGTCGCTGGTGTCCACGGGAGGCCATCCCACCCCAGGCCCAGGACCACAGACAGCAGTGGGGCAGCACTGCTCACAAGCTGATGGCATCACAAGAATTTACTCTGAGTTACAAAAGCAACCTTCTGACGGAAAAAAAATGGAACCAAAATTCCTGCGGAATGGCACCCTCGACTGTCTGGATGGCACAAAGAATAAGGATTCTGGTTTAGAGGATCACTCACTCTGCCTTCCCACGCTGCAGAGGCTCTGAACCTGGGGACCCCTGTCTGTAGGGCAGCCTCAGCCACATCCAATGGCAGGGCTGTGATGTTACCCTGGGTCACTCTGGCCTCTCTCACTGCCGAAGCCATGGTGCCCACCTGGGCAGCCTGCAGAGGGGCCGGGGCTGGGGCAGGCCCGTCTCTTCTTCTCCAGCAACCTTTGCTTCTCTTTAGAGTCTCAGGCAGCCTGCTCTTCTGGGGAAAAGGTAGGTGTGGAGCTTTTCAACGTTGAAAGATTCGTGCTCCTTGTGTTCTGATGAGCTAATTATCATTCCTGTTCCACGCGCAGCTGTGACCTCCGTCCCCAAGTTCCACTCTTGGCCTGTTCAGCACCAGAGTCGGTTTTCAGGAGCTTCAGATCAGCCCCCACCGCCCCCGCTGTCGATGAAGCCAGCAGAAGCTCCGCTTACACCAGACCCTGGCGAGCCACGCGCGGCCCTTCTGGGAGACTCCACAGCTGTGGGAAAACAACTTGCCGAAGGCCCTGAGTCACTGCTTAAATCAGGGGTGTCGTCTCCAATGTGAGGAGCCCGTCTGATCCTTTTTGATACCCGTCCTTAGAAGTAGGCGTCTTCTCTTGCACCTCCTTCCTTCTTCCCCATTAGGAGACAACTGCTGAAAATATTAACTTCCAAATAAAGGAAAAGCGATCCATATTCATGTAATGCTAATTAAGGACATCCTGAGTTCATAATTGCCAATTTTAAAAAAGGAAGCCAGATTGTTTTCCTGCGCCCAATTTCGCTGCCTATGGCAGTTGAATGAAAAGAATGTGTAAGAGTGTGTGTGCCTGTGTGCATGTGCGTGGGGGTGCCTTGTGTGTGCCTGTGCGTGGGGGTGCTTTGCTTGTGCCTGTGTGCATGTGCATGGGGGTGCCTTGTGTGTACCTGTGTGCATGTGCGTGGGGGTGCCTTGTGTGTGCCTGTGTGCATGTGTGTGGGGGTGCCTTGTGTGTGCCTGTGTGCATGTGCGTGGGGGTGCCTTGTGTGTGCCTGTGTGCATGTGCGTGGGGGTGCTTTGTGTGTGCCTGTGTGCATGTGCGTGGGGGTGCCTTGTGTGTGCCTGTGTGCATGTGCGTGGGGGTGCCTTGTGTGTGCCTGTGTGCATGTGCGTGGGGGTGCCTTGTGTGTGCCTGTGTGCATGTACGTGGGGGTGCCTTGTGTGTGCCTGTGTGCATGTGCATGGGGGTGCCTTGTGTGTGCATGTGCGTGGGGGTGCCTCTCAGTCTTCAAGGAAGCCGAAGACAGCCCTTTACCAGGAGCAGCTGGAACCTGACCTGATGTACCTGAGTATGATTTTGGAGCTACAATACCTGAACTTAAGAACCACCTTATTTCTTTTTTCTAATTTTTTTTGTCATTTCTTATCTAATTCTTTTTTTTTAATTGTACTTTAGATTCTGGGGTACGTGTGCAGATCATGCAAGATTGCTGCATAGATACATTCATGGCAAGGTGGTTTGTTGTCACCATCCCCCATCACATACCTGACATTTCTCCCCATGTTATCCCTCCCCCACCCTCCCTCCCACTGTCCCTCCCATAGCCCCCTCCAACAGACCCCAGTGTGTGATGCTTTCCTCCCTGTGTCCACGTGTTCTCATTGTTCAACACCCGCCTATGAGTGAGAACATGTGGTGTTTGATTTTCTGTTCTTGTGTCAGTTTGCTGAGAATGATGATTTCCAGGTTCATCCATGTCCCTACAAAGGACACAAACTCATTGTTTTTTGTGGCTGCATAGTATTCCATGGTGTATATGTGCCACATTTTCTTTGTCCCATCTATTGTTGATAGGAATTTGGGTTGGTTCCAAGTCTTTGCTATTGTAAACAGTGCCTCGATGAACATACATGTGCATGTGTCTTTAAAATAGAATAATTTATATTCCTCTGGGTATATACCCAATAATGGGATTGCTGGGTCAAATGGAATTTCTATTTCTAGATCCTTGAGGAATTGCCACACTGTCTTCCACGATGTTTGAACTAATTTACACTCCCACCAATAGTGTAAAAGTGATCCTGTTTCTCCACATCCTCTCCAGTAACTGCTGTCTCCAGATTTTTTAATGATCGCCATTCTAACTGGCGTGAGATGATTTCTCAATGAGAACCACCTTATCTCTAAGTGCCCACAACCACCACCTGAAGGTCACGCCCCAGTGCTGAGAGGTAGGGTCTGACCAGTCTGGAAGACTGATATGTGTGAACACAGCAAGTACCCAGTGGGAAGTGTGAGATCCTGGAGCTCATGACGGGTTATGCAGGCCATGAGCCCCTGCAAAATAAAGCTGGGCACATGTGCCTGCGTACACGTGTGTGTGGGAGTGTGTGCATGTGTGCATATGTGCGTGTCAGGGTAAGCATATTAAACCTTCTGCCCGACACTGGCACCCAGAACTGACCGAAAGAACCGAAATGGCAGAGCAATCATCAGAGACAAAACTGCCATTGGTTTCCTCAGAGGCGTCCGAGTCTAAAGAGCACAGCATCTCTGCAGAGTGAGTACCAGCTCCGCGTTCGGGATCAGAGACAGCAGGGTTTACACCTTGTCCTCAGACTTACTTTTCCCCTCTGTAAATGAGACAGGTAATGATTCCTCTCTCAGAGCAGAGGGATTAAATAAGATGCCATACGTTAAATGTGCAGCTTGGCGTCTGACACAGTGCACTTGTTCTCAAATATTATTAGATATAACGGTTCTCTGCTGTTTATTTTTAAATAAACTTTATTTTTATAAAAGTTTTAGATGCATAGAAAACCTGAGCAGACAATACAGGAGTCCACGATGACCCTGCGCCTGCTTTCCCTCACTGTTAACAGCTCGCCCCAGTGTGGTAAACTTGCTACGATGAGTGAACCAGCATTGACATACGGTTATGAACTGATGTGGAGAGTTCGTTCACATTTCCGCAGGTCTTTTTCACCTGTGTTCTGTTCCTGCCCAGGACACCACACTGTATTAAGTTGTCACATTTCCTTCATTTCCTCTTGCCTGAGATCGTTTCTCAAATTGTCCTTGTTTCTGACAATGCTGATGGTGTTGAAGAGTCCTGGCCAGATGTGTTGAAGGATATCTCACTCGTGTAATTTGCTGGCCCTTTTTCTTGCAGCTAGCCTGGGTTATATGTTTTCCGAAGGAAGAGCACAGAAGTAAGTGCCATTCTCATCACATCATTTCCAGGGCACCTGCCATCAGCAGAGCCACCGTTGATGCTGCCCGAGGTCGTCTGGCTGAGACAGGGCTTGTCAGGGTCTTCTCTGCCACATCACGCTTTCCTCTCTGTTCCATGGTGCATGCTCAGAAGGAGGTCATCATGAGCAGCTGCTACTTCACACGTGGACAATAATGCTGCATGCAACATCTGGAATTCCTCTGCATGGGATATTTTTCTCTTATTCATTAATTTATTTATGAATTTATTTTCCTCTGCATGGAATTGTAGATATTTATTTTATGTTTTATATTTTAGGGGATCGTAATCTAATGTTACGTTTGTTGCTTTAATTGTTCCAGCTTAACCTTCAGGGGCTCTTTGATTGATCAGTCTCTGTTCCTATCAGTGTGTGGGGGGGGGTTTTCTGTTGCTCTTCCTGGCACTACAAACAGTCCAGGCTCACACTGTATACCTCCTGTCTTAGTTCTAGAATCAGCCATTTCTCCAAGGAGCCGCAGTTCTTTTTACTGAAGAAGGATATTTGAAACCAAGTTCGGAACGGGATGTATGCACATTGCTATTGGAATGACATTTATTTCAGGCTCTCTTAGCTGTCAGAACAAGGAAGTAATGTGTGCATGTGTGTGTCTGTCTCCATCTATATGGAACTGATCATGCACTCTTACTGTTATCTCCAGCTCTAATCCATTATCACATGGGTAATTCTAATCTTTTCTTACTTACATGTAAGCCCCACTCTTAACAGTGAGAAAACTGGTCCCCACCCTCTGTCGTCCAGTTCTTCATTGTTTAATTCTGGTACAAATATATAGAAGTATTATAACTGTTAACCAATAGCCCAACAGGAAAACCTTTATCAATGAGTACACAGTCTCATGAGCAGTTGCTTTTCCCTTTAGATTTATGGACTCCATTTATCTCCAGAGTTCTTTAGGTCAGTAACTCAACCCCTCAGTGAAGTGGTTTCAACATTTGTAACACAGTTAGAACCTTTTGTCCCCTTCTGCTTCCTTCCTGGTTTCCCACAATCTCTCAATGATTTAAAAAAAAATTATGCATTCAGATGCACTCTTTGTGCTCCAAAATTCCATGGATTTTGACAAATGCAACATCTTCTTCATTCACCATTTATCATACAGAAGAGTTTCTGTGCTTCACTAACAGTCCTCTGCCTCGCATTCCACACCCTTGTCATCTGCTTGCCATCTTCACATTTTTTTCTAGAATATCATATAATTGAGATCAGAGAGTAAGCAGCCTTTTCAGAATGGCTTCTTTCATTAAAACTATGCATCTAAGGTTCCTTTCTGTCTTTGAAACTGGGTGGCTCATCTCTTTTTATTGCTGAGTAATATGCTACTGCATGAGTGCAGCGTAGTTTGCACAGCTATTCACCTACTGAAGGACAGCTTGCTTTCCTCCTAGTTTTGTGGTGATTATGAATAAAGCTGCCCTAACATTTCTTTGTAGGGTTTTATGTAGTCATAAATCCTCATGTATGGGGTGAATGTTAGGAGTGGAATTGCTGGATCATACAGTCAGAGGGTGTTAGGGTGAAGGTTAGGAGCAGAATTGCTGGATCATACGGTCAGAGGGTGTTAGGGTGAATGTTAGGAGCGGAATTGCTGGATCATACGGTCAGAGGGTGTTTAGCTTCATAAGAAAACATCACACTGCCTTCCAAAGTAGCATTTATATTCTCACCAGCAGTGAATGAGAGTTCCTGCTCCTCCAGACCCTCACCAGCATTTGCTATTGTCTGTTTTGTTTAAACCATTCTAATGTGCATTTACTATCTTATTGTTGCTTTAATTTTCACTTTCACAAAAGAAATGGTGTCAAACATATTTTCTTCCATTTGCTTATTAGTCATCTATATATCATCTTTAGTGAGGTGTTAAGAGCTCCGTTGTTCATTTATTTAAGTTGGGTTGTTTTTAAATAATAATAATAATTTTAGATATAAATCCTATATGTTTTGCAAGTATTCACTCTTTCTATAGCTTGCCATTTCCTTATTTTATCAATATGTTTTAATTTTAATAAAGTCAAACCTATCAATTTTTAACGTATCGTACTTTGGGTGTTGCAGATAAAAGTTCATTGCCACACCTAGGTAGCATGGACTTTGTCCTATATTTTCTTCTAAAAGTGTTAAAGTTTTGCCTTTTACATTGAGCTTTAGGATCCATTTTTGGTTACATTTTGTGAAATATGTAAGGTTTCTGTCTAGATTCATTGTTATTTTGCAAGAGGATGTCCTACAAATGACTTCAGCATCATTTGTTTAAAAGACTGTCTTTTCATTGAATTGCCTTTGCTCCTTTGTAAAAGATTGGTTGGCTTTATTTTTGTGTATTCTTTTCTGAGTTAATCCACCCTGTTCCATTGACATATAGATCTCTTCTCTCCAATATCTGGCTGTCTTGATTTCTTCATGTTTTCAGTCAGCTTTGAAGTTAGGTGATGTCAGTTCCCAAACTTTGTTGCTCTTATTCTTTCTCCTCCTCTCATCCTCCCCTCCTCTCCTCTTTCTCCTCCTCAGCTCAAAAATTGACACCTTAAAAGATTGAATCATCCAATATCTGAACATAGAATCTCTCTACACCTATTTGATCTCGATTTCTTTTGTCAGTTTTATAGTTTTCCACATATATATTATGTATCAAGGTTTTTGGGTTTTGTTTTTATTTGTTTATGGTTTCTTTTTCTTTCTTTCTTTCTTTTTTTTTTGAGCTGGAGTTTTGCTCTTGCTTGTTGCACAAGCTGGAGTGCAATGGCAAAATCTTGGCTCACTGCAAACTCCACCTCCTGGGTTCAAGCGATTCTCCTGCCTCAGCCTCTCGAAGTGCTGGGATTACAGTCGTGAGCCACCATGCCTGGAAAATTATGTATACAGTTTTTACAATTTGTACCTAAGTTTTCTTTTTTCAGGGGAGAGACTTTCTATTCTACATGGCATTGTGTTTTAATTTAAAGTTCTAATTGTTCATCTCTGGTAAATAAAAGGGCAATAAACTTTTGTGCGTTATCCCTGTTATTTTACAATCTTTCAATACTTACTCATTAGTCCCAGGAACTTTGTTGTGTATTTGAGATTTTCTACATAGGGCAACCCTGTCATTCCTAAACAAAAGACAGTTTTACTTCTTTCTTCCCAATATTTTTTATTTCTTATTCTTGTCTTATTGTACTAGCTAGGACTTCCAACACTATGTTCAATAGGAGTGGTGAGAGGAGACAGACTTTCTTTGCTCCCAGTCTTAGGAGGAAAGAACCCCATTTCTCATCATTAAACATGATATTAGCTGTAGATATTTTGTAGCTGTCTTTATCAAGTTGAGAAAGTTTTTCCCTTTTTCTAGCTTAATGATTTTTTATCTCAAATGGGTATAAAATTTTGTCAAATGCATCTGCTGCATTCATTGGTATGATCTTTCTTCTTTAGCTTGCTGATGGGAGTGTATTATACTAATTTGTTTTCAAATATTGAACCAGTATTTCAAATTTGAAATAAATCCCACTTTGTCATGGTGCATAATTATTTTTACACATTGTTGGATGTGATTTGCTACTATTTTGTGAAGAAGTTTTGAATCTATATCATGAAACATATCATCCTGTAATTTTCCTCTCTTGAAATACTGCCCTGGTTTTGGTAAGAGCATAACATTGTCCTCAGGGAACCAGGGGAAGATTGTCACTCTGCTTCTATTTTCTGGGAGAGCTTGTAAAGATTTTCTAAAATTGCTTCTTATATTTTGGTATAACTTACCCATGGAACCATCTGGGCCTGATGGTTTGTTTTTGGAAAGTTATTAATTGTGGATTCAACATCTTGAATAATTTTAGGCCCATTCAAATTGTCAATTTTTTCTTGTTTGAGTTTCCCTCTTTCAAGAGATTGGTCCATTTCATCTAACTTATTTTAATTATAAACATAGAATTGTTAATAATATTTCCTTTTACGTTTTTAACATCCCTGGGATCTGTAGTGATGACTCCTCTTTCATTTCTGATGTTTGTAATTTTTGTCATCTTTCTTTTTATGTTAGTTGGGCTGGCTAGAGGCTTACCAATTTTAATTATGTTTTCAAAGAGCTGGCTTTTGTTTTTTAAACTTTTCTCTATTGAGTTCTTGTTTTTAATTTTATCGATTTCAGTTATAATTATTATTACATATTTTCTTTTGCCTGTTTTAGGCTTAAGTTATCTTTGCTATTTAGTCTTCCAAGGTAGAAGCTTCAATTATCAACTTTAGAGTTGTTTTCTTTTCTAATGTGCACTTAATACTATTTATTTCCCTCTAAGTGTTGCTTTTACTGCATTCCACAATTTTTATGTTATATTTTAATTTTCACTTAGTTCAAAATATTTCACATTTCTCTTGAGACTTTTTATTTGACCCACATGTTATTTAGAAGCACATACTTAGTCTTCAGGTATTTTGACATTTTCCATGTATCTTTCTGCTACTGATTTCTGCTTTAATTCCACTGTGGTCAGCAAATATACTTTACATGATTTCTATCTTTTTAAATGTGTTATTACATATGTTTCCTGGCCAAGAATGTGATCTATTGTGGTGAAGATTCCATGTGAGCTTAAAATAGTGCTATTTTCTGTTGTTAGGTGAAGCATTCTATAAATATCAATTCAATCAAGTTGATAGTTCATGGACTCATAACTATATCTTTACTCTTCTTTATACCTTTACATGTAACATATCTGTCTCTATATTTAAAGTAGGTTTCTTGCAGACAGTTCATGGTTGAGTTTTGTTTTTTTAACCACTCTATTTGTCTCTCAATCAGTGTATTTCGACCATACACATTCAAAATGATTATTGATACAGTTGTTAATATCTACTATGCCTGTAACTATTTAAATTGTTTCTTATGTTCTTGTTTTTGCCTCCCTTGTTGTCTTTGGGTTTCCCTAGGGATTCCTTCTTAAATAGAGTCTATTTCTCTTAGCTCTTTCTACTGCAATTCACTCCTATGATTCTGGATCTCTGTTGATGTAACAAGGAGTTGTGGGGAAGAAGGTGCATTCTATAATCTTACAGGATGTCTGTCTTCTAGTGGGCCTATGCCTCTGAACTTCACCAATGTAGGCTTTTATTTGCTTCAAGCTACCCAAGTGACAAAAGAAAGCTAGGGGACCCAAAGTAAGTTAATGCCCTCCCCTCAGGTTGGGTTAGGTGCTCGTAAAGTCTTTTCTCCTGAAATATAGCCTTGTTTCATGGAAAACACTTAGGTTTATTTCAAACTGGTTACTTTTTCCCTCAAAGGTAACCAGTCAAAGTTGTGAGGGTTTTTTTTTTTTTCTCTTGACATGAGAACTTAGGTTCCTGGAGATAAAACCAATTAAAGTGTTCTCCCTACCCTAACTACAGCTCCCAGAGTCTCTGAGTCTCTCACTGTCATACTAGTCCACTCTCAGCCTCCAGTAAGTCATCAAAATTATCATTTAAGTCTTTCTACCTGGCTTTAGCTCCAGTGTTTTCTGCCCTTAGGGTGTTGATTTCTGCTCTCATCTGCCTCTCTAATTTCAGGGCAGCAGCTTGTTTTGTAACCTCAGTTTTATGATGGGTCCAATAAAGTAACTGACTTTTATTTTGTTCAGCTTTTCCTTTTAAATTTCCATATTCTTTAAATGTCACAGTTTAACCCAGAGTTCCTATCTGCGATTCTTTTTTTTTTGAGACAGAGTTTTGCTCTTGTTACCCAGGCTGGAGTGCAATGGCGCGATCTTGGCTCACCGCAACCTCCGCCTCTTGGGTTCAGGCAATTCTCCCGCCTCGGCCTCCTGAGTAGCTGGGATTACAGGCACGTGCCACCATGCCCAGCTAATTTTTTGTAATTTTTAGTAGAGATGGGGTTTCACCATGTTGACCAGGATGGTCTCGATCTGTTGACCTCGTGATCCACCCGCCTCGGCCTCCCAAAGTGCTGGGATTACAGGCTTGAGCCACCACACCCGGCCCCTATCTGCAATTCTTAATAATTTCCATTGGAAAGCACCATTGCTGAGGCTCCTAGAGGGCATCAGCTCCTTACTGCATCTGGGCCAGGCTTTGGTCAATGCTGAAAGCCTCTGCTGGAACTGGCATTTTTACAGAAGCAGTGGGGGCTGGTGACCATTTCCAGTGCATGATAGTGATCAGAATCTAGTGCTGACAAGACCTTAGGGAGCTGCCTTAGAAAATGCCACTTGATAAACTGAGTAAAATGTTATTTAGCAACTGGAAGATAATTAGAAAGCAATTACTGAAACAAAAAGAAACCCTGAGAACACAAATAAACAATTAGAATCCAGCCCAAATTTATGATCAGGGTCAGAGACTGTGTTTTAATACCTGTGTGGTAGAGCACATTAGAAAATCGAAATTAATGCTTCATTTGCACAACTGACCTATTAGATCCCACTGGACTGTCACTGGGGGCTCCAGTTGGTTGCTGAAAGTCCCTTTGGAAGACTTTTATAACCGCCTCTGGCTTGTAGGCTTCAAGTAACCCTGTCCTCAGCAGCATGAAGCCGTCATAACTTGTGTGACGTTGTGTAAGGACGCTGTGGTCACACCCTGCATCTCTCCCCAGTGCTACCTCAGAAAGCACAAAGTCATACAAGTCGTGTGCAGCTCATTAGAGCTCAGGGCCAGTTTGCTTGTGATTAAAATAAAAGTGGGTCCATGGTAATGTTTTAAGTAGAACCAAGTTCACTCAAGAGCAATAGATGGAACATTTCCCCAGCAGGGTACAGCAGGTATTAGGACCTTTCTCATGAAGCCCAGCGTCTGCGATCCTGAGAAGAACAAGGTTTGCCTCGCTGGGCTCTAAAGCTGTGGGGAAGACAAAACAAGGCCTGCAGGACCAACTGTATCACTTACAAGACCCAGTGCAAAAAAAAAAGATATTTTCAAAAGATATGGAGAATTGCAGTGTGGCAATTCCTCAAACACCTAAAGACAGAAATACCATTCGACCCAGCAATCCCATTACTAGGTATATATCCAAAGGAATAGAAACCATTCTGTTATAAAGACACGGCCATGTGTACGTTCATTGCAATCCTACTCACAATAGCAAAGACATTGAATCAAACCAAATGCCCATCAGTGATAACCTGGGTAAAGAAAACATGGTACATACATGCCATGTAACATAGCGTGGCCATAAAAAGAACAGAAGCATGTCCTTTGCAGGGACATGGGTAGAGCTGGAGGCCATTATCCTCAGCAAACTGACATGGGAATAGAAAGCCAAATACTGCATGTTCTCGCTTGTGGGCAGGAGCTAAATGATGAGAACACGTGGACACATAAAGAGGAACGGCACACAATGAGGCCGACAGGACACAAAGAGGGAGGGAAGAGGGAAAGGATCGGAAAACTGGCATGAGTACCAGGCTTAATACCTGGGTGATGAAACAATCCACACAGCAAACCCCTGTGACTCCAGTTTACCCATGTGACAAATCTGCACATGCACCCAGGAACTTAAAATAAAAGTTAAAAAGCAAGAATTGCAAGTCGGCAGCAGCAGAACATTAAACCACATGCAGGTGCTTCTGAGTGCCAGGCCTGTGACAGCCCCGGGCACAGGTCCGTGAAGCTGGCCCTTCATATAGACCTTCTGCCATCCCCCCGCAGACTGGTGCATGTGGGTGGTTATGAGTGAATGGAGGTGTGCGATTGTGTGTGTGTGTGACGTGTGTGTGACCATGGTGCATGTAGGTGGGTATGAGTGAATGCAGGTGTGCGATTGTGTGTGTGTGTGTGATATGAGGTGTGTGTGATGATGGTGCATATGGGTAGATATGACTGCATATATGTGTGTGATTGTGTGTGTGTGTATGAGGTGTGTGTAACCATGGTGCATGTAGGTGGGTATGAGTGCATGCAGGTGTGTGATTGTGTGTGTGTGTGTGACATGTGTGAGATGATGGTGCATGTGGGTAGATATGAGTGCATGCAGGTGTGTGATTGTGTGTGTGTATGAGGTGTGTGTGACCATGGTGCATGTAGGTGGGTATGAGTGCATGCAGGTATGTGTGTGTGTGACATGTGTGAGATGATGGTGCATGTGGGTAGATATGAGTGCATGCAGGTGTGTGATTGTGTGTGTGTATGAGGTGTGTGTGACCATGGTGCATGCAGGTGGGTATGAGTGCATGCAGGTGTGTGATTGTGTGTGTGTATGAGGTGTGTGTGACCATGGTGAATGTAGGTGGGTATGAGTGCATGCAGGTGTGTGATTGTGTGTGTGTGTGAGACGTGTGTGAGATGATGGTGCATGTGGGTAGATATGAGTGCATGCAGGTGTGTGATTGTGTGTGTGTATGAGGTGTGTGTGACCATGGTGCATGTAGGTGGGTATGAGTGCATGCAGGTGTGTAAGTGTGTGTGCCTGTGCTTGTGCAGGTGTGAGTGTGGGTGTGTGGGCAGGTCAGTTGCTGAGAGAGCACAACGGTGTGCCTGCATGAACCCCTGCTGGGGAAGTGACCTGAACATGTACTGCAGGATGAGCAAGACCCTCCCAAGAGAGAGGCAGTGTCCAGCCGGCCTGTGGGGAGGAGACTGAGGGCCAGGAAGATGACCCCCAAGGGAAGGTCAGCGTCCAGCCAGCCTGCGGGGAGGATATGTAGGACGGAGTGGAGTGGGGAGTGGCATGGAGACCACCCACCATGAACAGGACCCACGTCTGTCAGAGAGGTGGGGCTGTACCCCAGGAATAGTGGAAGCCCTGAGAGGGTCGGATGGGGGTGGTTAGAGGCCCTGGAGCTGAGGCGGGGATTGAGCCGGGGGTAGAGGGCAGACAGGACGCAGGAGGCACTTTGGCGGGGGCCTCAAGCCAGAATCCCCCCAGACTCCCCACCGTATGTGGGCAAAGAAAGGTGAAGCCTGCTGTGCTGTGACCAGGACGCGGCAGGGGTGGCTTGTGAGTGTGATTGTGTGTGCACCTAGGCATGAGCAGGGCCCTCATACTCCTCACTTCCGAATGTTCTGCCCCTCCCATCCACGAACACCCTCATCCTCAGCAGTGTTTGGGGGGACCCTCCCCTTCAGCCACATTGCAGGCACACGTTTCATTTCGTGTTGAGAAAACAGGCCACATCGTTATAATTGAGCAGTGTGCATATGGCTTCAGTTTCAAGTTAGAGAAGAATTTTAATTTTTAAAAAACTTTTACATTTCTGTGCTCAAATAATGTGCCTATACATAATTATGGAAATACATTTTTAAAATCCTATTATTTTAACACAGCTGTGATTTGTTTTGCATTTCTGTCCTATGTGTGCACCCCACACAGCTGTCATCATGGTGAATAGGTAATTGTGAGCCTTTGTTTTGCATTTTGCATGATTTTGTGTACATTTTTTATATTGTGACACTTTTATGTTATTTAAAATAAAATATACTCATATATAAACATATGTTCAACACAAAAATATCGACAACATAAAAATGCATAATGCTACTAACACTCTGCAAAGTCTCCACCCGCATTTTGGAATAGGTCCTTTCAGGGTTCTCTGCATAAACACTCACATGTGTTTAAAAGTGGGATCTCTTAGTTCATGGTATTTTAAAGTCAGCTCTGTTTACATGTGTATACATACATGCACACACCCACATGAAAGATTTTACTCTGTGAAAAAAAATACTGTTATAATACCACACTCCAGGTATGTATTAATATTAAATGATTTGTATGATACTTTCAAGTTTCAGGCATCTTTTAAAGACGGGGCTCAAGTGATCCTCCCATATCAGGTTCCTGAGTAGCCTGGACCGCAGGCAGGTGCCACTCTGCCTGTGCTGTGTTTCAAATCATCTAAACTTTTTCTTTCCCTCCTTCCCCTTCTCTGCCTTCCTCCCTCTCTTCTTCCTTTGCCTTCTTTTTCATTTGAGTACTATAATAGCTTTTGAGGAATAATGTTAAAGCCTGCGTTTTGTGTAATTGCTCAATTATTCTTAAGAGAGATCATCAGAATCCGAATTGTTAGGTTAAAGGCTACATACATTTAAATATTTAGTACAAATTTGTCAAACATTTGGAAAGCATTTGAGATAATTTACATCCCCTCCAGCGAGGCACATGAATTTTCCCATAAACTTTCCAAATGCAGACAGTATCCTGTTCATAATTACCGTCAGTTTGATAAGAAAGAAAAATGATGCCTTGTTGTTTGAAATTGCATTTCTTTGGCTTTTAGTGAGGTTGAATTTTTGACGATGTGCACTGAGTATTCTGTTTACTTGGCTTGTGTTGGTTGCTTATTCCATAGCTTGGAGCATGCATCTGGAGAACACATATATCGTGGTGAAAATATTAGGCCTCTGTCACTGTCCCAGATCCACCAAGCTGGGAAAGCCTGGGAGCGTCGCTTCCCCTTTCTATGATTATAGCTTCTCCCCAGCAGGATCTTGTGAAGATCTAATGGGATAATGTAGTATCTGCAGAGTATAGGGCACAGTAAGCCCTAAATAAATGTCTGCTTATTTTATGGGATTTTTATTAAAGTATAACACAAATGCAGAATTGTGCAAAAAATGTAAGTGTCCAGCATGAAGAATTCCAAAAACAGGTTGTATCCATAGCAACTGGACCACAAAATAAGCACTGCTGGAATTCAGAAGCCCCTGGCAGAGACCCATTTCAGCCACTCAGACTTCCCCGGGGGAACCACTGTCCCAATCATCATAGAATGGTTTTGCTCATCAGGAGTTCTATAAATGGACTCTAGAGGACTCCCATCCTCCATTGCTGCCAGGTGCCAGGGCTCCTGTGACAGCGTTGCAACTGTCTCAGCCCAGGCATGGGGCTTCAGAATCCATCTCAGCTCTGGACCCACCAGTCACTGGGCTCCAGCCTCCGCCAGCCATTCAAGTCACGCCAGCCATTCCAGTCTCTCTGGGGAAACAAGCCATCCCCCCGACCCAGGGTCATACACAGCAGCTGTTGTTTTGTGCCATTGAGTCTGGGGTGGTTTGCTCTGCAGCGACAGGTACCTGAGCAGGGTAGAGCTGCACACCCTCTTAGGGCCTCTCACGGCCATGGGAGGTAGGCAGAGCCATCGCTCCTGCACGTTCTGGTGAGAACACGCAGAGCCCCAGCAGGAGTTAAGACACACTAATGTCAAAGAATGTGTAGCCACATTTTAAAACTGCCACCACCATGTTTACTGTTTTGGGCCTGGCTTCTTTCACTCAACATGATGCTTGTAGGGCCCATCCGAGGCAGGGGTAGTTGAGATTTGCTCATCCTTCTTGCTGTGTAATCTTTCACTGCCTGCATGTAGCACACTTCATTCAACCACTCTACTGACAATGGACGTCTCGGTGATTTCCAGTTTGGGGTGCATTCGGGTATAGTCCTGAGAGTGAGCTGGGACCGTCCCATCCATGTCATGGCTGTGCACGCACACACATTGCATGTGGACACCGAAGAAGAGGATTGCTGCATGTTGTGGAGCACACCTGATCGGCATTTGTGGGCACAACCACACTGCCTTGCAAAATGGTGAAAATGGTGGTGCCAATTTACCCTCAAACAGATATGAGGAGGGACCTGCCTCTCACCCTCACTGCCGTGGTGTGGCCTGAGCTTCTACTCACAGCCTTTCTCACGTGTGTGTTTTGATATCCCATTATGGTTTGATCTGCGTTTTTCAGTGACTTTCAACCTCAGTTTGGATAACCGTTTCTGTAAAGGGCATGGTCAAGTTTGGGATTCTTTTTTAAAATTGGTCTGCCTGACTTTCCGTAGGGACACAGGTAGAAGTGGTTGATGGTGTTCTAAGGTGAGTCTTCTTTGAAGATGCGTATTGTGAGTACCCTCACCTGCATTGCAGCTGGGCTTGGCTCTCTCTTAGCGGAATCTTTGGGGAAAGAGAGTCATTTTATAAGATCAAAGTAAATGATTAAAAAGCAAATGCTCCTGAATTAAAGAAAATTATGCATGTGTTTGTGTGTGTGTATATATTTACATATATACATGTGTGTATATATACGTGTGCATATATACATGTGTGTATATATGTGTGTATGTATATATATATGTGTGTATATATATACATGTGTGTATATGTGTGTGCATGTATACATATACGTGTGTGTATGTATATATATACGTGTGTGTATATATACATGTGTGTGTATATATATACGTGTGTGTATATATACATGTGTTTGTGTGTATATATATGTGTGTGTATATATATACACATGTGTGTGTATATATATACATGTGTTTGTGTGTGTATATATACATGTGTTTGTGTGTGTATGTATATATATATATACGTGCCTGTATATATATATGTGTATATATGTGTGTGTGTATATATATACATGTGTGTGTATATATATGAGTGTGTGTGTATATATACGTGTGTATATATATACATGTGTTTGTATATATATATGTGTGTGTGTGTATATATATGGGTGTGTGTGTATATATATACGTGTGTGTATATATACGTGTGTGTATATATATACGTATGTGTGTATATATATATGTACATACACAAACACTGTTTTCAAATATGAGCTTGAGCAAGCCCATGTTAAAATGTTTTCATTTTGAGACTTGAAATACATCAGATGTTATTTATTTGTATTTAATGCTTAAACGAAGAGGAAAAATTTCTCCCTGCAAGCAAATCAAGGCCAGGACCACAATCTTGCAAAGGCCAGATTCTATCACTCCGGTTAATTGGGTCTATCTCCAAGGTCACGCTGTCCATACCTCAAGGGCAGCAGAGAGCACAGAGGCTGCTGGGAATGGATGAGCATGGGGCCGGCTCCCAGGGCCTGGCCCAGGCCCCTGGGGAGTTCTCCACTGCCGCCCCCACCATCTTTCTTGTGGTGAGTGATCTGGGGGCAGCGGTGCCCTCCACAGTGTCCTGGCTAAGTAAATGACTGTGCTGTGCCTGAGAGATTTACAGCCTGCCCTGTTCTATTGTTTACAGCTGTGGAGTTATTTTTAACCTCACAGAAAATCTGAAATGTCCTCCCCAGGCTCTGTGGCGTGTGGACAGCTGGATAAACTCAGAAGGCCACGGCAGGTTGCAGGGTCCTGGGGGGAGGCAGCCAAGGCCGGAGCGGGAGAGTCCCCACCTGTCAGGTGCCTTCTCTTTCTCAGGTCTGTGCTGTGCACTCGGGGCTGGGCTTGCAAAGGCCTCTTCAACTTGAAAATATAAATTGGGAAAATGTGTTCACAAGGCCCCACTCCTGTGTGCTCAAATGGTTTTCTCTCCAAACCCTGAGAGAATGTTCTCACCTAACGTGAGAAGCACAAGAGAACTGGAAACAAATGGAAAATCAAGATTCCTCTTCCCTGGAGAATTGGAAACCAGATGACGTGGGTGAGTATCGGTGGAAACTGCGGTGATTCCGGGGCCCTCTGCTGCATCCAGCGCTGGCATTGGGGGGCGGCAGACCCTGCTGTGTGTGCTGGGGATGGTGAGCAGGGCTCCACACACGCCCTGCCTTCCTGGTTCCAGATGGCTGAGGCTGCCCTAGTAATGAAGATTCATGCAGAAGTTTGCTAGATTGGAGTCAAACTGGGTCTGGTGTCTACACTGTCATGAATAATAATGAACATGGTGCCAGCCTCGCTGTGCTGGACTCAGGGGTGTGGAGCCTTCCTCATTCTTTCCAGTGTAATTTAATTAATCCACTGCAGCTGAGTTGCTCGCTGAGTCATGGTAAAGTCCACACAGCGCGGAGCAGACAAGAGCACTGTGTGGCCACGTCATGAGGGCATGAGGGTCCCGGGTCACCCTCAGGCCCGACCATGGCACTGTGCGTTACCAAAGAAAAGCAAATTCATTCTTAGGTAAGAGACTCTTATTCAGAAGGATGATTGCCACAAGAGGAGGATCCACCTCAGGACAGAAGGGGCTGCGCCTCCGGGAGAAGCTCAGACCACGAGACCTGCAGAGCCCCAGAGTCAGGCAGGAGGGGACGCTCTCCCACAGCAGGGAGTAAACACAGCTAGGAAGACACGGGACCAGGCGGCGTGTGGTGTGACGAAACGGTTAATCGGGGCATGTTCTCCGAGTAGCAGCTCATGAGAAGTAGGGTGTTCCACACTCCCATGTTCCAGAGGCAGCAGAAGTTCAGAGCTGGGGAAAGGGGAGAAGCCTTTGTCAGGGAGGAAACCACGTTTTGTCTACCCTTTTACGTGTCGTGTCTGGGGCCTGCAGATTAAACTGGCAGAGGACAGGTTTCCAGGAAGAAAAGTTTACTCACACATCAAAGCTCATGGACACAGGGGTGCTCAGGGATGGCTGACTCAAAGTGGTGGCTAGAATCTGGGGTGCATGTCCCCAGTTTAGTAGGGAGTAGGAAGGAGAGAAAAAGCATTTATTAAAAGAACAAATAGGTTTCTTTAGTTACGACAAATGGGTGTTTAGGAGAACAAACGAGAGAGGAAAGCCTGTAATAATGCTCATTTATGAGTGTGAGTGGTCGCTCTGTCTTCCCCATGGACATAAAACTGTCCTGAGAGAGGATGGTTGGTAGATTTACTCTTGCTCTGTCTCCTGGGAGCAGAAGTGCCCTGAAGAGGAAATCTTTGGCTGCTTTCTTGCCCAGAAGCTGCTGCTTTGAGTCAGATAAGAGAAGTTCCAAGGAGATTCAACAGATTCCTGCATCTGTTGAATCTCAAATGTCTTCAGCTTAAAATAATCTTCACACCAACTCTGGGCTTCCTAGTGCCCCCGACACCTGACTAAAGTTTGGCCAAGTGAAATTAGTGGGCATTTTGTCCAAAGTGGTCAGTGGAGACAAGTATCTACAGCTCAGCTCATCATTCATGCAGCAAAGCATGGGGATGGGGAGGCTCTGGACCTGTCCTGTCCTAGGTAAACTGAGGCAGCTGAGAGCCTCACCCAAGTCGTGTGGGTTTTGCAGTGAGCCCCTTCCCAGAGCACCTGAGTAGGGAGAGGGAATTTAACCTCCCAGAGCACCGAGGGGTAGCGGGGGGCATTACCTGCTGGTGTTCCCAGGATCGCAGGAAACGGGACAGTGAGCCAGTGGGTTCCAAGGCAGGGCTGGGCTGAGGGAGTCTTTTGTCACTGGCGTTGCTTTTAAATGCTCTCCAGAAAATGCCCTCTTTACTGCCTGTGCTGGGGTGGGCCTGTCCACCACATCCTGGGGGCCACCTCAAAGCCCAGGTCTTAGCCCAGGTATTACAGCAGAGGGGACAGAGCCCACTCAGGACTGCGCTGTCAGAGTGGCGGATGGGAATTTTAAGAAAATAAAAGAAAGCTATGCAACTTCTACCTCCTGAGTATATTTACAACTCTGACTTCAAACATGTCTTCAGCCAGCTCAGCTCAGCTCAGCAGGCCTTCTGCATGGCTGGGAATGTCCCTGAGGTCTGTGTTTCCCAGGCTTCAGGAGCTCTACTGGACCACACTGGGAGTAGGCAGGCTGGCTGGTGCCCCTGTTGAAGGCACCCACATGCACCGTGGGTCCACATTCCTGGGCTATGCTGCTGGACACGGGACATCTCAGGGGCCTGAGAGGAAGCAGAGAACCACTGGGAGCGGCTGCCTGGGCACTTTTTGTCAGAGACATGCGCCCCGGCTGCAGGCACACACGGCAGGGCTGTGGTTCACGTCTGAGAACTGTCCCAGCTCATCAGAGAGCTTCCCAGAGGGCTGTCCTGGAATATCTCAGCATAGACCTTCTGCAGGGAATGCAGAAGTGTGACAAGGAAGAGCTTAGATTTTAGAACGTCTGGCATAGGGGCAGCAGGTGTTGGCTGTGAGTAGTTACTAGCCCTGCCCACTGCACACAGGAGACACCCAGGAGACATTAGCAGGCGCAGCAGACAGAGGGGCTGGAAGGCTCAGGACAATGCTCATACCCACCCACTCCCTGGCAATCCAGATTTGCATATGGGGAGACTCACCTGCTTCTCTTGCACAGGTAAATGCCTCTCAGGCTGGTTTTCCAGGTGACTACAGGTACCGTTTTCTCCCCAAGCCATATTGCTGGTGATGTCTTTAGGATGGACTCCAAGAGGAGGGGCAATCTCAGGTAGGACAGGAGCTCCCAGGAGGCAATGCACAGAACATCAGGTGGTTGAGAATTGGGTGGCTGGCAACTGATTTGGGCAGGAGGCTTAGAGGTGGTCAGGAAAGAGAGGAGGCTGTGAGCAGAAGCCGACCTTGCCCGGGAATTTGGTGGTGCTCACCCACAGTCAGAACAGATGCACCTGCGGCGCCAGCATGGGGGCTGCCGCTCAGCCCCACCCAGCCCAGGCACCTTAGGGCAGAGGAGCGAGAGAAAAGATGAAGAAGGACAGAGACCCCAGGCGGGAGTTTCATCTTTATTGGAAGTGTCTGTCGTAGGGTTTGCAGGCTGCCCCTGTTCTCAGGACACTCTGGCATCTGCTGCACTGAGGCCAGAAGTCAGCTCTGCTGCCTCACACTGCCGGGGGTCCTGTCCCCAGGAGGCTGCTGAGTTCTCTAATGAGTCATCGGTAATTATTGGTTTAAGATCCCAAATAATGACTGACACAATGTCTTAAGAAAAAGAAGAGCAATAAAGTCATCTGGTCCCAGCACGTCGCCTTGGTAGCCACAGAGCACTGGGAGCTGGGACTGCATTTCCGTGTTAGAAGATTCCGTTCACTGGGCTCGGACTCCGAATGCAGCACTCCCGGGCGTGCACGGCAGTCATCAGTTCTGGCTGATGATTCCGTCAAGTTACGGGCAGATCAGGGATTGCGAATCCCAGGCTTTTACTCCCCAACCTGGCCCGGCAGGTGGCCTAAACGACCTGTGACTTCACAAAGTCTGGTCCTTGGTTACAAGCTCTAGATGAGCTACGAGGGAAGAAGAAAAGACACGGAGATTGGATTCACAGAACAAAATACAAACAAGCTTTGTCTCCACTGAGCTCTACACAGTGATCAGAGAGGCTTCTGCTGTGGTCTCAGCAGCATCCCAGCAGGGACAGGGACTTTGCTTCTTGTCTGCAAGCTGTTGGTGGGCTGGACCGGGGGGCCACGCTGGGCAGTGGAAGGACTCCTCGAAGCTCTGGGCTTTCACAGCTGTACCCTCTCAGGCCTCAGCCCAGGGGGCTCTGGCTTTGGGTGTTTTCCATAGGAAGGGCGAGGAGAGAATGTCCTTTTCCAGAGCTTGAGTGGTCATAAGAAGAAACGAGAAGGTAGCCTCTGGAGGAAAACCAGGGAGATGTGGGAAGGAAAGCCTCCTTATATGCAGGGAGGGCAGAGGGCAGGGGGTGCTGGGCTGGAACCCTGAGAGAAGCCCAAAGGCCCAGCTAGCCCCACAGATGGCCAGGCAGGCTGAGCTCAGGTGAGATGTGTGGGTCACAGCAGAGGCAAGGGTGGCCATGTGGCCCCAGGCAGCCCTGCCTCCACCCTGGCCAGGGAGGCACAGGGGCTTCTGCCACAGACTCTGCCAGAGGAACGGCAGCTGGGCTGGGAAAGATGAGGTGGAGACGCCAGGTGGGCAGCCAGGTGGAGAAGGACAGTGGCCAACAGAGCAAGAAGCCGCCCAGGGAGCCACGTGGGGGAGGGCAGGGGTATGGGGAGGGTGGTCTAGCAGACCTCGTATGTACTTCATCTCAGCACTCCCACATAGGTTCTGCCAGCCCCCGGTTCCTCTAGATTGTCCTCCCACCCGTCCACTCCAGCTCTCCCTGCTGCCCTGGCCATTTCCGAGCTCAGTGGTTATGAGGGTCTGAGGGGGCCCAGCCATGGTCATGGGCCAGAACGTGTCTGTGTTTCTGCAAGTCTGTTTTCCTAAAATCCCCTGGACTGGACTCATTTTGCTGCCCTTTCAGATGTGGGTCCCATCGGCTCTGATGGTCTGGCTTCCGGGAGGGTCAAAAGCAATCCTTTCCCCATTTCTTTCACTCTCTCTCATTTCCTTCTGATTTTCCACATCTTCTCTGACTTGTGCTCAGGATCGCTGTGCTCTTGGGCTTCAGTGCCTGATGCGGAAGGAGTGGGGCAGGTCGGGGAGGCCTGCAGGGCTGCAGCCGAGCACTCTAAGGTCCCAGCTCCTCGGAAACCCACGGGTCCACGAATTCTTTTACTGCACCATGAAGTTCCGCGAGGAACCAGGGCTGAAAATGGACATAGTAGCTTTCCCCTGAAAGAGGGGGCTGAGTCCTCAATGGCAATTGTGGGGGGTGCACCCTGTGGGCTCAATGTCAAGCCCAGAGGAGGCAGAGGCTGGGGGCGCAGGAGGAGGATGAAGATGTAAGAGGTGGCAGGGGAACTTTCAAGACTCCAGGCGCAGCTATGGTGGGTCCTGTGAGGTGCAGGAGGCTGAGCACCAGGCCAGGAAGACTGGAAGGAGAGGGCCCAGAAAACAGGCAATGCTGGGAGAGGCCAAGCCCAGGACAGGACGTCCCTTCTCCAGTGCTCAGCCCCTGAGTCCTTCCAGCAAGTTCCTTCGGAGCCTCAATGCCTTGCCTGGGCAGAGCACTCTAAGGCGGCGGCCTCCTTCCATTTGGTTCTAAGGCGTGCAGAGGGCTCAGACCTTACGGAAAATGAAAGCAGCCTCTGCACTTCTCAACACTCCTGTGATAACCCTCCCATTTGCTGGAGATGTTCGCTTATGTGGACCGCTGTGAACACACATGCAAGGCACTGAAGGCCTGTGTGGGAGAGTGAGAGGAAAAGCAGGCCTGGCCCTGTGGCTGTGTCCGGGGCTCTCTCATCTGTACCGCTGAGACTGGCTGGGCCAGCTGGGACCCACGAGGCCCCCTCCCCTGCTGAATGTGGGGCAGGGCCTAACCGTGAGTTTTGTGTGGCATCTTGTAGACACAGACAGACTGACAGAGCAGGTTGCCCCTCTTCCTGCCCTGTGGCAGCCAGCACAGAGAGAACAGGTGGCCAAAAGTCAGCATCATCCAGGCAGCAGGGGCCACAGGACCTGGGAGAATCCCAGAGCTTGTGACTGTGGTCCAGGGAGGCTGCCTCTCAGCTGTTGCCTCCTGCTGCCCCAAACTCCCTCTCTGGAATAAACCATCCCCAGAATCAAAAACAAGATGAGGAAAGGGCTGGATTCAGAACCAGCACCAGGGTAGGGCCTACCCCAGGGCACCAGTGCCATCCAATGTCGTGAAGTCTGTCTACAGCCCCCTGGGTGCCTGGGCTGAGGTCCTGCAGTCCTTCTGATTCCTCCAAATGGAAGGAGGCCCCCAGGGCGTCCCACAGGAGCAGGAGCACCATCCTGGGTTTCCATGGAACATCTTTTCCCGGCCTCACCTAAGCCCTGCTTGCTGCCCCATGTCTGCTGCACTTCAAGAACCGATGGAAGCTCTCGATGTGGTACTGTGGGTCTGAAGTTCTTGGCCTGATGGTGAAGACGTCAAAGACCAACACAGACTCCTTTCCTCTGGGTGTGTGTGCACTTTCTCTGAATATCCAGTTTCAATCTAATTTTAAAGACATCTGTGGTTCCCACACCACCCCTCAAATTGAAAATCTTTGATACTTTTACACACACACCCTTGCCCACATGCTCTGTTACACACACACACACACACACACACACACGTACATTTTGTTAGTCAGCAATGACTCTTTCCTCTAAAGGCAGCCCATGGTTCTGGCACCCCATGCAGGGAACGCTCCCTGCTCTCGCTGGCCCTCTACCAAACCATGTGTGAAATTCCACGCACCTCTAGACTCTGCCGGGCTGCCAAACTTCTCCAGGCATTTCATTTATTTGTCTTGTTTCCTTGCTAAGAAACCAAGCTAGAAATACTAATTCAACCTTTAAAGAACCCAAAATTTCAGGCCACATTTGCCTCTCCAGGTGAGTATGTATAGGGATTTAGGAAGGTTTTCCAGAAATTATTGGAGGAACTACTTTGGTGTTGCTCTAGACGATGGGCACAGATGAGAACACCACAGAGCCCCTTTCTCTCCAGTTACTCAGTCCCAGTGCAGGAGACACCTGACCGTGGCTACACTGCAGATGGCTGGTTCAGGGGTCTCGGGACTACGGAGCAAGAGGGGCTGCTGTGTGCATCGTGCTCGGCGTCTAGAGGATGCGTCACCAGCTTCAGCTCTGGAGGGCGTTCTGCCATTTCACCAGGCTTCAGGCCTCCAAAGCATCCAGCTCCACACCTCCGTCCCCGTCTGCAGTCCAGGAGGCCAAGCTTAGTCCCGCTGTCTATCGGTTCTATCGGTTGTAGAGACGGAACTGTCCTGGGAGGCAGCCGGGATCATCAGCTCCCCACGCCTCCCTGTCTCCCTCATTCCTGGTGCTTGGCGCTGGCTGGCATCAGTCACTCGGTGGCTTACGGGTGAACATTTGCTGGTTTGCTTGTATCCAAGCAATTTTACAAATTCATTAGACAGAAACGAGAAGCTGCCATGTATTTTAGCAGCTGAATTTAAAAGACCTTGAAGGGATTGTGCTTCAGGAAAGAAGTGGCCCCTCCCACCATCTGTCAGATTTGGATGGGCTTTATCAGGACGGTGACCCTGTCCCGTGTGCCGGACTGCAGCTGCCCACAACCTGGAGCATGGCTCTTTCCCACCTCTCTCAGCTTCTCGCTCACCTGTCCACCTGTGCACTCAGGTGAGAATCAGGACGCAGATGATTACAGATCTATTTGTAAAATGAAATTGCACGATTTAGCCAGGGCATCTGCTGTCAGTGCATCTAACTTCCACAAGGAGCACCTGGGCACTGGCTCGTAAGTCACCAGCATCAACAAGCCTCAGGAGTTATGGCCCCGAATGTGATCTGGCACTTTCCCCACTTGGGGACAGCAGCAAATAATCTTGTGGTGTCCCGGGTCAGCACCTGGAGCGGTGGTGGCGGATCTTTCTGAATGTGGCTCCCATACACACATGGGAGGGAGTGGGAGGAAGGCAGGTCCCTTGTGGGCTCCATAGAACCTTCAGACATACTTTCATACAGATACTTCAGTTGTTAATAAAAGATGACCCCAACTGTTCTCATCGGGTTCATGCATACCTTTCCACAGTGTGGAACCCGTGGTCCTCCCTCAGCCGCCATTATCCATCCTCCGCCACACTCATAGCCAGCCCTGCACCACTCCTTCCTTCCCTTCTCCCTGTCTGCCCTCAGCCTCCAGGGTACCCCTGTCTCCTGGGCCTTCTCCTGCATCTCTGCTTCTCTTTCTCACAATCCAGACTCTCCCTAGCTGGCTGCCACTCGGCCCCTGTCCTGGAACCTCATCCTTTCTCCACCTTGGTTCATGCCGTAGGTGATTTCACATGGTGCCATGGATACCACTGTGTGCTGACAATGTGCTGTCCAGAACGCCAGCTCTGCCCCTCAATCTCCAGACCGTGTGTCTGAGGCCCCTCTGCATCCTCACTCATGTTCCCAGGAACAGCTGGAAGTGAAGATGCCCAAGCAGGTGTTTGGCTTGTCCTCACAGTGCTCTTGGTGTGTCCCCTGTCTCGGGAAGTGGAAACTTCATTCTTCCAATCACTGAGGTCAAAAGACGGGCTCTTGTCCTTGTATCAGCTTTCCAATCTCTTAACAAATCATAGTGGCTGTTTTCAAAGTCTATCAGAATCCAACCACTTCCTGCTGTAAGCCCTTGAAGATCCTAGTTGAAGCCACCTTGATTTCCTGCCTGGCCTATTGCACAAGGGACCAATAAGAGATGGGTTTGGTTTTCTGTGACTGGTTTGCTGCAATGACCCCGGGCCCTAGACCAGCATGGCAGGGAGTTTGTGCTCAATAGATAGTTATTGAATACATGTGCAGTTTTTACTCTTTTTCTCCAATATCTTCCCCAAAGAAGCATGAGAGTCATCATTTAAAAATTATATTATGCTTGTCTTCTGCCTAAAACTTTCCAGTACCTTCCCCTGCACTCAGCTGAGGCACAGCATCCTGCACACTGTGAGTGCCTGGCCCTGGCCCAGCCCTGAGGACACCTGCCCTCCTCTTATCCTACCTTCCCATTGCTGTTGCCCACCCACGCTGGCCTCCTTGCTCTTGTACACACCAAGCACATGCCTGCCCTCACAGCCTTTGCACACGTGCTCCCCCTGCCCAGACATCCACAGGGCTCAGCCTGTTTTATTGAGCTTTCCACTCCAGTGTGACTTCACCAGAGTAGGTTTCCGGATTAATTAGCTCATTCTTGCATTGCTACAAAGAAATACCTGAGAGTGGGTAATTTTTAAGGAAAAGAGGTTTAATTGGCTCGTGGTTCTGCAGGCTGTACAGGAAGCACAGTGCCAACATCTGCTGCTGGGGAGGTCTCAGGAGGCTTCCAGTCATGGCAGAAGGTGAAGAGGAGGCAGGTGGCCCACCTGGCAGAGTGGGAGCAAGGGGCAGGGAGGTGCCACACACTTTTAAATGACTAGATCTCATGAGAACTCATTCGCTGTGGTGAAGACAGCACTGAGCCACAAGGCATTCCCCCTTGACCCAAACCCCTCTCACGAGGCCCCACCCCCAACACTGGGGTGTACATTTCAACAGCACATTTAGAGGAGACACACATTCAGACCACACAGCACTATCCTTGATCCCCTGTAATGGTTATTTTCCATTTGCCACTCCATATACCCTTCCCAGAAGGCACCTGGCAGGCACAGACTCCATAGCTAAATCTCCTGGCTTCTAGTTGGCCTCGGTCAATGGAAGGCAGCAGCATGAGACAAGGAGGGAAAAGTGGGGTCAGGGCTTTAATCCTTGGCCCCTTGCTACCTCTCCACCCTTCCCAGAAGGCACCTGGCAGGCACAGACTCCATCGCTAAATCTCCTGGCTTCTGGTTGGCCTCGGTCAATGGAAGGCAGCAGCATGAGACAAGGAGGGAAAAGTGGGGTCAGGGCTTTAACCCCTGGCCCCTTGCTACCTCTCCACCCTTCCCAGAAGGCACCTGGCAGGCACAGACTCCATAGCTAAATCTCCTGGCTTCTAGTTGGCCTCGGTCAATGGAAGGCAGCAGCATGAGACAAAGAGAAAGGAGGGAGACGGGGGTCAGGGCTTTCTCCCCCGGCCCCTTGCTACCTCTCCGGGTCTGTCAATAAATGTGTCTGTACCTATGACTACAGCCACAGCAGGCAGCCCCTTCTTCCATACTCACAGCTCTCGTCAGGTCCTGGGAACAGTGATCTTTTTTCTTTTGCCTCCTCAGGCTTAAAGGCACACGCGGCCCAATGCTGTTTCCACTCCCAACAGCTCCAACATTGCTCCTGGGCTCCTTTAGCTCCTCACGCAGCTCTGTAAATGATCCCCCTGCTAGCTCTCTGTAGTTAAACTATCTGAGGTTGCCCTCTCTGTCGTGCTGGGGTCTTGATTGATGCAGCATCCTACTTAAAACAGCTCTTCCTTCCTTGTCTGCCTGCCTTTGCATTATTTTTCATCGAAGCTTCTGTCAGCCAGGCATGGTGGCATGTGCTCGTGGTCTCAGCTACTTGGAAACCTGAGGCGGGAGGATGGCTTGAGCCCAGAGGTCAAGCCTGTGAGCTGGGATCATGCCACTGAGCTCCAGCTTGAGCAACAGAGTGAGATCCTGTCTATAAAATTAATTAATTAGCAAACTGGCAGAGGCTATTACACACTGATTGCTTTTTTAAAATTGCATTTTAGGTTTTGGGGTACATGTGAAGAACATGCAAGATAGTTGCATAGGTACACACGTGGCAGTGTGATCTGCTGCCTTCCTCCCCTTCACTTATATCTGGCATTTCTGCCCATGCTATCTCTCCCCAACTCCCCAACCCACACTGTCCCTTCCCTATTCCCCCCAACAGACCCCAGTGTGTAATGCTCCCCTCCCTGTGTCCATGTGTTCTCATTGTTCAACACCCGCCTATGAGTGAGAACATGTGGTGTTTCATTTTCTGTTCTTGTGTCAGTTTGTTGAGAATGATGTTCTCCAGGTTCATCCATGTCCCTACAAAGGACACAAACTCATCGTCTTTAATTGCTGCATAATATTCCATGGTGTATATGTGCCACATTTTACCTGTCCAGTCTATCATTGATGGGCATTTGGGTTGGTTTCAGGTCTTTGCTATTGTAAACAGTGCTGCAATGAACATTCGTGTGCATGCGTCCTTATAATAGAATGACTTATAATCCTTTGGATATATACCCAGTAATGGGATTGCTGGGTCAAATGGTATTTCTATTTCTAGGTCCTTGAGGAATCGCCACACTGTCTTCCACAATGGTTGAACTAATTTACACTCCCACCAGCAGTGTAAAAGTGTTCCTATTTCTCCACATCTTCTCCAGCATCTGTTGTCTCCAGATTTTTTAATGATCGCCATTCTAACTGGCGTGAGATGGTATCTCAATGTAGTTTTGATTTGCATTCTCTAATGACCAGTGATGATGGGCATTTTATCATATGTTTCTTGGCCTCATGTATGTCTTTTTAACAATGTAGTTTCCCTGTCCTGAGGCCACGGGCTTGGTCGCTGTCTGTGGTGCTGAAATGTCTTTCTCTAGGAGGTCTGGGATGTGTCTTTTGAAGGCTGCTCTCTGTTCCCCAATGTGATGCTGTGTTTGCACAAAGCATCATGATTCTGCTTTCATGTCCTATCTGTTAGGCTTTAAACCTAGGTATGTACAGCTTGAAAACTGGGGCCTTCCCCTGGGCAGTGATGCCTCCTGAGGGTATATGAGACCCTCAGTTTCTTGAGACCATGGTCCTGGGTCAGTAAGGAAATGCACATCCACAGCCCCCCACATCCTCGTCCTCTTGTGACTGCTCAGTCAACAAGAACCATGAATCGAAGGGCTAAGCTGCATAACAGACTCCAAGGAGGCCCTCCCTCTCCACTAGAAACCCTCACTGCACAAGCATAGCTGGAGCACAGAGGCAGCTCCAAGCACAGGGGAAGAGCCCTCGTCTCCCCCAGCCTCGTGAGCATGAGAGCAGTGCTGCTAATTCAATCAATTGTCCAGATGTCTTGGCAAATTGCTCACGCCTCCCTTCGAAAGAAATCTCAGGCCATTTAGTTGAAGCAATAATTTTTTATGAATAAAATAATTAGAGAAATATATGTAAATGGAATATAATAATCCATTAGCAAAAATTATACCCTTGTCTTTTTTCCCTTTAACTGTGAAATACAGAGAGGCAGGATCCCACTTCCTAAGCCGTCGCAGGAAAGCCGTGGAGAAATGCCTTGGGGCACCAGGATTTACGCTGATCATTTAAGTCATGGGATGTTCCATTTCCCACCAGCCAAGGGGGATACAAGGTTCAGGGTTCCAATCTGAGAGAATAAAGCTCTAGCCTAAGGTCAGGCGTCAGCTCACCAGGTGGTTCTGGTTAAGCCAGCAGAGATCCCTCTCAGCTTCAGACTCCTCACCTCTGAAGTTGGTTATGGAATGAAAAGGGCTGCAGAATTTTGGACAGTGGCCTGTGTTCCTGGGATAATAGACATTTACTGCATAATGTTATTTGAGAATGCCTTGGCAGGTGCTGGGATTAGGAAGTAAGCTACGCTCTAATGCGTTGGGTTGTGTCATGAGAGATTAAAGGCCATGGGAGGGCTGACTGGCCAAGACCAAGGGCCTGGCAGAGCAGGCTGTGGGTGGACAGAAACCGCTGCAGGGCAATGACCAGGGGATCTGTGTGTCCTAAACTTCCCAGGGGCACGTGGCATGGCAGCAACTCAGCTCACAGGAGGAAGACTGGGCTGGCTGCCTTCACACATAGGCACAGAAGAAAGGTCTAGAAGGATGTACAAGCATATGGCAGGGCTAGGACAAACTCCCCAGGACTGCTCAACAGATGGGGTGGGGTTGGGTGGGGAAAAATGCACCATTTAAGTAGCAAATCCCAAAACCATGTTGGGCTCCCTTCTTCAATGCAGGGGCATTTCCCCATGGCTGGGGCCGCAAGTTCTGTGATAAGCCCCTCCAGCCTGGACTGATGTTGCATCTTTCCAGGGACCCATCTGGATCCCGACCTCTGCCTTTCTTTCCTGCACGAGCCTCCTCTCCTCCAGGGATCCTGTCTTCCATCCTCCAGCTTTTGCCCTCTTTTGGTCATGCCTAGAGCCCATCATGACTGATCACACAGCCTCTCTGTACATTCAGGTTCCAGCCTCTCCTCTCTGGTCAAAGCCTTTAGCTCCCACCCTCCATCACCCCGATCCCAACATGCCTTCACCTCACCAGCCTTCAGCCTACCGATTTCATCGTGATACCTCAGTTCTCACCCCTCATGTCCATGCTTTCTCCCTCCCTCAAACTAAAATTAACTCCTTGATTAATTTTCAGTCACTCCTATGCATGCTCCCAGATCCTCAGTCCCTCCCTGCCTTTGTTATTATATTTGACATAATTTCAACCCAGGTTAGTTTCAGCCCTCTGCCCGGTTCATTGTCGACTGCCTGTGTGACTGAAGCTGACTGATGAAACACTCAGCTTTCCCAACTGGCTCACAAATCCACGTTTGCTGCCACCAAGGCCACTCTGACGCTGCCCAGAAATCTTCAATATCTTCTCTATGGTATATTATTCTCTCACCCTCCTAATGCCTCCTTCAAAACTCCTCCTGCCTCCTGAAACTTGTAACAGCCCCTTTGTCATTGGGCTGACCTTGTTTCTCCTTTCACCAAGAAAATGGAAACAATCAGAACACAATTCCCTGTGCTCCCACCTCTGCCCCCCACCTGGATCTGCACCCACCTGGATCTGCACCCACCTGGATCTGCATCCATGTGCTTCACTTCTCTCCAGAGCCACATCCCACCCCCCCAGGGTGCTGTGGGCCCACCCACTCTCCTGCTCAAGGGCATTGCTGTACCGACTCTCCCCTCTCTCCCCAGCGTCATCAAACCTCTCACCTTGGGATCCCTCTCACTGCACATAAACATGCCATGGCTTCTCCCCTGGAAAACTAAAAGTAAAACATCTCTCCAACCCTCTTTCTTCTGCAGCTGCTGCTCCACCTTCTCTCTCCTTCAACAGCATGACTCCAAAAGTTAAAAAAAAATTTTTGAAAAAACTGTTTTGCCTGTAGTTTCTTTTGAATTTAATCCAAGAAGGTTTTGGCTCTTGGCATTGGCTGATGTTACATTCATCCTGATGGGGCAGAAGAAAGTGAAAAATATAACAAGAGGTGACCCCGGTCTCAGGAAGTGGTACCCACCCACCCACCCAGGTTTTTCAATCCCAATCCACTGGGCTGCCCTTGATCCCCTCCTCACCACCAGCTCCACATCCAAGCACTGAGCTGCTCACAGGGGCTCTACTCACCCCACAGTAATTCTCGAGTCTTTTATCACTGGACCTCACCATCTGAGACCAAACCACCCTGCTGTCTGGTCTCTCAACCTGCCCTTGCGTGGCCCCTCTCTACATGACAACCCGAGCCATCTGATGGAGAGTACAATCTGAGTGTGAATGTCTGGTTTAAACACCTTGTGCCTTCCTGTCACACTGGAGTGAGCCACCTTCCCCTCCATGCTATGGGGTCTCATTGGAGAGTACAATCTAGTGTGAACGTCTGGTTTAAACACCTTGTGCCTTCCTGTCACACTGGAGTGAGCCACCTTCCCCTCCATGCTATGGGGTCTCATTGGAGAGTACAATCTAGTGTGAATGTCTGGTTTAAACACCTTGTGCCTTCCTGTCACACTGGAGTGAGCCACCTTCCCCTCCATGCTATGGGGTCTCATTGGAGAGTACAATCTAGTGTGAATGTCTGGTTTAAACACCTTGTGCCTTCCTGTCACACTGGAGTGAGCCACCTTCCCCTCCATGCTATGGGGTCTCATTGGAGAGTACAATCTGAGTGTGAATGTCTGGTTTAAACACCTTGTGCCTTCCTGTCTCACTGGAGTGAGCCACCTTCCCCTCCATGCTATGGGGTCTCATTGGAGAGTACAATCTAGTGTGAATGTCTGGTTTAAACACCTTGTGCCTTCCTGTCACACTGGAGTGAGCCACCTTCTCCTCCATGCCTATGGGGTCTCATAACGTGGCCTCCGCCTGCTTCTGCGACTTCATCCCAACGTGCCACCAGCGGACAGGATGCTCTAGCCACTGTGAGCCTTCCCTCCTCGCCGAAGGAAGTCTCACCTGTTCCCACCCCAGCTGCCTGGCATCTGTGCATTTCTCCATTTAGAATGCTCTTCACCCACCAGCTCCGTGTATTGTCTGTCCCTCCTCGCCTTCCATCCCTGCCTCATGAGGCCTCACCGTCACCACCGTGGGTGCCACTGCCCATCACTGTCCATCACATTCTTCTCTGCCTTTTCCATAAAGCTCTGCTTTTTTGTTCTGTTGTATTGTTGTTTGAGGCAGCCTCCCTCCATCTCCCAGGCTTGAGTGCAGTGAGGTAATCTCGGCTCACTGCAACCTCGGCCTCATGGGTTCAAGTGATTCTCCTGCTTCAGCCTCCCAAGTAGCTGGGATTACAGGTGTGCCCAGCTAATTTCTGTATTTCCAGTTGTCCAGGCTGGTCTAGAACTCCTAACCTCTACTGATCCACCCACCTCAGCCTCCCAAAGTGTTGGGATTACAAGCATGAGCCACCACGCCTAGCCCCTTTTCTACAGAGCTTTGATTTCCATCAGAAATATCTTATGACTTTCCCATCCTCATGAAAACGTCACATCCACGAAGGCAGCTTCCTTGCTGTTGTGTTGGCCATGGTATCCTCGGCACCTAGAACAGTGCCCAAGACAGCAGGCACTCAGCAGAGACGTGTGGGAATATGTGGGAGGCGACAGCACCTGCCTTGAGCAGTGCTTTGAAGTGTCATTTTCACAATGCCCACCTCTGGATTCTCACAACACTACAAAACCACACCTTATTATTCCAACTTGAAAGATGAGAAAACAACCCCAGAAAGACGTGCAGTGTGTCCACGGCCACAGACCCAGGCGGCAGCAGAGGCAGGGTGGGAACCCTCTTTTCCTGACACCAAAACTGGGCCTGTTTTTGCAGATTTTATTTGAGAACAAGAAAAGCAGCATCCAATAGTCAGGCATAACTTTGATTTTCTCTTTCTCCCTGAGGCATGGAAAGTAGAGAGAAACAGATAAATGGTCCGGTCACCAAAAACGGAATGAAACACAACATGCCAAGAAAAAATCATTTCAACTTTTCGCCAGATGGTTTCAAGCATCGCCACTAGTTCTTAACTCTTACGCCGTGCGCCCAAAACAAGGCAAGTATATTTTAAAACAAAAAGTGGCATTTTCTCTTTCTAAAATTTGTGTGTAAAGGTGCTCACTAAACCTCCCTTTAAATGCATTTGACGTTATGAGAGGGGAAGGTGGCAGATCAATGTCACACTCTGCATCACGACCTAGAAAAATAGTTGTGTTGAGCAGGATGCCACATCCTCGGGGACTGTGGAGCTGTGCTGTACCTTATCATGTTAATCAAATAATGCCTTGCAGATAGAATGGTGGCTCGATATTTGAATCCAGCTTGTAGAGCACCGTATACTTTATTTTGTTGAAAGCCACCGTGGAGTAGCAGGATGCTATTCTGGGGGCCCAGGAGTGTGCAGGGGATCAATGCACTCCTGTCCACCGTCCTCAGCATTTCACACGTCTGCAGCATCCTTGATATGGAAGCCAATCTGCCATCAACCCATTGGGCCGGGCAGGTTAAGACTGCATCCAGCTCACTCACATATTTCTCTGCACCTCTCAATTGTATTTTCAGCAGTGCTTTAAGAACTTGGACTGTGAGCTGGATGCAGTGGCTCACGCCTGTAATCCCAGCACGTTGGGAAGCTGAGGTGGGTGGGTCACTTGAGGTTAGGAGTTCAAGATCAGCCTGGCCAACATGGTGAAATCCTGTCTCTACTAAAAATACAAAAATTAGCTGGGCGTGGTGGTGCTAATCCGAGTCTGTCATCACAGCTACTCTGGAGGCTGAGGCAGGAGAATCGCTTGAATCCTGGAGGGGGAGGTTGCGGCGAGCTGAGATGGTGCCACTGCACTTCAGCCTGGGTGACAGAGTGAGACTCCATCTCAAAAAAAAAAAAAAGAACTTTCGCCATCACCTGAAAACCAGTTCCCACCTCCTAACCTCTCCAGATTTGATGCTCCAAGGCCAGGACGACCCGAGAATGGCTTTACTCAACAGATCTCACCCAGGAGCCCAACAGACACATGAAATTGACCTCACACTCTGAGAGTGTATCTGTCAGGCGGTGTATACACGACAAGTGTATAAATCTAGGTATGCGTGTGGTGACATGGGCGACCTCCTGGGAAGTGCTGACAGGCTCTTCCATCTTAAATGGATGGGTCTCTCTTTCTGGTCATCACCCTCACCTGTCCTTCCCTTTATAAGTTTCTTTCCTTCCCCACAGGGATGCATTAGGTTAAGTACAGCAAGGATGACAGTCAGAAGTTTCAAAAAGACACATCAACACAAATTCCCTTGGAACCAATTTTTCTTTTTCCTATCAGAGAAAGCCGAGATAAACCGGTCGTACAGAAAGAGCATTACACCCCGGGTGTATCTATCGCAGGCGTTTAAGGTTATGTTCTAGATATAACTATAAAGGAAATTACCCTCACAGCTTTCCATTTCTTCTTGACATGTTTCTATAAGAAGGCAGAATTGTCTCTGAAGACACACACACCCTTGATTGCTTGGGGCCTGCAGTTTCTGTTCCTAATTTCTAAATTAATTACCTCCAGATGTAGCGCCATGTTTTCTAAGTAGATAACTGCTGTGTTTTAAATATGATTATAGTGTGAGAACATTTGACACGTGCGGTATTTGCCCTTCCCTCATTCTTTCAGAACTAACTGGGTTTTGAATTAGGCATGCTATTTATTAAAAGTTCCACTTTCTTTCACTTGTTCAACAGCATTTATTTTCCTTTATTTTGAGACAGAGTCTCACTCAGTCACTGAGGCTGGAGTGCAGTGACACAAACTCTGCTCACTGCAATCCTGCTTCCCGGGTTCAACAGATTCTCATGCCTCAAACTGAAATTCCCAAGTAGCTGGGATTCCAGGTGTGCACCACCATGCCCAGCTGATTTTTGGATTCTTAGTATTTTGCCATGTTGGCCAGGCTGGTCTCAAATGCCCAACCTCAAGTGATCCACCCACCTTGGCCTCCCAAA
Organism: Callithrix jacchus; assembly: GCF_049354715.1. Lineage (NCBI taxonomy): Eukaryota > Metazoa > Chordata > Mammalia > Primates > Cebidae > Callithrix > Callithrix jacchus. The sequence goes on along the minus strand of NC_133513.1, from coordinate 124,045,308 downwards.
GTGCTGTGATTACAGGCATGAGCTACTGTTCCCGGCCTATTTTTGTTTTCTACAGCCAATATTTGACATTGTTTGGATTCATTTTTTCTAGTGTTAGGCGAATGCATCTCGTCTCGTTGCAGCTTTTATGGAGTTGAGTAAGGCCCTGCGCTTTGCTCTCAGCTCCAGTCTTGCACTGCAGAAAAGCCACCACCTCTGCCCATTGCAGTTTCTTCTGGCACATGGCGCCCTGCAACTGGCTCCCCACCCTGGTCCCTGAGCACAGCCTTCAGGACCGTGCCCATGGTGGGGGCTCAGTCCCAGGAGCCAGGTCCCACGGTGTGCCTTGGGGACATGGGACCAGGGGAAGGTTTGGTGAGCTGCTCCTCCTTGAGACCATGTGGAGAATCAGAGCCCACCAAGCTAGCGTCTGCAGCTCCCCAGAGATGCTGAGAGGCAGGTGGTGGTGAACCTGCCTTAGGCCAGTGTCCCACCTTTGCACCACTCCCGTGCAGGACACTTCAACAGTGTACTATTCTCCAGAGAAATGTGCCAGGCACCTAGCAAGATGGCAGGATAAAGAAGAAATGTTGTTGGGCGAAGTGGCTCGTGCCTGTAATTCCAGCACTTTGGGAGGCCAAGGCAGGCAGATCACAAGGTCAAGAGATCGAGACCAGCCTGGCCAACATGGTAAAACCCTGTCTCTACTAAAAATACAGAAATAGCTGGGCGTGGTGGCGCATGCATGTAGTCCCAGCTACTTGGGAGGCTGAGGCAGGAGAATTGCTTGAACCCGGGGGGCGGAGGCTGCAGTGAGCCAAGATCATGTCACTTTGGTGACAAAGCAAGACTCAGTCCCCCCAAAAGAAAAAGAGGCAATGCCAGCTGGACCTGTAGCCCTGAGTCCAGTTTCTGCAGGACTCTGGCAGGTCACCTGCTTTCTCTGAGACGACCCAGGAGGATTCTGCATGTCCATCAGTTCACACGCAGGAGGACCCTGGGAAGCCAAAGCTGCAAGGTGGGGAAACGGGAAGGTCTCTAGGGAAGGGGTGGGCAGCACAGGCTTCCTGAGTAGATGGCCAAGGATGTGTGCTGGCAAGGGAGGAAGGCGCCCACACCAGGCCTCCTCTCGTGGGGAGCTGGGAGTTCTCTTATCCTGCAGCACAAGTGGAGAGGCCAGTGTTCCTCAGGCAGTGTGATGCATCCCCACCGGAAGCCGGGCCAGCCCCTTCACCGCGAACACTTCCAGGAGAGCGTCGGTCTCCCTGCACCTCTTCCCCGTCTGCACTCCACACTTTGCGGATCCCCATGAACCTCTCCAGAGCCCCTGGCTGGCTGCGCCCCAGCGATACAGTGGTGCAGGGAGCCGGCACCAAGGGCTGTCTTTACAGAGCAGGCTGTGTCCTCCCTCTGCTGCTTTTCTAATTTCATGAACTTTCCCAGAGGAGCTGCAGTTGAGGAGTTGGCTTTCTCTGCCTGAACGCAGCTGGTTTGGATGGGAGGGCGTCTGTGAGAAGTGCTCACACTGCAGCTGAGAAGCCCATGAACATGGGATCCCTGCCTGGGCCGCCCCCGTGGGCCGACCCGACACTGCGTGCCCAGTGGCCTCAAACAGAAGCACAGAAGCACTTCTTAGTGTGCGACTTATCATCACATAAAATCTATTTCATCCATAGAAATGGGTCCTGTCGCCCCGGCCCCTGTCTTTCTGGTTCTGTGAATGACTCAGGCACCCCAGTTAGCACAGTGCCTCTTTTTTCTTTTCCCTGCAGTGTGACCTCAGATAACCTCTAGAATTTGAACAATTCCTGTAGCCCGTATCATCAGTGTCACACATGAGCATCCTCCTCCGCACGGTGGGAGTGGCACACATTTCCCAGACCCCGTGTGGGGGCCAACCTCTGCAGGCTCTGTGAAGTGCCAAACACTGCTTGGTATGAGGCAGACACTTGACCTAGGACAGGATGCTGGGCATCCCCGGGGATTGTGTCTCCTCTCTCCTGCCTGATTGAAAGCCCTGGGCGGGAACTATTTCCATGACTGTCCTACCCCCCAGAGCTTCACAGAGCTCAGAGAGACTGCTTGAGCCCTCTGAGTTGGACCAGTCACCCCAGAGCTGACCCACTCCCCTGGGGAAACTGTTCTTCCCCAGGGGTTCCCTCCAGGAGCACCCCTGGGAACTGAAATACTAACCTCCACACTCAGAACAGCACAGCTGCGAGCAGCTGAACAGCACCTTCAAAGAGGCTGTCCGAGCCTCAAGCCCCTCTGTCATCCACCTGCTGTATTCACGTGGGGCCTCAAGCCCCTCTGTCATCCACCTGCTGTGTTCACGTGGGGCCACGCCCTCTTCTCTGTATACCTGGGCATATATGAGGCCTGGTCACTGAGGTGTCAGCTCATGCCATGGGGAGGGCCCTGCACAGGACACTCAGGATCTCTCCCTTGAGAGGCTTGAAGCCTCGTAACTGCTGAGCTATAGGGAGAAGGATGGCTACAGGGGAGGACAGAAGCATCGCGTTCCTTGGCCTAACTCTAGGCCAGGAGTGCCGGGCTACACTGGCATTCATGCCAGGCCCTGCTCCCCATTCCATGTGAACTCTGCTGGCACAAGCCGTCCCTCACACCCATCTGGAAACCCTGAGCCCTCGGTGGGTGCCTTCATTGCACCTGCTCTGGACAGACATTGCAGGCAGCAGACAACTCCACCCGCATGAGGAATAGCGCAGGCAACGAGCCGCCCCGTGGGACGCTCTGGAGGCTCTGAGATGAGCAGGGCAGATGCTCCTCAGGGAGAACTGAGCACTGAATCTGCAGGCAGCTTTGTTGACTGTTTCCCATTGCACCCTCAGGAATAGCCGAAAGGGGGCAGAATTACCTACATTTTACAACTGAGGGCATGGGTCTCAGCACAGCACATGGCCTTACTCCACAGCCACGTGGTCGCTGAGGGATGGCGCGGGGATCCGAGCCTTCACTTGTGAGCCCTGCCCCTGCGGTGCCCACCCTGACGGCCAGGCCCCACCCACCCCACGGAAGTGCCCACAGAGTCCGCTCCTCGGGGCTCAGAGCACGCCCTCAGACTCTTCAAGCTAAAGCTCCTTGTTCCGGTGCTTTTACAACTGGGTATTACTGCAGATGAAAAATTTTGAAAAGATAAAATAATTTTGACTCGATTTTGCTCTTGTCATTATGGAGAGCAATGAATCACCGAAACAACCACGGGCCAGGCGTTTTTATTTCGTGCATTGTTTCAGAGGGAAACGTTCTGTCTGCACGGTCCCACGGCCTCCTGGCTGCTCTCAGGAGCACACCCTTTCCTGGCCTTCGTGGCGTAACGTGGCCATGGTGGCATGCAAGAAAGCCCCCACCGGGAGAGGGCTTCAAAATGATGCCATCTTCTGTGCTAAACAGTTACTGGAAATCACAGGATCTGGAAAAGACACTGGTGTTCAATTCCCCAAATGGACTTGCCTGTGAGTCTTTCAGAAAACAGCCTGATGAGACAGTGAATTGGAACTTAACTCTCCTACCTGCCTCAGGAGCTGAAATAAAAATGAGGAATGGCTGCAATGCTGCTCCGCTCAACTCCATTTTAATTGAAAATTATGTCTAAGATCGCTGCCTATCTGGACTTCGCCCGTCTCCCTCTTTTCAGAGTGCATGGATTTATGCACCTGCTCGTATTAAAAGCCTCACTATTTCCCATAAATATGCACAGGCTCCTGTTTGTTTGTACGATAAATATTATAAAGATCATAAGGAAATTAAAATGGAGCTTGAAGATGGCTGTCCTCCGATGATACACTCCACATGAATCATGTCCTCAAGAACTATTATCCCCAAACTTCCTGGATCCCGTATGAATGTGTTTACTCGTTGGTGCTAAATGGCAGAAGAGAGAACCTCCTAATGAATTTATAGTTTATCAGTGAGTCTCAGGGAAGCCAGAGATGGATGGGTTCTCTCCAATAGAGTGTTCATTTGCAAACAATCCACCACAGTTCAATTCTGCAGTCTTTTCGTTTAGGTAAACCAGAGCACTAGTTATAATTCACTTTATTTTTAAAGATAAACATATTATCTACGCAAACATAGGAACTACATTCCTGTAGACTGGGTTAATCGGGAGGTATTTATAGTTTTTCTTAAAGGTAAAAATGTCAGTTTTCCTTGTTAAGCATTCCATTCCTTTCTTGGGAACAGGGACATTGGTCTAAAAATGTAGATTTAAATAAAATTAGGTTTGTTTCATAAATTAAATGGCTCTAAAGAGAAGCACGACTTGAGGATGACTTCCGAATTGGGCAATAAAATAGCCAATCTTCTCGAACACCCCTCCACCCCTGCCATAAGCAGCTTGGCCCTGACAACGTAGCTGGTGTTGGGGGCCGAGGGCACAGGCGCCTCGGCTGAGGGCTGCACCGGCCCCGCCTGACCCGGGTGGGGTGTGGAATCCCAGCCCCGCACCAGCAGGCATGCTGCTGTGTCCCGGGGTCTGAGAGCATCCTGGTCCACAGCAGATGCTCAGTACATACTTGATGAATCACCAAAGAGGCAGCGAAAACATTCCCACAAGGGGCAATATTGTTTGAATCTTCTGGGAGCATGGCAGGCACCCTGAGGCCCTGAGGGTCAGTGTCCAGCCCGGGCACCAAACCCGGTCCACTGAGTCCTTTCTCAATCGCCTGAAGCCGGCCCAGGTGTCAATCTCAAGGCTTTCTGAGGCTCCCTCCAGGGAGACCGCATGGCAGCCCCCGCTCAGGGCAGGATGCTCAGGAAGTTTGGCTGAGTATGGGAGTCAACTGCAGCTGCCAGAGCCTGAACACACCAGAGGACGGGTCACACCAAGACACTGCTCACACGGGAGTATCTGCTTTCCCTTCATCTGTCCATGTGACCTTTCCAACAGGCTGCAGGGCCTACACCCCCCTGAAATGTGGAGGTGTCCACCTGGTGTGCCTCAGGCCGACAGTTGAAAAGGATCCTCTTGGGTGGCCCCATGGGCTAGAGTTAGGCAGGGAGGGGAGGGAGAAAAGGCCATTGCATGGGACTAGGTTATAGCTGCACTTTCAGCAGCCTGGAAAGGCAGCCAGGCTCACTGTTCCAGGTGAGATGGAGGGGGTGGGATGAGGTAGGGGAGGAGCTGGGGTGGGGGAGGAGCTCAGGGTAGGGGAGGAGCTCGGGGTGGGGGAGGAGCTCAGGGTGGGGGAGGAGCTCTGGGTGGGGGAGGAGCTCTGGGTGGGGGAGGAGCTCGGGGTGGGGGAGGAGCTCAGGGTAGGGGAGGAGCTCGTGGTGGGGGAGGAGCTCGAGGTGGGGGAGGAGCTCGGGGTGGGGGAGGAGCTCAGGTTGGTGGGGCATGTGGGCAGATCGGCAGAACCTACCAGGCCTTTTGCGTGTTAGGAGCTCTCCACCCACCTTGCTGAGACTATATTGGACTCAGGGGAGACCAAGCCCACAGGGACACTATGACCACCCAGGGCATCTTTTCTCAACAGGAGACAGGATTCCAAGCTGTGGGAAAATGATCCAGTTCAGGACAGAGCAGTCCTCCTGTGCCAACTGCAGCTCCTTCAAATTTCCCCTGAACATTTGTGTAGCCCCCACTGTGCTAGAGAGCAATGACTGGGACTGCTGTGTAGCAGAGGGACTGCACCTCACAGGTCTTCTTGAGTCTATCAGGAAGCAGAAGACCTCTGGCAGATCAACATTTAAGAAAGGAGGAAGCTGGGAGGTCAAGGCAGGCTTCACTGCTTGAGCCCAGGAGTTGGAGACCAGCCTAACATGGCAAAACTCCATCTCTACTAAAATATATAAAAATTAGCTGGGCATGGCACGTGCCTGTAATCCCAACTGCTGCGCAGGTTGAGGCACAAGAATTGCTTGAGCCTAGGAGGTGGAGGCTGCAGTGAGCCGAGATGACGCCACTGCACTCCAGCCTGGGTGACAGCGTGAGACCCTGTTCAACAGCAACAACACAGAGAACTGTAGAGGGCACTTTCTGGGCAGCTGGCAAGCCCCCCAAATGCCCATGGCTACTCTCACAGCACAGCCAGGGTCAGCTTTTCTCCAGTTGTGGCTTGGAGAAAACAATGGTCCCAGGCACTGCCCACCATGCCACAGCTTATCCCATTTTGCATAATGCCAGCCTCCGCAGTGAGAAGCTCATGCGGATGGAAGAGTTAGGTGCAGCTAGCCTGAAGCACCTACATCAGACACGACCCACCTGGAGCAGAGGGTCCACAGAGACGGGAGATCCTGTGGGTCTGGGGTCACCGCTGCCTGCGCCTTTCCCCAGCACAGACCAAGAGCTACTCAGCTGCCCCAGAAACACCAGGGGTTGGAGCTCTGGCTTTCCTGTAGGAGAGAAATCAGTAGCCAAGACCAGGCCCATCCCTCCCTGGAGGAGCCTGCCCGGATGGCCTTCCACAGGGACCCCCAGAGACCGAGGACTGCTCCAGCCTTCAGGGAGCCCTTCTAGCCCCTGCTCAGCCTCCCTGACATGCCCTCAGGCTGTGGGGGGCTCCATTGCTGACAGGCGTGACGCTCCTGGAGCCTGGGGGCTGCTCCATGTGCAATGAGATGGAAACCTCCTGTCGTTGCTTCAAGAAAGATACCACTCAGGTTCAGCGCACTGACTCCTTCTCCAGCCCTGGTCACTAGCAACCCACTAATTTCATTGTTTTTATGTAACAAGAATCTGAAGTTCAAAGGGATTAATTAACTCCCGGGTCCCCGTTGCTAATTAATGGAGCCAGTTTTAAAGCTCTTACCCAAATCCTACCACCTCCATGAAGAAAGAAGACTCGAATTATTAACCAGGAAAGCTTCGGGGTTCGAAGGGTCTGTGAGTGAGTGATCTGGGGGCAGGGGTCATTTTTCAGAACTACAGGACTTTATAGGAAACAGGACCTGTGACTGCCTGCCTGCAACAAACACACACACGCACACATGCACACACACATGCATGCACACACACACGCACACATGCACACACATGCATGCACACACATGCCCCCCCCCACACACACACACTGTAAACCAAAAATAAAATCCTAAGTCCCCCAGCTGACTGAATGGACTCTTCCTCTTGGCCAAAGGGATTCCAGAGAAACCTGAAATCCTGGCTGGGGCTGTGGTGGGAAGTGGGGGTGGGACCACCTCAGGCACAACTGACCAGCATTAACGTGAAAGCAGAAATCTTAAGACTGACAAAACAGAGTCTTGGTAGTAATAGGATACCACATTCTAACCTGACTCTAGCATAAATCACAGGACAGATAGCAGGCCCTGAAAGAAATCAACGTATTTTACCTCAAAATACATTTTTTGGCATATTTTGAAATGGCTCTGCAAAGCTATCTCTTGTGGGAGAAATTTACATTCTGTAGAGAATCCCCTTCCCTTCCAGATCATTTTCTGATCCTGAAGAAATTAACTGAGAGCCTAGCACCTTTTAAAGGTCTGAACAGGAAAGACTGCCATCCATTGCTTCTAAGGGCCCACCTATGAGACTTCGTCTACATAATAAGAACCTCGGTCTCTACAGTTCCTTATCTCAACCCAGACACTCCTTTCTATTGACTCCAGTTCCTTAGATAATATTCTATTTCAACCAACTGCCAATCAGAAAACCTTTGAATCTCCCTGTGAGCTGGAAGCACCCACCTCACTACCACTTTGTGTGGTCCCACCTCTCCAGACGAAGCCAGTGAACACTTCACATGTATTCACTGATGTCTTATGTCTCCGTAAAATGTAAAGAGCCAAGTTGCAACCCAACCACCTAGGGCGGATGCTCTCGGGGCCTCCTGAGGCTGCGCCATGGGTCACAGTCCTCACATTTGGCTCAGAATGAATCTCTCCAAATATTTTACAGAGCTTGGCTTTTTTCATCAACTGCACACAGGCACACGCAGACACACACACGCAGACACACACACGCAGACATACACACAGACACACACACGCAGACACGCAGACACAAACGCACACACACGCAGACACACACACGCAGACACACACACGCACACACACGTAGACACACACATGCACACACATGCAGACACACACACGCAGACACACACACACGCAGACACACATGCAGACACACACGTAGACACACACGCACACACACACGCAGACATACGTGTACACACATGCAGACACACACGCACACACACGCAGACACACACATGCACACACACACGCACATATACGTAGACACACACATGCAGACACACACATGCAGACACACACGCAGACACACACATGCAGACACACGCAGACACACACATGCAGACACACACACGCAGACACACACACATCAACGATGTGCACCATGGCTTCTCTGAACCCCAATATCTCAAGGTCAAACAGCACCCAGCAATGACCACCTTTTCTGCACAGTCCTTTCAAAATAACGGACAGAACAGGGCTGTGATTTTGCAGGACCCCCTCACGGCACTCTGCGGCAGCTCGCTATCCACGTGGTGCAATCATTTTGGCAGATTCTTTAAAAAAAGGTTGCCCTTTTTGAAGTGTAGTTTGCAAGGTCAAACTGCTGAGGCACGTTCATGGGCTGAGACTCTTCCAGCCCGTTTGTCAGGAAGGACTGAACTGGGCTGCAGCAGGCTCTTGTATTCTGTGGTCACCACCGGGTGCCTCCCGTCCATCCTCGCCTTCAGGAACCTGCGGCCATCTGTTCTTCCTTCACTCATTAAGACATGGGAACTGGGTAGGTACTCAGGAATATGAAGTCGTGGCTGTGAGAAGATCCTGTCCCAAGCCCAGACCTGACCACAAAACATCAACATCAAGACCAGAGGAGACAGGAAAACAGAGAACTCAACATCCTCTCCTTTTTATGGAAAACTTTATAAAGAAAATTTAATTTTAAAATCCCTCTATTCTGGGGAGTGAATTATCTGTGAGGTCTGCAAAAAGCTTTAACCCACATCCAGATAAATGGAGTCACTTCTGCAGGTGCACACACACACACACATGCACACGTACACACACCACACACCCATACACACATGTGCACATGCACACACCACACACACATACACACATGTGCACACGCACACGCCACACACATACACACATGTGCACACGCGCACACACCAAACACACACACATGCACACATGTGCACACGTGCACACACCAAACACACACATACACACATGTGCACATGCACACACACCACACACACACACACTCTCTCTCTCTCCATGTCTGTGAGACCAGGAGCCACCCACAATGGCTCAAAACTCTACCCAATAACAGGAACAGGGATACCAGTGACATAGATCAGGCCTTGGTGGCCAACGTCCCCCTAAGAAAAGGTAGATGCTCTCATGTGTTACTGAATTCTCCGTGTATCCTGGTCCCTAATCTGTAAGTCAACATGGCCAGTGGCAAGCGCCCAGAAAAAAAAAGGATTTGAGTCCCTGCAAGACGAACAGCTCTGGGACATCCCAGGCGCTCACTCTTAATCTCTTCTAAGTGATGAGCAAAAGCAGGCTCAGAGTAGAGGACATTGCTACAAGCCCTGGCCGTGGCTGGGCACTGCCATTCATATGAAGGTAGCGACTGGTGCGGTGGCTCACGCCTGTGATCCCAGCACTTTGGGAGGCTGAGGCGGGTGGATCACCTGAGGTCAGGAGTTCGAGACCATCCTTGTCAACATGGTGAAACCCTGTCTCTACTAAAATGCAGAAAATTAGCTGGGCGTAGTGGCGTGTACCTGTAATCCCAGCTACTTGGGAGGCTGAGGGACAAGAATCACTTGGACCCAGGACGTGGAAGTTGCAGTGAGCTGAGATAATACCACTGCACTCCAGCCTGGGTGACAGAGTGAAATTCTGTCTCAAAAAAAAAAAAAATAGATAAAATAAGAAGATTTTAAAATGTCTAAAAAGTGAAAGCAGCAGTGATCATTTAAAATTTCCAGTATAAATATTAGTTGTCTTAAGAAAATAGGCCTACCTCACCTCTTTCTACCTGGTGGTGGTGTGTGGGGTGTCTGTTTGTGGGGTGTCTGTGTGTAGGGGGTATGGGAGTATCTACGTGGGGGCTGTTGGTGTGGGTGTGTCTTTCTGTGGTTACTGGTTTTTCTCAGCAGCCAGAACATGAATGTAGCTGGATGGTGTGGCTGGAACCATTGGGTTTCAATAGAATATCATTTAAAAGTGATTTTTTTTTAAAAAAGAATACAATCAATGAAGAAAGAAAAGAAAGCAAGAACCACCACTGGGAAATTGGTTTCCCCAGAGGATAAGGTTTCCCATCGCCTACTGAAAGTCTCATCTTTGCTTCAGCTGGTATCTAGTCGGGAAAAGATCCCCAGGCCCTTCCTGTGAAGCTCGATTGTTGCAGTCAGCAGGTTGGCGAGCTCCGGCCCAGCAGGTGGGAAACAGCACTTAGCAATGGATCGCAGAGATGCTCAGGAAACAGCAGGTAGAAATATCCTCCATTTGTACCGTGTGCTCATTGATTGTTTGCACCTTAAACAGGGATTTCCTTTCCACACATTAGGGAGATGTGCATGGCCCAGGCAGCTCTTCCTGGGGTTCAGTCTCCCAGGGCGCTTCCTGGGAAGGCACTGGAAATCCACTTTCAACTCCAGACCAAGGCACGCCCTGAGTGGATAGGGCTTACAACACTAGCAGAGCATAACGGGTAAAGGAATAGAAAAGTGAAATTCGTTAAATCAAAAAAAAGAAGAGGGCTCCACTGGGTTGTACTTAATGATCAATTTCTACTGCCTAGTCTAGTTTCCAATGTGAACCAACACAGAGAAAATGAGTACATATTATGATGATCAAGAGGAAAAATGAAATGCCTCTCTTAGCACTGAGAGCCAGGATGGAGGTTGTGCTTCCCCAGATTCAAATCCAGAGACGCCACTGCTGTTACCAAGTGACTCTCAGCGGGACTGTTATCAACCACCCATGGTGGGCTCCTGATAAAGACGATGATAAGGGCTTTAACGTGTCTGCATGCCAGGCACTCTCGAACCATCATAAAACCTCTGTTTGGAAGTTACAGCAATGGTTATATTTTACGGAGGAAAGACAGGTCAGTTACGTAGCTGTAACTGACCAGAAGGCTGCCTGCTGCTACCTGCTCCCACTGGAGTTTACATACGAGCACGCAGAACCTGAACACTTGTCTTAGTCCACTTTCTGCTGCTCTAACAGAATACAGCAGACTGGGTCATTAATGGAGAAGAGAGGTTTACGTGGCTCATGGTTCTGGAGGCTGGGAAGGCCTCGAGCAAGGTTTCAACATCCGGGAGGGTCCTTTCATGGCAGAGGGCAGAAGGGTGGAAGTGAGGAAATTAGGCCCATCTCAGCCTTTTATCAGGAGCCCACTCCTAGGATAACGAAACCATGAATTCATGACCTCTTCAGGACCCCGTCTCCCAATACCATTGCAGAGGCGGTTAAATTGAACGTGAGTTTCGGCAGGGACACTCCAGACACAGTGAGGTTCCTCCTCATCACAAGGCTATTGCTTCTTCCTCCATCCCAGCACACTGATGAGGCTGTGAGTTTTCATATGCCATTTCACAGGGTTGTTTTAATTCAGTTTGAAATTCGTGATTTGGGGTAGTTAAAATCTAGACATGTTACTGGAGCTGGAATTGCATTTCAAAGGAAGAGAACTAGGAATGAATCAGCGTCTCTTTGAGCACAGTCGTTAGCCTTATGTTCAAGTCGTGAAAGATTCCTGAGTCTCGAGTCAGCTTTGCCCCCCAGAAGCTCACTCCCGTGCTGGGTCTTCCCCGATGGTTTCATTTCCTTAGAAGCAGGTGTCCTAACTTCCTTTATGCCCCACCTCCAGCCTTCAGCACATCCCAATGGAAATGCCCTGTAGACATTTTTATATTTAGTCTTGCCTTGGCTTGTCTTTATCAGATTATTTTATTGTAAGGATGATGTACTTGATCCGTAAAAAGTAACACATAAAAATCTTTTCCGAGCCTCCCTAGAAAGCATGTCTTCCTACCTCATCTACTCACCCCACTGCCTCCCTTTCCTTCCCTCTCCCTTACCCTCCCTCCACCACTGCTCTTGTCACAGTCACTGCTCACTTCAACTCCCCCAGAATCTGTTCTTCCCTGGCTCTCATTTCAGTTCCCAGAATGTGTTTTATTTTGGTAGAAAAGCAGAAAGAACACACTTTAAAGCAAAGCGTCCGTAAACTTCAGATCCCACTTTTCTACGCTTCCTCAAAATTCCAGCGTGTTTTTCCTGGACACAGTATAGGCATGGAATATCATGCTGGGTGCTGTAGATTGTTATGTATGCACTGGCTTTTAAAAATGATCAAGGCATAAATTATATAGCATACATTCACCCATTTTAATCATACAACAGGGTGATCCTTAGTAAGTGTGTCAAGCTATGGAAACATCACCACATTGAACATCTCTGTCACCCCAGTGAGATCCTCATGGGCATTTATAGTTAATTCTGTTCCCACCCCCAGCCCCAGGCAACCCTTAACTACCTCTGGCTCTGTAGATCTGCCTGTTCTGAACACTGCCTACAAATGGACTCATGTGATACCTGGTGCCGTGTGTCTGGCTCCCTAGGCAGGGCGTGATGCTTCCAAGGTTCATCCGCGCTGCGGCGTGTCAGCGTTCTGCCCCTTGGAATGCACTCTCTGAATTCTCACCAGGCTCCCTGGTAGATGAGGACCTCCACCCAGCAGACATCACACGTGAATTCAGACTGTAGAACAGGGGACAGCTGTCCTCATTTGCTAAGCCACGGCTCAGCAAGGCTTATTTTCAAAGTTTGTTTTTATGTCTTTGCTGTCTTCAGTGTGCTGTGTTCCCATCACACTGGCTATATCAGGCCCCTTGCACAGACACACTTGGATTTTTAGAGAACACCTAATTGCTCCTCATGCTTGTTCCAAGTTGATGGTAATAGCTGAGCTTCCCGCTGAGCCCACAGCACTCAGTAATGAGTTCCCTGCCTCCACACCGTGCTGGGAGGATCAAGGGCAGATGTAAATCTGAGCTGGCTCTGTGGCATCAAATGCTGCCACATAAAGCAGAGTTAGGGAAATGGACAACAAGGCCAAAGATGGGATGTACACCGCTGTGTGCTGAGTGTGTGCATGTGAGTGCACGCATACATATCCGTGTTTCACAGCCGTGTGCTGAGGTGCGTGCATGTGAGTGCATGCATACATATCCCTGGGTGTCACAGCCATGTGCTGAGGTGCGTGCATGTGAGTGCATGCATACATATCCCTGGGTGTCACAGCCGTGTGCTGAGGTGCGTGCATGTGAGTGCATGCATACATATCCCTGTGTGTCACAGCCGTGTGCTGAGGTGCGTGCATGTGAGTGCATGCATACATATCCCTGGGTGTCACAGCCGTGTGCTGAGGTGAGTGCATGTGAGTGCATGCATACATATCCCTGTGTGTCACAGCTGTGTGCTGAGATGCGTGCACTCACATGTACATATCCCTGTATGTTGTTTATGAGAACGGAGCCAGGAGTCAGTGTGGAATAAGACGTGTAATTACTGAAAATAAGTCTGTCTCAGTGACAGCAATGGTCCCTTGGATGCCGCTGCACCCTCCTAGCCAGGAGCAGAAAGGGCAAAGGGAAGTGGATGGTCCCACGGCCCAAACTCTCCGGTGATGATGGGAGGGTGCGATCCATCATCAACCTGGCCAATTTCTAGAAAGGTGACGGACCCCAGGGAAAGGAGGGCCAGGCACAGCCATGGGGCTCAGGAGCCCCCACTTGATCCCAGCAGAGCAAGGGGATACACAAAACCCTGAAGGGAGGCTGAGGGGCGGCCTCTTTCTGCGTGGGGGCTCCCGACCATCATCAGTCAGGGATGCTTTGGTGTCCAGAGCGGGCGAGGGAATCATTAGCTTTAGCTTGCTGCCCTCATGTGTCACGGGTCCCAGGGCAGCTCCCAGCAGCAGCTGCGACAGGAGGACCTGCCTCCTGGTCTAGGAGCTTGGGAAGTTTCCAGAGCAGCAGATCCTGCAGGGCAGGTGACGGCACCTCTGGCTCCCGGACCCTGGGGGCCTTTCCTCAACCGGCAGGGGCTCCGTGAACATTAGCTCTGGTCCAGCAAGCAGGAGCTTTAGTAGGAAAGGCAGCCCATGAGCCTGACAGCGTGGGGGTAGGCAGAGAAATGACAGAGACCATGGGGGTCTGGGTGGCATCCAGGAGCCTCGCCCAATGGGAGATGTCTGGAGGCAGCCAGGGCCGGTTTAGAAGACCTGGCAATGGAGCAGCTTCTATCCCTGCCACCTGCACAGCCTTGCTGCCCACAGGAACACTTCATGAAGGATGGTGTCGCGCCACTGGCAGGCCCTTTGGGGACAGGTGGCAGCAATCCTTACTTGTACATCTGAATCAAGCCTACACAGAAAGTATCAAGTCCATATTGGAGAAACAGCACTGTCCTTTCCTGAGTGCCCAGGGACCTGGAGTGTCTGAGAACAAGCCCACGGCTTGGCCACTGTGTACTCACATGCCTGCCCCCCCCAGATGCCCAGCTCTTAGAATGTGCCTGCTGGCACAGAGGATTTTAGGAAGGGGAAAAGTTACTGTAAGAAGCTGTGCTGCTAGGCCCATGTCAACTGCACTTGCCAAAACCCCCAGAAATGCAGAGCAAGGAGTGAACCCTGTGTTAGCTGTGGTCTTCAGTGACTCAGCATATCAGTGTGGGTTCCTCGATTGTCCCAAATGCCCACACGAATGCGAGATGTCAAAATAGGGAAAGCAGTGTGGGCAAAGGGGGGATAAAGGGAATGCTATGTACTAGCTCGATTTCCTGTCAATCTAAAACCACAGTGAACACAGTAAAGGCCGGGTGTAGTGGCTCACACCTGTAATCCTCACACTTTTGGAGGCCAAAGTGGGCAGATTACTTGAGGCCAGGAGTTCAAGAGCAGCCTGGACAACATGGTGAAACCCCATCTCCACTAAAAATACAAAAATTAGCCAGGCATGGTGGTGCACTGTAATCCCAGCTACTCAGGAGGCTGAGGCAGGAGAATTGCTTGAACTCAGGAGGCAGAGGGTGCATGAGCCGAGATCATGCCATTGCACTCCAGCCTGGGCAACGAGAGTGAAACTCTGTCTCAAAAACATAATAATAAAAAATGGTAATTTTGCAAAGTGCCTGTTGAATGAATGAGCAGTGCCTTCCCACAGGTGAATTCGGCTCCTGTCCCCTGCCTGAGGGAGATCTGGTTTCCAGTCTGCCCTCGAGGCTGGAAGAGCAAGGCTGGAAGAGAGACCCACATCTTCCAGGTCCCCCTTCTGGGTCCTTGGGCACTTGGGAACTTTTGCTTCTTTCTGTTTCCTTGTGGCAGTGGCTGAGTGGATTGTGTGGGAGGTTAACAGAGAAACACGTGCAGGGCCAGCCTCCCCATTGCGGGCAAGTGAGCAGGTTCCTTCTGAGATGAAGTTGAGGGTGGGGCCAGCCTCCCCCTTAGGGGCAGGTGAGCAGGTTCCTTCTGAGACGAAGCCGAGTGCAGGGCCAGCCTCCCCACTGTAGACAGATGAGCATGTTCCTTCTGAGACGAAGCTGAGTGTGTGGCCAGTCTCCCCACTGCAGACAGATGAGCATGTTCCTTCTGAGACGAAGCTGAGTGTGTGGCCAGTCTCCCCACTGCAGACAGATGAGCATGTTCCTTCTGAGACGAAGCTGAGTGTGTGGCCAGCCTCTCCACTGCAGACAGATGAGCATGTTCCTTCTGAGACGAAGCTGAGTGTGTGGCCAGTCTCCCCACTGCAGACAGGTGAGCATGTTCCTTCTGAGACGAAGCTGAGTGTGTGGCCAGTCTCCCCACTGCAGACAGGTGAGCATGTTCCTTCTGAGACGAAGCTGAGTGTGTGGCCAGTCTCCCCACTGCAGACAGGTGAGCAGGTTCCTTCTAAGACGAAGCCGAGTGCAGGGCCAGCCTCCCCACTGCAGACAGGTGAGCAGGCTGCTTCCAAGACGAAGCCGAGTGCAGGGCCAGCCTTCCCACTGTAGACAGGTGAGCAGGTTCCTTCCGAGACAAAGCCGAGTGCAGGGCCAGCCTCCCCACTGTAGACAGGTGAGCAGGTTCCTTCCGAGACAAAGCCGAGTGCAGGGCCAGCCTCCCCACTGTAGACAGGTGAGCAGGCTGCTTCCGAGACAAAGCCGAGTGCAGGGCCAGCCTCCCCACTGCAGACAGGTGAGCAGGTTTCTTCCGAGACGAAGCAGAGTGCAGGGCCCCTTTTCCAATTGGTCTGACCCGGGTGGCAAGTCAAGTGCTCTCTGAAAAATTAGTTTCTTAGGGTGCACTAATTCTCCTTCCCAGAGATTATGGCGCACGCTCCCAGGGCTTTCTGCAGTAACATGCAGCTACGAAGGGTGTCAATTATCTCATTAGCAGGCATCCCCTCCTGCAAGGCCTTTCTCTCCGAGCTGCCTTCTGGATGGAGTGTGTGACTCACCTTGTGAAACAGCAGAGGATGAGGACTCCTAGTGAAGAGCAGAGGCTTCAGAGCAGGTGGGGCAGGGCTGGGGGCACCTGCTCACCCACCCCCAGAGGCCTTCCCCGAGGTAACTGAGAAGAACTGTAACAAGAAAAGCGACTATTCAGCACCTGGGTGTCCTGGTGGTGGGTAAAGGTATAGAATCTGGCTCAGTCCTCAATGTCCCACATGAAGCTTTCTCTCCTTATCACCACATGACAGACGGTGAAACTGACACTCAGAGGGTCTCAGTTGCCCGACCAAGGTTTCAGCGCCGAGGAGGCAGAGACAGGCCTCGACTTACCCAGATTGACTTCAAAGCCGGTGATCCTTCCTCCCTGCCTTCCTGGATCACTCCTTGCTGGGGTGCCCTGGACCCAGGGCTGCCCGTGTGCTCACTTGAGGGAAAGGGCTGCAGAGTGGCCTTTGCCTGCCCTCCCTGGGCAGGGTGGCTCTGGATGGAAAAAATGGAAAGGGAGGTGGTTCCCACCACACAGCTGCCCCCACTGCTTCCTCGAGTGCCTGGCAGCTACCCAGCCTGCCCTGAGGTGCTGTTCTGTGCTGGGCTGGGTAGTACCAAATTGTTCCAGGAGTGGGACGGCAGGGAGCGTGGGCTCTGGGTGGGTCGCCTCCAGGTCAGACCTCACGGCTCCCTCTTGCTGATCGACGACAGTAACATTTCCTCACCCAGGCAGTGAGCTTCCTGTATAACTGTCTCCCCAGTCGGTCAGTGAAGGTGGGAGACCAGCCACCTAGTGAATTGGCCGGTTGGCTGGTGGATGGATTCCTTCATTGATGGATTAATTAATTACTGGTTTCGTTAATCGACATAAACCAATCAGTACATTGCCCGCGACTGGGAGGAAACAGTGAGCTGGGCGGATGGATGCAAAAAGAACGAGTGAATGAATGAAAGGAACAATGAACTAGGCAGAACACGTCGCATCTGCCTTCCAGGGGCAGATTCAGAACGGAAATAATTCAAAGGTGACAAAAATTAAATATTTTGTCTGTTCGTTTGTAAGTCCGTCATATCTGACTTTTTAAAGAAGTACCATCACTTTGACACCAATTATATTTACACAGGGTCATAAGCACTTAAAGATGGTCCTTGCGATAATTCTTTCCCTGATTCTAATTCAGAAAGATCTTCTGCCTCTCTCAAATGCAGATGACACGCATCATCTGGAAAAGTATCAGGTGCAGACGCACTGCATCCCAGCTGTGTCCGACGCCATATCCTTGTTACAAGGCAGTTTCCCTGAGGAAACAGACTCTTTCTCTAAAATCCACATGTTTATTTGAGGAAGACAGAAGGGACGGGAAGCCAACACCTCTCTTCCTTGTTCTGATAACACACTTAGGAGGCAGCATGCAGACAGCAAGGAGCCCCCGCTTTCTTTACAGAAGAGGGCATGGAATGGCCACTCCCTGCATGGAAGGACGCTCAGTGTTGTTAGTCAAAGGGAGGCACATGAGGCACCACCCCCCAGAGAAGGACAGATGTGTGGAGCAAGTGGCGTGCTCCCACCCGACCGCACGTGCAACTGCTCTGGAAAACAGTTTGGAGTTTCTTATAAAATCAAGCAAACAACTACCACTCAACCCAGCAATACCCACCCTAAGGTATTTACACAGAGAGATGAAAACATATGTGCACACACAGGCTTGTGCAGGAATATTAATAGCAGATTTCTATATAATAGCCTCAATCTGGAAACACGCATCGAGGAGCAGGAGACACCAACTAGGGTGTATTTTACAACGACTCATCTATGGAGCGAAGAAACAGCCACAACATGCGCGTAGCAATGAAGGCAAACACTCTGCTCCACAAACATTCCTGGGCGAAGAGACAGGAACACAGGCACGCGGGTGCACAGGATGCGTCCATACGGCTGGATCCACGGCAGGCGAGTCCAGGCGGTGGGGACGGGAAGAAAGCAGTGATCGCCCAGGCCCGGGGTGAAGGTGAGAGGGCAGGGCATTGACTGCAAAGAGAAGAGAGCCATGTTCTGGAGAAAACACTCGTCAAAACTCATCAAGTTGGCACTGCTAAGAGTGTGCTTCACTGCACTAAAGCTATGCTGCGATAAGGGGATTTGGAAGCAGGCTGGCTGCTTAGGGTGCAGCCTACCACCCTGCGTCCAGCGACTTCCCATCTGTCCAGGGATGCACCCTCCCTGCAGAGCGCTGCTGCCCCACCTGCAGGAGCCATGTGTCCCGCCCTGTGGCTGTCCGGCCCCAGAAGCCTGTTGGCAACTGGTCCAGCATCCGGCTGCCTGGCCCTCTGGGCCTGGAGCTTGGGGCCCCATCCTTGGCCTTGGCCCCCATCCCTTCTGTCTGGTGCTGACTTCACAGCAAACACTGCCCTTTCTCCCCTTTCCTTGGCATGGAGTCCTGCCCTTTCCCCTCCGAGCAAGGCATTCTCCCAACAGAAATTTGTGCTCAGCCTGTGAGTTACTTTCTTTTGCTGTTTTTTCTGTGTTTGGGTGTGTGTTCATCTGGATAGTGATGTGACTGTGAACCGGCTTTGCACGTGAATAAAAGTGCAAACGCTTGCCCAGCAGTGGAGGCGGTCCTTGGCCCGGTTCCTGCCCAGACCCTCACAGGCCCTCTCTGGGCTGCCCTCCATCCTCACCAACCCCCCAAACACACTTCAAGGGGCTTCCCTGGCTGCACTGCAGATGGCCTCCTCCGAGAGCCGCCCTGGACACCGGCACCACCTCCCCTGCAGCGGCACCCACACTCCACTTGCCCAGAAGACCAGCCACATTTCAGCCAAAAGCAGACGAAAAGGAGGGAGGGCTCTTCTACCAGTGTGTCTCCAAGGTCATGAAAACCCCACTGTTTGACCAGGATGTCTTTGTGATTTCAACTCCGACTCCAGGGCTTTGAACATGGTCTTCAGGCTCTGGACGTGCCCGGGAGGCACACGTGTTCCCTCCACTCCTCTTCCCTCCACTCCTCTTCCCTCCACTCCTCTTCTTCCCTCCACTCCTCTTCTTCCCTCCACTCCTCTGTCCTCCACTCCTCTTCCCTCCACTCCTCTTCCCTCCACTCCTCTTCCCTCCACTCCTCTTCCCTCCACTCCTCTTCTTCCCTCCACTCCTCTTCTTCCCTCCACTCTTCTTCCCTCCACTCCTCTTCCCTCCACTCCTCTTCCCTCCACTCCTCTGTCCTCCACTCCTCTTCCCTCCACTCCTCTTCCCTCCACTCCTCTTCCCTCCACTCCTCTTCCCTCCACTCCTCTGTCCTCCACTCCTCTTCCCTCCACTCCTCTTCCCTCCACTCCTCTTCCCTCCACTCCTCTTCCCTCCACTCCTCTTCCCTCCACTCCTCTTCCCTCCACTCCTCTGTCCTCTCCCTCCCCGGTAGCACTTTCTGAGCTGAGGCCTGAGGTCCTGCCCAGGTGTGGCACAGCCTCCTCCTGCTCTGAAGCCTCCTCGGCCCCGTCCCTGCCTGTGGCAGCCTCACTCGGCCACCAGCGACCACTCTCGGTCATGTAGCCCCATGCTGGCTGTGCTGCCTCTCATGGTTGGCAGAAGAATGGCCCCATGGAGCCTCAGTGAATCCATGCAATGTGGGCAGTCCTGGCAGTCTTAACTCATGGGCTGGCACACCTTTTCTGTAAAGGTGAATATGGTCTCGGCCACACATTAGCTTGCAGGCCATACAAAACAGGGCTAGATTTGCCCCATGGGACCCCCACCCTCAACCCCTATGTTAGAAGGGAAAGTGAGTCCTAGTGCAGGAAGGACTTCCTCTGCAGACCCCAAGCCCAGGCAAGCAACCCTTCTCATTTCTCTTTACCCACAGATAACTGAGGTGCCAGAGAGGCTAACTAGCCAGTACAGATTTCAGAACCACCAAGTGGGGGCAGCTCCCACCCATGAGGCAGGTGACCCACTCAGGGGGACCTATCCAGGAGAACAGCCATGGGTTGTGGGGCTCTCAGAGCCAGGGCTCTCCACATCACCCCTGGGAGAGGCATCACACACACGGAGGAGCAGAGCCAAGGCGCACATATTCTGCTGTGCAGGGCAGGGTGCAAGCTCCATTGCAGCCTCTACTCAGGGAAGCTGGTGAGTTCAGCTGAGCTGGTCCAAGTGAGATTCTAGGTACGTGAGACAAGGGTCTGTTTCTCCTCAGTGGACAGTCAGTGCTCATCTGCTGCCACCCTGCCGACACCACAGTTGATTTCTCCTGGGGCCAGCTCACCTCACCATAGCCCAGAGCCCAGGAGGGCAAGTCACTTCCCCAGGCCTATCTGCCTCCTGGAACGGGCATGTCACTGCTGTGCCACCCTGTTTTCCTATAGGGCAGAGAGAGGTGACAAATGGCATGGCCAGCCTCCCTTATCGTCCTTCCGCACTCGGAACAGACCAGCCCTGACTGCTTTCACCGTCCGTCTTGAAACAACCAGTGTGGAAATAGTGCATGCACCACTCTCTTCAGACCCAAGGAAAAGGATCCCTTCTGGGTGACCCCAGGGAACCTGAGGTCAGCTGCCTGCACACCCAGCAGGGGAAAGGCCATATCCACAACCATGTGGGATGCCCTGGGGTCCTGATGGGGCCTCTCTCTGCATGTCCTGCTAATGCTACAGCCTGATAACAGGCGCCCTGGCCACATACCACACAGTTGCCGTGTGCCTGGCCTCCGGGGACATCACCGGATGATTGCTTCTGGCCCCCTAACTGTGCAGCTTGGTGCACGTCTTATCTTATTGACCAGGGGCCCAAGGCTTGGGCGTAGCCATCAGTCACTGGACAGTGAGTGGGGCCATAACAATGCGAGCCTTGGCTGTTGGAAGTGCTGCTGGACTTTGGAAAGCAGACGGCTCCACCGGCTTTAGGAAGGCCCAGAACGATGGCTCAGACAGTGAAGTGGTCTGGCTGTGTCCTCACCCAAATCTCATCTTGAATTGTAGCTCCCATGATTCCCTTGTGTTGTGGGAGGGACCCAGCGGGAGGTTTCCCCATACTGTTCTCATGGTAGTACAGAAGTCTCACGAGATCTGATGGTTTAGATCAGATCTAAAAGGAAACCCCTTTCGCTTGGCTGTCATTATCTCCTCTCATCTGCTGCCACATGAGATGTGCCTTTCACCCTCCACCATGATTATGGGGCCCCCCAGCCTCACAATGGAACTGTGAGTCCATTAAACCTCTTGCTCTTGCAAATTGCCCAGTGTCTGGTGTGTCCTTATCAGCAGTGTGAAAATGGACTAATACAGAGAGACTAGCAAAATTTCTCTCCACATCACCCCTGGGAGAGGCATCACACACACGGAGGAGCAGAGCCAAGGTGCACATATTCTGCTGTGCAGGGCAGGGTGCAAGCTCCGTTGCAGCCTCTACTCAGGGAAGCTGGTGAGTTCAGCTGAGCTGGTCCAAGTGAGATTCTAGGTACGTGAGACAAGGGTCTGTTTCTCCTCAGTGGACAGTCAGTGCTCATCTGCTGCCACCCTGCCGACACCACAGCTGATTTCTCCTGGGGCCAGCTCACCTTGAAGGGCTTGGACTCCAGGAATTGCCGCTTCAGGCCATCAGCCACTTGAACCTTTCCCACAATAGACCTCTGTCAGCCACCGCTTCAGGGGCTTGAGCCTGACACCAGCTGTCGGCTCTCAAAGGCTCTGACTTTTATTATATAAAAAAAGACACATGCACATGCCTCTTTATAACAGCACAATTCTCAATTGCGAAGATATGGAACCAAGCTAAGGGTCCATCGGCCAACAGGTGGGTAAAGAATATGTGGTATACGTACACCACGGAATACTACGCAGCCATCAACAGAAACCAAATAATATCTTTTGCAGCAACTTGCATGTAGCTGGAGGTCATTATTCTAAGTAAAGTGACTCAGGAATGAAAAACCAAATATATGTTCTCACTTATTACGTGGGAGCTAAGCTATGAGGGCACACAGGCATAAGAATGAGATAACGGACTTTGGGGACTTGGGGGAAAGGTTTGGGGGGATGAGGGACCAAAGACTATGTACTGGGCACAGTCTACACTGCTCCAGTGACGGGGGACTGGAATCTCAGGAACCACCACTAAAAAGCTTAGCCATGTAGCCAAAAACCACTTGTACCCCCAAACCTATGGAAACTTCCTAACAAAATTAGCAAGGCTCTGACTTTCAAGTCACTATTTTGATCCAAGAGCAAAGCGTTTCGTTTCCCCGCCACTGGGGAGGGGAGGGTTGCTCTTGGAGAATCACTTTCGGGACCACGGCTCGCCGCATCAGGGCCTGTTGTGGGGAGGGGATCCCATGGCATTAGGCAGAGGTCGTGGTCCCTTCTGCACTCAAAATCCCCCCAACACTGTCCATCCTCGTATTTTCAATCGTGCTTCTGTCCCTACTCCAGACATGTTCGAGAGAATTTTCTGTGTGAGAATAAGAGCTAACCGGCGCTCTCTTCAGAAAGCGGCCCTGGTGCACCGGCATCACTGAAAGGTGGCAGGTGCTGCGGGCTGCGGCTCTGGGCCCACGAGTCCAGGCGTGTGGCTCCTGCATTGGCAAAGACCCCGACAGCAGAGTCCGCAGGTATCTGGGATTACTCTAACTTAGTCAGGTTATTATTCTTGCGGCTTGAAGAATAAACTGTTAGCTGATTTTAATGGTTTAAAATTTGGAAAGTCTAACCTTTCCTAAGGGTTTGATGTGAAAGTTAGGCACTTTCCTCTGGAGACAACAGAAGTGCTTGTGGCCTGTGCCCGCTGCTGTCACGCGGCCCTGGATGGCAGGCTTTGGTCAGCATCGAGGACTCCGCACAACCTCCACTGATGTGCACGAAACAACTCCCAGTGGGAGGCCAGACTCCGAACCCAATTTAGTCGGAAGTACAGCAAACGTCAGCGGAACAAAGAGCGAGATCCCAGGCCCAGAATGATCTGAGATGGCGCTGGGTGGTGCCGACAGGTGGCCAGGGTCAGACAGCGGGGTCCATCCTTTGCCCTCATCTACAGCTCCTTCACCGTCAGAAGAAATGCCCTTTGAATGTGAAGCTGTTTGAAAACAGTTGGGTGCCTCCACAGCAGTCCCTGTACGGCACCTACAGTTCTTCCTCCTGAACTCGGCACATTTTTCAATTCCGTTGTATTTTCAGCTGACCACAGAATATGCTCAGGGCCAGACAGGAAAATCTTCCTCAGGGGAATTATTTAGGTTTCCACAATGATTCTGAGCCATTTTTGATCGGACTTTAGCCGGGGCAACTTTCCCAGGCTCTCGGTGGGAGCAACAGATGAGGCTCGGGAAACTGACAGACATGCAGCCACCACTGCCATGTGTGTTGTGGGCCTGTCCACTCGTCAGTCACATCCGCTGATTCTCACCACCACTACCAGGCCTACTGCCCGGGGACAGGAGCAGAATCCCTCCCTGGCCTCAAGGAGCTTGAAGTCTTCCATCAGCCAGGAAGAGCTGCATACAAGGGCAGGAAATGGGAATATGCATGGCGGGGAGGTGCTTCTCCCTGGGTGGCGAGGTGCTGCTTCTCCCTGGGTGGCGAGGAGGTGCTGCTCCCTGGGAGGCGGGGAGGTGCTTCCTGGGTGGCAGGGAGGTGCTGCTCCCTGGGTGGCAAGGAGGTGCTGCTCCCTAGGTGGCAGGGAGGTGCTTCTCCCTGGGTGTTGGGGAGGTGCTTCTCCCTGGGTGGCGAGGAGGTGCTTCTCCCTGGGTGGCGAGGAGGTGCTGCTCCCTGGGAGGCGAGGAGGTGCTGCTCCCTGGGTGGTGAGGAGGTGCTGCTCCCTGGGTGGCGAGGAGGTGCTCCCTGAGTGGCAGCATCGGTGAAACTCCCCACTCAGCACAGGAATTCAGTGCTCATGAAGAGAAACTGCCCTCATTGGATTCAGACTCATCACCCCATAGTGGGCCTTCAGCTCTGTCAGCACCAGAGCTTTGGGAAAACCACCCCTGCTGGCATTATTCCAAAGGCCAGACATAATTCTGGAAATTCTTCCAAAACCAGCAGTGGTCAAGTAGAAAGTTCCTTTTTAACGTTTCCTTTCTTGTTAAAGAATAAGTGTACTAATAACTTTATGAAGCCCTATCCTGCGCAGCTGTTAGACATGTGCTTACAGTCACGTGGTATATTCCATGTCCTTGTACTTTAACCAAGATATCTGTGCTGGACGTGCTCACAGGCATGTCCCAGCTCTCCATTGCTTTTACCTGTTTAGAGAAGTTTTAAGTTATCAGCCAATCGGGTTTTAATTTAGATTGTGAGGTCTGGCTCCAGCCAATGGAAGCTGGACACAGCAGTAAGGATGACCCCAATGTCTAAGTGATAAATTTGTTTGTTTTCCTTTCTTCATTGTACTCTCATGGCGAAATGGCTAGTGAGAGTACCTATCCTGCAGTCCAGGAAGTAAAAATTGTGTTGCTGGGAAATCCTTTGTCTCAGTGCTATTTTTAATTTGCAGCACCGAGAATCTATTTCCAACAGGTCACAAGGTTCCCACAGAGCCCACCCCATCAGAAAGCACAGCCCAGGAAAGCACCTCAGATGCCGACCACAGGGCACCCCAGCTTGGATAGCCTTGCCCTTCCATCACTGGGACTCAATCCTGTCCCAATCCCAGGAGCTGCAGAGATGTAGACAGGGATGCGCAGGCCTCCTGTCCAGTCACTGAGGAACAGAGAGCCCAGAGTGCAGCTCCCACATCCTCCATCAAGCAATCCCCTTCTAAGAACCGCCCCTGGGGCCAGAGAGACAGGAGGGAAGAGAGCTCGCTTGGTCTGAGCATTCCTAGCTGCTTGGCAATTGAAAGCTCTCCCAGCACTGACAGTTCCCATGCGGGGACTTAGAGACTGCAGCCTGTCAGGGGAGCCACTGAGCAGCTTCCTGTCTGTTATTCATCAGATATGTGATCTTGGTCAACTTATTTAACCCCACCGTGCCTCTGCTTCCTGGTTTGTGAAGTGGGCCAATCATACATTGGCAGAAACCTGTTGGATGTGCTGCCTTTTCCATTGGCTGGGACATTCCCTGAGAAGGGTCATCTCTGTGGGAACTACATTTCCCAGCTGCCCTTGCAGTTCAGAGCACTCACGTGACTGAGCTCTAGCCAATGAAACCTCAGAGAAAGCCATGTGTTCCACTCAGGGCCTGACCCATGCAAAGCTTTTCTGGAGCTCTCCTCCATGCAATTTCCCCTTTTCAGGCTGTCTGGATAGGAAAGGATTTGCATGGCAATCTTGTAAATCATGTGTGTTGAAGAAGGCATGTCTCCATCGGCCTGAGTCCCTAGGTGATTGAATGGTGAGCGTGCCCAGCCATCAGCTCATCTGCCCAGGCTCTTAGCCAGAAATCAACTTCTACTGGCCTTGAGCCATTTCATAATTTGGAGTCTATTTGTTACTCTAGTTAGCCTACAGTACATGACAGATAACACTCCATGGCGTTTCTGGGAAGAATAAATAAATTTATGCAAAGAGGATAGAACAGAGCCCACAGCACAACCACTGGTCGCTGCTATTATTCTTCCCTGGGGTCCAGCCCAGCCCAGCCCTCCAGTCCCTGCTTCCATGTTTATGGTCATTATTTACAGGCACATCTAAAGTTTAGGCCCACTGGAGACAATCAGACGAGACCCTCTCTTCCCAGAGAGGGTCACATGGGAGGGTTTGCAGCAAAAGAGAAAAGCTTTCCCAGAGAAAGTACTTGGAGTAATCTTTAGAAATGAGAGAAGAGAGGGGGCATCTTACTCCATTTTCTGTTCCAGTAAGTGAATACCTGAGAGCGGGTTATTTATAAAGGAAAGGTATATATTTCTTCCAGTTCTGGAGGCTGGAAACTCCAGTGTCCAGGGGCCTGATCAGGCCCTTCTTGCTGGAAAGGACTCTGCAGAGTCCAGAGGCTGTTCAGCGTATCACATGGTGAGGGGCTCCTGAGAAATGGCCAAAGTCGCTTTTGTAATAGGCCCACTGTCGTGATAACTAACCCACTTCCTCCATAACCCATCAACCCATTAGTCCACAAATGGATTACCTCACTCATAAAGGTACAGCTTTCCCAAAGGCTCCTCCTCTCAACAAGCTACACTTGAGAAATGAACTGTTGGGGGACATACCTGCAGCCCCCCAAACTCACATCCTTCCCACACATAAAACATTTATTCAAAGCCAATAGCCCCAAATGTTTTAACTTGTTCCAGCAGCAGCTCAAAAGTCCAAAATTCCAAGTCTTATCTAAACTAGATATGGGTGAGATTCAAGGCATGATTTGCCTTGAGGCAAATTCCTTTCAGCTGTGAGCCTATGAAATCAAATGTGTTATCAACTTCCAAAATTCAGTTACGGAAAGCCAGAAGAAAGACATTCCCATTCCAATTCCACATGACATCTTACCACTATAGAAGGGTCTTTCAGTCCTTGTACTGCCTCCTGGACATCCTGGGGAGGAAACTGGGTCCCCGAGACCTTGAGCAGCCATATCCCCATTGCTTTGCTGGGCTCGTACTTCAGCTCTTCCAAGCTGACACGGAACATTAATCGCTCTGCAGGATCCGGGTGGTGACTCCACTCACACAGCCCCACTAGACATTGCCCTGGTGGGGACTCCCTGCAGCAGCTCCAGTTGTGCCCACGTTTCCACTTGGCATTTCACCCTGTCGGGGGCTCTGTCCTGACTCCACACCTGCAGAAAGTCTCTGTCTCGGCCCCAGGCTGTCCAAGGCACCATCTGAAATCCAGGTGGAGGAAGCCGGGTCTTCACAGCTTTTGCACTCTGTGTTTCTGCAGAATTAGCACCACGGGCACATCACCAAGGTTTTGTACCTTCGTGATCAATGGATTGAGCCATACTTGGAGTCACTTGAGCCACAGCTATGGTGGCCTGGGAATGCTGCACCAGAACATGGAGAATGGAGACCCCAGCTGGGTCTGGACAGTGACCCTGTGAAGGGCACCCCAGGCCAGTCCCTGGGAACCACACTGGCTTCCTAGAGTAGGACAAAGGGGGAAAAGACCCCACAGGCATTTCAGACACCTTCCGGGCGAACCTCCTGTGTCAGTCTCCAAGGCAGGCTCTTGGCCATGCGCTCAGTCTCCTCTCCTGGGCGTGCCTGTCCACTCTTTCCATGGCCAGGCTGAGTGTTCTAAATCCTTTACTTTGCTTCCTTTTAAAGTATAAATTCCGTCTTTAAATCATCTCTTTCCTCTCTCATTTTACAGTAGCAGTGAAGAGTCTTGAGACTGACTGACTGCTGTTTTGTGGCCATCTCTGGGCTTACTCCCGACAGTTGCCTCTTTCTTCTCCCCGTGGCTCCTCTGCACCGTGGTGCTGTGTGGCAGCTTGAATGCCCGGCTGCTCTGCAGTGTCTTCTGTCTGCTCCCCTTCATCGCTGTTCAGTTCCACATTCCGTAACCTCTAGGACAGGGATGTGATTCCATCAGTCTTTGCTGTTTTGGAACAAGGATGGCATTTGCTCTGGTTTCCAATACCTTGTCCTCATTTCCCTCTGAGACCCCCTCAGAATGGCTTTGCTGTTCATATTTTTATCAGCAATCTGCTCATGGCCACATAAGTAATCTCAAAGCAGTTCCAGACTTTCTCTAGTCTTCTTTTCCTCTGAGCCCTCACTAGCATCCCCTTAGTGTCCCATTTGTAGAAATACAGGCTTTTCCCAGCCCCCTCCTTCAAATTCTTCCAGCCTCTACCCATTACTCAGTGCTAAAGCCACTGCCACATGTTATATGTCTGTGGAGCAGAATCTCACTTCTTGGTGCCAGGTTTCTGTCTTAGTCTGTTCCTACTGCTATACATGAATACCCGAGACTCAGTAATTTAAAAAAGAAAAAAACATATTTGTTACATTGCTGGAGGCCAGAAAGTCCATGATCCAGGGGCCACATCTGGTGAGGGTCGTCTTGCTGGTGGGGGCTCTGCAGTGGCCTGGCGTGCATCACAGGACATCACAGGACGAGGGAGCTCATGAGAAATGCTGAAACTGGCTTTATTAACAGACCCATCCTCATGAAAACTAACCCACTCCCTCCATAACCCATCAACCCATTCATGGATGAACTCCCGCCCGAGGGCAGAGCCCCCTGACCCACGCACCTCCCAAACACCCACCTCTCAACCCTGCTGCACTGGGGACCTGAACTTTTGGGGGACACAGTCAAAACACAGCAGGGGGTTGGCAGTTTCTGACTAGGAAATGCCCTTGTTCTGGTGAGGGAAGAGTGGTCAGAACAAAATGGGAAAATGATTCCCTGGGGGCCCCAGAAAGGTGCCTGGGGGTGCTGGGCCTCCAGATGTGATGGAAGATGCTTCCCTCATGCCCAAGCCCACTCCAAGACAGAGGTGCCTTAGGGGCCAGGGTGTTTTCCATGGATGGCTCGGAGGCCATGGTTAGGGTGGCCTGGGAACGCAGAATGTGGAGAACAGAGTCCACACATAACAGTGGAGACATTTCCCCCATGTTCCAATTTCCTGAATTGCACAAGACTTGGGGGAAGTGGCATGACCCTTCTCTAAGTCACTGTACTCACCATCAGCCCAGCAGGACATGGAGCGCGAGGCGGCCAGGTTGGTGCAGGCGGTGGGCGATGCACGTGTCTGTGACAGCTGTGCGTGTGGAAGGCCTGTGCTCTACTAACACGTGGCTGAGCGCCTTGCCTCGGGGGCAGCCCCTGAATACTTCTGGTCTAGGAGGTGGACCCTCCACAGGAGAAAGAAAAGATGAAAGGAGAGAAGAGAGAGGGAAGAGAAAGAAGGACAAGGGAGAGACTGGGACAGAGACGAAGACAGTGAGGAGCCTTCCTTAGCTGCGGCTGACTCACAGCTGACAGCTCTGTGGAGGGCTGGGAGCCCTGGATTGAACCTCCATGCTGCCTCTCAGGCTCCATCACAGCCACTGAGTTACTCAGCTTCCCTACATCTCTGCTATAAGATGGGGATAATAATAATCACAGGACAATGAGGTGATAGGTGCCAATCACTCTGAGCGTCTAAAATACAGTAATTAATGACTCGATAAACTATCCCTACATCAGTAGCTTAAACACTGACAAGGAGAAAAAAAAGTCCTTTGTTTTGACATTGTTTTCAGACTTCCTCAGCTGCCAAGAAGCAAGCAACAAGCAAGCATGACCTAAACAGCAACTGCAGGCAGGTAAGAAAGTTGTGAAGGTGTCACAAGTAATAAGGCAGCTCACGTGGGCAGGCGAGGGGAGACCGGGCTGGGGGAGGTGGCACGGCTGGGCAGGTCGCAGACCCTGACGCTCCAGAGGGCTCCACGTGGCTATTCTTTGTATTTTCTCTTTCTTGAAAAAGTGGCGTGATTTTGTTTCCACTGCTATAAACAAAAAAGAATCTACAGCTAAACTTTACAATCTCTGTAGTGGGCGGCAAATGCCTCCCTGGTGGGAGGCTGAAGGGAGCAGTGCTTCCCAGTCTCCAGGGACAGCATCTGAAGTCTGGCTGGGTCTACTCAGTCGGGCGTGGCTTAGCTTTGTCTCATTCCCCTCTGAGGCACAGCAGAGACCTCAGCTACCACAGCGGACTTAGGGACCCATGACCTTGATCCTGCCTCAAGACTCATGGCCACAGACACTGTTACACTCAGTCCTCTGCAGCAGGCGGCTTGTTTCCCCACTTCGCCACCAAGTCGCACCAGCCCCTCTCCCTCTGGCTACTAAGCCAGGTCGGGAGTGCTTTAGCTGGTTAGGACCAGGCTCCTCTCTGCTTGGGTGAGCACTCCCGTCAGCATGGTTTGTTCAGGAACACAGAATTACTCCAGGTATTCCAAGCACAGAGGCTTACATGGCCATCGGGAGGTGTTCAGGTGACCTGCAGCAGCTCAACTGAACCCCATGGAGAGTCCCTGATGTCCTGATCTGGAGCCCAGTCTCAGCCCCCTGCCGTAGCAAAGCAGGGGGTTCAGAGCTCTCCAGGAAACTCAGGTTCCTCTGGCTCACCATTGCCCTCTGTCAGCTGTGCACACATCTGCTTGCAGCCGTGATGAAATCATGACTTCTTCCCTTCCACACAACTCACACGCGTGGCTCATGCCAGCAGGCTCTAACAAGCACCATGCAGGGCAGAGGTTCTAGGAAGTCAGGACAACAAAGACAGGATGCATATGGGAAGATGCGAAGGTGTGGACCACAGTTCACAGATGCTGAGGCTTGGACTTGACAGCAAGTCCGATTAAACTCCTCCGGGAAGAGCTGGGAAGCCCCAGAGACACTGGTCTCTAGGAGCCCCCCGGAGTACTGTGCCACAGAAGCTCATTTGCCCCCTTTTGAGTGAATGTGGCTACTATTTCCTCAAACCCGATTAATATGGAAGGTTAGAGTGAAGACACCTGCAGGGGAGGACACCCCAAACACAAAGTGCTGAGTGCTTAAAAACAGGTGATCTCTAAGAACAAAGACCCATAATGCAAAGGGCACTCCTTTATAATAGACGGGCAGCACTTCAAAATCCATGCATATTTCATCAGAGCTTCATGCTGCTGAGAAATGGTTAAGGAACCATGCAGCACAATGACGCGTGCAGCAGCAAAGGGGCCCGTCTTCATCGGCATCGGCAGCAGGACCGTTGGGTGAATCCCCGGGACTCTGCCAGCGGCTCCATGGAGATGGACACAGGCTGAGCCTGGAAATGGCTTTGCTGGGAAAAACAGTTTGGAGCAGAGGTGGCCAGGGAAGCGTCTATTTCCTTTCAGCCCTGATTCTGCACAAACGTTTTCTATTTGGCCTCTCAAAATTTCTCCCCTCGGGAAAAACCACGCTCCAGAAGTCCTGCATTCTCAGCCTTCTTGGGAATCTGTTGATGAGCAATGTCTACGTCAACACTCTTAGTGCCCACAGTTTAGAACATGGTCCCAAGAGGGCACCCTGGAAGTCAGTCCACATGCACGGACGCCTTCTCATAGCCTCGTGTGCTTTCCTGAGAGTTCCATAAGCCCAGCTTCCAAAGCACCCTCGTCCACTGCAGGGCATGCATCCAGCACCTGACAATGTGGCTGGCACCGCAGAAAACATCAGGCACACAGGTGAGCTGCTGTCCCTGCCATTGAGGAGTTTGCCGTTTGCTGGGAACTTATCAAAACACACGGGAGAGCAGGCGAAGACCTTCTCACACAAGACAGAGCAAGGCACAGAAAGCAGTAGGATTCTGTGACTGAACGAGCCGAGAGCTCTACCAGCCTCAGGGCACAGCTCTCAGAGTGGCAGACCTGGAGGTGCGCCACCCAGATTCCCCTGCAAGGAAGAGCCTGCTGCCCGGCTGCTGGCGTCAGTCGATGACCTGCAGCTGCTGGAACCCCCAGGGGCTGCCTCGGCTACCAGGAGCCACCTCAAACATGGCCCTGTCCTGTAAGGGTGGCCACACTAATGAATGAGGAAGGGGTATAAAGGCCAAGCCATTCTTGCCCAAAACGGGACAACTCCAATAGGGTCTGCTGAGGCATCACGGAACACCCCTACAACTCTTCCTGCCCAACCCCCCTGCGGCAAATGATCCCGAAGAGCCCCCCACTGTGGTGCTTCCGCAGAGTCATTCCATCCCGGAGTGGGCGCCTCAGGGATCCCAGCTGGTCAGCATCTGCCCAGCCTCCCTCCACACTTTCTGCACACCTGCCTCCTGCCTCCCAGCTGTCTCTGCCTTGTGGTAAAGATATGACCTGACTTGAGTCATGCCCCGATGCTGCCTCCCCTCTCCCTAACCCCACCTTGTTCCCTAGAGCCCTGTTTGCTGTAGGACCCAAGGCCCTGGCCCTACTTCTGATTCTCTCTGGACACTGATGACCCCCCTTACATGAAAATGTCCCAAACCCTCTGTGGTCTCCCTGCTGCAGTCCTTGCTCCTTCCACCCACTGGTCAGTATCCCTGCAGTCGATCGATTCCTCTAGTCACCTGCTTTGTGACTGACAGCCCTCTGGACTCAGTCCTGGGTTGCAGGAGTGCCCTTAGGGTTTCCTGACCACATCTAAGCAAGAGATGCCGGTGTCTCTGTGGCCCTGGCTGCTCTCCTGAAGCGTCTGATGCTGTGACCTGGTTGGCTCATGCAGCCTCAGGCCCTTCAGACAGCACAGAACTTGCTGTGCTAGAGTTTGCTCCTTCATCAATAGCACCCACCATGTGGCACGTGTGGCGTCACAGTAAGGGCGTCCATATTCAAACAAGCAAATCTCTGGAATTCTATGCTTCAAAACACAAAAAACAAGAAAATATGTAACTTAAGGAAATTAATCTCCACCGATAACATTTCAGCCGCCGTGATACTTTGGAGATGAAGAGGTTCTTGGGTGGAGAGTCCCACTCTAGCATCCGTTAGGCCTGCAAAAACTAGGTCTGACCCTGCTCTCTGTGTTTGCCCTTAGGGGTGAGCCCAAGATATGCTGACTTTAAAAGCCACCTGTTTGCAGTCTTGAAGGTTCCCTAAAATTTGCAGTCCCTGCTTTGACCCCTGTGCCTCTCATGCTATTTGATACATCACATGAGAAACAGCCGAGCTTCTTAACGATATGGTCAGACAGATAGTTCATGTAGGCTGAGCACAAAGAACGAAATCATGAAGGCGAGGAAAGCTCCCTAGGAATCACTTCGAGAGGACAATAGGACCCTGGCAAACCGTCCTCATGATGGCGCACCAATGCGCTCATCAACACACAGGCTTCTTCTCCACTGAGCCAAGTAATGAGATCAGCATGGACAACAACGTCTGCATTTTGTACCCAAAGCTGATGATCATCTGGGGAGGGAGAATAATTCCACAGTTGATAAACGGGCTTGATTACGTCTATTGATGTCTTCCAGGAAGCTTTATCTGACGTGCTTGTTTCTGAACATGAAACTGAAGGAAAGCTCCGTTTCTACCAGAAAAGGAAAGTTTGAGTTACAAGTCAGATAAAAATATTCTTCCATAGGAACACAGTCCTTCCTGTACAGAAAAGTCGTGATAATTGGGCTGAGCAGTCATCAGAAGAAGAAGCCGCTAAGTGCTGTTGGAACTCGGGGTGTCCTCTCCAGCAACGAGAGTCGGTACTCTGATGAATGTCAAGTACCCATCCAGAGCCAGTGGGATTTAATTTCATGAATTGTTTGCACAAATACTAGACAACATCTTGAGAGAAACATACTGTACTTTACATCTGTGTACATGGTGGATGCAAATGCTCCGGCCTCGCTCCTGAATAATTCATTTCAGACATTTTATTTACATAGGAAAATCACCCTTGATTTGTTTGGCAGATTTTAAGTCACAGTTTCTGTTGGTAAACTGAGCCCCTGGCGTGCAGCCAAAGGCACCGGGCAGGGGAGGCACACTGTAGAGCATGTTGGTAAACTGAGCCCCTGATGTGCAGCCAAAGGCACCGGGCAGGGGAGGCACACTGTGGAGCATGTTGGTAAACTGAGCCCCTGGCGTGCAGCCAAAGGCACCGGGCAGGGGAGGCACACTGTGGAGCATGTTGGTAAACTGAGCCCCTGGCGTGCAGCCAAAGGCACCGGGCAGGGGAAGCACACTGTGGAGCATGTTGGTAAACTGAGCCCCTGGCGTGCAGCCAAAGGCACCGGGCAGGGGAGGCACACTGTGGAGCATGTTGGTAAACTGAGCCCCTGGCGTGCAGCCAAAGGCACCGGGCAGGGGAGGCATACTGTGGAGCATGTTGGTAAACTGAGCCCCTGGCGTGCAGCCAAAGGCACCGGGCAGGGGAGGCATACTGTGGAGCATGTTGGTAAACTGAGCCCCTGATGTGCAGCCAAAGGCACCGGGCAGGGGAGGCACACTGTAGAGCATGTTGGTAAACTGAGCCCCTGATGTGCAGCCAAAGGCACCGGGCAGGGGAGGCACACTGTGGAGCATGTTGGTAAACTGAGCCCTTAGTGTGCAGCCAAAGGCACCGGGCAGGGGAGGCACACTGTGGAGCATGTTGGTAAACTGAGCCCTTAGTGTGCAGCCAAAGGCACTGGGCAGGGGAGGCACACTGTGGAGCATGTTGGTAAACTGAGCCCCTGATGTGCAGCCAAAGGCACCGGGCAGGGGAGGCACACTGTGGAGCATGTTGGTAAACTGAGCCCCTGGCGTGCAGCCAAAGGCACCGGGCAGGGGAGGCACACTGTGGAGCATGTTGGTAAACTGAGCCCCTGGCGTGCAGCCAAAGGCACCGGGCAGGGGAGGCATACTGTGGAGCATGTTGGTAAACTGAGCCCCTGATGTGCAGCCAAAGGCACCGGGCAGGGGAGGCACACTGTAGAGCATGTTGGTAAACTGAGCCCCTGATGTGCAGCCAAAGGCACCGGGCAGGGGAGGCACACTGTGGAGCATGTTGGTAAACTGAGCCCTTAGTGTGCAGCCAAAGGCACCGGGCAGGGGAGGCACACTGTGGAGCATGTTGGTAAACTGAGCCCTTAGTGTGCAGCCAAAGGCACTGGGCAGGGGAGGCACACTGTGGAGCATGTTGGTAAACTGAGCCCCTGATGTGCAGCCAAAGGCACCGGGCAGGGGAGGCACACTGTGGAGCATGTTGGTAAACTGAGCCCCTGATGTGCAGCCAAAGGCACCGGGCAGGGGAGGCACACTGTGGAGCATGTTGGTAAACTGAGCCCCTGGCGTGCAGCCAAAGGCACCGGGCAGGGGAGGCACACTGTGGAGCATGTTGGTAAACTGAGCCCCTGGCGTGCAGCCAAAGGCACCGGGCAGGGGAGGCACACTGTGGAGCATGTTGGTAAACTGAGCCCCTGGCGTGCAGCCAAAGGCACCGGGCAGGGGAGGCACATTGTAAAGCAGATAGCAGGCTGCAGCTCACAGAATTCCCTGATTCTTGAGAAAACAAGTATGTTTGATCTGGTCCATTCTAAACAGTCTTTGCTCTATAATGGTACTTGCCTATCTGCTTTCAAAAGAAACGTTCCCCCTTTCTGTGCATCTTTCATCCTGTTTATGAGTGCCCTCTTCTTGCTTTCTTTAAAAAAAAAAAAAACAACTTTCACTCTTATTCTCATTGCTGTCTTGAGGAAACAAGAGAATGGGAAGGTGAACCAGGGAAAAGTCTTTGGAGGAGGCAGGACAAATGCTGAGGAGTTCTGAGGTCTTCCTCCCCTCCTCATCGGCCACTTGGCGAGCACTCGGGGTGAAAACATGCAGGGGAGGAAGTCTGAAGGCTCTGACACTTGTCAGTGACGTGGGGGCCACAGGGAGGGAAGTCCCTGAAGATGCTTAGTGAGAAACCGCTCTCCAAACTCTCAGCTCCAGCTCCCTTCCTTCACGTGAACCCCTTAGACCAGAGCATCTCGCATTTGATGCACTTCAGCTCTCCTCTCCCAGCCTCACTGTCCAGGCGTTGGCGCCTCCCTCTACAGTACTCTTCCTTGGGCCTCTGGAGTGCAGGAATACAGAAAGAATTCCCCCAGGCTTCAGTGCTGCTGGGTGAAGGAAGAAGACAGGGATCTCTGGGGCTACATGTCCCTGAGGATGACCCTGCTTGTGTATCCCACTGAACACCACCACCATCTTGCCCGCCTTCTGCTCTTCATTCTACAATGAAAAGACTGTGTTCCTCAGGCAGAGGGAGGACACCCCTGTGGGGCAGGCAGTGGCTGCCCGAGGCGGGGAAATTCCCAAGTCTGTATAGACCTCTGTCACATTTCCTCCCTTTGTCCGTTTCTCCTTCCCCAGACCTCGGGTCTCCCTCCAGTTCCTCTGCCTGCTCCTCCTTCTCCATCCCCTCCTGCTACTCCCACAGAGCAGTTCATGCCTCGCCTGCAGGAGCTCAGGAAGGAGCTGCACCAGATCCTCCTCCTCAGGTTGGGTCTCACTCATGGATGGGTAGTGAGACCTTATGTGGTGAGCAGAGTGACTGTGTCCTCAGGACCCCCGGCCCTCTCTTGTCCATTTCTTCACACCCAGCAAATGCTGTGAGGAGCCCTCTCCTTGCCCTCTGAGGCCTATTCTCAGTAATGCACAGGGAGTGGTAAGTGCCAATAAATCCTTCATTCAGAAAAAAAGAAGAATCCATTCCAAGAGCACAGATCATCAGCCATGGGCACCATCCCCTGCTCCCAGGGCAGCTCTCATAGGAGGGAATGAACACCCAGCTCGCAGCCTTGATGTGCCCTGAGGGACCTACAGGGCCTCCATCACCCACCGCAGGACTGAACCAAAGTCTCCCTCCATGAGGAAATGGAGATGCCAGATACTGAACCCCCATTTCACCCTCCATCTCCAGTCCCGCCTCCCAACTCCTCTTTATTTTGAAACACATAGTAGTCTCCCACTTCCACATGAATCCTTGTCTCAGGTTCCTTTTCTAGAGAACCGAAACCCAGACCCATGTATACAACAGAAATTTCCCTTCTCTCCCATGCCTAGGCCCACAGGCCCTCTTCAGAGGCGGCTCCTCTGTTTTAGGAGCACACTGCTCCGGTAACACAGAGCACAGATGTGTGGTCACTGTTTCCTCATCTGTAAAATGAGATGATAGGCTCTACATAATAAGACGGCTTCCTTATGAGGGGTGAAGGAGTTCATATCTGCAATACAGTGGTGCATGGACACGGATAGCACTAAGGAAAGTTCGTCGACTAACTACCTTCACACATGCTCGCATCCGTAGTCTTCCTATTTCAGTTTTGACTTACTGCTGGCCCAAGGAATCCATTTTCACTGAACCCTGTGCTGCGTCTGAGGCTTTGGACGAACAGGAGGTGTAGGTGGCTGCCAGACTCTTGGACCACAAGCCTGGCAAAACCTCGGCTGCTGGGAGATTAGGACACTGTTCTTTTGGAACTCAGCTGATTCGTCAGGCTTCATCTGAGCATAGGTCAGGTGAGAGGCTCTAGTGGACTCCAGGAGACCAAGGGGCTGCCTCTCAAGGTCTCAGTCCTTCCAGGGTGAGTTCTCAAGGAGCATGCCCCACATCCCAGGAGAGAAACAAGCAGCTGGAAGTTGACTTTGCCATGGAAGTGCTACTCAGCCAGGCTCCTACAGAAGTGTCTAGGTTGTGTCATTCATCGTGCCATGCCCAGCAAGGCTAAGGTTTGGAAACGCCCAAGCAAGACGCACTCAGTACCGGAGATCATTGCTTCGCAGTTACAGAGTGAGGGACTTCAGCCTACACTTTTTTCTGGAATCTAATATCCAAGTTCATCACACTTTCAGCGAGCACACAGTGACAGCAGCCAGAAAACATAGCAGTTTCTTGATAAAACAATTAGGGAAACTAGCTTGACAGCTGATCCCCTCACCAATTAATCATTCCAACACCAAGAACCAAATGAGATTCCATAAAATAAATTGATCACTTTGGGGTTAATCGGTAGAACTGTGAGAATTAAGTTTGGGATTTCAGACTCATGAAATCCCTCATCTCAAGAGTTTTCAAGGCCGTTTCAAGAAACACTTTTTCTGCATTTGGCTCGCATTGTTGGAATTTTATGTTC
Organism: Callithrix jacchus; assembly: GCF_049354715.1. Classification (NCBI taxonomy): domain Eukaryota; kingdom Metazoa; phylum Chordata; class Mammalia; order Primates; family Cebidae; genus Callithrix; species Callithrix jacchus. The sequence continues at coordinate 124,007,415 of NC_133513.1, read as the reverse complement.
TTTAAGATTTGTAGAAATTTAGCAATGTGTAGGGGGCTGGGGGCTGGTAATATTTCACTTCTTATGTCTTTTTTTTTTTTTTTTGAGATGAAGTCTTGCTCTATTGCCCAGACTGGAGTGCAGTGGGGCAACCTCCGCCTCCTGGGCTCAAGTGATTCTCCTGCCTCGGCCTCTTGGGTAGCTGGAATTACAAGCACATGCTGCCACACCTGGCTAATTTTTGTATTTTCAGTAGAGATGGGGTTTCACCATGTTGCTCAGGCTGGTCTTGAACTCCTGACCTCGTGATCCACCAGCCTCAGCCTCCCAGAGTGCTGGGATTACAGGTGTGAGCCACTGTGCCTGCTCGTCTTTAACTTCTTTTTACCAAGATGCCTGTGTGGAATCTCTCACTGGACTGTGTTTTTGTTTCTGCCCCTTTAATGATTGCCAGAAAATCTTTAGATTTCACAAGCAAAAAGAAAAAGCCTTTATTGGGAGTCAATAGACCCTGAAAAATAAATCACCCTCAGAAATGTGAGGCATCAACAAGCATAATTTTACTTTCAACTCACCTACCTGAAATTGTTTTGTGACCAAAATAATCCCAGGTGAGATTTAAGTATTTGTGAAAACTAATTAACTCTCTCTTTCCATAGGTACCTCCCATAGATTGGGTGGCAGTTCTGGAAGAATACACCTGATATTTCCATGAAAATAATGTCAGAATCCAATTGTATAACGAGAGGAGAAATTCATTAGTCTTGATAGTCCCCCAGAATCACCTTCATTTTGCCTTAATGTGACTTTAGATCTTTAAACACTTCCTTAAAGCAGGAGACGTAGACTTTCTTGAAGATATTGATGTGTACAGTAGTCAGTATCTTAATTGAGAACCGCTCACTCAATCCAACCCATGTTTGAAAAAAAAAGGAGTAGCTATGAATCATTACCAGTTAATACAAGAGCATGAAAGGCAAGAATCTTGTCCTCCCTCGCTCTCTTCAAGACCCACATGGGAAACCAGTAATTGCTTAATTTGGAGGATTTCCCTCAGGTGCCCATGGACCTGCTTTAGAACAGTACCCAGGAGCACCGCTGGCAGTCCCTTTGCCCTCCTGACCTTAGCTAGGTGTCAGATGAGATGGCAGGAGTCCTGTGCTCCATAGTTCTGGAGGCCTGTGACACCTTGTGCTGCTACCGGCCTCTCCATCCATCATTCTCCACCTGCACACGCAGATAGGCTCCCCTCCCACCTGCACAGAAGAAGATCTTTTAAATAGCACTGTACAAAAGAGCTCATTTCCACATCTTTAGATAAAAGCTTTGTGTCTTCATTCGCTCAGCAAATGTGTAAGAAGCATGCCAGTGATGCATTGAAAGAATGGTTTCTAGAAGAAAAAATGATGTATTTGTGGTGTTTGTCAATTTCTGGTGTAAATATTCTCAGCATGGCCCATTTTACCTACAAACAGAGCATCTCTGGATACAGAGTTGGGGAAAGAAACATGGAATTCATTCTCATGAACTGGTGCAAACCTGCTCCAGCACCGCGCTGAAAATACCTGTTCTTCTGCAGACATGATGTAAGATAACGATGCTACCAGGATACCTGACTGCATGTACCTGCTTCTGAGGAGCTCATAATGCAGCCGGGAACACAGAGTGTGTGTGAAAACCTTTCTTCTGCAGGATGACGTTATCCAAGTTTATTAGGGAGGCATTCTCTCATGAATGTTATGGGAAGTATAAGTAGAGATACGTAGGTGAGGATGTGTCTTAGTCTGTTTCTGCTTCTATTAATGAAACACCTGAGCTGGGTAACTTCTAAGAAACAGAGATGTATTTTCTCATAGTTCGGGAGAACACAAAGTCAAAACCCAAGGCACCAGCAGGATCCGTGTCTGGTGAGAACCTGGTCTCTGTTTTCAAGATGGTGCCTTGCAGGGTGGAAGGAATGAAAGGGCAAAAGGAATGAAGAGGTGAACTTGCCCCCCAAGCCTTTTATAAAACACTCATCCTCTCCATGAGGGAAGAGCCCTCTCAGCCTAATCCCCTCTTAAAAGCCCACCTGTGAATACCGCTGTGTTCACGATTCAGTCTCAGCACAAATTTTGGAGGTGACACAAACATTGAAGCCATAGCAGGAGAGGAGGGGAGGAGCCATCAGTGTGTGCTGCCATACTCAGCTTCCCAGAGGGAATGTGCAAATTGTTGATCTCAAGAAATGTACAAGAAGTTAAGAAAATGTTGTTAATTATTTCCAGGTAATCACTTAATATATAAAAATAAAATGCATCAATTCTAAACTAGGACACAAAAGTTGAGTCTACCCAATGAAATGTAATAAAAGATGGGGAAAACATGGGAAATAGAACACGTGACCTGGAATGGAAGAAATACGGCATAACAGTATCCACGTTAAATATAAAAGACTTGAATTTCTTTGTCGTAAGTCAGACATCAGATTGAGTTTAGAAAATAGCTGTAAGAAACACATTTGCCACAGAAGAGAAAAAAGGGGTTATAGCAATATAGAAAAATGCCTTTAAAAAGTATAAACTCATGAAAATCCATGCAGCAATATTAGTATGATTCAGAACATAATTCCAGGTAGAACCACAGTGAGTGACCAGGGCAGCTGCACAGTCACAGGAGAAATGGAACTAGAAAGTGTTACCATCACGAACATATGCACAAAATATGTGCTCTATGCTTCTGCAGATGAGGCTTGATTGACCGTGAATTTGTAGTTGTTATTTCTGTTATTTATCAGAAAACAAGGCTTATCAAAAAGGCCTGGAAGAGGGGATGGGTTCAACGTTGGCCATGTGAAGGTTGGGGCCACCGGGGGCCTCAGGGGCAAGTGACAGAGGTAACCAGAGATGATGCATTCACCCTGGGGAGCTTGTTTGGAATATTATCCTTTCCCTGCAAAGGTCTGGAGTCAATTTTTCACTGAAGTATTCTGATCATCACAAGCAAGAGACTGCACACAGAATGAAAGTACATTGGATCGGTAATGATAGTGAGAGACATATTTTTCTGACAAAGGATGGGAAGGATGGAACAATACAGACAAAAACACAGAAAGAACAGGGAAAATGTCTTGAAAGTACTTAAAACCTTGCTTGACTCTTAATGAAAGTTGCTACACAGGCTACAGGTGATGGGTAAATATTCACCATGTATCTTTTGAGGCATAAATCGTTTTGCTTCCCAGGCATTGCCTATATAAAGACTTAAATGGCTGTGCCCTCCTGTAGCTCGAGATATTGCTTCTGTCTATCACAGTGGAAACCTGTCCAACAGAATCTCTTATCTGTCAGACAGATGAAGCTGGAGCTTTCCTGGCTGCTCTGATAATCAGTATTAGAGGGAAGGGGCGGCGTCTCCACTGCAGAATGATTTGTGTAGGTTGCCAGGTTTTAATGAGGAGTGGAAAGCATTGTGCATCTTCAACAGTGTGTGCGCTAAATCACTGACTTTCACAGCCTCCCTGGAAAAGCCATTTGTTCTATAATTATGTAACACCCATATATATGTCACAGAAAGGCAGTGAGTTTACTATTTTAAAGTAAATTTTAGTAGTGCTGAGAATTTCCACAAACTAATGCAGAAAACAGTCTACCCCATCACGTCTTATTCTCTGTGGGCATCTCACAGTAAAGAAACTTTTTTTTTGAGACAGAGTCTCGCTGTGTCACCCAGGCTAGAGTGTGCAGTGGCACAATCTCAGCTCACTGCAATCTCCGCCTCCTGGGTTCAAGCGATTCTCATGCTTCAGCCTTCTGAGTAGCTAGAATTACAGGCATGTACCACCAGAGCCCAGCTAAATTTTGTGTGTGTGTGTGTGTGTGGTATTTTAGTAAAGATAAGATTTCACTACGTTGGTCAGGCTGGTCTCAAAGCCCTGGCCTCAAGTGATCCTCCCTCTTTGGCCTTCCAAAGTGCTGGGATTACAGGCATGAGCCACTGTGCCGTCAAAACTCTCTTTTAATGTACAAGTTTTGTTTTGCTTTTTTTCCTAAAAAGTGACCACTTTTTAGAGCAGGGAAGAGCACCATTCATGCAGCTGGATTTCAGAAGTGGGACACCCTGTTTCGCAGCTCCAAGCTCTCCCACAGTCACAAGCTGAACGGCTCCTCTCCCCACCCTCCAGCAAGAAGCAGGGAGGTGTTTCCTATTTCTGTCATCCTGGAAGGCAGAAAGCAGGAGGCAAAGTGCAGGGCACAGCCCTGGGCTTCAGTGTCATGCAAAGTCAGGTGCCAGTGGCTGCCCTCACTGTGAGACACTTGCCATGTCATTAGCGTTGTCAGGTACTTAGCCAGAATGGCCATTACTTCATCCATACCTAATGTGTTTCCCCAAACATGCTCCCAGAAAAAGAGATTTGCTTTTATTAAGTGCTCTCAGCAATAAATATCCTCCCCTTCTCCCTCAGCCTGCTTCTCTGACTTAGGACAGATTCTGTCCCACAGAGGTGAGGGATGGGTGAGAAATCTGTGGAATTCTGGAATTTTGGGGATCCAACTAGGAAAACTCTAGGTCTTTTAACAGAGAGTATTTAATAGAGGGGATTGTTGCATGAGCAATGGACTCACTGAAAGAGAAGGCTGGGACAAACCAGAGAATAACAGCGTGGCAGGAAGCCGCTCACCCAGTTGGGGAGGACCTGTGTCAGCGGATACCACAAGCCAGGGCCTTCGCGTAGGAACCACCAGAGTGGTCACCCAGCAGGAGCTGGGACCCCGGAGAGACAGACTGTCCAGCAGGAGCTGGAGCCACAAAGGAAGGAGAAACGACCATTCCTAAAGTGCCTCACAGAGCTGAGTGGCAAGAAAATGTCCACGCTCTGCACACAGCTGCCCTCCACCCCAATGTCCACGCTCTCCACACGGCCGCCCTCCACCCCAATGTCCACGCTCTCCACACGGCCGCCCTCCACCCCAATGTCCACGCTCTCCACACGGCCGCCCTCCACCCCAATGTCCACGCTCTCCACACGGCCGCCCTCCACCCCAATGTCCACGCTCTCCACACGGCCGCCCTCCACCCCAATGTCCACGCTCTCCACACGGCCGCCCTCCACCCCAATGTCCACGCTCTCCACACGGCCGCCCTCCACCCCAATGTCCACGCTCTCCACACGGCCGCCCTCCACCCCAATGTCCACGCTCTCCACACGGCCGCCCTCCACCCCAATGTCCACGCTCTCCACACGGCCGCCCTCCACCCCAATGTCCACGCTCTCCACACGGCTGCCCTCCACCCCTCCTGCAGTGCTTCCACTACCCAAGCAGCCAGAAGCAAGAAGGCCAGGGAGCCTGCACGTGTTGCCTTCTGCTGTGCAGAGTAAGGAGCTCCAAGCTGGTGCGAGGGGCTGCAGTCGTGTCTGCAGCTGCCCTCCTTCCCCTGCTCCCATGCCTTTTGTCCCATGACCTTGAAATCACTCTTACTAAGTAGGCAGTTTCTATTTCCACACCACAAATCTGGGCCCAGATATGTGACTTGCATTGGCCCGAAGAGAAAGACAGAGTGACCATGTGTGCGTCTGGACCAAGGCCTCGAGCAGCCTTGAATGCTTCCACTTTTGCGTTTCTGCCATCACTGGAAGAAGCACATGTCAGGGCTGGCTCTCTAGACCCAAGGTGGATAATGAGAGACATATGGAGCCATGCGTCTCCAGCCAAGCCTAGCCTAGAGCAGAGGCCACAGCTGAACCTCGGATGAATAAATAAGCCAGTCCATTCACAGATGACATGTAAATCCAGCCAAGATCATTTACGTTTATCTTGAATCTGCTGGTTCCCAGCCAACCTGCAGATGTATGGCTTGTAATAACAAAGTATGGCTTTAATACGTGAGGTTTGGGGTTAGTTTTTAATGCAGAAGGGTAAACGGATAAAGATAAGATGCATATGAAAGCAAACCAGCTGCTGACTGCACTAATACATCACATTAACTACAAAACCAGAGAAAACCTAGGAGGTTTTGAAACCAGCTGCTGACTGCACTCACACATCACATTAACTACAAAACCAGAGAAAACCTAGCAGGTTTCGGAGACCAGGTCAAAGAATCTCCTTGGTTGTCTCAAAACATCCTGCTTTACTATTTTTATAAATATCTGCTAACACTAAATTTAGTGAGCCAGGTGGTCCTGCATCCCATAGGAACGTGACTGCTGTGGTCGATGCAGGACAGGCATGTCCCCAGCCCCTGAGTGATGGGTCGGCCATGAGAGCAGGCCGCCTTGGTAGTGCCATGCAAAATTCAAGGGCTACTCAGATGCGGCCACCTGAGCAGGGCCCAGACTGCTGGATGGGAACTCCTGGGAGGGAAAAGAGCACGAAAGGCACTGCAGAGAGAGGAAATGGCCTAGGCACAGGTACCCAGGCAGGAGGGCGGGAACATCAGGCATTCAAGCTGCCTTGAATCCACAAGCATGGCAAGAGCCCTGCATGCCTGTGGGATCCAGCAGGGTGAGACTGTAAGTCTGGGCTGGAAGCACAGGGAACGGCCGTGAAGAGCATGCACCATGACCCTGGCAAAGGTGAGCCCCAGGGAGGGTTCGATCCCAAGATACATGTGGGATTAGGCAAAAATGGTGCACCATTACAATTATCCTTGAAAATATCTAAAATCACAGTTTTTTGTGTATTGGCTACATATCCCCATGTAATAAATTATCCCTAAGACTCAGTAGTTTAAAACAACAAGTATTAGTTATCTTGCAGGTGTCCTCTGAGGCGAGTCAGGAATTTGGGTGTGGTTTAGCTGGGTGACTGTGTCTTGAGGTTCCTCCTGGGGTTGTATCAGGATGTCAGCTGGGGCCATGGTCTCATCTGAAGGTTCCATGCAGGTAGGATTGCTCCGATGCTCATTCCCATGGTTGTAGGCAGAATTCAGTTCCCCACAGGAGTTTTGACTGGGGCCTCCGTGTCTGTCTGTCTGTCAGAAACATGCCTTCCTCACTCCCTTCCCATATGGTTCCCTCCATAGGGCACTTCACCATATGGCAGCTGGCTTCCCCCAGAGCAATGAGTGCGGTCAATGTCTTCATAAGATATTCTCAGAAGTGAAGACCCACTGCTTCTGCCATATTCTATTGGTCATAAATGATTCACTATATCCAGTGCACAATCAAGGGAGGGGGACTCCAGAGGGCGTGGATACCAGGAGGCAGGGGTTGTCAGGGTCATCTTAGAGGTCATCTACCACATCATGATTAGCCATATGATGCGGTGGCAGGACGCTCACTCTGGGACGGGCACATGGGCGCTGAGACTGCCTGGAGAATCTCAGGCTCCCATGCTCACCGGGTGTTCTGAGTGGTTCCCTCTCTCACCTAAGTGTGTATTAATATGTTATGCTGAAGGTGTGCAGTTATATATTTAAATTAAATATGCATACAACATAACACTGTTCTAGTGTGTGTGTGTGTGTGTGTGTGTGTGTGTGTGTGTACATATGAAATAAATAATTCCAGAGGACTGACAGTGAGATGGAGGAGGAATGTGAGGAATAAGCAGGTACAAGAAATAGTTCAGAAGCAACGGTCCAGGTGGAAAACAGAGAACACGTGCAGACAGAGCAGATGAAGGGAAGTATTGGAAAGGCATTCAAGATTTCAACAGGTCAGCGTTGGTGATGGACCAGTTTGACACAGAGAGAAGAAGACAAGGAGTTAAGATTTCTCCTAAATTAAACAGGGTTTCTTATGTGTCCAATCTAGATCATGCTATTAAATCAGATCCGGCATCTGGGGTTGGTGGGCTGCAATTCACGAGAGAAGGACGGATACCCTTTGTCGTAAGTCCAGGGTTCCCCTGGGATTTCTGCACCATAGCCTTGGCTGTGCCTCCCGGTGTGCAGGGCGCAGAGCTCAGGGGACATGAGCAGCATCGCAGCACTGGGTGGAGGTGAGGGGCTGGACAGTCAGGCCCCTGGACGTCCTAGAAAAACATTTCATTGCCTGGTAAAATTCAGGGTACAGGTGGCCACTTGATTTCTTTTAATGCAGGGATCCCTCTTTGAGAAGAGTAGGTTTTATATGTGTGCTTTTTATGATGTCATGTTTCGAAGTGCACTATTCCAAGGGTGTGGAGCAAGGAATAAGGAGTAGTGAGTGAATGGAGGGAGCTGGCAGGGTATCTGGTCAACATGGTAGGGTCCCCTCAACCTTCCCCACGTGTCTGCACTGCCTGGCCCTCCATGCTGGGCGTGGCCACCTGTTTTGTGCTTCAGCCCCCCAGGGGCACTTCCTCCCTACCTGCCTCCTCGGCCTTCCACTGGAAAGATGCTGAAAGATGCTCATTTGCCACTCAAGGTTTAACACGTCTGATAGTTGTTTTCCTTCTAATATCCAGAGGTTCACACTGCCAGGAACTCTGGTTCATAAAAAGAGTTATTTCTCCCTGGAGAGACATTCTCTGATGTTATTAAAGACGGGATTGTGACAGTATCTATAATTAAGAATAGTTAGATGCAAATGTGAGAAGATGTGTTTGAAAACCTCTGGATGATAACCCTCATTTAATCGTTAAGTGAAATTGAATGTGACTGAGCGCTCACTCCGCCTCATGTGGCCCCCTTCGTGGCTGTCGTGGAGCTCTCCTTGTGCACTGGGTAGTCCACTGGGGATGGATTCTGCCTGAGTAGGTTCCCAGGGTTGTTCCCAGTGCACCGACGTCAAGAGCAGCTTCCTTCTACACCTGAGTACAGTGTCCATTCACTGTCATTCCCAACGTATTCTGCGTGCCTCCCAGTGGAGAGAGGACAGAAATACACACAGGACTTCAGGCTCCGCGTGGGCCCAGCAGGCTTGGCAGAGGCCAGTTGTCGGGATTACCGGAATTGCAGGAGCCTCCCATTTCAGTCAAGGCATTGCCGGGGCAGTGCAGCTGCTGCACGATCCACTTACCACGGGGGTGGCTGGAATTAGTAACCGTGGCATGCGCACCTTCCTTCCACTTAATAGTTCTACATTTTGAATTATTAGCGTTTTTATTGACGCCTAGACTGCTTCCAAAGTAGTCGGGAGTCACGACACTGAGGCTATAAAATAAAAAAGCAGTCAACATAAAAAAAAAAAGATGAGAGACCCCTTCCAATCCTCGGGTGGGGCAGCAGAGTGTGGGGGAGGCGCAGATTGGGCCTGCTGGGAAATCCTAAGCTAAGTCCTACTGCTGCGACCAGAGCCAGCAGTTAGCCTGAGCTTTCTAACAGCCAAGGGACAGGGAACACAAACCGGGCCACAGAGCCCTCAGGCCCGATGAAGGGGACAGAGTCCACCAAGAGAGTCACCTTCCTAGTACTGAATGTGGAGGGGAATTGTCCTCCCCCTTCCTGGTACTGAATGCGGAGGGGAATTGTCCTGCATGTCCACCACAGCAGTCTCACAAAAAGGCATGATCAATAAGGCTGGTTTTCATGTTTCATTATTTTTTACTTCTTTACTTTTTATTTTTTGAGACACCGTCTCGCTCTGTCACCCGGGTAAAGGGCAGCAGCACAATCACAGCACCAGCTCGACCTCCTGGGTTCAAGTGATTCTCCCACCTGGCCTCTGGAGTAGCTGGGATTACAGGTGCATGCCACCATGTTAGGCTAATTCTTGTGTGTTTTGTAGAGACAGGATGTAACCCTCGTTCCCCAGGCTGCTCTCAAATTCCTGAGCTCAAGCTAGTCACCCACATTGGCCTTCCAAAGTGATAGGATAATAGGCATGAGCCGCCACACCTGGTTGAAGCTAGAAAGTCCTTAACAGGAGGACTTAGCTGAGGATTTTACATCAGGCTCGATCTGCACTTCCCTCTGCATTCAGCTGCCCCACCCAAATACTAGACCCAATGATTTTTTAAATCTTTGATTCCTAAAAACTAGAAATTATATTCTGAAACACTGCACTAAGTTTCAAGGGTATATGTCTGGGCTGCTATTCAATAATGTGTTGACATCAGTAAGGTGTAATTCACTTCGGTTCCCTTGACGCCCTTCCCTGGAGGTTCTAACCCTCCAGATAATCTAGAATTTTCCCTCTTTCCTTCTTGTTCATCTTCACCTAGGCTAGTTTCCGTGGCTTCTATACCAGCCAGTGAATGTCAAGGTCACCCAGGAGGAGTTGCTGTGGCAGATTTTGAAGACGACTGCATTCTCTGTTATACTCACTCCAGTGCTTTTTGTTTTTGGTACCTCCACCGGAAAGTGGGTGGGATCTGGAATGGCTGTGACCAGTGAAATACAACGATAGAGATAAGCCTGTGCCTTAAGAAATGGCAGCTTTCACTTGCTGTCTCTAGGATGTTTGTTCTGGGGGAAGTCCCCCATCCCATGTTAAATGTCTAACTACACTAAGCAACCATGCTCTCAGGAAGCTCAATTAGCCTCAGGAGAGGCCTCGTGGCAGTGCCAGCAGCACCAGCAGTTCCAGCCATCCCAGCCAGGAGCCAGGCACATCTTGGACATTCCAACTCCAAACACACCACTCGGAGAAGTAACAAAGCCAAAGATATGTGAGCTCAGCGGAGCAGACTCAGCTGGCTCCAGCCCATCAAGCCACTCCGCTGAGGATCCAGGCTGTGCTGCATCCAAATTCTGGAACTGCAGAAATGCAAGGCTAGTAAAATGTTGGTTACTTCAGTCCATCAAATTTTGTTTATTTGTTTTTTTCTGTTTTATGTGTAGATAACAAACCAGAGGGTTTGCACACTGGAATGCATATCCTCGTCTATTCTTCCATCCCATTGTTACTTGGAGCTATCTGAGGCCACTCTACCTCCAGGCCCCTGCTAATGCACAAGGAGAATTAAAATACACATATATATGGAGAAAGATCAAGAGAGAGGACAGAAGGAGAGTGAAAAAGAAGGCAGGTGACAGAGAGAAGAAAAGAGAGATCTGAGGATACAAAGGAAAGAGAGGGGGTAGAGACAGATGGACTAGATGGATAACAGATAGATGAAAAATAGACATTTGGTGAACGAATGGGTAAATGGGAGAAAAACTAAGCATTGGTGCCTTAGCAATGTGGAAAGAGATGCCATGTTTCACATGGGCCAAGTAGGCCAAGCACCTGGAATTCAGGAAAGGAGACTTGCCTGAAAGTAATGCTGGTTTATGTCTACAAGAAAAAAAAGGCTAGTTGGTTTATTCAACACACCCAGGAGAGGGTTTCTAATTCACTGGCAGAGGCAATTTACAGCAAACTTCATAAAGCAAAGCACCCTTGCTTGATGGTTGAAGAAGAGTGAAATAAAATTGCTTAGCCTCGCTCCATAAGGCCAACCTCAAGCCCAGCTGGGCTTCCTCACAGCATGGCAGCTTAGTGTAGTCAGATGTTTAACACAGGTGGCCAGTTTCCCCCAGAAGGAGTGTCCAAGAGACAGCAAGTGAATGCTGCCATTTCATAAGGCTCAGGCTTGTCCCTCTCATTCTATTCTACTAGTCAAAGCCATTCCAGATCCCACCCAGATTCAAGGGAAGGGCCCAAAGACCTCCTTCTCATGGAGTGAATGTCAAAGTGTTTCTGTTGCCAGCCCCACTCCCTAAAGAAGAGAATGTGAGGCTTGGCCTGGAAGGCTGATGCCGGAGCAGAGTTGGGGATTCTGCCCAGATATTCTCCCATCACTGAGTGACAGCCAGAGCCATGGGAGAGATCTTTCATGATGGAAATAGAATTTTCCTTTTTATTGGCATATCTATTGCAAATAATTTTATATTCATTCTTGTCACACTGAGTAAACTTCCAAAATGTGTTCCGGGCTGCCACAGCCTGTTATGCAGAGTGGCACAGGCTATGTGACGTGTTATTAAGCTGCAAGTCTTGGAACTCTGAAGAAATGAAATAATAACAGCCTTCATAAATCGTATAAGTTCCAGGGGCTGTGCCTGAGATCTGGAGCCAAGTATTGACAGACGTTCTGCTTTGGAGGGAGCACATTCGTTTTGGAATTCCTTTAGTCATGTGTCAGTTGACAACGAAGACTTTCTGTGAAAGCTGCCTTAAGTGGAGCATATTAAGAGGCGGGAAGGCCTGACTGCGAACACAGAAGAACGTCCCTGAGGTCACCCTGGCACAAAAAGTTGCAACCCAGGGACAACTTTGCAAGAAACTTGCACTGCCATTCCCAAGTCACCTGGAGCAGATGGCAGTGGGTGTTCATCCCCACCCTTTATGGCTGAAGTCAAAAGAGAGATGAAAATGAAACGATGGGTGCAGACAGTAAGATCCTCCCGCCCCGGCTTGGAGCTCCCCAGTTTCTTGGAATGAAACATTGTATTCAGCACATTTGCCTTCCATTTTCTCCCACATGACAGCAATCTTGCCATCTTGCAGAGGGACCAAGGCAGTCACAGACCACTGAAAGCATGATCCCTATTCAGAGTCATGTTTCCACTGGTGGAAGTAGATAGGAACCCAGGTCTCTGTAGCCTCTGGAGAAAGCTGAGCCCCTCACCTTCCCATGGAGCCTCCTCAATCTGATGGCCAGGGCACCCTGACCTGATCACTCATGTTTCCACACTCAGGTTCTGTTGCTTCTTCTCACAGGCTACCTACTTCTGCTAAGCTAATTTCTCTCACAACTCCCCATCCCCAGAGCCCACTGCTTGGGCTGAATCTATGTCTGCAATCCAGAAAGATGTTGAGAGCACTTGGTCTGTGTGCGGACTCCATGCTCTGACCCGTCTCAAGTCTGTTCAATCCGTTCCCTTAACTAGTGAGCTGCTGCCTCTGCATTCAGGCCCCTGAATCACCCTGAACTTTTTTCTGTTTGTTTAAGATGGAGTCTCACTCTTGTAGTCCAGGCTGGAGTGCAATGGCGTTATCTCAGCTCACTACAACCTCCACTTCCTGGTTCCAGCAATATTCCTGCCTCAGCCTCCCAAGTACTGGGACTACAGGCACCTACCACCACACCCAGCTAATTTTTGTATGTTTAGTAGAGACGGGGTTTTGCCATGTTGGCAAGGCTGGTTTTGAACTCCTAACCCCCGGTGATCCACCTGCCTTGGTTGCCCAAGGTGTTGGGATTACAGGTGTGAGCCACCACGCCCCCACTGCCCCTCCGAGGTAGGCTCTTGGAGGACTGGAGCTGTGTCTCACTCTCTGTCCCTAGGGGACCAGGCCCCTATTTCAGTGACCTCTCTGCCCCTCTCAGGGTGTGCGTGGGCGAGGAGCTCAAGAACTGCCGAACCAAGAGGTGGAACCCAAATGGCTGTATGGCTCAGTCCTTAGGTATCTGGAATGGAAACTTACCTGTGCGTACCACCTCTCTCTAGCTGTGTTTCTCCAAGGGTCCCCACTGAGTGTCCAGGAAGCCTCAGTAGATGGAGCAGGTCCCTGAGAATGGGCCTGAGCAGCAGGTCTTGGCTGGCGTAAGAGCAAAAGCTAGTTCAGGGGAAGATCGTGCTCCACTGGGAAAGCCTGGGAGCACCTTGCCAGCTCAGGCAGGGGGTACAGGGACCACAGCTCACTGTAGCAGAAGCAGGAGGAGGATGGATGCAGTCTCCAGGGCTCCTCCCAGATGACAGAAGCTGGTGTTGAGAGTTTGTGTCTCCCAAATGGCCCCCAGGGGTCCTATACCAGAGTAGAGAGGGCTAGGGTACTCCATAGGGCCTCACTGGCCTGGGCATCCTAGTATTTGACTGGGGAGAGGTCGCTTCTTTGTTGGAAAGGGCACTTGGTCCCAAGGTCTGACCCTGCCACCTAGCAGCTCCATAAAATTTCCTTTCCCTCTCCAAGTCCTCTTGTCTGCAGGTGGGGCTGCTTGAGATCCAGTGCGGTAATATATGCCACAGTGTTTTCCATTTGCTTTAATAATTTGCTTCCTATGATTTGCAATTTGCCTTTATTGATTTACATTGAGAAGTAGAGAGAGAATAAGAAGAAGGTTGATTAGAAATTCAAGACTAGGAAACACCCACCTAGGATATTAAGATCATCTAACTAAGGGAATCCAGTTTTTTCTTTCTCCACTATTTCTCCAAAGACCCCTGCCCTACTGAGAAGCTGGCCTCTCGGCTCCTGTTTCTGTTCCCATGGTGATGCTTGCCATCCTGCCAACTACATACTGCTGTGCAGAGAGTGACTCTCCCAAGAAGGCATGTGCTCCTGCCAGGGTGGACTGACTGACAGACCTTCTCTCCATCCATAGTCTTCTGTCCTGGAGGTGATGACAGAACTAGGTCACATTCATCTCAGTGTTAGCTAAACTCCAGTGGATTCATCATTACCGCTCTGCCTCCATTTGTTCACCCGTCATTCATTCCTAACGGGTCCCCATCAATCGTGTGCCCTCATCACTCCATGAAAACAGTCATTGTAAAAATCACAGGGATGGTGACGTTTCTGAGTGGCTCTCTTCTGTGTCCCTTGTGCCTGACCCCGCAGCAGCACTCTCCACTGCTGACCTTCTCTGTGAAGACTCTTCCTGGGATGGCATAACTCAGCCCATCTTCATACACACCTCGGCTGCCCTCTCTCCATTTGCAGACCCTCCCTCCTCCATCAGGCCACCAGATATAAAAGACCCTCAAGGCTCCTTCTCTCTTTTCATAGCCTCTCTAGGAAATCCCATCGCTTTCCATGACTTTAATTGCCACCTGCAAGCAAGCATACATTTCTATCTTCACTCAGACTTCTTTGTGCTCCAAACCTGTATCCATCGAACAGCCATTGGACATCTCTGTGAGATGTTCAGTCTCAGCATATTAAAAAATTAACTCACAATCTTCTCCTTCAACCCTGGTCCACCCCAGCATTTTCTTTCCTAGGAAGCATCTCCACCATACAATCAGCTGAGCAAACCAGAACTCTCAAACCCATTGCAAACCCCTCTCTCTGCATTTTATCCAACCACCGAAGGTAATCCTGAATCAAGCCCTGGAGAAACTACTTCCTGTGTCAGGCTGTTCTTGTGTCTCCATAAAGAAATGCCTGAGACTGGGTAACTTATAAATAAAAGAGCTGTGCAGTGACTGGTTCAGGGCTCTGCAGGCTGTGCAAGCATGTCTCTGGCATCCACCTCCGGTGAGGCCTCATGAAGCTTCACGAAGCAAGTGGCTCACACGGTGAAAGAGGGAGCGAGAGGGAGATAAGGGGGAGGCCCCGACTCTTACAACCAGGTCTCACGTGAAATCGCCCAGAGAGAACTCGCTCATCACCAAGGGGATGTTGCTAGACCATTCATGAGGGATCCGCCCCCATGATCCGGTCACATCCCACCCACCTCGGACACTGGGAATCACACTTCAACATGAGCTTCGAAGGGGACACACAACCGCACCACGTCACCTCCCAGGTCTGTCTCTGCCGTTTCATCACTGCTGTTTTGTCCAAGCTACCGTGACAGCACTCCTCTTCTAGCTGATCTAGCCCTCTAACCCGACAGAAAGACCTTTTAAAAAGTAAGTAGCCCCAGTTCCTCATCCCAGTGCTTTGGGAGGCCAAAGCAAGAGAATCACTTGAGGCCAGGAGTTCAAGACCAGCCTGCACAACGTAATACAAAAAGTTTTAGTTTAAAAGATACCAAAAAAGATTAAGAAGAGAAAAGCAGCTGTCGCCAGTGGCTCACAAGTGTCATCTCAGTTTCTTAGGAGGCTAAGATGGAAGGATCGCTTGAGCCCAGGAGCTTGGGGCTGCAGTGAGCTATGACTGATCGCACCACTGCATTCCTGCCCGGGTGACAGAGCAAGACCCTGGCTCTAAATAAATAAATAATAAGTTAAAAGGTCAAAACTGACCATGTTCCCTTCCCATTTTACGGACCCTTAAGGTGACTTCCCACTGATAGAATAAAGGCCACAATTTTTTTTTTTTTTTTTTTTTTTTTTGAGACGGAGTTTTGCTCTTGTTGCCCAGGCTGGAGTGCAATGGCGCGATCCCGGCTCTTCGCAACCTCCACCTCCTGGGTTCAGGCAATTCTCCTGCCTCAGCCTCCCGAGTAGCTGGGATTACAGGCACGCACCACCATGCCCAGCTAATTTTTTGTATCTTTAGTAGAGACGGGGTTTCACCATGTTGACCTGGATGGTCTCGATCTCTTGACCTCGTGATCCACCTGCCTTGGCCTCCCAAAGTGCTGGGATTACAGGCATGAGCCACTGCACCCGGCCACAAAGACCACAATTTTTAATTCTTCCTTGAGTTCCTGCACAGACCCCACCATCCCCACCAATTCTCACGCCTCCTTGAGGAGGTTCCTAGAGCAAACCACACAGTCTCACAGTGTGAAGAGCGCAGCCCTAACCACATGAGATCCGGTCACGTTTTATCCCTGTGCATACATGAGTTAGTAATTGTCTTAGACCTTTCACCATCTCTGGATATCACCAGCCAAGAATGCACTGAGCCTGAAAACTCCAGCCAGGCCAGGCTCACAGCAGACACCCCGGGGAAGGCACTCAAACAGCAGCTGCAGTGACGGCGCTGCAGAAAGCTTCCCACTTTGCCGGGACAGGTGTTGATGAGTCGTCGCTCACTGTGCGGCAGGACTCCCCCAGGAGGCTGCCGGAGTGCACAGCTCTCACTCCCTCCATTACCAATCCCGCGTGGCTCCAGTTTAGATGGTGAAATGTGCCCGACTCCTTGAGCGTCGTAAATCTCACCCTGCCTCCGTCCTCGGGATGAATTTAGATGTCTTGTTATTGCCCAGGGTACCACCATGCTCTGTTTCTCTTTATTTCCATTTAAGTTCAGCTGTATGGTTTGTCTCACCTGGAGTCTGAAATTGTGCATTTCCAATTGAAATGTGTTTATGGAAAGGACAGAGAACAGTTTGACTGTAAATTTGTGGCTGAGCCTAAGTATCGGTTGGTTAAATGAGTCTACAATTGCTTTCAGAGGAGCAGTGACTCAAAACAACAAGGCACTGCTGTTTTCATCAAAGTGTTTGGGGGTCTAGAGCTGTGAGTGGGACACCGAGTGACTGAAAAGGTTGATTCAATGGGGGGTGAACATGGAGGAAAGGGGATAGAGTCTGGGGAGACCTGGAAGTCAGTCCTCATAGCAGGGGAAAGATCCCTGGCCACCCCAACAACCCACCAAGCTTTGAGCCTGAGGATGCATGAGTTCCAGGCAGAAAGCTGAGACTCCTTTCATCCTAAATGGCAGGATGGGATAACCCAACAGTTAGGGTGCCCTGGAGGCAGGTGTCATAAAGAGCATGAAGCTGAATGCGAGTCTCTGCAAGCACCGGTTCCCTTTCACTCCTATCCACAGTGGGGAGTGCACTGGGAGGAGAGGGT
Organism: Callithrix jacchus; assembly: GCF_049354715.1. Classification (NCBI taxonomy): domain Eukaryota; kingdom Metazoa; phylum Chordata; class Mammalia; order Primates; family Cebidae; genus Callithrix; species Callithrix jacchus. The sequence goes on along the minus strand of NC_133513.1, from coordinate 123,990,186 downwards.
GGGGAAGACAAAGTGGGAGCTGGGCCAAGATGGGCAAGAGGGGGCTGGGAGTCCCAGCTTCGGACCACAGACCTACAATCCCACGTGTACCAGGCCAGGGCATGTGTAGAGAGTTGAGGCAGCTCCGGGGCACAGAGGTCATCTTCAAACTGTACTCTTACTAACTCATGTATGCACAGGGATAAAACGTGACCGGATCTCATGTGGTTAGGGCTGCTCTCTTCACACTGTGAGACTGTGTGGTTCGCTCTAGGCACCTCCTCAAGGAGGCGTGAGAATCGGCGGGGATGGTGGGGTCTGTGCAGGAACTGAAGGAAGAATTAAAAATCTCTCGTTCCTTCATGCTTTCTTGCTAATAAACTATGAGCCAAATATCAGAAGGCAGAGACAAGTGCCTGTGCTCAGTCTCCGCGGCTCCATTACAGCCAGTTCCCCTAATGAACATGTCAGCACAACCATATATTCAAGACCTGGCACTTTTGATGAGTGGTAATAGAATGCTTTGCCTCTCGTCTGAAGACTTTATTTTCCCTGAAAAGCACAGTCGAGCTTGTTCTGATTCCTCTCGCAGTAGCTTCCTGGCTGTACGGGTCTGGTCACAGCCCAGCGGTAGGGCACCCCGAGCCGATTTAGGATGTTTACTATCTGATGACAAGAAAACAGCCCCGAGATCAAGAGGGCATTATCGGAGAGACTTGTCTGCTCTCCTTCCAAAAGGAAAAAGGATGTGAAGTCATTATTGCTAAGGACATAAAAATCTTCAAATGCCATTCTAATATGAATTTTGACAGATATGTGTTTCCATGAAAAGTAATGAATTTCACAAGAGAAACAGATTGGAAAATGATTAAATGGACATACTGCTTCAGCGTGAAGCTCCTGGAACCACATTCCCTGAATGACGATGTTGTCCGATGCAGTACGTGGTCCAGGCAGAAGCTCCCAGAGCTGTCTTGCCCCATCCAGACCCTTGAAGCCTATCCTGTCAGGAGACTACTCCCTTGCCAGTGAGCCCTGAGGCAGAATACAGAGGGGCTCCTGCAGCATTAGGAAGAGAACCAAGAAAAGACGTAAGAAAAGAGTAATGCTGAGATTTCTCAGAGCCGGAGAAGTTTCCATTTTTTTTCCCTATTGAATTGCAATTACCATACTGATCCATGATGTCATCACAGCCATCGGTAATCCATACCCTTTATCTAGCACTTTTTAAATTTTCAGAGTTTTTATCTACTATGCTTCCTCTAAGTGACAAAAACAGAGATAAGATTCTGCTTCAGACGGGAAGTTTCTCTCGGTTCAAAGAGGGCATTTTTATAGGGTCTTCTCACTCGGGCCTCTAGTTACAAGGTCTTTCATTAAATTTTCGTTTGCAGAAGGCTTACCTAAAGGCAAAGCGTCATTTTGAAGGTGAAAACCTCAACGGGATATTTTAGGTGTGGTTTCTGAATTTTAGCTGCCCACATCTTCACCAAGCAGCAGCACAAATCCTTTTGCGCTTTGCCAGTTTAGCCACTCTTGTGTCAGCAAGGTTCCAAGATGTGAGGTGTCATGCCCACTTCCCACATCAGTTGCTAGAAAAAGTTGCACCCCAGAAGCCAGTGTGGCAGCTCCCAGGTGAACTGCAGGTGCTTTCAGGGAGCCAGAGCTGGGTCCTATTACCGGATTTTGTGAGAGTTTGGTTAATAACTTGATTCCAAACGCTGCCCAATGAGCAGAGTGAGGTCACAGGATGTGAAACCCTTTCAGGAACACAGAGAAAGGGCTGGGGACACACGGGCTTATGGACATGGACACAGCCATGCCGACGAATAAGGACAGATGCTTGGCAGAGCCCACGCTGGGGGAGTGAAGACCAGGTTTGAGTTCTTTGGGGTGGGCAAAATTGTTCACACACTAGATTGAAGCAACAAGATTAACCCTTTCACACTGACAGACTGTCACTAAAAATCTGAGTTTAATTAACTAATCCCCGCTGTCATTAGAAATACGTTGGAGAAAGAAGGTCTCAACTGTATTGATCATGGCTTCCCACCTGGGGTTTGGAGGAGGACTGACTTCCCTCTGATCTGCCCAAGCAGGGCTCTTCCAGTTTTCAGTGTTCACGGTACACCCTACTCAGGATGCCCAAGAGGCTTCCAGAAGTTAAGACACTGATGAGTTGTCAAGAGAAACAGGCACTCATCCTGTGTAAGATCTAACTTTTTTAAATGTATTAAAACTAAGAATTATCGTCAGACGCATATTGTTTATGCATACATAAATTTGTCTACAATTATGCCAAGGAAGCTCGATAAAATGCGAAGTATAAATTGGTGATGTGTGGCCTTCTGAAAGCAAAGTAAACCGTAGTAGATGTGATCATAAAATGAGACCCAGATTCTTATTGGCCATCATAAAACACGGATGAAACACTAAAACCAGCAACTTACTTTACAAAACAGAAAAACTCCTCTGGGCAGGCAGCCTGCGCTTATGCTCCAAGGCTTCACCAGTTTTCAGAACGCATCACTCAAACCCACTTCAGTAAAGGGAAAATGGAAGCCCGATGAGGAAAGCAGTAACTTTCCAGGGCTCTGGATCATTCTATTCAACATCCAACAGCAAGGCCCAGTGCGCAGTGCACACGTGAGCAGCTGCCCAACGCTTGCAGGGAGTCTGAGTATTGCAGGTTGTGTTAATCACTCCTTTGTGATTTTACAATCTTCCTTAGACTGCGATATGAAGATGAAATGAGAATCGCAGATGAAACATGGAATTTTACAGTAGAGTGGATCTATGAGACCATTTATTTTCATTTCTTTCCTCCTCAGTAGAGAATGTTGAATATCGAAGAACCGATTTGCCGGGGTGATGGGGAGTATCCTGTTTTATTGATCCTTCCACTCTGCTGCTTTCCCGCTAGAGAATGTTTTGGTATCTTATAACACTGTATTGCTAGCATCTGGATAGTCTGAAATAAACGCTAGTTAATATATATGCTTCCACTCCTTCATCAGCACCTGGTAAAAAATGTATTACAATCCTTCCTCTATCTCAATTTTGCCTTCCATTCTTTTATTCAAAAATATTTCTCGTGCACCAAATGCTTGCCAGACATTACGCTGGAATGTTTCCTGGCCCCATAGAGGGCATGATCTATCAGTGAATAAACGAACACATTTTGCCTGCCCCGTTAACAAAGATTGATGGGATGATGGCATCCAGGATGTGAGGATGTGAAGAAATGGGCAAACTTAGTCACTGACAGGAGAAGGGAAAATTGGGTAAGGTATTTTTGGTGGGCAAATTGAAAAAAATATTTAAAATTGTTATGTCCTTTGGTCTAGCAATTTTACTTCTAAGAATTTATGCCAAGTAAATAATTAGAATACATTTGATAAATTATATTCTAGAATTTTCAACACAATACAGTTTACATGAATGAAAAATAGAAAAATTATCTTAATATTAAGCAATAGAAGAATGCTTAAGTAGATTATGGTATAGCTATATAACAGAGTTCTATAAACCTGTTAAATCATATTATATGAGAACATTATTTGACATATAAAACATTCACAATGCTTTAAAGATACAAATTCATTTTCTTGGGAGTTCATCTTTATAATATTGAGTCTTCCTATCCATTCACATAGTATATTTCTCTATTTACACAGATTTTCTTTAATAACTTTAAAAATAAATTTTCATAATTTTTTACACATATTTTTATATTTATCCCTTGAATATTTTCACAGATATATTTTCTAAGTGTTTGTTGCTGGCATTAGAAATGCAATTTAATTCAGTATACTGATAAAATAGCCACCATGGCTTCCTTTTGGTAAGTATTTTTCTTGCATATATTTTGTCTAATCTACAAAAGCATACATTTTATCATAACCATTTTTATTTTTTCACAAGATAACTAATAAAATGATGGTCACAAAAATAGGCTGAAAAGTCTTACCCCAAAGTGTTAAAAACACATACTCCTGGGCAGTATCACCAAAAGAAATTCTATTTACTTAATTATTTTAGTGCTTGTAATTTCTTAAAAATATATTTTTCCAGTTTTTGCTATGAATACATATTAATTTTGTAATTTGAATAAACAGAGCATGACATTTTTATTCAAAACTACTGTTTTTCTCAACCTCCTCTGTGTACTCCCCCATTCTATAAATGATTGGAACTTATCAACATGTTTTCTTCTGTAGATCCCAAATATCTGCACATTAGATTACATCTTTCCAGAGGTGGCATTGTTTACTCTTTCCTTGTAATTCCTCAATTTCAGCTCAATAAACACTGCTTCACTCAATCTCTCTTCCTACAACTCCAACAAACCAGCCTCTAAAGCTGGAGATATTATATATGCACAGATATTGAGTCTGAACTCCAGAAAAGAAGGTCACTGTCCATGGACAGCTTAGGGGAAGATTCACCTTGTAAAGTGAGATGAAAAATCCAGACCCAGGATGAAAACTTTCCACTAGTAAAGGTGCATTTCTTTCCTGTTCAAGAGAGCAGCTGACACAAGTGTGGGTTTCTACCCAGAGAAGATGGATGTGATAGAACCCATGAAGAGGCTCATGGGTCAGGACCTTCACAGAGGAAGATGCTCACAGCCTCATCCACCACACACAGCAGATGTTTGAGATAGTCAAGAGAGGTGGAGATTCCATGTAGCCCAAGGGACAGACTCCAATCTCCAAACCAGAAAACCGTATCTCTTTCAAAGAGGAGGCGGAGGAAGAAAGGGAAAAGAAAAACTGGAATATGGTCCTAACATTGCCACTTCTGAGGAAGTGACACGGAAATGCAGTGGTACGGTTTGGCCGTGTCTCCACCTGTGTCTCAACTTGAAATGTATCTCCCAGAAATCTCTTGTGTTGTGGGAGGGACACAGGGGGAGGTAATTGAATCATGGGGTCCAGTCTTTCCTGTGCTATTCTCATGATAGTGAATAGGTCTCATGAGATCTGATGGGTTTATCCGGGACTCCCACTTTTGCTTCTTCCTCATTTTTCTCTTGTCACCACCATGTAAGAAGTGTCTTTCACTCCCGCCAGGATTCTGAGGCCTCCCCAGCCACGTGGAACTGCAAGTCCAGTTAAACCTTTTTTTGTTCCCAGTTTCAAGTATGTCTTTATCAGCAGAATGAAAACAAACTAACACAGTAAATTGGTACCAGTAGAGTGGGGCAATGCTGAAAAGATACTCGAAACTGTGGAAGCAACGTTGGAACTGGGCAACAGGGAGGGGAGGGGTTGGAACAATTTGCAAGGCTCAGAAGAAGACAGGAAAAGGTGGGAAAGTTTGGAACTTCCTAGAGACTCACTGAATGACTTTGACAAAAATTCCTATAGGCATATAAACAATAAGGTCCAGGCTGAGGTGGTCTCAGATGGAGATGAGGAATTCGTTGGGAACTGGAGCAAAGGTGACTCTTGTTACGTTTTAGCAAAGAGACTGGCAGCATTTTGTCCTTACCCTGAAGATTTGTGGAACTTTGAACTTGAAAGAGATGATTTATAAAAACCCTAGAAGAAAACCTAGGCAATATCATTCAGGACATAGGCATAGGCAAAGACTTCATTACCAAAACACCAAAAGCAATGGCAACAAAAGCCAAAATAGACAGATGGGATCTAATTAAACTTAAGAGCTTCTGTACTGCAAAAGAAACTATCATTAGAGTGAACTGGCAACCACCAGAATCGGAAAAATTTTTGCAAGCTACCCATCTGACAAAGGGCTAATATCCAGAATCTACAAAGAACTCAAGTAGATTCAAAAGAAAAAAAAAAAAAAAACATCAAAAAGTGGGTGAGGGATATGAACAGACACTTTTCAAAAGAAGACATTTATGAAGCCAACAAACATGAAAAAAATGCTCCTCATCACTGGTCATTAGAGAAATGCAAATCAAAACTTCACTTGAGATACCATCTCATGCCAGTTAGAATCATGATCACTAAAAAATCTGGAGACAACAGTTGCTGGAGAGGATGTGGAGAAATAGGATCACTTTTACACTGTTGGAGGAAGTGTAAATTAGTTCAACCATTGTAGAAGACAGTGTGGCGATTCCTCAAGGACCTAGAAATAGAAATTCCATTTGACCCAACAATCCCATTATTGGGTATATACCCAAAGGATTATAAAACATTCTATTATAAAGACACATGCACATGGATGTTCATTGTGGCACTGTTTACAATAGCAAAGATCTGGAACCAACCCAAATGCCCATCAATGATAGACTGGATAAAGAAAATGTGGGACACATACACCATGGAGTACCATGTAGCCATAAAAAAGGATGAGTTTGTGTCCTTTGTAGAGAGATGGATGAAGCTGGGAACCATCATTCTCAGCAAACTGATACAAGAACAGAAAACCAAACACCACATGTTCTCACTCATAAGTGGGTGTTGAACAATGAGAACACATGGACACAGGGAGGGGAACATCATACACTGGGGCCTGTTGGGGGATGGGGAGGCTAGGGGAGGGATAGCAGGAGGTGGGGGGATTGGGGAAGGATAACATTAGGAGAAATACCTAATGTAGATGATGGGGGATGGATGCAGCAAACACAGCAGACGTATACCTATGTAATAATCCTGCACTATCTGCACATGTACCCTAGAACATAAAGTATAATTTTAAAAAATTGAAAAAAAAATTCTATGCAGTAAAACATTCAGAAGGTGACTTGTGTGCTGTTAAAAGCATTCCATTTTGAAAGGGAAACAGCATAAAAGTTCAGAAAATTTGCAGCCTGACAATGCAGTGGAAAGGAAAAATCCATTTCTTCAGGAGAAATTCAAGCCAGCTACAGAAATTTGCATAAGTAGCAAGGAGCCTAATGTTAATCCCCAAGATCTCGGGGAAAATGTCTCTAGGCCATGTCAGAGACCTTCACAGCAGCCCCTCCCATCACAGGCCTGGAGCCCTGGGAGGAAAAAGTGGTTTCCTGGGCCAGGCCCAGGGTCCCTGTGCTATGTGCAGCCGAGGGACTTGGTGCCCTATGTCCCAGCTCCTCTAGCTGTGGCTGAAAGGGGCCAACATAGAGCTCAGGCTGTGGCTTCAGAGGGTGTAAGCCCCAAGCCTTGACAGTTTTCACATGGTGTTGGGCCTGCAGTGCACAGAAGTCAATAATTGAGGTTTGGGAATCTACCTCCACCTAGATTTCAGAAGTTGTATCAAAACACCTGGATGCCCAGGCAAAAGTTTGCTGCAGAGGCAGGACCCTCATTGACAGCCTCTGCTAGAGCAATAAAGAAGGAAAATGTGGGCTTGGGGTCCCCACAGAGTCCCTCCTGGAGCTGTGAGAAGATGGCCACTGTTCTCCAGATCCCAGAATGGTAGATCCACTGACAACTTGCACTGTGCAACTGGAAAGGCCACAGACACTCAGTGCCAGCCCGTGAAAGCAGTGCAAGGGAGGCAGTGCCCTGCAAAGCCACAGGAGCAGAGCTTCCCAAGCCCATGGGAACCCACCTCTTGAACCAGCATGACCTGGATGTGAGACTTGGAGTCAAAGATGATCATTTTGGAGCTTTAAAATTTATCTGTCCTGCTGGATTTCAGACTTGCATGGGCCCTGTAACCCCTTTATTTTAGCCAATCTCTCGCATTTGGAATGGCTGTATTTATCCAATCTCTTTACCTCCGCCGCAAAAGCAACTAGCTTGCTTTTGATTTTACAGGCTCATAGGCAGAAGGGACTTGCCTTATCTCAGATGAGACTTTGGACTGTGGACTTTTGGGTTAATGGGGATTGTTGGGAAGCCATGATTGCATTTGAAATGTGAATACATAGATTTGGAGGGGCTGGGAGCAGATTGACATGGTTTGGCTGAGTCCCCACCAAAATGTCAACTTGAATTGAATCTCCTAGAATTCTCCCATGTTGTGGGAGGTAACTGAATCATGGGGGCCGGTCTTTCCCGTGCTATTCTCATGATAGTGAGTAAGTCTCACGAGATCTGACGGAATTATCAGGGGTTTCCGCTTTTGCTTCTTCCTCATTTTTCTCTTGTTGCTGCCGTGTAAGAAGTGTCTTTCTCCTCCCACCATGATTCTGAGGCCTCCCCAGCCATGTGGAACTCTAAGTCCAATTTAACCTCTTTTTGTTCCCAGTTGCGGGTATGTCTTTATCAGCAGCGTAAAAACAAACTAATACATGTACTTATAAAAACATGGAATGCCAAAGGGGCTGCCACAGAAACCCATGCTTTTCTTCTCTTAATAATCTAGTTTGACTCCTTAGTCTATGGTTAACTGGGCAGTGGTTGCCTCTGGAGGGGAAGTGTATTAGTCTGCTCAGACAACCATACCAAAATACCACGGCTTAAACAACGGAAACGTATTTCTCACAGTTCTGGAGACTGGAGCGTCTACAATCCAGGCACCTGCAAATTTAGCTCTTGGTGAGGGCTTTCTTCCTGATTTGTAGATGGCCACCTTCTTGCTGAATTCTCATGTGGTGGAGCAAGGGAGACCCGATGTCTTTTCCTTTCCTGATGAGGACACTAATCCCATCATGAGGCTCCATCTTCTGACCTAACTCCCTACCCCATCTCCAAATACCATTACATCGAGGGCTTCAAAACATGAATTTTGGAGAAACACATTCAGCCAATCACAGGAGGCAAACAGCAGTGTGCATGCCAAGTCCTCTCACCCTGCTCCCAGATAGCCACCTAGAGCTGGTGAGGACAGTCCTGCTTTTGCTCCCAGGAACATCTGAAATGCTGAAACAGTGTAATAGATAAGGTGACTCCACATTCAGATCTCATCCCTGAAGATAAGCATGGATGTCCTATTTCATTTCCCATCCCAGATGATGCCCAGCTATGCCAATTCATAAACCCTTAGCAAGGAGATACGGAGACTAGGAGACAGTATATAAATACTTCCAAAACATAAGTTAATGATTTAGAGATTATTTTAATTAGCATATCCTCCATATGTAAATTCTTTTTCATTAGGAAATTTTTAAGATTAAGTCTATTTTGCCTTGTAAGAAAATCTGAGGAAATCTAACTCTAAGAGTGTCTCTTTTTCCTCCTTGTTCCGGTCAGAGAGCCTCACTTTGCTCGGGGTCGAGCCAGCATCTCACTGGAATCTGCTCTGTGCTGGCTTTTGCTGGAATACATAAAATGGTTTCATTTTTTCCCAAGTTGGATTCTTCTTTCCTGCAAATTTGAGAGAAGATTAGAAAATTCCCAGCTCTTTTAATGTCTATTTTTGGCAAATTTGAATCCAGAACCTGTCATATAATAAAGTGCAGAACGTGTTATTATCACTAGTTGCAGACATTATGTGGGGAAAAGAAGGCAGACAGCTCATGAGAAAAAAGGAAAAAAATGATTGGCTTTTGGCTTAACGCCAGTCAGTTTGTGCTGTTATCGAGATGTCACAACCCATGAACTTCAACGAAGCTGAGAGAAATCACCCATCAAGAGTCTGAGCTTTCATGTGTTTTTTCTCTCATTGATACCATGACCTTTTGATGTCTGTGCTGTTTTGGGGATGTCTGATCTCTACCATGGCCTTCTTCTCTCCAAAAGCTGCCTTCTCTCAGTGCTCACTTCTCCAGGGCTTCAGTGAACTTTCACTGCACTCAGCGACCCTGAGCCCTGAGCCTGCCACACAGTAGAATCCAGTGCATGCCTTCTCCTTTCTCCACCCCAGCTTCAGCATGACTCTGACCCAGCGTCACTCAGCAAAGTATGAACACCAGCTGCCTTCACAAGCTCGTCATGTGCACAGCCACACCCAAAGGCTTTCTCCAGGTCTGCATCATTGGACCCCAAAAGCTAGACTTGTGGGAGCACCTCATCAGTGCCACGTTGGGTACCAAGAGGGTGGAGGTTCAGTGTGGACATGGCGCCTGAACCTCACACTCACCCTTCATTCCCTACAGGATTCTGATCGATAAAATATAAATGGGCAGGACTAAGCAAAACGTTGTGGGGTGGGGTTTGAGCAGGGAGTTCCGACCCAGAGAGCCTATGGAATGGAAGAGGTGAGAGATTTTCTGGAATCAAGACAGGCAAGTCTTTGAGTGACAGGGAGAGAGCCAGGAGGAGGATCTGTGCTGGAAAAGCCCTCTTTGAAATCTTCCACCATCAGAACACATGAGCGGAGTGCAGGCTCACCCCTTCCTTATTCTGATTAGTCTGCCTCCTCCCGGGAGAGGGAATGTGACTGCTGGTAGAGCGACCAGCAGGGCTGCCACTCCTGATCCTTCCCGAGGAGGAAGGGTTGGCACAGCCCAGGGTGGTTGCTTGTGGGAATTCCACCCATTGGTGTTTCAATATTGACCACCATGTTGGAATTGGAGTTCCATATCCATCATTTTGTTAGTTTCATATTCTTTGCTATTATTTGAAAGCATGATCTGATCACAGTAAATGTACTTTGTGTGTGTGATTCTTATGTTTTTGTAAATGGAGGCACAATTTTGTCAAATGCCGTTTTCAGTTTCAGCAATCTCATTTCATGATTTTTATTCTGACATGATGAACTTCACCCTACTGATAGAAATAATTATGCCCATGGATTTTCAATTATTGAATCAATCAATGCTTTATTTCAAAAATAACTCGCTTAATGGTGTTCTATTACTTTTGGAATGCACAGCTTTCCTTTTCCTTTGGATTCTGGAAGAGTCCCTTAACTTTGCCTCCACATTCCAGGCGCAATTCTCCACCCCGGGGGTTCTGTTCCTTCCTGAACAGAACTCTTATTTCTCTGATTTCTGCGATTGCATGCTGGATCGCTGCTGTCTTCTCTGACTTCTGCAAACTCTGGTTACCTCCCTGCCTTACTCACATCCTCTTCTCCCTTTGTCTGTCCTTACACCTGTCCCATTCTGCCTCTGTCCTTTCACACCTCTTCCCACTAAGAGTTTCTGATATGTAATATTTAATTTTCAAAGATGTGCCTTGCCTCCCAGTCTTCAGAGCAATGCTCCTTTTCCTTGTATCTTAGTATGATTTGAATCCATGATGTGTTGCTACGATTGTTTCCATATCTCTGGTGCACAGAACCCCAGAAACTCAGTAACTGCCTGAAGATGGTGCATCTGGAGTGGCTTCTGCCCCAAGGCCAGTCCCGTGGCTCCAGGCAGCCCCCTGCATTGTAAAGCAATTGTATCCACCCCACCAACCACACCGGTGAGATAATACAACCTTGCATTTGTGGAGTGCTATGTCTTCCCTTTAGTTAGTGGTACTATGTCATTTTTGTATTTTCCTGTATATCCATGATATTTAAATAAAACACAGGGTTTAAAAAGTCTAGGTCATTTTGTTACAAACTATCCCCAGATCTCAACAGCCTAAATCAATAAGGTTTGCTTCTCCCTAATGCTTCACACTCATGGAAAGCTGGGGGAAGAGGAGGTGTTGTCTCAGGTCTCCATCCAGGACCTGGCTAATGGAGCAGCCCTGTCTCAAGCAGAGGCCACAGAATTCAACCTGGCCATCAAGTGTCCCAACCCAGCAATGGCAAGGAGGCTGCTGCTTGCCATCTGTGGCCTGGACAGGCAGCCCACCCTGTGCCCAGAAGGAAGAGGAGGGGAGACACAGGAACATCAGAGGAGCGCACCAAGGACTCGGTCATTCTTGAGTGGGAGGCCAAGCACCAGCCTGGCCAGGCCCCTGTCTGTACACCCAGTGCTGCCAAGCATGATCTCTGGATGGACACACATCCAGAGGACCACGATCTGCTCACTCGGGACATGCCTGTAAACTTGGCACTGCCAAGTGTTATTTCTGGATGGACACACGGACAGGGAACCACAGTCTATTCCTTCAGGACATACCTGTAAACCTGGGCTCACCGAACATGACTCTGCATGGGCACACATCCAGGGGCACAGCTCTGCTCACTCGGGACCTGCCTTCACACTCAGCACTGCCGACCATGATTTCTACATGGTGTCCAGGGGGCCACTCTCTACTCACTCGGAGCATATCTGGAAACCTGGTATTGCCCAGCGTGATTTCTGGATGGACACACATCCAGGGGGCCACACTCTGCTCACTCAGGGCTCCCTGCTCCTCCAAAAATACTCCTCTGCCTATCTTTTCAGCATGTGGCCACACATGTCATTCAGGAATGTAAAGGTTCCTGATTTGCTTCCCTCAGGGGCTGCCCCTTCTTGCTCTTCCCATCAGCTTGTCTCCATCAGCAGGATGTCCCAAGAGTTCCATCCTGGGCATCTTACCATCCTACACTCTCCTAAGGACCCTGGGCACCTCCTGCAGACCCATAGGGTCCATGTGGTCATCTCCTCTCAGACCCACACCCACAGCAGCACTGCCTCTACTGCTGGAGGTAGGTGACCTGCAGCCCCACATGTCCATCCTGCCCTCTGCGCCCCAACTCTGCAGCTCCCGATCTGGGCTGTTCTTTCCACAGGTTCTCAGGCACTGCAACTGCTGCCCTGGACATCTCCTGGGTGCCCACGCCTCCCCTCCTCATTGCTGCTCTTCCCGAAGTGGCTCCAGAATCACCCATTTCCCTCAACTTCATTTCCAGTGCCACCCCATCCCCCTGATGAGCCATTGACATGTTTTGCCTTAACTGCAGTGACAGCTGCCAAATTGGTCGCCAGACGTCCAGTCCCATCCGTGCCCCGCAGACGTCCAGTCCCATCCGTGCCCCGCAGACGTCCAGTCCCATCCGTGCCCCGCAGATGTCCAGTCCCATCTGTGCCCCACAGACGTCCAGTCCCATCCGTGCCCCGCAGACGTCCAGTCCCATCCGTGCCCCGCAGACGTCCAGTCCCCGTGCCCCACAGACGTCCAGTCCCCGTGCCCCACAGATGTCCAGTCCCATCCGTGCCCTGCAGACGTCCAGTCCCATCCGTGCCCCGCAGACATCCAGTCCCATCCGTACCCCACAGACGTCCAGTCCAATCCATGCCCCACAGATGTCCAGTCCCCGTGCCCCACAGATGTCCAGTCACATCCGTGCCCCGCAGACGTCCAGTCCCATCCGTGCCCCACAGACGTCCAGTCCAATCCGTGCCCCACACGGCAACCAGGAAGTCTGGTAAAATGCCAGTCTGATCACATCACCGCCCAGCTGGAAACCCCGTAACTTCCCATCACCCCTGGGCTGACGTCAAATCCCCCATCTGGCCTCCCAGGCCGGGCTCACAGGCATCCCTCCTTCCACTGCCCCAGCCCTGCCTGCCTCTGCTTCCCGGACAGGACAGCCACACCAGCACACAGCACAGGACCCTGTGTTTGGTCTAATGCTTTGCTGTCACCATCTCAAAATTCCCTGTAACTTTTTAACAGGCATCTCTGCCTTTTCCTTTCCCTCTGAGCCCCACAAACTATGTAGCCAGACTTGTTCTTGGAGAGGCCTTTTGAGCACATGTGACTTTGCCCAAGCCAGGCCCTCTGTCAAGAATGTTCTTGTCTTCCCTCCACCCGCCTCCCGCCTTCATGTCCTGGGATTTCCTTCCCCAGAAACCCTTCCCAATCCCCCAGGCTTCCAGAGCCTCTGAATGTTTGTCAGCCTCATCACAGCTGTAAGCAGAGTCGGTCTCTCCCTAACCTGTAAGTTCCAAGGGCGGGACTCCATCTGTTCACGAATGCAGCGTGGTCATGCAGCATGACTGGGAAGGAGATGGGCTCAGGACACCCACGGCCGGGCTCAGGACACCCACGTTCGGGCTCAGCTCCAACCTCTCCTGCTTCCTGGCTGTGGAACTCTGGGGGAGTTAATTAAGCTGTCTGTGCTTTAGTTTCCCAAGGAGCTAATGATACCACCCAGCTAAATCTGCATTTTAGATAAACAAGTATTTAGGTATCAATGTGTCCCTTAAAATCTTGGGACGTACTTATACTGAAAAACCAAGCATTGTGTCTCTGAACTGGAAACTGAAGGGTTACTGTGAGGATGAGACACATCCAGCGGGTGGGCACCGGGCTGTGTTCTCCGTGCGGCTCAGGAGGACCGACCCCGTTCTGCTCACTGTGGTTTTCCGGAGCCCGGAGTCAGGGCCTGGAGTCTGCTCTGTCCGTCAGCAATTGCTGAACAGATGAATGGCGACTTCTATGAGAATTAAATGCTGTGAAATACGTGAGACGCGGAGCGCAGTGCTTGTTACACAGTGAACATTAGATAAATATTGGCCATTATTATTTTACTGTTAGAATAAAGTTTCATGGTAAAGGAGCATTTGTCAGAAAAGCTGCTCTGTAACGAGGCCCAAATCACCCGGCCAGATGGACAAGTGTTTCCTGGAGTTAATTTTTGTTGCACGTTTGCCTCAAGAGAATGTGGAATATATTTTACAAACCCATTATGGGAAGTAGGTTTGCAACTGGACACCTGCCCTGGACGCTCACGCCTGGCTTCCCTCTCCTCCCAGCTCCAGGGCCAGTGGTCCTGACCATCATCTGCAGGGTTCCCACCAACCTCTCACAACCCACCAGGCTGCCCTCCTGGACCACCAACCAGGGGACCTCCGATAGGCAAGACGTGGGCTTGGGAGCCCCTTGGTGTTCCTTCCCACCCCCAACCCAAGCCCAGGAGCCTCCCCAGTCTCTCATCCCCCAGATTTAGTGAGCAGAAGTGCAGGGCCCTGGGTGAAAGTTGAACGTTAGAGAAATAACCATTTGTTTTAGTATGAGAACACCCTGTGCAGTAGGTGGGATATACTCACACTAAAAAAGATCCATTTTATATCTAAAACTTAAACTGAATTGGGTGCCCTTGTCTAGCTAGCTGCCCTACACTCGTGCCCCCTAGCCCACCCCAAGTCCTCCAGGCCTGCATCTGTCTCCCCCCAGCCCGTGTGAGGCCAGCAGGAGGCCTGACCCATTCCTGGTCGTCACTGCCGCTGCCTTCATGCCCAGACCCCTGTCCTGGCGTGCTGGGGAGCTCCTCTCCTAAGCTGGCCGCAGGGAGGTCGGTCTGAGTGTGGGTTCCGAGGACAGGGAGATGGGAGAGGATGAGACCGGCTGCCGCCGAGGAGCATCGTCTGCTCCCTCGCCTCAGATATCGTTTGTTTTCCGTTCAGGAAAGCTCTTCCACGACCAGAACATTCATCTGCTTGTTATCCAAAGAGCCATCTGCTCCTCCAAGAAAACTCGCTTCCTGGAGCCGTGGGTCCCGGCTGCCTCCTCTCCCCGCCACGTCACACACACTCAACAATCCTGCTGACAGTTTCTTCACCACTCCATTATAAGCCTGTGACTTTTCCTTCCATTTCACAAGAGCGATGGGCTCTCCTTGAGATTCATTTTCACTTACACAAAAGTTTCTTCTTTCCATCACTTTTCCCCACGCCCCAGGGGGACTCGCCAATATGCAGGATTATAACAGGACTCCCAGAAGTCACTGTGCTACCTTCAGGAATCTTATCAAGTGGGAGACTTTTCTCCACACTGAGCCATCGGGGTAGACTTCCATTCAACAATAATATGATTTCAGAATTTTTAAAGGATCTCTTTTCCTTGTGAATCTCTGGCTTTAGAGTTACAAATGAGCATATCATGTTCTTAAATTAGAGATTATCGGCAAATAACTACATCTGAATCCCAATCAAATCTTTCATGTTAGAGAGGTGGTTCGCATCAAAGTGGAAAAGGGCTTTTAGCTCCTCATAATGAATCTTGCTTTTTGCCTCCAAGTGCAATCACTCCAAGGCCACAGATAATCTAATTACCACGGCGGGGGCTGTCTGCTTTAACCTGCCTTTCAAAGCAAAGCAACAATGGAGAGAAAAACTGTGGCTGGAAGTGAGGCGAGACCTCGCCTCGTGGGGCAGGGTTCGGGAGCACTCACCTTACCTCTCAGTTTCTCTCACCCATTCATTCACATTGTTGACGGCTATGTGCCAGGGAGGGAGGGAGGAGCAAAGAGGAAAGACAGGATTTTTTTTATTGTGGGATTTACATGATGTCCCTTAGCGATGAGCCATGCTGACCCTTTTCTATCACCCAGCAGGAGAGAGAACCACACATGGACCGTCTAAATGGAGCGAGGTCAAACTGAAGAGGGTTTAAAGTGCACTGTGTGTACAAAAGAACAGTTAACGAACCAAGGACACCTCACACCGAAGTGCAAGAGGGAGGAGCCTCAGAGGCGTGGCCTGAGCGCTGCTTTATAAAGCAAAGCCAGGAGGCTGTGGCCCTCTCCTATGCTAAGCACGTGTGTGATGTCAGCACGTGACTCAGAAGCGACGCGTCAGTCTCGTGGTCAAATGGAGCCTTCGCAGGGAAATGGGGATGGTGTAAGTGCTGGTTACATGGCCACAGGCGGTATTCATCCAAACCGCGGCCTCCATTTTTCTTTTTCTTTTTCAGCACAGTCCTGTGTGGGCTGTTTGGGATTTGTTTGTTTTTGCTGATTGGTTTTAACCTCCACGGGTAATCAGCACAGTCCTCCTTGAGTCAAACTAATTTCGCCAGTTAAAGGCCTGGTCTGATCATTAACTCCTCCTCACGTTCATGCCGTCATTGTTCGAGATGAACTCTCTTGGATGTAACCACGCCCCGGGGCAGGTGGGCATTGGAGGAGGAGGAGTGGATATTATTAATTCTGGTCTGTCATCAGCCAAGTCCCATCTTTGGTTTATCAACACACCCCTCTCACTGGGTATCCTCTGCCGCTCACCACCCGAGCAGCTGGGGTCCATGCAGCCTCCTCTCACACTCAGGCAAAATATAAGAAAGAGCTGGTGACTGGGTGCAATGGCTCACGCTTGTAATCCCAGCACTTTATAAGACTAAGGCAGGTGGATTACCTGAGGTCAGGAGTTTGAGACCAACCTGGCCAACATGGAGAAACTCTGTCTCTACCAAAAAAAAAAAAAATAGCTGGGCATGGTGGTGGGCATCTGTAATCCCAGCTACCTGGGAGGCTGAGGCAGGGGAACTGCTTGAACCCAAGTGGTGGAGGTTGCAGTGAGCAGAGATCACACCATTGAACTCCAGGCTGGGCGACAGAGCAAGAATCTGTCTCAGCAACAACAAAGGCTGGTGATTGATGGATACGCTCTACCCCAGTTTTCACTCTATTTTCCTACAAATAGTTGCAAAAGTTAAACCACATGACTCATATAGTCACTGAATATTTTATCCCTTTCAAAAGCTTTAAACCCTGTCTTTGACCAGTAACAACCACAGGACAACCCAAACAACAGCAGGATCTGTGACTCTTAGCCACAGGTGAGCACGGCACGTCTGGACCATCCAAGGCAGGGCAGAGTGGATGGCGTGGCTCTTAGCCACAGGTGGGCACGGCACGTCTGGACCATGTGAGGCAGAGCAGAGTCGACGGTGTGGCTCTTAGCCACAGGTGGGCACGGCACGTCTGCACCATCCGAGGCAGGGCAGAGTCGATGGCGTGGCTCTTAGCCACAGGTGGGCATGGCACGTCTGGACTATCTGAGGCAGGGCAGTGTGGATGGTGTGGCTCTTAGCCACAGGTGGGCACGGCACGTCTGCACCATCCGAGGCAGGGCAGAGTGGATGGCGTGGCTCTTAGCCACAGGTGGGCATGGCACGTCTGGACCATCGAGGCAGGGCAGAGTCGATGGCATGGCTCTTAGCCACAGGTGGGCACGGCACGTCTGGACCATCGAGGCAGGGCAGAGTCGATGGCGTGGCTCTTAGCCACAGGTGGGCACAGCACGTCTGGACCATCCGAGGCAGGGCAGAGTGTATGGCGTGGCTCGTAGCCACAGGTGGGCACGGCACGTCTGGACCATCCGAGGCAGGGCAGAGTGTATGGCGTGGCTCTTAGCCACAGGTGAGCACGGCACGTCTGCACCATCCGAGGCAGGGCAGAGTCGATGGCGTGGCTCTTAGCCACAGGTGAGCACGGCACGTCTGGACCATCCGAGGCAGGGCAGAGTCAATGGCGTGGCTCTTAGCCACAGGTGGGCACGGCACATCTGGACCATCTGAGGCAGGGCAGAGTCGATGGCGTGGCTCTTAGCCACAGGTGGGCACGGCACGTCTGGACCATCCGAGGCAGGGCAGAGTGGATGGCGTGGCTCTTAGCCACAGGTGGGCACGGCATGTCTGCACCATCCGAGGCAGGGCAGAGTCGATGGCGTGGCTGTTAGCCACAGGTGGGCATGGCACGTCTGCACCATCGAGGCAGGGCAGAGTGGATGGCGTGGCTCTTAGCCACAGGTGGGCATGGCACGTCTGCACCATCGAGGCAGGGCAGAGTGGATGGCGTGGCTCTTAGCCACAGGTGGGCACGGCACATCTGGACAATCCGAGGCAGGGCAGAGTCGATGGTGTGGCTCTTAGCCACAGGTGGGCACGGCATGTCTGCATCATCCGAGGCAGGGCATAGTGGATGGCGTGGCTCTTAGCCACAGGGGAGCATGGCACATCTGGACCATCCGAGGCAGGGCAGAGTGGATGGCGTGGCTCTTAGCCACAGGTGGGCACGGCACGTCTGGACCATCCGAGGCAGGGCAGAGTGGATGGCGTGGCTCTTAGCCACAGGTGGGCACGGCACATCTGGACCATCCGAGGCAGGGCAGAGTGGATGGCGTGGCTCTTAGCCACAGGTGGGCATGGCACATCTGGACCATCCGAGATAGGGCAGAGTGGATGGCGTGGCTGTTAGCCACAGGTGGGCATGGCACGTCTGGACCATCCGAGGTAGGGCAGAGTCGATGGCGTGGCTCTTAGCCACAGGTGGGCATGGCATGTCTGGACCATCGAGGCAGGGCAGAGTCGATGGCGTGGCTCTTAGCCACAGGTGGGCATGGCACGTCTGGACCATCAAGGCAGGGCAGAGTGGATGGCATGGCTCTTAGCCACAGGTGGGCATGGCACGTCTGGACTATCTGAGGCAGGGCAGAGTGGATGGCGTGGCTCTTAGCCACAGGTGGGCATGGCACGTCTGGACTATCTGAGGCAGGGCAGAGTGGATGGTGTGGCTCTTAGCCACAGGTGGGCACGGCACGTCTGGACCATCAAGGCAGGGCAGAGTCGATGGCGTGTAGACAGCCTGTAAATGCTGAGTCTTAATCCAGGAAACTAGGCTGCACCCTGCTTGACTCCTCCAGGCTTGGTTCTTGCAGAGGTTTTGAAGTTTTGTCATTGTGTACTGCAGCAATGCTGGGGGGTCGTCCCCAAAGGCTTCTGCAGAAATCAACGCCCTGCCTGTGCCCTAGTTAGGCAGAGAGGCCAGAGGCAGCAGAAGGACCAGAGCTTGGAGTTGAAGGGTGCTGTCCTTGGCCCTTAGGAATCTGGGAAGCCTGACTGTGCCTCAGTCCAGACAATGACCACGGGCCCTCATACACAGACAAGTAATGGTTCTGCCTCAGACTCCCCCAGCACCCCGGGCTCAGGACATACACAGCATCCATTCCTTCAGATGGAGTAATAAAGGGAGTCATTAAACCCCGCCCTTTCTAGAGAGGCCTGAGCTGGCTGTGTTTGCCTGGCTTACTGGCCACGCACATCCCTCGGAAGGCCTGTGGTATTTCACAATGGTGTGGTCTGGGAGGGGCTCCCATGTTTCCCTTCGAACGCGGTCCCCATGTGAGTCTGCATGGGAGGACACTGGCATCCCAGAACTCTTCAATGACTTGTTCAAGGTCAGAAAGCAACATCAGATAGAAACTACATCCAGATTCAGAACTCTGCAGCCAAAGACCCTACTCCTAAGAGCCCCTCTCCCTTCTGTTTTGAAGATGGATGCGTTTATTCATGAAGAACTGAACGCTCACCGCCTAAGGGATGCACACAAGCCGTCTGCTCACAAGGGTGTCACCTGGCAGGGGTTCCTCTGCTTCCCTTTGAAGGCAGTCCCCATGTGAGTCTGAACACCTGGATATCCATGACATCAGCCATTGGCTGGGAGAGACGTTCTTTGTGCAGGAATCCACATGGAGGTTGAAATGGTCATGGGGATAACAGTGTCTGCTACTTGACCTCACAGGCCGATGAAAGTGCTGGCAAAGCTTCTGGTAGGGCTCACTGCAAGCATCCCCAGGCCTCCTGCTGGAAGCAGCTCGGGTGGCAGTGGCTTCCTTCGAACGCCCCAAGGGTTCTCCCTTGTAGTGATTACCACCTGGGAGCAAATACATGCAAACTAGAAATTGCCAATTACTTTTTCCCCTTTACAATGAGTCTCCACTTAGATTAGTTGTGCAAAAGAAACTGCAAATAACTGAATTGCCGAGGACACAGCTCTGCATATCCTAAAAGCTCAGCAAAACTTTTTAATTGAATTGAACTTGGCTGAATGAACCTCATCTCTGTCTCAAGCCATGCAGCAAAAGGCAAGGGGGCACCACTGACCCAAGCACACCAGGCAGCCGGGGGCAATGTGGAGGCAAGGGACAGGTGTGCCACACCTGTTCAAGGGCTCAATTCGCCCTGGGACCACGCCCCGGGACTACCTGGGCCCTCTCCATGTGGTCTCTGCCTCAACCTTCCATGACACACACATCCTGGATGTCATCTACCTGTGTTTACCAGGGACACCAGAGCCCAAGTCAGATGGCTGCAATGGGCAGCCGGAGGCTTTGGAGGGCCCTGGGTTTTCTAGGGCTCAGCCTGGGACTGTCACATCCAGGAGGTCCTGAGAATCAACTCCCTGTGTGGGCACCTGCCCTGAGATCTCAGTGCTTTCATGCACTCAGCAGATCCTGAAAGCAAAGGACCTATTCCCCTCCTTTGAATCCTGCAAGGGACCCTTCTCTTCCTTTGAATCCTGCAGTGGCTCCAGCAGATTCCTTTGCCACTGGGGATCTGTGGAGAACACCCTGACCACCTTCTAAATGCCCCTCGTCCCACAGTGGCCACGGCTGGAGCCCAGTGAGCAGGACGGTGCGAACTTAGGAAACCTTCCTGTGTGTGAAATTGACTCAACATGATGGTTCAGTTGATGTGTCAGTTTCATTGCACCACAGTGCCCAGATTTTTGGCCAAACATTATTCTGGATGTTTCTGTGAGGGTGTTTTTGGATGAGATTTTAATCCAAATTGGTGGACTTTGAGTTATGCACATTGTCCATCACAATGTGGCGGGGCCTCGGCCAATGAGCGGAAGCTTTAGGAGCGAAAAGGCTGGAACGCCCTGGAAAGAAGACGGGGTTTCTAAGCAGACGGCCTTCAGTGCGAATCGCGACGCTGCTGTTCCCTGGGTCTCAGGACTGCCCTCTCAGCCCGCGGGATTCGGACTGGCCACACATACACCCCACTGGTTCTGTTTCTCTGCAGACTCCTGACTGATACACTCACTAAGGCCATGCCTGTAGGGACAGGAGTGATTGTGTCCCCAGAACAAAGCTGCCTCTGGCTGAAGAGGAGTTTTCTCTGACGGCGTTTGAATCAACCCACATCTCTCAGATGGGGGACTGGGAAACATGTGATCCAGGATGGAATCTGTGTTACAGGAGGAAGTCAGAAACTGCTGTTTCGTGCTTTAAGGCATGGGAGCAGGGTAGAAATGCAATTTTGTCCTGTTTCAGTATCTTTTTCTCCCCCCCACAGGGTGCCTTAAAGCCAGTCTTCTGTAGAATGTCCTTGGACACCACCCACAAGGGCACATCTCCAGAAACAGGAGGCAGGACCTGGGGGCTGCTGCCTCTGGATGGGGAAGGGGTTCCTGGGTGGGCCAGCTCCTCACAGCTTCAGCCTCCTGGGCAGACTCGCCAGGGCTTAGCTTCAGGCTCAAGAATGAGCCATCTCTCCAGCAAATGTCTACACAGGCAGAGGCACCAGACCTCCCCTCCCAGTCAGACCCCATCTTTCAATAGCATTTTTGCATCCTGTGATTGCATGAAAGGCCCCCAGCCCCTCCAGGTGGGTCCAAGCCTCCTCCAGGGCCATGGACACTTCTACCTTTCGGCTCCCAATCGTGTTGCCTCTGGGTCCCATCCCTGGGAACTGCCCACTGCAGCCCAGACGTCCCCTGAAACCCCAGGCCAGTCAGCAGCCACCCCATGCCAAATCACCCCCAACCCCTGTCCTTCTGCAGGGTCTCTGGGCTGTGAGTTCCCAGAGTGTGAGGACCCGACTGATCCATCTCTGTGACTCCAGACACCTGCGCCACACCAGAACCACCAGCAGGGCCCATTAAATATCTGCTGAACAGAGTGGCTGCGATAGCATCAGGTCACGTTTGTGAGCATTTAGGAACTTACAAAATGCTTCTGCCTACGTTACTCACTGAGCGGAATCGAGAACACCTCGGCCAGTAAAGTGATGGTCTCTTTCACCCTGGCTATTTACGAGTCATTGACGGTTTCGGAGCTCCCAAGTGTCCTGTAATAAAACAGGACAGCTCCCCTTCCCCTCTTCTCACACTGGCCTCTGGTATCTCCAACGAGGGTGGCCTGGGCTCTCGTTCCCTGCCTGCATCCCCTCCCCTGCTACAACAAGAAACCCTGAAAGCTGGGACCACCAAGCCTGCTCTGTGTTCCCCACAGGGTCTTCCCTGGCAGGTGCTACCATTACATCCCCAGGCCCACCCCTTTGGATCCCCACTTTTAGTTCATTTTAAATCTAGGCTGGACATGGTGGCTTATGCCTGTAATCCCTGCACTTTGGGAGGCCAGCACAGGTGGATGACTTGAGGGCAGGAGTTCAAGACCAGCCTGGTCAACATGGCAAAACTCCATCTCTACCAAAAACATAAAAATTAGCTGGGCATGGTGGCACACGGCTGTGATTCCAACTACTCAGGAGGCTGAGGCAGGAGAATCACTTTGAACCTGGGAGGTGGAGGTTGCAGTGAGCCAAGATCAAGCCACTGCACTCCAGCCTGGGCAACAGAGCCAGACTTGGTCTCAAAAAAAAAAAATCTAGAGATGATTTTTCTCCTGTGGCTACAGCTCTCTGCACTCGTGTTTTGAGTCTGGCACATGCTTTGTGAAACTATCCCATTCTCTGTGCTGTTCAGTAGAGGGAGTGAACTTCGCAAAATAAGCATCTCCTCATACTGAAATCTGGGAGGAAGGTACAAACTAAATTATATTTAAATAAAGGAAAAAATAATTCCCCCATATGTGACGGCAGAATGGTGCTTGAGGTCTGCTCATTGCAGGAGCCACAGGGTGAGGTTGATGCAGCCAGAGGTCTGCGGCCAGTCCAGTGAGAAGGGTCTTCTCCTGCCCTTCCCTCAGAAAGTGTTCTGCTCCGAGATGAACTGTGACCCGATTTCCTTAACTCCCCTGCATGACTGCTCTGCAAGGACAAATTTGTGCTCTATGTGCTGAGGGTCTGGGGCAACTGATGAGACATAGATATTTGACAGAGTCCCAAACATTCTACTGAGGCTTCAAAAAAATTGCTGCCTGCCAAAACGGGCTATCATTTAGTGGTTTCCAGCTCTGGAAGGCAGATCCACTTGGAGGAGTTGTTCCTCAACATGAAGAAAATCAGAGAAAGGAGCACCAGGGAGCTCAGGTGGAAGGCAGTGAGGTCAGTGGATGCCCTGAGGATGCACCTGAGCACCTGTGTCCCCCCAGCATCTGTGACCTGGAGCACCTGTGACCCCTGAGCCCCTCTGCCCCCCACCCCGGGCACCTGTGTCTCCCATGCACCTGTGCCTTCTGAGCCCCCACACTACGGGCTTTTCTCACAGCTGCCCAGCACCTTGGCTACAGGTGCAGCCCTGAAACACAGGGGAGGTTTGCTGCCCTGTGGTTGCCCCTCAGCCTCCAGTGAGGTGCTCCTCCCCTTCTCCAGGCAGACACCCCTGGGGGCTTATCAGGGGTCTCTAGGAACAGAGTCGCCTCTGCCTATGGTGGGGGCCCAGGTGCTGCCTGTGGAGACGCTCTCCTGCTTCCTGGAGTCATCCCTAGGGGACTGCCCGCTCCAAGCCCCCGTCTGCTCACAGGAAGCCAAGACGAGATGACACAGAGGCAGAGCCGCCCCAGCAGGTTCTCAGGAGGGTTGAGATATGACCCCTGAGCAAACGTTTCTGACCAAGCATCCCAGTCCTGCTGGGAGATGTGGGGTGGCACATGGTGTCCCAGAGCTGCGTCTTTGCAGAAGCCACTGTGCTGCTGGAGGGCAGTAAGGACGAACCGCTTCCTCTCTCTGGGCCCACTCTGCCTCCACACAGAAGCTTGCCCTTGAGATCTACTGACAGGGACCCTGATCAGAAGGACAAGAAGCCCTGTGCCGCTCTCCTTCACGCCAGAGAAAAGAGAAAAGACGATTTGGCCACCAGGGAGACACTTGAAAACCTGCCTCACCCAGGGTAAGCCCACCTCTGTGGTTTTGTACTGGGTGGGCTTTCTGCTGAAAAAGGTAAACATTCCCGTCTTTCCCCCTAGGAGGGGTTGACCCTGGGGCAGTATGGAGACTGGCAGGCGAGGAGGGAGGTCCCATTGGGGAAGAAGCTGCTTCCGTTCCCTGGGCTTCATGTGAGTTGAGCCCAGCAGCAAGACCACACTGGGGCCAATGGGGCCAGGTGGGAGGGAGCCTGGGAAGGCTCTGGATGGGGGTGAAGCAGTGAAGGGAAGAGGCCCCACCCCCACCTGCATGTTGCATGTCCCCAGGAGGCCTGGGAAAGCAGCAGCAGCCTGAGACAGAACCTGAGGCGGCTGTAGATGGGAAGATGGGGCCAGAGGCATGGGATGCAGGTGGGGAGTTGGCCCCACAGGAGGTGGGGTGCAGGTGGGGAGTTGGGGCTGGAGAAGGTGGAGTGCAGGTGTAGAAATGGCCCCACAGAAGATGGGGTACAGGTGGGGAGAGGGTGCAGGTGGGGAGTTGGCCCCACAGGAGGTGGGGTGCAGGTGGTAAGACAGCCCCACAGGAAGTGGGATGCAAGTGGGGAGATGGGGCCAGAGGTGTGGGGTGCAAGGGGAGTTGGCTCCACAGAAGATGGGATGCAGGTGAAGGGATGGCCCCACAGGAAAAGGGGTGCTGGTGAGAGACAGGGCTAGAGGATTGGGGTGCAGGTGGGGAGCTAGCCCCATAGGAGGTGGGGTATAGGTAAGGAGACAGAGCTAGAGGTGTGGGGTGTAGGTGGGGAGTCAGGGCTAGAGGTGTGGGGTACAGGTGGGGAGACAGGGCTAGAGGTGTGGGGTACAGTTTGGGAGTCAGGGCTAGAGGTGTGGGGTACAGGTGGGGAGTCAGGGCTAGAGGTGTGGGGTACAGTTTGGGAGTCAGGACTAGAGGTGTGGGGTACAGGTGGGGAGTCAGGGCTAGAGGTGTGGGGTGCAGGTGGGGAGTCAGGGCTAGAGGTGTGGGGTGCAGGTGGGGAGTCAGGGCTAGAGGTGTGGGGTGCAGGTGGGGAGTCAGGGCTAGAGGTGTGGGGTGCAGGTGGGGAGTCAGGGCTAGAGGTGTGGGGTGCAGGTGGGGAGTCAGGGCTAGAGGTGTGGGGTGCAGGTTGGGAGTCAGGGCTAGAGGTGTGGGGTACAGGTGGGGAGACTGAGACAGAGGAGGTGGCTTGCAGGGGCAGGGCATGGATATTGTGGTGGGGAGCTTGCCTCAAAGGCCCTAGAAGGGAGGTGCAAAGGCTCAGCAGGTGCCTGTGAGACTAATAACAGATGACGCCAGGAACAGGGAAGCCCTTTTGTCAACTTGGCACTGGAGCTCTGCGCGGTCGCTGTTGTGGGAACTCGAGGACACAAGCTCTCTTGTTAATCACAGGGCAGCAGGAGCCGTGCACAGCTACTCCGTTTGGGCTGAGGCTTTTCTCCCATTTCTCATGTGGGGGCAGAGGAGGGGTCATCAGGACTTGGTGGAACTTGGACACTCGTCAGCTGGAACCAGCCCCAACCTTGAGTCCCAGCCCAGGATTCACGGCCCTCCCTGCGGGCACCATTGACGTCTGAGGGCAGGTGAAGTCCAATCATGTTCCTGTGGGCCCCACCTCCTATGAGGCCAAGTCCCCACCTGCACTGTCTCCCCACCTGCACCCCATCTCCTGTGGGGCCATTTCCTCACCTGCACTCCATCTCCTCTGGCCCCATCTTTCCACCTACACCCCGCCTCCTGTGGGACCAACTCCCCACTGGTACCCCACACCTCTGGTCCCATCTCCCCATCTGCAGCCATCTCCAGATGCACACACTCATGCACACATGCACATACACACATGTGTACACACATATATTTATACACATAAAACATATACTGGCTGTGTTATAGGGAAATATACAGGCTCTGTGGCCACATGAGCCAAGGGTGACCAGGTTTAGACCCTGGCAGTCCTCAGTTTTGGGAATATAAGATGACACCGGCACCAACTTGTAGAAAGTGAATTAAAAGAGGAAGGTTTGGAGGAACTCGTGACGGGAGCATAGGAAGTGTCCCTTTATATGCACATGTTTGTCCCTGTACACAAAGTCCTCAAAAATGAAAAGTCCATGGGGAGCCCTAAGATGACCGTCCAAAGGCCACTGTGCCTCAGTGCAGTTCACCTCACTGCAGCCTCTGTAAGCTCTTCCAGTCTGAGGTCTGGACGCAGACAACATTGATTTTCTGATGGATGGGCGAAGATAACACGTTTGATCAATAACAATGGAGCTCCATGGTCGAGAGGGAAAACACAACAATTAGCCCAGTGCCACCATCTGAGAAGGGCTGGAAAGTGAATGTTAAGTCATTGGTATGGACCACAGGCAGCAGGGGAGAAAGAGTCTATTCTTCCCAGGCAATTCAGACACCTATCTGTGTGCCAGTAGCCACCTGAGGCCCTGGAG
This sequence comes from Callithrix jacchus, assembly GCF_049354715.1. NCBI lineage: Eukaryota > Metazoa > Chordata > Mammalia > Primates > Cebidae > Callithrix > Callithrix jacchus. The sequence continues at coordinate 123,963,518 of NC_133513.1, read as the reverse complement.
CCCTTCTGCAGGCCATAAAAAGGACGGCCTCGGGGTCTGAACAGGAGGGTGTTCAAATGACTCAGAGAATCCAAGACACAACACAAGGGTGACGGTTCTTGACGAGATTCCAGAGCACACAGGTAAAGACGGCCATTGTGCTTGGAGCAGCCAGTCCCGGGAGCAGGAGTGGCCCTGCGGGACCAAGACAGCTGCTGCTTTCTCAAGGCCTGGCCCAAGGAGACTGGCCAGTGTTCCCTGGGCAGCAAGCACAGCGGGCACAGGCTCCTGGCCAGTCTCCTGCTGAGCCCCGGGAGATGAGGATGGCTACCTATGCAGAGGAAAGATCTACATACAATTAAATTCACCAAGTTTGTGCAATTCGATGAGTTTATACAAAGGTACATTGTTTCAACACTGCCACAATCAAGACATAGAGCAACTCCACCTATTTGTTTTTTTGAGAAAGAATCTTGCTTTGTCGCCAAGGCTGGAGTGTATAGTGGCATGATCTCTGTTCACTGCAACCTCTGCCTCTCAGGTTCAAGCGATTCTCCTGCCTCAGGCTCCCGAGTAGCTGGGACTACAGGCATGGTGACCATGCCTGACAATTTTTGTATTTTTAGTAGAGATGAGGTTTCACTATGTTGGCCAGGCTGGTCTTGAACTCCTGACCTCAAGTGATCCACTGGCCTTGACCTCCTAAAGTGCTGGGATTAGGGGAGTGAGCCACGGCGCCCGACCAGAACAACTCCATCTCTGCAGAGCATTCTTCCTTTCCCTGTGTGTCCATTGCTCCCCTAACCCCGCTCCTAGGTAACCACTGCTCTGTCTTCTGTTGCTAGAATTTCAGAAGTCCCTGTAACTGGAGTCATTCTGTAAACAGTCCTTGTGCCTCTGTCTTTTTTCCACTCGGCCGAACGTTACTGGGACTCATTCCCGTTGTAACAGTAGTTTTCTTTGTTGCTGAAGGGTATTACCATTGTCTAGCTATCCGTTTGTGATGACACGCGGTTACTCCATCACCATTCACTGGAAATGACGCTCTTTCTCGTTTTAGTTTCCAGCTCAGCTTGGTTGAAAGTCCGTTCACCACGGATGCGTGGGTCCATTTGTGGACAGACATCCTTCTGATGTCTGTGTCCATCTGTGTGCCGGGACCACCATCTTTTCTTTGCACTTTTAGGCAAGAAATATGAAAGCAGTTAGATGTTCCATTTTTGTTTTGCTTTTTCAAAAACTTTTAGATAATTCTTTCTTTCTTTATGAATTTCAGGAAATGAAAGCTGTAGCGATTGTAACTGGGTTTGTATGGATCTACAGATCAATCTGAGAAGAGCTGGCACGTTGACAATGTTGGGCTTTCTGTTACATGAGCATGCTTTATCTTGCTCCCTCTCTTTAGGTCTTCCCTAATTTCTCACGGGAGTATTTTGCCGTTCCCATCCTGCAAATCTTGCACACACAGCATGCTGTTAGATACACATTAAGTATATCATTCCGGGGGATATGTGGCTATGCATGTGGATGTCTAATGTAAACATCTTTTTACTCACTTTTGTTTTTCATTTTTTTTATTCTCTAGTAAATAGCACCTCTAAAGTTTAAATTCATTTATAAAACATAAAAAGCAAAACTCATTGTTTTATACATGAATCTAGCATGCTGTGACCTTATTAAACTTACTCATTATTTTTAGATTTTTTAGATGCATTAGCATATTAAACAAAAACAATCATGTACACTGTGATGAAAGAGAGATTTACTCCTTGATTTCCAATCTACATGACTCTTACCTTTCCATTTCTTTATCTTGTCTTATTGCACTGGTGATTTGGAGTGGGATTAAGTGTGACATTAGTTCCAGGTTTTTCTACATACTATTAATTGGGTCAAGGAAGTTTCCTTCTATTGCTAATTTTCTGAGAATTTTTTTATAAATGGATACTGAATTTTGTCAAAGGCTTTTGTGTATCTATTGAGATGATTATATGTTTTATCATTTCTACTATTTTTTTTTTTTTGAGACAGAGTTTCGCTGATGTTACCCAGGCTGGAGTGCAATGGCAGGATCTAAGCTCACCACAACCCCTGCCTCCTGGGTTCGGGCAATTCTCCTGCCTCAGCCTCCTGAGTAGCTGGCACTTACTCTTTATTACAGTGAATTGCCTTGATTGATTTTTCAATGTTAAGCCATCCTTACATTCATAGAATAAAAGTCACTTGATCAGGCTACAATAATGTGTTGAAATAGTACTTGATTCGACTTGTTATTATTTTGTTGAGAATTTTTACAAATGTTTTCAGGAGGAATGTTGTTTGCATTTAATTTATAATATATTATTCTGATGTTGGCATCAGGGTAATGTCAGCCTCATAAATTGAGTTGGGATGTATTCCTTCTGCTAATTTTTGCTGATTTCATTTGTGACCTTTTCTTTGACATGCACATGCACAAAGAATATTTAATTTCTAAAATTTTGAAAATTGTATTGATTTCTTATATCATTTGCTGGTGTTCAGAAAATATGCTCTTTAATTTTTCAACCCTCTCAGCTTTACTGAGGCCTTAGGACCCCGCCCGTGGTGCAGCTTCTGGGCTGTGTCAGAGCCGGCTCACCCAGGCCCCTGGGTGCCAACTGCACCCATCGCTCCGCAACTCCTCACTGGGCAGCACCGCGCCAGTCACTCAAAATCGGCCATGATGGAAATATTTGCAACACCGAAATGGACAAGCACTCTGCGTCCTCGCTTCGGACGGCCGGTTGTTTAAAGAGCTGGTTGTTCAATGGCTCTCAGCACACCATGATTTATCTTTTCCAATGCTTCACACTTCCTGATTAGTTCTGTATCTATGTGTACATATGTTAAGATGAGCCTGAGCCCATGAGATGTCCTTAGCGCTCCTCCATCACACAGGGCTATCTCAGGCCTTCCTCCTAACCCATTTGTAAACTAATCTCCCATTATCTATAATTAATTTACTCATTTTTTCAACCCTAGTATGCACATGGGCTGCTTTAGAACCGCTGAACTGTGCCCACGTGAGAAGCAAACTCACTAACAGTGCTCATGTGCAGTTGTGGGCGTTGAGTGTTTTTGCTGTTGTTGTGTTTTTGGTTTTTGTGTGCAGTTGTGAGCGTTGTGTGTTTTTGCTGTTGTTGTTTTTTGATTTTTGTCTTTAGCCTTCCAGTATCCAGTTGAAACACCCTCTTCCAAATTAGGGAGATTATTTTTTCCTCACCACACTCAGTGTGGACATGTCGCACACTTGTGATAATGCAACCAAGCAGCTTTACTTCAAAATGCATTTTTAAACATTTTTTATCCTTTCTCTAGTGTTTCAAGTTATAACCTTGGGGCAAACTTCAGAGGACTTTTTTCTTAGGCTTAAAATCAAGAGCACACCCTCCTTTCTCACCATACATACTCCCTTCACGTCCATCTAACTGCGTGTTAGTATTCAATTATGTGTCTTCTTACAAGTTCCAGGGTCTACTCTGGAGACAGACCAAGCCTGGAGCTGCAAGTTTCAGAGATGACTTCAAGGCAGGGGATGAACAGCCCGGCTGCTGCAGAGATGACACCAGCCTGCACTCCTGGTGGACTGGGGCCCAAGACAGCCACCGCATTGTACTCGGCCCAGCTCCCCATGCCTTCCTTATCAAGTTTTTCCTTTTTAAAAACCCCTGCCTTCCCCCTAAAAATCAAAGCAGTTACTTTGGATGGGAATCCGGCTGCTGCTTCTCGGCTAGTTTTGGTTCATAAATGTGCTTTCTTTCCACCAGGCCTTGCTCTTGTTACTTGGCTTCAGCACATAGCAGGCATCCAGACCTGCTTTGTCAGGTTACAATAACATTAGATATATTTGCCGCAGTCTGCATCCCATCCTGGGATCAATATCCAGGTCAGCTTTTTTACATTTGCATACAGCAGTTTGCTATTTGAGTGCACGACGCTCCGGGTTTTGAAATACACGTGGGATACTTACCATTTCTTGATGTTCTTCCTTCTTTTTGCAGCATCCGGTTTTCTATCTAGTGACAGTTCCCTTCACACTGAACATGCTGTGTCAGCATTTCTTACAGCAAAGACTCCTGGCAGCAAATTCTTTAAATTTTCCTCTGTCAAAAATGGTTTTATTTTAATACTTAAAGAATGCTTTCAGTGATACAGAATTCTACACAGCGTTTATACCTGGAACGCTAGAGTCTGTCTGTTTGTTAATTCAGTTATTTGCTTTCAGTGCTTTGCAGCTGTTCCATTTCCCTCTGTCCCTAAGTGGTTTCTGACAAGGCACCAAGCCTTAATTGCATCGGAGCGGTGCTGTGAGTAAGGCCTCATTTTTCTCTTGCTGCTTTCAAGATTTGCCTCTTATATTTGCCTTTCAACAGCTTCATAGGATGTGCATGGGCATCTTTGTGGCTCTTTCCTGATGTACACTTAGCATCTTCCCATTTTATGCCGGGTGCAGAATATTTTTGAACACTGTATCTTCCAACATTTCTTTTCTCTGCTTATGGCAATCCAATTACATGTATTTGAACCCATTGATATAATCTATCAAACCACTCAGGCCTTATCTAAAATACTGAAAAAAAAAAAGAAAAAAATGTTTGCTTTTTTCTTGGATAATTCTCTTAATATCTTCAAATTCAATTACTCTTTTGTCTGTCATATTCACTTGGCTTCACACCCATCTCATGAATATTTTCTCATAAAAATTTAAGTTTTTAGTCCTGGCAGTTTCATGTTTATTGTAAGTCTCTGTACTTAGACTTTCCAGTTCTCTGTAGATCTTCTTTAATTGGAAATATGACTGTGGAGAGATAAAAGCATCGGTAGGGGCAGGTATTTTGGGGAAAGGGCACAGTTGTGTATGTCTTAACTCAGGAACCCCATTCAATTCTCACTGTGAAGGACAGAGAAAAGTCCCCTACTGCTTCCCACAGGAGAAGGGGAAAGGATCCATGAACTATGCACAGAGCCCTTGCTCCCCTAGCAAGGCCTACCCACAAGGGAAGCAATTTCACCGTAGCCTGAATGGGGTTCCCCAGAGCCTAACCCTAACTTACCTGGAAGGAGAAGTATTCTGGAGGCTCACTAAAGGACTGAGATCTAATCATAGCTCTACAGAGTGTACAGGGTGACTGTAATGATGGGACTACAGTTAAAACAACTGCCCAACTAAGAATACTAGAAGGAGAAAAGAGAAAAGAACAAAAGAAATATAATCCCAATGTTGGAGGAGGGCCTGGTGGGAGGCAACTGTATCAAGGGGATGGATTTCCCCCTTGCCGTTTTGATGGCAGTGAGTTCTCCCTATGTGAATCCTCACAAGATCTGGCTGTTTCCAAGTGCATAGCACTTCTCCTGTCTCTCTCTTCCTCCTGTTCCAGCCACATGAAGACACACCCTCTTCCCCTTCACCTTCTGTCATAGGCCCTATTAAAGGAGTTTCCAGGGAAGACAACAGCAGAGACAATAACAAGGCCAGTGGAGGAAACAGCAGCCTCTGACACCTACAGCTACAGCAAACATAACCACAGCCTCACTGGCAGCCAGATACACACACAGACTCCCACTGCAGGCTGATCTCCCTTATAGGAAGAGTGAACAGCACGCAGGAACAGATGAGTAACAGATGGGTAACGTAAGCAGAGAGACAGAAACTCTAAGGAGGAATCCAAGGGAAATGCTGGAAATAGACAACACTGTAACAGAAATGAAGATGCCTTTGATGGCTCATCAGCAGACTGGACATGGTTAAGAAAACGATCAGTGAATCTGAAGATACATCAATGGAAATTTCCGAATCTGAAATGCAAAAAAAAAAAAAAAAAGGAAGGAAAAAGATGAGAGAGAATATGTAATAACTATAAGATAATTACAAAGTGTATAACGTTTGTAGACTAAGAATACTAGAAGGAGAAAAGAGAAAAGAACAAAAGAAATAGCTTAAGTAATAATGACTGGTAATTTATCAACAGATGTCAATCTACAGATACAAGGAACTCAGAAACACTAACCAAAATAAATACCGAAAGATGTATATCTTGGTATGTCATATTCAAACTTCAAATAAACAAAGATAAAGAAAAAATCTTGAGAGACGTCAGAGGGGAAAAATATCTCACTTATAGTGGAACAAGGATAAGAATGCATCAGACTTCTCTTTAGAAACCATGCAAACAAGGATAGTGGGGAATGAAATGTTTAAAGTGCTAGAAAAAAAATCATCAACACAGAATTCTGTAACCAGTGAAATTATTTTTTCAAACTCGAAGGAGAAATAAAGACTTTCACAGGCAAACAAAAATTCAAGGAACTTGTTGACAGTAGACTTACTTTGTGGGAAATATTTTAAAAAGTTCTTCAGAGAGTAGGAAAATAATATAGGCCAGAAACATGATCTACATAAAGATAGAGCACTAAAGAATAAATAAAATGCAGGCAAAATTAAAACATGCCTCGTTTTCCTTTATTTGGGATAATTATAACAACTTCTTTAAAAGGTTATTATAATTTTATAATAAAAGGTTATAATTACATAATCTTTTCTTGGCTGGGTTTGAACTTTAAACTCTCTATCTTGGGACAGCTTCATTCAGATACTTTGCTTTTAGCTGAGCTGCACGAGTCTGCTCTGCACATGTGTGTTTAAGGTTGATATGGTTTAGATTTGTGTCCCTGCCCAAATCTCATTTCAAACTATAATCCCAATGTTGGAGGAGGGCCTGGTGGGAGGCAACTGTATCAAGGGGATGGATTTCCCCCTTGCCGTTTTGATGGCAGTGAGTTCTCCCTATGTGAATCCTCACAAGATCTGGCTGTTTCCAAGTGCATAGCACTTCTCCTGTCTCTCTCTTCCTCCTGTTCCAGCCACATGAAGACACACCCTCTTCCCCTTCACCTTCTGTCATGATTGTAAGTTTCCTGAGGCCTCATATCCATGCTTCCTGCACAGCCTGCAGAACTGTGAGCTAATTAAACCTCTTTTCTTTGTAAATTATCCAGTCTCAGGTAGTTCTTTATAGCAATGGAAGAACAGACTGATACACAGGTCAATCAGAGACGTGGGTAGAGAGAGTGGAGTATCCCTTCTCTGCCTCTTCAACAATTTCTCTGCTCTCTGCAGTGTCTCAGATTGACTTTCCAGCTTTCTAGGCAGAAAGGCTATAGGTTTTTCATGTGAGACCGTGCTGCCACTGTGCATGCTGGGCAGACTGCATTTAGCACAGGTTAAGCCTTATAGATTCCTAACCCACGTCTCTACCCCGTAAGTAAGGAGTCCTCCCTTGCTACTTTTAGTAAAGCTTACTACTTCTTCTCATTTGCCTGCACATTTGAGTAGATATGTTTCTTTCTATTGTGTTCTGGGTTTACAGTTGTTTCCTGAAGGAGGATGTTACCTGCTAGAGCTTTAGTCCCTCATACTCAAAAGAAAAAGACCACCTTCATTTTTGAAAGATACATTCATTAGGTATAAAATTCTCATTTGAGAGTACTTTCCTTTCAGTACTTTAAAGATGTCACTCCAATTTCTTCTGGCTTGCATTTTTTTTTCTGATGCAAAGTATGCTACCATTATTATCTTTATGACTGATACAGTTTGGCAATTTCTCCCCACCAAATCTTATGTTGAACTTCGATCCCCAGTGTTGGAGGAAGAACCTAGCAGAAGGTGTTTGGGTCATGGGAGCAGATGCCTCATGAATGGCTCAGTGCTGTCCTCATGGTTAAAAAGTTCCCAATCTACTGGTCACCTTGAGATCTGATTTGTTAAAAAGAGCCTGGCACCTTTCTCTTTTCTTCCTTTTTTCTTCTCACCATGTGATACCTGCTCCTTTTATTTTTGAGATGGAGTTTCGCTCTTGTTACCCAGGCTGGAGTGCAATGGTGCGATCTCGGCTCACCGCAGCCTCCGCCTCCTGGGTTCAGGCAATTCTCCTGCCTCAGCCTCCTGAGTAGCTGGCATTACAGGCACGTGCCACCGTGCCCAGCTAATTTTTTGTCTTTTTAGTAGAGATGGGGTTTCATCATGTTGACCAGGATGGTCTCGATCTCTTGACCTCGTGATCCACCTGCCTCGGCCTCCCAAAGTGCTGGGATTACAGGTGTGAGCCACCGTGCCTGGCACCTGCTCCTTTTTACCTTCCAGCATGAGTGGAAACTCCCTGAGGCCTCAGCAGAAGCAGATGCTGGCACCATGCTTCTCATAGAGTCTGCAGAACCATGAGCCAAATCGACCTCTTCTCTATAAATTATCAAAGCTCAGGCATCCCTTTGTAGCAACACAAAGGGATTAGGACAATGACTCCTAAATAGTTATGTAATATGCTTCTGTGTTCCTCTTACATAAACTGCTTGTAAGATTTCCTTTTTGCAGAAATTTGATTAATATGTGACCCAGAGTGGTTTCCTTTGTATTTCTTCTACTGGAAGTTTGTTGATCTTTAATCTATCAGTTGACAGTTTTTAACAAATTTAAATTTTTTTTAATATTCTTAATTTTTCTACACCCCCCTCCTCTGTTCTCTGTGTTTAGGATGATCACATTTGTTTTGGACCATTTGATATTCTCTCTCAAGTCCTGATGCTCTGTTCATTTTTTCCATCTGTCCTGTGTGCTTCATTTTGTTTAGGTTTTATTGTTATAGCTTCCAGTTCACTGATCTGTGTATGTGTGTGTCTTCGCAGTGTAATCTGCTAACATGTTATTTCACATACTGTTATTTTTTCTCCAGAAGCTCAATTTGGATTTATTTTCTCTATATTACATGTCTCTTGCCGTCATGCTCATGTTTTCCCACACATCTTGAACAAATGCGTGTGTGAGTGTTCTGTCTTAATGCTTTTATCTGACAATTCCATAATCTCTGTCGTTACTGGGTATGTTTCCATTAACTGAGTTTTCTCCTGGTTTTGGGCTTTATTATATGCTTATTTGTATAAATGCTACTTTGCTGGATGCCAGGCATTGTAAACGTTAATGCTATTGGGTGCTGTATTGCTTCAGGGAGTGTAGAACCTTGGTCTAGCACCCCGTGCGATTGCCTACAATCAGCTTATTCTTTTGAAGTCTACTTGTCAGCTTTTTCTTTTTTTGGCAGAAGATCCACAGCAGCCTGTCAGCCGGGGCTGGCCTACTTTAACTTCCAGAGCAGCATCTTTCCACAGTCTCTGCCCAACACCCCTGCATCCATCTCTCCAATTTCTCTGGTGGCGGTATAAAATTTACTCTACCTGTGTGAACTCTAGGAATCTTTTGTACTTCTGTTTTCTAGCAATTCCTTTCCCAGCCCTGTGGCGATTTAGCCACACACAGTCACAGATTAATATTGAGGCAAATATCTGAGAGGAGCCCCTGCAGATCTCTGGAACTCTCCCTGAAGCTCCCTCATCTCTGGAGTCTGCAAATCCTGGCGGCCTTGGCCTCGCAAAGCTACAGTGTCTGTCTACTCAGATCAGCAAAGTTGCTAGGCTCTTTTTGATATTCCTTTTTCTGTGCTGTGGCCTGGAAATTTCTTCCAAGCAGTAAGCTGTGAAATTGTACGGCTAGCTTAGTTTGTTTCGGGTCTTTCAGGTATTATTTTGTTTCTGTACTGACTATTGTTTAAGGTTGGAAATGGTTGTTTCATGTATCTTATTTCATTTTCTAGTTATTCAAGGCAGCAGGTTGCTGGGCGGAAGCAGCATTTCTCAGCAGGTTGTTTCTCACAGTGGAATAGATTAGCAAGTCTCAAAATGCTTTCTGTATTGCAACATGGTAAACACCATGATGACGCTGGGTGCTAGGTTTCTCACTGATGGCAAAGGGAGAGACAAATATGAAATGTAGCAAGGCTGGGAAGAATCCCATTATACTGGCTGGGAGTCGGAGTTATAGGCAGGAAATCTTGGTTTCACAAGACACAGACATAAATATAGGTAGACAGTCAGACAGGCAGATATGCATGTTTCTTACTCGGTTTGCTTAGAGACCTGAAATTAATCACACCATCAGTAATGAGCCCACTGTGCACAGATCTTGGTTTCTAAGTACTGCTTCCCACTAAAATGATCCGTGACTTAGATCAGGGACTAATTCCTAGGATGAGTCAGGAAAATAAGCCTACGACACATTTTTGGGCAAGAAAATAAGGCTTTGATCAAAAAGCGTTGGGAGCATGTCAAAGCACAGAGAAACCAGGTGGAAAGACTTTTCACTGATCACACAGGAGACGATGTGAGCACCACGATGAGGAGAGTAAAGGGTTCTAACCCACCGGATTAAAAAAATCTAAAACAAGTAATTGGTTAATATTATGTCAGTAATTTATAGATTAATGAAATAAGGAGATACTAATAAGGTAAATATGGCAAAATATCAAAAATTGATCAATCTGAGTAAAGAGCAGACGACAGTTCTTTGTGCTATTTTGCAAACTTTTGCAAATTTGAAATCATTTCAAAGTAGGAAGTTAAAAACATTTAGATCATCAGGATGAAGTCCAAGTAACCAAGACTTTTTAAAAAATTTAATTCTATCATTTTTTTAAATTTATTTATTTAACTTTGGGTGCATACTATATCTGGCATTTCTCCCCATGTTGTCCCTCCCCACCCTCCCCACCTCCTGCTGTCTCTCCCCTACCCCCTCAACTGCCCCCAGCATGTGATGCTCCCCTCCCTGAGTCCACGTGTTCTCATTGTTCAACACCCACCTATGAGTGAGAACACGCGGTGACTTTTAAAGGGAGAAAGTCGCATTCTTGACTTCAAGCAATTATGCTGTGGTTTTGCAGCTGGGCTTAACACTCGGCAGACTTTTCATTCATCATGGAGCATACTATGTCAGCTCTCTCCTCAACGGGCAGTGCTGGTCCTGAAAGCGCTGGTTTTGAACGGGGGCCTGGGTGTGCATGGTCTGACCTTTCAGAAGAGGGATTTGACTCAGAATTCACATAGTCAAAGCCTCCTGCGCATCAGTAAAGTGTGCAAGTCATGTTGAACTGACACATCTGTAGAAATCCGCCATAATCTCTAAGATCTTTAGGATGGGGTATGGAGCATCTTTCTGTGGCAAATGAATTTTTAAAATCTTCAGTGGCATAACTGGTTTTTGTAAGGGCGTCTTACTGTTGAAATTCTAGTTTTTCTTCTGGAAAATCTTTCCATTTTTCTTTTCACAGGCTTCTGAGCATTTATGAGGTTTTATAAACTAACCAGTGTTAGTAGTCACAACACTTCTATTGCACTTTCCCTCATCCCAAGTCTTATTTCTATATAGGATGATCTTTGTCCATTGCCAAAGGACTCACAAATACAGCTCTTTGATACTTCCTAGCTCCAGTCGAACTTGGTGTGTGTAGGAAACCACAGCCCATGGAAAGGACGATATCTGCGTTGATTACGGATATCCTGTGAAAACATTTCATTTATAAAGAGCCAGGAAAGTCATTCAAGTGTCCATATTTGCAAGTAAAAAACAGCACTTTGGGTACCATTCACCTAGGTCCAGGAAAATACCACCTGCCTGGCTTTGGGGCATGGGAGAGGGCTGGGAAATCAGAGAAGCCAATAGCTTTTGAAACAGCAGCCTGGACTTGGGAGAAGCAGATAATTTTCTGGCTGTCTGGAGGAAACCTGATCCTTCCAGCAAGTCCGTGAATGGACTGAGGTCTGGACAAGGTGGAGTCTGGTTATGTGGCCGATGCCTGGTGGACGCTCAGAGCCCAGACTTCATAACTCTGGAAGCAGCCAGAGTGTAATAAGGTGGAGACAGGGAGCGTTCCAAAGGGAGGGGAATGATGCTTTGGGAGTGGCAAGCCCTCATTCCATGGAACTGACTGGCTGCACTGTAGACAATTTAGCATCCTTGGCCTCTGGGCTCTAAATGCCAGTGGAGTCCTGGGCCTGTGACAGCCAGAACATGCCTACTCATCTCCCACACCCTCTGGGGAGCGCCACTGCAGCCATGGAGAGCGGTCACTTGAGCAATGTGGAGCTACAGTGACCTGACCCATCCACATCTACAGCAGAGGGTCCTCCCTTCAGATGCTGATTGCACACATGGTCACACTAGGGTGGCTTCAATCAGTTGCTTGTCGTGGTCCATTAGGAGAGGAGGTAAGATTTCTTAAGGACTTTGTAATTAGCATTACATTGAGAAACACTGAATAGATTTTCCCAAGGGTGCCCAGACTCTACATGGACCAAGAATATAGACAGGTGATCAGGGGGGTTTAGGGTGTGTCCCTTCACCAGGACACAGAGCCCATTCTCGGCCCATTCTGTGAGATGTGCCAAGTCAGAGATAGCCAGGTCCACACACAGTTGTATCTTTCCACAAGGTCAGACTTTTACTGACACTACTTCAATCACGAAAGCTATGACCTATGTGGAGTTCCCTAGAAGGCAATTGTCCTTAGAACTTCCTGTTCACTTCATAGTTAGAACCACAGGCACACAGGCTCAAAGCACACCATACACGACAGTCAACTTCATCAATGTATAAATATTCTAGATTAGACATTCCACAAAAAAAGTAAAATTAACATCAGGAGAAAAGAGATAGGAAAAAGGGCCAACAAACCAGTCCAGGGACAGTGACGAAGACGAAAACAGTCTTCTGGTCTGGGCCGGGAGGCCCATCAGTCTTGCAAGGAAGAGTCTCCGACGTGACAGAGCCTCTGGCAGCAGATGCCAGTGTGATCACAAGCAACAGCAGGAGTGTCAGCTAAGACAGCTGCTTCGAGCTGCTGAAGCCCTGCTCTTTTATGGTCACAGAGTCTTCTGGTGGGGCCTGAGAGTGCAAGAATGTGCTTTTATATGCCCTTATCTGGTTGGGTACAATCTTTTTTTTTATTGGTTTATTAAGGAAAACATCTCGTCCTTGTTGGTAAAGTGCCCTATGAAATGTAAAGTGGAATCTGTTTCTAAGATGAAGGTACTTATGTCAAGGGTGCCCAGGTACACCAAGACCTGTGACCGTGGCCCCATCAGTGCTGAGTACTAGGCAAGGAGTGGCCGCTGGAGGTGGGAAAGCAGCTCTGCCGCGGGAAGACCCTAAGCCACAGGAGGACCAAGGAGAGAAAGACGTAAGAACTAGGAGTGAAAAGAGCAGTGGGTGCACACGACGCCAAGACTGTGGGAATCAGGAACCTCATCAAGTCACTGAGGGAAGAGATAAAAAGTTATAATCTCACAAAAGGATTCCCTAGAAAAATCCCAGACCTCCACATTCCCACACATAGCAGGGAATTTAGGACGACCATGTTTAAAATTCACTGAGTGATAAAGGATCTCACGTGGACACATTCAGATCTAGAAGGAAGGTTAGACAACACGTGTCACTTACAATGGTGTAAACCAAAAATGAAATCCTAACCCCCCCGATGAACCAAGCAAATCTCCTCTTGGCCAAGCGAACCCCACAGAAACTTGAAAACCTGAATTCCTGGCCATCCCATGACAGGAGGGGAGGTCGGACACACCTCATTCTCCCTTCTCCCTTTTGGGTTTTTGATTCAGCTGATCAGCACGAATATTAAGATGGAGATCGTAAGACTGACAAACAGACTCTCTGTGTCAGTAAAACGCCAATTCCACCTAGACGCAGGCAGAGAGCAGACCACAAGCCCTGAAGGAAATCTAAATATTTTACCCTAAAATATATTTAGTTGACCTATTTGGAAATGGCCCTACAAAGCTGTCCCTTGTGGGGGAAATTTGCATCTGTAGAGAATCTCCTTCCTTTTTTAGGTCTTTCCCAGATCTAGGAGAGCCTGAGAGATTTAACTAAGAGTCTGACACCTTTTAAGATCCAAAAAGAGACTTTTACCATCTATTCTCTCTGAAGCCTGGAGGCTTTATTTACATAGCAAGACCTTGGCATCCACAACCTCCCTTATCTTAACTCAAGCGGTTCTTTCTGCTGACTTCAGCTCTTTACACAAAGCTTAATGCTTTCAACCAGTTGTCAATCAGAAAATCTTTGAGCCCACCTATGACCTGCAAGCCCCCTCCTCACCCCTGCCTGGGAGATGTCCCACCTTTCTGGGTTGAACCAATGTACACCTCCCATGTATTCATTTATGTCTTCTGTAATTTCTGCCTCCCTAAAATATGTATTAAAAAGCTATATGTATTAAAATATGTATTAAAAATGTCTTTTAATACATATATAGATATTTAATTAATACACATGTATTTAAAATACATTAATACATATGTATTTAATACAGATGTATTAAAAAACTATATGTATTAAAAATTTGTATTAAAAGCTATTAAAAGACCTGTAATTTCTGCCACCCTAAAATATGTATTAAAAAGCTATAACCCAAGCAAACTGAGCACACATTTTCAGGCCCTTTTGAGACTATACCCCAGGCCATGGTCACTCATATTCGCTCACGAAAAAAACCTCTTTAAATGTATGATGGTGTTTGGCTTTGTCATCAACCATGGGGACATTTCTGAGAGGCTGAAAGCAAACATAGAGTTAAAGAGGCTGCTGTGTTTCTTACGAGAAGATGAGGGACTGTGCTGAAAGCCCCAGAGCATTCTGACAAGGGACAGAAACTGCTGTGCCCTCACGTGCACTCGGGAACAAAGAAGCTTCATAATACAGCGGGCTCCAGACCAGCTCAGCTCCCACCTCTGATCTCTGCCCAGGGATAAAGGGGCAGAATGGCTCAGAATGAGAAAGTGATGCCCAGGGAACTAGAGCACCAGGTCTTGTTAGCTGTGCTGTGGGGAGGTCCCAATACATCCAACAGGTTCCCAAACTCCTCTAAGGAAGGCCGGCACAGCAGCCACAATGCAGGACCTTCCCGGATGTGCTCACATGCATCATTGCTCACGCAACACAACGGGCTTCGATGACTTGTCATTAGCCAACACGTCCCTGCATCTGACACTCTTGCCATGGCTGGCAGCAAGGGCAAGGTCTCGCTTTTGGAAGAGGAAGCTTCCCAGGCACCTCCCCAAGATCTTGACTGAAACTGTCAGTTTCTGCAAGAGAACCAGAGGCTAACAGGCCACCATGTCAGGGAATGGGAGATTTTCCCATCAGGCTCGATAGAACACCATGGACTAGAGTGCACATTCCGAGCCAGGCCATGCTGAGCTTGGATCCCACAGCTCCCCTGAGAGCTGGGAGGCTCCACAGCAAATATCACATCAGTCAACATCCCTGTCTAGGGGTATTCCTCCATCCATCACATCATGCCAAATCAAAGGTGTCTGTGAGTGTGCAGGTGTGTGAATACACATATTCATGTCTATAAATAGGCACACATATGCATGTGTGTAGAGTGTAAACACATACATGTTTATATGTTTGTATATGTACATGTTAACATACATAAAATTACATGCATGTTTTATGTGTGTATGTGTATACTATACGTGCTAACACAGGATTATAAAACCTGACCTCCTTATGCTCATTTTAAATTATTGACCATGGCTTTCCTTCTCAAATTTACCATGAGGTAGGAAAAAAATCTCTTTGCCTGTTCAGCAGAATTGCCAGGCGACCCTTCAGATTCCCAGTCTACAGAAAGGGGACTAGAGTTGTACCTGCGAGCTGATACTCTTACAGTCATGGTTGACAGCTTTTTTCCTCCCTCCAGATTTATGATGTTTTAATGAGCAAACCAGTGGCAGAGAATATCATTATCCTCTCCGTTCATAGCCATAGGAAGGATGTGCCACAGCATAAGTTCACACAAACAAACTAATTGAAGCAATTTGCACTATTGCCCAAATGCTTGGCTTTTTAAATCCCTCTGTTTCAGTCTCAATTGATGCAGAGAATACCCACATTTGGCATTATTTTTCCCCAGATAATAAATGAACTTGCCCTGCCCTCGACCCCACCAGTGGCCGGAAGAGAAATATTGAAGAAACAGTTGGCAGGAGGGTGCCATGGTCATGATTCAGCAATGCTCTCCTCCGTGCACCTCTCAGCCTCCCGCTGCAATAACTCTGTTTCATAAATATTTAATATTTTAGCTATGTTTTCTTAAACCAAAAGTTGACCCTTATTCAAAGTAATCACATAAGTGATCAGTATTTGCACTGCCTGAGGAAACAGGAAATTTGCATCCAGCTTCTCTAAGCCAAAATTAAACATTTATACATGTTATTCACATTGCCTATCATTAGGCCCAACTTACCAGGGCTCTCCGCATTCAGTTCCACACTAGAAAAATGCTCTCTCTCTGAAATAAAATCGACCATGAAAATTACACTTGTTGCTGGAATGGTCATATGCCCCCCTCTAAAATTCTCTAAAAGGATTTTTCAAGGAAGTCAGCATTTGCTGGGAAAGTGCTCTGGACTCTACTTGGAGAATTCCCCGTCTAAGAGGCCTCACATGGCACTCATCACACCCCAGCACTGTTTGCTTGCTTTTGCTTTTTTTTTTTTCAATATCAACTTTGCTTCCAGACTGTATTTCCCTTTTTCTACCAGCAACCAGGAAGGAAGGCGAAGCAGATGGGGCAGAAGGAGAAGTCGGAGGATGAAAATGAAGACAGAGAAAAGCTGGAAGATTTCTAACACCATGAGGCTGACTTTGCGTCATCTTTCAAAAGCCAAAGTGGGATTAGCTGGCCTTTTTCAGCCTAACATTTAAGAAAAATCTTTAACAGGATGATGTGACCAGCACCCTGAACCAAGAAGAGTCTTTTCTTTGGCACTTCCTTTTCACGTTTGGAATTTCACAGTTTCCAAGAAAACGGGCTTGATTTGCCCTATTCTATGGGGTCCCCTAAACTCTTAGTAAATTTACTGGGGTCCTGAATGATGAGTCTCTGCAGGAATTTCTTGTGAAATTACATGATTGGCCATTCACTTGCATATATTTTATTTTTAATCATTTTTTTTTTACTTTTACTTGGCTTTTGTTTTTTAAAAAGTTTTTATGGATACAAAATAGTTGTATATATTTTGGGTATATAAATGACAATTAGATACAAGCATGTATCTTACAATAATGTATGATAATGAAACCAGAGGGATTGGAATACTTATCATTTCAAAGACTTACCAGTTCTTTGTGTTAGAAATATTCCAATTCTACTTTCAGTTATTTGAAAATCTACAACAAATTATTATTAACTATAGTTGCTCTACTGTGCTACCACACACCCCCAGGGGTAACCACACACCCCCAGGGGTAACCACACACCACCAGGGGTAACCACACACCACCAGGGGTAGCCACACACCACCAGGGTAGCCACACACCACCAGGGGTAACCACACACCACCAGGGGTAACCACACACCACCAGGGGTAACCACACACCATCAGGGGTAACCACACACCACCAGGGGTAACCACACACCACCAGGGGTAGCCACACACCACCAGGGTAGCCACACACCACCAGGGGTAACCACACACCGTCAGGGGTAACCACACACCACCAGGGGTAACCACACACCACCATGGGTAACCACACACCACCATGGGTAACCACACACCATCAGGGGTAACCACACACCACCAGGGGTAACCACACACCACCAGGGGTAGCCACACACCACCAGGGTAGCCACACACCACCAGGGGTAACCACACACCGTCAGGGGTAACCACACACCACCAGGGGTAACCACACACCACCAGGGGTAACCACACACCGTCAGGGGTAACCACACACCACCAGGGGTAACCACACACCACCAGGGGTAACCACACACCACCAGGGGTAGCCACACACCACCAGGGGTAGCCACACACCACCAGGGGTAACCACACACCATCGGGGTAGCCACACACCATCAGGGGTAGCCAAGGGGGAAAACACAGTCCTGGGTTCCCAGTTTCAGGTTATGGTTGGGCAAGTAAAGCCTCCTCCTCATCCCTCTTTTCACCAAAGACAGAAACTAAAAGCCACGGCTTCAGTCTGCTAGGAGCCCAGAACAAAACACACCACCACCAAAACAAGGCAGCTGGGCAGGCTTGCACTGGGTCTGATTCTTTCTGTTTAACTGTTGATTTCACCCCTTAACGAAGCCTTCTTTAGCCCTCCCTCCACACTGCTCTTCCCAAGCCTCTGGTAACCACCACTCTACTCTCCTATCTGTGGGAGTTCCATTTTTATGTCGTAGCTCCCACATATGCGTGAGAACGTGTCATACTTGTCTTTCTGCGCCTGGCTTGTTTTACTTAACATAATGTCATCCAGTTCCAACCTGTCACTGCATATGATGAGATTTCATTCTTCTTGTGGCTGAATAATATTCCACTGTGTCTATGTTTTCTGTGACCACATTTTCTTTACCGATTCATCTGATAGACAATTCAGTAAAGTTCTAGAATACAAAAGCAATGTACAAAAAAGTAGCATTTCTGTACACTAACAGTGAAAATCTGAAAAGGAAACCAAGAAAGCAATCTCACTTACAATAGCTCTAAATAAAATGAAATGCTTTATAAACTTAAACACATTGAAAAATGTCTACAATGAAAACTAAAAACAGAGGAAGAAAACTGAAGAGGACACAAAAAGATGGCAAGACGTTTCGTGTTCATCAACTGGAAGAGTCAATATTGTTAAATGTCCGTACTACACAAAGCAATCTATGAATTGAATGCCATGTCTATCAAAATTCCAATGACATTCTTCACAGAAATAGAAGAAATAATCCTAAAATGTATGTAGAACCACAAAAGAACCAGAATAACCAAAGCCGTCCTAAGCAAAAAGAACAAAGCTGGAGGCATCACATTATCTGACTTCAAATTTACTACAAAGCTATAGTAGTCATTGTTCAAAAAATCTCCTTAAATGTACAAAACCAACTAATGCCAATTTAATGAATGATTGCAAAGTGAACAACGCAGAAGCCTTATCATGCGACAAAACATCGCCAGCGCTACACAAATGTCCCAAGTGCCCTTTCCAGTCCTAACTCCTGCCTCCTCCTCCCTGCATAGTCACCTCATTTTCATTGTTATGGTCATTGCACCCTGGCTTTCTCTGTATAAGCACTACTTAGATACTTATCATTAAACACTATGGTTTAGTCTCATGTGTCTTTTTAGCTTTATACAAACATAACCATCCCGTGGGTAACCTTTTGTGTGTCTTCTTTCACACAGTGTTACATTTGTGACATTCATTCACAGTCACGCATACGGCTGTGGTTTCTTCACTTATTCGTTTCTTCTATATTTGAGTTGTTTTCATTAGCTATCCCAAGTGATGAAGTGCGTGGTATTCCTAAATATATTTCAAGTGCATAAACTGTCATTGGGCATACGCCTCAGGTTGGAACTGCTGGGTCTTGGAGCACACGTATGTGCAACTCACACTGTCATGCTGAACAGTTTCCCAGAGTGCTGCTCCAATTTACCTCCACACCCAAGCATATGTTAGAGTTCCCATTGCTTCAGAGCCTTGCCAACACTAAGTACACTCTTCCATCTTTTAAATGTCAGCTGTTGGGGTTTTATTCAGAATTTTCCTGATTTCCAGTGAAGTTGAGCAAGTTTGTATGTTGGTCGGCCACTTTACCCTCTATTTATATTTTTTCCCATGTGGCATAATTTTTAAAGACTATTTCTGCCTCAATTTGTAGTGAGTGCCAACAGTGTAACACACTTTGCTAGAAATCAACTGACAACATAGTGCAAATCTTTATTTTTGGACTCTATTCTGTAACACGTGTTCAAATGTCCATCTTTTGTGCCAATACAACCTTGACTCAACTACTACAGCTACCGAGAAAAGCAAAGCCTTTCGCTTGGTTCTTTGCCTTGGGAATGGCCTTGCCTACTTTTGACTTCCTTGAGATACAGAATAGAGCAGAGGAATAGAAGCTTCGAGTATTTGTCTAAGAGCCAGCAGGTGATGAGCACACCCTCCTCCCGGAGCCTGGCTGATCAGCCCTTGTCTCATTTGGACCATCTATTTGCACGGTCCACAGCAGGTGATGGTGTTCCTCCGCAGAGACGACATTCACCAGGCTCAGGCACAGGTTCTCCACTTTTCTGTTCTTCACTCTTTCCTGAGTCTCCCACGCTGGGGTCATATTTTTCCCTGCCCTTCAGCATTTCTTTCGGTGCACATTTGCTGGTGACATATTTTATGGTCGTGTTTTCCTGCAGTCTATTTAATTTTCATCTGTGAAGGACAGTTCTGGGGCAGCAGTTACTTCTACTCCATTGTTTTCTGCTTTTCTTCCTCGTCAGCTGGTTGAGGAGCCAGCTGTCATTCACTGACGTTTCTTCCGGCTGCTTTCAAGAGATTCTCTCCATCTCTAGTTTCAGGTTTCACAGTGAAATGTGTCTCTTTCTTTTATGCTGTTTGAGGTTTGTCAATTGATGTTATTCACCAGTTCCAGAAAATTCTCGATCACTGTTCTTTCAAAGTTCACTTTCACCCCATCTTGCCCCATCCCTTCTTCTGGGTCTGCAATTCAGTGTGTATTAAACCGACTTCCTATGTCCTCTATTTCTCTTACCTTCTTTTATGTATGCAGGATTCTTGTAACTTGCTGTGATTCATTCTGGAGCAATTTTTTTCCTAATATCTTCCAGTTTACAAATTACTTCTTAAGCTGTGTCTAGTAAGCTATAAAGCTAGTTCGTTGTATTTTTAATTTCAGTTATTGTATTTTTATTTCTAGAGTTCCCATTGGTTCTTTTTGAAATACACTGTCACTTTTTATAGTCTTCAGCTCTCTACTACATTTTTTCTTTTTTCTTTTATCTCCTTGAACAAACAAGTATAGTAATTTTGAAATTGATGTCTGGTAAAACCAGTTACATTTGAAGATTCCTTAGGATTGTCTGCACAGAGAATCATGTCATTTGTAAATAACGTTTTACTGCCAGCTTTCTATCTTTATTAGTTTTTATCTTTTTTTTTCTTTTGCCTCATTGCCCTCACCAGAACTCACAGAAAAATGTTAAATAGACATGCTAAGAGCCAACATCCTGCTTTCTAATCTTAGGGGAAAACCATTTAGTTTTTCGCCACAAGCTGCCATAGCTGTCACTCATGTGAACACGGCCTCTGCCTCCTTCTTGTCCTGTCCCTGCTTGTCATCCTCAACTTGCACATTTGGAGGCAGCCTCCATCCAGGGGCTGTTTTCATGTCCTGGGTAAATAAGGCCCCACACCCTGAACCACGTGACCACTTTACTTCTGCTTTAAGCCTGGGGGACCCGATAATGCAACCCTGGAGTCTGTGTGCTTAGCTCCCTTCAAATTAAACAGTCCAACCCCATCCCAGGAACCCCACCCATTATCCCTCTCTCTGTCTTGCCCACTGGTTGAGTGCGCATGTCCCGACAGCTCCGTGTTCCATGGGACCTTCGAGGCAAGCTGTCTGCTTTTCCCTGGGACCCGTGGGTAGGAAAAATATTTTCGTGGTTCCCATCTGAGTGGCCCTCACTGCTGTACCCCTAACCTAAATACCTCACTGAACACCTCACAGCCTGAGTGTGACGTGAGAAGTCTTTGTGTAGATGCCTTTTGTCAAGCTGAGGAATGTTTCTCTTTCTAAATGTGCTGAGGATTTTCATCATCAATAAGCGCTGAATGTTGTCAAATGCATTATTTGCACCTGTTGGGATCTCGCATGAATTTTCTCTTTTCAAGTGGTGAATAACAGGGATTAGTTTACAAATGATAACCAACTTTGCACTTCTGGGTCCACTGCACCTCTCCACGACGTGTGTATGTAGGTGTATGTGTGTGGTGTATGCATGTAGCACGTACGATGTGTGTATGCGGTGTATGTGTGATGCATGTATTTGTGTATATATGTACATATATGTGTGGTGTATGCATGTAGCACGTACGATATGTGTATGCGGTGTATGTGTGGTGCATGTATTTGTGTATATATGTACATATATGTGTGGTGTGTGCATGTAGCACGTACGATATGTGTATGTGGTGTGTGTATGTGTGGTGCATGTATTTGTGTATATATGTACATATATGTGTGGTGTATGCATGTAGCACGTACGATATGTGTATGCGGTGTATGTGTGATGCATGTATTTGTGTATATATGTACATATGTGTGGTGTATGCATGTAGCACATACGATGTGTGTATGCGGTGTATGTGTGATGCATGTATTTGTGTATATATGTACATATATGTGTGGTGTATGCATGTAGCACGTACGATATGTGTATGCGGTGTATGTGTGGTGCATGTATTTGTGTATATATGTACATATATGTGTGGTGTGTGCATGTAGCACGTACGATATGTGTATGTGGTGTGTGTATGTGTGGTGCATGTATTTGTGTATATATGTACATATATGTGTGGTGTATGCATGTAGCACGTACGATATGTGTATGCGGTGTATGTGTGATGCATGTATTTGTGTATATATGTACATATATGTGTGGTGTGTGCATGTAGCATGTACGATGTGTGTATGTGGTGTATGTGTGATGCATGTATTTGTGTACATATGTACATATATGTGTGGTGTATGCATGTAGCACGTACGATGTGTGTATGCGGTGTATGTGTGATGCATGTATTTGTGTATACATGTACATATATGTGTGGTGTATGCATGTAGCACGTACGATATGTGTATGCGGTGTATGTGTGGTGCATGTATTTGTGTATACATGTACATATATGTGTGGTGTATGCATGTAGCACGTACGATGTGTGTATGCGGTGTATGTGTGATGCATGTATTTGTGTATATATGTACATATATGTGTGGTGTATGCATGTAGCATGTACGATATGTGTATGCGGTGTATGTGTGGTGCATGTATTTGTGTATACATGTACATATATGTGTGGTGTATGCATGTAGCACGTACGATGTGTGTATGCGGTGTGTGTATGTGTGATGCACGTATTTGTTTACATATGTACATATATGTGTGGTGTATGCATGTAGCACATACGATGTGTGTATGCGGTGTGTGTATGTGTGATGCATGTATTTGTGTATATATGTACATATGTGTGGTGTGTGCATGTAGCACGTACGATGTGTGTATGTGGACTGTGTATGTGTGATGCATGTATTTGTGTATATATGTACATATGTGTGGTGTGTGCATGTAGCATGTACGATGTGTGTATGCGGTGTGTGTATGTGTGATGCATGTATTTGTGTATATATGTACATATGTGTGGTGTGTGCATGTAGCATGTACGATGTGTGTATGCGGTGTGTGTATGTGTGATGCATGTATTTGTGTATATATGTACATATATGTGTGGTGTGTGCATGTAGCACGTACGATGTGTGTATGCAGAGTATGTGTGATGCATGTATTTGTGTACATATGTACATATATGTGTGGTGTGTGCATGTAGCACGTACGATGTGTGTATGTGGTGTGTGTATGTGTGATGCATGTATCTGTGTACATATGTACATATATGTGTGGTGTATGCATGTAGCACGTACGATGTGTGTATGTGGTGTGTGTGTGATGCATGTATTTGTGTATATATGTACATATATGTGTGGTGTGTGCATGTAGCATGTACGATGTGTGTATGTGGACTGTGTATGTGTGATGCATGTATTTGTGTATATATGTACATATATGTGTGGTGTATGCATGTAGCACGTACGATGTGTGTATGCGGTGTGTGTGTGATGCATGTATTTGTGTATACATGTACATATATGTGTGGTGTATGCATGTAGCATGTACGATGTGTGTATGCGGTGTGTGTATGTGTGATGCATGTATTTGTGTATACATGTACATATATGTGTGGTGTATGCATGTAGCATGTACGATGTGTGTATGCGGTGTGTGTATGTGTGATACATGTATTTGTGTATATATGTGCATATATGTGTGGTGTATGCATGTAGCACATACGATGTGTGTATGCAGAGTGTGTATGTGTGATGCATGTATTTGTGTATATATGTGCATATATGTGTGGTGTATGCATGTAGCACGTACGATGTGTGTATGTGGTGTGTGTATGTGTGATGCACGTATTTGTGTACATATGTAAATATATGTGTGGTGTGTGCATGTAGCACGTACGATGTGTGTATGTGGTGTATGTATGTGTGATGCATGTATCTGTGTACATATGTACATATATGTGTGTGATGCCGGATTTTGTTTGCTAATCTAGTGTTAAGAATTTTATGTCTAGATTTACAGGGATATTGGTCATTTTCTCTTCTTTTAATCACTTTGCATGGTTTTGTTTTTAGAGCTATGCTAGACCCTTAAAATGATTTTGGAATCGTTCCCTCATTGACTAAGTTCTGACAGTGTAGGTAAGAGTGTTATTTTTTCTTCCTTAAATATTTAATAGAGTTTGTGTTTGTGTCCTGTCCTTGCACCTGAACGGTGACTGTGTGACAATATAATTGGCTTCAAGTCATGAGATGTCAACTGGTCCATGTCCAGTGGAGCGCTAGTGCTTCCACAACCGTTTACTAAGCCCGTGCCAGGCCGTTTTCTCTCTTAAAGGTACACAGGGGCAGGCAGGGACCATGCTGCATGGTGCTCTGCAAGAGTCCAGCACAGGCTGTGTGGGAACAGCCAGGGTGTCCACCTGCCCCTTCCTGGGGCGCTCAGGAGACCCTCTGAGAAGAAGTGATATTTGAAAATACTGCTTTGCTATACGGTGGTCTGAAACGCTTTAGACATCGTTAAAGATTTCGTTTCATTTTCTAGATTTTTTGATACCCTTAAATTCCTCTAATTCTCTTTCAATGAATTGTTTCAGATGGAAAAAGTCTACGCTAAATACTAAAGGTAAAGAAAGAGGGTGGCCTCCTGGAGACCTTCAGAAGGGCCTTTTAGCCACAGTGCAGAGTCACGGTGAAGTGCAAGGGTCAGACTGAGCAGCTGGCCATGTCCCAACCTTGCAAACCCCAGCTAAGGCAGTAGAGCCCGACAGAGATGGCTCTGCGGAGTCAGTGGGGGGATTCTGGGGCTTCTGGTGTGTGCAGCTGGGCAGGGGGAGGAGCCTGGCCTTGAGCAGTGAGTCAGAGAAAATGCTGGGGTCAGCAGGGAGGGAGAACGCTGGTTCAGGCTGGGACACGGTGAGTAGGAGGGGCCTTGGCACATCCACGTAGGTGGTCCTGTGGGCAGGTGGGGAAGTGTCTGTGCAGGGGGATACCAGGGACGGGCCTGGAGATGTAAATCCATGCTTCCTCTGTGAGCAGAAGTCCCCTTTGGCCACGAGAGTGGATGAACACCCACAGTGAAAAGAGGAGGAGGCCACCCACAGAGCCCATGGCAATCCCAACACTCAGGCCCAGGAGGAGGAGGAGACACTCTCAGAGAAACTCAGAAGGACCACCCCACTGAGACACACAAAGAGGCCAGGGTTGATAATGTCACATACACCCAGGGAGGGCCAGTGCGATTGAGGAAGAGTGTCTTCCTTTACTTCTCTTCTGATCAGCACCTCTGATTGCCCCAAACGTACCATGACCACAACTCCCAGAATACAACAGTTACCTACTACTGGGACCAGAGATGGCAGGGAGCTTGTGGCTTCAGCCCCACAGGGCATGTTTGCTTACAGCTTCCGATATACACACGTACACAGATGTCCACCAGAAGTGGTCTCCTGCAGCCCCAGGGGTCATGGGTAGTCCCTGGAGAAACTTGCCACCTTCCAGGTCACCCTGGTGGTCACAGTCACACTCAGAGAGGCACTTTCCACAGGTGAGTTTGTGCCAAAGAGAGGCGGGCAGCCAAGGAGTTGAGTTGGGAACGTGACAGAGCTCTGGAGCTAAGACTGCTTTGAAGATGGAGCTCACTGGGGACAGGAGGTGAATACAAGCACATCTTTTTCTCAGCAACCAAAGTTTGATTTTAAATTCTGTAGGTGGGGTGGTAACTCCCCGAGGTTAAGTGCTTTCTAGTTTGCTTTGCGTGTGATAGCTGGTGGCAATAACGAACAGCGCTTGGGAAGAACGAATGCACTTAGGAAAGGAAATGGTTTGAAATGCAAATTGCCCATCCACCTCCCAAAGAATTGCTCCCACACTGTCCATGTAGTCAGTGCAAGACTCAGAGAGAGAGAGAGAAAGAGAGAGAAAGGCGGGAGTACCGTGGGCGGAAGCCCAGCGTGGGATGTGAAGATGAGCCACATGGCGCCAACAAGAGCCACTGAGCCTGAAGCCAGCTTTACACCCCAGCCACTGGGTGACTGGGGATGCTTTAAACTCTTCTAAATCTTTAATTGCCTTACCTCTGCAAAGGGAAGCATAGCGTCTCACCTAGTTAGCTGCAGTTTTGTGAAGATGATGTAAGGTAACTGATACATGCGATGCATGGTAAAGTGGGCATGCTGGTCACATGGAAGGATGGACCACTGCTCAGGGTGAGTGAAGGAGAAGTAAATGTCATCCCACACTTAAGTTCAAAAGACCAAAGGCACAGCAACGGTATGAACACATGCCACGTAGCAGAGTTTTAAGTGGTCGACAGGTCACGCTGTGTCCACAGTGTGATGTCATCACAGAGAGCTCATGGGCTTGCAGACCATCTGGGTAGACACAAGAGCACTGGGGATGATGGGCGTAATGGGGTCAGGACCCACTTGCTCCACTCCACAGTCCTCGGTGACACTCTAAGCACCGACTGAGCCAGAGACTGTGGGAGTGGGCACCAGTGTCTAGGCAGCTAGAATGCCTCTGAGAAGAGTGATCAGGAACCGAGGGTCAGAGAACAAGAGGAGCAGGAAATGGTTGAAGATGTGTCTCACTGGCACCGTCTCCTGGGTAATAACTGCCGAGCTGATTGTCAAGAAGCAGCGAGGCTGGGCTCGTTCTAAATGGATCCTGAAAGCAGAAATTCCAAGACTGAGAGGCTGAGTCACCAGGGAGACAGTTTCATCATCTCAACCAGGAGGAACTTAATAGCAGAAAGCAGCTGAACCTCCACGGGACCTTGACAGGCAGTTGACACTCCATCTCAGCCTGTGTCCAACATGGCAGAGGGATTTCTAATCCTGTTGTAAAGGAGGTCAGACTGCATGATTCTAGAACCTTCCAACAACCTCCAAGTGCTGGAAGACTTGCAATGGGCCACTCACAGTGCCCCAATTGCTTCCTAAGTTCCTCAGTGGGCTCTGTAATATCTGATATGCAAACCAGGCGGTGCAGCCAGTCTCGAGGAGGTTACAAACACACGCATCATACTTTTCTGAACAGTGGCGCAGAGTACTTCAGAAAATAATCCAGTCTCATTGCACGTCTCAGTGGGCAAGTGAAAGACGTGAGGGTGGTGTCAGGGTGCCTGAGGGAGGTGCTGAGAATGGCCATCCCTGTTACTGAGAGAGCTGCTGGCAGAGATAACCCAGAGCAGCAGAACTGACGTGAAAAGGCAGCAAACTTCTTTTGACACAGGGAATAATACGATATGCAACCTTTGGAGACTGGCCATTTTTGCAGCATCATTTCCTAGAGATTCGTCCACGTAATTGTGTGTCTCAATCGTTCATTTATTTTCATTACTGAGTAGTATTCCTGATACACATGTACCAGTTTGTTTAGTCTTTCATCTGTTAAAGGATATCTGACCTGATTCCAGTTTTTGGCTCATTCAAATAAAGCTGTTATGAAAAAAAAAAATGCAGCAAACCAGAAACCACAGACACAGCGGGAAGCCTCCCGCCAGGCCACTGTCGCCAACAGGAAGAGCAGCCCTACCCTGCCCTCAACAGAGAAAAACAAAATGATAGCACAGACCAACCATTCCCTTCTCCTGAAAGATCTGGAACAAAATCCGTGTCAGAACCCATCTCAAATCCAACGGCAGGTAAGCAAGGAACGCAGCTGTGCGCAGAGAGGAACCAACAAAGAAACCAACTTAGATGAACACTGATGAAGTCACCAAAAGAAAAGCAATCATCTGTGGAGTCAGAAATGCCCTCCGAAGAACGAGACTAATTGCAACATCCATAGGAGACGTTTAAATTGCAGTTTGGAATTTTCTTCTTAAGATTTCAGGTGGCAGAGCATCTGCAACGTGGACTACTGCTCTCTGTTGAAACACACGGTTGCCGGATTATAAAGGACAGTGGGGAGAGAGAGCGGAATTGAACCCTGGCAGAAGTGTGTCCTCAGTGAACTGCAGGACCAGCTGGAGGAACCCTCCCCAGACTTCAGAGGGAAAGCAACATATAAAACAAAATAACGTGTCTATGCGCTCTGAAAACTAAGTGGTGAAAAGTGCAGGCTGTGGAATTGGAGTGCCTGGAGTTTAAATACAAGCTCTGCCGCTGACTTCGTGAGTTCGGGCAAGTTCACCACCTTCAAAGTTGCTGTGCTCACAATTAAAATATGAGACTGCTTGTTGAGTTGTTCTGAGGATTGAAGCGGGTAGTGGAGTCCACAGAGATTGCCAAGCACGTGATAAACAACAGCCTTTTTTAACGTCAAAGAAAAAGGCCCACCAACACTTACAATGGAAAACATAAAAAGCGCATCTGAAGACAGCATGGCAGCATGTGTAAAGTTAGACTCATGCAAAGCTATTATAAATGCGCTCAGCACATAAAGCAGTTTAACCAGGAAAGGGTAAGAATGAGGTTGGTTTCAGAGGTCTCTTCCTCTGAGGGTGTGGACAATGTCTTCTCCAAATCTCCATTGGCACCTCCCTGACTGAGGTCAACAGGCCACCCTGGTTCACCCAGCATTACAGGACGCAAAGGCCAGTGCCCGGCCCTGACGCTGCTGCTGGTGTCAGGCTCCTGCCTCCGTCACGGAGGCCGTGGAGAAAGTGCACACGGTTTCTGCTAATTCATGGGCCATTCCTGAGCACGCGGGAGCGCAGGTGAGCATGGGCGGCACTGAAAAGCAAACGGGTAATAGTGGCCGCTGATGATCAAAACATGAAGAAACCTGCGACAAATGCCAGGCTTTGCCACCGCAGCAGGCAGCGGCTTTTAAAAAATTACCTTTACACGAGGAAAAAGAAGTAAATAAACTGAGCATCTAATCTAAGACCCCAAGAAAGTAATCGTGAAATAAAGAGAAAAGAGAAATTTATACAGATAAAAAGAGAAAGAACCCCATTTACAGTAGAAGAGCTCATACATTTAGTTTGTGGGTTTTTAATTGTGGCAAAAACTGATAATATGATAAGTGAATTAGAAAAACATGGGCGCTCTAGTCAAGCAGAGAAAAGAGAAAAGGGAAGTTCAAACCCTGGGAATGAAACAGACGAAACACAGGCAGGAGCAACGTTTACAAAGTGTCATGAGAAAATCCCTTCAGACCTAGGACTAACTCTTTCCACATGCGTGATTTAGCAAATACTCCAAACCCGTAAGTTTAAAATCTGCCTGAATGTTAGCAGCGCGAGGCCAGGGATCTGGGGCTGTTTTGTTCAGAAGCAACGTGGAAGTCTCTGCAGAAGTGCCTGGCACTGAGCAAGTGTTCAATGAATGTTTGTTGAATGAATGAATGAGTGAAGAGAGGGAGACAGGAAAAAGTAAAGGAAATCTGTGTAAAATTAAAGGTTTTCAGGAAAGCAAGCATTTCCAAACTTACTTAAGGCAATGCTTTCAAATATTAATGAACCAATAGTCTTGAAAGAAACAGCCCCAAAAATTAGACTAAGGTTACTTCCTTCTTATAATGTATTATGCAGTAGTGAAATGTAGAACGAGATAGAGCCACGTATACTCACACAGAAAGGTTTCAAAGATTTACTATTAAAAAAAAGGGGCAAGTTACATAACATACATTCAGAATAATTCCATTTTATTAAAAATACAGAGGAAAAATTTGTATTTCAATATGTGCTTATACACACTTTGAAATACACAGAAAAGAATCTATAAGAATTCAAAGCTGCTGGATATGTTTGCTTCTGCTGACGGAACAGGAAAGGGGGAATGGAATCACCTAGAGAGATTTCTGCTTTATCTGTATGTTTAAAATTTCACATAACAAAAGCATATTCATATATGGCTTATAGTTAAAAATTAATTTAAAAGATGAAATGTTTAAAGCTGCCCAAGAGCTAACCTCATAAAACATCCCAGGTGCAGGCATTTTTATGAGCAAGTTATTTCAAAACCAAAAAGAGATCATTCTTATGCTATTTAAATTATTTCAGCACACAAAAATTTGGAAAGCTTCCCAGTTCATTGCACATAACCCTGACACCAAAAAAATTCAGAAGCACAAAAATAAAACTATATAATAACCTTAGCTGTAAATATTTTTAAATTCTAAACAAGTATTAGCAAATATAATTTATCTAATCTCTTAATATATCAAAATAACAAAATAACCAAAATATTTTTCCAAAAATATTAATAAATTTATTAATATAATTCATCATAGTAAGTCCAAGAAAAACAAACGACATCATTATCATAACTGCCTAGAAGCCATTTGGCCAAGTGCAATGTTCACTTCTGATTTTTAGAAATTATTTGTAAAATAAGGATAGAAGAATATTGCTTGGACTATTTCAGAATAAAATAAGAAAGATTCATTTCGAACTATTAGCCCTTGCTATTTGTATACGGTACAGAAATACAAACTGTTTTCTCCTGCTATGCTCTCAACACTCAATACAAAATTCTTCTGTGGCCAGACGTGGGAGTTTTTTCCCATACACCAGGCAACTCACCAGTGCTTCAGTTGAGCATCCTGAGATGCAACTCAGTTCTGACACTGACCCGAGTTAGTGCAGGCCCCACAGGCCAGGGCCTCAGTCGCAGAGGACTACCACAGCCGAGATGCCAACCACAAGTTCAGATCTCCAGCACTTCTGACTATCTAGCTATAAATTGAGGATTCTTACCACCCCCTCCCTTGGCTTCCATTATTAGCTATAAAGTCTCTTACTGGTTTGTTATAAAGGAAATTACAAAGAATACAGATGAACATTCACATGGAAGCTATGCACATGGCGAGGTATGGGAGTGTGGTGGGGGGCACAGAGCTTCCTGGACTACTTCTGTGCACCCCGACACTACACCTCTAGAGACGACCACCCTCTTCCTCCATGCATCTCCTCTTCCATGCACCCCCACACTACACCTCTAGAGATGACCACACTCTTCCTCCATGCATCCCCTCTTCCATGCACCCCCACCCTACACCTCTAGAGACCACCACACTCTTTCTAGATGCATCCCCTCTTCCACACACCACCACCCTACACCTCTAGAGACCACCACACTCTTCCTCCATGCCTCCCCTCTTACACACACCCCCACACTACACCTCTAGAGACCACCACACTCTTCCTCCATGCCTCCCCTCTTCCACACACCCCCACACTACACCTCTAGAGACCACCACACTCTTCCTCCATGCATCCCCTCTTCCACACACCACCACCCTACACCTCTAGAGACCACCACACTCTTCCTCCATGCCTCCCCTCTTCCATGCACCCCCACACTACACCTCTAGAGACAACCACACTCTTCCTCCATGCATCCCCTCTTCCACACACCACCACCCTACACCTCTAGAGACCACCACACTCTTCCTCCATGCATCCCCTCTTCCATGCACCCCCACCCTACACCTCTAGAGACCACCACACTCTTCCTCCATGCATCCCCTCTTCCATGCACCCCCACCCTACACCTCTAGAGACCACCACACTCTTCCTCCATGCATCCCCTCTTCCACACACCCCCACACTACACCTCTAGAGACCACCACACTCTTCCTCCATGCATCCCCTCTTCCATGCACCACCACACTACACCTCTAGAGACCACCACACTCTTCCTCCATGCATCCCCTCTTCCATGCACCCCCACCCTACACCTCTAGAGATGAACACACTCTTCCTCCATGCATCCCCTCTTCCATGCACCCCCACCCTACACCTCTAGAGACAACCACACTCTTCCTCCATGCATCCCCTCTTCCATGCACCCCCACCCTACACCTCTAGAGACCACCACACTCTTCCTCCATGCATCCCCTCTTCCATGCACCCCCACACTACACCTCTAGAGATGAACACACTCTTCCTCCATGCATCCCCTCTTCCATGCACCCCCACACTACACCTCTAGAGACAACCACACTCTTCCTCCATGCATCCCCTCTTCCATGCACCCCCACCCTACACGTCTAGAGACCACCACACTCTTCCTCCATGCATCCCCTCTTCCATGCACCCCCACACTACACCTCTAGAGACAACCACACTCTTCTTCCATGCATCCCCTCTTCCATGCACCCCCACCCTACACCTCTAGAGACCACCACACTCTTCCTCCATGCATCTCCTCTTCCATGCACCCCCACACTACACCTCTAGAGACGACCACCCTCTTCCTCCATGCATCCCCTCTTCCATGCACCCCCACACTACACCTCTAGAGATGAACACACTCTTCCTCCATGCATCCCCTCTTCCATGCACCACTGCCCTACACCTCTAGAGACAACCACACTCTTCCTCCATGCATCCCCTCTTCCACATACCCCCACCCTACACCTCTAGAGACCACCACACTCTTCCTCCATGCATCCCCTCTTCCATGCACCACTGCCCTACACCTCTAGAGACAACCACTCTTCCTCCATGCATCCCCTCTTCCATGCACCCCCACACTACACCTCTAGAGACCACCACACTCTTCCTCCATGCATCCCCTCTTCCATGCACCCCCACACTACACCTCTAGAGACCACCACACTCTTCCTCCATGCATCCCCTCTTCCATGCACCCCCACACTACACCTCTAGAGATGACCACACTCTTCCTCCATGCATCCCCTCTTCCACACACCACCACCCTATACCTCTAGAGATGAACACACTCTTCCTCCATGCATCCCCTCTTCCACATACCCCCACCCTACACCTCTAGAGACCACCACACTCTTCCATGCGTCACCTCTTCCATACACCCCCACCCTATACCTCTACATGTTCAGCAACTCGGAACTCTGTAAGTATTTAATGGAGGCTTTGTCACGTAGGCATGGTCAGCTACTAACTCGACCTTCAGACCCTCCAGACCTCCTCCCTGGAGCTCCAAGCTACTAATCCTGGCTTGGTCTTTCTGATGACCAGTGTCTATGCAGGAGCCCACCAAGGCCACCACATTAGGGCAAAAGATGCTGCTATCACCAAGGCAATTCCAAGAATTTAGGAGCTCTGCATCAGAAACCAAGGCAATTTTAAGGGTTTAGGAGCTCAGTGTCAGAAACCAAGGTAATCCCAAGGATTTAGGAGTTCTGTGTCAGAAACCAGGATCAA
This sequence comes from Callithrix jacchus, assembly GCF_049354715.1. Lineage (NCBI taxonomy): Eukaryota > Metazoa > Chordata > Mammalia > Primates > Cebidae > Callithrix > Callithrix jacchus. The sequence continues at coordinate 123,930,338 of NC_133513.1, read as the reverse complement.
AGACTAAACATGAGAGCAGAAGATTCTCCTAGAACCCCTATTGCTCAGGAAATTACCGGGGTTTCAGAAGCTCCATGCCAGTACTCAGCAGCCAAGACCAAATATAGATTCCTCTTATAAGTGACAATACCGCACAACCAAAGCAAAGTTGTTCATCATCACTACTATCTCTGAAATCAGGGCAAAATTTAAAATACAAAGAACTCATGTTGTAATTTTTATAGATCTGACTTAATTTCTATTGAAATTGCATTAAATCTATAGAGTTAACTGCAACGGATTTAATGCTATAAATTTAATGCAATTTCAATAGAAATCAAAGATAGTTTGACTTGACAGCATTTTTTTAAATCACTTTGAAAAAGTAAATGTAGAGGAATATTAGATAAGAAGATAAAAAGAAGAGTAATAAAGGTGCTTGTCCTATAAAATATCAAAAAATGCATCATTAGAATAACATATAAGTGTCTCACACAAATACAACACACAAGGTAGGGGGAAGGGGCTCGGGGTATTGAAATGAGAAATAAACTAAGGACAAACCCAGGTAGTACAACTACTCAAACTACAACAGTGGTATTTCAGACAATTAGGGGGAAGATGACTGAGATTCAGTAAGTGGGTGTTGAGAAAATGAGAAACCACAGGGAAGTAACGTCTCGATCCCTCTTGCATGACCTACATTAAAATCCATCTTTGGTGGGTCAAAAACTTAAATGTGAAGTGGGCCATAACTGCATTAAAAGAAAATGCAGACGACTTTAGCATGTGGAGGAAAGGAGACTCTCAACATAACGCCAGGTGAAGGAAACAACAGCTACCCTCAGCTGTATCAGAAACAAAACTCTGTATCTGAGAGCACCACACAGAAAATCAGAGAGCGAGCAAACTCTGGGGAAATACTGGAGGCACACCTGACCAAGGTTTAATATTCCTGATACATAAAAACTTACAACAAATCCATTTTAAAAGGTTATTGTGGAATAGAAATACATGCGAAGTCAATTCACAAGAGAAGTTGAGCTCATACACATATGAAAATATTCAGTCTCAAGAGGAATGGAAGAAATGTAAACCATCACAACAGAACAGCCGAGCTGCACAACAGACTGGTTTCCCATTCTTAATATACTAACAAAAACAATCACAGAACCCAAATAACACTCATGTAGAAATAAAATTCAATGTTTAGAATGCATTGCATATAATCGGACACCCATTTCTGATTTACTGAAAGAAAAAATATGACTTTTGAAAGCCTGGCATATTAAAATCATTCCACTACATGTAGAATCATAATTTATAATTAAATGCTAAAAGCTTCTAGTAAAAATAAGGAAAAACCAATGTATTAACTTTCAACGTAACTACTTAAATTGCTTTATATATGTAGCCAATGCACTGAGTCATGAAACAGAAAAGGAAAAGAAAAGGGTAGATTTACTTTAAAGGGAGATTTCTTTAATCACAGAGGGAGGCAAAAATTGCAGCAAAGTGAAGTGATCATGCAAAGTCATAAATAAAATTATAAAACCCAGATAAAAATACTAAGAACAGCTAGTGACAGATACCTGGAACGCAGGAAACAGTGGGCAAAAACCAGGGGACAGTTCACACTATTTTTTAACGCAATTTTTAAAAAGAACTGCCAATTGGTGGCATTTGAGGCCCGAGGGAGCTTCCCAGCACCCAGGCTGTGGCTGCAGAAATGACAGGCTGCTCACCCTCCGACGGCACAAAATCAGAAGTCAAAACCGGAAAGAGCTGGAAATCTCAAGGGGATCCCGCAAGTGAGTGCTCTGCAGGAGTGAGACAAAAAATTTAAATATGAACCTCACCTAGATCAGGGGCTAGCAGCTAAGCTGTGCCCATGTCGGGGACACCACAGGGGACTCAATGGAAAAGCCACAAGATCAGGGAGGGAGCTCTTGGAAATTGGAGCTGCACAGGTGAGATCTGTGTTTGCTGCATTGTTAACTGAGAAGGTTCTGGATCCTGCAGCTGGATCCTGGTGGCAGAAAGCTAGCAGTCCCTGGGCCTGGCATGTCATAGGTCAGAGCCTTAGAGGTTAGAGCTGCTGGAAATTAGGAGGAAATCTCCAGGAATAAGAAAACCCCAGGAAACCTAAGTCCCCAAATTGAGTATAAATCTTTATACTCAATAATCTTTGAAGTCTAAAGATTCAGCCCAAATCTTTGAAGGATTGCTAAATTATTAGTCCAAATCTTTGAACAACTGCTAAATTATTCAGGCAAGGGTTAAATACCAAGTACATAAAGAGCTATGACAAATTGGTTTTAAAAGTAATAATGAAATATAAATATTGGCAAATGCAATTTACAAAAGTAGGCTGCGTAATTGCAGCTGAGATACTTGAAAGCAGAGTAGAGATTTCAGCAGCTGCATAATGCAATAAAAGCAAAGTTGTTATTTGAGGCCAGGCAGATTAACTACAAGGTAGAATAACAATAAACACTCAGAACACAACAGATTCCAGAATCACCACACCATACCATCTACAGTGTTTAATTTTTAAACCTAAGTTACTACACATGCAAATAAACAGAAAAGTTTAATCTATACCCAGGAAAAGAGGCAGTCAATAGACATTATTGGTGACTTGGATATTGGTTTTAGCAAACAAGTATTTTAAAGCAACTGTTAGAATTAAATAATAAAAAAATTTATCTCAACTGAGAAATGAAGAATATCAAAATGAAAAATTCTAGAGTGGAAAAATATAATAGCTAAAGATTGATGATGACACAGAAGAAAGGACCAGTAACTTGTATGCAGATAAAAAGAAATTAATGAGTCTGAAGAACGGCAAGAAACAAGATTGAGAGCCTCAGAGACAATACCAAGCAGTCCCTAATACATACTGCTAAAGTCCCACTGAAAAAAATCTGGGACAGGAAAAAAATTCTGTGAAGAAATATTATACAAAAACTTCCCAGAGTTGGTGGGAAATGTTAACTTACAGATCCAGAAATGGCAGCGAACTCCCAGCAAGTGAAACACAAAGAAACCACTGCTAGGTACACACCAATAAAACAGCTGGCACTGCAGGGTTCACACCTGCCAGTAATCCCAGCACTTTGGGAGGCCAAGGCAATGAATCACTTGAGGTCAGGAGTTCGAAACCAGCCAGGCCCACATGGTGAAACCCCATCTCTACAAAAAATACAAAAAAAAAATTAGGCATGGTGGTGTTCACCTGTAATCCCAGCTACTCGGGAGGCTGAGGCAGGAGAATCACTTGAACCCAGAAGGCAGAGGTCGCAGTGAGCAGAGATCCTGTCACTACACTTCAGCCTGGGTGACAGAGCAAGACTCCGCTTCAAAAAAAAAAAAAACTATTGAAACTAAACAGAGAAAAGAAATATTTTATTCCTAAAGCCAGAAAAAATAATTTGTTACATACAGAAAAACGATAATATAATTAACAACCAACTTCACTAGAAACTGTGGCAGTCTTAGTATTATTTTTTTTTCATACGCTGATAGAAAAGCGAATGTTTAACAAAAAGTCTTTATTTAGCAAACTCCCCTTCACCAGTGGAGGCGAAATGAAAACACTTTCAGATAAACAAAAGCTGAGACAGTTGGTCACCAGTAGACACACACAGCAAGAAACGCTAAGGGACTGTCTCCAGGCTGGAGGGAGAGAACACCTGCGAGAATCTTAGCTGCACCCGAAGAGCCGCCATGGACCTCCATATCTGTGGGCTCCATACATGAGGATTCAACCAACTGTAGATAGAAAAATATTAAAAAAAAAAAAGACCACCTCTCTACTTTTGAATGTGTGTGGACTCTTTTGTTATTATTTCCTAAACAATGCAGTATAACAGCTATTTACATAGCATTAACATGGTATTAGGTTTAAGTAATCTAGAGATTATTGGAAGTATATGGGAGGAGATGCACAGGTTACATGCAAGTGCTGGCCATCTTATACCAGTGCCTTTAGCATCCACAGATTTTGGTAACCAAGGGTGGTCCTGGAACCATTTCTCTATGGTTACTAATGAACATCTGTACAGAGCAACAGAAATATGAACTATATGGCTAAATAAAAGTGGTTCCACATGTTTTTCCTTTCTTCTCTTCTTTGAAACATATTTGATTGTTTAACTGAAAATCATAACACTGGATTGATTTATAATGTATATAAATGTAACATACATGATAACAAAAATAAGAATAAGAGAAATGCAAATCTATTTTGCAAATTTCCTCTATTTTACCTCAAGTAATTCAATATTAACTCTAAGTAGATTGAGATAAATTAGAGATGAATAATATAATCCCAAGAGCTTGCCACCTATAATTAATTCAAAAATAAAATATAGCTAGGAAGACAATAGAATTTAAATGGAAAATTCTAAACTTCTTGATTAATACAAAATATGACTAAAACAAGAGACAAATAGAAAGTAAATGACAAAATGGCAGACCAAAATAGAACTATATCAACGACTACACTAAACGTAAATGAATTAAACACTTTTATCAAAAGGCAAGTTTTACCAGTCTTGGGAGGGAAAAAAAACCAAAATGATACCTACAAAAGTTGTCCTTTAAATGCAAAGATACAAAGAGACTGAAAGTAAAAAAATGGAAAAAGATACACCATGTAATGAATAAGCATATACGTGAATAAGCGTAAACATGATGATGTTAATATGAGACAAAAGCGACTTTAAGACATGGAGGATTGTTAATGGCAAAGAGATATTTTACAATAATAACAGAGCCAATGCATCAGGATTATGTAACAATCATAACAACAATGCCTCACATTCCATTCGCCAAAAACTGAGAGCACTATAGGGAGAAATAAATTTACAGTGAAAGTTAGAGAAGCTGCCCTGTTTTATCTGCTTTTTCAGCGGGATTCTAACAGTATGTTTCATGGACTGCTTGGTGTTGCCTCTGAGGCTCTCAATCTTGTTTCTTTATCACCCTTTCTTCAATAATTGATAGACCAATTTAAAAATGAGCAAGGATATAGAAGATTTTACATTATCAGTCATCTTAACAGAAAATTATAGAGCACTCCCTCTACTCACTACAGAACACATTTTTTTCAAGTGCAGGGAAAGGTTACCAAAATAAACTATATGCTGAGCAATAAATTCTGTTGTAATCAGAGAATATTTTCCACAGTATCTTAATCTTTCAATTTTTAAATATTAAAATACTGTAGAAAATATTCTGATTATAACAGAATTAGATACTTACAACAATAAACATCCTTAAACATCCAAATCTCTCTAGATGAAACACCTGAGTTTTAAATAATCCACAGGCAAAAGAAGAAATTACAAAGAAATTGAGATAATACTTTGAACTGAATGAAAATTAAAAGGCAACATATCAGAATGTGAGGAAACAGCTAAGGATGTGCTTAGACGAAAAATCCAGAGCTTTAAAGATTAGTGTCAGTAAAGAATGAAAATTTTGAGTTTAATAATGTCAATTTCTACTTCAAGCAGGTAAAAGGAAAAAGAACAATTAAATTCAAAGATAGGTAGAAGAAAATAAAAAATAAAAATATCAATGGAATCAAAACACAAAAAGTAAAAGTCGATTCTTTGAAAAGATCTATAAAATTGAGAAACGAAGAGGACGAGGTTATGAACCCCAGGAGTAGAAGCGGAGACTCGACACAGGCTCTATGGGTGCCAACGTGATAATAAGAGAATGATAAAAAAAAGTATGTCTATAAATTTGATGCCTAAGTCTGAAAAACACGAATTGTCAAAACTGGCACAAGAACACAAGAAAATCAGCAAGAGTGATAGAGGGAAAAACAGAAGATCTCTAATCTCATTGGAGGAGCTGTTTCGCTGGGGTAAGTGGGATTGAGTAACGCACCTGTTACGGACAACTCACATCCCACCAGCTGAGATGAGCACCACCCCCCTTCCACAGGGATGAGAATAACACCCTCTGATGCAGCATGAACCTTCATGAGACATAGTAGGCAGCAGTGTGGAGGGCCACCCAGTCTATCCCTGTGGCAGAATGGAACCATCCCATCCCCTCAACACCATCTGGGGGCAGCAGAGGGGCCCTGACCCTCCCGTATGTCCGGCAGACGGCTGCCACTGTGGCTCTGCAGGAGCTTCCCCATTGCTCCATGGTGCTGTCCTCCTCCTGGTGCATCCTCTCTCTTGACTCTGTAGTCATGAGGCTGAGGCCTGCTGTGGGGACTGCAGGGACTGGGGCTGATATATGGCGCCATCCCTCATGCAGTCAAGAGACCACTGGACAGCAGACCCACACACCAAGGCAAGAGTCCTTTGTCCAGCACTGGTGAGTGCTATCCGAGGGCCACCAAGGAAAAGGAGAACAGAGAACATCCTGGAGGAGGCTCCTCCCTCCTCCTCTTCTCCCTGGTCTTACAGGGAAACATGGTGTCAACTGAGTCCGCCTTTCAAAGCCGCCTCTGTTCTAGTTTTTCCTGTTTTTCACCTGTCAAAAGCAAGGGTGCACTGGCAGATGATGAACAAAGAGGCTCTTTCGCAGTGTAGGGGGTAAGGGTGTGGAGCCAGGGGTTGTAACACACTAATTTTCATGATATACATACTCCCACCATGGCCATTATCAGTTCCCAGGGTACCTTCAGCAAAGGTGGAGCTGGGAAGAGACAGGCAGTCAGTTGTGGGACCCATGTGAGCCAGCTCTGGCAAAGCACCACAACTGGGCACGCAGAACAATTCTTTTCGTCCCTGCTGTTAGGTATCAAAACTCCTATAGTCCATTTGGAAAGCAACTTGGAGATATGTATCAAATGCCTTCAAAGTGATCATGATTTTTAATCTAGTAATCTTATTTTTGGTCATCTATGTAGCACAGAAGTAGAATTACTAATTGTCATAGGTTTATAATAACCTAAATACTTAAAGATAAGTGAACAGTTAGAAAAATCATTACAAATACTGTTGAAGATGTTTCTGGGTTGTTTGCTAAGACTTTAGGATGATTTATGCTCTGCTGACTTCACTGCATGGGGACCCTGGGGGCTGCGTATGTTGACTCTACAGAGCAGGCTCTACCAGGTGCACTGAGTCTCTGCTTTCCTTGGTGCCTGCCAAGAAGGGAGAGGAGGTTCCGGAGAGGACCAGGCTGATGGGCTTGGGAGAGCAGCTGGAGAGAGGTGTGGGATTGAGGAGATCACTGGAGCCTGAGGATGGGGCAGGACCAAAGACAGCTCCCACGTATTCCACCCACCCCCCAGCACTGCCCTTCCCCCCACTGGTTTGCTGACTATGCAGGACGGCACATGCCAGCTGGTTGCTCACCTGTGGAAGACCACGCCTTGCCTGCCATCCTAGAAAGCATTTACGTCTAAATCATGGCAAATAAGCGAAATGTTTTTACCTGGAAGAGGCATCTTGCATTGAGCTTGCAAAGGGATCTGAGTGGTGTTTTCTTTCCTTCCTCTATTCAAGGGCGCATGTGCAGTGGAGAGAAGAAGTGGTTCTACACCTTATTCATGTTTTCAAAGTAAAAAAAAAAAATAGGAATGACTGTAGGCCTCCCTGAGCAACAGATTCGGTTCTGGGTGATGAAAGTGGTGTTCGTGTTAAAATGGGCCAAACGCAGAGAAAACATGGCCCGTGGGCAGCTCCTGTTCACAGTGAGCAAGTCTCACTTTCACTTGACACACAAGATGCCTTGGATAGGGAGGTCCCACAGGCTTCCTAGGACCACGGCACTGGCGAGCCACACAGCCAGATCCCTCCCAAATCTGTGCTCCCACTGCTAGAAATCATGCTTTTTCCATTGTGAGTAAACACGAAAGTCAGAACCAGAAAGAGGTATATCTCTATTTAGGTATGTGCAGGGTCTTCACGGCCATCTAAAAGTAAATCACATACCAAAAACAACAATGAAAGTTAAATGTGAAGGCCTGGAGCCCACTCAGATGACAGCAATCACAGCAACAAGCTAGTTCCAAGCACTCCCGGGCACTGAGCCACATTCAGGTGATGGAAAGAAACTCGTGCCTTGTGCCTGTGACCAGGACTGAGTGTCAGATGAAAGGTACTCAGCCAGTGAGGAAACAAGGCTCCCTGGTAGCTCATCTGGGGTCCCTGACAGCAGTCTAAGACACGGCTGACGAGCAGAAACCAAAGAAGTAAGAAACCTCAGCTTAAGGAACCCACGGCTTGCAGAAGCAGGGACTCAGTGTGGCTCCATGCTGGCTGCAGGATCGAGAGCCTCTGCCTTGGGAGACCTCTGGTGGCACCTGAGGCTGGGGCTGCTCCTTAGCTTTGGAGTTCCAGGGCTATTTCTGGCCAGTGCTGGGCAAACAAATGAATGAATGAATGAACTAATAATGAAGGAATAGACATAGAGGTTCTGTGATCAATAGAGCCGGGCAAGCCAGCCTCTGGCCAAAAGGAGTTTCTGAGGAACCCCGCCCCACACAGCCTAACAGCTTTCCCTACTCAAAGGGAAGGCTTGGGGAAAAAAGGTGGCTTTGTGCTGGGGCTCCCTCCACCTCGGAGGATTCCAAGTGCCCTGTGTGATCCAGCCATGAGGCCAGGGCCACACAGCTCCGTGACCTCATGCCTCGTGACGAGGATGCTGTCAGGGATGCAGGAAGGGGCCTTGTGGTGCAGTCCCTGATCATCAGGTCACGCTGTTGCCCCTGGAGCTACGGCCCTGGCAAAACTGTCTGCCCCCTGGAACACTGGCCAGGTAGGAAGCTGCTGCCAGCAGCTACTTCTCTGGAGGGCATGGAGACTTGGGGACAAAACAGCTGGCACCTATGACCCTATGCATGCAGTGGGATGGACTGAGGTCTGTCTGCAGGGCAAATGTGAGGGAAACTCCCTTCACCTGCAGCTCAGGGCCAGTGCCATCCATCACACGGTGCTTGTGTGTTACCTTCTCTTACTGTGTGCTAGTTGACAATCCTTGGAGCAAATCAGACATGACTATTTCTCCGAATTCCTCTTATTAGAAATAATCAGTTCCAACTGAGCCATTTCCAATCCCACAGGCACTGGCCCCTAAGAGAGCTGCCAGCTGCTTTGCCAGAGATATGTGGTTATGCAGGAAATGTGATCAAATGGTCAAATGAGGGGGTCCCAGCAGCATGGCTGCCCATCCTGGCCATCAGAGCATGCAGGGAACACACCCCTGAGGGCAGGTCCAGAAGAACTCAGTCAGCTCCATCAGGATGGAGGGAGGGTGGAGGCTACTGGGAGAAGCACCAGGGAGGGGGTGTCCCCTGTGGTCATCTGAGCTCACTGTGGGCAGCAGCACGTGCCGGTTCTGAGGCACAGGAGAGAATGAGGAGGACACAGGAGCCCCATCCCACAGCACGTGGGCTCTCAGCGGGGAGGGGCTGCATATGGCGCTCAGACCCTAAGTCCCCTCTGGTTCGCCCAGGGTGTGTAACTCTGATTTGGAAATAAGCCAGCTCTTCAGGAGCACAGGCTCAGCCATTCCCAGTGTGTCCTCCTTCTCCTGAGTCCTGTGAGAAGAGCACAATCTAAAAGCACAGTCATTAAAACCATTTGAATTCATTCACTGACCTCGTACTTATCTGGCACCTACCACATGCTGGACACTGTTCTGACTGTGGGGGCAAAGCCACAGAACCTGTATTATAGAAGAGATGATGGGCAAGAAATACCAAAACCAGTCAATACGTGAGCCTGTGTTAACCCACCTTGTGGCAGCCAAACCAACTCATTCCCGATTGAAGAAGCCTGACAAACTCCATCTCAGCTTCCTCACTTAGAGTTATTTTCCCTCCATTAAGCAGGTAGCTGCAGTGTGTAGCTGGGGCAGCATGACCCCAGGCACATCCAGGGATGCATTGCTGATAAGATGCTAAGTCAAGCGGTGCCAGCAGACCCTGGGAACGCGGATGTTGCTAAGTACGCAGAGCCCCCATATCTGTAAGTGTATGTCTTTTGTGACAGCTTAAGCCCTGCACCTGGTATTGTTTACTTCTTACATACTAGTTTATCCTTTAACTTTCTGCTTGCTCTGCTTCTGTGAAAACCTGCTTCAGCTAGGTTCCCCCTCCCTTTTCAAACCAGGGCATAAAAACCAACTAACTCTTTCTTCAGAGCTGAGAGTCGTCTCTCGGTCGCCAGCAATAAAGGACTCGTAACTCAATCTCAGAATGTGGCGCATTCCTGTACTCGTTCAGGTATAACAAGACAATTCAGAGTGTGATGAATGCTATCAGGAAGATGAACCACGTAGAGAGTGACCCAGAGAGCCACGCTGCCTTGGCAAGGGCAGCACGGGAAGGTTTTCTGGAGAGCAGACATTGGAACTGAGACCTGAACAATGGAAGAACATGCACACTGCAGAAGAAAACAGACAGCCAATGAAACAGAATGGGAGCTCAAATATATGAGCACACAGAGCATGGCAAGGACACGCCATGACCATTTACGGACAGAAGTTTACTGGGTCTAGGGAGTGTGGGGAAATTGGTTGGTAACTGGACAATGTTCTGCTTTTTCAAGTAATGCACAATCTAATCCACATGTGAGTTAAAGATTTAAGTGCAAAGAGTAACCACAACAGCCCCTTGGAAGATGCCATGGAGATTTATTTTCTCCAAGGTGGAAGATTCCTCTCGGAGCAGGGACTCAGGAGAGACAGTGGGACGTGGTGGTTAGGGCAGACCATCAGCATGAGGTAAATCTGGTGGATTTCAGATCTCAGAAAGAGGGTGTGTGCAGGCAAGCAAGGAACTTAGCATGGCGGACGTTCCTGATGGTATCGGGGGCCACCACGCCAGATGAACTGCCCGCCCCACCTGCCCTTCTTGTTGGGTGAGACTGACAAGGTCCCCAACTCCTTCAAGCAAATATGTATATAGAAAATAAAATTTAAACATTTAAAAACCTCAAAACTAAAAAGTCCTCCAAATTTTCGAAACGGAAATCATGATAAAACCAACCTCACAGGGCTTGGGGCAGACTTATTGAGTGAACAAACTCACAAAAACTATTAACAGCATAAATCAGAGGGTTAATAAATTTAATGAATGAAGTGTCCCAAAAATCAATGAGAAAAAGATAGGAGAAAATGAAAATGGATAGGCAATTAACAAAGGAAGGAACGCAAATGGAAAATAAATGTATGAGAACACGTCACAGCTATGTAATTAAATTAATGGGAAATTTAGCAAGGATGACATTCTTGTCCTGCCAGCCAAGGGTTTCAAAGCATTTCGTATCTGCTGTTGGTGAAGCTGTAGGGAAGAAAAGGTCAGGGCAGTAGAAGTTCTAGGACTCACGGGAAACATCAGGCCTCCAGCAGATTGGAGTTGGGGGCTGGGCACAGCAGCATGGAGTGTGGGTGGGTCCTGCCGAGATAACCCACAGCGCCCTGGAGAACAGTCTGGGAGAAGCGCCTGAGAGGGGATCCTCGGAGGCTCTGTTTTGGGTGTGCGGCGTGGGCTTGGAAATACCCCAAGAGCTGGCTCAACAAGAGGTAAGTGGCTTTATTTGTATTTTTTAAAGCCCCACTGTGTTTTAGATCCAATACTTTAAAAACAAATATTGCCTCTCAGTTCTGAAGTATTATCAAGAGCTTAGTGTCTCTTCAATATAAGAGGAGCACCTCCAGAAATACCTTCCTAATAGAGGCATTGATTTTTCCTGTCTCTCATATCTTTGCTGAAGGACTTTCCTCCAGGAGCTGGTATTTCCGCACTGATGTCCTGACACGCAGATCAACAGGTGTCTGGCTGGATGCCAGTTCTATCCAGAACAATAAACTGCAGGCACATTCCTGGCTAATAGAAATCACCTTCCAGCCCTGCTCCAGGATTGAGATTCCAGACACCTGGTCACCGAGCTTTTGTAGGGCAAGAGCTCCCGGCGCCATGCCTGGTGAAAACATATTTGCACACAGCACTTGGCAGGGCCACCGCCTGCTCCCTGCCCTTGTTAACATCACAGCTGACAAGGGTCCGGCTGGACCACCTGCCTCGGCAGCCATATCACCATGCTGCAGGCTCCTGTCTGCTTCTCCCTCCTGCCCGAGGACGGCACTTATGGCTCCACGGGATCGTAAATGTTATGACAGTGAAAAAATCAGGCTGAGATCTCCTGTCTGACTCAGCACTGTTGAACATCTATTTAGATCTTGAAATTAAAATTGCATGCCTACAAAGTCCTTGAGAAGATAGCAAAGGACATCTCCGTGCTGCATTTCATGGCAGAAAAGTATTCAATCATGCACACATTATGCCACATACAAATAAGCCCCTTTGTTAATTTCAGTCACTGGAATTTATTAATCACCTATTGTGTGTGAGGCTTTATTCTGGGAACCATAATAGCAGCTGAAATAAAAGAGGCACAGGAGCCAGACTCTGCTTCCTATGGCGATCGCAGGCCAGCAAAACACACAAGCGATTAAACTCCATGAAATTCTCACACACGGTAAGAGAGCCTAAGGGCTAGTGGAAAATCATGGACGCCAAGGAAATGGAGCAATTAACTCTCAAGCAAAAGGGAAGATCTGGGCAGAGAGATCACAAAGTAACCTTTTCTCTGCAAAGCTGCCCTTCCCAGAGCTCCCTATTCCAAAGACAGGCACAGCGCCCCCATCCCCGCTGCCAGAACCCAGCATCACTCTGATCTGCTCCTGTGCCCCGGAGCCCATGTTTAGTTTATCCCTGGGTCCTCCCTCCCCAAGCCGCTTCTCACTATGCCCTTGCCAAGTATCTGTTCCTGGTTTCCACCACCTCTCCCAGAGATGGCGTCCTGCTCCAGTCTTGTTCCTCGAACACACAGAAGCTGAAATGAATCTTACAAATACAAGTAGGATCATGTCAGCACCTGGACTGAAACCGTCAGGGTTTCATGCTGCCCTCAGCTGAAGTCCACAGTTCTTAAGAGGCTTGGGAGGTCTCCTCACGCTTCTCTTCCCACTCACACCATCTTCATCATCATCCAGCTCCTCACTGCACCCTGCTCTGCTCTGTGCAAGGGTCTCCCAGACTCCAGACCGGGCTCCCCCTCACTTCTGCAATGTCCATGCAGCCCTCCTGGCTCCCCATGGAGGTCACCTCCTCTGAGACTCCGAGACTGGACTGTGAGGCTTCCTGCCCCTCCCACTATAGCCCCTGGCACCTTACCCAGACTGTGATTTCCATGCTGTGTGGCAATGGCCCGTGAGCCAACCCAGGAGCTCCGCAGGGGAAGGACAGCATCTGTAGAGGTCACCTTCTCCTCTCCAGCACCTCTCCCCATGCCTGCCCCACACAATGTATAGAAGCCCTTTACACAATGAAGACATCGACCTGGGGTGTGAAACATCAAAAACTGATAACCAGGAGAGAGCGGAAAAAGTGTTTAACATGTGCAACGGCTCAAGAGCAAGAAAATATGTCGGCTTTTTAGAGAATTACAAAAAGTAGGCATAGGATGAGATATTAGGTTGGAAAGGTAGACTGAGGCCCTGTCATAGAAGGCCTTGAATGCCAGGCTAAGGAGTGAGGAGAGACTTCTGCTGCCACAGTCCGACCCTAAACTAAGGAGAAAATCCGAAGAAACTACGAAGCAGCAGTTTTCAGGAGGCCAGGCTTGGGGCAATGAAGGGCCTGTGAGAGTCAGGGGTGTTCATGAGCTGAGCCCTGGGACGCTGCTCCTCACTGCCTTGAGGGAACCCCAGGCCACAGCACAAGGAACGGGAGCCCCAGTGGGGCCTGGTGGTTCACATGAGTTCAGGAGACAGAACCGAGGCTCTGGGATCCAAGGAGGCCAGAATTTGAGAAGTCGAGTGCTGGCACAGAGAGAGCTCTGAGGTTCCACAAAAGGATCCCCTGAGATACTCAGCAGAGGGGTACGGGGCAGTGGATGTGGGAGGGGTTTACATGACGCTAGGAAAAAAGCCACCCAAAAAGATTAGAAAACATGCTTCACATAGGACCATAACTCATGCTTGTTTCCACCAACCAGATTTAGAAACCTCGTAGTTCATAGTACATTGAGAAAAATGCTCAGGAAGATCATGCCTCGATCATGGGCAATGGTTATTCCTAGAGACTGTACTGCCCCAGACCCACTTAACAAATCAGAGAAGCAAGACCTGGAAGAATCAAGCTGTTTCCCATTAACTGTGTCTCTGAACAATGTTCAATAATATTTATGGGAATATAAAAATATCCACTATAGTCCAATTATTCCTGATGAGCACTGGTGCAAAAATCCTCCCCCAAATACTAGCAAACTGAATTTAAGAAAATATTAAAAATATCATTCACCATGACCAAGTGGGAATTTTCCCTGGGATGCACAGATGGTTCAACATACATAAACAAAGTGATACATTCTATCAGCTGAATTAAAGACAAAAACCACATAATGCTTTCAACTGATGCTCGAAAAGCATTTGATAAAATTTGACATCGCTTCATGGTAAAAGCCTCAAAAAACTGGGTATAAAAGAAACGTAACACAATTAAAAAAAACCATATACAACAGACCCATAGCTAGTATCATGCTGAATGGGGAAAAACAAAGAGCCTTTCTTCTAAGATCTGGAACACAAGGATGCCCACTGTCACTCATGGCATTCAGCACAGTACAGCAAGTCCTACGCAGGGCAATTAGACAGGAGAATGAACTAAAAAGCATCTAAATTGAAAAGGAAGAAGTCAAATTATCCTTGTTTGCAGATGATATGTTGTTATATTTGGAAAACCTTAACCACTCCACCAGAAAAACTATTAGAACTAATAAACTAATTCAGTAAAGTTGCTGGATGCAAAATCAACACACAAAAATCAATAGCATTTCTATGTGCCAACAGCAAACAATCTGCAAAAGAAATAAAGTAATCCCATTTGTAAGAGCTACAAACAAGATAAAATATCTAGAAATAAACTTAACCAAAGAGTTAAAAGATATCTATAATAACAACTATAAAACATTGAAACAAGAAACTGAAGATGACACACAAAAAAATGAAAAGATATTCCATGTTTATGGACTGGAAGAATCAATATTGTTAGATGTCTGTGCTACCACAGAACAATCTACAGATTCAGTGCTATTCCTATTAAAATACCATTGACATTCTTCACAGAAATAGAAAAAAAAAAACCTCTAAAACATACATGGAACCACAGAATACCCAGAATGGCCAAAGCCATCCTGAGCAAAAAGTACAGAACTGGAGGAATCAGATTACCTGACTTTAAATTATACTACAGAGCTATAGTAGCCAAAACAGCATTGTAAGAGACACATAGATCAATAGAGCAGAATAGATAACCCAGAAATAAACTAATACATCTACAATGAACTCATTTTCAACAAAAGTCTCAGGGACATACATTAAGGAAAGGACAGTCTCTTCAATAAATGATGCTGGGAAAACTGGATATCCAAATGCAGAAGAGTGTAACTAGACCCCTGTCTCTTGCCATGTACATGAATCAAATCAAAGTGGATTAAATACTTAAATCTAAGACATGAAACTACTCAAAGAAAACCCTGAGGAAACTCTCCAGGACATGGATCTGGGCAAAGATTTCTTGAGGAATACCCTACAAGCACAGGCAGCCAAAGCGAAATTGGACAAACTGGATCACTTCAAGTTCAAAGGCTTCTTGACATGAAAGGGAACAACCAACAAAATGAAGGAATCACCCACACAATGGGGGACTGCAAACTATCTGACAAGGGATTAATAACCCTTGGAACATAAAGAACTCAAACAACTCAATAGAAAAAATATTTAATAATTCAGTTAGAAATGAGCAAAATATATGGATAAGCATTTCTCAAAAGAAGACATACAAATGGCAAACAGGTATATGAAAAGGTGCTCGGCATAACTGATCATCAGAGAAATGCAAATCAAAATTACAATGAGATATCATCCGATCCCAGTTAAAATGGCTTTTATCCAAAAGATGGGAAATAGCGAATGCTGGCAAGATTGTGGACAAAAGAGTGCTTTCATACAGTGTTGGTGGGAATATAAACTCATACAGCCACTTTGGAGAACAGTATGGAGGCTCCTCAAAAAACTAGAAATAGAACTACCATATGATCTAGCAATCCCACGTCTAGGTTGATATGGTTTGGATGTCCCCACGCAAAATCTCATCTTGAATTATAACCCTCATAATCCCAATAATTCCCATAGGTCAAGGGCAGGACCAGGTGGAGGTAATTGCATCATGGGGGCAGTTTCACCCATGCCGTTCTCATGCTAGTGAGTTCTCAGGATATCTGATGGCATTTCCTCTGCTTGCACTCCCTCCATCCTGCTGTCCTGTGAAGAAGATGCCTGCTTCTCCTTTGCCTTGCACGATTCCTCAGCAATGCAGAACCGTGAGCCAATTTAACCTCTTTCCTTTATAAATTACCCAGTCTCAGGTATTTCTTCACAGCAGTGTGAGAATGGACTAGTACCCAGGTATATACCCAAAAGAAAGGAAATGAAAGTACATCGAAGTGATATCTTCATTCCAATGCTTATTGCAGCCTTATTCACAATAGCCAAGATTTGAAAGCAACCTAAATTTCCATCAACATAATTCATACTACATTGTACATAGCAATGAATAAAGAAATATGGTGCATGTTCACAACTGAGTACTATCCAGCCACAACAAAAGAATGAGGTCCTTTCATTTTTTTGTTTCATAAACTGGAGGACAGTATGTTAAGTGAAATAAGCCAGGCACAGAAAGACAAACTTTGCATGTTCTCACTCATTTGTGGGAGCTAAAAATTAAAACAATTGAATTCATGGAGATAGAGAGTAGAATGATAGTTATCAGAGGCTGGGAAAGGTAGTGGGGTTTGGCGGGAGGTGGGGACATTAATGGGTACAAAATGTCATTAGACAGAGTGAATAGGAGCTAGTGTTTGACACCACAACAGGGTGACTGCAGACAATAATTTAATATACATTTTAAAATAACTAGAAGAGTATAACTGGAATGCTTGTAACACAAAGAAATAGTACTTGAGGTGAAGGATGTCCTATTTCCCAGTGTGATTCTTACCCATTGCATGCCTGTGTCAAAACATCTCACATATCCCACAAACATATATGTACGCCTACAATGTACACATCAAAATTGTAATAGTTATATCCAGCACCTAAGTAAGATGCCTGCCAACTAATCAAAGATGAACAAATACACAAAGAAATGAGAGAAAAACCCCACAAGGAGAAAAATAATCAATCAGCCAAAACCAACACAGCTGTTACACTGAGCAGACAAGGACATTTAAAATGATCACAGATTTATTCCATATGTTTAAAAGTTTCTTGGAAACGTGAAAGATAGAAACTAAAGAACAAAACAGAAATTCTAAAGTCAAAAACTCCAACGTTTGAAGTGAAAATTACACTGGATGTGTACATTATGCACTGCAGAGGCAAGGAGGAGTAAACATGAAAACATAGCAACAGAAACTGCCCAAAAAAAGCAGAGACAAAAAGTACTAGAGAAAAATTCAATCAGTTCCTTATGGGACAACTTTAAGAGACTTAACACACCTGTATATTGAATCTGTAAAGGGGCGGAAGGAGGAAAGAGCAGAGTAAAACGAAATCCTGGCTAAGAAGTTTTCCGTTGGTAACTTAATTGATATTGATAAAATAATAAATCTACATATCTAAGAAGCTTAATGAATCTTGAGCCAAAAATGATGGGAAACCTGTGATAAACAGAACATCTTAAAAACAGACAGAGAAAAACAAACTCATTATATCAAAAAAAAAAAAAAAACAAGGATAAGGATGACAGCTTGTTACCCATCAGAAGTTATGTTAGAAGACATAAAGCAGCCTCTTTAAAGGACTGAAAGAAAAAACTACACACCTAGACTTCTAATCACAGACTAAGTCTTTTCAGAAACAAAGGCAAAACAAAGACAAATGCAGAAATGCTCATGCTGAAGTAATGTACAATGACAATAATTTACAGCTAATCATGACAGCGCCTGCACTATCAGCAACGGGAAAATGATTCCAGATGGAAACAGGTGTGCAGAAAGGCACGATGTGTACAGGAAATGGGACTTACCCTGGTAAATACATAAGATTTCCCCCTTTCACTTGGATATCTTTCTAAGTTAACTGGCTGTTTAAAGAAAAAACAAGATAGTGTAGAGTTGATAACATGTGTATAAATAAAATATTTGACAAAAATAGCTTACCGACTGAGAGGAGAAAGATGGCAGGTGCTATTGTGAGGCTCTCCTGTGTGCGGAAGGATGGTATCACTTAAAGATAGACTGTGATAAATTAAAGATGAAAGCTAGCAATCCTACAGTAATCACTAAATCTTTAAAAAGCATTATAACTAATAAGCCAATGGATGAGTAAAATTATAACATATCTACCATTAAAAGAAAGAAAAAAAAACAGGAAAGGGGGACAAAGAAAAGATGGGACAAATAGAAAACACATAGCAAGCTTTATTAAGAACACAAACCTATACAATCGACAGTTACATTCAATGTAATTTGACTAGACATTCCAGTTAAAAGGAAGATACTGTCAGATCGGATGAAAAACAAGACCCATGTGTCTGCTTCCTATAAGAAAGTCACTTTAAATATAAACACAACACTGTGTTAAAAACATACGGAAACTACATATCACACTAGCACTGTCAAAAGAAAGCTGGACTATTTTATATCAGACAAAAAAGTTTCAGAACAAAGTTTATCAACAGGAACGTAGAAGGCCACTTTATAGTGAGAAGGGCATCCATTGATCAGAAAGCCCAAACAAGTGTAAAATCTTTCTGAACTGAATACCCGAATGATAACTGAAAACCTTTATGAGCTTCACAATACATTAGGCTAAAATTTGTGTAAGTGCAGGAAAAACAGAGAAATGAACAATTATGGTCAGAAATTCCACTACTTTTCCCTTAGTAACTGATTGAAGAAGTAGAAAGAAAATCAGCAACGATATAGTTAACTTTAACAACGCCGTCAACAAACTCGTCTTACGTCTATAGGACACTCCACCCAACAACAGCAAAATGCAGACTCACTTCAAGTGTACACCTAAAGTCTACCTGGGTAGAGCAAGTCCTGGATTACAATAAGAGACCAAACAAATTGGAAAGGTTTCCAAGACATACAATTATGTGCTCTGAAAAAAGTGGAATTAAATTAGAAATTAATAACAGAAAGCTATGTGGAACATGCTCAGATATATGGAAGTAAAATAACACACTTTTAAATAACTCATAGGCCAAGGAAACCAAAGGTAAATTATAAAGTATTTCGAACTGAATGAAAATAAAAACACATTATATCAGAATGTGTGGGATGCAGCTAGAGGAGTAATTACGGTGAAATTTATAGCACCAAATACTTATAGTAGAAAAGAAGAAAGGTCTTAAATCAAGGACAACAGCTTCCTTTTCAAGTAACTATAAAAATAATGGTAAATTAGACTGGGCATGGTGGCTCATGCCTGTAATCCCAGCACTTTGGGAGGCCGAGGTGAGTGGATCACTGGAGGTCAGAAGTTCAAGACCAGCCTGGACAATATGGTGAAACCCTGTATCTATTAAAAAGACAAAAATAAGCTGAGTGTAGCGGCGGATGCCTGTAACCCCAGCTACTCAGGAGGCTGAGGCAGGAGAATCGCTTGAACCCCAGAGGTTGTAGTGAGCCGACATCAAGACACTGCACTCCAGACTGGGTGACAGAGCAAGACTCTGTCTCAAAAACAAACAAATAAATAAATATTAAAAATAATGGTAAAGTAAACCCAAAGCAGAAGAGAGAAAAGATAAAAATGGAAACTAAAGAAAAAGAACCCAGGATAAATAAAATAAGTTCTTGACGATTAAATCTATGAACACTGATCCAGAAACGAGGACCGAAGACAAAACTCACCACGATAGCAATGAGAAGTGATGACACTATAAATTCAATCAATAGTTATTAAAAGAATAATAAGGAAATGTTATAATCAACTTTAAGCCTATACACTCAAAAACATATGGCAAATGCAAGATTTCTTGAAAGATATAAACTATCAAAACTCACTGAAAAATAGACAATGTTAATAACCTTACACCTATTTAAGAAATCTAATTTGCAGTTAAGAATATTATATGCACACACACACGCACACACACACGCACACACACGCGCGCACACACACGCACACACACGCACACGCACACACACGTGCACACGCACACACGCACACACACACACACACACACACACACCCCTCTGTGATCAGATCCCTTTATTAGTAAATTATAGCAAACGTGTTGGAAATATATCTGTTCACCACAAATGTGTTCATAAAATTGAAATGGAGATAATACATCCCAATTCATTATTCAAGACAAGAATTACCCCAATTTCAAAATATACCATCAAAAAAGAAGAATAAATATCCCTCATAAACATAGATGAATAAATCATCTAAACACAACTTTAGCAAATTATCCACCAATATATTAAAACAATAATACATCATGACCAAGTACAGTTTATCCCATAAACATAAGGTCTAACATTTGAAAATCAATCAATATGTCACCATGTTGACAAACTGAAAAATAAAAGCTATATGATCATCTCAATTTAACAGAAAAGGTATTTTACAAACTCCAATACCTGCTTCCATGAAAAAAAATCTCAGCAAACAAGAAATAAAAGCAAATTTCCTCACCCAGATAAAGATCATCAATAAGAAAATTACATCATACTCAATGCTGAAAGAGTGAATGCTTCTCAGCTAAGACCAGGAACAACACAAGGATGTCCACTGTCACCACGTCTATTCAACAATATTGGAGGTCCTGCCCAATGCACTCAGGCTGGAACAAGAAATAAAAGGCATACAGACTGTCAAGGAAGTAAAATTGCATTTGTTCCTAGATGGCATGATCACTCCTAACAAAAATTCAGTGAAATCTACAAAGGCTACTAGGGCAAATCAAAGTTTATCACGGCTGAAGGACACTACACCAATATTTAAAAATCAATTTTATTACTATATCCTAGCAAAAATGTTCAGAAATTTAAATTTAAAAACAATATAATTTAGAATAGCATTAAAACATGGAAAATATAAATCCAACAGAAGCATGTTTGTACTGAAAACTTTAAAATACTGCCAAGAGAAATTAAATACTTAAATAAATGAAAATACACATATTATTTATAGGTCTGAGACTCGGCATTGTGAAGATGTCAATTTTCCCCAAACTGATTTAGAGATCCAATGTTATCCAAAACAAAATCTCATAAAGCTTTCTGTTGAAACTGATAAACTGATTTGAAAATTCATTAGAAATTGCAAGGACCTGGAATAATGAAAAAGAATGTTGAAAAGAAGAGTAATATTGGAGGAATCACTCTACTTGAAGTCTTATTATACAGTTACAGGAATCAAAATGTGTATTATAACTTTCAAAATGGACAAGTCAAAGGTACAAAGTACAGATTCCAGCAACAGATGCATTAGTACAGACACTGATTTTGACAAAGGCAAAAAATGATTCAGTGGGGAAAGGACAGCTTTCAACAAATGGTGCTGAAAATAATCTATATGCACAAAATTAACTTTAAAGCTACCTCACACCATGCAAAAATTTAACTCAAGTGTTCCACAGACATAAATATAAAACTCAAACTCTAGAAGAAAATACAGGTAAAATAAAACACGTATGATCTAAGTTTAGGTTAAGACTTCTCAGATAATATAAAAGCACAATAAGCAACAGTTTTTAAATTATAAGTTGGAACTCACCAAAACTATGCATTTCTGTTTTTCCAAAGACAGTTTAAGAGAATGAAAAAGTGTCATGACAAAGTATTTGCAAATCACACAGCTGACAGAGGATAGATGTCCAGAATCTATCGAGGCCACTCAAAATGCAATAAAAAATAAAAACCCGATTTTTTTAAATGGGAAAAATATTGAGCAGGTGACTTATCAAAGAAGATATATGGGTAGCAAGTAATCACATAAAATATCTTTAATAACATTAGCCATTAGGGAAATGCAACTTAAAGCCATGATGAGAAAACAAACACTACACACCTGTCAGAATGGCAGAAACTGAAAAGACTGTTCATACCCAGTATTAATGAGTATGTGAGCAGTTAGAACCTTCCTGCATATGAAACAGTACAAACACTTTAGAATGCAGGTTTCCATACATTTCAGCATGGTTTTTGTTTTTGTTTTTTTGATATAGAGTTTTGCTCTCATTGCCCAGGCTGGAGTGCAGTGGCGCTGTCTCCGCTCACTGCAACCCCTGTCTCCCAGGTTCAAGGGATTCTCCTGTCTCAGCCTCCCAAGTAGCTGGGATCACAGGCACCCACCACCACACCCAGCTAATCTTTGTATTTTTAGTAGAGACAGGGTTTCACCATGTTGGCCAGGCTGGTCCCGAACTCCTGATCTCAGGCAACCCACCTGCCCCAGCATGCATTTAACATACGATCTTGCCATTGTACCCCCAGTATTTACCCTGGTGTAAACAAAGCACACGCCCTACAGAGATTTTTTACATGACTGTTCCCAGCAGCTTTATTTGTAACAGCCAACAGCTTGCGGTGGGGAGAGGGTTCCAACCAGAAATAAATGGATAAACACATAGTGGCATGTATACACAAGGGAATCGTTCTCAGGGGTAACATCATGTAATGAATATTGGCACATGCAACAACAAGAGTGAATCTCCAATAATTATAGTGAGTGAAGGCAGGCAGATAAAAATGCATATGTCCAGGATGGTTCCATTTCTGAAAAACTCTAGAGTTGCAGTGACAGAAAGCAGATGCGTATGAGCAGGTGCCTGGAGGAGGGTCAGTAGGGCACATGACTAAGAGACAAAGCTTGTGGAGTGACGGACAGGTTCATTCTCTTGATTATGTCAATGATTTTATAGATGTATGCATACATCAAGACTGATCAAATTGTACACCTTAAATACATACAACTTACTGGGGCTAATAAGTATAATAAGGTCGCAAGATACAAGATCATTATATAATATTCTATTAACAAAATACAAACAATCCAAAAATGAAACTATGAATACGATACCATTCACTATATCGTCAAAAAGATAAAACTAACCAAAAAATGCAACACTGTTGCACTGAAAATTTCAAAATATGGCTGAGAGAAATTAAATACCTAAATACATGGAAAGGCCATCCAAGTTCATGGACTGGAAGACTACATGTTAAGACAGATATTCCCTCCAAATTGGCCTTTAGATTCAACACAGTGTCAAAATTCTAGTGGGCTTTCTTGCAAAAGTTGATGAAGTGATCCTAAAATTATTTTTGCTTTTAACTTTTATTTAAAGTTCAGGGGTATATATGCAGACTTGTTATACAGGTAAACTCAAGTCACAGGGGTTTCTTGTACAAATTATTTTGTCACCCAGGTAGTAAGCATAGTACCCAATAGATATGTGTTCTGATCCTCTCCCTTCTCCCAGCCTCCACCTTCAAGTAGACCCCAGTATCGACTCTTCCTCTCTTTATGTCCATGTGCTCTTATTATTTAGCTCCCACTTATAAGTGAGAACAAGCATCATCTGGTTTTCTGTTCTTGTTTTAGTTTACTTAGGATAATGGCCTCCAGCTCCATCCATGTTGCTGCAAATGACATTGGCACATTCTTTTTCTTGGCTGCATAGTATTTCATGGTGTGTATCTACTACATTTATTTTTATCCAGTCTACCACTGATGGGCATTTAGGTTGATTCTATGTCATTGCTATTGTGAATAGTGCTGTAAGGAACATACTCATACTTGTGTCATTATGGTAGAATAATTTACCTTCCTTTGGGTATATACCCAGTAAAGGGATTGCTGGTCAAGTGATAATTCTGGTTTTAGTTCTTTGAAGAATCACCACACTGCTTTCCACAATGGCTGAACTCATTTACACTCTCACCAGCGGCGTGATAAGCATTCCCTTTTCCCCACAACGGCATCAGCATCTGTTATTTCTTTACTTTTTAATAACTATTCTGACTAGTGTGAGATGGTATCTCATTGTGGTTTTGATTTGCATTTCTCTAATGATCAGTGACGTTGAGCTTTTTCTAATATGCTTGTTAGCTGTGTGCATATCTTCTTTTGAAAAGTGTCTGTTCTTGTCCTTTGCCCACTTTTTAACAGGGTTGTTTGTTTCTTATACTTTAAGTTACTTATATATCCCAGATATTAGACCTTTGTCAGGTGTGTAGTTTGTAAATATTTTTTCCCATTCTATAGGTTGTCTGTTTATTGATAGTTGTTTTTGCTGTGCAAAAGCTCTTTGGTTTAATATAAGTCTTATTTGTCAATTTTTGCCTTAGTTGCAATTGCTTGGGGCATCTTTGTCATAAAATCTTTTCCAGTTCCTAAATCCCGAATGGTATTTCCTAGGTTACCTACAGGGTTTTTATAATTTTAAGTTTTGCATTTAAGTCTGTAATTTATCTTGAGTTGATTTTGTACATAGTATAAAGAAAAGGTCCAGTTTCAATGTTTTGCATATGGCTAACCAGTTATCCCAACACCATTCATTGAACAAGGAGTTCTTTCCCCATTGCTTGCTTTTGTCAGCTTTGTCAAAGATCAGATGGCTGTAGGTGTGTGGTATTATTTCTGAGCTCTCTATTCTGTTCCATTGTTCTATATCTCTGCTTTTTTGTGTGGGTTTGTTTTTTTGTGTGCCAGTACCTTGCTGTTTTGGTGACTAGAGCCCTGTAGTATAGTTTGAAATCTGAAAAGGTGATGCCTCCAGCTTTGTTCTTTTTTCTTAGGACTGCTTTGGCTACTTGGGCTCTTTTGGGGTTCCATATGACTTTTAAAATAACGTGCAAAAGAAAGATGTAGAATAGCCAAAGCAGTTTTGAAAAAGCAGAGCAAAGTTAAAAGAAAAGACTTCTAGCTTTGTTAGAAGTATTATCAAGACAGTCTGATCAGGATAGACACACAGCTCAGTGAAACAGAATTGATAGTCTGAAAACAATCTCTTCTATTTATAGTCAATTGATTTTGGGGAAAGGTGCCAAACAAGCAATAGGCTTGCGACAATGTTTGCAAAACGCACTAAGACAGGTCTTGTGTCCAGAATACACAAACAATTCTTATAACTAAACAATAAAAAGATAACCCAATAAAAACATCAGCACACAATTTCAATAGACATTTCTGCATAGATGTACAAATGACTAGAAAGCACATTAAAAGATTCTCAACACAATTAGTCATTAAGGAAATGCTAATTAAATCCACAAGATCCTATTTCACCTCCACTAGAATGGCTACAATTTTACTAAGACAGACAACAACAAATGTTGGAGAGGATATAAAAAAGTGGGAATGCTCATACACTGCTGGTGGGACTGTAAGATGGTGGTATGGTTTTGCTCTGCGTCCTCACTCAAATCTCACCTCAAGTCATAATCCCCACGTGATGAGGGAAGAATGTGGTGGGAGGTGACTGGATCATGGACTGATTGCCCCACACTATTCTGATGATAGTGAGTGAGTTCTCATGAGACCTGATGGTTTGAAAGTGCGGCACTTCCCCACCCACCCTCCTGCCACCATGTGATTTACACCTCGCTTACCCTGCACCTTCCACCACGATTTTAAGTTTCCTGAGGCCTCCTGCCTACGTGAAACTGAGTTAATTAAACCTCTTCCTTTACAAATTACCAGTCCCAGGCAGGTCTTTCCAGCATTGTGAGAACGGACTAATACAGATGGTGTGGCCACTTTGGAAACCAGGTTGTTCGTTTCTTAAAAGCTAAACGTACATTTACCATATGACCCAGTAACTTCAAGCTTACATATCCATAGAACATAAGTGACAATATCCATCCATACAAAACCTTTTACATGTTTCATTGCTGCACCATTCATCATACTCCAAAATGGACGACACAAACGTCCAGCACCCGTAAATGAGTGGACAACAGAATGCTGTTCTGAAACAGAAGGGAAGAATGTCATATACATGCTAGAACGCAGACAAGCCCCAAAACGTCATGCTGAGTAAACAGAGCCAGACCCGAGAATCTACAGATTGCACGGTTTGATGCAAAAGAAACATCTAGAAGAGGCAAAGCTACAAAGAAGGAAAGCAGACGATGAGGCACATGAATGCACACAAGCAATCATGTTGGGTGATGAAATGCTCTAATGATTGGTGGTGATGGGTGAGCAACTTTGTAAATTTACTAAAAATCATTGACTTACAAGCTTGAAGACAGCGACATATATAAGATGCAAAATATATCTCTATTGAGAGATTTAAAAACAAACAAAAGAAGTGGTTTTAAGAAATGTTACAGGTGTCTCTGAAAGGTTTTGAGGATCTGTGAATCGAGGCAGCCTGTACTTTAGGAAGAAAACTCCTGTAGTTATATGAAGGACAGACTGGGCAGGAGAGAATGACAGTTTTAAAGTCATACAGCTACTAAATATGACATAATGAGGAATGAAATGTGAGGTTACCCATGGTCCACTTCAGAAGCCCAGGTAACAGACTTGACAAAACACTCTCCCAGCTTCCTCACCACCCCAGCCCCAACAGAAACATCCACCGAATCACAAGGAATCGAAGAAGAGTGAAGGGTGTCAAGTGAGGGCTTCCTTCTCACAGCATCTACTCCGTGGTGACGTTTGACAAAGGTGGACATGATTTTCTGAATTACAGTCCTTACGCAGCAAAATTCTGTTTCCTATCACCACATATTTTACTGATGTGACAAGTTGGAAGTATGATGGTGAAGATGTTCTGTGCCAAAATCCATTCAGCAGGTGCCTGAACTTAGCTCACTGTTTGAAAGCTAGAGCCATCTGCCAACTATAGGTGGGCAGCTCCTGAGAAAGCGCCAAGGTGGAGGTTAAGAGTAGATGAAGTGCATGCCAATCCAACCTCGGATTTTGACAATGGACTCATTCCTATGCAAATACATTATATGAGTTAAAGCCATGATTTTTTGCAACTTCAAAGCTTGTGCTAGCTTGTACGAAGGGAATTTGACTGCCTAACCATTTCTCGCTTAGATCTCTAGAAGGGAATTGCCATGTCACCTTCCTTTTTTAAATATTCCCTTATCCTGTCTGTCCCCCAGCACGCTCCAGCCCTAACACAATCCCTCTTCAGACACTTTGTTGAAGTCATTAACATTTAGATTTTGTTCTTCATTTCCTTTGAACTACAACTGGTTTTAAACAATAAGCCACAGCCAGACAGAAACACACCTTTCCCAGTTTTCATTCACAGTGCCACGGGCTTTTATTCACGTCACTAGGGAGAGATCATTCCCTCACATTTGTCTGAAATGCAACCAGCATCAACGCAGCTCATGTTTCAGGTTAAAAGGAGTAAGGAAAATTCCCTTCAATTAAGAAACTGGGGTATAGGCCTCATGTTGCAGGAGAGCTACTCACAAAATAAGAGTAGACAAGCAGGCTGGATGGGTCTGCACTAAAACCCCTGCCCATGGGGAGACATCAAGAGGCGGGAGAGGAACCCCACAGGAAAGGATGAGAAGATATAGGGGAGCTGACTGTAAATGCCCAGAGGGCTGCCATCTGGAAGAGTGATTCTGCTCTAGCCCGTGAGCGTTGAGGCTGAAAGATGGAAGCCGTGGGGGAAAGTGGCCATCAGTCTCAGGAGGTTTTTTCTAGCTGTCCACCATCAGCATGTGAGTCCTTGGGAAGGGCCCACCATTCAGAAGTTACCAATGAAAACTAGAATAGCCCAACCCCAGAAAAGGTTGAATTTAGATAATCTATAATTTCTTTTCCCACACTGAGTCTGTGGTCAACGATGATCATTCAGTTTCCTTTATATATTCATATTACAACATTTTATACTTTTGACAAACCTGAGCATCAAGCTAAGGAAAGATTATGTCAAGTGTGGTTTAAAGGAGAAATATAATTAAAATATATAATTCATGAGAAAGTGTGCCTCCAACAATTCACCAGAGATTCTTTACTTACGATCCCTAAAATGTAGGCCAATTTTGGTGGTATATACTTTTGCTTGCTTTCTAAGGTGAAGATCCTTAAATATCATCAAATTTATTTAAAAAAAAAAAAAAAGGTCTGTGAACTTTCAAAATGCACAAATCTCTGCATTCAGCTTTGTTTGGGGCAATACTGTAGACTAGCCATCCCAGAAACTTTCAGTCTAGGAAGAAGAAAGACTATGAGCATTGTGGACTAACATTTATCACAGGAACTAGTCCACACTGCATACAACACAGAGCTGGAAGCCAGCCACCTCCTCAACAGTGAGGTTTGCAGGGAAGTCTGCGCACCCAGACACATCCAGCCCAAGTGGGGCTGCGAAGGGGAGCTGGCGTCAAAGGACATAGAAGGGCAATGCTCTGTCTGGCAGAGGGCGTGGGTTGCTGTGGGTCCCTGCTGGCCAGCAGGACTAGTCATGAGGGACCAGAGGTGAACTTGGATGCAAGGAGCGGGAGAACATGCTTGTGGCTGCTGGATTCCCTGCTTCTGCCTCTCAGTCTGACCACGATGGCTTTCTCGGTTTCCACCTTCTAAAGTTACATACAACTTTTTCTATTGGCAATTCTGCTGAGGAGTCACACAGGGAAGGGAATTATGGGAATACTTCCAAGTCAACTTAGCTGTGTAACTTAGTCGCTGCATGGTATTCTGCTACCAAACAAATCTAAACAGCACTGGAAAATTACAGAAGACATTGTCTCAAGTACACAAATGAGCTTTAAAAATTAAGATAATGCCCAGGGCTGCCGGCAAAGCCATTATTTAAAATGAGATAAGCACCAAGTCTGGTGAATACCCAGGGTCAGTGCTGCCTCCAGGGACTGGCACCCCTGCAGGGAGGCAGGATAGGAAGCCAGAACTCCTCCTGCAGGGCCACATCCTGGCAGAAAATAAAAGGCAATTCTAACTTCCAAGCAAAGAGAGCAAGAGAACCTGAGTGTCCCAGCCCTGGCTCTGAGTGCAATGGGACACAGCTCCCCAAGACGTTGATGTGTTGGTTTTGAGAGTCACCATCTAACTGTCTGCAAGGCGCAGCAACACAAGCTGAGATTCACATTAAAGGGGTCCCAGATAAGAAGTCTACCAGGTTCCCAAAAGAAGCAAATCCAAATCTTTCCCCACAAAAGGGAAGTCTCAATCATAAGGAGACAAACTAACCAATCAACAAATAAATAATAAAACAGGGAAATAAAGGAATTTGAGCAATAATTGGAAGAAATAGCAAAAAGCAGAATCAGACCCCAAAAACTGAGATATTAGAATATTACATTTGAAATATAAAATAATTATATGTTCTATGAACAAACAACAGAGACAAATATTAACAATGAATAAAAGATAAATGATCGTGCAGATTTAAAAACAAACATACAATCTCTTGAAAAAAGTAACAATATGTTAAAGTGTGTGGGATTGAACAGCCGATTAAACCAGGTGCAGAGATAATGGTGAGTGGGAAAACAGATCTCAACAAGGCATCCAGAGCATCACATTAAGAGACAGACAAACGGAAAATGTGAAAGAGATGGCAGGCAAGATGAGAAGCCTAGCACTCGGCTCACTGGGTGAGAAATCGGCATGTAGCTCATGGAAGTTTCAGAAAAGAATGCAAAGGCTGGCGGTGGAGAAGCAATATTTGAAGATACAATATCTGAGAGGCTTCCACGCATGTGAAGAACATGAATTGTCATAATCACAAACACAACGAATTCCAGAAAGTAAATTAAAAGAAGTCCCATTACAGTGTGCCATACAGAAATTATAAAACGGTAAAGTCAAAAAGGTGCTGGGCGTGGTGGCTCACACCTGTAATCCCAGCACTTTGCTAAACTGAGGCAGATAACTTGAGACCAGGAGTTCAAGACCAGCCTGGCCAACATGATAAAACCTCGTCTCTACTAAAAATAAAATTTAAAAAAAAAAAAGCAGGCCACAGTGGCATGCACCTGTGCACCTGTAGTCCCAGCTACTCAGGAACTGAGGTGGGAGAATTGCTTGAACCAGGGAGGCAGAGGTTGCACCACTGCACTCCAGCCTGGGAGACAGCATGAGATGCTATCTCAAAAATAACAGTAATAATAAAATTAAGTCAGAGAAGGTCTTAACAGCAGCCAGAAAGAAAAGAGAAATAATCTAAAGTTGGATGACAGTTAGTCTGGCAGCCTTCCTCTCAGCAGCAACAGTGGCCAGAAGAGAGCAGAGTGACGACTTCAATGTGCCAAGAAAAGTGAATCCTCGGTCCGGAGAGGCAGACCCGACAAAAGCCCCAGAACCACAGCAGAACAGACACCGCAAACCGACAGATCTTCAGAGCCCCACAAGGAGACTTCTTCTGAGAGGAAAGGAAGGTGACCCCAGAAGGAACCTCTGAGATGGAAGATGTATCTGTGAGAAAACAGAAGAGTAACCGTCAGCAAGTTAAAGCAGGAATTAACTGTTCTTTTACCGAAGCAAGACTAATTTGCGGAGTTAAAAATAACAGAATACCGAATTCTGCTTTTGGAAATGGCAGATTCGAAAGTTTGAAGCAGGTCTTCATTGAAGACAATTAGAAAGACTGGACAGAATGTATTTTAATCAGGCACGGAAGACACAGGCATCCAGCGTCAGAGGAAATGTGTGCCTCGGGAAGGTGAACCTGGCTGTGAGCACCTGCCTCCGTGGGGCTTGATCCTCATTCCAGAGAACAAGGCCAAGAAACCAGCACCCATTTGACACCAGAAATGAAACCACAGCAACCTGCAAAGAGCGGGACGCCACTTTAGCTTGATAAAATTCTTCTACTTTAATAAAATGTGTTTATGATGGGAACTGAAGAGTAAGAAATTCAACAATTACTATGCACAGGTGATATGATCATGTATGCATGATAAAATTCCAAGTTATGTTCAAACACATCATTAGAGTGAGCAGGAGAGGTCGGCAAAGTCGTGTACACACTCAATGTGTAAAGGCCATCTGTGTTTCTACCTAGAGTCAGAGTTTAAAAATACGTTTCACAAAGATACCATTTACAATAATGTCAGCCATATCTAGTACCTAAGAATGAATCTAATGGATAATATGCAAGATCTTTCTACATTAAAACATGATTGAGAGAAATTAAGGAACCCTGAATAAACAGAGGAATAAATCATGTTCATTTGATTTAAAGGCAATATTATAAAATGTCAATTTTTCTCAAATTGAATCAAAGCAATCCAATTAAAATTATAAATTTTCTGTTGAACTTATAAGCTTAGTCTGAAATCTAAATGGAAAGGCAAAGGACCCAGGCTAGGCAGGAAGGTCGGGAAGAGGAAGAATAAGGAGACAGCTTGCTCCGCCTGGTGTCCACATTGATTGTAAAGCTGAAGTAATTAACACAAACTGGTTCTGACATGAGGGTGCACATAGCAATGAAACAGAATAACAAGTCCGGAAATAACCCACACACGCAACACACACAGACACCTGTTATATGGCACAACAGCACTGCAGAGCAGAGAGGAAGGCATTTTCCATGAATAATGCAGAGCTGCTTGAAATGTAGACCTAACTGTGGAAAGTGAACAGCGTTAACTTCTCAAAAAAAAAAAATCAATGTTTTCGAAGCTTGGAGTGGGAGAAGTTTTCTCAAATAGAAAATAAAAATTAAGAACTGAAATGGGCAGGATGGATAAACTTGACTACTTTAAAATTACGAATCTGTGTTCATTAAAAGGCGTCATTAAAGCTGAAACGGCAAGCTGAGTGAGAGAAGACACTTACACCATAACCAACAAATGTTTCACAAAAACTCCCGCCAACAGTGTGAGAGCGACAGATGACGCAGCAGAACAAAAGACAGTGGGAAAGAAAAGGCAATGAACAAAGTGAGGAATTCAGATCGTGAGCAAACATACAAAAGGGCGCTCAGTGACGTTCCCAGTCTGGAAATGCAACCAGAAACCACTATCCATTCGCTGAAAGAGCTGACAATACCCAGTGTTGATGAGGATCTGGACAAGTGGGAACTCTCCTTCTGTTGGGGGTTACAGTGTTACAAACACCTGAGAAAACTGTTTGCTGTCACCTGCTAAGGTTGAACATACAGTGCCCTGTGACCCAAGAATGCCACTTCCTGGTATCTGCCCGACAGATGCTCATATGCACTTGAACCTCAAATAAAACGTGAAGAATGTTCATTGCGGCAGCATTTAACACAGTCCTAAACGGGAAATGAACTTGAATGCCCTGCAACAGACTAATGGGTACACCCATGTGGCTGATTTACAGCAGGAAATGGTGAATTACTAGGGTCACACTCCACAGATTTCATCACTCTTAATGCTTGCCAAAAGCCAGTCCCTGTGGATTATAGATTTAAATGTGAACAACCAACAGTAAAACCTTAAGATGAAAATTAGCAGAAAATGGTCGGGAGCAGTGTCTCATGCCTGTAATCCCAGCACTTTGGGAGGCTGAGGCAGGCAGATCACTTGAGGAGAGGAGTTTAACACCAGCCTGGACAACTTGGTGAAACCCCGTCTCTACTGAAAGTACAAAAATTAGGTGTGGTGGTGCATGACTTTAATCCCAGCTACTCTGGAGGCTAAGGCACGAAATTTGCTTGAAACCAGGAGGCAAAGGTTGCACTGAGCCAACATCATGCCACTGTACACCAGCATGGGCAACACAGCAAGACTGTGTCTCAAAAAAAAAGATCCTGGGTGCAGTGGCTCATGACTGTAATCCCAGCACTTTGGGAGGCTGAGGTGGGCAAATCACAAGGTCAGGAGTTCGAGACCAGCCTGGCCAACATGGTGAAACCCCGTCTCTACTAAAAATACAACAAATTATCTAGACATGGTGGCCAGCACCTGTAATCCCAGCTACTTGCAAGGCTGAGGCAGGAGAATTGCTTGAATCTGTGAGGTGGAAGGTGCAGTGAGCCAAGATCGCACCACTGCACTCTGGCCCAGGCGACAGTGCGAGACTCCATCTCCCATCAACAAAAAAGAAAAATAAAAGAAAATTAGAAATCAGCAGAATATCTTTATGAATTTGAAGTTGAAAAGGATTTTTAAACAAAAAGCAAAAATATAAAAGAAAAGAGATATATTTGATTATGTTAAAATAAAAACATCTGCTGATAAGATACACCATAAAGCATGGGGCTATGTAGCAATGATTTTTTTTTAAATAACAAAAATCTAAAATATGTAAAAGAAAAAATAACTTCTCAAGTCAACAAAAATCCATAATCAGCTCAACAGCAAAATAAGAAAAAAATCTCAAACAGAACTTTTACAAAAAAAACAATGAACACATGAAAAAATGCTGAGCTTCACTAGTAATCATGGAAATGGGCAGCCAGAATGATACAGACCATCTCACACCCACCAGCTGTGAAAAATGTTTTAAAATCTTATAACAACTTTTGACAGGTAGCAGAAGCAACTGAATTTTTGGTGGGAGTGCAAAATGATGCAGGCACGTTGAAAATAAATAAGCATTCCCTCATTAAATTAAAAGATTTGCATACCCTATACCCTGAAACACACACACACACATATATATACACACAAATATATATGTAAAGTATTTGCCATATGCACCAGGAAACAAGTTTAGAAATATTTATAGAAGCTACTGTGATAACAAAATCCTGAACATAATTCGCTGACAGAGGAATGGGTAAATAATTTCATCCCCGTTTAACAGAATGTAAAAATGAATGAACTATAATTCCTCCCATTCATCACCATAGAAGAATCTCACAAACTTAACATTAAGCAAAAAAGCAAACCACGAAATAATGTGTATAGTGCAATGACAATTGTATACAGTCAACAATTCTGCAAAGCAAATAAAAGGCTGTTTAGGGCTTGGTATATATGTAACAAAAAAAAATGAAAATGAGTAAGGATTTGTGCCCACAAAAGTTGACTGCGATGATCTCAGGAAGGGAGGATGACGCCGCGTGCGAGACCCACGGCAGGCTTCAAAGAACTGCTGGTGTTCGCTTTCATTCACTGGGTAATGGGCGCACGAGTGTTTGGCTTATTAGTATTACTTTATACTCCAGTCTATGTTCTATGTGAGTATTTCTAAAATTGCAATATTTCATAAAACATACCTACTGCACATGCGACTTGGCTTCTCTGCTGATCTCTACATTTTCCCTTCAGTCCTTCCTTGGCCGGCCCTCTTTCCGTGGGAGAGCCTGACACGCATGTGTGTGTCCAGCACTCAGCCCTCTGGGTTTGTTCTGTTTCCAGGTTCCATTTGAAATCTGACGGCTAACTTCAATCCATGGAGCCCTACCATTGCCTTTCCAGGTTGCTCTAGTTCTCACATACTGCTGAAACTGGCAACAGAAACGCCACGAATGTTAAATGATGCGTTGGGCAGCATTAAGAAAGCTTTTGCGCGTGGGTCTTCCTGGGTGTCATTCACTCCCACAGAGCTCTTTCATTGCTGACAGCAATGTGGGACACCAAGGACGATCTCAGAGTTGAGTTTTGCCGGTGTATTTCGAATTCCCTATGACCCTCCCTTCCATACCCATCTCAGATGGTGCACAGCTCTAACCGTCTTCATCACTGAGAGTTGGGAATGCTTACAGACAAAAGGTAGACGTCAAGAATGAACTCACTTCTCCATAGGGCACACAGAGAACCTCGACTGCCTGGTGTTTGTCTGAATCTCAGAGACGGCACTGGGTGCAGTATCTCTTGAGAATAAAAATAGAATAAAAAGGTTCAAAGATGGTGTACCTGTGCTAGCCAGCAGGCAAAACGAAAGTCTTCACACTCGTCGCTGTTGATAGCTGTGGGATCCCTGAGAAAACCACAAAAGGCATCAGGGAAAGAAAGGGAATGTATAAGGAAAGTAAAGGGAGGGAGGAAGGGAACAGAAGAGTGGACAGCAGCCGCAGGTGACAGGCAGGACGGGAGAAGCACAGGCCAAAGGGCAGGGCGAAGACCCTTCATTATTTCTGTGAGTTACCACGCAGAGGAAGGAGGCACAGTGGCACAGGGACAGGCCCACGTGGGATGGGGCAGCCCTGCCGAGCGTCTTGGCCCCAGTGTGCCTCACTCAATGCTCTCCAACTCTGCATGCCCCCTGGGGTAGGATGCCCACATCCAGGTGACCAGGCAAGCTGTCCTGACCCCTGCAGCAATCACGGAGACTGCGCTGTGGAACCCCAGCCTCCCACATCCATGAGGGCTCCATCTGGAAGCTGAAGGACCAATGTCTTCCATTAACTGGGTGGGATGATGTGTGTGCAGTGAAATGGGACACACGGGCTTCTAAATGTACATGTAAGTGTAGCCTGGATTCACCTTCCCCTTGTCAGCTCAGAGAAACCGTTCTCTATCCCACCGTTTCTTCCATCCTCATACTCTGCACTCCACCCAGCGGTCTCTGAAGCCAAGCCAGGGTCTGAGGACAGTGACAGGGCGAGGCAGCACAGCGCAGGTGTCAGGGAGATTTTCCAACAAGTTTGGAGAGAGATCCGGAAGCAAGCAGGCATGCAGGGAAATGGGTGATAGGGCAGTTCTGTCCCCTTCTTTTTTCCTGAAGAACGCAACCTGAAGAAGTATCTCTCTTAGAACAATCGGAGCACTGCTTGGAGATGAGGCCGCAGGGATGTAACATCATCAGGTTCTAGACAACCAATTTTATACAACACAGTGTGTACCTCATGTTATTAAAATGGTTTTAACAGTCTCAAGATTAAACACACCCACAGGGAGATCGGCAGGTGACCAGGTAACAAGGTCCGGACAAACGGGGCGTAAAGTCCCTCTTGTCACTTTTTGAGTCTAATCTGCCCTCAGAGACTTGCCCAGGTCCCCTCCTCCTTCCCCTACTTCATCTGCAGCCTTAGAGATTCTAGGTCATTGGTTAGTGGCACAGATTCACAGTTAAACAATTGGCTAGAATCATCATCGTCCTCACAACTCACAGGTTCAATGCCTTTAAAAGCTTACCAATGCACCTGGCCTATTGACATGATTATTGTGGTTATCATTTCCATCCACGTTCAGAAGGTTCAGGAAAATTCCCCATGTCTGCCATCAGTTAAAAGAAGCTGAGATGGAAACCCTGGGCCACCTGACTCCAAAGACCTTGGTCCCAGCCACTGGCCTCAGGGACCAGCCTTCTTTCCCCCACTTGACTGTAGGCTCCCCTCCGCCATAACTGGACCCTGGCAAAGAGTTGGTCAAACAGCCGACCCGAGCTAAACGCTGATTAACAGAGGTGCGATGGGAAGCTTGGGGATTCTAACCCGTAGACAAAACAGTGTTTCCTCCTCACATTTACTGCATCCCAAACTGATGGCGGAGCTCCTTCCAGGAGAGACACTTCACTAAACGCATATATTAACCGCCGCAATTATGCACACTCCATCCCTCAACTTGAAAACGGCAGTCATTTCTTTTTAATTTAAGCACTTTCTTGATGGAGTTCTTGCTGTTGAAAGGCTTGCAAATGCATCTGGTCTGCAATCATTTAAATATACCCCTCTTTAGATGGACAAATGCAGTGGCTTTTTGGTTTTTTAGAAGAAACAAATCATGAAAAAGCCAGCCTCTCTAAGAATTTCGATGGTGTGAGATGGTTTTCTTTCTTCCTATTTTCGGCAGTGCTGTAAGAAGACACCATATTTCAGCTGACTGAAGAACAGAGGGTGAATGCAAAGCGGCACTTTACAGCCGGCCAAAGGACAAGTCAACCCCCACCCTAACGCACACGGACGCAGGGAGACGGCGAGCCCTGTGACAGCGTGGTTGAGTTATATGCCCAAAATGCAACATGACGTCATCAAAGAGCCACAAAAACTTCTAATTAGAATGTGCAAGAGGACAAACCTGACTCAAAAGAAAGTGAAAATCCAATAGGCCAGTAACTATGAAACAGGACAGTGTTTTCCATGAATTGTCTTACGGAAGTCTCTAGTCTCAAAAGTTCTGCTGAAGTCTTCCCATGTTCAGTTACTGGGATACATTACCTTTCCACAGGTGAAAAATACAACTCCCAAACATTGAAGTAGGCGATCCCAGCCACCATGTCCAGTGAACCACAGTGACAGTCAGGGAGCAAGGTAACACCGTGGGGGAGGCAGACACAGAGGAGGCGGGAGGAGATGAGACCCTTGGCGAGGTCAGGCCACATCCCCTAGGGCTGGCGGGAAGTAGGGAGGAGGGGCAGGGGACACACTGACAGCCATCCTGGAACAGAGGGAACAGAGGGAGCAGAGGCTGGGGAAAGCAGGTGTTGAGAAAGCAGCACATTTATAGCAGATCTGGAGGGCAACTCTCTGTTTTTTGTTTTTTGAGACCGAGTCTTGGTCTGTCGCCAGGCTGGAGTGCGGTGGCAGGATCTCGGCTCACTACAACCTCCGCTTCCTTGGTTCAAGAGATTCCCCTGCCTCAGCCTCCTGAGTAGCTGGGACTACAGGCATGCACCACCACATCTGCCTAATTTTTTGTTTTAGTAGAGACGGGGTTTCACCAGGTTGGCCACGATGATCTGGATCTCCTAACCTTATGATCTGCCTGCCTTGGCCTCCCAAAGTGCTGGGATTACAGGCAAGAGCCACTACACCAGGCCTATCTGTTGCATTAAATAGGCTACCAGAACCAGAGGCTGAGGACAAAGGGGCATCAAACACCTCAATACTTCACCTTTTAAAAGAGCTGCAAACAGCTAGGAACAGATGGCCCTCGACACTTAAGACGGGGCTCACTGGTTCTTCCGCCTCCCCCATCACTCCAGGACTCCCCTGCCCAGAGCTTTGGCCAGGAGTGGTGGCTCATGCCTGTAGTCCCAGCACTTTGGGAGGCTAAAGTAGGTGGATCACTTGAGGTCAGGGATTTGAGACCAGCCTGGCCAACATGGTGAAAAACTGTCTCTACTAAAAATACAAAAATTAGCCAGGCACATGCCCGTAATCCCAGCTACTCGGGAGGCTGAGGTAGAATCACTTGAACCCGGAAGGCAGAGGTTGCAGTGAGCTGAGATCCTGCCACTGCACTCTGGTCTGGGTGACAGAGTGAGACTGTGTCTTAAAAAAAAAAAAAAAAAAAAAAATTCCGAGCTTTTGTGCTCTCTGCCCAGGGGAAGGGTGGGTGGCCTCTGGGCAAGGGGATCCCAGGAGCAAGGGGCTGCCTGGAGTCAGGTGAGAGGGCGTTGGATGAGGTCAGATGAAGCAACTCCTCCAGGACAGGGAAGGAAGCATGGATAGTCCTCTGCTGTGGCCCCTGCAGGTAATTCGCAAGCACCTACCCGAGGATGGCACCAAAGAAGCAGGGCAGCAAGAACCTGCTCAGCAGCCAAGTGACTGAGGCACACATGGCCCTTTCCCCACGCGGCCCTCCCGCCCCACACACAGCAGACATGGAGACCCAGGAAGGGCAGGAAGAAGAGAGAAAAAGTTGGCCTGGCCCCTCATGGAGAGTGGCTGCAGCCACGGGGCCAGGGGAGGAGATGGACAGAAGCTCAGGTTGGACCGTTGTCTAAACAAAAGTGACCAGAAATCTGCTGAATTCCACCACGATGACAGCGAAACGCTGGAACAAGGCTGTAGCACAGCTGAAGGCAACGGTAAGACAACATTAAAATCCTTTTCTGTCTGCCCCAGAGCAGTGACACACCAGATACACGCATTTGGACCACTGACAAAGGGGAATGGAAAAGAAGGAGGATGGGTAAGAAAGTGGAGTGTGCGTGTTCCCCAGTGGCCCCGGGGGCTGGGAGTCCATGGAGCGATGGGATTCTCTCCTGCAAAACCCAACGCCCAGGCTGGATACAAAGAAAGCAAAAAAAAAAAAAAAAAATGTGCAAAATATGTTTGTAAACTATAAGCCACCACAGAACAATTAATAGTTATGTCTTTTAACATAGTCACTTAAAGTCAGTTACACAGCGACGTTCTATTCTAGACTCCCCACGACAACTTGCAAGATAGACAGTCTGCGAAGCGATCCATTCAAACCCTCACCAGTTCCAGATGCACGAGGGTCCCTCTGCCTTGCCTGCCTACAACCCTCGTCTGTCTAGGGTTGGAGACAGGCTGGCATGGCAGGTGCAGTGTGATTTCTGGAGCCAGAGTGCTGCACTTCAGATCAAGCCCACCACTGACGCACTGTGCAGTCACAGGCAGGTTACACACCCACACCCCTCCACCTGCATGCTCTGATCATGAGCTGGTTGGCGTCGGCTCAGCCTCAAGGTGTGGTGTGGTCCAGACACAGCTTCAAGGCCCCACTCCCAACTGGATCCCACCTCGAACGTGCTGGGGTTGTCACTGGTAGTCATGTCAGGCCATGCAACAAGAGCCCCCTCATGCTCTTCATGGCCTCAAGAAGCTTCTGGCCTTTCCCACGTGTACCTCTGTGTGTCTTTCCTGGTGTCTGATAAGGACGTGAGGTGTGCTGTTGGTTTCAGCTTAACAGGGCTTCACAGAGTCTTCCACACTCAGCACCAACGAAGTTCGCTGGGGTCCAGAACCAACTGGAATGCCGTGACCTGGAGGGGGAAGCACCTTTCCTGAGATCTGCAGGTCACGATGCCTGCACTCGCGCTGGACAGTTCTGGTGTCAATTTGTCAGCAAAATCCTGCAACTAAAGGAAAGACGAGACTATTCTGCTCAATTTAGAGTCTACTTGAAATTAATGGAGAATAAATGTTCCAAATTCAAACCTTTCAAGGGACAATTTCCATTAAGCCCAAGCTCAGCTTCATTTCTGATCCGCTCTTGCAAGGAGTAACAGCTGTTAGGGGTACTATAATGGCCATCGAACCACTGAGGCCAGAAGCCCTAAAAAGGAAACTCTTCTTTCTGATGGTCACCAGGAGAAAAGGAGAGCGAGTGGCACATTTCGTGAATCTGACCATGCTGTGGGCACCCACCAAATCCTCAAAGCTGTCCTGAGATTCATCACACGGAGGCACCAGCCCCCAAAAATACTCCCCTCACCCTCGGCAGGTGAGCGAGGCAGTCTTGATGAATGAGCAGCACTGAAGGAGGGGAGAGTGAAGCCGGAAGGAGAACGCAGGTCCCCGCATGTCTAGTGTGCAGCGGAACAAAGTCGGGCTCTGAGGATGGGCTAGAAATGATCTCCTTCAGCTCATCGACTGCTCAGTGGTCCAGCCATGCAGCTGGGTGGCTGCTATCTCCAGCACAACCCTAGGCTTGGGGACACGTCACTAACCCAGCCACACAGCCCCCTGTGTAAGTTTATAATCCAGTGAGTGAGGCAGAGAGGAGAGAGATACTTGCACAAAAAAACGGTTTGCCTTTTATGGTGATAGTGGCTATAAAACTTGAGCAAACTCCATGTAACTATATCCTGGAAGCATTTTACACTGCCTCTGAAAGGGACAATTAAGCTGAAACTTGCCCGGGCCAAGGGAGACACAGGCCTGCTAAGCAGAGGGCCAAGCACATGGAGGATCTCTCAAACGAGGAGGAGCCGGAGAGCCCAAGGCGCTGAGGAAGCCTGGTGTGAGTCAAAAGTGTGAACAAGGAGAGCTGGGACAAGGTGGAGACAGGCCAGGTGGAAGGGACCCTGTAAGCAGAGCCGTGCTAGCCTCACAGGGCCTGCAGCACCTGACCACAACCGGTGGGCCTTGTCAGGAGACACTTCCCAAAGTGTTGTGGAAGGGCCAGAGGGTCCAGGAAGAAAGCAGGCAGCAAACAACTGCCACGGTCCGGGCAGGGAACGTAGGGGTGCCGTGCCTCGGGGAGGAGAATGGAGACTCCCCAGACCCGGAAAGGGGAAGGTGTTGGGGGATGGTTTCTGGCGTCAGCAGTGACGCTCTATGGCACCACTGTTGATACGCAGCATTCCAGGAGAGAAACGCTTTTCCTCTTGGCTTGCTTGGTACTTTGCTTGGAGTGATCATTGTCAAGGGAAGGACCAGGGGAGACGATGCCTTTAGCTTCGGGTATGCTAAAGTTACAATTCTGGGGAGACACCCAAGGGGAGGCGTCAAGGAGGCAGGTGGAGATACAAGCATGGGGCTCGGGAGAGCAGTCTGAATGGAGAGGAGAGTCGCATCTGGATGGGACAGGGAGCCATGAGAATGCACTGGGCACCAGGGAGACGAGACACGCACTGTAGCCCATCACTAGGAAGTCTGATATGAAAGACCGGAGAGGAGAAGACCCAGGAAAAGAAGGGGAGACCAGGGGAGCAGGAGCCCAAACAGAGAGAAAGCGTG
The DNA here is from genome assembly GCF_049354715.1 of Callithrix jacchus. Lineage (NCBI taxonomy): Eukaryota > Metazoa > Chordata > Mammalia > Primates > Cebidae > Callithrix > Callithrix jacchus. The sequence continues at coordinate 123,889,108 of NC_133513.1, read as the reverse complement.
ATGTGGACTGTCCCAACTGGCTGCCTCTCCAGTTTCCTCCCAGGCCAGTAAAATCAAACATGACCTTCTAGTCCCCTGGCAGAACAGGGTGCTCTCCCTGCCTCTACCACAGTGGGTGATGAGTATGCCCAGGGAGCGACATGTTTGAGGCAGGGGAAGACAACCAAGGACGGGGAGTGGCCAGCTGCATCTAAAGCTGATGAAAAGTCAAGTCAGAAACAGACTAAAATCTTCTATTGGATTTAGTCACATAGAAGACATTGGTGTCCTTAAAAGAAAAGTTTTGGTGAAGTGGTGGGAGTAGAAAGGGGGGAAGAAAGCAGGGGAGGCAGGGAGGGAGCAGAGTTAGGCCCGAGGTGATTCTTTCAGTCATGCTGGCAGCAGAGGGACTTTCTGGGGGCAGACGCCACTTTCCATTTCTGCAGCTCTATCACCCAGCAGGAGGGATGTGCGTGCTTGAGGGATGAATGCGTGAGTGTGTGAATGAATGATTCTCTGTGGGAGCTTAAAGTAGGGAGAGATGGAAACCAGGTGCCGGGCCAGTGGGCATGGGGTTGAGCAGGCATGTGCTCCTTAGAGGGAAAGCGTCAGGGGCAGTCATGATTTCTAAGGTGGTATACATAGGAGCGGAGTGAGCAGGTGGCTCCGTGCAGAGGAAGCTACAAAGCAAAGGCTCCCCTGGCACCTCAAGTGCAAGGCCACGGCACGCCAGACAGGAATAACACGCAGACTGAGCCTGCACGGAGGCCACAGCACGCCAGACGGGAATAACACGCAGACTGAGCCTGCACGGAGGCCACGGCACGCCAGACGGGAATAACACGCAGACTGAGCCTGCACGGAGGCCACGGCACGCCAGACGGGAATAACACGCAGACTGAGCCTGCACGGAGGCCACGGCATGCCAGACGGGAATAACACGCAGACTGAGCCTGCACGGAGGCCACGGCACGCCAGACGGGAATAACACGCAGACTGAGCCTGCACGGAGGCCACGGCATGCCAGACGGGAATAACACGCAGACTGAGCCAGCAGGGAGAGCTGGCGGCCACGCTGAAACTCTGCTTCTTGCTCCAGGAGGCAATGGGGAAATATGCAAGGGCCGTGAGTAGACACCACGGCAGGTCAAACACAGGGCATGCTAATAAGAAGACGGAGCGCAAGACCTGGAAGGTACAGCTAGAATCTACTTGCTATTGGCTTCCACAAGTAAAACATAACCTGCCTTCCTGGTGGATGAAGAAAACCATGTACAGAAGCTGTTACTTCAGACCCCATAACCAACACATGGCAATGCTAAAGACACCACTGGAACGATGCCAGGCTCCTCCACTGTGACTTGGATCATGAGATTCCAGAAGAACACACAGGCTGCAATCTGAGGCTTAAGAAGATCGTCTGGATGTGAAACCATGTTTATGGGTATTTGGACGCTGGAGTTTGTTCACTTGAAATAAAAGTGCAAGTGCCCTGTCTCCAGAGCTTGGATTTTAAACAGGTCAAGCACTCCTGTGTGTATGCCCTGAGACAGAGGGCAGAGGCCTTGAAGGCACACCAGATGCCTGGGCTCAAGGGAACCTGGCTGGGGCTTGGTTCCCGAGCTCGAGCCTGCAGGTCCCAGGAGCTTCCAAGGTCTTCTGAGCTGCTCCTCTCTAGAAGTCCAGGAAAAGGCCACACCCCTTCTTCCTCCTGTAAATTGTTTCCCGTGCAAAGAAAATCTTTGCTTGAAAGAGCTCAAAACTTCTCATTAGACCTTACCTGGCACCTGAGGTCCTTGCAGGTGTAAATACAGCTCAGTTCAGTCAAGGAAAATTCAATGCTCAGGGACTGAAGACTTGCCTTAGGCTGACCTCATGGGCCTTCATCAGTTTCACATTCTCTGTGAAAACCAGCATAAGCTACGTCCCTCAGATCTAATGATGAGAAAGCCAAACAGAAAATACAGACCAGAACAGCAGGAGAGCTGTCTCCTGGCCACGAAGGCAGGAGCCGAGGAAGGAAGCTGATCTTCAGCCTGACGGTGACACGGTGTAGTGACAGCACATAGCTCAGGCTGCGTGTGAAGGACAGAGCTGCACAGGAGACCCAGTGTTCTCCGAGCTGAGAAAGAAGGAGCAGAGCCAGGGGTGTGAGGATGAGTGAGAGCTTCCTCAGCCAACTGAGTCTTTACTGAAGGAGGTACGTCTTTGCGGGATTAGCCTCAGAAACTTCCAGCCCTCATATTTAACATCCTATGACTTGCATGATGAGAACAGGAAGAGCTAAGATTTAAAATCTTCTTGGAAGTCTTCACATAGCCCGCCAAAATTAAGCAGCAAGAGAGAAACTGCACGTCTTGGAAGGGGGTAGGCCCGACAAGAACTGACGTTGAGGGAGTTGGGGAGGGTAGGTTTCAGGAGCTCCATCACTGACAGCCCTGGGCTATGAGCTCTATTCCTTAGGAAGGTCCAGAAACACACCTTGGCCAGTGTCTGCCCTGAGAATCCCAGGACTCCAGGAAGAAACACTAAGGCATCTGCAGAGGAGCCACCATGACGAATAAAGGGATGGAGGGTGAGTGAGTGGGTCGCATGCTTCAAGTGTGTGATTTCAGCCCTGAAAGGAGAGAGGGGTCATGAGTTCGACCTTCAAGTGCAGATAGAATTTTTAGAGTAGGACAACTAACCGATCGCTAGCACATCATCATCTCTGCTTCTAATTCCATAGCGTCTTGCACTCATGAGGCACAAAGTGTGGGCATAAAAGCACTCGGTGAAGGCGACATGGATAAATGGTGGGCAGACAACTTCAGTGCTCACCCCGCCTTGGAGGCTTCACAGGCAGCTCTGCAACAGCTCATCTGACGCCCCAGTCCCAGTGAGTCCAGTCGGTCGGGCTCACGGATCAGCACTTCACAGCCACGCTCCTGTGAAGTTTGGTCACTTGACATCAGAAGTGAGGACCATTTCTGTACCCCAGAGCCACGTGTGCATTTGAGCCCTGCTCGTGGCGGCATGTAAGTCTACTCACAAGCACCACTGCGCTCACTGTCCAAGTGAAAGCCAAGTGAGAAGACAGGGATGGATCACTAACCAAGACGTTTCATTTCTGAGAACAGAACAGCTGACCAGGCCCCACACACAGACCAGGGTGATCTTCACCATGTCCAAAGAGAAAAGAGGAGGCTGGAGGCATTCCATAAAGGGAAATATTACATACTGTTTAGAAAGAAAACTCATGGGCATTAGCAAGGTTTTGGGGGGCTGGCAAGCTCTGATTGGTGAGTGATGGCAACAGGCAGAACTGGTCTTAGAGCCAGGACGATGTGTTTCAGCAGCTCCTGGGTGACACTGCTCTTCCGGTGAGAGCCGGTCATGCTGGCAGCAGCCTTACAACACTCTCCCCGGGCAAAGCTTGTACCCAGAGTGCATTTAACCCCCATCTCTGAACCCTGATTTAACTGGGTCTGATGAGGTAACTCCAACTTGTATAATCAATCTTCACACTTACAATATATTACTGAACTGGAATGGCCCAAGGAGTATACAACAGAGTTTAAAGTGTACCTCATTTTCCTATCACACATATTTACTGAGAAGAGCATGTAATTTATAGATGTAACAGTCTGATTCCACAGGGAAGCTTAGGAGATTCCACAGATGCACCACCCCAAATAGCTTCCTTCAGCTCCACAAGAGCAGCTGTGCCCTGCAGAGGTGCCATGCTACTAAGGAAGCAGAAAAGCCATCTTTTCATCTTTTCAGAGCTGTTTATATATGAATTCCCAAAGGAGGTCTCCATCCTGTGTCCACTGCAGAGTATTTTAAAGCAATGGTTGCTAGCTATGAGGATTCTCATCCCTCTACCACTGATTGAGTCTCATGGAGAGATTTGTCTTTTCAAGAGCCTTTTTAACATAAGAAATTCAGGGAAAGGTCCTTCCTATTACATAAACATAGGTCCCCCCACCCCATACCATGTAAACTCATTGAAACAAAGCAAAGGTTCAGGCCCCGGAGGTGAAGCGGAGACACCTGTGTACTAGGGCATCCTCCTGTCTGGACTGAGCCCCCACAGGTGTGTCACTGAGGACACGGAGCGAGTGGCCTGCTGGGGTGCAGCCAGGACCAGCAGCATGTCCCAGGGCCTGCAACACCACCTCCGTGTCTAAACACAGCCTTCTCCAGGGGACAGTGACAAACACAGACATCCAGACCCATTCATGCCTCTGGTGCCTCTCCAAGGCAGCAGTGTTCTGGAAACCTCTCTCTGGGTCAGCTAATAAGACAGCCACCAGGCCTGACATACACCTGTGCTCCTGGCGCCTGTTCAGACCCAGGGAGTGGCAAATGGCTGCAGACACTGCAAGGACCTGGACACAGGGAAGCCTGGCCTGGCCTGGGGGCTTCCTTAGAGGCACCCCAGATCCTCGCCTTGAGCCACTCCGCTTTTCCTTGCATAAAACTCAGATTAAGCTTCACTTAAAAAGAAAAAAAAGGAAGGGTTTTTGAAGGAAGTGACAAAACGTATTTGAGCTCAGCAGGAGAGAAGAGCGAGCTGGGCCTGAGCCCCGCCTCTCAACCACTCACAAGCTTCACTCTTCCGATCGCTCAGCCGGCTCTCGTGTAAGATGGAGAGAACTGCAGGCAAGTATCTCAATGTCCCGCCCAGGTTTTAAAAATCCCCTGGGATCTCGCTATTGTCTAAAGTAAAAATACGGTTCCTATGTGGATGAGAAGTGTGATTTAAAATGTTTCTTCTCAGGAAGAGCAGTGGGCTTCCCAGTCCCTTTGGAAGAGGACCAAGCTTGGGCCTCTCCAGCCCGTGAGGGAGATGCCCAGCCCCCAGCCCAGAACCTTCTGCTGTTCATTCACTGGGCCAGCAGCACTGTCCTATTACATCGTCTAACAAATCCAGAGTCTCATTTTTCATAAAGGGTTATAGGGGCAGAAACTTCCTAAATTATTCTCCAAAAGAAATCAGTATGCAAATAAAATGCCTCCACCACTTTATCAACTGCGATTTTGAAGCAGGTGGCAATCAGTCTGTATTTATTTTGGGAGAACAGCTTGGACTTGATGTTATTTGCTAAGTACTTTGTACCCTCCAAGGAGACATGTTCAACATCCATGGGTGATGATGTGATTTACCTGGAAGAGCCACCTCTCCTAATTAGTTTGATTGAAAACTCAGCAAAGCTTGATGCGCCGCTCACTCGGGAGATCCCCACTCAGTGTTTGCAAGCATGCAAGGCGCAACGTTCCAGTGACAACGTCCAGGAAGAAACCACTGCCCATCCCAGCTCGGACCCTGGCAGCACCTGCCTCCCAGCCACTGTGCACAAGCAGCAGGTCGAAGCTGTCCCCAGCACCCCGGACCCAGCCTGCCTGCAAGTTATTCGGGGCCTGCCTAAACTTCTCCGCCAGAGGTGGCAGCTGCTGTTGGGTTTTCCAGGTTTAAATAACGCAGAAAGATGCCCCCGGTTCTCCCTTAGATCTTCACGGTATATTCCTCTGTCAGACCTACTCCTGTAAGTAAAGGATGACCCACGTGATTATCTGATGACTGTCTTCCCCCACCAGGTGAGTTTGGTTCTGACAGGGACCATGCTGTCTTACTCACCTCATCACCCTTGTGTGAGCGCAGTGTCTGACATGTGGGAGACACCCAATGAACACGTGGTGGATGAATGAATGAAGGGATCGTTCCATTAATCAGTTTCTACAGTGACACTCTTTGATTGGATTATTCAATTTCGAAGAAAAATAACACTCATTAGCAAGACCAGGAAGCGGTAGAGTCTTTCTCTCTCTGACATATTCATCCAGGTCGGAGTAAGATCACAATGCATTCCTCTTACAGCCCCATTGTGTCTGGGATCCCACAGCCTCGCAGACTCCATGACAGTGGTTTCCCAGAGTCACCCTGGAGGAAGAATCTGCAGCCCAGGGCAGACCGTGCTCCTTGCCGTCGATGGGCTGTGTGTTCTGAGTTGCACTGGCACTGTGCTGCCTCCCTCCTCGTAGGTTGTACACCTTGTCCAATTTCCCCTGAAGCTTTGTCTTGCCTGTGTTCACAGAGCAGTGACGACATCTTGGGTTTTGTGTGGGAATTATAAGATTTACAGCTTAGCAACTAGGAAATGCAAGAAGTCCTTCTGTTACCAACGTAGAAGCGGGAAGACCTTTCACATTCGTCCAAACAGAAAAGGTGCTTCCCAGAGGCCACCTTTGGGTGAGGAATGGGAGCAGTTCTCCTGCCCAGGAACATCTGCAGGCGGTTCACCCCGATGCGATGATCCCCGAGTCCAGGGTCACAGGGAGCGCCTCCCGCCTGCGGGCCAAGGAGGATGCCTAGGAGCTCGCGCTGCTGTCATGACACCAGCTTCCTCTGAGTGGCAGATCTGGAAAGGCTCAGCACAGGGACCTGGTGGCCTGTGTGTGGAGTGGAGAAAGCTTCACCGGGTGGCCTGTGAGGAGCGGCCAGTGTCCACTTCCCTGCCCCGCACATGTGGCTCTCACGCCGTTTCTCCTTTGCTTGTGGCCCTTGCTCTGTCTCATTTCTACCCCTCAGTTTGCATCCTACCCTAAAAGGGACCCCTGCTGCCCTGTAGAGGGCTGACCTCCTAAACGCCCACACCCTCCAGATGTCACCAATCATGCCCTCATGCAGAGGTCCCCTGAATGCCTCTCTCACCCACCCCTGTAGATTTCACCAATCACGCCCTCATACAGAGGCCCCTAATGCCACCCTCACCCTAGTTACTCAAGACATGAGATTTCATCCTGTTCATAAAAGGAAAATTATCTTCTCAATAATAACACTTAATATTCACAAGTAAGAAATCACAGCCCAGGCTGCACCACAGTACTGAGAACTTAATAACAAGAGGTTAATGACCATAAAATACTGTGGGCCATTTTCTGCGTGACTGGAGAAAGTTCCAGCTGTTCTCGAGAGAGTGCCTGTCTCTGGAGGCAACCTGAAAGGAGAGACCCTGTGCCCGCCCCTGAGCCCCTGCGTGGGCACTGACCTGTGTGGCAGCCACGGAACTCTCTAGTGAAGCTGGCAGGGAGGGTCAACATATTTGGGGGCTTTTCAAACAGTGTTTAGGCTACACCACAAATAAAACACAAATGCAAAACAGGATAAGCTAGAAGAATAGTCATCATTGGTCATGAAGTCAGCATCAAAAGCAATGTTTGTTAACTGACATTATTCCTGCGTTGCTAAGTGTCTCAACAAGCCCATGGAATGCACCCTGTAGACAGCCTGGGCTCTGGGAAATCCCCCAGGGCCTCCTCCCAGAGACCTGCCTCCAGGGCCCCCAGCCATTACCGCCTCCAGGTGGCTGGGATGGTTGAGGCTTCTTTTCTGCGGCAAATCTCAAACACGCCAGCACCGAGTCTGCATGACCCGCCCCACGTATGGAGACAGTGTTATCGGTAATAGGAAGCACAGCCGCGAGGAACTGGTCCCTAACCATCCTGCTAGAGTTTTCTTTCTAAGCCAGCCAAGGCTTTCCACGTGGTCAGCTGGGAAGCTGCGGTCCCACCTCCTCTGGTTGCAGACCCTTGGCCCTGGCAGGGCGGCGTGAAGCTCCAGCAAGGAAAAGGGCTGGACACAAAGGAGAGTGACTCCGTGTCAACAAGACGTGGCTGTGAGTTGCTGAGGCTGAGCTGGAGGCACTATAAATTCCTCTGAAGGTCATCCATAAAGACACTTGTAGAATGAGATGCCACGTTCAAAACTCAAAACCCTCCTACCTGTGAGGGCTTGTAGATTTTTGATAAAAATAGTTTTGTACTTGGTCAGGAAGAATAGTTCTTTGCGCACGTGCGCACATGCACACACACTCGCGGAAGCTCGAATCAAAGTTGTTTCCCAAGCAGATTCCTGAAATACTCTGGGCAAAAATTTATAACAATTTTAATGGGAAAGTTCCCAGCAGCTCCCCCCTTGACACCTCTTCACTATATTGGAAGTCACCGTCCTCTGAGCCGAGGTAGATTGATGGGCATAGCCATGCAGGATGAGCAATTCTGCACATCCATCAGCCACAGGGAGAGCCACAGGATGGCTTAGGAGACATCACTCATGACGCCAAACAAATGCTCACAATAAACAGGTCATTTTATTCAGGTTTTCAGAAGGCTGCTCCGCCCCAGGCATTGCCAGGCACATGTTCCTAAATACCTTCAACAAGCCCAAGGAACACACCCTGCAGACAGCCAGAGCTCTCAGGCAGCCCCCAACCTTCCTCTCAGGGACCTGCCTCCATGGGGCCCAAGCCTCCCCATCACAGGGCTGGCCTCCCAGTTAACCCTGGGCAGCTGGCTGCCGCTCAGTGCAGAGACCCATAGAGAAGGATCAGATCCCAAGAACGGGGACCCCAGGAGCACAGAGACCCTGAAAATAGAGACCCCAGGAGCACAGAGACCCCGAGAACAGCGACCCCAGGAGCACATGCACCCCAGGAACAGGGATCCCAGTGTGACTATCACTCTTAATGGGAGTCGGGCTATCAGAATAGCCACTCTTTTTCCAGAAGCCACTACCCCTGCAACTGTGTGAAGGTCCGTATGTGACGCCTCTAGGGTGAGTCCTGAGGGCTCATCTCAGGGTCATGGAGAAGAAAATGACATGGAGAAGAATGCATTCTGGCGAGGCACCGCTCTCAGCAGCCACTATCCTCTGAGCAGGGCTCCTCCTGGAAAAGCCCCAGCTGGATGGGCCAGCTGCCTGCAGGTAGGGGTGGGCCCACCCCTTAGCACGGAGGAGGCTGACGGCTGGCTCCTCACAGGCCAAGTCAGTGCCCAGCAGCTGGGTCCGTCTCGTTTCTTTGCCTGCACCCCTCACAGGTTGCTCACCTAGTCCAAGATGGCCCCACGCCAATGCGAACACCATCTGCTCTTGCCCACCCCACACGAAAAGGACTCCAGGGAGCGACCCCACTCAGAGCCACCAGGAGGGCGCTGCCGATGGGATAAATCACACCCCTCCAGGAGGCTGCAGCCGCAATGAGAACCAGCCCTGTTCCTTGCCTGCCACAGTATCCTCAAGTATCCCCCGGCCGTCAGGCATAAAACAACCGAAATCCCCCCTGCCTCATTTCCTCACATCGTGAGGAGGCAGCGCTGGGGAGATAAATGTCAAAACGCACTTATGGAGCCTATAAAGCGCTCACTGCAAATCGAGAGGGTCGTCACTCTCAAGCTTTCACTGGTGCCTGGCATTCAAAGACAGGGAAGCATCCCCCTCCGGGTCAGAGAGAGAGTGTCCTCAGGTAGCGAGGCCAGATCCCCAGAGGAAGAACTTCGGAAGAGGAGGCAGGACACCAAGGGGCAGAGGCTCCAGCCTTCCCAACCCAATGCACGCCTGAGGTCTTGGGTACACGTAGAGCTGCAAAGGCCAAGAAGGAAATAATGTGGCATCCTCCAGATTCCAGTGCATTCTTGGGAATGCTCTAGGCAAGGTGGTAGAGGATGGTGGTTATGGACAGGCGGGGGTCCAAGCCCAGAGGGGAGGAGAGACTACAGTGGAGAGGTCGGGAAAACACAGAGGGGATTTTCCTGCCCAGGAAGATCAACATACGGAAGTGAGGCTGGCTCAGAGGATCGCAGGAAGACCCCTGGAAGGGCAGAGCAGCCAGGTCATCACCAGCTTGGCTCTGGGGCAAATGGGTCTGGACTGCAATCCCAGCTGTGTCCTGGCAGGTGAGACTCGGTGAAGGCAAATGACCCACCTCTCTGAGCCTCAGTATCACTCGCTATAAAAGGAGATAATGGCAAGTCCCTCTGCATAAGACTTGACAGGTCTTCAGTCACATCGGACAGGGTCTGCAAGCCCCATGCAGCCATGGAAGGCTCAGGACGGTGAGTCCAGCTGACGCCCACCCAGTACCCGTGTGGTGCATGCTTTACCAGGCTGTCTTCCGAGCAGCAGTGTCATGCTCACTGCCATCAAGAGCTGCGTTGGACAGTCTGAGGACCTGGCTAAGAAGGGCTCTGCAGAGCTCAAATGCAGTTTGACAAGTATTTCCCAACACCTGCTCTGGGCCAGGGCAATACCAATGACTCCAGTACCATCCAGCCCCTGGGGGCAAATGCCAATGCCTTCTCCAGGCCCTGAGGCCAAGGGGTGGCTGCACACGTAGCAGACACAGTGTCCAGGCTCCCAGGAGCTGCATGGCCTACTCCTGCCCCTCCAGGACATGCCCAAAGGGCGTCTGCTTGCAGCCCCGAGGGCTTCCTCCTGGAAGCCCAGATGCTCAAGAGTTGTCCTGGGTCCAAGGGCTCCACGGAGCTGTTTTCCACTTTCTCTCAGCACCCGGCTCACTTAGGCAGCCACCAAACAATTACCACGTAATTACAGTTTACAGTCCGCAGTTCTGCTTCTGAAATAAAATGTAACCATGGTTCTGATTTCAGATGACAAAGGAGCAGAGAGACACACTCTGATTTGTCAGGAATGTGCCTGGCAACAGCAGAAGGCTCTGGCCATGCCTGTCCAGCCGCAGAACTGCCCTGCCATCAGGCCTGACTCATCCAGCCTGAGAGGACCCTCGAGGCTTCCGTGCTAACCGACAAAGAACCACCCCTGACGACAGCCCACAAACCTCCAGGAATCCACGCACGTCAATTCCAGTGGATTCTGGACCATGGTCTCCATGGGCTAATAAGAAACAACAGCCCATAAGCTTATTTTTGCAATTTGAAATAACTGATGGCGGATTTGCGTTTTCCATTTAGCCCAGCTACAAATCCCACAATTGCCACTTCAAAAGCTACTGAGGCTTGTGATGTTGCCTTAAAGAACCAAAGGACAATTATTGGCAAAAAAACAAAAACCAGAAAATAATTTTATGCATGGCAGTCCCTTGTCGCAGAGGCCTCCTAAAAAGAGGCGGGTGAGCAAGGGAAGCACCCCTGGCTCCTGTTTCCTCGGTCCGGCTCCAGGTCTCCTGAGGCTCTGCAGTCTCCACCTGTGCCATCAATGTGGCTCCAGACCACTGAGGACTGGGGCTGCTCTGTGAGGCCCCCTTTGAGCAAAGGATTGTAATTAAAATTCACAGCAGATGCTCCTGAACACCTGTAATCTGCACACAGAGGAAAACAGTGAAAAAAAGAAATATACCAAGCCCAGTAAATTACTAAACAAAATTTCAAATAACAAAACAAACAGAAAAAGAACACTGGTGCAGAATCATTCCTTCAATGGCAAGAAAAGGTTCATCTTCCGGGACCGGCTTGGTCCTCCTCCTCCTTCCCCCAGCTCCGCTGAGGCTGGCAGGATGCGCGGCCAGCCTGGTGGAAGCAGCCATAGGCTTTGTCTTCTTCCTTCCAGGACTGTTTGCCCTGAGCTCTTCTCTTTGCCAGCTATAAATCTAAGGTCTGGAAGAAAACATGACCTACCACACCTGTGCTCTCCCCGTCCTTGAGACCCTGCCTGGAGTCACGCAGCGTGTGCCACTGTGCTCTCTGGCTCATCACATACAGACCACAGTGAGCCTCCAATCCCAGCTTTTACCCACATTTCCCTCCAAGAGGTCCCCCACCTTCCTCCATCCCCACTCACCACTGAAATACTCTAGATGACCTCTAAGAGGGACGACCCCTGAGGCACTAAATACATGACTGCGTGGAACAGAGCCCTTCCCACCCCAGGCTCACATGGAGCAGTGACTTGAGTGAGCAGTAAGCTTGTACTGGGTGAGGCTTTGCACTTTACCTGTTTGTTGGGTGAGGCTTCTGAGGCTTTGCACTTTACCTGTTTGTTGGGTGAGGCTACTGAGGCTTTGCACTTTCCCTGTTTGTTGGGTGAGGCTACTGAGACTTTGTGCTTTATCTATTTGAACAGCTGGGGTCCCCATTTGCTCTAAAATGCCATCTGCTACCACTTATTCCACAGGCTCAAAGACCCACCCTGGTCCCGGCCTCCTCTCTCCTGTCCCTCCAGACAATACCCAGTGCCACCCAGGGTTAACGTCTCCTGCTCAGAGCAAGGCAGAGGCAGCATCTGCAGGGGAAGGAGTGGGTACAGCAAGAGCCAGGAGGTCACTTCTGTGCAGTCTCTGGGGAAAGGGAAGCTGGTTTTCCAAGATTTCTCCACCCCTCGGAATCAGACAGAATGTTCTGAAGCCACTCTGAGCTCACAGGAGCTCAGTCGGAGAAAAGCAGTCTTTTAAACAGAGCAGGAGCCCAAAGATGGGTGACTCGTCCCTCCTTTGTCCCAACCTCCTCACTGGAGGATAAGCTGCCACACCTGCCACACGTGCTGCCAGGGTTCTCGTGGCTGGTAGATCGAGCCAGTGCCACCAGCGCCCCAGAAGCTAACCATGACTTCTGTCCATGCTCACTGCCTTAGTCTGTTTTCTGTTGCTTATAATAGGATGCCTGAAGCCGGGTTACTTTTTTTTTTAATGTATTTCTTACACTTATGAGGTTGAGAAGCTCAAAGTCAAGGGGCCACAACTGGTGTGGGCCTTTTTGTTGGTAAGAACACTCTGCAGAGTCCTGAGGTGCCCGGGGCATTACAGGGCCAGGCCCTGAGTGTGCTCACGTGCCAGCTCGAGTCTCATTCTGCTTCTATAAAGCCACCAGCCCCACTCCCACAATAACCCATTAATCCATCAATCCGTTCATCCAATAATCCATTAATCCACAACTGAATTAATCATTTCCGAGACTGAATCATCTCTTTAAAGCCCCACCTCTCAACACCGCCCCTCTAGGGATTAAATTTCAGCATGAGTTTCTGAGGGCACAGATATTCAAACCACAGCACTCATCCTGCCCCAGACGGTGAGACTTATTGGGTGGGTGGGGGGGGTGCCCGAGGCAGTGCAGAGCCTGGGAGAGGACCCTGCACCCTCCCCGGAATCCTGCCTTCACTGTTACCCACTCCCCTGTCCGGATGGATGCAGCCCTCCATGCTGCCGGGTCCCAACTTGCCTTTTCCCTGGGGTTACCACAAGAGTTACATTATTAGAAGGTAGCATGGGATCACATTACGCGCATAATTCGTGCTTTTCCGGGAAAGTGCTCCCCAGCTGAGCTGCCACCAGTGGGAAAACTAGGCGTGAGAGGAGGAAGCAACAACCTACAGACTAAAGTGCTGACCCTGTGCCCGCATCCCGACGCCCTGTTCAGGAGTTCCGTGGGAGAAAGTGGGCTAACATGATCTGAGTCTGATTTATCCCTAATCCTCCGAATGTACCGCTGTAAGCTGAGCGAAGAGGACCATTATTACCTGAAAAGGGGTGCAAACGTGCAGCCAGTGCCTGAGGAGAAGTGAATCTGCCACGTGCCCTCGGCCATCCTGGTCCGCACACACCACTCCCACCCTCTGTTTCCCTGCACGTCGGAAAGCATGTGAGACGGAGGCCTGCGGCTGAGTAAGAAGTAGGTGCCAGGTGGGGCGTCTCTGTCACACCCACAGGTTCCTACTGCTCCAGGACTTTAAATCACTCCATCGCCACTGGTTCTGGGGACTCTGGCAGCAGGAGGAGGGACTGGCCTCTTCCCCTGCCCTCACCCGCCGGCATGAGAAGGGGCCAGGTCCTCCTGCTCCCACTTTTCTCTGGCACAGAAAGGAAGAGCCAGGGACAGGATTGGAATCCTGCCTCTCCCACTTGTGAGCTGAGGAACCTCTTGTGAATCGCTTGCCATCTACATGTCTCCACAACCATCAGAGATGAGGAGCACTACCTATGCTCTACCTCCTGAAGAAGGCAACGGAGCCTCTAATGTGCTCAAAACTTCCCTGGTGCACAGGGTGGGCACAGGAACCCTGTGAGCTGAGCAGCAGCCTGCCCACTCCACCTCACATGGGTCGGTCTCCGAGACTCTGTTCACACGTGTACCCACCCAAGACCACTGCTCATCCCCACCCCGACGCCTCTGCCTCCTTTCTCTCTCCCACCCCTCCTCCATTCACTCTCTCTTGACAATGGAGGGCACAGACTCTCCCATCACTCTGGCAATGCTCGTCCTGCACAAGGGAGAATTCGCCCTCTGTGGCAAGGCCTTCTAGGGGCAAATCATTAAAATCCGTTTCTCTACCCTGATGAGTCCCTCCCAGAGCCACACACTGGCGAATCTTATCCTCACCTGGACTCAGTTTTCCCTCTGAAGCCTCAACCCCAGCCTTCCACTGTCTCATCACAGCCCCCCTCCCGGGCCGGGGTGCTCTACCTGCGCTCCGCACCTGCTGTGAGCCCTCCGTCTTCTGCTGGGCTCTCTCCCTTTCCAGTCGGGTGACGGCAGCAGGGGCTGGGGTCTGCGTGTGGGCGAAAGCAACGACATGGCCCTGGCAGAGGCAGGAAGGTGAAGAAAGCGGCAGAGATGACGGTTCACTGGCTTTGCTGCTGTTTCTCAACAATGAAACGGGGATATCACAAAGAAGCCTTTGTGAAGAGTTTGTGGAACTGGCTTCAGATGAAACTAATTTTAATGTCTCCCATAAGACACAGAAATGCTTAGACGCACCCACATGTTTATCTTTTGAATTGACAAATAATAATTGTGCGTATTCATGGGGAACGCTGCAATGTTTCCAACCCGCCATGCTCCCTTGATTTCGTGTGTGGGGAGACAGCGCCTTCTAGGTTGGAAGCCCGTTTGACTGGCACCCTCGCCAACTCTCAAGGCCCTAGCCCCGCCATTATCACAGCCTGCACCCCTGGATGGAGGCCCAGAGACAGATGTGCCCACCACTGGCCCAGGGGCTCTCCTACCCTGGGCCCCACAGAACACCTTCTCCATGGCCCTTCCCTGCCCCTTCCCTCACCTCCCAGCTGCGTCATCCTGGTAAGGACCCTTGACTCACCTTAGCGCTGCTGCCCATGGCCTGGGAGTGGTGGGGGAGGGGAGACTGGCCCGGGGACCTCTGCAGGTCCACCTGCGGACACTGGGTCTGGCCTCAGGTGACTGTTCTCCACTGAGGTCCGGTGCTCAGGGCAGTCTCCCACCCCCATCGCTGACAGCCTGTGCTAACCCCACCGTGAGCGCTCACCTTCACTTCCCAGGTGAGAGGAGCTGCCCTGTGTGTGTCCTGATGAGGGAACGTGAAGCAACGAAGGCTACATACTGTGAAGACATGCTCAGTCCTTCCGGAAAACACGTCTGATTGTTCTTATAGCTTTGCCGTAGGTGAATTTGGTTTGGTTAAGTGCATTTAATGGGCTTAAACTGTAACAGTTAAAACTTGCAAACATCTATTCAAATATATGCTCTACGACTACCTTGTCCTCAAAGCCTCCTCACCCAGTCTGTAGATGAAACAGCAGCTGTCCACCCCCTGCACCAGCCACCTGCCCGCACTTATGTAACAGACCCTCACCCCAGCCCACATGGGACGTGCTGACAGGACGAGGGTCTGCACGTCCACATCCACCAGAGTGTGGGCCCCTCGAGGGCAGGTTCGCCAGTCCTCAGGCCACAGACGGGTGTTCAGGAACCAGGCTGCACAGCAGGAGGTAAGGAGCAGAGCAGGGGATCTTCGTCTGTATTTACAGGCACTCCCCATCATTCCTGTTACCGCCTGAGATCCACCTCCCATCAGCTCAGCGGCAGCATTAGATTCTCATAGGAGCAGAAACCCTATTGTGAACTGCACGTGCGAGGGATCCAGGCTGCTTGCGTGCTCCTTGTGAGAGTCTCATGCCTGATGATCTGTCACTGTCTCCCATCACCCCCAGGTGGACCATCTAATTGCAAGAAAACAAGCTCAGGGCTCCCACTCATTCCACATTACGGCGAGTGGTATGTAATTATTTTATTATATAGTGCAATGTCATAATAGAAATGAAGTGCCTAAGTGTAATGCACTTAAATCATCCTCAAACCATCCCCTCCCCATGTCCGTGGAAAAACTGTCTTCCACAAAACTGGCTCCTGGTGCCAGAAAGGCTGGGCCTCTGCTCCAGGAAGCTGCACTGCTCTTCCCAGACCCTCCGCCCTCAAAGCAGCACTCAACAGCTGCTGGCTGAGTGAATGAGGCAGACAGCAAGTAAGCCCTCACTCGGTGGCTACATGTTGAACGGGGCGGATTTAAAACATTCATTCTTGGTTTGCTTTAAACCCAGGCAGCGCGAACCCTTTGTTACAGTGCCACAGTCTCCCCACTCTGTTTCACTGCATTCTAAGACACCAAGCGTTTTCTAAACCACACTAACACAAACATCACAACTTGAAAGATCTGGTGAGACGCTGATTAGCCCTGGGCTCAAGTACCACCTTTTAGGGCTCACTAACGCACCCATCCCTGGGGGCCATGTGGGGTCTTCTGGTGCGCTCAGAAGGATCCAACACCAAGACCCAACATGAGGTCATTATCCCAGCGGGGCTTTTGCCCACATTCACAACCAGGCTCTCGAAGGCCTTTGCATTCTAACCAGCCCTCTTCTGCCCCACTTATGGAAAATGATTTTTCTCAGGCAAATAACAAAATCAAGCTCTCACTGGAGGTTCAAACAGCTCGCCTCACCTCAGACGTCACTTCTGTTTACCGCCAGCTCCCACTGCATGCAAATGCAGCCATAAATAGAGATACAATCACAGTGGATAATTGAAATTTCAAAATATTAAGAACTTAGAGTTTTAGGGATTTGGGTTTTTAATAGAAACAAATAAAGTCTTGCCACATTGGCAAACACAAGCTGACAGTTAAGAAATTAGATTTGCATATAAAATATTTCATTTTATGAATTAATTGGCAGCAAACTCTGCTCCACGTCTCCGGGTAATTTGGAGTGGGAAGGCGCTGACCGTCAGGGCTCTCTAAGCAACAGGGAGCCGCCCAGGAGCTCCGCGGGCAGGGGCGGGAGCACAGACGAACCAGGCTGCCGGGCAAGAGGCAAGCCTTTTATTTGTTGCTTAATTTTAACCAAAAGGAGACTAATGTTTTCTTCTCATCTGAAACACAGGAAGGTGGAAGCCAAAGTGACGTGGTCACCTGCTGCTTCCCCCAGGAGGGGTCCACACTTGTCCCTCTGGTCTCTGACCTTGCACACCTGGCCATGGCTGAAAATGTGACTCAGCAAAGCTCATGGGGGCCATCTGGGATGGTGACAGGGTGACAGGAACCCAGTGCAGGAAACTTTGCAACGCAACAGCAGCCCAAGCTCCTGCTCATGTGTCTTGAGCACAAGGCCAAGATGTGACTTCCCCAAACTGCCTGCCTCCTGTCCCCTTGTGAGGGCAGCCTCCTGGCTCCAGGTCACCCAGGGAATGAGCTCCTCACCCTCCACCTTCCCAGCCCACAGCAGAGCCCCCGTGATGCCTGTGAGGGTGAACTACTAGGTTTCAATCGGACTGGGCTGCAGGGTGCCTGGACAGCTGGTAAAACATTCTTTCTGGGTGCGTCTGTGAGGGCACTTCTGGAAGAGACGACCATTTGGTTCTGGACTGAGTAAGGAAGATCCATTCTCACCAAAGTGTGTGGCTGCAACCAATCCTCAAGACCGTGACAGAACGAAGTGTTCAGGAATGGCAAGCTCTTTCCCTAGAAAACCCAGACCCACTGCCCTGTGCGGTGCCCTGGCATCTGACCCCGGGAAGAGAGGTGTGTCCTGGGCTCCCTCTCAGCCCAAATTACCCACTGGCTTCCCTCATTCTCGGGTTGCAGAAGGTAGCGTGCAGGACCTCTTGCCTCCATCGTCCTGTGAGCCAGCTGCTAACGCACCCCCTTGTTACCAGCCCCTCTATCCTGCCTCCTGTCCACTGTACGGTTTCTGTTTCTCTGGAGGATGATGACTAACTCACCCCTGGGGCTCCAAAAGCACAAGGCCTGGCTCCCTGCAGGTGTCAGAATTTGCCAGTGACCCATGACCAAGGGGTCTTGTCCCAGCCCCGCTTCCTCTCAAGCACTAATGACGTGATCAGGCCAGGCTGGCATCAACACCTCTCCCTGGCACAAAGCACTCAGAGGGGACTTCACTCCTGGCAGGTCCCCGCCTAAAGGTGTGGCAAGGCTGTCCTGGAAGCGGAGGGAACAGGAGAAAACAGGCAGGCTGAGCACACAACAGGGAGGAAGACCCAGGGCACTGAAGATGTCCCTGTCTCAAGAGGACATTTGTTTTCACAGAGGTGGAGCCGTGGGTGAGCCTTGGAACTTGACATAGATCCTTCCTTTCCTACAAGGGGGAGAAGGGGTGGGGCAGGGGGATTTCCAAGGGTTCCATCATCCAGAAGGCATGAGACGGGGTTCTCATGTCCTCACTTCTGCTGATTTCCCCATCTTCTCCATCAGCCGCCATATGTCTGTGGACCAAGCCCCTCTGCCCGAAGGACCGTCCATGCCCTCTTCAGCCTGGAAAGGGTCTGGGGGCCTCGGCAGCAGGGCAGCAAGGACAACTGGTCCTCATGGCATAACTTCTACAGGAGGACTGCAGTGCATCAGAGGAGGGGCCAAGTCCCAGAGCCAGCAGGGAGCAAACCAGACAAGCCCTTCCAGGGAGGTTGGGTTTCCTGGGGAAGGCAGACGCGCACCTCGATGTGGGAGCAGGGGTCGGCGTGGGCCAAATGGGGTGCTGATCTCACATCAGAGATTTTCACATGTCCTTAGTCATTCATTCATTCTTCTGTGTATTTATTTTGCATATTTAAGGTATATACCCATGTTTTCATATACATATACAGTAAACGATTACTTGACTGTGGTCAAGAAAACTAGCACATTCCTCTCCTTCCGCAGCTACCTTGATTCTGGTAGTAAGAGCATCTGAAAGACTTCCAGCAAATGTCCAGTATACAATACTGTATTTTTAGCTACAGTCCTCAGGCTGCCCTTAGACCTCTAGGCCTCTGACCCTCCTTGAATTTCCTCCCGCCGTTTCCCTGGCCCACAACTACTCCACTCTCTGCTTCCATCAAGTCAGCTTTTGTTTTCTTAAGGATTCCACATATGAGTGGGATCCTGGAGCATTTTCTTCCTTGCCTGGTTTATTTCACTCAGCATAATAATGTCCTCCAGGTCCATCCACATTGTCACCAATGGCAGGATCTCCTTCTTCCTGTGCCTGGTTTATTTCACTCAGCATAATAATGTCCTCCAGGTCCATCCATGTTGTTGCCAATGGCAGGATCTCCTTCTTCCTGTGCTGTGGTTTATTTCACTCAGCATAATAATGTCCTCCAGGTCCATCCACATTGTCACCAATGGCAGGATCTCCTTCTTCCTGTGCCTGGTTTATTTCACTTAGCATAATAATGTCCTGCAGGTCCATCCACGTTGTTGCCAATGGCAGGATCTCCTTCTTTCTAAAGGGACCAATATTTCATTGTATGTCTATACCATCATCCATCCACCTGTCAATGGACACTGAGGCAATTCCCTATCTCTCTTGGCTATTATGAATAGTGCTTCAGTGAACTTGGAAGTGCTGATAGATTTTGACATACTAATTTTATTTTCTTGGGATACATACCATGAAGTGGAGCTACTGCCCCATGGGGTAGCCCCCACTGTAGTTTCTTCTGGAGCCTCCACACTGCTTTCCATAATAGTTACAAATTGAGACTCCACCAACAGTATGCAAAGCTCCCCTTTCCTCCCCATCGTCACCAACACTACGTCTACTGAAGTCCTTTGCCCATTTTTGAATCAGTTTGTTAGTGTCTGGTTTCTTGTTTTTGCTTTTGTTTTCTGTGGAGTTGTATGTTCTTTGCTAAGGAGTTCCCTATATTTTAGCTATCAGCTCTTTAAAAGATACACAGTTTGGGGCTATTTTATCCTAATTCACAGGCTGCCTTTCCACTGCGATTGTTTCATTTGTCATACTGAAGTTTTTAGTTTGACACAGTCCCACCTGTTTACTTTTGCTTTTGTTGCCTAAATTTTTTATGTGAATCCAAAATACCGTTACCGAAACTAATGTCAAGGAGCCCTTCCCCTATTTTCTCCTCTAAACTAATGTCAAGGAGCCTTTTCCCCATTTTCTCCTCTAAACTAATGTCAAGGAGCCTTTCCCCCATTTTCTCCTCTAAACGTTTTACTGTTCAGGTTTTGTTTAGATCTTTAGTCCATTGTGATTTGATTTTTGTATTTGGTGCTAGATAAGGGTTCAACTGTAGGGAGCCAGCCGTGGGTACCCCAAGTTCAGTGGCGACAAAGGAATGAAAGACAGATTAAGAGAAAAAGTGGGACCAGGAGGCCAACACGTTATTACTCTGGCGGTGAGAGTGAAGGCCCCGAGCTTCACTCCATTCACACCATTGATTACAATCACTTTGATCTACAGGGTAGGGGTGGAGTGATGGTGGTGGCGTGAGTCAGTGAGCTGGAACTGGTGTGTCATTCTAAGGACTGATAACAGTGGTGGTTTGGGAGTTTCACAAAACAAGAACATGTGGTCGTCTTTAGCCTATGATCTATGTGCAGCTAGTGGAACCTGGGCCTTATAAGGAGCCTACAGGCTGGCTACGTCATAGTGCTCTGAAGGGGTTTCACGTCCTTGAGCACAATGTTTATGGTAACAGAGCCGAGGTCACCCTGCACCGGAACATGGGCCATGCAGAGGCCGTCCTCCTCAGAGGCCTCCTGTGGCCTTTGCAGTTTGTTGTTCCTTGTTTACATGTCACTCATAACCAATTTATGTGGGCACTCTGTCAGTCCTTTCTCCTTCACAGCTTTTCCCAACATTCAGCCTCATTCTTTTGCAGGTAGATATCAGGTTTTTCCTGAGCCATTTGTTAACGAGACAATCCTATCCCCATTTCTAAACATCATTTCCATGAAAATGGCATCTTAGTCTGCTCAGGTTCTCAACAAAACACCCTAGACTGGGAAGCTTATAAACAACAGATATTTATTTCTCACAGTTCTGTAGACTAGGAAGTCCAAAATCCAGGTGCCAGCAGATCCAGGGTCCTATGAGAACCCTCTTCCTGGTTCATAGGACTGACGGTGTGTCCTCACACGGTGGAAGGGATGACCAAGCTTGCTTGGGCCTATTTTATAATGGCGCTGATCCTATTGATTAGTCTGCCGTCCTGACTTAACTCCCCTTCCACTAATACTACCACTTCGGGTATTAGGATTTCAACACATGAACTTTGGAGACACACAAACATTAGACCATAGCAATGAGAACAGGCAGGTTAGGCTTTCCACAGAAGAACTGCCAGCCTGGTGGAGATCCACTCAGCCAGGAGGCAGATCTACAAATCCATCGTTAATTAACTCTCCATCTTTAAATAGGAAATCCCACAGAAAAAGGAATTGGCAAATTCCCAGCAATCAGTGTGAAATCCCACTCCCATGCAGCTCTCCTCCCACTCAGAATCGCATAAGGCATGGAGGGTGGGGGGCAGGGACCCTGCAGCAAAACAAGGGTACCCAGAGCCCAGGATGTATGATGGGCCTGGCAGGTCTTGCCATGACCCAGGATGGCTGCACAGTCCACCCCTTCCCATCAGGAGGCAGCCAAACAAATTCCAGAATAATCTGTGCGCCAAAGTCACATGTGTGCATACTGATGTTCACACCAACCCTTCATAATCGCGCTAATTCTCGTTCCACACAGTGGGCCATGTCACTTTGCTGGATGCAAAATGAAGCCCCTCCCTGTATTCCCACAAACTCCTGGACCAGGCAGTCCGCTGAATAGAGCAGAGGAATAGGACTTCATTGTGTAGGAGCTGTGAGTGGAATAACGAAGTCGGGAGTTTGGGGCAGGTTACGGTGATCTGGTGGCGTTGGGGCAAACGTGGAGTGGAAGAGAGGGGCACGGCACCCATTCTGGCTAGGGTGGAGGAAATGGAATGGAAGGAATTCCCATGGGAACGCTTCTCAGAACACCAGGCACAGATGTCAAGGAACCTTCTGAAATCAGGGACAAAATAAAGATGAACACATTGTGAGGGCCTCAGTGGCCACGACAACCTAGAAGAAATCTCCCACAAGGCAGTTCTTCCAGGTCCCTCCTTCCTGACTCAGAATTTCCTCAATTCTCATTGCCATATTCTTTCACTGAGCAAAATTTTATATCCATAGTATTAATCACCGGTTAACTTAATGCAGAAATGAAGATGAAGTGGATTATCATTGTTTAACACATATTCAAAATATTTGGCCGGTACCAAAACAGCTGGATAATTTCTCTCCATCTAATTACCTCCAAATGCAGCCGGGACTTCATTCCTATTAACACGGAAGCCCTAAAGCCCACCGAGTAAAGCTGAATCGTGATTTAAGCACTTTGTGGAAATAGTGCATGAAACCGGAGTTGCCTAGCTTAGCCAAGTGAGCTCAGGATTGAAAATTTACTTTAATTCTCATTTTCAGAAAAGTAGTCAAACGCCTTTAATTAAAACATATTCCTCGAAATTGGTTTTGCATAAATGATATTTTTAAAAATCAAACTTGAGCCAGAATCTAATTCTGATATCGCCAAGGGAAGGAAAAGCCATGACTGGTGCATCTTGAGCAGGATGAAAGCTGCAGAAGGACTTGATGTCCCCTAAGAGAGCAGGGTGATGGCTGCAGGAGGATGTGATGTCCCCTAAGACCAGCCTCAGGCTGCAGTGAGCCAAGACCACACCACTGCACTCCAGCCTGGGTGACAGAGCAAGACTCCATCTCAAAAATAAATAAATAAACAAAACAGCCTCAGATGACACTTCCTCCAGGAAGCCTTCCTGTTGTTCCCCAGTCACAATTACTATACTAGTCCCCCTCTGCTTCCAGGACTCTGTCCTCCTGAGACAGCACTGTCCACCTCCGATAGAATAACAGCATTTGTGGTCGCTACAGATGCAACCATCACACCACAGTGCTGTGAGCTCTGGGATGGCAGGTGTTAGGACATACGGATCCATTTTTCCATCCTATTAGATGACTGTGAGCTCAGGTCACAAGAGCTGATTGGCGTTAGCAAGGAGAAGTCTCCTGGAAAGGAGCTGCAGTGCTTAGTAATGGCAGGCACGTAGGCACTGGGGAAAGAGAGTGGGTCTCCAGGCCAGCAGTGGGGCCTCTTCTTCCTCTACTAGGACCACCCATGACTGAGGCAAGCTTGACAGATGGCAGGAGGCGGTGGCCAAGCATCACACCTGTCACAGAGAGAGCCATCAGCCAGGCTGGGACACTTCTCTGCGGTCAGCTTGATAGTGCATTTGTCTCTTCCAGGTGGTTTACATTTTCCCAAAAAAGGATGCACCCTGACCATGCACAACTGCAGGAGACCCTACCTTTGGGGTCCTTTCAACTCTGAACAACCCCAGGTGACAGGGCAGAGACAGAGACCACAGCTCCCAAAGCCTTGCGGAGCAGCCCTAGGGCATCCTCTGAGTGATGGAGTGGGACCCTGAGCCTGAGACCACGCACAGCCTCTCCTGACCTCCTCCAACTCCCACTGTGATGATGGTGGGGTTGAGAAACAAATGGCTTCAAATCAACCACCCCACTGACATTGCCCCTTTCTCAATCCCCAGGAAGGTGTCACTGGAGGAAGCTCCAATGTCTGCAGACACAACACATGCTAACGGTTTTGATTTAAAAGGCAATTTGCATTACACGGCACTGACATGAGCTACTAGCCTCTCTGGATGCCCATTTCATGAGTCTTGGATGCTGAGCCCATAGGTTAAATGTTATGAGATTTCTGTTTGTTTCTGTGCATTTATTTCACATTACCAGTCAGATCTGTGGTAATTTCTTGAGATTTCCGTCAACACCATGATTGTCAATGAAAACATTGTTTTCAGAACAGAAAATACAACATGCTTTCTAGGGACCCACGTAGGTCACAGTAATTCTCTGCTGCTCACTAAGGTGAGAAACGGGGCCACGTGTCACTTAGTTTCCATTTTATCTGATGACATGCTGACTTTACATAAACCATTTTTGCAAATAAGATCATGTAATTGGAGCATCTGTCTTGATCATTATTTGGCAAATGTGTCCTTTTAGCACCAGTCCAAATGAAATTTGGAAATTTGGCTAATCACAATTTAACAGATGTTTTGTCCAGTTCTGTGCAATCTTAATTTTAAGTGACACAAATCCCTCCATTCACTGAGGCTCTAATTGGGCTCTCTCCATGCCCGTAGAGAACGGTCAAGGTGAGAATATAATCATTTCAGTGCATCTGGTCTTGACCCTGTAGCCTTAATTAATTCAAGTGAAATCCCATTTGACCTTCATAGCAGTAATTATTTAAAGCAAGCCCTGACAAAACATCTCACACTATGCATTTTCCACAATCTAGCTCAGCAGGCTCACAGAGCCCATATCCCAAATATTCCCCAGGAAAAGTCCAGTGCTTTTCCACATGGGTTCCAAAGTAAAAGCCCATTTATGCAAAAAAAAAAAAAAAAAAAGAGAAGCTAGAGTTTATTTCAGTGTACAAAAGATACAAAAGGCAACCTCTTCTTAAATAAGACGGTCTTCTAATTCTCACTGAAGACAGCAGGGGGCCCCCCCAAGGTGTAATAACTTGGGGCCACCATGGCAAAGACTTGAGGTAGAAACAACTTTCCAATTACCCCTTCCGCAGGAAAGCCAGCACACTCTCTGCTGCGGGCATAATTGCCCAGGGTGCTGGTGTTTGCCTCACTCCAAGCACTTGCTTAAACCCTAGGTGGCTGGCTTCTCAAAATAAAATGCACATCGCATTTTACTCTGGATGAAAGCGAAACCTTTTTAAAAGCACAAATGTAAGAGAAATTAGAGGGGTGGTAATAACGTGAGCACATCTGGAAGTGAATGGAAAGGACACATTTTGATGAAGAAATGAGGTTATTTTGTCTACACAGAAAATCCCTAGCCCCACTGCCTCTGCTTGATACACAATTGTATCTCTTTTCATGAATAAATCAAAAGTGTTTTTTTTTTTTGGAACGCTGAATAATTGTTTTTATTACATTGTTGAAATGTATTCCTTTAAGAATTTGATTGCATAGATATGTGTTTTTTATTGCATTTTAGGTTTTGGGGTACATGTGCAGAACATGCAAGACAGTTGCTTAGGTACACACATGGCAGTGTGTTTTGCTTCCTTTCTCCCCTTCACCCACATTTGGCATTTCTCCCCAGGCTATCCCTCCCCAGCTCCTACCCCTCCCCACTGGCCCTCCCCTTTTCCCCCCAATAGACCCCAGTGTTTAGTACTCCCCTCCCTGTGTCCAGGTGTTCTCATTGTTCATCACCCGCCTGTGAGTGAGAATATGCGGTATTTCATTTTCTGTTCTTGTGTCAGTTTGCTGAGAATGATGTTCTCCAGATTCATCCATGTCCCTACAAACGACACGAACTCATCATTTCTGATTGCTGCATAATATTCCATGGTGTATATGTGCCACATTTTCCCAATCCAGTCTATCATCAGTGGGCATTTGGGTTGGTTCCAGGTCTTTGCTATTGTAAACAGTGCTGCAATGAACATTCGTGTGCATGTGTCCTTATAGTAGAACGATTTATAGTCCTTTGGGTATATACCCAGTAATGGGATTGCTGGGTCAAATTGAATTTCTATTTCTAAGGCCTTGAGGAATTGCCACACTGTCTTCCACAATGGTTGAACTAATTTACACTCCCACCAGCAGTGTAAAAGTGTTTCTTTTTCTCCACATCCTCTCCAGCATCTGTTGTCTCCAGATTTTTTAATGATCGCCATTCTAACTGGCGTGAGATGGTATCTCAAAGTGGTTTTGATTTGCATCTCTCTGATGACCAGTGATGATGAGCATTTTTTCATGATTGTTGGCCTCATATGTCTTCTTTCGTAAAGTGTCTGTTCATATCCTTTGCCCATTTTTGAATGGGCTTGTTTTTTTCCTGTAAATCTGTTTGAGTTCTCTGTAAATTCTGGATATCAGCCCTTTGTCAGATGGGTAAACTGCAAAAATTTTTTCCCATTCTGTTGGTTGCCGATTCACTCTAGTGACTATTTCTTTTGCCGTGCAGAAGCTGTGGAGTTTCATTAGGTCCCATTTGTCTATTTTGGCTTTTGTTGCCAATGCATTTGGTGTGTTGGTCATGAAGTCCTTGCCTACTCCTATGTCCTGGATGGTTTTACCTAGATTTCCTTCTAGGGTTTTTATGGTGCCAAGTCTTGTGTTTAAGTCTTTAATCCATCTGGAGTTAATTTTAGTGTAAGGTGTCAGGAAGGGGTCCAGTTTCTGCTTTCTGCACATGGCTAGCCAGTTTTCCCAACACCATTTATTAAACAGGGAATCCTTTCCCCATTGCTTGTTTTTGTCAGGTTTATCAAAGATTGTATGGTTGTAGATATGTTGTGTTGCCTCCGATGCCTTTGTTTTGTTCCATTGGTCTATATCTCTGTTTTGGTACCAGTACCATGCTGTTTTGATTACTGTAGCCTTGTAGTATAGTTTAAAATCCGGTAGTGTGATGCCCCCCGCTGTGTTCTTTTTGCTTAAAATTGACGTGGCTATGCAGGCTCTCCTTTGGTTCCATATGAAGTTCATGGTGGTTTTTTCCAGTTCTGTGAAGAAAGTCAATGGTAGTTTGATGGGGATAGCGTTGATTCTGTAAATTACTTTGGGCAGTATAGCCATTTTCACGATATTAATTCTTCCTAACCATGAACATGGAATGTTTCTCCATTTGTTTGTGTCCTCTCTTATTTCGTTGAGCAGTGGTTTGTAGTCTTCCAAAGTGGTTTTTAACTGTTTTGCTTGAAGAAAAGTGCAAGGTCTCTTGGTTTCTCTGATTTTCAGTAATGGAAATGGCCGCTCAGCCCCGCCCTGGTTCCTTGGGCCACCGCAGTGACACCCTCAAGAGCTCAGGGCCTGGAGCTGGATGCCTCATTTGCATTCAGCCCCCTACTGGCCAGCTGTGTCACTTTGGGTAGCCTCAGTTTCCTTATCCCATACGCGAGGAGGGCAATGCACTGGCCTCCAGGGGTGCTGGGAGTAGTAAATTATGCCCAGTAAGCGTCGCTATTGCTTCATGGAGGGCACACCCCGCAGAGACAGCCAGGCAAGGCACAAGACCTCCTGGTCCAGCCACGCAAAGCCCCGCCCCCCTCCACCTCACGTGCATCTTTGGAATCACTCCATTCTGCTGACCACCCAGTCCACTCCCTCCACCACCACAGGAGAGACACCAGAGCCTCCATGACCACACTGCACAGGAGGAGATGCACTGTCTCGGGAGGGCACCTGTCACCTCCCACAGAGGGGCCTATGGGCCTCACACACATCCATGTCCCTCTAGAGCCACGCACAGGTCTGACCCAGGTCAGGCATTGCACCATGCGTGGGACCTTGCAGGTCAGCCCCACGGAGAATGGCCAACCCCTCAGCCTGAAGCCAGAAGCTCCAAGAGCTCTTCATTCCCAACAGAGATCACAAGATGCTTAAAACACTAAAATCACCTACAATTCACTCTGATTTTTAAAAAACGCATGAGAAGGTTATCGGAATAAATGTATTGAAATGTTTCTTAACTTCCTTTAAATAACCCTGAAAACACACAAATGGGAGAAAATCTGCATCTACTGTAGAACCGAGGAGGCGTTTGGTGAAAAGAACCCAGGCCGTGGCGTCAGAACCGGGAGGCTACTAACATGGGGACGTCGCTTCTGATTTTACCCGCAGCTGTGAGCCAAGCATGGTTCAAAAGGGGGAGGTCAAAGGACAAGTCAAGGAGTGACATTAGTGTCCATGACATGCCACTTCTAGAATCACTGGAGAGCAAAGAGAGGCCCTCACTGCCCCTGCGTCCCTGCCAAGAATCCCAATCACACACAAATCAGTAGAGCGTGCCAGTCTGAGAAATGGTGGATCTTAGGATTCTCATCTCAGAGCATGCCCCCCCCCCGACTTCCTCACACCCCTGAGGCCACACTTTCCCTCCCCAGCAGCAGAAGAGAGCCTCCACCCATGGGGCTGTGCTCACCAGGGAGCCAGGCAAAGAGACTGGAGTGAACTCAGAAGCATGGCTTGTCCATGTTGCAGGAGGTGTGCAATTCTGCCAGCTGTGCGAAGGGCAATGTCCCCTCCTGCAATCCTGCTGACGACTGTGCGAAGGGCAATGTCCCCTCCTGCAATCCTGCTGACTGTGTAAGAGGCAATGTCCCTACACGTACATGCCTAAGGAGACCCAGTGTGTTTCCTGAAGCAGTGGGTCTCAAACATTTTCAGTGACGTTTCAAATACAAGCTCCTAGGTAACAGGCACAGCTGTGGGTATAATAGGTTGGTGAGGACCCTCTAGCTTAGAACGCTTCTGTATGTTCCTGAAAAGACCTGTGGAGCCTCCAGGGAGCCACAGATCCAGTCTGAAAACCATGGCCTGTGAGGAGCCTAAGGCAGAGAGGGCACGTGTGCCAGGCCTGCCAGTGCCGCCTGCGAGTCAAAGATACTGCACAGCAGCAACCAGCGGCCCTGGGATTCGCTAACGTGAGCCTGGGTCAGTCCCTTTGTCTTTGAAAAACAAAGAAAACATTTTAACATGTGGCTCAGGGTGAAATTCTGTACAGCAAGAGTGAGGATAACGTCTTAGGCATCTGGAAGGAGTCTGCCGAACTGTTTTCAACAGAGAAAGGGAGAATATGTCATAAAACAGCAGCTCCACGTTTCCCGTAAGATTCAAGAGCATGTTACAATACACCGGAGAGAGCAGGTGGAAGTGTAAGTAAACTGCAAAGAAACGAGAACGGCCAAGTAACCCCAGGCCAGCTGCAGCTCGGGGCACGCGGCGCGGTGAAAGAAGGAATCCCTGAGGGGGTAGGAGAAGAAACCGGCAAAATATGCCAGAATTCGGGTAAGAAAAGGAGAATCACATTAATAGGATAGAACACGAAAACTGACCACAGACTTTCAGACTCATAAAACGCGTATCTCCAAGAAGAAAACAGAAAGTAGCAGGCGCAAGGTGAGCACAGCGCTGGCGCGGGTGAGGAGGCGGCGCGGGTGGGTGAGGAGGCGGCGCGGGTGGGTGAGGAGGCGGCGCGGGTGGGGAGGAGCTGCAGGTGGGGATGCAGCGCGGTGAGGAGGCGGCACGGGTGGGTGAGGAGGCGGCGCGGGTGGGGAGGCGGCGGCACGGGTGGGAGACGCCGCTGCTGAGCCGCACCTGCTGATGCCTTCCGTCCCCGTCCCTGTCCCCCGCCCCGCTCCTCGCCCCAAGGATCAGGCCGCAGTTCTCAGGTGAGCCTCAGAGCAACACGCTCAACACGCGAGATCACCAGAAACTGTGCTTCGCCGAGAAACATGACTCTGCCGTGTAGACCACCAAGAGCTAAATCAAAATTAAGGACATGAAGAGAGAGAATTATTGGATTAAAGAACAAATGGGAAATATCAAAATTAATTAATAAGCCTTTGTAATCGTCTTTGTAAGTATTTTATGAAAATGTATGCGAAGAGGCTTTGTTAAATAAGGAATGTTATATTCTAAGAAATTATAATCCACGTTAAATTAATGAAATCTGGCAAATGCAGCTGGAAAAGTAAAGGTGCTCAGTGTTTGGCTTTTTACATATAAGGTATTAGAAGTTCTATTCGTGCCTTTGAGTAAGTATATTAAGTAACCATATTATAAAACTATGTCAAACAAAAATTTTTAAATTAGCACAACCTTAAATTTACAAATCATTTGAGGAAATAAAGGCAAAAAAGACACACTGTCCATATTAAAAAAAAAAAAAAAAAAAAAAACAAGAAAGAACAGACATAATGAACAGAGAGACCACATACTAATGACAAACATGTTATAGAGTAGAAATGAATACTTGTAAACTGTTGCACTATTTAAAGGGTAAACTAATAACAAAAAAAAAAACCTCCAACCAACATATTTAAAACGAATGAAAAAGAATGTTTAAAATAAAAGGTTGGATAAGTATCTATGAGACAGATGGAAAAAATGAATGCAGAAATGACAATTTTACTTACAAAGAATAATTTAAGTCGGAAAGTTTCCCACGGCATGAAGAGGATTATTTTATGTTGATAAAAGTTACAATATAGCAATACAAAAGTGTAGTGCTGATAATATCCGGGAAATTAAAAGGCAAACCATGCTGTAGGTATAGCTGAAATGAACAGAAACACACCTGAACTGGGAGGTTTCCATGCATCTTTCCTATTCCATGAGAGAGTAAACAGAAAATAGCATGTCAGAGACTTGAACAAGAAACTTATACAGAAGCCTTTGCAAGAGTTCGGGTAGTATTTACAAAAATTAATCATATTTAAGTGCTAAGGAAAACCTCTATAAAATTTAACTTAGGAAAGTTTAATTTAAGAAAAAAATAGAGATTTTATTTTCTGACAACACCACACTAAATCTTAACATTAATAATAGAGCTTGTGCCATCAAAAAAAAGTAAACTCTTGGAGAAAACAAATAACTCATAATTGTTAGGATAAAGAGAAAAAAATGAAATACTGTAACAGACCTTTGAATATAAAGAAATGAAAATGTCACATTGAACAACTGTGATATGATCACAAGCATAAATAGTCAAATTCATGGCTTTAAATACTTCCAGGAAGGAAGGGTGAGAGGGAATGAGTGAAAAGAAAGAGAGATGGGAAGAAAGGAAGAGGGGAGGGAAAAAGAAAGGGAAGAAAAAGGGGAGGGAAATCAATTGATTTTCAGTGAAATTATCAGCGGGCAGTATCCCGGTATATGCATTAATCAGCTTCTTCTGTGTTAGTGCTGCATATGAAATAATTACAAAACTTCAGTGCCTCACAATGTGAAACATTTGTTTCTTTCTCATGGGTTTGTAGGGTGGCTGAGCTTGGCAAGGTACAGCTGGGGTGGGCTCCATGCTGAAATAGTTACAATTTCCCTGGAAACTTTTCCTCTCGTGGAAAGAACATGGGCACAGAGTGAACCTGAAAGTCCTAAGTATGTTCAAAGCCTCTCTGCAGACACGCACATGTCATGTTCTTCCTATTCCAATGGCCAAAGCAGGATTCACAACCAAGCCCACAGTCTGTGGGGTGGAGAAGTTTGCCCAGCCCTCAGGAGAACAATTACTAAGCCACAGTATATCAAAGAAATGAAATTTTGAATAGACCAGTAAGCCCAAAACTAAGAAGTAAGGGGCAACGCATTAATGGTGCCTTCAGTGGCTGCACACTTTCAAGGAAATGATGATTTTAAATGTATGAACAGTAATACACAGCATAGAAAAATCTAGGAGACTGCTGGATTCATTACGGAAAGCTAATACAACCCTACCGTCAAAAACTAATGAAGAGAAATGATAATAACATATTTAAAAATAAAGCTAAATGTCATTAGAAAACACTAACAAAAAAAATCAGCAGGATATTAACCAAATAGCCTTGTAAAACCAACTAGGTTTACTCAGGGATGTAGACACTTTAACACTAGAAAAGCTATTAATAAACATATCAAGTCAACAGACAAAGTTATGTTTCTGTCCAGAAAACCAAATATCTATTCCCAGTATCTAAAAACTAGAGGCATTCTCAATAAAATTGGAAACTAAATTAGGAGGCCTTCTGCTATAGACTAAATGTTTGTGACCCTCTCCAATTTTTAAATATGGAAACCTAACCCTCAAGATGATGACATTTGGAGGTGGGGATGTGGGGAGGTGATTGAGTCATGAGGGTGGATCCCTCAAGAATGGGATTAATTCCCTTAAAAAAGAGACCCTGGAGAAATGTTTTGCCCCTTCCACTACATGATGTTGCAGTGAGAAGATGGTCATCTTTGAACCAGAAGACAAGTCCTCAGTAGACAATGAAGCTGTGGACACCTTGATCTTGAACTTTCAGTCTCTAGAACTGTGAGAAAGAAACTCGTGCTGTTTATGAGCCTCCCAGTCTGTGGTATTCTGTTACAGGAGCCCAAACGGAGTCACCTTCTTTTATTCCCATTACTCAATATTTACTCACAATTTCTAGGCATTGAAATAAGTAAGGTATGAAGCAGAAATTAGAAAATAAAATATTGACAGAGAAACAAAATTTATACAAGAACACTGTTTCATTTTACATAAATTTGAATAATTTAAAATAATGTAATAAAGCATTAATGAAGTCTCACCTTCCATCTAAATTTTCTATAATTTAAAAGTTCATTTTTTGGTTAAAATAGCACAATTCAAAAATTATAAATGGCATGTGAGCTTGGTACCACATGGCAGCAGCAGAAACAGCAATCTGATATACAGAAGTCCCTCATTCCTCAGCTGTCTGTGAATTGTGTTGGTGCTTATGTGTAGGGTAGCTTAGTAAGTAGAACTGTCATTTTAATGGTTTCTAATGTTTTACCTAAAATATTAAAAGTTTATATTCTGGTCAGGCGCAGGGGCTCACACCTGTAATTCCAGAACTTTGAGAGGCCGAGGTGGGTAGATCACCTGAGCTCAAGAGATCGAGACCAGCCTGGCCAACATGGTAAAACCCTGTCTCTACTAAAAATATGAAAATTAGCCAGTGTGGTGGTGGGTGCCTGTAATTCCAGCTTGGGAGGCTGAGGCAGGAGAATCACTTGCACCCAGGAGGCAGAGGTTGCAGTGAGCCAAGATCACACCATTGCACTCCAGCCTGGGTAACAAGAGCAAAACTCTGATTCAAAAAGAAAAAAAGTTTATATTCTACACACATGGGTGTCAAATGTGTGTCATTTAAACAGTGGTATATGTATCAAATGTTGTAAGTCAGAATCAATAAATTTGAAACAGAAGTTAGAGGCAATAAAATGCTACTGTTATTCAAGCATTTCAATACATTTTTCATGCTTAACTTATATTTTTAAAAATATAATAAGCACAAAGTTATTCATTATAATATGTACATGTATTCATACACAAGCATGCATGCACAGGTGCACACATACACACACACACATACACACACACACATTTCCATAGGAAAATTATGTTTGAATAAAATAACTTTTAAAACCCCTAATTCTAACAATGGCTATGTGAGATGGGCATTCTCATACATTGCCTGGGAAGGTAAATAAGCTAACACTTTTATAAATTAATCTGTGAGTACATAATAGGAATTTTAAAACCAATTTTCTCATAATTTATGTTTTTGAAAAATCAGAACATACTTCTCCCAAAATGTCTTTCCCAGCATTATTTACAGTAGAAAAATAAAACATTAAAACCAATTATATGCCCAACTGAAAGATGAACAATTGAACAAATTAAGAAACATACGAGGAAATATTTTGTTCCTATTAGAAATTATGCTGGTTATAAATAAAGGAAAAAAATCAACAAAAGATCAACAAGTAGTCGAACAATTTAAAGCAGCCCAATATTTGAAGTCCCCTAAGTAGACTGAGCAGCATAACAGCAAAAAGTATATGAATAAATAATAGCTGAAATTTTTCCGAATTCAACAAAAACTATAAGCCTACAAATTCAAGAACCAGTAAACCACAATCAAAAGGAATGTGAAGAAAACTACTCTAAGACACATGATAATCAAATTACTCAAAACCAGTGACAAAGAGAAGATTTTAAAACCAACCATAGGGCACATATCAGGATAATGGCTTCTTGTCAAAAAGAATGCAAGAGGGAAGACAGCAAGGCAACATCTAGAAAGAGCAAAAAGGGGAAAATTTAAAAAGCTGTCAACCAAGAATTCTATACCCTAGGAAAAAATCTCAAAAACAAAGGCAAAATGAAAAGGTTTCCACACAGAGAGAAGCTGAAAGAATTCATCGTCACCAGCAGAGCCACACTGCTAGAAATTCTGAAAGAAATCCTTGAGGCAGAAGAAAAATGATAGCAGACAAATATGGATTCTCAGAAAGGAATGAAGAGCCCTGGAAATGGTAACCAGCAGAGTAAATATAGGTCTTTGTTGTTATTTAAATCTCTTTAAAAGACAATTGTTTTAACTGTTAATAGCATGTATAACAATAAAATGCATGACAAAATAACATAAAGGCAGGAAGAAGAAATGAAAGTATGTGATTATAAGTGCTTACACTCCTGTGAAGGGGTGTAATAACACCTGAAGATAGGGATTCGTTAATGGTGTCTACTGTAAACCCTAAAGCAGCCACTAACACAACAAAACAAAGCATTACAGTTAATGATCCCACAAAAGGTTGGAACTTAAAAAAACCACACAATTCAAACAAAATGGGGAAAAGGGAGAACAAAAGACAGACAAGACAAATAGCAGGAAGACAGTGTTAAATCTAACCACATCAACAAACACCTTAAATATATTGATATGGTTTGGCTCTGTGTCCCAACCCAAATCTCATCTTGAATTTTAATTCCCATATGTCAAGAGGTGATTGGATCATAAGGGCAGTTTGTGATGCTCTCGTGATAGCAAGGGAGTTCTCACAAAATCTGGTGGTTTTATAAGCATCTGGCATTTCACCTGCTAGCACTTCTCTTTTTTTTTTTTTTTTTTTTTTTTTTTTGAGACGGAGTTTTGCTCGTTACCCAGGCTGGAGTGCAATGGCGCGATCTCAGCTCACCGCAACCTCCGCCTCCTGGGTTCAGGAAATTCTCCTGTCTCAGCCTCCTGAGTAGCTGGGATTACAGGCACGCACCACCATGCCCAGCTAATTTTTTGTATTTTTAGTAGGGACAGGGTTTCACCATGTTGACCAGGATGGTGTCGATCTCTTGACCTCGTGATCCACCCGCCTCGGCCTCCCAAAGGGCTGGGATTACAGGCTTGAGCCACCGCGCCCAGCCCTCACCTGCTAGCACTTCTCTCACCTGCTGCCATGTGAAGGCCTTTGCTTCCCCCTCACCTTCCACCATGATTGTAAGTTGCCTGAGGCCTTCCCAGACATGTGGAACTGTGAGTCAACTAAACCTTTTTTCTTTATAAATTACCCACTCTTGGGCAGTTCTTTATAGCTGTATCAAAATGAATATAGTTAATATGGTCTAAACAGCAAAAAGCAGATTTTGACAAATTGGATTTTAAAAAGCAAGATCCAACTATAAAATGAGAGCAAGAAACACACTTTAAATGTAAAGATTAAAAGTAAAGGCATTGCTGGGCGCAGTGGCTCACACCTATAATCCCAGCACTTTGGGAGGCCGAGGCAGGTGGATCACAAGGTCAAGAGATCGAGACCATCCTGGTCAATATGGTGAAACCCCATCTCTACTAAAAATAGAAAAATTAGCTGGGCATGGTGGCACATGCCTGTAGTCCCAGCTACTCAGGAGGCTGAGGCAGGAGAATTGCTTGAACCCAGAAGGTGGAGGTTGCGGCGAGCCGAGATCGTGCCATTGCACTCCAGTCTGGGTAACAAGAGCAAAACTCTGTCTCAAAAAAAAAAAAAATGTAAAGGGATGAAAAAAGATGCATTACATTAGTATCAGTCAAAACAGATGGAGTGGCTACATTAATATCACATGAAGTAAACTTCAGAGCAGATTTCATTGCCAGAGATAAAGAAAGACACTTCATAATGATAAAGGGTTCAATTAATTGAAAAGACATTATAATCTACAAAGGCTACTAAAACTAATGTCAGTTTGACAAGATTGCAGAATACAAAATAATAAAAATTCAAATGCACTTCTATATGCTAGCCACAAACAGCAGAAAATTGAAATTCAAAAATACATTTGGAATAGTGCAAAAAGATATGACTTAAATCTGACAAAAGATGCCAGAGACCTATACATGGAAAACCACAAAACAGTTCTGAGAGAAATTTAAGTGCCCAAATAAATGAAGAGACATGCCTCATCACATGGGTTAGAAAACTTAACATGGTTAGCCAGCACTCATCCCTCAACTGATCCACAATCCCAATAGGCTTTTTCTTTTTTTTTTTTTTTTTTTGCAGAAATTGACAAACTGATTTTTATATCCATATGGAAACTGAAAGAACCTAAAACAACCAGAAGAGCTACAGAAAAGAACAAAATTGGAGAATTATCACTACCTGATTTCAAGACATTGTAAAGCTACAATAATCAAAAGTGTGATACTGGCATAAAGACAAATCAGTTGAACAAAATAGACTCCAGAAATACATGTATATAGACCACTGATTTTTGACAAATATACAAAAGCAATTAAGTAGAAAATGATGAGTCTTTTCAACAAATAATTCCAGAACGAGATATCTATACTCAAAAGAAAACTTCAATCCATACCTTCTATCATATACATAAATTAACCCAAACTAGATAATACACCTAAACATATATCCTAAAATTATAAAATTTCAAATGAAAGTATAACATAAAATTTTTGTGATATTTGATTAGGCAAAGATTTTTTAGATATGGCCATCTAAGCACAATCTATAAAATAATAAATTGGTAAGTGGGACTTTATCAAAACCTAAAACTTCTGTTCTTCAGTATACACTTTTAAGAAAATGAAAGACAAGGCACTGCTGAGGGGAAATCATTGCAAAGCGTACATCTAAAACAAGTACTCCTATCCAGAATATATAAAGAATTCTCAAAACTCAACAATGACAAAAAGTAAAGGGAAAAGTGAGCAGAAGATATATAGATACTTCACCACGGGACATTTAAGATGGCAAATTAGCCCATGAAAACATGCTCAATATCATTAGTCATAAAATGTATGACTACATTAAATTCAAAATCACAGTGAGAAGCATTCCACACCTACCAGAATGGCTAAAATCATGCCAAGCCCAGGAGAGGGTCTGGGGGACCTGGAACTGTCCTATGCTGCTGATGGAAAGGTAAGATGGTGCAACCACTTTGGAACACAGTTTGGCAGTTTCTTAAAAGGTTAAACTCATCTATTATTGGATCCAGACATTCCACTCATATGTGTTTCTTATAAGAGATGAGGATGTTTCTTGTGGGTTTTTTTTTTTTTACAGGAAATGTCCACATAAAGACTTGTACCTAAATGTTCATAACAGCTTTATCTGCAATAGCCCCAAACTGGAAACAAGCTGGATGTCCCTCAGCTGCCAAGTAGGTAAAGAGACCACAGAGTATCAGTTTCATAGACTACTACTCAGCAACAAAAAGGAATTAACTGTAGATACTCTCAGCAGCATAAGTGACTCTCCCAATCATTATCCTGAGTAAAAAAGCCAGACCAAAAAAAAAAGTATGTACGCTCTAGTTCCATTTGTAGAACACTCCAGAAAATACAAATTAATATATGGTGACCCAAAGCATGCAAGTGTTTGCTGGGGAGCAAGAGGAGTCTAGGAGGATGAGAGGAGATTTCAAAGGGGCTTGAGGGAGTTTTGAGAACAAGGGAAATGTCATTAACTCAATTGTGGTAATGGTTTCACAGGTACAGACACATGTCAAAACATCAAATTGCAAACTTTTGATACGTGAGTTTATATCAATTACACCTCAATAAAGATGTTAAAGTGATGCTTGAGAAAATAGTATTATTTTAAAAAGAAACATCCTGCAAAATGTTCAATAGCATTGTAAAGTGCTTATGATAAAATGCTATGAGATAATAACAGGAATATTTTCAGATGCTGGTGAGGTTGTGGAGGGAATGGAGGGAATGCTTATCCGCTGTTGGTGGGAGTGTAAATTACTTCAGCCATTGTGGAAAACAGTGTGGTGATTCCTCAAAGGCAGGCAGGGCGTGGTGGCTCACACCTGTAATCCCAGCACTTTGGGAGGGCAAGGCAGGCAAATCACTTGAGGTCAGGAGTTTGAGATCAGTCTGGCCAATATGGTGAAACCCCGTCTCTACTAGAAATATAAAAATTATCTGGGCATTGTGGCACATGCATGTAATCCCAGTTACTCAGAAGGCTAAGGCAGAAGAATCACCTGAGCCTGGGAGGTGGAGGTTGCAGTAAACTGAGATCCTGCCACTGCACTCCAGCCTGGACAACAGAGTGAGACTCCATCTCAAAAACAAAAACAAAATAAAACAAACAAACAAAGACCTAAATACAAAAATACCATTCAACCCAGCAATCCCATTACTGGATATATAACCAAAGGCATCTAAATCATTCTGTCGTAAGGACACATGCATGCATATGTTCATTGCAGCACTCTTCACAACAGTAAAGACATGGAATCAACCTAAATGCCCCTCAATGACAGACTAGATTTTCCGGTACAGATATTTTCTTGTCATTAGTCCCTAGCCAATACATTACCACACTATTTACATAGCACTTACATTGTATTAGGGGTTATACATAATCTAGAGATTATTTAAAGTATATGGGAGGATGTGCATAGGTTATACGTAAGCTCTGTGCCATTTAACATAAGGGACACAAGCATCCCTGGATTTTGGTATCCACGTGGGTTCCTGGAACCAGTGCCCGTGAACACTGAGACATCTGTTCTATGCTTAGCGGGATTTGGGCTAGTTCTCCACTGCCTCCCACCCCACTTCAGTATGGTTATGTTATTCGTTTATGTGAACAAGTCACTCCATTTATTTTCCTTGTACTCCATCGCAGATTGTTTACATACATATTCGTGTTGATTTCATGGATTTTTATGTAGCAAAATGTAACATGGTTCCAGAAGTCAGACTTCACAATATGCCTGACGCCAACAAGTGTCATTACCCACCCCCCACTTTTTCTATCTTTTTCTTTCCACTCAATCCCTCCCACCCCAATTAGGCACCAACTTGATTGCATTGGTCTCTGCTTTATCCTTCTTTGTGTGTGAATAGTTGGGTTTTCTGTTTATTCATAAGTGAACAAATGCATATAAATTTCAGTTACCCTTTTTCTTACACAAAAAATGGCATAGTGCATTGTGCACTTTGCTTACTTTTTTCTGCTTAATAGTATATTCTCATGTGCTCTCTATTCATTCCTAGAAGTCTTCCTCATTACTTTTTTCATTTTCCTTTTCTTCTTTTGAGACAGAGTCTCGCTCTGTCACCCAGGCTGGAGTGCAGTGATCTCAGCTCACTGCAGCCTTCGCCTCCTGAATTCCTGCAATTCTCCTGCCTCAGCCTCCCAAGTAGCTGGGATTACAGGCATGCACCACCATGTCCTGCTAATTTTTTGTATTTTTAGTAGAGACAAGATTTCACCATGTTGGCCAAATTGGTCTCGAACTCCTGACCTCACATGATCCGGCTTCCCAAAGTGCTAGGATTACAGGCATGAGCCACCAAGCCTGGCCCCTTCTCAGCACTTTTTACAGCCATATAAGGAGGACTTCATGGGCCGAATGTGTCAGGGATGCTCAGCTGCTCTCCTATGTATGGGCATTCAGGTTGTTTCAATGTTTTGTAATTACAAACAATGCTGCAATAATTATTTTGTAAACAGATTTTTTTATTTTATAGAACATCATCTAAAATGAGTAAGTTTCTAGAATTAAAATTAATAAGCCAAAAGGAGAATGCAAATGTCATTTTCTAGCTGTTGCTAAATTCCCTTCCATTAGGCTTCTAACAATTCTCATTCCCATCAGCAAAGTGTGAGGGTGTCTGCTCCTACACAGACTCCGCAACAGAGTGGGAGAGATTGATTCAAAAATGTCTGCAGATCAATTAAGTGAGAAATGTCATCTCGGTGTAGTTTTAATTTGCATTCACCCCGTAAGATTGAAATATTTTCGTATGTTTAAGAAAAACAATTGTACCTCCACCTCCAGCCCAACGTGGAAGAGTAGTGGAGATGATAAGTATCTCTGACTTGTTCCTGATCCTTTTAAAAAATGTTTCCCCATTTACTAAGACACAGGTTGTAGAAGCATCGTACATGTATCTTATCATGTTAATAAAATGTCCACCAATTGTTATTTTCATGAATATTTCCATCAAGACTGGTCGTTAAATTTTGGTAGAGACTTTTTCAGCAGGTAGGGAGAAAAGTCAGGTGGTTTGTACCTGTCTGTTTGGGGTTTGTTTGGTTTTTGTTTGCTTGTCTTTTAAGACAGAGTCTTGCCCAGGCTGGAGTGCAGTGGCACGATCTCAGCTCACTGCAACCTCCACCTCCCAGGTTCAAGCAATTCTCCTGCCGCAGCCTCCCAAGTAGCTGGGATTACAGGCACCCCCCACCATGCCCAGCTAACTTTTGTATTTTTTAGTAAAGACAGAGTTTCACCATGTTGGCCAGGCTGGTCTTGAACTCCTGACCTCAAGTGATCTGCCTGCCTCAGCCTCCCAAAGTGCTGGGATTACAGGCGTGAGCCACCTCACCCAGCCATGTGTTTTCTTTTTAGATTAACATATACTGCATTATATTAATGATTTCCCTAATATTAAATAATCTTGCACTAAGAGAGACCAAAAAAAAAAAAAAAAAAACAGCCATAGCATTAGACTCTGCTTATTTCTGTTTTTATCTTTAATATTCAATGGTTCCTTCCTTGTGGTGTCTTTTGGTATGCTTGGTGATTTCTTCCTAGCTCTTTGAAAAGGAAAATTAATTCATTTCCTTTCTTCCACTTTTGCTTATAAAAAATATTTAAGGCTATACATTTTCCTCTTTCTGAATATATACCATAATTTCTGCATGTAGTGTTTCATTACTACTGTTTATGAATTCTGTAATTTTGGTTTGTATTCCTCTTTTATTCAAGTGTAACAGAATTTTAAATTTTCTGATGAAAGGGTCTTTTTAATTCGGTTAATGCTTTCTACTTTTACTGCATATAATCAGAGACTGCTGTTTACATAATTCTTACTCCATGAATCGTACCGTTTTCTTTGTGACCTAGTATGTGATCAGTCCTTATTAATGTTTCCTGTGTGTTCTATGTAAACATGCACGACAACTATCAGTGTGTAGAATATGATCTAATACAAAAATCTACCTTAAGGCTTGCATTGTTTACATATCCTATATTCTAATTTATATTTTGTACCTTTGTCTGTCTCATACTGAGAGTGATGTCTTAAAGTCTTCCTTTCTTATCCAGGATTCCTTGCATCTCTTCTAAATTCTGGTTTTTCAAGTTGATTATTATTTGGTAAATAAATATTCATAATTATTACTTTATTATAAATTAGGGCTTTAAGCAGCAAAATGTGTCCTTTGCTATTTGCAACTTTTTGTCAATTTCTAAATGCTTCATTATTTCCAAAAGCTTCGCATTTGGAATTCTACTAGGCATGAAGCAAGTAGCTACCCTGATTTTCCTATTTCCAATTGTATAGAATATCTTTGTAAATTTCTTTATTTTCATCATTCTCAAATTGTTTAATTTTAGATGAGTCTCTTGCATACACATACATGGGGGACTTTCTTTCTGAAGTTAATTGGAAAACATTTTATTTTACTCACTGAGTTAAACCAATTTACCTGTATTGACAAAACTGATATGTTTGGTTTCAATCCTGACATATTCTCATTTTTTAATAGCTTTATGGAAATATAATTAACATTTCATAAAATTGACCTACTGTATATATGAAATTCAACAATTTTAAAATACATTTATGGAACAGTGGAACCATTGCCACAATCTAATTCTAGAACATTTTAATCACCCCCAAAAATCACCTTGTGTCTATTTCACATCATTCCCATTTCTGTCCCCAGCTCAGGCAACTACTAATCTACTATCTGTCTGTAAATTACCTTTTCTGGATATTTCATATAAATAGGATCACATAAAATAGTCTTCGTCTTGTTTATTTCACTTAAAATAGTGTTTTTGAGGTTCTTACGTGTTGTAGTACACATCAGCATGTCCTATGTCTTCACTTCTGAGTAACATTTCACTGTAAGGATATGCCACAGTTCACCTGTCCATTCACTGGCTGAACATGTTCTGCTGTTTCCACTTTCTGGCTTACATCAGTAATGCTGCGGTAGACACTCCCATGCAGGATTTTATGCAGGCATGGGTTTCAGTTCTCCTAGCTAGGTACCTAGTAGAATCTCTGGGTCTTCTGGTGTATATGTTTGACTTTTTAAGGAACTGCCAAGCTATGTTCTAAAGTCACGGCATGACTGGGCCTCCCACCACAGCACAGGAGTTCCCTGTGTCCCCGCCTCCTTGCCCGTAGGAGTTATTGTCTATTCAGTTAGAGCCAGGTAGTGTGTGGGGGAAGGGGTATCATCACTGTGATTATAATTTGCATTCCCTGATAGGTAATGATGTTCATCATTTTTTCATGTTTTTATTCACCATTCATGTACCTGCTTAGGTGAAACATCTGTTCAAACTTTTCACCCATTTTAAGTGTGTGTGTGTGTATGAGAGAGAGAGAGAGAGAGAGAGAAAGAGAGAGAGAGAGAGATGGCATTGTAATAGCTCTTTATACAAAGCTTTTGTCAAATACACGATTTGGATTCTGGATACAAAGCTTTTGTCAAATACATGATTTGCAAATACTTTCTCCCAGCTTGCAGACTGTCTTTTTATTTTCTTGATAGTGTCTTTTGACGTGCCAAAGTTTTTAATTTTGATGATGCCTAAGTTATAGGTTTGTTCTTTCATGGATTGTTCCTGTAATACTTCATCTAAGAAATCTGTGCCTAACCCAATGTCATAAAGACCTTCTCCTTAAAAATTCCTTCCACCAAGTTTAGAGTTTTAATTTTTACATTTAGATTTATGGTCCATTTTGAGTTAATTTTTGTGAATGGTATAGAAAGAAACCTGAGGGTCTTTCTGCATGACAATGTCTAATTTCTCAGGAATATTTGTTGAAATACTGTATTATGGTATTTCTTCATTAAAATTGTCCTTGTGCATATTGTATTTGTCATTTTGTTTAAAAGAGCATGTTATTTGCTCTTTTATGTCTAATTCATGTCTTTTGGTATTTATGATACTTTTTAGTTTTGTTCTAAAGGTGACTTTGGTACTTGTATCTTTTTAAATGGTCTTATTCATATTTTCTTACGCAAATTTCCACAATTCATTTTGGTGTTTTTGTGTTTTGTTGGTGGTGGTGGTAGGTTTTTTTTTTTTTTTGGAGAGATGGGGTTTCTTTTTGAAAGAAAAAAAAAGGAAAGAAGGAGAGGAAGAAAAAGAGGGAGAAAGAACAGGAATATTGCTTTATTCTAAAAATGGTTATTAATAATGGCTGATCAATATTTTGTATATTTAAAGTGGAGAATGTATATTTTGTGTATTTAAAGTGGAGAGCTCTATAAATATTTGTTGAGTTTACTTGTTCTGGATCTGAGTTCAAGTCCTGGATATCCTTATTAATTTTCTGTCTCATTGAGTCTAAATCTCTTTATGGGTCTTATGTATCTGGGTGTTAGGATCATTAGCTCTTATTGTTGCACTGATCCTTTTACCACTGTATCTTTGTTACTTTGAAATCTATTTTATCAAATGTGAGATTTGCAACTCCTGCTTTTTGTTTATTTATTTATTTTTGCTCTCCATTTGGTTGGTAAATCTTTCTCCAACACTTTGTTTTGAGTCTGTGTATCCTTGGATATAAAATGGGTCTGGATGCAGCACACCGTTAGGTTTTGGCTGTGTCTTTTGATTGGGGGATTTAGTCGATTCAAATTTAGGGTTACTGCCATTTGATGTTAACTGGCCATTTTATCCATTTGTTGATGTAAATTCTTCTTTATGTTGATGCTCTTTACTTTTTGGTATATTTTTAGAAAGGCTAATACTGGTTGTTCCTTTCTGTGTATAATGCTTCTTTCAGAAGTTCTTGTAAAGCAGGCCTGGTGGTAATAAAATCTCTGAGTACTTGCTTGTTCATAAAAGATTTTATTTTTCCTTCAATTGTGAAGCTTAGTTTGGCAGGATATGAAATTCTGGGCTGAAAGTTCTGTTCTTTAAGGATGTTCAATAAATAGGCCCCCACTCTCTTCTGGCTTGTAGGGTTTCTGCTGAGAGATCTGCTGTAAGTCTAATAGGCTTCCCTTTGTGGGTAACCTGGCCTTTCTCTGTGGCTGCCCTTAGCATTTTCTCCTTCGTTTAAACCCTGGTGAATCTAATGATTATGTGCCTTGGGGCTGCTCTTCTTGAGGAATATCTTTGTGGTGTTCTCTGTATTACCTGGGGTTGAATAGTGTCCTGCTTTGCTAGATTGTGAAAATTTTCCTGGATAATACCCTGAAGAGTATTTTCCAGCTTGGATTCATTCTCTCCATCACATTCGGGTACACCTATCAAACATAGATTAGGTCTTTTCACAGTCCCATATTTCTTGGAGACTTTGCTCATTCCTTTTTATCCTTTTTTCTCTATTCTTGTCTTCTTGTTTTATTTCATTAAGTTGGTCTTCGACCTCTGATATGGGGTTTCACTGTGTTAGCCAGGCTGCCTTGAACTCCTGACCTCAGGTGATCCGTCCACCTCAGCCTCCCAAAGTGCTGGGATTACAGGCATGAGCCACCACACCTGGCCCTTGTTTTAAGAGTATCCTACCTATCACTATTGCCCATATGCCAATCAGTGATCAATGAGTGTGTTCTTCTTTCCATCTCTTTTATCTCTGCACTTCCTTTGCATTACACACACACACACACACACACAGAGAGAGAGAGAGAGCCCTAGATCTATCTTTGCAACACCACTTTAGCCTTCTCTCTACCTACAAGCATTAGATACAAATATTAAATATATAAAATGCCAATGGTCTTTGTTCTAAAGCCTCCACAGTCATCTCTTGGCAAG
The DNA here is from genome assembly GCF_049354715.1 of Callithrix jacchus. NCBI lineage: Eukaryota > Metazoa > Chordata > Mammalia > Primates > Cebidae > Callithrix > Callithrix jacchus. The sequence goes on along the minus strand of NC_133513.1, from coordinate 123,844,659 downwards.
ACAAATGTGTGTGTGTGTGTGTGTGTGTGTGTGTGTGTGTGAATTCTTCACGAAAGCTCCGGCGTGCTGAATGTTAAAACTACTGTTTGAACACTCTGGACATCGGAGGGGCTGCCTGGCCAGATGTGAAGAACTCGGTTCAGTTTCCTTCCTGGAGTACTTTCACAAGTCCGCCCCACTGTTGCTTTGGTTCGCATGTACTTTGAGTCCTTCCTGGAGTACTTTGACAAGTCCACCCCACTGTTGCTTTGGTTCGCATGTACTTTGAGTCCTTCCTGGAGTACTTTGACAAGTCCGCCCCACTGTTGCTTTGGTTCGCATGTACTTTGAGTTCTCTAAGTTTAGTCTATTTTTTTGGCTGCTGTAAATTGCTTTATCCAATCATTTTGCTAGGGTGTATACTAGTTAATTTTCAGTATGTACGTTCAGGTGTTACTTCATTACTAAGCATTTTCCCTTAGATTGTGGTTTTAAATAGTAGCTCTGCCCCACTGTTTTTTTTTTTCTTTATAGGTAAATTGGGTATTTTTCCCAATAATCTATTTCATCCACTTTCTCTTTGATTGTATTTACATTGTTGCTTCTTTTCCTCATTTTCATTGTCTCAGTTTGTTTTTACCTTTTTAAACGTATTTTCACTGAAAATGTATATTTTAATTCTAACCTATTTTTGGGGTGCCTTCTAATTTGGACTTCACTGCTGATCTGATTTTGTCTTTCATTATTTTCCAACTTCAATCTCTCATTTTTTTTTTTTTTTTTGTCTTTTTACACTGATTTCTGGTCTTAGTTTTTGCACTTCTGGTTGAGGGTGTTCTGCAGACCTCTCCATGCTGTTCGAGTGTGTCTAATTTGGGAGTATAACACAACAGTTTTCTTCTGCTTTGTTACTTCTTTTGTAGGGGGCGGTTTCCAGCTAAGCAGTTTGGAATCCCACCTTTAGTTTTCCTTTCTGGTAGTTTTGCATAGAGAAAGACTGTCTGCGCCTCTGCCTTTATGTGAACCAGGACAGCAGTTTAGTTTGTTTCATGAGATACTTCAAGACTACCCTTGCCTGCTTTCTGTCAGTGCAGTAAAGCGTAGTTTCCTCACTGAATGGATTATTCTTTCTCTTTCTTGTCAATATTTTTGGAGGTGGCAGTAAGAAGAGCGGGTGCATGTCCTCTGGTTTTTTCTTACAGGATCCCCTCCCCCACACCTCCTCTGCCCTTCACTGTGCAGCCTTCACCATGCCGCCCTTTTTGTTAACCTTTAAACCTCCCAAGCATGGCCTTTCCCAGGTTGTGCTGTCATATCCACCGCACACTGAAAAGCTCTTCTTTATAGTCAGTGCTTTGATATGCCAGGAAATGCACGTTCATGCTTAAAGTGACTTCCTCTTTCCAGGGGTGGATTCAGATCCGTTTCTGACCTGAAGCTGGTCTCCCTGTTCTGTGAGCGGCACTTGACCTGCAAACACCTGTCGAGTGTGAGGACGGCGCCTGCGCTGTGCTGGAGAAAGTTTTCATGTTTGATCATTCTCTGTCTCTGAGTTGCACTGAAGATGCTGGTTTTGCATAGTTTGTTATGCTCTGTCTTTATTTTACTTAGAAGAGACGTGCAGTTTCACATTTATGTAGTTGCCATTACCTCGACTATCCAGAATTCCCCAGTGAATTTACTCTTTAAACTCTGACTTCCATTAGAAAAGACACATATGTATTTATTCAATATGTATAAATGAATTCAAAGCAATCAAAATAAATATTGCTGTATCAGATGTCACCCGCGATCCCCCTACGAAACCCCACTGTGGCATCCTCTTTGGGAAACACCAGCCGCACTGGTTCATTCCCATCCTTGTGACAACCTCTGCCATTGCATTCACAGTTGATAAACTCAGCGTGTCTTTCCGTTTCTCTTCTGTGGCCACATCTTCCACGAGCCTCTCCCGTGAGCTAGCTGTGGCATCCTCCCCCCCCCCTTCAGCAGGGTTATCCTCAGAGGAGTTACATCACTTCTTCCTCGGTTGCCACCATGTGCCTAGTAGCCATACTGTTCCTATCTACTTTATTCTCATAGCACTAAGCACACAATAGGTCCTCAATAACTGCTCACTAAATCATTTCACTTCCTGCTCCCCTGGGCCATTAGGAAGCAGTGAATACTGGTAAATGTTCAAAATGACAAGCGCAGGTGATGGTGCCATCCTAAGAGGATGGCATCACTTCTACCAGCAGTTCCAGATTTTTCCAAACTTCTAGCACATGAATCTTAGTAGAAACTCAGTAACTATTTTTCAGATAAGGTGACAGAATGACAGAGAAGACAGGGAAGAAGTCGGGAGTCATTCCCACTGCTGGAATTTTCGCCGATGCTGAAGGCAAGGACTCTGCCACAAGCCATGCCACACACGTCAGCCTGGCCAGGACCTCCTATCCACAGACAACCCGGAGATGGAGTCATCTCTGACTCATGGTGGGCTGGCCTACCAAGAGCTCAGGCAAGCTTATGATCATTAGGTATGGACCGAGCAAAAACAAAAAAATTTTCATTCTTGCAATGAAAATTCCCCTGTGCTTACCAGCATCTGATCATGGGAGATATTTCAAAGCCCCTTTTGAGAACACCTGTGGGCAGCTGACTTTGGGGCCCAGTGCAGACATTCTGACCAGAGAGACACCTTAGGTTGTGCAGGCAGAACCCCAGAATGTCAGAGCTGGATGGGGCCTGATCCAGCCTGTGCCCCAGTCCCTCATCCAGGAGGTGATGGAGAGAAAGACCGGACTAGGCCGTGTCCCCAGTTCAGTCTTCCAGGCTAGCCGGTGCAATCCCTGCCTGTCTCCATGAGGCCCTCGGCTTCTTCCCTTTGCTGGGTCCCTGTGCCCGTGACTCTGCTGTTTATGAAGCACCACCATCTTTCCATCAGGGAGCCTGGTGCACATGGTACATCTGCAGAGGTGTGCAATGGAGGCAGGTGGGGAGGCATGAGGACCATGGACAGGCAGCATCACCTCCTGCGCCAGCATCCTACACCTGGGGTCCCCAGGGTGAAGGACCCAGCCCACCTGATGCCACAGACACTTCTTATCCAGAAGTTTCTAATGAAACTTGAGAGACGGCTTGGCAAGGGAGAAGAGGCAAGGACAGAAGAAATGGGACTTCTACTGGAAAGAAAAACAGGCTTCATTTTGGTTCCTTCTTCCCTTTCAGTGGTTGATGTGGAAGTTTTCCCTGTAATTGGCGCCATACTTTAAGTACAGAAAAAGATGGACGATCACCTTGCCCATAAGAATGCATGTATTTCACATGTTTACAGAACGCTTTTCACAGAAACGAGGCTTACCACCTCCATGGATACCCTGTAAGGATAACAGGAACTAAGGAAAAAATGGAAATTACCAGAACCTGTTATCCTCCCACAAAGAGGCTTCCAGGCACACCTCTGAAGGGCACCTGTGACCAGCACAGTCACTCACACAATGGTTGAAAGGAGCTGATGAAACTAATAACAGGAATTTGAAAAAAGAAGAGCTGAAGCATCATTTAACTCATGAAGTCCCATTTGCCTTTAAGCTGTACCAGAATATTTAAGCCCAACTCAGGTAAACTCAATCCAGTCATCGCTGCCGTCAAATAGGGTGTAGGTGCCACCACCTGTGCTTCCCAGACACAGCCCAGTGCTCAGGTGGCACCTCTTCCCAGAGCCTTCACTTACCTTTGTGAGGATTTGTTCTGTGCACCTGTGCTCCTCTTGAACGCCATCTCTGGATCTCGTGAAGCAGGACACAGGCAAGCTGCGCATGGGTTTCACACAGGTAATTACTTCATTGTTCCTTCTGGGGTTCCACTCCTCAATCTTAAACCTTCACAGAGTCCAGGATCTGGCACGCAAACTGGGGCCAAAGATGAGCCTGAAGGGGTCACGGCCTGGGTGTGTTTGAGAGATACCATCAGGGTCACAGGACATCAGATCCATGGGGGTCCAGAAGGGCTCTCAAAACAAGAAACAGACACTTTGAGGCAGGCACGGGTGGGTGGCACACTCACACCATCTCAAGTAGGCAGCTGGACCCCTGTGAGGCCCTCTACCAAACCGGGGTGCACCCATCAGACCGCCAGGTGCATCTTCAGTAAAATGTGGAAGTCCCCCATAATTGGGCAAAGAAATGGAGCTGAGTGCCCCTCATCAAGCTGAAGGATTGAGGGCAAAGGTTAGCTCAATCACCCGTGAAAGACAAGGGTTGGCATGACAACCAGCTGGTATCTGGGGAAACTCGCTGGCATCTCACCTCCACAGACAAATAGCAGTTTCACTCCTCATGCATTGCACTGAAAGCGCTCAAAGAAGGGAAGGCGGGGGGGGGTCCCAGGAGGCGCCACAATCACCTAGGAGAGCTCCACTCTGCGGCAGGTCTGCATGCATCTATGCGGGGGAGCTGCACCCTGTTCACAATCTTAGCAAGGTGCACAGGGAAAGCCAGGGAGCAGACTTGGGTGTTAAATCTGAGCCTGGCCATGAATCACGGTGAATTTTGATAGCAGAACACCAAAAAAATGGCAAGAATCGCCATAGTTGAACTGAGATTTTAGCATCTCTCTCCTTCAATCCAGACTCTTTACAGCAGCCACATGTGTTCCACATGCATCACTAATATCTCCCACTCTGCGGCTTGCATTTATCCTTTGTGGTCTCCCTGGATGACCAAAAGTGATGCCATAATCTAATCTGCGAATCTTGTCCTTGATGAATAGAACTTCATTTTTTTCCTTTTACCTTTCATGTTGAAGCTCACTGTGTGGGTGGCATTTGTTTATGTGGCAAGGCTGACTTTTCCTCACATAAATATTCAGAGGACCCAGCATCATCTGGTGAAAAGAAAAATCTGCATCTGCTCCACCATTAAAATCAAATGTCCACATTTGTGTGGGTCTATTCCTGGATCTTATTCTGTTCCTTTAGTCTAACACTATTGTAAATGGCAAAGAATTTCCCATTTTATTTTCTAATATTTCTTGATAGTATCCAGAAACACAATTAACATTGAATTCAGTGTCTTATTAAATTATTATCTGAATTAGTCAAGGTTCTCTAGAGGGACGGGACAAATAGGATGGCTGCATACATGAAGGGGAGTTTGTTAAGGAGCACTGACTTACATGATCAGAAGGTAAATTCCCACCATGGGCTGTCTGCAAGCTGAGGCGCAAGGAAGCCAGTCCGAGTCCCAAAACCTCAACAGTGGGGAAGACAACAACATAGCCTTCAGCCTGTGGCCGAGGGACTGACAGATCATTGGCATGAGTCCAAGACTCCAAAACCGAAGAACTTAGAGTCTGATGTTCGAGGGCACAAGTCATCCAGCATGAGAAAAAAATGAAGATCAGAAGTCTCAGCATGTCTGCTCTCCCAGCTTCTCCTGCCTGCTTTGTTCTGGCCATGATGGCAGCTGATTAGATGGTGCCTACCCAGATTGAGGGTGGGTCAGCCTCTCCCAGTCCACTGACTCAAATGCTAATCTCCTCTGGCAACACCCTCACGGACACACCAGGAACAGTACTTGGCATCCTTCAATTCAATCAAGTTGACACCCAACATTAACCATCATGCTATCTAAAATTTAATAATTTCCCTATAGATTCTTTGGAGTGCTTTCTATACACTCCAAATAATATCCAAATAATGAGTTTTCTTTTTGAACTAGGATAAATGTTATTTTAAAATTTTTCCTACTGCACTGGCTATGAATTCTAGCGCAATGTTAAATGGAAATTGTATTTTTAAAAGGACATGCTTGTTTGCTTCCAGTCTTATGGGAAAATATTTGAATATTTCACCATTTAATAGGATCTTCTATGTGACCATCAGGTTAAGTTACATATCTTTACTTCCTTATTTTCTAAGAGTTTTTATCAAAGGCTTTTTCCCTCATCTACTGACAGGTCATGAGTTTTCCTTTTTGTTCTGGTTCCTCGCTGACTTACACTGATTGACTTTCAAACGTTAAATCAGTCTTGTATTCCAGAATAAATGTGAGTTGGACCTCACGTATGATCATTTTATTCATTGCTAGACTAGGTTAGCTAACGTTTTGCTGAGGATTTTAAAATCCACATTTGTGACATTGAACTCAATTTTTATTTTCTTGTAATGTCTGTGTCAAATTTCCATTTTCACTTTGACTCTTATGAAAGAAATTGGAATGTGTAGCTTCTTTTCATGTTCTCTCGCGTGGGACTGGAATAATTTATTCCATCAGAGTTTGATTGATAGAATCTGCTGCTGAAAACTTTTGAACATGAAATATATCGTGTGTGTGTGTGTGTGTGTAAAAATATAAATTTGGCATATTTAATTCTGCAAAGAATACTCCAAGTTTCTATTTTCCCACAAGTCTGTTTTTCTGTTTCCAGGAATTTAATAATTGCATCCCAATATTCAAATTTACCTCTGTGAAATTTCTCCCAGGGATTGGTCATCTGTGACCTGTGTGGTGGCTGCAGTATCTGTGGCACTAACCTCTTTGCAGTCCTGAATTCTCTTGATACCAGGCAGGGCTGGCCCCTATGCAAAGACTGCACTTTGGCTTCATTAAATCTCTGTATTGTATGTTTATTTTCTATGCCATTAATTTATACTCTTAAATTATTTCCACCCTCCACTTTCTTAGGGTTTAATGTGCTTCTGCAGGTGGATGTTTTAATGATTAGTGTTTTTCCTAATATGTGCATTTATTTTCTTCTAATTAGAACACATTCGCCCCATTAACCACCTTCCAACTTGTATACCATCGAGTTTATGTATTTTAAGACTCTATATGTTAAAACCCATTTCCATTTAACATTATTATGATATTCTTTTAAATATACCCACACAGTTGCCCTTTCTTCGTTCTTAACTCCTCTCTGTACTGCTGAACTTCCATCTGGGATCATTATTCTTCTGCCTGCATAATAATCGTGTCTTTCTCTTACTGTTGTCTATGCTGATCTTTTTGTTTGTCTCAAAACCTTTATTTGCCTTCATTTCTGAAAGATACTGGTACAGCATGCAGAATTCCAGATAAGCAGTTATGTTCCTTCAACACTTTAAACATATCTTGTTTCACCATTTTCATTGAAAAGTCAGCTATCAATCTTGTTTCTCTGAAGGTAAGAAGTGGCCTGTTTTTGTTTGTTTTGTCCCTTTTAAGAAATTCTCTTTGTCTTTGATTTCAGCAATTTCGCTATAATTTGCTTGCTGTGGTTTTCTCACTATTTACACTGGGTTTTACAGCACTGCTTGGATCTGTCATGTACTGTCTTCTGCTATTCTTACTTTTTTGCCTTCTGAGCCCCAATTTTAGGTATTAATTTGAGCCATGAGGAATTATCAGTATCAATTCTTGTTTTTTATAAAACTCATATGGCTCCTCCTAATATCACTACTCATTGTTTTTTACAAAATTCACATCACTCAGCCCAATATTACTTTTCTGTTTTTCATTTTTTTAATCCATTTATCTCCCAATGACTGGATTTTGGATATGTTCTTCTGACACAGCTCCAGGGTTACTGATTTTCCCTTTGATTTATCTGATGTGCCATTAAACTCAGCTACTGAATGCTTAATTTCCATTATTGTACTTTTCAGCTACAGAATTAGCATTCTGGGTTTTTTTTAATAGTTCCAGATTGTCAATTTCTTTGATCTTAACTTTTATTTACATAAATATATTAAGCATTGCTATTATAAAGTTTCTGTCTGAGAACTCCAGTCTCGTGTCAGTGATTCTGTCTTCTGGATACTGTGGAGATGTCTTGTTTGCTCACGTTCTTTTGATTTTTGGTTATGTTTTGTTTCTTTTTTGTCTAGCTGTTTTCTTTAAATGAAATGGAAAACTTTCATATGAAAAATAGTGGGGATAATTTGACGATTTGAGTGGTGTATCGTCCTTCAGAAAGTATTCATCTTTTCTTTTAGTTAGGTAAACCAGGAGGACAAGTTATCCTTGACCACCTAAACCAAAGCCTGGGGGTTGCTGGTATATTTAAAAGTTGATGTACAATTTTAGTATCGACTTTCTTTCTTGCCTAACTCTTCTATGTTCCTTTATCTCGTTTCTTGCCATCTTTTAGATTTTTTTTAAATGTTTCCATTTGCTCTCTGTTAGCTTGATAGTTACACATGCTTTTACCACTCTGTCATGCTTTTCCTAGAGATTACAACGTGCATCCTTCAGTTATCAAAATTTTACTTCAAGTTCTGTCTCCCTAGTCCTCCGTTCCTACAGAGCACTCGCTCTGCTTCTCAGCCTCGGGGCCATCGCTTTGAAAAACTGCAGTGATCTCTACGGCGAAACCCACCCCAAATAACAGGCTCCTTTATCTCCACCTCTCCTGCCCTAGATCACGGTAACTCTCCAACACTTTCCAAGAGATTTTTCAGGTTCTTTGTCCAGCTTTTCCATGTGTCCTCAGTGGAAGGGCTGGTCCAAACCAGCAGCAGTTAACAGGTGTAGAAACTTGGTGGTTACCTGATTGTTTGGTTTGTCTCCATTTTTTTGAGTTTCGAAACACAGTAGAGAATAAGTATCATGGGAACTTTGGACCTGCCTAATCACTCTGATAATTTACGAAATTCTCTCCACATTAGTCTAAGTACTTACATGTGCTCTTTCACTCAGTCCTCATGATTGGCCTTTGAGTTGGGCCCTTGTTAGAACCTCACTTCCCATGAAAGAATTAGAAAGCACAGAGTGAACCAAAGCAAAGCCCGACCCAGGCCAAAGGCCACAGCCGTCAAGTGGCTGGTGAACCTGCAGAATCTTACCTTGTAGCGGAGTCTCTTAGCCCCTACGCCAGTCTACTGGGAAATGGCTAAGCATTTTTTTTTAAAAACCACGGATTCTAGAGTGATAAGGGAAGAGGCAGGTGGTAGTGGTTGGTTAAGAGCATTGAACCTATGCACCTGTCGGGAGGAAGAGCCAGAACCCGGGGAGAGGAGGTGCGTTCTGAGCAGCCTTTATTGCCCAAACTGGAGCAATAAAGACTTTACCATGAACGAGCCTTTTCTAACCGTGCTAAACTCCAAATTACAGAAATCCCACCGAGTGGCTCCATGGGCGTACTGTATTCAGCTGGGTTTAATCCCACCGAGTGGTTAAATACCTTGGGTTTCTCCTCTCAGGCCAGGAACATGTAGGATACGGACACGCGCAAGGAGTTTAGAAGCTGAGAGTTAATAGGCAAGGAACTGAAAAAGAAAGAGAAAGGAAAACAGCGCTCTCTCCAGTGCGAGAGAGGGAACTCACCAGAGGAGAGAGGCGTCCGGGATGCAGGGGAGTGTCTAGCCCAGCTGGAGGCGGCGCTGTCTGGTTTACGTAAGGCTCACAGCTTCCGTCGCTCAGGTATGACGTTTACACAGCGTGAGAGGAAGTCGGGCCGCCCCACCCGGATCTTATTATGCAAATGACCTTTCACCTGGGCCGGCGCCATCTTGTCAGCTCCTTACTATACATACGGGTGTCTGGCAGAAGGGAAGATGGCGTCGCCATTTCTGAACGTGATTGGCACCACTGCCAGCATCCATGTAGCAGCCCGATTTTACAGGCTGCTCTTTGTTAGCAAGGAAAACGATTTGGGGCTGCTTTTCATTAAAAGAAAAACCTTACCAAGGACTTGCGTGCCCGCACTCTCTGCCTGAGGAATCTCTCCTTAACTCCTGTATCACTGCTCTTATTCGTTACCCAAGAAGGAGGAAAAAGAGTCACAGGATGAGGGGGAGCCAGCAGGAAGAACTGGTGGCAACACCTGGCGAGGCTGTGCCTCCTCAGCCAGGGAGGCCACCCCGGTCACGTGGCAGATGTGGGCTCCCTTCCCACACGCCACCAGCAGCAGCAGCAGACTTCCTGGTGGGCACACTCCTGAGGCGGGGTGACAGAGTGAGACTCCACCTGCTATGTGCTGCCCTCAGCTGAGAACAGAACATGCTGCTGCTGTTCAAATAAAAGAATAAGTTTGCTGCACTGAAACCAAAAATGAGAATAATCAGCACAGGAGTCTGGATTGAAGCAAAGGCTGGTGTGTTTTTCTCCTCTAATGCAGCTAAGCAAGATCGCCAGCACAATGTAGCAGCTGTTTAAGAGGAAACAACAAAAAAGAAACCCACTTGCAACCAGAAAATAAAATGGGCCATTTTTGACCTTTCAGTCCTCCTATAATTGTTCATTTTCTGTAGACCCTTAGAAGACTATTTTCAGAAGAGATTTCATCCAGGATGGTCAGAGGGCAGTGCTTCTCCACTGCTTTCCAGACTAAAAGGTTGGCTTTTACTTTAACCAACACTCAGGGAAACTGCTATGTTAATAGGGCAATGGTGGCCAATGCAAGTGGCACCCATCCCCCGTGTGTGCAATGGTTAGAGCGGCTCTCCTCACTCTGAGGCCACCCAAGGATGCAAGGGTAAGGTCTCAGTTTCATAGGAGGAGGGTCTGTGAGGTGCTTCCCTTGTGTCTAAGAAGTCAGCTTCCAAGGAGGAGGGAGTGGATGCCTGGGGACTGCAGATGAAGTGCCCAGCAGCCTTGGGTGCCACCCGACCCCCACAGCTGAGCTCCCAGACTATGCCAAGAGATGTCAGCAGGCTTTCGTCCAGAAAGTACTGCTTCTTTTTGTCCCACCTCCTGTCCCTCCCATGCCACCCGCCTCCCTTGCCCACCTCTGTCCTCTGAACCCTTCCCTTCCTTCTTTAACAGAGGGAGGAAGGAGAGCCTTGCTGGCTTACTGAAGGGAGCACAGACTCTCCCCCCCCATTGGAATGATTTTGCTCCTCACCCTTGGACACTCTCCCCACCCGCTCACCGAGAAAACCAGGGACTGCACCTGACCTGTGAGCCCAAATTGATGCACAAGCTATGCCAACTTACTTTAACCCCACAGGTGTATAGGTCTGTATTTATTGGCAATGCCTGCAGCCTCCACACAAAGAGCAGGCAGCTCAGGGCAGTCTAAACATGAATGTGACGTGGGGGCTAAGCAGGATTTCACCCTAGTCTTCCTCAGCCCAGAGAATCCAGTTTGTACCCATTAGCCAGGCTGGTACCCACCCAGAATGCCAACCAGCAAGAGAACCCACAGCTGCAGCTTGGCACCAGCCTCTCTCCAAGACAAGCACCTGACCAGCTATTCCTGCATCCTGGATGCCATGTCCTCCTCCTAGAAAGTGCAGTCCCGGGAAGAAAAGGAGAAGCCATAGGACAGGGGTGTGCAGGACAGGAGGGGCCGTGATCACCCCCCTGCTGGTCTAGATGCCACGCCCCCAACCTGCTCTCAGGGAGCCGCTTCTGGAGGAACGCATGAACACAGCCTCCTCGGTGCCAGCCTGAACCCACCTCTTTAGGCATGGCTTTGAGTCCTGGAGCACATCTTCCCAGGGACCTCATCAGAAGCAATTCTGTGGTTTTCCAGTGTTCCCAGCAGGAAGGTGGCCTACCGGGATGGGACAGGTAGATAGCCTTCAAACGCCAAGGACGACGAGCTCACTGCCCTCCAGGTGCTGTCGCGTTCTGGGGACCTGAGTGGCTTAGGATGGGGAGCACTCGCCCGGAACACAAGAGGGCACATTCCAAACCCTTCTCTCAGCGGTGCTGAAGAAAGTGCAAGCCATTGCCGGCATTCTCTCCTCCAATGTTCTCCAAAGTTCTTAGTATCTACAAGCTTCTTCATTTCATATCAGATATTTCAGAAAAATTGAATTGGCCCTTGTCAAGTGAATTTTGACTTTTAGAAAAGAGCCACATAATCATTCAAACCCTAAATAGCAGGGAGCTTCCGGTAAGTCTGAAACATTAGAAGTTGAAAAAACATTCTTACAAAAAGCAGGAAATCATAATAGCTGCTAATTTTCCCCTGAGGGGAAAAAATGCATTTTAAAGTAAGTGGTGGCCAGGCACGGTGGCTCATGCCTGTAATCCCAGCACTCTGGGGGGCCAAGGCAGGTGGATCACTTGAGGTCAGGAGTTCGAGGCCAACCTGGCCAGCATGACAAAAAACCCATCTCTACTAAAAACACAAAAGTTAGCCTGGCATGGTGGCAGGTGCCTGTAATCCCAGCTACTGGTAGGAGAATCGTTTGAACCCAGGAAGCAGAGGTTTCAGTGAGCCAAGATCGTGCCACTGCACTCCAGCCTGGGCAACAGTGCAAGACTCCATCTCAAAAATAAAATCAGTGGTGTATTTTCTTCCTCCTCCTTAACTTGAAATTTCCCTCAATAGAACTCAGGAGAACAGAGCCCATTGCGCACATCCCTCGTGGATCAGTTGAGTTCCTGCAGGCATTTTTCTCTGTAAGAAAAGACCCCCATTTGCTTTCAGCATTTTGGATTTTTTTACCTGACATAACACTCATTTCCCAGGGACAAACTAAATAACCAAGTTCCACGAACTGAATGCATTTCGCATTGCACTACCTTGACAAGGCGATAGCAAACATTTTCACACCAAAAGGCTGGCTTTGTGTCTCAGGGAGGGACATATTAAAAATAAAACTGGAGGACTTAGAAAACTGTATTTGCTCAAAAAAGAAAAGTCAGTTCACTTATCCTATCAAGGTAATGAAGGAGGCATTTGATGATCCAGAACTCTTGTGAGCTTTAACACTCTCTGATAAAACCCGACCCAACACGTCTGTCGGGAGAGGCTAGGGAGTAACGTGGAGACGAAGAAGCTCAAAAGCTCAGCGGCATCAGCACAGTGTGTGTGCCCTCACTGGCCGTGAGCGCAGTGTGACTGGCAGAGCAGCGGGAGCCGTGGCCTTGGCACCTGGACATCACTTTTACCAACCTGACGGCCAGAGCTGGTCTCCTGCCCAGATCAACTTCTAGGCTAGGGAAGTTCAGTCCTGCTGGACACCCCAAAGGAGAGCACACCAGTGATATTGGGAACACTCATCATTGCTCACCAGTTGGGCACTCTGTACTCAGTTACGGGTCATAAAAAGCAGACATTTGAGACATTCACGTTCTAAATGTTAACCACTCAATAACAGCATGGGGGAAGCTTTCACGAAGCACCTGCCCAGACCCTCCCAGGTCAACAACTTCCAAATCTCAGGGTGGAGCCCCGCCATCTGTATCATTTCAAGGCTCTGAAGCTTTGATTTCAGTATACAGAGGGCTTAAGAACCCCACAAACAGTCTTACAGCCTCCCCTACCCCGCACGTGGCACAGGAGTGCCCATTCCTGCCCCTGATGGCGCCAAGCTCAGCATATCCGCAAGCTTCAGCTTGAAGCAGAGACTGGACCAGCATCAGCCTCTTCAAGGCAGTGGAATCTCAGATTCCAGTGCGCACACAATCACCCAAGGTGCTGCTTGGGGCCACATGCTGCAGTACCCCAGCACCACCAGCTCTGATCCATGACAGCCTGTGGAATCCCCCAGCCCAGGAATCTACATTTTGGCAGAAGCCCCACTTAAATACAGAGCTAAGGAGCTTTCCACCTCCCTATGCTGACTCTGGACAGAATGCTTCTGTTCTAATAGGTGAAAACTGCTTGAGAGCAGAACCCAGCCTGAGGACTTCGGTGAGTGCCCTGGCTCACACCATCACTCGTTTATTCAGCCACACGGACATGGACACATAGCAGGTACCAACCAGGTGCCAGGTCCTGGACCAGGGAGGAATCCTGATGGCTTTTCTCCCCCAGCAGCTTTTTGGGTGTTATGAGCCCTTGCTCCTCTCAGGGTGCCAGCTAGTCCAGGCCAAGAGGCTTGGTGGCAGCTGGGGTCTGCTGGTCACAGGCTTGGCTTCCTCCCTGCTGACATGAACTCCCCACTGTGACAGAGGACTTGGGACAAGAGAACCTCAGGGTCCACAGAGATATGCTCTGGTGCAAGGACAACAGGTGGCATTTGCAGACAAGGAGTCCACTCTTCTCACTGGTAATGCCCCATTTTTCCCTTCCCACTTCAACCCTGGGCGCCAGCAAGCAGGGAGAAGAACAGCAGGTGCGTCTGGTCCACATTGCACGCAGCACACAGTCCACCCTGAACGCCATCAGCGTCATCACTGCCGTGCTGAGGTCTGTAGGTGTTCCTTGAGCTGTTAGTTGCCAAAGGTGCCAAGGACACACTGAGTGCTGCTATTCAGCAGCCCCACCTCCCACCTCTTCCCTGCAGGATGGCCTTGCCCTCTACAAGCCAGACTCTGGGCTTGTGGAGGGCAAGGAATGCCACCAGGAGCCATCCGAGCAGCTGCAGCTCTAGTCCTAAGGACAGCTTGCACCAAGCCTGCATGTACACGCACCTGCTCAGGGCATCTGCAGCCAGAGATGGGGTCTGGATTGGCACAGTGTGTGCCCGTTCCCACAGACCTCTGGGTGGCCAGCCCAGACAGGGCACGGGAGTTCATCGGGCAGCGGAACCTCTGAGCGACAGTCTCACATTACACTTTAGGGAATCAGTGGGGCTTCTGCCTTAACCCCACCTGTGCCCACAAAGCCAAGTCCACAGCAGGATTCCAACATCACACGAAGTCCATTTCCACACACCCCTTCTCCAGTCCCAACAACAGCTCTGCCAGGGAGCACCGCGCAGTGTTGACCAACATGGAGGCAGAACCCAGACAGGGTGCCCAGGCCTGAGTCACATGGCTGAGCCGCGATGCTCACGCAGCTGTGCCCACCTTCACATACAGCAAGCAATAACCCTTGCTGTACAGAAAACAAAGAAGTGTGCATGCCTCGGCTCTTATGTGGGGGAAGGAGAAGAACTTTTACAGAAAACCACAAGCCAGTCCTCTTCCAGGTCTGCAGTCTGAATTCACTGTAGTACAGATCAAAAAACTTCAAACAGGAAATTTTAATTACATCTGTGCCCAGTGGAAATGCCCCAGACAATAGGAAGAAGAAAATGTGAGGCCTCTGAAGGAAATGAATCTCAACCCACCTCTCAAAGAAATCTCTGGGTAGTGCTGAGGGAAAAGAGCGACCTGCCTCCCAAGTGAAAAACAAATCAGGTGAGTGCAAAGCAACAGAAGCAGACGTGCAGACGTTCATGCAGGTGATGTTTTAAAAAAGTAAAAAAGAGCTGTAAATGCGGAGCACAGATGATTTTTTAAAGAGAATTTCTAAAAATGAAAAACATGATAATTGAAATAAAAAGCTCAGTGATCTCCAGGTCAAGGAGGATGGAATGGAGGCATGAATCATTCCTGCATATCCTGTACATAACAGACAGGTTTCATAAACCCTACTTAGGCCTTAAAGCCATTGGTCACCAATGATACTGAAGCTACGAAGACTCAGACTACGAAGACTTGACTCTTATATTATACCAACGTATTTTCTTGAACCCAGCGAATTTCGACTTGTTGAAGTAGATAACTGAACAACATTAGCAATAGAAGCAGATATCCCTATGCTCATTTCATCACAAGACGTCTTAGACTCATGAGCTGTCCCATCACTAGGCATTAAAACAGATGCAATCCCTGGATGCTTAAATCAAGCACACTAGCCTCTGCACGACCAGGCCTATCTTATGGGCACCTGCTGAGTGTTAACTAACGGCCCTGGACGTTGTTCATGGAACCGCACACAAAGATTCTGGAGGGTACAGGAGAGGAAGATGGACGAGGGACCCTGGAGCCTGCAGAACCTCACGGGGGTGACTTTTCGGGGTTTTCTTCTTACCTTATGTATCTCAGACTTCAGGTGGAAGCAGCCAGCGATCCGGAAATACCCACAGGTGCCGACAATGAAAGCCCCAGCCAGAGTTTGCTCCCTGCAGGCTGTGGGTTAGGACCGAGGCAGCCTGGCAAGACAGAAGACTTTCAGGAGCTCTACTCTAGCTGACTACCATGGAGAAAGTCTGTCACCACTCTCTCCCGGCCATTGATACAGCCAGGGCCAAGTGGGGAGCCGGGACTTCCACTTTCATGTGGTTTGGTGGAGGTGCCTCAACCTCCCACTGCAAGATGGCATCAGAGAAGGCCTCATAGGCAGCTGGGACATTTATATCCAGAGGCAGAAGGAGGAGCCCCTCATGGTGTCAGTGGAGCCCATATGGGGAGCCCCAACCTCCACCCCACCTAGCAGGAACAAGACACCCTCTTTTCCTTGCTATTTGGAATTTGGCAAGGCCAAGGGACCCAGGAATGAGAAAGCTTTTTCCCACCCTCTCCTGCTCCTTGCCAGGGTAGTGTCAGAGAACCCCTAGTGGAAAGTCAGGAATCTTACCAGCATCCAGCGGAAACAAGGCTGGCCTTCCTCCTCTGGGGCCACAAAGGGAGAAGTAATGAGGAACCCCCACACTCCACAACCCAGCTAACCCTAGTGGGCGCCTAGTGGGGATCTGGAACTTCCACTCACAACCCACAGACATGAGGCGTAGCCCCTCAGGAGCCAGTGGAGCTCAAATAGGAATCCTGGAGTTCTAGCCTCTCCTGGTAAGGTCAGGACAGCAGCCCCTTTTCCTGCCAGAGTGGCATCACAGAAAGCCAGCCGTGACTCCTGTTTCACATAAAATTCATTCTTACAGCAGAGAATCTAGTGTCCAGGATTTTCCATTTTTTAAAAATCGCTTATGGTAACAGGAACCAGGAAGCTCTCAAAGTGAAAGAAGAGAAGAGAATCCATCACATTGAACGCTGAGGTGACAGAGATGCTAGAATTACCTGACAAAAGACTTTTTAAAGCAGCCATCAAAAACTGTTTCAGACATGCTTGAAATGGTCTCATATAATAAATCAAAAGTCTTAACAAACGGAAGATGTCAATAAAATCCAAGTGAACATTTTAGAACTGAAAAAATATAGAGTGGTTAAAATGTTAAAAGCCCAATGGATGGGCTTACCAAGAGAATGGAGGGAATGAAGGCAAGAACAGTGGAATGATAGAAACTGCCAGATCTGACCAACAGAGAGAAAACAGGCTAAGAAAGGGGAGCAGAGCCTTGGGGACCTGCAGGGCTGTCACTAACATCCTAACATTGATGCCGCCACGTGCAGGAGGAAAAAGAACGGCAGGTAATAATCGGTGGAAACTTCCCACATTCGGAAAAAGACATAAGCCTGAAACTTCCAATGCTAAGCAAACCCTAAAAGATAAATCCAAACAAATAGACATTATAGTCAAGCTTCCAAAAACTAATGTCAAGGGAAATATCTCGAAAGCAGAGAAGAGAAACCACATCTTACCTCCAGGGAGAAAAAACAATTGGAACGACAGAGGATTTCACAGCAGAAACTGTGACGGGAAGAAAGGAAGTATTACACATTTTTCAGCAACAAAAATTCTGCATCCAGTGAAAATATTTTTCAAGACTGATGGGGAAATAAGACCTTCTTGGAGAACAAAAATAAGAGAAGATTGTTGCCAGAAGACCTGCTAGAAAAGAACGACTGAAGGAAGTTTTCCAAACAGGAAAGAAGAGAACCAGGGGACTTGGCTCATCAGCACTGGAACAGTTTCCATTCTTTAACGGATAAATGGCCCACACCAGTAGACGATGACAACTTATATAATGCCTAGATAAACCGATTTAAAAAGCCATACAAAGGGATACAACCAAAAATACTATGTTAAACAAAAACAATTCTAAAATATTCTCATAGAAGCCAAAAGAAGACAGAAAAAAGAGCAAACAGAAATTAAAAAAAAAAAAGAACAAACAGAAAACAAAAATTTAAATGACATTGAAATCCTAACATTTCAATATCTACATTAAACGTAAGTGGTCAATGTACATCAATGGAAGAGAGAAATTAGCAAAGGGCATTTAAAACATGATCCAACTGTAACTAGCTAAAAGAAACTTACTTCAAATATAATGAAATGAGCAGCTTGAACGTCAACAGGTGAGAGAAGACATTTCAGACAAATATCCACCAAATAAAGGAGTGGCTATGTTAATTTCAGACAGACAATACTTCAGGGCAAAGACAATTACCAGAGACAAAAATGACTATCATGTAATGATAAAACACTTAGTTCACCAGGAAGACGTAGCAATCCTGAATGTGTCTGCATCCAGCGGAACTGCGAATCCAGGAAGTTCAAAATGGGCAGAATTGAAAGGAGAAATGAACACATCTACATGACAGCAGGCAACGTCAGTACCTCTCCGTCAATCATCATAGAAAAACTCAACATAAAGTTAGCAACAATACAGAAAAGTTTAAAATGCCACCAAGCAATATGGCATAAATAATATTTATAGAACATTCTGCCAAACAACAGCAGAATACACACGTTTTAAGCCAGTCGAAGTTAGCAGCAGGCGGGTTGTATACCAACTTTAGTGATACTAATGTCAATAAGTTCTGATGGCCCGTTACCCTCAGACCGGCAAAATACATCTTTATTATGTGTGTTCTTTATTAAGTATATCATAAAGAACACATCAGGGACCATCAAACAGACCTCAACAGATTTAAAAGATTGTGTTTTTCAACCACAATGGAATCCAATTAGAAATCAATAGCAGAAAAATAGCACAAAAATATAGAAACAGTTGGAAACCAAATGATACCCGTCTAAATAATTCATGGTTCAAAAGAGCATTCTCAAATTAAATAAAAATTTTTGCTGAACTGAATGAAAATGAAAATACAACATATCAAAATTTGTAGGACACAGCTAATGCCATGCAGAGAGGGAAATTCACAGTATTGAACAGCTACGTTAGGAAAGATGAGAAGCCTCAAATCAGTCACCTACACCGCCAGCCCCCAGATAAAGAGCAAAGTAAATGAAGGCAAGCAGAAGGAAGAAGCGAAATAATAAAGGTGAGAGCAGAAATCAATGACATTGAAAACAGAAAAACGGGAAATTAATGAAGCAAAGAGTTTGTTCTTTGAAGACATCGATAAAATTGGAAAAATTCCTAAAAGACTGACTAAGAGAAATAGAGAGAAGACACAAATCACCAACATCAGGAATATCACAAAGGACCTTAGAGACTTCAAAAAGTGATTATGGAATAAAACCAAGAAAGCTCCACGAGGTAAATGTGAAATCTTAGACAGAGTGGAAACACACACTACCACAGCTCACCCAACATGAAGGAGACCATTTGAATCGCTCTGTGTCTATTTAGAAACTTGAATTTGTAATTTAAAAAATTCCCCCCAAAGAAAGAAATCTCCAGATCCAGGAATTGCATTACCGGGCAGTCATCTCAGAAAAGTAGAGTAAAGGGAAAAGTATAGACTAATCCATCGAAATTTTAGGTTCACAGAAAAACACATCCACTGCAATTTTGTTTGAAACAGCCCCAAACTGGAAACTACCCAGAAGTGCCTCAGCAGCTGAATGGATAGACAGGCTGTGGTGCGTTCATCATGCCATGGAATACTGCTCAGCAAAAGAAGGAATAAACCATTGATGACAAGCAACAACCTGGGTGAATCTCCAGAGAATTTCGCTCCGGGAAGAAAGCCGATCTCAAAAGGCTACGCATTACACTATCTCATTTATGTAATTCTCAAAAGGACAAAATTCTAGAACTCGAGAACAGATTAGTGGTTGCTAATGATCAGGTTCGGGCTTGGGGATGGAAGTAGGCATGGGCCTAAAAGGGAAGCCGGAGGGACCCAGTGGGATGCAAATGGCTGTATCAATGCCAGCATCCTGGTTGTAACACTGTGCTATGGTATGTATGTATGTATTTATTTATTTATTATACTTCAAGTTCTGGGATACGTGTGCAGATCATGCAGGTTTGTTACACAGGTATACACGTGCCATGGTGGTGGTTTGCTGCATCCATCACCCCATCACCTACATTAGGTATTTCTCCTAATGCTATCCCTCCGCAATCCCCCCACACCCTACTATTCCTCCCCAGCCCCCCACCCTCCAGGCCCCAGTGTGTGATGTTCCCCTCCCTGTGTCCGTGTGTTCTCATTGTTCAATGCCCACTTATGAGTGAGAACATGTGGTGTTTGGTTTTCTGTTCTTGTGTCAGTTTGCTGAGAATGATGGTTTCCAGTTTCATCCATGTCCCTGCACATGAACTCATCTTTTTTTATGACTGCATTGTATTCCATGGTGTATATGTGCCACATTTTCAAGATGTTACCACTGGGGGAACCTGGGTAAAGAATACACAGGATTTCCCTGTATTCTTTTTCCCAACCAATATATGAACCTAGAATAATCTCACAATAAAAAGAATATTAAAAATAACTCAATAATTTGATTCATTGGTGGATTAAATGCAGATGGAGAAAAAATTAGTGAACTAGAAAATTCATCTAAGTCATAGCATGGGGCTAGCAAATCTCAGTATGAAAAGCAAACATGGACCAGAAGGGAAAATTGCACACCGATTTCACTTGTGAACATAGACGCAAAATCCTATTATCAGAGTGAATACGGCAGTGTATAAAAACATTCAAAAAGCACGTGGGCCTCTTGTCAGGACTCTTTGAATGTTCTTACAACTCGAAGAACAGCTGAATGTTCTTACAATCTGGCTTCCCCCAGAATAAGTGATCAGAGAGAGAAAAAGAAGAGGAAGAGAAGAAGGAAGGGATGGGGGAAAAGAGAGAGAGCATGAAGCCACGGTGCACTCTGCAATCTTGTCTGTCCATTCGCACACACTATCGGTTCAGCTTTCATCTCTTCATCAGAAGCAAATAGACAAATCCAGTCCAGTCTCACCAGAAGGGGAGTTAAGCTCCACCTCCTGAAGGGAGAAGTATAGAATCATCTGTTGATATAATTTAGGATCATCACGACAGCAATATAAATACAATGTATCCAGAAATAAATATGACAAAATAAGCGCAAGCCTCTTTCAGATAAAGTTACAAAACTTTATTTAAAAGAGCTAAAGAAGACCCAGAGAAGTAGAGATAAAAACCATGGTCCTAGACAGAAAACCTCAACATTCCACAGAGCTCATGTCTCCTCACCTTGATCTACCATCCAATGCAAATTTAACCCAAACCCCAGCAGTAGGCTTGTTTTCCATATGGAACTTGAAAAGATTATTGTAAATCACACATGAAAAACTAAATGGCCCAAAATAGCCAATACGGTCCTGCAAAAGGACACCATGGTGATCGGTGAGCAGGGTCATTTCTTGACCAGATATCAAGACTCACTGTGACCCTGTGCACTGCGTGCCTTTAGAGAAGCCCGGACATGCTGGCGGCCCCAGCGTGAGACGACAGGGATCAACAGGCTCTTGTCTCTGCTGGGTGAAGGCAAACAGCTGCTTTCTTTTTGCCGAGAGTTTGACATTGCCTAATAACTTAAATGTGTCCCTTTCAAAGACCCAGCAAGCAAAGGCGCTTAGACGTAGGCCCTTGCAAAGCTGCTGCCCGGTGCACCAGAAGATAAGTACGAATATGTCTGGAGCGGAGCGATTCACAGGTGAGACAGGCAGAGTCAACCCAAATGCTCACCGCAACAGTAAGCGCAGTACACTCAGGCGAGAGAATGTTCTCCAGCAGTGAAAATAGATTCACCACATGCACAGACATGGATGAATCTGAAAATCACAACATCAAGCGAAAGAAGCAAGCAAACTTCCAGACTGTGTGATTTCTCTTGTGTGACTCCGAAAAGAGAGAATCTAAGCAATCTATTGTTTAAAGACATACACAGAGGTGGGGCAACCATAAGGAAAAGCAAGGAAGTCAGCTGACTCTGGGGACAGTGTTTGGAAGGTAGAGAGCTGGAGAGAGAGACAGAGGGACAGGTGATCAGAGTGGAACCCGGGGAGGCAGGGTGACCAGCTGCCCAATTTTGCCAAGAAATGAGAAATTTCCTAAGGTTTAAAAGTGAGAAATTTCCTAAGATTTAAAAATGAGAAATTTCCTAAGGTTTAAAAATGAGAAATTTCCTAAGATTTAAAAATGAGAAATTTCCTAAGGTTTAGAAATGAGAAATTTCCTAAGATTTAAAAATGAGAAATTTCCTAAGGTTTAGAAATGAGAAATTTCCTAAGGTTCAGAAATGAGAAATTTCCTAAGGTTTAGAAATGAGAAATTTCCTAAGATTTAAAAATGAGAAATTTCCTAAGGTTTAAAAATGAGAAATTTCCTAAGATTTAAAAATGAGAAATTTCCTAAGGTTTAGAAATGAGAAATTTCCTAAGGTTTAAAAATGAGAAATTTCCTAAGGTTTAAAAATGAGAAATTTCCTAAGATTTAGAAATGAGAAATTTCCTAAGGTTTAGAAATGAGAAATTTCCTAAGGTTTAGAAATGAGAAATTTCCTAAGGTTTAAAAATGAGAAATTTCCTAAGGTTTAGAAATTAGAAATTTCCTAAGATTTAAAAATGAGAAATTTCCTAAGGTTTAAAAATGAGAAATTTCCTAAGGTTTAGAAATTTCAGTGCTACAACCAGGACAGTCTTGGACCAACTGGAACTATTGGCTACCCGACACTAAAGCTTCTAAGTTTCCAGAACATTCTGACTTGGTCCTGTGGCTCTTTATTTGACCATTATTTTTAAACTAGATGTGGCAGGTGAAATGGTGCCCCCAAAAGATATATTCACATCTTAACCCCCGTGACACTGCAAAGTGACCTTATTTGGAAAAAACAGCATCTTTGCAGATGAAAAGATATGACTGTTATTAAGATGAGATCATTTGGATAACCAGGAGTCCTAAATAAAAAATAAGTATCCTTATAAGAGACAGAAATAGAGAAGAGACAGAGAGGAGGAGAGCCGTGTGAAGATGGAGGCAGAGCCTGGAGGGATGTGGCCACAGCCCAGGGACAGCTGGAGCCCCAGAAGCTGGAAGGGACAGGGAAACCTCCCCGAGACCCTTCAGAGGGAGCGTGGCTCTTCTGACACCTCAGTTTTGGACGTGGTCCCCAGAACTGTAAGAGAATCAGTCTCTTTTGTTTTAACTCACTGGGCTCATAGTCACGTTTTGTGGCCGCCGCAGTGAACCAAGCCTCTGAGTACATATGTTTTTATGCCCTATTTTGGTGGCATAATATATTTGAAAAGAAAAAGAAAAATTTTGACACACACACCCCCCGTTTTTCCAGGCAGCAACTCACATGCCACCCCCGCAGCCGTGACCCCTGCCCTGGCGTAGGTCTGCAGCGCGTGTCTGAAAGGCCCTTATTTTGGCTTCTTGTGCATACGTAAGTAAACGCTCCTGATCTTCCCTGCCAGATGGAAATGTCCTTGAAAACACCAATCCAGACTTACGGAATGTTCATACCCCACAGTGTCCAGACCACTGTCAACCAAACAACAGAGCTGAGTCAGCACTGAGAGCAAATGAATAAGTGAACAAATGTCAGCAAAACCCCGAGAGGCAGCAACAGAACCAGGTGAGACTCCCAGTGCACATCAGATACCAGCGGTCCCCGGAGCACCGTGTGGATGCACAGCTCCCGGCAGTGCCCAGCCTACCTTCCACCTCCCATTTCCAAACTGCCCGCTCATCCCCTGCCCCCTGCCTGCCCTGCCAGTTTCTGCGTCTGCCTCCACCTCTGAGATGCTGCTGTTCGCCGCTCAGCCATGGGGTTCCCATCCCCCAAGCCACAGGCACCCATTGCAGACGGCTCCCAGCACTGTCTGTGGATTCTGTGGCCGGCATGTGAGGTCCTGGGATTCTGTGGCCGGCATGTGAGGTCCTGGGCTCCAGGTTTCCCCTTGCTCACACCTGTGTCTCCCAGGCTTGGGCAGTCCATGCGCATTTATTAGGACGAGCCAGAGAGGCCAACACACCTCAAACCTGTGTCCCAAAGACAGGGAGAGCAAATGGCTGCTTCACCTGTGGACAGGGAGACTGCAGCAAGCCAAGGTTGCCACAGCTGCCTCCACCTCCTCATGTGACACAGAGAGCTTCTGTTTTCGAAAGAGCACTTGTCACCCTTCCCCACCAGGTGCCGCAGAGCAGCCCACCCACAGGGCTCCACCAGGCTCCCTGCCTGGCTTCCAGGTGGACTCAGCCATTGGGAAGCCCTGTCAGGAGGTGGGAGGGAGGAAGAAGGGGAGGAGAGAGAAGGGGGGATTTGTCTACAGCACCCATCCCTGCTCTCTGTCTGCAGAGCTCCTGCAGATGGGGTGCTTTCCTTGGTGATGGGCACAGCTCCTGCAAGAATCCTTCGTCTCCACCAGCTGTTCTTCCCACTTCTCTCTTCAATCCACAGCATGGTACATGCCCCACAATCCTATGTCCAGCATAAAGCACTGTGCCAGCCCCACACTCTGCCCACCTTCACATTACCCTCTTATTAAACTCTCCTTAAATGACTCAAACTGAGGATGCATCTGTTTAACAGGACGGCTCAGAGTGGGAGCTCACCACCCTTCCCATCTTCCAAACTGATGGGGCACCAGGATGGACTTACCCCCAGGCAGGGCCTCAGGATACCACAGGCCAGAGCTTAGAGAACAAGCTCCTGGTCAGAGATCGCATAGGCAGCGAGAAGGAGATGGAGGCTGGAGAGGCTGCCAGGGTCCCCCTTCAGGCCCCTAACCTGCACATCTGACCCAGGAGAGCAAGGCCCAGCCAGGCAGTGCGGCTCAGCCCAATCTGTGTGTCCCAGGACTACAGTCTGCTCTGCCTCCCAGATACTGTGTCCTCAGAAAGACTGGGGACTGGCATCACCAGTTCAAACCCCAGCCAGTGAGATCCGCTAGGAGTTGGGGACAGTGAAGAGCTGAGATTGAATCTCAGGTCAGAAAATATCAGCAAACCACCCATGGGAGACTTCCAGTTAAATTAGACATAGGATGGACAGGGAGTTTCTGGGGCTCCGGTGGAGAAGAGCAGGATGGCAGCAGGACCCACCAGTGCAGGAGTCCTGGCCGTGACCACCTTTGCTCTGCCTGGGGGGCACAGTTTATGACATGGAACTACTGATGGCGTTCTGCTTTGGGATCTTGGGTGTCCAGGGTAGGGAATTACACTAAGGAATTCTATTTTTGTCATTTGTCATTGATTTTGACTAGCAGGTCAATGATCTTGTGTATACACACACATACACACACACACACACACGCATGCATGCACACATATACACATGTGCACACACACATACACGCACACACATACACACATACACATGCACACACATGTACATACACATGCACACACATACACACACATGCATGCACACACACACGCACTCATGCACACACATACACACATACACACACACACAATTGTCCTTCGCTCCCTAGTCCAGACACTCCTTAGGAGAGAACTGAGGCCAATCTCGGGTCCAACCCTTGCCTGGCCAGGGTCCAGACTCCACAGAGCAAGCGCCTCTCCTGGACCTCATAGGTCAGGATTCCCACCTGGACCCCCGGCCACATCATCTTGGGCATGAAGCCGCTGTTCATTAACAGAGGTCAGGGAGCGCCTTCAGTTTGACGGGGAAGAGTTACTGACGGCCATGATTTCATCTTAGGAGAGAAGCAGCTTCTCAGCAAAAAGTAATGAATTGCGTCTGCTGTGACTTTTCTCCTGGGAGAAAACCAGGTGACCTGGGTCCCTTAGCAGCTCCCATCATTGACCTGAAGCTTGTATTTGGAGCTGAAGGGGTTGCTGTTACTGAGAAAGAACCACACACAAATATCTGTGAAGATTTCAGCAGTGACGAATGACCATCTGAAGAATCTCATTAGATGACCCCAAAGCATAAGTACTGTGTTAGGTGATCAGGTACCACCGTATTTAGCCAACCTTTGGAGGCTAAATTTACTACATATTCTGATTTCAACCTACTTCAAACAAAGAAGAGACGCAGTTGTTTACAAAAATGGAAATTACGTCCCCAGAGATTATATCTGCTTCTGAATGATTATTTCTTTCCATAGAATAAGTTCAGAAGACTCCAAGAACATCCACAGAGAAAGCCCATTGAGCATTTACGGTGGGACAGGCACTGCACTTTCTCATTAATCCTCACGAGCAAGCCACAGGCAGATAATACCAACATTCCCATTTCATAGATGAGGAAACTGAGGCAGGTCAAGACCAAGCAGCTGCTCAAGGAGGCAGAGCCAGGACCTGACTGTGGCCCTTTGCTCTGTGAGCTCACAGGTCTGGTCCTCACTCTTATGTGGCCTCACTCCTGAAACACCACAGCCTGTCTTTCCAACATGCCATGGGGCCCTGCCTCTGAGCTCACAACCCCCTGGAGGAATTATCCCAGAGCCAACAGGGCAGCAGCCCTCCACGGCCTCACCAACGTGGCACCAGTGTCCTACATTGAAGCATCCCTTCCTGGAGTCTGAGTTCTGATCAGAAGCATCTCAGGGCCTTCCTGGATTCAGCCCCAGGGACGCTGCCTCACCCCAGGTTTCTCCATCCCAACCCCACTTCACACAGACAATGCTGACTCCTCCAAGGAGGGGCCATCCCTTGCAATCTGGGACCAGCCTCCACGTCTCTGGGCTTAGGCCCGTGCTGGGGACCCATCTCGTCATGCTCCGAGCACATGTGCCTTTTTCTTTTCTACAACACAGTGACCTCCGGAGAGCACGAACCACGGCTCATTATTTATCCAACTCCAGAGCCTGGAACAGGTCTCAGCACAGAGGATGCACCAAGCATTTCCTCCTGAATGAATAAAAGCGGAATCCGGTAAAACTCTTGCTGTGGAAAGTAATGATTATGTGACTGATTGAGAAGAGGGTGCATAAAAATGGAGCCATCCTCTGTGTTTCTAAGATAAACAGAAAAAGCCTCACCTTGGCCATGACCAGGACCATCCACTAGGTCCTGGTAGCACAAGACTGGTGCCAGGCATGCCACGGCCCTTTCCTGGACCTCTCCACGGCTCTAGGCAGAGTCTGGCCACAGGGCTCCTAACGCGACATACTCCCCAGAACCTCCAGGTATGTCTGGCCACATGTCATCCTTGCCCCATCAGAGGCCATGCCTCCACTGTAACCCCAGAATGTTCTCAATGCTTGTACTTGGAAAACCCACATACCATGGAGTGTCCCCATTGGCTAGATCTCCATCCGCAGGACGTGGTCCCCTTCCACACCCCTACACCCACGCCCACACCCACCTGTCCCAGGACAGCTAGCTCAGAGGCACAGAGGCCGGAGCAGGAGCCAGCAGCCCTGCCTCAGTACGGCCGGAGCCACCCGCTCCCTGGCACCTGCTCTTGGGGCCTTCAGACCTCTCTGGGCAGCCCGGGATGTGGAGGTAGTCCTGAGTCTCCCACGCAGAGAATTTGGAAGCTTCCAGCTCTGCACCCAGGGCCCACTTCCGCCACACAGCTGGGAAGTTCTTCTCTCCAAGCTTTTGAAGTGCACACGAGTCACACACTCCAGAACCCATTCAATACTGCTGACCCAGGAAGCTAGACGCTTCAAATGATTTTGCACTCCCTGTGCTGTGGGTCTGTGCAGCACACTGTGAAATCCGAGGGAGACGTCAGAATGTTCTGCAAAGGAAAAAAGAAAATAACTTTAGAGTCTGAGGGAATCACCGCCATAAATAAATGGTAAAGCTGTAACGTGTTTACTGAAAGCTAAACGTTCTGCCTTCTCAGCCTGCTTTCCTGCCCTAGGGTTCAAACAACCAGCCAGCTGTCCCCTCCAGCAGCAAAACCCTAATAGTCTGAAACCGTCAGACTGCACGACTGCATGAGCGATGCCGTTTACTCATTTGAGATGCCATCAAGAATACAGAAAGTATTGTATAACACAATATGCCTGCTCTAATTCCTAGACCCGAATCTAAGGAACTCGGAGAAAAGTCCTTCGGATATTCCAAATGCATGGCGATTCTAGATGCTTGCAGAAAAGGCACAGGGTGAAATGTTGCAATGGCTTAAAAGGAAATCCTTCCCTTCCATCCCATGTACTAACGAAGTCATCATTCAGAAGGTTACTGTTGAATGAACTGGAAGGACACGTTTCTCCATCCTCTTCCTCCTTTCATCATGACTGGACCATGGGGAGGAAGAGGGCCCTGAACCCCCAGCAGGCTTAACTGAGAACAGTCAGGCCTCAAGATGGGCCCTGGGTCCGCAGGAGCACAGGCAGCCAGCAACTGTCCTGCCGGCTCAGGCCCGGGCCACATGTCACTCAGAATCCACGGGGAAACAGTGGGGCTGGCTCACGCCAGGACTGCCGTGTCACTCAGAATCCACAGGGAAACAGAGTGGGGCCGGCTCACGCCAGGACTGCCGTGTCACTCAGAATCCATGGGGAAACAGAGTGGGGCCGGCTCACACCAGGACTGCCGTGTCACTCAGAATCCATGGGGAAACAGTGGAGCCAGCTCATGCCAGAGCTGCCGTGTCACTCAGAATCCACGGGGAAACAATGGGGCCCACAGTTCTCTAGGTCCAGCAGCTCCTTGGCTTAGCTGCCCCTTGGCATAGCCATCCCGACCATGTCCTGGAAATTATGAATTTTGGAGGAGAAGAGAAACAGAGCTAAGTGGTCAGTGAAAATTCCCCAGTTCATCAAAAACCTTCCAAATTTAGACCCCAGTAAATGATCTGGGGTCCAGCGGCTGCTGTACACAGCATATTAAGAGGTAGACAGAAGTCTTCTTCCACCCTTCTTTTCCATTATCTGCTTGGAAGCATCCCACCAGGGTGTGGGCTGCAGGAGCCACAGACAGGGCCAGGCTGGTGCTCCTAGGCCAGCCTCCTGCCCCGCAAAGGCTGCTCTTTTGAGCCTGGTGGGCTTTCCTGAGCAATGCACCCAGCTCACGCCTCTGACCCAGGCCTGCAGCGGCCTGAGCAGGGACCTCGGGGAGGAACACAGATGCTCACAGGCCCAACAGATGCTCACAGGCCCAACCCGTTCTGCCCCTGCCAGTCCTTCCCCTCTCCATGCACTCCTCCCTCTAGCTGGGAACGGCGTGAATGCACGCTTCCACCCTGTGCCTGTGGGATTCCTAAACGCTGGCGATCTGGACTATGAATTTCCAAGGTGAAGGAGAAGTTCCTCCTTCCTTCAGCTTCACTCTCCTGAAAGGCCTCCGTGCAAACCATGGCCAACTCAATCATTTTTCCTGGAGTGCAGGCTAAAGAGCCTGGGCTCCTCTCCTAAAGAAAAGACAGCTGAGAAGTGTGTCTGAGATCACATGCAGGAGCATGGCCAGACATCTTGGGGGAGTCTGGGAAAGCACCAGCTCCGAAGCCCTACCCGTCTGAGTCACTGCCACCTGCCCTGAGTGTCCCTGGTCACCTGGCTTGTTTTCCTGCAAATTGCCTTCTCACTGGTCCCGTAGGGGAAGGGGTGCAGCTCCCCCAGATTGCCCCATGGGAAGCGGCTTCTAGATGGGCCAGCAGCCCCACGAAGCACATGCGCCATCTCCATCATGCTTGGGCTGGCCGTTTTGAGGCACTGTGCTCTTGGGGTTGATGCATGGTTGGTTCACCACAGTATTCAGAGCCCCCCATCTAGGCCCAGCACCTTGGAGGTGCTCAAGAAAGTTGAACTGTGCAACACGTCACCTAACCCAGAGGCACGCCTGGCTGAGTTTTACTTTTGTTAATTCTTTACCGAAATTATATGTAAAACACAACAAAGGCAACGAAACGTGAAGAGCAGAATGGCAGCCACAGACCGTCATCCACGGGGCTGAAACAAGGCGCCCGTCAATTTTTCAGATGAGCCCCTCCACCCAGTATTACAATTAGCGGCTTGTATTTGTGGAACAGACCAGCATCACATACCACACGCCGTCACACACCACATACCATCACACACCACACACCACACGCCACCACACACCACACGCCACCACACGCCACACACCACCACACACCACACACCACAGACCACCACACACCACATACCACCACACATACCACCACATACAACCACACATACCACCACACACCATATGCCGCCACACACCACACGCCACCACACACCACACGCCGCCACACACCACACACCGCCACACACCACACACCATCACACACCACACACCACAGGCCACCACACACCACATACCACCACACATACCACCACATACCACCACACACCACATGCCGCCACACACCACACGCCACCACACACCACACGCCACCACACACCACACGCCGTCACACACCACATAC
Organism: Callithrix jacchus; assembly: GCF_049354715.1. NCBI lineage: Eukaryota > Metazoa > Chordata > Mammalia > Primates > Cebidae > Callithrix > Callithrix jacchus. The sequence continues at coordinate 123,814,668 of NC_133513.1, read as the reverse complement.
CATCACACACCACACACCACAGGCCACCACACACCACATACCACCACACATACCACCACATACAACCACACATACCACCACACACCACATGCCGCCACACACCACACGCCACCACACACCACACGCCACCACACACCACACGCCACCACACACCACACACCACCACACACCACACGCCGCCACATACCACACACCGCCACACACCACACGCCGCCACATACCACACACCGCCACATACCACACGCCGCCACACACCACACACCGCCACACACCACACGCCGTCACACACCACATGCCACCACACACCACACGCCACCACATGCCACACGCCACCACACACCACACACCACACACCACCACATGCCACACGCCACCACACGCCACATGCCACACACCACCACACGCCACATGCCACACGCCACCACACGCCACACACCACACACCACCACACACCACACGCCACCACACGCCACACACCACATGCCACCACACACCACATGCCACCACACACCACACGCCACCACACGCCACACACCACATACCACCACACACCACACACCACCACACACCACATGCCACCACATGCCACCACATGCCACCACACGCCACATGCCACCACATGCCACATACGACGACACACCACATACCACCACACACCACATGCCGTCACACACCACATACCACCACACACCACATGCCGTCACACACCACATGCCATCACACATAGCATCACGCACCACATGCCACATGCCATCACAGATACCACACACGACATACCATCACATACCACATACCATTCACACACCACATGCCACCACACACCACACACCACACACCACAACACACTACATGCCGTCACACACCACATACCACACACCACATGCCGTCACACACCACACACCACATACCACCACATGCCGTCACACACCATACACCATCACACCACATGCCGCCACACACCACACACCATCACACACCACATGCCGTCACACACCACATGCCATCACACATAGCATCACACACCACATGCCACCACAGACCACATGCCGTCACACAGCACATGCCGTCACACACCACATGCCGTCACATACCACATACCACCACACACCACATGCCGTCACACACCACATGCCATCACAAGCCCGGGCTTGCTTTCTGTAAACAATGGAGAATGAGTCTTTTCTTAAACACGCATAAATGCATGTGCACATCTATACACAAGGAATATATTTTTGCTCACACTTACGCACATGCATGTCCACATGTACACAAATGAATGTACACACATAAATCCATATGTTTACACATACCCGCATGCAAACACACACAAATCCATGCACACATGTGTACATGCACACTTGAGCATGTACACACAAATACATACACATTCAGACAGGGCTCTGGGGAAAAGTGGCTGCTTGTGGCATGATTGCTAAGATTTCTCTGGGTCTGAATTGATTCTGGCTCCTATGACAGAAAAGTCTGGTGCCTACAGCCAGACAATATACGGACCCCTGGGTAAATGCTGACCCTCTGTCTTCCCACACAGCCCCGAAGCCAGGCTCCACCTCTCTACACTCTAGAAAGGGAGGTGTCAGAAGGTGATTCAAACCAGAAAATACCTCGTTTGTTATCCCGAGGTCAGTCTTTATTTCTCCATCTATATGGTAATATGCCTCAACTTCACTTCTTATAGAGATGTTCAAACACGCATGAAAGTAGAGAAAAGCGTCAACTCAGCCCCTTGCATCCATCACTCCAGATGCAGCCCTGCCCGCATCCACGCCCTCTTTCTCTCTGCCTGCTCTCAAGTTGGGCAAGTGGAGAGCCAGCAGGTACACAGAGTCTCCCCAGCCCCTGGGGCTGTGCCCTAGCTTGGCCTCACACAAGCTGTGGGGTCAGGGCAGCCACCTGCTGAGCTGAGATGGCTTCTTCCCCATAATCCAGTTGACGAGGTCCACTCCCAGGGCTGTGTGAGGATTAAATGTTAAAATGCACACAAGGCTTCGTGCGGAGTCTGGCACCTTGCAGGCACTGAATTAACAGCAGTTAAAATTAGCCATTGTATTGTTAGCTGTACTTCCAAACAGCACAGCACAGACAGCAGAGGAGCCAACCCAGGATCACAGACCCCTACGGGGCAGATGGGCTGGGTCCCAAGATTCTGCCTGCCGCTCCTCCGCCCTCCTGAACCGGAGGAGGCAGCTTTGTCTTCAGGCCCTGTGGCCCCTTGGATTCAGCAGAAGCCTGAGAAGGTTATGTGTATTTGAACTCCAAAACACTACACAGAAAAACAGACGCATTCCGGAGGCATCATTGTCGTGAGTTTAGCAAATGCCTGAAATACTTCCCATCAAGTGAGAAAGCCTCAACTTTCAAACAAAAGGTGTTTAAATCAGTCTTTAACTCTCAAGGAAGGTTCCTTTCTGAGCGCTCTGAGCCCATCACGGTTGCGAAAGCCTGGCCCGTCTTTCACCGTGCGGAGGGATCCCTGCCCACCCTCCTCACCTGCTGCCTGAGTGCCTGCAAGTGTGTGGAAGGAGGGAGGCTTAGCTTCGGAAGAGTCAGGACAGCCCCGAATGGACAGGCACCTTAGATGCTCCCTGTGGGGCAGTTTCTTCCACTGAGCATTCCACCCTGATGGACCTGACCACCCCCTGTCCCCGGGCAGCAGTGGCAAGAGGGGTGAACCAGCAAGTGCTCCTCACTGCTGACGAGGGAAGGAGGAATACACAGATTCACAAGACAGTTAAGCAAAATCAAGCACCCTGGAGCCCTCAGCATGGGGACCAACCCAGGACCTCAGTCCTCAGGAGGCTACTGGGGAGGCAGGGAGAGGCTTCTCAATACATAGAGCAGACTGGAGCCTGGAGCACACCAGCCAGCACTGGGCCACACGGGGTCCCAGACCAGACCTGCCTCCCATGCCCAGGGTTCACACCCAATGTCCACACTGTGTCCACACCCAGAGTCCACAACCAGGGTCCACACTTGGTGACCCATACCCAGTATACCACACCCAGGACTCACACTCAGGATTTACACCCAGACTCCACACCCAGAGTCCACACCCAGGGTCCACACCCAGACTCCACACCCAGACTCCATACCCAGAGTCCACACCCAGGGTCCACACCCAGCGTCCACACCCAGACTCCACACCCAGAGTCCACACCCAGGGTCCACACCCAGCGTCCATACCCAGAGTCCATACCCAGGGTCCACACCCAGCGTCCACACCCAGACTCCACACCCAGAGTCCACACCCAGGGTCCACACCCAGCGTCCACACCCAGACTCCACACCCAGAGTCCACACCCAGGGTCCACACCTGGTGTCCATGTGCAGGATTCACAGTGCCCCACACCCCTCCATACCTGGGGTCCACACCCAGAGCCCCATAGCCAGATAATGAGGGAGAGGCCAGCACCCTTGTGGGTGGTGATGTCTGAACCCCAGCGGCTGTGCTTTACCCCATTGCTTTCCTGCTCTGCCTCCTCAAGCTCAGACCTTCTATGATGCTTGCTCTTGTGAGTGGTTTGTGAATCACTGTGGAGGGGTTGGGACCTGGGTTGAGAGGATGCAGGGAAGTCAGTGCTTTCTTTCCTGGACGAAAGAAAGCATATCCTAATTTCGTGTTTCCAGCCCTAGAGTGAGTGTCTTTCCAGTATGAGCTGGGAAGCATTCATTGTTCTGAATGTATTTACCTTAGAAAATGCATTGCAACTGGATCTGCAGAGCCCTGGCTCTCCAGCCGTCTGTCCCCACACAGCAGTAGCTGGTTTCACAGGGTGAGCCAGCGCCCAGCACTTACCACAATTCCCTGACCAAATTCAACATTCAGTAAACACTGGGTGCACAGAATCCTAATGCCATTCATTCTTGTAGGGCTTTACCTGGCTCAGAAATGGTTCCTTAACCACAAATTCATTTCGAGAGACATGTCCAGTGAAATTAACATTCTCCCTGCAACTAGAGATCATTCCTCAGTCACAACCGAGCTCCCTGTACTTAATGATGTGCTTTTAGAAAAAAATGATGGCTCTAGTTAAAGTTGAGTGGTCATTTCATTCCCAACTCATCTTTACAGCTCTTAAAGAATGTTTAAAATTCCTTCAGCTGAGCCTCAGGCTACATGTGAATTTTTTAAGAAAGAAAACAACCATTGAGATTCCCATCTGGGAATAAGTGAGGAATGAGCAATTCACAGCTTGGTTTCAAAGTGACGGCTCAGACTCCAGCTTTGGCAGAAGGTGGAAAATGCAGACAGGGCTGACTTTGAGGAAAGACTTTTTATTTTCTCCAAATAAATCATTGTTTGAAAGCAAGTCAGGTGGTAGGCAAAGCAAGGCTCCTTCCAATGCGAGGCTCCAGGCGGCAGGAGGAGGACCCTGGGAAGGTCCAAATCGAAAAGCAAGCCTCTGCCAGGACGTGTAGCCAGGACCACCAACAGGGAGCGGCCCCCAGGCCATGGACTCTCTGGGAGTAGGACATTTACAGGCCCTGCAGGTCAGTGCCCCAATGCAAAACATACTCCTACAGGGTAACACTTTTTTCTATGTCAGGAGTTAAACTTATAAATTCCTTATTTTCCTAGATAATTTGAGACATTAGACCTGCAGTTCTTAACAACAGCTGCACACTGGAAATAGCTGGAGAGACAGAAGCACAGAGGCCTGCTGTCACCCACAGCGCTTCTGATTCAGCTGGTCTAGAGTACGCCTGGCTGCAGCGCCCAATTCACATGTGCAGCCGCAGCCAAGAAATCCCTTGTTAAAGAAATCCCTGAATGGCCAATGCCAGCCAAAGGTGAGTGCCTGGAAGGAGAGCAGGAAGGAGGGGAGAGAGGGAGATGGAGGAGGAGGAGGAGGAGCAGGAGGAGGAGGAGGAGGGAGCAGGAAGGAGGGGAGAGAGGGAGATGGAGGAGGAGGAGGAGGAGGGAGCAGGAAGGAGGGGAGAGAGGGAGATGGAGGAGGAGGAGGAGGAGCAGGAGGAGGAGGAGCAGGAGGAGGAGGGAGGAGCAGGAAGGAGGGGAGAGAGGGAGATGGAGGAGGAGGAGGAGGAGCAGGAGGAGGAGGAGGGAGCAGGAAGGAGGGGAGAGAGGGAGATGAAGGAGGAGGAGGAGGAGGGAGCAGGAAGGAGGGGAGAAAGGGAGATGGAGGAGGAGGAGGAGGGAGCAGGAAGGAGGGGAGAGAGGGAGATGGAGGAGGAAGAGGAGGAGGGAGCAGGAAGGAGGGGAGAGAGGGAGATGGAGGAGGAGGAGGAGCAGGAGGAGGAGGAGGAGGGAGCAGGAAGGAGGGGAGAAAGGGAGATGGAGGAGGAGGAGGAGGAACAGGAGGAGGAGGAGGAGGAGGGAGCAGGAAGGAGGGGAGAAAGGGAGATGGAGGAGGAGGAGGAGGAGGGAGCAGGAAGGAGGGGAGAGAGGGAGATGGAGGAGGAGGAGGAGGAGCAGGAGGAGGAGGAGCAGGAGGAGGAGGGAGGAGCAGGAAGGAGGGGAGAGAGGGAGATGTAGGAGGAGGAGGAGGAGCAGGAGGAGGAGGAGGAGGGAGCAGGAAGGAGGGGAGAGAGGGAGATGAAGGAGGAGGAGGAGGAGGGAGCAGGAAGGAGGGGAGAAAGGGAGATGGAGGAGGAGGAGGAGGGAGCAGGAAGGAGGGGAGAGAGGGAGATGGAGGAGGAAGAGGAGGAGCAGGAGGAGGAGGGAGGAGCAGGAAGGAGGGGAGAGAGGGAGATGGAGGAGGAGGAGGAGGAGGAGGAGAAGGAGGAGGAGGAGGAGGAGGAGGAGGTGGTGGAGGGAGAAGGAAGGAGGGGAGAGAGGGAGATGGAGGAGGAAGAGGAGGAGGAGGAGGAGGGAGGAGCAGGAAGAGAAAAAGGAGTGGGGGAGGGGGGAGAAACACACCTTGCAAAAGATGAATAAATGGCCTAGACCAAATCCCCTGAGGATCAGAAGAAAATTTCCCAGGCGTACTTCATGCTTGAGAAAGATATAACAGGAACAGAAATGCAATAAAAATAGGCACTCAAAGGCAAGATTATCGAACAAGGAAACAGATGAACACAGAAATTGCGGACTCCAGGAAACAAGTTGACCCAAAACACCAACATTACGGAAATCCTACAGAGAGTCAAAACACTGAGGAAGAGGACACCACAGCTAACAGCAAACCAGTGACACAGAGAAGGCTGTGGTCACCACAGTGAGGCCAGAGCGGATGTAGCAGGGGGTGAAGCAGAGAGACAGTGGACTTCAGAGACAGCGACAGTCAAGCATAAGGAAAACTGGCTCCCCAAACGTAGAGACCAGCATGTGGAGCAAGTCGGTGTGAGATAAAAGAGTGATTCCCAGAACAAAGCCTGTGACCCGACAGCTCAGATGCGGCTTCGGAATAAAATTACACACAGCAATCTACAAGACACAGCCTGCTTAAGGTCCTGATTTTCAAGTTGAAAGAAAGGACTCTTGAGCCATCCCGTAGATAAACAATTCACCACCAGCACTTTGGGAGGCTGAGGTGGGTGGATGGCCTGAGGTCAGGAGTTCAAGACCAGCCTGACCAATATGGAGAAACCTCATCTTTACTAAAAATACAAAAGTTAGCCAGGCGTGATGGCATGTGCCTGTAATCCCAGCTGCTCAGGAGACTGAGGCAGAGAATTGCTTGAACTTGGGAGGCAGAGGTTGCAGTGAGCTGAGATCACGCCATTGCACTCCAGCCTGGGCAACAAGAGCGACACACTGTGTCCAAATAAAAAAGAATTCACCAACAAGGTGAAAACAATCAGACTGACTCGGAGTTCTCCTCAGCCAAAGTTTCCTCCCTCGGTCTGTGGGAGGCAACCGGGCAACATCAGCAAAGTGCCCAGGAAGGGAGCGTGAGACATCAGGATGTTTGCCCCAGCTAAGGTCGTTCAGCCTCGAAGACAGGGAGCAGGCACTCAAAGCTGCCGGAACTCAGGGACCGTGCAATACCCACGGGCCCCTCTCGGAAGATCTGCTCAGTCGGAAAGTTCCGGAGATGAGAGAGCTGGCGGAAAGACCTTGCAGGACTTCACGCTGGATGCCAGAAAACCCTGGAGACGCTCTGCAGAGCGCCGAGGTGAGGACGGAATGCCACCGCAGGTGCAGAGTGCCTGTGGAAAGAGACAGCATTCCCAGGCTCCCAGGACCTTGGGGAGTACGGTCACTGGGTTCTTCTAGGAAAAAAATCACTGGCAACAAATCTAGTCAACCATGAGATGAATACAAGTGACCCGGGAATGGAGAAGTCTTCATTAGCGCCCTGGTGCCGAGGGGCCCGTCCACCAAAGACAGAACTGAGACTGTGTCTATGGGGCATAAAGTTACAGAGTGTGCAGGGTATTCATGGCATTTGAATAATAGCTAACAAACAGGAAGGTGGGGGAGGAGAAAGGAAGAGTGGCTGCATACATTCCTTTGTCTTTCTTAGCAGAGAATGGGAAAATGAAAACACGTGGTTAAAACGGTAGGTCTCCACCCTTACCATCCTCACAATTATGTTTCAGAAGCTGGGAGGCATCATTGCATCACTAACATCTCTTCTAATCGGAAACATGAATCAGAAATCCAGCAGTCGCTTCAGCTTTGCTTTCTGGTGTTTTCTTCATGTAAAATTAAAAGCCTACGTACGTTGGAAGATAACATAGTTGATCATCTCATGTCATCATGTACAGCAAGTGACCTACGCCAGCCTCCCTGCTCCCGTGCACCATGGGCTCACCAAATGTCACCCAAGTACCTCCAGGTAACGGGTGAGCAAGTGAGTGCCTTTTTCTTAACTTTCTTATGCATATATTTCTTTATTACTTAGCTTTTTAGAAGACAATATATCTGGCTGGGCACGGTGGCTCACGCCTGTAATCCAGAACTTTGGGAGGCTGAGGCAGGTGGTTCTCCTGAGGTCAGGAGTTCAAGGCCAGCCTGGTCAACATGGTGAAACCCCATCTTTACTAAAAATACAAAAATTAGCTGGGTGTGGTGGCGCACATCTGTAATCCCCACCACTCATTGTGGTGGCACAATAGAGTGAGTCTGTGTCTCAAAAAAAAAAAAAAAAAGGAAGAGAATATATCATTGTTCCAAACAAAGTCCAAAAGGTAAAGCTTTTTCCACTAGACAAAACCTAGAAAGTCCCAGTTGCGGCCGGGCGCGGTGGCTCACACCTGTAGTCCCAGCACTTTGGGAAGCCGAGGCACGTGGATCACGAGGCCAAGAGATCGAGACCATCCTGGTCAACATGGTGAAACCCATCTCTACCAAAAATACAAAAAATTAGCTGGGCATGGTGGCACGTGCCTGTAATCCCAGCTACTCAGGAGGCTGAGGCAGGAGAATTGCCTGAACCCAGGAGGCAGAGGTTGCGGTGAGCCAAGATCGCGCCATTGCACTCCAGCCTGGGTAACAAGAGCAAAACTCCGTCTCAAAAAAAAAAAAAAAAAAGTCTTTGGGAGGCCGAGGCGGGTGGATCACGAGGTCGAGAGATCGAGACCAACCTGGTCAACATGGTGAAACCCCGTCTCTACTAAAAATACAAAAAATTAGCTGGGCATGGTGGCGCGTGCCTGTAATCCCAGCTACTCAGGAGGCTGAGGCAGGAGAATTGCCTGAACCCAGGAGGCGGAGGTTGCGGTGAGCTGAGATCGCGCCATTGCACTCCAGCCTGGGTAACAAGAGCGAAACTCCGTCTCAAAAAAAAAAAAAAAAAAAAAAGTCCCAGTTGCCCAAATTCCCCACTGTGGCATCATTCACCTCCAGGTGGAACCCTGCCTCTGCCTCTTCCTCAATCCCTTTGGGCCCACTGCCTCTCCCATCAGTCTGCACCCCTGCCTCTGCCCTCAGACAGGTGAGTCTTAGGGGTCTAGGACTATGGAACCTCAACCTCCCCAGACTGACTGAATACAGGCTGGTTGGTGGAATCCACCCGCTTTCCTCCACTAATCTGTACACTCCCCCAGGACAGAGGTGGCAGCTCTGTCTCCAAATACCTAGGAGAGCGATTGGCACCTGGTAACCTGCTGCCATGAAGGGCAGTTAAAAAGTATAAGGCAACTTATGAAAACTCTACTCCTGCCGGGGTGGTGGGGGGGCACAAGCCCCACCACTGGTCCTTCTCCAGGACACCTCCCCAGGTCACTCCCTGGTGTCCAGGCTGGGGCTGAGGAGCGCAGTCTTCCCTCACAGGTTGGAAGGGGAAAGAGTTCCTCACTCCCATGGATCTCAGTAAGACCAAGGACTCTGTGGACTCCCAGCCCCTCCCCTTGTACCTCCAGATCACCCTCTTCCCAATGCCCGGCCTGGAAAGGGGCTGCAGGCACAGCCCTGCAAGTCAGTGACCCTGAGCTGCGGGCACCCACCCTGCCCATGTCTCACCCTTGGTTCAGGGAAGAAGATTCTAGGCTCTCAGAGGCTTCCTGGTAGTACCTGGCTTGCTCCCCATTCGCCTGTCTGGTGTACGAACTGAAGGGTGCCGCAGGTTTTCAATACACCAGAGGGTCCAGCTCTGCCCAGCCCCTCACCAAGAAGGTCCCTCGCTCCCCGCCCCCTTTGAACATCTTCTGCCACAGAAACTTCTCAGTGGCATTTCCCTTAATGCGCTTAAGTAGGTTAAAATAAAGTCCAATGAAACAACCTCTGAGTGCCGTGGAAAGATGCCAAAGACAATCAAATGTGTGCTAAGAGCTCAGGCCTCTCCCTTAGGAGCCCGCAGCACGCTGTCCGAATGGCACCTGCCTTTCCAGCCCATTACCCCCCATCCCGGCCCATCGTGCCGGCCACGGCTCACTGGGCTGGGAGCTTGATGCCACCACAGCCCTCGGAAGTCATGAGGCAAAGGGCACCCTTCTGCCAAGCTCCCAGGCCACAGGTCCTGCTGTGTTTCCTGAAGTCCAGGGACTCTGCTCCCCTATGGACACTGGAAGCTGTAAGAAGAGAAGAACAGCAGCAGCCCCCAAAACACCAGGGGGAAGGGGATGGAGACGGGCGCCAGGCAGGGTCTCCCCCACAAAGGGGAGCAAGTGGGATGGAAGTGGCTCCTGTCCCACAAGGCCAGAGCAAGTGACCACGGTCAGGAGCCAGGGGATGCTGCACTGCCCCTGAGACTGGGACCTGCCTGGATAAAAGCCCCTGGTCTCCACTGCCAACGTCATCCCACACCCAGGGGACCCTGCCCGACCGCAGACGCACAAACCTCAGGTCAGGGCTGCTCCAGCAGGTCAGGATGGCCAGACCTCAGCGAGGATCTCAGCACAAAAGGGGCAGCTCCACGCTGGGGGGGTCCCAGTCTCAATGTCACACGCAGTGCGGTGCAACTGACCCACACGATAGGTGGTTTCTCAGTTATGTGGAATATGGGAGGACTTCGAGTTTTGACATTTTCATGTGCAGAATTGCAGAATCCAATGACCAGGACTGAGTCAGGTGTTTACTTAGAGAAATAAATGTTCTCCCCCCACAGGTCTTTCTTTTTCAAAAGCCGTAGTATCCATCACATCCAGGAGCAGCCCTGGAAGCCTGGGTTGTTGAGAATGTGCACGGTGGCCTTCTGATGGGGAGGGGCCCCACGGTGACAGCCGTTGTAATACCCCACCCTGAGCTAGCAGGGCTGGGAGCTGCATGGGGAGAGCTCCGTGTGGAACCTGAGGAGTGGTCCATTGATGACATGCGCCCCCACGGTGCAGCCTAACCACTGCCGGCTGCAAAAAGAGTGAGCAGAGACGAGCTTGTCGGAGAACCTTTGAACCAGGCGACGGCATCGGACGTCTCAGAGGCAGAAGAGTGCACCCCTCTCCCCAGGACCCCCACCTGGTGCCCTGAGCTCATCTTCCCTCCTCTCATAGCCCATGCTCTCAATACCCAGGGCCTTTTGGAAATGACACTGAGTCCAAAGGCCTTGGGAATGCCTTTCGCACCTCCCCGTTTCACAGTGGTCCATACCTCCTTGGTGCTCAACTGCTGGTCAGCTCCATATTCCCTGTGGCCCCTGCCCTCATGAGGCCTGTGAACAAATGCTTAGTCCCAGGCCAGAGTCAACGGCAATCTGGAGTGTGAGCTGAGTGGCACCTGCTGTGGCACCCGCCCTGAATGTGCACGCACATGGGCATTTTATCAGTCTGCACAGGTTGATAAATGTCACTGCATTTGCCAGTTAAGCATCACCAGGCTCCGAGGCTCCAGGTTCCATTATGCACCAGATCTCTGGGATACACTGACTGGACCGGAGGGATCACTGACTCAAGCTCCGCCAAACAGACTTCCCTCCTAGAATTTGGATTAGGGATGGGGAAGGGGCCTGAGGGATCCCAGGGAGGCCGAGATGAGGGAGACAAAGCGTGTTGGAGAACCAGCTCTGGAGTGAGCCCGCAAAGCTGCCGGCGGACGTCTCCCTTTGGAGCAGAGCCAGCTCCTGTCCTGCTGGCCTGGCTTTCCCTAGGATTCCGTGCACAGCAGAATCCACAGCCTAAAGCCTCCTTTTCATGAGCGACCACAGTGGGTTTCTGACCCTTGTAACCAAATGGCTCCTGACCAAGGGGCTGCCACATTCTCTCCAGGGCAGCAGGGTCTTCCCTGGGTCTGTATGATTCCCACACCACGATTAAGCTTTATGGCCCCTTAATACAGGAGGAGGAAGTGGAGTCAGCCTAAGCCTGGCCGTTCTGCTTCTCCGGCTTGGACACTAAGTCAGAGTGATCGGATGTCCACGCACACAGGCAGCCAGGAGGACGTCAGGGACTGGTCCCTGCGCAGGCAAGCTCTCCTGGGCCTGAGCCTGGCTGGACACCCAGGCACAGTGCTTGGTCCCCATGCAGGCCAAGCCTCCATTCAAGCTCCGGCCCCAGTTTACTGGTTCTCGGTGCTACCATTGCCGGCCAGTACCCCTGGTTCCCACACAGACAGAGATGCCCATCAGAAGCAAGCCTGTTCCAGCCACATGCACGCTGGCAGAGAGGGTGGCATCCAGCAGATGAGGGCCCCAGAGACACCTGGCCCTGTGCCTGGCAGCGCAGAAACAGTGGCGTTCACTTTCTCCAAGATATCCTGAGTCCCTTCAACGCGCTCTCCCTGGTGCTGGTCAGGCGGAGTTCTCTGAGCTTGGCACTGCTGGGGCCCTGGGGGCAGGGTCACCCCTGACTCAGCAGCACTGGGGACCACAGGGTCCAAATGTGTTCAGGGCAGGCTCAGCAAGTCCTGAAGGGGAGATGTGCCTGTGGCAGGCACATCTGGTAGGGCTGTGGAGAGCAGCAGAGATGATGCCCTAGGAAGATGGTGGGGTGTGGCCCTGGCTGCTGGCCAAGAAGACCCCGCTGGCGGTTGTGGGTGACCTGCTGGCAAACCCCATGGTTCCTGGAGAAACAGGTCTGCCTCAGTGCACCTCCTGGGGCTCTGTGCTAGCAGCAGACTTTCAGACAGTGGCTAGAACCTTTTCCTCTTTTCTTCCAAAATATTTTACTTTTTCCACCTCGGTCACTATTTCTAAAAGACAGATGCCTACTTCCATGAAGCATTTTTAGTGTCCTTGACATGGCAGTCACATCTCCAGGGATAAGTCAGGGGCCCAGCCTCACTGCTGGAGTCACATTTTTGGAGGATGATGGGGGACCACGCACCTCCAGCTCACAAGGACACCATATTTGCAACAAAGGCAGGAAGAAAATGGGGAAAGTGTCTTCCAGTACCAGACTGGGAAGCCGGATAAGGAGTCAGAGGACTTTGGGGCCCACGCCCAGTACCTAGATCACCTGGGACCTCACTTTGCCTCCTGGCCTCCAATTCCACAAAGGTGCACTGAGGTAGGAGGACTGGAGGGGCCTGGGATTCCCCCGAAAAACCTGCCAGACAGGAGGGTGATGCTCGCTCCCTGCTCAGGCCTCAGGGGGTTCAGACCCACACATTGGGAAACTGGATGGGTGCAGGGGTGCTGCTTGCCCCTGAGAAATGCAGCCAGCGTGTGATGTGTACGGGTCTGTCTGTCTCTCCATAGAGCAGGGAAAACCTCTTTATGGCCAACTTCCAGGGAATGAGGGAGACAACATTACCTGAGTACCCACAGCGGGCAGCTGCTACAAACCCTGTACACCCCGTAGGTGACTTCATTCTTATACCATCCCCCAAGGGGGTGGTCTGTTTACTGCCACGTCATAGCTGAGGACTCTAAAGCTTAGAGAAGTACGGTCACTTGCTCATGGTCACACACCTTATAAGCACTGGGCCCAGATTGAAGTCCAGGCTACTCCAAGGCCAAACCCCCAATTCTTCTCACCATGTCAGATTATGTCCTTGTAGATTTATCCTCGCAGCTGTGGTGATATTCAGAGGACTCACAATGGACAGGAAATTGGCCAGTGCAAAGGTTGGCTCTCAGTTCAGCCTCAGTAAGTGTTCGCTGGCTGGGTGCATGCACAGACGGGGTCTCCTTCGTCAAGACACAGAGATTTCACCCGAAATAAGCCGCTGGAAGCCCCAGGCAACACGGCTCCTCTTCAGCACCCACATCTGCTTCTTCTGCACTTCTCTGGATCCAGAAAAGAACCTGCCTCAACAAATCAACCCCCCAAATTCAATCCTCTTGTAAAGCTAATAAAAATGCCAAGTATTACCATAATTAAAGTTTTAAAATTATACCAAAATTAGTTAAATAGTTCCCATTACTCATATCATTTTTCAGAACGAGATAAAAGATAGTATTTACTATCTAGCAGGCATAATGAAAACCGATCTTTTAAGTGCTTAATGGATTTTCTGGTAACACTCAGCCTGCTCCCTAATTATTCTTAAGCAGGTCCAGTTTCAAATGCTGTCCTTACTGCAGCTGATGTCAGGAACTCCCAGATGCCTCCAAAGAGAATATGGATTTCAGGAACACAGATGACAGTGGCTCAAATCACGTCACCCAGTGAGGCTGCACCCACCTGCCAGTGCCTCCCTGAGGCTGATGTGAACCAGGAGTCACCGGGTCAAGCCATGCCTCCACCTGCCTGTGAATCCCACCCTGTGCAGGAAGGAACCTGCCTTCCGCCCAGATGCCCTGGGAGCTCTGTTGTGCTCCAGAGTGTTACAGCAAAACCACCGATCAGGAGGAAGGGCCACAGGCGGGGCCTGGAGGAGTCCATGTGCCAGCTCCCTCATCCTCTTTTCCTCCCATAAAGGGCACACGGAGCTCACTCTGACCCAGCCAGTGGCTGAGGCTTCTACCTGCGGTTTTTACTAGGGGCTGGTCAGGTAGGTGCCCTGGCCGATCTGTGAAAGACACGAACGCAGCACTGCATCTGTCTCTTTCACAGATCCACCTGCCAGTACAGGAATAGGCAGAGTTAGCCCCCTGTTAGAAACAGTCCCTCACTCCCCAGTGTTAAATGGAGACAGCATTCTCGGGGGAGCCAGGAGCCACTGCCTGAAGGGGCCTCTGAAAACTGAGAGCAGTCTGATCCTATCCGTAGACCACTGCACACTGCCCACAAGCTGCCCAGGCCCTGCCATGAATGAGGCAGTGCCTTCCCCGACCACTCTATTGTTAGGGCACAGAGGCACAGGCAGGCAGGAGGACGAAGCTCCGTGAGCCAAGTCCTACAGGCGGGCGTTTCAGGTCCTAGCCGTGCATATCCACCCCAAGTCCCTTTAGCTTCCAACCACACTGTCTTTGAAGGACCAGTGTGGACAGGTAGCAGCAGAATGGCTGTTCCGAGAAGACCCCTGACAGGAGCTCACGTTTAACGCCGTGCTGCCCGGAAGCCGCCACTTGGCTCTCCTGGGAAAAGTGGTTCCGGGCGCTGGGTCCCACCGAGCCTGGAGAATGTCCACGGTGTAGTCTTAGACTGGACACCCCACGTGGCAGTGATGTCATCGATCGGGCTATCCCTGAGAAGTGACTCAGAGGGTCACTTGAGGAAAACACTGTCACTGAAACAGGTCTACAACGAGGAAATAAGTGTGTCTGGTAAATCTGGCATTTTCCTCAAAGTACCCAGCAAACGCTGGCTTCACAGGCTGTAGCAAACCCAACTCCATCCAACCAATGGCGAGGTTCAGTTTCATTGTTTCTCTCTCAATTAAACATTGCTGACTGGGGCCAGCTTCACTTATGAGGGAAAAATGGGTTTAATGAGCTGTTAACGGCTTATCTATGCACAGTTACGACGACTTCCAGCACCTGATTATTTTCAACTTCAGAAGCTGGCATTCTCTCAAACAGATCATCAGTACCCATCATTTCACAATAATCGTATCGATTGTAAGGTTGAGGGATTACATTTGACTCTTAATGCTCTGTGATTTTATCGGGGTTTCTGAATAAAATTTTTAGGAGCCACGCAAGCCTTACCCACTGGAATTTCACACACACTAGTGCAAATGTTCAGTATTTCCAGCTCGTCATGTTTTTGGATTAGAAATCAAGAAAGATATTGGAGGGCACTTTAGAAAAGCATTGTTAGAAAAATAAGGATGCTGATGACGCTGTTCTTTTCTTTTTAAAAAGCTGTTTTCCAAGTAAATGAAGTTCTCTGAAAAACAGAGAATGTCTCAGAGGGGGTTGCATAGCCGCTGACTGCTCTCTGGAGAGAGGTATGTTTACAAGGTCGGCTTTCAGCTGCATCTGGGCGCTTGGGTTTGGGGCGGGTTCCCACCACTCTCTCTGCCACAACCGCATGTCCAATGAGGTTGGTGCTGGGCATCAGCTTTCCTCCTGGAAGTGGGGTATTCTGGAATTCAAGTGCCTAATGGGAAGAGGGCACCCACCTGACCAGCCCCTAGTAAAAAAACTCAGGTAGAAACCTCCTCCCATTTGTGTGCCGTGGAGGAGGGAGCTTTGTAGGGCTCCCATGGGGGGAAGAGAGGAGAAGGAAGCCGGCATGTAGACTCCTCCAGGCCCCGCCTGTGTCCCTCCTGACGCGCTGTGAGGACTGTGGGCTGTGTGCTGCCGTCATCCCCCCTCACCGTGAGTCCCAGTGAATGTCTGCACGTGGGGTGATCGGAGGCCCTGATGCAGTCCCTGCCCCTAAGTCGGGCCTGGCTCTGTGCAGGCAATGGCCGTCTTCCCCAGCAGCCTGGCCACACTTTTTTCTTGGGTTTAAAGGTGGAGAGCTGTGACAGGAGCTTCGGCTGCCTTGCGCCTGCTGTGCCCTGGGGCACCCCAGAGTGGGCACCTCCTTTGATTCTGCTCTAGAGCATAGTCTGTTTGGGTTTCCAGGCAAAATCAGCTTTCCATAGGGTGCCAGTCAGGGCGCCTCCCTCCCAGCAGCTGACCGTGGCCCTCTACCTGAGAGGAGGGACGGTGGCTCCCTCCCCACGGAGACAAGGCCTCCTGCTCAGCAGTCAGGGCAGGCTGGCTTACTGTCGTTGCAGTGAGCAAATGGCAGAGGCAAGAACAGCCTGAGCTAAGCCACAAAGGGGAGCACGGTGCCCGTACGTGCGACACAGGCCGTGTGCTCCTCTCCCCAAAATTCATAGGTTGAAACCCAACAACCAAGGTGACGGCATTAGAAGGTGGGGGTGGGGAGACTGAGTCATGAGAGTGGAACCCTCGTGGAGAGAATCAGCGCCTTATAAAAGGCACCAGAGGGCTCTCTTGCCCTCTTTTCTCCAAGGGAGGACCCAGGAGAAGACGGCCCTCTGCAGCCTGGAGAGGCCCACCCTGCGGGCACCCTGAGCTCAGGCCTCCAGCCTCCAGCCTCCAGAACAGCAAGATGGTGACGTTGGTGGCTCATAAGCCACTCAGTCCATGGGACTTTTCGAAGCCGTCCAACCAGACTCAGATGGAGCAAGTCCTGGCACCCTAATAACACAGCCTTCAGCTGGCCCCAAAGAGAAAACATGAGAGACTGAGGCCAGACGGCTCAGGAGCATCAAGAAGGAGATTTGGGGGCCGGGAAGACCCGGGGAAGCAGCAAGGGAGTGGCAAGAGAGTAGCCAAGGCCAGCGGGGACGTCCGTCCAGTCCCAAGGGTGGAAAGGCCGGCCTCCCACAGGCTCCAGGCTGGATTCCGTTTGCCGGTAACCGTTGTTAAATACACGCGCACATTTGCTCAGAGCTTGACTGTGTTACTTCCAATCAATTCTTTTTTCTCTTTAAGATCTGGAGATCCAATTGGCTAACCCAGCATGAGGTCAGCACAGCCAGGTCCAGGCCTGCCCCGCCCCGCTGCACAGCTGACGCAGGGATGCTGCCACACAGCCCGGGATGGGGGACGTTTCCCCAGGGTCGGCCTGGGGTGCCGGGCATCGGCAGAGCCTGCGTCTGGACTGAGGCTACCGTGGGAACACCCACAACGCATCCCTCAGGCTCCTCCCTTCGAGGCACACGAGAGTACGGACACACCAACCCCCACCAGAAGCAGGTCAGAAAATAATTAAGTGGAATAATGGATAACAATGTTGACACATTTCTACAACCTTGGAAACAGGTTTATTATCACAAAAAATAGAAACCTAGTCAGAGCTTCTATCAGGGCTAAAGGGACTTGCTGTCTCATTTTAATCCATAGTGAATGGGGGTATCAGTGGGACACCAGGGACCTATCGAGTGTGGGGAACGTCCCACGTCATCCCTACGAAAGTGTGGGGCTGAGCGTCACGTCCCAGCACAGCATAATATCCAGTTTCTCGATACAAAGACCTCAAAGGAGAAGAGAAGGTGGAGGTTACCTCCAACATCCACCTCACCAGGTGGGAGCTTCAGTCACCGCCATGTTTCTCTGTGTCGGTTCCCAGATGAGGAAGCCCTGTGATGAAGGCAGGAGATGAACTCTGTGGTCCTCCCAGCAGGGGACTTGGGGGAGGCCAAGTCTTCAACTGAGGGGAACACAGTCCTGGGTGGGTTCTACACTGGCTGGGGGTGGGCATGTTTTGTGGAAATGCATTCTTTTTTTTTGTTGAGACGGAGTCTTACTCTATCACCCAGGCTGGAGTGCAGTGGCACAATCTCAGCTCACTGCAACCTCCACAGGTTCAATCGATTCTCCTGCCCCAGCCTCCCAAGTAGCTGGGATTACAGGCACCCACTACCACGCTGAGCTCATTTTTGTATTTTTACTAGAGATGGGGTTTTACCAAGTTGGCCAGGCTGGTCTCGAACTCCTGACCTCAGGTGATCCTCCCAGCTCGGCCTCCCAAAGTACTGGGATTACAGGCATGAGCCACCACACCAGGCCTGGAAATGCATTCTTATGGCATTACCATGGAAGCATATCTCCCCCATGGGCTGGAGGAGCCTGGGGAGAAAAGGATTGCCTTTCCAAAAAAACCTATTCATGACAACAGAATTTAGAATTTGCAGCTGAATTTTCCAAGCTCTACCATTCTTTCTTTCCTTTTCTTCCCCGTCCATTTCATTACTTCTAGCATAGACAGAAGGAAGAAAGCTGGAGAAAAAGGCGAGACGCAAAACTGACCACACAGATTACTCCTCGTACCTGAGTAAAAACTGCATGGAGGAGCTTGAAAGAAAAGGCTCTAATGAGGTCTGGGGTCATCGGTGGCTCCCTCCTCCCCAAGAACAATAACCAAGGCTTCATCACATTTTCCTCAACCACGAAGGCACCAACCGCTAAGTGATAATGATAAAACCTAATGACTATTTCCCCGTTAAGTGCTCATTTCAGTGCCGCACTTGGAGTATTCTATGCTTATGCATGTCAGAAACCAAACATTGATCACTTATGAGTCAGTCAGGTCCAGATACAGGGGCGGATCATAATGAATTAAGATGACATGTTTGCTGACTCTGGTGGCAAGTGCTGATATGTTTTGAAATAACCGTTGTATTTACCATAATTTAGGAGAGAAAGGCCAATTGAGCCTTCACTGCCTGGGGCCATGTATTATTTTACCAAAAGTTACATCTTAAATTGGAAAGTATTTATAAAGATTAAGTAGCACAAAACAATCAAGCTCTTATTCCCATGAATGAAACGTGTTTCCCCACCCACTCCGTGCTGCCTAAGAAATGTCGGGAGATTCAATTCAGAAGCCATTATGAGACCATAATGTGTTTGCAGTTAGACATTTGGTTGGAATCCAGACCCCACCACTAATTAGGAGTTGGGTCTTCAGCTAGGTGACCTGGGCGGCCTCTGCCACAGGATGAGGACAAGCCTCCATGCAGAGGGGCCCCTGAGACAGAGAATGTGAGTCTAGCACAGAGCCCACACCGAGTAAGCACTCAAATGATGACGAGAGGGAGACAGTACCTCGTATTTAAACAGAAGCTTATGTCTGACATCTCGTACCAGAGTCTGCACGCTCTTCAAGATGAGACAGAGTCTTCCTGTTCTCTCTTGTCAGCATGGGCTGCTGAGAAGCTGCCCCTCTTCCAAGGTAACTGAGTTTGCCTCGAAGACTTCTCTTCTCAAAAGGAAAACTTGCTCCCTGGCACGCCCTGGCCCATCTGGTGCCCCCACAAAGAATATTCACTAACAAGTCCCAAGCCTGAACCCCCAAGTAATACCCACGACCCTGATTCTACGGGTCCCGAGCAGGCTGGTTCTGGGACTGGAGGTGGCACCGAGACAAGATGGCACGTTCGTCATCCCTTTCCTGCTGGCCACTCGCCAGCTACTCAGGCAGTGAGGGGCCCGCTGTGCGTGGTGGCCACATTCACAAAGAGGGCCAGGATGCCATGGGCTTTGTCTTCTCAGACGGGTAGATAAAGGGTATGTGTGTGCTCTGTGTAGCTATTACCCATCACAGGTTCCACTTACCTGCTCTCCTAGCATGTGTTGTGTGTGTGCATTTGCACACACATGTGCTCCAGATCCTGATGTAAGAGGCAGGCACTCTGGATCAGTCAGGGAAGTGTGGAGGCCTCCGGTGAGAAGGAAGGCATTGGCTCTGGGTGGGTGGCTCTGTTCCCCAGTCCGCTGGGCTAAGTTGCCATCCTAGAACACCATAAAACCTGTTCTATGTGGTTTCTCTGCGTGGCCACTGGGGGTGAGCAGCTCTGGACATGCCCTGCCACGTCCCCCTGGGGAATGACATGTGGCCTCCACTCTGGATGGATCCCTTTTGTCCTCAGACGGTTCCTACCTGGCCCAGGATTGCTGGACTCTCCCATTTTCCTACAATGCTTCTTTCCTGTTTGCATGAAAACAACTTCATCTCCACATGTCAGGGACAGGAACATAACTGAGAAGGGACTGAACGCCCCAAGAATCCACCGCTTCTGAAGCACGCCCCACTCTGTGCGCTCCTGTCTGCTGGGAGAACTGCGTTTGTACACCGTCCATGTTAAACTCTTTCTCATGCGCTTCATGGTGAGCTCATGGCATTTTCAGGCTCCTCTCTGCCCCAGCCTTCAGCATTCTCATCCTCCCGTCCTCCCATCGGCGGGGGGTGCCCTGCCAGCTGGCTGCTTCATCCCTTCCACTCTGTCCCTGCCCATCAAGACAGGATCGCTTCTTTCTGGCAACAGGAAGAGTGTGTTGGAGAGAGGGATGTTCCAAGCCACCCTCATGTCTTCCTGCTTCGAGCTGAAAGACAGCAGTTGCCCTGCAAGGGGTCCTGGTTGCAGTTATTGGAAAATAACGCCGGGAACCACAAGCTGGCAAGGGGGGCGGGGGTTGCAGGGCAGTGCGGAGGCGCAGACACACCACAGTTGCTGGTTGACGATGGAGCTGAAGCAGTTCTTTGAAGAGTTTGAATTCATTCCAGATTTCACACATTTGTAGGGCTTTGTATTTTTATATAGCATAAGACGTTCTCAACAACGATTTTGCTGTGCTGACAGTACAAAGGAAATAAAAAGAATGATCCATGGGGCCATTTGAATGGATGTGGGCTATACCCCCAGGAGTGCCAGCCGAGGCCTTGAGGCTGAGCAGATGGGCACGTTACCTGTCACCTGGTGGGTGCCACCTCCCTCATTCATTTTATTCAGCAAATACCTGCTGAGGACCTGCTTCTGCCCCTGTCATGCGCTGATCCAGGCTGTTGTTAACCCAGATGGGGTGGCTGGCAGAAAGGGACAGCTTCAAGCTCTGTTTCCGCCTGCGCCCCTCACGCTGATCCCCACGTGGCTCTGCATTCCCAGCTCTCGTCCCTCCTGCTTTTATGGTGGTGACTTCTAAAGAGTCATTTGATCCAGCCTGATTCTCCCCATTCAGGTCACCATCTCCTTGGGGAAGCTGCTTCATGCTTGGAAACAGCCAGAGAAAGCTCTGGTCCTGCCCCCAGACCCAGCCCTCCACAACTGCCGTGTGTCCCCGGTTCTCCAGCCGACACCAAGTGCTCAGAGAGAGACTCGCTGCCTCTGGCTGCAAAACTGGCTGACAGATGACTTCTCTAGAGAATCTGTGAGTGGCACTCAGGCTGACACAGCCACCACTGCTCGCCTATGGACAGGGGATGGACCCCCTCACAATTTCTGTTTCCAAGAGAAACACCAATCCCACCTTCACTCTGAGAGTTTACAGATACAGATACGTTAACCTCATGATTCTACAGCAGCTGAACCCGACGTCCCTTCACTTACCAGCATTTTCCTATGCAGCACAAACCAAGCCACAGGAGTCCATGGACTGTGGGAGCAAATTCACACTGGACTCCCGGGGGTCATGGGGTCACTGCAGATCAGGAAAGGTTACTCTACACCCAGAGATCCCTTTAGCACCCAGAGAGCACCAAACCAGAAGGTGGTCAGTCTTTTGCTCAACGGGCCACTGGATCTTCCCAGCCCACACATTGCACACATGCACACAAACACACACATGCACACACATGCATGTACATACAAACACACACATAAACACACATGAACACACACGCTTAAACCTAGAAAAATCCAGAACACAAACAGCTACCTGTTAATAGGCCTTTCATGCAGAAAGGACCGTTAAGATCACGTAAAATGCCTTCTGCAGAGCCAGACACAAGTATGTTTCTTTTTACACATTCAGTTAAAAACAGGTCGGAAATTCACATCTAGTATAAAATTATTAATGTTTTCCACAGAAGCGGGTATCCAAATATTCAAACAGATCCAAGGCTGTCACCCCAACCCTCCATGTCTTAATCAGCACGGCAGCCAGGTCTCACGGCACTTCTCCCCAATGAGCCAAACCCAAGGAAGCTGAGAGCACCTAGGGCAAGAGCGTCTGCAAGGAGGAGCCTCATCTCACATTTTCATTTTGCAATGCGGCTACTCATGCTTCCCAGAGATGGATGAATAGTCTATTTCCATAAAGGCTCTGCTTGTCCTCAGAGACCGGGGCCCGGGGGTGCAGGCAATGGAAACCTGACAGATGGCCAAATCGAGAAATCAAGAGCACTTTGGGGAGTCAGCGATGATTTCCTGCACAGGGATCAGCACAGTGGTGGGGCCGAGTGGCCGCCAGGTGGCCCGCTCAGTTGCTGTTAATGTGATGTGACAAGGCTATTTCTCTCCCCCAGTCAGTGGCTGGGGGACTCCGCTGTATAAGTCAGTCCACTGGAAGTTAAGTATTAAACAAGGCAAAACAAACCTTGTCTTTGGTGTTGAGACACATTTCCAGGGGTGAAATTTGTGGTGAAACAGCTTCAAAACAACTCCATGGAGTCAAACTCTGCTGCAGCCCTGTGACGTCCAAACCCTCGCCCTCTTTTCTTTCCCATTATTTGGTTGCATTGCTTTTCCACTTTGAGATTAGGGTATGAATAACATGTAGCTCTGTGCTCTAATGGAGCTCCCAACAGCTGCAAGTGTCTCTCGTGAGTTGAAAGAAAGCCATATCAAAAGGGCAAACCTCCTGAATCCTCAGAGCAACCCGGAGCAGAAACAGAAATGCAAATGTGTCATTCTGCCATTTGTAGGAAGATTCCCATTATCGAGGGAAGCCGAAATGTTTAGAACAACAGATTTGCTCAATGTAAGCATTTGCTGAGCAGCAACTATGCATCAGGCATTGGGGATACCAAGAGAGATGTGACATGGACCGTGCCCACAAAGAGCCTCCACCCTAAGGAAGAGTCAGGCCAGCACCATGTGAGACAGGCGGTGTAAGCACAGAGGGGGACAGCAGGGTGGGAAAGGCACGGCAGCGCAGTTATTGTCTAACCTAAGTCAGGGGAAGGATGAGAAGAATGCACGCAGGTCCAGAGGGAATGGAGATGGCAGTGGTTTAAGGCAGGAGACCAGCAGGGACGAGAAAAGGGGCCCATAGGTCTAGAAAAGTCAGACACAAGCCACTGTTCTAATCCCAGACAGCAGCATTCATGGTGGGGGAGCAGACAGCAAAGACAAAATTGGGAAAAAGAGTAGGACTTGGTGACTGATTGGATGAGAAGAGGACTGGGTGAGACAGAGAATTCGAAGATGACTCTGAGGTTGGGTCTTACATGAATATGATTCCTCATTCAAGACAAAAAGTCAAAGAGAAAGGTCAATATGAGAAATGTGGCATTTGAGGTACATCAGCCAATAGCCCAGGAGACATAGCTCTGTTGGAACTGCACCTGGTGTGGGTGTAAATCACCGGGATCAGTGGATGAGAGGGTGTCCAGTAGAGGTGGACCACGAATGGAGCTCTGTGCAGCTCCCACACCACAGCACATGAGAGGGAAGGGACAGGGCTGAGAAGTGGAGAAAACTGAAAAGGGCTCATCAGAACATGTGATGCACCAAGGGGTGCCCCTCCAATGTCATCCAGCATCTTCCAGGATGAAGGGACCAGATGACTGGGTCACCCTAGTGGGACAGGCAGCTCCATCTGTAGACCTCTACTCTTCTAGGTGCTGTGAGGGGCACCAAGGCATGGCCTCCAGTGTCAAGGACCCACCATCTAATAGGAGACAAGACTTACGCACATGGAATATATTGATAACAGAGCACAGATATTCTGGATTTATGTCTAACTTTTTCAGAAAGAAAACACACACACAGCAGGTTGGAATTTGGAGAGTTTGTGAGGAAAGGGAGGTAAATTATTTAAGGAAATGGCAAATAAAGATACCAGAGGAGGAAAAGAAACTACTAGCAATAAGGTAGTTTTAAATCAGCATTATCAACAATTACGTTAAATAGAAATGGCCTAAAAAACAAAAGACAGAGATGGTCAGACAGTAAAGAAGTATGATCGAAATATATGCAATCTACAAGAAACTCACTTTGAAAGTAGACAAGCATACATATATGTATGAAACTATATGGTACATGCACATGTTAAATGCAAAAGGATGGGGAAACAGACATTGTATAAACACGAATAAAAAGAAGGCGACTTGACACGCTTATATTAGTGCCAAACAAAGCTGACTACGGAATGGGGACGGTTACAAGAGATAAAGTGGAACTATACGTGAGAATAAGATCGATTCCCCAAGAAGATGCAACGATCCTGCCCGTGCACCTAGCAACAGAGCTTCAATGTACATGAAGCAAGATCCAAGAGGACTGAAAGGCAAAAATACACAGATCTACAAAGAGAGTTGCAAACGTCACTGGTTCTCTTTGGGTAATTGAGAAAACAAGTGGACAGAAAACCAGCAGGGATGTGGAGTATCTGAATAACAGCATCAGCCAACTTGATCTAACTGGCACTCATAGGACATGACATCTGATGACAGTGGAATCACATTCGTTTCCAGATTAGATTAAATATTCATAAGATAGTCCATATTCTGGACTTTAAAACCTCGACAAACATAAAGGGAAAACAGTCATACAAAGTACGTTCTGTAACCCAAATTAAGTTAAATCAGAAATCAAGAGCAGAGTTCTCTGGAAAATGCCTCAAAATGCTAAATGAAATAACACGCTTCTACAAAATGCCCGGGCCAAAGAGGAGGTCGCAAGGAAAATAGCTTTAATCGAATGGAAATAAGAGCACAATGCTGTCAAATGTGCAGGATGAAGCCAGGGCAGCGCTTTAGCAATAAGGTCACATAGAAAGGAAAGAGTCTCAATCCACCCTCTTATCTTCCATCACTAGAAAATGGAAAAGGAACAAGTGCAAGGAAGGACACAATATAAAGTAATAAAGAGAAGCACACAAATTACAGAGTTTGAAGACAGAAAATCAGCGGCGAGGGAGGTCAGCGTTCTTCCCAGTGTACAGTCTCGTGATCTCAAGACCCACAGCTGGGAGTCCAGCCGGCTGTGCTTCCCTTGAACACAGCCTGCAGGTCCGTCCCCTGCACTCGTCACCTTTCTCCCCACTGGCTCCTCTTCCTGGGTTCCTATTACCACTGCCCCGTCACTCCCCCAAGCCCAAATCCTGCAGGTAGTTCTTTTCTTGTCTCTCACCAACCTCCACATCCAAACAGCTACCAAATCCTATTAATCACCTCTCCCTAAAGCTCCCCTTCCTCTCCACCCCTGTGTGTACCACTGTGTTTCAAGCCCTCACCTTCTGGCTCCCAGTAGTCAATGGCTTCCTAAGTGGTGCCCCCATCCAGCCGCCAGCTCAGACTGCAGCCCCAGGATCTCCTCAAGGCAAATGTGACCAAGGACACAAGGTTCGGTGTTTAATAGGATGAACGGGATTGAAATTGGAAGGAGCCCGCTCCAAATGCAGGGATGTATGGTGCCGAAACGACACTGCAAACAACCCTGCCTGACGTTTCCACTCAGACGCTGAGGAGAACTGCACCTGTAAACAGTGCTGGTGCATTTTCTTAAATCCAATACATAGTGCCCATTAATAAGCCACAACGCAGCAATTCCTGTTAAACCAAAAAGTAGTTTCCGGTCAATTACTTCACACCACGCTAAGACCTTGGGTCCAAAACGTCGACATAGGATGGCATCACATCCAAAAATGCCAAGTCTGAGGTCGCAGAGCTGCTGACGCAGGAGGGCGGGGGCAGGTCTGCGGGAGGCGTCTCGCTGTGACACATGGGTGGGTGCGACGGAAACACACGGGATGTTTCCACCCAAAGCAGCAGCTCGGTTTTGGAGTTGCTTTTGTTTTTCTTTTTTAACTGAGTTAAACTGAATATTTAGCTGAACAATCAGGGGTTTCTTTTTTGCTTGCTTGTTTCAGTTTCTTGATTTTGACGGTGGAGAGGCAGTTAGACTGAATTGATTGTTTCAGTGTAGGTGGTGGCAGGGAGGGACTGGCAGTCTGGGCACCGTTAGGCCCCTATGGCAGCCTTGACCCAGGCCCCAGGATGTATTAATATCTACAGAGCCCAGCATGCAGGCTATGGCCCATGCCCTGGTACAGCTGGTATGTCAACATGATTTCTAAGGTATCAATAACCAAAAATAGCTACAGGGAAAAGGCATTTTTAAAAACCTGAATAGAGGCTGTGTGCAGTGGCTCACACCTATAATCCCAGCACTTTGGGAGGCTGAGGCAGACAGACCACTTGAGCTCAGGAGTTCGAGACCAGCCTGGCCAACATGGTGAAACCCTGTCTCTATTGTAAACACAAAACTTAGCCAGGTGCGGTGGTGCACACCTGTAATCCCAGCTACTCAGGAGGCTGAGGCTCAAGAATCATTGTAACCCAGAGGTGAAGACTATGGTGAGCTGAGATCATGCCACTATACTCCAGGCTGGGCAACAGAGAGAGACCCTGTCTGAAAAAAAAAAAAAAATACTGAATAGAAAAGAAAAGCAAAGAACCACCTGATCTAAAGAAAGCTTATTTGGTCCAAAGTTAGTTATCTTCTCCTTCTACTAGCTTGGACTTAGGTGTCTGTCATTGGCTGGACCTATCTGTTGAAAATTAAACTACTTTGCTGAGAGCCCCTGTTCCCTAACCTACAACGACCTTCATTTTACCTAATGTCAAGGAGCACATTCATGGAAGAAAAGCCAACACCAGGGGACCCCGATTTCCAGAGAGGCCTCCATAGGCAAGAAGAAGAGTGGGAGTCCCTCCCCCCCATCTGTCCCCAGCCTCCTCTGACACCTGCTGTGTGTCTGCTCCCGTAATATAAGGGAAGAAACTAGGTGTTCATTTGCGTTTCTGTGAGCCAAGCAGGAGCTAAGGCAACGCTTTCAGGTTTGGAGAGAAATGTCAACAGAGGATTCTTAAACCTGCTGGAGTCTATCTGGATCACAATGGAAATGGAAAACTACATATTTGAACTCACAGTTTTGTAGTTAAGATACGTGCATATAGCCAAGATGATGGACTCCTTGATGTAACAGTGTACTATTCAAATCATAAAATAGAAGCCAGACATTTGGGAGGTGTGGCCGTGCCGTAGACACAGACCGCAAACCCACTCGGGTCTGGAGCCCAGAGCACTCCGCTTCCCTACTCCACAGAAAACCCCCAGGACATGGTTCAGAGTGACACCCCTCAGGTCTGACTCACCCCACTGTGTCCTCCGGAATTACGGCCTCCATGGATTGGAGTTAGGTGTGACAGAGAGTACCGACGCAGGGACGCAGGTGCTCTCAGTGTGGACACACCTCCTGGTGCCAGCAGGAAGAATTGAACCCTAGAAGTCAGTAAACAAACCCACTTGCATCCTCATCCCTCACTGTCTTGGAAATGAGAATGGCTTTCAGAATAGAGAGGCAAAAGAAAGGAACAGTGTGTCTTCATTCTAAGACACAGAGATCAGGACTTCAATGTAAGGGGATCATACTCAGATTTGGAGGAAGAAATTGCCAAGTAGTCTGAAGTGACAAAGGATCCTGAATACTGATCATTTCGATGCACACAGAATGCCAGGCTGTATTTCTCATGAACACGTGTGGGAAATCTTTGCTCTCTGGCCTTGTCCTACAGCCAAGATCAGGGTTCTTCTCACATTATCATTTCATTATGGTGTCATCATGTGCCCCCAAAGAGAACTCGACCACACTGCTTAGAGCTCAACAGGAGACTCCAGGCGTCTTTACCTGAGAACTTTGTAACCAGAAAGATGGGCTGCAGCGGCCGGGCAGGCAGCTCCAGGGGCCTCTGTGGTGTCTGCCAACCCAGGCCCACATGGCGTGGATTCATCAACACAGATGAAGAGCAGATGATGGGACGTTTTCTTCAAAATAAATGAAAATTCTTTCCTCGCTTCTATCTACCCACTCCATCAGAGGAAAGGCCCCACCCCTCCACACAGCACAGAGGGAGGGTGGACGCCAGCACAGGGAGAGGCACCTGCCAGGGCAGCCCGGCCTCCAGGGGGGTCCCTAGGAAGATGCAGGCAGGCAGCAAGAGTGGCTTAGCATGAGCTTGGCTCACATGACTGCCCCATTGAGGATCTCAGAAGCCCAGGAGAGGAATTACTTAAGCCAAATCCATCAGTCATGAATGTTCCAGGAAGTAGACAGAAGGCACACTAATGAATAAGAACAGCACCGTAAGGAACACGCTGCGCTGTGGCCAAACGGGTGGGGGCCGAGGTACACATCCTGTGTACTCAGCGAGTTTCGAGCACGGGTACGAAACTCCACTTGTTATCCAAACCATGGAGCCACAACACGGGAAGGCCATCACCTGGCTGTAGGCCACCATTGTCTGTGAAAAGTGTAACTGCCCTGCTTCTGCCATACAGATGCTCATGGGCTCCGCTCGGTTCTTGGGTGTGAATCGACATGGTTCTTGTTGCTGGTGCCCAGAGAAAGAGAGCGAGAACCAGAGCTGTCTGTCTTGCAGATAGACAGAGCGGAGCCAAGACATGGCAGGGCTCCACATGGCTCCCGCTCATGCCCAGAGAGAGAAAGAGCTGAGCTGCTGACCCTGAGGACAAGGGAGAGCTGGCCGAGCAGCTGTGTGTGGGAGCCGGCTGCGGAGAGGAGCCCCAGAGCAGAAGCAGACAGAAGAGACAAAGGCAGACAGTGTCAGAGAGCTGCTGACGGGAGCCGCTAGTGAGGGAGCTGCTGGCAGGAGGGCTCCTGAATGAAGCCACGTCTCATTTACCTGCGGTCTCTCGAGTGTCCTTCCAGCTCCCTCACCCTGTCCACCCACTCCCCTCGGCCCTCAGCTGGGGCTGGAACCTGGCAAACTCCTACTTTCAGGTACTTACTGTGTGGCAGGCACTGTGCTCAGCACTTCCCATGCACAGGCTCCTGACTGCTCAGTGCTCTGGGAGGAGGGCGCTGGCATTACCTTCATGACACAGTTAGGGAAACTGAGGCTTAAAGGGATGAAGTTCCCTGTCTGCTGTTACTCAGCTGATAGCTACCAGAGTGAGGGCTCTGACCAGGTGACTTCCACCGTCCCTCCCATCTCTAGGGCCCTGAGTGTGGAGCTATTCAGCCAGGGCACTGCACAGCACAGGGGAGTCCAGCCCTGGCACCGTCTATAGACGCCGACCCCAGGTCAACTTGGGCACATGAGCTGGTCTCTCTGAGTGTCCTTGTCCTAGGCTTTTGGGATTGCAGAGATCCGACCTTGGCCCCTTCTGTCAGGTGCTCCAGGTTACCTCACCTGCCTTCAGGTTTGAGCCATTGCCACACCATCGCCTCCAAAGGATCCTGAACTTTAACCTTGCCACCTTTAATCCTGACCTTTCCCACAATTCCAGACCCGTATTTCTAACCACGTACAGGATGCCCAACAGGTGCCTGAAACTTCACTTGGTTAAAGGTGACCCACCTCATTCCCCCAACTCTGCACAACACTCTCATCAGCCATCCCAGCCAGGACCCACAGTCACCCCACCCAACCCCAACCCTCCCCGTGTCCTTGAGGCTACTCTAGAAATATCTGCCCACCCCACCTCACCCCCACCACTGCAGCGTGCATTTCCATCACCCCTCCTGGCCCATCATTGGAGCCTCCCACCTGTGTCCACTCTGACAGCGTCCACACTCGAAGGTAGCTACATGTTGTGATGTAGGAGGGGAGTTTCACATTGGTGAGAGTGGACCACACACACACACACACACACACACGTGCATGGGCATTCAAGTTAGATGGGGCTCCTGACACAGAAATGCTCATGTGACTGAGCCACCCAGCGCACAAACAGATGCACAAGCTTTCCTAGTTTCTGAAATCCCTAATGGGAGCTGGGGGAGGGAACACAGCTGCTGTTGATACCACCACAAATTAGCAAATTAGGGTCTCAACAGACCGAAGAAACTGACTCTTCTTGTACTGCTTCCCTGACGCTGGGAGGTGTGCACGTTAGCGATGAAGGGAGTATGCAAATCAGCTTGCCCTTCGTGGAAATTCCTGCAGCTCTCAAACAACGTCACGGTTCTCAAGGCCCGTCAGGCCAGCATCACTCCTCTGAGTCCAGGGGGCAGAATCGGGGCTGGGGCATCTTGAAATCGCACCTGCAACTTCCTGGCATCCCAGAATGCCCACTTCCCCATGGGTCCCTTGCCTCACTTAAGCCTCTCTTAGCTGGCGAGCTTTGCAGCTGAACTGGTACCAAGACCTTCTTGGCATCCCCCGGGACCTGGTGAGTGGGCATCTGTCAGGAAACTGTGGGTCATAGATGTATAGTTTCTGTAACTTGGAACTGATCAATGGCTCCCATTAAGGTTCTCTATTCTTTTTCTAGAATTATTACATTTTTCTCTCCTTTTGAATATCATCTTGGAACTACAGATACGTACAGATTCAGCTGTAATCACCGGGTCCTGTCACAGTTTTAGTTCTGAAGTTGAAATTGCCACGTTACCTGGTGACGTCCCCCCAAATCTGACTCCAGCATCACCACCTCCCCATATTTGAATGCATCCTTGTTTTCTCAGAAGAGGTGTTCCAGGCCCGTCTTGGGTTCTCTTCCTCCAAATGTGGGGGTCAGTAACTCTCAAAGTAGCCCTGGTTTCTTCTTGTGGAGAATGGCATGGGAAGCCCATGTCTGGGCACCAGGAGGGCACAGTAGTAGATTGGCTCACGCCCGAGCAGAACAAGCTTCCCTCTTTAACAGGCTACAGGCTCACGTTCACATTTTCTACTTACGTCTGTGTTTACCGAGCACACCTGAGGGTGTGCTCACTCCTCCTCTGATTAGACTCCCGGTCTTTGTCTGTTGCCTTGGGTGCATGTGACAGAGCCCCACATCAAGAAGGGCTTCAACTACTGTGATGCCAAGAGCTGCAAGAGCTCACTTTCCTGTCTGTGTCTGACCCGGGGGCCAAGCATCCCAGACTGGACTTCCAAGTGTGAAGTCTAGACAAACCTCTCACGATCACCTCTCAAGCTTCAACGGAAAGAAAATGAAATTCCATCCTCGCCGGGGACACACGGTATTCAGAAAACCTTCTGAAGCCACGGTAAAGAAAGACCGAGAAAAACCACAGACACGGTGCCCCGAACTCTCCACCCTCACGAGCCATAATATCGTTGCTTGTCTGTTACCTCATGTAGGTTGGTGTGCCCTCCAGTTTCTTTCAGCTGTCAGATAAATATAAACATTTTACCAGTCTGTCATCACCAAAAAAAAAAAAAGAAAGAAAAAAGAAAGGAAAAAAAAACACTGTCAAAAAATACTGCAAGGTAATGGTCATGAATCTATTGTCATTTCTAAAACTTGACCAAAAAAATGTAACATTACCCTCGTAGGACCATATAATGGGCACAATTGTATTGGGGCTCTAAAGAGCCAGATTTCAAAAGATATCCCAATTTATTTTCATTATATTTTCAATTTTAATTTTGTTTATATCTAATAACCTTGACCACTAACCAAGTTAGAGGTAGAGTTTGATTTTTCTTACAGAAACTGACATAGGAACTCCCAAACGTTACAGCCTCGGAAAATTACTGTGCAAAACATCCAAATAATTGAATGGAATGAAATATATCAACCCATATCCCTAATTTTGCATAACAGAAATAAAATTTATCTGGGTAAATTGGTAGGTAGAAGACAATCAAATACCAATTCTGGGTATTTCCACCCTCTGATTCTCTGAGTGTGACTGTCTGAGGTCCCTCACGTTAGTGGCGTCCTGTCGTATCTGCCCCGTGCCTGGCTTGTTTCACCTCACACCATGCCCTGGTTCAGCCATGTTGTTGCAAAAGGTGGAATTTCCTTCCTTTTTAGGGCTGCGTAATAGTCCATCGTACAAATAGATCACATTTTATGTATCCGTTTATCTGTGGATCCAGCCCTTTTCCTTAACTTCCCTCTTTCAGATTAAAATTCATACCTTATTTTATGATATTTCTCCACATTTTAAAATGTTTTCAACTTATGAGCGCAAGTATCTTTAATTTTTTTAAATTATACAAAAGGAATAGGAGCTTGTCAGCCCTTCTCCCCTCCAAAACCACAGAAATCATGAGAAACTGCAAACCAAATTGTTGTGAGAACAAAGGAAGGAGGGGAGGCGGTGACCCGCAGACCCCCTCCCCAGTCCACCTTCCCCAGAATCCTGGGTGTGCGGGAAACGTGGGACAGGCTGGGGGCACAGCCAGCCCTCTTCACTTCATGTGGCTCCAGTCAGGCAGGATGACTTTTGCAGATAACATTATTCTGGAAATATGCAAGTGGGCTAACACTTTTCACATGTTCTCAGGACCACTGCAATTCAGTATCTTAGAGAACTGAGCATGATCTTAGGAATAATAAAATATACACTGTTCATGGCTCATGTAATTAGATGGCATTCAAACATTCTGCTTGGACAAGCTACATGTTTGTATTTACCTTTCAAAAACATATTTCAAAATGGAGAAAGGAAAACGCTGTTTCCAAAATAAGAAAAAACAAGATTGGAAGTTTTATGGAATATTCTTAATTTGTCTCTCACAAGGGAGCTTTTCCAAAAAGAAAATTATTTTCAAGGCTCTTGACTATGATCACTATTAAAAGAAAAACGAACTCAGTTCACTTGTA
Organism: Callithrix jacchus; assembly: GCF_049354715.1. Classification (NCBI taxonomy): domain Eukaryota; kingdom Metazoa; phylum Chordata; class Mammalia; order Primates; family Cebidae; genus Callithrix; species Callithrix jacchus. The sequence goes on along the minus strand of NC_133513.1, from coordinate 123,781,994 downwards.
CCGACCACAGAGGTGCTAAACTGAGGCTGTTTTATAAAAAAACAGACATCTCTGTTTTTCCCAAGTTGCCCACCTCTTTTTTATGAAGCCCTCTGCATTGTCCTACCTGCTTATTTGTCTTGTCTTTATTTTATTTTTTGTTTTAAGTTCGGTATGCATGTGCAGGCCATGCAGGTTAGTTACAGAGGTAAACATGTGCCATGGTGGTCTGCTGCAGCTGTCAACCCGTCCCCTCGATACTGAGCCCAGCATGCATTAGCTGTGTATCCTGATGCTCTCCCTCCCGCCACCCCACCGCCGACAGGCCCCATGTATGTTGTTTCCCTCCCTGTGTCCACGTGTTCTCATAGTTCAGCTCCCATCTTATGAGTGAGAACATGCTGTGTTTGGTTTTCTGTTTCTGCTGAGGATAACAGCTTCCAGCTCCATCCATGTCCCTACGAAGGACATTATCTCACTCCTTTTGATGGCTGCATAGTATTCCGTGGGCACACCTCTTTTTACATCACACAGGGAGCAACTGGCCTGTGAGAGCAGTCCTATTCTCAGCAGCTGGCTGCACCAGTTCACATTTACAAGGCTGGCCAGGTCTGTGGCTTCTGCCAGGGTTATCCAGCACCTGTCGGAGTCAGCGCCATTCCTTTCGGCCCTTGGCCATCGGCAGTGGTCCAGCCTTGGCCATCCTCCATGCTGCCTTCCTTCTGATGGTGCAGGTGCTGCTCTAAGGAAGGGCACGCTACCTCATGACCTCAGTCAGGCGCCTCTGTCTCCTTTGAACAGTAGGAGATGGCTGGTGCTGTCTTGCTTTTTTCTTTAAATTGCAGCTCTTGATGGTATAGAATGGCCCTGATTTTATTTGCAGAGGAAGTTTTTAAAAAGCAGTTTAATCAGAAAGCACACACTAATCCCACACTCCGGGAATCTGTTTCTTGAAGCCGCAGTGAATCTGCCTGCTCTCTCCCATCAGCCAATATTTCCAGTGGGGCCTGCGATCTGCATTGACTTCCATTACCTGTGGGATTATACAAGGCCTGGATTGTTTGGCCCTGCTTTTGCAAAACAGTCCAGCCAGTAGGCTTCTCTCCCACAGAAAGGGAATTTGTTTCAGCTGAGACGAATGAGGGGGTTCCGTGGGGGTGTGATCCCCCACCCTGCACTCATTCTCAGCATGCTGTGTATATAGGATGTGTATTCCCAGGAAGAGGGTCTCCAAAACCCATCCAATTCTGGTGGAGAAGCATGTGCCCTCCAGGATGGTCTCTTGCCCACGCTGGCTGATTCAGCATTTAGTGCAAGCGGCCTTTCCAGAGGTAAGAGGGACAAAGTCACTCCAAAGCCTGTCTGCTCCACGTTCATCTTGCTCTCCAGGAAGCTCCAAAAGGACAGCGCTCGGTGGACAAGCCCAACCCAGGAGGTCAAGACAGAGCAGCTGCCATGGTAAAGAGGCGCAGTGGGGCTGGGCCGGGTCTGCTTTATTGAACACGGTATGAACTGTCTTCACCACCCCCCACCATTCTATTTTCCTTAGGCGCACTCAGGCAACAAAAATGTTAACGCAACGACAACTTCGCGAACCTGTGGCATTTTTTGCGAACGTCTTAGAGTTTAGCGTTGCTTTGTTCACTTGGCACTGCACAAAAATATCAGCTTGGCAGTCAGGAGCCCCGTGGAGACGTGCACACGGAGGTGGGCACGGAAGCCCGCGGCGCTGCATCATCGGCGCTTTATGCAGGAGCGAAAACAAAAAGCACCACAAACCGCAGACACCTGTAAAATCGCAGCTGTTCTCACCCTGCAAGGACCCCCTCGGACATCAGGCTGCTGGCGCAGGGCTCACGCACGACGGGGCCACAGCAGAGGGAAGACAAAGTGACTTCCTAAGGGCTGCCTTCCCTGATGTGTTATTCATACATGGGACGCACATCCATTTTTCATCCAAGGTCTGTGCGGTGGGACCCTAGGGACCTCAAGAGGGAGGCGGCCATCTGGGTGGCCTGTTGGCAGGTGGGAGAGGCTTTGGGGTTCTCCCACCACAGGGAGTCAGCCCAGGGGCTTCTCTCCAGAAAGTGATGGAAACCACATGCGTCTTCCCTCTGGATAGACCAGCAGAGGGGATGGCCCAGAGCCCCTTTCTCAGATGCTACTGAGCAGCAGAACCCTGAGGGCAACCCTCTCAGGCAGGACCCTGCTCGACGTGTAAGAATGCCCCAGCTACTAAGGAATTCCCACTTACTTCTGAATCCCATGCCCTTCAGAAAATTCCCCCAAATTCCACTAGTTTCTGAAACAGCCACTTTCCATTTCAGGCATTCATGTGGGTCTTTATCTCAGTTGGGACCTCTCGCCCCAAAGCAGAGACACAGACAGTCCCTTGGGAGCTGCTCCTAGGAAGCAGGAGCGGGCAGAGGGAAGCGCAGACAGGGAGGGTGGACAAGCCCGGAAGGCATACTCAAGGTCCCTGCCACCAGCAGCAGGGAGAGCTCCCCAGAACCCCCCAGAATTGTCCACCTGCAGCACAGTGGCCCCAGCGTTTATCCATCTTCCCTTCCCACTGGGACCTCCCCACAATCCCAGGCTATGCTTGGGCTCCCACAGCATCCAGAAGGCCCCAGGAGCAGAATGGAGCCCAGGGATTGGGGTGGAGAGAACATGGCCAGAAGCAGGCAGGTCTGAGCTCTCCTAGAACCACACGCCACAGTTCAGCCAACACCTGAGATGGCCTGGGGGTGACCAGCTGCATCCTTCACAGCAAGTATCCACTTGCGGCCTCCTCCACCTGATTTCCCCACTCTCAGCCAACCCAGGGCTCCCTGAACATACCATAAAGAAGAGCAAGGCCCAGGCTCCAGAACGGAGAGCGGAGAGGCCAGACTCATCAATTGTTCGGGCGAGCTCCGTCAGTCAGCATCCACTAGGGGTGGCCGCAGCCCTGCAGTTGGAGAGGGTCTGCAAGTGTCCGGCGCAGAGCAGGGTCAGCTCCCAAGCCACCGCCTCACCCTAAGGCTGAGGACCTCCCACCTCCCAGGCAGGCAGAGCAGCCCCAGGGCTCCGGACACAAAGCACCTCCCTCCCCAAGGGGCCCCTTTAGCTACAGAATGTCAGTAAGGAAGTGACTTCACAGTGGCCACCGTGGTACCTCATAGAGTCGCAGGAAGAAAACAGGCCTCAGCGTGGGTCACTAATACCAGGACATTCTGCAGGTCATTTCAGGTGAGTGCAGCTTTCAGGGCTGCCCCAGCTAGCAGGGCTGCCTGCCCTTCCTCCTGGAAGGGGCCGAGTTGCCTTCGGAGACCAAGGCCCAGCACCTTTTGCACAGATACATGAATCCCCACGCAGCACACCCAGTCCCACGGTGAAACGGCCCCTGGGTGGAAGGAGCACAGGGCCCAGCCACTGAGGATGCCAACACCCCTGGCCCCCAGGCAGCCAAGACTGGAGGATTCTAGAGCCACCCTTGCACACAGAATTCACTGGCATGTGTCCCTTCTGGAAGACCTTACCATCCGAGGGGAAGTGGAGCAGATGGACCAGCAAGTCCCGGAAGGGCTGGCAAAGCCCAGGGCCATTGCACTGTGGTTGTGCTGACCAACCTCTAATGGGGCAGCCAGGCTCAGGCTCCTGCCAAGTCACAGCCCCTCTGCAGGGCAGACAATGCTGCCACGGCCTTCCAGAGCGCGCTGCTCACCTCCAGGGTGTGTGGTGGGTCAGCAACAGGTGAGCACTGACGAAAGCACACGGCCATGCATGGAGTAGCTGAAGGTGCAGACACGGAGCTCCGGAGGGTGTGCAGAGCACAAGAGCCCCCTTGCAGCCAAGGTCAAAGGGGAAGATCAGCCAGGGCACAGCAGAAAGCAAGGTCAACCGCCACTCAGAGGCCTGGTGACAATTGCCACAGCAGGAAAGGCGAGAACAGCAGTTTTAGCAGACCTTTTGGGGCGACCGTGCACCGGTGAGTAGACCAGCTGCCTGCAGTACCTTCTCGATTTTTGCTCACAGCAGCCCCGCGGTGGTGAGAATCACTTAGGTGAGTGAGTAGCAGCACCCCTCACAGCAAGTATCCACTCACTGTGGCCTCATTCACCTGATTTCCTTTTCCTTGCCTAGAAGCAAGCAAGGTCAAATGCCACTCAGAGGACTGGCGACAATGACCACCACAGATACAGAGAGGCGGCTTGCAGACAGTGCCATGCAGCAGATGAAAAGAGCAAAGCCTGTGGAGGCTGGCGGGCCCAACATCACCCGGCTTGCACCTTCCAGCCCCAGAATTTGAGCCAAAGGGGTCCAGGTCTAGACTCACTGTGCTTTCCTCGTCACTGTGCTGTGCAGCCTCTGTTCAGGCCGAAGGTTCACACAGCCCTGGAACGGAGACGTGACAATCACCAGGGACACCGGCAGAGCAGTGGGCAGATAGAACTGGGCTGAGGGCTCGTGGAAGTGGAGAAGTGAAGAAAGGAGCACAGAAATCCTTCCAAGAAACTTGGCAATGACGAGGAAGCATGAAAGTGGGTGGTTGGGAGGCTGAGGTGGGCGGATCACAAGGTCAAGAGATCGAGACCATCCTGGTCAACATGGTGAAACCCCTACTAAAAATACAAAAAAAAAAAAAAAATTAGCTGGGCACGGTGGCGCGTGCCTGTAATCCCAGCTACTCAGGAGGCTGAGGCAGGAGAATTACCTGAACCCAGGAGGTGGAGGTTGCAGTGAGCCGAGATCGCGCCATTGCACTCCAGCCTGGGTAACAAGAGGGAAACTCCGTCTCAAAAAAAAAAAAAAAAAAAGAAAGTGGGTGGAAGTGGAGCCAGGGAGCATCTTCCATTTTGATGGAATATCATGAAGAAAGAGGCCAAGCTGTGGGGCAGGGAAGAGAGAAGCGAGGCCAGTGGGATGAATCCGGACCAGCCTCCCAGGGCCAGCTCCTCCTGTGCTGGGACAGAAGGAAGAAGGGTGTGCGTGGTGCTGACGCTTGCAGGAACAAGAAGAGATTCCAGAAGGCAAGTTCTCTTTTCCGCCAAAAGTCGGGGCGATAGTCGAGCTCAGAGTGAGTGTGGAAGCTGGAGAGCCCAGAGATTTTAGGACAACGGGACAGATTTGAAACAGACATTGCAGGAGAGGAGAATAAACGGGCCGGAGAGCTGTCACGATGCTATTCGGCAGTTTCCTGGCCCAGCTGCAGTTAGAGGTCATGAATTTATAATGAATTTGTTACTTACACCACCCATCTCATAAGACATTTGGAATAGCTCACGATCAAAGGCACACATTCAGTTGGGATTTACAAGCATAAGCAGGTGAGGGGTGGAAGAGGGAGAGGGTGTATCAATAAACAAAGGAGGCCAGGCACGGCGGCTCCCGCCTGTAATCCCAGCACTTTGGGAGGCTGAGGCAGGCGGATCACTTGAGATCGGGAGATCAAGACCAGCCTGGCCAACATGGTGAAACCCTGTGTCTACCAAAAGTACAAAAATTACCCAAGCATGGTGGCAGGCACTTGTAATCCCAGCTTCTCGGGAGGCTGAGGCAGGAGAGTCGCTTGAACCTGGGAGGCGGAGGTTGCAGTGAGCCAAGATCACGCCACTGCACTCCAGCCTGGGCGACAGAGCCAGACTCTGTCTCAAAACAAACAGAGGAAACCACAGCATGACATTGAACCCCCCAGTTCCTGGACACGGAAACAACCACGGAAAGCTCATTCTCTGCTTGCAAGCGTTTCTATCCACTTGATACCTCCTTAACCTTGAACACTGAGGACTTTATTTCATGCCCATTGTTTTTAGGAATAAATTTGTTATGAGATTTCTACAGAAGCCCTGAAATACAGACGAGGGAAAACCACACTCAAGATGCCACCCTTTACATGAGGTCCCAGAGCAGGTAAGTCACTCGCAGCATTTCCAAATGATGCTGGACTGTTCCAAATGGCCATTCCCATCATCCTTCAGCAATGGGGAGAATACAGTACGGAAATGTTTCAGGGAGCTCCTTCAGGAAGCAAAGCCACAGTACCAGAAACACCACATCTTTCAGATTATCCGATAACCAAAGACGGACGTCAACCAATACCAGAGGAAGAGGTGATTCGGTCCCCTTCGACGCCAGTGGTTATTACCAAATACTGATTAGGGACCAGTGACATTGAGAACTGCTTGAAGCCTAAATTCAAAACCTCCATTCCTAGCCCCGTCCCTGAAGATTCTGATTCCGTAGCAGAGGTGGTGGTGATGACAAGGACAACCGCCAGTGCTGCTTGATAATGTCCTGTGTGCCAGGCGTCCGCATGATTCTAAGTCCTTTGCCCACCCATTTGCCAGGTGAACAAACCAAGGAACTCTTTATCTGCAACAAGGTATCCAAGCGAGTTAAACAGTCACCTCGGTTTGAAGACAAACTGCTTTAGAGTCTTTTTTTCTCTCTCTCCTTGACCTTTCTCTCCCCTCTCTGTCTCTTAGTGATGTGCCCTCTAAGTCTTATGTGTCAGTGAAAGTGGGGAGGTGAGAGCAAGGATAAGAAACACAGAATGCCTAGATTTTCTTCTAGGGTTTTTATGGTGTTAGGTCTTATGTTTAAGTCTTTAATCCATCTGGAGTTAATTTTAGTGTAAGGTGTCAGGAAGGGGTCCAGTTTCTGCTTTCTGCACATGGCTAGCTAGTTTTCCCAACACCATTTATTAAACAGGGAATCCTTTCCCCATTGCTTGTTTTTGTCAGGTTTATCAAAGATTGTATGGGTCTATTGGGGGGAATAGGGGAGGGACAGCAGGGCGGGGGGAGTTGGGGAGAGATAGCATGGGGAGAAATGCCAGATATGGGTGAAGGGGAGGAAGGCAGCAAATCACACTGCCACGTGTGTACCTATGCAACTATCTTGCATGTTCTGCACATGTACCCCAAAACCTGAAATGCAATTAAAAAAATAAAAAGAAGAAAGACAGAATGCTTAAGGTCAGCTCAAGCATTGCCTGGGGGCAATGGAACCAGCCAGCCACCCACGGGAAACGGAAGTGCGCCTTCCGCTCCATGCTGCAGTGCCCGTAGCAATTTCCCTGGAAACAGGAGGACTGGAACGGCAGTGAGTACATTCACAACATTCACCCCCGTAGGCATTGCTCACAGTCATAAGTGGCGTCAACAGTTACAGGCGTCGCAAGACAGGGAAGCAAACTTGTTATAAAGAAAAATACCTAAGCCTTGTCAGGTAATCAAGGCAAAGGGCTCCAGACGCATGGTGCCGCTAGCCCGACCCTCTCCGAGAAGCGATCATGGAAAAGCATCTCGAAGTGTTAATTCTGTTACTGCATCTCTAAGGAGTTATCCTAACGATGTAAGACTGGCTAAAATATGATTAGGAGGTCACCTAAAAATCCAACCAGAGGAGATTCGTTAAAATCCACGCAGTTTTTAAAATAACGTTGGAGGGATGTAACTTACTCGCACAAATTTGTTAAGAGGAAAATGTGTCTGATATATTAATAGGAAAAACAGCTTATAAAGCAAGATGCTGAGCTTTCATTCCAAGTAGGATATAGCACGTTACCACCAGCCAGGGGTCCCACTGTCACAACAGGAATAAAAATAAATGCATTTGTAAAACCCCTATTCTTAAAATACCATAGACTCATGGTAGCCATACTGTCTAGATGAGCAACTACCCCAGAGCAGGCCTCGTCCTCCAGAGGGCTGGTGCCTGCCAGATGCCTTCTTCAGATGGGCATGGGCACAGTTGGGGTGCAGGCTGAGGATCTGGTTTGGTCTCCATGGAAAGACTCTAGTGGGAAAAATACATGCCAGCAGAGCTGTTGACAGTCGCACAAGCCAGCAAGATGACCAGAATCTAGAAAAGGGAAAACAACTGCTGTCAATTTAAATCTTCAGGGCATTTATTACATTCTGGGAACACACTAGGGGGGATGGTGCCCAGGGTCAGAAGCCTCTGCCAGGCAGACTGAAATAGCCTGCAGTTACAGAGCACTGAGAGACAAATTTCCACTAGAGAAAGAGGCACTGCCTGAAGCACAGAGCCAGGATTCCACTTGCTAAGGACAGAGGATCAAACCTCAGAAGGTGGAGGGAAGGCCCTGCAGTGCCCCAGAGCCAAGGTGATGGACACCTGTCAGCCTCGGATCAACAGCCCAGGAGGACCATGCCCAAGGAAAAGAGGTGGAATGGGCTCAGCCTTACTGCAGCAGAAACCAGCTCAGTTCCTGACCAAGGAGTCACTCAACCTGAAGCCAGGAAAAAAAAAAAAAAAAAAAAAAAAAACCTGTTTAAAAAAGAAAATAACTTTTCCCAGAGGAAATTAACATCAGCTTCAGCCTCTATGGTTATTTTGTTTACAATGCCTGGAATACACTCAAAAATTATGAAAAGGCAGAATAAAGTAACCAACAATTCAGAAAATAAAAACCAGAATTCAGAAAAGAAAAACATATACACAGTGTCCAGATATTGGAGTTTACATGCAAAGGCCTCTAGATAACTATGATTCATGTGTTAAGGAAAATTTAAAAAGTCAACAAAAGAGTGAAAAGCCTGAGAAAGTTAAAATCTATGAAAAGACACAAATAAAATAGACATTCTAGAACTGAAAATAAGGTATTTGAAATTAAAATGCACTGAATGCATTAAAGATAGATCGTACAGAGAAGAAAATTGACGAACTCATGGAAATGTCAACTAAAAATTTTGATATTGAAACTGAGAGGGAAAACTAAACAAAACAAAGATCAAAGGAGAGCAGAGCATGGGAGACACAGAATCCTGCCACATGTGAGAGCAGAGCATGGGAGACGTGGAATCCTGCCACATGTGAGAACAGAGCATGGGAGATGCGGAATCCTCTCACATGTGAGAGCAGAGCATGGGAGACACAGGATCCCGCCACATGTGAGAGCAGAGCATGGGAGACACAGGATCCCGCCACATGTGAGAGAAGAGCATGGGAGACGCGGAATCCTGCCACATGTGAGAACAGAGCATGGGAGACGTGGAATCCTCTCACATGTGAGAGCAGAGCATGGGAGACGCGGAATCCCGCCACATGTGAGAGCAGAGCATGGGAGATGCAGAATCCCGCCACATGTGAGAGCAGAGCATGGGAGACACAGAATCCCGCCACATGTGAGAGCAGAGCATGGGAGACGCGGAATCCCGCCACATGTGAGAGCAGAGCATGGAAGATGCAGAATCCCGCCACATGTGAGAGCAGAGCATGGAAGATGCAGAATCCCGCCACATGTGAGAGCAGAGCATGGAAGACGTGGAATCCCGCCACACGTGAGAGCAGAGCATGGGAGACGTGGAATCCTCTCACATGTGAGAGCAGAGCATGGGAGACATGGAATCCTGCCACATGTGAGAGCAGAGCATGGGAGACGTGGAATCCTCTCACATGTGAGAGCAGAGCATGGGAGACACAGAATCCCGCCACATGTGAGAGCAGAGCATGGAAGACGTGGAATCCCGCCACACATGAGAGCAGAGCATGGGAGAGATGGAATCCTGCCACATGTGAGAGCAGAGCATAGGAGACATGGAATCCTGCCACATGTGAGAGCAGAGCATGGGAGACACAGAATCCTGCCACATGTGAGAGCAGAGCATGGGAGACACAGGATTCTCCCACATGTTAAATGGCCTGACGTGGATGTAATGAGAGCCTCAAAAGATAGGAGAGAAATATTGGGGCAGAAACAATATTTGAAAAGACAATGGCTGAGAACTATACAGAACTGATGAAAGCCAATAACACAAAGATTCAAGACCTCAGTGAAGCAAGAACCATAGAGATACATGCAAAGGAAACTACGCCTAAAGACGTTATAGTCAAACTCAAAACCGAAGATGTTTTTAAGAGGAAAATTACAATTGGCCAGAGGAAACAGCTTATACCTTCCACAGAACATGAATTAGAAGAATTAAGATTGTTTAAATGTTCTTATTTCCCAATAAACAAATTCAACACAATCTTTATCAAATTTCCAATGATTTTTTTTACAAAAATAGAAAAGTACAATATCTGAAATTTGTGTGAAACCTCAAATGAGTCTAACTAGCCAAAGCAATCCAGAAAAAACGTTGGACAAAAGACCTGAATGCAGGATCTGAAATCATAAAAATTCTTTAAAAACAAAGGGCAACGACAGACTCCTTGATCTTGGTATGGGCACTGATTTTTTTTTTAGTATCACACCAGAAGCTCAGGCTACAAAAGCAGAAATAAAAAGGTGGATCTACATTAAATAAGAACAAAGGAAGCAACTGACAGAACTGAAAGGCAGCCCATGGGTGGGGAGAGAGCCTGCAGACCATACATGTGACAAGGGATTACTATCTAAAATATATAGGGAACTCAAACATCTCAATCACAAAAACGACCTAATTTGAAAATGGACGAAGAACCCGAATAGACATTTTTCCAAATAAGACACACAAATGGTCAACAAGTACAGTGCCTAACATCGCTTATCATCGGGAAAGTGCAAATCAAAACTGCAATGAGGTCGCACCTCACATTTGTTAGGATGACTATTATAGAAAAGGAAAAGATGAGACGTGTTGGAAAGGGCATGGAGAAAAAGAGAACTCTCCACACTGTCGGTGGGAATGTCAGTTGGTACAGCCATTATGGAAAATGGTATGAAACTTTCTGAGAAAATTAAAAATAGAATCATCATAAGATCCAGCAATTCTCCTTCTCAGTATATACACAAAGGAATTGAAATCAACACCTCATTGAGATATCTACATGTGTTCCCATGTTCATTGGTTCATTACTCATGGTAGCCAAGATATGAAAATGACCTAAGTGTCTGTCAGTGGATAAATAAATAAGGAAAGCATGAGATGACAGATATAGATAGGTAGATAATCAATAGATAGGCAGATAGATGGACAATTGATAGACAATACATAGATGATAGATAGATTGATAGATAGATAGATGATAGATAGATAGATAGATAGATAGATAGATAGATAGATAGATAAAGAGACACACGCAGTGAACTATTATTCAGCCTTTAAGAAGAAACTTTACCATTTGTGACAACATGGATGAACCTGGAGGACATTCTGCTCAGTGAAAACAGAGAGACATACAAAAGAAAAATACTTCAGAATCTTACTTATACGTGGAATTCATAAAAGTCAAAAACATGTCAACAGAGAGTAGAAAGGTGTTTACTAGAGTCAGGGAGTTGGGGAAATGTAGACTGAGGGGCACAGACCTGCACTTACGTACAGGTGAGTTTAGAGAGCTAACCTACAGCAAGAGGACTGCGGTTCATAATATTGTATTGTATACTGAAAATCTAAGACAGTAGATTTCAGGTACTCTTATCAAAAAATAGTAACTGTGAGGAATGATTATATACATAATCATTTCATGATGTATGTGTATCTCAAAACACCATGCTGTATGCCTTAAATACATATAATTTCAGTGGGTAATTATAAGACTAACAGATCCAAAACAAGAACAACGAAGCAAAAAGAAAAGAAAAACATATCAACATCATGAATGAAAAGGGGACATTACTACGATCCGGCAAATCTTCAAAGCTAAAGGACATCATTTTTTCATTGTATGCCAAGGAATTTTAAAACGTACATGATAGGAACAAACATTTCTTAGACAATGGAATGGCATTGGCAAAATGCTGACAGAAACAAATAAACCCAACTGAAAATCCTATACCTAGGGAAAAATCCTTCAAACATAAAGGTGAATAAAGATGTTTGCAAACCAATAAAAACCGAGAGCATTTGTTGCTAGAAGATCCACACTACAAGAAATAATGAAGGAAGTTTTTAATGGCAGAAAGAAAATGACCCTAGATGCAGGTATGGAAATATACGAAGCATCAAAGAGCGCCACAGAGTAAACGTGTGAGGAAATACACAAGCATGTGTCCTGCTGCACACACCAGTAGCAACGTCTGAATTTATAGCATATGCAGAAGTAAAATCTATAGGACAATAATAGCAGCAAGGGTGGGAAAAGGGTGAATGAATTCAAACTGCCACAGGGCTCAAATATTAATAGGGAATGGTTGAAAGCATCAAGCTAGGCTTTCGTGAGTGAATGGGGCGTTTTCCAAAGTAACCACTGAAACAATACCAAGAAAAATGAGACCGTGGAAGACAACGTGGAATAAAAAAATACTTGATTAACCCAAAGCAAAGCAAGAAAGAAGAGGGAAAAAGGTGAACAGACTGAGAACAGACGGTAAGATCGCAGGCTTCAAGCCAAGCAGCAACAGTCTCGGGACTTACATTAAGTAAAGGCAGGATCCACAGTTCACCTGAAAGACAAAACCTGTTCAACTAGATAAGAAGCTTAAGCCACGCTGCATGCCTTTTACAAGACACACGTGAAATAAGAGGACAGAGCTAGGATGAAGGTAAAAACGTCGGGAAGCACACACCATGCAAACACCAACCAATAAAAGCTGATTTCACTTTATTAATGTCAGAGTGTTTACATGTAATGTCAGATTCCACAACGCTTTCTGTATTACTAGAGAAAATCTGGAATATTTCATGTTGATGAAGGACTGAAGGCAAAGCCATTTCAATTTAAATGTGTCTGCATAATTGTTAATAAACACAGCTTCAAAATAGAGGAAACAAAAAATTGGTAAAACTAAAAGGATAAAAAGCACGTATACAATCACAATTGGAGACTTCGGTACACCGTTTTCTGTTATTGATTAAACAGACAAAAATTAAGCAGCAGGGTGCACATTATTTTTAGATGTACGTGGAACATTTACCAAAATAAATCAATCTGTGGGGCTGTAAAGTGAGCCTCAACAGATTTCATAAACTTAAAATCTTACAGAGGATATTCTCTAATGACAGTCAACCAAAAATATAAATAAATAACAGAAAGGTAGGAAAGCACACAAATGTTTGGAAACTTAACAGTAACCTGGGAGGGGGAGATTAAATAAATTACAAGGAAAAATATTGTGGAGTGAACAATAATGAAAATATAAATATTAAAAATTATGGTATGACAGTAATATGTGCTTCACGGGGTATTGACTGATAGCCCCAAATGTATATTTTGAAGGAAGACAGGAAAAAAATGATTGAAATTCATTCTCTAAACTTCCATCCCAAAATCAAAAAGAACAGCGAATTGAAGTGAAGGAAATAAATAATAAAGATGAGACCAGATAGTAAAATTAAAAGCAGATATACAATATAGAGAGACAAAGCTAAATTGTTATTTTAAAACAGTAATAAAACTAAAAAACCCCTAGCAAGAATCTTGAAGCAAAAAGGGGGAAATTACCAGTTTTCAGTAAAAAAGAGGACATTACTAAAATTCTACAGACATTAAAAAGAAAATAGAGAGTATTATGAAACATTTTATGCCAATGAATTAAGAAGCTCAGATGAAAAGAAAAGGCCTCTTAAAGAACAAAACCTTCAAAAACTGGCATGAAGAGAATTCGAGAATGTCAGTAGTTACATATCTGTTTTTAAAAATTGAGTTAACAGTGAGAAATTTCCCGTAATGAAAACCCTAGACCCAGGAAGTCACTGGTTAATTTCTCGAAACCTTTGAAAATAACACCCATCTGAAAACATACCAGCAGAGAAGAAAAGAAAGAGGCTACTTGCCAATCGATTTCACAGATGAAACATAACCTCAATACCAAAGCTTGACAAAGATACTAGAAAAAGAAAATTCTAGCCCAGTATCTTTCATGAACATAGATGCAAAAATCCTAAACCAAATATTAGCAACTTTAACCTAGGGACTGTAAAAGCATAATTTATCATGACCAAACGGGTTCATTCTAGGAATGCAGGACTGAATTGAAATACCAGTAAATGTTTACTCACAATTACAGGGTAAAATGTAAAACCGTAGAATTGTCTCAACAGATAAAGGAAAACATTGCATAACATTCAATACCCATTTGTGACTAAAATGCTCAGAAAACTGGGACTAAAAAGCTCTTCTTAAATACAACAAAGTGTCTGTTTTTAAAAGCCTACAGCTAATAGTGTGACAGCCAGCACTCCTCCAGTGGGTTCAGGTCACACATTATCCTCACGTCTATTAGTTGCTGAACTGGGAATACTGAGGCAAAGCAATAAGCAAAAATAAACAAATACATAAAGATTAGAGAGGAATAAATACAAATGTCAGGATTCACAAAGGATATAACTGCATAAAAAGAAAATTCAAATAATCTACAAACAAGTTAGAATTAACAGATGAATTTAGAAAGGTCACTGGAAACATGCTTAATATAAAGAGTCCACTTTGTTCCTACATTATGGCAACAAAAATTAGAAAAAAAAATCTGATTGACATAGCATCAAAAAATTCATTGTAAATTAATTTATTTTTTTCAAATGCAAGAACTCTCCATGAAAAACGGTGTAAAACATTACTGAAATGAATTAAATAAGACATAAGTGGGGAGATTGTCCTTGTTTGTGGATTAGAAAATTCATCATTTTTTAAATGTCAAGTCTTTCCTCATTGATCACCAGATTTAATGCAATTCCAATCATAATCCTAGCAGGTATTTTTGTGCAAGCTGACAAGCCAATTATACAATCTATTTGGAAAGCAAAGGACCCGTAAGAGTCGGGACAGCCTTGAAAATCAGGAAGTCAGAAGACTTAGATTCTCAGATCTAAGACACACTGCACTGCTCCAGTAATCAAGACATCACATCAATCAAGGTGTTTCTGCAATGGTGGATAAATAAACCGAAAGCAGACACACCTATGCAGTCATTTGCTTTATGAAAAAAGTGACCTAAATTCTGTGGGAATAAGATGGTCTCTTTAATACATGGTGATAAAGCAAATGAATATCCACGTGGAAGGAAAAAACACCCCAGACTTCTGTATCTACGTCAAGGTGTAGCCAAGATTTCGTTCAAGATTGATTCTAGATCTACGTTCATAAACCAGTAAAGCCTCAGCAAGTAAACAGAAACGTTTTCATCACCTTGAGTAGGTGATTATATAACACAGCAGCATTAACGGAAACAAAAACTTGATAAATTCAACGTATTAACATTAAGAACGTGGTTCCCTTAAGAGCATCACCACTAAGTGCGGTGGGTGGTGGTTACTGGGTGCACACCTCCGTAAAGTTTCCTCAGACTGTGTGCTGAAGGGTAATGCACCTATGCATGTATAAATACAGCTCCATTGAAAAGAAAGGAGGTGCACTGCAACCCACTGTCATAAAAACATACACACGCGCACATACATAAAACGTCTGGAGCGATATCCATCAAAACGTTCAGACTCGGTTGATTCAGGTGCTAGGAATATGGGTGACCTGTATTCGTTTATTAAATACCTATATATTCTTGTATTCTTACATTCTGTGAAAAAGTCAAATCAAAAACTTGTTTGATTTTCATGAAAAATGTTAATGGCTCATAAAAGCCCTGCAAAGCTTTTGACCGAGAGAAGAAATGAAGTCAGTCTGGGAGCAGGGTGCTGCCCTGCTCTCTGCAGGTGTAAGAAAATTAACTCTAGGACTGATGCCTAAATGTTGCTTGGAAGGAACCATAGCTGGTTGTGAGGATCCCATGTGGCTGGTGGCTGCCTTGGGATCACAGAGCACGTGGTGTGTGTGGCCCTAGGTCAGCGGGTCTCTGCTGGGTGCAGAAGAGCAGGACGTCCTTCGTCACCTGCAGTCCAGCTCTCTGCCTTTCCCCCATCTTCACTCTCAACACAAGTCCTCCTGAGCAGGACAGGAGCAACCACAGGGTGACAGGCTGGCTCCGAGGTCATATTGTTAAGCACATTGTCAGTTTTATGGCAAAGAGCAGAAAAAGCCCTTTTTATTGCCACCTGTGTTAGCCGGCCCTTCAGCTGCCTGCCTTTTGACTGTCTGGCTCGCTGGTTTATTCTCCACACGGGGGATGCTATCACACGGTGAGTTACGCCTACTTCATGTTTGCTAGAGCAGATAATTCTTAGATCCCATAACCTGTTTATTTCATTTGGATCAGCATGCTTTCCCAACTGCCGCTAAAACCATAAGCAATTGTTTCTACATATCTCTCCCTTCATGACTCACCATTAAGGGACTCAGAACGCTTCTTTGACCTGTGGAATTTGCAAACCATATTCTCAGTCTGGGAATTCAAACGGGGGTTACATATTGTGCACATCAGAGAGGCTGAGTTATCCCAGGAACTGCCAGTTAAGGTTATTGAATTATGCATCTTCTGAACCACTCCAACAAGAAATCTTACCCTTAATGTACATTTGCACTTGATGGAGGACCGAGTCTCACCGGGGTCGAAGAACTGTATTTATCGACTTCCTATAAAGTACAAAAAGCCAATGAATCAGTCCCTCTGATCTTATTACAAGCACCAAATTTAGGATCTGTACTTTCTTTATACAAAATCTAGTTACAGAATCTCATAAATCTTTAAAGAAGTCATATTTTGAGGCGTTTTAAAAAAATACAGTATTTATAAGGTTGCAGACTTCATTTCAAAGCACAGATCAATAAAGAGCAGCACAACGCAGAGCTTTTGCCTAAGCAGAAAAGAGGGGAATTCAGAGCATTTGGAGGGGAAATATGAGCTTCATCACATTCGCTAATTTTAGGTGAAATTAAGGAGGCAAGCATTGTCATTCCTGCGGCAGCTCTAGCTACCTATCCAATTCGCTCTACGCAGAGACTTAAGATAAATGTAAAACCAAAAAAAGCAGACACCTAAAGACAAATGCATCACACTCCATCAAGCCCATAGTTAATCACCGTTGCCCCAAAAGCTACTTCATTATGGTAACCGAGAAAACCAGAGCACAATTATGCAGTTTAAAAGGTTTCAATCAGAATGATGAATGGTGGTCTTTGGGTAGCTTATTAACATGTTTAGAAACTTATTTGTTTGAGTGGGTTTTATTCATTGAATGAAAAAGAAAAGAAAAACAGAAGGTCAGTACGCCTCTAAAGACTTTCTGGTTGGAAATCTCTAGCTGAACGGAACTGAGGTGTGTCTCACTGAATCAGTTCTCAAGACAGCAAGGGAAGTACCAGAATTCAGAGTGAAGTGTCCCTAGGGATGATCTCATCAGCCCCATCATTTTACAGAAGAGGAAATGAAGATGCAGTCAGGGCACTGGTGTACCCAGGTCACGGAATGCTCGTGGCTCTCCAGGACCCTCGCCCAAGATTCATCCCTCCCCCTCTGAAACCTCCCTGAAGATATATTTGGCATCTAGTTAATTGAAATGAAGACAACGTGCTGAACACAGAGAAATGACGTGCTGAGATATAAAATACAGAGGACAAAAGAAACACAAAACTACAAAGCATCCTTTTAGACCAAAGGTATGTGTTATGTCTTCCATGGAGAATTTGAGGCTCAGAAAAATGACGCCTTCAAAAGTTGGAAATGTTGCTTTGCTCCTCTTTTTTCTTACCTTTTCCCTGCACCTTTGAGAAAGACGATAGGGCGACAATCTCACAATTTTTACTTAAAACACATCATGAAAGGAGCCCACAGGTTTCCCTTTAATAGGCATTTTACACGGTGCTGCAATTGTTAGCAGAGGCTGCTTTCAGCAGGATCGCTCGGTGTGTATGCACATTCCACTTCCGGGAGCAAAAGGCAAGCAATGGCCTTCCCTGGAGTGGTGGGAGGAGGAGACTCGGGACAGCTGACCCGCACTCATTCGGAAATTGATCTCACATGAAAACCACATTTCGGGGGCTTTGCCTGCTGCAGCTCTTTCTCCATAAACACTTCCTCACTGCTGGGAGGATCAGGTGCTGGATCCGTTTCCTATTCCAGCTGTAAACAATTACCACAAGCTCAGTGGCTTTAGAAAGTAGATACTCTTGGCCGGGCAGTGGCTCACCCCCGTAATCCCAGCACTTTGGGAGGCCGAGGCAGGCAGATCACGAGGTCAGCAGTTCGAGACCAGCCTGGCATGACCAACATGGTGAAACCCTTCTCTATTAAAAATACCAAAATTAGCCAGGCATGGTGGCATATGCCTGTAATCCCAGCTACTTGGGAGGCTGAGGAGGGAGAATTGCTTGAACCAGGGAGCTGGACTTTGCAGTGAGCAAGATGGTGCCATTGCACTCCAGCCTGGGCAATAGAGCAAGAGCGAGACTCTGTCTCAAAAAAAATAAAAATAAAAAAGTTACTCTCCTTGAAGACTGGCTGGAGGTCAGACACTCTATCACGGCATGCGTAGGGCTAAGTTCCACCTGCAGGCTCTAAGGGAGCATCTGTTTCCCGGCCTTTTCCAGATCCCAGGAGTATCTGCACTTCCTGGCTCAGGACCCCTCCCTCCACCCTCACAGCACATCCCTCCGGCCAGCGAAAGAAGCCTTTGCTCCTCTTCTGCCTCCGGCCTGCCTCTGTCTTGTAGGGACCCTTCTTGGGATGGCATCGGCCCAGCCACGTAATTCAGGATGGTCTCTCTCTCTCAAGATATTTAATGTCACTGCAAAGTCCCCTCTACCATGTAAGGCAGTAGAGTCAGTCTCCAGAGATTAGGAGAATATTCGGGGAGTCCTTTTCCTGTCTACTGCAGGTACCATGCATAGCATGAGGGGTTTAAGCTGAAATGAGATTCCTGTGCTTCCAGGAGGTGGTGTCAGGCAGGGAAAGCAACACAGGCCAGAAACCATATTACAGCACCCACGAGCTGGGTGTGCTCGGGGATCCAGAACAGAGCCCCCTCTGCATGGAAGGGCTAGGGAGAGACCCTCAAACAGTCCATCTCACAGGTGCCTCCTGCCACCACAACCCCTACCTATAAGATGCAGCTGTGCCGAGCCACCGGGGCCTGCCTCTCTTCTCTGTTCCCCACGGCAGAAGTGCCAGGCATCCCTCATGTGCACCCTCGGCAGGAGCCTCCATGGGCACAATCCTGTCTGTGTAAATCCCAGGGTGGAATCTGAAGCCATTGCCTTCACACACCTGCATGACAGCCAAGGGAGACATTTAATGGGATCCAGCATGCCGGGAAGTCAGGGTAACATGTTTTCACTTCCAAAATAGCCTCACCCCCGACTCCCGTAATTAACAATGACGGTGCCAACTGGATGGAAATCCAATTCAGAGACCTTGCCAACACTGGGGCCTCCAGAGCGCGTGAGGACTAAATGGATGTAGTCAGCACCAACAATTAATTACCCAGGCCTCAGGCAATTACACAACAGCGTCCAGCAAAATGAAGACCGGGCGTGAGAAAGGGATGCGGATATTTAAGTGAGCTGTTGGATGCAAGGCCAGACGCACCAACCTCAACCGTCAGGTGACGAGGCAGAGCCCAGGCGCGGCTCTGGATCTCCGGGAGGCACCTCTGAGCAGATGCCAAGATGCGGGACTCCCCAGGAACTGGGCACCCAGCGAGGGCTGAGCCCCTCCCATCATCCCCTCACACCGGAGGGCACACACACATTTCTGGGGAGACGCTCCCTGGCTAGAACTGAGGTCGCATCCCTCAACTGTGTGCCCCTAAACCTCTCTCCTTCACAGGCACCACACAGTGACAGGCCCAGGCCCAGCATCCTTCTGTGTCTGTTGCTCCAGAAACCAGACAGTTTCGGGCACTCTCTGCGCTTTGAGGTCACATGCCAGGCACCGCGTCTGCTGGAAAATTCTAACCAGGCCACAAATAACCAGCAGCAGAACGTGATGTCAGGAGTTGCGAGGGACTGGCTAGTGCTGTTTCTAAACTCGTGTGGGGAGTCACTTACGTGCCAAGTCTGGACTTCCTATTTTGGAATTCTGACAAAAGCCTGCTGGATGGTTTTACATACGTAAGAGTCAGCTTATTGACATGTAAAAGCTCTTGGTTTAGAGACCCAGGGGCCTGCTAAGTGTACATGCTGAATCGTGCCGGAAGAAAATGTCTGGCCAAGCAGAGAAGCTGCGCTTTTCCGTTTCTTTTCATTAAGTAAAGGAAATTGCAGTTCAGAATTTGTTTTAGAAAGTGATTGTGTAAAGCTATTATTCTTGTCTCAAAAGTCACAAGTTCAGAAGATGCCTTGAAATGTCTCTTCATTAAATACTGTCACCAAGAGAGGCATGAGCAAGACAAATGCATCCCTGTCTACAGCGAACTCGTGAGGCATGAAGAAGGAATTTGGTAGAAGGCTGCTGCGGAGAGGGAGGAGTGTGCCACAGCAGCCAGCCCACCTGCTCCCGGCGCCGCCTCCCTGGGGATCGCCTGACCCAGTTGTCAGGGGAAATAAACTACACAAGGGCTCGGGAATAAGCCAGACCCAAACTGCACAAGGCTGCTTGTCCGCACCCACACAACAGGCAGCAGGGAGGGATGGTGATGATAAAAGCCGTGCAGGGGATTTGCAGTTTCAGAAAGGTGTGTTTTCCAGGTGTGCGCTCACCTCACGAAGCGGGCAAGACAGGTGTGAGCCCACCAGGTAAGGAAACCTGAGCCTGGAGGAGGGTTCAGACCCTGCAGCTGGGGGAGGGTAGTGGCTGCAGGCTCAGCCAGGGCTCTAGTTTCCAAGCCCAGCTCTTTCCACCTCAGCTATCTTGCCAGCCAGCATCATGGTTACTATAAGCAAGAAAGCAGGAAGCATGGTGTGGTGGGGTGCGGTGGGGTGTGGTGGGGTGCGGTGGGGTATGGTGGGGTGCGGTGGGGTGCGGTGGGGTGCGGTGGGGTGTGGTGGGGTGCGGTGGGGTATGGTGGGGTGCGGTAGGGTGTGGTGGGGTATGGTGGGGTGCGGTGGGGTGTGTTGGGTTATGGTGGGGTGTGGTGGGGTGCAGTGGGGTGCAGTGGGGTACAGTGGGTCATGGTGGTGTGCAGTAGGGTGTGGTGGGTTATGGTGGGGTGCAGGGGGTTCAGGGGGTCCAGTGATCATTTGACCATATGTTTATAAGGAAGGGATCTTTAGGGTTTTTACATAGCTCATACCCCAAACCTTGCCCCAGAGTACAAAGGTCTAGCCCCACATGGCCACCTTAGCAGAAACTGAACGGACTGTGCCCCTGGGATCTTGCCTCAGAGACTAATTCACGCTTCCAGAATGCTTATAATACTTACAACCTTATACTTGAGTTAAAGCTCATATGAGCCCCCCAGAAATCCCAGGAAAAGCTGCAGACTCACAGAGGGATGGGGGTGCATGGGAAGGAGCAGGAAGGAGAGTAGACGTCTTCCCCTGCGCCAGCTGCTCTCAGATTTACGCGGTCATTCAGGCCAAAGACCCTGGCTAGGCTTCCCAGTCCCATCTCAACCTCACATGTACGAGTTCAGTCATTGATTCTAAGCCGTTGCATGGGACGGGCGGGGGGCTGGAGGAAGTTCCAGAAGCAGCCTTTTCCCAGCCTTGACCCCTCCCACTTGCAGAGCCAGTTTCCCCTAGAAGATCACCTCTGTCCAGTGATCTCAGTCACGAGCTCCTGACAGATTTGGGGTGGAGCACTGGGCAAACCCCCGGCCCTGCCGCCCGTCAGCACCTGCTTGACAAGTGCTTCCAGTGCCCCCGATCACCACCCTGCTGTGTCTTGACTGTGGAAGGCAGGCCACGGTCAGCCGGGTAGGTTGTCCTCAAGAGCCGCGTTCTGAGCATTTTGAAAAGAAGAGCCTGTTAGTAGGAGGGAAAGCAGCATTGTGACCTTCACCAAGCACCTCTGGATACCCACGGTCAGCCATTCCCCCTCTGCACGGGGCGGAGCTATTAAGCCTAACTGCCTAGCACAGATGCAAGTGCTCCAAGCCAACAACAAATGAGGTGAATTTAGTTTTGGGCTTTTTTTTTTCTTCTCTGATCTGAAGCATTTAAGGGGTACATGAAAGCTGTGACCCCTCGCAGGATCCCTGGAGTAGCAGGGCAGGCAGAGGTAACTTCAGAATACCAGAGCGAAGAGGGTCATCCTCAGAGTTCAGGTGAACAGCAGAAAGATGTGCAGTCGAAGATGGGAAGAGGAAGGTAAGCAGGGGGCTAGAAGAGAACTCATTACGCAGGCGACCAAAGGAAACAGCCCTGGCTCTTGAAGATGGTTAGGAGGAGTCGTATTCTGAACTCCCTGCTCTTGGTGCATTCACCTTACTGAGCCGGAATGGCCACAGGTTGAGCGTGCTGAGAGTCCCTGCAGTAGTAACGGGTGGGCTGTACAGGAAGAGCCGTCTAGGGGCAGGGGCAGAGGCCAGGCTCACTGGGCCATATCATCTTGGTGGGCAGTCAGTGAGGACAGAGAGCTAAAACAGCAGAGGGAAGTCACAGAGATGTAAAGGGATGCATACAGAAAGAAAAAGAAAAAGCAGGGAGGAGGAAATGCAAATTAAAACAGTAAGAGTCCACTACACACCTATTATCACAATGGCCAAAATCCAGGACTCTGACTATACCAAATGCTGATGAGCATATGGAGCAGCAGAAGCTCTCCTTCACTGCTGGTGGAAACGCAAAACGGTACAGCCACTTTGGAAAACGCTTTGGTGCTTTCCTACAAAGCTAAACATACTCTTATTATACCATACAACAGTTGTGCTGGTTGGTATTTGCATTAGGCTGTTCTCCCATTGCCATAGCAAAAGGCCTGAGATTGGGTCATTTACAAAGAAAAGAGGTTTAATTGGCCCACAGTTCCGCAGGCTGTGCAGGAAACATGGTGGCGTCTGCTACTAGGGAGGTCTTAGGAAACTTACAATCATGGCAGAAGGTGAAGGAGGAGCTGGCATATCACATGGCGGGAGCAGCGAGAGAGAGGGCTAGGAGGTGCAACACCATTTTAAAGCAGATCTTGTGAGAACTCACCCACCATCACAAGAACAGCACCAAGGGGATGGAGCTAAGCCATTCACGAAGGATTCCCTCCCCCGATCCAAGCGCCTCCCACCAGGCCCACCTCCAACCTTGGAGATTACAGTCTGACTTGAGATTTGGTGGAGGCACAGATGATATAAACCATAACACTGTCCAAAAAAGTTGGATACTTACATGCACACAAAACCTGCACGCAGAATCTATTGCCAAAACTTGGGAGTAACCAAGAGTTCCTTCAGCAGGTGAATGGATAAATGGCGATATGTAAAGACAATGGAATATTGTTCAGTGCTCAAAAGAAATGAGCTGTCAGACCAACAAAAGACAGGGAGGAACCTTAAATGCATATCACTAAGTAAAGAAGTCAATCTGAAAAGGCTAGGTACCGCAGGACTCCGACTATATGACACTCTGGAAAAGATAAAACTATGGAGACTATGACAAAATCAGCGGTTGCCAGGCATTGGGGAGGTGGAGGGAGATAAATGGACAACTACTCTGTGAGGGATGCATGTCATGAGACATTTTTCAGAACCCACAGTGTGTGCAGCATCAGAAGTGAGCCCCGACATAAACCCCTGCTATGATTTGAATGTGTCCCCAAATTCATAGGTTGGAAACTTTTTTAAGAAACAGTGTGGGGAGGTGGGGCTTAATGAAGGCAACTGTGTCCTGAGGGAGGAGCCCTTGTGAGTGGATCAGTGTTGTTACCATAGGAGTGAGTTGGTTATAAAAGGTCCTCAGTCCCTAGCACTTTCTCTGTCTCATGCCTGCTTCTGCCTGCTCTCCTCCCACCTTTGGGAGGGATGACCTTTGCTAGAGGCCAGTATCTTGCTCTTGGACTCTCTAGCTCCCAGATCTATGAGAAAGAAATGTCGTTTCTTTATGAATTCTCCATCCTGTGGTAGCTTGTTGTAGCCGCAGAAAAGGGACTGAGACAATCTTGGACCTTGGATGATAATGGTGTGTCAGTGTAGGCTCATCTGCTGTAACAAAGGCACCACTCGGGTGGGGCATCTTAGCAATATGAGAGACTGTACATGGGTTGGGGTAGGGGACACATGGGAAATATCTCTACTTTCCTGTCAATTTTGCTGTGAACCTAAACTGTTCTAAAAATAATTAAGTATTTTGAAAATGTTAAAAAAGGAAGAAAACAAAAAAGGCTGGAAGAACTTCCAGCCAATCACAAATCAGACTGGACAAGCTCGGGTGTACAAGATGCATCGATACGAATTCTGAGGCCTGGCCCAGCTCCCCCTTATCACAATTCCACCTAGTCATTGCTGGGACCTTTTTCTTTCTACCAAACACCTGTCATTAGGGCGTCAGGAAGTGCATTAGCACCAGGGATGGCAGGTGCACCAGCTTCCTGTGGCCTCTGTAACAAAGTGCCACACACTGTGTGACTTAAATCAGAAATGGGTTATCTTACAGTATCACGGTATCGGCAGGGCCCTGTTCCCATCAGAAGCTCTGGGGCCCGACACTTCCTGGCCTCTTCCAGCACCTGGTGGCTCCCAGGGTTCCTGGTCTTGTAGCTGCGTCGCTGCCGTCTCTGCCTTCATGGCCACAGGGCCTGGTTTTGGAATGCCATCTCCTCTTCTTATAAAGACATCAGATTTAGAGTTCATGCCAATGCCATCTGACCTCATCTTAACTAGTTACATCTCCAAAGACCCTGTTTGGAAACAAAGTCACATTCTAACATTTCACTGTCAGGAGGGGAGAAGGGGAGTGGAGGGGAGAGAGGGGAGGCAGTGGAGGAAGTAGAGTTCAACCTGCCCACCAGGGCATCACCCCGAGTCGACTCTTCCTATCATCAAGGCCCCTTCGAGGTGGGCAACTCCTGTCACTCCTGTGTCTTGTGTGGGATGCAGCAACTTCTGCTGGGGCTCCCAGTGGCCTTCTGACATCTCCCAGGGAGCATCCAGAGCCATTCCTCTCTACATCTTCAACCCTCCATGCAGACTTTTTGGGAAGCCACATGTGGGCCATGCCTCCCAGGAGCCCCAGTTGTCGTGCTGTTTCAGTCTGCATACTTAAACCCCGTGTAAGCTTTGTTCCTTCTGATTTTGCCAGATATTGAGGGATCCCCTCAAATCTTGCTTTGCCCTGAGAAAATTTCTAAAAACTAAAAATATATCAATATACACACGATGTAATTTAAATCTGGAATGTGCCAGATTTTTACATACAAAAAAGTTATACAATTCACTGACATCAAAAAGATTTTAGAAATATTTTACAGAAATATATTGGTTTTTAAAGCTCGCTTAGATACTCGTAGACACAACGCACACACACATACACACACACAGTCCGCACTGAACAAAATGAAGAGATGATCCAGAGAATCCAAGTTTTGAAAACTGTTAAAGTTGTTTAATATTCTACATGTAGGCATCTTCATTTCACTTCAGGGCTTGGTATGGGTTTGTGTCCCCACCCAAATCTCATGTAAAACTGGAGAAGGGGCCTGGCGGGAGGGGATTGGATCAAGGCCTGGATGTCCCCCTTGCTGCTGACAGTGGATTCTCACCAGACCTGATGGTGTAGAAGTGTGTGGCACGTCCCCTTCACTTGCTCTCTCTCCCGCCACCATGGGAAGAAGGTCCTTCCCCTTCGCCTTCTGCCGTGACTGTGAGTTTCCTGAGGTCTCCCAGTCAGGCTTTCTGTGAAGCCTTCAGAACTGAGAGTCCATCGCACCTCTTTTTTCATAAATTACCCAGTCTCAGGTAGTTCTTTATAGCAGTGTGAAAACAGACTAATACAGGCCTAAACCATCAGAATAATCTGTTTTCCAGTCGCCTTCGGAAAAGGCGTGAATGAACAAACACTAGCATTTCCACATATCACTGTTGACTTTTCCCTGGGGTTTGGCCTCTAAAGGTACAAGGCTTTGCATCACTCACACCTGCTTCTTTGTGACAAACTGACCATGGGTGGGTGTCTGTGGCATCCGATGAGCCCCATGCCCTTCCTTGCCGATGGCTGGCCACGTCTCCTCTCCCGGACCACTTGCTTTCAAGCCAGTGTCTGCTGCAGCTTTGCGAAGAGGTGAAATGCCCCGCCATGCAGGCAGGCAGCCCTCACCAGCGCTATGCAGACCCTGCAGAAGTCCACCGCTTCCGGCCAAAACCTCAGCTCCACAGCTCCCTTGAGCTCCAGCCCGGGCATGTGCAGCCCCTGTAGGTCAGCACGCACGTGTCAAATCAGTAAGAACTTTCTCAGACCTGCTTTGAAGTCGACAGCTCTGGGCAGTGTGAGCTCAGAAGACATTTGATGTTGTTTGGGCTGAAATTTTTATGTGATTTAAACCATTGTAAGTGAGAAAGTACCAACCTCCAAACACTAATCCTGTCAGCAACATAAGGTAGATTAGATTTGCTTTAATAATATGGATAATTACTGTCATTTCAAATTTAATTAAGGAAGACGCTCCTGGCTTTATCTGTATTGTGCTGCATATCTCTATTCATCTAACATCTAGGGATTAACAAGAAAAAAATCATCTACACAAGGTCCTTAGGACATACAGAGAGCGTGACACTCTTCTCTAGCCAGCCCAGGTCTCTGTGGACATTGTTTACACACCAGCCAGCCCCCTCTCGCTTTCCTACAACACAGACTCTGCTGGGCACGGTGCCCAGGGGCTGCAGATACAAAGGTGAATGTGGACTCACCTCCCGGGCATAGGAGGAGTATAGGCTCCCATGGGAAATGTTGCTATGGGAGCTCCAAGCAGAACGGGAGTTTCCCCATGAGTTCCCCACGGAGGGGCATGAGGGAGAGCTTCGTAGGAGGCAGCCTGAAGCTGGACTTGAAGGAGGTCCCAGTGCAAAGGAGGTGAAGAGGACAAGGAGAACCTGGATTCCACATGGAGAAAAAACTCTCTGTAGAAACCTAGAAATCACTGGAAGCTTTTGATCTGACTAGTTAGGTTTATAAACAATGAGGCTGAGGTTGTTTAAAAAAATAAAAGATATTTGCTCAGCCTCATGACGCCTGGGTCATACCATGTGAACAACTGTGACCAGCATGGATTCTAAGCATTTTTTTGACAGAGTCTCACTCTTGTCACCCAGGCTAGAGTGCCATGGTGTGATCTCAGCTCACTGCAACCTCCACCTCCCAGGTGCAAGTGATTGTCCTGCCTCAGCCTCCCAAGCATCTGGGATTATAGGCACCTGCCACCATCCTTGGCTAATTTTTGTATTTGAAACAGGGTTTCAGCATGTTGGCTGGCCTGGTCTCAAACTCCTGACCGCAGGTGATTCACCCGCCTTAGCCTCCCAAAGTCCTGGGATTATAGGCTCATGTAAGCCACCACACCCGGCCGATCCTACACACTTTTACATCCATAAACATTTTGTAGGTCCTCAGAGTGTGATTTCCTGTCTAGTCTCCTCCCAATTCTGCCTCCTTGTGTCCCAGTAAAAACCCACCTAACAGGTTAGGTAAGAGAAGAGGCCCGTGATGTTTACCTCTAAGGAACCTTATCTTTTGTGAGAGTCCATGAAGTTTCTGGGATTTCCAGTTTACTTTGAGATTCAAAGATACTGGGTGCAGAGATCCTGCCTGTTCAGAGGGACCAGTGGGGGTTGGCTGAGGGTCCAGAGTGGAGCAGAGGTGCCACGTGACAGCTCTTCAGCCAGTGTCGGCTACACTGGCCACGCTATTGACCAAGGTCAAATGCAGTCCCACTGGCATCAACATCAGACTTGGTGCTTGACTTAAAAGACAGAGAGAGAAGGGTAGGGAAGGCCTCCGCTAGAGTGGTGAGGTGAAAGTGAAAAGCTGGAACAGGCAGAGGTGAAACCCAAAGGATTTCGATAATTATTACATGGAGTGAGCGGAGAGTGGACAGGGGAGACCTAGACGCATGCAGCAAATTCAGGGTGCAGCGGGCTGGGGAAACCCGGTGGGTTTCGTTTTAGACATGTGTTGTGTCAGTCAAGATCAGAGCAGGCAGCAATGTCGGCTGCAGGTGGCAGCAAGGTGGACACCTGATAGTGCAGGGAAGGACCCTGGTCTCCTCATCGGTCCGGGCTGCCACTCTGCCATGCCACTCTCCAGCCTCAGGATTCTCCTCCCACATGTGGAGAGAAGGTACTGGTGTCTCAAGGCAAGATGAGCACAGAGGACCTCAGTGTGTGTAACTGGCAGCTGAGGTCATTGTCAGTGTTGGCACAGGTCTAGCATTTACTGAGAGCACAGATTAGGGGTCATCAGTGCAGAGGCAGCCAAGAAGCTAAGCGCAGGACAAGGCCGTGATGAGTCAGCCGTGATGAGTCAGCTCCGTGGAGGGCACCCCGGGCAGGCAGTCAGCTGGGCACGGAGAACCCGTTCGTTCTTTCACAGGATAGGAAGGGGAATGTGAAGGCAGGAAGTAGAGGTGCCTCCTTAACGTGGTGGTGAAATGGGCAGCGAATAGGAAAGGGCCTGGGGCCGTGATGGGTGGGGAAGGTGTAACCAGCTTGGGTGACTCCAATATCCTCACTCACTCTTGCTTCCCCTCCCCATGGCTGGTGCCCTGGTTCCACTGAGGCCACAGCCTGGGGCCATCTTTTTAATGACCATCCTCTGCTCTCACATGACCAGGCCAGTGCAGCTGAGCTGCCTTGAGCAGGGCCAGAGCACAGGGTCCAGTTTACTTTGAGATTCAAACTTGATATCATCTACAACCAAAAGGGGTTGGCAGAGACAGACTGGCATGACCCACTGGCAGTGCCAGCTTAAATGGGTAGCCTTAAGCTTAACTAAAGACAGTTGCTGGAAGAAAGAGATCTGTGTCTGAAAAAACCACCCCCTTTGACCAAATGCCCAGGCCCAGGAGGCCACACTGGAAGAGATGCCTGATCTCAGCAGGTGCAGGGACAGGATCCACGTGTCACTGTCTTTCCGTCTCACTGTGGCTTTGAAAACTCCAATGGCCCTTGAGTTCTGGTCACGGTAATAGCTAAGACTTAATGAGCACCTACAACGTGCTGGCCATGGTGCCCCGTGCTCTGCAGAGATGAGTGATCTCACTTAATCCACCTGCCTCAGGAAGTGGCCCTCACCCAGCCCCACAGATGCCCAAAACAAACGCAGAGAGGCTGGGGACAAAACTCAATGCCCCGTCTCAGCCAGACTCAGAGATGAAGCATGAGGTGGTGATCACAGAGCCCGTGGGCTGTGGGCCTCAGGTCTTCCCACAGCCCAGCCTCTGGCTCATGCTCTCTCCTCCGCTAGAAATACAGCAAGAGCCACTCTGTGGGACCTCCTCACCCATTGTGCATGGAAGATCAATGAAGCGATTATCATTTTCAAACACAAGGAATCTGTGCTCTCTGAGAGCCTCCTCACCTGCTCAGCTCAAGGAGAGAAGCAGGTGCAGAGCTCTTTGTACAGACTGACTCCAGACTCACGGCTCTTGGCACTGCCGTCCCTGCCTCTCCTTACCCATGTTGTCTCTCCACCCAGACACCCAGAGGTGTTCACACAGCACCCTGGGTGCACAGAAGAGCAGGCTGAGGCATCCGGGGAAGGCAAACCACAGTTTTTAAATTCTGTAGATCACCAGTGTAAGCACACACCGCGGGTGACACACTCGCCCATTAACTACTACAAAAAATTCACATTTTCATGGCATTGTGAACATCCATTACAATTCTGCAAACAAGATGCAGGTAAACATTGGGCATCACCTCTGCTTAATGAATCTGTGTAGTCAGGATTTCCAATCGTGATCACGTCGCATCTGTGAATCTGCAGTCTAGGTTCTGATTGGCATGCAGCCCCCGAAGTGTCACTCATTAAAAGGCTGGTTGTTTATGTATGAAAATTGACAGAAAAAGTGGGAAGTTAGTTTGTCTTCAGATATTTGGACTCCACAGCTTAACCACGTAACACCCTGAGCACGTGACAAAGAGGCAGGGGGTGGGTAGTCCAGCCCCGAAATAACTGCAGAGGCCGGTGGAGGTTTTGGCTGGGAAGGCTGGCCGGTGCTGGAAGGAAACATTCCTCAGGGTGAAGGCCTTCTGGGGTGATTCCTTAGATAGTGAGCTTCTCGGGCTCAGGCTTAGAAGTGAATTTCTAACTTGAAGATTAAAAACTGTTTACATTTTTGAGAGGGTTTAATCCTTTCCCCCTCTTCCTGAGCCTGCAGTTTCGTACTGCTGAGACGGAACTTCCAAATGTGGGTGAAATGCTACGTCCGCCTTCCTTACCAGCTCATATGGACTTTTCTCTGAATCCCCCGGGCATTCAGTTCTCAGGTCCTGCAGTCACGTACCCGGAGCTCAGCTCCCTGCAAAACTTGCCTATTCAGACACAGGAATGATGCAGGAGGGAACCCAGACTCTGGAAGGCACACCGTGGCACGACTTTGGGCATCGCCGTTCAGGGATTTTCAAGAAAGCCGAGGCCTGTTTCCAGGTTGCCACTGTAAACGTTCTGCCCTCCTCAGAACTCCGGTTGCCCGATATTCTGAGTAGGTTTCTACAAGCGCCGCAGAGATACAGGAAGCCTTTGGGCTTCAGCGGGCACACCGCTGCCTTCTCCTTCTTCCTTCCAGCGTCCACTCTTTCCTCAGCTGATGAGCCTGCAAGCCTGGCTGGGAAAGCTACCCCATGCACACCACAGTACTAGAGTCACAGCTTTTTATCCCCTGGCTGTGGACACCATAGACCATCGAGCCGCTTCCACCCCAATTACGGTCATCAGCACGTACGTCTGATATGCAACATTTTGGAGGATAAGCAGAGTGATCTCATTCATTACATAATATGATGGAATTGGATTCTGTGGGAAATCGGTGCCTTGAATAAATCTGTTTTTCCTACAGGAGGACACACAATGTAATCCACTACTGCAAAGCACAGAAGACACAAAACAGTGTCAATGTCACTATTCCAAAGATACTTTCTCCATGAACGTATTTTGGAGCAGCCCTCCCACGCAGGATGTGTCATGAATTATAGTCATCCACCAACACTGTGTGAGCACTAACTGCAGTGACTGGGGGCCGTGTGGGTGCCGGAGAACAGTGGGTGGCCAGAACAGGTCCTGTGGCGGGACCTCTAGAAATATTCAGAGGCACCAGCAGCTTGGGCAATTGGCACCCAAGTCTACTGAGATGGAAGCTGAGTAGTGACTCTCAATGGTCACTTTTGTCAGCCAGTGTGTCATGGCCCTAGTGTCCCGAGATGAAGTTTGGTCTGGACAAAACACCGCACAGAAACGCAGGAGCGTTTTGAATGGGAGCGCTATGGTTTCCTCAGTTGTCTGTACTTCACCGGAGAACCCACTTAGTAGTAGGGACCACTTCTCGATCTGCCCCCGCCATGGGTTCAGTACCTGTTCCCACCTTCCCACCCTAAATGCCAGCCCTGGCTCCCCCGTCACCTCCCAGGAGACCACATCTCACCTCGCTCCCTGCCACTCTCCCTCCAGACCTCTCTGGCCCTGGATCACGGATGACTCCTCCTGAGGGCATCTGTGGCACATCCTCTGCCCTATGCAGCACCCTTTCCCCAAGAGAACAGGACCATGTGTCAGACCTTTAGGGCCTGATCCTGTCTCTCCCCGACTCTACGCAGCAGAGCACAAACTCCAACAGAACCAAAACATGCCCCTTTCTTCCTCAGCAGGCCACCGTCTCTATCCAGCCTCACCCCCCACCTGCTCCAGAGGTACCCATCCTCCCAGGGTCAGTCCAAATGCCACCTTCTTGAAGTCACCCTCGATTCTGCAGGTACCATCTTCCCAATCGCCTTCTCCCCTTTGAGACTTGAGAGCACCGTGTCCACTCCCATCTGCTGTGCGTGACCTGGTGCCGCCGCACTCTGCGGCGTTCCTCCCACAGGATCCTCTCCCCACCCTGCTGCCCATCCAATTCCCGTGGAGAGCCTTCTTCCTCCCTTTTCTCCCCATCTGCCAGTGGAGATGGAGACCACAGGCCCCTGAACTAAGCAGCCTTCAACACAAATGTATAATTACTACTTGAATTAAATTCCAGTCAGGTTCAAGTGGAACTCTGTGGATCTGCCAGCTCTGGAATGTAGCGCAAAATCAAATAAGCGACGGGTACAAAATAAAAGACACTGCCCGATTCTTGTTTTATAGAGGACTGGCACTTACTAAAGAGTGCCATAATTTACAGAAAAACAAAGAGGGAAAATAGTTATTGTATTCCCTTGAATAGAATACGCAAACATCTATTTCTCTAATGGCCAAATTTCACGGTGGTGGTATCCACTCATTCATTCATTCCTGAGATGTATTCATTCATTCCTGGGTTACTCCATGGAGAACTGCCCTTCACCCAGGTCCTTCCCAGTGGGATTTTCCCCAGTGGAGAAACTGCCACCAGTAGCAGAGAAGTCCTCTTCAACATTCTTCTTACTGCTCCAGAGGCCATTAGGAAAAGTATAAACAAGACAGAGAAAACAGCCCTCATGGTCTCGGGCCACTTCATGGAGGTGAATGGCCTTCCACATCTGAGCGGCTTTAGAGCTGTGCCTGCGTGGCGTGGTGAGAGCTGTCCCCGCGTGGCGTGGTGAGAGCTGTCCCCGCGTGGCGTGGTGAGAGCTGTCCCCGCATGGCATGGTGAGAGCTGTCCCCGTGTGGGGTGGTGAGAGCTGTCCCCGCATGGGGTGGTGAGAGCTGTCCCCGTGTGGCGTGGTGAGAGCTGTCCCCGCATGGCATGGTGAGAGCTATCCCCGCAGAGGGTGGTGAGAGCTGTCCCCGCAGAGGGTGGTGAGAGCTGTCCCCGCGTGGCGTGGTGAGAGCTGTCCCCGTGTGGTGTGGTGAGAGCTGTCCCCGCAGAGGGTAGTGAGAGCTGTCCCCGCGTGGCGTGGTGAGATCTGTCCCCGCAGAGGGTGGTGAGAGCTGTCCCCGCAGAGGGTGGTGAGAGCTGTCCCCGCAGAGGGTGGTGAGAGCTGTCCCTGCGTGGCGTGGTGAGAGCTGTCCCTGCGTGGCGTGGTGAGAGCTGTGCCTGCGTGGCGTGGTGAGAGCTGTCCCCGCAGAGGGTGGTGAGAGCTGTCCCCACATGGGGTGGTGAGAGCTGTCCCCGCGTGGCGTGGTGAGAGCTGTCCCCGCATGGGGTGGTGAGAGCTGTCCCCGCAGAGGGTGGTGAGAGCTGTCCCCGCGTGGCATGGTGAGATCTGTCCCCGCAGAGGGTGGTGAGATCTGTCCCCACGTGGGGTGGTGAGAGCTGTCCCTGCGTGGCGTGGTGAGATCTGTCCCCACCTGGGCTGGTGAATGTTGTCCCCACATGGCATGGAGAGATGGCCATTATAGTTTTTTCAGTCACCAAGAAAGTATTGTTTACATTCTATACAACCTAAAAAGAACTTAAAACGTGATGTGTGGGAGTAACTTAAAGCATTATTCTTTTAAATGATCGGTGCTGAGGGGACCCTGCATTTTGGCTTGTGATTTGGGCCTCAGAAAATGACATTTGCTCTGGACACCTCTGCCCAAGGGAGCCCTGGGTTGATTGATGTTGATGCCCCCGGCCACAAGCCAGTGTCCCCATCACGGGCACAGGCCTGGACTTCATCTGCTGCCTGAGGTCAGGGCCCTGGGTGGGACCTTGACGACTGCCACCTGCTCTCCAAAGGCAAACTTTCCAGGAACAATGGGAAATGAGGAGGGCATTTTCAGGAAGCCTCCCACCCTTGTTTGGGCTGCAGTCTTGAGAGAAGAGCATTAGAGGGGTTCCCACGGTGAGCAGCAGGGTCTAGGAACTCCGGAGCACATGTGACCTTGTGTGACCTCGTGCTGCTGCACCTGCCGTGACCCTCCCCCAGGCACCCTCTCCCCGCCTCACCATCCATCTGATTCATGGCGAGAACCTTCTTCCCCCTTCTGCTTCCCTCTATCCACCAGTAAAGGCCACAGTCTTGTCCTCATCCCCCTCTGTGACCCCACCACGCTGACAGCCGGCCAGGGGCAGGACCACGGGCAGCTCATGCAGCTCCAGGCTTCTGGTCCTGCCTCGACCCCACTGGAGAAAGAAACGCTCAACTCATTGAATACTTAGAGCATGATCTGTGCCTACTGAAGATGAAAATGCTCTGGATCCTCAAGTGGAAGGATTTGTATTGTTTTATCTCATTTTACTGACTTTTACATCCTTGATCCTCAAGATGGTCTCAGAAAAGCAGATGAGGAAGGCTGTGTTGAGTTCAGAACTTCTGCCCTGACCATCCCCATTGATGGGCAGACAGGAATCCTCCCAAACCAGCCACCCGGCCGTGCAGCACCTCCCAGACAATGGGCTCCCTGAGTCCCGACAACAAAACCACCCTGGCTCGTCCGTCCTCGTGCCCTACCTGCCTCTGGAAGAGGCCCAAGGTAAGCCCAGGAAATCAGAGATGACCCTACCGCAGGCACAAAAGTCCTTTTCTTTTCTTTTTTTTTTTTTTTTTTATGGAGTTTCGCTCTTGTTACCCAGGCTGGAGTGCAATGGCACGATCTCAGCTCACCGCAACCTCCACCTCCTGGGTTCAGGCAGTTCTCCTGCCTCAGCCTCCTGAGTAGCTGGGATTACAGGCACGCGCCACCATGCCCAGCTAATTTTTTGTATTTTTAGTAGAGACGGGGTTTCACCTTGTTGACCAGGATGGTCTCGATCTCTTGACCCCGTGATCCACCCACATCGGCCTCCCAAAGTGCTGAGATTACAGGCGTGAGCCACTGCGCCCGGCCCCAACAGTCCTTTTCAATGTTTCCCTTAAATACATCCCCAGAGGACTCTGTACTACTCGACCTGTATCAAAATCCATAGGAATTCCACGTGATTTAAGTTACAAGTTACTGCTCATTGGTTAAATCAGTCATGCACGTTGGTCCTGTGACCCCTCATCTGCCCTGCAGACCACCCAGGGGCGTGGCTGCTCTGATCTGAGAGGCTCGGGCCTTGGGGAACAGAGCACTCAATGTGACTGGCTTATACTTTTCAAGCTACATCCGCCAAGAAACGAGTCCGCTGACATTTCTAACATGTATATCTAAATAATTATCTGTGATAATTGAAGCATCAGGAAGCATGCTGTGTGCCAAACAGTTAATTAAAAGTAAAAGGCACACCAACACACCCACGTGGCTGGTTAAAAGTCTTTCAATTGTAGGTTGTCATTAATCCAGCCTGATCCCATAGGCTGACACACAGACACTCCAAAAAGCCTTGTCCTATCTTGAGCAAAGAGAGGCCTTTGCTCACTCATCCACGTGGGGAAGTGCAGGGTGGGGTGGCTGGGGGCCAGGAGGAAGCAGTGGGCTCACCAGTGTGCAGCCCGAGGAGAGGCTGGAAGCGTGTTGGCCCCTGCAGCTGCTGTGGCAAATGAGCACAAACGGTGGTTTAAAGCAACAGAAACGTGGTGGGGCGCGGTGGCTCAGGCCTGCCATCCCAGCACTTTGGGAGGCCGAGGCGGGCACATCACAAGGTCAGGAGTTCAAGACCAGCCTGATCAACATGGTGAAACCCAGTCTCTACTAAAAAAATTAGCTGGGCATGGTGGCATGAGCCTGTAGTCCCAGCTACTCGGGAGGCTGAGGCAGGAGAATCACTTGAACCCAGGAGGCAGAGTTTGCAGTGAGCTGAGATCGCACCACTGCACTCCAGAAACAGGGCAAGACTCCATCTCAAAAACAAAAACAAAATGTGTTTTCTCACAATGTTTTTGAGGCCATACTTTCAAGATCAAGGTGTCAGCAGTGCTGGGTCCTTCTGGAGGCCAGGGTGTAGGGAGAATCTGTTCCAGGCCCTCCCCCAGCTTCCCCGGGCTGCAGGCCATCCGAGGGTCCCTTCGTGGGCAGCAACGTCACTCCAGCCTCTGTCTCCTCCACCCTCACATGACCTTTTTCCTAGGGTTTTGGTGTCTTCACACAGTCTTCCTACAGGAACACCAGTCCGTGGATTTTAGGTCCGCCCCACCCTAATCCGGGAGGACCTCACTTTAACTAAGAACATCTGCTAAGACCCTGTTTCTAAGTAAGGCACGTTCTAAGGTTCTGGTGGACATGAACTTTGGGGGACACTGCTATCCAGCCCAGTACAGGCAGCAAGGATTTCCGTTTTCAGCTGAGTGGGTCAAGGCCACAGCTGTCCCCACGCTATGAGGGCAGTGATGCGGTGCTTTCACCGTCATCCCCTGCTCCAGGGCAGTTCAATCAACTGGGCATCAGGGCACAGGGCTCTCCCTTCTGCAGCCCCTGGATCCTGACTGCATGCCTTGGTCCCTTTCGGATGCCTGATGGTGATGCCTCCAAATGCTTCCTATTCAAAAGCTCACTGAGAGCTGCTGGTTCTTCCGGGCAGGAATGGCTTCATGGCTGTGAGTATGGCATCCCTGAGGATAGCCCTCATTCCACAAGGCATTGGTGTGGGCACCAGGATTAACCCAGAACGTCGCATGCCCTGACTGTTGCCTGCCTTCCATCAGACCTGGTCCAGGCCAGGTGTTACCAGCATTGCACAGCCCAGGGCAGCCACCATATGAGATGAGGGAGACCATGCTCCAGGTCCTCTGATGGGCTCGCGGAAGAGACATTACTTGAAGTTGTCTGCAAGTAAAGAGGCGTGTTCCGAAGAGGGAGCCGTGTGATTGCAAGAGGGTGGGAAGATGCCGGGCCCACAGGAGGCTCTAAGCAGGACTGCGTGGGTGAAGCACAGGACGCGTGTATGGGCCCAGAGGCTGACAGGATGGCAGGGAGGCAGCGCCAGGGACGCTGAGCTGTGGATCTTTGTCTGAATCCTGCAGACCGTGGTCCCCGGGAGAGCAGATGACATCACCCCCTTGTGCTTTGGGAAGATTAAAGAGCAGTCGTGTGAGGCTGAATCAGAGTGGCTGAGGAAGAAGACACGGAAGCCATTCCCAGGGAGGACAAGTGTCTTACCACGTCCTGAGGCCCCCTCCCAGAAGAATGAGTTTTTAAGGCAGAAAAACACACATGCGATTGCAAGAGGAATCCATTAAATGAACTGTGGTTATCAAAAGTTTTGGAAGACAAATTTGTGACATGGAAACATATGAGGTCTTTTATCGTGCTAAATAGGCTCTCAGACAGCGGGTCCAATCACCACAGGAGCCTCAGAGCAGTGGCAAACACGAGCGCGTTTCTAGATACCCGCCACAACTCCAGTGAGATACGGAAGACGTCTGTGTTGTTCCCATGGATTCTAATGACGTTCGAGGCTTCAAATGTGCAGAAGATCAAAGGTACAACAAACAGCCTCCCCGAAGCCACGCCTGCTCTGGGGACAAAGTCCCATCCCAGCCCATCTCATAGCGCTGGGCTTTGAGATCCGCATTCACAGGGAAGAGAATGTCACATTTCAGTCAAATGAACATAGAGATGTGATTTCTCCCCACGCTTGTTCACAGGCGACCTGTGTTCTCTCCTGATTTGAAAACTGCCAGAGTCTACACAAGGAGACGTCAGCTCACAGTGGGGTGGGGAGTGTGAGGATATGGAAAAGAGGACCCAAAATACGTCAGAGCCAACTGATGGGGGCTGCAACCTCCATGGGGAATAGGGACGCCTGAGACCTGGGGTGCTGAGCCTCCACCAGGGTCCTAGTAGAGTGAGGCCCCCCCACCAGGAAGAGGAGCAGCTGAAAGAGGGGTAATGTAGGCAGAAAGTGACCTGAACTTCAGAGAGCACTAGAAACACAGTGTCTACATGGAAATGCTCTGTCGGCCACTGAGACACAGGTTTGCAGGCAAGGAAATACCACTGGGAGTCTTCCACGAAGCAGTTGTCCCTGCCCGCAATGCCAAGGCTGGAAAGGTGGCACCAACAAACATTCTGGCTGCTCCGCTTTTAGGGCCCTTCTACAATTTCAGGGCCCCCCACTATCATAGAATCTTCCAAAGCAACTCACCCCCACATCTCCCCACACTCTTCTGAATAAGAATGAGGACCCAGGGATGCCTGGGGGTGTTTAGCCTTGGCATGAGACCACCAGAGACTGGGAAAAAGAAGAAACAGGCAGGGGCTGGTTAAGAAGGGGCTGGTTAAGCTGGACAGGCCAGAGATGAAGGGAAAGGCTATGACTGAGGGAAAATGGTCTGAATCTGTCACGTCAGAGCGGTACAGAAGGTACAGAAGATCAGAACGAGGCATAGACTCTGCTGGGGGCTGGGGACAGACACAGGAGATCTCAGGAAAGGTCAGGACAGGCGCAGCTTTGGGCAGACAGGGTGCCACGGAGCCTCCCACCTGGTCGGGCACAGGAGGGGAGAGCCACGGCACATCACCCACGTCTGCACCTGCAGTTTAGGCTGAGCTGGCTTCATGACAACGTGGCTTCTTTGGCTGGCTGAACATACAACCAGCGATGTTTTGGGGTGCTGTTACCAGTGTATCCCAACCACCCCCTGTCCTCACCAGCTTGTTCAAGCCCCTGCTCCTGGAGCAGACAGCTCAGGCACCCCCAGTGCCCACCAGGCTCCAGATCTGCCCAGAGCTTTGTGAGTGACGGGGAATCTCAGGTGCACATCACAGCAATTGGCTATGAACGGTGCCTGGACTCTGCTTGTCACCCACCTGCTTTGGGATCCATCAGAGCAAGTGGCAGAGGACTGGGACGCACAGAACATGCCCGACTCTCCAGGAGCTGTTAGCACTGACGCGGAACGGCGTGGAGAATGCGAGCCCATCAGACACACCGTCTTTCTGCGTGGCTGGAAATATGCTCCATTCTAACGGAGCATATTCGCCTCTAATGGAGGCAGCTTTGCAGGTCACGCCTCGTTTTCTTTAGTTTAAAAAAAATGCATAGCTAACAAACTATTTTCATCTTTAGAAATGGCATAAATGTCATTAGAAGCTAACCTGAGCTTATTGGCTTTATTTAACTCGTGACAGGTATAGAATACAACATTTAAAATGCAATTAACTTGGGCATTGGGGGAGAAACAAACCCATCAGATGGATGTTTTTGGGCGAGAAGAGGTATTTACGTCTCGTAAATCTTAAAGTTCTTACAGTCACACCCCAAAGTAGGACTATGGATCTTTATTTTCCTGGAGTTCTCAAATCGTGGCTGTTAACACTGATCAGATGGGGGGGAAAAAAAGGACGCTCCTCAAATTAAAATATTTCCAAACAAAACAAAGTCCATTGAGAGTCAGAGAGCTTTGGCCAACTCACCTAACAGAAAAACACCATGGTGTCTGCGATGGTTGATTTCATGCGTCAACCTGACTGGGCCACGGCCGCCCTCACATCTGGTTAAATATTCTCTTGGGTGTGTCTGGGAGGGTATTTCTGCATGACAAACATTTGAGTTGGGAGACTGAGTATGGTCGATTGTCTTCCCCCATACTGGTGGACCTCGTCCAGTCAACTGAAGACCTGAACAGAACAAAAGGGCGAAGTAAGATAGAACTCCTCCTGCCCTGCTGTTTGGCTGGGATGTCAGGGTCTTTCCTGCCTTCAGACTGAAACTTGCACCATCCACTCTCTTGAGTCTCCAGCCTGCCTGCCAAACACAGACCTTGGGACTCATCAGCCTCCACCAACATATGGGCCAATTCTCTCTCTCTCTCTCTCTCTCTCTCTCTCTCTCTCGCTCTCTCTCTCTCTCTCTCTCTCTCTGAATGTATGTATGTACGATATATACACATATATACTTATACACACACGTTAGTATATATACACATTTACATGTATATACACACGTATATAGTCACATATATGTGTGTGTGTATATATACACATATATATATACACACACATATATAATCACATATATGTGTGTGTATATATATACATATATATATATATATATATACCCACGTATACACAGAGAAACATGCCCACACATCCTGTTGATTCTGTTTCTCTGAGGAGCCCTGACAAATACACTATCTATGCACCATTTATTCATTCAGTGATTTAACATGTCTGCTGAGCACTATGACAGACCTCGCTAACTCTATACTTAGCATTGACTATGGCAGTATTCAAAAATGATACCATGATGTCCTCTGGAAGCCAGCCCTACCCTAACGCCAAGCTTGTGTGGCTTGGCTGGAACTGACCCCACCTCTCTTGCACCCCAAGATTTCAAGTAAATGCATGACCTGGGCCTGGCAAATCCTCACACCCCATTCTGTGGCCACAGAGATCAGTTCAGGACAGGGCACATGACCCAAGATCACCCAGTGAGAATCCTGGAATCCCAATCTTGGTGTCATCAGGAAAAGACACTTTCTTTCTACTGTAATTTTCAGGGAAAGCACTGGAGTTGCTGGGACCAGCCCATGGGGACCCACCCGAGAGCTTAGGTGGCACACACAGAAGCAGAGACCACACAGCGACAGCCCAGCTAAGGCCCCGCATCTCCAGTGCTTTTCAACTCTATGTGCAAATGAATTTCCGGTTTGCCACTGAGATGGGGGTGCCTGCCACACGCAACCCAAGAACTCCACCTGTGTGTCTGACACCAGGAAATGCTCCACTACAGTCTAAGACATGAAACTACCTTTGTTGGGTTCAACAGAGCAGATTCCCAAGGCAAAAGTGAATGGATTTCCCACTCTAAACTACAGGAAAATCGGAGACACCTGCAACCACCCTGTCCCCTTCTCTTTCAGAAAACAAACCCATCGAGGCATCACGTGGCATCATGTGACTGGCTCCTGGTCACAGAGCAAGTGGTTCCAGGGTCAGAATCTGGTGACCGGTTTGGGAACCGAGTTCTCTAGAGCGTGGACCTCCCCCACACTCCCAGAACCAGGAAATGCTGTCCAGAGTAAGACCCGCTGCCAAGAAGAGCACCCAGGAGCCTAAACAGAGAAACGGCCCTGCCAACCGCCAGCTGTTCCTGCACAACTTCGAGGAGGAGTGGGAGGTGTTCACACCCATTTATCCCACCAGTTCTTCCTGCACGACTTCAAGGAGGAGTGGGAGGTGTTCACACCCGTTTATCCCACTGGCTGTACCTGCACAACTATGAGGAGGAGTGGGAGGTGTTCACACCTGTTTATCCCACCAGTTCTTCCTGCACGACTTCAAGGAGGAGTGGGAGGTGTTCACACCCGTTTATCCCACCAGTTCTTCCTGCACGACTTCAAGGAGGAGTGGGAGGTGTTCACACCCGTTTATCCCACCGGCTGTACCTGCACAACTTTGAGGAGGAGTGGGAGGTGTTCACACCCATTTATCCCACCGGCTGTACCTGCACAACTTCAAGGAGGAGTGAGAGGTGTTCACACCCGTTTATCCCACCGGCTGTACCTGCACAACTTCAAGGAGGAGTGAGAGGTGTTCACACCCGTTTATCCCACTGGCTGTACCTGCACAACTTCAAGGAGGAGTGGGAGGTGTTCACACCCGTTTATCCCACCGGCTGTACCTGCACAACTTCGAGGAGGAGTGGGAGGTGTTCACACCCGTTTATCCCACCAGCTCTTCCTGCACGACTTCGAGGAGGAGTGGGAGGTGTTCACACCCGTTTATCCCACCAGCTGTACCTGCACAACTTTGAGGAGGAGTGGGAGGTGTTCACACCCGTTTATCCCACCAGCTGTACCTGCACAACTTTGAGGAGGAGTGGGAGGTGTTCACACCTGTTTATCCCACCGGCTGTTTCTGCACAACTTTGAGGAGGAGTGGGAGGTGTTCACACCCGTTTATCCCACCGGCTGTTTCTGCACAACTATGAGGAGGAGTGGGAGGTGTTCACACCCGTTTATCCCACCGGCTGTACCTGCACAACTATGAGGAGGAGTGAGAGGTGTTCACACCCGTTTATCCCACCGGCTGTACCTGCACAACTATGAG
Source organism: Callithrix jacchus (assembly GCF_049354715.1). Classification (NCBI taxonomy): domain Eukaryota; kingdom Metazoa; phylum Chordata; class Mammalia; order Primates; family Cebidae; genus Callithrix; species Callithrix jacchus. Next base: position 123,740,441 of record NC_133513.1, on the reverse strand, counting down.
GAGGAGTGGGAGGTGTTCACACCCGTTTATCCCACCGGCTGTACCTGCACAACTTCAAGGAGGAGTGGGGGGTGTTCACACCCATTTATCCCACCGGCTGTACCTGCACAACTATGAGGAGGAGTGGGAGGTGTTCACACCCGTTTATCCCACCGGCTGTACCTGCACAACTTCAAGGAGGAGTGGGAGGTGTTCACACCCGCTTATCCCACCAGCTCTTCCTGCACAACTTTGAGGAGGAGTGGGAGGTGTTCACACCCATTTATCCTGCACACACACATTTCTTGCACACCGGCTATGTGTGTCCTCCTTATTGATTTTCTTCTACTGTCTCCTACTTCAATGACTTAAGAGGATACGAAAACTCACTCTAACTAATGTGGACAGCAGTGAAAATCAGAAAGGAGAAAGTCAAGGTCTGGAGTGGGCCGGATCTCTCTTCAGGATGCCAGTGTGTAACCCACACTAGTCTCATGGGTGTGTAACTGATACGGTGCCTCCACCAGCTCCGAGTGCAAACTGTGCTCACTTACCTGTTACTAACCAGGTTAACCATGTGTCTAAGCCACTCTTGTAAGGATGCTGCTTTTTCTTACTTCGGCTTGGGACCTCCCTCTCATGAAACCCCAGTCACCCAGGCCCACTTGGTCGCCTGTGGAGCAGAGGGAGAGACCCAGGAGGTTGGCTCAGGTGGCCTGAGGCATGGCTCCTGCAGCAGTCTGTGACGCACCCCATGACACCCTGAGTGGCCCAGTGGCTCAGCCCAGATCCTGCCCAGCACAGCATCAAAGGCAAAGTCCCACCACTGGCCCAGCGCTGGTTTCCCTGAGTTACTGGAAGAAAACCTCTCCACCGTGTTACTTCAAGCCACTAGAGGCTTGGGCCCAATGCCCAGTCCTTCAGGAACAGTCCTCTTAACTTACATGTACACAGCGATCTTCTTAAGGCAACTCAAGGTGCCAGGTGACTGGATCAAAAGCTCCTTGTCAGGCACACACTGTGTCTGGACATGTAGGTGTGGCTCTTTTCTAGGACTTTGGAAAAGAGCACCATTTTCTTGATGTCCACAGGAAGCGTGGCTTGCCAAGGTTTACCAGGATAACTGAACTACCACTAGCCCAAAATTTAGGGGGAGGGATACAGGAGCTGAGCAGGGGTTTCAGACTGGGTTCATTCCAGGAGAATTGAATGAGAAACAACTCCTGCCCCTCCAACCTTGCGTGCGTGTGCGCGCACACGCACACGCACACACACATGCATGCACACATGCACACACACGCATGCACACGCGCACACACACGCATGCACGCGCGCGCGCACACACACACATGCACACACGCACGCGCGCGCACGCACACAAACACGCATGCACACACACGCGCGCACACACACACACGCACACACACACAGAGATAGAATTGCTGCAACGTGTCACCAGGAAAATTGGCAGTGGCTGTCAATGTCCCCATAGCTCCCAAAAGGCAATCACAGAAAGACAAAATATCCAATGTTGGTGCACTTCCCAGAGGCCAGGCTGGCCGGCATTGCTGGGAGTCACTCTGTGAACCAATACTGTGCATTCCAATCTTCTTTGATACAGAAAAGGCTCAGCATCAATCAGTGCTAATTGTAGGTTTCTGTGCTGCTCTCCCAGCTTAAGCTGTTTTGCAAAAATTACATTTCATTACGTTTTATACTAATCAGCAGAGTGCAAAATTAACTTGAAATAATTTCATGCTCTCAAGTAACCTTTATTTTCTAAATTGTGGTGTTTTGCAGTAACTGTTTTATCCTGCTGTATAATAACAGTGTTCCCTGCATTAGGGTGTAGCACTTACAGGACAGCTGTTATCTGAATCAAATATCAACAGCTCATCTTTATTTCAGCACATGCCATTTGTCACTTCATAAACTTCAATACCAGAAGTGTTATCAGTTAAATAAGTGCTCTCTAAAGTGTGGTTTAATGGATCAGAACCAATTTAAAAGACAGTCTGGCTTGAAACTCTGAAATCCGCAAAATTTAGTACTTCTATAAAATATCAAAATCTTCAGGTAACCAAATGTTCAGCTGTATTCTGAACATGAACCCTCTTCTAACGAGTCCTCACGTAATTTGATTTCACTTAAAATATAAGATAGGATATAAATGTTTAATACCCACCTAACTGGAAATCTGCTCCCTTCATTTGTACTTTTTTCCTTCTCAATAAATTTTTAATATTCTTTTGCCCAAACTTGCCCCTCAGAAGCCAGTGTTCAAGCAAAGAAATACCATGCTTATAACTGAACAGTCACATACATAAATAAGACATGGGGGTTTCAGTAAATGGTAAGTTACTTCCAGACAACAGAAAAACAGAAAACACCAGAAAGGCCAAGTAATCTCAAACTACATTAACAGAATCATAACATCTAGGAAGCAGGAGGTAAGAGACATACCCTATAATTAGAACTTGCCTGCAGTGCCATACTGAAATACAAGCACCTCACTTGGAAGGGAAAAGAGACAATAGTTGCGTTTCACTGAAGAACAACCCAGACAGGAAAGGAACTGAAATCAGGCCCTCAGAAACGCAGAGGAAGGTTGGTCACAAGGCTTGCACGTATGTCACAGTGGTGGAACCAAAACTAATCAGTAAAAACTACAGGTGAGGAGGCACATTCTAACACTCACAGGTGACCAGACATGAAACAAGGCTTTGTGATAAGGTCAGTTGCTTATACTTCTAGATGGAAAGCTGTAGAGAAAACACATAACAAGTGGTTTTCTAGTATCTGCTAAGAAGTAAGCATTCATTGAAATATCCTGTAGGCAGAGATGGGCAGTCTCCATCAGTCAAGGAGATTGAGCAGGAACTCCACAAATGTCAAAAAGGCAAGAGTTCACAAAGCAGAGTACACAGAGGAGGGACCCACACACAGGGCAGGGTACACAGAGGAGGGAGCCACACACAGGGCAGGGTACACAGAGGAGAGACCCGCACACAGGGCAGGGTACACAGAGGAGGGAGCCGCACACAAGGCAGGGTACACAGAGGAGGGAGCTGCACACAGGGCAGGGTACACAGGAGAGAGCCGCACACAGGGCAGGGTACACAGAGGAGGGACCCGCACAGATGGCAGGGTACACAGAGGAGGGAGCCGCACACAGGGCAGGGTACACAGAGGAGAGAGCCGCACACAGGGCAGGGTACACAGAGGAGAGAGCCGCACACAGGGCAGGGTACACAGAGGAGGGAGCCGCACACAGGGCAGGGTACACAGAGGAGGGAGCCGCACACAGGGCAGGGTACACAGAGGAGAGAACCGCACACAGGGCAGGGTACACAGAGGAGGGACCCGCACACAGGGCAGGGTACACAGAGGAGGGACCCGCACACAGGGCAGGGTACACAGAGGAGGGAGCCGCACACAGGGCAGGGTACACAGGAGAGAGCCGCACACAGGGCAGGGTACACAGAGGAGGGGCCCGCACACAGGGCAGGGTACACAGAGGAGGGACCCGCACAGAAGGCAGGGTACACAGAGGAGAGAGCCACACACTGAGAAATCCAAAGGTCTGCAGAAGGTTCCTCTTGAATATTCAGCAGAGCACTGATTAGTTCATGCATGTGAAAAAAAAAAACCTACCCAAGACCAGGAAAAGAACCACCTGCAAAAGTTCGAGGGAGCAATCACTAACGCTTACACGGGGCCAGAAGTACCGCCTATTCCCACCAGCCAGAGTAGAGAAATCATACGTTACAAGGCACAGGGCAGAGAACTTACTCAAAGGAGTTTTACCTCAATAGTGGGGCAAGTTAACCCACAATTAAAAATTGCTTTGTGTCCACTTAAGTTTTTGTCCAAACTTAATCTACCAAAGGGCAAGTTTGGGTAAAAGTGTATTAAAAATTTATTAAGAAAGAGCAAAAATACAAATAAGGAAGGCAGATTTCCGGGTGGGTGTATGTTATACATTTATGTCCTATCTTTTATTTTAAGTGAAACCACATGATGTGAGGACTCTTTAGAAGCATAAAAGCAAAACCTGAAAGGATCAACCTATTTCCGAGGAACTTAACCATGGCACAGAACAAAGTTCAAGGATATTTATAGAAATAGAAAAAGTCCAGCATACAACTAGGTAAAATTAACAATGAGTGGCATCCAATCAAAGATTACAAGGCATACAAAGAAGCAAGAAAGTAACACTTATAATAAGAAGACGAGGCAATCCAGTCAAAACCGGTCCATGGTTGACACAAATGAAATAAATAAAATTAGTGGGAAAGGTAATAAAACAGTTATTGTAACTGCCCATGTGTCCCAAAAGACAGAGCAAAGACCACACAGGTTAAGAAGAACTGTGGAACACATTAAAAAGACCTGAAATAAAATTCTAGAAATGAAAACTCTAACTTATCAGATACAAATAAATACAATGGATGGAATTAATAGTAGATCAAACACTGAGAAGAAAAGTAGTGAACTTGAAGACAGAGCAATAAAAACCATGTAAAATTAAACACCAGGAAAAGGGCTCAAAAAACCAGAGTACTAGTTACTCTGTTTAATAACAATTAGTATTGTTACTTCATAAACTTCAATACCATAAGAGTTATCAGTTAAATAAGTATCTCTAAAGTGTGATTTAATGAATCAGAACCAATTTGAAAGACAGTCCAACTTGAAATCCTGTAGTGAAATCCTGGCTTGAAATCCTGCAGACTTCAAATGGCCAAATATACATGTAGTAAGAGTTCCTAAGGGAGAGGAGACATTGGGGATAACATGGCCAAAATTTTCTAAATTTGATGAAAACATAAATCCATAGATCAAAAAAGCTCAACAAACCCCAAGCACATTAAACATGAACAAAACTACACAAAAGAGCATTGTAATCAAATTGCTCAATGCCAGTGATTTAAAAATCTCAGAAGCAGGCAGAAAAAAAGCGATCACATTACCTGGAGAGGAAAATAAGGGTAACAGCAGATGTCTCCTTGGAAAGCATGACAGATAAAAGATGATGGTTACACATCTTTAAATTACCGAGAAAACACTGTCAACCTAGAATCCTTTACTCAACAAAAATACTTTACAAAAATGAAGACAAAATAGTTTTTCAGGCATACAAAACTATAATTATTATCACCAATAAAACTGCACCACAATAAACACCAAATGAAGTCTTTCAAGCGAAAGGAAAAATGAGAACAGGTGGGAACCTGCATCTACACAGAGGAATATAGAGTATTGGAAGTGATCATTGTATGTCAATAAAGACAATCATCATTATTTAAATCTCTTTATATTTGATTGTTAAAACCAAAAATAATAACGTATAGTGCATTTATAATACATGCAGGAGTAAAATGTATGGAAAGGATATATCAAAGGATGGGAGGGGAGATAGAGAAGTACACTACTTTAGGGTTCCCATAGTCAGATCGTGTCACATGGAAGTGGACTGATGAAGACATAAACTACACATTCTAAAGCAACCCCTAAAACAAGAAAGTAAGAATTTATAGCTGAGAAGCCAATGAAAGAGATAAAATATAACCATAAAAAATAAACAATTAATTCAAAGTAAGACAGAAAAAGAAGAAATGGGAACAAAGAACAAATGGAACAAATGGAAAACAAATGCTGAGATGATAGACTTAAAACTGACCACGTCAGTAACCTCATCAACATAAATGAGCAAAACACTACAATTAAAAGACAAATTATCAGGACAGATTTTAAAAAGCAAGGCTGAATTGTGTGCTGCCTAGGAAGCCTTTTTAAATAAAAAGGCACAAGTAGTTTTAATGTGAAATGATAGGAAAAGATACATCATCCTAAGTCCAATCAGAAGAAAGCCACGGTGGATATATGATACCAAAGTCAACAAGCCCATTAGGAGGGATGAAGAGGCTCCTTTTGCACTGATAGAGGAGTCCATTTGTCAAGAAGCTGTATCCGTCCTCAATGTTTAAGAAGCTAATGACAGAGCTCAAAGTACATTAAGCAAACATTACCAGATACGAAAGGAGAAATAAACAATCCACAGCTGCAGTCAGATTTCAATGACGCTTTCAATGATGGAAAGGAAAAGCAGACAGAAAATTCATAATGATATATTAGCAGACTCAAACAGCACATGAAGCGAGTTGGCCTACTCCACAGTGATAGAACACCTCTCAGCCAATAGCAGCAGAACACATACTTTTTTAGTTGCGCATGAAACATTTTTTTTACACTTAATTTTCTTTTTTATTATTATTATACTGTTAGTCCTGGGATACATGTGCAGATCATGCAGAATTGGTACACAGGTATACACATGACATGGCGGTTTGCTGCATCTATCCCCCGTCATCTACATTAGGTATTTCTCTTATCCCCTCAGCCCCTGCTGTCCCTCCCCTACCCACCCCCTCCAACAGACCCCAGTGTGTGATGCTCCCCTCCCTGTGTCCGTGTGTTCTCATTGTTCAGCACCCTCTTATGAGTGAGAACATGCAGCGTTTGGTTTTCTGTTCTTGTGTCAGTTTGCTCAGAATGATCGTTTTCAGCTTCATCCATGTCCCTGCAAAGGACATGGACTCATCCTTTTTTATGGCTGCATAGTACTCCATGGTGTGTATGTGCCACATTTTCTTTATCCAGTCTATCATGATGGGCATTTGGGCTGGTTCCAAGTCTTTGCTATTGTAAACAGGAGTTGCACATGAAACATTAACCAAGACAGACTATACATGGGGTTATAAAATGAGTGCCCCAAAACTGAAAAGAATTTGTGTGTGTGTGTGAGTGTGTGTGTGTGAGAGAGACAGAGAGAGTGTGTGTGTGAGTGTGTGTTTGTGTGTGTGAGTGTGTGTGTTTGTGTGTGTGAGAGTGTGTGTGTTTGTGTGTGTGTGAGAGAGTGTGTGTTTGTGTGTGTGAGTGTGTGTTTGTGTGTGCGAGAGACAGTGTGTGTTTGTGTGTGTGTGAGAGTGTGTGTGAGAGTGTGTGAGACAGTGTGTGTGTTTGTGTGTGTGAGTGTGTGTGAGTGTGTGTGAGACTGTGTGTGTGAGTGTGTGTGAGAGACTGTGTGAGTGTGTGTGTGAGTGTGCGAGTGTGTGTGAGTGTGTGTTTGTGTGTGTGTGAGTGTGTGTGAGAGACAGTGTGTGTGTGAGTTGTGTGAGAGACTGTGTATGTGAGACTGTGTGTGAGTGTGTGTGTTTGTGTGTGTGAGAGTGTGAGTGTGTGAGAGTGTGTGTGAGTGTGTTTGTGTGTGTGCGTGTGTGTGTGTGAGAGAGTGTGTGTGTGAGAGACAGTGTGTGTTTGTGTGTGAGAGTGTGTGTTTGTGTGTGTGTGAGAGTGTGTGTGAGAGTGTGTGTGTGTTTGTGTGTGTGTGTGTGTGAGACAGTGTGTGTGTTTGTGTGTGTGTGTGTGTGTGAGAGAGAGAGTGTGTGTGTGTGTGTGTGTGTGTGTGTGTTTCCTATTCTGCTCTCTGGCCAGAACAGAATTACATGAAAGTCAATAACAAGGAAACTGGCAAATCCTTCAATAGCTGAAAATAAATAGCATACTATAGGGAGGTAGGTGGAATGATAGCCCCACAAAAAATGGCCACATCCTAACTCAAGAACCTGTGAATATGTTGCCCTACATGGGAAAAGGGGCTTTGCAAATGTGACAGAATTAAGGCTTTCGAGAGCCTGGGTCACCTGGGTGAGCTCAGTGTAATCCCAAGGATTTTTATAAGAGGGAGGCAGGAGGGTCTGAGTCAGCAGTAAAAGACGTGGCCAAGCAACCAAGAAGCTGGAGGGTCATCGGGAGGAGGCCACGAGCACAAGAATGTGGGCGACCTCCAGATGCTGAAAAGGCAGCAAGGAAGTGGGCTTTTTCCCCTGTAGTCTCCAGCATTAATGTGGTAGATTCCAACACCTAGATTTTGGGAGCATTGCACAATAACAAACGTGTGCTGTTCTGAACCACTATGTTTGTGGTAGGAAACCACAAAGAACGGTAAGTTCCCACATGGCAGCTTCCTCCCCAGCACAGAGCCCAGAACCTTCCCTCCGGGAAACACCCAAGAATCCACGAACACACTCAACTGGGCAGACAGGTCTCTGGGACAGCTAGAAAATGATAAGTGACAATATCATGGTCATTTTCTTTTCATTGCACTGAAAAAAAAGTCACACAGAAAATTAACAATTTTTAAATTCCCACCCTCTCCCGAAAAACAGCAACATCAAAAAGATCTGAGATGCCAGAACAAGTGAGTCAAATCTGAGCCACATCTGAGCTCAGCTCTGGAAGAGAAAGGCATGAGGCTGGCACAGGGGAACAAAGAATCTGCGTGCGCAGGCGTAGAGGAGAGGGAGACTCCTCTGGTGCCAGACGCTCAACAAAGGCCTCACAGACCCTGGACACCCACAATGAGACACATTCCTCTGAGCATGAGGGAGATATGTTAAGCCGAGTGAAGTCAGCCGGACGCAGAAGGAAAAATTCTGCATGATCTATGTTATATGTGGAAGTTTTAAAATCGAATACATAGGAACAGAGAGAAGAATGCGGCTCCCTCCACCCACCGAGGCGAGCACTTCTTTCTACCCATGGTCCTTCAAAACATCCTCCGTGGGGAGCACTCACAGCTGCATAAACAGAGCACGTCACTTGACCTCTTGACCACTGCCCCTGACCACAGTAAAGGGCATATTAATATCTATTTCACGGGTGATGGTGGGAGCATAAATGAGACAATTCGTGGATGTAAGCACTGTATAAAGAAGCTCCAGGAAATGTCAGCAGCGTCAGAGCTGAGCTGTCATCCTCAGATCCACACCGCTTCTCTGCCAAGCTCCGCCCGGGGCTCAGCATTCTTCCGTATCAGTGACTTGAGTTTCGTAGCACACGTTGCATCCTTTTAGGCTGAGCCTGTTTGGTGTCTTGCCATCCTCTTTGGTTGACTTTTCATACTGCCTCTAGAGCAAATCGTTAAAATTTAAATTAGGAAGCTACACTGCTTAAAACAAAAATCCATCTCCAACGGCTCTCAAGCGTCTCCGGAATGAAGCCTGCCCTCCTCTGCCGGCATTCAAGACCTTTCCAGAATACCCGCTACCTCTATCACTCTGCTCCACACTCAGACAAGCGGAAACCCCAGGCAGATGTGCTTGGAGCAGTCAGCCCCATGCCTAGCACCTTGTAACTGGCCCTTATTTCTCTAGAGAATTCTTGAATTCAGGGGCCGTTGGTCGTATCTCTAGCACCTAACAATGCCTGGCACACAGACAGAACTGTGTGCAGCTGCAGAATGATGCGTCCCGCAAAAGACATCCACGTCCTGATCCTTGGAGCCTGTGGATAATTATGTTACCCTGTGAATAGAATAAAATGTTACTTTTTTTTTTTTGAGAGAGAAAGAGTTTTGCTCTGTCACCCAGGCTGGAGTACAGTGGTGTGACCTCGACTCACTGAACCTTCCACCACCAGGGTTCAAGGGGTTCTCCTGCCTCAGCCTCTCAAGTAGCTAAGATTACAGGTGCCCGCCAGCACGCCTGGCTAATTTTTGTATTTTTTTAGTGGAGATGAGTTTTCACCGTGTTGCCCAGGCTGGTCTTGAACTCATGACTTCAGGTGATCCGCCCACCTCGGCCTCCCAAAGTGCTGGGATGACAGGTGTGAGCCACCGAGCCCAACGAGAATGTTACTCTCACCTGGCAAAAGGCATTGAGTTGCAGAAGAATTCAGATTGCTACTCAGCAGATGGCAGTTATCCTGGACCTTCCTGGTGGGCCTAATGCAATCACAGGGGTCTTTATAAGTGGGGAGACAGAAGACAGGCCGAGAGAGGCGGTGTGAGAAGGACTCAGCCCAATGGTTATTGCTTTGAAGATGAAGGAAGGGGCCACAGACCAAGGGAGGCAGCGCCTCTAGGAGCTGGAACACACAAGGGAACAGACGCCCTGGAGCCTCAAGAAAGAACACAGCCCTCCTGACCCCTTGCTTTTAGCCCAGTGAGACCCGTTTGAATCTCTGACCTCAGGAACCAACAGATAATACATGTGTTTTGCTTTAAGCCTCTACGTTTGTGATGATTTGTTTTGGCGGCGAGAGGAAACTCGTACACGCCGCTCACGGAGTGGACGAGAGATGAGTGAATAAAGCCCCTGCTGCCCTCATACTGTGGCTCCGGTATTACACATCATTCACTTTGCTTCCCAGCCCCCACCTGCCTTCCTCTAATCCGGGGGGCCCAGAGGCAGGCCCCAGGTCTGGTTTGTCCAGTCAGAACACACGTTCCTCTGGCCAGGGATGAGTTCAGAAATGGACGCACTATCAGACCGGCGCAATGACAGCCAGCCCTGGGACTTCGCTGCAGCTGCTAGAAGAGTGGAACTCACAGGTCTTTGTCTGTGGCAGGGAAGCAAAGGAGAAGGTACTGAGCGGCCGGGTGAAGATGGAATACAGGTGACGTGAAGACACAGGGACGGATGCTTCGCTGTGCTGCGTGAACCCCTGGATCCAGCCACACCAGGGACACGGGCCCGCAGGCTGTCCTCGGAGCCTAAGTTATTTTGCTAGGTTTCTGTCATTACAACTTTTTAAAATGTAGTCTCACACCTCTAGAAGCTTCCTCAAGCCACTCTTCAACCTGGACGGTGTCTTCCCCACCCTCTAGAACTCAGCTAGTCCCTGCACCCGAAAAGTCTTCCCCAAACCCAGAGGATGCTCGCCTCCCTCCCAGCACTCCCAGGGCCGGCGGCTCTGCTTGCCCATCCTCACATGATGTGGATTCCTTGGACCATGCCTTGTGTGTCTTTACAACCCCCTCCCAGTTGCTGGAAGCCGGCCTTGGACGAACAGGGAGGGGAGCGTCTGCTAAATGGAATTCTTTGTTACAAAGAAATGCACACATCACTCCCCATCACCTGCGGGCTCCTGAGGCACTGGCAAGGACTGGATGGCAGTTTCTGCCCTGAGCTGCTGTGCCCGTGCCAGGAAGTGAGTGACACTGAGAACAGGAGCCTTCGGCACCGTGGGGTCGGTGAGAACAATACTCTCTCATGCACCACCAACCTTTGGAAATTGAAATTCTCATTCTCCAGGCACTACATAAAAGCCTACCTTGACACAAAACTAATTACGTGTGCCTCAGACAATTATGCAAAACAGATAGAGTGCTTTCAGTGTAAAACAATAGCTATAGAGGAAGTGGCACTGCAGATAGTCTTGTAAACTCGGTGAAGGCACCGCTCTGCTCAGGAGAAATGCTACAAAAGGCTTTGTGAAAGTGCGCCGCTGAGATTCAAACGGGAACCGGCCGCTCGCTGCCACTGTAGGACACAGGGGGCCCCAGACAGCCCGCAAATGTGCTGACCAAGGCCACCATATTTTCACGTTCGTGAAACAAAAAACAGGTCTCGTAGCAGCTCCCCTACTTGATTAAAGTGACAAAAATAGGATATCACTCTTTCCACACAGATCTAATGAGCATCTCAAACTTAGGGTGCCCAAACAGAGCCCCAGAACTCCCAGCCACATTGCTTTCCATCAAGTCTTGCTGTCACTCAGGCTGGAGTGCAGTGGTGTGATCAAGGCACACTGCAGCCTCCACCTCCTGGGCTCAAGCGATCCTCCAACCGCAGACTCCCAAATAGTTGGGACCACAGGCACATGCCACCAAGCCCAACTAATTATTGCATTTTTTGTAAAGATGGGGTTTCCATATTGCCAGGGCTAGTCTCAAATTCCTGGGCTTAAGCAATCTGCCTGCCTCAGCCTCCCAAAGTGCTAGGGTTAACCCAAGATACCGTGAGCCCCCATGCCCAGCCTCTTGATGAATTTCATAACCTCCTAGAGCCTGCGTCTTCTCTTGCAAAGGTGATAAGAGTGCCTGCTCTTGCAGATTTGCTATGAAGATGAAACGAGATTTTGCACATAGAGTGCCTAGCACAGCACTGGACACACATCTTCCTACCAGGAAGCCTTGCCCCCTAATGGCCTCCCCTGGTGGGCCTGCCCTGAGCGTTTGGCCACAGCCCTCACAGCCCCATCACCACTGGGTCCGAGTAGTTAGTTATTCATTGCTGTGTGCCCTCATCTCAAGGTGAGTGCAAGGGACCTGGCAGGGGCCATGGAGAGGCCTGGGAGACATTCACAGTGCCAGGACTTTACCAGAGCTCGCATCCTCTCCTGTACATTGGATGGAGTCGGTGATGACGATGATGATGATGATGAGATGATTACATATCAGCTGAAATGTACAGGGACTTACCCCACGCAAGTTCCATTGCAGGCATGATTTTAGCTCATCTTCAGACCCTCTGAGAGCGGTACTCTTACTCCTCCCATCTGAAGATGATAAAACGGGCGGCTAGAGTTAATAAATAACTTGTCAAAGGTGTGGACAGCTGTCTTGCAATTCTTGGCATGAACTGTTCCATAATATTCCTTCTTGGTTCTTAACTGTCTGTAAATAAAATCCGTCATGATGTCCCCACTCCCATTTCTAATATAATTTCTGTCCGCTTTCCTTCAATCTGGCTAGAGGTTTCTCAAATTTACTCTTCTTTTCAAAGACTGAGCTCTTTTGTTTTATTGATTTTTCCATATTTTTCTGTTTTTAATTTTGTTGATTTCTGTTGCTGTTGTCTTTATTATTTCCTTCTTTCTGGTTGTTTTAGAATTGATTGGCTGTTTTCCTAATTGCTTAAGAAAAGAAAACCATGTTCCCAATTTGAAATCTTTCTTGATTTGAAAAGGTCAATGCTGCAAACCTTTCCCAAGTGTTCCTTCCGTTGTATCCCACAAGTGTCACGTCTCGTGTCTCCATTTTCATTCCGTGGAAAATAATTTCTCATGTACCTTCCTCTTTGGCTCCTAGGTTACTTGGAAGGTTACCTTTTGTTTTCCAAATTTGGATGAATTTTTCAAATATCTTCTGTGATCTATTTCTAACGTCACGTCTTTGTGGTCAGCAAATATAGTTTATGTCATTTAAATTCTTTTAAATATGATGAGGTACTAAAGTGTATTTTATGGCCAAGAATACAGTTTATCTTGGCAAATGCTCTGTGTGTACTTGAGGGAAAGAACATGTATTCTGCTGTCGGATGAATTGTTCTATAAATGTCAGTTAAATCGAGCTGATAGTCTGTTCGGGTCTTCTATACCTTCACTGATTTTCTGTTTACTCAGTCTATTGATTACAGAGAGAAGACTACCACAGCCTCCAACTGTAATTGTGGGCCTATTTTCTTTTCCGTTTCAATCACTTTTTGCTTCACATATTTTTTTTAGCTCTTTAATTAGCTGCATACACAGTCAGGATTATACCTCTTGATCAGCTGACCTCTCTTCTTGATGTAAAATCCCCCTTTATCCCTGGTAACATTCTTTGCTCTGAGGTCTATTCTGACATAGAAACACGGCTGCTCCGACCCACTGGAAATCGGTGTTTGTATGGCACTGTCTTCCATCTTCATCCTTTCACCCGATCTACTTTTTCCTCTTCAAAGTGGATTTTTCGGTCATGGTTTATTGCTGTGTCTTGCTTCTTTATCCAACTCGAAAATCTCTGCTTTTAAATTGTTATAGAATATTTAGGATGCTTAGGACTCTTACATGTAACACAATTATTCATGAGATTGTATTTAAATTTTGCTAGTTATTTTTTTCACCGCCTGTCTTTGGTCCTGTCTCCCCTCTTCCTCTGACTGTTTTGGGGAGGTTCTGGATGTTCTTCGTTATTTCATTTTTGTCTCCACTGCTGGCTGATTAGTTACGCTTCTTGTAAATTGTGTTAAAGATCGCCTTGCTTTGAGAGACTCAATAATTAGGAATCTGGATCTGTCAGAAGAGAAGCGGAAGGTGACTGTGTGCTCATGGAGGAAGCCTCTATTTCGGGAAATGGGTCTACTGAGAGTTGCAAGCTCTAAACACCGTTAGCAATGTACTTGGCAGTGTCCAATTTACACGTAAAATTGATGGCCAGCTTTCCAGCATGATGCCCACACATCCACACCAGTGAAGGGGCAGAGACAGAATGAGGTTCCAGGCTGGCCAAAGCCTGAGGAATCAGGTGCCGCTCATGGCTGCTTCACCTGCCTGCTGCAGAGACTTCCTTCACACTAGCTGGGCTGAATTCCAGAGGAAGAGCCTCGACTTGAGGGGTCTATTTTCTGCCTCCCTCTGCTGCTAGTTTTCCTGGGAGTCCCGGACCACACAGGGAAACACCTAACTGCCTCCATGTCCCCCGAAAGCACCAGGGCATCCATCTTTGCCCTCCTGACGGAAAACAATGGGTTCCGCTTCATTACACAGCAGAATTTTTCAGGATGAATCTGGACAGTTCTACTCATTTCCAAATGTCAGTTAGCCGAGCTCGGACTGGCACAATGACACTTGCATTGTCTGACAAGCTCAGCACTCAGAAGGTGAATAAAATTCTCAAAGGCGAGGATAAAGATCATTCCCCAACTTCCAATTAATTATCAAAGGCAGATTCTTTCTCCTTTTTGCTAGGATCACTGAGCAGCCAGGACACTGCACAGAAGCAGTTAAAAATGAACATCCTCACTTTAACAACGGAGGGTGCCATGGTTCGAATGTGTCCTCAAAAAAAGCCTGGGGGAACTTAACCCCCAGTGCCACAGCACTGCAGAGTAAGGCCCAGCAAGGAGCTTTGGGTCACATGCGCTCCACTTTAGTGAACAGATTAATCCCAGTTATAAAAGGGCTTGAGGCTGCAAGTTTAATCTCTCTCTCTCTCTCTCTGTCTCTCTCTCCCTGCCTTTCTCTCTCTCTCGTTCTGCATCTGTCTCTCTCTTCCTGCCTTTCTGTCTCTCTCTCTGTCTCTCTCTCTCTCTCTGTGTCTCTCTCTGCCTCTGTCTCTCTGTGTGTGTCTCTCTCTGCCTCTCTGTCTCTCTCTCCCAGCCTTTCTATCTCTCTCTCTCTCTCTCTGTCTCACATGATCTCTTACCCTTCTGCCTCTCATCATACGATAAGGCAGCAAGAAGACCCTCGCCAGATGCAGGCCCCTCCACCTTGGACTTCCACACCTGCGGGCTGTAAGAAATAACAGCCTGTTCTTTACAAATCACCCATCTCGGGCATTCTGTCGCAGCAGCACAAAACAGACTGGCTAGCACAGAGGGTATGGAGCATAAATAAGCCACCGAAACAAAGTCTCATTAAGGAGATAATACGTCACCCAGAAAATCTCAAACCAACAGCACGGCTTCGCCAATGTTCCCCTTTTTAACTACACACTATCCTTCTGCCCAATACTCTGAGAAAACTCCAGTCCCAAATCTCTCAGCCATGATCTCATCACACGCATCTCTGAATCCAGTCCTCCGTGGCCTTCCAAGAGGTTCCTCCAAGATGGCTGGACCAAGAAAGTCCTCTTCCTGTCCTTGGGTCTTGGCAGAAACCTTGAAACAAGTCAGACGCTTGGCGCTCCTATATCAAAACAAGAGCCCACTTTCGTGACAGTTTTGGGGCCGGTCCACCTGGCCAGGCATCGACGCTGTGAGAGACTCCAGACCATTCAGCTGCTCCCTCTGAACTTTTACTTGAGGACACAGCATCTGCTCTCCCGGCTACAGGACCTGAGACCCTGCTGCCTTGATTCTCAGAGCTCCTGGTCCTTCCCAAGCTTCATTTTCTGTTTCTATTTTGTCAGCCACATTGTTCTTCCAATAAATTCTCCTCTTGCTTGCATTCAACTTTAGTTCCTTTTTTTACATATCTATAAAACAGCAGTTGTTGCCTGAAAATAGGCAGGGTAGCAGACCTTCAGGGCACGAGAAATACTTGACCCTGGTACCTGGCTGAGCTGGCAAGAGAGCAAGGAAGCTCATCCCTGCTCTGGGCTGGCCACGTGGCAGCCCGTGGTGCCAGATATCAGCATTGCTCACCAAGTTAACTTCAGTGCTCCCCTGAGGCCAAGCGTTCACTGGGGACAGGGGCCTGGCTTTGGGGACAGACAGCTGCTATGAAGGGAGCATATGATGTCAGAAGGAGGCAGGATGCCTCTGGGAGCACTGGCCAGCTTGAAGCAAGATCAGCTCAAATCCCCCAGTGCTCACCTGAAGACATGAGCTGAGACCCAGAGCCCCTCCACGACCTGCTGAGAGAATCTCTTATCTCCACTATCCACAGTGCCGAGATCAGCCAAAACTAAATTCAGAGCTTTTTCCGGTTGCTGAATCCTCACAGCTTTTAAATTCACTGTGTCACCAGGTGGGAAAAAACAAGACACTGACAATTGTAATGAGGAAATCTGGAAAACCTGGGAGGCCTGAACCTGCCACACTCCAAACCTGGGTCCTAAGTCAGTTTACACTGGGCTTCTCTGTTTGCTAACTACACAAATCAACCCAGAAAACTCAAGTGCTTGCGGAATTCATTGTGAGGAAACGAACAAAGTTCCCAGACTCAAACAAAAGGTCAAGGAGCCACGAACGCACCATGACAAAACCCCTGGCAGCTCCCGAGACACTGGGGAACCGTGAAGCCCGCACACTTCCTGCCTCCACAGGGCGAAGCGTCTCCAGCCACTTTTAACTTTTTGTCATTTTGCTCAGGATTCAAAGTCCACAGAGGAAATGGTGTCTGATGGCTGTTCCTTTCCCGGGACAGGAAAACTCGGGCACCCTTCCCCAGGTCCCACCAGAGTCTATCCTTGGAGACGATGAGATGACATCCCCAGAGGAGGGTGGAGTGGGTATCACACATGGGCAAGGATTCGAAGGTTCCCACCCTAAGCGAGAACCTGGGCCTGGGTTCAAGGCCACTCTGCAGAATGGGGCTTCTCCCAGCTGTCAGAGCTGTGGACACGTCTCACCAGTTTTGCCTTCTAGGGTACAAAGGGTAAGTTCACCCGGTAAGGCCCGAGGACTTGTTCAGATTTAAAGTGAACAGGAAACATAGTTCCCGAATTTGCCGGTTGTTCTGGCTGCGGCTGAGCACAAAGACACTTGCAGGCAGGAAGCATGGGCTGCATAGTTGCTGTCACGTCCCACCAGGGTGACCGGCAAGGCAGTCAGTCCCGCAGGTCAAGGCTGGGTCACACTTGAGGTGGTTGTACATGGAGCCCAGAGGGAGGGTGCAGCACGGCTTCCCGGGTCTGGGAGAGTTCCTGGGGCCTGTGACCTTCAGTGTTAAGGCGAGGGTAGGATCTCAGCATGCAGGACAGTCCATTCTAAAATCAGGAAAGTTCTGGGCAAATCTGGGGCCACACTACCCGTTCACTCTAACCCAAGGGCGCAGCTAAGACTTCAGAGTCTGACTTCAGCATTATGGTGGCTCCTCTGTACCCAGGGTTCCCGGGAAGCCCGTGCTGACGCATTCCCAATGCTCTGGAACAGCTACAGAAATCAAAATGCAATTTAAGACACTTAATGTACAAGGCATTAAAAGACCAGCAAATTCCTTGAAATTCCTAAGCTCACACCATGCCTGTACAGGCAGGATCCGACACGGTGCCACGGGGCTGCTAGCTTATTATCCTGTTTCCTACTAACACGTTTGTCTGCCCGGGTGCTTTCTAGATCATTCAGTACCTGGAAGGCAGGCAGTGGGCAACTGCACACATAGAACCCCCCAAGGGCTGGGCAAAGGACTGTTATTTACCATTGAGCAGAATAACAGGGATTCATTTTACACTCCAAAAAACGATAATAATAATAATTACAGCTTCATCAACATTAGCATTTAGGTATGAAATATGATGGCACCAATGTCTAATTAACATAGTAATTAGACATATTAATATATTTCCTTCTTCATTTCAAATCCATAACCTACACTAATTGCTTTTAATGTCCTCATTTTGGATGATGCTGGTATTTGAGAGTGAACATTATAACTTACCCCATTAACCAAAACCAAGGGCAGCAAAGCCATCCCTAATGCAATTTTGCTTCTCGTCTGTGTTGTCGCCAGCCAGCAGTGCCGAGAAGACAAGGATACATTCATTTGCAAATTACCCGGTGAGAGCTGAGCGATTAGGACTAGGAATTAACATTTCTCTCCCACACCGTAGCTTCACAGCAACCCCAGAGACAGCAGTGGGCGAAGCTCCATCAATACTGAGAAAAGCAACTCAGGTCGCCAAGTGTGGGCGTCATTCTGACACGGTCGTGCTCTTCCCTGAGTCAACAGCAAACAGAGGGTCCAAAGCCCAGAATCTTCCTGATTGGTTTCATGAACCCGAGACTTGGGGCAAGTGTCTAGTTAATGGGATGGACTCTTTCCAATCCAGGTCCCACATAATGAGACAGAGCAGGGACCCTTCTTAGGGCCCGCTGGCCCCTCCAAGCATGACAATAAAGGAAAATCCTGAGTTCCTTCAAGGGAAATTCTGGGCACTTAGCTAGCCCTGAGAAGTACATCAGCAGTGAGGTGCAGGAAGATGGCAGTAGCTTAAAACAATAGCCAAGGAAGCCGGAGCCACGTATCGTGTGGTTCTCTTTAGAAACGAAAGGTAGCACATATGTCCCTGAGCTGTTTTTCAGAAACCCAAACCCAGACCGAATTAAAAATGCCACAGACATGTGGACCTTGGATAACGAAGAACTTTGGACTGGACCTGATTGCAGTGCTTTGTTCTTAATTTCTCCCTGAGGGGCCTGGAGACAGTCCTTCCTACAGGCCAGACCTTAATGTCCTTTTGTGCTGACCCCAAGTTTTAGACAAGGCTTTGCTTCCTTACCAGTTGCAAATCAGGGAATCTTTGAATCCACCTATGAACTGTAAGACCCCGCTGTAAGATATCCCACCTCGGGCAAATGACTTGAGTCAGGAGTTCAAGACCAGCCTGGACAACAGGGTGAAACCCCTTCTCTACAAAAAAAAAAAAAAAAAAAAAAAAAACATGAGAAAAGTTAGTCAGGCTTAGGGTGCATTCCTGTAGTCCCAGCTACTCAGGAGGCTGACATGGGAGGATCCCTTAAACCGGGAGGTGGAAGTTGCAGTGAGTTGAGATCGTGCCACTGCACTCCCACCTGGATGACAGAAGAAGAAAAAAGATATCCCTCACCTTTTGGGGCCAAACCAATGTAAAATCTCCACGTATTGACTTACAAATTTTCCTGTAATGTCTGTTTTCCTGAAATTTACCCTGCCTTTAAAAACCCTTGCTTGTAAGCCATCAGGGATTTGGGTCTTAAGCGTGAGCTGCCTGATTCTCCTTACTTGGTGCCTGCAAATAAAAGCCCTCCTTTCTCTCACTACGAACCTTGGTGTGGATGCTTGGCTTTCCTGTGCCAGGCAAGCAGACCCAGGTTTAGTTTGGTGACAAGAACATTCCTTGTCACAGCAGAGGCTCAGACTCAGCATCTGCAGACCCCTATGCCCTGAAGCTCAGCCACTGCACTCCTGTATCCATCCTCCCTGCTCACCGCCTTTTCCGCTGCCGCTGCCATGACCCATTTGTGTGTCTCAGGGCCCCTCGGCTGCTCAGTGCACAGGGAAAAGAAGGCCACTGCAGACCAGGGCACAGGGCAGCCAAGGGAGGCTCCTGTCTTCTTCAACCTGAACAGCCTCAGCGGAAATACATCTGGAAAGAGGCATTGTCCTGCACCAAGGTATGCGGCCTCCATGGCCTCCATGATCAGCGGATTGTTTGTGTGAATAATGTCGGCCTGACCCCCGCCGTGAGCTGAACATGCCACAGCACAGGGTGCTGGAAGATGAAGAACCCAGGAGAGGAGAGGGCATCGTCTCGGGAAGTCCTGGGCTCCAGCCCTGACCACTGACCACTGACCACTGACTCTGAGCTCATTCCTGTTCCTCTCTGAGGCTTGGTTTACTCATCTGAAAAGGGGGCATGTGGAACAAACATCCTCTAAAGTCCCTTCCAATTCCAAGTGGATCAAATATCAACTAGTCTGTGCATTCTTCCCTGCAGTCCAGGGCCAGTGGCACCAAGTGAAGTTAAGCCTCCCTCAGTAAGCTTTGAGCACATGCCTTTAACCAAAAAAACAAACTGTAAGATATTTTATGGAGGTTTATTCTAAGACAACATGAGTGACCATGGCCCCAGGGACACAGCCTCAAGAGGTCCCGAGAAAGTGCACCCAAGGCAGTCAGATTATACATTTTATAATTGAAGTTTCATACATTTTAGGGAGGCAGAAGTTTCAGGCAAGGATGTAAATCAATATGACACGACAGGAGACAGGGAAATACTGGGTAGAAGGGGGCGGCCCTCAGCAAAGGCCCCACCCTCAGGGCTGAAGACCCACAGCCCTAAGTGATGACAAGCATTTCTGCTTTCACACCCAAAAAGTTGCCTTCTGGCCCACCACATGCACCCCCCATCCTGCACTCATAAAACCTGAGACCTTAGTGGGCACACACACAAGCGGCTGAACGTCAGAACCAGCAGACCAGCGATGACAAAACAACACAAAAGAGAGAAGAGGAAGGACGCCTGGACGCCGAGGGGAGTTCAGACGGGGGTGGTCAGAGAAGAGCCCAGCCACTGGGTGGCCCAAGTCCAGGGGAAGACCACCTTCCCACTCCATCCATCTTGCTGACAGCCACCTCCATCATTCAATAAAACCTTGCACTCATCCTTCAAGCCCACGTGTGATCCAATTCTTCCAGTACACTGGGCAAGGACACAGGATACAGAAGGCTGTGTTAGATGCAGTAAGCTCCTCCTCAAAGGTTTTACTTTTAACTCTCTTGTTCTTTGTTCTTTAGGTCAACTTCCTTGTACCCTCCCCACCCGCTGTTCCTAGTTACCCACTTCGTAAAACAATCTCTCCCACCAGCCTTAATCTGTGGCCCATATCTGTTCCTTATTTGGAAAGAGTCCCCTTCACCCTTGGCTACCTGCTCTGTAACTGTTCTTCCTGCCAAAACGACCCTTCCCACCTTTGCCATGCCCAGACATGCCCTGACATGCCTTGTACATGTACTTGTTCTGTAAACAGCCCTCCCCATGGAAACTCCCTTTCCTGCTGCTGTAACCCACACCCCTGCTCTATTTGAAATAGCCAGTTTGGATGAGCTTAAATCGTGCGGACCAATTTTAACCAATGGAGACAAGACACAGAAGCAGGAACTGACTGTGTTAGGAATAAAAACTCCTTCCCTCCTTTGTTCGGTGTGCTCTTATGGTGGCCAGAAGTGCAAGCAGCATCCTTCTGCAGAAATAAATTTGCCTTGCTGAGAAATCCTTTGTTTGAGTGCTCATTTTCCTTGCAACTCCAAGCTCTTGTTTCAACAGCTGTCACATTGGCCCCTGTCCTCATGATAAAGCAGAAAGTCTATTGGGTTGATTAGCACAAGCCATCTGCAGAGGATGAAAGAGCGTACTGTAACACACACCCACTTGGGCTTCGGGAAGTCACAGACACCCACCCCTAGACAAGGCCCAAAAGTGCTCCCCTTGACCTCTGCACCTGCCCATCTACATGCTCCCCCTAGGGGTTTGAGCAGTGGGGGTGACCGAAAGAGCAAGCCCACCCCTGTCACATGTCCTACAAGGTGAACACAAGAACTCCTCTGTTTCAAATACATGGAAGGTATACACTGGCTCAGCCCAAAAAGGTGGGATACCAGTTATAGGTGGATTCAAAGATTCTTTATTCTGCAATGTGCTGTATTAGCTCATTTTCATGCTGCTGATAAAGACATACCCGAAACTGGGAAGAAAAAGAGGTTAAATTGGTCTTTACAGTTCCACACAGCAACGGAGGCCTCAGAATCATGGCGAGAGATGAAAGACACTTCTCACATGGCAGTGGCAGGAGAAACATGAGGAAAAAGCAAAAGCGGAAATCCCTGATAAACCCATCAGGTCTTGTGAGACGTATTCACTATCACAAGAATAGCATGGGAAAAACCAGCCCCCATGATTCAATTACCTCCTTCTTGGTCCCTCCCACAACAAGTGGGAATTCTGGGAGATACAATCCAAGCTGAGATTTGGGTGGGGACACAGCCATCCCATATCACTGGTTAAAGAACTAAAGCTTTATCTAAAAGTTTGAAGTCTGCACAAAGGATTGTTTTCAGTTAAGATAAGGAAGTCTCTTAACCAAAACACTGGGTCAGAGTGACCTGAAGTGGTATGTCACATAACCCTTGCCTGGCACGGCCTCGGATCTTGTTAGTGATTTGGTATCTTATCGTCACAAACAGTGTGTTTTGTCAGCCTTATAATGTCTATGTTAACATTCATCCTTGTCCCAATGCCTAGACTCCAAAAAGAAGAGGGTATCATGAGGTTTTCCCCACCTCCTTCCTCTCATGCCAAGAACTCAGATTTCAGGTTCTCCGGGGTTCCCTTGGCTGAGGGGATCTTTTCAGTTGGCTGAAGGTCCCATAGTTTTATGATGCCCAAAAAGGGATGTGCCTTAATTGACCCGTTGGCATGTGTTACCTGCATTCCAAGAGCAGGGCCTATGCGGCATTTCCTCTGCACCCAAGGGCTGCACAGCACAGACTGGCTGGGAGGAGGCCGCCATCATCGGCCTCACTATGGAGATGAGCTCCACCGGAAGTTTCCTCTGATTCTCCAAGGCTCCCACACCATTGCATGTTTTATTAGTCGTAAACAGCAAACGCTATGCTAATGAAACATCAGCATTCCAAATCTAACCTCTGATGTTAGGAAGATGCATTTCATTTTTCAATTAAAGCCTGATTTCCAGCGCTCAGCCCCTCACTGCATTAGCATCACCTCTTTAATTAATCTGGCATCTCTCAGCCAGGAGTTGCTAAATTGCCCAAGCAGAGATGGGAAAACGAAAGGGAAGCCTGCTCCCAGCCCAAGGTGAGCAGTTCTCTGGAGCCCAGAAGATATTTGGTTATTTGAATAAGAAACCATTTATCTGACAACACTTAGCTTAAATAGCAATTAGTCAAGAAGGAAAGACAAAGCCATTTAGAAGGGGCTGGTTGGCAGGCCCCAGGCCAAGCGCAGGGGAAGATCTTCAGAAACCAGCTACTTTGCACTGAAGCAGGAAGCTTTAATTAGTTCCCGGGGGAATCCGACCTCCCCTGTTTGCATTTCAGGAAGGTTTTGTAAAACCTTCTTATTTGCTCTCCTAGGAGTTTCGGTTTTGCTCCTTTTGTTCTTTAGAACAACAGTTCTTCAAGGTCTAAGTCAAAGGACACATCTCTGGCTCCCTGCAAGCCAGGACCTGAAGCCCTCAGTGGTGGGCCTGGGCTTCAGCTGGAGCCTGGGCTTGACCCGCTGTCTCTCTAGTCCTGGGGAGATTCGAACAGGAGCCTGAGATGGCTGCAGACCAAAGAGCCTCCATATAGAACTGGGCCCTTGTATCTGCACCCCACACCCTACCACCCCTCCAAATGGAAGGCCACAATTTCACCCATTCTCAACTTGCTTTATTAAAAAATTAAGCTTTGGCTGCGCACGGTGGCTCACACCTGTAATTCCAGCACTTTGGGAGGCAGAGACGTGCAGATTGTAATAGTTATTGTCAAGTTTAAAATGAGGAAACTGAGGCCAGTATAAGAACAATCAGATGCCAATTTATTTATCTCCCGGGCAAGGTTCTGTGGTCCTGGGAAAGGGGCCAGAGAAGTCACGCTTGACTTCTCAGGGCAGAGGGTTTTATGGGGGTTAAAGGGGGGCTGGCCTAGGATGCATGGGGTGGGCTGCCATTGGGTAAGGCTTGGCAGGATTTCTTCAGTTTTCACGGGTTCAGATGTACAGTTTAGTGCTGAGGGTGCACAGTTTAGCGCTGAGGTTCCAATACATAGCTTGGTGCTGAGAGTGCCTAGTCTAGTGCTGAATATAGACCCGGGGGCAGAATGCAGACGTGGGCGAGGGGAGCCTGCATGGAGGAGACAGATGCTGAGTAATGTGTTCTGCCTATAAGCTGTTATCAGGCACAGAGAGGGGTGGGTGTTGCTCATCCGGCTCTTAGCAAGGCTATCGGCCTTACACAGATCACCTGAGATCGGGAGTTTGAGACCAGCCTGACCAACATGGAGAAACTCCATCTCCACTAAAAACACAAAAAAATTAGCCAGGCATGGTGGTGCATGCCTGTATCCCCAGCTCCCTGGGAGGCTGAAGCAGGAAAAATGCTTGAACCCAGGAGGCGGATGTTGCAGTGAGCTGAGATCACACTATTGCACTCCAGCCTGGGCAATGAGAGCGAAACTCCATCTCAGTAAATAGATAGTTAGATGATAGATAGATAGATAGATAGATAGATGATAGATAGATAGATAGATGATAGATAATAGATAGATAGAAGAAAGAAAGATAGATAGATAGATGATAGATAGATAGATAAGCTTTGTCTCAGCAAGGCGACCAGATCACCCCTCGTAAGGAAGCCGGAGCTCCCCAAGCAGAGCAAGTCTGGAAGGAGCCTCCTTTCTTTGGTCCTCAGGCTCTTCCTGAAAGGTGTCTGAATCTGCGGTGCCCAGGGGGTGTCCACTGCCGGACCCCTGATTAGGACTCAATCGTTTGGATTCAGGGCTTACACTGTTAAAGTGGAAAGTCAGAGGCTGGCCTTGCATGGGATCTTGAAGGGGACTGAAAGGCACTTGCACACTGCAAATGCCCTGCCCCTCTCAGGGGGCCCAGGGTGGCAGCACTGGCCCCACAGACACCTCTCTGGGAAAGCCTGAAAAACGTCCTCTGTCCAGGCCACCATGGGGCATCTGCTGAGCCCTCCTAAATGCAGCATAGCCGCCCGCCATGGGAGGACAGGTGTCACTGATGGCAGGTATCTGAGTTACCAATGGCAGAGACGTATGTGTCTGCAGCAACAATTCTTGTCCTCAGAAGAAAGAATTCCATGGAGGGGCATAAGGCCAAAGAAGAGACCGAGGTAAACTTTAAAGCAGGAGCGAAAGTGTATTTAAAAAGCTTTAGGGCAGGAATGAAAAGAAAGTAAAATACACTTGGAAGAGGCCAGGCAGTCATCTTGAAGGACAGGTGCCCTGTTTGACCATGGACGTGGGGTTTTCTATGCTGGCCTGCTTCTGGCATCCTGTGGCCCTTTTCCCTCGATTCCTCCCTTAGGGTGAGCTGTCCACATGCGCGGTGGCCTGCTAGCCTTGGGAGGAAGCGTGCACAGTGTGTCACTGGAATTGTGCGCATGCTCACCTGAGGCAGTCTTCCCTTTACCGGCGGAATGTCCTCAGAAGGCCACATGCCAGTTAAGCTCCGCCATGTTGCCTCTCCACGTGCATGCTTGGGCTCACTCACACAACTCCTGAGAGCTTATTGGGAAACTGCTGACCACCTGTTTCAGGTGTTTCTATCTATTGGGAGACGCCCCTTCCCTGGTACTGGCTGTAACCTATTATTATTTTAGAGAGAGAGTTAACAGCCACATGGCCACCACCTAATGGTCACCTGACATCTCCTGCCCTGCTCATGTCTGCCTGACCTCCTACCGCAACAAAGGGCGAACCAATGTCCTCAGAGACCCTGAGTGCAGAGTGCACCAGCATCAGCAAGCTCCGGGCACCATGGGGACCGGTCACACCTGCTTCCGCTGGGCCAGTGGCTTTCCACCTGGCTTCATGTTAGAATCACCTGGGGAGCTCTTCAGACTCCAGATGTAGGGTCCCCTCCTCAGAGGTTCTGATCCATTTGGTCAGCTACACAAGGCTGCAAAGTTCAGGGAAGGCCCTGTGCCCACCCCAAGTGCCTGGGACCACCAAAACACTGAGGACAGAGCAAGCCCCCGAATCTCTTCACACCTACAGGGAGGAGCGCAGATGCCATCAATGTGCTCCCGCCACGGCATGTGACATGAGTACATGCTGGACAGAATCGGTTAGAACCGCTGTGGTTCCCCGTGTTCTCTCCCTGCATCATGGCAAAGCCTGAACTCTCGTGTTGAGGCTACAACATCCAAAAACAATGGAGCCTTGGTCATCCTGATTCCTTGAGTGACAACAGAGGAAAAAGCCCCCTCCTGGCCTGCATGACACAAAAGCATGAACAGTAAACACACATGCTTTCGCTGTTTTCACCCACCGAGAATCCAAGGCTGTTTGTCACCTCGGCATCACCTCGCCTGTCCTGGCTTCTACAAGCCTGGCCACACGTGTGCTTGGAACCAGCCTCCCTCAAAGAGAGCTGGCCAGTCACTGTTAAAACACCCTTAGCGATTCTGGGAAGTCTTGCTTGCCAATGGTCACAAATTGCCCCGGCTTCAAATGTATCAACCACAGGCAAAGGGAATCTCTTCCAGACGTCCAGGAGCTGCCGACTTCGGGTTCTCTCTTGAATTTGCCACCCATCCCACTCCTGGATGTCAAGTTCAGCCTGCACTACTGGGAGCCTGGCCCTGTCCTGCGGAAGACGGATCACAGAGCATCAAGCCTGGTGTCTGACTATTCCGAAATCAATAGGGAATACATTTATAAACGTTAAATTGCCCCAGACTAAAGCGTTTCTTGCCAAAAAAATACAGCATAATTAAACTGCAAATGATGGTAAAAACTAATTTTTACTGTCTTGTGAGGTGTTAGCTAAAAGCTTTCCCTCATGCAGCTCACTTTTCTGGATGAAACTGACCTAAGTGCATCCATTAGTGGACATTTGGGGTTTTTTCAGTGGAGTAGACATAACAAATACCACTTTGGATTAGCAGTTAACCCAGAAGAGAAGGCTTTCTGAATGTGGTGTTTATGCATTTACTTTTTATTTATCTAGTCATGGAATGACTGTTAAGTGCTCACGATACGCCGGCACAGAGAAAATGTGATCACAGCCTGAGACTGAACTTGAGTGATGACAGGAAAAGCAGCCGCGGAAGTGCAGCGGAAGCTGCTCTGAGCAGGAATGCTGGGCTGGGTCCTGGTGCTCACCCTTCACCCAGAGCTGCCTTGGCCTCCTCTGTGCCTGAGAAGCATGCAGGTCTGCTGACGCACAAGCTCCCTTTTATTCAATCATTTATCACACCATGCTGGGAGTTCTGGCTTCACGTGCTGCTCTAGGCTCTCCAGGTGCCAGTTACACACAAGAGAGACTCCATGTTCTCGGGGATCCTGCCTGTGACACAGGAATGGACAACATCGAGCTGCAGAGGCAGCACAGGAGGTGGTGGTGCATGTGAAGGAGAGGGAATGAAGCAGGCACCAGGTGTGTGGAGGCCGCAGGGAGGGAGGGGCACCAGGTGTGTGGAGGCCACAGGGAGGGAGGGGCACCAGGTGTGTGGAGGCCGCAGGGAGGGAGGGGCACCAGGTGTGTGGAGGCCACAGGGAGGGAGGGGCACCAGGTGTGTGGAGGCCGCAGGGAGGGAGGGGCGCCAGGTGTGTGGAGGGCAGCAGGGAGGGAGGGGCGCCAGGTGTGTGGAGGCCGCAGGGAGGGAGGGGCGCCAGGTGTGTGGAGGGCAGCAGGGAGGGAGGGGCGCCAGGTGTGTGGAGGCCGCAGGGAGGGAGGGGCGCCAGGTGTGTGGAGGGCAGCAGGGAGGGAGGGGCGCCAGGTGTGTGGAGGCCGCAGGGAGGGAGGGGCACCAGGTGTGTGGAGGGCAGCAGGGAGGGAGGGGCACCAGGTGTGTGGAGGGCAGCAGGGAGGGAGGGGCACCAGGTGTGTGGAGGGCAGCAGGGAGGGAGGGGCACCAGGTGTGTGGAGGGCAGCAGGGAGGGAGGGGCACCAGGTGTGTGGAGGCCGCAGGGAGGGAGGGGCACCAGGTGTGTGGAGGGCAGCAGGGAGGGAGGGGCACCAGGTGTGTGGAGGGCAGCAGGGAGGGAGGGGCACCAGGTGTGTGGAGGCCGCATGGAGGGAGGGGCACCAGGTGTGTGGAGGCCGCAGGGAGTGGAGGGCAGCAGGCAGAGAGGGGCACCGGGTGTGTAGGTCGGCGGGTGGTTCCCTCCTGAACTCCTCACTTGGGACTTGGCTCCACCTGCCCCACAGTGCCTTACCCGTGCCCACTTCTCCGTCCTCCTCTCCAGAACCAATGCGGAGTGCTCCACAGTGCACTGCTCCATCCTTCCTGAAATGCCTTCTCCTTTGGCTCCAGGACACCCCTCCCTCCCGGTTCCCTCCTCCATTTCTGGCTGCTTCTTGAACCTGTCTTGCTAGGTCCTCCTCCCCTCCATAAGCCCCGCAGGCTGCAGGTCCGCAGGGCTCTGCCTCAGAACACTCTCCCCGCCAGCTCCACCCACTAGGTGGTCTCGCCCAAGCTCCGACAGCTCCCACTCATAGCTCCAGCCAGGACTTTCCCCGGAACTCCAGACCCACAGAGCCAACGGGATCTGTGCTGGCAAAGTCCTAGAGATAGTAGTTTACTAGCTACTGGGGACACATCTTTCTTACAGAGATACCCACTCCAGAGTCCACAACACAACCACCTCCTCCATCAGGCTCTCATACGAAAACAGCCCCTCCAGAGTCCACACCCCAACCACCGCCTCCAACAGGCTCTCATAAAAAAACAACCCCTCCAGTTTCCACACCCCAACCACCTTCTCCATCAGGCTCTCATACGAAAACAACCCCTCCAGAGTCCACACCCCAACCACCTCCTCCATCAGGCTCTCATACAAAAACACCCCCTCCAGAGTTCACACCCCAATCACCTCCTCCATCAGGCTCTCATACAAAAACAACCCCTCCAGAGTTCACACCCCAACCACCTCCTCCATCAGGCTCTCATACAAAAACAACCCCTCCAGAGTTCACACCCCAACCACCTCCTCCATCAGGTTTCATTTGAAAACAACCCCTCCAGAATCCACACCCCAACCACCTCCTCCATCAGGCTCTCATACGAAAACAACCCCTCCACAGTCCACACCCAACCACCTCCTCCATCAGGCTCTCACTTCCAGGGCCACTCTCACCTCCCCTACTCAATGCAGGGCAGGTACCAGACAACCCGGGAAGTCCCTGTGCACCAGGGTCCACTGAAATTTTTCACCCTAGCCAATGCTAATCCAGCTGACCCTGCTCTACCCATTCCTTCCCACGGAAGCCATGGTAAAGGTCCCTGCGTCCATCCTCCCCTCACTCCCTCTGCCTCTGGACCAGCCCTAGGTGCTTCCCATAAGACGTCCTGCAGCCTGGCGAGCCCCCTCATTCCCTTGGGAAATGTGAGTCACAAACTGTCTTCCCAATGGCAGGCACCTTC
Source organism: Callithrix jacchus (assembly GCF_049354715.1). NCBI lineage: Eukaryota > Metazoa > Chordata > Mammalia > Primates > Cebidae > Callithrix > Callithrix jacchus. The sequence continues at coordinate 123,711,375 of NC_133513.1, read as the reverse complement.
TCACCTCTTGGCTTCACCATACCAGAAGAATAATAAAGCGTACATTTTATTTTTTTATTCTTTGATTTTGTATTTGAATCTCATTTTCTTTTCTTTTTTTTTTAATTTTTTATTGCATTTTAGGTTTTGGGGTACATGTGCAGAACATGCAAGACAGTTGCATAGGTACACACATGGCAGTGTGTTTTGCTTCCTTTCTCCCCTTCACCCACATTTGACATTTCTCCCCAGGCTATCCCTCCCCAGCTCTCCCCACCACTGTCCCTCCCCTTTTCCCCCAATAGACCCCAGTGTTTAGTACTCCCCTCCCTGTGTCCATTTTAAAACCATCTGCACCGCCTGTCAAGTCGACACCTTTATCGGGTATGTACTGCTGCTCACAGCCCATGCCAAATCTTGGTGACATAAAAAGCCAATTCGCTGTGATGCTATGTGAGTCCGTGATTTCAGCCGGACTCAGCTGAGCCTTTCTTCTGTTGGGGTCATCCATGTAGAGACCATCACCCAGAAGCTCAACTGAGGTTAGATGATGTAAGATGGCCTCAGTCACATGTCATGCTGTTGGCTGTGACATGCTGTTGGTCTTGGCTGTTGGCTGATGGATCTGGGGGACTCAGGACAGTCTGATTCTGCTACCCACAGCCTCTGACCCTCCCCTGGGTAGACCAGGCTTCCTCAGGGTGGTCTTAGGGCGGTTTCTCAAGACAGTGAGAGCAGGAGTTGCGAAGTCTCTTGAGACTGAAGCTCAGAAGCCACACAACATCATTCCTGCATTTTTCTGGCCAAAGCCATTTGCATCCAAGGCCAGCCAGACTCACGGGCTGGGGAGTTAGACTCCACTTCTCGATGGGAAGAGCAGCAAAGCCCGTGGCATGAACATGGTGAAGGGAACTGTGTGCAGCCAGAGCATCCTGAGCACATCCAACCTGTCCTGACACGCCCGAAACTGAGCTTCAGCCCTCGCACCAGCCCGCTCCTCCTGCCACCTTCTTCTCACCTCCAGTAGCCCGCTCCTCCTGCCACCTTCTCACCTCCAGCAGCCTGCTCCTCCTGCCACCTTCTCACCTCCAGCAGCCTGCTCCTCCTGCCACCTTCTTCTCGCCTCCAGTAGCCCGCTCCTCCTGCCACCTTCTTCTCGCCTCCAGTAGCCCGCTCCTCCTGCCACCTTCTCACCTCCAGTAGCCCGCTCCTCCTGCCACCTTCCTTCTTCTCACCTCCAGTAGCCCCACTCTTTCCAACATTCAGGCCAAAGCTTCAGTGGCACTCCTGACTTCTCTCTTCCACTCGCAGCTCACTGCACTCTATAAGCAAACCCTGTAGGTTTCACCTTCATACTCAATCGATAATGGAAACGTATCTCACTATCAACATTCCTTCCCCATGGTCCAAGCCACCAATCTCCCCACCAGGATGACGCTAGTGGTTCCCCTTCTGGAGTAAATGTCCTCTCTTCAGTGGCGATGCTGCTGACAGAAACTCTGGGGTCTCCCACTGGTGGCTTGGCATCTCCTGGGGCTCAGTGCACCCATGCCATCCTCAGTGGGTTCAAGCAGTCCACCTCTAGATGCTGACACCTCATTATGCCTGCACCCAATTAGCAATTATCTATGGCTAAAAAGGGTCAACAAAATCTCAAGATCTAAGTTTTAAATGTCTTCTTTCAAGTTAGTGATTCCCAAAATGGTTTGATATTTTGCTCTCGTCAGTTAAAAAGTAAATGAGCATACCCTTCCAATGTATGTACACTTATATATTAATTACAAATATAAATGACCAGATTGATAAATAACGTATATGCTGGATCTCACTCGAATCCCTGCAGGCCTGTTCCCCATCTCTTCTCTTTGGTTCAGTGCCTGTTCAGCACGGACCATATCAATAGCCCCTTTGCCTTCTGGCTTCTACCGGGCACAGCCCATGGGGCGCCCTGGCAGCTAGTCAACGAAAGACTGTGAAGCCGGGATGCTTACTTCCAGTTCCGCCTGCGGGGATGCTCTGGCCTGGTGCGTTCTCCGTCTGCCCGGCTCCTCTCTGCAGAGCCCTGGAGTGCTGCTGCCTGTGCCCACTCTTTCCCTGAAACCTGGCATACCCTCTAAAGAAAGGATTCCTTTGCAGCAGGGTCCCAACATGAAGCAGGTGGCACACACAACTAGAATAGTTCAATACCAGTTTGACAAATGTGCTATCTCTAAAGGTGTTGGCAGAGAGGGAAGAGCCACAGGAATGTCCCAGTGACTTGCGGCTAGTCTGGGGCAGTCACTGCCCCTGGTCCCCTAGGGAAGAGCTGTGGCCTGGAGAGAAGCAGGGGCCTCAGGTGGAGCAAATCAGCCCCCACCCTGGACAGTCTCACCTGTGGTGGGGGGAGGAGCTGGTGGGTAACTGCCAAGTCCTCCTGCTTCTCCCTCTCCCCAAATGCAGACCATGGCTTCCCACTGTCAGTCCCAGTAGGAAGCTCCAAAAGTGAGACGGGGATAGGGAATAAGGGAGGCGGGGCAGAGAGGTAGCTCCCACAGGCAGGGTCGGGGGATGAGTGGAAAATGTGCCTGAAGGTGACGCTCAGCTTGGCACATCCTCTGTGCAGCACCCCTGGGATCATCCGAATGCCACCGGTGCCTGCTCTTTCCTGCCAGAACTCCGGCTGAGGAAATGTATCTTATGAATCTACAGAAAATGACTGTGTCATTTCCTGAGATTAAAAATAAGTAGCCATAGATATTCTGGTGTTTTCCCCGTGCACAGCACCTGGGAGACCCCTTTGAGGAGTGCCTGCCAGGGCTACAGCTCTTCTGAATCAGGAGCAGCGAAGGCAGGTGAGGAGATGAGCCCAGCTGCCACCTGCTACCTGGAGGTCGGCCACCGGCCCAGCCACCAGCATCCCTGTCCTGGCAGCCCTCTCTGCAGGTGACTGAAAGGCTTGGAGCTTATCTGCCAAGCCATCCGGCCCCGTGGTCAAACAAATCTCTCCAGGGGAGAGAGAGTGCACAGCACAGCTCTGGTGACTGCCCGGTGCTAGTTGGCCTTGTGCACAGTGAGGGCGCCACAGAGATAACTCAGGGGTCAGGCTCCCAGCCTCATCAGCATCCACTGACCTCGGGCATTAGAGGGGAGAGAGATCTCCCTGCAGTCAGTGCACAGCCAGCCAGGGAGGCAGCAAGCACATAGGAAGGATAAAGGTTTCTCATGAGGGTGACAGGAACCCATCCTCCAACCTGGAGGGAGGCAGCCAGAGCCAGCCCTGTCACCTGACAGGTGTCTGCTCCCACCCCAGGTTGCCTTTTACAAGAGTGGGGAGCATTCCCATGTACAGATGCCTACAGGCTGGGTGGTTGTAAACAACAGAATCTATTTTCTCACAGTCTGGAGGCTAAAAGTCTGAATTCAAGATATCTGCAGAGCCATGCAACTTCTGAAGGCATTGAAGGGAGGCTCCTCCCTTACCTCTCAGCATCTGCTGGTTCGAGCCAGCACTCCTCGGCTTGCGGTAGCATCACTCCAACCTCTGCCTCCGTGCTCCCTCCTCTTCCCTCTGTGTCTGTGCCTCCAGATGGCCTTCTCCTCTCTGCCTTGGTCTCTTCTCATAAGGACATGAATCATCTGAGATTAAGGGTCCTCCCTACTCCTCACATTCACTTACATGTTTTTTCTTTTCTTTTTCTTTTTCTTTTTTTTTTTTTTTTTTGAGACGGAGTTTCGCTCTCGTTACCCAGGCTGGAGTGCAATGGCGCGATCTCGGCTCACTGCAACCTCCGCCTCCTGGGTTCAGGCAATTCTCCTGCCTCAGCCTCCCGAGTAGCTGGGATTACAGGCACCCGCTACCACACCCAGCTAATTTTTTGTATTTGTAGTAGAGACGGGGTTTCACCATGTTGACCAGGATGGTCTCGATCTCTTGACCTTGTGATCCACCCGCCTCGGCCTCCCAAAGAACTTACATGTTAATTACATCTACAAAGATCCTGTCTCCAAATAAGGTGACATTCACATTCCCGGAGACCAGGACTTCCACCTGCCTTTTGAGGGAACACAAATTTAACCCACAACAGAGGGTTTCAGGGTGACAGTCACCTCTTCTAAAATGAACGTGAAGAATGCGGTTTGGGTGCTGCCAGCACTAGGAGTAACCTTTCGTCTGTTCTCCTTCCTGTCCAGACCTCCAACCTGTACCCCTAGAGAAAGTCTGGGAAGCCAGGCAAACTCTCATCCTGAAGGAGCCAAATTTAAGAGAACGTTTTTTCTAACAAAGTTTTCTATTAAGACAGAGTATTAGAGGAAAAGATTTGCCTAAAAGCCCTAAGCATCACTGTTACAGCTTCAGAACAAAGCATTTAATTACTTCTGACACACTCACGGCAATTTTTATTTGAAACAGCCTCTGCACTCACGTGACTTCTTCCTGAACAGCCCTGTTGAATTTCTGCAAGAAGCATTTCTCTAAGGCAAACCATCAGAATCTGTGGCACTGTTAGGCCACCTGCAAAACCCCCTCACTAGCCCGGCACAAACTTGTGTAGGAAGCCACTTCAAATGCTAAAACCAGCAAACGACAAGTCACTTCCTCATGGAGCTCCAGCAAGGGAGTCCATTACAGAGCTTCAGATCCTGCCTTCTCTGAAATCTCCCAGATTCCCACTTTCTATGGAGAAATCGATACATTTACCTCTGTGTTCTTATCCTACAAGTCAGAAGAAAATGAGTAAGTTTTCTGAAGAGTTCAATTGAATCTTCTATAAGGAGCACCAAAGTCCAATGCCTTTATAGAAAAACGGCAACGCCAATTTCTAGCAGAGGGAGGAGATATGAAAGTGGCAAAAAACATGTATTTAAAAGTCCCCTAATAAGAAGAGACATGGTGTGGAAAAGAGGATAGAGAAGATGAGAATATTGAATTGTCTTTGTTAAATATTCTCAGCAATTGTGTCAGAATGGATCCAAGCCCGTCTTCCCACAGATGTGCCCTTGTTCCTAAGTTCCAGGCCTGCCCACACTCGCTCAGCTTTTCTGGGGAATTAACCACAGGCTTTCACCAACATTGGAAGAAATCACTAAACTCACAGACTCATAAAGCAGACCAGAAAAATCTTGCTAAGGTTATTTTTAGATATAAAAACGTTTCAGATACTTTTAAGTTGATGTGAATAATTTAAGATGCAGATATGATAAACAAGTCAAATAATTTGGTTTTAAAAATACAACTAAAAATATCTAAAGTGGTAATGCCAAATAAATCCGAAAACGAACACTGGGACACAGCAAGATGGCAGCTTAGGAGGAGAGGAATGGAAAGAGGCGGCATGTATCAGACGGCTGGCGGGTAGCGGAGAATGAGAGGCCAATTAGGGAGAGTAATACTGAGCTTGTGATAAACGTGGAAATCAGGCCATCGAAGTTAAAACAGCAATTAACGAAAGCGCCCAGGAAGCAAGGAAACTGTACCTGACAGAGCCCAGTGAATAATTTAGAAGCAAGCAGGTCTCTGCAATGCTGTTATATTGTACAGATCCGTCACAGAAAGGCTCTCCTGCTGTCACATTTCAGCAAAATGAAACACCAGGAGATCATAAGAGAGGCTACGAAAGAGTGAAATAGTTGACTGAGTGATGAAAGGCTAATATAAAACCTATTCATTCCATTGTTTATCACATTTGACAAGAAATTGAACACCCTGAAACTGAAATTGTCACAAAAGTAACACATTTCATTAGGGGGAAAAAGCTTAAAGCTTCCACAGACCAACTCCTCTGCCCATTTTCAATTTCTTCTGAGAAGTTATGGTGAATAGAGAAGGAGAGAATTTTGAATTTCAATGAATTACAAGATTCATGGGGATTTAAAATTTGCCAGTAAGTAGTCCTCTGCGACAGAAAATTAAGCTTCAGAGGCCAGCACAAGAAACACAAACCATCCAACACATCCCACCCAGAGGAGGAAAGCGATAATGAGACACTTACCCAAATTGCTTAGTTGCTGCCTGGGGGAGTCAAAAACTTCGCAAATTAGAGGACGTTGGGATAATGGGAAAAGGAGGGTCACCTCACTTTTGCAAAAATTCTCATTGCCAAAGCCTCTGAGCAACTGTGCAGAGCCATGAAAACAGATCTCATCCCAGGTCAGGAGAAAATAGTTTTTAATTGCGAAGGCATTAGACATGGAACCTCACCAAAGTGTGTCTGTTAAGATAAAACCTGACTTTCAACTTAAATTGACTTTTATGAACTACATGAAGTTTCGTGAATGTCCGAAGTCCCACAGTACACTAAGATAGAGCACCAGTTAAACTCAGAATGTCAGGATTCAGAAATCCGAATCATTTAAGTGTTTTATGTAAAGTACCATCCCTAGGAAATACAGAGAAGCAAAGGGGCTATACATTTATAGGAATTTGCTCCAAAATTGTGTTTGTTGGGTCAGTCAACACTATCAGGATGAGAAAAACTGTACCCCAAACTTCTCGTGAAAAAAAAAAAAAACAGAAGATTGCAAACTCCAGGAGGGTACTTCATTTTTTGGGTTGGTTGGTAGGTTGGTTTGTTGACTGGTTGGTTGGATGGTTGGTTGGAGGTTGGTTAGTTGGTTGATAGTTGGTAGCTTGGTCATTGGTTGGTAGATTGGTTAGTAGGTTACTAGATTGTTGGTAGGTTACTAGATTGGTTGGTTTGTTGGTAGGTTGGTTGATTGATTTATTGGTTTGCTGGTTAGTTTGTTAGTTGGTAGTTTGGTTGATAAGTTGGTTGGTTGGTTTGTTGGCTGGTAGACTGGTGGGCAGGTAGGTTGGTTGGCTGGTAGGTTGGTTATCTGGTAGGCTGGTTGGCTCGTAGGTTGGCTGGTAGGTTGGTTGGTAGATTGGTTGGTTTGTTGGTAGGTTGCTTGATTTGTTGGCAGATTGGTTGGTTGATTGGTTGATTGGCTTGTTGGTTTGTTGGTTGGTAGATTGATTGGTAGGTTGATAGGTTGGCTGGTTGGTTGGTTGGTTGGTTGATAGGTTTGTGAGTTGGTTGGTAGATTTGCTAGTAGGTTGGCTGGTTAGTTGATAGGTTTGTGGGTTCATAGGTTGGTTGATTGGTAAGTTGTTGGTTGGTGAGCTGGTAGGTTGGATAGTTGGTTGGTTGGTGGGTTGGTAGGTAAGTTGGTTGGTTGACTGGTAGATTGGTTGGTATTTGGTAGGTTGATTGCATGGTTTCTTGGTTAATAGATTGGTGGGTAGGTTGGTTAGTTGGTTGGTAGGTTGGTTGGTTGGCTGGTAAGTTGGTTGATTGGTTTGTTGGTTGGTAGATTAGCTGGTAGGTTGGTTGGTTGGTAGATTGGTTGGTTGGTTGGCTGGTAGGTTGCTTTGTTGGTTGGTAGGGTTGCTGGCAGGTTGTTTGGTTAGTAGGTTAGTTGGTTGGTAGAATGGTTGGTTAGTTGGTAGGTTGGTAGGTAGGTTGGTAGGTAAGCTGATTAGTTTACTCCACTTATCTCTGTGTGGTGAATAATCTGCGTTGACTCAATCTAGGTTTGTTTTCAGATCTCTAGGAGTCTGGTAGGAATGAATCATCTCTTCCTCCCCTTCCCACAGGATGGTCATGCTTCTCTCTAATATCTGAACTTCTTGTCCCAGCATGTCAATTTCCCCTGTATTGGGCCCAAATCAGAAGTTGCCTGACCTCCCGAGGACATGATTCACCAGGCTTTATTTTTATTTCAAAATATCCTTGGGTAGAGAGAGGCAGAAGCAAGCAGCTCCTACATGGTTATGAGTGTAAACCCCCCAGAGACTGCAGGATGGAGGGTTTCATGGACCCTGTCTAGAACAAGGGCCAGAGCCCATTCCCAGAAGGACACGAAGGGTGCGAGTCACTCCTCATTCGAGAAAAACTGCGGAGAAGCCCTCTGCTCGTGACTGGCAGAGCTGCAGGAGAAGCTCCACACTAAATACAAGGTCTGGAGAGGAGAGGTGTGTTTCTGCAGAACTCCTTCCATTCCCTCAGGGCGTGGAGCAGCTCAAGCCCTGTGTGATAGCAGAGCCGGGAGATCAGACTGACAGGGGAAGCTCTACAACCCCGAGTTCCCTGAGAGACATCTGAGCACTGAGTTACCTTTGCGGCAACAGCAGGAGAAGCAGGGTCTGGTTCCCCAACTACCCTGGAGCAAATCCTGGATCCCTGAACTGCCTGGGGAAGGAGTTCACTCAAACTCGCTTCCATGTCCTGTAGGCTCCACTCTTCTCTACCCAGATCTGCGTTATTCATAGGTACACACCAAAGGAAGAATTCTGCCTAGGAAACATTACTCAATGTTCTAACCTACTGGCAATTCCCAGAGTACATTCACATTTTAAAGGCTCTCAGAAGGCCTGCAGTCCAGTGTAGGCTTTCCTTCACTTATTTCAAGTGGAATCTGTTTTAAATCACAATATGAGGAAAAGAGTAAGAGGCCTGTGCCTCTCATGTGTCAGAAAAAATGAACTTTACTGAATTTACATCCCTAAGTATTTTCATTCAACAACAATAAAACAAACTTGGAAATAAAATATCAATTTTGAGAATGAAAACAAGCTAATACCCTTTGTTCCTGTGGTTATATTTTCACATATCAGACAGAAGTCCACCAGACCACCTCCTGGGGCCCACCCTGGAGCCCAGAGCAGCTTTCCTGACGTGGCAACCTGGACCCTGCTGGGAGTGCCTACAGTGTTTCCAGCTGACCAGCACCCTACAGCTACTTGGATCCTTTTCTGAAATTTCATGAATGTCATGTCTCAATTACCATTATTCATAATAGAAGCACAGTGGCATGCTTTCCTTTCAAAATCAATCAACTTGTATGCACAGCTGGGCAGCTCCTTCCTCTGTGTTTGGACTTCTGCTGCTGTTTTGCAAAAGCAGGTGCCCCTTTCTTGAAAATGAGAAGCATGGCCCCTCCTGCTGAGATGACCACACTTCTCCACACCCCTGCATGAGCCACACAGTGGCCTCTGATGCTGTGGCAGGGTGGCTGTGGCATCCTGCCCCCAAGTACAATGAGTGCCTCAGGCGCCCTGCATGCTGATAGGGTGTGCACAGCACGGGTTTCCCTGACACCTGACACAGATGGGAGCCACAGCCCCCAACCGTCAGAGTTCGCAGCAACAGAAGCAAAATAACAGCCAGATAATCCACAATACCAGGGGCTTTTGAGAGTAATGAGTCATTTTTGTCTTGGGATGGGTGACATGGGTGGCTCACATCACAGGACAGAGAAGTGAGTGCCTATGTCCCTCATCTGGGAAGGCTGAGTGCCCATCGGTGTAGGAGGCAAAGCAGGCTTGGGAAACATGTTCCATAGCCACCAAGAAAGTGGATGGTGGGTTGGGGTCGGCTGCAAAGAACAGTGATAAGCTAGGCCTCTCGCTCTCCCACAGGCCACCTGAGAGCATGAGAAAGGCCCCACAGAAGAGCAGGCTTTAGAGTGGGAACCCCCAGCATCCAAGGAGAGTGGGATATGGGACTCTGGCCACAGGAGGCCAGATGATGGCAGAGGCTGAGGGAGGAGGGTGCATCCCTAGGGCTGGAAGCTCAAGGACCGGCTGAAGCAGAAGCCCCTGGGTCGATGGAGTGATGACAGAGCCTCTCTTCTCCCCCTGTCCCTCAGAAGCCTGGGTACCCCAAGACCTGCTCCTAGGGAGAAATACGTGTCTCCTGCACCCCCATCCCTGAGAGCAGGGCTGATGCAATTCCAGGGCCCAGAGTTGGACTGGGAAACCAAGAGAGCTAAAGGTACAGGGTGCTCATTGTGTAGGCCCCTGAGCATGGGCACCCCAAAAATACATTAGCCTCAGGACCAGCTACATACTCTGCAGATACCAGTACAAAATGGAAATGCAAGCCTCCTTGTTCAAAGTCATCGCAAATTTCAAGATGGCAACGCAGAGCATGAAATCATGTGCCAGGACCTTTCTGCATTGGGGACTGTGCTGCTGTCCAGGTCACATGTCCATAGCACTGGCACTGCCTGGATCTGCCACACCCTGCCGGTGATGCTGGAGCAGAATCAGTATCAGAATAATTAGAAGAGACCAGAATAATCAATAAGCACCTAGCCCAAATCAGTCATGACACGTGCTCTATCACTACGTCCAAGGTGAGGCAGCATCCAGGCTGGTGGGGGACACTGGGCACCCACCCACCCCATTCATCTCTCCAGGTACATAGCAGACCTCAGCCCTCACTTCAGCTGGGCTGAGACCAGGGCACCAGGCCTGGTGGATGGAAGGAAGACAGAAGGTATGTGCTGCATGTCCTCTCCAGCCAGAAACCATCCTATGCAATCTGCCTTTCTCTGAGTGCTTATGAGAGTCTTCAAGGTGACCTCCAGCCCTGTTGGGTGGAGACTTAGAAGGAAGCCGCCTTCTTTGAGAGGGCAGGATGTGCTCCCCGGCGCCCAGATGCCTGGTTTGCCCTGTCCACTGGATTTCACCCTGGCCGGTCTATTCTGATTAATACGCTAATAAAGCGTGGGCGGCAGAAGTCAGCTCGGCTTCCAGGAGGGAGGGGTGAGGGTGTGCAGAGAAGTCTCTGATCAGGCAGAGGCACCACCAGGACCCTCTGGGAGGAGCCGACCCAGAGAATGAGGCACAGCAGCACCACCACCAGCCTCCCCAGGCAGCATGGAGACTTCACCCCCAGCGGCCCCTCCCCCTGCCAGGCCCTCCCCTCAAAGCTCCGGCAGGGACCCCACCCCCAGTCCTGCCTGGTGGCCTCCCAACAAGCAGCTGTCCACCACGGAGACCTGTCCATCCTGCCTCCTAGGAGCGTGAGTCAAGGCTGCCATGCAACTTGGAGCAGGCCCCTGACCCCTGAGATTGGCTCCTCGTCAGAAAGTGGAGGTAACACCCATGGTAGCCCCTGGCGTTGCTGATGAGGTCAAGTGAGGAAACACGAGCAGGACTCCCTGGGAACTGTGTGTCCCCATCCCGTCGGCACTCAGGAGAGCGAGACAGGCTGCCGCCGGCCCACGGTCCTCTGCAGAGCTGCGGCAGTGCCGGAGCCAGGACCCCCTTTCGGAAGGAGTCCTGTCCCCTTCCCCACCAACCCCAGCACAGATCTCTACCCTGGAGGCTGTGGCCCCAGGGAGGCCGCAAGGCCTGTGGTAAACTGACAGGGGTCCCTGAAGACATCAGGCTGGAACCCCTGGAACCTGTGAATGTTGGTTATTTGGTAGACTCTGCAGACGTGGCTAAGCTACTGATCTCCAAGTGGAGAGTTTTGCCAGATTTTGTGGGTGAACCCTGAATGCAATGACAGTGCCCTTGTGAGAGAGGAGATTTGATGGCATACAACGGAGGAAAAGGTGGTGTGACATGGAGGCAGAGATGGGAGGACCGGGCCACAAGCCAGGGACACCAGCAGCCTCCAGAAGCTGGAAGAGGCAGGGAAGGCTCCCCCACCCAGAGTCTTCAGGGAGCCCCACAGCACCTTGGCCTCAGCCTCCTGGCCTCAAGAGACCGCATTTCTGTTGTCCTAAGCTACCAGGTTGTTGTCATCTGCCACTGCAGCCATAAGAAATGCACACAGGGCCTGAGGCCACCAGCTGAGGCCCTGCCCTGCCTGCTTTCTTCCAGATGAAAGCAGGAACATTTGTCCCTGCCAGATTCTAGGCTGGAAGGATGAAGAGCTGGCCCACCCAAGCCAGCATAGTGCCCACGGAAAGGACCTGTGTGCCCACGGAAAGGACCTGTGTGCCCACAGAAAGGACCTGAGGCCAAGGCTTAAGGAGAAGCAGAACCAGAAGTGGGAGGGAGTCCCGCAGAGCCCTGGGGCCCAGCCTCCCACAGCCTGCAGGCCCTGGCCAGGGCATGTCCTTGGGCCCCTGTTGGGCTCTGAGGAGTCGCCATTCATGGATTAGCACTCTGAGAACCCCAGCAGAGGACCTGAGGGGTGGCATCCTCCACAGACAAACAGGTTTCTGTCCTAGAGAAGCACCTCACTGGGAACAGCAGCCCTTACAGACCTGCACAGAAGCCAGGCAGGGAGGCTGGGATGCTGGTGGATGCTTCAGGAAGAACGAGCTCAGCCTGGGAAGCAAGAGCAGGACAGGGGTGTCACTGGGAAGCCACGGTGTGAGCTAAAGAGGGAAGGAGGAATGACGGCGGCAGGAAGGGGAGCCAGGCAGGGTGAGAAGAGGGACGTGAGGAAATGGAAGGCCTCCTGCTCACACAGAGAGAGCCGCCACTAATGAGGAGGCGTGCGCTGCTTGTTAAGCCTGGAAATGCCTAGGTGTGAATTCCTCCTCTCCTATTTCATTTAAGATAAAAACCAAGATTCTAGAAGTTTCCAGAATGGCCATCAGTGGGCTGTGACCCAGTTACCATGTCTATCTTGGGCAGAGTGGGAGAATGCAGCATTTTAAATAAAAATAAAATCAATCACAGTCTGGTCAGTGGGCTGATACTGTCTATGAGCCACTGTCCTCCCTAGTGGCAGGTCTAGGCCTTGGGGTGTGGGTGGGACAGGTACCATGGCCCCTTTCCTCAGGGTGGGCCCGAGCAGGCTGCACCCTCATACAGAACAAGAGTGGGGAGAAGTCAGGGACCAGAGAGCCTACCCCTATGAGTCAAATGCAGGCATGTGGGCTTTTGGAAGCTTCAACAAGCATCTATCCAGGACACTCCCTGGCAGAGACCACGCCTGATGTGCACCGATTTCCCCCACTGATGCCATGCACAGCATCTGGCTCAGGGGAGGGACTCAGGAGCCCCCACTGAGAGGTTGAATGGAGAGGGACAGACAGCAAAGAGAAGAAAGAAAACACAATACTTGGGGTGACATTCTTTATTAAACCACGCAGCAACTGTCCAGGCAGTGGGAGGACCAGGAGCAGGTGACCTGTGCTGCTCAGCATCTCGGCCACCCAGCCCCGGGAGCCTGGAGTATCAAGTTGCCGGCCAAGAGATGCCGGGTCCTCTCTGTGAGAAGCCCAAGTAACCGCCCCCGGGGCCTCACAGGGCACCCCCTCGGCGCCTCGTGCATCTGCTGAGAACAGGAAGAAGGCGGAATGGTGATCCGACATGGCCTCCTTCATGCAAGGCAGAGTAGGTGCCACCAGCGCACGGTAATGCCCTATTCATAAAACACCGTAATGAGGAATAAGTGTTCACTGAATTCTGCCGCACGGTGGGGAGCAATACAGAGCATCTGCAGTCAGTGTGATTGTTAATATTCATTAAAAAGGGGCCGGGCTGAGCTGCTCCAGTTAGGGTAATAGTCAGTGGATCCCAGAGAGGCAGAAATCACCTCATTCCACTTCGCTTTCATCTTGAATGATGACAGTGCCAGGAAATGCTTATTTTGTGATTGTTTTCTATTGTCAGATTCAACTTGGATCACACAAAGATACAGAAATCGTGTAATCTTAAGGACAGGCAAACAGCATTCAGGTGACTTCAAGTGCTAACTTTGAGGAAAGCCTCCCGGGTGCCAATACTATGCAGATAAACAGGGAACGGCCGTCTTCGGCTGAGTCACGGCGTCCCGCACGGCCGTCGTCGGAGGCTGAGAGCAGGCTGCGGAGGGTCTGCGCAGCGCTCGCGTGTGATGCGTGTTACCTGCGGATGCGCTTCCTGAGGGTGCCATCACAAATCACAAACCTCGAGGCCTCCAACAACAGAAACCTAACGTCTCACAGTTCTGGAGGCCAGAAGTCCACAGTCGAGGTATCAGAGGGGTTGTTTCCTTCCAGAGACTCAGAGCGAGACCCCTTCCATGCCTCTCTCCCGGCTTCCAGTGGCTGCCAGCCATCCCTGTTGCTCGGCTGGTTGACTGGAGCTGCGCCACTGCAGTCTCTGCCTCCGTCTTCACATGTGGCTCGCCCATGTGTCGGAGTGTCCTCTCCTCTTCTTATAAGGTCACCAGTCATTGGACTCAGAGCCTGCCCTACGTCCAGCATGATCTCATCTTGAGGCTGTTAGCTCAATTACCTCTGCAAACTCCCCATTTCCAATAAAGTCACATTTATATGTACTGGGAGTTAGGACTTGGACATATTGTGTGGGGGACACTGTTTAACCAACTACAACCTGCATTAATAAGAATATGCAGGGAAAGGTTAGGGTGGGTCACCTGACCTTTCACCTTTGGGCACTGCTCACAGTGTCTTTGCTCCCCTGAACCAGCACCACTCGGTGCCACGCCCAGCACCACGCCTTATGCCCACCCCGAGCTTCGCATAAGTGCAGGGGCAACACCAGTTTTCCACTTTATATGAACCAAGACTCTGAAGAAGAGACTCCTGGTGGGGACAGGGGTACCGAGAAGGAGGCTTCATAAAGGGCACCAAAGCAACCGAAACAGAAGGCTGACTTGGCATCGCTGCTGGGATCACAAGCCATCACTTCTCCAGCAGGCTGTCACTGGTCTCTGCCCTCCTCTATCCAGGTTGCTCTGTCCTGGAGCGGTTCTGGAAGCCGGGAAAGTGGGAAAAGTAGAAAAGCTAAGCTGTGAGCTCTCGGCAGGATTCACAGGCTGTTCTTGGGCAAAACATCAGAAAGTGCAATAATATTCCCAACCAATGAGTCCCCCTCCAGGTATCTGAAGAAAATCTCACAGGGAGGTGACAAGAGATGTTGCTGCCCCTTTTAGCCTCTGCACACGAGAAACTGAGAAACCTGACCGCAAGGAGCCCACGCCTGTATGGGTGTTACCCAAACAAGAAATCATGAGAGCAACCTGTGTCCCCAATCAAATCTCAGCTTCGACTGTATATCCCAGAACTCCCACTGCGTGTTATAAGAGAGACCCAAGGGGAGGTGACTGAATCATGGGGGCTGGTCTTTTTCGTGCTATTCTCGAAAAAGTGATTCAGTCTCAGGAGATCTGATGGGTTTATCAGAGGGTTCCACATTTGCTTCTTCCTCGTTATCTCTTGCTACCACCGGCTGTGAGGTGCCTTTTGCCCTCTGCCATGATTATGAGACCTGTAAGTCATAGTAAACCTCATTTTCTGTAAGTCAAATTAAACCTCCTTTTCTTCCCAGTCCCAGGTTTGTCTATATCAGCAGCATAAAAATGGACTAAATATAGACCTGCTTCAAAATTTTCACAAATCAGCTGGGGGGAAAAGTAGAACTGTGGGAGCACAGTTTAATATATGGTCTAACAGGAACACCTGCACCCAGACTCTTTAAAAATTCTTTTAAAAACCTGCACAGCTCTATGATAATATATTTGAGAACCTGGATTTAAGGAACAATTTTCTAGGTAAATACAAAGGATAAAGCTCACCTAAGAAGAAGTAGAAAACTTGAACCAGTGGTTCTCAAACTTGACCGTGCATCAGAATCGCCTGGAAGGTAGCCAGGCTCGGTGGCTCACACCTGTAATCCCAGTTCTTTGGGAGGCCGAGGCAGGTGGATCACTTGAAGCCAAGAGTTCAAGACCAGCATGGCCAACAGAGCAAAACCCCGTCTCTACTAAAAATACAAAAACTAGCAGGGTGTGCTGGTGCATTCCCATAACCCCAGCTACTCGGGTGGCTGAGGCATGGGAGTCACATGAACCTCGGGTCAGAAGTTGCAGCCAAGATCATGCCACTGCACTTCAGCCCAGGCAACAGAGTAATACTGCCAAAAAAAAGAAAAAAATGACCTGAAAGGCTTATTAAAACACAGGTAGCTAGGCCCAGCCCCAGTTTCTGATTTTGTTAGATCTGCAGGATGGGCAGGAGCAAAGAAGGTGGGGTTGCCAGGAATCTGAATTTCTAACAAGTTTCTGGTTGATGCTGGGGCTACTGGTGCAGGGACCATACTTTGAGACCCAGATGCAAAGCCTCATGAGAGCAAGGATCATATCTACATAGGAAGCTTTTATTGCAATTGGTTGAATGAATAAATGAATTAGTAGTTCAATATTATACAAATGAATACAGTTCACCACCATAATAACACATTCGTGTTCTAGGATCGCGAATGTCTGGAGGGCTTTTGTGGCTGGAGGAGACCCTCATACTCCTCCCAACGCAGTTCTCAGTGTAATAAACTTACTACCTCATAAACAAAACCCAGATAATAATTGCTTTAAACAATGTTTACACACAACTAATTCGACGCCTTAAAGAATTTAAGCCACATCTGTGAATACAATGGCAGACAATATGACTATTTTCAAGCTCTCAAACATGCAAATGGCAGAAAAGCATGCAAAACTTAAGTGACTGGAAAGTTACTGAAATAGTCACTAACAGCATGGATTTGATTTACTCTGTGATACATAACCTGAACCTCGGGGTCACAGTAATCCTACAGGACATTTACTTGTCTACCTTCCTAGGGCTACTGCCTAAAGGGAAAAAGAGTAAGAGCATCTCAGCCCGGCATAGCTGCAGGCTCCGGGTTACCAGTCAGCGGATTGCTGGTCATCACAGGGACCAGCTGTGCCTCCAAGGTGGGTAAAGTAGGGTCTGATCCCAAGCTCAGCTTTGCTGTGCAGGGCGAGCTTCACTTTGGACATAAGTTATATTTTTCATGGGCAGACTTCTGGTGTATGCTTGAATTTCCCAAACCCTGATGCCCTTCTTCGAAAGTGTGTGCTTCTAAATCCCGCTCGGCCCTCGCTGCAGTGACTGGAAATGTACGCAGGCTCACTGACATCTCATTCCAGTGAACAGGATCGTCTGCAGCTCTTCCTCCCAGTCAAGGGTCTCAGGTGAAAGTAAATTTGGTCAACACTGTCTGTGAGTGATTTTTCTGCTCTGTTAAATATTTCACTGTGGTTGCTCTCGCCTGGCATTAGGGAGGTGACAGACGCAAACCGCTCCAAGGCTTGCATTTGTGATCATGTGCCATCCAGACCAAACCATTTCATGTGTCCTGGTGTTTCCCCCAAGTCCTGTTGGAAAGTAGGACATCTCCCATGCCATTCCTGTGTCTGAAGCCTCCTCCCTCCTCTTCCACTAAGCTCTGCAACCAGCATTCTATGAGGACAGGGACAGGGCCTGTTTTGTTCATTACCATGTTCCTGCCATCTTGCCCAGCGCCTAGCATTTAGTAGATGCTATTAATAAATACATGTGTCGGGCAGGGCGCGGTGGCTCACGCCTGTAATTCCAGCACTTTGGGAGGCCGAGGCGGTGGATCACGAGGTCAAGAGATCGAGACCATTCTGGTCAACATGGTGAAACCCCATCTCTACTAAAAATACAAAAAATTGGCCGGGCATGGTGGCGTGTGCCTGTAATCCCAGCTACTCGGGAGGCTGAGGCGGGAGAATTGCTTGAACCCAGGAGGCGGAGGTTGCGGTGAGCCGAGATTGCGCCATTGCACTCCAGCCTGGGTAACAAGAGCGAAACTCCGTCTCAAAAAATAAATAAATAAATAAATACACGTGTCTTGAATGAGTGAACAAATGATTGCAATATTTCCAAAGACCCAGTGCAAAAGGCACTAGGTGCAAAGCGCCTGGCCCAGGACTGCGGTGGATGGAGCCTCTCCCCTCCTGAGGCCTGGGGGGCACCTTGGTGCCTCTCATCCAGCACTCAGCACACCCTGCCCGGTGCTAGGTGTGGGCACACCCCCTGAGATAGACCAACTGCGAGGGCAAAGAGTGCCTGTGCTCTTGTGGGTCCTCAGAATGAATGAAGAAATTCGTGAAAGCAGGCAGCCTCGAGAAGATGTTTTTACACTGCCCCTTCAATCAGAAAATCACAAGAAGGCCAGATAGCAATCAGGACTTGGGAGCAGAGGAAGCCTCTCCAGGGTGCTAGGCTGCCAATAACAGTCCCCAACACTGAGCACAGGCCCTCCATGGCCTTGCCCCCCAGGAGCGGGGCAGGCCCTAAATATGACTCCCGGGAGAGCAGTGGCCAGCAGGAACTCTGTGGGGTTCCCCTAGAAAGAAACTTGGATCTCTCAAGATAGAGATGAAGGCTCCGCTTAGAGGCTCATCTCTTTACAGACTAGTTCCCTTACAGGCTTGGGTGCAGATTTTAGTCGAGACCAAAACTTCTGTTATCTCCTAACTAGCCTTGACACGCTGTGCCTTAGACAACTTGACTCCTACACTGCCAAACAGTGACTAGGTGTAATGGTCAGGTGTTGCTGTGTAACAATGAACTGCGGAATCTCAGAGGAACTCAGTAACACGCACTGATTCTCACCGGCGAGTGTGAGGGACGATGGGGAGCTCTTCTTGATGCTGGGTGTCAAGTTCTGGTTGCTCCACATCTCGTCTGCAGGGGAAGCTACCTGGACCATGATCTTCTCCTGGGGGATGACAAACTCCCCCAGGGGAGAGCACAAACACGAGATGCCCCTTAGAGGCCTGGCTGCAAACTGACACACGGCCACTTCCCCCACATGCCCCAGGCCAAAGCTGGCCCCACAGCCAAGCCCAGCATAAAAGGCAGCAGAGAGGTGACCTGGAGGTGGAGAGGAGGGGACACAAACACTGGCTGGACGGTGATGGGTGGGCCTGACCTGCCAGCCCTGCCTGGGGCTTCGCCATCCCTCCGAGCACTGGAGCATGTTCTTTCTCAGGAGTCTAGCATCTGAAGGCTCTTTCGCTATTTCAATAAACCAAATTATAACTTCACACTGATATTATATCTTTTAAAAGATATAATATCAACGATTCTTTGCAGGTGAGCATCGTAAAACGGCACTGACTTTGGAGCTGGACAGCATGGGCTCGGACCCCAGCCCTGGGACTCACCCGATGAGACGTGCCAGCAGGTTCCGAGGCCTCCCTATGCATCTGTTTCAAAATGAGTGTTAACGACAGTCCTGACATGGCAGAGTTCTTGTGCAGGGAGTGCCCTCAGCCCAAGGCCTGCCCGCTAGGAAATTCGTCTGGGCGCTCACTTTGCACGTCAGCAGCACTTTGGACATGACCCCGCCTTGGCCGCAGATGGCATGCAGTCTTGGTCTGGTGGAGACAGCCTCTGACTCCCCACAGTCTCGCAGCACCAAGGACACAGCCTGGTACCGCAGCAGCCCTGGAGGAGGAGACAGCCCCCCTCCCCGCTGGTTAACATGACCTGGTGGCCTCACTCATGTGGCTGCCCATCATAGCCTGGCACTCTGAGCCTGGTCACCCTGCACGCTGTGGTGCTGTGTATCCTGCTTACAGAACAGTACCACCAGAGCGTGTGTTTACCGAGTCCTCTGCCAGCCTTGCTCCAGCCCCAGACCTCCATGAACCAGCCCCGCCCATGCAGCATTCAGAGGCCCCCGTGAAGCTGGGGATGCCCAGTGGCACTGGTTGGTGAAGGCTCCCACTCTGGGAGGTCCCCTCATTTGGACTCTCCTGCTTCTTGCCTAATCATCTCACTCTGGATTAGACCCTGTGTGACGGAGCCTGTCTGTTCACTTACATCTCCAGTAGGAGTCGAAGAGAAGCCGTGTGCATCTGTGGCTCAGATACCTCTGCAACACCTGAGATAAACTACACAGGTAATGAGCTGGGCTCGGGCCACGCCGGGTGGCTGGCGCAGCACGGGGAAGAGGCTTTAGAGGGAACAGCGTGTGTGTGTCCCCTGCGGCTGAGTCAGGCTCCATGATGGCCCCACACAAGGATGTTCCCTGCAGCCGCTCTCCCGACAGGGACCTCTCGCTGCCGTCCTCTGAGCATTGCTGATAGTGGTTATCTGGGCAGGCCTCAAACGCCTGCTGAGCAGGATCCAGTTTCCACTTTGGTGCAGTTCTGGGCTGACTGCTTCTGGTGAGAGTGTCTGAATATTCTAATCAGGAGGGATGAGTCAGCTCAGGAGCCCTGATTTCATGAACCTGGGAGAAGTGTGTTTTAGCAGCAATATGACAGTAAACTGGCTGATTTTAAACTATATCATGCCCCAAAGTCCCCTTAGCATGTGCCCATGCATCTCTGCAGCTAGCCGGACAGTCTGGATTCCAGCGGGCCCTCGGTGCTGCTCCCCCCACTCCTTAGCCTCTTAGCAAGCAGGAGCAGCTGCTACCCTGGTGGGGCTCTGGGGAGGGAGGCAGGGCTGGTGCCAGTATCCTGGGGCATGCCAGGGAGGCACATTCTAGCAAACCTGGAGGAGAGGCCCCACCCATATTGCAACTCGGGCCAGCGGGGCATCCCAGAAGCTGGAAGGCATCAAGCTCCACATGACGATGACAAGCCGTGAACCCTGCACCCCACCCCCTGGCTCAGTCGCAGTCCCACTTTCAGGGGCTGCTGAGAGGAAGCACCTCAGGCTGAAATCGTTCCTGCCCCACTGGGTGAGGCCCCCCCTCCGAGGGGTCCCCACAGGAGGAGGCAGGAAGACCCTGGTGGTTCTTAGGGTGCAGCCGGCTCCCCTCGCAGGACCACAGATGAGGTCCCCTCCACACAAACAGGGATCCAGGATTCACCACCTGCCTGTCACAGGGAATTAGTGAGTTGCTTGGTGGCAGCTTTGCAGAAGGGCACCATAAAAGGACCAAGAATTCCTCCTATTAATCAAACATAGACACCCCAAGGGGGTCCATTTTGCTCTCTGAACTACGAACATCAGAGAACTTGCCCGACGACTCATTTTTTCAAGAGTTTACACCAAGGAGTACACCAAGGACGAGGCACATCCGCTCACTGTGGAGAGGCTGGCAGAGCCCGGGAGGAAATGGGCTTCACCTCCGCTCACTGTGGAGAGGCTGGCAGAGCCCGAGAGGAAAAGGGCTTCACATCCGCTCACTGTGGAGAGGCTGGCAGAGCCCGGGAGGAAAAGGGCTTCACATCCGCTCACTGTGGAGAGGCTGGCAGAGCCCGAGAGGAAAAGGGCTTCACATCCGCTCACTGTGGAGAGGCTGGCAGAGCCCGAGAGGAAAAGGGCTTCACCTCCGCTCACTGTGGAGAGGCTGGCAGAGCCCGGGAGGAAATGGGCTTCACATCTGCTCACTGTGGAGAGGCTGGCAGAGCCCGAGAGGAAAAGGGCTTCACATCCGCTCACTGTGGAGAGGCTGGCAGAGCCCGAGAGGAAAAGGGCTTCACCTCCAAACTGACTTTCTTTTGGCATCGGTAAGCTCAGCAGGGACATGTTAAAAAAATAAAAAGTCTCCCCAGAAATCCAGGCCAGCTCTTGCTAAAGAGGCCAACAGGGAAGACAGCAGGTGAGTAAATCTCTGTCGGCTGCAAGCGCGGGACCACACGTCAGCCCCAGCATCTCCCGGGGCAGAGGTCTCAGTGGCCAGAAATCTGGGTTGCTTCAATTTGCATAAATGCATACATTTGCATAGTATGTTCAGGTAGCCTTAGGCCAGGTAGGCTGTTTAAGATGATCATTTTTAGGGCAGCTCAGTAGGAGTGTGTCACAGCCAGTCTTGCTGGCATGTGCCTGGTAAGTACGGTCCGTTCTGACAGCATGGAGCCACAGCAGAGCTGGCTTCCTGAGGGTTGCACTTGCCCATCCCTCACAGGCCAAGGGCTGGCCCTCCAGTCTCTGCTTCTGAGGGGCCAGAGAAGGACACACAGCCACCCTGCTACCGGCCAGACCCCTTCCCCTGCCAGGACTGCCCCTCCTCTCCACCTCTGCAGGGGGCCCGTCTGCAGGCACCTATATGCACGGCTCTCCTCTCCACAGAGACAGAGGCTGAGGCAATCTTCCGAATGGAGCACGAGGTGGCCAAGGCTGAAACCTGTGGGCAGGGGTCTGCCACCCCCCAAGAGTCATGTCCTCATCATCTCTGCATCCTGGGTCACAGCAAAGACCTGGCGAATTGTAGCATTAGGCTCTGGTGGGCAGCCCGCCCCCTCCATGACAGCCCCGGGATCCTGGGTGAATGTGGATGGCACTTCAGAACAGCTACCGGGGAGCCAGGTGGTCCACTTGTCTTATGGATGAGGGCGGGTGCTCTAGTGTGTTGTCAGAAAACACAGCAGCTCCTCCTGTTCTATACTTCACCCCATAAAGGCAACAGCAGGCCAGCCGGGGTGGGGATGGTGCCAGACCTTCCTCCCAAGCCGGTAGGGCAGCAGAGGAAAGATTTGCAGAGGATGAGACACTGCTCTGAGGCTGCCTGCATGCCCCCGTTAGGCTAGAACTGTGGTTCCTGTCCACAAAAGGGAAGAGCCGCAGCATTGTGACCAAGCCGCAGGGCCACGTGTGCATGTCTGGGGCTCAACACTCAGTTGTATGAGGGAGATTCCCTCCTGGCGTTTCCTGGGGGTCTCCCTCCCCACTCAGGGTCTGGGTGGGTCACAGGCATGTGCTGAAGTGAGCCTTGATCCCGTCTCTCCTTCCATCTACACCCAGGCTCTCCCACCCTCTCCTCTGGGGCCTGCTCCTATGCAGGGCACAGTCCTGTCTCACCTGAATGGTGGTCTCGGCCTCCCAAAGGGTCTTCCTGCCACTCCATGTCCTGTGCTGGCCATGCGCCACCCAGCAGCCAGAACAGCTCTTTCAAACACCATCAAGACAACTCCTCTTCAGCAGCCTCCCACCGAAGGACAAATCCAAAGTCACCCACGGCCCTCGGACCTGTTTGCCAACCGCCCTCCCTCCTGCTCCCAGCCTCTGACCTCTTGCTGCTCCCACAGCATGGCAGAAACTAGGGACTTGGCAATGCAGTTCCATCCTCCAGGAATGCACCTGCCAGGCTTGCTGCGCCTCCCACAGGTCTCTGTCCCAAGGTCACCTTCTCTGCAGGGCCTATCCTGAGTGCGTGACCGCACACGGCAAATGGCACTCTCCACACTAGCCGTCCCCCTGCCCTGCTTTCCTTTCCTTTCCCTTCTAGCAAGCACCGTAACTGATGTGCGCCTGGTGTATTTTTTATATACTTTGCTTCTGTCTTCTCTCTGTTCTCTACACGCTCCAAACCCCAACAGCACGGCCCTGCACACGGCCACTGCCCATGCGCATCTGGTGAATGAGGCACCCAGCATGAGGAATCTAACATCAAATGTGCTTTTTTGGGTGTTCGACCTTCTTGGGTGAAGCTGATAAATCAGCATGCGAGAGCTGGCTTCCCTTTCCCGGGCACGAGTGGATTTGCTAAAGGATGCTTTCTGCTCTGGCTTTTACCCAATATTTAACCTTTAGACAAACGATCGACTCAAATAACTACCATACCAATTTCTAGTTAAAATATGTTGGTTTTAAGGAGACTTTTAAGCCTGGATGCCTATTTGCAAAGGCGGGCTGGCAGCGCTTCAAGGAGACACACTCAGAGGCACCGGCTCCCTCCCGGCTTGACGACGCCTCCAGCTGCCTGCAGCCCAACCCCACGGGGCAGCTGTGAACCCAAGCCGTCCAGAACCTCCCCGGCCGCGTCAACGCCTCCCTCTTCTGAATCTCTGCCTCAGCCAACACCGTCCTCCAGTAACCACCCCGCAGCTTTCTGCATGGCGACTCTGAGACCCCACGACCGCTCTGTCCTCCTCAGCTCTGGGAAGTGGCTTTGACTCTGGAGTTGGGCTTCAGCTTTTACTGGAAACAGAAGAAGGGGCGGAGAGGTCAAGAAACATAGACCTGGCTACCCGCCTGAACCAGGGAAAGGAGAAGGGGTAACAGTGGCGGAAACATAGCACTTCCTAAAAGTCTCCTGGTGATGCAAATCGGTGCCAGCGCCTTAGGGTTACTCAACAAATCACTGCAAACCTAGGCCTTCGAACCACAGGAATTTATCCTCTCTCAGTTCCGGAAGCCGGAAGTCCAAAATCAATGTGTTGGTAAGACCAGGCTCCCTCCAAAAGTTCTGGAAGGAAACTCCTGCCTGCTTCTCCCAGTTTCCAGTGGCGGCTGGTGGTCCCCCGGGTTCCTTGGTTTGGGGATGCCCCCTAATTCCTGCCTTCATTGTCACACGGCCTTTCCCTCCGTGTTCTTGTGTCTGATTCCCCTGTCCTTCCCTTGTAATGACTCGTCATTGGATTTAGGCCCACCCTAATCCAGGATGGCCTCGTCTTGAGATCCTAGCTTCAAGTACATCTACAATTCCAATAAAGTGACAGCCTGAGTTTCCATGCAGACTTACCTTTTGGGGGCCACAACTGAATGCACAATAGTTCATCCCCTGGCCCCCAGAACTTTACATCTGTCCCAGGTGTTAGCTGATGCCTGTCTTAGTCCCTTTAGCCCCAAAATCCCACTGACTGGGTAATTTATAAAGAACAAAAATGTAGGATGGGTGTGGTGTCTCATGCGTGTAATCCCAGTACTTTCGGAAGCCAAGGTGGGTAAATGGCTGGAGCTCAGGAGTTTGAGACCAGCCTGGTCAACATGGAGAAATCTTGTTTCCATTAAAAAAAATTGTTTTAATCACCCAGGCATGGTGGCTTGAGCCTATCATCCCAGCTACTCGGGAGGCTGAGGTGGGAGGATGGTTTGAGCCTGAAATGTCAAAGCCACAGCAAGCCAAGATCACACCACTTTCCTCCAGCCTCAGTGACACAGCCAGGCCCTGTCTCAAAATTAATCAATCTGTAAATAAATAGCAAGAATTTCTTTCCTCGCAGTTCTGGAAGCTGGGGAGTCCAAGATCAAGGTTGCACATCTGGCGAGAGCCTTCCTGTCACCTTGTCACACGGCGGAGGGCAGAGGGACCAAAGGGAGCCAACCCTTCGGCCAAGCCCCTTTCTAAGGCACCAATCCCACTCACAAGCAATGACCCCCTCATGGCCCAGTCACCTCTTAAAGGCCCTGCCTCCTAATACTCTCCCCCTGGCAACACCCGAATTGTAGAGGGGACACTTTGAAGCCATAGCAATGGCACAGCAACCTGCCCAGAGAAACGCACTGTAGCCCTTTGTCTCCTCCAGGATCATCACAAAGGATGAGAGTGGTTCCTGCCCCAGCCTCGCTGGTGGCTCCTAATGTCCACCACTCTCTAACCCTCCCCTTCCCAGGGCACAGCTTAATCTGTCCTTCCCCCAAAGCTAGGAGCAATCATGCATCTGGCTCTGGATGATGAAATGTGAGCACACATGTCCTGTGTCACTTCTCAGCCAAAAGTCTTCATGGCGAGCGTTGGATGCGCCAGCACTCACTTCCCCAGTGACTACCTTGGGGACTCTGCAGATGGTAGAGCTTGGGTTCCAGGGAGAGCCCGCCCCAGTGTCTGATGGAGAAGTGAGGGAATAAAACCTGTATGGCTTTAAGTCACTAAAATATGGGGGCTGTTTATTTCCGTGGTGCTACCTGGCCTCACCCTCCCCTTCCACAAGATACCACTGAAGCCATGTTGTCCTGGGCTGCCTTGTCCTCCCCATGCAAGAATTAACAGGCCTTAGAGGAAATCATTTATGTGGCCAACAAACATACGAAAAAATGCTCACCATTACTGGTCATTAGAGAAATGCAAATCAAAACCACAATGAGATACCCTCTCATGCCAGGTGGAATAGTGATGATTAAAAAGTCAGGAAACAACAGATGCTGGAGAGGATGTGGAGAAATAGGAACACTTTTACACTGCTGGTGGGAGTGTAAATTAGTTCAACCATTGTGGAAGACAGTGTGGCAATTCCTCAAGGATCTAGAACCAGAACTACCATTTGACCCAGCAATCCCATTACTGGGTTGATGCCCAAAGGATTATAAATCATTCTACTATAAAGACACATGCACACATATGTTTATTGCAATACTATTTACAATAGCAAAGACTTGAAACCAACCCAAACGCCCATGAATGATAGACTGGATAAAGAAAATGTGGCACATACACACCATGGAATACTATGCAGCCATAAAAAATAAATTCATGTCCTTTTCAGGGACATGGATGAATCTGGAAACCATCATTCTCAGCAAACTAACACGGGAACAGAAAACCAAACACTGCATGATCTCACCCATAAGTGGGAGCTGAACAATGAGAACACATGGACACAGGGAGGGGAGCATCACACACCGGAGCCTGTCGGTGGGTGGGGGGAAAGGGGAGGGAGAGCATTAAGACAAATACCTAATGCATGAAAGGCTTAAAACCTAGATAATGGGTTGACAGGTGCAGCAAACCCTCATGGCATATGTATTCCTATGTAACAGACCTGCACATTCTGCACACGAACCCCAGAACTTAAAATACAATAAAATTAAATTAAATTTTAAAATAAGAAGTAACAGGCCTTTTCTTCCCCAATATTCAGGTGTTTTTGGACACCAGAACCAATCTACACATATTTGTGTACTCACACATACAGCTAAGGGAACATAAGTAAATGTGGATTATTACAGAGTCCCTCAATATGTGAGGGTTAACCTTCAATATCAACATCTTAATTGAGAAAAATAATTACATCGCCTTCATATTCTCACTGCAGAATATTCACAGTGACTTTTTTTCCCCAAGTGCCATAAAACCCCACAGCAGAGATATCTCCAGGGGAAGCCCTCCTTCTCATCACATGGGACCAGGATAACAGCAGAGCCTCTGGGGTCAGAGGTCCCGAGGCATTTATGGCCAGTAAGCGTTTTCCTTCTTCTCCTCTGCAGGCTTCATTAGCTCCATCAGATTTAATTAGCGAGCAGATTTCCCAGTGCCTCACCTCTGTCTCAGCCTCTTCCTGCCCGTCCGGATTGATCTGACAGTAAATCACATGTCATCATTGCATGACTCCATGGCCACGAATGTGTTTTATTAATTGCCTCTGCCTTCCGACATCCAGACTATTAATCACAGAATGAAAGTCTGAAGGCCCGTCCCCACCAACTGCACCACTTGGTGAAAACGCTGGCACTATGCACGTGGAGTGCCTTTGTAGGGGGAAGGCAGTCACTACACCTGTATCATCATGACAATGCCTTGCACTTACAAGGAACTTCACAGCACGCGACGTTAGGCAGAGTTCTAGAGATGTGCCCTCCAGACTCCAGGGAGCGCCCGCTCAGCACTGCTACCTGCATCCGAACTGCTGCAAGCCGGAGGCCTGAAACGACAGACACTGGTTCTGTCTGGGTTGCAGGGGCTAGAAGTCAAGGCTGAGCTGCCGGTGGGGCCGCAGTCCCTGTGAAGGCTAAGCCATGACCCCACCCTCTCCCCCGCCTCTCGGCCGCCCGTGCCTTTGTCAAATCATTCCACTCTCCGCTTCCCATTCAACTTGCCACTTTCTCTGCATTGCTGTCTTTTCCTCTTCTTATGAGGGTCTCAGTCATTGGATTTAGGACCCACCCTAATCTACTAAGATGACACTTCTTTTTTTTTTTTTTTTTTTAATTGAAACAGAGTCTCGCTCTGTCACCCAGGCTGGAGTGCAGTGGCGCGATCTCGGTTCACTGCAACCTCTGCTTCCCAGGTTCAAGCGATTCTCCTGCTTCAGCCTCCCGAATAGCTGGGATTACAGGCACCTGCCACCACACCCTGCAAATTTTGTATTTTTAGTAGAGATGGGGTTTCACCGTGTTGGTCAGGCTGTTCTCAAACTCCCGACCTCCTGATCTGCCCACTTCAGTCTCCCAAAGTGCTGGGATTACAGGCATGAGCCACCGCACCCAGCCAAGATGTCACTTCTTAACTAATCATTTCTACAGAGATCTATTTCCAAATAACATTCCATCCTGAGTTTCTGGATGAACATGAGTTTGGGGTACACTATCCAACCCGCTATTCATATGAAGGGACTCTGCAGATGGAACCAGATCTGCTAATCAGCTGACTGTAAATTAGGGAGGTCAACCAGGTGGACGAGGGTCATCACACGAGCCCTTAAAACCAGACAAGGGACAGAAGAGACACAGACTTGAGGGGGAAGGGCAGTCAGAGAGACCGGGAGCACCTGGCCTGCTCTGGAGATGGAGAAAGGGGCCACCCACCAAGGGCTGGGACAGCCTGTAGCCCTGACGACCTCCCCCGGCTGACAGTCAGTATGGACACAGAGACCTCAGTCCTGCAGCTGCGGGGCACTGCTTCCTGCCCACACCGGAGTGAGCTTGGGAATAGACTCATCCTGAGCCTCTGGAAAGGAAGATGGCCCCACAGCGCATCGAGCTTGTCCGGTGCCACACTAAACCGAGAACCAGTGAGCCACACCAGGCCCAGGCTTCTGACCCACAGACAGGAGGGATGAGAAATGGTGATTGTTTGTTTTAAGATGCTAAGTTTTCTAAGGCACCAGCAGAAAACGCTTAGACACATCAAGTGAAAAAGCAAGATACCCAACCATCCGTATAGTATAATCCCATTATGAAAAATGGGGTACCCATAAAAAGTCCTGGAGGAAACATTTCCAAGCTGTGAGCAGTGACTGCCTCTAGTGGCCAAAGTAAAATTGCAGGTTGGAGGAGGGGCGATGATGAGGCCCGGGAGGTGTGCGGCTGTCATGTTGGACATATGTTTGACATTCTTCTCTGCCTCCTTCTGTATTGTTTGAAGGTTTAGAACAAGCATGGTTGCATGTGTTATATATGTAATTAATTTTTAAACTTACAAAGCAATAGCAAATGCTTTGGTCTCCATAAGCCAGGTACTATTACCACCCCTATTTAACAGATGGGGAAACTGAGGCACACAGTGACAAAGTAGGTTGCCCAGGGTGAGCAGCAGGACTTAAACCTGAGCCTGAGCTCCTGGGCCCTGTGTCATGGTCCCTCTCTCCCCACATACTGCATTTCTCCTAAGGATATGCCACAGCCCCTGGCAACTTGACCACCGTGAAAGCAGGAGGCAGCCAGGTATGGCAGGTACCTTCCCCTCCTGCTGTGCCTGCCTCTTGTCCAGGAGGAAAGGCTTCTCCAGAAGTCCCCAGAATAGCCTCACTTCCCCGGGAGAGCAAGGTCACCACCACCTGCCCCATGAATAAACCTGTAAGCAGGAAGAAGCCGGAAGACACCTACCCTCGGAGACTGCCACAGTGCTGGCCGGCGTCCGAGCACAGATGCTCCCCACTTACCCAAACACCAGGTGAAGCTCAGCAAGTCCATGGAAGAGTCCCAGGATCTACCACCAGAATCCTCACTCCCACCCCCATGCTGCCCGTCCCAGCCTCTGCACCCCCTCCCATCAGGAGGAACAGAGCCCACCCTCCCCAGGAAACCCACCTAGGGCACCACCAAGTTGCTGCTTGCCCAAAAGCACCTGGTTAATCCAACTTCTACGAACCGGGCAACCCAAAAGCCTGGAAGGCTCCCAGAAGAACGCTGGCCAGACACCCCCAGACAGATTCTGTCCACTTCTGTGGCACATCAGTCCCCAACAGCCAGACCCTGACACCTGTCCCAGATGGTGGAGCAAAATTCTCATCTCAACACTGGCAACAGCCTCTCCATTTCATTCCCAGGACCTGCCACTTCGGGAGGTGAAAAGTCCGGAAGGCAGAGGACCTGCTGCCCCCGAGCAGCACCCAGGGGACACGCAGCCCTTGCCAGGACCCGGCCTCGGAGGCACGTGCATGGCCCACCTGCAGTTCATGCACTGGGCACCCAGGCTCCGAGAACTCTGCAGTTACCTGCGGTGGCTTGGATTCCTTTGAAGTGGGGAGAGCCACTCTGCGATGCCTGTAGCAAGGCACGGGGAGTGTGGCTCTGTGTGTGAGCAGCTCCGTGCACAGAGCTCATGGGAGGGCTGGAGCAGCGCCCTGCTCGACCCACAACAGGACTCTGTCTGTTTCACTTCCTACTGTCATCACTAATGATTTAGAGGCCACCCCAGTGGCTGCTGCAGCCTGCCCTGGCCTCCGTGAGAACAGCCAAGAAACAGGGGTGGTGGCTGACCTGGCAGAGGGTGGGAGACACCAACCCGCACACACTTCCGGTGAGTCCCCTGACGGTGACCAGTCCGTGCGGTGAAGGGTGTTTCTACACGTGACATATTTTACATTGTCACATTTCTGTAAAGTTGAAACACTGAAGGATAGTTTTATTTATTTGTTTTTTTAATCAGAGGCATAGATAAGAAAACCAGACCAGGAACATGGCCCCAAAGCCCAGGCCCCACAGCAGGGGCCTGGCTGGGCACCCTCATAATTCCATCTTTCCCAGCACGTTGTTAGAGCTATCCAACTTAGATGCAATTTAGAACTGGGTATATTTCTTGCTGTTTTTTCTTCCTCTCTCTTTTCCTTTCTCCTTCCCTCCCTCTCTCTTTCTCCTCCTCCTCCTCCTTGTTCTTTTCTTCTTTCTCTCTCTGCAAACATGCGGCCTCACCAGGGCGGGCAATAGCCTAATCTGCCTCACCCGCTCACTCTTTTCCCTCTGGTGCCAAGCACAGTGCCTGGCAGGCAGTCGATGCCATAAAACCACATTTAAAATAAACGATGAACCCACGCTCAGAAGACTGTGTGTGCAGACAGACAATGGGCTGTCCCTGGGGGAGGCCGGACATCAGTCTCTGTGAGGCTCAGGCAGCCCCAGCATATGCTCACGGCTCAGGTGGCTCGTCTCAGGCTGCAGGTGTCCACGGCTTCTCCAGGAAGCCCTCACCTTTGCTAGGGAGAGATGCCTCACAGGCTACCACCCTCCTTGGGGCAGCCACATCCAGGGCCGGACCCACACAGGTGAACATCAGCCCAGCCCTGTCCCAAGTCAGTGCCTCGGAAGGCCATCCAGCACCATAG
The DNA here is from genome assembly GCF_049354715.1 of Callithrix jacchus. Lineage (NCBI taxonomy): Eukaryota > Metazoa > Chordata > Mammalia > Primates > Cebidae > Callithrix > Callithrix jacchus. Next base: position 123,680,944 of record NC_133513.1, on the reverse strand, counting down.
CTCAGTGGGGTAAACTGGGGCCTTCCTCCAGCTCCATTGCCACCCACCTCTCACACTTCCCCTCCTGCTCCTTCCCCTCCCTTCCATGACACGGATCTCAGGCATTTCTTAACAAGCTCCTGTCCCTAACCTGCCGAGTCCCCTTCCCAGGGACCCCCTCCAGGTTGGTGCAGGAGAGTCAGGCCTGCCGCAGAAGGGCACCTGCTTCAGAATAGACCATCCAGCCAGCACACTCCTCCTGTGGCTTCGGTGCCAGCAGCAGAGGACCCAGGGCGGTCCCCAGAGGAAGCTCCAGAGGGGGCGGTCAGCCTGAGCTTTTGACCCAGACCAAGACCAGACACAGGGCACAGAGAGCAAGCTGTGGGAAGCACGTCCACAGCTCCGGGTGTGTGAGCATGGGGACAGGCGGCAACAGCTGTATCAACAAGAGCTGTTTCTCTCAGCCCAGGTCATGGACAAGGTGACTGCCAGCGCAGATGCCTCCAGGGCCTGCGGCAGCTCATCAGCTGAGCACAGCGCATGCAGCCTCGCCGCCAGTCCACAGAGAGGTGGATGCTGCCGGCTGAGCCTCTGTACTCAGGTTTCCCACCTCCCTGCCCTCATGGGCATCTGTTCTGCAGATCAGCCCCTTCCCGCTGGGCTGCAGCTGGGGGTGAGTGTGTCGCCTGCTCAGACTAACAGAGAAAGTCAGCTCAGAGTTCTCTTCCTTCCCACTGCAAAATCCACAAGACTGGCTCAAACAAAGAAATAAAGTCTCATGAGGGAAGGGAACTCCCAACCAACCAAGTCACTCAGAGGTCATGTCCCAAAAGCCTCCACGATGCCTCAGCCGGGGTCAGGACGAGGGAATGGGTATGGAGAGCAGCCTCCAGGAGCTTGGCCCCATCTCTGCCGAGATGCACAGACCCTTCACAGATGCCTGGGGACAAAAGGAAGAGCTGTCCTCCTCTGGAGGAGTGAGGCCCTCCATTCCCAAGCTCAGGAGTGCCCGTGGGTGCTGCTGGACCCAGCAGGCGACCCCTCCCAGCCACTGGCTGATCCACCCTCCCGAGGAGGATACGACCCCACAGTGCAGACAGGAATACTGAGATAGAGGGCAAAGCCACATGCTCAGGATGACACAGTCAGTGGCAGTGGCCAGCCTCCAGCCAGCTGTGGAGTCTCAGCAGCCCAAAAGCCCCTGAGGGTGGGTTCTGGGCAACAGCAGCGGTCACGGCCTGACCAGGAGCAGGAATGCCAGCTGGCACCAGTGGCCGGGAGCTCTCAGGGCACGTCCCTGTGGAGCTGGACCCAATGTTGAAGGTCTTCTCTATCCAGAGCCACCTTGTGCCCTTCAAGACAAGACCCTGCGAAAACAGGCAGCCAAGGGTCCCCCGAAGATGCACACATCCGGCTCTCAGGGTCAGTGTTGTGGTGGCCTCTCCAGGGCCTCTGAGCATCTTTGGGAAGGGTGAGCTCCCCAGAAGCTTCCAGCACACCCTCTGCTCCACTGCAGGCTGCTAGGTTGTGGACTGTGTACCCCCAAACTTAAACTAGTTTCTTTCACTCCAGAAATAATTCTGGACTGGAAGATACTTGCCAGGAGAGAGACTAGAATGAGGTGGAGGAGGGGGACACGACGGGCCTCTCGCCTCTGAGTGGAGAGGGCTAAGCACACCCCCCGGGCTCCAGGACAGCGGGCTTGAACAGCCAATTCCGCCACGGAGTGGGCTCAGCGGACTTGCTCAGGCCAATGATCGAGCCATCAGTCCATACCATTGGTCCAGTAATAATACGAATTATTTACATTAATGTAGAATTAGAATTGTAAAATATTTACGAACAATCTAGTTGCTGACATAGTGATAGTAATTGATAAAATGTTGTTCTGTTTTGATAAATAATACCAATTGCAAAAACTAATGTTAGTGTCAAGGTTATTATTAATAAATAATAGAAGACCCCAGGCAGTCCGGCACCTGGACCCAGGCACTGCCCCCTGGGTTCTGAATCGTGAGTGCCCCTCCCTATATCTTCAGAAACAGGGGTGTCTGGCCACTGCTCATGCTCTGCACACTGTGGGCAGCATGGCTGAGATGCTGGCACAGGGCTTTGCTGGCATGGGGATTTGCTGGTGGGGGGGTCGCTGGCAAGGGGCTTTGCTGGTGGGGAGGGTTGCCATCAGCCCACTTCCCCCACCCCCCAATAACAAATGGATGCAGCTACAGAAAGAAACCTGCCACTGAGAGCCAAGGCATCTGCCAGGAATTATGCACAGCAGCAAGGGGGCAGAGATGCCAAGACCAGGTCCCCGTAGCAGGCTCCCCTGCAGGCGGTGTTCACACACTCTGGAAGAATCCACAGTTACACTGCAGCCAGAAGCTGGGTCCCAGGATGGGACGGCCCGATGACCATTGTCTCCCCCATGTCCAGCGAGTGGGGTCCCCAGGGAGCCCTGTCTTACTATGTCTTTGCAGGGCCGGTTGTGGGGAGCTACAGGCCCCAGAACGAATGCAGGACACACAAGTCAATCGTTTTGTGTGCCCTGAAACTCAAGAAGGAAGGTCAGGCCCAACAGCTAGGAGCTCCAGAGGAAGAGACTAGAAAATAGAGTTCAGAGGTGAGGCCGTGTCCAGACAGGAAGCTGCACTGCAGAGCTGGCTCCAGAGACCTGGGACCTCCCACTCACAAGGCTCAGCCCCCAGACCGCGCCACAGCCCTGGGCCCGTCCCCATGTATGCCTTGGGGGCCCTAGATGGACCCACCTGGAGCAAGCCCACGCCCAGAAGCCACACAGCCAGCCCCACTCTGGCCAGGGCACTCAGGACATGCTGGGCACTGACTGACCACCATCCACTTAACCTTAATTTCCTCACTACTAACAGAAAATCTGTCATTTTCAGCCGAATGAGATTCGCCCTACAGCACGTGGTGTTCCCTTCCTAGAGGAAGCACTAGTGCTTATGAGAAGCTCCAGGCCACGCATTCAGCTCTGCTTCTGTGGTCACCGCCCAGGCCATGGGCAAGCACGTTGCACCGCCGTGCAGGAGCAGAGGAAGCCCCTCCTGCAGACGACGCCACCCAGGCTCTGCAAGGGCACACGGATGAATCGCTCCATCCAGAGCAGTCCCTGCAGGCACCACGGGAGAAGGCCCAGTCGGGGACAGCTAATGCTCTCCTGGCACTGAGGCAGCCCCACCGCCAGCTGGGCCCTGCAAAGAACCAACCTGGAAGTCACCAAACTTCTGCTCTTAGTGCTGACCAGAGTCGCAGAAGGACAATTTCCCCCAGGGAGTGTGGAAGTCATTCTGGAGTTTTCAAAGAGCAGGACTTCTCACAGGCAGAGAGAGAGAGAGAGAGAGGAGAGAGAGAAAGAGAGAGAGAAGAGAGAGAGTGGAGAGAGAGGAGAGAGAGAGAAAGAGAGAAAGAGAGGGGGGAGAGACAGAGAAGAGAGAGAGAGAGAAAAAAGAGAGAGGAGAGAGAGAGAGGAGAGAAAGAGAGAGAGAAGGGAGAGAGAGAAAAAAGAGAGGGGAGAGAGAGAGGAGAAACAGAGGATAGAGAGAGGAGAGAGAGGAGAGAGAGAAAAAGAGAGAGAGGAGAGAGACAGAGAAAGAGAGAGGGGAGAGAGAGGAGAGAGAGAAAAAACAAGAGAGAGAGAGTGGAGAGAGAGAAAAAGAGAGAGAGGAGAGAGAGAAAGAGAAGAGAGAGGAGAAAAAGAGAAGAGAGAGAGGAGGGGGGGGAGAGAGAGAGGAGGCGGGGGGGAGAGAGAGAGAGAGCGCAGCTGCAGCCCTGCCACCAGCCCCACGATGGCGGTTAGTGAAGCACGTGAAGACGATCCTTTCCTGCCCACGCAGCCCTCTGGGGCCTGTGCTGACCCCTTGTGCACGGCAGCCCGGAAGCCGGTCAGGGCAGGAAGCCCCGCTCCCAGAGCCAGCACAGCACTTGTCACCATCCACCTTCCAGGAGAAGCACAGCCTTGGATTCAGATCTCTGGTTCCAGCAGCCCCTGGCTGGGGACTGGGGCCATCCCCTCACGGCTCAGCTCCAGGGCCAGAAGGAGGTGCATGAGGAAAACGCTCAGGGAACCAGCAGGAAAGCTGTGGGCTCACTCGCTGCATCCCCAGCACCTCCGAACAGGCGAGGGCCGGGGCTGAGCTTCCACGTCCGCCCCATCTTCAGCGCGGGTGAAGACAAAGAGACTCCCGTGCCACAGCTCTGGGGAAACTGCCCACGCTTACAGTGCACTGAGCTTTGTTTAAATGTGGCCCTGGGTTTGGTTCAGGTGCGTTTGGTCTTACACTCCAAGGGAAGGGTAGCACTGAGCAGAGGAGCGTTATCACCTACAAGCAGGCATATTGCTAGGTCCAGCTAAGGGGACAGCGGTGCGTCTCACGGGAGGGTCTTCCTGGAACCGCGGGCGCTGGGCTGTCCACTCAGTTTGGGTTTCTAGACGGAAATGGAGGGAACTGACTGGCAGAGTAAGTGGGTGTGTCTCGGGTGGCAGCAAGAACATGCAGGGCAGGCGAGGTGCTGGGAGATGGAAGTGATGGAGACAGAGGCTGCTCTGTTCCTGCCCAGAGTGACTGCGGGGGAGGATGTAGCTGAAGGGACTGGGAGGAGTTTGGCCCAGATGCTGAGACCACACGGGAGGACTGAAGGATGAGAGGATGCTTGGACCTGTGAGCCTGGAGCACCCTGGAGCACCCCGATCTCCACCAGCCTGTTCTTCCCTCAGCCACAGCCGCCATGTCCTGAGGCCCACTCAGCCCACCCTCCCTCCCCCGACTTGGCCATCCTGCTCCAGCGAAGATCCAGGCATCCAGAGGAGGTAGGACAGGGGCCAACTCTTTGTTTTACCTAAAACCAAAACCTGATAAAATCAGAAGTAAAATAAGCTTTCATTTTGAAAGTCAAGAGCTAAGCCTGAGATGGGAGGGGCCTCCTCTGTCGCCGGGAGGTTTCTCACGCAAAGACACGGACACTTTCCTGGTGTTTGCCACGATGAAAGGCGGGGGGCCAGGAGCTCTCAGAAAGCCCAGGAGTCAGGGCCTCAGAGGACAGCAAAGAGGACAGAGGCAAGGTCCGCCCTGGGAGGCACAGGCAGGGGCCCAGAGGGCTGTGAGCCGGGTGGTCTCCAGCGGCGGGGGCTGTACCAGCTGCACCTAAAAACAGGGAAAATGTGAGTAGATTCCAAAACCGGCTGATTCGGTGCTGCGGGGGCCGTGGTGATTCCCTAAACCTTGCTCTAGTGACGCCACTTCTTTATTTTCAGAAGAGACGGCGCCATCTGGAGATGTGGCCTCAGCTGAGCATGACTCTAGAGGGCCACCTGTGCCTCCATCCCAGACAGAATGGCCTCACTGGGCCCGCCAGGGCACCAGGACCTCAGGGCAACGAGAGGAAGCGCGGGCCACTCCAGCTGCTCCAGACCGCGGCCTCCGCAGGGAGCAAAGGCTTCCCTTGGAAGGGGACTGCACACATTGCAGAGCACCTGGAGAGCCACCTCAGCTTTAGAGAGGACAGCCAGCCACGGGGCAGAGCCTGAGACATGACTCAAGGAGAGAGGGTGATTCGGGTGCTTAAAAAAGAAACTTCAGGCAAATTAACTTTAACAGAGTTTAACTGTGAAAAGAACGGTTCTCAATCAGGCCACCTCCCAAGCCAGAGGAGGCTCCGAGACACCAAGGTGGCCACATGGTGGAAGAAGATTTATGAGCAGAAAAAGAAAAGTGAGCAGAGGAAACGGAAGTGAGACACGGCAAGAGCTGGGTTGCTAAGAGCTCAGCAGTTGCTGCATTTGAACATGGTTTGAACAGTCAACCACCTTTTATTGGCCAAAACTCGGTGATTGACACAGCGTGGGATACAGTCTGTTTACAACTCCGTTAGGTTATAGTTCCCAATGTACAGAGAAACCCTAGACCAACTGAACATATGTAAGAAGGCAGCTTTAGGCTAACCCTGATTTAACACGAGGAAGAGCGAACTATGTCTGGGGAGGGGGCTGGAGGCAGCAAGCTGGGAGCCGACTCGGCAGCAGCCAGAACTCTTCGGAAGAGTGGTGTGCAGGCTTCCATTGCTCAGGGAGCTGGTGAGGCTCTGCTGTGGCCCCTTCAGCCCACGTGGCCTCCCACTGAGTGCTGAGGGGGCCAAGGGGAGGAACAGCAGGTCAGGCACCAGCCCAGGAGGATGCGCCTCGTCCGGGTGACACGGAACTCACTCAGCAAAAGCGCAGCCGGTTTTTCCTGTAAACAGCGTCCGCTGCACAGGCCGTGGGGTCTCTGCGGCAGCTCTTCAACTCTTCAGTTCACTCAGCATCCCCGACGCAGCCGTAGACCACCCGGAAACAAACGGGCGTCACTGTGCACCAGTAACTGTTTTTTATTTAAAAACAGGTGTTCAGCCAGAATTTGACCTGTGACCTGGTTTGCTGACTCTGCTTTAGAAAGACTGGGAAGGATGGTGGTGATGGGGTTTGACCACACAGATATGGGTGTGTGCGTGTGTGTGTGTGTGTGTGTGTGTGTGTCTGTGTACATGTCTGTATGTGTACTGGGGGTGGGGATACCCATTGATTCCATGGAAATTTAAATAACAGGGTCTCCCAGGTGATGTCTTGGTCACAAAAGCTGGCTGGGCACAGTGACTCCTGCCTATAGTCCCAGCGCTTTGGGAGGCCAAGGCAGGAGGATCACTCGAACCCAGGAGTCCAAGACAGCCTGGGCAGCATACTGAGACCACATCTCTACAAAAAAATAAAATGAGCCGGGCATGGTGACTTACACCTGTAGTCCCAGCTCTGCAAGAGGCTGAGGCAGGAGGATCTCTTGAGCAAGAGAGACAGAGGTTGCAGAGAGCCAAAATCGTGCCACCGTACTTCAGCCTGGGCGACAAAGTGAGACCTGTCTCAAAAAATTCAAGAAAGCAAAGTATAAACCTTCAGAGAAATGAAGATTCCTCCAAATTATCTCCTTTAAGGTGTCATTTAGAAACTGTTCTTGGAGTGCTTTCGATTTCCGTTTGCTTGTTCTGTTTTTCACAGCTAAGTGTGTGAGGCATGAATGCAGACATTTCTGGTGCTGCACCTGGAGACAGGCAGTGAGGCAGCAAACAGAGGCCCAGGTCCCGGCCTTCAGGCGAAGCCTCTCAGGACCTGACTCTAAGGGGGAAGGAGGCAGGAGTGAGCCGAAGCCCCCGAGCAACTGAGGTGCCTCTCACTGGAGCGGCATTCCCCGGGGACGCGTGAGCCCAGGCATGGCCAGCAGCTATGAGCGCACAGCCCTGATTAGGGCTCAGCCACTTTGCCCAAAACTGCCTGTGTTTAAAGAACAGATGTGGTCTTTGCCCCCACTTCCTGGCACAGGTTTCAGTCCCTGCTGGGACTCTCTTTGTGACGCTAATGAATCCTAGACAGGAGGGATGGACAGCTTCAGGGTGGGGCTGCTCTCCAGAAAGCCACAGCAGGCCAGGAGGGCCCCGCAGCGTCCAGCCTCCTGACCTGACCTGCAGGGAAGGAAGGGGTGCTGGGGACTGAGTTGCATCACGTGGCCGTGACTTACTTGTGTCTATGTAATGGAGCCCTAATAAAACTCTGCACAACAGGCTGGGGGTGCTTCTTGGCTGGTGAATGCGTGGATGCACCAGGGGGGCAGCCCCCACCTCCACGGCACGGAGCCTCCAGACCTCCCCTGGGCACCTCCTCTGTGCCCTTTGTAATTAAGCGGTCATTGCCGTGTGGTGCTCTCCTGAGCTTCCTGAGTCACACTAGTGAATTATCAAAGTGGAGGTGGGGGCTGGGGACCCTCCAATGTGTAACCGAGTCAGACAAAAGTGCGAGAAGCCTGGGGTCCCATTTGTGGCTGGCATCTGAAGTCACAGCAGCCTCAGGGGACCTTGCTCTTTAGATTGTGGGGTCTGCGCCAGCTCCAGTGTTTAGTGCCAGAGTTGAGTGAATGGCAGGACCCCCAGTTGGTGCTGACCAAGGCACAGTGGGGGGGCAGAAACCCCCCATCTTTCTCCACTCCTCTTGCTCAGTCTCCAGCCAAACTCTCCTGAGAGATGGATGCTTCACCCAGGGTCCAGGTCTCATCTTTCAAGTATACTTTTAGAACCTGCCTCAAAATCAGGATTCTTTGAAGGTTTCTACCTTCCGGCATCAAGGATCCAAGGACTCATTTCGGTGATAAGTGAAATGCTGGATCAAAGCTTCATTTCAATGATCAAAGGATAATAGAGCAAAGGGGACATGAGTCTATTGTCAAAGTGATAAAAGACATTAATAATAGATCTGTGAGATACCAGCAAGGAGGCGGGGAAGCACCACGTGAGAGACTTCCATGCTTTTCACGAAAGCCCACAAGGTTTTCCAGTAGGTATTCCTGAAATTTGTTAATTAAACCTAATTAGTTCTATCAACCCAGAGGAGGCCATGCCTCGGAATTCTCAGTGTTAGCCTAAGGGCTAGAAAGCTCACAATTTTAATTATGGCCCCCACCCCAGTAGGAAGAGATTACAGGCTTTCCAGAGGAGCAGTCAAAATGCGCCTGCAGGAAGCTGGGATGAAAGATGACCACAGCGCCGCCGCCGCCACCCTGCCACCCACGGGTGAGCTGCTTAGCCCTCTTTTAAAAAGATCCAGCCTGGGGAGAAAAGCCAAATGTGGGTGAAGGGGAGAAGAAAAGAAAGCACACTGCCATGTGTGTACCTACGCAACTGTCTTGCATGCTCTGCTCATGTACCCCAAAACCTATAATCCAATAAAAAATTAAAAAAAAAAAAAAAAACAGATCCAAACCCAGAAAAATACTGACTCTCACAAGACAGCACCAGGTCTTCTAAGTCACCGATTAATTATCAGGTTGTCCATCAACACTCACAGGATGGAGGAGCAGGGAATGAACAGCTGAACTGGGGCAGGTGACCTCAGGTGGCTCTGAGCTCAACACTGCCCCCCATTTTCCACTGTGAACTATTATCCACGTCATTGATTTCACAGATTGTTAAAAATTTAGTCTAAACAACACACATTTCACTGTATACCAAGTCACATATGAAAACCATCCTTTATTAATATTAAAACAAATATAGGGCAAGGGGCCTTCAGTCATCTGGAACTTAAACTCTTCAGGTAATAAAATGGTTTCTCCCAAATCCTAGAGTGGTTGGAGAAGCAAAATCATGGCCACACAATGCAGTTGCTCATAGAACGTGAAAACCGCAGTTTCGAGGATTTCTGTAAATCTTTGATTATTTTTAAAAAAATAGATCTGCAGAATAAAAATGAAAGTAGAACATCAGATCTGTGTTTAAAGGTTATGGTATTAATTATTCAGTCAAAATAACGATGTGGTCACAGGAGCCCCAGATCAATGATTATTTGCACCTAACTTAACTCTTCATTTGTTTCTGAGTAAAATAAAAACACAGGCCATATCTTTCCTAAAAACGTTTTAATCATAAATTCATCTTCAACTGAAAAAACAATGGGGATTTTAAAATACTTTTCTTTTTGAGACAGGGCCTCACTCTCTCACCCAGGCTGGAGGGCAGAGGTAGGATCTCAGCTCACTGCATCCTCGCCCTCCGGGGCCCAAGTGATTCCCCTGCCTCAGCCTCCTGAGTAGCTGGGACTGCAGGCGTATGCTACCATGCTCAGTGAGCTTGTGTATTTTTGTAGAGATGAGGTTTTGCCATGTTGGCCAGGCTGGTCTTGAACTCCTAGGCTCAAGTGCTCTGCCCACCTCAGCCTCCCAGAGTGCTGGGATTACAGGCATGAGCCACTGCACCTGGCCAAATTTTAAAATACTTCTCAGAGCTTTTCCTATGGGCACAATATCATTTTTCTTACAGGGAAACAGCACATCTTTATTTTTTAGATAAAGGTATTAATCTGAAATGCATGTTGTTTTTCTTCTGCCATTAGGTTAAGGGAAGTAAATAAATCAGTTTGGCGAGTGACTCACCAGGGCCACCAATCAAGGCCGATCCCCCCTGGCCGCGGTGGGCAGCCTCCTAATTATGGAAAAGGCAGGTTTCCAAACAGGAAACCCGAGGGACTACAGGTGGTGGCCAGGCCGGAGGGGACCAGCAGAGACAGCGGCACAAAGCTGGTGTGGGCGCCTGACACCTGGGCCACCTGGGAGGCTGCCTTGGAGCAAGCCAGCAGGATCTGCGATGGATCCAGAGAAACCGAGACCCTTGTCCAGGGTCCCCCGGCAAAAGCACTTTGTTTTCCCCTAACTGGGCAGCCCCGGAAGGAGGGATGGGCCCATTCTAGGGAGTCTCAGACAGAGGAACCGTAGTGGGCTCTCAGCTGCAGAGTGGAACTCGGTCATGGAAATCACAGTGTCCCAGGCGGAAGCCCGGAGCTCATCACCTGGCGGCAGAACATTCGTCAGCCAGCGGTTCCAGAGGGAAGGGAAAGAACTTGAAGATGAATTTATGATTAAAACGTTTTTAGGAAAGATATGGCCTGTGTTTTTATTTCACTCAGAAACAAATGAAGAGTTAAGTTAGGTGCAAATAATCATTGATCTGGGGCTCCTGTGACCACACCTTGCCGGACTCAGTTGTTTCCCTTCCCTCTGGAACCGCTGGCCAAAGAATGTTCTGCCGCCAGGTGATGAGCTCCAGGCTTCCGCCTGGGACACTGATTTCCATGACCGAGTTCCACTCTGCAGCTGAGAGCCCACTACGGTTCCTCTGTCTGAGATGAGCCCTGCAAAGGGACCTCAGGCAAGTGCAAACTGTGGCGGAGACACGATTTGAGTGAGCTCTGCAACTGGCGGCACCACGCACGCCCCAGGCCCCTGCTCCCCAGGCTGCTGCCCCAGGGTGGCCAGGCAGAGGCTGCCGGGCAGTGCAGGGCGGCGCTGGAACCCGGGAAAGCACAAAACACCGGGACTGGGGCTGCCTTTCGCCGCCTGGAAGAGCTCGGCAGCCTCTGGATTTAACGTCTGTACAGAGCAAAGCAACGGGCTCTCTGCAGGCCACGCCCTTAGCACACTTACACTGTCTCAGCACAGCCCACACTCACACACCCTGGCTCCTGGGCTTAGGGCAGCAGGCCCGGCCCTACATCCCAGCTGGCAGCATGAGGGCACTACTTCACACACACAGCCACACACGCGGGTACACGCCAATGCACACGGAGAAGCCACGGGTCCGGTCTCGGCAGATCCCAGTGGGAGGCCTTGCTCAGTTCCCAGACCACGACTTGAAGGGACCAAACGAATGACAACAGACCACGTCTGGAGGCTCCGAGCCATCCAGGGGTCCTGCCCCAGGGGTCCTCGTTGAGGGAACATACGTGGGTTAACCAGCGGGAGACGATGACCATCAGCACCTCCATTCGTCAGAACACGCAGGCACAGAGCAGAGACGAGTCGTTTTTAATGCCGGTAACTCACAAGTGATGACCAGAAAAGCTCTCAGGTCTTGGCCGGGCACAGTGGCTCACACCTGTAATCCCAACACTTTGGGAGGCCCAGGCAGGTGGAGTCAAAACTTTGAGAACAGCCTGGTCAACTAGGTGAAACCTCGTCTCTACTAAAAATACAAAAAAGTTAGCCAGATGTGGTGGCAGGCGCCTGTAATCCCAGCTACTCAGGAGGCTGAGGCAGGAGAATCGCCTGAACCTGGAAGGCAGAGCTTGCAGTAAGCCAAGATCACGCCACTGCACTCCAGCCTGGGCAACAGAGTGAGACTCTGTTTCAAAAGAAAAAAAAAAGGAAAGATCTAATATTTTTTTCTGTCACCCTGACACCCACCCACAGTGACCCTTCCAGAGCAAACCATTTGCTCGGGTCCAGGGCACCTGTCCCCACCCCAGAAGAAAGCCCACTGCATGGCAGACAAGCTCCCACAGGCTCTGGCTCACCTGCACTTCCCCACCCTCGTCTCTGCCCCTGCCGGTGTGGCCTGATCTGCAGCCCTACAGCTTCCCCAACACGGCAGCCTGCTTGCCCTGGGCTCTGCTTAGCCTCCCCTCTGCAGAGCCTTCATGCACCAGACTGTGGATTCTTCGAGCTCCTGACAGGTAAGAATCATGCCCTCCCTCAAGGTGTCTTCCCAGCACCCAGTCCAGACGTTCACACCAAGTAGCACTGGGGAATCATTCGCTGGAACTGAAGGGCGGGATCTGGCACTTATTAAAGAGAGGGTAAGTACACCCTGTGCCAGGGAGGCCCCAAATTCAGGGAGACCCCTAGGCCAGGCTCTGTGCCACATGGTCCCTCCCGAGGACCTGTGTAGGGACTCTAGAGGAACCACCACCAGCAGTAGGAATGGACCGAGTTCAGCAGCCCCAATACCCACCGCTTATGCTCACAGGCTAAATGCCAGGTGCCATGTCATATTTTCCACAAATCTGTTCAAAGTATTCATTTAGAACATGGATTACATTAGAAAATTCTGCTCCCAGATGTTTGAAAAGTTCAGCTACGGATATGAGAGTAACAGATGTCATTATCAGCAAAAACAATCAAACAACCGTTTTGAAACTTCGGCTTGCTCTCCACAGCACACGTTCTTCCCCAAAGGTAGTTTCTTACTTGGTTAAACAGTATCTTTACTTTGAAGGTTCAGATTAAATTATTTATTTTTTCAGAAATGCATCTTGGATAGCATATCAAAGACCCACTGTCATCATAGAAAAGGTCTGCAAATTTAAAATATATTCTTTTGTAAAAGGAGAATTATGTTTAAGTTAGAAACATATTTCAACCATGAAATATTTTATATTAACATTCCATGTCATTGCAAAGTATTACAAAGTATCTGCTCTATTCCAAAGTTCTGGCTTTGATAAAAGCAGTCACATAATTGATTTTCTGTTTCTCTTTGTGCACTGCTAGTCTCAACCTTTTTGCCACACTAATTTGATGCCAAGGATGAACCTCACGCATTCCGCTGACCTCCAGAACTTTGCCCTGGAATCCTTTGCTTCTCATTTCTAGCCCAACTTCCCACTTCATCTGGGACTATACTCAGAACTGGCTTTCCTCAAGCAATGTTTTTATTAAAAAAATCTGCTAAGGGCCAGGTGTGGTGGCCCACGCCTGTAATCCCAGGGCTTTGAGGAGCTGAGGTGGGTGGACCACTTGCGCTCAGGAGTTCAAGACCATCCTGGCCAACATGACGAAACCCCTTCTCTACTAAAAATACAAAACTTAGCCAGGCGTGGTGGTGCATGCTTGTAATCCCAGCTAACTGGGAGGCTAAGGCAGGAGAACCACTGGAACCCAGGAGGCGGAGGTTGCAGTGAGCAGAGATCGCACCATTGCGCTCCAGCCTGGGTGACAGTGTAAGACTCCTTGACTCAAGAGAATGGGTTCTTCATGTATTTCTAAATTAAGACAGATTCTTGCAAATACCATAAGCCAAGATGTGTGAGATTCAGTCATGTTTTATGCAACTGCATAGCACGCCTCCCACAAATACATAATTTCTTCCAATTCTTATTTACTCAAATCTTCATCACTGTCTTTTATGCACCTTCCAGCAGTATTTGCTAACAGAGAATACATTTGGGTTTGTTGCCATATTGTTTCATGAGACTTGCTTCAGCCATTTTACCTCAGCAGGAAGAGCAAAGCTTTACCAATAGTATCATGAATTATTCCCTTTCACTATGAAACCACAAACAGGTTTCCAAGTGTATACCAACAACTTAAGTAAAATTTTGTAAAATCATATATTGAGTATTGCATGATTTCAAAAATCTCAATTTTGTCAGGGTTTCTTCATATTCTTAAAGATTAGTTTTTAAATGGCTTGTATGTCTTCTGCTTTTGACAATATATGAAAGCATAAATTCAGTTCAGTTGAGGACCATATCACTAACAGTAGCGGATGTGAACTACCACTTCTAGCACGATGAGGAAACTGATACAAAAATCGCCCTCCCATAATACAATGAGAAATTGTATATATAGAAATTCATATTATCTGTATGACAGATACATAAAACAGTATTTTTCACTTGTTAGACAATAGGCAGAGCATCCTTGAGTCTGCTGCAGAAGACTAAGTCAGCTACATGTATACAGGGTAAAATTTCACAAGGCTGGAAAAAGGAAAGCAGGTAAGCTGTAAGATAAACAATGCTCAGAGTTTGCATAGAGACAGGAGCCACTCATGTTCCAAAGAGCTGAGGTGAAGAGACATCATTAAACACCTGCTGAGTTCAGAAGAGACCTCAGATGTGTCAAGCCACAGTCATAGGGCAGAACTAGCCTTAAAGTTACCCACTCTAAAAAGCTTAAAAATAAGCCTTGAGAGAGTAACATTGATTGACAAATAGCTTAGCTGCTGGAATATAGTTCAACACTCTTTAAAGGAAAACAACAAAATTGAGTGCTCAGTAATGTGGTATTCAGATTTCCAAGTGTTCAATCAAAAAGTGACTAGACATGTGAAGAAGCAGAATAATGCCGCCCATTAGAGGTAAAAAACAGCCAATAGAAACAGACCAAGAAATGACAGAGGTGATAGAATTAGCAATTAGACCTATAAAACCCACTGAAAACAGAATCAAAGATAGAAATAAAAATATGAGGCCAGGCACGATGGCTCATGCCTGTAATCCCAACACTTTGGGAGGCCAAGGTAGGTAGATCACCTGAGATCAGGAGTTCAAGACCAGCCTTGCTAACATGGTAAAACCCCGTCTGTACTAAAAATACAAAAATTAGCTGAGTGTGGTGATGGGCATCTATAATCCCAGCTACTCAGGAGGCTGAGGCAGGAGAATCACTTGAACCTGGGAGGCAGAGGTTGCAGTGAGCTGAGATCATGCCGCTGCACTCCAGCCTGGGTGAAAGAACAAGACTCCATCCCCCCACTCCCAAAAAAAAGAAAGAAAAAAAGAAAAGAAAAATGTGAACTTCTTAAGGAAAAAGTATAGAAGATATAAAAATGAATAAAACCTGTAGACTAAAAAATAAAATGAAAACAAAAATCCCTTATAGACTACACAAAAGATTAGAGTAGTGCAAAAGAAAATACTTGCAAACTTGAGGACATGCAAGTGGAAATTATGCAAACTGAATTAAAAATTAAACAAAAAGAACTGAGCTTCAGGAAGCTTTGAGACAATATCAGAAGGTCTAAAATATGTGTCACTGGAGTGGCAAAGAGATGAGAAAAGCAGAAAAAATAATTTAAACAAACAGCAACTGAATATTTTCCAAATTTAATGAATACTACAATATCCCAGTATCTCAATGAAAATTTAAAAAAAAAACACAAAGAAAACCAATCCAAGACACAAAATATAAATTGTTAAAAACTAAAGATAAAGAATAAATATTTTTAAATATCTGCAAAAAGAACCATATTATGAATGAAAAAGGGCATATCACCACAAGGCCTATAAAGATAATAAAAGAATAATACCAGCCACTTTGTGTCCAAACTGTCAAAAATGTAGGCAGAACAGAAAAAGTTATTAAAAGACACAAATTACCAAACTGACTTGAGAAGAAATGAAAAATCCACATAGTCCTATTCTTGTATCTATTAAAGAAAATCAACTCATAATGAGAATTGCCCTATTAACAAAAAACCTCAGTATCAGGTGCTTTCATTAATGAATCCTATCAAACACTTAAAGGCAAATAAGACAAATATTGCCAAAAATACTTGAGAAGAAAATCATTTATCAAACCATTTTGTGAAGCTAGCAGGACTCTGACACCAAAACAGAGATATCAGAAGAAAGACAAAATAGGTAGATAACGATCACCTTTGATATATAAATACAAAATTCTTTAACAGAAGAGTCTACTTCTAGTTAAAATGAATAACAGCATCTAGCTTTACTCATCTGCTTGAATCAACTGGAAAAAAAACAGACAAAACATATGAGCAATGGTATATGAGACATTAGATATCAGGCAACCAAGAAGAGTAACTCATAGACAATAAGTAAATTGTCCTGCTTACTGCTTGGAGAAAGTTTTCAGGTCTCAGAGAAAGGTGGTTTTCCTGAACTGAGGAGATGTAGCTGAGAGTCTGGGGAACCCAAGGCAGCTGGAATTCACAGGACAGAGTAGTATAAAGGAAAGAGCTTCACAAAGAGAGAACTCGGGAGATCAGCAGAGTCCCCCTCAAGTATTCAGCTGAACACTGACCAGGGCATCTGTGTGAGGACATACTGAAGCGGGGGAAATAGCCATCTGTAGGGTTAAAGGAGTAGGATTCAGTGCACACAAGGGGGCTGGAATGGTACCTGTTTCCAGGAGCCAGAGTTGAAAACTATCATTGAGAAGGCATTGGTTGTACTATTAAGAGGTATCTTGACTCAATAGTGGTAAAAAAAAACTAACCTTAGACTAAATGTAGAGTCCCAAATAACAAAGCTTAATAAAAAGATCCAAAGAATCAAACGATTTACAAGTAAATTAACCATGTCCAAGAACAAAACAAAATTATTTATAGGATAAAAAATGTTCACCACTTTACAAGATAAAACTCAGTTTCTGGCAACCAAGCAAAAATTACCAGGCATGTAAAGAAGCAAGAAAGCACTGCCCACAGTGAGGGAAGAAAAATCAGTCAAGCCAGACCCCGAACTGACATAGAGGGTATAAATTAGTACACAAAGACATTAAAATAACGACTGTGACAGTGTTACATTTACATCCCTTAAAGAAGCTGGAGGAATGATTGAACAAGTTAAGTACAACCTGATACTTAACAAGATAAGTTAACAAGTTAACAAGTTAACTGAGTCACAACTCAGTCATTCTGCTTCCAGATACTAACGAGAAATGAAAACACTTGTCCATGAAAAGAGTTCTACACAAATGTCCCTAGAAGCTTTCTTTATAGCAGCCCCAAACCAAAAACAACCCGAATGTCTATCCACAGGCAAATGGATAAACACAGTGGTGTGCGCGTGCATTACAATGTTCCTCAGTAATAAAAAGAAATGCAGTATCGATATATACCGCAACCAGGAAGACTCTGAAAACAACTCCACCACACACAACCAATCTACTGTACGTTTTCATTGATACGCGATTTTAGAAAACACAAACTCTCATCACCGAAAGCAGATCAGTGGTTGCCTGGAGAAGGAAGTCTGAGCAGCCAAGTAGATGAAGGGGAGGAGGGACTGCAAGACGCAGGAGGACACCCTGGGGTGATCTACGTGTTGATTTTTGTGATTGTGGTGATGTTCTCAGGGGTATGTACATATGAAAAGATTTAGCAAATATGCACTTTAACCACATGCAATTTGCTGTATGTCAACACACCTCCTTAGAGCTGTTAACATTTCCTTAGCCAAACATTCAATGACACGAACGCTTACGGCATCTTTATTTGTAACAGACACACACTGGAAACCACCCAGATGTCCTTCCCAGGGTGAGTGGTTAAACAAGCTGGTGCATTGACACCATCGGATGCTACTACTCAGTGATTAAACAAACAAACAAGGTACAGAGCATGCCGCACATGGACAAAGCCAGAGAGTCATGCTCAGTGAGCAAGCCAGAGCTGAAAGGTTGCTCGCCATGTCACTCCTTTCACATAACATTCTTTAAATGACATAGTCTAGACTTCTAGAGCAGATTAGCTGCTGCCGGGAGTTAAGGAGGGATGCAGGCAGGAGGCTCTGCGTGTGGCTATCAGAGGGCAGCACGAGGGCTCCTGGCAGAGCTGGAAATGTTCTGAGCGAATCTGGGTTGTACGGACGTCAGAGGCCCGGTTGTGATATCGCACTGCAGTTTTGCAAAATGTTACCATTGGGTCAGGGGTATGTGAGACCTCTCTGCATTATTTGTTACAGTTTCCCATGAATCTACAATTACCTTAAAGAGTTTTTTTGTTTTGTTTTTAAGTGCTGTACCTACAGTAATAACACGACCTGGAAAGCAAGTGAAAGCCTGAAAGAAAGAAAAAAACTGGGGAGGGAAGGTGTGGTCGTTATCGTGGCCTATTGTGGAACATACCGGAGTGTGGACGATTCCTGCGGCTGTGCACATGGTCACAGAAACACAATAACAGTGTTAGTAGAAGGTGGTCATTAAATCATTTTAAATTTGTGGCTCTTTCTTAATCTACACTGTCTGAAGCAAAGTATTATTTAACATATTTTTATAAATTCTGTAATTATCTTGAAAACAGAAGAATCTTACTACTTTTCTTTATGTTGAAACATTATTTAATGTCAACATATAAAATATTCTGCAAATTCACGATTCTCCTTTGGAGATCTTCATGTTTTAATAATCCATGAGCCTCAAAAAATAAAAGAAGGCAAAAAGGATTATCATTCTAAATATAAACACCAGAACTGTAAAACTGCTAAGAAAAAAATCTAAAAGAAATTATTTGAGACCTTGGGAATGGCATAGTTTTCTTAGCAATGACCCAAAAAGCATGAACCAAAAAAAAAAAAGAAAAGAAAATTGAATTTCATTAGAAATAAACTAATTTTTACAAATATGCCCCTAAGAAAATGAAAGACAAGCCATAGGTTGGAAAAAGAGACTGGCCATGCATATATTTTGCAAAAGGACTTGATCCAGACTATATCAAGAATTCTTGCAATCTAACAAGACAATATATCATAAAATAAACACAAGATCTGAACAAATTATTTACAAAATAAGATAAATGAATGATCAAGAAGCACTTGAAGAAAGCTCAGCATCATCGGTCATGGGGAAAGCATGACCAAATCTACAATGAGATGCTGCCACATACATGTTGGTGAGGCTAACCTTAAAAAGACCAACAATTCCGAGTTTTAACAAGGATGTGGAGGAACCAGCTAACCCTCATTGCCGGCAGACCGTGAAATGGTACAACCCCTTTGGAAAGTAGTTTGTCTGTTCCCTGTGAAGTCAAATCTGCACTTACCAAGTATGCCCACTTGGGATAATACTCCCAGGTTGTATCCAAGAGATTGAAAACTTAGGTTCACACACACACAAATGTGTCCATGATTGTTTATAACACTTTCTTCATAGGAGCTAAATCTGAGTACAACCCAAGGCTCCATCAACAGATGGGTGAAAGAACAATTGTGACATCGCCAAACACTGGAGCACGACTTCGCAGTCAGAAAGACTTTATTAGGGACATGGATGAACCTGGAAACCATCTTTCTCAGCAAACTGACACAAGAGCAGAAAATCAAACACCGCATGTTCTCACTTATAGGTGGGTGTTGAACAATGAGAACACATGGACACAGGGAGGGGAGCATCACACACTGGGGTCTGTTGGGGGGAATAGGGGAGGAACAGCAGGGGGAGAGATAGCTTGGGGAGTAATGCCAGATATAGGTGAAGGGGAGGAAGGCAGCAAATCACACTGCCACGTGTGTAGCTATGCAACAGTCTCACATGTTCTTCACATGTACCCCAAAACCTAAAATGCAATAAAAAAAGAAAGACTTTATCTACCTATACACACACCACCTATGAATCCCCAAGTCCTTAGGCTGAGCAAAGAAACCAGACACAAAAGAGGACAGACTGTGTGCTTCCATTTGTACAAAAGTCATCACACAAATGAAACCGAAAACAGATCGATATTTGCCTAGGGCTAAAAATGGGGAAGACAAAGAAACAGGGAAGAACCCTTTGGGGGCAAAGGAATCGTAACATATCCTTATTATGGGGGTGATTACCCAGATGACTTTTGTCAAACACATCTACAGATTATTAAAATGGGTACATGCTGTTCTATGCAAAGTACCCCGCAATACGACTGATTTTCAAACAGAATAGAGAGTGTAAATCCATATCCCATGCAGCCTTCTTAATAAGGCTGACTCTTTTTGCCACTTCTTGTCAAACCCAGTTAGAATCTCTTTGATTTTTCTGGCTGTTTTTACTATTTAATGTAGCCGGCGAAGAGCTTGTCCCGGGCATGGAGGTTCTGTCGGTTTTCTTGTTGCTAGTGTCGGTTCGCATTAGGCGTAACATCTTCAGCCCACAGTCTTCTTCTCGGGACTCTTTGCAATGCACTTTTTGAAGGGAATGATATCCTTAGACCTAGATGAGGTGACCTATAAACCCATCCTCCTGGCATTGTAAGAAGCAATGCTCTGCAGTCCACTGGGAGCACGCCACGCCTGGCGCTCTTCTTTTACGTTCTCTGCATGGGGCACTCGGGCTTGAAAACTCCAGATGAAGTGTGATTGTCTAAAATAGAGACTAAGGGAGGGGCATCCATCTCCATTCTTGGTAAAATTAATTTCTTTTAAATGGAAAATAATTAGGGGAATATTCTATGTAGCAATCCAAGATAATCACCTACCATGTGCTTCCCACACCCCACTCTGCAAAGTTCAGTCTTGAAGGCTGGAGAAATTCGGGAGGCAGCGGGATGGAAAGAGGGGAAACAGCGTGGCCACACCTTGGCAGGAGGAGCGCTGCTGCTGTGCTCTGCAGCCTCTCCACCTCATCTGTTTCGTTGCACTGACTTGAACTTGAGCTGTTTTGAAGTATTCAAGATATGAATGCTGCAGAGACCACAGCAACCCTCTGAGGTGTCCCCACACAGTCCAGCTAGGAACGGGGAGCATCGGAAAATCTCTACTCAGAGTCACCTTGCAGTTTTACAGCTTCCTCTTTCCCAAGAATTTCACCTTCATCATTCTATGTACTCACTTCTTGTCTAATGTTTACAACAGCCATGGGAGGCAGATAGGGAAACAAATACGATTTCCATTTGCAGATGAGCCCACCGAGCCAGTAAGGCTCCAGGTGCAGAGAGAGGGTGCCTTCTTCAGCAGAGTGCTGGCACTTGTGAGGTTCTTTGCTGTTTCTGTCTGTGTCTCGCTGTCTTCAAGGAGACAAACACACACGCACATGCATGCGCATACACATACCTGCATGCGTGCACACACTAACACACATCCCACAAGTCACCCCGGTGCTACCTCCTGCTCTGGACCCCTGCCGTCTGGGCTTCTCCACCAGAACTCAGCCCCAACTTCTGCTCCTTGCAGCTTCACAGCTGAATGCTCCTTTTTCTTGCTATAGCAGCAGCTGGCAGGCAGCCTCTCCCGCCATTTCTCCCCCATACACCCCGAAGCAAGCTGGGGGACACTGAGGGTGGGTGGGAATAGGCATAGGTTTGCCTCTTTGAAAGGGTGCATGTACTTCCTGGTTTGGTCCATCTTCCTACTCCAACAGAATTCTATTCTTGTAGCCAGAGGGGTATGGACTCCGGGGAAGAACAGAAAATCCCCTAGGGAACAACAACCTTTCAGCAGAGAAGCC
The DNA here is from genome assembly GCF_049354715.1 of Callithrix jacchus. Classification (NCBI taxonomy): domain Eukaryota; kingdom Metazoa; phylum Chordata; class Mammalia; order Primates; family Cebidae; genus Callithrix; species Callithrix jacchus. Next base: position 123,659,717 of record NC_133513.1, on the reverse strand, counting down.
CACATTTTCCTGGGAACGCCTGGCTCAGCTCCTTCTTATAGGAGGCTGTGATTTAGACACTGATGCTCCATCCATTCCACAGCCCCCAGCAACCTGGAGATGTTTTTAGAGAAAAGGAAACTCCCTGCAAACGGCTGCATGTGGTTTCATCACGAGATCCGTTTTGTGTCTGACAAGGGCAAGCTTTGAACTGGAATCCCTCCACCTCCAGCTTTCCATTGTGTGCCCGAGAAAACACTGCAGAAAATCCTTGGAGACCTGTGTGCCCAAATTGTATTCAGGACTGATTCCCAAGGACTGGGGCGTCGACAGTTAACAAAGCCAGGGGTCCTCCTAGCGGCAGGGAGCGGCGTTTTCTGCTGGCAGAAGTACTTGGCGCACAGTGGACCTGGTCCTCCTGTCTGCAGAGCAAGGAAGCCTCCCTCAGCTTCAAGGCAGAGCTAATCCATTTCCAGCCCTGGAGACACAGGCGGAATGTCACCCCTCTCCTTCCAATTCAAGGTATACTTTAACTTTCTCTTTCTAATGTCACATTCAAAAAGAGAGAGAAAAAAAGTCCCCATAACAGTTTGTTGCCTGTTTGTCTCTGTCCCTGGCCTTAGAAAAATATCCCTGAGGATGAACCTAGTCAGGGAGGACTCCAAAGAGCAGCCTGGGCCACAGCCCATCGACGGGGCTTGCCCTGGAGCCAGTCTCAGGGAGCAGGAACCCCCCAGCCAGGGCACCCAGCCATCCCCCAACCCCACAGGGGCACCAGAGGCGAATGAAGCTCAGAGCCAGCCCACGTGGGATGCCGCCTCCCCAGGACATGTCCTGCTTGGGGGTACCTTTCCATCAGGCTACGATTCAACCTCTCAGTTTGGAATCAGAATATTCAAGGGAAGATGCAGACGCAGAGGGTAGTGCGCTAAACGACGGCCCCAAAAGACACGTCCACGTCCTAACCCCATACCTGTGAATGTGGCCCAATTGAGAAACAAGGACTTGTAGACGTAACCAGGTTAAGGAATCAAAATGAGATCCCTCTGCACCTAGGGCGGGCCCTAAATCCAGCGACTGGGTTAGAAGAGAAAGGAGAGGACATCGGACACAGCAGGAGGGGAGAAGGCCCTGGGAGCATGGAGGCAGGGGCTGGAGGGAGGCAGCCATGAGCCAGGGAACGCCAAGGCCTGGAGTGACCTCCAGGAGCGGGGGAGAGCCATGGACTAGCTTCTCCCACAGAATCCCCAGAAGGAGCCAACCCTGCGACACCATGATCATGGACTGGCGGCTTCCGGAGTTGTGAGACAGACAATAAACCTGGGCTGTGGAGGCCACCAGTCCATGCTGTTTGTCACTGTAGCCCTAGGAAGCCACTGTGGGGTTCAAAACCATTTGAGGGGTAAAGTCTGGCTGGGAACCTGCCCTCTGGAAAGGTCTCTGCGGGCACGGCCGTGAATGAGGATACAGGAGCCCATCGCTCAGCAAGGAGCATGACCTTTGGCCAGCCGCTTCATCTCTGGAAGGTCTAAGGAAGCGATTGGGCATGTTTGCAATGCCCTGTGAACAAGGGTGTCACTGCACCCCTTGTATATGGAGACAAAACAGCGGGAGGACCATGGCCCCCTCCCCCCTGCTCAGGCAGAAGCCTTATGCCCCCGGTCCTTCCGGGACCCTCTCCTCGAAGTCTCTGTCAGCCTCGGGCCAGTTCCAGCTGCAGGCAGTGACTCCCAGGCCCACTCCGTGTACAAGCCTGGTCTTCAGGGGATCACAGGGGCCCCACCTGTATTCCACTCAGCCCGGGACCATCCAGCTGGCACCTGCTGACCTGCTATCTCATCCAGTTTAGCTTTCATCCCAGAATTTTTACATTTTAATTCAGTAGTATTAACCGGAGCTACTCAAGAGAAGTCCAGTTGGGCTGGGTGGGCCCTGTGTCTGCTCCCAGCCTCCGCTGGGGCCACAGCTCCTGGTTCAGGAGACATAGGAATGCTGGTCAGTCCTTGTCAACATATGATTCAGTCTGAAAGACCCCAGCAGCAGCCTGCCCTTCCCTCCCGGCCCCGGACGTCCTGAAACATGTAAATACCTCGTGGTGACAAAAAAGCTGACAGAACCTGCATTTAGGTAAATTTCCCCTGGATTTACTAGGTTAAGCTAGTACAGTTTATAGAAAGAAAGAGGCCACTCAAGATATCAACAATTTTAGTTTATCCATAATAATATACAACTTTGAAAAGATTCAGGCAATCTGTTGAAAACTAAATATAACACCACATTTGGAAATAGATATTTTTTAGAAAAATAACAGTGCTGCTCAATGAATGTCAAGGCTCCATTCCTAAAGGAATGTTCCAGCACTGAAATGGAAGATGGCTCCTGACCATTCCTAAAGGAATGTTCCAGCACTGAAATGGAAGATGGCTCCTGACCAAGTCAGCACAGAGGCAAGGCACGCCCATGAAGGCACCTGAGGGCTGTGTGGGCAGAAACCCCAACAGATGGATGTCAGCTGGGGAACTGCATCCTCAGGACCAGTGGGAAGACGGGGTCCCGGTCACATGGCCTCCGGTGCTTCTCCCAGAGTGGCAGCCAGGAGCCCAGCCCCTCGGAGACCATCAGGGCAGGAGATGTGCCTTCATTTCACCTGTCCCTTCATTTCACCTGTCCCTCATTCGTGCATCTGACATCCACAGAGGGAGGTCCACAGTGATCCCAACACTCCATGCTTCTGAGATTCCAGCCCCATCCTCGGCACCATCCCATGACCCTCGATCCTCCTCCTTCCCAGGATCCTGCACTGGGAAGCCTGGCCCTACTGTGGGTGTCCCCATGGGGCTGGGGACGCTCAGAGTATGGCCAGCCAGGTAAAAGGTCAAGATCCTGGACCCTGGTCCCACCCCCAGGTCTGGGACACCCTCCTCTAGCCAGGCCCTCAACCATCAGTCCTCCCCTGACTCTGGGCTGCCCTGGGAGACTCACGTCCGCCCACCCCAGCTGGGGCACCACACCTTCTCTGGGTCATGAGTGTTTCTTCCTCCAGAGCTGCAGGCAGGTTTCTTGGGTGGGGTCAGAACCTGGACATGCCTGGGCCATCAGGAACCCCAGCCCCATGTGGTTCCCTCAGGTGCCAGGGACAGGGTGTCCCAATCACCAACCAGGTCAAGAAAAGAGCTGAGGTTGTCAGCTATAGAACACAAAACCTACAACAAACTCCCCCACCCCCCCCCACACACATACTCTCATGCACTCATGCATGCACTCATTCACACTCACACACATTTGAACAATCACATTCTCACACACATGCACACATACTCACATGCACTCATGCATGCACTCATTCACACACACATTTGAACAATCACATTCTCACACACACGCACACATACTCTCATGCACTCATGCACACTCATTCACACTCACACACATTTGAACAATCACATTCTCACACATGCACACATACTCACATGCACTCATGCATGCACTCATTCACACTCACACACATTTGAACAATCACATTCTCACAGACACGCACACATACTCTCATGCACTCATGCACGCACTCATTCACACTCACATTTGAACAATCACATCCTCACACACACTCACATGCACTCATGCACACTCATTCACACTCACACACATTTGAACAATCACATTCTCACACACACGCACACATACTCACATGCACTCATACATGCACTCATTCACACACACACATTTGAACAATCACATTCTCACACACATGCACACATACTCACATGCACTCATGCATGCACTCATTCACACTCACACACATTTGAACAATCACATTCTCACACACGCACACATATTCACATGCACTCATGCACACACTCATTCACACTCACACACATTTGAACAATCGCATCCTCACACACACGCACACATACATGCACTCATGCATGCACTCATTCACACTCACACACATTTGAACAATCACATTCTCACACACACACACTCACATGCACTCATGCATGCACTCATTCACATTCACACACATTTGAACAATCACATTCTCACACACACACACATACTCACATGCACTCATGCACGCACTCATTCACACTCACACACATTTGTACGATCGCATTCACACACACACATACACATACACACACACCCCAAGGGCAGGTGCTGGAGTGCTGTCTTGCCCAGAGAGCAATTCAGACCAGACCCCTTCCCAAGAGCCTGTACCATGGAGGGGCTGCAGTTAGGAGCTCCGTTGGGATCTGCCAGAGCCCTGCCTAGCTGGGCCAGATGCAAAGCCCTGGCACCTAGGCAGGCCGAGGGATGCAGCCCAGAGTGCCAGGCCTGGCTCGAGGCTGCTCTGGTGTCAGGGCACCTGCCTGGGGGTCAGGGAGCCTCTACACGTACTTTGTTGATCTAGAAAGTAGACCCCAGCCAGTCCGCGGCAGCCTGAGAGCAGTACTTGTGGAATACCCTGCCAGGACGCTCTGAGGAAGGGCTTGTGTGGGGAGGCCCAGGCCAGCAGCCGGACCTGCTAGCTTCCCTGACTCTGCTGGGCTTTTGCTAAAAGCAGAAGCGATGGGCAAAACGTCAGCTGCCCAGCCTGTTCCCTTCTCAACTTTTGAGACCAGAACTTCCGCACCGCGGCAGGTTCTTGATCAGGTACTGGGGCAGTGGCTCCTGTTTCCAGATGGCGATTGTGCAGTGAGGCCTGGAGCCTCGGAGTGGCTGGCACCTGACCCTGTAATTCCACTCCTGTGACTTTCTCCTGAGGAGCCGCTGAGGACAGGCTGTGGGGCAGATGAATATCCTTCAGAGTCTCCACTAGTCTGGTGCCCAGCGACCCGGCAGGACAGCATGGAGGAGGTGTTTTTTGAGTCAGCCCTGAAGGAAGGAAGGAAGGGGTGTGAGGAGGTGAGGGATGGGCGTGTGTATGGAAGGAACAATGGGGCACCAAAGGCAACAGCAATGGCTGGATGAAGCTGAGAGAGGAGACTCTCTGCAGGCTGTGGGGAGCGGCGCTCGGTTTTGTGCAAGGACGGAGAATGCTCCTCCAAGGGCCAGGCCTGGCGTATCAAAGGCCTCACGACCATCATCAGGCAAAGAGGCACCCTCGGTGTTACAGCAGAACGCATCAGGCTACCGAACCTGCCTCCTGAAATCCACATCAGTCAATTGGCTGAAAAGCAGCAGCTGTATTTCAGCTCTGCTTTGCCGTTGCCCACGTCGATAAATCCAGCATCCCGGAGCCTCCTCCTGGGGAAAACCCAGGCAGCATGGCAGCTTCCCGTGTGGAAATCCTGCAATGCACTGCCCAAGCCAACCTCAGCTGAGAGAGAGAAACAGAGAGAGAGGTGGCTTTGGGGTGACAGCTACACTTCCTGGGCCACCAAGTTCATTCGACAAGCATTTGCTGAGCTCCTACTATAGTCCAAGCACTTAAAGAATCATACTCATTAAAACTGACATTCTTCCCCGGAGCTGCCAAAACAAAGCACCACAAACCAGGTGACTGACACACAGCAACTGATTGTCTCAGGGCCCTGGAGGCCAGAAGGTGTCAGCAAAGCTGGTCCCTCCTGGGGCCTGCAAGGGATGGGTCTACTCCAGAGCTCGCTCCTGAGCTTGTAGGGGTCCTGGTGTTCCCATGGCATTTTCCCTCTGTGCGTGTATGGCTCCACATTTCCTCCACCCTGATGGACTCACTTTCACTTGGTTACCTTTGTAAGGACCCTACCTCCAAATAAAGTCAGAGACTGAGGTCCTAGGGGCTGGGGCTTCAGCACATGCATTTGGGGAGGACACAATTCAACCCGCATTAACACTGGTTGCAAATCTACATGACACTGTCCTCATTTCACAGATCCGGAAAACTGAGAGAGAATGGAGAGAATGGGTAACTCGCCCCAAATCTTATTCTTCCATCATAACCTGGCAGAGCCAGAATTTAAATGCCAGTCTGAACTCCAAAGCCTTTGACATTCCCAGTGGGTAAAGGCAGCAAACGTGACAGGTGCCACATGAAGGGAACAGGAGCGTTGGGTACGAGGACCTGAAGCGGGACCTTCGCAGGTGGGGAAAATGCAACAGAAGGGAGCTCTCCAAGCCTGTCACCTGATGCCAATGTGTCCCCAAACAAACCACTTACCAGCTTTGACCCTTGGAGGAGAAGGCACCTTTCCCATCTCCCTCCCTACCCACCATGGTGGCTGCCCCTCCTCCAACCCCCAGCCCATCAGAGAAACCTACTGGCCTTCACTTCCAATGTGAAAAGGAGGCATTCCCTTCCATGGCAATCTTCCTGGCTACTTGAGTCTTAATGATTACTCCATAATTGTATTGGATACTGAGCTATGGAGAAAATACGAATTCTCCTCCCTCTGTGCCTATGATCTGCAAAATGGAGAGATGATACCATACTCTGGCAGCTGGAGACCCACAGGGCAGGGTCTCAGGGTCAGCAGGGCCCACCTCCTGAGAGCCAACATTCACTGGGCACAGGCTCCAGGTGGCTCTGCTAGGACCCTCACCAGCAGGGAGGCCCTCTGTTACTTATTCAACCAACGAATGCCCCAATGGCAGGGGGATATGAAATTCATCACCCAAACTGGACCAGTTGAGAGAGTAAAAGAAAGTGCCATTGATGAGGCCAGAGGACAGTGGGTGCCCACCAGCCTGTCCTGACCAGGACTCATCCCCGCCCTACCCAGAGCGCACCTGTGGGTGCCCACCAGCCTGTCCTGACCAGGACTCATCCCCGCCCTACCCAGAGCGCACCTGCGGGTGCCCACCAGCCTGTCCCGACCAGGACTCATCTCGCCCTACCCAGAGCGCACCTGCGGGTGCCCACCAGCCTGTCCCGACCAGGACTCATCTCGCCCTACCCAGAGCGCACCTGCGGGTGCCCACCAGCCTGTCCCAACCAGGACTCATCTCGCCCTACCCAGAGCGCACCTGCGGGTGCCCACCAGCCTGTCCTGACCAGGACTCATCTCGCCTACCCAGAGCGCACCTGCGGGTGCCCACCAGCCTGTCCTGACCAGGACTCATCCCCACCCTACCCAGAGCGCACCTGCGGGTGCCCACCAGCCTGTCCTGACCAGGACTCATCTCGCCCTACCCAGAGCGCACCTGCGGGTGCCCACCAGCCGGTCCTGACCAGGACTCATCCCCGCCCTACCCAGAGCGCACCTGCGGGTGCCTACCAGCCTGTCCTGACCAGGACTCATCTCGCCCTACCCAGAGCGCACCTGCGGGTGCCCACCAGCCGGTCCTGACCAGGACTCATCCCCGCCCTACCCAGAGCGCACCTGCGGGTGCCCACCAGCCTGTCCTGACCAGGACTCATCCCCGCCCTACCCAGAGCGCACCTGCAGGTGCCCACCAGCCTGTCCTGACCAGGACTCATCCCCGCCCTACCCAGAGCGCACCTGTGGGTGCCCACCAGCCTGTCCTGACCAGGACTCATCTCGCCTACCCAGAGCGCACCTACAGGTGCCCACCAGCCTGTCCTGACCAGGACTCATCTCGCCTACCCAGAGCGCACCTGCGGGTGCCCACCAGCCTGTCCTGACCAGGACTCATCCCCACCCTACCCAGAGCACACCTGCGGGTGCCCACCAGCCTGTCCTGACCAGGACTCATCTCGCCCTACCCAGAGCGTACCTGCGGGTGCCCACCAGCCTGTCCTGACCAGGACTCATCTCGCCTACCCAGAGCGCACCTGCGGGTGCCCACCAGGCTGTCCTGATCAGGACTCATCCCCGCCCTACCCAGAGTGCACCTGTGGGTGAATCTCCTTGGAAACTCCTCCCAATCTAATCGACTGTTGCTCCATTCCCAGCTCAGCCAAGGACTGAAGGGCCAGGAGAAGGCAGGAGGCAGACAGTCTCTGGAGGGAGAAAGGAGGGAGACGGCAGGCCTGTGTTCTGGGGGTGCACTCTCAGGGTTTATCTTTGGGAGTTTCTGGGGATTCTAAGCTTAGATGTAAAAGGACACTGGCCATTCTGTTGCCCTTCTCCCCTTGGGGTCCTGCCCACGCAGAGAAGCCTCCAGGGCCAGACATGTATACAGGTGCCCTTTTTTCTGGAGCCCGGTCAGTAGGAAGCCCTTCCCTTCTCTGAGAACTTTGGACTGGCATCATCCGCCTTTGCAGGGCACCTGAGGCATTTAAGGTTCTTGCCTGTCTTTCCGTGGTGTGATAGCTCATTTCTCTATACTGCTGAATAATATTCCTTTGTCTGGATGTGCCATGTTTTATTTATCCCTTCATCCACTGAAAAGCGTCTTTGCTGCTTCCAAGTTTGGGCAATTATGAATAAAACTGCTATAAACATCCACGTGCTGGCTTTTGTGTAAACACGGGCTTTTTACTCCTTTGGGTAAATACCAAGAAGCACACTTGATCATATGGAAAGAGCACTTCAGTTTTGTAGGAAGCTGCCAAGCTGTCTTCCAGTGTGAGCGAGCATTCCTGTCGCTCCACACCCTCACCAGCGTGTAGTGTTGGCACAGTTCCATACGTTAGCCATTGTGACAGATGTGTAGCAGTCTCCCATCGTTTGCTTTTGATTTTTCCATACGAATGACCATTTTGCGGCTCCCATTCTACAGAGCAGGATGCCAGGACCCAGGAAGGCTAAATGACTTGCCAGTGGGCTCAGCCAACCAGAGGCAAAGCCAGGGCAGCTCCCAGCCTCCCTGCCTCTCTGGCCAGAAACTTGCTTCTGGAGACTTTACCCAGAGCCAGTGAGAACCAGTGGTTGGGAGCAAATATCAGGAAGGCAAAGTAATTGCCTGGACCAGGCCAGGATGCTCTGTAAGATGCTGGGGCAGGAGCCACAGAGTAGGACAGGACCTGCGTGGGGACCGGCCCTCCAGCCTGACGCACCTGCTCACCACTTCCGTCCCCCACGTCATCCTATTCACATTATAGCTTCAGCCTCTTACGACAAAAGTTCCTCTTACTGGGCCCGACAACCCCAGAAACACGGAGGGCCCATGTCTCTACAAAGAACAGAACTGAGTGTCCCACTCGAGCCCCATCCAAGATGTGCAAGAGAGGGATGGAAGTCCCCATCCTCCTGGACCCCTCGCCTTAGCTTGGAGGGCGCCTCTCACAGCCCCTCATCCTCTTTCCACATATCCTGGGGCTTCCACAGACACCTGGACATCAGGAACTGACCTAGCAGAAAGGGCCTGAGAATGGGGTTACAGATGAAATACAAGACACTCTGTTAAGTCGGAATTTTAGATAAGCAACAAATAGTTGTTTAGTGTGAGTGTGTCCCACACAAATACTCCTTCCTCAGTTTGTTTGCTATGTCTGTAGCTCTGCCAGAGACTACTCAACCCAGGGCTTCCACCTGAGGTCCTCCGCTCCCAAAGAACTGGGGTCCATGAGTTCCTTGCAGAATTGCGGAAAGCCCTTGGCATTTCTGTGGGTGCAGAAACTCCCAACCCTCTCTGACTAAATCCTACTAGCTGGTGTACCAGTTCTGACTGGCAGTGACTGGTGACCCAGGCTATGACTGGTAGTGAGTGGGGTCCCTGAGTGGGACAGGGAATTGGGAGGCCCTCTAACCCGGTGGCTCCCGTGACGGGGAGGAGTGGAGGGTGGGGGAGAGAGCAGGGGTAGCTAGGAAAACTGTTTCAAAGTGTGGATTCCATGGGATGGATAATAAACAGGATCCTTTCTTATGGAAAGATCGGGGACCCCTCATTTTACAACTAGGGAACTGATGTCAGCACTGTAATTCTCCTTGGAAGGACCTTCACCGCATCAGGATTTCTCTGTCCATTTTAGTGGAATCCCAGTCAATGTTCCCCAGCCAACCCCTCACCGTGAGTAGAGATGAGCCCCTCCCCGGTGGCTGTGTGAAGAGCCAGTGTTTGATGTCTGGGGTCAGAACTGCTGCTCCTACAAATCACTGGTCTCAGCGGAAACCACTCTCTCCACCCCTCCATCTGTCAAGGAGGGCCAGCCAGAGAGCTGTCGCCTTGGCGGTACTAAAAAGACACGGCAGCAGATTCCAGAAGCAAGGGTCAAATCGCTGGATTGAGGTTTTTTAAAACCCAAAGTTACATCCATTTGCATTCAGCACAGAACAGCTGGCCAGCTCTGTCCACCCACTCCTCTGCCTGGCCCACGAAGGGCCCACCCCTCCATCACTGGGTCTGCTGGGCATGTGTGACCTTCCACAGGAAAAACAGCTTTGTCTCCACCCCCCGCAGGCAGGGATCAGTAATCTGGTGATCTGGGAAAAGGTATGAAAAGCCCCTTGGACTGAGGGCGGAGTGGACACCATGCATCCTCCTGTGCTTGGAGAAGTGCCGGGCGTCGTCACAGGGACAGCGGCTGCTCGGGGCGGGACAGGGACCGCCAGGAATCACACCCTCTGGAGCACTTCTCATTGGCACAGCTCCACCTTATGCATATACATTCCCAAGTCGTGCACTGAGCTCTTACTGTATGCAAACTATAGGAGAGAATGACTTAATCCCTGCACTATCTGAGAGAAAAATTCTCTCCACATCTGTACTTCCCAGGAACAAGAAAAAGGCACAGAGAAGCTACGTGAGAGTTGATGTGGGCAGAGACCACAGGGAGCGACCCCAATGAGTGGCTCCGGCTCCTGAGCCCAGGCCCCTGCCTCGCAGCTGTTCCTGGTGGCACCTTCAGGTGCGGGATAACCATCAGGCATGATTATGTCTGGTGCTAATGAAAGTATGGGTCATCCCACTATCAACTGCACAAGCATCCTTTGGCAGGCAGATGATTTTTAGCCTCTTTGCCTAAAAAGATGCCTTAGGGAATGGGGAGCCCAGAGTTTCCGTCTGGGAAGGTGAAAGGGCTCTGGGGATGGAGGGTTCTGCACGACGCTGCAAGTGTGCATCACGGAACTGTGGGAACCGCGTGCTTCACGTCACGGAGCTGTGGGAACCGCGTGTTTCACATCATGGAGCTGTGGGAACCGCATGTTTCACGTCACGGAGCTGTGGGAACCACGTGTTTCACGTCACGGAACTGTCGGCACCGCGTGCTTCACGTCACGGAGCTGTGGGAATCGCGTGTTTCACGTCACGGAACTGTGGGAACCGCGTGCTTCACGTCACGGAGCTGTGGGAACCACGTGTTTCACGTCACGGTACTGTCGGCACCGCGTGCTTCACGTCACGGAGCTGTGGGAACCACGTGCTTCACGTCACGGAGCTGTGGGAACCACGTGCTTCACGTCACGGAACTGTCGGCACCGCGTGCTTCACGTCACGGAGCTGTGGGAACCACGTGCTTCACGTCACGGAACTGTCGGCACCGCGTGCTTCACGTCACGGAACTGTCGGCACCGTGTGCTTCACGTCACGGAGCTGTGGGAACCACGTGCTTCACGTCACGGAACTGTCGGCACCGCGTGCTTCACGTCACGGAGCTGTGGGAACCACGTGCTTCACGTCACGGAACTGTCGGCACCGCATGCTTCACGTCACGGAGCTGTGGGAACCACGTGTTTCACGTCACGGAACTGTCGGCACCGCGTGCTTCACGTCACGGAGCTGTGGGAACCACGTGCTTCACGTCACGGAGCTGTGGGAACCACGTGTTTCACGTCACGGAACTGTTGGCACCGCGTGCTTCACGTCATGGAACTGTCAGAACCACGTTGCTTCACGTCAAGGAACTGTTGGAACTGTGTGCTTCAGAAAGGTTAACGGGGGGAGATTCTGTTATGCGTATTTTTAAAAGGCAGTTTTTTAAAGATGAATTACTCCAAATCCTGGATCCTAGGACTAGTGAAGTGAAATCAGCTCTAGAATCAAGTGCCCATAAAATGCCAGCAGGGCACCACTAGGGAACCAGGAGGTATCTGAGCACCCAGGATTGCTCAAGAAGACCAAACACATCTGCTTTTGAAAAGGATAACAGACAATGCGAGATTTCTCAAAACTAAAGGAGAACAGAGCAGAAAGGGTGCATTGCTCAACCAGAATCCATTCCTTTTTGTTAGCAGTAACGAAGTAGTTGATTGGCACGTGTGGGAAACACAAACCTCAAACCCGACCGGAGGATGCAGTCCACACGCCGACAGGATTCACAGAGCCACCACGACATAACTTGTTGAATTGAATCACGACTGAACAGTAAACATTTGTGTGTGACGTCGTCGGCTCACACATTTCACCTCTTCAATAACCGCTTCCCTATTCTGCCTTGAGAATGAAGCCAGCTAAGAGAATAGGTGAGACAGGTTCTGATGACACGGGGGACAGAGCCGGGGAGCGACAGGCTGTGCTAAGCTATGGAGCGAGGCTTAGCTCTGCACCAGAGGCCGTGCCCTGGGATGGAAAGCGCTCTCATTTGATCAGACGCCATGAAAAGGAGCATTTCAGTGAAAAAGACAAAAAGACAACCAGAAAATTAAACAAAAGGCTCAGTGATTAGCTGAGATTCGAACGAGGAGAGAATTAACGAAAACTAGTAGGATGTAGAAATGGAAAGTTCACAGTTTTTAAAAGACCTAAATATCAAAATAATTTTGGAAATGAAAGGCTGTGATTTTGTCATGAGACTTGCTTGGCTGGCGGAAATCGGTGGATATGGCCCAAAACAGGCTCAGGAGTTGCTTGTGCAGTTTGGTGCCCTGGGCTCCTGCCATCACCGGGTCTTAGTGGCCGCCGAACTCAGAATAATGAGAGAGAGGTGGGGCAGCCCCCAGCCCATCCCACAGCGCAAACGCAGTCAACCTGCAGCCTGAGTCCTGCCCAGCCTCAAGCTGCCAGCAGCCAGCCTAGCTGCAGACCAGCACCTGCAGGCCTTAGAATGAGGGGTGAGTACCAGCTGTTGGTCGAGGTCATTTGTTTCACTGTCATCCTGATGACAGCTGACAGATTCGTGGGTTGGGGACTTGACTGTGTCCCGAGATTCCTATGTTGAAGCCTGAATCCCCAGAGTCTCAGAACATGACTGCATTTGAAGACAGGACCTGTAAAATGGTGAGAAAGGTACGGAAACTTCAGACACACAGAGACAGCAGGGATGCGTGCACACACACACACACACACACACACGTGCTCCAGGTTGGAGTGAGCCCTAGCGCAGCCTCTGTCCTGTTCCCATACGGAAACTTCAGACACACAGAGACAGCAGGGATGCACACACACACGTGCTCCAGTGCATGTGCACACACACACAGACCATGTGAGGACACAGAGAGAAGGCCACCGTGTGCAAGCCAGGGAGAGAGGCCTCAACAGAAAACGGCCCTGGTGACACCTTGAACGTGGGCTTCCAGCCTCCGGAAGTGGGAGAGAGCAGGTTTCTGTTGTCGAAGCCGCCAGGTCTGTAGCATTTGTTACAGCAGCCCCAGCAAATGAAGGCAATTGATTACTGTTACCTTGTCACTTTCCATGCTTCATGACTTCTGGAGCCTCTCAGCCCTTATCTGAGACAATTCCTGTGGTCTTACTCATGCTCTGTGAGAAAAGAACAAAGCACGAAGCTCGAGCCTCAGTTTCCCACCTCAAGTAAAGGGAACCCAGAAACAGAAAACAGCCATGTGAATCTGGATGAGTCTCTGTGTCGGGGATGGACACAGCTTCAAGGCTACAGCCCCATCGCTCCACTCCTCCGAGCAGTGCCTTTGCATGCAGCTGAGCGGCTGGGAGTGTGGCAGGAGCCACCAGGCAGGACCCATGAGCCCCAGACCTCCGGCTGGCCTTGCTGTTGGAGTGCACGACCTGAAGCCAAGGGACCTGCCCAGCCTGGACGTCACATGAGCAGCTCCTCCTCTGAGCTGCTGACGGAGCTATGGAAAGTGTCAGGAGAGCCGCCTATATGGGCCTGCTTCCAGCCAGGCCGGGGAGTGCTACCTGTCCTCACACTGAGCAAGTCCAGTGCAACAGAGCCTCTGTGGCCTCTTCTGGAAGCCTCCTGGAATGAACAGATGGCCGTGCAGAGTGGCACTGGGTGGCTGTGCATGCAGCAAGGCTCAGCGACACTGGCCTCTGTGCCTGTAGCCTCCCCACCAAAACCAAGGCCCACCCCAAGCACAAGCTTCTGGGAGGTATATCCTGCACTTTTGAGGTTCACCCTGGGCAGCAGGACAGGAGAGGATCATCTACACACCCTCCTGGGCACCTGCCAGCACATGTGGGGCAAGTCCACCCTCGAGGCATCATCCTTCAGCCTGCAGGTCAGAGCTGAGAGAGGCGTGCCTGCCGGGAGGGCTGACCATCAGAGCCACGGCCTTCCGGGGAAGCTAATTGCCCATTGTACAGAGGCAGCAGCCAACTGGGCTGCTGACCAGGGCCATTCCAACGCCACCTTATTCTGGATGAGGCAGTGGTGCCATCACCCGCCTATCAGGGTTGCTTTAAGTATGATAGTGCTCCCATAAGCTCTGCTGATGGCCTTCCTATTATTGCTTTTCAGACAGAAGATTTAGGATAGCAGAAAATACTATGGAAAAAGGGATATTAGGTTTAGATTGACCATAACAAAATTATTATAAGACCCAAGCTATCTAGTTTATACTGTATCATTAACTACACACTCTCCAGTGTGCTGCTCAGCAGACCAGCAAAGCCAGAATTCACTGTAGATTTCAATCCCGGTGAGCAATAAACTCAGTGTTTTGCATAAATAGATTGCACAAACTGTGTTTATTGTGATTCCCACACATAGGGGATGGGAAAGCGTGTCTGCAGAGTAGCCCTTCTTCTCTGGGAGGGTGGAGCAGCACAGCGGTGAGTCAGTGCCGGTGGGTCAGTTGAGCAAAAGGCAGCACCATGGAATTTTATAACAGGAAGGCCAGGATGCTCCCTCTGTGCTCCAGCTGCATGTTAATATTCTGCATCTGACTTTTTCATCACCCCAGAGAGCTCTTAGATTGCAAGTATAACATCCAAACTGACAACACCTCCTTGGGCGTTAGACACGAGAGATGGAGACGCAGCCAGCGTGGATGCCTCGAAGCCAGGTGCTGAGCAAGGAGGAGCTGGGTCTTGAGGCTTCCTCCCTCCTACCAGCCAGCCTCTTCTGTAGGTCATCCACAGCAGCCTCCGGAGGTCAGACCTGTGGCCAGGGGCATCCCATGTTGTCCCTCAGTGCCCATGGGTACATTTACAAGCACACTGCCGATACCTTATTCACCAGCGTGAGTCCATGGGCCAGCTTCCCGTGACTGCTGTAACAATTTTCACAAACTCAGTGGTTTGAAGCCACACAGATTGCTCCTTTCACAGCTCCTGAGATCAGAAGTCCTTAAATCAAGCTGGTGCCAGGGCCCGAGGATTCTGGGTGGGATCCACTGCCTTGCCTCTTCCAGCTTCCAGAAGCCACTTGCACTCCTTGGTTTGTGGGCTCTGCTATGATTTAACTGTGTCCCCACCCAAATCTCATCCTGAATTGTAGTTCCCACAATGCCCATGTGTTGCAGGAGTGACCCAGTGGGAGGTAATTCAATCGTGGGGACAGTTACCCTCATGATGTTCTCATGATGGTGAATTAGTTCTCACAAGATCTGATGGTTTTAAAAGAGGCCATTCCCCCTTTGGCTTGGCACTTCGTACTGCCATCATGTGAAGAAGGACATGTTTGCATCCCCTTCTGCCATGATTGCAAGTTTCCTGAGGCCTCCCCAGCCATGCTGAACTGAGAGTCAATTAACCCTCTTTCCTTTATAAATTACCCAGGTTCAGCCATGTCTTTATAGCAGTGTGAGAACAAACTAGTACAGGCTCTTTCTCACATCACTGTGACCCCTGCTTGTCACCAGATGCATCTGCAGAGTTCTTTTTGCCATGTCAGGTGACAGATGCACAGGTTCAAGGATTAGGACAGGGACATCTCTGAGGGTCATCACTGTGTCACCACAGTAAGTCCTAGTGTGGTCTGAAATTCTACAGCACAGGATGGTTTATGAAGGCCCCTGCTTGCGTCACAGAACACAACCTTTTATTTGAAGTATATTGGCTACGACCACAAAAGTAAGCCTGTCCGCAGGGGAAGGGGAGTTGGGAGGGGGTGAACAAAATATGGAAAATGCTCTCCCCTAAGATCCCAGTCTTGGCCTGTTCTGGGGACAGAGAGTAGCCCTGAGGCTCAGAGGGTCGCAGCACGGAGAGCCAGTGCAGGCAGGTGGAGAGAGCACCCAGCCCTATCTTCTCAGTTCTTGCCTTAACATCCCATGAGTATTTATGAGGGTGTGTGCCGAAGAGGCTTGTCAGCTTTCTGAAAACGTAATTTCATTTGATAATCATGAGTGTCCTGCCCTTCCAAGGCATGAGGTCACCATGCATGTCTTTCTAACAACCACTTGTCATCACTCTGCCACAGGCTCCTCTGAAACTAACACGCACTCCTCAGCCTGATGCTGCCTCTCAGGGATCTCCTGGCTCTTTCTGCTGCTTGCTGCTGGTGAGGGAAGGTCCCGGGATAAGCCCAGCTTGCAGGACAGTTCCACCTTGGGGACTTATAGATTCCAAAGGCAAGCAGAATTTCTCTATGCACCGGGATGCAGTAGGCCCCTTGGGAGAACAACATAGAGATCCTGGAGGTGGGTGCTCTGACATTGGGGCACCCAGACTAAGATTCTCAGGCAAAGAGTCTGGGGAGATGTTCAGAGCCTCCTCCCAGCCCTAGTAACACAGAAGGCAGGCATATTATAAGGATGCAGTTGGTTGTAAGACAGAGAAAATCCAACTCAAACTGGCTTGAGCAAAAGAAAATGTACAGGCTCACACACCAAATAATTCAGGGGTCAACCGGTTTCAGGCACAGCTGGATCCAGGGGCTTGGAAAATGTCATCAGGAACTGTTTTAATTCTCATCTCAGAACAGGGCACCCTCTGCACTAGCACAATCCTGAGAGTAATAGTGCCTTAAATTTTTGCATCCCAGGTCCCTCACTGGCCACACTATAGTCCCAGCCCTGCTATCATGTCCATTCTTAGGCAGGCTCTTCTCTTTATGGTAACAGAAGGCTGCAGAGCTCTGGCCTTCCATACATACAGACCTGGCTCTGTGGGAAGAAGGGGGCCTCCTTCCCCAATAGCTCAGAGTATCAGAATTTGGTCTACTTGGCTGATTGTCACAGTCCACCCTGGTTCCTAGGGCCCAGCTACATATAAGATCATGGGATGAGGGTTGGGAAGGGGTCATTCTCTCAAAGAAAAGCTGACGACTGGATCCAGGGCAGCAAAAGCCACAAATGTCCTCCCTGGCCGGTAATTCACCATGAGGTAAAGGAAAGTCCATATCTGAGGCCACCCTGAAATTCCATCTTCCACAGAGGAAGGGTAGATCTCTGAGAGTGGATGCTGGCCTCGTTCTGATCCAAACTGCAGGGAGTGATTTTTTTCTAGTTCCTTAAGAGTTCATTGCTCTCGAATTCTACCATCCATAAAGCCTTGGGGCATGGACGCAACTCCTTCAAGTTCTTTGCAAATGAATAACAAGGACGGCCCTTGCTCCAGTTTCCAATACCTTGTTCCTCATTTCCCCTGAGACTTCCTCAGAATAATCTTTGCCATCCATATTTCTGCCAGCTTTCTAGTCACGACCACTGAAGTTAACTCTAAGATGTCCCAGACTTCCCCAGTCTTTCTTCTGAGACCTCGCCAGAATTGCCCTTAACGTTTCATCCATAGCAGTACAAGCTTCTTTCAGCATTCATTTCAAAACTGGTCCAGCCTTTACTCATTATCCAGTTCCAAAGCCATTTCCATGTGGCTTCCAGCGATTGTTACAGCAACAGCCCCACTTCCCAGCACCGATCTTCTGTCTCTGTCTGTTTTGTGTTACAATATGAGAATTCCACAGTGGGAAATTTATATTGAACAGAAATTTACTTTGCTCATGGTTCTAGAGGCTGGGAAGTACAAGAGCATGGCACCAGCATCTTGCGAGGCCCTTAGTGCTGCATCACCCAGTGGCAGAGGTAAGCATGTAGTGAGGGAGGGCACAGTGGAGAAAAGAAAGGACCAAATCTGCTTTCATGACAACCCTACTCCCACAAGGACAACATTAATTCATTTTAATCACCTCTGAAAGGTCCCACCTCGCAAAACTTTCCAACACATGAACGCTGGGGGACACGTTCAAACCATAGCACATATGATACCTATATAAAACTTACGTTGTATTTTATACCATTTATTAAAGTGGACTTACAGGACTTAGAGCACAGCTGGCCCCAGGAAACCACTTCCTTATACTTTCCCCTTCATCTATTCCTGAATCTGCCTCCTCTTGCCTCCTCTCTGCAGGTTTCAACAGCTTGGCCTAATAATGTGAGTATCTTCATACGTTATCATAGTACACACGAGTGGCCCTTTCTCTAAATCTATGCCCATGGTAGGGGATTTTTGTGTATCCTCCACGGCCAAACAGTTTCCCCAAATGGATAGAACGACTTACCCCCCAACTTCAGTTTATGAGAGCTCAACTGTTCCATATCTTCAATGGTACTTGATATGGTGTGCATGTATGTCCCCTCCAAATCTCATGTTGAAATGTGATCCCCAATGTTGGAGGTGTGGCCTGGTGGGAGGTGTTTGGATCGTGGAGTGGATCCTTCATGAATGGCTTAGCGCCATTTCCTCGGTGATGAGTGAATTCTTCTCTGTGGTTCATGTCAGATCTGATTGCTTACAAGAGTGTGGCACCTCCCCGCTCTCTCCTTCTCCTACTCTCACCATGTGGCATGATGGCTCCCCCTCCCTTCAGCTGTGACTGTAAGCTTCCTAAGGCCCTCACCGGAAGCAGATGGTGGAGACATGTTTGCACGGCCTGCAAAACTATGAGCCAATGAAAACTCTTTTCTTTATAAGTTATGCTGCCTCCGGTATTCCTTTATAGAAAAAAACAAAATAACACAGCACTGTTTAATTCTGCCTATCTGATGTGGCTTTAGTTTGCATTTCTCTGATTTCTAAAGATGTCAAGTATGTTTCGTGTGATTATTGAACGCTTAGGAATCTCCTATGTGAAGTGGTTATCCAAGCGTCATGCCTACATTTCTATCGTGGTCTCTGTCATTTCTTACTAAACTGTCTGGTTTTATCTGAGGCAATCATTTTTCTCCCCTCTGTGGTTTCCCTTTGCACTCTTTAATGGTGTCATTTGATGAACAGAATGTTCATTTTAATGTAGTCCAATTCATAAATATTTTCTTTTAAAATATTGTCTTGTGTAACTTTTAAAATAGATAATTCCCATTCATATAACAACTTCTGAATGTTTTATACTTTGCTTTTATACTTAGGTTTTATTACCTCCAGAAATTGTTTCTTATATGGTGTGAGAAAAAGGAAACCATATTTTCCTGGACGATGTACCACGGTCCCAGGAGCATTTACTGGGAAGAGCCTCTTTTTTCTACTTTTCTACAGTACAATCCTGGTCATTTATAAGCATCCAAAAGGCAAGAGTCTTCCTTTCGAAGGTTCTCTCCTTAACGCCATGGGTCTATGGTCATCTTCATACCAGGTCTACATTATCTGATTACTACAACTTTTACACTTATATGTAAATATATCACATACATATATTATTATAAATATGATGCTATAATTCTAGTATAATATTTCAGCATCAAATTTGCCAGAGTTCTTTCAATTTTATTAACCTTTTAGAGAAACCAACATTTGACATTGCTGATCCTCTCGAGAGTATATTTTCAATAGCTTTAAATTTTATTATTTTCCTTAAAATTTCCTTTTTTGACTCTTTTTTATAAAATTTGGCTTTTCCAAACTATAGGGGTTGATGATTACCTAATAAATCCTTAGTCTTCTTTTTGTTTTATCTTTTTAAGATTTTATGTTTAAATGTCAGACCTCAAACTATAAAAATTCTAGACAACAACTTAGGAAATACTCTTCTAGACATCGACCTTGGCAAAGAATTTTTGGCCAAGTCCTCAAAAGCGATCACAGCAAAAACAAAAATAGTCAAGTGGGATCTAATTAAAGTAAAGAGCTTCTGCACAGCAAAGCTATCTACAGAGAAAACAGACAACCTACAGAATTAGAGAAAATATCCCAAACCATGCCTCCAACAAAGGCCTAATATCCAGAATCTATAGGAAACTTAAACAAATCAACAAGCAAAAAACAACCTCATGGAAAACAACGGGCAAAGGACACAAACAGATACTTCTCAAAAGAAGACACACAAGCAGCCAACAAACATATGAGGAAATGATCAGCATCACTAACCATCAGAAGAATGCAAATCAAAACCACAGTGAGACACCATCTCACACCAGTCAGAACGGCTATGATTAAAAAGTCACACAACAGCCGACGCTGGTGAGGCTTTGCAGAAAGGGAATGCTTGTACACTGCTGGCGGGAATGTGAATTAGCCCAGCCACTTTGAAAGGCGGTCTGGAGACTTCGCAAAGAACTTAAAAGAGAGCCACCATTTGACCCAGTAATCCCATTCGTGGGTGTATACTCAAGGGAAAACAAATTTTTCTACCAAAAAGACACAAGCATTTGTAAGTTCACTGCTGCATTATTCACAATAGCAAAGACTTGGAATCAGCCCAGTGGTAGACTGGATAAAAAAAAATGTAGGCTGGGCACGGTGGCTCACATCTGTAATTCCAACACTTAGGGAGGCCGAGGCAGGTGGATCACTTGAGGTCAGGAGTTCAAGACCAGCCTGGCCAACACAGTGAAACCCTATCTATACCAAAAATACAAAAATTAGCCAGGCATGGTGATGGGCACCTATAATCCCAGCTACGCAGGAGGCTGAGGCAGGAGAATCACTTGAACCTGGGAAGTGGAGTTTGCAATGAGTCAATATCATGCCACTGAACTCCAGCGTGGCTGACAAGAGCGAGACTCCATCTCATTAAAAAAAAGAAAAGCAGTTGTAGTATATATAGACCATGGAATACTACACAGCCATTAAAAAGGATAAAACCATGTCCTTTGCAGCAATATGGATGCAGTTGGAGGCCATAATCCCAAGTGAATGAACACAGGAACAGAAAACCAAATACTTCACATTCTCATTTGTAAGTGGGAGCTAAACACTGAGCATTGATGGACATAAATATGGAAATAACCAACACTGTAGACTACTAGAATGAGGAGACACGGAGGGAGCAGAGGTTGAAAAACTACCTGTCAGGTACTATGCTTGCTGCCTGGGTGATGGAATCTGTACCCCAAACCTCAGCACCATGCAGTATTTCCATGTAACAAACCTACACATGTAGCCCCTATACCTAGAATAAAAGGTGAAAAGATTGCATGTTTCCTTTTAACACCAGCTTTAAATTTATCCTACAATTTTTAACAGCTATATCAAGCTATAATTGACATACAATAAAATACACATATGAATGTATATAATTTTATGTTTTGACATAGGTACCCACTCAGGAAACCATCACCAGAATCCACATAATGAACACACACACTATGCCAAAGAGTTCCTTCATGTCCCTTTCTAATCTCTCCTTTCTGCTTCTCCTCAGCACCCTTAATTTAGTAAATCTGACTTTACTGAGCAAAACAAGAACTCTAACACACATCAAAACTTTACAGGTCAATGAATGGTCACAAAGGGAACACACACGAAACCACCACCCAGGTCAAGAAACAGAACATCAGCTACACCCCCTGAAAAGCCTTCCTGGCCTCTTCTTCTCTCCACCCCTTCCATCCTTCCAGGTGGCAGCTCCTACTTTTCTATTCCAGTGACCACTGTTAGAACTTTCTTGTAAAATCTTTGGTGCATTTATATTCCACTTAGGAGTGGAGCTGCTGGTTCACAGAGTGTGCCTGAGTAGCTTCTACCGAACCGTTCCACAGCGGCCCCACCCATGCACACCGCGGACAGCATCCCTGCCGGCTCTTGTTGTCATTGTTTGGCCATTCTGGGGATATACAGTAGTATCTGCTGGTCTTCATCTGCAGTGCTCTAGTCACTACTGGATTTGGGCACATTTTCATACGCTTATTTGCTATCTGCCTGTCTTCTTTGTGCAGTGCTCATCTCAATCCCTTGGCTGTTTTTCCTGTTAGGATCTCTGGTTTCTCCTTAGAAATATACAGCTCTTCCTACATTCTGCACTTTAAGTCCACTGTGCAAATATCTCCTCCCACTCTGTGTCTTGCCTTTGGACGTGCTTCATGACACTTTTCGATGAACAGAAGCTCCCAGTTCTAATGCAGTTGCATGTAAGTCCATCAAACTTTTTCTTTAGAATTTACGCTTCTAAAAAATCCAGTGCTAAAAACACTTTCCTGACAACAAGGTTTGAGGTTTTCTCCCAAACTACTGTTTGCACTTAAATCTGTGGATCTTTCAGTATGATATGATGGAGGACTCCGACGGAATTAGTTTTTTGCCTAACAGCTGATTCCATCGGACCCAGCAACACTGAAAAATTGAAGATGGCACTGCGGGCAACCTTTGCCGTCCATCAGGCTGGCAGCATGCACCAGCCTCTTCCTAGACTCTCACTTTGTGCCACTTGTCTCACCAACAATACCACAAGTCCCGTTTACTGGCCTTCCTAAGATGCCCTGAACCCCTCAGAAACACCGCCCCTCTTGTTCTGTTCAGCGGCATGCTGGAGCTGCTCAGATATTTGCCCTCCGTATCCATTTTAGAATTGCCTTGTGCACTTACACAAAAAGCTGTGTAAATTTGCATTGAGATTACAATGCATTTTTGTTTCATCGTGGGCAGAATTGACATTTTTACAATAATGACTTTCTATTTCATGAGCATGAACTCTTTCCATTTACTTAAGTTTTTAAAAAAATCCCTAAACTGTATAGTTTTGGGGGGGCGGGGGTGGAGACTGTGTACATCAGCCATTGTATTAATTCTATGTATATGATATTTTAAAATATGGTAACTATATACTTTTTAATTTATTTTTGCTATTTGTTACTGGCTGTGTTAATTCCAGCAGGCATGGCGTAGGCTGAGCTCTTTTGCTGCGGTAAGACCTACCTGCATGGCTCCAACCCCCGACTAAGGTGTGAAAGGACTGATTCACAGTGAATCTAAGCTGAGCTTGGGTGTGGCTTGTACTGTCTTGTCATCATAGTTTATTGATAATAGCGAAAGTGATGATTGTTCAGGTTCTCACCTGGTCTTGGAGGCCACACAGAAGGGCTTCTCTACTGGGGGCTCCTCCACAGCAAGGGCGCACTGACACGGCCAGCAGGATATGAAAAGCCCAACTCACACTCCATGTGGGGCTCCCTGGTTCTGAGCGGTTCTGTGCATACAGGCTGGCTTCTGATCTGAGAGAGAAAATGCCTCCTGGCAATACCCTGCAGAGAGGGAAGGTGGAGCTGGGGCCCACTCCTTCCTGACCCTTCCCTGTGAGGCGGCCTTTGGTGGAGGAGCTCACCCACACCTGCGGCATGTCTGCAATGTCTTTGCTATGTTGAAGCCTCTTCCTAAATTACATTTCGAAGCATTGTCAGGTTGGGTCTTGCGCCCTGGGTATCTAGACATACAGTGGATTTTTTTTATATTGACCTGCATTTAGCAAACATTTGTGCTCACTCAGCTATTCTGCAATTTACCTGTAGCTTCTTCTAGGTTTGTTATTTCGCTGTCTAGAACTTCCAGCAAGATGGTCAACTGTATGTGAATATACCAGGCAAACCTGAATTGTCCGCAACAGGGACTGCTCAGACGTTTCATCAGTAAGTATAAAGGAGGTTACCTTCTACTTCTAGTTATTTTAATGAGCTTTTTAAATGATGGGTAGGTGCTGAATCTTGTGAAAGGCCTTTTATTCATAAATTGGATGAATCATTTGTTGTTTGCTTTTATTGTGTTAACCAAACAAAGCTAGAAAGTTTCTTCTAATCACGGGCGTGGCTGAACCACAGTTTATTTATTTATTTATTTATTTTTGAGATGGAGTCTTATTCTGTCACCCAGGCTGGAGTGCAGTGGCACTATCTTGGCTCACTGCAACCTCTGCCTCCTGGGTTCAAGTGATTCACTCCTAAGTAGCTGGGATTACAGATCCTGCCACCATGCCCAGCTAATTTTTGTATTTTTACCCCAATAGGGTTTCACCATGTTGGCCAGGCTGGTCTTGAACTTCTGAACTCAGGTGATCTGCCTACCTCAGCCTCCCAAAGTGCTGGGATTACAGGTGAGAGCCACCATGTCCGGCTGGCTGACTTGCAATTTTTTAAAAGTAACGTCTTCATCGCCATTGAGTTAATGTCGTTTCTAATTTCCCCTTGATGTATTAACAGTTGTTTGGATGGGGTATTACCGGTTCATTTGTAACACAGATATGATTCATCTCATCTCATCATTTGAAACCTGAGAGGCTGAATTTCAGGTTTGTTGCCTAAGGTCCTAGACTGACTGAAAACTTTCCCCTCCTTGCCAAGTTCTCTTCTTCCATAAAAACAGTGCTCTCCAGTTCAGGAGCCTGGGTGGACCTCTCTCCCCCGCCCACCGTGTAACTGGCCTACCTATGGGGAACACTGTCAAGAGAAGGAACCTCTTGTTCATTAATTCAATGTATTTTGACACAGAAGATGCAGACTTTGACTCTCAGTATTAGCCTTAATAGGGGGATGCACATCTAGGAATTTGAATATATTTCTAAATCTCTTTTTAAAAATATCATTGTAATTCTTCTCCTTCATCCCTCATACTAATGGCAATCTACAATCACAATGCAGGCCAAACATGGTGGCTCACACCTGTAATCCAGCACTTTGGGAGGCTGAGGTGGTTGGATCACCTAGGTCAGGAGTTCGAGACCAGCCTGACCAATATGGTGAAACCCCCGTCTCTACTAAAAATACAAAAACCAGCCAGGCATGGTGGTGCATGCCTGTAATCCCAGCTACTCAGGAAGCTGAGGCAGGAGAATCTCTTGAACCCCAGAGGCAGAGGTTGCAGTGAGCCGAGACCATGCCACTGCACTCCAGCCTGGGCAACAAGAATGAAACTCCATCTCAAAATAAATAAATAAGTAAATAAGTACTTAAAAAATAAAGTAAAATAAAGTCACAATGCAAAGATTGCTTTGTTGCCACACACAGGACATTCAGCTCTGCATCATGAGGAGGAGCCCCTCCAGCCTTGCCCCTTTCCTTGTACCTGCTTGGTGTGAAGTTCTCTGAAAACAACATTTAGCTGAGTCTCCTCTGGGACCTGGAGATGATTACTGGTTTGCACCTGTTCTGCTGGACCACGGTCAACCACCTAAGTGTCACTTCGATGGGTGTCCTGAAAACAGCAGGCTCCAGGATGCAGCCACCCTTGGAGGCCAAAGAACAGAGCTCTGTGTGTTAATGCATTCTATTTTCCTTCATCAGTTTTCTACAACAATTAGTAATGTTTCTCTTCCAGAGAAACAGGCGTGTCTTTGAGAACATCTTGCTTGAATGCAGATGCTTTAATTCCTGAATACCATCCTGCAGAATTCACCTTACAGCCTAGCATTGACCGAAGGGAACTGAACACCGGCCCAATGGTAAGTGGATTTCTTAATATTCGTTGGGCTTTTGATCTCTACTTTATACCCAGATTCTATGGTCCAAATGTCTGTCCCCTCCAAAACTCCTCTGAAACTTAGTTCCCACTATAACTGTATTAAGAGGGAGAGAAATTTGAATATGATATTGGAGAGGTGGGACTGACCTTTGGGAGGTAATTAGAATTAGATGAATTCATGAAACGGGACATTATAAGAAGAGAAAGAGAATCCTGAACTGGCACGGTCAGCCCCTCTCATGTTTTAATGCTGTCTGCCATGTTACAACACACCACGAATCCCTCACCAGAAGCCAAAGAAATGTGGCCCCTAGATATTGGACTTTCTGCCTCCAGAACGTAAGAAAGAAATTTCTTTTCTTTATAAATTACCTAGTCTTAGAGATGCATGTATGGCAACAGAAAATTAGTTGATGTGGCAGATAAAAACCGAAAAGAAGACAGCAAAACAATCATTTTGAAAAATTCTACCCTGAGAGTAAGCACAAATGATCCAAAAAAATTACATTCCCCAAATTAACCAGAGTGAGCACAGAGATGTTCTTTAGGCATTAAGTAGTGGATGTTGTAAACAATTTCAATTCTCCTTACGACAAGATGGCATAAACCATATTCATGAATATCTTTATAACATGGAAAACATTTTCAGGTGTGAGTAACCTTCACCAAGGGAAACTCAGGAAGTTATGATGCTCACTTCCACCAGGAATATTGAAAGCTGAAAATAGTGTTGCCCTAACTGCGAGAAAAAGCCAGTACACCACAGGTTGTCCTTGGACCCAGCAAAATGTTTAGGTCACAGGGAAACCAAGAAGCCTGAAATCCCAGGAGAGGAAGACTCCTCTAAGGAGAAACTAGACAGGAACCAGGTTTACTTGTGGTAAAGATGTGCAGATGGGGAGGGGGTTTGCTTTTGCTCACCAGGCACTTGCAAGAATGCTGGCATCTGGGCAAGCAGGATGAGCCCCATCAGTAACAGAGGCATGCAGGATGGACTGGGCTGTGTGTGTCAGACATGAACCCCACCATGCCACCTAGAACC
This sequence comes from Callithrix jacchus, assembly GCF_049354715.1. Classification (NCBI taxonomy): domain Eukaryota; kingdom Metazoa; phylum Chordata; class Mammalia; order Primates; family Cebidae; genus Callithrix; species Callithrix jacchus. Next base: position 123,633,190 of record NC_133513.1, on the reverse strand, counting down.
TTCTCCCTCTAAATTCAAAAGTCTTAACCCCATGAGCAAGGAGCAAGGAAAGACCCACTACAGGAAGGAAAGGGTGGAAGCGAAAGCCCTGGATACTCAGGGGAGGGCAAGAAGCCATCCTGGGCCCAGGATCCTCTGAAACGAAGGAGAGGTCTGCTGCCCTGGGAGAGTGTGGATTGAAGCAGGAACCCTCGACTCAGGTAGAATCTGAGCACCCTGTGGAAGAGGGGCAGGAATGACACAGGCCCAGGCACGAAGAGCATTTACAAGAAGAAAGCTGGAGCAGGACAACAGCAAGTGCCCCCTGACCATCACCTGGGACCTAGAACCAAATTTCACCCGGCACCACCACTGGGCAGGTGCAGAGTATGGAGAAGACCTAATGCAGTTACAGCTGAAAGCAGAGCACGGAGCACTAAAGCTGAGAAAGACTTTCCAGCACCCCAGTCAGACCGCACGCTACACACAAGGTGACACGAGGCATGGAACACAATAACAGATCTCAAATCCAGCTCATCTTTTGTCCAACTTTTATCAACCCTCCACCTTAATGGCTTCACAGCATAAGAGGCCTGCCCATTTCTGGGGGCAATTACTATTATCTCAGTTATCCCTGGTCTCCAAATAATGTTCAGCAGCGAATAAGAAAGATAATGTACACAAACAAAGAAAACAGTAATAGTAACTCACAATCAAGAGACAGATAACTCAACAGAATCAGATACAGAGATGACCCAAATGTTGAAAACCTCAGACAGGGACTTAAAGTAACTATGATTGATATGTACGTAGTAGAAGGGGTGGCCAGCATACACGAGCACATGGACGTTTTTGGCAGAGCAATAAAACGCACACTGTCTACATCAGCAGGCCCTGGTGCAGCACTGCTCAGGCTCTGACATGTGAAGGTCCAATGCTGCTGGCCCATAGCTCCTTCAAAAGCCAAATATATTCCTCAAGACAAGAATGCCTTGCCTTCTGCTGTCCTTATGTCTCTGCTCCATTCTGATGTCCCTGACATAAACAATGCCAGTCTTCTTTACCAGTGATCCTGCAGGGGAAAGAGATGTCTCATTTAGGAAGAAGCGGGAGTGTCAATGACAATCAAGTCACTCTTTCAAAGGCAGAAGGCAACTTAGGGTCCCTGAGGGCAGAATGATCCCAAGGAAAGTACTAGATACAGCAAAGAAGTAGAATCAGTAGGGACGACAGCATGCGGCCTCCACGCTGGGGTGGAAATTAGCAATCTTTGCCGGAGCAGGTTTAATGAAGTAAAGGAGGTGAAAGACTGCGGTAGAATGAGGAACATGGAGCTGAGGAAGGAGAAGCCAGTTCAGACAGCTCTTTCACCCAGTTCTGGGAAGAAAATGAAGGCCTGGGGAATATATTTAACTGTTTCAACAGGACAGAGGTAGAGCAGCTGCCCACGCTCCTTAGCTACATGCATGTGACACAGCTCAGATCTCTGTCCTCTCTCAGATCTCATGTTGAATTGTAATCCCTAATGCTGGAGGGAGGACCGGGTGGGAAGTGTTCGGATCATGGGGGCAGATCCCTCATGACTTGGTGCTGTCTTTGTGATAGCTGGTGAGTTCTTCCAAGATCCGGTCATTTAAAACTGTGTGGCACACCCCTCTACTTGCTCCTGCTCTGCCATGTGACAGGCCTGCTCCCCCTTCACTTTCTGCCATGATTGGAAGCTTCTTGAGGCCTTTTTAGAAGCAGATGCCACCATGCTTTCTGTGCAGCTGCAGAACTGTGAGCCAATTACATCTCTTTTCTTATAAATTATCCAGTCCCAGATATTTCTTTATATCAGTGCAAGAATGGCCTAATACAGCATAGAAACACAGAACTCTTTTTTGCATGTAATAAAAACACTCACCACCTCCCCACACAAACAGAATAATGCCGTAAGAAAGGGAAAGAACATGCACGTATGCGCACGCCCTCATACGTGACAGGAGCTGCATGTACACATCTCATTCCATCCTCACAATGTTGTCAAGTACGAGTGCTAATTTCTAATTTAGAAATGAAGAAAATGAGACTCCAAGAGCTACGTGTGCTGCTCGGCATTGACAACTCCCAGCCACAGGAGCCGCACGCTCAGTGACAGACACTGAGGTCAGCTTTCTTCCCCCAGCCACAGGAGCCGCACGCTCAGTGACAGACACTGAGGTCAGCTTTCTTCCCCCGGGGATTTTGCCTCAATTGTGAAGGTTAGTGTTTAGTGAGCAAGTATTACACAGTAAGTCAAGTACAAGCACCTAATAAGTGCTAAGAAAAAATAATCTCAGCAGCGCATATTAGTACACTATTAACAGAATAAAATGAGGCATAGGAAAGAGACAGCGCTTTGAACCTCAGAAAGAAGATTGGCTTCAGAATGAACTTAGCAAAAGGATCAAAGACAAATTCACCGTGAAGTGGAAGAATCCCTCCTGGGGGGCCAGATTCAACCACCACAGGCTTCAAGGATCTGTTTTGAATACAGAGCATGAGATACACAAAGTGGAAGTGTCTCAGAGGAAAGTGTCACAGTGCCCATTGTAAGGACACAGGGAAGGCTGCCTTGCAAGGACACAGGTGGCCTGGCTCAGGAGTTTGCCCTCAAGCATTGCACCAGGAGGAGGTGGAGGAGCTGGCGCCCAATCATTAGTGTCTTGTTCCTCTGACTCGTTTTTGAAATTGCAGGCACAGTCAATTCTGATGAGTTAGATGAATTTGCTTTTTAACTGAACTAGAATGTGACGAAAAATAAAACATTAGAGAGTATCACACTTTGTGAAATTAAGTCTTCTTCAGTGAAACTCTTCTTTCAATTTTTCAAGGGTGTATAGGTATATACGGGTTGGAATATAAAATGTATTTTATACCATGAACTGAATTATAAAATATATGAAAACCACAAGTCACCGTTAGTCACTCATCTTGCCTTCGAAATGTGTTAACAAGGTTCCTCTTACTTGTAATTTATTTATCCTGCACATCTGCCTACTAGAGGGGAAAATACTTAATAGGTCTCATTACTATGTGCATGTGTGTGCGTGCACGTGTGCGTGTGTGCGCATGTGTGTGCATGTGTGTGTGTGCATGTGTGTGTGTCTGATCACAGGGGCATGAACTGAATGCTCTCTTCTCTGTCCTGCGTGTGTGTGTGTGTGTGTGCGCGCGCGTGTGTGTGTCTGATCACAGGGGCATGAACTGAATGCTCTCTTCTCTGTCCTGCGTGTGTGCGTGTGTGTGTGTCTGATCACAGGGGCATGAACTGAATGCTCTCTTCTCTGCCCTGCGTGTGTGCGTGTGTGTGTGTCTGATCACAGGGGCATGAACTGAATGCTCTCTTCTCTGTCCTGCGTGTGTGTGTGTGTGTGCGCGCACGTGTGTGTGTCTGATCACAGGGGCATGAACTGAATGCTCTCTTCTCTGTCCTGCGTGTGTGCGTGTGTGTGTGTGTGATCACAGGGGCATGAACTGAATGCTCTCTTCTCTGCCCTGCGTGTGCGCGCACGTGTGTGTGTGTGATCACAGGGGCATGAACTGAATGCTCTCTTCTCTGTCCTGCGTGTGTGTGCGTGTGCGTGTGTGTGTGTGCGTGTGTGTGTGCGTGTGTGTCTGATCACAGGGGCATGAACTGAATGCTCTCTTCTCTGTCCTGCGTGTGTGCGTCTGTGCGGTGTGTGCGTCTGTGCGGCGTGTGCGTCTGTGCGTGTGCGTGTGTGTGTGTGCGTGTGTGTGTGTCTGATCACAGGGGCATGAACTGAATGCTCTCTTCTCTGCCCTGCGTGTGTGTGCGTGTGTGTCTGATCACAGGGGCATGAACTGAATGCTCTCTTCTCTGCCCTGCGTGTGTGTGCGTGTGTGTCTGATCACAGGGGCATGAACTGAATGCTCTCTTCTCTGCCCTGCATTGCAATTGCCCACTGCTGCACAACCCCAGGCCTAGAATAAAGATCTCAGGCAAATGCGCCTGCACATGTCGTTCACATAGAACTTGGAGGCGGGAGTTGTTGCCATGAGTAAATGTGGACAGTACGACAAAGAGGGTGGAGTCTCAGGTAGCTGAGTGTCCAGGGGCCACCTGGGTCACTTCAGGTGTCCAGCAGACGGTTCTGGCTCCACCCTTGCCAGGAGCTTTTGTTACACCCGCGCGAGTTTAAACAGAAGCGCCACGCTCTGAGTTTGCTGAGTCCACTTTCAATGCCGGCATCCGAGAGTCAACTAGAGCTCAAAGCTCTCGGCCATGAACAAAGCGCCGTCAACATTTTTATACCAGTTTAGGGTCGGGGGCGGTAAGCAGATTACTACAGAAGCAGAGGAGCAGGTCAGGGGCAGGGGTGCCTAACAAAAAAGTTCTACTTAAAGTCGTTTTTTGCTCAGGATGTGGGTAAGCAGCTGCACGGTAGCAAGTACGGGATGTACAGGCCAGTGGGCCCTGTTTCTCAGAAAACTGGTTACAGAGATGCCGGGTGCCTCAGACCACAAGCTCTCAGGACAGAATGCCCTACATAGCTCGGGGTGGGCAAAATGGAGTCAGCAGGATTGGTTAACACGTATTCATCACAGCCAAGCTAGGGCATCTCACTCTCTATTCCTTTCCTTCCGGAACCTTTCCTCCATCACCTTGGCTCCCACACTACTGATACCTCTCCTCTGGAAGATGAAACCTTTCTTCATTCCTGCCTTGTCCATTCCCAAATGGTGAGGATGAGGCGCTGAGTCCAGAAAATACAGGCTGGTGTCAGGAACCTTCTAATGCCATTCATGCCCCGGTACTGTCTCTTCCTCCTTGCCCTTGGGGTCTTGGACGCTCTCCTATCTGCTTCATTCCCACACTCAGTTCTTGCCACTACTCATCCTAATCCTGTGATGCAGTGGTTGCAGAGAGAGCTGAAATCACCTGAGGGCACAAGAAGGGTGTTGCCACCCTGATCAGGAGTAAATGGTGATACAGCAGGGATTGGAATTGCCCTATCTTTACGAGCTTGGAGTAGGCACTCTTCTGAAAAGTGTGTGTTGATGTCCAACATGAGTGCTTAGCTTTCCAAATCACAGAATTACCATTATCCAGCCTGGAACCTTCTCCAGACGGAGCAGCTGTAAGATGGTGGTGCCACCACCAGCATAGGTCCCTGAATCACTGTGTGGAGCACTACACACCTCTTGGTGACCTGCACAGGAAGAGGGGCAAAAATAAATTCTCCTCTCTGGTCATTAAGATCACTATTATTTAATGCAGAATAATGAAGTCGAATCAGGTGAGAATTTCAATCTGCTCCAGGTTTCAGACCATGCATGGGGAGCATGGAAACCCACAAAGTTGAAATGACAGAAGGTGGGGTTCAGAGAGATGAGGCCACAGGAGTTTTCAGGGCAGAGTCCTGAAAATGAGGTAATGATGCGGGGAGGGGAGGGGAGGGGAGGGGAGGGGAAGGGAAGAAAGGGGAGGGGAGGGGAGGGAAGGGGAGGGGAAGGGAGGTAAGGGGAGGGGAGGGGAGGGAAGGGGAGGGGAGGGGAGGGGAGGGGAGGGGAAAAATAATACGTGATAATTATATCAAGTATTGTTGAAATTGTAATGCTTATAAATGTAATATCTAAAAAAAAGGTGTCCAGAGAAAGGTAGAGAACTACATCTAGACATACAGCTATACACGGACAGACATAGAGCTATATGGGGGTAATATTACTATACCTAACTGAATTAAGTTATATGAATCTGTAGCTGACTCTGATAATTTAAGATGCACATAGTAACCCCAAGTCTACTCATTAGGGTGATTAGTTAATATAGTATGCAAAATATCAATTGAAAAAGTAAACACTACATTAGAAAACACTTATTGCAAAAGAAAGCAGTAAAAAAAAATACAGAAATAAAAGTGCCATCAAAAATACGAAACCAAAAGTAAAATGACAGACATAAATTCAACTGTATCAATAACAATACTAAATACGAATCAATTCAACAATAAAATCGAAAGGTACAGGTGGTGAGACTGACAAAAAACAAGATCCAGCCGTTTACAGGTGGTGAGATTGACAAAAAACAAGATCCAACCGTTTACAGGTGATGAGACTGACAAAAAGCAAGATCCAGCCATTTACAGGTGTCACGCTTTAAATTCAAAAATACAATAGATTGAAAGTTAAAAGATATAAATAGATACATCACGCAAATAGAAAGCCCGAGAAAGCTATACTAAAATAGCTATACTAATATCAGACAAAAAAAATTTTACACACCAAAAAAGTTAGTAGATATAATTAGGAAAATATGACAACAAAGAAAGGGCAGATTCATCAGTAAGAAAGGACCAGGATGACTGTGCATGCACCTAATAAAATATCGCCAAAATAACTGAAGTAAAAAGCAACAGAAAGGAAGACAGGAATACAAAATTCAAGGACAATGTTGAAGACTTCACTGCTCCACATCCAGTAATGGTGAGAATAACTATACCGAAAAGCAACACGAAAAGGGGACACAAGCAACTTTTTGGTTCCACTAGACTTGAAAAACATAGACAGAACGTTCTACCAACAACTGTAGAATATACAGTCTTCTCAACGGCCCAGAACATTCTCCACAATAGCCTCTACGCTAAGCCATTAAACAAACCACAGTACATGTATGTGAAAGGACAGGATTATACACAGTATGTACATCAATCATAATACAGTAAACGTGGAAATGGATAACTTAAAAGAAATTTGGGAAATTCAAATAAGTGGAATTAATTAACACTTCAAAATTATGGAAGAGTCAAAGAAAATATCAAAAGGAACCTTAGAAAATACACCGATGACTGAAAATGAAGATGCAATATACACAATTTTTGGAAGGCAACTAAAAAAGGGCTTAGAGGAAAACTTGTAGCTGTCAATATATTAAGAAAGAAAAGTGATCTCAAGCCAATAACCTAAGCTGCTCATGCTAAGACAATTTTTAAAAGAGCAAACATAATCTAAAGTAGGCATAAAGAAGAAAATACTAAAGATAGCAGAAATCAGTGAAATGGGGAATACACAAACACTAGAGAGTAATGATGAACTAAAAACACATTGATAAAAGATCAACAAAATTAAAAACCTTTAGCTAGACCAAGAAACAAAAAGAGAAGTCTCAAATAACCAAAATAAAAAATTAAAAGGGGGAATTTACTACCAAGTTTTAGGAAGTAAAAGAATATTTAAAGAATAATAATATGAACAATGGTATATTGATATATTAGCTTATTTCAATGAAATGGAAGAATTCCTAGAAGCACATAAGCTGCCAAAACTGAGTAAAGAAAAAAGTAAATTACCCGACTGGAACTATCATAAGTGAAGAGATTATACTTAAAAAGAATACATATCAAGAAAAGTTATTGTCTAGAAACTTGACTGATTAATTCTACCAAACATTTGGAGAATATTTGATATCAAACCTTCCTAAACTCTCCAAAAAATAGAAGCAATAGAGATACTTCCCAACTCATCCTACGAGGCAGGATTATCGTGATGCAAAAACCCTGCAAAGGTATCACAGGCAAAGAAAAATTCAGAGCGAAGCAGCTCATGAATGCAGACGCAGAATCCTTCAAAAAATGCAGGCAAACAGAATCGAGCAACATACAGAAATAATCATACCACATAACCAAGGCAGATTTACGCCAGGAACAGAAGGTTGCTAAAAGCCAGAATTCATTTAATAGCAATACACCATATCAATGCAATAGGAGACAACACCACGTGACCATCTCAGCAGATGTAGAGAGTAAATCCGACAAACTCCAACAGCCTTTCATGATGGAAGCATTCAACAAAGTAGAACTAGAGAACATCCTCAACCTGATAAAGGGCATGTGAAAAACTCACACCTAACATCATGCTCAATGGTGACAGCCAGTATACTTATGTTTTACGATCAGGAACAAGACAAATGTATCCAGTGTCACCACATCTATTCATCGTTGTACTGAAGGACCTAACTAGGACAATTTGACAACAGAAATAAATAAGAGTCATCTAAATTGGAGAGGAAGACGTTCAACTAGCTTTACTCCCAGAAGACATGATCCTGTTTTTAGAAAATGTAAGGAATTCACTAAAAACTATTGGAACTAATAAATGAGTTCAGGTATATAATGGGATAGAAGATGATGTACAAAAATCCATTGTATTTCTGTACACAAGAAATGAACAATCAAAATTAAATTCAGGAACAAATTCTAGTTGTCATAGAATCAAAAGCAAAATACTTAGGAATATCTTTAACAAAGGAAGTATAAACTTGAACACTGAAAACTACAGCACATGACTACTGGGTATTATGCTTGGTCTCCTCTCCTTGGTTCTGAGGACTTCCCCTTCACAGGGGCAAGAGAAGGATCGTATTCTTGGACTTGTTTTATTACAGCTGGGCTTGGGGTGAGGTCTGCACAACCAAACGCGTATTACTGTTTCCATTTTTATGAATGGAAGACTGAGGCCCACAAAGAGAAAGATGGCCATCCATATCAATGGATGGTAGAATATCAGGCACTGGTTCCACCCACCAAACCCCTGCCAATCAACCTTTATTTAAAGGATCCCCAGATATCACACCAATAGACGTTTAAGAGAAGGGCCTGGGATCCAGGAGCCCAAGAAACAAGCACAGAGCTTCCAAAGTCTGAGGCAACAGGAGGATCAAGACAGAGTTCAAAAGAAAATCAAACACCGCATGTTCTCACTCATATGTGGGTGTTGAACAATGAGAACACATGGACACAGGGAGGGGAAGCATCACACACTGGGGTCTATCAGGGGGAAATAGGGGAGAGACAGCAGGGAGTGGGGAGTTGTTGAGATAGCATGGGAGAAATGCCAGATATAGGTGATGGGGAGGAAGGCAGCACATCACACTGCCATGTGTGTACCTATGCAACAATCTTGCATGTTCTTCACATGTACCCCAAAACCTAAAATGCAATAAAAAAAAGACTCAGTTCCCTAGATCTGCAGAATAGTCACTAAGGGCAATTGTAGGATCAGAGAACATACAGAAATTTGAACAAAGCAGGACATATCTTAAGAAAAGAGAAAATCAGCAATAGGTTTAACAAGTGGCAAGCCTCTCACTCCTCTGTGCCCCCACCCCCAAAACTTCACCTCCATTTCAGCCCCCATCCTCTTTCCACCACTCAATCCCATAGCAACCCTCATTACACAAGCCACATCTGCCTGCCTGAAGAGGAGTTCTGATGGTAGCTGGAACTCTGAGGAAGCCTATACAGAACTCCATGCCTAGCAGGTGGCAAAAGCCAGGACAGAAAGGCAAAGTTCAAGTCCATCTCACCAAGAAAACAACAAATAAAGATTGGATGGATGGATGAATGAATAGACGGAACTTGGGAGATTTTGGGTAAATAATTATCAGACTCTAGAAGAGTATATGGGCACAAGGATTGTGGAGTGTGCCTACCCTATGACCCTGCTATTGTATTATGAATATACAGTAGAGCTTTTCCCCTACTGTGTAATACAACCCATGGAAAGCTAACAAGTAACTTTAGTGAGAACCAACATCCTTTAATGGGTTGGAAGAGACTTGGCATTATAATTTCTTAGTAATTTGTTAAACTTGAAGTAAAATAAAGACTTTATAGAATGCATCTATAAAAAACAGCAATACCTATATCAGATTTTTTTAAAGGAGATTACTTAATGTCATTGACTCATTGGCCCACATTCGAATTTCCCCACAATTACCACAATGTTCCCGGTTGTCAGACTAGGATTTAAGAAAGACCCAGAGCTGCGCGACGCCGTCAGGTGGATCGAGACCAGCCAGGATCCACTAGGTCCGGGTCTCCCTGGTAACCGTGCTCACAGCTGGTGAATAACACTTCCCACGTGGGTTGCTAACGGGGTCGCAGGGTTTCCTGGGAAACGCAGCCTCCCCACCAATGACGTCGCAGCCCGGGACCATAGACAGGGAGCTTCCGGTGGCTGCTGCGCATGCGCCTCCCTGCCCACGCCGCCATCTTCCTCCCTGGAGCTCCGGGCCTCCATTTCTTGTGCCTCTGCCCTGCGAGGCTGGGGTTGGATTGGGCTTCTCTTCGGGTGTGTACACACGGTGGAAGAGGAGCCCGTGGGCCTCGGGGGTCCCTGGAGGATGGGATGGGGATCCCACTACTTGGTGGGAGCGGAAACGTGGGTGGCCTTCAGGGGCGCACCCTTACGTGCAGGTGCGGGCCGGGGCCCGGGAGTGGGGGAGTGGGGTGGCTTCGCAATGAAAAGGCTGCGTCCAGAAACTCCTCCGACTGGCATCAAGCACCCGGGGCCCGAAGGAGCCTGCCACTGCCCAGCGCGTCCGCCGCCATCCGCCCCTGGAGTGCCCTGGGGAACTCCAGTGCTGGGGAAAAGCCAGGTCCTCCAGCGATAATAGCAAAGTCAGTGCACGCTGAGTCTTGTAACAGCCGTTTGTGTTTGTGGGGTTTGATGGCGTCTCCAGCAGGTGAAGTTTCTGGCCCCTCCTGCACTGTGTAGCCTGCCCAGCATGCCTGGCTGAAGTTCACGGACGTCTCTACAGGATCTGCTTTCCAGGGAGGAATTCTACAGGGAAGATGGGGTGCTGGATGATGACCCCGTTGTCTTTGGAATAAAGTAGGCATACCACACTTGGAAGGAGAGCCCCTATGTATGGGACTCCCCCCTGAAAGAGCATCCCTCTAGCCGGAACCCTCTCACAGGTGCTTCAGAGCCGAGTCACAGAAAGGCATAGATCCTAGTTTTGCATGACCCCAGCAGTTATTGATCCTACTCCCTAGAATGCACAGAATTTGATTGATAATACCTCATTCAATAGCTATTAACAACTGAGTGCTTTTGGAAGGTTTAGGCCGATTTTCAGAAGGGAGTGGTGAGTTTAGCTGAGAAGAATAAGCAGGGGCCTAGGAAATCTTACTTAAAGGAGGGGGCTTGAAGGTGTGGTCTGGGGTGGAGGAATGACCTGTCCTACCATAGACAGTCCCATTCCTTCAGTCTCGCCTCATTGTCCCATGTCTGAGCTGTCTTAAACCTAGCCTAGCACCAAATTTGGTATCTGCAAATATGTTATGCCCCCTCTGTCCTGATAGTTCTTCCTGGTAGTTCAGGAAAAGTTTGCCAAGGTATTTCTACCTTAGATGGAACAGTTGGCTTTGAGAAGTTTTTTACTTGTCCAAGATCACTTATCTGTAGATGGTAGGCATCCTGACCTTTTCACTAGTGTTACTTATTTTGCCACAAGTCAAAACAAGTGTTTGTTTACTTCTGAGATTATTTTTGTGACACTAAAGTCAACATAGAACAAACATTGCTTTAAAATATTTTGCCTTAAAACATCTCTATCCTTTTTTATCCCCAACAGTTTCTATGGATTACGTGACTTCAAAGAGTTTCTTTTGAGGAAACAGAAGTGTTTCCCACTTCATGTCAGTAATATGTTCTTTAAAAATCATAAATTCTGCATGAAAATAATGGAAGCTTATTTGACATTGATATGGGAAAATTAGACTGTGTCGTACTGCTGCTCTAAACCGATTTCTTAAAATTTTATAAAGTACGGTCCTCCCTTGTAACAGACTCTTTTTATGTTTTGTGATTTTTTTTTAAGTAAACAGATTTTGTTATGATACAAAAACCTTAAAACATAAATGGCTTTCTGAGGTGCAAACAGTTACTTTATATGATTCACATGGTCTCTATTAGTGGCAGCCACCGACCTCACTGAAGTCCATGCATTTAATAGCCATCGTGATTTTCAGAATTTCTGTGTGTGGTTCCAAATTGCTGTTGATTGTATTCGACATATATATATTAAGACTTTTCTTCCTCACATAATTTTCTTAGAAATCTATAGAGAGTTCAACGGCTTCTATGAATCCGCATTTGCTGTATAAAGGACTAATCAGACCTTGGTAGCTTAAGAAAACAACAGGCATATTTGTTGACGCTTCCGTGGATCTGTACTGTGTGATGGGTTCATCTGGGCAGTTCAGTTTCTGTGTTAGTGTTTCTTGGGTCACCTGGGGCTTTGACTGAAGCTGTTTGGCTTCCGCTGGCTTCATTCGCATGTCCTGTGGTTTGTGCTGGCTCCCAGCAGGTAGCCCAGGCTTCGTCACAGTATGACTGTGTCCAAGAAGGCAAGCACCATTAGGCAAATGCTTTTCCAATCTCTAGTTGCATCACATTTGCCTGTGTCCCATTGGCCAATGCAAGTTAAAAGGCAAAGCCCAGTTCATCATCAGAGCACATTGCGTGAGGTCTTGGATACAGGGAGCCTTGTCACTGGGAAACTACTACCACAGGTTACAACAAGAAATATTCAGTAGGCATTTTTTTTCCGATAAAAACATGGGCAAAAAAATGTTGGCTCACAAGATCCATGCTGTGCATTATATACAGATACATCAAAGCAAGACATGTTATAGTGGAAATACTATATAGAGTCCTGCATGGAATCCACATATTCACAGGAAATAGCACAGCCAAGTTTATTTCTATTACTGTTAATTTTAGTGCCAGTATAATGTTGATTTCTCTAGTTTAAATTGCTAAATTATATCTTTAGGTCACATTCATTGGTGCTAAATTAGTAAGTAAAGTATGTTATCATTAACCCCAAAATAAAATGTATATCTAATGTCAATCAATTAATGTACTTGTAGATGCATTTTTAATGGATCTTGGTTTTCCATTATTTGATGTGTACAGGACTGATCTCCCCCAGGGAGCTTCCTGTTTGTGGTTTTTGTTGATGTAATTGTTTTCTTTTGGGGGAAAGGAGTCATTTTCCAGCTGTGTATAGAGCTTTGGACACAAGAATCTAGGACCAAGCCGCACCAGTTCCCTCCATAACCCACTACATTTACCGTCTCTCAGAATGTTCCCAGAGTCCATCTACTATGTGTTTTCAAGAGCAACAAAACTAAATGTCCAGTGAGTAGGGATTTTTTTAAATTTATTCCTCACTTTCTTTTACATTGTATTATGGGTTAAAGTGGAAAAGTAGAAAAAAGTAAAACAAAACTTGAGGGAAATTGACCTAATAAATAAGATAAAAATAACCTTTAAATGTGGGCAGATTATACGACCTTCGAGTTTTTGTCTAAATTGAGTACAAATTTGCTCTGATCTTTCTGATGCCATGGTAAAAAGGCAGTCATGTTTGTTCCCTGATTGGAATTGAACTTAGGAAGAGACCATGCCACATTCTCATGAGTCATGAAGACTTGCTGGCACCAAAGTCTGAAACTGACTTCATTGGTCACACAGATGATGTGGTGGAAACTTTTTCACTATCGACCTGGAAGGTAAACACCTTTTCACATTCTGCAGCGGGAACAGTTCCCTGGTGCTAAAACACAGCTTCCAGGATAAGGTATTTCTGGAGTTACTGAAATATGTTGTCCCAGATAGGTTTTGGAAGGTCAAACTTAATTCATAAGTAAAACCTGGAACATCTGGGGGACTGAGTCAGTCACAGATCCTTAAGTAGTGGAAAGATCCATGCCTTTCACTCAGTTCATCTATATACGAGGCGTACAGCAGACTGTTCAGCGTTCTCTTTTCTGGCACATATCCCAGCACAATGTGATCTCAATCCATTTTCTCTAAAACATACCAATAACCTAAATTATAGTAAAATCCAGTGACTATTATCTAGTCTATGCCTTACTTGAATCTTTTGCTGTATTTGAAACCACTGTTCATGATCTGGTGGAAATTCTTGTGTTCATTCCTGTCATGAGCTCACTGATCATTTCTTCTCTTTTTCCCTGAATTATTCTACTTTCTTCTCCTTAATGTGCCTCATGCAAGTGTACCATCCCGTTCCCACCCATCCCACTCTCCAGTTCTCCCTGTCTCACTCAGCCCTCTGTCATTTGGCAGTCCTGTTTCTCTCCGGCTTTGATGTCTTCCCCAGCCTTTAGACCACAGGGTCAACTCCCTATTAAATGCTTCTCTGTAGCTATCCAAAAGGCACCTCAAGACCAACAAATCCAACATGAAAACCACATTCTCCATTATTCCCTTATATATGGTATTACCATATAGCCAGTGACCCGAACCCCTGTTGCTTCTGGAACCCTCTCTTAGTGTCAGCTGCTTACCTCATCTTACCTCGTCTAGTGTCACTGCTACTTACGTTTATTTGTTCTTTGTCTTTCATTCTAATACCTATATACAGTGCCAGTTCAAGGGGAGGAGCTGCTTTGTGATTTGGTGCTCACAAGCATCAGTAAGCTTGTTACATCTGAAATGTCATTCTTGGCAAAGCCTTAAGGGTGCGTTTTCTGGGTGATGAGGTTCAGTCCATGGTGAACCTTGCTTTTAGCCAGCACATGTGACATCCTTCAGATTACCCTGGGAAAATCATTCGGGAGTTACTGGGATGCATTAGATTTCAACTACAGGAAGAGGAATAGTAAGATTTGCACGTCTTTAATAAACCACAGTTTGCCCTCTGGCCACATATTATTTACATTTCTTCCACCTGCAAAATGCACTATGCCCCTCTGAAGAGCCCCAGAAATCTTTTCATACTATGCAGCTGGCCGAAAGCTTATCCAAATCAGGTACTGGTGGCCTGTTCTGCCCCTCCACCAACAGCCAGCACAGAGTGAGAATAAGGTGGGCCCTTCCCTTCCACCTGCTCCAGTTCATTGATTAGGAACCAGTCCTAACATGCTTCATGCCTGTTCACTCCGGGAAACATGCTTCACACCTGTTCACTCTGCCCTCTGGGCTCCCGCCATTCTCCACGTTCTTTTTCCCTAATTCCTGGGTTTGCAGTTGACCAACTTTTTCCACCTCCTTTTTGCTTACTGTAATTTAGGAATCCAGCAACCTCCTTTTCATATTCTTCTAATTCTGGACTTTTGATACAAGAGATTATTCTGTGTGAACATGTCTTTGAAAAACACAAGCTTCCTGTGAACCAAAATCCATTAGACCAAAATGACCCTATCCCGAACACACACAGACACACACACACACACACACACACACACACACACACACACCCCAAGACAGACCTCTCGGTCTCTAGCCTCCCTCCTCTCTGAGGCCACTTGGGAATACAGCCTTAGAAGCCCTGCCGTTGCCAGGCACACTTTTGTCACACTCCAAGGTCCTTAAAATGCTGGAAATAACTTTGACTTTTCATCTTTTTACAAAAACACTGGGTTTCATCTTTGCCAAGGAGCCATTTCTTTCCTTAAAATGTTTCGGTGGGAAAAAATCAAATATGAGAAACCTTTTTATTTCAAATCCAGGCAGTTCTGGCTCACTTATATTTCCTCTAAGCTCTGTTTGAAGACTGAATTACTTTTCTTGGATCATCTCTATCTTCCTGTTTTCTCAAAGGCAGAGGGAGGAGACAGGTAGCTCCTTTTACATTCTTTCCATTCATCTACTTAGGCAGACCTGACATGGTGAGATGCTCTCTTAATTCTACATGTTACAGCAGGCAGTCCTGCTGCCCACAGTCCTTCAGTTTGCAACCCAGCCGCCTTTTCCTTCAGCTTCCAGTATGATTTTTCTCACTGTACTTCAACCCTCACCAAGAGTCTTGACACCCTTCCACCTTCCATGCATGGTCTCCTTGAGGCGCCGCTTCTACTCAGACTTAGGTCCAGTGCTGCATGTCACAGCTTCTTATTACCACAGCACCCAATTGCACCTGCCAAATTCTGTTCCTGCTGTCTAATCTGCTTTAAACAGGTTAGAAACTGCCCCTGAAACACCGCGGTTTCAAACAGTTTACTAGTACTTCTGCTTCTTTGACTTACGGAGTCTCTGCAGGCTGGCTTGTCTCACCCACAGGTGCAGTAAGTCAGCAGCTATGATGGGTCATCTGAAAGCACAGCTGGGCTGGTGTGCATGGTGGATCACTGGTAGCTGGTAGTGGGTAGCTGGAGGCTTGGTGGGGGCTGTCAGTGAGCATGTAATGTACATGTAAGATATATACGCACACACACACACACACACACACGAGGGTGAATTCCCAGATACCTCTGTGACCTGGGGCCAATGACTTGAGAAATGTGCCTTTACAGGGGTTGGTGTCCCTTGGGGATACGGCTGTGGACATTACCTAGGACAAGTGGCAGCAACTGGACGATGCTCAGAGGACCCTGTACAGAGACATGATGCTGGAGGCCTATAGCATCCTCACATCATTGAGTGAGTGAAACTTTCCAGTAACTCCAAGGAGCAATACTTCATTCTTTCTTGGTAAATATAGGAACCTGCATAAGTTTACTACTATTTGGGTACAGGATTCCAGGTTATGAAGAATGTGAGTGTCACCCCTCTTCAATTTTAACTCCAAGGTTAAAATTACAGCTCCTGAAGCCAAGCTGTTGTCATTCTTCAAAGGTCCTGACTTAGCATTTTGACAAAGTCTTACATTCCCAAAGCTGAAGTGATCTTCAAGATGGAGCAAGGAACAGAGCCAGGGAGGGTAGAGGAAGCCCCAGTCAGAGCCTCTCAGGTCTGTCAGCATGTGCTGGGCAGGACGCTTGGAGCAGTAAAGCCCAGCAGATGCCAACTTGTTTTCACCAATTTTTACCCAGGTCCTAGACCTGAGGACAGTTAGTCTGCATGCACCAAACCCGTGCATTATACAGACCCCAATAACACCTCTCATACATATAACCCAGCCTTTTATTTTGCTGAATAGTGTCTTATATTTGCTCAAAACCTACTTCCTGCCTTCCTCTTCTTAGACATTTTCCTTTGCTTTTTATTTTCTCCATATTCTCAGTTGCCCTACTTTCCTCTATTTGCATGGATGGGTTTTTTTCATACATGTATTTATACATCCATTTATTCTTTCAACACGTCTTAATTCAGCAGGTTTTAAGCACTGGTAATTTTGTAGTTATAACCATGATCAAAATAATGTTCCTTTTTCATGGAGTTTCTGTTCTGATGAGAAAGAAACAAAATGATATATACTAGGTGGTTTAGGAAGCATGAGAAATACTTAACAAGAGTGAGAAAAAGAAAGAGTAATAGGAAGTGAGAATTTAGGAAGAATGGTCCGAGAAGGCGGCTTCAGAGTTACCATTATTTACTTTGGCATAGATTCAGTTTGCATTAACTCTTCCAATTTTGACATATAATAGGTGAATAACACATATAGTCTCGAGAGTAGACTTTTTGAGATAGAAATTTGGAAATGAGTAGTTTAAGGCTGTTGTTTAACATCATACTTAGAAAGAAAGTCACCTAGAGAGTTGCTAAGAAAATGAGGAGTCTGGAAGTGAACCTTGTGTACCACACCATCAGAAGCATGAAGCTGAGGAGCACCCAGCATGGAGGATACAAAGGAGTGGTCCTTGACTTGGGTGGAGAATCAGGAGATTCTGCATCCCAAGGACAAGTGATTCAAGGCTTTCATGTTGAAGAGCTCAGATTTATTTTTGGGAGTAGAGTTTGAAGTCAGTGTTCTCCTCTCCTATTACTAGAAATCATTCTGAAACAACAAAAAGAATGTGAAATGTGTGGGAGACATATTTTCTATGAAACCAAGAACTCAAACTCCAGCACAAACAATAAAAGCCTTCAGAAACAGTGAATTATCACGCAGCGGTGTGTGGACTAGAAATGTAAAGAGGATGTCAGGGAAACGTATCTCACAAGGAACCGGAACTACATGCTTTCATTTGGGCACAGCCCAGGTTGCAGAACCAAAGCCTGTAGAGTATCAGGGAGAGGGTGCCCAGGGTGTGGACTGGAGCTTCCTGTACCTGTTATGGTTCTGAGAAGCAGAGGAGGGTTGTTACATTAGGTAGTTGCGGGAATGTGTCTTTACCTAGCATAGGGAACAAGCGATTTATATTTGCAAAAACTCAAATGCCTGTATCCATTCCCAGGAAGGGGTGAAGACTAAAACATAGATGGAAAATCCTGTCCCTAAGTTATATGCTTGCGTTGGATACAGACTAATGGCCTTCCCCTGTACCTGCAGGTAGCTGATCCACGGAAATGTGGCCGAAATCAAAGCGGAAGAATGGAAAATACCAGCCCGAGACGCCCACGTTGTTATCAGAATCAAACAAAAAGAAGTGAGAAAACAAATGGCAGGTGATGAGCACTTGGGTGGAAACTATCACTAAGCAGTAGGTGAGTATAATTAGCAGATATTTCTTCATGAATTAAAAAGAAAAGGAAAACACGGTGTAACATTGGAAAATATATTACCGTGATTCAATGCATTAAGTCAGTAGTAAGGGAAATCATATATTTATAAAACCACTACCAAAACCAGGAGGATAGGAAATAACTTCTTTTTCCTTACATGAGAACTCCATAAGAAACGGATAACGTGTGGCTCATGGATGTGGTTTTTTTTTTTTTTCTCTCTCATTTCAGATGTTCAGATACTGGATGACCTAATTGAAAGGGGCCAAAAGAGTCATGGTGGATGCTTGTGGCAAACTGTCATCAGCAACGGCATTACATCAACTAAGGAGAGAGCTGAATTAGGAAAAGCATTTCATTTGAGCTCAAAGGACATTTTAATTTAGATTATAAATCATGGAAACTATTTGGGAAGGTGGCCTGAGGAGTTTATCTAAAAGCATGCTTCTCCTTAATGAGCCTGGTGAGATGCAGGCTGGAGAGAAACAATGCCTGTAATGTACCTGAGGAATCTCACAGGCATCATGAGTACCTCTGTCGGCATCACAAGTTTCAAACTGGGCTGCAGTATTTGGGATATGGTGGACATGGGAAGGCCTTCAACGCAGAGGGAGCAATCATAAGAGGGTTCATATTGGAGGGACCTCCTGCAAGGATAGTGGATATGGGAAAGCCTGTGATAAGTCAGCTCTTGTTGCCCAACAGAAAACTCAGGTTGGGAGCAAAAGTTGCCTTAAAATATTTAACCTCCCTAAACATCAGCAAATACAGGACAAAAATTCTATGAATGTACTGAATGTGAGAAAATGCTAGTTAGAAAATCCAATCTTATATAGTCATCAGAGGACACATACAGGGAAAATCTGTGCATTCAGCCAGTGTGAGAAATCCTTCAGCCATAAGTCAGGCCTTGAAATCCGTGACAGAATTCATACAGGGGAAAAGCTCTACGGATGTAATGAATGTGGGAAAACCTTTTATACATCACAGAATTCACACAAGAGAGAAAGCCTATGAATGTAACAAGTGTGGTAAGACCTTCTGTGAGAAGTCAGCCTTCAGTGTACATCAGAGAACTCTGACAAGGGAAAACCCCTATAAATATAGTTAGTGTGGGGAAACCGTTAGCAAGAAGTCAAACCTCAGGATACTCGGTACTCATGCAGGTTGACAAACCACATGATGTAAAGAATGCAGGAAAACTGTCTACCAAAAGTCAAAACACTGTATATAAGAGGTCTCCCCCAGCAGAAAACGCCTATGGGTAGAAGGAAGGTGGGAAACTGTTTCACTGCAATTCAGTCCTCACTATGTATCAGAGAACTCACAGAGGGGACATAAAAACCCTATGCATACAATGAGTGTGGAAAAACCTTTTTTCACAAGTCAGACCTAATGATTCATGAGAGAACTCACACATGTGAGAAACCATATGAATGTGAACATGTGGAAAAACATTCCCACCGCAGTCAGTCCCCATAGTACAACAGAAAATTCACTCTGGAGAGATACCACACGAATGTAAAGGATTTCTCCTAGAAGTCACTCCCTGCTGTACATCAGAAAATCCACACAAGATACCCTGTGAATGTAAAGAATGTAGGAAAACTCTATCGGAAGTCAGCGCTCACTCTACATCAGAGAATTCACACAGGGGAACCCTATGAATGTAATGAATGTAGGAAAACATTCCACAAAATGTCAGAACTAACTATACATCAGAGAACTCACATAGGATAAAAACCCTATGAATGTAATGAGTGTGGAAAATCATTTTGCCTGAAGCCAGTCCTCAGTATACATCAGAGAACTCACAAAGGGGTGAAACCCCTATGAATGTAGTGAATGTGGAGAAAACTTCTACCAGAAGTCAGGCCTGACTCTGCGTCACATAATTCACAGGTGAGACCCCATCTGAATGTAAAGGATGTAGGGAAACTCTACCAGAGGTCAACCCTCACTGCACATCAGAGCACACAGGAAAAATACGTTATCCATGTGCTGAATGTGGAAAATCCTTTTTCCACAAATCATATCTCAAACAGCATCAGATAGCTCATAGAAGGGAGAAATTCAGTGTGTCAGAGACTGGCTAGTGTTTCCACAAAAACATCCTCTTTTCTCTAAGACACAATTAGCCTGCATGTCTCAGCGTCCCGTCATCATGGATGGTATCGTGTAACGGCTCTGCCGGGAGAATATGGACACACGCGGTGAACATTACTTCCAGGCCTGACAACAAAAAATGTCATCCCTGATTTCTCATGGCACCTTGGACTGAAGTGCAGATGGCAACTCCCAGGGTGGCCTTGGGAGCCACGGGTAAGAGAAGGCCCCCCTGATTGAGGACAGAAGCAGTTCACTGAAGAGAGCAGAAATCTTCCCACGTCTATGCTAAAATCCTCATTGGTACTTTATTTGAATAAGGAATTCCTCCTTTATCCACCCACTGTATACTGGCCTGTTTGCATCGCAACACAAACAACACGTTGTAGCTAATTTGTGAGCTTTCTGAGAGAAGGTGCTAGTTTTTCGATATCAGGAAATTCACACAGGAGAGAAACCTGTGTTGTCACCTTTAATCCCAAATCTGTTTATGGAAAAGTCAGTTAAATGTGAGAAGAAACAACGCGACATATTTGGAACATCTTGTCGCAGGGTCATCTCACTGAATGCTGAGAATAAAGTGCATCTTTTTCTTTTTTTTTTTGAGACGGAGTTTCCCTCTTGTTACCCAGGCTGGAGTGCAATGGCACGATCTCGGCTCACCGCAACCTCTGCCTCCTGGGTTCAGGCAATTCTCCTGCCTCAGCCTCCTGAGTAGCTGGGATTACAGGCACGCGCCACTGTGCCCAGCTAATTTTTTGTATTTTTAGTAGAGACGAGGTTTCACCGTGTTGACCAGGATAGTCTCGATCTCTTGACCTCGTGATCCACCTGCCTCGGCCTCCCAAAGTGCTGGGATTACAGGCTTGAGCCACCGCGCCCAGCCCATAAAGTGCATTTTTATGAAGATTTTTAATGTGTCAAAGCTTTTGAACAAGACTTCCAACAATATATGTCAGAGAATTTGAAATGAAGTAAAACTATCAATGTGTAATATAGATGTAAATTCCCTAAGAGAAATGTTAAACCATTGAAAGTGTGTAATATATTTGACCATATGTAGTTAAATATGAGAGATGGCATACCCTGCCAGGGGATATTTGGCCATGAGGGGTGACGACTTTGGTTGTCACTGGAGGCTGGGAGGGGCTACTGGTACCCAGTGGGTAGATCCCAGGTCGCTGTTAAACAGCCTGCTGGGCAGAGAGAAGCCCCCTCAGTGAGGCAGCAGATGCATATGGGTGTTCTATGTTAACAGAATTTTCCCCGATAGGACCAGGCATAATTGTGAGTAGGAAATATACACATTCGGTGTAATAAGCATTGTGACTTACATTAACATTTTCCACATTAAATGCCACTCCAGCCACTTTCTGGTTTGTTAAACACATTAACCCGACAGTACCAAACTCGGCTTTTTTTCCTACTCTCCTCGTGTATGTAAATTATTGCATCCAGTGTTAACAAATTGTCACTTAAGAAGATATTTTTCTAAAGCTCGATGCCAGCACAGTACCAACCAATTAGTCTAATAGAAACATCATTCCCTGGCCGGGCACGGTGGCTCAAGCCTGTAATCCCAGCACTTTGGGAGGCCGAGATGGGTGGATCACGAGGTCGAGAGATTGAGACCATCCCGGTCAACATGGTGAAGCCCCGTCTCTACTAAAAATACAAAAAATTAGCTGGGCATGGTGGTGCGTGCCTGTAATCCCAGCTACTCAGGAGGCTGAGGCAGGAGAATTGCCTGAGCCCAGGAGGCGGAGGTTGCGGTGAGCCGAGATGGCGCCATTGCACTCCAGCCTGGGTCACAAGAGCGAAACTTCGTCTCAAAAAAAAAAAAAAAGAAACATCATTCTCATAGAAACTCACACGTCAGTCATAACTGTTAACAGCGTAGGCCTGCATTTTTAAACACCTCTGAACAATAGTCCTGTTTTTATTCAACTCAGTGAAAAGCAGTCCCGAACAGACCTCTCCTTGTTCCTAGCCCTGGTATCTTTAATGGGAAAGCCACATAGGTGTGAGTGTGTGCACCAGGTGCTGTGTGGCTGAGGGATCTCTGCATTTCACTTCTAGTGGTGGACAGCTGCACCGTGCCTCCGCAGTGACAGGGCCTGCGTGACGTGGACCTTAACCTCCTGGGGCTTCTATGTCTCCATATTCACTAAGTCATTAACAATAGGCACTTCCTCAAAGGGTCACTGTGAGAAACAAAGTAGCACAGTGCTTTGAATACACCGACACTTGGCAAACAACATATTCACTAGAGCTGTGACCGTTTACAGAATCGCTCTGTCGTGAATTGAGGGGAGCAGTAAGCCACTGTGTGCCCACACCAGAGCCGTCTTCAGCTTTTAACAGTCTGGGTTTGGTGATGTTACTTCAACAGTTATTCCGGGATTTCACTTGGTTGAGGTTTTGCGATTGGCTCGAACTAGTGTTTCCTTCAGTGGTCTCTGGACTCAGCATATGAGCAGAGGTTAACTTTATAACAGTGCTCACCGCAGAACGTAGACATACGGCAGTCACAGCGCACAGCACTGACCAGAACACTGCTTCGAGGATGCCTACGATGGTGTCCTGGGCAGCTACAAGCACTAGAAATGAAGTTATTTATTATTCTCTTGTTTGAAGGAAATATGTTTGTATATTGATAAGCTGTCACAGCAATAAAACCTTCTTAGAGTCATAGCATGGCATCAGGTCTCTCTGTCCCTTAAGCCAGTGGTCCCCAACCTTCTTGGTACCAGGGACCAGTTTTGTGGAAGACAATGTTTCCATAGACTCAGGGTGGGGTGGGGATGGTTTCAAGATGAAACTGTTCTGCTCAGGTCATCGGGCATTAGATTCTCATAAGGCACGTGCAGCCTAGATCCCCGCACAGGCAGTTCACAACAGGGTTTATGCTCCTACGAGAATCCAGTGCAGTGGCAGGCCTGGCAGGAGGCAGAGCCCAGGTGGTAATGCTCACCTGCCTGCTGCTCACCCCCTGCTGCTCACCCCCTGCTGCTCACCCCCTGCTGCTCACCTGCCTGCTGCTCACCCCCTGCTGCTCACCCCCTGCTGCTCACCCCCTGCTGCTCACCCCCTGCTGCTCACCTGCCTGCTGCTCACCCCCTGCTGCTCACCTGCCTGCTGCTCACCCCCTGCTGCTCACCCCCTGCTGCTCACCCCCTGCTGCTCACCCCCTGCTGCTCACCTGCCTGCTGCTCACCCCCTGCTGCTCACCCCCTGCTGCTCACCCCCTGCTGCTCACCCCCTGCTGCTCACCTGCCTGCTGCTCACCCCCTGCTGCTCACCCCCTGCTGCTCACCCCCTGCTGCTCACCCCCTGCTGCTCACCTGCCTGCTGCTCACCCCCTGCTGCTCACCTGCCTGCTGCTCACCCCCTGCTGCTCACCCCCTGCTGCTCACCCCCTGCTGCTCACCCCCTGCTGCTCACCTGCCTGCTGCTCACCCCCTGCTGCTCACCCCCTGCTGCTCACCCCCTGCTGCTCACCCCCTGCTGCTCACCTGCCTGCTGCTCACCCCCTGCTGCTCACCTGCCTGCTGCTCACCCCCTGCTGCTCACCCCCTGCTGCTCACCCCCTGCTGCTCACCCCCTGCTGCTCACCTGCCTGCTGCTTCTGAACAGGCCACATTTCAGTGCCAGTTGGAACCCCTGGATTAAACTGTTAAAACAGATGCTCTTGAAATTGAATTGTTTGATTCCTCTCCCTGGTGATGATTGACTGAATTTGGTGAGTTGAGTGTCTAACTTCAGCTTCTTCTAATGGCACTTTACATTATGATTCTTGACCAATTGACTCCTAACCCATTCTGTCAGTCTGCTCAGGGTGCAGTAACAGAACACGGTAGTCTGATGACTTAAGCAGCAGATGCTCATTTTCTTACCGTTTTGGATGCTGCAAGTACACCAAGGTGCCAGCATGCCTGTGTCTGGTAAGGCCTCTCCACGGTGCTCCTGGAGGGAGAGAGAAAGCACTGGTGTCTCTTCCATGAATGTGAAGAATGTCACACCTTATTATACATCACAGAATTCACACACGAGAGACACCGTGTCCTCACATGACCTCTCCACGGTGCTCCTGGAGGGAGAGAGAAAGCACTGGTGTCTCTTCTATGAATGCGAAGAATGTCACACCTTATTATACATCACAGAATTCACACACGAGAGACACCGTGTCCTCACATGACCTCTCCACGGTGCTCCTGGAGGGAGAGAGAAAGCACTGGTGTCTCTTCCATGAATGTGAAGAATGTCACACCTTATTATACATCACAGAATTCACACACGAGAGAAAGCCTATGAATGTAGCGACTGTGATAGAACCTTCTGTGAGAAGTCAGCCTTCAGTGTACATCAGAGAACTCTGTCTCTTCCTCTTGTAAGGACAGCAGTTCTGTAGGGTTACGGCCCCACCTCATAGCTTCATTTGACCTTAAGTTCCTCCTTGAAGGTCCCGTCCACAAACGCAGTCCCCTTGAATGTTAGGGTTTCCCTGCGCAAGTTTTGAGGAGGCACAGATGCTGAGTCCTAACACCCACAGATTTGAAATATCATCTTCATCATTCACCACGAAGTACTAAATAATTATTTGGTGTGGCTGTTGCATTTGTCTGTCTAACACTTCTTGCCCACATTCTGTTCATGGGCCAGCTCTGTGGCCACAGCGGGGCATCTGATTCCTTTGTGTCTGCCATAATGCTGCATGTCCTGCCTGTACGGTGAGTCTTTCGTCCGGGGCGGAGAGTGACTCTCTCATGACAGAGTCTCTGTGATTGCCATGATCACCGACCTATTTGTCTGCAGGCCTGGAGCTGCCCACGCTATCAGGAGTTGGTGTTTACCGGGTGGAAGGAGAGAGGCTGCAGGCGGAGCTTTCTGATGGCCTGGAGGTCCTGGGCATCTGGCCACCTCTGAGGCCCACACCACCGCCTCCTGCAGTGACGTGCCGGTGTGCTTTCTTTTTTTGGCATACGCTGTACTGAGGCAGGTTGCTCCTGTTTGTAATCCAGTCCTGACCTAACTAAATGTATCTGGCCAGTGTCTGACCTTTTATTGATTTCACTGAACCATTTGCAGATACCTGTGCAAATACAAGAATGCCTAAATTACAACATAACGCTTCTTTCAGTATAGCATGGAGGAAAGATTTTATTTTCACCTCTCATTGAGTCTTAGTAGTATTTGAAAGCTGTTCCAACTTCCTTTCCACATTTAAAAAAAAAAAAAAAAAAAGCCTTCTCCGGCTTCTGGTCGGGTTTTTACTCAGTTTACATCTCATCGTGGCACGCACACATCACCAGGAGGCGTGGCCACTGCGGGCTGGGGGCCCAGGCTACAGATGCACTCATGGTGGTTGTGGCTACACTTACTTCTGTCCAGCAGCCCATCCCGGTGACGGCCTGCAAGCTACCCACCGGGGACAGCCCCCCTGGTCCTGGCCATGCTTCCAGTTGTCTCCCAAATACTAGTCAATACACGCAGACCTCAAATACCACGTTAAATACAGAGCTAAAGAGAAAGTGACTGTTACGTGTTTTATGGGGAAAACTAACCAAAATGAAGTCAAAATAACTGTCCCTACTCCAGACACAGTTGACTTTAAGGCAGAAAACATTCTTAGAGATAGGGCAAAATCGATACTGATTGGTCTGTCATTCTGAACATCTGTGCTCCCCACAACCCAGCCTTGGCATATGGAAGATGAGTCAAAGGAGTGGACAAACCCGCCATCACAGAGGGAGGCACAGTCTCCACTCACTTTGGGGCGGGTGCGCCTGCCTTCGCCTTTGGGTCATGCTGCTGTTCACCCAGGCTGACAGATGATTGGAGTCACTGGGCAGGCTCAGCCTGTCCCTCACAGCCAGAGCTGTCACACAGGCAGCTCTAGATCTCTGCCTGGGATGCTGGCTGAGCACCAGCCTGGGGTGCTTGTCTTTGAGAAGAGCCTCCCGAGTTCCCTCTGTTACGACATCTCCTTCAAATTCGGCACCCTCCCTGCTGGCACTGCTGCAGGGAATACAGGGCCAGGCGAGAAGGCAGCCTACCTTTCTCTTAGACCTTAGGGGCTGAGCAGTATGGTGCCGGATAACCTAATGTGCCATGGAGGGTGGGGACACGCACTGAGCACACACACCTTGGCCCATTTTCTGGCCCTAGGTGGGGCACCCTGCAAGGTACATTCATGGCTTAAAGGTTCCATGCCAGCTTCTCAGCTTTCCCAAGAACCTTGTGTGATAGTGTCTTTCCCAAGGACCATGCTGTCTTGTTTTGAGTTGCATTCCTTAATGAGGTTACATTGGGAGATTCTCTGAATTTAAATTAGACTGTCTTTCAAGGCAATTAATTTCTCTCCATGCCCAGAACTCCCACCCTCACCTCTCCCCCCGGTGACCCCAAGGGCCCTCTCCACTGGCATCTGGGAGAATATTGTTAAACTACCTTTGATCCCCTCGTAGCACTGTTTAAATCCCTGCTATCCTGCAGTCTGTTTTATATGTGGCTTTCTGCCACCTGGTCTCATCCCTCTCCTCCAGTTTCTCGGCCCTTCTTGTTAATTCAAGGGCATTTGGTGCGCTCAAGTCAACATTAAAATGGAGAGATGAATCTCTGCACTCACGTTTCATTTGGGACACAAAAACTGCAACCTGGGGCAAAAACTCAGACCAGGCAGTCTCTGGTAAGTGTGAGGAGCAAAGAGAAGATGGCAGCTTTGATAAACATGAGAAATGTCACCCGTGGTCTTGACAGTTCATCGGTATTAGTGAAGTTTGGGGGAGGGGGGAGATGAAGCTGCTGAGCTAATGCGTTGGGTAAAATTAGTCTTCGAGCTGCTGCAGGTTGATTCAGCCACTGTTAGATAAAACTAATCTTCCATTAAAATAGGGTGTCTCCGCAGCCGGACTCGCAAGAAATTTCGTTTCTGGAGCGATGTTACGCGTCCCAGATGCTTTTTCCCTGGCTTCTTCACTCTGTTTTAATCGGGTATGACAAGTTCCCACGACCAACTTTCACAGTGCCTCGAGGCCTTACTACCAGCTGTCCCCTTGGCTAGAATAGCTTCCTCCCTCTGAGAATGTCTGCTTACCTTTTAGCAATCAGCTACAACATGACTTCTTCCAGGGACCCCCAGAATCAGGTCAGGCACTTCTAACCCCCACAGGGCTGCCACCCTGTCTTCTCTCACTCTTACTATATTGGCGATTAAATGATTAATTAGTGCTCATTGAAGACCTGCTCCCTCCCGGGGAGCATCAGCTCCCTGATTTTAGTGACTGTCTTGTTCTCTGCCGGCATATCATGCTCAATAAACGTTCGTCCCACCAATGAATGTGGACAAGACAGCTAAAAGGATCCAAAGTGGGCCAGCAAAATCCAAACGTTTGATTGAATAAATTTGACTGATGTCACTGAAATCATCCAAAATCCAGGATCCTCTAACAAACGCACTTACAGAGTAGTACAAACGTGTGACACATAAATCACATGGACCCAAAAACAGGGTCATCTACATAGTATCTCAGAACATGCTTTACTCACTTAAGGATATGTCATGGATAACGGCTAAATTTTTTTTAGATCTTCCTGCGTCCCATATACTCCAGGTCCTGGGCACTTTAACTCATTCGATACAACAGTTTATTACACAGATGGGCAAAGTAGAGCCCAGAGCCCCTGATAACTTGCCCAGTGCTGCACAGAAACCAAGTGACAGAGCTCAGATCAGTCCAGGATGTCTTGTTCCACGGCCAGAACTCTCAGCCACCGTCCAACACTGTGTCTCCGAGCAAGAGGCCCCTGCAAGACCCATTCTCATCCTCTTAAGGGCCATGGGGTTGTCCTTTGTATGTATGAGCACTAATTTGCATAA
Source organism: Callithrix jacchus (assembly GCF_049354715.1). Taxonomy (NCBI): domain Eukaryota; kingdom Metazoa; phylum Chordata; class Mammalia; order Primates; family Cebidae; genus Callithrix; species Callithrix jacchus. Next base: position 123,605,040 of record NC_133513.1, on the reverse strand, counting down.
GCAATTTCCTATCATGGACATGCAGATTCTTGAAAAGGAATAACCTTGTATATACATGTATGTGCATTTCCCAAATATTTCCTTAGGATAAATTCCTTGGCGTGAGATTGTCTTATTAAAAATTTCCCTTAAATGCAAGGACAGATTAAAAATTAAAATTAAAAATTTCCCTTAAATGCAAGAGTTTCCCAGAGCCATCTGGAGGAGGAGGATGAGTGTTCACGGCTTGCTTCAGGGAGGTAGAGCTGGCGGTGGCATCGGCCTCGCATGATCTGGACGTTTGGTGAACATGGAGCCCCCAGACAGCCTCACAACCCACAGCTCTGCTCAGGGTGCCCCTCTGCCACAGCTGCCACGCAGAGGGTGTCACGGGAAGGTGTAAGGGCACCGGTAATGCGGACGGGAGTGCTTCCCAGGGCTCAGACTCTGGCTGGAGGGTGTACAACAGTTGGCTCAACCTGGGTCACGGGTTTGCCCCTGAAGCAGCAATGAAGAAAGTGGTAAAGAAAGAAAGCACTTTGAAGAAAGAAGTTCCTACGTGCTCCACGCGATTAGGGCTCATCTGAAAGCACGTCCCAGAGGGGAAAGCTGAGTCCCAGGCCCTCTTCAAGCATGAATAAACATTTCAAATGGTTGCCTGCTTTTTGTAATTTTAGGTAAATACTGATATTTATAAAAGGAAGTGGAGTTCAGCATTTGAACTGACCTCTGTATTTCTAGTTCTAACTCAGATGCTAGCTTGCTGGTTTTGCTTCCCTGGCTGATGTTTTCGATGTCAGCTGGAACCTATCAGTGAAGAGAATGATATACTGAGAATCAGCGTCGTACATTCATGCATTTGCTGCTTTCAAGTGTGGGGAAGTCTTGAAATAGGCCTATTAAATAAGGACAGGAGATAAAAAGCCTTGTTATAAAATGGAGGACAGAGTTTGGGCAGGGTGCGCAGTTGCACCGGAAACCCATATAAAGTTTAGGTCGTTGCTAAAAGAAAAACACTAAATCCCACCTCCAGAGCAGTTACAGAGAAGGAAGCTCAGGGATCCTCACCGAAGGAAGAGCTTGCTATGTACACTTTAATTACAAAACACACAGGAGGCATGGGGTCTGAACGGTGCCCCCCACCAAAAAAGTCCATCTGCCAATCCCCGTAATTTGTAAAGGTGGCCTCATTTGGAAAAAGCGTCTTTGCAGATAAAATTAACGATCTCACGATAAGCCCATCTTGGATTAAATCCAATGGCAAATTTCGGCATAAGTGACAGAAGCAAAGAATACAGAGAAGAAGCCCATGTGGAGACAGGGGCAGAGATTGAACAGATGCATCTGAACCCAAGAAATGCCAAGGAATCCCGGACCCCCCAGAGGCTGGAACGGCAAGGAGGGTTTCTCTTAGAACAGCTGGAAGGGGCGTGGCCCTGCCAACACCTTGATTTTGGACTTCCGGCCTCCAACACTAAGAGAATAAATTTCCGCTGTTTTAAGCTACCTTGTCTATGGTAATGCGTCACAGCGGCCCCAGGAAATGAATACAGGAGGTGTGGCCCCTACATTCAATTATGAGGAAAGGCTCCAAGAGGAATGTCTTCAAATGGCTATTCAAGTTGTGATGTCCACGGGAATCAGGAAGACCCAACACGTGTAGATTCTGTTGTTGACTAAAGCATGAAGGTCCCGGTCTCAGTGACTGACCTCTCTTCAGGAGCTGGCTATTGAGTCAAATGTCCCAGGATTTGTAGGAAAAAAAGGGCACATTTTCCAAAGTGTTTTCCCTGTCAACTAAAATATAAGTAGGGATCATGAAGCCTCAAAGGACAGAATTTTGATTTGGGGAAAGAGCTGGGCCAGGGTACCTGCTGGCAGATATGTGTCTTGGAGATGCCTTCCACCCATGAAAACCTAGAGATCATTTGAGAATGTAAAGCCTCCTTCTGGAGGAAAAGGGAGCATGGGAGTACTTTTCTTCGTGTAAAAAGAGACATATTTTTGTTTTCGGGAAAGAGGAAATGGCAATGGTGCACGTACTCCACACCCGCAGATGGGTGAGTCAGGGCAGCAGGTGCACCGCAACGTCACAGCCAGTCCCGTGGTCCTGTGCTGCAGTGAGCTCGGCCCATGATGGCCCATGATGGCACCCAGGCCTCTGGGGTTTCACACATCACATTGGAGAGCTGTTCCCAGGAGTTCACATCTTGAAACGCACCTGGCCAGTGCATCCACAAAGACGGTCCTCTTTCTCCAAGGCAGTGGAAATAGCTGCAAAGCAGTTGGAACATGGGCTCCCAAGGCTCAAGTTCACCAGCATCGCCATATAGAGTTTAAGTTTTGGTGAATTTGAGGGATATAAAAACGACACGGTTTTTCCCCATGAAAACATGCATCTTTCCCACGACAGTCCAAATCATTCATAACACAACCTCAAGGAGGTAAACCTGAGCCCAAACAATTCTCAAGCTTAGTTTGAGTAAGAATTTAAAGTAGGATTCGTGGTGGGTGGCAAATGGTCACCTTTCTGTGGTTTATGTAAGGAGAACATTTCTGGAATTTTTGGCTACAGGACCATTGACACTGTTAAAGCTTGGCAGCCCCTTCTAAGAACACTAATGTGTCCCCACTGGCCTGTTTACAGGCGCGCCTGCTTTCATCTGGAAAGTCAGCTCTCGTCAAAAGAGCCTCCTCCCGCGGGTCCAGGGTGATTGCGCTGTTTTGGCAGCATGCACTCAACCGTATTGTACATTTTCAAAAACTATTGATTCTTCAATTGTCCTTCAGATTCTTCCAAAATAAAAATAAAAAACTATTGATTCCACCACATTTACATGCAAAATGTCAGCGCGCCTTGCAGATCCCATGTGACAGACTTCTTCCTAGAAAGCTGGTGTCACGGGTTCAATGCTTTCTCCAAAGCTTTTGCACAATGGAGGGTTTTTTGTTTTGGTTCTGCCCTCTACAAGATGGAGACTTTCTTTGCCAAATAATAAAGATAAGCTCTTAAGGAAAAAAAAGTCATGTTTCTAGAAAAAAACTCAGTATGGTCCCCAAATGCCCACTTTGAAAGGAAAAGATCACACATGAAAAGTCTTATCCGAGAAAATGTGACTGGTATTTCAAGAGATGGGTCAAATGTACACATCCAAATACACATCATTTCCTTAAAAAGGTCCATTTTTATATCATCACTGGAAAGACCTTTGTCAACTGCTTTCAGAATGGTGCAACAAATTATTTTGAACAGGTAAAAAAAAAAAACTTTCCATTTTCCGTGGCACAGTGGCTCACACCTGTAATTCTAACACTTTGGGAGGCCAAGGTGGGCAGATCACCTGAGGTCAGGAGTTCAAGACCAGACTGGGTAACATAGTGAAACCCCATCTTTAAAAAAAAAAAAAAAAGAAGAAGAAGGAAAGAAAAATTGTCTGGGCATGATGGTACACATCTGTAATCCCAGATACTCCAGGGCCTGAGGCAGGATAGCTTGAACCCCAGAAGGCAGAGGTTGCAGCGAGCTGAGACTGCATCATTGCACTCCAGCATAGGCAACAGTGTGAGACTCTGTCTCAAAAAAAAAAAAAAGAGAGAGAGATAAAGATAAAAAAATCTTCAAATTTTGAAAATCTATTGGAAGTTTGGGGACAGTCAAAAGTCATTCATGGCAGGGTCTGATAAGACAGGAGGGTGAATGGATAGAGAGAACGCTGTCGGTGGCCAAAGGTAAATCTGGCTTGCCTCTGGCAGGTCGCAGCTGCGCTGACAGCTTTGGAGGGCGGAGGGGTCTTGATGTGGACTCTCTGCGCCGATAAGCTCAGCATGTGTTTCCTCATGCGGACTCCTGGGAGGCCACGCAACACTTGCCATCCCCTCAAGGTGGAACACGAGGGGTCTTCAGGCATGATACGGGGCTCCAGGGTAATTCTCGGGTGACGGCGACTTCTGGCACTAATGGAGCTTTCCTGGCCTGCCCTGCTGAAGATGCGGAAGAGATTGGTGATACAGTTTCCTGCAGGCTTTTCTGCTTCCAGTAGAACAGATTCATTTTCCCGCAACGTGTCTTAATTTAAGTTCCCCAGAAGCAGACTTTAAAGCGAAGATTTGATGCAAGCGGTTTGTTCAGGATGTGATCCCGGGAAGCACCGGTCAGGGAGCGGGAGCGGGAGGGGGAAGCAGGAGGAAAACAAAATAGGGTGTGTTGTCGAACAAGCTGCATTTTGGATAACTGCTGCTCAATCCCACTGGTACCCCGGGGAGCACAGAGACCACGCACCCCAGGGCCGCAGCAAGAGGCAAGGAAGCTTGGGGATTTTATCTACCGGTCTTGTGGTTCCACGGTTAGCTGAAAACTTCCTAGGATGGTGAATGGGACCCAGGCCAAGTGGGCTCTGACTGCAGAGAAACCCCTTCGGGAAGGGGATGCAGCTCCCAGATGTTGGTTGTGGGACTGGAGGACATGGAAGAATGTGGCTGGAGACACAGGGCCAGGCTTCTAGTGTCTGCCACATTCCACAATGGCAAAAGGGTGGTGGCCACTTCCACCCATCTAGAACCCAAATCATCAGAAGGGGAGGGCAGCTGTGTTTGCTCACAGGGAATGTCTCCAGGACTTATGAGCAGGAGAAAAAGTGCAAGCCAGTGTGGACTGTGCTTCCACTTGAATAAGGGGAAGGAACGTGCAGGATTTCTTATGCGTTGCATGCCTTATTTCTAGAAGAATCCACAAGGAACTCTGGGAGGAGCACCACAGCCTAGGCTGGGAGAGAGGCTGCTTTTCATCATGTGACCTTTGGTGCTCGTTAACCTTTTCCTGTGTGCATATATTCTTAAAACTCTGATGAGCATCACCTGTGTTCAGAGTTGGCTTCAGGGATTTCCCCACTGGCCTTGCTCTGCATTCCACCTCCCAGAGATGGGGTGCCATGATTACCCCAACTTCTGGGGCCATGAAACAAATCTGAGGCATTGTCTGGACAAGAAAGAACCCAGAAAGCCACTGGACCCTTAGCAGGCAGCAAGCCTGCACCCCACTATGGGAACATTCAGGGGCCAGATGCCAGGAGGCTGGAGGAGGAGGCAGAGCACAGTGACCCAGGCGGCTGGGGGAGGAGGCAGAGCGCAGTGACCCAGGAGGCTGGGGGAAGAGGCTGGGGGAGGAGGCTGAGGGAGGAGGCAGACGCAGTGACCCGGGAGGCTGGGAAAGTCTCAGGAATAGAGTCTTGTTCTCTAAGACTTCTACAAGCAGAGGTTCGGGATGGGTTTGGAAACATGGGAATGATGTGTCTTTAGTTGTCACATGCTGGGGGTGCAGGGGACTTCTCATTCTGTGATGTGCCTAACAGTTTGTGCACCTGAGAACCATCCCTCCCCTAAGGCTGTAGCACAGGTCCCTCCCCACATCACTTTGGGAAAATACTGGAACCTTCCAGTCCATTCTAGAAGAGCTGTGGCTCTCCACAAAAGCCACGTGGCCTGCAGCATTTCCAAATCTACTGATGAAGAACCCTCCTTTGGAAGCGAGTCCCCCTCTGGGGCCAGATCCATGGAGCATGCTCGAGGAACCGTCCTCCATCAGCAAGTACAGCTTTGTCTTCACAAGGAAGGGTGATAAAGTGTCCTGCTGAGGAGGTCACAGCAGCACCGCTCTCCCCTGCCAGGGAAGCTCCTCTGGCTTGAGAGAGCCGATTGCTGCCTCTCTTCCCTATTCTATGTTCAATCGCTAGAGACTAGCCCTGAAGACAGTATTTACACCTTGGAAACTGACAAATACTTTAAGGCATGGCCCGTGTCCGAGACAGCCAACTGTGACACAGTGACCAGCACCCCCTGCCTGGAGAGGCTAGCACCTAGTGACTGGGCAGGTGGAATTTGAAGACCCAGGTCAGCCCAAGGGGCACTTCTGATGGGGCCTCTTGGCCTCAGGGCTCCTGGCCAGGCTGGCACAGGCTGCCACTCGACGTCTTTCTCTGCCCATTCTGCCTCCTTTCCCTTGCTATACCTCAAGCTCTGTCTTGGCATCACCGTCAGCAGAATTCAGCCCACACCCTGGTCCCTCCCAGAGCGTACACCTGAACTGATCCCATCCTCATGTCACAGCCTGCCTCACACAGTACAGAAAGGCTAAGGGCTATCGTCTTAACGGCTTTTTTCCAGTCAATCAGCAAACACATATCAAGCAATTTCAACAGGACAGACACTGTACTAGAAACTAGATATAAGAAGAGGAGTAAGCCACAGTCCTCCCCGACTAGTTCAGAATCTGGGGCATGTATGGAGACTCAGATAAATAAGGCCCCCGCTACATCACCGGGGGGACAAGGCAGGGTGAGCCACCAAACTGTGCTGTTGGTGCCTGTTAAATTTGCTTTACATTAATATAGCCTTTATAATGCTATAAAAGCATAAGAAATAACAACATAAAATATGTTCAAAACATTTTGTCATTAAAAATGAGATTTAATAACTTTGGCATGAGAAAAATGGATACATCCTGTTTTTGTTTAAAGTGGATTTCTAGTTAAAGATGAAAATCAAACTGGGTGATCCAAATTTGCATAATTTGTTAATAAAACAGAGTATGAAGGAATGGACTGAAAAACAGAACCCCCTGTTTCAGCACTTCCTAAGCCCTTTCTGGTCCAGCCACCGTAGGAGGAGGGTCAGTGATACAAGAAACGCTCACCCGTGAGAGTGCCTCAGCACTGCAGAGTCCCCACTAGACTGGCCTCTCTGCAGCCAACCCTCAGCACCCACACCCTCACAGGCCGGTCCCATTTTCCCCTCTTCACAGCAGAGGAGACCGGGGCTCTAATATGTAGGGAACCAGCAGCTTTCTGTGAACAGGTGTCTTGGTGTTTGCTATGAGATGACAGCCACTGACGCTTCCAGATTTGAACAAAATAACTGTATTACAAGCAGCTGACATTTCTAATTTTTAAAAATAAACCATCTTGAAATTAGGCCTCCTATTTTTTTAGCGATAACACCAAGAGTCCTGCACCCCAGTGTCTGGGGACCCTGAGCATAAATGCATTGTCACTCAATGAAAAAGACATTTGAAAATCATGGATTTGGGAGAAACACTTATATTTTCAAGTATTCCTCTAGGAAACCATCCAAAGCCCACATGTCATGGAGATAAAAGTGAAGCAAGTTGTCAAGAAGTACTTTCAGGCTTCCAATAGGAAGCCCTTGAGAATGCAGAGGTGAGGTCAGAAGGGAGAAGCATCTTTCAGCAGCAGCTCTGGGTCTGGAGCCGACGAACCCACGGGCAGATTCCCAAAAACGATGTTCCCACGACGACATCCAAAGCCAACATGGTTTCCCAAAATATTGTTTTGAAAACGATTAGTGACTTGGAATTTTAAAAGCCGTATGCGGCTCTCATCGCGCTTCATGAATATTCTTTCTACTTTTCTCTGACTGCAGAATCACTCGAATCACAAAAGCCTCTTTATTGAGGGTATTTCATCGCCGTAATTTTATGTTAAATTAAAGTTCAAAAACCTTCATTATCTGCAAAGTTTTTGTTCTGTTTCATTTAAACTTTGAGCAGCTTCCAACTTAATCACACCCTCCTTTTTAAACTGCTAACTGCTTGCAGCGGAGCGGGAAGGGAGCTGAGGCTCCCAGACTCTGACTCAGTCTGACCTCATGCATTTGCATTTTAGATGTCAACACGAAGAGCAATCGCTTTTAACAAATGACAGTTAAAGCCAGTGACAAATTTGCTATTAACATAACACTAATTCCGCCTTGAAGCTGCAAAATTTGATTTCAGTTGAGAGAAATCACACTCACGTCTTTCTGGGGCTGCACAAACACACACACCTCAACCACTCTGCATGCTCATTGTTCTTCACGGCTGCCTGAGCCAGGATCGCATGAAAATTTCTGGTTGAACTCTTCCCGGGTCAGATTCTAACATGCTCTCTCCCGTGAGAAGGGGGTGGCAGCACAGAAAACCCAGACAGCAAAGTGGATCCAACAGTGACCACACCTAAAAATAACAGTCGCCATTTCATCATCGTCCTCGTAACACTGAGGGAAACGACAGTAACTAACGTGTATTGGTTTTAGTCATGTTCCCGCACTTGCTGAGCATTCTAAAGGTGCCGTGTCACTGAATCCTTGCACCCGCTCTGCAACACGCGTGTTGTGTCTTATGGAAACTCGGGAAGGGTCGTGTCTACCACCTCACAGGGAGCACCAGAGCAGGACGCAGTGTCGCTGATCACATCAGCGGCCCCGATTCCTGGCGACCCTGTGTCCTCCCCTTTGCCCCGTCACTTTGGAGTCTCCCCTGATTCTGAGCCTTGACCTGTGGGATTGTAACTGTAACAAACTTGCTATCAAGAAAACTAACAAGTACTTGTGTGTTTCTGCCTCCTCTCTGGCTTCTGTCATCACCATGAGTGTCACTGCCACAGGAGCCTGAGGGTGTGGCTGGGACAGCCCAGATGGAGGAAAGCGACTCAGTCAGAGGAGAGGTGAGTGGTCCCACTTTAGCTCAGTTAATCCCTGGCCAACCCACAGCTGTTCACAGACACCCCAGCAAGCCCCGCCAGGCTGGGCCCAGACCACAGACCCCAGCACAGTGCACCTGCAGGCCTGGGAGAGATGAACAGCAGCTGTCCTCAGCTCTCCAGTTTTGGGATGGTTTGTTCTGTTGCAATAGAATTCTTTTTTTGTTGTTGTATTTTTCTTTCTTTATATATATATAAATAATTGCACTTTAGGTTCTGGGGTACATGTGCAGAACATGCAGGATTGTTGCATGTTGCATACATGGCAATGTGGTTTGCTGCCTCCATCCCCCTGTCACCTATATCTGGCATTACTCCCCATGCTATCCCTCCCCAACTCCCCACCCCTCACTGTCCCTCCTCTACTCACCCCTCCACAGACCCCAGTGTGTGATGTTCCCCTCCCTGTGTCCATGTGTTCTCATTGTTCAACACCCTCCTATGAGTGAGAACATGAGGTGTTTGATTTTCTGTTCTTGTGTCAGTTTTCTGAGAATTATGGTTTCCAGGGTCATCCATGTCCCTACAAAGGACACAAACTCATCATTTTTGATGGCTGCATAGTATATTCTATGGTGTGTATATATGCCACATTTTCCCTGTCCGACTGGCATCATCGATGGGCATTTGGGTTGGTTCCAGGTCTTTGCTATTGGAATTCTTAACCCTCACTCTATGCTGCCAGCCAGGGGGTGCATTTCATGACCTCTGGTTAGCTGAATAATGGCCCCCAAAGACGTTCAGATCCCAATCCCTGAAACTCATGAATGTTTCTTATATGGTAAAAGACACCTTGCAGAGGTGACAAATATAGGATCCTGAGATGGGGAGATTATCCAAAATTATCCAGGCGGGCCCTAAATGCAATCACCTGTGTCTTTATAAGAGGGAGGCAGGGGGACACTTGAGACACAAGAGAAAAGCAATGTGACCACGGCAACAAGATGCTCTGACACTGCACTGCAGGCCTGACGGTGGAGGGAGGCCCCGAGCCAAGGCCTGCGAGGAGTGCTTCCAAGCGGAGGCTCCAAGAGGCTGGGAAACAGCTTCGCCCACCGCCCCAAGAGGGACTGTTGCCCCGCCCACGCCTTTAGGCTCAGAGAAGGTAATTTCAGGCTTCTGACCTCCACAGTAAGAGAATAAAAACGTGTTGTTTCAAGCCACCATGCTTTTGGACATCTGTTACAACATCTAAAGGAATCTAACCCACATAAACCCATTTTAGGAAAACAGCAGCGCAAACTCTGCTTTAATTCACACTGGATCGCATTTTAAAATGGACTGAAAATAGCAGCTTATAACGCTTTCCTGTCTGCAAGGAGCAGACCGACTCCACCCCAACCTGGACCCAGACACTATGGAGAGCACTGGGGTAGGAGTGGTACCCAGGAGGAGCCCCAAGACAGAGAACAAAGCTGGCCCAGGGCAGGGGCCACAGGAAAGGCCCAGGGCACCAGAAGCTGCCATGAGTCCGTGCCACTCACACATCCTCAGCCAACTGTGTAGAACGTCCTGTCTCCTCTAAGAATAAGGAGATCTTTTAAAAACAACTGACTCATTTTGGACAATAAGCACAAGCCATTTGGTGCAGTGCAGCTGGGAAGAGTTTTCTTCAGTGGCAGAAATGTCCTCCAACGGCGCAATCCAGGACTGGCGGCCACTGCTGCCTGGGGCTTTTAAGAACAGGAAACGTGGCTGGTGCATTTGAGGAACTGGATCTTTAATTTTACTTCATTTTAATAAATTTAAATATAGTGTCCACATGTGGTTAGTGGCTGTCACAATGGCCATGCCTGGGTCCATAGAGGAACTTCAGGTTCATAGCACCAGGGACATGTCTGGCCTAGTGGCCTCTGACCGTGTGATCCCAGCAGGGGATGGAGGCTGCATGGACCTGCAGCAGCTCTGCTCCTGACTGTGACTGTGACAGTCCTATGGGTTCAGTTTCCCTGTCTCCTGGGAAGATCTTCCTCTAGCTCCAGGGGGGTAAAGATTAGAGATAATCTCCATAAAGCCCTAAGCACCGTGCTGAAGATCAAATACAACATGCTGGCTGATGAGCAGAAACAACCCTTCCCTCCCATGATTCAAAATCCACTGTCAAGACGCTGCAAAACCTCCCAGTAACCTCACCAGCATCTGTCCGTGCTGTCCAAGACCACAGCTACTCAGAGCCTCAAATTCCCCTCGGAAACCGGGGCAAGCCGGCTTGGCTGCAGACTTGTCTCTGCTCTGTTTTGTGTTGCTGTTCTGGGAAAGGGGAGGGGAGGGCCATTCGCACAGAAGATGGGTCATGAGGAGAGAGACAGCAACTGCCACGCCATGGTGGCTGCAGTGCTCAGGACCCAGCTGTGCCTGGCACTCCAGTGCAGCTGCACAAGCGCAGCCTGGCCCAGCCAGGCACAGAGCAGGGGCTCCCAATGATGCCCACCTCCCTTCCTCCTGCCCGTCTCCATCTGCAGCTTCAGGAGGAGAGCCCTCCCTCCACCTCCCTCCTCTGGAGTTCCCGGCAGGATCCCCAGGTCAGGGTTCCCTCCTCTCGTCTGCCTCCCCTCCCAAACCGCCCTGGCCAAGAGGCCTCCCCCATGCTGAGTTTCCCCAAGGCTCTGCCCTGGGAGTGCCACCACCGTGTCCTCCCCTCCTGGGTTCCCGGGACACCCAGCCCCGCACAGCACAGAGAGCATCTCCCTCATCCTCTCAGCATGGCAGGACTTGAGGCCAGTGGCATCATGGGGCTGCTACATGCTGCCAACTCCCTTTCAGATGTGTCTGCAGCGCAGCCATGGGAGTCCCCACAGAGAAAACTCCGGCTGCTCCTCCCCCAAGGACAAACAGCCAGGGACCTCGTTTCCCTGTGCAGGAATGTTTTATATCGGGTAACCTCTGTCCCAGCCCTTCTCACTACTCTCCCACGGCGACTCTGGGAGGAAGAGGGTGACAGCGCCTCACTGTTCTCTCCCGGTGCTCCAGAAAACTGAAGACTCATCATTGTTGGTGGGAGTTTGTGCAGTGCAGCGTGAAGTTCAAACTCAAGGTCAAAGTTACTGTGCAACCCCAGTGTTAAAACCAGCAACGTTAACAGCAGCACACAAGTTAGCGGGAGGGGCCATGTGTCGGGCACTGTGCCGCATGCTTTCCACCATGGCCCATCTGTGTAACTTTCACACAAGCATGTGGGGTACCTGCCACCATGACCTGAGGCTCAGAGAGGCAGTGGGACTGGCTCACGGTCTCAGCGCTATGAAAGGCTGGAGTTGGGATCAGAGCCCAGATCTGTGAATCCAGCAGCCCAAGCCTTCCATCCCCCACAACTTTCCTGCCGCTGACCTTTAGGCTGGGACCACTGACCCAGAGAAGGATGCCAACCAGGAAAAGCCAGCCACACACCCGCTGGCTTGGCTGAGACAGTGCAATGAGCACCTGAACCTTGGCCAGCCCCCCTGAGACTCGGCCCCTGGGCCAGCAACTTACAAACTAGGTTCTGTTTCCTTGCATCTGGCTTTCAGTGATAATTCCCCCTTCCCTCCCCATTTTTCGAAGGTTTCCAGTATCTTTTCACGTGATTCACATACACGAACCCTCAATATGACCAGCTGATACGGCTGGCTGTGTCCTCACCCAAATTTCATCTCAAATGGTATCTCAACCCATAATTTCCACGTGTTGTGGAACAGACCCAGTGGAAGTAACTGAATCGTCAGGGTGTGTCTTTCTCATGCTGTTCTCGTGATAATGAGTAAGTCTCAGGAGAGGTGAGGTTTTATGAAGGGCAGTTCTACACACATGCTTTTGCCTGCCGCCATGTAAGATGTGCTTTTGCCACTCCTTTGCCTTCCACCATGATTGTGGGACCTCCCCAGCTACGTGGAACTGTGAGTCCATTAAATCTTTTTCCTTTATAAATTACCAGTCTTGGGCATGTCTTTATTAACAGGTGAGAATAACTAATACACCAGCACAGTGGATATGAAATTTTAAAAGGTAAGAAATCAAGCACCCTTCACAGGGGGAAGCCCAGGGATATTTGTTGGGGAGAGGGACAGGGGGAAGACCAGGGAACAGGTGGACCTGGGTGAGGCCCCCAGGAGCTGGCGGCTCCAGCCACAGAAGTGGATAAGCCAGAGGCAAGGAAGATCCCAGGGTGGGAGAGGAGGGAGGTCACGGGACAGCAGCAGCTCTGTTTTGGATACTGTGGGTTTGAGGATCAGGGGACACTGGAACTGAGGGCCTGTTGGGGAGCTGGAATTCTGCTCCAGAGCCCATTAGGGGCTGAGGTTGAGTCTGAGAGAGAGAAACTACAGGAAGATGGCAGTGAGAGGAAGAGGCAGAGGGAGGCAGAGGCGAGTCAACATGAAGGAGCAGCCAAGGGTGAAAGGCCAGGCCTGGTGCCAAGGCGGGAACTCGGGGAGGCCAAGTCTCCAGTGCGTGGAAGGTCTTTAAGTCTGGCCTTGCTCCCCAGGGCCAAGATTCCTCCCCAACATCCCCCAGATGGTCACTGGGCCCTGCCCCACATCCCTCCCAGCACCAGGAGCTGTCCTCTCAGTCAGAGGCTGAGATAGAAATCGCTTTCTGGGCACAACTGTACTTCCTGTCCAGGGGTCCACCGTGGGCCTCAGTCTCCCAAGGAAAAGCAGTGCAGGTATCTCAATAGCAACTGTGCGTCTTCACCATTCCACAGCCCCACGCATCTCACCTGTGGCTTACGAGGCCACAGCTGGCTCTGGTGGTCAGCCAACTGCCATCTAATGCTCATTCCCAGAGCACGGTCCCTAACCCACTCAGCCTGACCCCCCACCCCTCCCTGAGGTGCTCCCAGGACAGTCCACTTAGCCACGCCCCTCCCTGTGTCCCTGCCTCTGCCCTTCAGGCATTCAGCAGGGTGAAAGTGGCAGGCCCATCATGGGCACATGGAGACCCACAAATCTATGGATCACCCTGAGGAGGGGGCTGCGAAGTGTAATAAAGTGGTCCTCAAATGGTAACCATGACAACCAACAGCACGAGGGAGATTTTATGTCTTCTCCAAGTTTTATGAGGCACAGGCAACTCTTTTACAGACTCACATTAATTAGGCTGATCATAGGATGGGCTACACGGCAGCGGGAAGGTCGCTCACCCATGGGGCTTCCATCAATTCACATATGTTACCATAAAAGTGTAAGGAAGTCATTAGAAGGGTCCCCATTTGGGTTACTTTATTATTTAATAGTTGACGAGGCAAGGAATTCGGGTCAAAATATGAGCTTACACAACAGAAAGAACAAGAAGAGGAGGGGGTATTGCAGAATTTTAGGCAGAACAGAATATCCACTTGAAGCAATACTATGGGAGAACTCCTGCCTGATAAAGACAGACACTTAGATGTGCACACGCAAAAACTAGTTGGACTTGAGTTCCGGAACCTGCAGCAGATGGTAACACAAGGTCAGGCCAGAATGCCGTTTCTCTGTGTAATCTTTCTAGATTCCATTCATTCCGAAATAAAACAGATACCACGATTTCACTGTTGGCAATTCCTAAATTCTCAGTAGCACTTATTTCCACAAAATATTTTCATCGTATTTCCATTAAATAATTAAAAGCCCATAATTTAAACTTTAACTCCTGGCCCGAGGGCCAAACGTCCAGAGTTTCCTGCAAGAAAAGATGTGTATTGTTTCACTCCATGAACGTTGTGCTGTGGACGGACTCACACCAATGGACACTTCTTTCTTAGGTCATAGAAATTATATTGGTAGAGTCGGCTGCACCCACAGGCCTGCCCCCCTGGCTCACCAAAGAACTCAGTCTCAGGTGCTACAGAACTTGCGAGCAGACAGGCAGATCAGACACTCACTGCTTTCTCTGTCCCTACCCAAAGCTCAGAAAATGACTGTAGAGGAAGACCCAGGGGATGGCCCCATGAGGACAAAGGCAGGGAAGAAACAGCTGCAGGCCCTCGAGGTCAGCGGCACTGTGAGGCTGGAGGCAGCCCCGGGTGGGACCAGACTTCACAGATTGGAGAAAGCTGAAGCTAAGGCTTTGGGGAGGAAAGGGGTTTAGGGCCCAGGAACTCCCCAGGAGGGAGGAGGGGAATGGGAAGCGCCTACTGCTCTGAGGACAAGCACAGGCCACACCTGCCAACAGCACCTGCAGCGACAGGGCACAGGGAGCAGCCCAGGGACCAGATGCAGACAACACCCCACCCCACCCCAGGAGGAAACAGAGAGTGACTTTCTGGGGAGGCAGAACCAGGCAGGCTCTGGACTCCAGGACATGGGACCCAGCTGGACATGGGAGAGGAATAAAGCCACAAACACGGGGGGGCTCGGTGAAAGCCGGTGTCCCCTCAGCCCTGCCTGGGCTCACTGACCGCTAACAGCCACCTTACATCCCAGGACAGGGACAGAATTGTGTCCCCCAAAATTCACAAGTGGAAGCCCTAACCACCCATGGGACTGCAATTGGAGTTGGTCTTGAAGGTAATTAAGTTGACATGAGGTCTGAAGGGTGGGGCCCTAATCCAGTAGGACTGGGGTCCTTAGAAGAGGTGGAGAAAAGGCTGGGGCTGCATGCACAGCACAAGGGCCAGGTGAGGACATGGTGACGAGGTGCCACCTGCAAGCCAAGAAGAGGGGCCTCAGGGGAACCCCTGCTGGCGTGGTGGCGCATCCCTGCAGTTCCAGGTATTCGGGAGGCTGAGGCAGGAGGACCCGGGAGGTTGCAGTGAGCCCAGATCATGCCATTGCACTCCAGCCTGGGCAACAAGAGGGAAACTCCATCCCCGCCCCCCCAAAAATAATAATAATAACAGGAGTCCATAAACCATTCAGAAAACACGGGAGAGAGCTTCGATGTGAAAAGTGTGATTGCAGAATTAAAGAAAACGCCCCAAAGGCTTGAAAGGTAGAATTAAGGACATCACCTGAAAAGGTGAATAGACAGAGTTAGAAAATAGGAGATTTAAAAACAAAAGAAATCAGGTGACTTGTCTGGGGGTCCAACATTCAAACAACAGAAGGTACAGAAAGAGGGGACAAAGAAAAGGAAGAGATTTCCAAGTAACGGGAAGTCAGTAGGCAAAACTCAAAGCAGAGCAAGAACAAACGGTCCAAAGCAGCAGCCGAAGCCAGTTTTTAGATGTAGAGACTTAAAGTTCAGAAGGAAGAGCCAAAAAAGATTAAGGTGGTTTCTTCTCACCGTGAGAATCAAAGCAGAGAGGAGGGTCAGGAGAGCAGTTGCTGGTCTGGGTGATGAGCTGGCGATGCCACTCCACTTTTAAACCACGTATGTTTATTACGTTGATTAAAAACACTTTTCAAGTGGCCAGGCATGGTGGCTCATGCCTGTAATCCCAGTACTTTGGGAGGCCGAGGCAAGAGGAGGTCCCTTAAGCCCAGGAGGTCAAGGCTGCAGTGAGCTGTGATCGCTCCGCTGATCTCCAAGTGCAACGTGGACCGATTTCCAAGACACATCGGCGGGTAAGGGAAGTGGCGGCCCAGGCTACACAGCAAGACCCTTCCTCTTAAAGAAACTACTCCAAAAATTGAGCATTAAGACACATCTAAAGTTCCCTTTCCCTTCTCTAAGTTTTTTCTGTTTTTATGCGTGTACATGTGTACCTATGAAAACTCCATGTTACTGTTTTTACTTAACTTTTACACAACGGACATATTTTTAAATTCCAGTGCAGTGACTGGATACAGAAATGTTCCGATTTTGCTCAAAAGCAAAAACTCCCAAACTCTTACCTTCTTCCAGAGCTAAACCGGGCAGTGTAAAATGGCTGCAGGGCCTCACGGAGTTCCCCAAGGCATGGATTTGGGGTGATGCTGGGCACCAACCCCCACTGACCTGCCTCAGGAAGGCAGCAGAGCATGATGCAGAGAGGCACCAGCGTCCCCAGAGAAGGAGCCAAGAGCATCTCTGATCTCCGCGCGTGGCCGTGGGTTGCACAGCACTGACAGGCACGTTGAGCCTCCTTCTCCCACACTGCCCTCCTCCCACTGCTTCCGCCTCCTCCCTGCTCAACAAAAAAGCTTCAACTCAGAGGCAGCTTCTTGCCCACCTTGACTCCACGGAAGTAGCTTTCATCTCTAACAGGCTTCGGGCATGTGGAACGTCATATTATCTGTACCGCTGTGATTCCGTATTATGAAACAGTGGCTGACGAAAACCCTAGTTGGTTATCAAAAGAAATAAAGAAAATACTATTGAGAAGATACAACAAAAGTAAAACAGCAAAAAGGAATCCTCAGCTCTGGCTTTTGAGGATTAAAATGTAATCTTCGGCATCGCTGAGGCACTCATCCACCCGCGTACCCTGTAAGCACAGGGATGACATCCACGGGCTGCTGCTGAGGGCAGGACTGGTGGCCCAGCTGGCCAGTTAGAGCCATGCCCAGGTGCTGAAGGTCAGCAATCCTCACACATTTATGCCAAGGAGGGCAGAGGTGGACCCTGCCTACCAGGTCCCACAGCAAGAAAACAGGTTCCTGTAGGGAGTTGACAGCCACAAGGGACCCAAACCGGCTGTAACTGCAACTTATAAAAGAGTCAAGAACAAAAGGAGAGGAACTAATTAACACGGGGCAATGCCAAGGCCCATCTAACGTTACGTTCACTGGCAGAAAGTGCTGTAGCTCTGAGGACCGGGGCCGTGAGGAATGACTGACTCCGGTTCACAGCTCCCAAGCCGCTCGGGCTTCTTCCACTGGTCATGCATCTGCAATGCGGGCTGCAGCAACTCAGGCACCAGCATCTCCGTTCAGGACAACAGAATTCCTGAATTTCCAGACACTTTGCATAGAAAATACTTTTCCTGGTTTGTCAGCCCCTCTATCAGGTAAATATCTGCTTTGCTTAGTACAGTGTCTCCCCAAACTTCATGGCATGTCCACCTGGAACCTCAGAATGTGACCTTATCCGGAAACTTATTAGGGTCACTGCATATGCAGTTAGCTAAGATAAGGTCCTAATAGAGTCGGATGGTCCCTAAATCCAATGACTGGGGTCCTCACAAGAAGAGGAGAGTGCAGAGTCCCAAACGGGAAAAGGAATCCGGTTGGTGGGACCAAGGAAAAGCAAACAGGAAAGGCAGGTAAGCTCTAAGTCTGCCTTTCTTCATGGTTCAGGATACACATCCCCCCGGGCAATTAACTCACAAGCTTCCTGTGCGCAGCTACCACCAGACCCGTGGCTCACAGAAAAATGCAGGTTAGCTCCCTGCAAGACTGCTGTTGTCAGTACTGCACACAGCTGTCCCCAGCACAGGCGCCGTGCTATACAGTCTCCAGCAAGCCCTTGTCTCCTGGTCGTCAGCTCCCCTTGCTGACCTGCCCAGTGCTTTCTTGCAATGTGTTTTCTTACTTTCTCTAGTAAACCTGCCTTTCTTTACCTACAACTGTCGTGGTAAATCATTGTTACTGCCTGCATGTCACCAGCCCCAGAGAGTTGCTCCCTGCAACAGAGACGACACACACAGTGAAACAGAACACACAGGATAGGTGCCCTGTGACACTGGAGGCAGATGCTGGAGCCATGTGGCCACAAGCCCGGAACTTCCAGGATCTGCAAAAACAGAAACTGGAAGAGGCGAAGAAGGATCTGCCCCCAGAGCCTTCACAAAGAGGATGACCTGTCGCCATCTTGACTTCCTAATTCTGGCTCCAGAACCGTGACAGATGAGCGTCTGTCGCCATAAGCCTAGTTTGCAATGACTTGCTACAGCAGCCACGGGAATTGCATCTGTTTCACACGTGCACAACAGAGAAGGGCTGGGCTTCTACAAAATCGCCACTGAATCTTCATTCAGCAAGTGAACCGTCAGTGGTTTTATAAACACGAGTTTCCAAAGGCAAACATTGTTAGGAAGAGTTGGCAAGCAGGCCCTACCCCTTGGCTTGGGACAGCTGGGGTCGGAAGGCAGGGAGGCTGCCCTCTTCCGGGGACGGGTCCTGACCAGCAAGTCCAGGGCCTCCTGCACTGGAGAGAGGGCAGGACTCACAGCTGTCATTCAAGAATTCCCCATGCTGCTGAGAACACTTACAAGAAAAATATTTTTACCAAATATTTTATTCTTCAGGAAGAGATCCACTTAATAATGGGGAAAATACAGGTTTTAGCCTGTCAAGATTATTTCCTTTGGGCTTCATTATAAATTTCTCTGCCTCATTTGAAGCTCAGAGAACTTGGTATAAAATGACCCTATTTCCCCTCTAAAGTCTATGTGGCCACATCAAAGTTAAAATTACTTTTCCAAAGATCTCATTGCCTTTTTGTTTTTCCTGTGCCGTATTAATAATGTATGGGGTGTGTACATGACTTTCCTTCCAGTTCTCTTTCCTTACTGGAATAGTTTGAAAACAACATGGAAGCCTTTAGGGCAGATGGTCGAAGACAGACACAGAAGTCAGAGCTTACATGAGATCTATGCACATACTTTCCACAGTTCCCATGGGGTGATTGACGGCTCAGCAGCCATGTCTACACACACACATGCGGGCCCGTGCACACACGCAGGTCTGCACGCACATACGCAGGCGGAAGCAGCATCCACACGTTTTCACAGAGCCTTGCTTCCAGCAACAGTGCCCTACTCCAGAGCTGGACAATCACAAGAGCAGGGTAAACACAGAGGCTGGGGGTAGAATCTGGCTCTGCCACTCCTAAAGTATGACCCCGAGAGGACACCCAGCCCACGCCCTGGGCTCAGTGCTGGGAAGTCACCCAGTCTGAGGGCGTGGTGCCCCCACCCTCAGCGAGGCTGAAACCTCATCCCACACATTCCCCAACACACCTTGAGCAAGTGTCTCCTTTCTCTGGAAAATCGCCTCAGACCATTGTCCTTCCAGGGCAAAAGAAGTAAAGTAACACTTACCGAATATTAATTGTGTGCTGGTCAGTGGCCATGGGAAGGACCTGTTTTTTCATTTTAAACGTGGTATAAGACACACAAAACACTAGTCAAGTAATTTTAATTCCAAAGATAAACCATTTCTAACACTCATTTTTCAGAACATCAACCAAACTATCAAATAAGCCCTCGATGGGAGGCTGCAGTGACCAGCTGTCCTGATGGCTAGGAACAGGAAAGGGCCCCTTGGTGTGGTGTTTGTGGCAGTGTGAACGGGCACCCATAAGCGGGGATGTTCTCTTCGGAGAGCATTTTGGCAAGGTCCACCAGTACTGTAAGTGCGCCTAGCCTTGGACCCAGAGATCTCAGTCCTCGGAGTGAATATCACGGAAACAGCTGCCTACAGGCACCAAGACGTGGGCACCATTATGCTGATTGCGTGGTGGTTTGAGATAGCGATAGAAACTGCCACTGGGGGCTTGTTAAACAAATTGTGCTGCATCGTTTACTGGGGATCCAGGCAGCCTGTTAGGACAAGGCTGTAGCTCTCCAAGAGCAAACGTGGGACACTTTTCAAGGCAGGTCGGGTGGATAAGGCAAGCGGCAGAAGACGAACGTGCACTCATGTTCTCGTTAGCTTACCCATGGTGTGTGAGCATGTGCGCCTTTGTGTGCTGCCGTGTGTCTGCAATGACACCCATGGACCATGGACCCTGCTTGCTCTCGGGAGATGCTGAGGTCTGCAATAGGCGGAAGGCTTTATCCTCTGTTCCTAAATTGCAAATGATTGTTTACCAACCTGGTAAAAAAAAAAAAATAACTAAACCATTCATTTGTTTGACAAGTGAGCACATCTAAGTGTGCAAAGTCGTGAACTAGATGAGCCAAAGTGGAGCCCACAGCACTCTGCCCAGGGGAGTGCAGGCTCCTGTCCACGGAAAGCACCTGCAGAGTTGCTGGTTTAGGATTGCTGATTCACTTTGCTTCTTTGGGTGGATTTCATGCTGGAATAGAGAGAGCGGTGGAGGTGACCCACTTCTTTCCCGGGAAAGATGAGAGTGCAGGGCTCCCCACCACATGCATAGGCTTAAAACAACACACACGCTGAGGAGGACCAACACACACGCTGAGGAGGACCTTAAAACAACACACACGCTGAGGAGCACAATGCAGGTGCTGAGGAGGATCAGGGCTGGAGCGCCCCCGCCCCTGAGTATGACAGTGGTGTTGTCTTTCAGAACCAAAAGCCTGCATTTCATCTGTGGCATTATTCGAGTTACCAAAGTTTAAAGGATGGTATTGCTTTGTGTACCAAAACAGTCCCCCCCAGGCCCCACAGAGCTCAGGCATGGGCCAACTGCAGAATTTAGATTCAATTCAGAAAATGAATAAAGGTGAGATCCAGACAATTCCATTCTTCCCTCATTAAATAGGAAAAAAATGCATTGTGGCTTTCTTTGAAATAATACATATTTAGAGGAAAATTGTCACCTGCCATTCATGGGGTCCTATAACTCATTTATATAAAGGTGTGCAGTTTGAATAGTGTACCCCAAAATTTGTGACTGCCTGGAACCTCAGAATGTGGCCTTATTTCAATTATGTTATTTCAAATCTGCAATTCCTGTTGCCTTGGTCCTTAAAAAGCTTGACTGTTCTGCTCTAACAGGTAAATTCATCCGGATCTGGTCTGCTCTCTGCCTGGGGTTTGCAACAGTCCAGCTTCCTCTCCCCCCGAAGCCCCCAGGAACACCCCAGGCCTCTCCCTTCCATGACCAAACTCACCCACCCAGTGACCTGCCTTCTGCTGAACTGCACACTCAGGGACCCTCTTCAGATGGCTCCTTGACAATGGGATTGAGGGGCTGACCTCCATCTGGAGTCCTGAACCCATCAGGAGAGAAAAGGGAGGAAGGAGAGGAAGACAGAAGGTCTGCCTTGTTGCTATTGGAGAAGGTGGCTTGGTCCCCTGCCACAGGGGCTTCCTAATCCCACACACGAGAGGGAGGTGACCCCCACCCAGGCTGCTTCAGCAGCCACAGGCTCCCCTAGGGCCGGCCACAGGCTGGTGCCTTTACTGTCTTCACCCTCCAACAACTGGGCACAGCCTGCAGACCTCATCTGGAGTTGCATTTGGTGCCAAGGGAGGCTCTTGATGAGAAAACCGCCCTCCACAAGCAGAACAAGGGAGGCTCTTGATGAGAAAACCGCCCTCCACAAGCAGAACAAGGGAGGCTCTTGATGAGAAAACCGCCCTCCACAAGTAGAACAAGGGAGGCTCTCGATGAGAAAACCGCCCTCCACAAGCAGAACAAACCTTTTGACATAGAAAGAAAAGCTGTAAAACTGAAACAAGATGAGGAGCCAGTCTCCATCCTAAAGCCCTGCTGCCCCCAGGTGGGGAAATACTTGCGGAATTCGTCTGCATGGCCATGCACAGCCACCTCCACCATCAGAGAGCAAGGGGGGCTGGGAGCCAGGAAAGGGGATGAGCCCATTCTCCTCAAAAAAGAAGCCTAGTCTTGCCTTAGGCGTCTCAGGAAGCCTGCTCTAAGGTCCTGTTTCCACCCTAAACTGTTTTTCTAAATTGGCAAAGAGCAAATGAGAAGCAGGAAGTGCCACTGCACTGTGGTGCCTGGGGGAACCAGCACACAGACAGCCCCACAGACAATGGCGCTGGGAACACTGGGGCTGCAGGAAGAGTGTGCCCAGCCACAGGCCAAAGCCACAGCCACTGGCGGCTGGGTGTCTTTCAGAGGGAGCCTGTGACACATTCAAAGACCGGAGTGACAGCTGGAGCTCATCATGGCTTGGGTAACCATAACTACGCATTCCCCCAAGAAGCAGTCAGCATTTGGACACTTCTTAAATGTTCAGGCCAACTTAAAAGCCAACTTGTTTATCACCGCAACCCCCTGGGCAATTCACCAGGGAAGATTAGATGCATCCCTGGCTTGCCATGCCTGAGACAAAGCACAGAACTCAGACTGCAAAGGAAACTTGGTGCTTGCCAAGTTCAGAAGAAGTGACAGTTTATTAAAAAATATAGGCTATGCCGGGGAAAAGTAATATCGGATTTTATGATTATTTCATATTGGGAATTGTTACATAGTTCCAGGCCTGTTTATTACATAACTACAGATTGCAATAATACATTTTGTAGCTTATAAAGGTCTGAACAAGCAATTTTTACATAGCTACGTTTAATAGGTTGATATTTTTTAAAGGGGGGGAATCTCATGTTAAGAGAGAAAAACAAGCCTTTGAGAGAATAGAAAGTAGAATGTTTTTTTACACGACCTTCTTGTAGTTTGACAGAACCTGTCTTAAGAGTGTCTATGCTGACACTCACGTGTATCAAACAGTTTGCAATTAGATCAGTGGGTCGGGTGCTGGAATTGGTCCTTCCTGGAGCTTTTGTAAAGCCAAGAGGCAAATGCTCAGCTCTCTCTGGATTGCGGAGCTGTGGGATACTTTTAGTGTATTCACAAAAGTTCGTAAGCATCCCCCACAGTCAGTGGCCATGGTGGACATTAGGCACATAATTCTGAGAAACACACACACACACTCACACACACATACACACACACACACACACACGACCCTATCCTTGCAGGGTTTGTAGCTGAGGGAGAGATAAACATCAGTCAGACACATCATGCGCCGTGAGGCAAGCTTACAGCTGAGATCCTTTCCTGAAAGGCAAGTACACGGACCATTAGGAGCCAGAAGAGGCTGTCAATCAGTAACCAGCCAGTTCCAAATTCTGACTGAAATGCGTCCTTGTTGGTGGCGTGGACTAATACGATTCTCCAAACAGGAAAGAGAATTTCCGTAAACAACAACATCTCAGTACAAAATGGTGCTCCAAATCACTAATCCTCTCGTTAGGAGAACCTAAGCCTGTTCGCGGCATTGACAGCAGCAAGAAAAGAGAGAAAAGTCATCTTAAATCTCCCAACAGACCCGCAGGTTCTTATCCTAGAGTCTCCCTAACACATCCACCTCCTCACACAGCCGGCCACCGCCAGTGTGGGCCCCTTCGAGGAAGCCCTTTCGTGGGAGTTAAAATAAATCACTCTCTTGGTTTGAGGAGAGAACGAGATACAAACGAGATCACATCCAATAATACTTTGCCCTGTGCTTTAGTAAGAAAATCAGCCTTGTTTGCGAGGATACCTGTTTTAAGACACATGAACTCGGACCAGAAGACGACACGGGCACTGCTTTTCAACACTTCCGACTGTCAAGGGCTCCTCTTCACAGCCAGGTTTCTTTCAGGAAGAGTAAACGTTCAGTTCATCCAGGCTGGGTGAGCACAGGGGGTCCCTTTGGAATGAACTCCAATAACAAGCGCTGTTTTGGGATGATGCACCAGTCATCACGAACCCTACTTTACCAACTGCTGCCCTCTTCGAGCTGGGGGTGCACCAGGCTCCGAATCCACTCTCACGCCCTCTGACGCGGACTCACTTCGACCTCAGAAAAGCGTCGCGCTCAAGGCTCTGCTGCGGCCACCAACATGCATTCACTTGGGGGGAGGGATGCCTGTGTTTTGTTCAGGTCGGACCTGGCACAGGGAGGCCGGGAGCCTGAGTGAGAGGCCAGCCAGCGCCAGCGCGCTCTGTTTCCAGATCAGACGTCAGACCACACACTCGAGAAGCTCCACGGCTGATTAATGGCCACACCTCCATCATCACCACCTTCCCCTCAAAACAAACACAGCTCTAAACTCAATGCAAAAGGAAGGGTCACCAGGTGTTTGTGACAAGTCACTCTGCAAACCAGGCTGAAAGGCAGTCGGGGCCCATCATTCTGGGGGTTGACGAGGCCACACATCTCAGTGTGTGAGTCAGCCCTGCAGAGAAATTCAGAGGGTGACAGTCAATGTACCGCTGTCTAAAAGTGGGACAGCTGACTGGGAGCAGAGCTTCTCCTCTATTGTGGGTAAAACTGTGCCCCCCAAAAAGATATGCTAAAGTCCTCCCCAGCACCTGTGAATGTAACCCTAATTTGCACACAGAGTTTTTGTTGATGTAATGTCAACTTATGATGAAAATATAATAGAGCTAGTGGGTCCCGAACCCGGTGACTGGAGTCCTGACCGGAAGAGGGAGGTCTGCAAGTGCAGACACACAGGGAAGGGGCCGTATGACAGCGGAGGCAGAGACTGGACTGAGGCAGCCACAGGCCAGCAAAAGCCCGGGATGGCCAGCAGCCACCAGAAACCATGGAGAGGCAAGGACGAAGCACAGCCCTGTCAGTACCTTCATCACAGACTTCTGAGCTCCAGAACTGGGAGAGAATAAAGCTCTTTTGCTGTAAATCACCCAGTACGTGGCCATTTGTTACAACAGCCTCAAGAACTCACCTGTGTGCATGTTTACGTGTATTTCCAAACGTGTGAACAAAGGAATGAAAAAAACAAAAACTCACAACAACAACCATAAAAAAAGCATTCACTATAGAGTGGGGGTGAGGAGACAGAGGAAGGGATGGGGAGGGAAGCCAGCCTTTCTGCATATGCCTGATATGTCTTGAATCTAGAACGATGTAAATGTTTTCTATAAAATACAAAAAATAAAAATGGTCATCTTTAAAAACCAAAAATAAACTGAAACCAAAAAAAACCTTAACGGCATATCAAGTAGGCGGTACCGCCACACGAAGGAAAATTACTGTGAATAAACCTGAAACAGGGTGCCTCGGCTGCACAGCCCCAGGTGGCATGAGAAGGGCTATGGGCCAAAGGGTCTTATCTGTATTAATGATGCCAGCACCCTTGCGGGCTGTTCCCCACCCTCCCTGATGGAAGACCTTACGTTCCTGTCAGCACCCTCATCGCAGGCTCCTGGGCTCCAGAACAGGGAGAGAATAAAGTTCTGTTATTATAAATCACCCGACGTGTGGTCATTTGTTACAACAGCCACAGGGAACTCATGCATCCTCCAAGATCAGGCTCCTCTGTGTCAGGAGTGTTGGCCGTGTGATTTGCGGGCCCTTTCTGCAGGAAGATGAGAAGTTCCCACCCTTTTGCACTCAGGCCTTGTAACGGGATGCAGCCAAAAAAAAAAAAAACGTGGATGGAAGCAATGTTGCCAGAAATGGAACAGCCAAGTTGTGGTTCACCACATGTTTCTTCTTGCCCAGGACCATGGACCATGGTATAGAAACGGTCTTCACCAGCCAGGCCTCTGGGCCTAGCCCAAGAAGCAGGGCCACAGCCAACTCAGATGGACACAGAGCGGGAGCACTAAATGAACTTTGCTGCCGCCACCCACGGAGATTCGAGGGCCATTTGTCCCCACAGCTTTATCGAGCTTGTCTCTACCGATCACGGCTGGGTACACAGTGAGCAGTGTAACTATTATACACAGTTAGGAAGGTCAGCATTGAGCTCTCAGTGCAAAAGAGAAACAAACAGAAAACCAGAGTAATTGAATTTAACACATTTGAACTGTTATTATCAGTATAAGCTCATAAATTTTAATTTATAAAAAGTATGCATTTCCTACCTTCATTCATTGAAAAAGCCTCAAACAATGAAAACCCCACAGCAGTGAGCACCCCAGCGCTCAGAAGACGACCTCTAACTACCACTGCTCTCTACAAAGAACAAAAGCTCCTTAGAGAAATGGCTCCAATCGGGCCTGGAGCAAGAAATGTTCAAGGTAAGTTTGAGAATGTTTCATTGGCCCAAACACACCACACACATGCATTTGCACACATACATGCACACACACGTATGTGTACACACACCCACAGACACGCACACACAGACACACACACACACAATCAGAAGCCACTGGGATTTCATTTACATGATGAGCAGATCAGATAGGACCCTCACCAGCCAAACAAGGAAAGATTTGAACATCAGAAAGATCAGCGTCGATTGTAATGTGGTATCTTGAACTGGATTCCTCAAACAGGGGCAGTGGTGGGAAAACTGGGAATATCGAAAGCAGTGTAACTATTCTGAACTCAGGACTTCGAACTCCTGACCTCAGGTGATTCAGCCGCCTCGGCCCCCCAAACTGGAGAGACTCAAACAAAGCCTGGAGTTTAGTTGGGAGTCACACAGCCATGTGAATTTGCTGAGCTTCACAACGGCCCCATGGTGATGTGAAATGGCAAAGACGAGAGGCTGTGCCAGTGTGCCCAGACTCAGCGCTGCTGTGGAAACCTTTCTGCACACTTGAAATGATCCCAATAACAAGTGTGTTTTTAAAAGTATAAATGACTTGAGTTAAACTACAAGAAATATTTATAAATTCATGGATTCATATGATGCCGAAAAAGACTCATTGACCCCCTTCGAAGACAGCCAGGACACCAGCTCAATCTGAATATGGATATATATTCTCTGTCTCTTTACTCTTTTCGAGTAAGGCGCCTCTCCTGCCTTTTTTATGGGACACTATTTTCAGGGCAATCAAACTGTTAATGAAGGCAGGATTTCCCTTATTAATAGTGTACGACCAGCAAATGCAAAAGGAGTCACAGAAGTAAAACTTCCATGTCACTGCTATAGCCATTCTAGAGCACAGAGGAATGTGGGAATATTTAGAAGAATTACACATGCAATTATTCTTTTGCACCCTCAGAAACCTATCCTGGTGCATGTTAGACTTATACACCAAGCTATTTTATAGAAAAAGACAGGATTTAACTAAAGTGATCATTAATGGAGGACTGGTTAATTATACAATGATACCTTCACAAAACAAAGTGCCGCACAGCTATAAAAAAGAAAAGAGCCATTTCTCTATATAATTCTATGGTGTGATCGCCAGTATGTTATTAGATGGAAAAAGGCAAGATTAACAACAATGCATATAATACGTTCTTTTAGGAAAGAAGACTGTAACATATGTAAATCTATATCTGGATATTTAAAAATAAAGAAAGAATAAATGAAAAGATCATTTTAATGCTAGACTTTGGGAGGACAGAGTAGAGGAGACACGGAGAGAAGCCTGACTCTGAAAATAGATCTCGTTTATAGATATGACTTCAGAAACAGGTACATGTTCTATGTATCTATAAATGAAATTAAATTATAAATCAATCTCTACAATTCAAAGTTGAGGGTCAGGAGCGGTGGTTCACACCTGTAATTCCAACACTGTAATTCCTCAGGGCAGATCATCTGACGTCAGGAGTTTGAGACGAGCCTGGCTTATATGGCAAAACCCCATCTCTATGAAAAATACAAAAGATTAGCCAGGTGTGGTGGCGTGTGCCTGTGATCCCAGCTACCCAAGAGGGTGAGGTGGGAAGATCGCTTGAATATGAGAGGCAGAGGTTGCAGTGAGCTGAGATCATGCCACTGAACTCCAGCCTCGGCGACAGAGCAAGACTCTGTCTTAAAAAAAAAAAAAAAAAAAAGTCGAACCATTTGAAGATAACCGTGTTTTGATTCAGTGGTACCCCCAATTAGAGATAAATTATTTCAAGTCATTTTAAGTCACAGTAAGATAATGACATATCCCTAGAGGGAGAGAGTCTAAGGACAAAATCCACGAGAAACGCTTAGACTGACTTCAGGAATCCCCTCGTTAGTGGCGGTGGCGGGGTTGGAGGGGGAGGGATGAGATGAGAGCTGTGTGCTCCTGGGACCTGTACATGTGTGTGTGCTGTGGATGTCAGCGTGACAGGGAAATGGGTTTCCCGTGGAGAAAGGAGATGCAGCTATGACACTGCAGAGGTGAAGCGAAAACTCTACAGTCTTTAATTTTAATTGAAACCACAAGTATGAATTTATAACTTCTTTTTTTCCCCCCCCCGCCTCAGCCTCTGGAATAGCTGGGACTACAGGCGTGCGCCATGACGCCAAGCTAACTTCTTTTGTGGTATTAGTAGAGACAGGGTTTTGCCATATTGGCCAAGCTGACTTTGAACTCCTGACCTCAGGTGATTCAGGCACCTCGGCCTCCCAAAGTGCTGGGATTACAGGTGTGAGCCACCGCACCTGGCCTATAACTTCTCTATCTCTAAAATCATCTGTGTGTGTCTTTGCCTGGCCACTGAAAAAGTCTAAAAACAGTGAGCAGCTTAGTGGCAGTTAGCATTCCTACTCCCCATTTCCTGTACTGCTGCCTCCCACTAACACCAAGCAGCGTTTCTCAGAGAACGATCTGATTCAGTAAGATGTGCCTGGAACATTTTGTCTCAGCAGAAAGCAAAGTGGGTAAAAAAGATGGGGTTTGTGTCAGATGTACTCAGAATCCAACTGGAAGATGTCCCCTAGGCCACAGATGGAGCAATTTTAGAATCAACAGAGATAACAGTGCGGCAGCTCAAATACATCAAATGGCTCAAATCCATAAGCTCGCAGCAGTGATTTTTTAAACTCAGTGGTCACCTTTGGAGGATGTTAGAAAACCAAGTCATTATTTTGAAAGCTGGTTTAAAAACAAAGAAAGAAGTAAGCATTTGCCCAGCCTTCCCTTTACGGATGGGATCTGGTTCCTGGTACAGATCAGAACTAACAATCAATGAGAAGTTTCTTTTTGTAAAAGTACCACATCTAATAAAGGAAGAAGCAACAATCGTTCATTAGAATATCACCATTTGTCAATCTCTAGTAAATGGACCTGGGCAACGATTACCATGGATTGTGACATCATACCAAAGAGACCACCAGACACTCTCACTCTGACGGAGGTGCACACAGCAACCTGCTGCTAAAAAACACTGAAGTGATTGAGCCTCTAGATCTAATTACTAACTTATAAGAACTGCAGAGAAAACGTAAAACATACACATACAGGCACACACACACTCACACACACACACGCCCCACTACAAAACAAGCAGCCAGCAAAATACACACTGGGAGACTCTACTAATGAAATGGTGTTTTTTCTTTTTCCCAACAATTAAATTACAAGGGGTACGAGAGGGTAAGAAGGAGATGGAGACAGAGGAGAAGAAACAGAACACACAGAAAGAACGAGAAGAAGAAACGTGCAGAGGAAAGAGGCGTATCAGCTGGTTGAAGTGGATTAAATTTATTCAGATCAAACAAAATAAAAGCATGAGACAACCAGGAAAATGTGAACTGTGAGGACGGCATAAAGAATTTAGTGTCGAAATTTTAGGTGCGATCATGGCGTTTGGATTCTATGGAGAGAGAGAAACAAAAAATGAAAGAAGTGGTCACCAGTCACCATTTCACATCCCCGATGACCAAACAGATAAAGGAAAGTTCGAGGAAGATTTTATAACAAGGTTGCTGGTGAATATTGAGTGTCGACTGGATTGAAAGACTCTAACTATTGTTCCTGGGTGTGTCTGTGAGGGTGTTGCCGAAGCAGATTAACATTTGAGCCAGTGGCCTGGGAGGGGCGGACCCACCGTCAACTGGATAAGCACCATCTAATCAGCTGCCAGCATAGAAGCAGGCCGGGAGGGGAGTGACTCAGGGTCACAAGGCGAAGCCCCACAGTAGACCGTGCGAGCTGAGGAGCTATGAAGCCGCTGTCAGCTTCCCTACCTTTGAGGTTTGGGGACTTGGACTGGCTTGATAGCTCCTCAGCTCGCACATGGTCTTCTGTGGGACTTCGCCTTGAGACCCTGTGAGTAAATAAGCTCCCCTTCATATATTCATCTATCCTACTAGTTCAGTCCCTTTAGAAAATGCTGACTGATACCTAAGGTGATCAGGCTGCCAGCATTGAACAGCAGGCCTGCTCTATCTTAACATCCCCAAAGGTGAAACAGCCAAACCCACTCAGTGGAGAGATGGCCGACCCTCACGTCCTGATGCATCCCACATGAGGGTGACCTGATGGAAGACCTTGACTGCAAGTTATTCAGATTCTCGGTGCATTGAACCAAAAACCGAACAAAATGCACAAACAAAGCAACAAAAGAAAGAAGCAAGGAAAGTGCAGATTTACTGAAGTGAACGTACACACCATAGAGTAAGAGCAGGCGGAGCAAGCAGCTCAAGAGCCACAGTTACAGCGTTCTTTCAGGTTTTTATAAAGCTAAAAGAATTTGGTGGCCGGGCATGGTGGCTCATGCCTGTAATCCCAGCACTTTGGGAGGTCAAGGTGGGCAGATCACTTGAGTTAAGGAGTTCAAGACCAGCCTGACCAACATGGTGAAACCCCATTGCTACTAAAAATACAAAAACTTAGCAGGCCTGGTGGTGCATGCCTGTAATCCCAGCTGCTTGGGAGGCTGAGGCAGGAGAATGGCTTGAACCCAGGAGGCAGAGGTTGCAGTGAGCAGAGATCGTGCCATTGCACTCCAGCCTGGGGGACAGAGCAAGACTCTATCTCAAAAACAATTTTAAGAAGGGAATTTGGTAACACCCCTAAGAGCCCTTTAGAGGCCTCCACCTGGTTACATCCTATGAAGGACTGGCCCACAACCAATCAGAGGCTGAGGTGGAGACATGTCTTGTTCTCTCGGGAGTGAGGATGTGGCCTGTGTGTTGCCCAATCTTGCCTAGAACTGTCTGCACCTGCCGTTCTCTTGCTTATGCCTTAACCCTTGGTTACCCTAATTCTCTATATTCCTGCCTCAGGAGGACGTATCGCCCCTGGAAGTCTCCTTTCCACCAGAAGAAAAAAAGGACACTGAATCCAAACTAGACTCTGGTCAACTTCTAGTTTACGGAAAAGAGATGTGACAATGGAACACGCCAAACAGATTCACAAAACACCATTTTCAGAGCGGGAGCCCCGGAAATGCTGCACACACATGTCCCGCCCAGCAAGGGAGTGAGGTGAGCAAAGGGAAGGCGTGATCGTTCTAAAAACACACTTGAGAAATATTTCTGATAAAAGGTGTAGACCTTGCTTGGTTCCTGATTAAAAACAAACCAACTGTAAAACACATTTTTCAAGGAAATCAAGGGAAATTGAACAGAGCCTGAAAATATGTTATATTAAGAAATGTTATTGGTAATTTTGTTGAAGGTGATAATGGAATTATGTTACATTCTTCTTAAGTTTTTTGTGTTTTGAGATGGAGTCTCGCCCTGTAGCCCAGACTGGAATGCAGTGATGCAATCTCGGCTCACTGCAACCTCCGCCTCCTGGGTCTCCGGTTCAAGCAATTCTCCTACCTCAGCCTCCCAATTAGCTGGGATTACAGGCATAAGCCACCATGCCCAGTTAATTTTTGTATTTTTTAGTAGAGACAGGGTTTCACCATGTTGGCCAGTCTGGTCTTGAACTCCTGACCTTGTGATCTGCCCACCTCGGCCTCCCAAAGTTCTGGGATTACACATGTGAGTCACCATGCCCGGCCCTGTTCTTAAGTTCTTATCTGTTAAAGGAAGATATTAAAGTATTTATGGGAAAAATCCTATGATGTTTACAATTTGCTCTAAAATATTCCAGGGGGGTGTGGGGAACTTTTAAAGAATGTACAAGAAAAAAATAGTACAGCAGAGTCCTGGTGGCATAAGGCTGAGCGGCAGGGATGACAGGTGCCTCTGCCTCTCTCTCCTTGGGACCATCCAGGGCAGATGCCACCTGGCTGCCACTTCTGTCCCTCCCCTCCCGGCCGCTGTACTGGAAAGGTCTGCAGCTCAGGACAGGCTGGCTTGACCCCTGCATGACGCCATTCAAGGAGCACAAAGAGCATCCCCTTGACCAAGATGCTTTCCCACAGCCCTGCACTGACCATGTCATTCTGCGGGGTTTGGCGG
Organism: Callithrix jacchus; assembly: GCF_049354715.1. NCBI lineage: Eukaryota > Metazoa > Chordata > Mammalia > Primates > Cebidae > Callithrix > Callithrix jacchus. The sequence continues at coordinate 123,573,023 of NC_133513.1, read as the reverse complement.
TATCTTCTGAAGGTGGCTTGGAAAGGCTTCCACCTGGGGCAGCTTAGTTCTTTCAGAGGGTCCCAGTGGCAAGCCGAGAAAATCCCACTGGGGAAAAAAACTTCCACCAGGAAATGTCATAGTCAAGGCAGGTAACAGAATGCCACTCACTCTACAGTCAACACAACCAGAAGGGGCGGCAAGTCCTCCAAAGGAGGCGGGTGCTCCTAGGACTCCAGGGCAGCACCCCCGGGGTTCTCTGGGCCCTGGAATCAGGAAGAGGAGAGCTCCTGGCAACGTGGGGGACACGTCAGCGCTGGAGAAGGAGCCCCCACCGCTGCCTCCCTAGAGGGTCTGCTTTCCCTTCTCCCCTGGAACCCAAAGAGGAGTCCCAGCACCAACAAGGACACAGACCCTGCCCACAACACATCTGTCCAGCCAAGGGCACACAGAACCAGACACAGACCCTGCCCACAACGCATCTGTCCAGCCAAGGGCACGCAGAACTAGATTCAGGTCACCCATCACCACGGCACAGATGCCCATTTCCACGTGACTCTTGTGACCATGAAACACAAATGCAAACGCTCTCTGTCCCTATGAGAGAATCTGACCTCCACACCAGTTAGGTGAGGGGACAACAGGGGGAGGCGCTGGCTTTGCTGCTCTTCCTGCTGGTACAGAACAATGACCCTCAGGTGGCCCCACAGCAGCCTCCTGCTGCCCCACCACTCACCCATGGGGCAGGGTAAGGAAGGGCTGGGTGCACCAGGAGAAGGGGAGGAGGTACATTGCTTTCTTCCCAATACAAATGGTAGTTTAGCATTTCCATCATATCAGAAATGGGGGCATCACAAATAAAATAGGAAGCCAAGCCCAGGTGACCAGACTCAGCTACTGGGGAATAAAAGGCAAGGGCCAGGCTGGGGACTTGCCTGACACGAGGGAAGGACCTCTGTTAGGGACAACGTGTGGCTGCCTGGCCCAGAAGAATGCGGGCCTGGAAATCAGATGCAGTAGGCCATGTCCAGCGCTGAGTTCAAAGGCATCAGCACCCACCCAGCAAATGGGACAGGCCAGAGGTGACCACATGCTTGAGTCAATTTGTACAAGTCCCTGAGCCCCGGAGCCCAGGGGAACAAACCATATTGTTAGGGCACCTGGACCTGCAACACCACTAGCAAGTTCCTAGAGGCTGGAAGGTGCTCGGGAAACACTGGGAAGAAAACAAGCCTGTCTTTCGCAGGGGCTGCCTTGTGTCCCGAGCACAAGTAATACCGCATCACAGGCCAGAGGGCAGGAACATTCTCACCTGTCAGTGAGGCCCAGGGACACCTGTCAAGAGCAGGGGCAGGTGAAATGTCGTGCCCAAGTGACTGCAGACTTCAGGAACGACATGACATGATCTTTTGTAAATATACACAGGTAGGGAGCCCAGGAAGTAACCAGAAGGGACAGTAGCCAAGAAAGAGGCCAGAGGCCAGAGGTTGAGGCTGGAGGCAAAGGACCACAGGATGGAGCATCCTTGCAACAAGTGTGGCCTCAGTGGTGCTCATGGAGCCCTTTCAGATTTCCAGCAAGCAGCCAGGGCCAAAGACACACAGCACCCCAGGCCTGGGGATCCAAGGCCCACTCGGCTCACATGGGGAGTTCCTCCATGCTTCCTGCTGGGGTGGTGGCTGGTCAAGGGGCTGGAGCAGCCCAGCTCTGCGTGCCCCGATGACCCACAGCCCCTGCCACTCAGTCTCACCTGCAGACCATCAGCTCCTGAACGCCAGATGGCACTTTCTCTCTACGTCCCTGTGCCCAGCATAAGACCCTCCACACATGGGGCTGGTAAACACTAAACCGAGCTTCCACATTCTCCTAGGCTGCTTCACACACATGGGTCTCCAAAATTGTAATAATATCATCCACACTTCTTTCTTCACCTGCATCTATCAATTGCCCGGGTTCAAGGTAACCATCAAAAAGGCAGAAAACAAAATAATACAGCACCCTGCAAAGGGAAAGGAGACACCTGACCGTCTCATTTTAGCATGTCCAACCTAGGCCCAACAACAGGGTATGGTAACTCTGTGCATTAAGGCCCAGAACAGTACTGTCAAACCCCGTTTGGACTGAGACGATTCTGGGACTTATTCTTATTTTAGTATTTGCTTTTTTCCAAATTCCACTTGTATTGACTACTAACCAGTAGGAAAATTTTACTTTGTGTAGGTCACTGGTCCCAAACCCGGTGGCAGATGAGAACTGCCCACAGCATGTGGGACACACACCCCAGACCTTCTCATCTAGCTGGTCTGAGACGCTTGTATTGGAATGAGCTCAGCAAGTGCTCTGGAAGCAGCTGGTCCTGAAAGGTGTTTGGGAACTGCTGGGATTGCCGGTGAGAACTGCCCCATTGATGGAATCATATCAGACTTTGCCCTGTGTGAGTGAACATCTGTGGCCAGGGACAGCTGTACCTGTAGTGACATCGGCAAACATTTGAACTTTTATGCTTCCAGGCACTTTGTAGGTACCATCTCATTTAACCTTCATCATAACACCCTTGAGACATTTCTTACTATCTCTTTTTATTATTATTATTAATTATTATTATTATTATTTTGAGACGGAGCTTTGCTCTTATTGCCCAGGCTGGAGTACAATGGTGCGATCTCAGCTTATCGAAATCTTTGCCTCCCGGGTTCAAGCAATTCTCCTGCCTCAGCCTCCCGAGTAGCTGGAATTACAGGCATGCACCACCATGCCTGGCTAATTTTGTATTTTTAGTAGAGATGGGGTTTCTCCCTGTTGGTCAAGCTGGTCTCGAACTCCCAGCCTCAGGTGATCCATCCACCTCAGCCTCCCAAAGTGCTGGGATTACAGGTGTGAACCACTGCACCTGGCTATTATCTCATTTTAATAATGTGCCAACTGAGATCAGAAAAGACAATAAGCGATTCGCCCAAGATCCACGAGCCAGTAAGAAAGGAAGCCACGACCCGAACTCAGCCCAGAAAACCCAGGGCCTGTGGACTTACTAGTATGCAAAGTTAACTTTGAGGGTTTCATATACGCTATAAAAGAACAACTAACTTCATTTAAGAATCATTTGCCAGTGTAATAAAATGTAATGCTCCCTTTCTGCAGTTAGCAAACTTTCCAAATACATTGCTGCTGCCAAACACTTTGGCAAAGAAAAACATATTGTTCCTTTTCCCCTTGAATGTAAAAAGGAGAGAGAGGGAACTCACTTGAGAACGGAATGTATCTGTCAGTTTTTATACCTAACGCATCTTCTACCTCTACTGGAGTGTTCCCAAATTCTTAAGCACTTAAAGAGCATCAAGTCAAAGCCTGCAGAACTCAGGGAGGAGACAGCCCACACATCTGAATGTGGCACCTCCACGGCGCACTTTCCATCTCCCCAAAAAGACAAATCACCGCCGACTTCCCCATGAGGATTTGTTTCCTCTTTCCTGCTTAGAGCCTGGGGCTTTTGCACACCTGCAGGGGGCAGGGGCCACTTCCAGCTCAGCAGCTGCCATCTTCCAAGAAGACAAGAAAGCTTTGCCATCATAAAGGACTCAGAAAATCCTTTTTCAAAATTAACTGCTAAGCACTTCTGCTGCCGGCCACAAAGGATTGACGGCTACAGGAGTTGCCCTCCTGCCATAAACAACTGGAAAACCTGACAAATACATAAAACAACTGTTTTCAAGGGAAAAAGTAGAAAAAAGACAGTGCAACACTGTTGACCCCTGATTGAAAGGAAACAAATGAGGTGAATCCCAGATTAGTGTCTGGGTGGTAAACTGGCTGCTTCCAGGTCACGGTGCAGGTGGGGAGGATCCAAGAGAGCACAGGGGTCTCTGAATTAAGGAGGTCAGAGACTGTGGAGGGTAAAGCTGCTAGAATCTGAGGAGCTGAATCCAAACTGGAGGGAGCTCTGCTGAGACAGACCATCCACAGTCTGCCAAAGGGCTCCCTCGCATCTTTGGCTAAACACAAATCTGACATAGAGCCCCCAGGCTGGGCAAGATCAGCTCCTCAAGAGGAAGAGTGATCAGAATGCCATCAGACCAATAATTCCCAGAGCTCACACAGGGTTGGAAATTGTCCAGCTTTCTGCAGACAGATTGGAGAAACCTCACACACATTCCACTGAGACCCAGAAGTGTAGTTCTTTAAAAGTGGAGCTGAATTAGCTGTGCAGTGAAGCTACCTAGACCTTCTCTAAAACAGCTTAAAACTGAACCTAGAAAGATGACACTAATCCAAAGGTAATTTATATATCTGCCAGAAAAAGTCTACCACTCTCAAAGAAATGAAACAAAACCCTGAACTCAACAATAGAAAATGTCCAGCATCTAAGCAAACAGACACACAAAAAAGCAAGAAAATGTGACCATAATCAGCAGAGAAATCCATCAATAGAAAAAAACACAGAAAAGACAGAGATGATGGAGTTAGCTGATACGTGCATTAATGCAACCACTATAAATCTGCTCTACATGCTAAAACAGGTAAAGAAAATAGGAAGGCAATGGGAAATGAAAGATATTTTTTAAAACCCAAATAAAACTTCTAGACATGAAAAATACAGCACGTGAAATTTTAATAATACACAGAATAAGAATAGTAGATTAGACACTGTAACATGGCAAAACCCCATCTCTACTAAAAAATACAAAAATTATCCAGACATGGTGGCAGGCACCTGTAATCCCAGCTACTCGAGAGTCTGAGGCAGGAGAATTGTTGAAACTGGGAGATGAAGGTTGTAGTGTGCCAAGATCACACAACTGCACTCCAGCCTGGGCAACAGACAAGGACTCCATATCAAAAAAAAAAAAAAAAAAAAGACATCGATGAACTTGATTACACAGCAATAAAAACTATACAAAACGAAGTACAGGAAAAAAATATTAACAGTCTCAGTAACCTGTGGGACAATAGACAATACAAAGTGGTTTAACACATGTGTAATTGGAGTCCAATGAGGAAAGAAGAGAGAAAAGAGACAAAAAATAAATTTGAAAAAATCATAGCCAAAAATTTTCCAAATTAAGAGAAAACTATAAACCCAAAGATTTAAGGAGCTAAACGAATACTGCGTTTGATAAATATAAATAAATAATTAAAATAACACAGGTATATCATAATCGAACTGCTGGAAATGGGTGTTAAAAAGAAAAAGTTCAAAGGAGACAGAGCAAAAACACATACTTTGTGCAAAGGAATAATGGATGATAACAGATGTTGCGAACTGAACGCGAGCCCGGGAATCTCGTCCAACGAGAGGGTCCCAAACCTGGAAGAGAGCGCGCGCCAGAAAAAAGGAGATAGAAAAGAGCGAGGTCTGGAGGGCTACATGCGCTATGCTCATGCAGCAATTTTATTTCTGCAATGTGTTTCATTATATACTTTTCTGAAGTTAAAGTTGTTTACGCCAGATCAACGTACTTAAGTTACAGTAAGCAAGTTACGTCCACTAAGTTACGCCCAGTAAGTAAGTTAAGCCCAGTAAGTAGGTTACACCCAGTAAGTAGGTTACGCCCAATAGGTCAAGGTAAGTGAGTTACAGTCACGCCCAGTAAGTTATGGTAAGTAAGTTACAGTTACACCCAGTAGGTTACGGTAAGTAAGTTACCAAGTGTAAATACGCAAGTTAATATTTTACAATGAAGGTAACAAGGGTCCAAAATGAACACAATGAGACAATAAACCATAAGGAGCCGAAAGTAGACACAATGCCTCCCAAGTCCTCATATCCATAAAGTAATGTCTGTTAATTATTTTGAATAACATATAGTTCCTCTCTCGGTTCCTGCTTTCCCTCAGCTCGACTTCCCCAACTGGGGATCTGTGTCCGGGCTCCAGCTCACCGTATGGTGAGGCCCATTTCCCAGGGGCCTCACACGGGAGCGATCCCCACAGATCCCTCAAACAGAGTTCTCACCAAAAATCATACAAGACAAAGGACAGTGAAATTATATAATTAAATTGCTGAAAGAAAAAAATGTCAACCTAGAATTCTACACCCAGTGAAAATATATTTGAAAAAGTAAGGCAAAATACGGACTTTATGAAAAAAATCTGTGAGAATTAATTGGCTCTACAAAACTTAGAAAACTCTACAAAAAATATAGGCATCTCTTCAGGCAAAAGGAGATGTTCTTACATTATACATAAATCTTAGAGCAAACAAATCCTCATCATCATTATTATCATCATCAGAGAAAAACAAGTAAGCTAATAGTGGAGATAAAATTAAAGATTAAGACTACTCAGTCTAAAAGAAGTACAGAAAAGAGGGTGAAGGAGCAAAGAACAGAAAGATAGAGGAAAAATAGAAAATAAATTAAAACATGGAAAACTTAAACTCAACCATATTGATAATTATGTTAAATGTAAACAGTCTAATCACTTCAATGGAACGCATACATTTTCAGACTTAAAACGGAAAGACCCACCATATGCTGTCTACCATAAATCCCAGAAATGTAAAGTCACCAATAGGTTAAAGATAAAAGACTGAAAAAAAAGACACACCTTAAACTGTAAGAAAAAAAATCTCTAGTGGCTATATTTCTATTCAACAAAGTAGACTTCAAAGAGAAATACTACCAAGAATAAAGAGAAACTCTTAGAAATAAAAACAGGACCAATTCATCCAAAAAATGTAAAAACCATAAGTATTAAACACCTAATAACATATATTATTAGGTGATTATTAGGTGAGATTGAACATATATGTAGTGAAACTAACGGAACTGAAAGGAGAAAATAAATCTATAAGTACTATTGTTTCAGTAACTGGTACAAGGATATAAAAAATTGCTAAGGACATAGAAAACTGAACAACACTAACCCACTAACTAGAACTGACATTTATAGGATACTCTACCCAACAATAGAATTTGCTATGGAACATTTACTAAGATAGATCATAATCTGAGTAATAAAATAAGCTCCATTTACTTTAAAAAATCAAAATATTACATAGTATATTCTCTGGCCACAACAGAATTAAATTAAACATCAATTACAGAAAGCTACTGGAAATAACTTTCAAATACATAAAAAATAAACAGCACACTCTACATATGCAGTGGGTCAGAGGAAAAATCGTGAAGGAATTTAGAAAATACTTTAACTGTATTAAAATAAAAATATGACATTAAAATGTGGTGTGATACAACTAAAGCAATGTTTAAAGAGAAATTTAGAGTAATAAATGCTTATATGAGAAAAAATGAAAGATTTAATGTTAATAAACTAAACTTTCAACTGATAGAAACAAACTAACAAATTGGACTCAGTATGTAGCGGGAAGGGAATAATAAACATCACTGGGAAGCAATGAAACAGAAATAGACAATCAACAGAGAAATCCGATGAAATAATAAAGATAAAACAATGAAACAAAAAGCTGATTCACTAAGAGAAAATCAGTAAACTTGATCAATGCCCAGCCAGACTGATAAGAAAAAAGAGAGAACAAATTAGTGTTATCAAGAATGAAAGAGAAAATATCACTGCAGGCCTGACAGACATGAAAATGACAGGAAGAGAATATAGTAACGGCTCTATTCCCATACATTTGAGGACTCTGATGAAATAAAATTATTATTTGAAAGACATAAACTAGTAGGGCTCACTCAAGGACAAATAGATAACCTGAATAGTTCTTAACCAAAATTGAATTTAATAGCTACAAATGTTCTTAGAAAATTCCAAGCCCAAATATGTTCACTGGTAAACTCTACTAAAGATTTAAGAAAAAATGCCCGTTCTACATAGACTCAAAAAATAGAAGAGAATAAAACACATTTTATGAGGCCAGCATTACTGTGTTACCAAAACCAGGCAGACATTACCAAGAAGAAAAAAATAGACTACGATTCAATATGCTTATGCATACAGACTTAAAAGTCCTTAACAAAATACTGTAAAATAAAATACAGCATTCTGGAAAAAGGATGATAAATCATGATCAACTGGAATTTAAGCCAGAAATATTAGCCTGGTTTAGCATTTATAAACTGAGCAATGCAACGCCTCATAAACAATAAAAAGCAAAACCTCGATGGAGGCAGAAAAATCATTTGATAAGAAATTAACATCCATTGGTAATAAATGAAATCTCTGAGCAAATTAGAAATAAAAGGAAACTTTCTCTGCCTGATAAAGGGCATCTATAGACACCCACAACTAACATCATACTTCATGATGAAAAGTTGATTCTGGGATCAGGGCCAAGGCAAGACTGTCTCCTCTCACCACTTCTATTCCACATTAGAGTGGAAGTCCTAGCCAGTGAAAAGGCTAATAATTAATAATAAAATAATAATAAAAAGGCATACAGATAAAAGGAAGAGATAGAACTGTCTTTATTCACCAACATAATTATCTATATAAAACATTCTGAAGCCAACCAAAAAAGCTACTGGAGAAAATATTGGATTTATGAAGGCCTGAGGATACAAGGAATCCTACAATATATGATCGTATTTCTATTAGCACGGTATCAATGAACAGTGGAAAACTGAAAGCTAAAATAAAATACCATTTACAACTGCAACCAAAAAGAAAACTCACGAAGTCTTTAGAGAGCCAGATATGTTCACAATTTGTACATTAAAATATAAAACACTGCCAACGGAAATTTTAAAAGACTTAAATGAGGACCTGCACCATATTCATGGATCAGAGTACTAAATATAGTTAATAGCTAAATACAGCTTCCCCACATTGATACATGGATTTAATACCATGTATTTTGACTGGTAAGTCAAAATCTTTGCATGTTTCTCTGGTAGAAATTGACAGGCTGATTCTAAAATTTATGTGAGAATAGAAAAGATCAAAAATAGCCAAAACAGTTTGCAAGGACTTTTTAAGTTGAGACTCGTCCTTCCTCATTTCAATAGTTATTGTAAAGCTTTAGTATTGAAGAAAGTGTAACATTAGCAAAAGGGTAGGCAGATAAATACCTAGGAGAATAGGAAACCCAGAAACAGATCCACACGCAAATAGACTTGGTTTTCAGCAAAGGTACAAAGGTAATGCAGAGAAGAGAGGGCAATACTTACAAAAGGTATTGACATCATTGAATATCAACCTGGAAAAAAAGCCCTCGACCCTACCTCACACCTGATACAAAGTAAACTTAAAGGCAATGATAGACCTAAACACAAGAACTAGAACCATGAAACTTCTGGAAGAAAACATGGGAGAGTCCCTGTGATCTTGAGTTAGGTAAAGATTTTTTAAATAAGACACAAAAAGACAACAACATGGATGAATCTCAAAGGCACTAAGTCAAGAAAAAGAAGCCAGACGCAGCGGAATAAATACTGTATAGTTCCATACGAGGTGAACTCTAGGATGACTCCGGTAATCTACAGGCACAGAAAGCAGATGCGTGATTGCCAGGCATGGAGGAGATTGCCTGGGGACTTGTTGCAGTGAAATAAATTTTCGGTATCTTTACTGAGGCTGTGGTTGCATGGATGTGTAAGTAAAAGCGTCAAAACTCATCGAAATGTACATTACAATAGATGTGTTTTACTCTCTGCAACTGTACCTTTGATTTTTTTGGAAATCAGGTATCAAGAATCTGTAAACTTGACCTTTGGGTTGATTCACCAAACCTAACCCCAAGAAAGGTTAGGAGTGTCCAATCCGGTTTTCCTTTGTGGCAAAAGGGTTGATTTCTGAGCTGCCAGTTATAGAGACTTATTTGAACTGAACATAAACCTGTGGTCATTCGATGACCAGCTGCCCGTGAACAACGCTACGGTGCTGGAATTGCTGTAGCTCTTCCCTAAGGATATATAAGTGATTTGTTTAGAGTGAAACCATTTTGTTAACAAAACCCTATTAATGTGGGTCATAAAAGTGGCCATGCTAAGTGCCCTTTACAGGGAAGGTGGGGACAGCCAAGTCTCCGTGAGGACCTGGGTCCCCTTTCCCTCACTGCATGTCTCAGGAGGTTCCCTGCAGGCATGGAAGTCCTGTGTGCATAGCCTCAAGTTGTACTGCCACGGGGCTGGCTCCTGGGGCTGAGCCCAGTGGACACACACCATCCCCACAGCACCCAGCCCTGCTAAAACCAGGACACGTTTATTATGCCCATTGAAAACTGAGGCACGAAGATTCTGAGGAGTCTTCTGAGTGGCATATGCAGCACTTGACCAGGTTCCTCAAGTCCTAGTCCGGGGTTTTTACTCCGTGCCAGGGTTTACTCCATGCCGGGGTTTACTCCCCGTCTCCACTGCCTCCCCACCAAAGCGGCCGTGTCATCACATCATCCTTCTTCAGCTAAGACTCAATCCTACAGTTCTCTGTGACCTTTTCCATAAATCACCTTATTTCTTAACCAGTCAACAACCCCACACACACTCCTTCCAGAAGCTGAAGCCCCCTCCCCTGCAGCCACATCTCACCTCTGCAGCTGGGATCTCAGTAACCAGCCGGCCCGCCTCCCACCACCCCAGGTGCAGACAGATCAGGTCATTTCATGAGCAGAATCTCAGCTGTCTCTTCTGTATTTCATGCTATAAATCAAACTTAATTCTGGAGAATTTTTCCTTAAGGCTGGCGATATTTACCCTTTAAAATGAAGTTTTCCCTACTACCCATCAAGGATAAGCTGATACTCCCAGACACACAAAGGAATCTCTGAGGAACGAAAACATCAACGGAGCAAAGGACCCCACTTCAGACAAATCCAGGAGGCCGCTGCAAGCCCATCTCCATCACTGCGGAGTATCCGGGGCTTCCTGAAAGAAGACTGTGGAAATGCAATATACTCAAAAGGCACGTGGCTGCTGCCTGGGGTTCCCCACAGGCAGAATTCATTTAAAAAAAAAAAAAAAGCTTTACAAATTGTGGTATTCAATCACCTTCTCATGCTTGAAGGAAAACCCTGTATGGATGGCTGTGCGACCTCAGCTGTTTTGCCTTTTCTGATGGGAGGCTCACTACACCCACGGCAGCATCAACAATTTTGGTCCACACAACCCACTGAAAAATTGTTTCCTGACTTCATGCAGAAATGACTCCACGTGGCCTCCCAGCTTTGGTTCTGAATTGAGGTTTCAGTCCAGGCCGGGGCTAGGGAGAGGGAGGTGGGGCAGAAGAGAGGAGGAGGCGCCAAGGGGAGGTTTGGTCAGAACTCTGTCCAAATCACAGTGTCCAAGACCACAGAGGCCTGGGCACCTGTCATGCCTGTAGGGGTTGGGGGGTGGGCAGCTGAGGTGGGGGCACTCTAGCAGTGAATGCCCACAGTGACAGAAAGAATTCAGGGCCCATGACCTGTGCCCCCGGCATCACTCCATGATTCTGTTACCATACCATGGAAAAGAGGACTTCGTGGAGGTAATTATGGTTACTAACCAGGTCATCTTATAATAGTGAGGTTGTCTCAGAAAATCAGGGTGAATTCAATCACATGAGCCTTGAAAAGCAAAACAGAAGAGTGAAAGAGGAAATCAGAGAGAATCGAAGTGCAAGAAGGTCCTGTCCCATCCTGGCAGACTTGGAAAGAAGGAGAAGAAACTGAATTCCGCCAACAGTGAGCAAGCTGGAAAGAGGACCTCGAGCCCCGGGTGGACGGCGGCCCCAGCCAGCACCTGCTTTCAGCCCAGTGGGGCCCTGGGAAAAGAGTCTAGCTTTGCCATACTGGAATTCTGATTTACAGAACATGGGATGATAAACGTGTGTTACTTAGGCTGTTAAAATTGTGGTAATTACAGCAGCTAGAGGAAACAAATGCACTCACTCTTGGAAAGTTCCAACCAGAGCAGAGGACTCCAGGCAGGGACTGAAGGCCATGGACGGTGGGCAGGTCCAGACCCCGGAAAAGCAGCTGGCACCAGCTGGGCAGAGTTCCTGGCGCAAGGTCCCGCTGGGGGTACTGAGTCTGGCACAATGTGCTAATCCCCCCAGAGGTAGGAGTGTGAACCCAAGCAGATGCCCAGCCATGGGGGCAAAGCCTCTTGGCAGGATGGGTCAGCTGCAGGTCCATAACCCACCCCAGGAGCAGTGCGAGGACAGGAAACTCATTGCAAACAGTACCACTGGCCAGGGCTGGGCAGGGTGGCGCCGACGGTGGGAGGTGGGCCTGGCAGTAGCAGCAGGGTGCACTTGAAGGCACGGCTCACCTGGCTCCCAGCACTGCCTGTCACTAGCAGGCCTGCAGGAGTCATCACTCACCAGCTCACAGCAGGCCAGGGAGTAGCCGGCAGTGCGAAGGAGGCCCAGGCAGGCTCTGGGGCCACTCTGCGGGCTCTGTGCATTTGCCTGCTTGGCACCATAATGGCAGTGGTACTGACCTCCACTTCCCCCACTTCTCTGACAACGTCGGGAATGGTCTTCCTGGGTTTGCATCTGGGGACATAGCGGAGCACAGAAAATATTACATACGCAAGCACCTAACTACGCACCAGATAAAGGTACAGCTGGCAGGGTCCGATGGGCACAAGGGGGTGGCCCCTGAGTGGCCAGGTCACCGAGTGGCCTGCCTGGACAGGAAGTTGGGAAATGGAGAAAGCCAGGGAAGAATGAGGGGATGGGAAGATGCAGCTTGCCAGCTGCCCTCCCGCCAGCTGCGCACGGACTCCCCTCGCTCTCCCTCAAGCCATCCTTGTTCTCACGGGGTCCTCTTGTTTGCAAAATGCCTGTTTGTTTTAGGAAATCTTTAAAATATAAACAAACCCCAGCAACCACAATCACCTGCATGCTGTCACCCAGAAACAACCACAGTTCCTATCGCAGAGTGTTCCAGGATTTCATCCCACACTACCCATCTGCATTTTTATATTGCTCACCTTGGATCACAATGATTTAATGTTCTGTATTTTTACTTAACATTTATCTGTGTTGCACCACATTCCTTGCATTAAATGAGCTTACTTTCTCATCCAGAGCCTTCTGGAGCTCCAGTCAGCGAGGCAAGCTCCAGAGTTCTTGTCTAGAGTCAGACCCCATTCCCCGCAGGCGAACTCCAGAGCATCTTTTCTCCGTAAGCCCTCTGTCCTGCAGGAAGTGCAAAGCCTCATTTACAAAGTCTTAGCAGGATGAGGCAGCCCCACGTCCATGGCCCACCCCAGGAGCCTCATTTACAAGGCCTTACCAAAATCCCAGCCCTGCAGCTTCTGGGAACCTACTAGACCAACCCCTGCTCTGCCTGGGGTCACCGTGGGTGGGACAGCAGCAAGCATGCCAGCCAGAGGAGGAGGTGGCCACCATGGGCTGGAGCCCCAAGGGCGCCACCTGAACACACCCCGCGTCAGGTCACGTCCAGGCGTCACCATAATCTGTGGGTGAGATGCCCCTGTCCTTTCTGCACGGGCTCTCTCTGCCTCCCTGCCCTATTCGGACTGATTTTATAGGACATTGTACGAGTGACCACTGCTGGGTGTGAGCCAGGAAAAACTGGCCCTTGGAACGCACACATGTTTTTACAGTGCTTCCTTCACATTTGATTTCTATTTGTCTAAAATGACCTGTAATAAAATGAAAACGTGCATTGTGAAGCCTCGAGATTGTTCACCCTTATGGTATTTCAGGCAGCAGCAAATATCCACAGACCTTGTTACCTGAAGCCTGGACCCAGCGCTCAGTGGAGTTGCCTATAAAAATTAACGACACACAAACAGAACCTGCACAGACTCGGGAAAGGACAGAGCAGCAGGTAGCATGAGACACAGTGTCACTGACTTCTGTGTTTTAAAGATGCCTCTCGGCCTCCAGGGCCAGGAGAAGATGGGAGCCTGCACAGCCAGAGCCATGGGAGGCTGCCAAGGACTGAAAGTCAGCCCCGCCGGGTGCAGAGTCTCCCGCCACCCTTTCGGGCACACGCCTTCTATGCCAACACCCTCCTTCCCTTCCAAGCCCAGTCTCGGTGCTGACATTTGGCATCGCCATTCCTGGGACCTGCCTTCCTGCTGGTACCAACTCCGCTCCCACCCACAGCCAGCCCTGAGAACCAGCTCTGCCAGGCACAGAGGAGAGAAGGCCTGCCCCATAGGGTGGCACGAGGATCAAGGCAATGGCGGGGGACAGCACTTGGCATAGTGCCTTGTACACAGTAAACACTGACCAGCCTCATTACTGCCATCCTTGCTGCAAGCCAGGACAGCCCTGGGCTGGACCTCATCGCGGCCTCCACCATCCTCCCTGTCTCTTTCCCTTGCCCGTGGCAGCTGGCATCTTCCTAAAGCATCAACTTTAGGAATTCCAAGTCCTGTCTGCCAGGCTGGGCTCCAAAACCGCCTCTGCCTCTCCCTGCACATCTCTCACCACCCTGTGACCACTGGCATCAGCAGCTCTGAGCTCCCACTGGGATGAGGGGAGGGAGGCCCGGAAGTGTCCAGTGGGGCTGCAGCATCTAAAAGACAAGCATCACATCCAGCTGGAGCAGCATTCGTATGCAGACTGTGTTCCTAGAGAAATTTTACAACAAACCTCTGATGTCACGTTAATTTTAAAAGCTCTTTTGTTTATATTACAGCAACCTGCCTGCTCGGCGAAGAGGTTCCTGCTCCTACATGAGAAATGTGTTACAAATTACAACAGAAAACATGGTTCCCAGCCACGAGGAAAACACCGTGTGACCCCCAAATAGGGGAAGATACGCTGACATTGTAAAAGCTGAACAGAGAAATGAAGAAAGGAAAAAAAGCAGTTTATGCATACAGACTAATTTATGTCTGTTGTGTACGTGTGAGGCCCCCAAATCCGCTGGCTCCTCTGCAGAATGAGCGCCTCCACTGCGGGCTGCCAGCATCTCCGGCCCAGAGGCCAAGAGGACAGCTTGTGGACGTTGCTGACGCTGAACCTGGCAGAGATGTAGGCTTTCATTGACTTTATATTTCAATTATGGCCACTTCCAGTTACATAAGCTTTAAAAGCAGTGGCCCGGCAGCCTCCTCTAAAACGAGCTGTGATGGTTTCCTCTAGTCTCCAACCTCAGTAGCTTCGCGGCTCAGATAGGCATGTGCCGGCCATGGGAGCCAGAAAACTTCCCTTTACCCCAAACAACTAGCAAAGCAGGATTCCTGTCCCCTGTATGCACATCAGGAAGCTGAGCCCCAGGGTGAGCAGGGGCCAGGTCACTGAGACGGCAGAGCCAGGCCTGGCCTGCAGAAGGGCCTGGCTAAAAGTCCTTAAGAACAGGAGGCCAAGTGGCCCTGGGTGCAGGAAAAGCCTGGAGTGGAGTCAGAGCCAGGCCGGGATGCAAAAATCTGCGTCGCAGGGGGAACTGCACAAATCAGTGTGGTCAGTGGAAATACAGATGCCCATGATTCGACACCCAGGGCCTGTGCACGCGTCACCTCACGTGGAAGCAGGGACTCGGCAGCGGTGGCTGAGCTGGGAGAGGGTCCTGCATCATCTGGGGGCCCAGTGCGATCACAAAGGCCTCCTCACAGCGGACCAGGAGAGTCGGGGCCAGAGACCCGATGACAGCAGAGGCAGAGGGTTGGGGCCAGCCCCACGCTGAACCTAAGGCCTCCAAGAGCTGACACTGCAAGGAACAGACACCGCTCCAAGCCTCAGGGAGCACAGCCTTGCTGCCCCAGTCTGGATTGCTGCCTCTTTTTCAGTAAGAGCTGTGCTGTCTGACACTACTCGGTGTGTGGATATTTGTCCCAGCAGCTCCAGCAGGCTCCCATGGGCATCAGTGCCGTCTTTGGGGTGTTTTGCTGGAACCCCATTGGGCACAGAAGGGAGAGCTAAGCTTCCCCTTGCCTCTCCAAAAGATACCAGGTCAGCCCCCTCACCCAGGCAGATCTCAGACTAGTCTCCAACCTCAGAGGCACAGAAACAGAGCTTCCCAGGGGTAGAAGCTTCCAGCTTTGCTGGGACTCAGACTGTGGCCACATGGAGACAGGTGACCCCCCCAGGCTAAGAGGATTCAGGGTCTGGGAAGCAGGCAAAATGAACCCATTGGGCAGTCAGTCGCACCCGGGGTTGGCTGTGGGGCTCCCAGGGAGAGCTTGGAGGGGTGCCTCTTTATTCAGGTGGGGGCAGGTAGAACCTCTGGGCTGTGGGGGCACAGCCACAGTCACTAAGGAGCAGGTTCCCTGGAGGACACAATTGGGGTAAGGGCTGGATAAAGGGCTGGGTAAAGGGCACCTGCCCTGCCCACCCTTCAGTGGAGTCTGGCTGAGCCTCTGCAGCTCCACTCCCAAGCCCATGGGAGAGAAATTTGCAAAGCCTCCCTTCCCATTTTGAGAAGTGAGATGCCCATCCCCAACCCTCACCTTAAAGATTGAAGCCTCTCATCTTCCCTGATGATCTTGGACAGATGGATAGCGTCCTTTCCAGGTACGGGCATTGAGCAGGGTGGGGCTGGGGTGCAGTCTGTCTATTCCTATCACCTCCTTGGAGTTAACCCTGAAAACCCTGCTGTGGGGATTTCAGGGAGATTGGAGGAGGGAGAGCTGTGGGGTTGGCTCAGAGCAGAATGTCATGGAACACACAGCCCCCAGCAGAAGCCCCACCCTGCCTGGGGACAAGTGAGTGGACACAGCTGTGGGAGTGTCCCAGGTGGGCTGATCTGTCTGCCTCAGCACAGCCACCCACACAGGACCCTCAGCCACCTCTCAGCTCTCACTGCTCTTCTCATCGCTCCCCTCCAGGAATGTTGAGGACTAAAATGTTCTTGACCCCCACACCTATTCTTCTGAAATGTGCATTTTAGAGAAGGCCCTGGGGAAGTGATGACAAAATCCCAATACCCGGTCTCCAGTGGGGGAGGTTAAGTCCTCACATCTGAGAAACAGGGGCTGTGGGACGTGGGGACGGGAGCCTTCTGTCCACTTCCTGATGGCCATCTCCCCACAAGGACTGAACTGTGACCTTTTTTCCTTGCTCAAATACCTTTCTAAGAAGTCTGGGGAAAGTCACCCTTACGAGCCACACAATCGTGTTAAATGGGTCTCTTCGGCCCAGTACATCATGGCCTGCTCCAGCCCGAATCTGGCCTGGCCTCACATGACACACAGCAGACTCCCGAAACTTAACTCAAGCACTTCTTTCTACTGACCCAGCTTTAGACAAAGCTCAGCTTTCAACCAAACCCACCTGACTTGTAAGTCTCCACTTCAAGATGTCCCAGCTTTGAAGACAGATATATGCCAAACCAGTGTGTATCTCCCATGTATTGATTTGTGATTTTACCTGCAATTCCTGTCTTCCAAAAAGGTATGAAACCAAGATGTAACCCAATGGCCTCGGAAGCTCTTTCTCAGGACCTCTTGAGTCTGTGTTTCCCCAGGCCGTGATCATTCATATGGCTCAGAATAAACATCTTTACATATTTTGGCAGAGTTTGGCTTTTCCATTGTTACTTCATACTCTTTCCTCCTTCCCATCTCCCCACACCGACCCCCTCCTGTTCCCAATTGGGGGACCCCAAAATGCCCTTCACTGACCTCCCATACCCACACTGTACCCCTGGCCCCGCCCCTAATCCGGGATGACATAGCCAGAAAGTCAGCCCAAGTACGGGGTTCCCCTCAGCCAAGACCTTGGAAGCAGAAACATCCAGCAGTAATCGGCTTTGGAGGTTTCTATCCAAACAGAAAAAATGAGCCTTCCTAGTGGGGCAATATTAGCTCAGCACCAAACAAAAAATCACCCTCAGACTGTAAATGAATGCTTTGCTCTCAGGGCTGCATTCCTGTCTGGGTCTAAATAAATAACAAGGGCATTAATAGAAAACACAGCTATTTACCTTCAAGAATAGAATTTCAAATCCCACAAAACGGTTGCTGGTGTTTCAAGCTTTGATGAGAAAAGAATAAGTTTGCACCAAATTGTATTTTCAGTATGTTAATTAAACCAATAAAGAGTAACTATATTTGAGTTTTCTGATCTAATAATAAAATGATGTGCCTGGCTGACTATTTAAAGTGCTTGATGGAATATTTTACATGCTTTATTTGCATACTGAATAAATGCAAGACTAACATTTCAAGTTTAAGTAAACTGTTCAGAATTCCATGGACAAAAGCTCTATACAATTGCAAATGACACCCCCCTGTAATTAACTCTTGTTGCTTAGAAAATCAAGGCTATAAAAGTCTATTTAATCAAACTTCCCACCATGTGCTTTTTTTAAAAATTACACTTAGAAATCTATGCACTGAGATTGTCATTTCAACCATAGTGAGATCATCTGACTAACTTGTATAGGAGAATCACAAATTGAAAAGAAGACAATTAGCAAAACTGAATTCTGAAACTAACATAAAAACATCAGAGACCATTAGGTTTGATTAACGAGCACTACTTGTTACAAACCCGCCATTTCTAAACTTGCACTAACACCGGCTCCATGATACGCTTTGCCCATAAATCAGTGGGAATATGAAAAGCACAAACCACACAGAACCAACCGTATTTCATGTCTTCTGTGTCTTAGACTCACTAAGCTTAAAAATCACCATACAATAAAGTTTTCATTCCCTGAAGCTGGAGAGAAAACAGTGGTTCAAATTTCCATTGCTGCACAATGAATCATCCCCAAAATCTGGGGGCTTAAGACGAAAACAGGACTTTATGATTAACTCTCATGCTGGAGATCGACGGGGCTCAGCTGCGTGGTTTTATTCTGGGAAGCTCATTCAGCCACCTCTCTGGAGGCTGATGCTGGCTGTCAGCCAGAACATCCACACATGGCCTCTCTGTTATCATCTCTGTCTCCTCGCAGCATAACCGGGCCCCAAGAGCAAGTAAAACAGTGAAACAGCAAAGAACTAAGGTACCTAACATCATTTTTGTATAAAGGGACTTTATCCATTGATTTTTATTACTAAGTTTGGGACTAAAGGGCAATTACATATACAACTATGTTTTGTTAAAGATTCATAGGAGCAATGTGGCCTGACTACGGGCAAAGTTCCCAGCCTCCTTAGACCCTGGTTTCCACCCAGATGTCAACCCCCTCCCGTTCCTCCACTTCTCCTGTCCTTAACATAACAGGAGCCTACAATTTGTACTGGCCTACAACGGTACTTTCGGACGCTAGTTCACTACCTTCTCAGTTTCCCTGGCTCTCCAAATAAACCTGCTTTTCCTCCCACCAACCGTTGTCTCTCGAGTCTGCCTTTCCAGAGGCAAGTGGCTGAACTTGGGTTCAGTTACATCCTGAGCAACCTGAGATGGAAGACGTAACGCTTTTTATGACATAGTCCCCCAAGTCACATAATGTCACTTTCCCTGGAGACACAGTCCCATCCAGATTCAAGGAGACGGAACCCAGACCCTGCCTCCCCAGTGGAGAGTCAACCCACATTGTAAGCGAAGCAGGCAGGAGGGAGACCAGTTCTAGTCCCTTCAGGTCATGCACTGCCTGCCCCAGCCCCTGCCCCGGCTCCAGGCCTGCGTCACCACTCCAGTCCAGTTCCTCCTGCGCATCCTACAGGCTGCTCTAACTCCATTTATAAGTGTTATGGGCTTAACTTTGTCCCCCCAAATTTTACATGTCAAAACCCTAGCCCCGAGTACCTCGAATTGGGACTGCATTTGGAAACAGGATCTTTAAAAAGACGGTCAAAACTAGATGAGTTCATTAGGGTGAGCCCCTAGTCCAATAAGACTTCCATCCTTCAGAACTCGGGGGAAGAAATCTCCACGGCTGAAGGCACCCAGGCTGCAGTCCTGTGCTGAAGTCACCCAGGCTGTGGTCCTGTGTTGAAGTCACCCAGGCTGCGGTCCTGTGCTGAAGTCACCCAGGCTGTGGTCCTATGCTGAAGTCACCCAGGCTGTGGTCCTGTGCTGAAGTCACCCAGGCCATGGTCCTGTGCTGAAGTCACCCAGGCTGCAGTCCTGTGTTGAAGTCACCCAGTCTGTGGTCCTGTGCTGAAATCACCCAGGCTGCGGTCCTGTGCTGAAGTCACCCAGGCTGTGGTCCTATGCTGAAGTCACCCAGGCTGTGGTCCTGTGCTGAAGTCACCCAGGCTGTGGTCCTGTGCTGAAGTCACCCAGGCTGTGGTCCTCTGTTGAAGTCACCCAGGCTGTGGTCCTCTGTTGAAGTCACCCAGGCTGTGGTCCTGTGTTGAAGTCACCCAGGCTCTGGTCCTGTGTTGAAGTCACCCAGGCTGTGGTCCTGTGTTGAAGTCACCCAGGCTGTGGTCCTGTGTTGAAATCACCAAGGCTGCGGTCCTGTGTTGAAGTCACCCAGGCTGCGGTCCTGTGCTGAAGTCACCCAGGCTGCGGTCCTATGCTGAAGTCACCCAGGCTGTGGTCCTGTGCTGAAGTCACCCAGGCTGTGGTCCTGTGCTGAAGTCACCCAGGCTGTGGTCCTGTGTTGAAGTCACCCAGTCTGTGGTCCTCTGTTGAAGTCACCCAGGCTGTGGTCCTGTGTTGAAGTCACCCAGGCTGTGGTCCTCTGTTGAAGTCACCCAGGCTGTGGTCCTCTGTTGAAGTCACCCAGGCTGTGGTCCTCTGTTGAAGTCACCCAGGCTGTGGTCCTCTGTTGAAGTCACCCAGTCTGTGGTCCTCTGTTGAAGTCACCCAGGCTGTGGTCCTGTGCTATGGCAGCCCCAGGAAACTCCTACCCCAAGCCAAACCCATCTCCCCACCATTGACCACCTTAGAGAATGGACATGTCTCTTAGCAAGAGCCTTAGAGTCCTTCCAGATGACACTTGTTCCCTCCCACAGGTACTTAGCCACCCACTCCTGCCACAGACTGCCCACGCCGTAACTGAGCCCATCTTCCTTCCTCCCCTGCTGTCACAGCTCTGATCCCTAAGTGGACAGCTACAGCCCCTGCCCCAGATAGTCAGCCTGCACCTCCAATCCTCCAGAGCCAGGGTGGCCTTTCTGAAAGACACAGCCAATAGGTCACTCCTCTAATTAAAATGTCCCCATGGCTTCCCACTGCCTTTGCAAACTTCTCAATGCCCAACCCTGACACCCCGGCCAGGACAGACAGTGATATGTGGTGCATATGGGTATGAACATCAGAGCCCAGTTGCCAGCTCAGATACCAGCCCTACCTTCACCAGCAGTGAGCCCTTCTGTGGGTAACTACCCCTGTGCCTGCCTCGGTTTCCTCAGCAGAACTATGAGGCTCATCCCACCCATGCAGAGAGTTGCTGGGCCATTAAGTAGCACATGGAGAGTGATGGTGCCATATGCTGGCTGTCGTCACTGATGGTCTCACTGCTGGCTCCTCTTGTGTCATTCCCTCGGGAGAATCAGCTCCTTCACACCACATCACTGTGGTCACCTCCTGTGTCCATTCTGATTCCTTCAAAGGCCAGTCCATGGGAGAGGCCTTCCAGGCTCCTCTGGAGGGGCAAACCCCCACAGCCCTGCACAACCCTCTGCTCACTCAGGACCAGGAAGCCAAGCGGGGCAGTGTTGTGAGGGGTGTCCTCTCCAACTCAACGCTCTTCTTTTCTGCCTCAGAATGTCCCCCAAAGATCTGGAAGCCCCCATAGTTCATGCAAGTCACAGTCCCAGACTGGACTCACTTATCCCAGAGAACTTAAGACTTTTTTTCACATGGAAACCTGTCCAATGTTTATAGCAGCTTTATTCATTACTGCCAGAAACTGGTGGCAAGCAAGATGTCCTTCAGTCTGGGAACGGGTAAACACTGGCACATCCATGCCACGGAATACTGCCGGGGCTCCAAAGGGCCAGGCTATGAGCTCATGCAGCAACAGGGCAGGTCTAAGTGGAAAGAGCCAGCCCAGCAAGGCTCCGTCCTCATCATGTAGATCCCACCCATGTGGCATCAGGAGGGGATGGGAAGCACGTCTGTGCTGGCAAAGGGCAGCGTGGCTACTGCAAAGAGAACCTAGGGCAGAATTCCAAGGGCACAGAACTCTGTGCAGAACTCGCTCGGTGGAGGCACAACTCTAGGCAGTTCTCAAAACACACAACCCTGTGCATCTCGAAGAGTGAAGGTTCACACACACAGGCATTACAACAAAATCTGGCAGATCTTCTGTCTGCCAGCCTAGAAGACAGAAGGTCCAGGAAGGAATGCAAACTGGGGCAAGTGAGGAAAATTCCTTTTTTTTTTTTTGAGACAGAGTCTACCTCTGTCATCCAGGTTGGAGTGCAACGGCACGATCTCGGCTCACTGCAAACCTCCGCCGCCTGGGTTCAAGCCTCAACCTCCTAAGTAGCTGGGATTACAGGAGTGCACCACCATGCAGAGCTAATTTTTTTTGTATTTTTAATAGAGACGGGGACTCACCATGTTGGCCAGGCTAGTCTCACACTCCTGACCTCATGATCTGCCCACCTCTGACTCCCAGAGTGCTGGGATTACAGGCGTGATCCGCCACGGCTGGCCCTATAGGGGAAACTCTTGAAAGCTCACAGCAGAAGCTGTCGGAGGAAGTGCAGCAGGCCTAAGGCGCTTTTGAAAATGGTGTTTTGACTGGAAGCTGTAAGGCTGCAGAGAAAAGCAGCCACAGATAACCTCCTTGGAGAAGTTGTTTCCTGGGAGCTGGGCTGAAAAATCTCAATCTGCTTTACGTGTATGTGACGTGGAATAAACAAGTAAAAGAATGGTGGGTGGTGGCAGCCAGGTCCTCACTGGCAGAGAGGACAGTGACAGATAAGCACGGAGAGTGCCGGGATGGGCCGTGCACCCCTGGATTAGAGGTGAAACATCCGCACGGACTCAGGTTGTTCTCACTCTAGACACAGAGGGCACCTAGAGGCTACAGCAGCCGACACACATGCTGTTTTCTAAATGCCATTCTTCAATCACAGGAGCTGGGACTGCTTGGAGAAATGGCTGATTCTCGGGTCAGGACGGAGAAGATCTAAGATGGGCATGGAGCCTCTTCTGGTGCCAGAAAGCAAGAAAGTGCTTTAAAGAACACAAGGATGGAGACAGCAAAGGGCCAGGAGCCGATCTGAAGACCACCCATCCAACAGCCAAAGCTGGAACAATGTGAGCAACAAAATAAATAACACAGGACTGAATCATAACCAAAAGTAGCAAATAAATATGCATGAGTCCCTAGTGATATAAATAAATGCATGATAAATGGATGAATAAATAAATAAATGGGAAGAAGAGAGATCCTCTTTACAGAAGAATTGTTAATAATTTACGCAGCTGTTTTCCTCTCCAGGGAGTGGAGCTTACCTCCCCTCTCGACTCTGAGCAACGGCTGAGCTCAATCGCTTGCTTCCAAAGGATAGATTCTGCCTCGGGAGGAAGTGACCGGACAGTGGAGAAACCTGGGCAACGCGACCTTGAATAAGTGTCAAGGTCACTATCCCCAGGGATGAGTCATGTTGAGAGTACAGACCCTCTGGCATTTCACCTCCATGATGAAGGAGGTGATGAAGAGGACATTTCACCTCCGTGATCTTCTTCCAAAAAACAAAACAAAACAACGAAAAATGGAGGGAGAGTCTGTGAATCCATGGCCAGTGCTCAGAACTACTGAGCTCAGTGAAGACAAGCAAAGTCTGATGAACTGTGACAGACCAGAGGAAACTGAATTGGATCCTGGAAGAAAAAACCAGCTAGTGAAACCCAGATTAAACCTGGAGCACAGCTCATCAGAATGTGCCAACATCCCGGAAGAAGATGTAACATCAGGGGAAACAGGGAAAGAGGCACATGATACTTTCAGTACCATCTTTGCAACCTTTCTGTAAATGTAAGATTATTCCAAAATGAAAAGTTTACTTTGAAAAAGCATACACGTTTTAGCATACTTGGGAGGTTTTCCAAGTCTGGTTTTGTTGAGAACCACTCCCACTTCCTTCCCTAACAATAACCAAAAAATAACTCTCGGTTCCCCCACTCAGCCCCCACTCAGCCCCCACTCAGCCCTGCCCGCCCCCACTCAGCCCCCACTCAGCCCCCACTCAGCCAGCCCCCACTCAGCCCCCACTCAGCCCCCACTCAGCCAGCCCCCACTCAGCCCCCACTCAGGCCCCACTCAGCCCCCACTCAGCCCCCACTCAGCCAGCCCCCACTCAGCCCTACCCGCCCCTCCCCAGGTTCACACAAGGAACTGGTGCCGACATTATTCAATAAAGCAACCTGGTAGACTGCTTAGTTTTGTGTTTGTTTTAATCCAAATGATTAAATAAGCTGCATTTTTTTAAAAAAGCGGGGGTGGGGGGGGAGGGGGTGGCCAAACACGGTGGCTCATGCCTATAATCCCAACACTTTGGGAGGCCGAGGCAGGCAGATCACGAGGTCAAGAGATTGAGACCATCCTGGCCAACAGGGTGAAACCCCATCTCCACTAAAAATACAAAAATTAGCTGGGCGTGGTGGCGCGTGCCTGTAGTCCCATCTACTCAGGAGGCTGAGGCGGGAGAACCCCTTGAACCTGGGAAATGGAGGTTGCAGTGAGCAGAGATCACACCACGGCACTCCAGCCTGGCTACAGAGCAAGACTCCGTCTCAAAAAAAGAAAAAGGTAGGTTTTGATAGCGCATTAGACTCCCCCGTGCTCTGGAATCTTTGTAAATGGATGGCTACAGCAGTTTCCCAGGAAGACAGGGAGGGGTAAACAGTTCCCTGTAGGTGCTGCCCTGTTGCATAATGAGACCATGGTGATTTTGCAGTCACATGGGACACAGGACCCAGGGGACAGGGAGAATCAGAGCAAGTTGGAGACAATTATATAATTGGCACTCTAGTGTCTTTTTGAAAAGACATAAAATGTAAATTACCTGGTTGCAAATTACACTTTGACTATTTATAAAATGTGTGACTTTGAGTGCTTCGCTGTAATTCTCCATGAAACGAGGACACCAGTACCGGCAGCAGCAGCAGGCCTGACTCACAGATGAGTGGCTTTGGGCTTTTAGAGAATGGCCAGAGAGCGCCCCTCCAGGGTGAGAGGATTCCAGGAAATTGTTGGATACATAATCCTTTTGTATGAAATCTGGATGCCAGCCACCTGGGTCTGGCCTTTCAGAGGACAGAAGGCCACACAAGCATCTCCAGGTGCCTGGGGCAGGGCTGCAGACCCTGCCAGAGAAGACCGCCTGGGTCCGGTCAAAACCACATCGCTGGGTGGACAGCACATCCTACCCTGGCCCCTGGCAGAGCAAGCCCTGATCAGGTGTTAGCTACACCGTAACACAGCACAAGCAACAGGAACATTTCCATGGCACCGTGAACTAACCGTGATGGCCGAATGAGCTGAGATCTGTGAGTCGCTGTGCCAGTCAGGACCCACAGGGGACAGAACTCACCCTACAAGGTCCAGAGGAAGAGTCACTAATCAAAGCACAACTGTGTTACGAGAGAAACTTGGGACTGTAACATCCTCCCCCTAAACTGGAAAGATGCTCAGAAACCAAAGAATGACGGGACAAGTCCAGCCTGGTGAGTAGACACGTTGTTTATGGGATTTACCTTTGGGGCACTCCTGGGTGACAGCAGGACTGCTCTGGAGACCAGCACTGCCTTCCATCTCTAAGCTGCTTTTAAACTAATTTTCTGGCTCTTTGCCTCCTGTGTTTGAATGACGAGACTGTTTTTCTTGGTAGGTTCTCAGATCCTCTCTAGGCTGTTTGGTTTCTCAGGGACACCTGCTCCTGGGCCGGGCACCATGACCTTGATCACTGTGGGGCCTTCAGGGTTCAGGCAGTGGACATCGCCCTTACATAACCCGGTGGGAGACCTGTCACACCACGGACTGGGATGGAGACAACCCCAGAGGCTGGCCACTGCCTCCCAAGGCAGAAAAGCCAAGAGCCAAAGGAAGAGCATGTCCAGCAGTGCAGGGAAATCCAGCCGTGAGAAGGAAGGGCTGCCAGGGGAGGCTGGCACCGCAGCACAGGGGGGCAGGTAAAAACACACCCCACACTCTCCTCCTGCCCCCATCATCCAGCTGGCCTCCACATAAACTCTGAGCCCAACCTAAACCCCTCCAGTGACAGACCAGAGCCCAGGAGATGCCATCCTCAGAGGCTGGGCTTCAGGGGCCCCAAGGAGGGCAGAGAGAAGTGGAGAAGTATGGGCAGGGGGCTTGGGAATGACTCCTGCAGGCTTTGTGTGTGGGGCATGAAGACTCTGGACTGCCAGGGATGCAGAGCAGTGGCGAATGGGGGAGTCCATCCCCGCCTTATGTGAATGTATGAGTCAAACTCACACCAAAAGCGAAGGGGGCCGCCACATGTGCTGGGATCCCAGGGGAACCTTGGCTTCTTCACACCTTTCTCCAGCTCCATATTCTCACCCGAGATTTATCATATTCTACATTCAGAAAAAAATTGTTTCTAAAATGTAATACAAAACATACACACATACACGCAGACATCGTAGATGGAACCATAAGCAACTGCTATTGTCATAGGTCAACATGGTTGAATCTTCAGCTTAACATACACATACATATGCATTTACACACAGTTACCTACACACACACTCACACACACATACATATGCATTTACACACAGTTACCTACACACACACATACATATGCATTTACACAGTTACCTACACACACACTCACACACACATACATATGCATTTACACACAGTTACCTACACACACACTCACACACACATACATATGCATTTACACACAGTTACCTACACACACACATACATATGCATTTACACACAGTTACCTACACACACACTCACACACACATACATATGCATTTACACACAGTTACCTACACACACACATACATATGCATTTACACACAGTTACCTACACACACACTCACACACACATACATATGCATTTACACACAGTTACCTACACACACACATACATATGCATTTACACACAGTTACCTACACACACACTCACACACACATACATATGCATTTACACACAGTTACCTACACACACACATACATATGCATTTACACAGTTACCTACACACACATACATATGCATTTACACACAGTTACCTACACACACTCACACACACATACATATGCATTTACACACAGTTACCTACACACACTCATACATATGCATTTACACAGTTACCTACACACACTCACACACACATACATATGCATTTACACACAGTTACCTATACAGACACACTCACGCACACACGTGTTAGACACACACATCCTAAAATCAAGATGGAGCAACAAACGCCAACTGGTGCGTGGGGGTTGGTGAGACAATTAGCTGAGTCTCGTGTCTGTGCCCATGCCTTCATTGACTTGGGATGCTCAGGCCGACCCTCAAACCGTGAGCCCCTCTGTGCCATCAGAGCTTGAACTCCACGGGGCTGACCAGGACCAGTCTTCCGTTCACCTGCCAGCATCTGTGATGCCTCCGGACTCAGCCTAACAGAGGCATCCTCCTCCTCCAGTGCAGGGATGCTTTTCTGCTGTGACTATTGGCCGCAGGACCGAGTTTTACCCAAATGTGTGCCTTGTGACCACCATCATCCTGAGCACAGGGATGGGCTGGGGCTGCGATGGGGACACCACTGTGTTCCTTGCACTAACAGGCTTTGGGAGGGGGCCCCTTCCATTCACTGCACCCCCACCTGTGTGGTCACAGCTGATGAGGGCTGGCAGCCCAGCCAGAGTTACTGGAAACATCACATAATTAAAAAGATACACCTTGTGATGGGGAGCGTGCTACACAGCCGTGATTCTGCAGGAGGTTCATGGCAGGGTACTTTCTCAGCCCAGAACAAATGTCTTCCTGGTCACACATTGTCAGGGAGCGCAGTTTCCCTGCTTGAAGATACGTGCTTGCTGTGGAAAGTTCCCTGCAGAGGTGATAGATGGCCATCCCCATCAGGCCCTGCTACAGGGAATGTGTCTTAAATCAACGCCCATCAGGTCTGCCCATTCACCATTTGAGAGACGCCTCTCAAAGACCCGCAAACGTTCTGTCTGAGTGCCTCGGGTCCACGGGTCCCAACGGCAGCAGAAAGCCCTTGGCCCTTGCACCTGCTCTCAGCCTTTCACCAACAAGCACATGGCAGAAACTCCGGGTCAGCCCTACATGCAGAAATCCCTCCACGCCCAGGGTCCCCTCGGGCCTCAGGCTGGCAGGGCCAGCATCAGCCATGGGTCTTCCAGAGGACAACTGTGTCTCCCTGTCTGGGGTGCTCTTCATGGACATGTGTTTATTCTCTGTGTCTCTCTAACCTTTGTTGCAGCCCTTCAATCTCTTAAAACTATAGACAAATTGAATTTTCACAGAGTTTGAGCAATTTTAAAAAACATTTGCAAATGAGGCAGCCTGCAGAATCACAGCAGATTCAGAGAAACTCCAAGGATGCCTTGTGGCCAGAGCAAATTTATAGACAAAAAGGAAAAGCGACACACAGAAAATAAAAGTAACGCACAGACACGGCCGGGTTGGTTACAGCGTGGCGTTCACCTTATTTGGACACAGTTTGAACAGTGGGCTGCTGTACATGGTTGACATGTGGCTGCTGGGATTGCCTGGGACCCAGCGATGGTTACAGAAGCCCACTCCCAGGTGAGGTTTTCGGTCTGTCTACCTACTAAGCCAGGTTACAGTTCATCCACGAGGACTCCGCAAGTACAGAAGCAGAGAGCCTGTCTCAGGCCGTCTGCACTTTAACACGTCCTTCCCAAGCACACTTTTTAAGAACGTAAACTAACGTGAGGCCCAAGACTGACTCGAGGGCTGCAGGTCAAGCAGTCAGCCTCACGTTGGAGCCTAGAGACCATCGGCTCGGACACCTCCCAGCTGTGTGACCTCGAGCAAGGAACTGCACCTCTGTGGCCTCAGTGTCCTCACCTGCAAAAGGCAGTTAGTGCTCGGCCTGCCTCCCAGGCTGTTTTGAGGCTTGGCCCAGTGCCAGGCCTGAGTGAGACCTCAGAGAGCACCTGCTGTCACTACCGCTCCTCCAGGCCCCCAGCACAGGACTCGCCTGAACACACCGCGGGCTGGCCAGTGAGCGGAATGTGAGCGGCCCTGACCCTATTCACAGTGCTGCATGACCCTAGACAGGCCACCTGTCCACGATGGGCCTCAGCTTTCCCATCAGCAAAATCGAGGGCTTGTGTCAAATCATTTGCAAAGTCCTGCTCAGCCTTCACTTTCCTGTCAGTCAGCTTGAGTTGGATCTGGTTTTGTCTCTGCATCTACAGCTTGGTTACAAAAAAAAAAAAAAATTTTCAAAAATGAGCAAAATCCAGATACCACAATTCATCTGTCGATCAAAGTCATAGGCCCAGATCAGATGGAAAATTCCAGTGCTCTAGGGCAAGCCACAGCTTCCCAGGCCAGGGAGGGGACCTCAGTCAAGTCCCGGTGTGGCCAAAAACAAGCGCCACCATGGGCATCCACAGCTTTAGCCACTCTAGACGAAACCCCACAGCAACCGCTCCCTTGGGAAGTGCCCTCCATAGAGGCTTCTGGGACAGAGAGCCCCCAACCCAAAGTGGCCCTCCTCTCAGCCAGGCCCTGGCCTCATGGCCCGAAAGCAGGAGCAGCAGGCCTGGTCACCATCTGAGCGCCAGCGCAGCACCCAGAGCAGTCCTGCCAGGTCTCAGGGGCCACAGAAGAGCCGGCCAAGAAAGCTGCTGGCGTCTACACTGTGTCCTCCCACCCGCCTGGACAAAGGCTTGCTGTAGGCACCGCAAAACAAACACAAGACAGAAATGTGCAGCATGTGCAGGCAGACTGTTTCAGACCCGCGCAGTATGGCCACCAAGCACCCCTCCTCCACTGTCATCGCAGGGAGACTGTTTCAGACCCACGCAGTGTGGCCACCAAGCACCCCTCCTCCACAGGCATCGCAGGGAGACTGTTTCAGACCCGAGCAGTGTGGCCACCAAGCACCCTCCTCCACAGTCATCACAGACACTGTTTCAGACCCGTGCAGTGTGGCCACCAAGCACCCTCCTCCACAGTCATCGCAGACACTGTTTCAGACCCGTGCAGTGTGGCCACCAAGCACCCTCCTCCACAGTCATCGCAGACACTGTTTCAGACCCGTGCAGTGTGGCCACCAAGCACCCTCCTCCACAGTCATCGCAGGGAGACTGTTTCAGACCCGCGCAGTGTGGCCACCAAGCACCCTCCTCCACAGTCATCGCAGGGAGACTGTTTCAGACCCGCGCAGTGTGGCCACCAAGCACCCCTCCTCCACAGGCATCGCAGGGAGACTGTTTCAGACCCGCGCAGTGTGGCCACCAAGCACCCCTCCTCCACAGGCATCGCAGGGAGACTGTTTCAGACCCGAGCAGTGTGGCCACCAAGCACCCTCCTCCACAGTCATCGCAGACAGACTGTTTCAGACCCGCGCAGTGTGGCCACCAAGCACCCTCCTCCACAGTCATCGCAGGGAGACTGTTTCAGACCCGCGCAGTGTGGCCACCAAGCACCCTCCTCCACAGTCATCGCAGGGAGACTGTTTCAGACCCGCGCAGTGTGGCCACCAAGCACCCTCCTCCACAGTCATCGCAGGGAGACTGTTTCAGACCCGCGCAGTGTGGCCACCAAGTACCCTACTCCACTGTCATCACAGACAGACTGTTTCAGACCCGCGCAGTGTGGCCACCAAGCACCCTCCTCCACTGTCATCGCAGACAGACTGTTTCAGACCTGTGCAGTGTGGCCACCAAGCACCCTCCTCCACAGTCATCGCAGGCAGACTGTTTCAGACCCGCGCAGTGTGGCCACCAAGCACCCTCCTCCACAGTCATCTCAGGGAGACTGTTTCAGACCCGCGCAGTGTGGCCACCAAGCACCCTCCTCCACAGTCATCTCAGGGAGACTGTTTCAGACCCGCGCAGTGTGGCCACCAAGCACCCTCCTCCACAGTCATCTCAGGGAGACTGTTTCAGACCCGCGCAGTGTGGCCACCAAGCACCCTCCTCCACAGTCATCGCAGGGAGACTGTTTCAGACCCGTGCAGTGTGGCCACCAAGCACCCTCCTCCACAGTCATCGCAGACACTGTTTCAGACCCGCGCAGTGTGGCCACCAAGCACCCTCCTCCACTGTCATCGCAGACAGACTGTTTCAGACCCGCGCAGTGTGGCCACCAAGCACCCTCCTCCACAGGCATCGTGTGCTACGGCCGGGAGTGGGAAATGCTACCGTTGCTGTTGAAGTGTACAGCAGCTCCTCAGAAAATTAAAAACCGCAAGGCACCATGAGTCATGCCTGCAACCCCAGCACTTTGGGTGGATTATCTGACCTCAGGAGTTTGAGAGCAGCCTGGGAAACATAGTGAGACTTTGTCTCTACAAAAAAAAAAAATTTAAGCAAAAAATTAGCCAGACCTGCTGGTGCAAACCTGTGGTCCCAGTGACTTAGAAGGCTGAGGTGTGAGCATTGCCTGAACCTAGGAGGCCAAGGCTGCTGTGATCACAACACTGCATTCAGTCTGGGTGACAGAGAGAGACACTTTCACAAAAAATAATAATAATAATTAAAAACACAACCACCTTATGATCCAGCCATTCCACTTCTGAATATATACTCAAAGAAATGAAAAACAGAGCCTTGAAGAGACATTTGCACAGCCGTGTTCCTCACAGCACTATTCACAGTAGCCCACATGTGGAAACAACCTAAGTGTCTATCAGTGGAGAAATGGATACACAGAACGTGGTACATCCATAGGATGGAATCGTGTTCAGCCTTAACAAGGAAAGAAATTATTACAAAAATTAGCTGGGTGTGGTGGCGCGTGCCTGTAGTCCCAGCTATTCAGGAGGCGGAGGCAGGAGAACTGCTTGAACCCAGGAGGCAGAAGTTGCAGTGAGCCGAGATCGTGACACTGCAATCCAGACAGAGCAAGACTCTGTCTCAAAAGAAAAAAAAAAAAGGAAATTCTAATACATGCTACAACTTGGATGAACTTTGAAGACATTATGCTAAGTCAAATGAGCCTGTCACAAGAGACAAATGTCTTATGATTCCACTCATCTGAGGCCCTAGAGTCATCAAATTCATAGACAAAAAGTAGAGTGTGGCTGCCAGAGACAAAGGGAGGGGCACGGGGAGCCACAGGGAGGGGCGCGGGGAGCCACAGGGAGGGGCGCAGGGAGCCACAGGGAGGGGCGGAGGGGCGCGGGGAGCCACGGGGAGGGGCGCGGGGAACCACAGGGAGGGGCGGAGGGGCACAGGGAGCCACGGGGAGGGGCACGGGGAGCCACAGGGAGGGGCGGAGGGGCGCAGGGAGCCACGGGGAGGGGCGCGGGGAGCCATGTTGAATGGGAACAGAGCTCCAACCAGGGAAGAAGGAAGCATTCTGGAGGTGGAGGACGGTGATGGCTGCTCAGCGTTGTGGGTGTGTTGATGCCATATGCAACTGTACATTTAAAATTCATTAAAGTGGTACATGTTGCATCATGTAAACTTTACCACAATAAATAAAAGAAAATCGAAAAGAAAAAAGAGAAGAGACAGGCACGCAGGAGGAACGGAGATGCTGGGAAACAGTGAACCTGGAAGAGGAGGCACAGTGGGGCAGGGCACAGGGCAGCCGGAGGGAGAGCCCAGCAGCTGCGGGTCCAGAGAACCACAAAAGCACCCCCAGAGAAGAGCTGGCACTGGGCAACATTCTTCAATTCCCACAGAGAAAGCTTGGTGCCAGGTGCAACCATGCCAGTCCAGCAAGGACGTTCCCCTCCCCATCCCCAGAGTGAAGGGCTGAAAGCTGCAGCCAGCAAGGGGTGATGACAGGGCAGCCACCCAGGCACCAGCACCTCCCTCCCTTCAGCATAACACCATCTTCTGCCTAAGAGCTCCAGAATGTGCTTCCCCAGCACCCGCCCATCACAGCGCTCAAAAAAAGGGGGGGTTCTAAGCTGGGCATGGTGGCTCACACCTGTAATGCCAGCGCTTTGGGAGGGAGAGGCAGGAGGATTACCTGAGGTCAGGAGTTCGAGACCAGCCTGCCCAACATGGTGAAATCTCATGTCTACTAAAAATATAAAAAATGAGCCGGGCGTGGTGGTGGGTTCCTATAATCCCAGCTACTCGGGAGACTGAGGCAGGAGAATCGCTTGAATCCGAGAAGCAGAGGTTGCAGTGAGCCAAGATCGCACCACTGCACTGCAGCCTGGGCGACAAAGCAAGACTCTGGCTCAAAAAAAGGGGGGATGAATTCTAGAAAATGATACCTACTGCACGTTATTTCTGCCTTGCAATTTTAAAACCTACATTTGTATTATAGAACATTTTAAAACACACAGAAAAAATGGAAGTTGTAACTACACTACCCAGAAATGCCCCTCCAACACTTTGGTGAATGGTGTGTATACACTTCCGCAGACTCAGCGGTGTACACACATATGTGTAGGCACCCACAGACATATTCACGTGTACTATTTTTATTTCTCATCTTTAACCAAAATGAGATTTACTGTGTCTGCTCTTTTGATTTAGAGCTTTTCCCAAATGACTAACTCTTCCTTTTTTGAATGTTGTATTCTAATGACCGCATAATACGCCGCTATAAGGCTCAGCTGTGTTTCATTTGGACTAATGCATAATGGAGAACACTCGGGCTATTTCCAGTTTCCGATTCCAACACTGCAGAGCTGTGCACCCTCTCAGCCGAGCCTAGAGGACATTCAGAATTCATTCCTAGCTGAGAAATCCATAGCTCAAAGGGCACTTGCATGCCCCTGGATGTATGTCACCCTCCAGAAAAGCCACGCCAAGTCCTACTCCAGAGGCAGTGTGTGACAAAGTCGGAAAGGAAATCAACTTTGACTCAATTAAATTGGCTAAATAAACCCATACGAAGCAAGGGAACAAAATGAAGGCAGCCAGGACAGGATGCAACACCCCAGGGCCTGTGGGGATTCCCAAGGTTGTCTGTCCAAAAACTCACTGGATTTTGCTGTCAACTTGGAACTGATGTTCAGTGCAAACAGGCTGCAACTAACTGAGGAAGCAACTTCCAGTGAAGAGCCTGTGCCCCTGCTGGGCTCCCCCACCAGCCAAGGCCACAGCTGGCCAGGCCAGGCTAGGACACCCAGGAGGGCCAGGCCAGCCATTCACCTCTTGGGTTCTCTTGACCTCCGGGGAATCTGGAGCTGGTTTTTGTAGAGCCATCGGTGAGCGGGACCAGTCCTGCGACCCCAGCCTACAGGGGCACATCAAAGGCCCCACCCCCCAGCCTACTTCTGTGGTGCTGACAACATTGATTCTGTGTCAGAAGTTACCAGGATTCTGTTTCAATGGATGATCTTGCAGCTGACCCCTGGAATATATTATTAATGAACGCCACATCTCCAACAGCTGGTACAGCCCTCTCAGGGCAGTGCACATCTCCTGGGCCCCAGGGCACAGAACCAGAAGCCCAGAAGGCCCAAGGAGGCAGCAGTCTCCAGTTGTGTCCAGCACCACCATCATCAGGCCCTAACCCAAAACACCCATCCCCAGCTACTGCATGTGTACCTCCTGGGCTGAGGCCCTAGCGGTGAAACGCATGCACAGCAAGGGCTCCACCCCAGAAGGAGCACATACAGTAGCTGGGGATGGGGCCCAGGAACCTGCGTTTTCCACAAAGCCCCTACTAAACCAGGTGGCCCCTGAGTTGGAGTCCCCACCTTCGGGGGCACTGCTGCATGTCAGCTTTCTCTCTGGTTTTCTTCTCTTTTTCCTTTTTTTCTTTTTCAAATTCAGCTGGCTAAAACATCAACCAGTATTTTTGAAATATGTGCACTATATACCAAGGGCCAGCGACAATAGGACTGCTAGATGGACACACTATATACCGAGGACCAGCGGCAATAGGACTCTTAGATGGACACACTATATACTGAGGACCAGAGGTGACAG
Organism: Callithrix jacchus; assembly: GCF_049354715.1. Lineage (NCBI taxonomy): Eukaryota > Metazoa > Chordata > Mammalia > Primates > Cebidae > Callithrix > Callithrix jacchus. Next base: position 123,538,312 of record NC_133513.1, on the reverse strand, counting down.
GACTCTTAGATGGACACACTATATACTGAGGACCAGCGGCGACAGGACTGTTAGATGGACACACTATATACTGAGGGCTTTGAATTCAGTCCTGTTTTGGGGTCTCCGTTCTAACCTCCGCCTGTTTCCTTGACATGCACAGTAAAACCCAAGGAGGAATCCACCACATGGAACATTGTGTCCCAGAAAGTCCTTCAGGAAAACAGCTGCTGGGAGGGCGAGAAACTGGACTTCACTCCCCATCCCGAGGCCCTGCACAGACCCTCCTGGTGACCTCCGTAGCAGAGGGAGTTCATCTAAGCCACAGAGCATGAACCAGAGGAGGTCAGGGACGAACAGGGTCCTATGCCTTTGTTTGAGTTTTACAATTGCATGGTATGCCTTTCATTCGGAGTCAATTCAGAATTCGCAAAAGGACATGGGTCTATAGACTTAGGAAAGGCCCCCGAGACTCCCCTGTAATCTCACCGGCCGTTCCAAGCCACACTGGGCCTGAGACCCTGCAGGCTGAGGGTCCGGGTGCTGGAGAGGCGCCTCCCTCCCCAGGCCTGTCCCAGGCCCAGCGGCATCCCGCAAGCTCAGGAGGCTTAGCGGGAGCAAGGGTTCTGGTGGGAATGGAGTGAACTCACAGGTGAGCAGCCCTAGCCCCAAAGGCTGAGTTCCTGACTCCGTCCACCCACAGTCTAAAGCAAGCGGTGACACAGCCCCGGGCGGTGAGACCTCGCGAGTTCTTTAGCTGTTTCCCCCCTTCACTTACCAGTCAGAATGGGCCGTGATGCCAAGTTTTCTTTTTCTTGAGCCTAGGCTGCCTGTGACAAGGCCCAAGTCACAGACGGGGTGGCTTAGGGTCTCGTGTTCCCTCTCCCCTTTGCCTCACCCCTTTCTTCCTTTCAAGGATCCAAATTCCACTCAATCTGACCACGCTTCCTGAGCCCTCGCTGCTCAGCGCCCCAGAGAAAGTCCAGGCCAGTAACCAAGTTCCCCTCCAGCTTCCCCCAGCGTTGGGGAAAATTTTCAGGCAGACAAGCTCTGACTGTACCAGATGTCCCAGCAGGACCTGCTAATACGAATCCATTAGTGAATATTTACTAGAAGTTTTCAAGTACATGCCCTTAATTTTGCCAGTTAAGTTCCCAACTGCTATGGTAATGGGCACTGTAAAATCCTAGGGCAATAAAAGCCATTAGATTTACCACAGCTGGGAAAGGCCCGGGGTGGGGGCGGGGCTGTTCAGGTCAGGACTCATTCTCACATTTGTTTATTCCAAAGAGCGATGTCTGTTTCTGTGTCCAGCCCTGTGCTGGGTGCTGGGGACTAGCGGGGGACGATGGGAGATCAGTGAGCCCCGTCCTGCCACAGGAGGTCAGAGCAGGAGAATGAGGGGACTGTGAATGCCCCTGGGTGCTGGAGGCTGTCTGGAGGCAGGGTCCCCAGTGGGAGGGAAGGTGGGCCTGATGGGAACGTCCCGCCCCCCCCACCTGGGAACCCTGTCCATCAGGCACAGCAGATGCTGGCTGGGGCCCCTGGAAATGCTTCATTTCTGGCAACAAACAAAATACTGAACTTCTTCACTATGCTCGTCTTTGCACCAATGCAGACGTAAAATACAATTTTTAATGTTTTTGTAGAGGAAGGGCCCAGGAACGTCATCAGGAGGCCCTGGGAAGGGTCCAGGCAGGGGTGCGAGGAGAACTCTGATGCAGCCCAGACCACGGAGCTCCCCCACCTGCCCCCACCATGCCTCCTGAGAGACACGGGGAGTCTCCTCCGGAGACACGCCTCCCGAGAGACATGGAGCATGTCTCCAGCAGAGAGAACAGTGTGAGAGGGCGGACACTCCCTCAGCGGCGCCCCCAAGGAGGAAGAGCCGTCCAGAGCAGGGAGCTAGTTCTGACCTGGGAGAGTGTTGGAGGAAGCAGCCCCTCCCACTACTTGCATCCTGGGGTCTCCAGGGCTACCGACCAGCCCCAACAGCACATCACCCACAGACTGGTGTGTTTACACAAAGCAGGCAGCCCCAGGGCTGAGTGGCCCCCAGGGCTGTGTGTGGCTGCAGGCAGGGTGATCACCCTTGCACCCTCATCCCTCCAGACACACACATCAGCCAGCAGCCTTGGAAGAGAATCGGCCTCCCCAGGGACCAGCAGCTCTACAGAAAATACCCCAGCTCACCCACTCCAGGCCAAGGGCTGGAACAAAAGGGGAGGGAATGGTCCACACAGGCACCATTGAGGGTGGGGTCCCCACCTTGTTACACCCAAAGTCAAGCCAAGCCCATTAAGGGGAATTAGGCCCAGCCTTGTCAAGGACCAAGCTCTGGAAGTCAGGCTGGCTGCGCTGCAGGACGGTCAGCACCTGGAGCCCCACCCCAGGTTGAGGCAATCCATTGGATGAAGGACAAGCACCTGTGGGAAGGGCTTGCAGGAGTAAGGGGCGGCGGAGGCTGACACCGGAGTTTCTCGTCCCACCTCAGTCACTGCTAGGGTTTTCCTTTGCCTACGAAATAAAGTCCTCTTGTTTCATCATGGGGTTGAAAATCAAAGAAAAATGGCCCGTGTGCGTCTCAATCAATTTAGAGGTTTCGTTTGCCAAGGAAAAAGGCACAAAACCACAGGGCCGTGCTTTTTCCAAAGAGGGTCTGGAGACGCCAGCCTTCAAAGGGGAAACTGGGCAGCGGGGGAAGGAGGAAACAAAGATAATGGGCTTGCTTTTGAGGCTTTGATCAGCGTTCACTGCATCCATATTTTACCTGGAAAAGAGTGGGTAGAGGAGCAGTCAACTGTGCATTTGTCTGGCGCTCAGTGAAACTGCATTTTTACATAAGATAAACAGAGGAGCCGTCAGATGTACATTTGTCTCGGGTGAGTAGAGGGATGACTTCTAGTCCATCTTTGTCCCTACTGTGCAGATAAGCTGTTCATTTACACTGTCAGGGCGAAATTCAACAGAAGTTTGTTTTAGGGTAAAGATCTCGGGGACTGAAAGGAGCTTCCTTGTGAGGAGCCCCCACGGGGAGGTAGGCGGCCTCCATCTTTGCAGCTATTTAGGAACAAACTGGGAGGCGGTTTTGCACGGTCTGGTTCCCAGGCTTGACTTTTTTCTTTGGCACAGTGAGTTCGGGGTTCTGAGATTCTAGCTTTCCTTGCACAGGGTTCACATCCTCAGCCCAAATTATCTTCCCTGCCTAACAAACTTCACCTTGTTCTCTTCCTCCGGTTCCCAAACGCTGGATGTTCACCTACACTCTCAATGCCACATGCATCTTGGTTGAGGTGGTGAATCGAACGGTGGCCCCAAAGGGACACGTCCACATCCTACCCCCAGAATCTATGACTATGACCTTATTTGGAAATAGGGTCTCTGTAGATGTCATGAAGGGTCTCAAGGAGGAATCATCTCAGATTACTGGGTGGGTCTGCAATCCAATAACAGGTGTCCTTTTAAGAGACAGAAGAGCAGACACTGTACAGAGGGCCCCATGAAGACGGAAATGGAGGTTGCACTTCTCCTGCCAGGGCCAAGGATCGGCTGGAGCTCCGGCTGTGGGAAGTGGGGAAGGACCCTCCCCTGGGCCTCCGGAAGGGGCACAGCCCTGCAGACACCTTGACTTCAGACTTCTGGCTTGCAGAGCTGTGAGAGAATAAATTGCCATTATTTTAAACCACCCAATTGTGATAACTTGTCATGGCAGCCCCAGGAAACGAATACAGTTGACAAACATGCAGCGCGGCCCGGGTGAAGCCAATACCTGTCATTAGACTCCCGCCGAGACAGGCACACCTGGGGAGGGAAATACCAGGAAGAAGGTACTCACTCCCGCACCGACCCCTGAGCAAGTCGGGAAAGGAAGGAGGCCTATTAAAAGCAGGAGGTTGCAAAGCCCATGGTCTTGGGGGGGGGGGGCAAATTCCAGGGCCTCTTTCTGCAACCCACATGCCAAACATTCAGAATTGCTTGTTCCAGGGAAGCACTGTCATGGACTTGGGGTGTTGTTTTTAAAACAGCTATAGAATTGCAGAACAACACACATTTTAAGGTAACCTAAAATCACTGGGCCTGGTTTTGTGAAATCTGTACAGGCTGCTAGTGAAGAGGGGCTGGGTCCAGGTGGCTGGCCCCCGAACTCTGGGTTTGGACCCCTGATGGCTCCGCACTGACCATCCCCACAGGCCACAGACCATGTGGCCTGCAGAACATCTGGGAACACTCAGGCAGGTGCCTTGAGCTAAACAATCCTCTCTAAGAAACACACACAGAGTCTTCTGGGATTGCCATCCATTTCAGGCTGTATTACTTTGGGGATTTTTTTTTCAGAGCAACAAATTTGTATTTTCTAAAGATGTGAAAAATTTCAAACAAAAGCAATGATGAAATATACATGAACATTGCCGTACATGGCTTTTCAGTTGGGAAAATGTCCTCATACTTCCAAGAGCTGTTTCACAGGGTTGTGTGCTGAGAACCATATGATTAGGTTATAGTACAAGAGAAACAACATTCACAGAAAGCACGAATCCAATAACCACATCAGGATCGGGAAACAGCCTTGTACTAACCAACAAGGAAATGCGAGAGCTGGACCCTGGGCACAAAACGAGGAATCGGTGACCCTGCACTGAAATCACTGCCTGAGCCAGGCACTGAAGCTCAAGCCTGGCTGGAGGACATTGTGCTGCCCAGGAGGACACATGCCCCCTGCTTCACGGGGGACACCTCTGAGCACCTCCCTGTCTTGTTGCAGCCATGTCACAGTTCAACCCTCACTCTGCCCCGACTGCTCCCATGCCTCTCACAGGCATCGCTCCTGAGCCTTCTCAATAAACACCCTATGCAAATCTTCATCTCTGAGTCTTCTTCCCAGGAATCAGGCCTGTCCTAGATGAATAATGCACATTCCAGTTTCAGGGATTCTGTTTTCTCCTCAGTCTTCCTTGAGATTCTGAACTCTCCCTCCTTAAAGTTGTTTTCACATTGTACTGTTATTTCCATTTCCTTGGGTTTCCCTTTTCCCACCTGTACTGTCTCCTGATTGTTTCTCAGGGCTGTGAGTTTCCTCTTGTGATTGGCAGTTTTTGTTTGCAGTATCTCACGTGGACATTGCTCCTCTCAGCTGACTCTGTGGTCGCCTCGGCCTGGCCCCACAGGTTGCATGGTTAACAGCAGCTCCTCCGATAAGCATTTGAGGCTTGGAAAGCCTGGCTGGCCACTCCATCTGGCCCCCAGTCCCTTGAACCCACTGCTTCAGCCTCTGCTCACCCCCATAGGCCTTCTTGTGCCTGGGCCTGCAGTCTGCCCTTGCTTTTAAATGTGGTTCTTTCTTCTTTTTTAAAACAGTTTACTTATCATACCCTGTGTTAGGAGCAGAGGGGAGAGGATGACTCCTGGCTGCACTCCCTCACCTGGGCTCAGAAGTCCAGCCCAGTCTTCAACAGACAGATCTCCATGTTAAAAGCTTCACCTGCACTTAGAGTCAAAGTCACCCTGCCTCCTCTAAGTTGTGGCCATCAGTCTTACTTCTGCCCTCCGAAGCCGCCTGGAAAAATTTCCGCTCCTCCTGCATGTGAAGTCCTTCCAACAGGTGTTGGCTGATGGTGTTCCCCATGCCTTTCCTCGATGAAACATCCCCATTCTGCCCAAAGCACGGGCAGAATGAAACCTTTCATCCACGTGGAATCCTTCCCTAGATGCACTTCCATTTGTCAATTAATATTTAATTCTCTTAATGTAATTGTCTTCATATAATTCTCAGTACAGGCATTTCTATCTCTACTGGAAGACTCTCAATTTCATTGCCAGAATATTTCCATGTGCAAAGAGTTGTGCACCCCAGCCTAGAAACACCCCACACCGTCCCCAAGAGATGGCCCACCTGCCCTCATCGGGGTATCCCAGAGATGGGACATGCTGACTCACCAGCCAAGTCTCAGGCCACTGGACAGACACTGAGCATATTGGTTTTTTTCTTGTTTTTTGTTTTCTTTTTTTTTTTTTTTATTGAGACGGAGTCTCACTGTCACCCAGGCTGGAGTGCAGTGGTGTGATCTCGGATCACTGCAACCTCAGCCTCCCAAGTAGCTGGAACTACAGGCACGCGCCACCACACCCGGCTAATTTTTGTATTTTTAGTAGAGACGGGTTTCACCATGTTGGCCAGGCTGGTCTCAAACTTCTGACCTCGTGATCTGCCCACCTCGGCCTCCCAAATGCTGGGATTACAGGCGTGAGCCACTGCTCCTGGCCTGGTTTTGAAGTCTTCCTCCAATCTGATGATGAACATACAAGAACATCTGTTAGGACATTCCTTCTCAGTGAAAAGTGAGGGCAGGAGAGGGGTGGGGAGCAGGCACCTGAACACCCATCAGGTAAAGATATGGGGAAACACAGCGAGGTAGATCACGCCATGGCAAAGAGCAAATCCAAAAATGCTGACAATGTCTCTCTAGGGACACAAACATGTCCACTGCATGCTGCTGCCCTGAGAGAGAGAGAGGGGGGGAGAGAGAGAGAGAGAGAGAGAGAGCGGGGAGAGAGAGAGAGAGAGAGAGAGAGAGAGAGAGAGAGAGAGAGAGAGAGTGAGAGTGTGTGTGCAGGCGTTTTTATACATATGTCTTTGTGTTTGTAAATACATAGAAAAAAAGATCTCAAGTCTAGATTCTAGATGAAGCCTGCCCACAGCTGGAGATCCTTTCTCCCTGCAGAAGACCAGAGTGGGCAGAGCAGAGAGTGCAGCTTTCCATTCGTTTTATACATAATTACCTCGGTATTGTCTGAACTTCAATGAGCATGCATTACCTTTGGAATTTATAAAGAAAAAGGAAAACATATTCTCCAAGGCCACATCCCAATGAATAACAGTTCTAATAGCACAGTGAGTGCCTGCCGTCTGCAGACCTGAGCTGAAGGCACCACGTGCCCGCACCTGCTGCCCACCCCACCGCGCAGCCTGCAGCAGGAACCACTGTTCCCTTCAGCAGAAGGAAAAGCGAGGCCACGTGGTTCACCCAGGCTACACAGCACAAGGCGTGCAGGGCCGGGACTGGCATCCCAAGAATCCAACCAGGAGCCCATACACCCGATCTCTGCTTCCCGTGACCCCAGGACTCCCTGCCTGCTGAGGGCCTCTTCAACCTGAACTTGAGCAGAATCCAACCAGGAGCCCATACGCCCGACCTCTGCTTCCCGTGACCCCAGGACTCCCTGCCTGCTGAGGGCCTCTTCAACCTGAACTTGAGCAGAATCCAACCAGGAGCCCATACGCCCGACCTCTGCTTCCCGTGACCCCAGGACTCCCTGCCTGCTGAGGGCCTCTTCAACCTGAACTGGAGCAGACAGCTTTTAACCAATGCACAAGAGGCCTGGAGTGTCCTGCACAGCAGCCCCCTCCTCAAGTGGCACCCGCACACCCAGCTCGCACATGGGCCCTCGGGGCCCTGGTGACAGCCTCACACATCTGTGTTCAGGGAACTCAGCACAGGGCCCCACAGCAAACACATGAGAAACCCACATTCTGTAATAGAATGTTCTAAAATTAATTCCACAAATGCCTTGACAAACATTCTGTATGAAGCTCAGCACATGAATATCCTGCTGTTTCTGAATATGCACCTTGGTCATGTGACTTTGATCAAGATTCTCAGATTCTTCGCTTCTCAGATGTCTCCCAAACATAATGAAGGACACCTCCCAAGGTTGTCCTGAGGAGCCCTTGAGAAGTAAAGCTATGGGAGGACATGGCCCGAGGAAGCGTTTCAATAGCCCGCATAGGGTTCATGGTTGTCGTTCAGCTGGCCCCTTGTTGAGAGCTGGGGGTGGCAGGTGCTGGGACCTCATGAAGCGTCATTGCCATTTAGTGACATGAACCTGAAGCCTCACTCCCCCAAAGCAGACCCCAGGCCTCACAGAGGGCAGCGCTAAGTGACATTCCCCATGTTTGATGACTGTGACACCAAAATGCGAAGGCCAGGCATGTTCCATGTGACAGTCCCTCTTGTCTTAAACATGGCCACAACAGCCTGCCTACCCTGATGTAGTGCAGAAATCAACCTTGGACGAGCACCCCCCTAGGCAGAATGGAGAACCCTGGACCCTCCTGTAGAAAGAAATAGGGAGGGCCCCGCCCCAGCCTCAGCAGGTAGCATAGGGAGAGCCCCGCCCCAGCCTCAGCAGGTGGCATAGGGAGGGCCCCGCCCCAGCCTCAGCATGTGGCATAGAGAGAGCCCCGCCCCAGCCTCAGCAGGTGGCATAGGGAGGGCCCCGCCCCAGCCTCAGCATGTGGCATAGAGAGGGCCCCGCCCCGGCCTCAGCAGGTGGCATAGGGAAGGCCCCGCCGCGGCCTCAGCAGGTGGCATAGAGAGGGCCCCGCCCCAGCCTCAGCAGGTGGCATAGGGAGGGCCCCGCCCCAGCCTCAGCAGGTGGCATAGAGAGGGCCCCGCCCCGGCCTCAGCAGGCGGTCATTCCACCTACTCCTCTCATAACCACCTCTCCAAGCACATCCCAGCCCAGGCACCTCTCAGGTGAACGTAAATGCTGCTCTGCACGGAAGATTCCTGACTCCGGTCCAGGCACCGCATCTGCTTGCTGAGGTAATTAACAGAATGAGAGTAATGAAGCAGACAAAAGAAGCGAACGCCACTCACTATGGCAGCAGCGAGAGGAAAACAGAGCCCCTTGAAGTTCTGAATCGGACTCAAGTGAACCTACTTATCAGCGTCTCATTTAATACCCCCATTCCTTTGGAAAATAAATTTCCATAATTCTTTCCTCAATTAGACCAATAAACTGTTACTTAAGTGTCTTTCTCTTAAAAGTTTTTCTAACTCCTCACTCTCAGCTCCTAAAGCCAAATGCCCACATTCAGAAACTTGGTGAGGCAGGGATGGAGATTTTAAATTCTCTCTGTCCTCAGTCCCCTCCTCCCTCCTCCCCTCCTCCCCTCCTCCCCTCCTCCCCTCCTCCCCTCCTCCCCTCCTCCCCATCCGGGTCTCCTCCTCCCCTTTCTTCCCTCTCCTTGGACCAAGGCTGGGCCTGGCTGAGGCACTCAAGAGGCACTCAAGAGGCCCTGGTGGGAGAAGGCCGGTGTGAGGCCCAGGCCCTCTACTGACCAGCAGAGCCACTGACCACTGCCCGGCGGAGCATGAGTACCCCAAAAAAGTGGGAGGATGCACACGGGCTGCTGTGAGAGCCCAGGGAGGCCACAGGTGAGAAATACCTGTAGTGCATTCAAACCAAACTCATGTTGCAAACACCCAAAGTGTTCCTGGGACCAGCACGCTGCTCTGCCTCACCCAGTCCCCCTCCCACCACCCCAGGGCTCAGGGAGGCCTGGGCTCTAAGGGAAGCCGTCAGCACGTGGGGCTCAGATCAGCAGACCTGGGCTCCACCGCCTGCTACCTGCCATCGCACCTGTCCTTACCTCTCTGAATCTTCATTTCCTGTCCGCACACCAGGAGTCCTGGGCATCCCTAGTCATCCTCAGTTCTGCTGTGACACTAAAGTGCACACAAACTGCCAGCTTGGTGCCCGGAACGCCCAAGCCGTGAAGTGGCCCCAGACTAAGTCTGCGCACCCTGAAACGCAGACGCTCCTCTCACCTAAGTGCCCGGAGGAGGCAGGGTCAGCCGGGGACTTGTCTGCTGGAAGCATCCAGACCCTCAGCTGTTGACAGAGAAAGGCCGAGCAACCCGCACTTGATGAGGAGGCTTTAACTGCTAACTTTGATGCATCTTTCCAATACCCTAAACCCCTGATGAAGATGTGCACAAGAGGAACAGACGCAATTAGAAAGAGAGGCTCTTGTTTCATTCTATTCAGAATCGGCTTTATTGTACTTATTTATAAAACCTGCACATTTTCAAAGTCAAGGAACACAGAAAGGGAAACACGCTGTGCCAGAGGACATCACATGCCCTTATCTTTGCAGGAAAATGAGGACAAACGCATGAGATCAATCTCATTGCCCACTGAGTAGTGAACCTCCACAAGAAACAGAAAGATGTCCCAAGTTTGTCTTTACAACAAGTGCCCTCATAAGCTCCTTCACAAACACTTCGTGACCTTCAGCAACTTGGCAAAGTCTCCTGTCCAGGATTTCCGATTGAAATAACAGGACTTAGGATGCTGTAATGTCAGACTCCCAACGTGCTCTCATGCCTTGGCTGCCAGGGTCAGAAGGCCGGGCAGCTCAGGAGCACCGTGCCCAAGCATCTTCATCTGGGGCTGGCTGGGGCAGGACCCACCATGCCCAACCTGCTGTGCCCTGCCCACTAGGACTTTGCAGCACAGCACAGTGCATTCTGGATGCCACCAGGAGGGCCTATGTGATTGCCCCTGCCAAGAGCCCAGGGTAGTCAACAGACCATGCCCATGGCACCCAACTTAGAAGAAAGGATGCCTCATGCTCTACCCACTGCCCACTATCCACAGTGGTGTGGAGGGCACTGCCACCCTGAACACAAGTGAGGTAACCATTCAAAAAAATCAATGAACCCCTGAGCCAGAACAGGCACTCTGGACTTCCAGCCCCTGCAGCACACAGAGACCCTTTAGCTGACCACCAGGTCTGAGACAGCTGAGCAAGCCCATGGGCACAGGGCACAGGCCTTGCCTCTGCCCACCAGGGCAGAAGACAGCGGCTGAGCCAGTGCACAGAACTCAGAGGGTGAAGTGACACTCTGCCCTTCAGAGCACCAGACATGAGACAGAATCACACATGCAGGAGCCACTTCATTACCAGCCTGGTACCTGCAAGCCCCAGGGGCCCCAGGAGGAGAAGAGGAGACAGAAGGAGAGAAGTGGGGAGGGAGGGTGACGGTGGCCAGTCTTTGAATCGACCAAGCAAAGAGAAAGAACAGCCTGAAGAGGTTTCCCTAGTGCCGCCTCACACATGGGGCATTACAGGCCTAGGCTCGGGGTCTCCAGAGGACTGAGGGGAAAACTCACGGAACCCCAGCAGTCGCAGGCAGACAGGCCAGGCAGGTTGGGCTGACTGCCGACAGAGCCACCCCCGGGGACTCGGGGATAACTGAGCTCATCCCCTCTTCTGCCTGGGGGTGGGAGTGGCATCTTCCAGGGGCTCTGGCTGATCCCTTCCTCTGACAGACCCAAGAGCCACTGCAGCCAGGCCGGGACCAGCGTCCAGCCCCTCCCCGGTGCCCCGTGACCACCACCTGCTGGGTCCCTCTGTTTCCTCACCTGGGAAACAGGAAGCTGACCCGCCACCCACGGTGCTGCATTCTCTGAGTCTAAAACAAGAGAATATGGAAAGGTCTTGGTGCATCATCGTCAGGGCGACATTGTTACAACGAGGCACTGGAACAGAAAACAAAACCCACTGGTGCATGCTCCCGGCACGCCACTGCTGCAGACCAGGCCTGCAAGCCCTCCCGGAAGCTGACCTAGAAATGCGCCACCTAGACCTAGACCAACAATCTGCACCTGCAGCTGAGTGCACGAGACCTGACATTCCCGGGCAGCAAAAACAAAGCCAGGGCCAGAGGGGAACTGGGTAGTGCCGGCTTCAGATGTGTGTGCAGGAGTGAGAGACAGAGCTGCATGAAGCCTGCACCCGCTACGGTCACCTGCCCTCCGTGGAGAGGACACTGGGAGGAAAATCCCCAGCAGTGGAAGAAGACATCAAGGAACTTACTGTGTTTCTCCTGGCAGGGGTTCCAGGCAGAGGAAAATGCTTTCTGTGAAAATTCAGAACCATGGCCCTGCTGTAAGTGTGGGATTTAAATCCACACCTCTACAGGGCCTGGGAAACCCCACAGAGGAGAGTGAAGTCGGAGTACCCCAGGCAGGTGGTGGCCTCAGGTACTTGGCAGAGGCAACATGTAAAGGGCTCATCCTAAACCCAGGCTTCACACCCTGTCACAGACGAAGCGAGCTACCTTGAAACTGCCAAACGCACAAGGAAACAGACACAGCGAGTGAGTCAGGGAAACAGATCATAGAATCTGGTCTCCAGGAACCCCGGAGAATGGAGTCATGAAATATGAATATAAACTCCATATATTTACGATCTGTAAACCAATAAGGGATGTGCTGGGAGGCCGGGCGTGGTGCTTCACGCCTGTAATCCCAGCACTGTGGGAGGCCGAGGTGGACGGATCTCCTGAGGTCAGGAGTTCGAGACCAGCCTGGCCAACATGGTGAAACCCGCCCCCATCTCTACTATAAATACAAAAAAGAATTAGCTGGGCATGGTGCACACACCTGTAATCCCAGCTACTTGGGAGGCTGAGGCAGGAGAATTGCTTGAACCCAGTGAGCTGAGATCACACCACTGCACTCCAGCCAGGGCGACAGAGTAAGACTCCGTCTCAAAAACAAGAAAAGAGCTGTGCTGGCGGAAGGGCTCAGGCTGGCGCAGAGTCAGCAGAGGGCAGCAGAGGGCAGCAGAGGGCAGCAGACTCCCTCTTCCCGGAGAGCAGCGCTTCCCAGACTCTCCACTTCTGGATTCCAGGTCAGGGGGCCACCTCCAGGCTGTCCTCATTTCTAAACTCTTCCGTGACAGCGGGAAGGAATGTGGGCATGAGGATGGCCCTGATGGCAGAGGCAACTTCTTGCCCTGATCCCAGCTGCCCAGGGGAGTCGCACAGAAGCGGCCCCGCGGGAGGTCCAGAGCCCACATCAGTCGCAGCCACGTCCTTGTCCACCTGCCCGGATGAGGTCTCCCAGCCTTTCCATGGGCCACTCTATCTGCTGCTCCCAAGGTGGAACTGGAAGTATGATAAAAAGGACAACAAGTCATCAAGAAAAGGCCAAGCAAGATGTGGAAAAATCACATAGAGCTTTTAGAAGTGAAAAATACAATGATTAAAATTAGAAGTGTCATGATGGGCCAAGTCAGAGACTGGGCCCAGTGAAGGGAATCGGCGAGCTACAAGGTCAGCCTGAGAACGTTTCCCAGAGAGAACAAGAGACGCAAAATACAACACGGAGAGCAGAATGCGGAGGCCGACCGTAAATCCAACGGAAGTCTCAGAAGAAGAGAACCGGGGAGAGAAGATAGCTAACATTTCCCAGAACAGATGACACATGAATTCTCAAATGCGGGAACTACCTCATGTCCCAAACAGAGCAGGTTTTTTTAAATTCACAATTAGACACATACTGACATTGCTGAACACCAAAGACAATGAGAAGATCTTACAAACAGCCAGAGAAGAAAGCTCACCCACCCAGGAATGACAGTTACGACCACCGACTTCCCCACGGCAGCTCTGAAGGTATAAAAGAAGAGTCTCAAATGGCTCAAGAAAATAACCAGCAGTCCACGTTTTCACATACAGCTATGTCACAGTTCCAGAAGGAAGGGCCGGTAAAGCTGTATTGATGCAAACGACACTGAGGAAAATGGTGCCAGCAGATTCTCACTATGGAACTTCTAAAAGATTAATTCAGGAACACGGAAAGTGATCCAGGAGGAAGGTCCGAGCTGTAAGAAGGAATGAGATGTTCTCAGAAAGGTAAGTGTGTTGATAAATGTAAGCAAATGTCGCCTGAGTAAAACAATAAAAATGACTAACATGAGACATTTAAAGGCAAGTGGAGACAGAGGATGGCAGAGGCGAAGAGAGGGCTAGCCGGACCCTCCAGCACCTGGAGGGTGGAGGAGCTCCCACTGCACACGGCCACGCATCACTCGCCTGCCAGCTGAGTGTGGTGGGGGCGGGGGGGACTGTTTTCTTCCAATATTTCAGAACACATTTTTAAAAGAAATAGAGATCACATGAAGGAAAAGAATAAAAAGAAAGGAAAAAGCCACCGTGGACATGAATGAGAAAGATCTCAGGCAGCCACAGAAAGAGCAGGACAGCAGACGCCCGGTTGCTCTCACACCTGCCCTCCCCAAGGAAAAGGCACCACCAAGATCCAGCGCCATCTTTCCTCCGTTCTCGGGCCAGCCAAGGGGTGCCCAGGGCAGAAGGATGGAGAGACAGACCAGGGTTTCCCCGTGCAATGGAGCAGCACTCAGACCTGAACTTCAGCTGGTCCCGAGGCATCTGCTGTGTGGAGGCAGCTCCACAGTGCCAGGCTCAGCAAAGGAGGCTGCATGCCGGGGTATCCCAGTCAGGAAGACCCGCAGAGGCAGGAATGCACTCCCAGCTTCCGGGAAGCGGCGGCTTGGTGGGCATGGGCTTCTCTTTGGGGTGACGAAAGGCCTTGGAACTAGACAAAAGCGGTGGCTGTACAACACTGTAAATGTACAAGAAGCCCCCAACTTGCTTGCTTTAAAATGGTGAGCTTTATGTTATGTGAATTTTACTTCCACTGGGGGGATAAAATCGAAGGCCCTGAGGGGAGTCCACTTGGGGAGGTGGAGAGTGGTGGGTTCTTCAGCCCCTCCACTTCTAGGATTCTGGGATGCCGCTTGTCAAGAAAACCTGGCATCAGATCCTTAAGGCAGGGGCTGGAGAAACCCTCCCATCAAGGAAACCGCCCTGGGCTCTTCCAGCAGCAGCCCCACCTGAGACTGAATGATGGCGGCAGGCTCTGGTGGAAAAGGTTTTGAGGTGAAAAGGGCGGAAGGAGGCAGGAGGTTCGTGATGAGGAAACGGGGAACAGGTGCTCCCCTCCCCCCAGTCACTGACCCCAGGTAAACAGGCCTCGTGCTGGAAGTCTTAGGAAACCTATTTTTGGGTATTTGCTGTGTTTAAATGTTTCCCTCCTGACACAGAAATTCTATCAGGGTGCCAGCAGCAAGGCAGGGGCCAAGACCCAGGGAAAGTCCCCGGGGAAACTAAGGCAGGGGCATGGTCTGTGAGACGAGGGCCATCAGCTGTGAAGATGCCTAGTCACAGGCATGCTGGTACCTGTCACCCTCCCTTGCACTGTCAGGGCTGGCGAGGGCCTGGGGCAGACAGAGCCTGAGAATGCCCATCCTGGCAGCCTGGGCTGGTGGGGGCAGGCAGGCAGTGTGGGGCAGGTGGGCAGAGATGGACAAGCCGGGAGGGCAGGGATGGACGGAGGACAGCCAGGGCTGATGAGAATGGACAGGGGCAGGCGGAGGCGGGAGGGGCAGGCAGGCCTTTCTCGAGCCAATCTTCTGCAGCTTAAAGAAAAAAAAAAAAACTACATCTGCTGAATATTTTTGTACAATTCATACAATAAGAGCATTAAAAATAACCAGTGGGAATTACTTTGACTTTCAAGAAGCCCTCTTAAAAGGCGACTGAGCTGAGAAGGTCCTCATGGGAGGTTAACAGTAAGATCTTCCATATATTAAACACTGATTAAGCATTAGTAATGAATGGGAATTCTCAGTTCTCTATTGGAAACAGGTTAACTGCAGAGTTTGAAGAAATCAGAGGAGGTCAGGTGTTTCTTCCCTGCTACCATTAGCAATGGGCCACAGCCACCAGCAGCATGTGACAGTTTGTCAGTGACGACAAAACTGACAGAGGACTCCCAAGGGACCTCAGGGCACTGCACAGCAGCGAGGGTACACCTGGCACCACAGCACCATGTGGGCTGTGTGGGCACCGTGTGGGCCATTCAGGCTGTGTGGGCTGTGCAGGGGCTGTGTGGGCACCGTGTGGGCTGTGCAGGGGCTGTGTGGGCACCGTGTGGGCTGTGCAGGCACCACATGGGCTGTGCGCTCTGTGTGGCTACCGTGTGGGCTGTGTGGATTGTGAGGGTACCATGCGGGTTGTGTAAGCTATGTGGGCTCTATGTAGGCTGTGTGGGCTGTGCGGGCACCGTGTGGGCTGTGCGGGCACCATGCAGGCTGTACGTTGTGTGGGCACCACGTGGGCTGTGCTCTCTCTGTGGGCACTGTGTGAGCTGTGCGCTCTGTGTGGGCACTGTGGGCTGTGTGGGCATCACGGGGGCTGTGCTTTCTGTGTGGGCACTGCAGGCTGTGTGGGCATCATGTGGGATGTGCACTCTGTGTGGGGACTGTGTGGGCTAAGCAGGCCTCATGTGAGCTGTGAACTCTGTGTGGGCACCATAAGGGTTGTGCGCTCTGTGTGGGCACTGTGAGGGCTGTGCGGGCATCATGCAGGCTGTGCGCTGTGTGGGCACCATGTGGGCTGTGCGGGCACCATGCGGGCTGTGTGCTCTGTGTGGGCACCATGTGGGCTGTGCGGGCACTGTGCAGGCTGTGCAGGCACCATGCAGGCTGTGTGGGCACCATGTGGGCTGTGTGGGCTGTGCAGGCACCATGCAGGCTGTGTGGGCACCATGCGGGCTGTGCGGGCACTGTGCAGGCTGTGTGGGCACCGTGCGGGCTGTGTGGGTACCATGCGGGCTGTGTGGGCACTGTGCAGGCTGTGTGGGCACCATGCGGGCTGTGTGGGCACTGTGCAGGCTGTGCAGGCACCATGCAGGCTGTGTGGGCACCATGTGGGCTGTGCGGGCACTGTGCAGGCTGTGCGGGCACTGTGCAGGCTGTGCAGGCACCATGCAGGCTGTGTGGGCACCATGTGGGCTGTGTGGGCTGTGCAGGCACTATGTGGGCCGTGTGGGCACCATGTGGGCTGTGTGGGCTGTGCAGGCACTATGTGGGCTGTGTGGGCACCATGTGGGCTGTGTGGGCTGTGCAGGCACCATGCGGGCTGTGTGGGCACCATGTGGGCTGTGTGGGCTGTGCAGGCACTATGTGGGCTGTGTGGGCTGTGCAGGCACCATGCGGGCTGTGTGGGCACCATGTGGGCTGTGTGGGCAGTGCAGGCACTGTGTGGGCTGTGTGGGCTGTGCAGGCACCATGTGGGCTGTGTGGGCTGTGCAGGCACCATGTGGGCTGTGTGGGCACCATGTGGGCTGTGTGGGCTGTGCAGGCACCATGTGGGCTGTGTGGGCACCATGTGGGCTGTGTGGGCTGTGTGGGCACTGTGCAGGCTGTGTGGGCACCATGCGGGCTGTGTGGGCACCATGTGGGCTGTGTGGGCTGTGCAGGCACCATGCGGGCTGTGTGGGCACCATGTGGGCTGTGTGGGCTGTGCAGGCACTATGTGGGCTGTGTGGGCTGTGCAGGCACCATGCGGGCTGTGTGGGCACCATGTGGGCTGTGTGGGCAGTGCAGGCACTGTGTGGGCTGTGTGGGCTGTGCAGGCACCATGTGGGCTGTGTGGGCTGTGCAGGCACCATGTGGGCTGTGTGGGCACCATGTGGGCTGTGTGGGCTGTGCAGGCACCATGTGGGCTGTGTGGGCACCATGTGGGCTGTGTGGGCTGTGTGGGCACTGTGCAGGCTGTGTGGGCACCATGCGGGCTGTGTGGGCACCATGCGGGCTGTGTGGGCACCATGTGGGCTGTGTGGGCTGTGCAGGTACCATGCAGGCTGTGTGGGCACCATGCGGGCTGTGCGGGCACCATGTGGGCTGTGTGGGCTGTGCAGGCACTATGTGGGCTGTCTGCTCTGTGTGAACCCACCTTCCTCCAGGGCTGGTGCCAGCTGCCTGATGAAATCCAGCTTCCAGATCCTGTCTTGGTGTCTGCCTCTGGAGGCCACTCCCAGGGACACTGACTCTGGCATGGAAATTAGCCCAGGGCTTTATCAAGGACACGGTAGGACAAACAGGGTAGCAGTGTGGGGGGAGGGGGAGGCAGCAAGGAGCTGGGGCAGCCCACTGTGGGTGGCCCACCAAGGCCCCACCTTCCTCTTTCAGAGCAGCCAGGCTGGGTCTCTGCACCCCTAGATGACTCATCTCGGGGTGCAGACACCTCAGGCAGGGCGGGGCAGTTCTGCAGCCTCATGAGTAATGGTGCCCCCCATGGACTAAGGTGAGCTCGCCAAGCAGGAACGAGCAGTCACCACCCCTGCATTTTGAGACCTAGATGAAAACACTCACATGACCTCACCAAGCTTCCTGCCAGCGCCATTCCTAAGTGTCGGTGTTCGTCCTCACTGCTGTCAGCAGCAGGAGGTGGCAGTGCTGTCCCTGTTTGCTGAAGGAAACACAGGGATGAATGGGCAAGGACACACCCAAGGCCCTGAGACCTGAGGCCTGACCTGCTTGCCACGGACGCGCTCCACCTCCTGCACGCGCTGCTGTGAGAATCAGTAATAGCACCAGTCAATACGTTCCCAGGTTTATGGGAGACACAGGATTAATGCTAAAACGAAACAGACCAAGGCATATGGATTTTCAAATGTTTTAAATTGTGGTAAAATGCACAGAACATACGTGTTTCCAACTTAACCATTTCAAGTGCGCAGCTCAGTGGCATTCAGGTCATCCGCGTTTTCAACCCTTGCCACCACCCCCCTCTAGAACCGCTTCATCTTCCCAAATGGAAACTGTCCCCGTCAAACACCTGCTCCCCGTTCTCCCTCCCCGGCCCCAGCAGCCACCCTTCTATTTCCTATGAGTCTAACTCCTCTGGGACCTCATGGAGGTGCAATTGAACAGTATCTGTCCTTCCTGACTGTCTGGTTTTCCAGAGCAGAGTCCTCAGGTGCACCCACGTTGCAGCCTGGGTCAGAGCTTAATTTTTTTAAGACTGAATAACACAGCATTGTGTGTGGGCATGCACATATTTAAAAACAGAAAGCAGTCCTCAGCCTTCAAGGTTGCCACAAGGCCAGAGCTCCCCCCACCTTCCCACACCCCCCAACTCCCAGCCCATAGGAAAGGCTGGTGAGGGCACAGGGCCTCAGGCCAGGACAGCTGTGACCTTCGGCTGTAGATGATCCTCCCCCTTCCCCCTCCTCCTCCCCCACCTCTCCCCCGAGACACCGTCCTCTGGGACCACCGCACACATGGCCCTGAGAGCAGCCTTCAAACTAATAAAAGCAAAAGAGGTTCTAGGTTGCTCCTGATGAAATGTGGACCCCTGACATCTGTTGGAAGGAGCAGCTCATTCCGAAAGGTGGCACTAACTTCCTGTTATCCTTGCAGAAAGAACTGCATCGCCCTTGGGCTGGTCCTGGCATTGCCCATACCCAGTGTGCCACTGACAGGTGGGGACAACGGAAATGATGACTGGGCCCCTCTCTGGCCCTGTTGCCATGGCCAGGCCCTGGGCCTTCCCCAAGGTGGGTGCTGCCAGCTGCAGAAGCTGTAAGACCCCCAGACAGACACGGTGTGAAAAGCGGCTTCCGAGGCCACAGCCAGGAGGCATTGTGGGAGCAGGGGCAACGCTCGATGCCCAGGTCTTTTCATATTTGAAAAAGCCGAAAACCCATAACCCCACGCCCCTGCAGAGCACCATCTGAGAAAACTCTGGAGTAAGGCCATCTACAAAGCAATGGACTCCAAATTAGACACAGTGCCGGCCCCTGCCTGCCTCCGAGGCTGCCCCTGCCCCACGAAGTTATGGTGAACATGGCTAAGGGCTGGGGTGCGGCACAGGTGGCTTCCCTGCACCAACCCCTACTGCCCGAGGCTGCCTTGCCACTCACTGTTTTGGGGCAAATCTTATTCCTTCAGTAACACAGGAGATTTCTGAAAGCGGGGAATGTCCTATCTTTTTCTTTCTTGTTTTTCAGAGACGGGGTCCTACCACATTGCCCAGGCTGATCTCGAACTCCTGGGCTCAAGGAATCCTCCTGCCTCTGATTCCCAAAATGCTGGGCATTACAGGCATGGGTCACTGCATCCAGCAGGTCTTATCTTTCTTTTCACTCCCTGAAACTCACATGGAACATGCTAGAATGAAATAAATTCAATTGCCAGATTCTGCACTTTCCCCTGCAGCTGCAGATATTCTGAGGAAAGGGGCACTGACTGGGATGGCAAATCAGAAGGCCATGGGGAACAGTTTCTGCCCAGCTCTGCCAGCAGCTCCCTGGAGGGCCTGGACAAGCCACCCGCCTTCTCTGGCCTCAGTTTCCCCACATGGGTCACCTCTCATCTAAGACCCTCAGATACTCCATCTCCTGAGTGGCAGGAGCGCTGGCCGCCCCATGCGTGGATGGCCTCCTTCCTTTCGGGCAGCACATCATCCGGGGAGCCAGGCCCTGCCCTGCAGGGCTGAATCGGCACCATCCCAGATGGTCACGGGGTCCCCTGCCCTTCCGCCAGAGATGGAGTCGGGGCAGTCACCCCAGATGGCCAAAGTCAAGGGAAGGCTGCAGGTACCCAGGGTGGCTGGTCTACCTGCCTTTCTGCCTGGAGTGCAGCTTCAGGAAGAGCAGAAGCCTGAAGGATCACTGACGCCTCCAGACTGATGAGCAAGGTGACGCAGGAGCTGGGAGGACCCAGGCCCCAGGAGTAGGCACACTGAGGCCAGAAGCTCTCCCACGTCGGTGTTCCCCCACACGCTCCATGCTACCTGGCATGCATCGCTCAGCACTGCCCCGGCTGGTCCCCCTAAGATGTTTGAAGAGGCTCCACCCCACCACCCCTCCCATCTGTGGATGCGACTGCACAGGGCCCACTGCACAGGTAAGTCCTGGCAGGAACACAGCAGCCCTCTTCTCTCTGGGCACAGACACTCCCCAAGGGCAATTGAAAGCAGAAATCTGCTGGAATGGGGTGAAGGGGTCTGTAGGGGGTGTGAAAACATGAGTTCACACCTCAGCCAGCCATCCTGAGATACACAGATACCTTCGAATCGGACCTCACTCTAGGTACAAAGCAGGTAGAATGTGATCACGGCAGTGTTCCGACTTTCCACCTTCAGGGATGCCTTGTAAGTCCCTCTGGGCATGGTGAGATTTTTATAAGGCTCTCAAGTCTCCCTTTTAAGTGAAGTAAAGGCTAAAAACCAGTGCCTTTTACAAGCAGAGCTTTAAGACCTGAAGCCACCACCTGCTTTTGGTGCAGTCTTTCAGGAAAAGGAGGGCCTTCGGTGGCCGCCTGGTGATAGCACACTGGGCAGAGGAAGAAAGGGGCCAGCCAGGGCCACCTGGAGCCCATGGAGTCAGGACCCCTGGAACCTGGTCCTGGGGCAGCAGTGCATCGTTGCAGCCTGGGTGTCCAGGAACTCATGATTAAAAGGTAAAGGATGTGTTAGGAGTGATGAGACTTTTATACACATGTTTATGAAAAGAGCATCGGGGACCATGTCCCTCTAGTGAAAGGGCATTTCCATTAACTCGCCCGACTCTGTAATGCACAATGCACTTACAAGTAATGAAACCAAATTGCTTTCAGTGTTCTGCAGCTCAGACTTTTCACTGAGACCCAGTGAGCTTTTTATCGGAATATCATCTTACTGAGTGCCTCTTTAGAGGAAGTTGCCACAGTAAATCCAGGTGTGCTGTGAAACCTCTAGATGAAATTTTCTTTCCCTACCTGTAGCTTAGGGATGAAACAGAATATGTTTCTCAAAAAGATCCAACACATTTGCCACTGGTCAAAAATTTGGTGTCTTTTTCACAATTTGTATTTTTACCTATATTCGAAATCAGTTATATTTTGGCACAGGGAGCCAAATATGTTGTTGGCAAAAAAAAAATTTTCTTTGAGAAGGAATCTTGCTGTTGCCCAGGCTGGAGTGCAGTGGCATGATCTCGGCTCACTGCAACCTCCACCTCCCAGGTTCAAGTGATTCTCTTACCTCAGCCTCCCGAGTAGCTGGGACTACAGACACATGCCACCTCTCCTGGCTAATTTTTGTATTTTTAGTTGAGATGGGGTTTCACCATGTTGACCAGGCTGGTCTTGAACTCCTAACCTCAGGTGATCTGCCCACCTCAAAGCACTGGGATTATAGGCATGAGTCACCACACCCAACCCGAGCAAAATTCTTAATGAGCAGCTTGTCACTATGTTGTTGACTTTTGTGCTTAGGGGGAAGGATATGCCACCATACTTGGATTTAAAGGACAACCACAGAATCTGGCACCTCAGCCAGGTGATTCTCCCCCACCAGGTGATGCTCCACCTCCATCACATGATGTTCCCCACCCAGGTAATGCTCCCCCACCAGGCGATGCTCACCGCCAGGTGATGCTCCCCCACCAGGCAATGCTCCCCCCCAGGTGATGCTCCCCCACCAGGTGATGCTCCCCGACCAGGTGATGCTCCCCCCCAGGTGATGCTCCCCCACCAGGCAATGCTCCCCTCCAAGGTGATGCTCCCCCACCAGGCAATGCTCCCCTCCAAGGTGATGCTCCCCCATCAGGCAATGTTCCCCACACAGGTGATGTTCCCCCCCAAGGTGATGCTTCCCCTACCAGGTGATGCTCCCCCCTCAGGTGATGCTGCCCCCCATGATGCTCCCCCACCAGATGTTGCTCTCCCCGAGGTGATGCTCCCCCTCAAGTGATGGTCCCCCACCAGGCGATGTTCCCCTCCAAGTGGTGCTCCCCTCCAAGGTGATGCTCCCCCATCAGGCAATGTTCCCCACACAGGTGATGCTCCCCCCCATGATGCTCCCCCACCAGATGACGCTCTCCCCAAGGTGATGCTCCCCCTCAAGTGATGGTCCCCCGCCAGGCGATGCTCCCCCCCAGGTGGTGCTCCCCACCAGGTGATGGTCCCCCGCCAGGCGATGCTCCCCCCCAGGTGGTGCTCCCCACCAGGTGATGGTCCCCTGCCAGGCGATGCTCCCCTCCAGGTGGTGCTCCCCACCAGGTGATGGTCCCCCGCCAGGCGATGCTCCCCTCCAGGTGGTGCTCCCCCCTAGGTGATGCTCCCCCGCCAGGCGATGCTCCCCTCCAGGTGGTGCTCCCCACCAGGCCATGCTCCCCTCCAAGGTGGTGCTCCCCCACCAGGTGATGCTCCTCCCCAAGGTGATGCTCCCCCTCAAGTGATGGTCCCCCGCCAGGCGATGCTCCCCCCCAGGTGGGGCTCCCCCCAGGTGATGCTCCCCCGCCAGGCGATGCTCCCCTCCAGGTGGTGCTCCCCCCTAGGTGATGCTCCCCCGCCAGGCGATGCTCCCCTCCAGGTGGTGCTCCCCGCCAGGCGATGCTCCCCTCCAGGTGGTGCTCCCCGCCAGGTGATGCTCCCCCCCAGGTGATGCTCCCCCACCAGGCAATGCTCCCCCCTAGGTGATGTTCCCCCCCCAGGCAATGCTCCCCCGCCAGGCGATGCTCCCCCCCAGGCGGTGCTCCCCCCCAGGTGGTGCTCCCCCCCAGGTGATGGTCCCCCGCCAGGCGATGCTCCCCTCCAGGTGGTGCTCCCCCCCAGGTGATGTTCCCCCCCAGGTGGTGCTCCCCCCCAGGTGGTGCTCCCCACCAGGCGATGCTCCCCCCCAGGTGGTGCTCCCCACCAGGCCATGCTCCTGTGTGGTTTCTACTCTGCAGAACAGCTACTCAGTTGAGCTGGAAGATCACTCCCCATTATGGCTGTTAGTGGAGAAGGTGGTAGCAGCATTATCCCTCTCCAACAGAATAATTTTTATGTCAAGCATCTCTGCCATAAGCAGTAGAAGAAATCAGTCCCCAGTTTGTATCCTAATAAAGGAAAGCTTTTCTCTGCTCACACTGTGATGAGGCCCTGCCCAGAGAAGAATGCTCCATTGAACCCCCCATTCAAGGCTGACCTAGAGGACTGGAGGCAGACAAGGAATGTGAGGGACAAGGAATGTCCCCTCCCTTGGAGAGGGGCAGCCTGTCAGCCCTGACTGGTGCTCAGTCCACACCATGATGCTGCTACTGGGAGAGCTGGAATGCTCTGCAGGTCATGGGTTGATAGCGGCCAGGCTGGATGCCCACCACGGCCTGTGTCAGGCGAGCTCAGGCCTTGGTGCCACACTCTGGCCTGCTGTGTGGTGCCATGGATGCCACAGGCTCCTGGAGTGGAGGACAGCCACTCCCAGATAGTGGCTACACAACATGCTCCCTGCAACATTCTGCAGCTGAGGGTGCTGTGTGAGCATCCCTGGAGTCTCTCCTAGGCAGCAGAGCCATCCACGCTCTGTCAGGGGTGGACACTCCAGGCCTGGACCCCTGCCCTGGCGCCCATCTGGGCTCAGGTCCTGGCACTCCACAACATTGTAGGGGTCACCAGCAGGATGCTGGAAACGGGCAAGCATCTTCTCACATACATGTATGCACACGTAAAAACACACTTGTGCGTATGTGTTTTTACGCACATGCACACACATCCATACACCCACGAGTTTACACACCCACGCACATGCATGGGCACCCACACACACATGCGCTCCGGTGCTGCTCATCTCCCCGCAGCTTAGCTGTGCTGGTGAGGAGAGCGGCCACCAGGCTTCTCTCCCTGCAGCCTGACACTTCCCCAATGCACCTTCGCAGCCCCGACTAAGAGGCGAAGCCGCTCCCCACCCCTGGACACTGGACATGGCACTAGCTGCAGCCTGGGCTCCAGAGGCTCACACATGCCCACTTGCCATCCTGGACCCTGTGAGCTCCCTGAGGACAAGCCCAAGCCAGCTGGGGGGAGGAGGAGAGGCCTCATGGAGCCCAGCTGAGCTGTCAAGCTGGGGCTGTCCCCGAGCAGCCAAGCCAGTGTGAGTGCCCTGCCAAGCACAGTCCCCAGGCCTAAGCTGGCAGCAGACAGGAGCAGAGAACCAGGGCAGGGGTTCAGATCATGGTTACTATGGCAATGGGTGCGTGATACAGGGGGTGGGGACGGCAAACCCCTATTGACATGAGAGTATAGTGAACACCGAGCACACCCAGAAAGAAGCAAGCCTTACTAAATGCCTGGACTGTGCAGGGTGCTGCCCACTCCCCTGCTCCGCAAAGCAGAACCCCGGTGTGAGGGTCAGGTAGGCCCCACCTGTCCCATGCAGCTTTTTAACAGGGGCCTGATGAAGTGCACAGAGAGCTTCTGAGAAGACCCGGCCTGATGGGCAGTGGGAACCTGGCTCCCTGTCCTTTCCCACCCTTCGGGCCTGATGCAAACAGGATGCAGGTGCCTGTGGGGCTCCTGGCACTGACCCATGGTACCCTGGGCCAGAAATGGCTTCAAGGACCATCCCTTGGGTCCAGCCAGCCACCTGGGGTCCTTCTCAACATTTGGCCTTGGCCTCCTCCTCCAGTCCATGTCAGGTCACTAGAGCTGCAGTCCTTGCACCCTCTGTCCGGTGGTCAGCAGCCACCACCCACATGGCCTGCCCGCACCTGGGTTTCTGGCCTGCACAGTTCCTCCTGCTGAAGTGGCCCAGGCCAATGTATTTCCAGCAGTATTTCCGTTTCCATCAGCCCTACCCTGCCCAGGAGGGGCTCCCAATCACTCTAAGGAGCAGCCCCACACTTACGATGGACCTTCATCCACTGCAGGCCCCTAGTGCCAGCTGCATGGGGTCCCCTGAGTGACCAAGTGACTTGGCAGGGATGCTGGATGTGCACAAGCAGATGGCATCCGGAGCCTCCATGGAGCCAGCACTGGGGAGCAAGGGGACATGGCAGGATGAGACCTGTACCCAGGAGGGAGCGACGAGGGACCACTGAAGCCAGAGTGCCACCGAGGAGCCAGCATGACTCAGGGACCCCAGCAGAGCCTCTCCACAGACCCATCCCCAGCCTTCCCTGTCCTGGAAGGCACCACGTTCCCAGCTCACCCACAATGGCCAGAAGGCAGGGGCTGAGCCTGCCAGTTACCTGAGAAATGATGGAAATGGACAAGCCTCAGATCACCCTCCTCACTTTAAATCTGTACCAGGGAAGGATTCAGAACACATATTCTGTCGGCCTGGAGGCGCCCGGCTGGGAGGTCTGGGAGAATTGCAGAGCCTCTGTCTGTGTCTCTCTCTCTTGCTCCCTCTTGCTCTCTAGCAGCATGCCACATCTGACTCAAAGCCCAGTGGTGACAGCCAACGGAGGCTAAGGCTCTGTGGAGACAAAATCTCTGGGTACGCCAGTGGTCACCCTGCCGCTCTGTCCCTGCTGGACCCACACACAGCTCGGCCCAACCAACACCTGGCCATTTTCCAGGGGGTGCTTCCAGGATCCCTGGGGCTCCTCCATCGTCTGCCTGCCTGCCCAGTCACTAGCCTGGGACCTCCAGGGGCCAGCAGGGCAGCGGGCGTGGGCAGGAGAGGAGGTGAGAAAAGTCACAGGTCCCCATCCTGTCCCCCAGCACAGCCCCAAACAGGCTCGGGAGAAACTGAGGCAGGGAGCAGTGAGCTGAGTCACCGAGCACCCACTCTGCTCTGAGCACCGCTCTATACCCCAGGGATGCAGGAGGGAGGCAAGGGCAGCCAGACATCCTAGTGGGAGGAAGAGACAGACAGTGAAGTAGAGATATACAGAGACATTGAGGCAGAGATACAGAGACAGAGACACAGAGAATGAGAGAGAAAGAGACAGAGAGAGGGGCAGTGAGGCTCCTGAGAAACCCTTCCCATAGTCAGAGAGAGAGCCTGGTGGGAAGGGGGCTTCAGAGGGGCAGGAGTGTGAAGGAGGCAGTTGAAGGGGGGTGCCAGGCAGCATCCAGACGTGGGTGAGGAGGGCCTAAGAGAGCCGCGCAGAGCGAGTGCACCTGCTGTCACTCAGGGGCCACTTCTACCACCATTGTGGGGAGCCCTGCAGACCCAGCCTGGGAGGGCCTGGGAGAGGCCCCTGCAGGCTGGAGGACGTGTGACCTGCAGTGTCATTTGAAAAGACCCATCCCCGACCTGGGAGAGCTGGGTGGAAGGGGAGGTGGCTGTGGGCGAAGGGCAGGAGGGAGCCTTCAGTGATGGCTGTTCCCCGTCTGGCTGTGGGTGCTTGGGGTGGAACTGTCTAGAAGTCTACGTGCCCACACACGCGCAGACGGGCACACACAGAACTGAAGTCAGAACGAGGCTGGTGGTATACCGGCAGCCATCCCGCCTGTGCTCCCACATTCCGATTTTGCAAGATGCCCCCGCTGCGGGGAACAGGGCAGGGTTCACCGGGTCTCCCAGTGCCATCCCTCCCCATTGCCTGTGAACCCACAGCTCTCTCAAAATGTATTTTAAACTCCCACCACGGGCACATGGAGAAGAGGACATAACAGCCCACATGGATGCCTGGAAATGAGGCAGCTCCACAGACCAGGACCTGGGCAGGAAGGGCATGTGGAAAAGGGGTCAGGGCAACACTGGGACCCATGGGGACTGTGGGAAGAGGGAGTGGGGCTTCAGAGAAGCAGGCACGGGGTGGCTGCCAGGGGCTCTCACAGGCAGGAAGAGACAGGGAAACAGATTTCCACCAGGGCGCCCAGTCCCAGGGCTGTGTCGCCCTAGACTCCGGCTGAATTCCCTCCAAATAGCAATGCTTTGTGTGGAAATTAACCAAACTTACAAATTTGACAAGTCATTTGAGTTTGGGAACAATGCTAGTTTGCCAAAATGACTCTTCCCTCTTTAATTAAAATCTTTTATTAACTGCCAAGCTAATACCTTCCCCCAAGACAGACGAGATAATGAGCTCACATCCATCAGCCCAGGAGGGCAGCCGTCCACAGAGGCTGGGGTGGGCTCAGGAGAGGAGCACCAGCCCCACAGGCACCCCTCACTCTCCCGCAGGGACAGCCCCAAACGCAGGCAGGAGTCCCATTCAGGACACATGTCAGGCCTACCAGAAGGTCCCTGCCAGGATCAGGGTGGCCCAGCCAGTGGCCTCCAGCCCAGCACTTTGCAGGTTCCAATGTCCCCCACCACTGCTACTGCCACACACCTGGTGAGGCTACAGGGCCACCTGGAGGGCAGAGCCCTGTCCCAGTGGGTCCCACCATGCTCTTTTGGTCACTGAGTAGGGCAGGTTTTGGAGGCCAACAGGAACCACCCCTGGACACCAGAAGCCTCTGTAAGGACCTCAGCCAGTAGCAGTCAGGGCACCAGGCAGGGACAAAGACCCAACACGGCCCAGTGCAGACCCAGCCCTCCCCGACACAGGGGCAGGCTCTGAAAGGGGCTGTCCACCAGCCTGGTTCATCCCTCAGTGATGGTCCAAACTCCATCTTTATTTCCCTTCATTAGAAACACTTCAAACACAGACAAGAATAGGGATCCAGCCAACAAGAACCCAAGCGTACGCCTATAGCTGCTGCCTTCTACCACACCCTCCGAACGCCTGTACAATACCCGTTAAGTCCACACTGATAGAACGATCGAATAGCCGGGCGCGGTGGCTCACGCCTGTAATCCCAGCACTTTGGGAGGCAGAGGCGGGAGGATCACGAGGTCAAGAGATCGAGACCATCCTGGCCAACATGGTGAAACCCTGTCTCTACTAAAAGTACAAAAACTTAGCTGGGCGTGGTGGTGCGTGCCTGTAATCCCAGCTACTCAGGAGGCTGAGGCAGGAGAATTACTTGAAACCAGAAAACGAAAGTTGCAGTGAGCTGGGATCGCACCACTGTACTCCAGCCTGGCAATAGAGTGAGATTCTGTCTCAAAAAAAAAAAAAGAATGATCAAATAGATTGGAAAATGGAGAGAAGGTTGTGTGCAGTGGCTCACGTCTGTAATCCCAGCACTTTGGGAGGCCAAGGAGGGAAGATCGCTTGAGCTCAGGAGTTCAAGTCCAGCCTGGGCAACATGGCAAAACCCCATCTCTACAAAAAAAATACAAAAAAATTTGCCAGGTGTGATGACGGCTGTGGTCCCAGCTACTCAGGAGGCTGAGGTGGGAGGATCGTGTGAGCCCAGGAGGTAGAGGCTGTAGTGAGCTGTGTTCACACCACTGCACTCTAGCCTGGGTGACAGAGACCCTGTCTCCAAAAGAAAAAAAAAAATGGAGAAAAGAGACGAATACGCAGAAGTCTCCACGTAGACCTCAGTAATTCACGGGATACTCCCTCTCAGGGACACTCATTCAGTGCGGGCTGCACATGGAATTGCCAACCCACCCTAGAGAAGGAGGGAGGAGGAGGCACTGTGCGGGAGACGCGGGAGGGGACCAAGGTCAGTGTCGTCAGCAGCCTCGACCCTCGACGTGACAGAAGGAGGGTGGCGCTTTGCCTGTATGGGCTTCCCGGCAAAACAGCACTGCCCCAACCTGACCGGGAGAAAACCCCAGTCGAGAAACGGTCTTCAAAATACCAAAATACTCTTCACACCGTCAAGGTCACCAGAGACGAGGAGGGTGGGAGAAATGCTGCAGCCAGGGAGCCTGGGGTGGCGGCGGAGACCCGGTAAGGCGGGGTCCCGGGACAGAAGGGGACGTCCGCTCTATGGACTCCAGCTAATAGTACCTGTCACTATCTGGTCATTCGTTATAACAAATGCACGACACTCGTGCAAGATGTTCACGGGGGGGGGGGCGGGGGCCGGGGGCAGCAGGGGTGTAATAAGAACTCCGGACTACCTGCTCAATTTTTCTGTAAATCTCAAACTGTTCTAAAAATAAAGCCCATTGATGTCCTAAAAACCCAAACCTCAACTGTCCCCAAGGTCCCTTGGCTCCCGTCGAAGGGACACAGAAGGTTCACTGGGGCTAAGGAATAAAACACTCGCGGGGAGGGCCGACCCCGGTGGGGCGGAGGCCAGGCCCTGCGGCTGCAGCCCGCCCGGGCTTGGGGACGGGGCAAGGAGCCCGGATGGGCCGGGGCCGGGGCCGGGGCCGGGGCCGGGGCCGGGGCCAGCTCCGCTCCCTTCTCTCCGTCTCGAGTCGCAGCCCAGGCAGGACGGACAGGGTGTCCCCTGCACAGCCGCGCGCCCCGGGCCAGGATGCAGCAGCACCCACCCCGAGGAGGCTCGACCCCCAGCCAGGCTGCCCCCGGGACTCCGGGGACGGGCGGGCAGGGCTCGGAGGTTCCGCCCTGCTTCCCCCCCACCCCACCCCCGCCGCTGCTCCCAGCACGACCGCCCCCAGGGCTCGTGCGCGGCCCCGTTTCCCGGTCGCGCTGGAAAAGGCTCAGCAGCCACAGGCAGCGGGGCAGGGCTCTGGGCCAGACCCGGGGGTTCCAGTCCCGGCCACGCGGCACCGCGGACTCCGCTCCGCTCCTGCAGGTACACGCGGGACTTGCAGGTAACGCCCGGGCTGGGCCCAGCACCAGGTGACCCCGGCACAGGTGTGCATGCGCTCGCGCCGAGAACCTTCCAGGCGCTTCACGTGCCGAGGAGGCCCGGGCAGGTCAGTGCCGGCCGCGCGCCCTGGACCCCGTGCACCGTGGGGGTCGCGCGCTCCGGGATCCGGGCTGACTCCTGCGCGCTCCGCGGTCCTCGCGCGCCCCCTGGCGCCTGGAGACCGCCCCTGCAAACGGCGCTGCCCGACTGGAACGCGGCGCACAGCGCCCTCGCGTGGACCCGCGCCGCCACCGCCCGCCACGGAGGTCTGCAGCCGACGTGGCCTCCCTGGGACTTGCCGGACCTGGATGCTGCAGCAGCAACCAGGGGACGAAGGCACCCTGGGCCATTTTGCATACGTAGAAACGGAGGCTTTGAAGTCCTGGAGCGGGTGCATTGACTCCGCCTATGACAGAAGATTCAGTTCGTGCCCCGGCCTTGTCCCCCCGGTCACACCAGGCTGCAGTGGCAGCAAAGCTCTCAACTGGCGGGCCCCTGGGCATCACCAGCGGTTGCTGACCCCAGGGTGTCCCTGCAGCCCCCACGTCCAGGGCACCCCGGGGGATCCAGGCCAGGCAGTGCTCGCGATCAGCTTCTGCCATGGCGTCTGATTCCAGGGCTGGTTCCTGCACGCGCTCCCCCCACCCCCCGCACCCAGTGGCATCACCTGGACCCTGGCACCAGGGGCTGCACACCTCCCCAGCAGCGCAGGGCAGCCGCCTCCAGAAGAGACGTGCACCGGCCGCCCCCAGGAGCACACGCCCGGAGCCTGCGCAGCCCCTCCCGGCGTGGACCCCTGACCCCACCCGTGTGTTCCAGGGCCCGGGAATGGGGACAGAAACAGTGGGAAGCGAGGGGGGCACGCGTGGGCGGGGCGATCTGTCCCATGA
Source organism: Callithrix jacchus (assembly GCF_049354715.1). Taxonomy (NCBI): domain Eukaryota; kingdom Metazoa; phylum Chordata; class Mammalia; order Primates; family Cebidae; genus Callithrix; species Callithrix jacchus. Next base: position 123,507,634 of record NC_133513.1, on the reverse strand, counting down.
AGCTGCCAAGGCCCCAGACTTTCTAAATTCACAAGGCAGCCTTCCCGGCCACTGGCAGGTGTATTTGTCAAGGTAAGAGGACAGGACACATTTTAACGTTTGTTCGCTTTACTTAAAACTTCCAGTGTTGGCATACGGCATGGGAGGGTCTCAATCTGAACTGCTGCTCCCAAGGTGCCCAGGGTGACCTCACCCTCTGAAGACCCAGGTAATGGAGCCGCTGTAAGGCCCCGACACTCCCACCTGTGTCAGACCTGCCTTCAGAGAGAATCCGTCCCCCTGCCCCAGGCCTAAACATAGGGCTTCTGTGGTCCGGGAGAAGCAGATCTGGAGCTGGGTTTGAACCCTGCTGAGCCACTCGCCCCTTGGGTGAGAGCTTTGGCAAATTCCTGAGCTTTTCCCAGGGGCAAAAACAACACCCAAAGGCCATGGTGCTGGAGGAGGGGTGTCTAAATAGGCACTGTGCTTCGGGTAGGGCAGAGCCTTCACTGAGGGCTGCTCTTGTGATGCCAGTGTTTTCTCCTTCCTGCAGAGCTGATCACCCTCTCTGCCTACCACTAGGACCAGTATGGGAACAGCCCAGCACTCCTCCCTCCACTCACTGCTGTCCCTGGTCACCCACAGGAACCCATGTCTCCCTCCCAAGCCACAGGAACCAATTCCCTGACTCCTCACACTTTGTGTGGGTTAAGAGCGCAAACTGCAGCCAGGAGACCAGGCTCCAATCCCAGGTCCACCAGGTACTATGACCACAAGCAGTCTGCTCCACCCAATCCCAGGTCCACCAGGTACTATGGCCACAAGCAGTTTGCTTCACCCAAGCCTCAATTTCCCCATGGGTCAAATGGGACTGATGACGCCTACCTCATCCGGTTGTGGTGAGAACTCAATGACAACATGAGTCATCCATTCAGGACAGCACCTGTTTGCTGTGGTGGTTTCAGCATTGGGTGGAGTGTGTCCCCACAGGAATGCATATAGAATAAGGGGTCACAGGTAACTGGGTGTGTGAATTTCTCTAGTGAGCAGTTCAAAGCAAGTTCAAAGAGAAGATTCATGGTTAAGCTGAGTGTCCCTTTAACAGAATCTCCAAGAAAGGAGAACCCGGGGGTCAGGGCTCGAGCTCCCCAACCTCCTCCAGCCACACTCCTTGAAGCATGGCTGGCTTCCCAGGCTTGCCACCTGTGTGGTCCCGTGGGGCCCTGCACTCAGACAGACCACACTCCGTTTCGGTTGCATGTTCTGCTGTCACCATCTCAAAATTCTTAATAATTTTATCTTTAACTTGTGCCATTAGTGCAGAGGGACCACAGAGCATGCATGTGAGCAGAGAACTGGCTGCTCCTTGCCACCCGGCTAACACACAGGGTTCACAATGTGCCAGAAGCAGCGTTCCACTGGGCCACAGTGTCGGGGGTGATGAGACTCTCGGCGAGGGCAACGTCGCCATGTAACCGGCTATGACGGGAAAGCTGGAGCTGACAGTTCTGGCGCCATGCATTCCAATCACCCCAGAACTTGCTTCCAGCCCAGAACGAGAGCAACTGCATTCTAGGAAACATGGATGACCGAGGAAGCCTGTATATCCTCTCTGCCTTGTCTCCTGCTCTACTAGCCAACTACTCACACCGAAGATGGCACAGAAGGCGGGCAATGAGAGGGCAGCCCACAGCTCCTTCTTAGCCCAAAGGCAGCACTTGCTGGGAGAATGTGCATGGATCAAGAGCATTTCCTTGTGTGCGGCGCCTCCATCATCCTGGCAGAAGCTGAGATACACAGATGGGCCAGCTCAGGTATCCCACACACAAGCTAAATGCTCTTACATTTATATTTGAAATTCCCACTGCATGGTGTAAAGAAAAGCAGAAACATTCATGTAATAAATTAAATACCTGATTTTTTTTTACTTAGAATATTAAGTAGCAAATCAAAAACACCCAGGGGAGAAGGTTTTATATCTTAGCACCTTCAAGGGTACTTTTTGCCTGCTTTCTAAACAAACCCTAAAGTTTATGCACCTGCTCGCAAGCCCTACCCAGCAACACAGGAGGCTCCTTCCCTGGGCGGACCAGGGAACAGCAGAGTGCCGCAGCCCTGACGGGAACCCAGGGCTCCAGGGCTTAGCTGCAGGAGGAGGGCAGAACCTACCGTCACCCCAGAGCATGACTAGTGGGATGTCCTCTTCAACAGGAATATGTGTTCTTACATTTAAGTTTGTGAAATTACACACGCTTCCTACACCTTAGTGCATGGGGTTTTCAGGGATGAAGACAATGCTGGCATGGAGGCTGGCCTGGAAAATCCAGCACGCTACCCGTGGGCCACCACCTGCCATCTCGGCCTCTCGGCTCAGGACTGTCCCTGCCAGGTCTGCTCTTGCTTCTCACCAGCAACTTTGGACAGCCAAGCATGCTGCAGCGTGGAACACGCTCCTCCCCACCAGGAGCCTTTGATTCTAGGACAAGACTCCCGACATGAGGAGACCCGCAGATGCCCCCTACCTGCACCCACCAAGAGCAAATGCCCTGGCCTGCCTCCAGACCTAAAGGTAAAATGGAGGGATATGTTGGGGCTCAGAAAATGCTCCCCTAAGGCCTGGGATTTTGACACACTGAGTACTAGGAACTGTAGGACACCGGAAGGGCTCAGAAGCAAGGGCTCTCCGCCCTCTCTGGCCACTTCGCTTGCCCCCCACCACACCTCCCCTCAAGGCAGGCCACAGAAAGTAGAATCCCTCTTCCCCAGTGCAGGTCATAGAAACCAGAACCCTCTCCCGCAAAGCCAGCCTCAAAACCTAGAAATACGACTCTACCCTCCCCTGGCCTTTGTGCAGGAGCGTAACCAAGCAGCTGCACTTCAAATGCATTTGGAACTTTTCCCTTTTTTCTTTAATCTTGACATGTAACCTTACAGCAAACAGCAAGAGCCTTTTCCTTTAATCCTAAAATAAACTCCATACCCTCCCTTTCTCGCCGACACCCTCTTCAGGTGTGTGTATCCCTGTGCTAGCCTCTAATTACCTGCTTACCTCGAAGTTTAGGGGCTAATCTTGAGACAGAGCAAGCCTGGAAACCCAGCTGCAAAATCCCAGAGCTGACCTCAAGGCGGCCAGTCCAATCTGGCCACCGTTGAGATGACGCCAGCCTGCACTCCAGGGGGACTGAGGCCCAGGGCAGCCCCCGGAACAAGACACACATTGTACTCAGCATGACCCCTGCACGCCTCCCATCTCAAGCCCCGCCGGGTGCCCCTGTTTAAACCCTTGCCTTCTCCCCCAAAATTCAAAGTTGTTACTTGGGGTGCGAATCCGGCCAGCTCTCCATGACTAGTTCTGGTTAATAGTCACTTTCTACCAGACCTCGCTCTTGTTAACTGGACTCTAACTGGCGAGCAGCTGGACCTGCATTCCACTACAGGAGCTGGCCACAGAGGCATCCTCCACACTCCTTTATCTGAAAAGTAGATCCCAGACCCTCATCCCAGAAGGGCCCTGCCCAATACCTGGAAGGAAGGAACATTACACAGGGCCAAGGTTTCCCCATGCATTCAACGATCAGATTCTTCCTTTCATCCGGTCACATTTCTGCACGGTCACCCACTCTCAGATCTGAGTATGAACATGCAGTTTCTCTTGGGTCTTTATTTCTAAAGTCTCCTGTGTCACCTAAGTCTTTAAATAAATTTTATGCTTTTCCTTGTTAATCTATTGTAGGAGTGTTGGCTGTGCCCCTGGTGATGGGTGAGGAAAGGTATCCTCTTTTCTGCCCTTACAGAGACACGTGATAGGGCTCTCTGAGGGCATCCAAGCTCCTTCTGGCTTTTCTCTATTATACTGGGGCTTGTCCTTTTACGCACAGAACACCAGTCAAGAGCATAAAACTCCACTCTAATTCCTTTATAAATTACTACACATGCCTTCTCCCTGAATAGATGGCTCCCATATCCAGGTTATAAGCTTGGGCTCAATGACAGGGCTAGTGGGTAGGGAACTCGCTCCTGGGGACAGCAGGCTGGGAGATGAGGGGCCAAGAAACTCTTACCTCACCTTGGGCCACATGACAACCCCGAACCAGGGCAGGCTCTCTCTCTAGGAGTTCATATAGAAATCTTTAACTTCCTCAAATAAAACTTGATTTTCTGGGAAGAGATTAAATACAATTAACATTGTACCACTGACAACCATTTAGATGAATAACCATGGGGGAGAACAGGAGTCCTGGCACTTAATTTTTTATTTTTATTTTTTCCCAGAGAGGTTCTCATTTTGTCACCCACGCTGAAGTGCAGTGGCACAATCACTGTAGCCTTGACCTCCCCGACTCAAGCAATCCCACCTCAGCTCCCCAAGTAGCTGGGACTACAGGAGCACACCGTTTTTATTTTTTGTAGAGATGGGTTTTGCCATGTTGCTCAGGCTGGTCTCAAACTCCTGAGCTCAAGCAATCTGTCTGCCTCTGCCTCCCAAAGTGCTGCGATTACAGGCATGAGCCACTGTGCCCAGCCTGGCACTTAATTTGTAAAAGTCACACCATTCCTAACAGGAAGGTAAACATACAAGGTCACTTCAGAAGCCCCAGACTTTGGCAACTTCAGTCACTGGCACGCAGCGTGCTACCTCAGGGTGGCACAAGGCTTCAAGCACAGTATGGGCTCCGCACTGGATCCTTGTTCAAATCCTAGCTCCCAGCCCTAGAACCTACAACGTGGCCTCAATGCACCAGGACCCCTTCCTAAGGGATTCTGCTGCCTCCAGTGAGTCAGTGCATGTGCCCAGCCCATGAGCTGCCTGAGCTGTTCTGAATCTGAATGTCTCTAAATAGCAGACAAAGCTGTATGAAAAAAGGCCCCAAGACTCTGAAACCAGAATGGGATGCCAGTTATAAAAGCTTGTTTTTAAAGTTACACATCCTGGTGAATGAGGCATCAGGAAGCTAGTGCAGCTTGTGTCTGATTCGGAAAAGTGGACACCTTTCCTCACCCATCACAAGGGGCATAGCTGACACTCCTGTAACAAAAGAGATAAACAGGAGAAAAGCATAAGATGTATTTAATTAAAGTCTTAAATGTGACATGGGAGCCTTCAGAAATGAAGACCCAAAGACCCAAGAGAAACTGTCCATGTTTTCTTTTTTTTTTTTTTTGAGATGGTTTCGCTCTTGTTACCCAGGCTGGAGTGCAATGGCGTGATCTTGGTTCACCGCAACCTCCACCTCCTGGGTTCAAGCAATTCTCCTGCCTCAGCCTCCAGAGTAGCTGGGATTACAGGCACGCGCCACCATGCCCAGCTAATTTTTGTATCTTTAGGAGAGACGGGGTTTCACCATGTTGACCAGATGGTCTCGATCTCTTGACCTCGTGATCCACCGCCTCGGCCTCCAAAAGCGCTGGGATTACAGGCTTGAGCCACCGCACCCGGCCCAGAAACTATCCATGTTTACGTTGATTGATCAGTGGACAGCCGTGAGGAAATGTGACTGGACAAAAGGAAGGATCTAGGTCCTCAAACTCAACATCTGAAATGTGTATAAAGCAAGAATTCACTGGGTCTGGTGGCTCACACCTGTAATCCCCACATTTCGGGATGCCAAGGAGGGCAGATCCCGAGATCAGGAGTTCAAGACCAGCCTGACCAACATGAAGAAACCCCGTCTCTACTAAAAATACAAAACTTAGCCATGGTGGCACACGCCTGTAATCCCAGCTACTTAGGAGGCTGAGGCAGAACTGCTTGAACCCAGGAGGCAGAGGTTGCAGTGAGCTGAGACTGTGCCATCACACTCCAGCCTCGGCAACAGAGTGAGACTCCTGTCTTAAAAAAAAAAAAAAATCAAATCAAATTGTTTTTATTTGGAAAGGTTTGAATTTTAAAAGTAGCAATTGTGAAATTAAGAAAACTCATTTTAGGTCGGGCATGATGACTCATGCCTGTAATCCCAACACTTTGGAAGGCTGAGGTGGGAGGATCACTGGAGTCCAGGAGAGTGAGACCAGCCTGGGCAACACTGGGACTTCACCTTTACAAAACACACACACACACACACAGCCGGGCACAGTGGTGCCTGCCTGTCATCCCAGCTACTGAGGAGCCTGATGTGGGAGGATCTGGAGCCGGGGAGGTCAAGGACACAGCAAGCCATGATTGCACCACTGCACTCAAGCCTGAGTGACAGAGGAGACCCTATCTTAAGCTTGTAATGTTTAATTTGACTGTCGAGATAGGTCTTATTTGTATAATTCTTTTCAATAAGGCAGGTAATGATTGCAAAGTGTTTAAAATGTATTAAAGTTGTTTCAGATATTACACTTCTCTTTTTTTTTTTTCCTTTTAAGACGGAGTTTTGCTGTTGTTACCCAGACTGGAGTGCAATGGCACAAACTCAGCTCACCACAACCTCCGCCTCCTGGGTTTAAGCAATTCTCCTGCCTCAGCCTCCTGAGTAGCTGGGACTACAGGCATGCACCACCATGCCCAGCTAATTTTTATATTTTTAGTAGAGACGGGGTTTCACCTTGTTGACCAGGATGGTGACCTCATGATCCACCCGCCTCGGCCTCCCAAAGTGCTGGGATTATAGGCATGAGCCACCGCACCCGGCTAAACATTTTTTAAGTTATTAAATGAGATTTTCTAATTATTAAAATATGCTATTTTTAAAAATTAGTCTACTCCTCAGTAGACTTAGACATTTTTGTAAAGAATGGAAATGGCAAATAATTTTTTTCTTTCCTTCTTAAGTTAATGATAAATCCAGAGGGACCAAGGGGGACTTCCTGATGGTTCTACAAGGCTCAGTGTTCAACCAAAAAAGGCAAAAACATGTAAGTCACACATAGGCAAAGCCAACCAAACCCGCCAGGTCCCGGTAGTTCAACAAAGAGCATTTATATTATGATAGCAAGTTTCAACACATTCATCAACAAGGCAGTCTCAAAACAGTCAGTCAACCCCCAGAGTTTAAAAAGTAGAGCCCTGAGGAAGGGCTGCTCGGCTGTACCCTCTAATGTGGCTAATGCTCTCTAACCCCCAGAAAAGGGGCAGACTTAAGCCCGAGCCAGAATCCTGGCAATTCACCAGTTTCTCATCACAGCTGGAAAGGTAGCTACATCCCACACAGCTCTGAAAGGGAGGCCTCCGGGGAGGGGTAAGCCTCAGGTTTGGGAGTCCCAGACCCTGGATGCAAGCCCCAGCTCCAAGCCTGTAGCTATGCCCTTGAGAGAGCTGCTTTCTCCCCTCACCTGCAAAGGAGAATTCCACAAACTATCTAGGCCTCTTTCACTGGTTTTTGTTTTTCTTTCCATTTTTTATTACAAAGCAAAATCAAGAGTTTTTATTAAAAAAAAAAAAAGTTCATTCCTGCAGGCTTATTTCCACTAAACAGATACCAATTCCCTAAGAAGCCTTCCTACAAGGAAGCACAAACATGCAAGTCAAGCGGAGTTAACTTAGTATGAGGGCCTGTCTGGTTCCTATTCTAGAAGGGAAATTCTGACATGTGAGGTTTGGTTTCTAAGTTATCAGGCAGATGGAGAGCCTCCCACAGCACCAGCTCTATCCTAAGCACCACACAGCTTCAACCCATCAGATGCCACACGGAGCTCCACTACAGACTCAACAGAGCAGGCAGAGGAAGGGAGGGCAGGCAGAGCTGGTCACAGGCTCTGGCCAGGGTCCACGCTCCCCAATGCGCAGTGGTGCTTCTAGGGACAGAAATATGTCCAGACATGAAAACCCTCCATACAAAACCTGCCTGGAGGGTCCCTCCCGCCACAAGCACCCCACAAAGCCTCACGTGTGGGACAAGATCCAAATGACACATTGTCACCTTTCCTTGCGAACTGAATAGATTTCTCCAATTCAGAAAATAACTTTGTCTCTAGAATTTGAGATTCAGAGAGGATTTCAATTCCAATACAACAAGGGCAGGCTCAAGTATACACCCATTCACAAACTCTCTTTTGTTAGAAAATTCAATAAGGGAAGTTCAGTTGGGCTCAAGAATCTTACTTGACTTCCTAAAATACACTAATAAAATCAGATTAAGAATAGCCATCAATCCCCTTGCATGAACAAGATCTCTTGATTATTCCCCCATGTCTGGCCAGAAACAACTGGAAAATAGAAATATGCTGCACTGTCACCCCAACCTACCTGGAGTCAATGGAGCCAATGACAATCAGAATTTAAGAGGATAAATTCATATAGGACAGTGGCAACTCCACAAAAACTCTCAATACTCATCCTGACTCAGACCAGGATGGCTCAACAAAGGATGACGTCCCTGCTGTCTTCCGTCCTGCAGGAGTCAGCCAAAGGGAAAGGGGTCTCCCTAACGTGCACTGGCCAAGTAACATTATCAGAGCCATGGCCTCCGGGCCAGAGCAGTGTTTCCCAAATTGTAGGTAGCCATTTGTGTTAAAAGTTGTGCATTCTGCACACACTGGTATTTACAATGCATAATTAAGAAAACCCACTGGTGTATGTTTTTCTTGTATACCAATAATTAAGCCACTATTGTTGGCACTGTGTTTTTCTATTTGAACACTGAAGGAGTGAAAGTACTTCCCACATGTATGAATTTACTACTAAAACCTTGGCAAAAAAAGAAAAAAAATTGTCTAAAATGTGTGGGTGAAACCTGTTAAGCAAGTGTGTTTCTAGCCCCCCCAACTCCACCCCCTGAAAGCTGGACATCAACTGTATACCCTAAGTTGCTTAAGGGGATTTCACTATTATATAAAGTCAACAAAAAGGAAGTAGTTGTATACATGTAACACTGTATACAGACGGGAGGGGAGATAACGAATATTAAAGAAACATTCTCGTCTTCCTCTACCTTTTGTCCCCTGATACCTAGTCTACTTTTTAAATTTTCAGACTTCACTGCTTTTTGAATTCCTAATTCTAATTTTCACATTATTAAGGGAAAAGCATATATAATAAAGGTTTTAGTTATTCCCATGCACAGTATGAAAACAAAAGTTGTACATTTTATTTGTATGAGCATTAGGAAAAAAACTGGCTTATTGAATCTGTGATGGCAAAGATATTCTTGCTTAGGATAAAGTTAAAAGCTGACTTAGAAAATATACTAGGACAGAAAAAGCAGTATGCAAATGATGTGAGTCTGAGATAAATATACAAAAAAAGTATGGAGTGCTCCTCCATGACAAACATCCCTGCAGCCAATGGCTTCATAACACTTCAGTTAAATTCTACTTCTGTCTGCATTCTACAAGTTTTACTTACACAATGATTTTCATGTAAAACAGAAACAAGGAAGTTCTCATGGACCAATGCACTAAATTTAGAGCCTAACTACACACAATGCCAAGAAAACCCACCATCACGGGCATCCTAACTCCTAGCAGAAGGCAAGGCCACATCCAGCTTTATAACTTGTACAGACCACCCTGTGTAACACACAGTATAAATCAGTGCTCTACTCTTTACACAATCAAAACAGAAGAAAACAGCCTGAGCTCGAGACATCAGCAGTGCGCAGGTGGTGGGCTAATCTTACCTAGGAATAGATTCACTCGGTCCTCTGTATTCTTCTAAATTACTGACTTCTGCTTCCCTTTCCTTGTTGCCACCAGACAGTACCAGCGTCTTAACTACCCAGACAACAGGGTGGGGTAATATAATGAAGGGAATGTGCCACAAGCACAAAAAAACTCAGGACCATGAGGTGAATTTAGCCATCCTATTTAAAGCCTGAACTGTGGAAGCCTAGTGGAGCAACTATTTCTCAAGTATGTTAGATTCAGGATGAAAAATTGTGTTAAAATGTTCAAGAACTTCAAACTGCTCTCAACAAGGACCAAAGGACTGTGAGGACCAAATCAACATTTATTGTAAGTATGTGGGCCAAGTGCAGTGGCGAATGCCTGTAAATTCCAGCACTTTAGGAGGCTGGGGCAGGAGATCTCGTCTCTACAAGAAATAAAAAAATTAGGTGGGCACGGCGGTGCATGCCTGGTGGTCCCAGCTACTCAGGAGGCTGAGGCCAGAGGGTCACTTGGTCCCGAGAAGTCTAGGCTGCAGTAAGCCATGATCCCGCCACTGCCCTCCAGCCTGGAAGACAGAGCCAGATCCTGTCTCAATAAGATAGACGAGAGAGAGAGAGAGAGAGAGAGAGAGAGAGAGAGAGAGAGAGAGAGAGAGAGAGAGAGATAGACAGACAGATTGATAGATAGATAGATAGATAGATAGATAGATGATAGATAGATAGATAGATAGATAGATAGACAGACAGATAGATAGACAGATAGATAGATAGAGGCTTACAACAAATGATAGCACTTTCTGTTCTTTTTGTCATGACTACCCATTCTTCTAGGCCTTATGAAAAAACTGCTTGCTGGGCCGGGCGTGGTGGCTCACGCCTGTAATCCCAGCACTTTAGGAGGCCAAGGCAGGTGGATCAGGAGGTCAAGAGATCGAGACCATCCCGGTCAACATGGTGAAACCCCGTCTCTACTAAAAATACAAAAAATTAGCTGGGCAGGGTGGCACGTGCCTGTAATCCCAGCTACTCAGGAGGCTGAGGCAGAAGAATTGCCTGAACCCAGGAGGCGGAGGCTGCGGTGAGCTGAGATCGCGCCATTGCACTCCAGCCTGGGTAACAAGAGCGAAACTCCGTCTCAAAAAAAAGAAAGAAAAAAGTGCTTACTGTACCATATCCAATGAGAAATCATTTTCCTCTTGGGTTTCTTGAGAATTCACTACTAGGGCCTTGTGAAAGGAGTCTCTGAACCTGCAAACATCCCATGCTGCCTGTGCAGTTTAACCAGTGCGGAGCTCAGCAATGACATCAGAAAAAATGCCAGTTGTTTTTCCAAAGCTGTAAAGAGATCTTTCACCAGCAAGGGGAGCCATTGTGTAGGCGCAGGAGTTGTTCTAAATACTGCTGTGTACTGCAGCCCGCCACCGTTCTCCATTTTCTGAAGACTGCCTTTCTTAACTGCTAGAAGGCACTCATGTACTAAGAAAAAGAGATTTAAGGTGGGTTAACTATAGTATATAGTAGCTGTAAAGACACACTTTTTTCATACAATTATTGTTAATAATTTGAATTTGTTTATTGCATTCTATTTTTGGTGGGAAAAAAATGTAACATACATTTTATTTAGCACGACATTGTGAAATACACAAAACATGTAACTGAGTCAGCAGGATTTTTCTATTCCTAGTCCATCTCTGAGGACTAAATCATGAACTGCTCCCAATGTTATTAAATATGTCTTGCAATAGTTGGGCACCAAGTTTAAGATTAATTTTCTCCTCTCAGTATAGGCAGCAATTCACCATTTTCTTTCAGTTCCTAAAAATAAAAAACAATAATAATATGTATATGCATATATAAAAAGATGAAAACATCTAAAAATCACAGCTTATATGTAAATCTGAGGACCAAAAGAAACACCTATTGGATTAAAACTCGTCTTTTAACACTCTCAAGCTAAATAATGCCATAAAAATTAACAAGGTATTCTTGGCCGGGTGAAGTGGCTCACACCTGTAATCCCAGCACTTTGGGAGGCCGAGGCGGGCAGATAACCTGAGGTCAGGAGTTCAAGAGCAGCCTGGCCAACATGGTGAAACCCTGTCTCTACTAAAAGTATAAAAATTAGTCAGGCATGGTGATAGGCGCCTGTAATCCTAGCTACAGAGGCTGAGGCAGGGACAATCTCTTGAACCCAGGAGACGGAGGTTGCAGTGAGCCGAGATCATGCCATTGCACTCCAGCCTGGGCTACTGTGAGACTCCATCTCATAAATTAAAGTAAAGTAAAAGTTAGGTCGGGCGCGGTGGCTCAAGCCTGTAATCCCAGCACTTTGGGAGGCCGAGGCGGGTGGATCACGAGGTCAAGAGATCGAGACCATCCCGGTCAACATGGTGAAACCCCGTCTCTACTAAAAATACAAAAAATTAGCTGGGCATGGTGGTGCGTGCCTGTAATCCCAGCTACTCAGGAGACCAAGGCAGTGGAACTGCCTGAACCCAGGAGGCGGAGGTTGCGGTGAGCCGAGATCGCACCATTGCACTCCAGCCTGGGTGACAAGAGCGAAACTCCATCTCAAGAATAAAAAAAAAAGTAAGTAAGTTAATGTATCCTAAAACCAACAGATTATTTAGTATTAAGAAATGCAGCAAATGGAGCTAATGAACCCCTATTTAAACTATAGCAATAAAGAAGGAAAATAAATCAAGAGACTTTCAAGGCTGAAGAATGAAGCAATTTGGCTAGGTGCAGTGCCTCACGCCTCTAATCCCAGCACTTTAAGAGGCCAAGGGGGCAGATCACTTAAAGTGAGGAGTTTGAGACCAGCCTGGCCAACGTGATGAAACCCCGTCTCTACTAAAAATACAAAAACTGGCTGGGCGAGCATGGTGGCATGTACCTGTACTCCCAGTTACTTGGGAGACTGAGGATTGCTTGAACCCAGGAGGTGGAGGTTTCAGTGAGCCAAGATTGCGTCACTGCACTCCAGCCTGGGTGACAGAGTAAGACTATGCCTCAAAAAAATAAGTAATGTGATGTTAAAAGCCCATTTAAATATGATGCTTGTTCCCTCCCACTCTGCCACTCACAGAGAGGAAACAGCCTTTGCAATTGAAACCCAACCTGGGAAACATTTCTGTCTCAGGAAAAGCTATAGTACCAGTAACATGGAAAGGCAGAAACTATTAAAAAGACCTAACAATTCAGAAACAGACACGGTATCAAAAGACCTTGACTGGAACTGCAGCACAGGCTCTACGCAGGCTCCATGCTCCTTGTGCCTATTTTCCAGATTTAAAATCTGGAGTGTAGACACCAAGGTTGAAACGGGACAAGTGATAAATAAGATTTTCTGGTTTAAAACAAACATTTAATATGATATAACATTTCGGGTTATTGCTGAGCTGCATAAACATCCATCAATAAAACCATTACAACCCACACGACCTCCTCTCTGGATTAAAATCAAATAGGAATGATGCTGTTACACCAAACCCAGACCGCTTTCAGTAATGTCTAGGGATCTTCTTCCTACTTAGCAAGCAGACACCCTGCCGCTCCAAGGGACCCATCAGGACTTTTCAGAGGACACACTCAAGAAGGCAGAGGACCAAGCAGCTCAGTGGGAAAGGGCGGGTGGCCCTCAGGAAGAATCTGGACGCAATGGCTTACTGGTTATGGGATGGTGGACAACTCATCTGACCTCTCCATGTCTCTGTTTCCTCATCTACTGACTGAGAAGAATTCTGCTCTCTGAGGCTGCTTGGGACATTACATGAAGCAGCCTCTTAAAAGCACCAAAGCAGTGTGCCTGGCATATTGAGGGTGCTTCAAAAAGGCAATCCTCACCAGCCTCACTGCTGTTAATGTGAGCTGGCAGGTGGAACAGCTAGACCTAACCAACTCTTTTAAATCTCTCTCAACAAACTGTCTTAAGTCCAAACATGCTGTAACAGCAGTAGTGAACGGTTTACACTTCAGAGGCAAGAATAATTCACAATTTTCTCAGGACACTAGATTGACCAAGTAACTAAGTCATTAGTTATTCACTCATTCAACGAAACAAATGCTCATTGCTCCAAAGAGGCCACCCAGATTAGACCGTTTCAAATATCTTTTAACTGAACTAACCATGAACTACTGCATTCTGCATCAAAATGGCATCGTAAGAGCTAGTCCACATATCTTCTCAAGGAAAAATGTTAACAATATCACACATTTCAAATGTATATGTTCTTAGCAGGTAAACATAAAAAAAATCATATAACACTCTGTTATATAACTAAAAAGAAGTTACCCACGCAGCTTAGCTTTAGAATTAAATGAGATTTATTGATTGTATCTTCCCAAGAGTTACCAATGGCTAAGGTACAGGCTATAAAACATTCAGACAAGAACAGGCTCAAGAGTATTTGGGGTTTGAGTACTGTTTGTGTCTTACAAAAATACAATTATATACAGAGAGAGAGAGACAGAGAGAGGGAGGGGGACAAATGCAGATCTGTTTTAACTGCTTCAGGGCTATTCAAGAGCTATACTATTAAACATTTTTTCCTCCAGCAGAGAGGCCATTCCCCAGGAAAAATGTCTCACTGGCTAGTTTAACAAGTATGATATCAAACCTAGAACTCCACAGGAAACAAAAGCTGCACAGAGGCAACCACAGAACAAAAACAGCCTCTGCAATCAATGGAGCTCAAGCTTTGTTTCTATGAAACATGTTGGTCCAAAAAAGTGCTGATGTTATTTCAGTGGTAGGCCAGTGCCTTCACTTTACAAAAGCATGTGTTAAAAACTTTTACTCTGGCTGGGCATGGTGGTCATGCCTGTAATCCCAGCACTTCGGGAGGCTGAGGTGGGTAGATCACCTGAGGTCAGCGGTTTTACCATGGCCAACATGGTGAAACCCCATTTCTACTAAAAATAGAAAAACTAGCCAGGCAAAGTGGCAGGAGCCTGTAATCCCGCCTACTCAGAAGGCCGAGGCAGGAGAAACACTTGAACCTGGGAGGCGGAGGCTGCAGTGAGCCGAGATCATGCCACTGCACTCCAGCTGGGTGACAAGAGTGAAACTCTGTCTCCAAAAACAAAAACAAAAAACCTTATTTTACAACATAATTAGAAGCAGTACCACTTTCTATTTGTTTTCTACATAAAAAGTCAAAGATCTGATCTCAGAGAAAATTCTCTAATGGATCAAGGCAAGAGGAAGGCCTGAGGGTAGTCAGCAACCCACCTTTTGGGGCAATTTTGTTCATGTTCCCAAGCAGAACCTGGCATTCCTGCCCAGCATTCGTCTAGCTCCTCTCTATACCCATTTGGCTACCACCCTCCTCCTTGACACCACCATGCCCACAGTGGGCCTGGGGTGCAGTGAAGGGTTTGTGGGTAGATATTAAAGCTACAGTTTCTGTTTCTTGTTTTGGGCTAATCAAGAGAGCTATGGAGTACACAGGTGCTAGTTGGTGAGCCTGCCCTAAATTCTAGTCATTAAATATAAGCTAAGTCACATCCATTTAAAACACAATCAAAGTTTACTTAAAGCAAGAAGTAAATTAAAGGCATTTATCCATCTAACAACCATTTACTGAACTCCTAAAATAAACAAAGCATCAGGAAGGACTTGAGGTATTTAAGAAATGGTGTCTTCTCTAAAAGACTTATAGTCTAACAGATAACAGATTTCCAAATATCTGAAAACCAAAAAAGGACCTACATTTCCGGGGGCAGTGATCCTCAGTCTCTGTGGCACGGATGGGCACCACTGGGCCACAGGCCTCGCACTACTGTCACTCCACACACCCAAGGGCAGGGGAGTAAGGCAAGAAAAAAATACTTTGTTGGCCAGGAGCTGAAGCAGGATCTAACAGGGTGACAGGGAAGACCACCCCATGGAAGGAGGCGCAATGGCTATTCAGGTGTGGAAGTTAAGAACACGCTGCCACGTGCAAACAGTGAGAACAGCAGGATTCTGAGGCACACAGAGATGGTGATACTGGTCCAGAAATGCCTGAGAGTCAGGCTGGAAAGAGGAGTCAAAAACAACTCTCAAGTTTCCATTCAGGAAATAACCTTTACACATACCAAAATCTTTTCTGTTCTGTGGAATAGCGAAAGAGTTAGCCTTACCTTCACGATATCCAATCCTCCCACAAGCTCCCCTTTCACATAGAGCTGAGGGTATGTTGGCCAATTTGAGTAAGCTTTTAATCCCTGCCGAACCTAAAGAAACAACAGGAATTCTGAAACCATCCCATCAGACCCTTATGATTCAAGCTAAGGCAAGGGTGAAACATCAAACACAAAACTTACTTCTTCATCCTCCAATATATCGAATGTTTCATATTCAACACTGCAAAAAAGAGAAGACATTTTAACAGGAAATACAGTTGAATAAAAATTGTAAAACCTCTATGCATTTGATGTTTTTTAAACAATCAAGAAAACTACTTCATTGCTAACAAAATGTACTATAAACCAATGGAAATGATTTTACTTCTTAATCTGCCAAGTACTACACAGAATTAGTCATTCCAACATATGACTTTACCTGGACTTTTCTCCAGTCAATACTGAGCAAACTTTTTCTTATAGAGTGTGACAGTAGCCTTTTCAGGCTTTACAGGCCAGACAGTCTCTGCTGCAAGGACTCAGTTCTGCTGGACAGCACAAAAGCAGCCACTGACAACGTTTAAATGAAGGGATGTGGCTGAGTGCCAATATAACTTTATTTACAAAAATGGGCAGCCAACTGCAACCTGCCAACCCCTGGGCCAGACTGACACGCCCATCGCACAAGCCTTCATTAACTGAACACTCTCACCCACTTTTCGTATCTGCCCCACCCCAGGCTGCTACTTCTTAACCTCCTGGAAGCTGCTCGTGGAGCAGGATGGAGTAGTGCCTGTGGATGGAAGCTGTAGGGGCTCGGCAGCCAGATGACAGCCACACTGCCAGCTCCCTCCACCTTAGCAAGACATGCTTTCCAAACTTAAATCAACTCATGTCAAAGACAGTGCTGTTTTCAATGTACAAAAGACCAATGAAAGCTTTGTGGCTTTAAGCTGTACAATGAACATTATATGTACAAAGAATGAAAAATCACTACATGAATATCCAATTGTATCTACTCAGAGCGATTTCACTGTTAGACAGTCAGGGATTAGCAAGCATGTATGCCTACATCCTTGCAGGGTGACTAACGGTACAGGTGCAATTTCCAAAGGTGGCGAAAGAAAATGCTACAGGTGCTGGGTGCGGTGGCTCACACCTGTAATCCCAGCACTTTGGGAGGCCGAGGCGGGTGGATCACAAGGTCAAGAGATCGAGACCATCCTGGTCAACATGGTGAAACCCCGTCTCTACTAAACATACAAAAAATTAGCTGGGCATGGTGGCACGTGCCTATAATCCCAGCTACTCAGGAGGCTGAGGCAGGAGAATTGCCTGAACCCTGGAGGCGGAGGTTGCGGTGAGCCGAGATCATGCCATTGCACTCCAGCCTGGGTAACAAGAGCGAAAGGGAGGGAGGGAAGGAAGGACGGAAGGACGGACGGAAGGAAGGAAGGAAGGAAGGAAGGAAGGAAGGAAGGAAGGAAGGAAGGAAAATGCTACAGGTAAAAAACTAGACTTTCCATAAAACTGAAACCATCATAGGGAAATCTTGTTTATTTAGTAAACAAGTTCCCAAGGAAACTGTCTGTGGGTGCAAGGAACAGTCAAAAAACTTAAATAACCAGATAAATCAGAAGCAATTACCAAAAAAAAAAAGGAATTCTTAAAAAAAAAGACCCAATGTAAACCTAATTTCTTTTTAAAAAACCCAATGTAAGTCTTCGCTCAAGCTGAACTAACTAAAGGTGGCAAATCTCCTAACATTGTGATAAAAACAATGAGTTATAGAACTATTCATAAAGGATACAGGAAGCACTGGGCCCAAGTATATGTATGGGGAGTCCTAACAGCCAATACATTTCCTAAAAGTCCCTTTCTTTTTTTTTTTGAGACGGAGTTTCACTGTTGTTACCCAGGCTGGAGTGCAATGGCATGATCTCGGCTCACCGCAACCTCCACCTCCTGGGTTCAGCCAATTTTCCTGCCTCAGCCTCCTGAGTAGCTGGGATTACAGGCACGCGCCACCATGCCCAGCTAATTTTTTGTATGTTTAGTAGAGACGGGGTTTCACCTTGTTGACCAGGATGGTCTCGATCTCTTGATCTCGTGATCCACCCGCCTCGGCCTCCCAAAGTGCTGGGATTACAGGCTTGAGCCACCGCGCCCGGCCTAACGGTCCCTTTCAAATCTCAATGTATACTTGGTTCTCAGCCCCTCATGCATGTGTATTTTGGCTACTAAAGGAAAAGGTAAGAAATGAGAAAAAGTAAAAAAGAGCTTTCTCCACATACTTATGACTCCCAGCAAGAGCATGGTCTGCTCAAATTAAAAGAAGCTGAGGACCTGAACGGCCTCACTCATCCTACAGCCAATCATACTTAGCACGTCCAGAGCTGGGAGGTCATTCTCTCCCAAGGCAGCCACTTGCTCTGGGACAACAGGGT
This sequence comes from Callithrix jacchus, assembly GCF_049354715.1. Lineage (NCBI taxonomy): Eukaryota > Metazoa > Chordata > Mammalia > Primates > Cebidae > Callithrix > Callithrix jacchus. Next base: position 123,489,570 of record NC_133513.1, on the reverse strand, counting down.
GCTTTCAATACAATGAAGATTAGACAGATAAAGGCAAGAAAGCCTGTTAGGACTCCCCATACAAGAACCAAGATGTTCCACCAAAAACACAGGCTGGGTCAGGCCCACTGTGTTGGCTCAGAAGACACTTGTGCCCTGAGGAAGCTGGTCCTGCTCTGGAGGATGAACTGTGTGTATCTCACTGTAGACCATAGCAGAGGGTTGACAAAGAAAGGGGGAAATAAAAAATGACCAAAAGCAAGCCAGCCTCTACTGTATGGCCCAGGCCAGGGATGAAGAGCAGGCTTGAAGTTACAATAAACTGACTGTGCTTGCCTCTATAAAATGTCACAATAATCTGAAGAAATCAACCATAACTTTTTATTTTTTTTAGACAGAATCTCATTCTGTCACTCAGGTTGGAGTACAGTAGCACAGTCTTGGCTCACTGAAACCTCTGCCTCCCAAGCTCAAGTGATTTTCCCGCCTTAGCCTCATGAATAGCTGGGATTACAGGCATTCACCACCACACCCAGCTAATTTTTTATTTTTAATAGGATAGGGTTTTACCATGTTGGCCAGGCTGGTCTCAAACTCCTGACCTCAAGTGATCTGCCTGATCTAACTGTAGCTAAAAACTACAGTTACAATACATGATTTTTAAAAGATGCAATCATGACATGAAATAATGAGAAACAAACAAAAGTATCTGACAACCCTGTGCTAAATATTTAACACAGAATATGTGCTAAGTATCTCCAAATAAGGGGTTTTGTTTTTAACCACAAAAATCAATAGCAATTTTTTTTTTTTTTTTTTTTTTTTTTTGAGACAGAGTCTCACTGTGTCGCCAGGTGCCAGGCTAGAGTGCAGTAGTGGGCTCTCGGCTCACTGCAACCTCCTCCTCCTGGTTTCAAGCAGTTCTCCTGCCTCAGCCTCCGGAGTAGCTGGGACTACAGGCGCGCGACATCACACCCAGCTAATTTTCGTATTTTTTAGTAGAGATGGGGTTTCAACATGGTCTCGATCTCTTGACCTCGTGATCCGGTCACGACCCCACCTCGGCCTCCCAAAGTGCTATGATTACAGGCGTGAGCTAATGCACCCGGCCTAATGGCAATGTTCTTACCTGACAGCTTCACCACTGAGCACATCAAAACTAGGAGCAACTGCAATCTAACCCGCGCTACCTCGCAGATCCAGGTCGGACGAATTCTGTATTGTTTAGCAATTATGATAACTGAGAAAAATTTAAAACTACCTATATTATCCCTGAAAGAGCTTCATGCATGGTGAACTCAGTTATTCACTTTCCTCTGGGAAAGCAGACAAAACAGTTATTCCAAAGACTGCCTAAGGACCTCCTTTATGTTACTAATACTATGACACTGGCCAGGAAATACCATTTTGGTCTAAGTTAAGACATTCACAAAACAATACAGCAAAATATAATGAAAGATACAAATATTTGTGGATAGATATAGATATTACAACTGAAAAGCATCAATGGCAGAACTGAAAAGTTGGAATATTTGGTTTTTTTTGAGACAGGGTCTTGCTCTGCCACCCAGGCTGAGTCCAGTGGTGCAATCGCGGCTCACTGCAGCCTCATCCTCTAAGACTCCAGTGATCCTCCCACCTCAGTCTCTCAAGTAGCTGGGGCCACAGATGGACGCAACCATGCCTGGCTAATTTTTTTATTTTTTGTGGAGATGAGGTCTCACTATGTTGTCCAGACTGGTCTTGAACAGCTGGACTCAAGCAATCCTCCTGCTTCAGCCTCCCAAAGTCCTAGGATTATAGGCGTGAGCCGCTACACCTGGCCAGGTTGGATTTTTTTTAATACACCATTTGAAAACAATATTTACATACCCAGTACTATTTAGTATTTCCAGAATTTGTTTGCTGAATCCACATTTTGCTTCCTAGATGAAAAAAAAAAAAATTGCGAAGATTATATTTTTTATATGACCCAAGCAGAATGGTTAGACCTAATACTCTGTCAACCAGCACAGCACTTGTCCAGGGTAGCTGCCACTACTTTTACTTAGCTCCCAGGGCTTCTTCTCATCCCCTCTTCAAGTACAAACCCAACTACACATCAAGCCAGGCACACGTGACCCACAGACTTTGGTTTGTAACCACTTAAGATGACATGTGTTCCAACAGTTTATAATCTTTGTGGTCAAAAAGTTCCTCTTAGTGAAACCTAGGTTTTCTACAGAAATGTCAGTTCATTCTTTACTTCACTCACACAAAATGATCTTAACTCACTTAGTCTTTTTGCAATGATTATGACAATCATTTTCCCATTTCCAACTGGACCCTGACTCCCATCTTTTTCTTTTCTTTTTTGTTCTTTGAGACAGAATCTCGCTCTGTCACCCAGGCTGAAGTGCAGCAGCACAATCTCAGCTCACCGCAACCTCCGTCTCCCAAGTTCAAGCAATTCTCCTGCCTCAGCCTCCCGAGTAGCTGGGACCTCAAGCGCGAGCCACCATACCCTGCTAATTTTTTGTATTTTTAGGAGAGACGAGGTTTCACCATGTCAGCCAGGATGGTCTCCATCTCTTGACCTGGTGATATGCCCGCCTCAGCCTCCCAAATTACTGGGATTACAGTGGTAAGCCACTGCGTCCAGCCTCATTTTATTTTTACATTACAGAATACTAACTTTTTTGAGGTTATGAAAATCATAAGCTTTTTTTATGCCACAGGACTCCAAATTCCAGCACTCTTGTAGAAAAGATATGGTACCATGTAAACAGTTTAATAGCCGTAATAATACTGTTTCCAAAATGCATTAATACTTTCTAGGCTTCCAGAAAAAAAAAAAAAAAGTTTTGAGAATAAATATCCGCCTAAACAATCACCAAGAATAAGAAAAAACTGTCACTTTATCATTACTAGAAATTATTAACGTGCTCTAATAATCTAGGCTTTAACCTAATGATCCCAAATATGCAGAAATGCATATTAACATGTTCTTTGTTACAGTTACTTTCATTACTGAATTACATTAACTGATTAGTTATGTTAACTAATTAGCTTCATTATAATTAGTTATATTAACTTACACACTAGTTACGGCAACCAGAGCCTGCCCTGTGAAGCACTGTGTCCCTTTACCAATGAGGAAGGTTCAGTTCTCCATGCGCTACCTGCCCAGTGCAACCTGGCTAACAAGTGACGTCTTTCCGTTATTCCAGCGGCCTCACCCTTCAGAGCTTTAGTGTCTTTATCTCTGACACAGGCCAGACTCTGTCCAAACCTGCCTACTTCAACAACTGACTGAGAATGAAGTAGAGGTTCAATTGCTATGAAAACTACAAAATTAGATATAAATGTGTATGGCTGGTTTCTGGAAATTACCACTCTGATCTCAATCTGAAAGAAAATTACTTTTGCTCAATCTATTAGTGGAAGTAATCTATCAAACTTGATATTCAAAATGATGCACAATCCATATGCACTTTCGTCAAAAAACTACAAGAACCATCCCATTACAAATGAGAATTGCTCATCATTTCACTCATTCATCAAACACACACACAGCACACCTGCTACACAGCCAGGGTTTGCTCCTCCACTGTCACAGAAGGACAATCATGGGGTGCAAACTCAAGCACTGGACATTCAGGAAGTCCAGTGACTCAGCTGCACACTCCAGCAGTCCACACACTCAAACAAAAGGTAATGAAATAACAATTCACGCAACCAGTGAAGTGTTACCAGTGTTGACCAGGCTAGCTGACACAGTTCGGCAGCAGAAAGAAACGCACCCCACTGAGATGCTGATGATAAAGTCCCGCAAAATGTAGATTGCTTTGTTTGCGCCCCGTAAGCACCAATTAAGGCCTGGATAACTTCCTGATACCGCTACAGCTTCATTAGCTAAAGCTAGGAAAAAAGGTTTAACTGTCCCCTTGTTGCAGATGTTAACATCGAAAGAAATTACAAATAAAACCATTTTTAAGTTCTTTACCTGTTTGTTTCCTTTCATAAAGAGCATCACAGAAGCTTTATTTGTCAGCACTTTGAGCCTGAAGAGAGAAAATTGATATAAAATGGCTCAGCTCAATTATGCAACAGCACTTTTCCTCTGCTTCGTGAGTAACATGCATATTTGAGGGATGGCAGCATGACAGTTCACAGCTTTGAGTGGTATTAAACAAGCAAATGCATTGACATTTTCCTTGATTTCATTCTCTCCCTAAGCCACTGTAAAACACAGTATGGCTTTTAAGGCAATGAATGTTCCTTCAAGTTGCAATTTAAGCCCATCAACTCACAGTAATAAAAAAATAATAATAACCAATTCAGTAAGGAATTGTTCAGTAAGGGGCTTATATATTAAGCCCATCCAAAACTTCCAGAACTAGATCTTGTGTACACCATCTTCCAACACGATGCTGCATAGCACTGTACACGTGTAAAGCTCACAGGGTCAGACTGCAGGGTGACAGTGTTAAATAAACCTCAGAACATCAGCTAATGCCAGCTACTAAACTCAAATGCTCTCAACACTATGTTTTATATTTTATATAGTCTTTCAAACATCATAATCTAACGTGCCGTCAGGAATTTTACTTCTCTGTATACAGCCACAAGTTCAGTCACAAATCTCAGGAAAGTCAGTGTTGGGACAACGGGTCACCAAAGAACCTAAGCCCCATAGGGTCATGCCACCATGTTCTCCCGACTCATGGCTCAAAAATCTCCTTATAAGCGCATCCCAAATGAAATGCGTATATCACACTTACATTGCCAACCGAGTAGCGTTCGCTCAGGTTCAGAAAAACATAAACAGATACAGGAGTACAACAGTGACCTGACAACCCAACTAACCCAGCCACCTGGACACAGGGAACCACAGGTCACAATGTACTGCCAAAATACATGTCACAAGTCCACAAACTCCACTTCCTGCACTCTGCTGCTCCCTCAGAGCTCTTCAAATTATTACTCGAAATATGCTGGTTTTTACTTTTGACATAATTCTAGCCAGTTACCTTTTGGTGTCTGAAAGCACAGGAGATTTAGAAGCAGCAATTAGGAAAATGGAGGTCTGACGGACACAAGGCCATAAGCAGCAGCAAGTGTACTCAGCAGAGAAGGAAAATCAGCTGAACAGCAAACACAAGCTTATAAAAAGCACAGTTGTCCTTGAAGACCACAGGGCCTCAATGGGCCAAGGGCATCACCAGGCGACAGCCAAGAACCACACATGAAGACAACCAGAGTCAATAAAGGGATGAGGAGCATCACTTTCTCATGAAGAAGACAAGAAATGGTGCAAACCACAGGACAGAATGCGGCACTCAAAGATCAGCCTGACATATGGGGAATGGAATGTGGTTTATAGAAATTATTAATTAAGGACAGACAAATGAGACATTTATTACTATTAAACACTTTCAGAAATTCTCAAGATGTTACACGGCAAAAAAAAAAAAATTACCAAAGGAAGATTTACAAATCACTGATTGCTGACAGACCAAATTCCTTTTTAAAGTTCTACATTAATTCACATTTACTGCAATAAAAATCCCATTAAGTCGTCTTACACACCAAAGTCCAACATTTCTGTAAGAAAACGTCTCTAAAAGCCAAGTGAGATCCCTGATAGAACAAACATAGGTTTCACAGCTCCAAAACCTGCTCGTGTAAGTTCCCGTGGTCTGGAAAGGCCATGAGAAGTGTCCAAAGCTTACTGCAGGTGGATTAGCTTTTCACTCTCACCTCTTGTCAGTGCCCTGGCACTGGGGCAACACCCGCAGCAGTCACCAAGGCTGCACCCAGGAAAACATGAGTGCGCTGAGGTTACGCGAAGGAGCAGTGATAAGCTCTGAAATGCAGACAGGTAAGCAAAATCTGGTTGTTCCACAGAAACAATGACATTCCTATAAAAGCAAAGAGCAACCTCCACATGATCACTAAGTTGGTGCTCAAATTTCTCCAATCCAAATTACAGCTGCCCAAGTTTGCATGGCTAGTTTGATGGCAAACAACAAAATCATGACCTCTGGCATACAGATACCAAATCCTTGATTTCTACACAGAAAGAGCAACGCAAAACCTGAGGACTTTAAAGTATTTTTAACATATTAAATGATAGGCTATTTGAAACTTTCTAAAGCACTTACCTTTCCTCTAATTTGGGGGCTTTGGGACAAATTTTATCTAGTTCTTCAGATGCTTCTAGCTCCTAAAATAAGCACACATGTCAGTTTTAAGAAAAAAGTTATTATAATATAAATCTCCTTGGTCATACCATAACATAGAATACTGATCAATCAACTAATCAGAAATACTGTGTATTCACTGCAGGTTCTTATTAGTAAATATAGATTCATAAAAATTTGTACCCTAAATGTATCACAAAATTTTAAACAGTGTGCTTTAAATGGAACTTCTTTACAAGGCACAGACTTCTCAATTCTGACCTTAATTATATCAAGTCCTCCTATGAGCTCTCCAGAAACATAGAGCTGAGGATAGGTAGGCCAATTGGAATAGGTTTTGAGCCCCTGTCGAACCTCTTCATCTGAGAAGATATCAAAACTGCTAAACTGAATATTATGTTTGTGAAGAATTTCCACCATCTGCTTGCTGAAACCTGTACACAAAAAAAGAAAATAAAGCACTTAGCTTCTCTCTCTCTCTCTCTCTCAAAACACATACACATGATAATACATTAGTTCAGCATACATATTATCTACTGGACATACAGAGACACCTGCTTCTTATTTTGCCGGTGATTTAATTAGCACGGCTGACGAGTATACACAAAGAGAAAATATATTCCTGGATCCCCTTATTTGACCTTGAACCATATCACACATTCAGATATGACTTAACTTTTTGACACAACTATGAGTATTAAAAAAAAAAAAAGTGGTGTATTTATTAAAGCTCCTCTTCATTATCATGGACATTTTTTTTTTTTTTTTTTTTTTTTTTGGTCACAAGAGAAACAGCACTAGCCAAAAAGCAGAGACCTGGGAGTGATGGTACACATCTTGAGCCCTGACGTCTGAGGCTGGAGTGAGCTCTGAGACTGCTACTGCACTCCAGCCTGCAGTCTGAGTAAACAGCAATACCCTAGCTTTAAAAAAAAAAAAAACAGAAATCTGAATCCCTGACACCGGCTCCCTCCACCCACCAAGGTGACACATGATGAGGCCATGGCCTCCACTCAGCACTTTCCTAGCAATCAGGAGACTGACCTGACACTCTGGACAGTCCCTCCCAGCCTTCCTATTGTGAATCTATGAGAATCAACTCTGGGCAGAGGAAAAACAATTCTACAGTTGTTATTTTAACTACTACTTGACTATACTGAAAACCCAATGCTGTTTCGTTTCTACTGCCATTTAACTACCTCCTGTGTACCCACTTCAGTAGTGCTCTATCTTCACTATCTCTAAGCAGGATAAATTAAAAATCATGAAGGATGTGTTCTCCTGTTGTCTAAAATAGGCACAGTACATTGAATTTTAAAGCTATCTTCTCTGTTACATATGAACCATCAATAGATTGACGGTATTCTTTCTCTTCTCATGTCATAACTTGACAGTTTCTTTTTTAAAACTATTTACATTCCCTAAAGTATGTAATGTAATTTTTTTACTACACCATAGTGGCAATTTTATGTTCCATGATTTTATTATACTTTTGTGACACATTTTTATTCTGTACTTTCTTGACATCATCTTATTATGACATTAGAACTGAAGAATAAGAGTGTGAATATCAGTCTTTTCTAAACCTATTAGTCTAGTCTGAAAAAAAAAAGTATTTTTCTTTCCATAAGCTAATTCTTCTCCATTGTTCCCAATACTTCGTATGGCTCTACTCTTTCACGTCTCATTCTTCTTCTCAAACACAGTTGTAATTCACTGGAAAAGAACCTATTCTTCAGATTCAAAATTTCTATAAGACTTAGCAGGGCCAGCAATTATTTTGAAATACAATGAATCCATAAAATTCAATATAAGATTAATTGCAAGAATGGGCTTTACCTGATGTCACCCAAAATCACATTTACTATTAAAACATGGATCTACAACTGAGCTGTAAACATTTTCCAAATCTGCAGTTTATTGAGATGAAGCACTAGTGTTTATTTATAAGTTGCTTTTCCTACATCTAAAGTGTTAAGTTCATGTACAGCCTGAAGTAAAACACTGATTCTAAAATTTTTTTAATTCATCTGGGAGTTCATTAGTAAACAGCTAACGGCTGATTGCTGATGGTTATTCTGTTGCCAATATATTAACTTATTTTTACTGGAACTGGCTGAGAAAAAAGCTTTATTTTAGCTTTAGGCAATTACATGCAGACTAGAAAGATTGACTGGTAGTGTTTCATTTTTAAGGGTTAAAGTGGCAGACTAGAAATGTTATGCTTAAGGATAGCAAGAAGGCTTTATTCTGGTAACAAAATATTTACACACTTTCTTTTTAAGAAAAACGCATGCATGCAATAAAAACATTTAAAAATAGAAAAGTAATGTTTAACTACCACCGAATCCCCATTTCCATTCCCAGTCATTTCTACTCATGACATGCATAGGTGCCTAACTCCACATCTCATCACTACCTAACAATAAACCCTAAAAAACATCTCTGAATCCTGCTGATTTTGTGGCTGATTTAAAAGTAAGAGCCTGGCTGGATACCTCTCACTGCAGGAGGAATATCTCCTCTGTGACTATGCTTCAAATGCCTTTTGCTTTCCTACAAGCTTTGTTAACTGAAATAGTTGTAAAAACTCCCAAATAGTTAACCTGCTCAAGGATTTAAGATTCTGTTTAAAATGACATACACCTCAGTGCTCCTGGAAACACTTCCTAAAACATTTTCCTGTCTTAATGAGGAGCACAGAATAAGGACAATTCAATTCTTTTCGACTGAGACCCCAACCACATGTCAGGCTCATAACACACCATACAATTCTGCAGGTAGAGTCCACGTGGAAAATAAATAGATGGAGATGACCTGTGCAGAAGCTGCGCTGAATCCAACAGGGCTCCAGGAGAGACCCTAAAAATAGCTTTCAAGGTTTTCTAGATATACGATTTAAATGTTATTCGTTCATGTTTTTCTGATTAGCAGAAAGCAAGGTGGGGACCAGCTAATCAAAAAACAAATACTGTTATACTCCGCAGTGGGAGTCCAGCAGTGTTACCAGAGGTAGCACCTTCAAAGCTAATTTGGTGCAAAATAAGAAAAGAGCAGCCACATGAGTGTTCACCAGATTAGATGGCCAGTGCTTCTATAAAGGGGGCTTTGCTTACACCCTTCTCTAAAATGCCAACGGAAGGGCAAAAACAATGCTCTACTAAGCAGGCTTGGAAAGGAACAGCAAAGGGTTGAAGTGACTTATAGTCCCTTAAGAAAACAGTTTAAAAATATTTTCCAATTAATCCTAAGTAGGTGTTTTATTAAAAAACAGCAACATCCTTAAATGATCTCTTTACTGTACATGACAGAAAGACAATGTAACAGCAAATATCAGGAAGCAGAAAAGCTCATTGAAAATGTAGTTAACACAAAATATATAGAAAGCAAGTACTTTAAAAGAAGAAAGTGTAACTGTTAAATCATATGTAACTGAAAATCTTTCTTTATTCTGTCTTTTATTAATTGAGTATCTATAATCCATGTTGTCAGACGGCTCTGAAACGTTTTTGTTTTGTTTCTGTTTTTTGAGACAGAGTTTCACTGTTGCCCAGGCTGGAGTGCAATGGTACTATTTCGGCTCACTGCAACCTCAGCCTCCCAGGTTCAAGTGATTCTCCTACCTCAGCTTCCCAAGCGGCTGGGACTACAGGTGTGCGCCACCACGCCCAGCTAATTTTTGTATTTTTAGTAGAGACAGGGTTTCGCTATGTTGGCCAGGTTGGCCTCGAACTCATGACATCCAGCAATCCACCCATCTCAACCTCCTGAAGTCCTTGGATTACAGGCATGAGCCACCACACCTGGCCCTGATATGTTTCAAAGCTTTTTTTTATTCTAGTATTTGTACAGTCTTCCAAATGCCACTTTGTTAATATAAAAATGTCTAGAAGTAAATTCTAAATTCAGTTTAATAAAGTAAAAGGGAAGCAGAAAAACTATAATTTCTAAGTTTCTCTCTAATTTACTTGAATAATCATACAATATCTGCACTGAAAAGGCCCCCCAAGATTGGCTCCACCCTCAGCAGCACTAGAAGGAATTAAAGGCACCAGGAGGGTAGCTGACTTGTCCCCAAAGCTGCTAAGGCTGCAGGGTTGGCCTGAGGCTCACCTGGCATGACATCCAGTCTAGCATACTGCCCAGGTTATCCTTCTCCTCTGAGCACCTTCCCCAAGCTTCCCCAAGCTTGCCCTTTCATTAGGTTTATCATTCAGAAAACACTGAGACTACTACTGTTCAACTCCAAAGGAGAGAATACTGCAGAGATTCCACTGCAGGTATTCTTCACCCACATTTCACAGCCAGTTCTACCGTACCTGCCATCTGAGAGAAGGTGGTAAATACAATCCACTCAACTGAAGTGGTAAGTTCCCGTTATTAGGCTACCACATAAAGTAAAAGAAATGAGTCTCATGTTTCATAGAAGAAGGTGAATCTGAACCATTTGGGACCCCCATTAAAAGCAAAATAACAAACACGACAGAGACTATCTGTTCCTACCTTTAGTTTAGTACAGACCAAGTTAGCTTTACAATACATAAATAGTAGGCAAAATACTGGCAAGGAAATTTTTTAGGCAGAACTAAGAGATACTTTTAAGACAGAATTCATCATGAAACTTTATTTTTAAAACTACACATTATCATAACCTAATATGTAATTTAATAACCCCACAGGGAAGAATTTAGAATTAAATTCACACTGGAAGCTTGGCTATCTTTGTAAAGTCACAGTGGACATGCTGTAATCATATCAAGAGCATACTCAATGTTACTGCCCCTATCTTAATAAATTCCCTCCTGTGTAGTTGATACAAATTCTCTTAGAGTCTCGACAGCATCATCAAATGGTATTAAATGCTCAATTACGCAGCATACTAATGTACTAGGCACAGTAAAAAGAAAATAACCCAGTACCGGAGGGGTCAAATAACTCTAAAACTTACTTAAGGACAAAATTACAAGCATTCATGTGTACAGAAAAGAAGAGTGACTACAAGCCAAGAAGCTGGCACCTTTCCATTACTAGCAGCTATAAACTGGAAATGACAGCAAAGGGGGAAAGAGAATCATTCGACAGTGATGGCACAGGGAAGGCAAAAGCACACAGGGTGGACACAAAAACAGGATGAAAATTCTGCAAATGTTTTAATTGCTGAAACTAAACTAGGTGAAAAATAGGAGGCTGGCAAGAAAGAAAAGGCAACTGCTAACAGCAAAGCAGCCAGTAACAGGCACAAGGCCTGCTAACGGGGACAGTGATACGGTACCTGAAACCTAATCCTAACTGCGTATCAGGTGACCTTGGGCAAGTCACCTCTATCTTTGAGTCTGAGGACATATGTATAAAACAAAATTCTGAATTAGACGAGTTCTGAGGCTCCTTTTGGTTCCAACATTGAGTCTATAATGCAAACTAATTCTTATCACCTAATCAGAATCTCCTTGGAAATTATAACCTTTCTGATTTTCTAAGGGTATGCGAACACAAGTATAAGATGTATGGTGTAGCTTGTAAAGAGGATGCCCATCTCAACCACACCCTATTCTGGGAAAGCACCCATTTTGTTTAGATTATCTTAAAGGCAGCTTCTTACCACAGCGTGGTTCTTGAGGAGTTCCTTTCATAAACAGCATGCAGGGGGCAGCACGAGTCAATTTCTTCAAGCGCAGGTTGAGATCTTCTTTAAGATGTTCATTAGCGCTGGGTGGGAAGGAGCCACTAGATGCATGTCGCTGAACTTTTTTGGTCAACTCTGGAGCATGTGCACCATCTAATCGGTCGATTTTCTGAGAATTCTAAAGTTTAAAGAGTTATTTAGAGTATGTGCAGCATTCCAAACAGTTACATAGTTCAAATTTTTAAAGGAAACAACAGTATTACCGGAGATGTGAAAAAAGAAACCCTCATTGCCAATTGCCTGCACTGCAACTCAATTTTAGAAATACATAATAATTTTTTTCTTTTCTTGGATAAACACTGAGAAAACACTGCAACATCTCAAAGTCAAATCAGGTCAGTCTAACCAAATACAAAAAAGACTGCCCCTACACTGGCTGGGATGAATCTATTAGGTATAAATGAGGTATTTGGGGAACTACCATAACACCCCCGGGTGCCCGGAAGCTCAGATTTGCACCTGCTTCCTAGAGTCATTCATCAAACCAGAACCAGCCAGAGGTTCCATTATGTCCAGGCACAGGCTCTAAACAACCAATTCAACCAACTCAGGTAGCACTGCGGTTCCACAGCCACATATCTGGATTTTGATCAAGTAGCTAATTCTGGCTGCTGGCACTACACAGTCCATGCCACTTTCCTAAGATGTTGGCAAGCAGCTGACATGGTCTTCTTTCTCAGCATTGGGGTAAAAATTGAGACTATCAGAAGAAAGGCAAAGGGCCAGAAACAGCCAAATAACCTAATATTCGGGGATTAGACAGAGGGTAAAGAAACAAACAGGTAGCCCCACGGCACCCTATAAATGGATGATCTCTTGAGCCACCTTTATACGTACCTTGAAAAACAGAAACGTGGGAACAGAGCTAATTTCATATTTTTCAGATACTTCAGGAACACCTTCAGCTTCCAACTTTAAAATGAAAGAATTCAAACTTGATTATTACAAGGTCCTTTTTCACTACTTCAATATGTAAATCAGTTTCACATGCATTATCCCTTCAAGTAGCTGGCATTTTTAAAGAGTATGGTACAAAAGTTTATGACACATTTACATTTAAATGAGACTCACTGGGCTGGCATGTCATCCACTGAGTCTGCAGTGTCAAAACAGGTTCAGAGGTTTTTATTTTGTTGCACATTTCAAAAGATGCCTGGAGGCTGTGAATAAAATTTTTGGTGCACTAGTGACCTAGTAAATTTTCAATCATATGCAGCTACTACTATATTGAAATCCATAAATCACTGACCCCAGTTATGTCATGATTACAGTGCTTATTTTCTGCCCACAGCAATTCTTGCTGTTTGCTCTATTGACTAATTTCAAGAGGCAGTACATCATGACTGACAGTTGCAGCCTTCTGCAAATTATGAAGCAAAAAGGACTATTTCTTCAATAAACTATTGATGTCTAATAAATTTTGCTTTTAACTCCTGCAAGGCTGCTGGACACTAGGCAGATACCTTGCTAGGTTACTTGTTTCCAGTCTATTTATAATGCAAATGCCTTTTAAATAAGACGATTGCATTGTATTTGATAATTTCCTTGAGGCCCCTCAACAAGACAGGATGTGATATCTGATGCATTAATTTAAACCTATTTAGTAACACCATTTCCAAATTATTAGAGCACAATTACTGCAAGCTATCTATGTAGATCTTTATAAACGATATACTTTGTGAAATACCAAGATATATCCTTCCCTCATAGGACTGTCAATTTGATATAAACTTCTTGAAACCAATAAAACTCTGTATTCACATTATACCTATAGGAAATAAAATTTATTGATAAATTATATTGTTAAAAGTTTTTAAAGTATATATGCTATAATTTTCCAAGAGTGAAAGATTTCCACTGGGCCTGAAAGACTATTTTTACCCAGAGCCTTACCCGGTCAGGTTATATCTATCCAAATAAAGCTTGCAGACAAAGTGGGAAGCAGAGTTACCTGTCTTTGGTTTTTCTCTTCTATCTGCTACATTCTTGGGCGCTCTTTGACTATCTTAATTTTTAATTTTTTAGAAAACTGCAGAGCTGGGTGCAGTGGCTCATGTCTGTAATTCCAGCACTTTGGGAGGCCTCAGTGGGTGGATCACGAGGTCAAGAGATCGAGACCATCCTGGCCAACATGGTGAAACCCCATCTCTACTAAAATTACAAAAATTAGCTAGACGTGGAGGCACATGCCTGTAGTCCCTGCTACTTGGGAGGCTGAGGCAGAGAATCGCTTGAACCCAGGAGGTGGAGGTTTCAGTGAGCCAAGATTGAGCCACTGCACTCCGGCCAGTTAACAGAGCAAGACTCTGTCTCAAAAAATAAAAAAATACAAGAAGAAGAAAACTCTTTTGCAACAGCATTTTTAACTATTTACATTTTTAAATGTACTTATAGGAAAATTCTATACATTTTAAATCAACAGGCAAATAATCTGAAAAAAAGAACAAAAAGATAAAGCATTCAGAGACAGCTATTTAGAACAGACTCTCAAAAGTTTTAAAGACATTTGTGCTACTTTCTTTCACATACACAACAGCACACTCAGATCAAAAAGTTGATGACTAGGACATGCCTACACTACTACCCTCCAGCTCGTTATTTTCTGTCTTTCAACTAACATACATGGAGTGCCCACTACGCACTGGGCATCGTACAAGAATCAGAAAAGGGCCCTTCCTATAGTACTATTGAATTCTAAGCAAAAAGTAATACAAATCCAAAAAAGGGTAATAATAAGTAGAAGGAAGGTAACATGGTCTTAAACCAGTACAAAACAGGCAGTACCCTGAATCAGAAAAACAACTTCCTATCTTCTTTTAAATCTGGTTTCTTAGCCAAGCATGATGGCAGATGCCTGTAATCCCAGCTACACAGGAGGCTGAGGCAGAAGAATCACTTGAACCCAGGAGGTGGAGGTTACAGTGAGCTGAGATCACACCATTACACTCCAGCCTGGCAGACTGAGCAAAACTCTGTCTCAAAAAAAAAAAAATCTGAATTCTTCTTATATTCCTGCTGGTTTCCAGTGGAGCAGCAATTCTTCTGGAAAGCAAATGACCTCTTACAATTCCTGCTGAAGGCTGAGACTGCCACAACTGCCTCCACTCAGTCAGCTCCCAGAAGGAGATCTTCATAACCCAGAGGCAATGGTAACAGACAAATCTTCAGAAGATGGGAACAGGAATCCCATTTAAGGCAAAAGAGTTCTCCGGAAGATCAAGGGCATCTGAAGTCCTAAACTTCTGCAGTACTAAAATTCATTAGAAATATTTTTGTTGGATTTAATATAACAGTTTTAACAATGAAAATAGAAAATAAATGTATAAATATGTTTAAAGGATCTGCATTCAGAAAAGCTCAAAAGATGATGAAAAATAGCTATCATCCAGGGGCGACCTACTCTGTGCCATAAACCATGAGAAGACCTTAACATGAAACAGCCCAGCCTACAGACAATTTTGAAAGGTGCAAAATTTTACCATGTTATCATCTCAACTTAATAAGTGGTTCAGGAGGAGGTGTGATGGTTGTTTAAGGTTTCAACTTGACTGGGTTAAGAGAGATCCAGACAGCTCTTAAAACATTACTTCTGGACATGGCTGTGAGGGTGTTTCAGGAAGAGACCAGCATTTGAATTAGTAGAGTGACTAAGGAAGATCCATTCTCACCCAGTATGGGGGGACACCATCCAACAGGCTGATGGCCTGAAAAAAACTAGAAAAAAGCAAATTCTTTCTCCCTCGTTCTCTCTCTCCCTCCCTCTCCTCTGCACACATCCCTCCCCCCAACCCCCCACGCCTCCTGCCCCATCTCTCCCTGCTGGAGCTGGGCTATCCACCTTCTCCTGTCTGTGGACATCAGAGCTCTAGGTTCTTCAGCCGTTAGACTGCAGCACTTGCCCCAGAGGCCCCCCAGGTTCTCAGGCCTTTAGACTTGGACTGAGCTATGCCACCGGCTCCCCTAATTCTCCAGTGAGTGGAGGGCAGATAGTGAGACTTCTCAGCCTCCTAAATCCCCTCTCATCTAACTGTACCTACCCTACTAGTTAGTTCTGTTTCTCTCGAGAACCCTAACACAGAAGGTAACTTGGGTAACTTGCTCAACGATACATGGCGAGTAAGTGGCAGAGCCGAGAAAGAAACCAAGTGTGTTTGACTGTAGAATCTGTGCTTTCATCACTAAACCACGGTTCATTTTTCCTACGACTACAATCAGAAAGATTTACATGTCAAAGTAGGATTTATAAACGACTTCAACACCAATCAAACACGAATATTTCCAAAATAAAATTGAGATAAAATGCCTCAAGTGGAAACCAATTGCTTCCTACACCAAGAATCCAAGCTTTGGGACCAGTCCCACCGGCTGTGTCTTTGTAGGACAGAAAGTGCAACAGAGGCAACAGGTAAATCCAGAGGTGGGGAATCCTCTCTCTGTTCTACTTTTATTGACCAGGGGTCATCAGGGACCACTATGATAGTAACAGCAAGTAGCTACAATTTACTCTGGGTCAGACACTGTTCTAAGTGTGCTTCATGTGTAGACTCATTGAATCCTCACAATAAAAGGAACTGTCTTTACCCTCCATTTTACAGAAGAAACTGGAACTTAAAGAGGTTCCATAACTTGGCCTAGCACTGCCATGGTTTGAATGTATATGTCCCTCCTAAATTCATATGCTGGAAATTAACATCCAAGGTGACAGCAATTAAGAAGGGCCTTTGGGAGGTGATTAGGCCATGAAGCCTCTGCCCTCATGTTGGGAATAGTGCCATGATAAAAGGGTTTGAGGCTGGCGAGTCCCTTTTTGCTCTTCTTCTCCTGCTACCCTGTGAGGAACACAGCAACAAGGTGCCATCCTGGGAGCAGAGAGCAAGCCCTTGCCAGACACTGAATCTGCTGGTGCTTTGATCTTGGACTTCATAGCCTCTAGAACTGTGAGCAATAAATCTGTTACTTAAAAATTGCTCAGTCTAGTCTGGGCGCAGTGGTTCACACCTGTAATCCCAGCACTTTGGGAGGCCGAGGTGGGCAGATTACAAAGTCAAGAGATCGAGACCATCCTGGCCAACATGGTGAAACCCCGTCTCTACTAAAAAATACAAAACTTAGCTGGGCATGGTGGCGCGCACCTGTAGTTCCAACTACTCAGGAGGCTGAGGCATGAGAATTGCTTGAACTCAGGAGGCAGAGGTTGCAGTAAGATGAGATGGCACCACTGCACTCCAGCCTGGCACCTGGCAACAGAGCGAGATTCTGTCTCAAAAAAAAAATTACTCAGTCTAGCCAGGCATAGTGGTTCACACCTCTAATCTCAGCACTTTGGGAAGCTGAGGCGGGCAGATCACCTGAGGTCGGGAGTTTGAGACCAGTCTGACGAACATGGAGAAACCCCATCTCTATAAAAATACAAAATTAGCCGAGCGTAGTGATGCATGCCTGTAATCCCAGCTACTCAGGAAGCTGAGGCAGGAGAATCGCTTGAACTGGGAGGTGGAGGGTGCACTGAGCCGAGATCACACCATTGCACTCCAGCCTTGGCAACAAGAACAAACCTCCGTCTCAAAAAAAAAAAAAAAAAAAATTACTCAGTCTAAGGTATTCTGTTACAGCAGTACAAATGGACTAGGACAATTACACACCTGTTGAGTGATGTAGGCAGACAGTGTGTGTGTGCAGCCAAGCACCTCCCTACACCATATGTTCCACTTCAGGCCTGCTGCCCTTTCCTCCTTTCACTGACCCTTCAGTACCCTTCAGTAACAGTGACCACACCACCTTCCTGCAACACCTCCCACATGGCTCTCCATGTTTCCTCTGCCCTCCCTAGATGCTCAGAATCAGTGTCTGTTTCCTTCACCTCGGGCAGCCTCTGAACACCAGCATGTGCCAGCCTTGTTCTGAGTCTCTTCTATGCCTGTCCACACTCATTCTCCTGGCGTGGGTTCATCCAACCCTATGGCTCTCAATGTCCCTGCTCTGACAACTCCCAAGTTCTTCCCAGCCCAGTCTTCTCCCCTTGCCTCCAGACTACACGCTCAATATCTGCACTCAGAGCTCTATCAAACACTTCTCACTAAACCTGCACCTTCTGAAGGCATCTCTAGCTCACAAAATCCATCCAGTTGCTCAAATCAAAAAGGAGCCAACCTTGATTAATCCATTTCTCTCTCACTCACAAATATTCCATCAACAGGTGTTCTGGGCTCCCCTCCAAAATATAAGCCCACTCAGACCATGACATCATTTCATCTCTCACCTGGCCTAGTAGCCTCCTAAACAGGGTACCTGTTTGTATTCTGCATCCTTCCCACTTGAAACCATTCTCCTCCCAGCAGCTGTGTAACTGATTTAAGATAGGAATGCAACTGTGTCATAGCTACTGCACTTGGAATAAGATCTGAATGTTATCGGTCCCCACAAGGTCAATGACCCGTACCTGCCTGCCACTCCAACCTCATGTCACACTCTCCCCTCCCTCACCACCCTCCAGCCCCACTAGCCTTCTGCTTGAACACTCTGCACTTTGGTTAAAAGCTCTTCCTAGCTCTCCCAATAGCTGGTTCCTTTTCATTTTTCAGATGTCCCTGCTGGCACAGTGGCTCACACCTGTAATCCCAGCACTTTGGGAGGCCAAGGTGGGAAGAATGCTTGAGCTCAGAAGTTTGAGGGTGTAGTGAGCTCTGATCATGCCATTGTACCCTAGCCTGGGTGAGAGTGAGACCTATCTCTTAAAAAGATCTCTCTTCCTTAGATACACTCTTTCAGCCCAACCTAAATAAAGTAACCCACCTATCCCAGTTCCCATCTTTCACAGCCTATTTATTTCTTTTGTAGAACTTATAACTACCTAAAATTACCTTGATAACATATATGACTACTATCTGCTGTCTGTGACCCTTAGTGTTATGTTCCGTGTCCTCAGTGCCTAGACTACAGTGTGGCATTTACTGTGTGATAAATAAATTTTGACAGAATATTAAAAAAAAGTTGTCACTATACCTAAGCCAAGAATGAGGATGGCCACTTGCCAATGATGGCATTGAGGTGCAAGACTAAGGAGAGAACACTTAAACCTGTTATTCAGGGACATTTGGTTAAACCTCATAAAGAGACTTCCTTCTACTCTGTAATGTGTGATATTAAAAAAAAAAAATAGAATTTCAGCTGGACGTGGTGGCTCATGCCTGTAATCCCAGCACTTTGGGAGGCTGAGGCAGGCAGATCATGAGGTCAGGGGTTTGAGACCAGCCTGCCCAACATGGTGAAACTCCCATGTCTACTAAAAATAAAAAAATTAGTTGGGCATGGTGGCTTACACCTGTAATCCCAGCTACTTAGGAGGCTGGGGCAGGAGGATTACTTGAATCCGGGAAATGGAGGTTGCAGTGAGCCAAGATCAAGACACTGCACTCCAGCCTGGGCAATAGAGTGAGACTCCATCACAACATACACACATATATATACTTATTTTTTCAAAATCAAAATCCTTGTCAGACAGCCAAATATAAATTTCAAAACAGAAATTTAAATTAATAGTTTTGATAACTTCTTTAAAGTTCTGCCAAACTTAGCTCAGAAACAGCTAATAAAACCATGTTAATTGTGGATTTTTAAAATTACCAAGATAGCACAGATAAAAACTGACAGTCTTTTTAAGATTAAACAATTCTACCAGAATTATCTGAGAGGCATTTTTAGAGTTCCTTCCTGGAGAATAAAATCCAACATACGCTAAAGTGCAATGGCGCAATCTTGACTCACTACAACCTCTGCTTCCCAGGTTCAAGTGGTTCTCTTGCCTCGGTCTCCCAAGTAGCTGGGATTACAGTCACATGCCACCAGCCAGATAATATTTGTATTTTTAGTAGAGACAGGGTTTCACCACGTTGGCTAGGCTGGTCTTGAACTCCTGACCTCAGATGATCCGCTTGCCTCAGCCTCCCAAAGTGCTGGGATTACAGGCATGAGCCACCACACCCAGCCAGCTTTTCTTTTGTAGAAATGGTCTTGCTATGTGTGTCAGGCTGGTTTCGAACTCCTGGCCTTAAGCAATCCTCCCACCTCAGCCTCAAGAGGTGTTGGGATTAGAGGTGTGAGCCACAGCGCCCAGCCTGCATGCCTCTCTTGCTGGGAAAGACCAATGATACCTCATTCTACTTCTCTTGCTTACTACTATAATTAGCTACCTTACAAACGCCATGCATATCACCTTTGCCCTTAGTGATGTCTAATGAAAGAAAAACTATGTCATACAGTGAGTTTCTGGAAAGTGATGACTCCTGGAGGAATGACCAATCTTATGCTGTCGTCATCCTCATGAGTGGCAGGTGCAGTCAAGCTCAGGTATCCCCCACCACCCAAAAGCACCTCCAACCTTTGGCTCACAGAGATACTTAAGCACTTGAGCAACGTAAAATCTCACTGCCAAGTCTGGTACCAAGGCGAGAAGTAATTCTATAGTCACTTTAAATAAATCATTCAGATAGCAGCAAAGAACAATGTGTTGCCTAAACCAGTAACATGATACACATAAATGCAGACTTAGAACAATTACCATCATCTTGATTAATCTTGTGATTGAAATGTTTAATCATTCATTTCGCTTGTAATCATTATCTTTTATCAGTGACCAAACATGCAGTTTTAATGTCCCCTTCTATTATTTATATTGGACATTTTAGGGTTACAATCTAAAGTTACATTATACATTTCATTGGAATTTTAAATAAGTCCTTAAATTTTAAAAAGCTAACCACTATATTCACATCTGCCTATTTGCATAAAGAAACACTAGAAGGATTCATACAAAATTCATACAAGCAGTTACTTATGTGGTGGGACACAAGGGTGACAAGGAAGGAATGGGGTGAGCCTCCTGAATGGACACCTCTCTATTGTGTTTGGAATTTTGAGTCATCTGAGTATAATACCTATTCAAAGCAAACTTACCTATACAGAAACTGCCTGAACATTTTATCACCTACTATACAAATGAATTATCCTTCAGAATTCTGTGTTTTTCAGTTTACATAAAAACAGGCATACAGACCAATACAGTTGACGTTATTTTTAACCCCATATACGAGTATATTGGCTAACATGTACTCTGAACTCACCAATTCTTGTTTTAAAAAATAAGACTTTGATTTTTCATTTGTTTTTTAAATCTTAAGGACTCAGGCTCTGGAATACAAGGTGCATCTCCCCTCCCCGTAATTCATTTCTAAGACTCTCCACACATATTTTGGCCTTGTTGCCTAACCCAGTACTAAATGCTGAATAATAACTTTAATATGCTAAATTAATGGAGTTAATTCACAGTCAACTACTGCTTTCCTAGTAGGTATCCACTCAAGAGACAGCAGGAATGTAGGAACACACAAAACCAGAGTGAAAAACACAAGAGGCAAGGAAGATACTGACTGGCTTCCCTCCCCTCTGCATTCTCAACAGGTTAGGAAGGCTTTCACCCTCATCTAAACCAAGATAGCAACTTCCTGTTCCCTATACCCTTTCTTATTTTCCACAGCACACCTAGCTTTTTAACAACATAATTTCTGTTACTATTTTAAATGTCTTAAAACCATAGTTACCCACAGGGAACTAACTCTTCTGCCTGTGCACTCCAAATCTCCAGCCCACAGTTACCTTGATATTTGGTAGTCATGCCCCATACCCAAGGATGGTCGAGGAAAAGTGTACATAAGAAATGCAAAACTGACCAGGCACAGTGGTTCCCAGCACTTTGGGAGGCTGAGGCGGGAGGATCACCTGAGGTCAGGAGTTCAAGACCAGCCTGACCAACGTGGAGAAACCCTGTCTCTAAAAAATACAAAAGTAGCCAGGCATGGTGACACGGGCCTGTGATCCCAGCTACTCAAGAGGCTGAGGCAGGAGAATCGCTTGAACCCAGTTGGTGAAGGTTGCAACAAGCCAAGATTGCACCACTACACTCCACCCTAGACGAGCGAGACTCCGTTTGGAAAAAAAAAAGAGAGAGAGAGAGAGAGAAATGCAAAATCATTTAAAATTTTTAAGAATAATTTGCAAAAATAGGCCTGGCATGGTGGCTCATGCCTATAATCCCAGCACTTTGGGAGGCTGAGGGGGGCGCATCACCTGAGATTGGGAGTTTGAGACCAGCCTGAACAGCATGGAGAAATCCCGTCTCTACTAATAATACAATATTAGCCAGGCATGGTTGCACATGCCTGTAATCCCAGCTACTCAGGAGGCTAAGGCAGGAGAATTGCTTGAACCCAGAAGGCAAAGGTTGCACTGAGCCGAGATCGTGCCATTGCACTCCAGCTTGGGCAACAAGAGCAAAACTCTGTCTCAAAAAAAAAAGAATTTGCTAAAATAACAGATCCCACACCAATTATAGATATGTGGAATTCCACAGCACTCCTTCTTTATACTAGTTAATAAAATCTAATCTTTCATTGGTGTTTTTTGTTTTGTTTTGTTTTGTTTTGTGTGAAGTCTCGCTCGGTCACCCAAACTGGAGTGCAGTGGCACGATCTGGGCTCACCGCAACCTCTGCCTCCTGGGTTCAAACGCTTCTCCTGCCTTGGCCTCCCACATAGCTGCGATTACAGATGCCCACCACCATGCCCAGCTAATTTTTGTATTTTAGTAGAGACAGGGTTTCACTCTCTTGGCCAGTTGGTCTCAAACTCTTGAACTCAGGTGATCCACCCGCCTCAGCCTCCCAAAGTACTGAGATTACAGGCATGAGCTACCACACCCAACCTAATCTAACCCATAAATCATAAATCAGAATTAAATTCATAAAAGACACAACACTGGAATATAAATACCTTCGCAAATGAAACCTGAGGGTGTTCTTTAGCTAACTCTGCCATAACTTCGTTCATCTGTGCACATTGTGGAGCCCATGGTGCCCAGAAATGGACCACAAGGAGGGACCTGGAAATCAATTAAATGCATTGATTTAAAATTATACCAATTTTGGAAACAAACAAATACTGATATAAATTACGAAAAAGGAAAAAAAAAACCTTTAAAAGAATTTTTTCATACTGCTAGAATTTTGCTGTATATAACATTGGAATACAAAAGGGCTCTGCAAGGTCTTGAGACTCTTTCAGATAAATTTTCAAGTCAATGATATTTCAAGTCAAGCCCATATGAAGTAGATCTGAATATTCATCCACCTCAATTAAAAGTCATGTAAATCACTGTTGGTGGGAGTGTAAATTAGTTCGACCATTGTGGAAGGCAGTGTGGTGATACCTTAAGGATCTAGAACCAGAAATACCATTTGACCCAGCAATCCCATTACTGCATATATACCCAAGGGATTATAAATCATTCTACTATAAAGACACATGAACACATATGTTTATTGTAGCACTATTTACAATAGTAAAGAATTGGAACCAACCCAAATGCCCATCAATGATAGACTGGATAAAGAAAATATGGCACATATACACCATAGAATACTATGCAGCCATAAAAAGGAATGAGTTCATGTCCTTTGCAGGGGCATGGAAGAAGCTAGAAGCCACCATTCTCAGCAAACTAACACAGGAACAGAAAAACCGCATGTTCTCACTCATGAGTTGTACAATGAGAACACACAGACACAGAAAGGGGAACATCACAAACTGGGGTCTGTCAGGGGGCTGGAGTAAGGGGAGGGAAAGCATTAGAACAAACACCTAATGCTTGTAGGGCTCAAAACCTAGATGACAGGTTGATAGCTGCAGCAAACCACCATGGCACATGTATACCTATGTAACAAACCTGCATGTTCTGCACATGTACCCCAGAACTTTAAGTAAAAGAAAAAAAAGCCAGGTAAATCAACCATATTCTCAGACCCCTGAGGAAAGTAAAACTGAATTTCTGTATTAAATGGCACAATGTTTGTGAAAAATGGTTGTAGATACATTATTACTAGTAATATAATTATTTACTTTTTAAATGTGGTATAGTGATGAAGAGACATAACCCTGACCATAGAAACAGCAATAAATGTTGAAAATGAAGGCATCCCAGTGGAAAACAAGAAAAAGAACAGAACTGCTTTTCACAAAGACATTCTTTTATACTTTTTAATACTATGCTACAAAAGATATTTCTAGGTTGGGCACAGTGGCTCACGCCTATAATCCCAGCACTTTGGGAGGCCAAGGCGGGTGGATCACTTGAGGTCAGCAGTTCAAGACCAGTCTGGCTAACATGGTGAAACCCCATCTCTGTTAAAAATACAAAACATTAGCCAGGTGCACTGGTGCACACCTGTAATCCCATCTACTCAGGAGGCTGAGGCTCAATCATTTGAGCCCGGGAGGCAGAGGTTGCAGTAAGCTGAGATCACACCACTGCACTGTAGCCTGGGCAGCAGAACAAGACTCCATCTCAAAAAAAAAAAAAGAAAGATTTCTCTAGGCCAGGCAAGGTGGCTCATGCCTGTAATCAGCATTTCGGGAGGCTCAGGTAGGAGGATCATTTGAGCCCAGGAGGTGGAGGTTGCAGTGAGCCATGATTATACCACTACACTCCACTGTGGGCAACAAAGCAAGACCCATTAAAAAAAAAAAAAAAACTCGGAATATTTACAGTATGAACACACAGAATAGTTATAATTTGTATCTATTTTAGTTTATACAAAATGATCTTGGCAAAAACATCTACAGGCATATCCAACTGAAAAATCCTTCAGTTTTATAGAATTCTGTTCAAATATACTACCTCCTAAAGAGCTCTGAAAAATCACGAACAGAGTATGTTCCACAGTGAAAAGAACCAAGGACAACTAACCTGTGGGTAAAGAAAGGAGTAACTGTAAAAATCAATCAAATAACACCAGAGAGAAAGGAATAAGCTTACAATAAAGTGTCAGGAAAGCAGAAGCAAAGAGAAGCATTAGATTTTCAAAGGTAGAGGGGGCAGGATTTGGTGACAGATGAGGCACAATCTACAGCTGGCTCCAAGCTCTGGCTTAGAGGCTGATGGTCAGTGGTGGCACTATGTCTCAAATCATAGTGCAGAAGCAGCCAACCTGAGGGAAGAAGTTTAATGGGCTGTTAGTACAACGTCTAGAGTTCAGGGAAGAAGTCTACACTTGATATGCAGATTTGGGAGTCAAGAAAGGACAGTGCCAGCACCACACTGCAAAGGGATACAGAGGGACACAGAAAAGACCCGGGGTCAGCGACTCAGGGGCTTATCAATATCTAATCAGGCAGATGGAGGAGAAGGAACTCATGTAGTGAAGCAGAGAAGGGGTCCAAGCAGTACTGGAAGATTAAAGGGTCTCACAGAGGTCAGGAGAAGAGCATCAAGAGGGAGTGACGACCATCCAATGCAGCGGGAAAGGCAACTAAGAGAGTTAACCTCAGTGGAATAGCGGAAACACAGGTCAGACTGCAGCCCACTGAGAATGGAAGTGAAGGTGAGGAAGCAGAGAGACACTCTAAGAGATCTTACAGGCAGAGGAAAAGACTAAATCAAGGAGAGGCATTTTTAATGTAAGAAAATTTTCATGTTTTCTCCGCCTGGGGATAGTGCAAATGGAAAGGGAAACGTAGACACAAGACAGCTGAGGACGCTAGGACTTAGAAGGGGCAGGAGAGGGGAAATCCACAGCAGAGAACAGCTTACCTTAGAGAAGAATGGCAGTCTCCTCTAAGTCAGGAGCCAAGGAATTAAGAATGGGTAAGGCTATGAATAAACAGTATGTGTTGGGAGAGGTGGGAGTGGAAGGAGGGCTGGGGAAAAGTCCTGTTTTCTCTCAGGTGGGAAGCAAAGTCAATTGCTGAAACATAGGAAAACAGAGGGCAGAGACCACTGGTAGGACTGGTGAAGGGCACACAAAAGGAAAGCAGGAAGCTCCAAAGAAAGACCCATCTAAGGCAGGGAAGGACACACCGTAGGGGCCCCCCTGCCACTGGGTGTTAATTTGCATCGTGCACAACTCAGCAGCTTCAATGGTTGAGTTGGTGGGTGGGGCCTCAGGTCCAAGGCAAAGACTACACGATTTGAATCAAGCACTGTTTCAACTTCCTCCTGTGCATTCAGCTAGATTACAATTTTCAGTCTTCCTTGCAGTTTTCTGGGGCCCTGGAACTGAATTCTGGCCCTAGAACTAGAGCAAAGGCCTGATCCCCTCAACACCCTCCCTCAGGAGCCTCTGTCCACTATAGCCTCCAGCAGTGAAGAGGATCCAGGGAGTCTCCATGGCCTAAGAATGCTGAGAACAAAAACAGAGGTTTCACAGCGGCCTCATGCGAGAATGCTCACAGCAGCCCTACAGATAATAACCCAAAACTGGAAATTAGCCAAATGTCCATAAATGGGAGAAAGGTATAGATATTCATACAATGGAATATAACTTAGCAGTAAAATGAAACCAACTACAGACACAGGCAATGACACGGATGAAGCTCAAAAATATGTGAGCAAAATATGCCACAGACATGAAAAAGAACTGTATGATTCCACTCACACAAAGTCCAAGAGCACGGAAAACTCATCTACAGTGACAGAAACAGATCAGTAGTTAAGGGAAAGGGGACAGAAAACTTCCTGGGGTTCTACATTCTTCCTGTGAATGGTGGTTACTGGTGTGCACACAATTGTCAAAATTAATCAATCTGATGATTAAGATCTGGGCACTTTGTTATTGCCTTTTGTTGGTGCATTTTGTTAGTTCTTTTTTTTTTTTTTTTTAAGACAGGGTCTTACTCTAATGCCCAGGCTGGAGTGCAGTGGTGTGATCACGGCTCACTACAACCTCAACTTCCTGGGCTCAGGCGATCCTCCCACCTCGGCCTCCCAGACTACAGGCATATGCCACCACACCTAGCTAGTATTTTCTGGGTTTGTTTTGTTTTGTTCTTTGTAACAATGGGGTTTCGCCAGTGAGCAGGCTGGTCTCAAACTCCTGGGCTCAAGCAGTCCACCTGCCTTGGCCTCCCAAAGTGCTGCAATCACAGGTATGAGCCACAGTCCCCAGTCAACAAAAGGACTGCTTAAATCATAATATTCAATGATAAAAAGGATGGCGAAAAGTACTTTCATATCCTGCTGGTAAAAATTAAATTGGGATCTTTCAGAAATTTCTTACAAATAAGGATCAATCCTAAAGAAGTAACTAAGAGACTATTTTCCCATTATTTTACGTAGCAAACAACTACAAAAATCTGATGCTCGACAATACAGTTTTTAAATGGTCATAAGAAATTATAAAGCCATTACAAATCAAATTTTCAAAGAACTTTTAACGCCACAGGAAAATACTCAAAATATACATTTTTCAAAACTTAAAGTAGGTTACCCGACTTTCTAACAGTATGAGCCCAAAAAGTAAAACAGAGAAGAAAGAATGTCATAAAACCTGAATTTAGGCTGGGCGCGGTGGCTTACACCTGTAATTCAAGCACTTTGGAGGTCAAGGCAGGCGGATCACCTGAGGTCGGGAGTTCAAGACCAGCCTGACCAACATGGTGAAACCTCGTCTTAAAAACAAACAAAAAAACCCTGAATTTGGCTGGGTGTGGTGGCTCACGCCTGTAATCCCTGCACTTTGGGAGGCCAAGGCTGGATAGATCATGATGTCAGGAGTTCAAGACCAGCCTGGCCAATATGATGAAACCTCATCTCTACTAAAAACACAAAAATTAGCCAGATATGATGATGCATGCCTATAGTCTCAGCTACTCAGGAGGCTGAGCCAGAAGAATTGCATGAACCTGGGAGGCAAAGGCTGCAGTGAGCCGAGATTGTGCTACTGCACTACAGCTGGGTGACAGAGTGAGACTCTATCTCAAAAAACAACCTGAATTGAAGTTTCAGTTTCATAATTACAAACATGGCTTTGTAGAGTAATAACTTCCACATCTGTAAAACAGCAATACCCAGCACTCTGCAATATTGAAAAGATGAAGCAAAAATATAAAATATTTGAAAACATTAAAACATGGTATTAATGTTAGCAGGTAGTTGACATTATTCAGAATATTCTCCCATTTAGATGCTTAACTTCCATTTCTCAATTAACCAAATAATGTCCAATATTATAAGGACATACTCTATCTGAAACAAATATAATCTTTTGGATTACGTTTAACAGTGTTCTTTCCATCTTCATGAATGGCCCAGTATACCTGCACTGTTGAAAAAAAGCATTAGACAAAAACCATTCAGGCCAGGCGCGGTGGCTCACGCCTGTAATCCCAGCACTTTGGGAGGCGGGTGGATCACGAGGTCAAGAGATCGAGACCATCCTGGTCAACAAGGTGAAACCCCGTCTCTACTAAAAATACAAAAATTAGCTGGGCATGGTGGTGCATGCCTATAGTCCCAACTACTCAGGAGCCTGAGGCAGGAGAATTGCTTGAAGCCAGGAGGTGGAGGTTGCGGTGAGTGGAGATCGTGCCATTGCACTCCAGCCTGGGTAACAACAGCAAAACTCCGTCTCAAAAAAAAAACAAAAAACAAACACACATAAAAAACATTCAAATCCTGACTAACATAATTTTCTACAACATAATAAACTTCACCTCTGCCGGGCACGGTGGCTCACGCCTGTTAATCCCAGCACTTTGGGAGGCCGAGGCGGGTGGATCACAAGGTCCAGAGATTGAGACCATCCTGGTCAACATGGTAAAACCCCGTATCTACCAAAAATACAAAAAATTAGCTGGGCGTGGTGGCGCGTGCGTGCCTATAATCCCAGCTACTCAGGAGGCTGAGGCAGGAGAATTGCCTGAACCCAGGAGGCAGAGGTTGCAGTGAGCCGAGATTGCGCCATTGCACTCCAGCCTGGGTGACAGGAGCGAAACTCCATCTCAAAAAAATAAATAAAAATAAAATAAAAATAAAAAACGAAAAATAAACTTCAGCTCTTTATCAGTAAGTAGTTGTTTTTTCAATTATTATAGTATTCTACTACTTCAGTTATTCATCTGCAGATAATACCAGCTACTACTTATTAAACATATATACTACTGCTTAATTACTCTGCAAATGGATATTAATAACCCCACAGTATAGACCAGCTGAGATTTCAGCAACTTATGTAAATATCTGATTACTTAAAAAAAAATTCCAATGCATGTCAAATTTTAAAATTGGAGACACAAGGATTTGGAAAGTAGATTTAAAAGGATTACATCCACATAAGTAGTAAAACGTGAGCACTTTGTGTCTGTCTTTTGAGACAGGGTCTCACTCTGTCACCCAGGCTGGAGTGCAATGGCAGGATGGTAGCTCACCACAGCCTGGAACTCCTGGGCTGAAACAACCCTCCCACCTCAGCCTCATGAGTAGCTGGCACTACATACAGGTACCCATCACCATGACTGGCTACTTTTATTTTTTTGGAGAGATGGGGTCTCACTATGTGGCCCAGGCTGGTCTCAAACTCCTGGCCTCAAGTCATCCTCCCAAACTGCTGGGATTGCTGGTGTGAGTCACCACAATATTCTTAAATGTTTCCATCTTCACCAAAAAAGTTGCAGAGATTTGCTCCTTCCCCTGAGGCCACACATCATTTCCCATGTGTGCATTTAAACTAGTCACTAAGGAAAGTGTACATTATTTTCTGGGTCATTTCAAGTATGGGCCAGTCGATGTGTTTAAATGTAAATACATCCAAATGGTATTTACATTTAAAATTTTATCCATTTTGGCCACATGCAGTGGCTCACACCTGTAATCCCAGCACATTGGTAGGCTGAGGCAGGCGGATCACCTCAAGTCAGTAGTTCTAGACCAGCCTGGTCAACATGGTGTAACCCCACCTCTACTGAAAATACAAAAATTAGCCAGCTATTATGGCGGGCATCTGTAATCCCAGCTACTCGGGAGCTAAGGCAGAACTGCTTGAACCTGGGAGGCAGAGATTGCCATTGCACTCCAGCCTGGGTGACAGAGCAAGATACCATCTCAAGAAAAAAGAAAAGAAAAAAAACTTTTATCCATTTTGATAGTTTAAGGACTTTTTTTAAAATGAAGCATAAAAACAAACATAAAACACACACCCACAAAACAGTCTTTTCAGGTGATATACATTCAAAACATTTATTTAGGGCAGTTCCAGATAAGAGCTGCTTACTTCAAGAGGCCACTTCTGGTGACTCCTGTGACTGTGCTGACCTGTACTGGATGATTAAGAACTCAGCTTCCAGCAGTGAGTAAACGTTAAGTGTTCCCCCCAACCTCCGCTTTTTTTTTTTTTAACAATTTCCCAGGTAAATGTGAAATGCCTAAGGAGCTGTTTTAAATAACACTTTTAATTTCACCACCCCATAAAGCATTTCTATCCATTAGTAAAGCATTTCTAACCATTAGTAACTCTCATTCCTCCCCATTTCCAAAGGCAACACTCCCATCTCACCTGCACTCCCCATGGCAAAATCATAATACTACCTGTCTCTAATTCAAATTCAGTCAGCAAAATTTCACTCAATTTAGATCAACAGGGCCAGTCATGGGGGCTCAAGCCTATAATACCAATACTTTACAAGGCCGAGGTAGGTGGATCACTTGAGTTGAGGAGTTCCAAAGACCAGCGTGGGCAACAAGGGGAAACCTCATCTCTACAAAAAAATACACGAACTAGCCCAGCATGGTGTTCGCACATGTAATCCCAGATACTCAGGAGGCTGAGGTTGGAGGATCGCTTGAACCTGGGAGGTTGAGGCTGCAGTGAGCCAAGATCACATCACTGCACTCCAGCCTGGGCAACAGAGCAAGAGCCTGTCTCCAAAACAAAATTTACATCAATAAGTATTTTTGGCTGGGCATGGTGGCTCACACCTGTAATCCTAACACTTTGGAGGCTGAAGAGGGCAAATCGCTTGAGTCCAGAAGTTCGAGACCAGCCTGGGCAACATAGCGAGACCTCGTCTCTACAAAAAAATATAAAAATTGGACAGGCACGGTGGTTCTCACCTGTAATCCTAGCTCTGGGAAGCTGAAGTGGGTGGATCGCTTGAGGTCAGGAGTTCGAGACAAGCCTGGCCAAAATGGTAAAACCCAGTCTACTAAAAATACAAAAAATTAGCCGGGTGTGGTGGTGGGCGCCTGTAATCCCTGCTACCTGAGAGTGTGAGGCAGGAGAACTGCTTGAGCCAGGGAAACGGAGGTTGCTGTGAGCCGATACTGCGCCACTGCACTCCAGCCTAGACAACAAAGCGAGGCTCAGTCGCAAAAAAAAAAAAACAAAACACGTAGTGGTGAAAGCAGTGTGGTCCTAGCTACTCAGGAGGCTGAGATGGGATGAGGAGATGGGTGGGATCACTTGAGCCCGGGAGGCAGAGGCTACAGTGAGCGGCGACTGCGCCACTATACTGCAGCCTGGGTGTCAGAGCCAGAGCCCGTCTCAAAAACAACTCCCTACTGAAATAACTAAGGGCCAACATCTCCTGAGTGTTTCCTGCATACCTGGCATGGTATTCATAACGTTTTACGTACATCATCTCATTTAACCCTCACCACAACCCTGAGGTACTAATAGGTGCTATTTCACCGTTGGGAAACTGAGGCTTGGGTACGAAACGTGCCCAGGGGTTACACGGCTAATGAGTGGATCCCGGGCAATCCGACATAAAGTTCCTTTAAAAACCACTACTACAACTAGCGAACGACTGAGTCCCTGGAGTGGTCTACGGTGGGAGGTGGTGCCAATCCCCACGGAGAGGCCACGTGCAGACCTTTCCCTGCAAGCGCGCATGCCGGTGAGCACCGAGCCGTCCGCAGGCTGCCCGTTCAGCGCTTCCAGCACACCCAGAAAACACGTTCTGTGCATTCCCACGGACCTCCCGTGGCCTTCCCCAGGCTCGCCGGCCGGACACCGGGGCCAAAGCCGAGCAGCAACTCTGCCTCCGGCAACAGGTTAAGTCTGAACACCGACTCTGCCCGCTGACCAACAAACTTTCCAGGCTGACTTCAAAAGCCGGCCAGGCCTAGCGAGCGCGGCGGGGCTTCCCAAGCCGCTCTTCCCGCGACAGGGGCGTTCCTGGAGGGAGGCGAAGAGGAAGGGGCCGACGCCGAGCCTGCAGCACCCTCCCGGCGGGCGCAGGAAAGGTGGAGCCCGCAGCCGTGGCTCCCCGCTCCGTGGCGTGGAGGGCCGGGGTCTCGGCGCCGCTCCGTACCCCGCCCCGCTCCGCCCCGCGGCACAGCTGAGTCACCGCCTCTGTCCCGCCGCGGGGCTGCCCAGGCCGGGGCCGGGAAGGTCGCGTCCCTCGGGCTTGGACAGCCGTCGTCGGCGTCGGAGCCGGGGCTGGGGCTGGGGCTGGGGCTGGGGCTGGGGCTGGGGCGAACCTCGCGCCCTGCTCGCTGGCCCGGGGCGGGAAGCCCGCGGCTCCGACCAGTCACCGCCTGAAGCCTGGGGGAGTCCACGGGCGGCGCCGGGCCCGGTCCCCCGAGGCCGAAGCGAGCCGGGCGCCAAGGAGCCGGGCTGGGCGGCCCGCCGTCCCCCGCCGGCCGGGTCCTGCGGCCACTCCTGCCCCGGCTCCTCACTCCTGCCGCTCGCCTCCCCGCTTACTTGGCTTTGAGGCTCAGCAGCTCCTCAAACTGCCCGACTGAGCCGACCTCCTCCACGGCCCCTACAGCCGCCGCAGCCGCCCCCGCCGCCATGCTGCCGCCACCAGACAGGAGCAATCGAGTGCCCGCGGCCGGATGTGGGCGGGGCAGCGGAGCGCAGAACGGCTGCGCGAGGAATCGCCCCGCCCCTGTCTGCACGGAACGCTGCAGAGCCGGAGAGATCCCAGAAGCGGCGGCGGACGGTGGATGCCGCTGGGGGGCTCTGACCCTGCCAGGTCTGGGCACTCCGCTGTGGGCCTCCTGGCTCCCGTGGTTCCTGGCTGTCAGGGTTCCTGGCTCTAGTGACTTCAGGCCGTCAGGGCCCCTGGCTGTGGAGGTTCCTGGCTGTATTGGCTCCTGGCTGTAGGCGCCCTTGGGTATCGAGATTCCTGGCTGTAGAGGCTCCTGGATGTTAGGGTTTTTAGCTATTGTAGGAGTTCCTCGCTATAGTAGGGGCTGCTGGGTGTCGGGGTTCCTGGCTATAGTAGGGGCTGCTGGGTGTCGGGGTTCCTGGCTATAGTAGAGGCTTCTGGGTGTCGGGGTTCCTGGCTATAGTAGGGCCTCCTGGGTGTTGGGGTTCCTGGCTATAGTAGGGGCTGCTGGGTGTCGGGGTTCCTGGCTATAGTAGGGCCTCCTGGGTGTTGGGGTTCCTGGCTCTAAGGGCTCCTGGGTGTCAAGGTTCCTGGCTATACTAGAGGCTCCTGGGTGTCGGGGTTCCCAGCTATAGTAGGGGCTCCTGGCTGTCGGGGTTCCCGGCTATACTAGGGGCTCCTGGGTATTGGGGTTCCCGGCTATACTAGGGGCTCCTGGGTGTCGGGGTTCCCGGCTGTAGTAGGGGCTCCTGGGTGTCGGGGTTCCCAGCTGTAGCAGGGGCTCCTGGGTGTCGGGGTTCCCAGCTGTAGCAGGGGCTCCTGGATGTCGGGGTTCCGGGCTATAGTAGGGGCTCCTGGATGTCAGGGTTCATGGCTCTAGGGGCTCCTGGATGTCAGGGTTCCTGGCTATATTAGGGGCCCCTGGGTGTTGAGGTTCCTGGCTGTAGGGGACCCTGGGTATCGGGGCTCCTGGTGGTAGAGGCTTCTGACTGTTGGGGTTCTTGACTATCAGGGCCCCTTGGTGTTGGGGATCCTGGGTGTCAGGGTTCCTGGCTCTCTGGACACCTGACTCCTGAGACTCCTGGCTTTTGGGGCTCCAGACGTTCCTTCCACCTCCTGTGTCTCCTGGGTGTGTAATAGCGAGAAGGGGCTGGTGGAGGCGTGAGGGTGAGAGGTGAGTGAAAGTGAAGTCAAATGTGTACATTTAGGAAGGTGAAATTATCAAAAATGAAACTGCAAAAAGGTGAGGAAGAACTGAGAGTCCTGGGAACAAAAGTGGTAGGTCTTGAACTTCAACACAGACAGGGTGATTCCAGTTCAGTCCTGGGATCTGAACCTGGGACCCACAGTATGTCTCTCCTCCTCTGCCCCTCCCTGCATGCCACTTCTCATTGCAGCCCCACAGAGCCATCACCCATTGTAACCTCAGAACAGAAGGGACTGGAGTGGCTCCACTGGATTGGGGGCCTGCCTCCAAGATCCCTGCCCTCCTCCTGCCTGGCCTTCTTGGGTGGTTCCTGGTTTTTCTTTCTCCCTTGGGCCTCCTCCGACGTTGGCTCTCCACGTGGTGGACTCTGTACCCCACTCTCCATGCTTCCCACGCACTTTCTGGTTTGTGTCATCTCCACACCTTCAGTGACATCAACCTCCAAGAAAACTTCAACAGCAAGCCCAGAATCCCACCCTGCACCCCAGAGTCCAGCATCCATTCACTTTGAGGAGGGGCCATCTTTTACTGCATGTCCCCAGACCACACTGGGCCTTCCCTCCAAAGTGCCTCTCCTCTTGAGGGC
The DNA here is from genome assembly GCF_049354715.1 of Callithrix jacchus. Lineage (NCBI taxonomy): Eukaryota > Metazoa > Chordata > Mammalia > Primates > Cebidae > Callithrix > Callithrix jacchus. Next base: position 123,455,273 of record NC_133513.1, on the reverse strand, counting down.
TCCCACCCAGACACTTGGGGCTCCCTCTGGCCAGTCCCCCTGCTGCCAGTGGACTTTGAGGCCAAGCCCCCACGGAGCCTTCCCTACTAACCAGGTGTTCCCAGCCTGCTGTGCATGCTTCTACCATGGCCTGTCTCATGTTCCAGAACTGTGCTCGTCCCCTTCATTGGCCTGTGTTCTCAAAGGACAGGAACTGGTCTGTGTCTCAGGCCTGGAACGCAGTCAGGCACATAGTAGGTGCTCAATCCATGCTAACAGCTGGCAGAGGAGCAGGCTCACTGGATTGCAGAGACTTTGTATGAGGAAAGTAGCAAATCATTCATACTTTTCATATTGACTATATGCTGAAATGAGGATATTTGGATACATTGGGTTTTCTGAAATATATTATTTAAATTGGCCTCTTTTACCTTTGGCTCCTGGGAAATGTGTAATTTCATAGACAACTTTTGTTTGTTTTTGGTTTTGGGGGGTTTTTTTGTTTGTTTTTGAGACAGAGTCTTGCTCTGTTGCCAGGCTGGAGTGCAGTGGTATGATCTCTGCTAACTGCAACCTCCGACTCCTAGGTTCAAGTGATTCCCTTGCCTCAGCCTCTTGAGTATCTGGCACTACAGGCGCGTGCCACCACGCCTGGCTAATTTTTTGTATTTTAGTAATGTCGGGATTTCACCACGTTGGCCAGGATGGTCTCCACCTCCTGACCTCGTGATCCACCCACCTTGACCTCCCAAAGTGCTGGGATTACAGGTGTGAGCCACTGCACCTGGCCATAGGCAACTTTCACTTGTGGCTCTTGGGTTTTCTTGGGCAGTACTACTGTAGTGATTAAAAGTGGCCTTTTGAAGCCTGTCACATGTGTACCTCACCTGGAGAAATACATGGTATTGAACATGGCAAATTATTTTATTTAAAATGCAACGGGAGAATGATGAGGAACCATTTTGTATCTTGCCTGTGGTGGCAGGAACAGAAACTAAACATGATAAAATTGTGTGGAACTTGGCTGCACCCTCCGACTCACGCCTGTGATCCCAACACTTTGGAAAGCCAAGGCAGGAGGATTGCTTGAGCCAAGGAGTTGGAGACCAGCAGGGCAACTTAGGAAGACCTAGTCTCTACCAAAAAAAAAATTAGCCAGGCATGGTGGCTCACACTTGCGGTCCCAGCCGGGTGAGAGGCTGAGGTGAGAAGATCACTGGAGCCTGCCACTGCTACCTCCCACTAGCCTGGGTGACAGAGCGAGACCCTGTCTCAAAACCAAAAATACACACACACGCACACACATGCACACACAGGAACAAGTAAAACTGGGAAAATCTGAAAAAGATCCCTGGATTGTTCATAAATATCAACATCCTGGTTGTAATATTACAGATTTGCAAGGTGGTTATCATTGGAAGAAAGTGTGCACAGGATTTGTATTATTTCTTTTTTTTTTTTTTTCTTTTTGAGATGGAGTTTTGCTGTTATTACCCAGACTGGAGTGTAATGGCACGATCTTGGCTCACTGCAACCTCCGCCTCCTGGTCTCAAGCAATTCTTCTGCCTCAGCCTCCCGAGTAGCTGGGACTACAGGCGCACACCACAATGCCCAGCTAATTTTTGTATTTTTAGTAGAGACAGGTTTTCACCACGTTGACCAGGATGGTCTCGATCTCTTGACCTTGTGATCCACCTGCCTCGGCCTCCCAAAGTGCTGGGATTATAGGCGTGAGCCACCACGCCCAGCGATTTGTATTATTTCTTACAACTGTATGTGAATCTACATTTACTTTTAAATAAAAAGTTTAGTTAAAAACAGCTGAGTATGGTGGCTCAAACCTGTAATCCCAGCACTTTGGGAGGCCGAGGCAGGCGGATCACCTGAGGGTGGGAGTTCGAGACCAGCCTGACCAACATGGAGAAACCTCGTCTCCACTAAAAATGCAAAATTAGCTGGGCGGGGTGGCACGTGCCTGTAATCCCAGCTACTAGCGGGGCTGAGGCAAGATAATCGCTTGAACCCAGGAGGCAGAGGTTGCAGTGAGCCGAGATCGCACCGTTGCACTCCAGCCTGGGCAACAAGAGCAAAATGCCGCCTCAAGAAAAAAGTATGTAAATAAGACTTTAAAGTTTACTATGAAAAGAATGCAATAGGCAGGAAAAAAAGACACCATGTCATAAAACAAGATACATGTTCTGATTATCATTTTTAGGCAGAATTGAACGTAAATGAGACATAAAACTATATCAGTGAGTGGCACTTAGGAAAGTCTCCAGAAGGATGCTCCCCAAATTATTATCAGGCTCAGTCCAGAGAGCGAGAGCAGAGGAGAGCAAAAGGGAGGCCCTCCACTTCCACTTACACACATTTCCTTGTGTCATCTGCATGTTTTCCAATAGCATGGACTGCTTTTGAAATTTAAAAAATAATGAAATTGTAATGCACAAGGGAAATGTGCTATAGTGAATCCTTTTCAAAAAAAGCAGTAATCACCCCTCAAATGTGACTGTTTTATAAATGCTGATTGTTCTTTTAAATGGAATTTGCTGAAAATAGCACAAACCAACTGCAGAGCAGACTTTTTTAAAAATGCTGTGAAAACTTCTGGATAACACTTTCTGCCCTTTTAGAAGTTATTATTGTAGGGGCTGAGAATCACTGACAAAAGGCAGATTAATAGGAGATAAATATACAAATTTACAAATTTATTTGATCACAGTTTTCTCGTGACATAGAGTGAAGACTCAAAGATACAGGGAAAACTGTTCATTTGTGTGGTTAGGTTCAACAAAGTGTGGACAGTTGCGTAGACATATGATTGGACAAAGGCGTCTGCTTTTATGCTAACAACTGACTGGGGCTTTGTAGAGGCTGACGGATGCCCCGCCCCCCAGCCCCCTGCTACCCACCAAGGTCAGTCCCACCAGGTTCTTCAACGCGCCATCAGTGGCAAGCCCTAGGGCCATCACAGCCCTTCAAGCTGTTTGAAGACAAGATTTTAAAGACAGCTGAACACTTTTGTGCTCTGAGCAGGGAGAGAAAGGATTTTGTCATAAGGGTTCCTGCTTTCACAGAATTATTCCAGGGGTCCTGTGTTAGGGTGGTGACTTCACACGCCATAATGGCACTGGTGGCAAGTCCATCTACAGAGAGAAATGTGATGATGAAAACTTCAGCCTGAAGCATACAGGTCTGGGCATGTTGTCCATGGCAAATGCCAGACCCAACACAAACGGCTCCCAGTTTTGCATGTTGTCCATGGCAAATGCCGGACCCAACACAAACGGCTCCCAGTTTTGCATGTTGTCCATGGCAAATGCCGGACCCAACACAAACGGCTCCCAGTTTTGCATCTGCACTGCCGAGACTGAGTGCTTGCATGGCGAGCATGTGGTCTCTGGCAAGGTGAGAGAAGGCATGAGCGCTGTGGAAGTCCGGGAGTGCTTTGAGTCCAGAAATAACATGACCAGCAAGAAGATCACCATCGCCGACTGTGGACAACTCTAATCAATTTGACTTTGTGTTTTATCTTTTAATTTTTTTTTAATTTTTTTTTTTTTTTTTTTTTTTTGAGACGGAGTTTCGCTCTTGTTACCCAGGCTGGAGTGCAATGGCGCAATCTCGGCTCACCGCAACCTCCACCTCCTGGGTTCAGGCAATTCTCCTGCCTCAGCCTCCTGAGTAGCTGGGATTACAGGCACGCGCCACCACGCCCAGCTAATTTTTTGTATTTTTAGTAGAGACGGGGTTTCACCATGTTGACCAGGATGGTCTCAATCTGTTGACCTCGTGATCCACCCGCCTCGGCCTCCCAAAGTGCTGGGATTACAGGCTTGAGCCACCGCGCCCGGCCCGTGTTTTATCTTTTAAAAAGAACGAACTGGGAAAGCCCAGCAAGGCCTGACTGGTGTTCAGGTTCTTCCTGGCCTCTGTGCAGCCTCCTTACTTCTGGGTAGTGGGGCAAGACCCTCTCTAGCATGGGGGTCTCATGACGTATACAGTCAAACAAGGTAGGTCAGATCAGATCTTTTTGGCCAGTTTTTTTGTTTGTGTTTGTTTGTTGTTTGTTTTTGAGAGAGAGTCTTGCTCTGTCACCCAGGCTGGAGTGCAGTGACACAATCTCTGCTCACTACAACCTCTGCCTCCCAGGTTCAAGCGATTCTTCTGCCTCAGCCTCCTGAGCAGCTGGGACTACAGGCATGCACCACCACACCTGCATTTAGCCATGTTCTATTCCTTCTTGGGGTGGTGGCAGGGTTCCCATAGCCTGAAGAACAAAGACGTGGGGCTCTGAGCCTGGGGCTGAGGCTTGGGCCTGAGACCTGAAGCACCAGTGGAGGGTGCTTTCCTAGCAGCAAAAACACTCCACCTCTTGCCTGTGAATTGACTGTATTTTAAAGGGTGTGTGTATGTGTGTGCGTGCGCACGTGCACGTGCATGTGAGAGAGAGAGAGAGAAATTGAGGTGTAATTATTTTGCTGGGTTACGACAACTAACATTTACTGCTCCTAAGCAGGCGAGGAAATGATTTAGCCATGACCTCTTCATGATGCCTCGTTTCCTCCTGCGGCCTGCGGTCCTCAGCCTGCGCAGTGTGGAAGAAGCGGGGTCGGGGCTACAAATAACCCACATGGAGAGGAATGCCCAGTCAGCCTCAGGAAAACTGGGAGGGGAGGTCCCACCTGATCGGGGGCTTTGTAAATCCTACCAAGGGAAGCCGAGAAACACGAAGAGGTGCAGGGAAAGAAGGAAGGAGAAGGTGTTTTAAAGAATAAATCCTGGCATTAAAAAGTGTTGTTTCGAGTAAAATGGCCAACGTTTCCTTTCTTTTAAGAGAGACTCTTAAATTCCAATTACTCCGCCCCCCAAAGACCAGTTGAGAATAACCCCAACTGGAGGGAATTAATTTCCTTAGGAATTTCACTCTTACAAGATTAATGGAGCCCCCTGCAGAGAAACAGTAAAACTGTAAGTACAGTAGATTTGCACCTGAAGGATACATATTTTAATTTCTCTTCTCAAGCTGCGATAACATCTTCTCCAGCTACTATAAAAAGCATAAATGAGCACGCGAACGTCTGCTGAGAACTTGCAACCCCAGGCTCCCGGGGGGCAGCCCCGCGCGGGCCCCCCACGCTGCTCACCCGGGCGCGGGGACCAGGATGTGGGCGCAGGGAAGGCAAGGCCCGCAGCAAACCGCCTCCCCGCGAGCAGGGTCGACCCAGCCCAGAGCAGAGCCCCTGGACCAGATTATCCTAAGTGGACCTCTACCCCACCCCCAGCCCCGCTACCCACCCTGGCACCGCCCTCACTCAGGGACAATTGGCCTGGACCGAGAATATGGGAGCCTGAACAGTGGTCAGCCTCCCACTGGCCCATCTGGAGCCTGCAGCAGGGTTCCTGGCCCCCAAACATGGGGCTTGGGAAGGGTCTCCCCGACTCCACCTTGAGAGCAGCCCGTCCCTTCTCCTTAGCCCAAGCCACACTGGAAATGGGGACCCCCCCCTGCCTCCCTCACCCTAACCAAGGACCGGTCTGGGATGGGGAGTTGGGGATGGGCTGTGAGGACTCTTCTCTCAGCCCTTAGGAGTCCAGAACTTATCTGGAAACACATGAGCCAATTTTCTGTTCCCTTTCTTGCCAGGAACTGCTTTTATTGGAAGAACTCTATGCATATGCCTGCTATAAAGGTTGTTTATGCTGTCATAGCTAGATTTTTATTGGTTGTATTTTTGCTGCAGTTGCTTGAAAAATAATTATTTTCAAAGAAAAGAAGAATTACATATCCAGTAACCTAAATAAGACTCACTGTTTATTAGAGACCTCTGACAGCTCCTCAAAGGGGAAGAAAGATTTCCAAGCAGTGGATGGACAATTTATGTGTAAGTTTATTCGTAAAACACATTTCAAGCCATGCTTCATCTTGGCTCTGTCCATAAAAATGCATTCCATTTCTTTTCGGAAGTATGTCTTATCTGATGGCTTCACAGTCATCTGGTTTCCCCTAAGAAGCTAAGACTGTCTGGATAAGTATGTGCCCAGTAGCCTCATCTAGCTTTGGGTTCAGTGTTGCGGGTTGCTATACAGCAGGGGAAAGTGATTACGTCCCATAAGAAGTTCTCTAGAAAAAATGCATTTATAAGAAATGTAGTTCGCCGGGCGCGGTGGCTCACGCCTATAATCCCAGCACTTTGGGAGGCCGAGGCGGGTGGATCACGAGGTCAAGAGATCGAGACCGTCCTGGTCAATATGGTGAAACCCCGTCTCTACTAAAAATACAAAAAATTAGCTGGGCATGGTGGTGCGTGCCTGTAATCCCAGCTACTCGGGAGGCTGAGGCAGGAGAATTGCCTGAACCCAGGAGGCAGAGGTTGCGGTGAGCCGAGATCGCGCCATTGCACTCCAGCCTGGGCAACAGGAGCGAAACACCATCTGAAAAAGAAAAGAAAAGAAAGAAATGTAGTTCATAAATCCTAACCCAGCTGCTGCAATCTCTAAAAATCATTTAGTTAAAATCATTTTTAAACATGGTTTTAATTGTTTACAATTTATGGGAGGGGGACTCATCTTGGGAGTTGCCTCCCCGTTTTCCACTCCCTGCATAAATTCTAATCTCCCACCTAGGATGAGCCAGGAGTTGGGCACTAATTGTAGCGTCAGATTCCAGGCTGTAGGTGGCATCAGCGCCTCTTCAGGCTGGAGAAGCAGCGGCCTTTGTTCAGTGCCGCCTTTATCCAACCTGAGAAACCACAGCTGAGAATTCACACAAACTGATGCTGTATTTGTGGAGGCTCTGCCGACCCATCCGAAACACGTGCTTTTTCCCTGACCCGCGAACTTTTAACACCTTCTTCTTCCCTTCCCATCTCAGTAGGCTGTGTATTTGAGATCCTGCAAGATTTATCAAGACTGCACTGGCCATATGAAAGCATGTTAACACAGGAGGGCGAGAGGAGAGCCCTCCGCTTGCGGTGACTGGCACACACACTTCCAAAGCATCCTTACCAACCCGAAGGCCCAGCTCCCGAGGCGATGCCCCAGACACGCTGAATTCGATGTGTTGGTCACCGCGGATGCTCACATGCACCTGCACTGTCTCTCCTTTTGTTTTATATGTAAATAGTATTGTGTGCCACTGTGTCCTTACCCTCAGAGTCCAGTTGGAGTTAATTTTCTGCTGTTATTTTTAGTTCTTGTTTCATATCAAAGAAACTAAGGACACAGATAAGCTATCCTTTGTGTGACAAACTTTTTTTTTTTTTTTTTTTTGAGACGATTTCGCTCTGTTGACCAGGCTGGAGTGCAGTGGCGCAATCTCAGCTCACTGCAACCTCCGCCTTCTGGGTTCAAGAGATTCTCCTGGCTCAGCCTCCCAAGTAGCTGGGACTACAGGCGTGTGCCACCATGCCTGGCTAATTTTTTGTATTTTTAGCAGAGACAGGGTTTCATTGTGTTAGCCAGGATGGTCTCTATCTCCCAATCTCATGATCCACCCGCCTGGGCCTTCCAAAGTGCTAGGATTACAGGCATGAGCCACTGTGCCTGGCCTTTTTTTTTTTTTTTTTAAATAGAGACGATGTCTCACTATGTTGCCCAGGCTGACCTCCAGCTCCTGAGCTCAAGTGATCTTCCTCTCTCAGCCTCTCCAAGTGCTGAGATTACAGGTGTGAGCCACTGCACCTGGCCAACAAACTTCTGATTCTTACAGAATCAGATGTAATTCCTTAGAGACCTGAGAAGCTCTACAGTCAGATTCTTTCATGCTGTCTGGCTGTGAGAGCTCTCATCCGAAGGAGGTCCCTTCCCAGAGACTGGGTCCCAACCCACGCTGCCACCTTGGAATGTGCCCTCTCTTCCGCTGACCTTGGCATTCTTTCACGGGCTGCTTTTGCATCGAGGCATGACCTCCTAAAGGGGACCTCTGCAGTAGCCCCTGGCACAAGGCACAGTCGGCTGCTCCTGCCTGTAGAAGGAAATCAGGGTAGAAAGGTCTGGGAAGCACTAAAAACACACACAGCCCTTACAAACACAACTCGGGATACATGCTAATCGTTCTGGGCTTCGAGCTGGGGCCAAAGCACAGCTGCCATAGCTAGTTCCAGCCTGCAGGTAGAACCCTGTGTGGCCACTGATTTAAGTTTCAGCCAAGTCGCATTCCAGGTTGGGTGACTGGAATGCGACTTGGTTGAAACTTAGTTAAATCGGTGGCCACACAGGGTTCGACTTGCCCAGAGTCCTCCAATGTCCACCACACCTGCAGTGGCTTCCTTCCCATTCTCTCTCTCCTCTAGAATACAAGTGGCATTTCCCCCCCAGGTGCAGGAAGATGGAAACGGACTATTGGGTTAATCGTCTAAATTTGTGTTCCTGAGTTTCCTCTGGAGTTGTCCATCCTGGGGCTGCATGTGCACTGGCCCACCACAAATGCCGCCCCTCCCACGGAGAGTGAGATGGGCCGGTCGGGGCAGAACGCCCGCTTCTCACGGCACCCGCTGCTCACGCAGCTCTGGGAGCCCTCCTGCCAGTGTGCCAGAGAGCTACTCTAAATGAAGTTTGAGTTCCATTTCAGGAAGGTGGTGAGATGATAAAATAACCCAGGATGACGTGAACGGTTTTGTATTTGCTTCAAACTCCGAAAGGATTCATGGTTCCCACGCTCTCCAGACTGAATGACCCACTTTGGGTTTCAACGGCGGAATGATTTTTCTGTAAAACAATGGCTGGCTTTAATTTCTTCTTCTAGAACAAACCAAAAGAGAAAAGAAAAAACAAACCACGAATTTTTAAAGGATGCATAGGCCCCAGTTGCCTGAAGGGTTGTATAAAGAGAGAGAGGAATGCAGCAGCAACGTTCTCATAATTTCAGGATAGTCAAGTGGAAGCTTGGTGTTGACTCCGTTCTTACCCTAACTTTCAGGTCGTATCTATTCCTTGGCCATCCTAAGAAATATGCTTTACTTTAATCAGAAGAAACATCTCACTGAAACACTTCCATGTTTCATGACTTTCAGACTTTCCCACCATAACATACACTCTTTCCAGTTCACCTCTGGTTTAAATCACTAGGAAGTGGACATAAAGACATACTGGCCTGTTGTGGTGGCTCACACCGGTAATGCAGGAAGGAAGTCGCCCTCCTACGATGAGAGACTAATGTGTGAGGCCCTAATGAGGAACCCTTTATTCCATGAAACTAAGGGAAAGAGCCGCGCTGAGCCAAAGACTGGCTGACTCTGCACAGACACAACAGGGCAGCTCCGCCGGCCACAAAGCCCATCAGCAGCCAGGTGGCCGGTGAGCAGCAGCTGCCTTGAGGGCTGATGGTAGGAGGTAGAGAGCCCAGAGGCTGAGGCCGAATGAACCAACCGAGGGCTCGGTGCCCTGCTCCCTTCTCCTCAGCCCCTCCACGGGGGAGCACAGTTTGGCACCATTTTCAAAACCACTGTGTTTTACTCCTATTGTCCCAAAGTCCCCGGCCTCCTTCCTGGAGGAATGCTCTCACCAGTTTGGTTGAAATCTTTTTTACTTTGTGCACATTCGATATCACTGTGTCACAGCTAAGAGTGACCAGATGTATTAGTCAGTTTTCACGCTCCTAATAAAGACATACTGGCCGGGTATGGTGGCTCGCACCGGTAATCTCAGCACTTTGGGAGGCCTAGGTGGGCAGATCACCTGAGGTCAGGAGTTTGAGACTAGCCTGAACTACATGGAGAAATCCTGTCTCTACTAAAAATACAAAATTAGCTGGGCATGGTGCCACATGCCTATAATCCCAGCTACTGAGGAGGCTGAAGCAGGAGAATTGCTTGAACCCGGGAGGCAGAAGTTGAGGTGAGCAGAGATTGCACCATTGTACTCCAGCCTGGGCAACAAGAGCAAAACTCTGTCTCAAAAAAAAAAAAGACATGCCCAAGACTGTGTGATTTATAAAGGAAAGAGGTTTAATGTACTCGCAGTTCCACGTGGCTGGGGAGGCCTCACAATCATGGCGGAAGTCAAAGGAGGAGCAGTCACATTTTCCATGGTGGCAGGCAAGAGAGCTTATGCAGGGAACGTCCCTTTTTAAAACCATCAGATCTTGTGAGACTTCTCACTATCAGGAGAATAGCACAAGAAAAACCCACCCCCAGGCTGGGCGCATTGGCTCACACCTGTAATCCCAGCACTTTGGGAGGCTGAGGCAGGTGGATCACGAGGTCAACAGATCTAGACCATCCTGGTCAACATGGTGAAACCCTGTCTCTACTAAAAATACAAAAATTTAGCTGGGCATGATGGTGTGTGCCTGTAATCCCAGCTACTCAGGAGGCTGAGGCAGAAGAATTGCTTGAACCCAGGAGGCGGAGGTTGCGGTGAGCTGAGATCGCACCATTGCACTCCAGTCTGGGTAACAAAAGCAAAACTCCATCTCAAAAAAAGAAAAATCCACCCCCATGATTCCCACATGTGGGAATTATAGGAGCTATAATTCAAGAAGAGATTTGGGTGAGGACACAGTGAAATCATGTAGGAGTGAATCACAAATGCATTTTTGACCACCCAGTTTTCTCCCTACTTGAATCAGGTAAGTATATAATTCCTTGCCCAGGACCGATACTGGTCATAACTGTATTTGCCTTAAAGAAAAGAAATATGCCCTTTTGCTGGGCTCAGTAGCTCACAACTGTAATCCCAGCACTTTGGGAGGCCGAGGAGGCAGATCACCTGTGGTCAGGAGTTTGAGACCAGCCTGGCTAACATGGTGAAACTCTGTCTCTACTAAAAACACAAAAATTTGCCAGGCATGGTGGCAGGCACCAAGATCCTGTCACTGCACTCCAGCCTGGGGGACACGAGCGAGACTTTGTCACACACACACACACACACACACACACACACAAGAATATGTCCTTTTATGATGGTATATATTTATTAAATAACAGTATTCTGTGATTTAATGACTACTTGGCCATTAACACAGCTGGATGAAGTTGAATTCCAAATGAATCCCAAGGCCTAATCCTATCCTTAAATAAAATACTATTTTCTTTCTTTGAGGAAGGTCTTGCTCTTTCACCCAGGCTAGAGTGTAGTGGTGTGATCATGGCTCACTGCGGCCTAGACCACCCAGGTTCAAGGGATCCTCTGCCTCAGCCTCCCGAGTGGCTGAGACCACAGGCCCATGCCACCATGCTTGGATCATTTTTAAATTTTTATTTGTCATAGAGATGGGGGTCTCCCTATGTTTCCCAGGCTAGTCTCCAACTCCTGGGCTCCAAAGATCCTCTGCCTCAGTCTCCCAAAGGGGATTATAGGTGAGAACCCCATACCTGGCCTAAAATGTTCTTTTTTAAGGGACGGCTGTAAGAATCTTTAAGTACTTAGCAGTCCTTTTTGGTGGGGAGGTTTGTCTCTTGTTTATCAGCAAATGTTGTATGTGAGTTTATGTGTCTTTGCTTTCATTTTATAATTTCAAATAGTCAGAAAATATTGCATTCACTGGCAATCAATTTATTTTGATTGATAAAAGGGGTTAATAAAAACCCCCTTAGAAATAAAAAGAAGGTGAATAGTAATATATCAGTCATGGTGCCTTCTTTCTGCTATGCATAAAGAAAACAAGCTTTTTTACTTCTCCCCAATAAGTCTTTTCCCCTTATTTTCTACACCTATGGAGTCATTTATAATCTTTATTATTTCCAACCACACACTAACACGGCATCAGTCATATTTCCACATGCTGGTTTTTTTTTCCTTACTATGTTGTGAGAACTGAGAGGCAAAAATGTCCTATAATTTATATGAAAATACATGTCCAAAATGGATTATCAGACATAACCAATGTGACTTCATACACTCGCAAATAAAAAAATTTAGGATGAAATATAAAACATCATGCTAAAATTTCAGTCTATTGTTGAAACAAAGCGTAACACAGAAAGGATGCTGGTGTGTGGCATTCCACAGACATTGCCAAGCTCTTAGAAGCAGGGGCAGGTTAAGATGGGAGACAGTGCTTTCCAAACATAAAGCTATTGACTTTGGAAGGCACATTTGTGGTTCATTAATATGTTTATTTATCCACAGTACCTATGAAGAAAATGCAAAATGACAGACTACGAAATTCTTACCTTCTGTATACAGTGAGAGCTTATGGTTCCATTGTGAGATGGGCTAGGGCATATATGTTATACAGTGTCATATGGATCTCGCCATTGCACTCGTCATAAAGCCTCTTTATTTTATTTCATTTCATTTGAGACAGGGTCTTGCTCTTTCGACCAGGCTGGAGTGTAGTGGTACGATCTTGGCTCACTGCAACCTCTGCCTCCCAGGTTCAAGTGATTCTCATGCCTCAGTCTCCTGAGCAGCTGGGATTACAGGTGCCCAGCATGACACCTGGCTAGAGAGAGGATTTTGCCATGTTGGTCAGGCTGGTCTCGAACTCCTGACCTCAAGTGATCCACCCACCTCAGCCTCCCAAAGTACTGGGATTACAGGTGTGAGCCACTGCATCTGGCCTAAAGTCTTTTGATAGTAAATAATTATCTGTTTCTTTATCATCCTTAAAAAGCACATTTACAATGTCAGAAAATAATTTAGGGAACTGGCTTAGATTACAAAAGTCTACATGTAGAGATATTATTTTGAAAGTTGAAAAATAGTGGATTGTTACTTTCTTTTTTGTTTTAATGAAGTATTCCTGGATTGTTATAAGGATTGCTTTTAGAAATCCTTTCCCTTTTTTTAATCTCATTTTTATGAGCAGGTAGAAAAATCTTAAACAGAGTCTTGTAAAAGAAAATGCAGCCTAAGCTAAAATGATTTTGGAACGAAACCATGACCCTCAAAATACAAACATGTGGCTCCCCCTGTACGGAAACGGGCAACCTTCATGTTCGAATCCTCTTGGGCTAGAAACCTGCCCTGTCCACAGGGAGAGGAGAGGGCTGAAGACCAAGGCTAGACGGGAGAGACCAGAGACAGCAAAGCATGAGACCCTCTGTAGACAGTCCCATCCAGCTCCTCTTTAGTGACGTGATTTGAACACACGAACGTCAGATGTCATTAGAAAGTCAAGAAGTGGCGCCTGGGTGGCTTGTGCATTCTCACCGTCTTGTTTCACAACATGGAGCTGTGTCTGCTTCTCTGGAGTCTCTCCTGCAGAGAGGGCAGGAGGGCAGGGGTACCCCTCCTAGAGGCCCTCCCAGGGCTGAGCCTGAGTGGACACCCCATAGCTAACTGCTAAACTCACCCAGCCCTCGGCCTCGAGCAGGCACCCACTCTGTACCCTGCCTGTGCTGGGCACCAGGACACACCAGGGCGTTTGCACACCTGGACTTGCTCAGGGAGCTCAGTGCTCTGTGTGTGCTTATCTTGTACATGTCAGTAACACGAGCAGACATGGTGCTCTTTAGAAGACGTCATGGGAGTTTGAAAGGCGGAAGATTAGGTGAATGGAAGGAGAGAAGTAATGGCTTTGCAACAGTTGAGTCAGAGCTGCTCCTCGGCCCTGCCTCCCCCCTCCCCAACAGATCCCCCTTGGCATGGCCAAGCTGAGTGTGTTCACTGGCAAATCAGCAGCCACTCTTGGAAGCTCTCACCTCTCTGGAAGGCAGGCGACAGGAGCAGTCTATTTTATTCCGATTTTATAGATGAGGGAACTGAGACTCAGAAACAAACACTCATCAGTTGAGTACAGGAGCCATTACCAAATCAAACCTCTCGGGAAACTTCCTGGATTCTAAGTAGTCCAGGAACGGGAAAGACCGTGTGCTCAGCTGGAGAAATGCCAGTTAGTAACATCAGCTACCTTAGTTGAGAGCTTACCAGACACAGGACTCACCACTCCACAGCCACAGACGGCACCTCACTTAAAACTCAAAAGTATTCCACTGAGGTAGATACCATTAGCATCCCAGTTCTTAATTTTATTTCTTTAGTTTTTAGACAAGGTCCCACTATGTCCTTCAAGCTAGAAAGCAGTGGCCATTCACAAGTCACACCATAGCACACTACAGCCTCAAACCCCTGGGCTCAAGCAACCCTCCTGCCTCAGCCTCTCAAGTAGCTAGGGCTACAGGCATGTGCCACCGTGCCAGGTTTTATTACTCCGATTTTATACACCAAAAAGGGAAGGGGACTTAGAGGTTCAAGCAGCTTTGCCCAGGTGCTGGAAACTGGCAGGGTGGGATTGAACTCAACTTCCACCTGAGAGACACTTCCCTTGAAGGAGGTGTGCAAGATGATAATTAGTGGTACAGAAACAGGTTTTTTTTTTTTGATGCAGGGTCTTGCTATATTGCCCCAGCTGGAGAAGTGACATGATCATGACTCACCGAAGCCTTGACCTCCTGGGCTCAAGCGATCCTCCCGCCTCAGGCTCCTGAGTAGCTGGGACTACAGGTGCATGCCACCATGCCAGGCTAATTTTTATATATTTTTTTGTAGAAACCAGGGTCTCCCTGTGTTGCCCAGACTGGTCTCGAACTCCAGAGCTCAAGTGATCTGCCCACCTATGCCTCTCGAACTGCTGGGATTACAGGTGTGTGTCACCATGCCCAGCCATGAGAAACAATTTTTATTTTTAGAGATGGGGTTTTGCCTTGTTGCCCATGCTGATCTTGAACTCCTGGGCTAGAGCGATCTGTCCTCCTCAGCCTTCCAAAGTGCTGGGATTACAGGCATGAGCCACTGCCCCTGGCTGACAAACAACTTTCATTTTAATAGTTAATGTATTTTGTATTGTGGTAAAATACACATAAGATGAAGTCTGCCACTTTAACTATATTTAGGTGTATGATTTAGTAGTGTTAATTCACAACGTTGTGCAAACATCGCCATCATTTATCTTCAGAACTTTTTCATCTTCCCAAGTGAAAACTCGACCCACTTCACAGCACCTTCCCATTCCTCCTCCCAGGCCCCGACAATCACCAATCGGCTTTCTGTCTCCACACCTTTCTCTACTCTGGGCAGCTCAAATGAGTGGAATCATAGTTTGGACTGTCTGTTATTGGCTTATCTCACTTAGCACTATGTCTTCAAGGTTCATCCATGTTGTAAAATGGGCCACAATTCCCTTCCTTTTTAAGGTTGCATATTGTTCTACCATATTTTTATATGGTAGGATATTATATATATACACATACAAACTACTTTTTTCAATTAATTAATTAATTTATTGAGACAGTCTTCTCTATCCCCTAGGCTGAAGTTCAGTGGTGTGATCTCGGCTCACTGCAACCTCCACCTCCCAGGTTCAAGCGATTCTCCTGCCTCAGCCTCCTGAGTAGCTGGGACTACAGTTGCATGCTGCCATACTGGGCTAATTTTTGTATTTTTAGTAGAGATGGGGTGTCACCATGTTGATCCAGCCACCTCGGCTTCTCAAAGTGCTGGAATTACAGGCGTGAGCCAGCACACACGGTGACCACATTTTGTCTACCCACTGATGAACATTTGGGTTGCTTCCGACTTTTGTCTACTGGAAATAAGGCTGCTATGAACACAGGTGTGCAAATATCTGCTTGAGTCCCTGCCTTCAGTTATTCTGTGTATATTCCCAGAAGTGGAATTGCTGGATTATATGGTAATTTTATTTTTAATTTTTTGAAGAAACACCACACTGTTTTCAACAATGGCTAGAGTATTTTACATTCCCAGCAGCCATGCACAAGAATTCCAGTCATTCTATTTTTTTTTTTTTCATCTGTTGCCCAGGCTGGAGGAATGCAGTGGCACAATTTCAGCTCACTGCAGCCTCAACCTTTCCAGGCTCAAGCAATCCGCCCACCTCTAAGCCTCCTGAGTAGGTGGGTCTACAGGCAGGAACCACGATACCTGGTTAATTTTTGTATTTTAATGAGGTCTTGTCATGTTGCCCAGGCTCATCTCAAACTCCTAGGCTCAAGTGATGTACTCAACTTGGCCCCATGAAGCACTGAGATTTCAGGCATGAGCCACCCACCATGCCCAGCCACCTTTTTTTTGAGACAGAGTCTCACTCTGTCGCCCAGGCTGGAATGGAGTGGCGTGATCTCAGCTTACCGCAACCTCCGCCTCCTTTGAGTTCAAGCAATTCTCCTGCCTCAGTCTCCTAAGTAGCTGGGATTAGAGGTCTTCACCACCACACCTGGCTGATTTTTGTATTTTTAGTAGAAATGGGATTTCACCATGTTGGCCAGGTCTTGAATTCCTGGCCTCAAGTGATCTGCCTGCCTTAGCCTCCCAAAGTGCTGGGATTACAGGCATGAGTCACAGCACCCGACCACCGATTTTTTCCTTTTTGATAATTGCCATCCTAATGAGTGTGAAGTGGTATCTCAGTATGGTTTTGACCAGCATTCCCTAATAACTGATGACATCATCTTCATGTGCTTGTTGGCCATTTGCATATCTTCTTTTGAGAAACGTCTGTTTGTCTATTTTTCTGTTTTGTTTCTTTTTTGAGACATAGTCTTACTCTGTCACTTAGGATAGAGTATAGTGGCGAGATCATGGTTCACTGTAGCCTCAAACTCCTGGTCTCAAGTGGTCCTCCCACCTCAGCCTCTCTAGCACAAGGCTAACTCTTTGCTTTTTGGAGAGACAGGATCCTGCTGTCTTGCTCATGCTGGTATTTGTCTACTTTTCAATCAGGTTTTTTGTTGTTGTTGAGTTGTAGGCATTCTTTATACAATCTGGATATTAACTCCTTATCAGATATGTGATTTGAAAATATTTTCTCTATTTTTTTTTTTTTAAGTCGGGGTTTCGGGCTGGGTGCAGTGGCTCACACCTATACTCCCAGCACTTTGGGAGACCGAGGCGGGTGGATCACGAGGTCAAGAGATGGAGGCCATCCTGGTCAACATGGTGAAACCCTGCCTCTACTAAAAATACAAAAATTAGCTGGGCATGGTGGTGTGCGCCTGTAGTCCCAGCTACTCGGGAGGCTGAGGCAGGAGAATTGCTTGGACCCAGGAGGCAGAGGGTGCAGTGAGCTGAGATCGCGCCATTGCACTCCAGCCTGGGTAACAAGAGTGAAACTCTGTCTCAAAAAAAAAAAAAAAAAAAGTTCGGGTTTCACCATGTTGGTCAGGCTGGTTTTGAACTCCTGACCTCAGGTGATCCACCTGTCTTGACTTCCAACTTTCTCTATTTCATGGCTTGCTTTTTCACTGGATTACTAGTGTCTTTTGATGTATAAAATTTTAAATTTTGATATAGTCCAAATTATTTTTTCCTTTTGTTGACTGTGCTTTTGATGTGATATGCAAGAATCCAATATCATGAAGTTTTCCCATATTTTATTTTTTTAATTTTGAGACAGAGTTTTGTTTTGTCGCCCAGGCTGGAGTGCAGTGGCATGATCTTGACTCACTGCAACCTATGCCTCTGCGGTTCAAGCAATTCTCATGCTTCAGTCTCCCAAAAAGCTAGGATTATAGGCACGTGCCACCATGCCTGGCTAATTTTTGCATTTTTAGTAGAGACAGGGTTTTGCCTTGTTGGCCAACTGGTCTCGAATTACTGGCTTTAGACAATCCACCCATCTTGGCCTTCCAAAGTGCTGGGATTACAGGCATGAGTCACTGTGCCTGGCCTCCCATATTTCCTTCTAATAATTAACCTATTTAACATATTAAAATAATGAGCATTCAAACCATCATTTTATAGATGTTACATATCATTTTTAAAGGTTTTCAACCTTAAGCTATTGAGAACTTAAATACATATGCTATGTAAATAATAGGAGAGATTTGGTGTACATTTTGCAGTTAGTAGTACCCATGTGACTGATGCTGGGTAATCTGTGCTAAGCTAAACCGCATCCTCCTAAATATACCTACTGCTGTATCCCGTTCCCGGGCTAAGTAGCCTCTCTGCATTACCAAATGCTTGTCTCATGCATCCATTTAAGAAACACAGCAGGCCAAAACCGAAACTGGAGTCACGAATGCTAAGGATCCATGCCACCAAAGTGAAACCTGGGTTGCTGACTTGTAAGATCTGATCTTCTGAGAAATCGGGAGGGAAAAGAAAACTAAGTAAGCCACGCTTTCCTTTACACCCCTATAAGGAAAGTAATCTGAAATGACTGATGTGCTATTTGTACATCCTTCCTGCTTTCCTCCCCGTTTCTCTGCTGGTCAAACTCAGCCACTCTGCCCTCACTGGAGCACTTTTCTGTCTTGTCTGCTGCCTGGTGCATGCAATCAGATCCTTGAAACGAAATGTGTTGAAATTTTGTTTTTTGACACATTTGAAAAGCAGCCACAAGTATAAAGGCCAGTGATTTAAAAAATGGGTGACAAGCCAGAAGTGGCCTGTAATCCCAGCACTTTGGGAGGCCGAGGCGGGTGGATCACGAGGTCAAGAGATTGAGACCATCCTGGTCAACATGGTGAAACCCCGTCTCTACTAAAAATACAAAAAAAAATTAGCTGGGCATGGTGGCGCGTGCCTGTAATCCCAGCTACTCGAGAGGCTGAGGCAGGAGAATTGCCTGGACCCGGGAGGCGGAGGTTGCTGTGAGCCGAGATCGCGCCATTGCACTCCAGCCTCGTTAACAAGAGCAAAAACTCCGTCTCAAAAAAAAAAAAAAAAAAATGGGTGACCAAAAAAGTCAACTAAACCGCAAGAAAAACGTTTTTAGACCCACAACAGTACCTTATTTTCAATTCGGAAATGCAGAGTCCTCCAAATCATTATTTTTTCCCCACCTTTGGAGTCAACTCATTTGAACTGATATGAGACTATTTACAACCTTTATGATTTATTTTATTTCAGACAGGGTCTCGCTCTACTGCCCAGGCTGGAGTGCAGTGGTGTGATACAGCTTGATGCAGCCTCAACCTTCCAGGCCCAGGCAATCTTCCCCACCTCAGCCTTCTGAGTAGCTGGGACTACAGGTGGGCGCCACAGTGCCGGCTAATTTTTTGTATTTTTACTCTGTAGAGACGGGGGTCTCACAGTGTGTCCTGGGCTGGTCTCAAAGTCCTAGGTTCAAGCAATCCTCCCGCTCTGGACTCTCAAAGTACTGGTATTACAGGCACTGTGCCTGGCCCTATTTACAACCTTTATATATCCCACTTAGGGTGAATATTTGTGAATACTCACAAATTTCTGCTACAGAAATATTGTTTGACGACCGGAGTACACAATATAGCTCACCTTTTTTTTAGCATTCAAAACGTTCTTAATTCCACAAACACATTTGGCCTGAAAGGTTTTTGATAAGGGACTGTGACTCAGTGGTGGCAATAATTAGTCCTAGCAGTACTAGTAGGAGGAATACAACATTTGTTGAGCACTTCGTTTGTGTTCAGCATTGTTGTAAGCATGTTGCAGGTAAATGCCTCATGTAATCCTCACCATCCCTACACTTTACAATCCTGTCCTTTATAAACGAGGAAACGGAGTGAGATTAACTACGTCACTGGCTGAAGACCCTGTGGCAAGTGGCCCGAGGGGGGAGTCATGCATTTCACCGTAGAGGGCTTTGTGCGAAGGATGCTTCAACTGCGGAATGACGGTAAACTCACAGCGACTCCATCACAGAGCCACGACACGTGACCTGGAGGCCGGCAGTCACGTGTGGGCTGGTTCGGAGGCTCCGGCTGTTCCGGCTCTAGGTGCTTTCCTAGGGTTCCCACCAGCTGCCCTCACGGTGACAAAAGGGCTGCCGCAGCTCCGGGAAACTTACAGTGGGCAACGACAACGGAGGAAGACAGCCCTCACCCGTTCGCCTCCCTTTTTAACTAGAAGAAAAATCGTTCCCAGAACTCCGCGTCACCGGATCTCGCTTACTTCTCCCTGGCCCGTACTGGGTCATATGCCCACTGCCAGCCAATCGCTGGCAACGGACTGGCCCCGTTTTCATTCATCCAAAAAAGGCGCCGGCCTGGGCTGTCTGGAGCAGTCAGGGGAGCTCCATGCTACGGCAGGAGGACAATGCACAAGCGGCTGCAGGAGTCCAGGCCTCCGTGCCCTAAGATGTGGGCTCAGCGCCGCGCCGGGCCGGAGACAGAGCGGCCGCTGGCGCTGGAGGGCTGGCTGGATCCCCGGCAGTGGCCGGGCGGAGCGACCGTGGCTGCGCTTTCCTCCTTCGGTCCTGCCCAAAGGCCCCGGCAGCTCAGCGCCTGCGACCTCACAGTGCCCTCCAGGCAGCCGAGAAGCAAAGTGCTTCCGGGGCCTCCCACCGAGCAGCCACCAGACACAACAGCTGCGCGCCGCGGGGGCTGGCCGGAACGCTCGGCGCCTTCCCACCGCGGCGCCCGCCTCTCTCACCGGAAGCGAGGCGGCCCTGAGGCCCACAACTCCCAGAAACACCCGCTGTCTCGCTCAAGCGTTATTGTCAAAGCTTGGCGGGTTCCTGAAAGAATGATTTCTTCGGAGCCCCACGGCTGGTCCTGTGAACGGAGACGCGACAAGCCGGCCTCTCTGTGAAGCAATGACTTGGGGCAGGCGGACAACGCCCACACCATCCCAATAGCCCCAGAAGACTCTGGTCTCTGCTACTCCTGCCTGAGGTCCTCGCCTAGGCGCTCTCGCGCTTCCAGTGGCGCCCCGCCCCTCCGTCTCCCCATTGGCTCCCTAGGGCCTCGTGCGGAAGGGGGCGTGGCGTGCGGGCCACTGGCGGGCTTGAGAGGCCGGGCGGGCTTGAGCCTGGGGCTGCATGGAGAGCCTGGTGCTCGGCCGCTGGCGACGGCGGAGGGCGGAGGAGCTGCAGGTTCTGGGGGACGTGGTGAGCCCCCGGGGCCTGGGCGTGAGGGACGGAAGGACGGATGGCCCCTGGGCGGGCTCCCACCGCGCCTCCTGTTTCCCGGCGTGACCCTCCCTGTGAGAAGGCCCGGCCGAAGCCCCTCGCGCGCGCGCACCTGCCTGGGAGGGCGTGCGCGAGTGGGCGTGGCCCCTTCGGGAGTGGTTTGACACCGCCCTCCCGGTTTCGCGCCTGCGCGGACTCGCGGAACCGGGCATATTCCTGACCCGCGCGCCCACTGGGGCTCCCGACCCAGGCTCCGCAAAACGTGGGCCGGGACACTTTGCATGAACTCACGTGCCTGGTGTCCGGGTCATGTCTTCTTCTGCCGTCTACACTTTATACTGTTCCTGAGTCTCGTTCACTGAGCGCCTACCACGTGCCAGGCCCGGGGCTGGGTGTTGGGGGACGGGGACGGGGGCAGCGAACAGCGCAGAAAATTACCGGGCATTGAGCGTATTAGTGCTGCTTGCGTTGAGTCCATTAATTGATGAGAAGAGGGTAAGATAAGATGGTAATGGGGGGACCGGCACAGGATCCAGGGTGGGAGGGTAAGTCAGGTGTGTGTGAGCCTTGAAGGATGACCAGGGGTAGGCAGGGTGGGAGCTGGCAAAAAAACCAGTGTTGGAGAAAGGAGCTTAGTGTCTCAGGGGAACTGGAAGAAGTCCTGCAGGATTGGAGCAGGAAGACAGCCGCTTGGCATTACTGTATCTTATCTTTCACTCTGCTTGCAAATTGCTAGTTCTTAACCTCATTTATTTCAAAGTTCCTTTCTAAGGGTAGCAGTGAGCAGCCAGCATACCGAATATTTGCTTTTTTTTTTTTTTCGAGAGTTACACAGGCTTCGTAAGTGCAGGATCCGTCTTCCCAGTTAATGCGGGTAGCATTGTTTTTAGATGGATAGGGAGAGCTTTTACCCTGCACCGTCTGTTTCCCCACCACTCACTGCCTGCCTGTGAAGCCATGCCACTTAGGTTTCTGTCACAGTTGCATCCCCCCTCCAGATACCAATTGTTATCTTACTAGGATGCAGGTTACCCCAGGAATATAGTAATAGTGGTACAGTAATGTATAGTAATAGTATAATACAGTAATATAGCAGGTTAGGGTGCTGTTGTAACCAAGAGCCTTCAAACCACGCTGGCCCTAATCAGATGGAATTTTGATTCTCCTGCACAGAACAGCACAAAGGTGAGCAGTCCAATGGGGTGGAACCCAGGGTCACTAAATCTAGGCGTAGGGCTGGTGGCACCGAGATCAAGGGATATGCAGGGATGTGAATTCCTTCCCCTCATCCCCTGGGTGTTACCCTCCTCTGCGTAGCCAGGCCAGCTCCCCACTACCATGCTACTGGATGGCAGGAAAGCAAATAGGAAGGTGAGGTGATTATGCTGCTGTGTTAAGACCTTACTCCACTGCTCTGGAAAGTGAAAGCGGTGGTGGTCAGAGTGCAGGCAGGGAGGCAAGGCTTGTGGCTACAATAGCATATCTGTCAGAGGAGAAGTGACAGGCTTGCTCAAGAGAGGGCAGTGGGGTGATGACACTAGACAGACGTGACTGTATATCCAGAGGGAGAACATGCAGGTCCAGTGATGGAGTGGCCGTGGCAGGGTAATGTGAAGGGAGGAGTCCAGGGTGATGCCGGGGTTGACTTGAGCCCTGGGAGGGCAGTGCTGCTGTTCCTTGAGAGAAGAGTGGTGTGGCGCTGTGGGAAGCAGTGAAGAGCTCCTGTTAGATTGTGCTGTGTTTTCTAGGACGTTGAGAAATTTAGTGGAGACATGGCAAATACTGCTAGTGATTGAATGGTTATCTGATTTTTTTTTTTTGAGACAGAGTCTCACTCTTTTGCCCAGGCTGGAGTACAGTGGCGTGATCTCGGCTCACTGTAACCTCCTTCTCCTGGGTTCAAGTGATTCTCCTGCCTCACCCTCCTGAGTATCTAGGATTACAGGTGCCTGCCACCACACCCTGCTAATTTTTGTATTTTTAGTAGAAACGGGGTTTCACCGTGTTGGCCAGATTGGTCTCGAACTCCTGACCTCAGATGATCCCCCTGCCTCAGCCTCTTAAAGTGCTGGGATTACAGGCATGAGACACTGTGCCCAGCCTGGATTATCTGAATTTATAGCACAACGCTGCTAAATTATTCCCATGATACAAGTGAGGCAACTGAGACACAGAGGGGGTAATTAACTGTCCTGAGGATACACAGCTAGTAAATGATGGAAGTAGGTTTTAAATCCGAGTCATCTGGCTCCAAAGCCTGCCCTGTTAACCACAAGGCTACACAGCTTCCCATGTGTCATTTGTGGAACTAACATACAAAGCCGGCCCGGTGCAGTGGCTCATGCCTGTAATCCCAGAACTTTGGGAGGCTGAGGCAGGCAGGTCACTTGAGGTCAGGAGCTCCAGACCAGCCTTGTCAACATGTGAAACCCTACCTGTACTAAAAATTGGAACCTTAGCTGGGCTTGGTGGCGGCCTATAATCCCAGCTACTCAGGAGGCTGAGCAGGAGAATTGCTTGAACCCGGGAGGCAGAGGTTGCCGTGAGCTGAGATCACACCACTGCACTCCAGCCTGGATGACAGAGTGACTCTGTATCATATAAATAAAAAATACCCACAAAGCTTCCTAACGAAGTCCTAAATCGGCCATCATAAGTTGATGAAGAGCATGACGCTGTGGGCTGTCAGGGAAGGGGAGCCAGAGGTCGTTATTGATCAGAGAGAACAGGGAAGACTTAATGGAAGATGCCCTGAATGATCTATCAGATTGGAATTGCTGAAATTGAGTGCCAGGCTTGAGGTTGCAATACTTCCTGTTACTGAAGAATAATGAGTATCTTATTGCTGTGGTGTATATTGCCTCTTAATTTGATAAAGTTTTGTTTATATTGTATTGTGTCCTAGTTTTTGATTTAATAATCCAGATTGAGTTCAATAAAGTATCCAAGTTCTTCTACCAGGTTTTCTGTCCTCTCTCTGCCTCTCTCTGTGTTTCTCTCTCACAGATGTTTCCAGAATTTGGTTACTGAAAAACAGTAACTAGTTTCTTACTTCACAGCCTAGGGGCTCTATACTCTGCATATACCACCAGCAAAGTTTGGGAAACACAGCGGCCAGGACCCATCTCTGTAGTGACTTGGCAGGTGATTCTTGGGCAGAGCCGGAGTGAAGCACCTCTCCTGTAATGTGAGTGTCTCATCACTGTGAGTTTCCTTGCAGTCCGGTTAGCTAGTGTGGACACGTGTCAGTTCACTGACGGTAGTGTTTATCGTTTCCATTGGGCAGACACGTTTTGAGCACCTGCTTTGTCTCCAGCCCTGTCCTAGGCACTGGAGAAAAGATGAAGGAAGGCCTTGCTTACATTTACCCTGCATCTCAGGACTAGGCTTACTGTGCAACTCCAGTGCTTGGCTTTTTTTCACAGGAAGTCCCCGTGCTTACCACACACTGACCATACTTGTATGTTTCAGATTGAAAGTTGTCCGCCTAGAACGCCTAAAGCTTCATGTCCACTCAGTCTTTCATATTTGCTGAGACTCTCCTCCCTAAAGAACTCTCTGAAGACCAGATTGCTTGGGTAGAGCCACATCTTAGATGCTTGGGCTGGAAAATCAAGTTGATATTTATTTTCTGCTGTCATAGGAATTGATTCAAGATCCTTCTAACTTTTTTTTTTTTTCCTTTTTGAGACAGGGTCTTGCTCTGTTGCCCAGGTTGCTGTTCAGTCGAGGGATGATGGCTTACTGTAGCCTTGATCTGGGTTCAAGTGATCCTCCTGCCTCAGCCTCCTGAGTGTCTGGGACTACAGGCATGCACCACCATGCCCAGCTAATTTTTGAAAACTATGCTGTAGAGATGGGATCTTGCCATGTTAACCAAGCTGGTCTCAAACTCCTGGGCTCAAGTGATCCACCTGCCTTGGGCTCCCAATGTTCTGGGATTATAGGCATTAGCCACCACATCTGGCCTAATTTACAGGTGATTGATTGAATGATTGATACAGTTTCAGTGTGTCACCCAGGCTGGAGTACAGCAGCACCATCTAGGCTCACTGCAACCTCTGCTTCCTGAGTTCAGGCATTTCTCCTGCCTCAGCCTCCCGAGTAGCTGGGACAACAGGTGTGTGCCAGCTAATTTACGTATTTTTAGTAGAGCTGGGATTTCACCATCTTGGCCAGGCTGGTCTTGAACTCTTGACCTCAAGTGATCTGCCCACCTCAGTTTCCCAAAGTGCTAGGATTAAAGGCATGAGCCACAATGCCGGGCCAAGTACAAGTTTTTATATGGGCATATGTTTTCATTTCTCTTGGGTATATACTTAGCTTTGGAGTTTCTAGATATCATATGGTAACTATGTTTAAGCATTTAAGGAACTGCCAGACTGTGGCACAAAGTGGCTGTGTCATTTTACATTCCCATTAGCCATGGATGAGGGTTCCAGTTTCTCCACATCCTCACCAAAACTTACTTGTCTTTTTAATTATAGCCATTCTAAGTGGATATGAAGCGTTTCCTCCTTGTGGTTTTGATTTACATTTCCTGGATAACTAATGATGTCAAGCATTTTCTCACGTGCATTTTGGCCATTTGCATGTCTTCTTAGGGGAAATGTCTCTCAGATCCTTGCCCATTTTTTAATTGGGTTATTTCTCCTTATTGTTGAGTTGTAATAATTCTTTATATTAGATGCAAGTTCCTTATTGGATCTATTATTTGTGAAAACTTCTCTCATTCTGTACCTCAATGATTTCTTCTAAGAATCTTGTAATTTTACATGTAGATCTATGTTCCATTTTAGTTGATTTTGAATATAGTGTGGCATGGGGTTCCAAGTGCATTTTTTTTAAAACAGTCTAGGTCCGTTGCTCAGGCTGCAGTGCAGTGGTGCGATCATGGCTCACTCCAGCCTCAACAGTGGGGAGACTCAAGGAGTCCTCCCACCTCAGCCTGGCAAGTAGCTGGGACTAGAAATGTGTGCCACTATGCCTGGCTAGTTTTAAATACTTTTCTGTACAGACTAGGTCTCACTGTGTTCTCCAGGCTGGTCTCAAACTCCTGGGCTCAAGTGATCAATCCACCTCAGCTTCCCAAAGTGCTGGGATTATAGGCACAAGCTGCCACGCCCAGCCAGCTGCCTTCTTTTACATGTGAACAGCAAGTTTTGCCAGTACCATTTGTTAAAAGACTATTCTTTCTCTTTGTTAACTGCTTTGGGACCCTTGTTGGAAACTCCAATGTGAATGTAAAGTTTTTTCCCTGGACTGTCGATTCTAGTCTGTTGATCAATATGTTTGTCTTTGTGTTAGTACCCTACTGTCTTGAGTATTGTAGTTTTGTAGTATGTGTTGAAATTTGGAAATGTGAGTCCCTCAACTTTGTTTTTCTTCCAGATTGTTTTAGCTGTTCTGGGTCCTTTGAATTTCTATTTGAATTTTAAGATTGGCTTGGTAATTTCTGCAAAGAAGTCAGCTGGGATTTTTGATAGGGATTACATTGAATCTATAGATTAATTTGGTGACTAGGACTACTTTAACGAAATTAAGTCTTCTAATCCATGAACATGGGATGTCTTTCCATGTTTCATTGGTTCTCTTCTATTGCTTTCCTATGTACTGTCTTATTAATTTTTACTCAGATTTCTTCTATTTACTATGGGTTCAATTGCTTGTTTAAATTTTTAAGATGGAAACTAAGCTTATTGGTTTGAGATCGTTCATATTTTCTAGGGTAGATATTTAGTGCTATAAATTTCCTCCTAAGTACTGATTCAGTAAAAATTTTGATATGATTTGTTTTCTTTTTTTTCAGTTTAGAGTACTTCATAATTTTTCATTTGATTTCTTTTTTGTTGCACTGGTTATTTAAGTCTTTTTTTTTTTTTTTTGAGATGGAGTTTCACTCTTGTTACCCAGGCTGGAGTGCAATGGCGCGATCTCGGCTCACCACAACCTCCGCCTCCTGGGTTCAGGCAATTCTCCTGCCTCAGCCTCCTGAGTAGCTGGGATTACAGGCACGCGCCACCATGCCCAGCTAATTTTTTGTATTTTTAGTAGAGACGGGGTTTCACCATGTTGACCAGGATGGTCTCGATCTCTTGACCTTGTGATCCACCCACCTGGGCCTCCCAAAGTGCTGGGATTACAGGCGTGAGCCAACGCGCCTGGCCTCACTGGTTATTTAAAAGTGTGTTATTTAGTTTCTAAATATTTGAGGATTTTTAGAAATATTTGTTACTGCTTTCTGATCTAATTTCTCTGTGGTCAAAGAACATACTTTGACTTATGTTTATTGCAGCTTCCTTTATGGCTCAAAATATAATCAGTCTTGGGAAATTTTTATTCTATTGTTTCTGAGTGAAGACTTTTTTTTTTGTTTTGAGACAGAGTTTCACTCTTGTTACCCAGACTGGAGTGCAATGGCATGATCTCGGCTCACTGCAACCTCCGCCTCCTGGGTTCAAGTGATTCTCCTGCCTCAGCCTTCCTGAGTAGCTGGGATTACAGGCACGTGCCACCATGCCCAGCTAATTTTTTGTATTTTTAGTAGAGGCGGGGTTTCACCATGTTGACCAGGATGGTCTCGATCTCTTGACCTCGTGATCCACCCGCCTCGGCCTCCCAAAGTGCTGGGATTACAGGCTTGAGCCACTGCACCCGGCCAAGTGAAGACTTTTAATAAGTCAAGTAAGTCAGGTTATTTGATAGTTTATTTAATTTAAATTTTTTTTTTTTTTTGAGACAGTTTCACGCTGCCACCCAGGCTGAAGTGCAATGGTACGATCTCAGGTCACTGCAGCTTCTGCCTCCAGCAATTCTCCCGCCTCAGCCTCCTGAGTAGCTGGGATTACAGGCGCCTGCCACCATACCCAGCTGATTTTTTGTATTTTTAGTAGAGATGGGATTTCACCATGTTGGCCAGGCTGGTCTCAAACTCCTCACTTCACGTGATCTGCTCGCCTTGGCCTCCCAAAGTGCTGGGATTACAGGCGTGAGCCAGTGCACCCAGCCAGTGATTTAGTTTAAATTTTCTATATGCTCAATGATTTTATTCATATAGCTATCAATATCTGTGAGAAAATACTACAGCGAATATAATTGTGGATTTGTCTATTTTTCCTTGCAGTTCTATCATTTTTTGCTTCACATATTTTGAAACTCTGTTATTAGATGTGTAAACGTTGATGAGTTTTATGTCCTCTTGACGAATTGACTTTTTTCATCACTGCGAAATCACCTTTTATATCCCGGGTAATAGTCTTTACTCTGGAATTGACTTGTCTTTTATTAATATGGCAACCCCACCTTTCTGTTGTTCCGTGTTAGCATTGTATGTATTTTTTCATCCTTTCATCTTTGATCTATTGTATCTTTATACTTAAAGTGAGTTTCTTATAGGTGGACTGTAATTGAGTCTCGATATCTTGTATTCAATCTGACAATCTCTGCCTTTTCCTTTAGGTATTTAGTTTTTGACTATGACTATTGATATAGTTAGAATAAAATGTAAGTATTGATGTAGTTAGGATAAAATCTATCATTTTCTTTTTGGTTTTTATTTATTTGTTGTTTGTTTACTTTTTCCCCCTTTGGAGAGAATATTTCATTTTTATTTAGTGGGATTCCATGTTATTTTTTGTTTATTTATTTTTTTGAAAAAAGGTCTAACTCTGTTCCTCAGGCTGGAGTGCTGTGGTGTGATTATGACTCACTACAGCCCTGACCTCCCAGGCTCAGGTGATTCTCCTACATCAACTCCCATGAGTAGCTGGGACTACAAGCATGTACCACCCTGCACGACTAATGTTTTGTATTTTTCGTAGAGTCTGGGGTTTGC
The DNA here is from genome assembly GCF_049354715.1 of Callithrix jacchus. NCBI lineage: Eukaryota > Metazoa > Chordata > Mammalia > Primates > Cebidae > Callithrix > Callithrix jacchus. Next base: position 123,426,722 of record NC_133513.1, on the reverse strand, counting down.
TCTGTTGCTCAGGCTGATGTTAAACTCCTAGGCTTGAGTGATTCGCCTGCCTCAGCCTCCCAAAGGTGCTGGGATTACAGGCGTGAACCATCATGCCTGGCTTCCATGTTATTTTCCTTGTTGGCTTGCTGGGTGTAGTTTTATTTGCTTTATGATTTAGAATGCCGTCTTCAGTTGATATTATGCCACTTGACAGGTAAGAGCCTTGGGCTTGTCTCCTCTTAACCTTCCTGCTTTTGTAGTCCTGCACTTATGTTGACATTGGCTTTGCGCGCTCTACTTTATTGTTACTATTTCTGTTGAAACAGTCAGACAGTCGGTTGTGGTTTTTTTTTGAGATGGAGTCTCCCTCTGTGGCCCAGGCTGGAGTACAGTGGTGTGATTTCAGCTCACTGCAACCTGCCTCCTGGCTTAAAGCGATTCTCCTGCGTCAGCCTCCCAAGTAGCTGGGATTACAGGTGCACAGCACCACGCCTGGCTAATTTTTATATTTTTAATAGATATAGGGTTTCACCACATTAGTCAGGCTGGTTTCAAACTCTGGACCTCATGATCTGCCTGCCTCAGTCTCCCAAAGTGCTGGGATTACAGGGGTGAGCCACCACACCCGGCCTGACAGTTAGTCATATTTTAATGAAGTTTCAGTAAGAAGAAAAAAGCCATACCTTTATCTACTGGTAATATATTTAGCATTCCTGGTATGACTCATTCTTCTGTGTAGCTTCATCTTTCCATCTGGTATCATTTTTTTTTTTGAGACAGGGTCTCACTCTGTTGCCCTGGCTGGAGGTCAGTGGCAAGGTCTCGGCTCACTACAGTCTCAAGTGATCCTACCTCAGCTTTCTGAGTACCTGGGAATACAGCCATGCACCACCACATCCCAGCTAATTTTTGTATGTTACTGTAGAGACAGATTTTCACCGTGTCGCCCAGGCTGGTCTCAAACTCCTGGGCTCAAGCAATCTACCTGCCTTCAACCTCCCAAAATGCTGGGATTACAGGCATGAGCCACTGTGCCTGGCCTCAATTGTTTTTCTGCCTGAAAGAAGTCTTCTAACATTTCTTATAGGACAGGTTTGCTGGTGATACATTTTTTTAACTTCCATATTCTGAAAAAGTCTTAATTTTATCCTTATTTTGAAAGATACTTCCACTGTGTATGGAATTCTAAATTGATAGGTTTTATCTTTCAATAGTATGAAAAGGTTGCTCCACTGTCTTGCTACAGTTGCTTCCATTGAGAGACCTGCAGCCCTCCTCTCACTGTTCCTCGGTGTTAAATGCGTCCCTCCTCTCACTGTTCCTCGGTGTTAAATGCGTCCCTCCTCTCACTGTTCCTCGGTGTTAAATGTGTCCCTCTCTCACTGTTCCTCGGTGTTAAATGCATCCCTCCTCTCACTGTTCCTTGGTGTTAAATGCGTCCCTCTCTCACTGTTCCTCGGTGTTAAATGCATCCCTCCTCTCACTGTTCCTCGGTGTTAAATGCATCCCTCCTCTCACTGTTCCTCGGTGTTAAATGCATCCCTCCTCTCACTGTTCCTCGGTGTTAAATGTATCTCTCGTCTCTGGCTGCCTTTAAGGTTTCCCTTTATCAGTGGCTTTAAGCTGCTTGTTCCTCATGTGCTCTTGTATAGTTTTCTTCATGATTTTGTGCTTGGGGTTATTGAGATTCTCGATTCTCTGGATTTATCGTTTGCATCAAATTTAGAATATTTTCAGCCTAGATAGATTTTTTTTCCAGACACAGTCTCACTCCATCACCCAGGCTGGAGTGCAGTGGCGTGATCTCAGCTCTGCCTCTTGAGTTCCGGCAATTCTTCTGCCACAGCCTCCCAAGTAGCTGGGATTACAGGCACGCTCCACCACACCCAGCTACTTTTTTCTATTTTTTTTTTTTTAAAGTCTGCGGCACCTGGTATTCCCAGGCGGTCTCCCATCCAAATACTAACCAGGCCCGACCCTGCTTTGCTTCCGAGATCTGACAAGATCAGGTGTGTTCAGGACTTTTTTGTATTTTTAGTGGGCATGGGATTTCACCGTGTTGGCCAGGCTGGTCTGGAACTCCTAACCTCAGGTGATCCACTTGACTTGGCCTCCCAAAGTGCCGGGATTATAGGCATGAGCCACCACGCCCAGCCTCAGCTATTATATCTTTCATTATTTTTTCTGTCCCTTTTCTCTCCTCCCCTTCTAGATCTCCCATTACACATCTATTAAGCTTGTTGATGGTCATCCCACGGTTCCCTGATGCCATGCCTACTTTTAAAACTCTCTCTTCTGTTTTTGATTTCTGATAGTTTCTACTGCTGTGCCTTCCAATTCATGAATCTTTTTTTCTGCAATGTCTAACTGTACACTAATTACATCCAGTGCATTTTTAATCCCAGACATTATAGCATTTGATTTGGATCCTATAACATTTGATTTTGATCATTTAAAATATGTCTTCCATGTTTCTGTTTGGTATTTTGAAGACTTAGTATATTAAGTCTTTTAATGTTCTTCTCTGCTAAATCTAACATCTGTGTCAGTTCTTCGTTAGTTTTGTTTTGTTTTATTGAGACAGAGTCTCCCTCTGTTGCCCAGGCTAGAGTGCAGTAGCTCACTGAAGTCTCCGCCTCCCAGGTTCAAGCTATTCTCATGCCTCAGCCTCCCAAGTAGCTGGGACTACAGGCGAAGTCCAATAATTTTTGTATTTTTACAGAAATTAGAGATGGGGTTTCATCATGTTGGCCAGGCTGGACTTGAACTTCTGAACTTAGGTGATCCACCTGCCTCAGCCTCCTAAAGTGCTGGGATTACAGGTGTGAGCCACCATACCTGGCCCTGTTTTGTTCATACAGAAGAGTAAATCTTGTTGGTCCAATTTGGCCCAAAGAGGAAGCTGGTTAATACATTTTCGGTCAGAGTTTAAAAGAAAATGAAGGCCGGGTGCTGTGGCTCACACCTGTAATCCCAGTACTTTGGGAGGCTGAGACGGCTGGATCACTTGAGGTCAGGCGTTTGAGACCAGCCTGACTAATTTGGTGAAACCCCGTCTCTATCAAAAATACAAAAATTAGCTGGGCATGGTGGCATGCACCCGTAATCCCAGCTACTCAGGTGGCTGAGGCAGGAGAATCTCTTGGACCCTGGGGGGGAGGTTGCAGTGAGCCAAGATCGCACCACTGCACTCTAGCCTGGGTGACAGAGCAATGCTCCGTCTGAAAAAAAGAGAAAATGAAACACATACATGCATGTGTACATACAATAATGTTAAGTTTGCGAGAAAATGAAACACATACATGCATGTGTACATACAATAATGTTAAGTTTGAGAGAAAATGAAACAGATACATGCATGTGTACATACAGTAATGTTAAGTTTGAGAGAAAATGAAACACATACATGCATGTGTACATACAGTAATGTTAAGTTTGAGAGAAAATGAAACACATACATGCATGTGTACATACAGTAATGTTAAGTTTGAGAGAAAATGAAACACATACATGCATGTGTACATACAGTAATGTTAAGTTTGAGAGAAAATGAAACACATACATGCATGTGTACATACAGTAATGTTAAGTTTGAGAGAAAATGAAACACATACATGCATGTGTACATACAATAATGTTAAGTTTGAGAGAAAATGAAACACATACATGCATGTGTACATACAGTAATGTTAAGTTTGCGAGACTCCTTTAAGAGTTCGAGAATGTTAATGCTAAACGCTTTCTGCCCTGTTTTGGTTTAGAATAATTTTAAGATTGCCTTGGAAAGTGTAGCTTGTGCAGCAGCAGTTTCACTGCTAAGCGAAACCACTAGCAGTGCGAGTTTTCTGCGCCGAGTGCAGCTTGTCGGCTGTGAGTGTGACTTTGTGTAGCTGTGCTGTTGTTCCCTCTGTGGATTCTTTGCAGGTCCGACAGCAGTCTGGTGCTCATTGTTTGGCAATTGTGGTCTTCCTGTCATGTACACCCGCACACAGGCCATGCCTTTAGTCCGGAAACGGGCAAGCTTGAGCCTTTATTTTAATTTCCAGCCTGGAATGTTTTTGACACAACTGTGGAAACTTAGATGTGAGTAAACTGTAAAGTTCCAATCCCACCAATTCCTGGTGTTATGAATAGCCACTTCTGTTCATAAAAAGGCTGAGGATATTTTGTGTTTACTCTGCTCTGTGGTTGTCTTTTAGATCTGACATTGCCAGCAGTTGAGAAATTACCCAGTCAGTTTGACGAGGACAACTCTAAGTCCTTGTCAGCAAAAGCACTTAAGCATATTAATGGCTTTAACTCCATTCAAGTAGCCCTAAGGGGTCTAACTTACAAACTAAGAAGATTCAGGCAGGGCACAGTGATTGAAGCCTGTAATCCCAGGACTTTGGGAGGCCGAGGTGTCGGACCCCTTGAGGTCAGGAGTTTGAGACCAGCCTGGGCAACATGGTGAAACCCCGTCTTCACCAAAAAAATACAAAAACTAGCTGGGCATGGTGTCACACAGCTGTAGTCCCCAGCTACTCGAGAGGCTGAGGCGGGAGAATCGCTTGAACCCACGAGGTGGAGGTTGCAGTGAGCCAAGATCATACCACTGTACTCTAACCTGGGTGACAGAGTGAGACTATCTGAAAAAAAAAAAAAGATTCAGATTTAAATTTGCTTGTTTTACCCCATCAGATGCAGGTTTTATAGCTCCTCTGATCTGCTGAGTGAGATCCCCGCCATGAGAACCTAGAAAATCCCAGCTGTTGATGCGGCCCCTGACAGAAGCCCTTATTTTGCCTTTCTGTGGTCCCTCTTCTCACTCTAAATCATTATAACCCATTCCTTAAGAAACAAGGTGTTGCATTCTGTCACCCATTTTTCATTTTGAAAACAATCTGTTGGGCTATGCTGTACTGTTATATTCAGTATAATGAGATTCCACCGTCATCCCGTCCAGATACAGGAAGTTGATGAATGATGATTCATCTTTACAGCCTGAGTTATGCCTAATCTCAATCATTTCTTCCTTTCTTTAGAGATAGAGTCTCACTCTTTCACCCAGGCTGGAGTGAAGTGGTGCGATCTTGGCTCACTGCAACCTCCACCCTCCGGGTTCAAGCAATTCTCCTGCCTCAACCTCCGAAGTAGCCGGGATTATGGTCGTACAGTACCATGTCCGGCTAATTTTTATATTTTCAGTAGAGATGAGGTTTTGCCACATTGGCCAGGCTGGTCTCGAACTCCTGACCTCAGGTGATCCACCTACCTTGGCCTCCCAAAGTGCTAGAATTATAGACATGAGCCAGCGCACCTGGCCAATCATTTCTGATTTTTGGCAGGTTTCTTTATATATGACATAGAAAAGTCACAGTGTGGTTGGCATCAGCAAGGAGGTCATTTTCTGATGATGGTTCGCCATCTCTTTCAGGTGTCTGTTGTATCCAGCACTGACCCTGGAAGGACTCTGCCTTGGCTTCTATATCTTTGATTACCAAGTGCCCAGAACTGAGTGAGGCACATAGTAGGTATTCAGGAAAGGCTTTTTGGTTGACTGACATGTGAGTGTGTGTGTGTGTTTAACTGAGAATTAATGAAAGGATTAAGCAAATGCATAAAATTGTTGGTATTTTCAAAACATCATTTGTTTAGGGAAAAACATAATTCATTTGGGGAAAATGCCATCAGTGTGCCACATGGTCACCTTTCATTATCATCACCTAGCTATTATCTTTTTAGATTTATCTCTTGCAGTTATCAAGACCATGTTATTTAGGTGTAGAGTTTTTTGGTTTTTGTTTTTTTGAGGTAGAGCCTGCCTCTGTCACCCACGTCGGAGTGCAGTGGTGCAATGTCAGCTCACTGCTACCTCCGCCTCCCAGGCTCAAGTGATTCTCATGTCTCAGCCTCCAGAGTAGCTGGGATTACAGGCATGTACTACCAAGCCCAGTTTAGTTTTGCATTTTTAGTAGATAAAGGGTTTCCCTATGTTAGCCAGGCTTTTCTCGAACTCCTGACGTCAAGTGACACTCCCGCCTCGGCCTCCCGGAGTGTTGGGATTACGGGTGGGAGCCACCTTGCTTGGCCAGGTTTGGAGTTTTAAATTTTTGAAAGTGTGTCATTAAGTGTTTTTTAGTAAATTTACAGCCGTGCAACTATCACTCCTAACCTCAGGTGATCCACCTGCCTTGGCCTCCCAAAGTGCTGGGATTACAGGTGTGAGCCACCGCACCTGGCTGTTGATTCCTACCTTTTTAATGATTGCCATTCTAGCTGGCATGAGATGATATCTCATTATGGTTTGATTTGTATTTCTCTAATGACCAGTGATGATGAGCTTTTTTTTCTTATGTTTGTTGGCTATATAAATGTCTTCTTTGGAGAAGTGTCTGTTCATATCCTTTGCCCACTTTTTGATGGGGTTGTTGGTTTTTTTCTTGTAAATTTGTTTAAGTTCCTTATAGATCCTGGATATTAGCTCTTTGTCAGGTGGATAGATTGCAAAAGTTTTCTCCCATTCTGTAGGCTGCCTCTTCACTCTCATGATAGTTTCTTTTGCTGTGCAGAAGCTCTACAGTTTAATTAGATCCCATTTGTCAATTTTGGCTTTTGTTGCCATTGCTTTTGGTGTTTTTAGTCATGAAGTCTTTGCCCATGCCTGTGTCCTGAATGGTATTGCCTAGGTTTTCTTCTGGGGTTTTTATGGTTAGGTCCTATGTTTAAGTCTTTAATCCATCTTGAGTTAATTTTTTATATAAGGTATAAGGAAGGGGTCCAGTTTCAGTTTTTTGCATATGGCTAGCCACTTTTCTCAACACCATTTATTAAATAGGGAATCCTTTCCCCATTGCTTGTTTGTGTCAGGTTTGTCAAAAATCAGATGGTTGTAGATGTGTGGCGTTATTTCTGAGGCCTCTGTTCTGTTCCATTGGTCTATGTATCTGTTTTGATACCAGTACCATGCTGTTTTGATTACTGTAGCCTTATAGTTTACTTTGAAGTCAGGTAGCATGATGCCTCCAGCTTTGTGCTTTTTGCTTAGGATTGTCTTGGCTATTTGGGCTCTTTTTGGTTCCATATGAAATTTAAAGTACTTTTTTCTAATTCTGTGAAGGAAGTCAGTGGTAGCTTGATGGGGACAGCATGGAATGTGTAAATTGCTTTGGGCAGTATGATATTGATTCTTCCTGTCCATCAGCATGGAATGTTTCTCCATTTGTTTGTATCCTGTCTTACTTCCTTGAGCAGTGGTTTGTAGTTCTCCTTGAAGAGGTCTTTCACATCCCTTGTAAGTTCTATTCCTAGTATTTTATTCTCTTTGTAGCAATTGTGAATGGGAGTTCACTCATGATTTGACTCTCTGTTTGTCTACTATTGGTGTATAGGAATGCTTGTGATTTTTGCACATGGATTTTTTATGCTGAGACTTGGCTGAAGTTGCTTATGAGCTTAAGAGATTTTGGGCCGAGATGATGGAGTTTTCTATGTATACAATCATGTCATCTGCAAATAGAGACAATTTGACTTCCTTTCTTCCCATTTTAATACCCTTTATTTCTTTCTCTTGCCTGATTGTCTTGGCCAGAACTTCCAATACTGTGTTGAATAGGAGTGGTGGGAGAGGGCATCCTTGTCCTGTGCTGGTTTTCAAAGAGAATGCTTCCAGCTTTTGCACATTCAGTATGATATTGGCTGTGGGTTTATCATAAATAGCTCTTATTATTTTGAGATATGTTTCATGAATACCTAGTTTATTGAGATTTTTAGTATGAAGGGGTATTGAATTTTATTGAAGGCCCTTTCTGCATCTATTGAGGTAATCATGCGGTTTTTGTCATTGGTTCTGTTTATGTTTATTCACTTGCATATGTTGAGCCAGCCTTGCCTCCCAGGGAGGAAGCCACCTTGGACATTGTTTCAAGGTAACTGGCTCCCCTAGAATCAAGTTGCCTCTTACTTTGAGTGTTGGTTTGCTCATCTCATAACTTGCCTTCTCTTTGCCAAGCTAAACTTGGTCAAGAGTATGTACTGAAAGCTTGAGCGCAGTAGGCTGAGGAGTCTTTTGAAAAAAGGACACAGTATCAAGATGTCAAATCCAGTTGCTTAAAGCCCCAGCGTGCCCTGGTCAGGCAGGAGTTCAGTGTGAGAACCCTAACTTCTGCCCCTCTTTAGTTGATGCAGTACCAAACATCATAGAAAGAACCCTAAGAGTACAAGGTCGTTCTCCAAATGAAAATGTCACAGAAAAGGAACGTTTACTTGGTGGAAAGCATGCTTTCTTTCCAAGTGGCAGTCTCTGGGGCCTTCTTCTTGCTCCATTCAGCATTACCTGTCTGTGTTCAGACCAGTGGGCATCCATATCCACTGCTCCATCCAGCAGAAGCAGCTTTATCGTGGTAGGACTTGAACGAAACTGAACTGAAGAAACCTCCCTCAGTCCACCGTTCCTGATAGCTGAGGACTCAATTACCGAGCATTACACACATACACTGTAAGTGATCTTCAGCATAAAGTCATTAGTAAAAATTCTCAAAATACCTTCAGAATGAAAGATTAGATTATTTTATTTTATATATAATATATTTTCTATGGACTTACTGTTAATTGTATTCCTGAATTCTAATGATTTCCTTTGGTATTTTAATTAATTAATTAATTACTTTTTTTTGAAATGGAATTTTGCTCTTGTTACCCAGGCTGGAGTGCAATGGCACAATCCTGGTTCACCGCAACCTCCGCCTCCCAGGTTGAAGCGATTCTCCTTCCGTAGCCTCCCCAGCAGCTGGAATTATAGGCACGTGCCATCATGCTCGGCTAATTTTTTATATGTTTAGTAGAGACGGGGTTTCACCCTGTTGGCCAGGCTGATCTTGAACTCCTGCTCTCAAGTGATCCACTCGCCTTGGCCTCCCAGAGTGCTGGGATTACAGGCATGAGCCACTGTGCCTGGCCAGCTCCTTTGGTATTTTAACCTGCTATATATTCCTATGCTAGTTCACGTGTTGACACGTGTAATATGTGTGCTTCATCCAGTGCTTTTGATGTTGAACGCTGCCATTTTCTTTCCTGCAGACTGAAGAAGGTGCATGGTGGTTTTCTGTTGAAGAGGCCGGAGAACCATGCATCTTCTCTGTTCTCCACTCTCCTCTTGAGCCCAGAGTGGAGGCTGCCAGCAAGGCCGAGGCCCTCCCCGCCACCCTGCCCCAGAGGCAGAGCTGGTGCTGGGCTCTGTTCACCGTTCTTGCTGTTCTCTGGCTTTGCTCTGTGTTTCCAGGGACATCAGAGAAACGTCCCCTGTCTGGTTTCTATAAGGGCTGGCTCTTCTCAGCATGGAAACCAAGGCTTTGAATGTCAACTCTGGCAAATTGTTAAGTCTTCCACCCCCTATTCCATACAGACACTTCACTCATTAAGCTCACTTGGGACCATCACCTCCCATAAAGGAAGAAGTCCCCCTCAACTAATGGTTGCCCTCGCTTCCTCAGGACAGGCAGCGAGGTTCCTGAGACCCGTGGCAGCGCCGCACGTTTCCGTCTTTGGGGCAGCGCCATCCCTATCTGCTGTTTTAATTTAGCATCTTTTGAAGCAGCATGTATTTCTCGGCCGTACTCCTGCTTCACCTTTGATGAGGATGCCGGTCACTTGATCTACTCTAGTGATTGTTATGTAGGGTCTCTGGGTACACATAGGACTTCCCTTTTGTTTGTATAGTGCAAGTGTCTTTTTAGTTTGGCATAAGTCTTCATTTGCCTTTGCGAAGGCTGACAGATCTCTCGTTCAACAGCAGCAGCCCCAGATGTCAGTGCCTCTGTGGCAGTCATTTTTCTTTGGTCCAGGCCAATCCATGACAACTGAACTATTTGCCAAGTAAGTGTATAGATCGATATCATATGTGGTCCGCTCTCAATAATCCAAGGGAAGAAAGAGAAAATATGAATAAATTAATTCATTCTGCTGGCTGAGTGCCACTGTGATGTCATCCTCACATTCCCTAGCGGAACCCACCCTCTGCCCACCTTGGTGGCATAGTGTGGCTCCCCTTTCTCCTGCCACAGGCTGTGGGGACCCCGGCCCTTCAGCTCCCTGTGCCCCTCGGAGAATGTGAGCTCATCATTGCAGATAATCACAAGTCTGCTGACCTTAATGTGCCAGTGGTCATTCAACCACACAGAAATGGTGTAGAATATAGTCTGATAAGTGTTGTAAATTTCATCCCGAAAGCACAGGTTCTCATTCATATTCATGCATGCCTGTTTGGTTTCCTTTTGAATAAGTCCCATGTTACTGGGAAAAGAGGAAGGGAAGTAATATTACTGCTGTTAGGCTACTATGATGTTACTGATGGGGGAAAACTGAAACTTGTAAAGTTATGTGGGGAATACTGAATATCTCCACTTTTTCCCTTTAATCCAGATGAGTGAAAGTTGACAGCAAACCAGTTTATCATAACATGCTTCCTTTGCACCATAAGGATTGAGCAGATCCTGAATAACCAGAGATCCAGAGCTTTGACCTTAGTTCTTCAAACTCTCATCCAACTTAGGTGAACACACAGAAGGCTGCATTATTTGCAGAAGTCCTAAGGATGATTAATACAGTTACTGTAATATATGGCATGACAAGGATTGAGTATTTTTTGATATGCCACAAATCAAATACATATTCCGTGGAAATCAGAGTTAACTAGTATACATAGGAGAGCCTGCAGTTACATTAAAAAAAGGAAAAGCGGAAGACAACGACGACTGAGTGAGCCCCAGGAGTTGGAGAGCACGTTTGCGTGGAGAAGCCGAGGGGGCTGCGGGGGAGGTGAGCTTGCGTGGACCTGTGTGTGCTGTGGCTGCTGGGGTTTCTCCTGTGTAACACAGTGGCCAGGTCTTGGCAAGTGGTTCTTCTCTTCTGCTGTTACATGGCATTGAAAGTATTTTGCGTGGTTTATTTTAAGTGGGATATTGGCAATTTCGAAACGCTGGAGGAGGTGTCTAGGCTATGAAGTCTGAGCATCTCTGAAATGGAATGGTGAGAGAGACCAGGGATGTCTGGTTGGAGAGACAAACCTCCAGAGTGTCTGAGAATGATCATCAAATATCTGAAAGGATGTTTCTCTCATACACAGGGGGCTTCTTTGTTTTTGTAATGGAGTCTTACTCTGTCACGCAGGAGTGCAGTGGCGTGATCTCAGCTCACTGCAGCCTCTGCCTCCTGAGTTCAAGTAATTCTCCTGCCTCAACCTCCTGAGTAGCTGAGATTAAGGCATGTACCACACCCAGCTAATTTTTGTATTTTTAGTAGAGACGGGGTTTTGCCATGTTGGTCATCCCGGTGTCAAACTCCTGATCTGCCCACCTCGGCCTCCCAACGTGCTGGGATTACAGGCCTGAGCCATGACACCTGGCCGCTTTGTTGGAGTTACTCAAAGGGGAATAATTAGAATCAGTGGGTCGAGGTTCCGAAAAGGCACTCTGCTTTAGATCAGTATTTCTGTCACATTAGGGATGCAAGGGATTTTTTTCCTTTTCAAAAACTTGTTATTTTGAAATAGTTTTAGACATACAGAAAGGTTGCAAAAACAGTACAGAGAGTTCAAATACATCTTTCACTTAAGCTTGTTAATAATCTTAGTATACTTAGCAAGCTATGAAATTAACGTTGGTGCATTACTGTTAACTATAAACCTTATTCTAATTTTACCAGTTTTTCCACTAGTATCCTTTTTCTGTCACAAGATCTAACCCAGGATTCCACATTGCATTTACTTGTTGAGTTTCCTTACTCTCTTCCCGTCTGTGACACTTTGGCAGTCTTTTTCTTTTTCTTTTTTTTTGAGACGGAGTTTCGCTCTTGTCACCCAGGCTGGAGTGCAATGCGCGATTTCGCCTCACCACAACCTCCGCCTCCTGGGTTCAGGCAGTTCTCCTGCCTCAGCCTCCTGAGTAGCTGGGATTACAGGCACATGCCACCATGCCCAGCTAATTTTTTTTGTATTTTTTATTAGAGATGGGGTTTCACCGTGTTGACCAGGATGGTCTTGATCTCTTGATCTCGTGATCCACCCACCTTGGCCTCCCAAAGTGCTGGGATTACAGGCGTGAGCCACCGCGCCCGGCCTTTACTCTGGCAGTCTTTTAGGACCTCAACATTTAATGATTATTGGTGAGTTACTTAGTTGCCCAGCGTTTTCTTATGGTTAGAGTCAGGGTGTGCATTTTTGGCATGAGTACTGGAGAGGTGGTGTTGTGCCATCTTGGTACATCGTATGGAGGAGGGGTCATGATATCTGTGTCGTATTGCTGCTGTTGTTAACCTTGTCACTTGCTTAAGATGGTTTCATCCACTGAAAAGTTACTATTTTTCTCTTTATAATTAATACAAATCTTGGGGAAGATATTTTGAAACTGCGCAAGTGTCCATTTTCTCCTTAAACTTTTGCCTCCTGCTTTTAGCATCTATTGTTAGATCTTGCCTGCAGTATTTTTTACTGTGGTATTTAATGCATAAGTCCCTCTTTGCTTTTGCATTTATTAATGAAAATTCAACTGTAAGGAAGCCCTGTCCCTTCTCACCCATTTATTTACTCAATCATTTTTGATATGGGTAGACTAGTGGGCATTTACTTTATTCTGTGGATTATAATCCACTGCTATTTTTATTTATTTTATTGCTTAAATCATTCCAGCTTTGGCTAATAGGAAGTCAGTCCTTCAGGTTGGTGCCTCTGTCTTTCTGACATGCCCTCGTTTTGTAAGAACTTTCTAAGTGTTTGGCCCATAAAGTGTTTCAGGCTCATTTTGTATTTTCTCTGCTCCTTCCCTGAATCAGCTGCCTCCCATGGAGTCCAGATTCCTTTTATGGGAAAAAGGTGTTTAGAAACCAGTTTCTAGGTGCTGGGTGTAATCTTGCTGCTAGGATGCCATTGTCCTTAGTGGACACAGCTAGGATGTGTGTGTGTGTGTGTGTGTGTGTGTGTATGTACGGGTGGATTACACCCATACATGCACACACAGTAACCCACACATACATATTTATATATATTTCTATGTCTCTGGATATGGATTAAAAATTCCAATTCAGCACCGCAAGGTTCATTGTAGCCTCTCCCTTTTCTGTGTTTGTAACTTATTTCTCCAACAGTGAAAAACATAGCTCTCATTATTTACAGTTAATTTAATTATTTATCCAATGCCAATAAAGTAGTTTCAAAATTCCTAACCCTGTAATAAGCACATTTACTAGCTAGAGTACAGCATTTCTATACAGTGCTTTTTGTTTTTAGCCTTTGAATTTCTAGTCAAAATAGTGGAGTTTTTTTTTTTGTTGTTTTTTTTTGAGACAGAGTCTTGCTTTGTTGCCCAGGCTGGAGTGCAGTGGCACAATCTTGGCTCACTGCAACCTCCGTCTCCCGGGTTCAAGCGATTCTCCTGCCTCCGCCTCCCGGGTTCAGGCAATTCTCCTGCCTCAACCTCCTGAGTAGCTGGGATTACAGGCATGCGCCACCATGCCCAGCTAATTTTTTGTATCTTTAGTAGAGACGGGGTTTCACCATGTTGACCAGGATGGTCTCGATCTCTTGACCTCGTGATCCACCCGCCTCGGCCTCCCAAAGTGCTGGGATTACAGGCTTGAGCCACCGCGCCCGGCCTATATGCTCCTTTTTCATTTCTGTTCCTATGCCACACTTTCCCCAACCCTTTCCTACCCACTCTCTGTAGGAAAGCAGTCTCTTTCATTTCTCAATATCCTCCCTGTATTTCGTTTGCAGAAATGAACAGATAGTGTCTGTTTTCTTATAACCTCTTCTTTGTTACACAGCAGGTAGCATATTACAGATACTCTTTTACACTTTGGCTTTTGCACTTGACAGTGTATTCTGGAGATCACTCTACACCAGTAGGTGTGGAAATCGGCCTTTTCCTTTTCTCAGTTGCATAGTACTTCATTGCTTGGATGTACCGTAGTTTATCCAACCACTCTCCTGTGTAGGGGTATTTAGGTTGTTTCCACCATATTGCACTATTGAATAGCTGTGCAAATGTGTTTCTTTTCCACATTGTTGGAGGTGTATGTTTAAAGTAGGTTCTAGAGGTCTAATTGCTTGGTTAAAAAATTTGCATGTAACTGTTAGGTATTGCGAAATTTCCCTGCAGGAATTTGTATTCTCACCAGCACAGTGGGAGGTGCCTGTTTTCCTACAGCCTCACCTACAGGGGCTGCATCACACTGGGCATTTTTGCCATTCTGATGGTAAATGCTATCTTGATGTTGTCTTAATTTGTATTTCTCTAAATAGGAGTGTGTTTGAACTTTTTTTTTCATGTTTGTGGACCATTTTAATAGCTTTTGCAAATTCTTGGTGTCTTTTCTCCATTTATATTTCAGAGTTTTGGTCCTTTGTACCTCAGTTTTTGTAATCGTTTCTTTTTTTTTTCTTTTTTTGAGATGGAGTCTTGCTCAGTCACCCAGGCTGGAGTGCAGTGACGCGATCTCGGCTCACTGCAACCTCTGCCTCCTAGCTTCGAGCAGTTCTGCCTCAGCCTCCCAAGGAGCTGGGACTACAGGCATGCACCACCACGCCTGGCTAATTTTTGTATTTTTTTTTAGTAGAGACCATATTGGCCAGCTGGTCTCGAACTCCTGACCTTGTGATCTGCCCACTTCGGCCTCCCAAAGTGCTGGGATTACAGGTGTGAGCCACTGCGCCCAGCCTGTAATAGTTTCTTATATTCAAGTTACTCACCCTTTTTCTGTGGTGTATGTTGCAATCATTTTTCTTTCAATATATCAGTTTTCCTTGGATGTTTGGGATTTATTTGGCCCTACAGAAGTTTTTATTTTCATGTAGTCAAACTTATCAATCTTGACTTTATTGCCTCTGTATTTTGAATCATTGTCAGAAAATCTTTCCCTACACCAGCATTAGAGAATTCACTCGTATTTTCTCCTAGGAATTGCAAAGTTCTTTGTAATTAGATCTTTTACATTCAGTCCCTGATGCATCTGGTTTGGTTTTGTATGTGGTTGTATTAGTCTGTTTTCACACTGCTGATAAAGACATACCAGAGACTGGGTAATTTATAAAGAAAAAGAAATTTAATGGCCTCACAGTTCCATGTGGCTGGAGAGGCCTCACAATCATTGCAGAAGGTAAAAGGTACGTCTTACTTGGCAGTGTGCATGAAAGAGAATGAGAGCCAAGCCAAAGGGGAGCCCCTTATAAAAACATCAGCTCTTGTGAGACTTACTACCACGAGAGCACTGTGGGGGAACCGCCTCCATGATTCAGTTGCCCCCGGTGGGTCCCTCCCACAGCGTGTGGGAATTAAAGAAGCTATAATTCAAGATGAGATTTGGGTGGGGACACAGTCAAACCATGTCATGGTATGAGGTGCAGATCTAAATTTCTTTTCTCCAAATAGCTCTAAGTTGTCCCAACCTCATGTATTAAAAAGTCCATCCTGCTGGGCACAGTGGCTCATGCTTATAATCTTAGCACTTTGGGAAGCCTAGGTGGGAGGATTGCTTGAGTCCAGGAGTTTGAGACCAGCCTGGTCAATATAGTGATTCCTCATCTCTAAAAAAAAAAGAAAATTATATATGTATATATAAAAGTCCATCCTTATCCCGGTGATTTGAAGACAAACTTTCATGTGTATTTCAATTTGTGTCTGGACTTTTAATGCTACCACATTGGTCCGTTTGTCTCCTGTGTACCAGGACCGCCGTGTTTCATTACGGAGTCTCTGTGGTTTATTTTAATGACCAGGAGTTGTTTTATTTTTTTTCTTCAGAGTTTTCCTGGCCCTTGTTGCACATTTTTTTTTTCATTGTGACTGTTAGTATCAACTAGTGTAACTCTATAAAAATAGTTTACTGGGATTATGTTGAATTTACACATTTATTTAGGGAGAACTGTCATCTTTATAATACTGGGTTATCCAGCCAAGAGCTGGGGATGTCTTTTCTCTTCTTGTTCATATCTCCTTTAGAGTCTTTCAAGAAGGTCTTACATTCTCCTTGCATAGACTTTGTGCAATTCTCGTTAAATTTGTTCGTAGGTATTTAACGTTTGTTGCAGTTATTTTAAATGGAGTTTTCTCTGATTATTATTTTGTATTTAAAAGCTATTGATTTTTATATATTAATTCTGTGTTAGTGAATTCCTTTTATCATTGACTCTCTGGGGGTTTCCGGGTATTTGTGGTTATCAAGTGCAAGTTGAAGTGGCTTTACTGCTTTACTCCTTCTTACGCTGCTGATGGATTTCTTTCGTCTCAATATATGGTCAATACCTGTCATACGGTGTTGGACAGAAACGGAGAAAGTAGGCATCTTTGCCCTGTTCTTGATAGTGGAGAAATGCTATTAGTTTTTCCCTATGCGGTAATGAGTTAAGGAATGTGTATTTTATCATGTTTAACAGTATATCCCCTCAACTCCTGTTTTCTTTAAATTTTATCATAAATGGATTTTAAACTTTCTTAAGGGATATTTCAGAATCTATGGAGGTAATCACACTATTTCCTTATGTTTATTAATATAGTACATGATACTAAGAGTTTCCTAATATTTCTGATATCTTAGGCCTCATTTCATATTTTTATATCGATATTGAAGAGCAATTGATTGGTGTGTAGTTTTATTTTCTTGTTCCTTCTGTCTGGTTTATCAGTGTTACATTTGCTTCATAAAAGGAGACAGTGTGCTGGAATCTTTTTCATAGAGCATTGGCATTACCTGGCCTTTGAAGGTTTGGGAGAATTCCCCTGGGAAACTGTCTGGTCCTGGGGCTTCTTGTGGGCTGGTTACTTATAACTCTTTTTGTTTCTTCTGGGAAATCATCCGTTTAAGCTTTGTATTCTAATGGGATCAGTTTTGGTAATCAGACTATCCTTAGGAAGTTATCAGTTTCATCTACATTTTAATATTCCCTTAAGATTTAAAAGTTTCCTGTTTCGTTGTATTTCCCTGTGTCCTTTCTTATTTTCTGTTTTTGTATTCACTCCACCTTCTTCTTGACCAACTTAACTAGTGATTTGTTAGGAAACAGTACTTTTTTCCCTCCAAAAACCAGGATTTATATTTTTACATTAACTCTGTTTTTCTGTTCCCTACCTCATTAATTTTATCTTACGTACTTTTTTTTCTTATTAATTTTAGCTTTTTCCTTTATTTTTTCTTGGTGTATTCCTTTGGTTTGCTTTTTTTCCTTAGTTTTCATGAGCTGGGAATTATTATTGTTATTGTTATTTATTTTTTGAAAGAGGCTCACTCTGTTACCCAGGCTGGAGTGCAGTGGCATGATCTTGGCTCACTGCAGCCTCAGCCTTCTGGGTTCAGTCTTCACACCTCAGCCTCCTGAGTAGCTGGGACTATAGGCACACCACCATGCCTGGCTAATTTTTATATTTTCTGGTAGAGACAGGGTTTCACCATGTTGCCCAGGTTGGTCTCAAACTCTTGGCCTCAAGTGATCTGCCTGCACCAGCCTCCCAAAGTGATGGGATTACAGGCGTGAGCCACTGTGCCTGGCTGGGAATTATTAATTTTCATTTCTCATTTTTATTGATAAAAATGTCAGTGCAATGAATTTTTCTCTGATTACTGCTTTAAATGTATTTCATGGATTCTGATATGTAGTATTTTCATTGTAGTTATTATTTTTCTTAATTTTGTCCTTTCAGTTTGGTGACCGAATAAATAGTAAGACTTAATATTTCCAGGTGGAGCGCCCTTCTGCTTTTTTTGTTTTTGTTAATAATTGGTAGTTTATGCATTGTGATTAGAAGTATTGGTATGTTTCTACCGAGTAGAAATCATTGGCTTTTTTCCCCTTTAATGCAATCAGTTGTGACTGTGCTGTGGGTTCTTGGGAGGAACGTGTATTCTCTATGATCAGGGTGCAGAGTTCAATATCCACGGCCGTAAGGTCAACCTTGGCTGATGATGTTGTTTAGATCTCTCTCCTTGCCCGTCTTCTATGATGTTACTCACTCTGCTTTGTACTGAGAATGGTGTATGAAACCTTCTGTTATTAGTATGTTTCTAATTGTGTTTGCCCACATCTCCCGGAGTCTTTGATAAAGACTATAGTTATATTATTTGGCCCGTAGATGTTTATGAGTATTATGTCTTCACTGTGGACTGTGGCTTTCAGCATTAAAGAAAAGTCCTCGGTTGTATGGAACACTTTGGGGCTTGTGTTCTATGTGCTCTGCTCGTGCTCTGTTTTGGTTTTTATTTCCTTAGTGTACCTTTGTCCGTCCTTCTTATTTTTAGCCCTTCAGAATCACTTGATTTTAAGTGCATCCCTTGTATACAGTGTATAGTTGGGTCTTGTTCTTTTAAAACTTTGGATGTAGAAGGATTTGTATTTTCTAGTGATTATTTGTATTTAATTCTATTTAATATCCTTAGGTATGCCGTTTTATTATTTAACCCTTTATTGTCTGATTATCAGTTTTTTTCAGTATCAGTTAATACTCACCTACTGCTTATATAATAATGAACTATACAATAATGAGAATTCTCCTCTCTTCATTCTTTTTCCTTTATCTCCCATTTTTAATGTATCATTCCTAGTCTGTCATAAGATTTCTATATTGTGTAAATGCATTAAGTGAAAGAGTTCATTAAGAATATATTAAATAATAATAGTACAGATAATAAACACATTTTGCAAAACTCATAAAGGTGCTTTGCCAGTGACTGAAGAAGTCAGGGAGATGCCAGTGTACCATGAAGTGTGTTCTGACATCGGGGTGTCCAGCAGTGGGTCTTCTTAGGCTGGCTGCCAGGGCTCCTGGGGTGGATTGCTGGCCCTGGGCCAAAGTGGCCTCTCACTGTTTACAGAGGTCCTCCTGTCTCTGAAACTCCGAGTCAGTTACAACATGGCTGCCCTAAAAATACACAAACTCTTGGGACGTTGAAACTGAGCACTTTTTTTCTGTAGCATTGGAGCATTTTGATTGTAATTATTTTCTTTAGTTCACATAGTAGTAAAAATCAAATGCTAACTTTCCCAAAGGTTATCAGTTATAGACTGTGTGTGTAACCTTTGAAATAAATAAAACTAATTTGTTCTTCAGTGCCAGTGAGACAGAGAAGTATTCACATGTGAATTATTCAGTATTAAGAAAGTATGTAATTTGATACCCAGCAAAAGCATATAACTAGTTTCTTAAACAAAATTTATAGGTTTTGTACATTTTCAATATCAATAAACCAGTCACCATAGTTTATTACAAGAGTTTCAGCCAAAATTGTTTGAAATTACTATTTTAAATGTACAAAGCTAAGTAAATATCAGACAATACAAGGAATAATGAGGTTAAATGTAATTGATGATTGTTATTCTGAAAAGACGAAGTTTAAAGTCATCTCCTCAAATGCCCTATAAAGTTTTCCAGCTCCACAGGGGTCTGTATTTGCAGCCGAAGTTTTCTGAAAGCAAATTCAATTAGAGCGTTGTGTGCTTTATGAGACCATCTAAAGTGAAATTCTGTTTGTTTCAGAAACGGGCATGCAGGAGATTAGAAGCCAGTGGGCATGAGCATGGCTGCCACCAACTGAACACCTGTGTCCTGGCATCCTGGGGCCCAGAGGACCAGGAGCCTCCATCAAGAGCCCCAGCACCGAGGCTAGAGAGCGGCCAGGGGAGGCCAAGTACCGGGGTATGTTCCTGTGCCCACCAATCCAGTTGTGAGCATGTTTAAATATTTTAACAGAACATGTAAATAATAATTGTTCTGATGTATCTGCAACTGTGATTTGTTAAATAGATTTCTCAGAACGGTGGAAGGAGCTGGGCCCAGCCTTGCGTAAGATGTATTGCCGGGGAGTCTGTAAGTGCATTAACCTTCTTGCTGTGGCATAAGAGATAGACGACTTCTTAAATATTAGATCCATAAAACAAAGTTAATAAAAACTGCAATTACGTTTCTGAAGAATGAGGAACATAAATAAAAAGGTGAAGATTGATTTAAGCTTTTCTTAGCATTCTATTGGTGTACAAACTAATTTGTGTCCAGCTTCAGATTGGAAATAGAAATTGCAAATACATTTAAAATTCCTTCTAAAAACAGGGTTTAAGGAAGGGACCAGGCCACTGGATTTGGTTAAAATAGAGAATCATTTAAGGACATCTTGGAGAAAAGATCTTTCTCATTTAATTTTCCAAATAGGAATCAACATTGCTTTGTTCTTTTCCCTGTTTAAGCTTTTCTTGCATGTTTCCATCATAAACTTCACATAAATCACAGATTTCAGAAGGAAACACAATGTTCACACCATTAATTCAAAGTAAAGGGAGGTCAGAAACTGCCAGAGTCAGATTCTCAGTCTCTTTCATTGGACAGAATATCATAAAGTATATATTAGCATAATAATACCTTTCTTATTAATTTTGAACGTACTCCAAGAACAAGTTAATATGTCTTTGATAACCTCTATAATTCTTGGGTTTCTTTAATTTTAAATTTGAAATCTTAATATTGCAATAAAATAGAATTATATTTAAATTCCACACAGAAACCAGGAATTTGTGTGTGTCTATATGGGTATTTCTGAGATTGCCCCCTAAAGATCTTTAGAGCAATGTATTGCTCTGTTTTTGATAAGCAAAAGATTGAGTCAATAAATGATGGAGATCCTCAGTTGACACACGATAAGCTACTGTGTTTTACAGTGATAAGCACTAATTTTGTTTCAAACAAAGACCTAAAACCATGACCGCCATCATCATGTCTGATGACAGGGTGAACCCTGGATTATCTGAAGACCTTGGACGAATCTGAAAACAAAGTTGAGTATTAACCTCACTCCAGGAAGGTACTTTGCTACTTGTTGTACTCTCTCTTCAGAAAAATTTTCATAGGTTATGTTGCATTCTATGGTATAATTCTGAACAACAGTGAAATTAAAGATCCAGCAACTTGAATTTAGTGTGTTTAGGTTGATTCATGTAGTTGTTAGACATAGCCTAGAATGTGAATGAATAATGCTTACTTTGAGAACAGTGTCCCCATTGGGGTTGAATTCTGTGTTTGCTGAGACCAACTGATGCCTTCTTTGTCCCCACCCTGTTTCCATGGAATGTATCTTTCACGTCCCCCCATCTGTTGGAGGAAAACATGCTTTGAGAGCTTGTGTTCTGGCATGAATGGCTTAAAGAAAAAAAATTTAGTTCAAGCAATTGATTGGATCGTTTTGACTATTACTCTGTTTGAACAACAGTGCCTGTTTGATTAGGGTTTTCCTTTCTTTGTAATTCCCTAAGCTTGCCTGCGTTATGTTTCATAGGAAATGAATCTATGAGCAGAAAACCTTCATTGATATGTAAATATCATTTTTTTTTTTGCTTAATACTCAATATTCTTTTCATCTAAATTTCAGAAACTGACTTTAAAAAATCAGTTTTCTTTTATTTGTAGTTATTCTCAATAAAATTTTACCCAGGCTTGGGCGTTTTAATATTTACACCCACCATTTCTGAAAGTCTAATGTAAATAAAGATTGAAATGTGAATTTGAAAGTCACACCTCTTGATATTTGAACAGACTATAGCTGCATATATCTTCTTTTTCTAATAATATGGCTAGTTTCTTTCCTAAGCTTTTAAAATAATAAGACACTATTTTTGTATTATAAAACATCAAAAGGTTCAGTGTTAAATAAAAAGCAAATAGTATTTTTAGAAATGCGAGATCCCTGGGAGTTGTATTTAACAATAAATCACCAATGGGGAACAATTCCAAATTTCAGAAGACTTTATTAAACTTGCAGTTCCATTCACAAATGCCTGCTGACACGTGGGCCTACCCACTCTCCCGTGATGCCGTAGGCGGCTCAGAATGGTTCTCTGGGTCAGAGAGAAGCCACGGTGCTATCAGGGGTGCTTTGTGTGGAATTCCTAATGGGAAACTTGTATGTGATTCTCAGTTTATTCGGTGGCTTTTCTCCAGTAAGCTCCTTTGCATCCTGAACTCTCTAGTGTATTTTTGACCTTAGTAGGATGTCAGCTGATCTGATCTGTTCTGCTCTGAATTCTGAGTATAGCCATCTGAGCTTGGTGGTCCTTCTGTTCCTAAGCTTTTCCTTACGTTTATGATTGAGTTGTTTCTCACACATACAGGGTCTTGATGTTTCTCATATGCAAGGACTTCCTCTGTAGACCTCTTCAAACTCGTTTTCCAAGTTTGCATTTCAGTCTATTTCTGTTGACCCATTCAGGCTCATTGTAACCACTGTTACAATGGTTATTATTTCAGGAGTGGCTGAGGTGGTTTCTTTTTTTTTTATTGCATTTTAGGTTTTGGGGTACATGTGCAGAGCATGCAATATAGTTGCATAGGTACACACATGGCAGTGTGTTCTGTTTGCTTTCACCCCTTCACCCACATTTGGCATTTCTCCCCAGGCTATCCCTCCCCACCTCCCCCTCCCACTGGCCCTCCCCTTTTCCCCCCAATAGACCCCAGTGTTTAGTACTCCCCTCTCTGTGTCCATGTGTTCTCATTTTCATCACCCGCCTATGAGTGAGAATATGCGGTGTTTCATTTTCTGTTCTTGTGTCAGTTTGCTGAGAATGATGTTCTCCAGATTCATCCATGTCCCTACAAACGACACGAACTCATCATTTCTGATTGCTGCATAATATTCCATGGTGTATATGTGCCACATTTTCCCAATCCAGTCTATCATCAATGGGCATTTGGGTTGAATCCAGGTCTTTGCTATTGTAAACAGTGCTGCAATGAACATTCGTGTGCATGTGTCCTTATAGTAGAATGATTTATAGTCCTTTGGGTATATACCCAGTAATGGGATTGCTGGGTCAAATGGAATTTCTATTTCTAAGGCCTTGAGGAATCGCCACACCGTCTTCCACAATGGTTGGATTAATTTACACTCCCACCAACAGTGTAAAAGTGTTCCTTTTTCTCCACATCCTCTCCAGCATCTGTTGTCTCCAGATTTTTTAATGATCGCCATTCTAACTGGCTTGAGGTGGTATCTCAATGTGGTTTTGATTTGCATCTCTCTGATGACCAGTGACGATGAGCATTTTTTCATATGACTGTTGGCCTTATATATGTCTTCTTTCGTAAAGTGTCGGTTCATATCCTTTGCCCACTTTTGAATGGGCTTGTTTGTTTTTTTCTTGTAAATCTGTTTGAGTTCTTTGTAAATTCTGGATATCAGCCCTTTGTCAGATGGGTAAGCTGCAAAAATTTTTTCCCATTCTGTTGGTTGCCGATTCACTCTAGTGACTGTTTCTTTTGCCGTGCAGAAGCTATGGAGTTTGATTAGGTCCCATTTGTCTATTTTGGCTTTTGTTGCCAATGCTTTTAGTGTTTTGTTCATGAAGTCCTTGCCTACTCCTATGTCCTGGATAGTTTTGCCTAGATTTCCTTCTAGGGTTTTTATCGTGCCAGGTCTTACGTTTAGGTGGTTTCTTAGAGTAATTACCATTCGGGTTCACCTCCTGCTATACATTATTATTTAGGATCGTCTTCTTGTAGCCCTGAATCACCCTGCTTACGTTATTGACGGTGGAAATGAATGTGGTGGGATCCCGTCTTGCAACATCCAGGGTATTCGCTCCCGCCCGGGGTTGGGCTGCTCCCTCTCCCTGTTGTGCGCTGTCTGGGGCTGCAGGTGGCAGAGAGGATGATTGCCATCGCTAGGAGGCTTCCTTTCCTGCCACCAGCGGCTCCTGCGCTGGGCAGGCAGTCGCCTGGGCTACAGGCTTCCTTTTCTGGATCCACACAGCTTGCTTTGCATGGGCCACATGGTAACCACATGTAAGATGGAAAGGAAGCTGCTCCTTGCTAATTCAAACCAATTAAATGAAACCTTAGAAGGCTGCCGGGGGTCTCCAAAATAATCAAAAGATGGTACATAAAAGGGGAGGAAAGCTTAGAAGTTAGAAAACTATAGAAAGGATTTAGGTTATTGGTTGAGGAGAGAGGTGGTGATATTTTCTCAGCACCATGTTTTCCTGGAGGTCTCCCATCTCTGATATTTTGTAGCCTCTCAGTGCTGCAATCCTCTGGGATCTGGAAGGGGCCACCCTCAGATCTTACTGGGTCATGGTCGGCCCATTGCCTGGGTTTTTCTCAGCTCCGACTCCCTTTGTCTGCTCCTCCTCAGTGTTGTGGAGACAGTGTTTCCCAGACTCCTTTGCTTCTGAGTTCTGGGAGAATCCAGCCAACAGGAGGCATTGGCGGGACACAGGAATGTGGGGAGGAGGCCAGACCATTTCTCTCTCTCCCTGTCTCTCTCTGTCTCTCTCTCTTTCTCTCTCTCTCTCTCAGCCCTCCCCTCGGATACAGCTCCTGCAGAGCATTCCCTCTGGTCCCAGCTCCTGCCAGGTCCACCAGCTCCTGGGACTGAGGTCACACTTCCTCCTCCCTTTGCCCTCCCAGCCCTTGGAGGGGGCTTCTTACGGTGATGAGTGTTTGGCTCCTGTGTTAGTCCATTTTCACACTGCTATAAAGAACTACTTGATGCCTGTAATCCCAGCTGCTTGGGAGGCTGAGGCAGGAGAATTGCTTGAACCTGGGAGGTGGAGGTTGCAGTGAGCAGAGATCACACCATGGCACTCCAGCCTGGGTGAGACTGCCATCTCAAAAAAAAAAAAAGGTCTACCTGAGACTGGATAATTTATAAAGAAAAGAGGTCTAGTTAACTCACAGTTCCACAGGCTGTACAGGAAGGATGGCTGGGAGGCCTCAGGAAACTTCAGTGGTGGTGGAAGGCGAAGGGGAAGCCAGCATTCCTTACCACGACAGCAGCAGGGAGAGAGGGGGGAAGTGCCACACACTTTCAAACAGCCAGATCTCATGAGAACAGCAACGGGAATTGCACTCTCATGATCCAGTCATGTCCCACCCCCGACATACGTGGGAGTACAATTCGAGATGAGATTTGGGTGGGGACACGGCGCCAAACTGCATCAGCTCCCCTGTTGGCTTCTCATCTCGTCTGTCATTTGTGGAGCCAAATCTGTGATACATTCCCTCTGAAATATACCTACATTGGTTTCTGTTTGCTTACCTATGCTAAGCAGCTAATGAATGGACAGATTGTCCTGGGGAGAAAAGTTGCTGTTTCTAACAGAGGTCTCTGGGCGTTTGTTGTCTCCTGCAAGGGCCCAGTCAGTAGTTCGCAAGCTTGGCACTTCAGAGTGCTGGCAGGGCCAATCTGGTCATGAGCCACATGAGTCTCCAGAGCCTGGACATGAAATTTAAAAATACCGTCAGGCCCTTCAGTGTTGCCCATCCCTAATGCTCCTTCAGTCCCTTTTATCTGTGGTTTTGTTTTTTTGAGACGGAGTCTTGCTCTGCTGCCCAGGCTGGAATGCAGTGGCATGATCTCTGCTCACTGCAACCTCCGCCTCCTGGGTTCAAGCGATTCTCCTGTCTCAGCCTCCTGAGTAGCTGGGACTACAGGTGCACTCCACCACGCCCGGCTACTTTTTGTATTTTTAGTAGAGACGGGGTTGGTTTCACCAAGTTGGCCAGGCTGGTCTCAAACTGCTGACCTCGCGATCCGCCCACCTTGGCCTCCCAAAGTGCTGGGATTACAGGTGTCAGCCTCTGCACCCTGCCGGTTATTGGTTTTTATTGCTGAAACTGGTAGGGAGTTACTACTGAAAAGCCAGCATGCAAAACCTGTTTGCTGGTGTTGTGGAGCCTTCGCTCCCCACGTTGGTTCTGGATACCAGCATTGTCATTAGCCTCAGCAAGCTTTTTCTTTTTTTTCATTGAGGGCAAATAGTAAGGGGACAGTCTTAATAAGCCTCTGCAGTATTCATTTTGTGACATTGAAATCTATTGTCAGACAGCAGTTATGTGTGTGTGGGGTGTGTGTTGTGTTTGGTGTGTGTGCACGTGTGTGTGTACATATGTGGTGTGTGTGTGTGTGTGTGTGTCTGTGTGTGTGGAGGCAGGCAATGTAGGAGTAGAAATTAGGGGCAGGGGAAGGGAGGTGTTTGGTCCAAACCAATTGTTTTGGTTCAGTTTTTCCTTCTAGGGACAGCAGGAGGAGCCAGAGTATGATTATTCTGATTCTAAATGGATGCATTTTTTAATTTCTTTTTATCTCCAAATGGGTGACCTTTAAAATGCTTATTTTGTTTACATGTCTGTAAAGTATTGGTCATTGTGTGCTACCTCTGCATCACCTATAAATACTGCACTAGAACAGGAAACCTCAGAACCCGGTGATCTCTGCCCTCCTCCGGTGCCTGCGGTGACCGCTGAGAACCCTGCCTGTGCTTGCTGGGGCGGGTCCAAGTGTCAAGCTGGGGACGGGGCTGAGGATGAAAATGTAATGTTCTGACATCAGTGAACAGAGATCGATGTGCAGTGCCCTGCTCTTTGTGTCCTGTCTCGGCCACAGCTGATAGCATGCATTCTTGTCAGTTCATTCTTCCTCTGTCCTGAGAGAAGAAAACACAATCAACGGAGGACCAGTGGGAACTTCATTGTTTATTCCAGTAGAATCAAGTTGTGCTCCGTGCACTTCTCCCCCCAGGTTTGTCAAGGATCCTGGAGTTCATTGGTCTAACCCCGTCAATTTATGATAAGGAATGTGAGGTCCCCAGGGGCTCAGCGACTGGCCTGCCACGCACCGTAGTTGATTGGGAGGCAGGGGCCTGGACACTTGGCTTGGAGCCCCCTCTGCTTTCTGCTCTCTTTGGCTGATCTGTGTGTTTGCAGGCAGCATGCTGGCATCTCCCCGACGCTGGTGGTCCAGCGTCAATCTCGAACAGCCTCTGAGGAGTGTGGCAGCGGTAGTGTGGGCTTCTGTGGACTTCATTCCTAGACACAGTGAGAAGTTCTTGGCTAAGACACAGGCTGATCCACTCGAACTGTGAGGGAATAAGCTCCGCCGTGGAAGAGTCTGGCTGTGTCAGTAGAGCCAAATATGAATTCCAGAGCAGGTGAGTCGGAATAGACCACTGACAAAATCTTCAGGTTTAGCTTCTGGCAGTAGCTGACAGTGAGTAGTTTCTCTGGAGTATGGATATTGAAAAACTACTTTACAAAAATTTAACTGTTACTTAGATCATTTTCTGGTGCTGAAGGAGCTAAAGGGCTTCAGATGACTAGAAGAAAGAAACAAAAAAGTTCACTTTAGTCTTCCTACAAACATGTTAGATAAAACCAACACAGATGTGTCCCCCTCCTGCTGCAGAGACTGAGGGTAGTCTGATAAAAACACACAGTTGTTCATGTAACAGGCAAAGAGAGAAAGCAAAAGCAGAGCTGTTGGGACCCACAGTCTTTAGTGGCCATTACTGGGTCTGGCCCCTTGCTGGGTTTGGTCCTAGAATGCACCCAGGGCTGGGAACTAGAATGCTCATGTCCAGAGATAGATGTGATGTTGGCCTTACAGACGTGTAGGAGCTAGAAATCGGATCCTTGCATAAAGTTTAGAGCCTTGAAGATCTGATTATATACCTTAAAAGGGGACTGGAAATTGTAATATCAGGCCCTGTATGGGTGTGGGTTCCAAGTTTATTTTATTTATTTATTTATTTTTAATTGCATTTTAGGTTTTGGGGTACATGTGAAGAACATGCAAGATTGTTGCATAGGTACACACATGGCAGTGTGATTTGCTGCCTTCCTCCCCATCACCTATATCTGGCATTTCTCCCCATGCTATCTCTCCCCAACTCCCCAGCCCCTGCTGTCCCTCCCCTATTTCCCCCTGACAGACCCCAGTGTGTGATGCTTCCCCTCCCTGTGTCCATGTGTTCTCATTGTTCAATACCCACCTGTGAGTGAGAACATGGGGTATTTGATTTTCTGTTCTTGTGTCAGTTTGCTGAGAATGATGGTTTCCAGGTTCATCCACATCCCTACAAAGGACACGAACTCATTGTTTTTGATGGCTGCATAGTATTCCATGGCGTATATGTGCCACATTTTCCCTGTCCAGTCTATCGTTGATGGGCATTTGGGTTGTTTGCTATTGTAAACTGTGCTGCAGTGAACATTCGTGTGCACATGTCCTTATAGTAGAATGATTTATAATCCTTTGGATATATACCAGTAATGGGATTGCTGGGTCAAATGGAATTTCTATTTCTAGGTCCTTGAGGAATCGCCACACTGTCTTCCACAATGGTTGAACTAATTTACACTCCCACCAACAGTGTAAGAGTGTTCCTATTTCTCCACATCCTCTCCAGCATCTTTTGTCTCCAGATTTTTTAATGATCGCCATTCTAACTGGCGTGAGATGGTATCTCAATGTAGTTTTAATTTGCATTTCTCTAATGACCAGTGATGATGAGCATTTTTTCATGTTTGTTGGCCTCATGTATGTCTTCTTTTGTAAAGTGTCTGTTCATATCCTTCACCCACTTTTGAATGGGCTTTTTTTTTTCTTGTAAATCTGTTTTAGTTCTTTGTAAATTCTGGATATCAGCCCTATGTCAGATGGGTAGATTGCAAAATTTTTTTCCCATTTTGGTGATTGCCAATTCACTCTAATGACTGTTTCTTTTGACATGCAGAAGCTGTGGAGTTTGATTAGGTCCCAATTGTCTATTTTGGCTTTTGTTGCCAATGCTTTTGGTGTTTTGGTCATGAAATCTTTGCCTACGTTGGTCATGAAATCTTTGCCTACGCCTATGTCCTGAATGGTTTTGCCTAGATTTTCTTCTAGGGTTTTTATGGTGTTAGGTCTTATGTTTAAGTCTTTAATCCATCTGGAGTTAATTTTAGTGTAAGGTGTTAGGAAGGGGTTCAGTTTCTGCTTTCTGCACATGACTAGCCAGTTTTCCCAACACCATTTATTAAACAGGGAATCCTTTTCCCATTGCTTGTTTTTGTCAGGTTTCTCAAAGACCGGATGGTTGTAGATGTGTTGTGTTGCCTCTGAGGCCTCTGTTCTGTTCCATTGGTATATATCTCTATTTTGGTACCAGTATCATGCTGTTTTGATTACTGTAGCCTTGTAGTATAGTTTGAAGTCCTGTAGTGTGATGCCTCCAGCTTTGTCCTTTTTGCTTAGAATTGACTTGGCTACGTGGGCTCTCTTTTGGTTCCATATGAAGTTTAAGGTGGGTTTTTTGTGGTTCTGTGAAGAAGGTCATTGGTAGTTTGATGGGGATAGCACTGAATCTGTAAATTACTTTGGGCAGTATGGCCATTTTCACGATATTGATTCTTCCTAACCGTGAACATGGAATGTTTCTCCCTCCGTTTGTGTCCTCTCTTATTTCGTTGAGCAGTGGTTTGTAGTTCTCCTTGAAGAGGTCCCTTACGTTCCTTGTGAGTTGTATTCCAAGGTATTTTATTCTTTTTGTAGCAATTGTGAATGGCAGTGTTTCTTGATTTGACTCTCTTTAAGTCTCTTATTGGTGTAGAGGAATGCTTGTGATTTTTGCACATTGATTTTGTATCCTGAGACTTTGCTGAAGTTGCTTATCAGTTTCAGGAGATTTTGGGCTGAGACGATGGGGTCTTCTAGATATACAATCATGTTGTCTGCAAATAGAGACAATTTGACTTTCTCCTTTCCAATTTGAATACCCTTTATTTCTTTTTCTTGCCTGATTGCTCTGGCTAGAACTTCCAGTACTATATTGAATAGGAGTGGTGAGAGAGGGCATCCTTGTCTAGTGCCTTATTTCAAAGGGAATGCTTCCAGTTTTTGCCCATTCAGTATGATATTGGCTGTTGGTTTGTCATAAATAGCTTTTATTATTTTGAGATACGTTCCATCAATACCTAGTTTATTGAGGGTTTTTAGCATAAAGGGCTGTTGAATTTTGTCAAAGGCCTTCTCTGCATCAATTGAGATTATCATGTGGTTTTCGTTTTTTGGTTCTGTTTATGTGGTGAATTATGTTTATAGACTTGCATATGTTGAACCAGCCTTGCATTCCTGGGATGAATCCTACTTGATCATGGTGGATAAGCTTTTTGATGTGCTGTTGCAGTCGGTTTGCCAGTATTTTATTGAAGATTTTTGCATCTATGTTCATCATGGATATAGGCCTGAAGTTTTCTTTTCTTGCTGAGTCTCTGCCGGGTTTTGGTATCAGGATGATGTTGGTCTCATAAAATGATTTGGTAAGGATTCCCTCTTTTTGGATTATTTGGAATAGTTTCAGAAGGAATTGTACCAGCTCCTCTTTGTATGTCTGGTAGAATTTGGCTGTGAACCATCTGGACCTTGGTTTTTTTTGGGTGGTAGTCTCTTAATTGCTGCCTCAACTTCAGACCTTGTTATTGGTCTATTCAGGGTTTCGACTTCTTCCTACTTTAGGCTTGGGAGGATGCAAATGTCCAGGAATTTATCCACTTCTGCCAGGTTTACTAATTTATGTGCATAGAGTTGTTTGTAATAATCTCTGATGATGGTTTGAATTTCTGTGGAATCTGTGGTGATATCCCCTTAATCGTTTTTTATTGCATCTATTTGATTATTCTCTTTTCTTTTTTATTAATCTGGCTAGTGGTCTGTCTATTTTGTTGATCTTTTCGAAAAACCAGCTCCTGGATTTATTGACTTTTTGAAGGGTTTTTTATGTCTCTATCTCCTTCAGTTCTGCTCTGATCTTAGTTATTTCTTATCTTCTGCTAGGTTTTGAGTTTTTTTTTATCTTGATCCTCTAGCTCTTTGAATTTTGACGATAGGGTGTCAATTTTGGATCTCTCCAGTCTTCTCATGTAGGCACTTATTGCTATATATTTTCCTCTAGAGACTGCTTTAAATATGTCCCAGAGATTCTGGTATGTTGTGTCTTCATTCTCGTTGGTTTCAAAGAACATCTTTATTTCTGCCTTCATTTCATTGTTTATCCAGTTGACATTCAGGAGCCATTGTTCAGTTTCCATGAAGCTGTGCGGTTCTGAGTTAGTTTCTGAATTCTGAGTTCTAACTTGATTGCACTGTGGTCTGAGAGACTGTTTGTTACGATTTCCATTCTTTTGCATTTGCTGAGGAGTGATTTACTTCCAATTATGTGGTCAATTTTAGAGGAGGTATGATATGGTGCTAAGAATGTATATTCTATGGATTTGCAGTGGAGAGTTCTGTAAATGTTTATTAGGTTTGCTTGGTCCAGGTCTGAATTCAAGTCCTGGATATCCTTCTTAATTTTCTGTCTCTAATTGATCTAATATTGACAATGTGGTGTTAAAGTCTCCCACTATGATTGTGTGGGAGTCTGAGTCTCTTTGTAAGTCATTAAGAACTTGCCTTATGTATCTGGGTGCTCCTGTATTGGGTGTGTATATATTTATGATTGTTAGCTTTTCTTGTTACATCGATCCTTTTACCATTATGTAATGTCCTTCTTTGTCTCTTTTGTTCTTTGTTGGTCTATTTTATTAGAGACGAGAATTGCAAGTCCTGCTTTTTTTTGCTCTCCATTAGCTTGGTAAATCTTCCTCCATCCCTTTATTTTGAGCCTTTGTGTATCCTTGCATGTGAGATGGGTTTCCTGGATACAGCACACTGATGGGTTTTGGCTTTTTATCCAATTTGCCAGTCTGTGTCTTTTGTTTGGGGCATTTAGTCCATTTACATTTAGGGTTAATATTGTTATGTGTGATTTTGATCCTGCCATTTTGATGCTAGCTGGCTGTTTTGCCCGTTGATGCAGTTTCTTCATTGTGTTTATGCTCTTTACCATTTGGTATGTTTTTGGAGTGGCTGGTACTGGTTGTTCCTTTCTATGTTTAGTGCTTCTTTCAGGAGCTCTCGTAAAACAGTCCTGGTGGTGATGAAATCTCTGAGTACTTGCTTTTTCGCAAAGGATTTTATTTTTCCTTCAGTTACGAAGCTTAGTTTGGTTGGATAGGAAATTCTGGGTTGAAAGTTCTTTTCTTTAAGGATGTTGAATATTGGCCCCCACTCTCTTCTGGCTTTTAGGGTTTCTGCTGAGAGATCTGCTGTGAGTCTGATGGGCTTCTCTTTGTGGGTAACCCGATCTTTCTCTCTGGCTGCCCGTAGCATTTTCTCCTTCATTTCAACCCTGGTGAATCTCACGATTATGTGCCTTGGGGTTGCTCTTCTTGAGGAATATCTTTGTGATGTTCTCTGTTTTTCCTGGACTTGAATATTGACCTGCCTTGCTAGGCTGGGGAAGTTTTCCTGGATAATATCCTGAAGAGTATTTTCCAGCTTGGATTGATTCTGTCACATCCAGGTACACCTATCAAATGTAGATTAGGTCTTTTCAGATAGTCCCATATTTCTTGGAGACTTTGTTCATTCTTTTTTACCCTTTCTTCTCTAATCTTGCCTTCTCATTTTATATCATTGAATTGATCTTTGACCTCTGATATCCTTTCTTCTGCTTGGTCAATTCGGCTGTTGAAACTTGTGCATGCTTTGTGAAGTTCTCGTGTTGTTTTTTTCAGCTCCATCAATTCACTTATATTCCTCTCTAAGTTGTTTATTCTCGTTAGCATTTTGTCAATCTTTTTTAAGGTTCTTAGTTTCTTTGCATTGGGTTAGAACATGTTCTTTTAGCTCACAGAAGTTTCTTATTACCCATCTTCTGAAGCCTAATTCTGTCAATTCGTCACACTCATTCTCCATCCAGCCTTGTTCTCTTGCTGGTGAGGAGTTGTGATCCCTTATAGGAGGTGAGACATTCTCGTTTCGGGTGTTTTCCTCCTTTTTGTGCTGGTTTCTTCCCATCTTTGTGAATTTATCCACCTGTCATCTGTGTAGCTGTTGAGTTTCAGATTGGGTCTCTGAGTGGATGTCCAGTTTGTTGATGATGAAGTTACTTCTTTCTGTTTCTTAGTTTTTCTTCTAACAGTCAGGCCCCTCTGTTGTAGGATTGCTGGGATCCACTCCAGGCCCTGTTTGCCTGTGGATCACCTGCAGTGGCTGCAGAACAGTAAAGGTTGCTGCCAGTTTCTTCTTCTGCTATCTTTGTCCCAGAAGGATACCCACCAGATGTCAGTCTGAGCTCTCCTTTATGAGGTGACTCTTTGGATATACGGGGGTCAGGGAGCTGCTTGAGGAGACAGTCTGTCCGTTATAGGAGCTCAAGTGCTGAGCTGTGAGCTCCATTGTTCATTCAGAGCTGCTGGGCAGGTACATTTAAGTCTGCTGCAGCAGAACTCATAAACACCCCTTTTTTATCCCAGGTGCTCTGTCCCAGGGAGTTAGGGCTTGATTTATGAGTTTCTGTTGTGCTGCTGGCTTTTTTCAGGGCTGCCCTGCCCAGCAAGGAGGCAGCCTAGTCACTGTCTGCCTGCAGAGGCTTTGCTGAGCTGCTGTGGGCTCTACCCAGCTGCTGTGTGAACTTCCCTGCAGTCCTGTTTATACGGATGTAGTTAGAACTGCCTCGGCAAAGCTGGCCCACCTCTATAATGGCAGACTCTCTCTGTAATGGTGGACTGCCTCAGCAAAGGCAGACTTCTTCAGCAATGGCGGACTACCTCCGTAGTGGTGGAGTGCCTCAGTAATGGCGTATGCCCATCCCCCACAGAGCTGGACCGTCCCAGGTTCAGCTGTGCTTGCTGTGAAACTCAATCCAGAGCATTTCCGATTGCTGTTTTTTTGTGGGGGTGGGACCAGCCGAGCCTGATCACCTGGCTCCCTGCCTCAGAGCCCCCTTTTTTTCTTTTTTTTGTTGAATGGTCGATTCCGTCTCCCAGTTGTTCCAGTTGCCTGTTGAAAAGGCGCTGGGATCTGTGTGATTTCCTGTGCGGCAACCCACTGCACCAGCTGAAACAGCTGCGCTGAGATTCATGGCACTTTTTTTGCCTGGGAATCTCCTGGCCTGGCTCCCTGTTTTAGTCCCCTTTTTAATAAGATGAATGGGTGACTCTGTCTCCCAGGAGCTCTAATCGCCAGCTAAAACGGTGCCCAGACCTGTGTATCTTGTATGGAGAATTGCCGTGCGGGGTGCCGGCCAAAACAGCCATGGGGGCCAAACCAGCCACGCTGGCGACCCATGGGGCTCCTCCGCCTGGGAATCTCCTGGTCTGTGGGCAATAAAAATACGTCTGGAAATGTGACATCCACTCACCCTCTGCGCTTTCACTGGAAGCTGCAATCCTGAGCTGCTTCTAATCGGCCATCTTGTGAGCAGTCCCAGTGAGTTCTTCTGGGTTCCAAGTTTATCTGTTATATCGGAACCAAAAGTAGAAGCACTGACATAGAAACAGTTGCAGACCATTGAAGTTCTTAAGGCCTTGGGTGGTGGCAGATGCAGAATTGTCCTGTAGGCATGCTTCCACCACCCACCCTGTGCGTAGGAGATTCAGAGATAAAACAGCTCCCACTGAGGATAAGAAATCTAAAAATAATAAGCACGTAAACAAATCTACTACGTGGTGAGAAGAGGGGTCAGGAAATACAGCAGGCAGTAGAATCTAAATTTCCAGGAATCTGAAATAATAGAAGAACCTAAAGTTCGATATAAAGTACAGGCACAGCTCATTTTATTACATTTCACTTTATCATACTTTGAAGATATTGTGGTTTTTATACATTGAAGATTTGTGGCAGCCTTGCATTGAACAAGTCTATTTGGTACCATTTTCCCAACAGGATACTGTCACCTCATGCTTTTGTGTCTGCATTTTTTAACAATAAAGTATTTTAAAATTATGGTATGTGCTTTTTTTTTTAGGTAGAATGCTGTTGCATAATTAATAGACTACAGCATATTATAAAAAGAAACTTATATTTGCTCTGGGAAACCAAAAAATTTGGGTGACTCACTTTATCGCAGCATTCTGCAACCAAGCCTGCAATGCCTCTGAGGTACACTGTAGTTATTTTACATTTTGAAAAATGATTAAAAAGAAATAGGACCATAATAAAAAAGGAAGACAGTTTGAAAAAAATACTGGAAGTCTTTTTTAAAAAGAACTAAAACTTCATGATATGTTCATTGAAGTTTTTTTTAAAAAAGTCATCAGATTAGACACAGTTAAAGACAGAATTAGTGAATTAGAAGAAAATAGAGCTGGATAAATCCCCCCAAGTGTAGCAAGAGAGATAAAAAGATGGAAAGTATGAAAGTGTAATTGGTAGTCATAGAGGAAAGAATGAGAAGGCCCATTAGGAAATCCAGAAGGAAGGACTTTAGAGAATGTTTGAGTAGAACAGTTCAAAAGATAAATGGCTGAGAATTTTTCAGAATTGAAAAGGCGTATATGGGCAAACAATTTTGAGGTAGAATAAAAAGTGAGGGAAAATAGCCATCAAATATCAAGATATATTACAAAGCTGTGACCACTAAGACAGTGTGTTACTGGCCCAAGCATAGACTAACCAATGAAATAAAAGTGAGATCTTTAAACATGCATATATGGCAGTTTGAAGCCATTATGAATCAGATTTATATAAGCCTATAAATTGTGCCAGGGCAATTAGTCGTCCATATGTGAGGAAAGATAAAACCAGATCCCTGCCTCACACAAAATCAATTCTAGGAGGTGGGGGTGGGGGTTCGAGTTAATAAGAGCCTAAATATGGGGGAAAAAACCCCTTTTAACATTTTCAGTAAAAAATCTAAAATATGACATTGGTGGTGGCTCATGCCTGTAATCCCTGCACTTTGGGAGGCCGAGGTGGGCGGATCACCTGAGGTTGGGAGTTCAAGACCAGCCTGACCAACATGGAGAAATCCTGTCTCTACTAAAAATACAAAATTAGCTGGGCGTAGTGGCACGTGCCTATAGTCCCAGCTATTTGGGAGGCTGAGGCAGGAGAGTTGCTTGAACCCAGCAGGCGGAGGTTGTGTAGATCGTGCCATTGCACTCCAACCTGGGCAGTGAGAGCGAAACTTCGTCTCAGAAAAAGAAAAAAAGAAAAGAAAAGAAAAGAAAATATAGAATCTGACTACATATATTAAGACATGCTACATATCAGAATTCCTTCATCATTGTGTAAGAAAAGGTCTTTGCAGGAAACATTTACAAAGACCAAAATAGAAAGATGGGGTTCTTGAATAAATATGCAAAGTGGCATCCAGTAAATAAATGGGCAAATTGTTTGGCCTGGCATTTCAGAGAAGAGGAAACTAAAAGTAGCTAATAAATATAATAAGTGTTCAACCCTTCTAGTAATTTAAGGGCTTGCAAATTAAACCATAAAATTAGCAAAAATAAACACGTCTGGTGTTATACATGTGGGTGAGGTTGTAGAGTGAAAGATGCTTCCTTGGACACCATATAAATGGGTAGTTGATGGTGGGCATTTCTGGTGACCTAGAAGCTACAGTACTAGTAGTATATACCCTAATAGATGCCCAAGAAAGATTGTACAAAATATTGTATTTAGAAGGCTGAGGCGGGCAGATCACACTTGAGGTCAGGAGTTTGAGACCAGCCTGGCCAATGTGGTGAAACGTCATCTCTACTAAAAACGCAAAAACATTAGCTGGGTGTGGTGGCGCATGCCTGTTGTCCCAGCTATGTGGGAGGCTGAGGCGGGAGAATTACTTGAGCCCATAAGGCAGAGGTTGCAGTAAGCCAAGATTCCGCCACTGAATTC
The DNA here is from genome assembly GCF_049354715.1 of Callithrix jacchus. NCBI lineage: Eukaryota > Metazoa > Chordata > Mammalia > Primates > Cebidae > Callithrix > Callithrix jacchus. The sequence goes on along the minus strand of NC_133513.1, from coordinate 123,390,260 downwards.
CAGCCTGGGTAATGGAGCAAGACTCTGTCTCGAAACAAAACCAAACAAAATGTGTGTTGTAGCACTGTTAGCATAAGAAAAGCCGGAAGCAACCTAAATGTTCATTAATAGAATGGATAAATGGGTTGTGCTACATTTCCTCAATATATACACAGCAGTGAAAATGGATCAAATGGGTAAAAAAGGAAATTACAGAATAATCTATATAGAATGATACTATCTAGATATAATTTTAAGCATGGAAAACATTGATACATACATTGATATGCTAAAGACATAAAAACTTTGGTGAGTGTGGTAAACAGCTTGGAAATAGGGGGGTTATTTCTGCTGCGTGTAAGGGCCCAGGGTGCAGTGCTGTGATGATATCTGCCGTTTGATCTCCTAAGTTATGTGATGCTTCATGAGTGATTGTTACATTGTTGTCTATAGCATTTTTTGTACATCTGAAGAATCGTGGTGAGCTTGGGCGTGATGTATCCACACATAGATACATCATCGCGACACTGGAGGACATCAGAGGCAGAGAAACACCTGTAGAGCTGCTGAGAGGAATGACTTGGCTAAGCACGAAGGGATGATAATTTGACAACAGATCTCTCATTGGTAGCAGTAGATGCCAGAAGACCATGGAATAGCATCTTTGGAGCGCTAAGGGCGCGCACCTTGGTGTGCGTGTGGGCAGGTACTAGATCTAGGGCTGGGCTGGCCGCTGCACTGGGTTCCTCCCCGACCCCAGAAAATTCAGTTACCAAAACTGACTCAAGGACAGAGAACATCGTCAGATCAGTAACAATGGAAGAATCTGGGAAGGCTATCAAAAAGCTACCGTCACAGGTATTTTACAGATGTGACAAGCCTGTATAAAAGAACACATGGATGATTTAACGTTAGAAAAATGACTGCATTGTCTGATCAAAGGGAAAAAAGAGATCACCTATTAGATGCAGAAACAGCATGCAGTCAGATGCTAATCCCATTCATGATACATATTCAAAAGCTCCACAAACCAGAAAGAGAAGGTTTTCTCCTGGTAAAAATTAAGGACGTGATACTTAGTGGAAACATCCATGTTGAAGAGAAAAGCACGGGTGTACTGCGGCTGTTAGCCCTTCTGCTTGGTGTGCGTGGGCTCGTGGCTGGCATGATGTGATAAGGAAAAAAGAAACAAGGGCAGAGGAACTGGAAAGAGAAAAGTCAAAATGTTTTTTTATTTTTTGAGATGGAGTTTACCTCTTGTCACCCAGGCTAGAATGCTGTGGTGCGATCTCAGCTCACTGCAACCTCCGCCTCCCGGGTTCAAGTGATTCTTCTGCCTCAGCCTCCCAAATAGCTGGGATTACAGGCATGTGCTACCACGCCTAGCTAATTTTTTTTTTTGAGACGGAGTTTCGCTCTTGTTGCCCAGATTGGGGTGCAATGGTGCCATCTTGGCCCACTGCAACCCCCGCCTCCCAGATTCAAGTGATTTTCCTGCCTCAGCCACCCAAGTAGCTGGGATTACAGGCGTGCACCACTACGCCCAGCTAATTTTGTATTTTTTTCTTTTTTTTTATTTTTTTGAGATGGAGTTTCACTGTTGTTACCCAGACTGGAGTGCAATGGCACGATCTTGGCTCACCACAACCTCCGCCTCCTGGGTTCAAGCAATTCTCCTGCCTCAGCCTCCTGAGTAGCTGGGACTACAGGCACGCACCACCATGCCCAGCTAATTTTTAGTAGAGACGGGGTTTCACCTTGTTGACCAGGATGGTCTCGATCTCTTGACCTCGTGATCCACCCGCCTTGGCCTCCCAAAGTGCTGGGATTATAGGTGTGAGCCACCGCGCCCAGCCTAATTTTGTATTAGAGACAGGGTTTCTCCATGTGATCAGGCTGGTCTCAAACTCCTGACCACAATTGATCCACCTGCCTTGGCCTCCCAAAGAGCTGGGATTACAGTCATGGCCATGATCTACTTTAGTTCTTTGACCATATTTGAAATGACTGAGGCGCAGTCTCGGTCTGTTAAGTTTGTCTGGCTTTGTGTTGTTTGCCCCTCTGGGTCAGATCCACTGCCCACCTTTCCTGGCATTCTGTGTGGGAGGCCAGCCTGCATGGCTAACATCCGTGGATACCCACTTCTTTATGGGCTTAGCCCCTAGGGGTTTGGGGCAGGCAGCAGGAGATTGGAGAGGGAGGGTAGGTTGCATGGCCATGTCCCCTGGTTGTGCCACCACTTCTCTGAAGGAGCCAGCAGCATGTGGCACATCCTCCTTCTGGGTTCTGGTAGCTGCTGCTGTCCTTTATGCCTTGGGTCTGGCTCCTGCACTGTCCCTCGTGGCTCCCAGGACAACTCTGTGAGAACCCTTTTGTAGTAACCCCTTGTGAGGTCTCCTGTTAGTCATGTATCTATTTCCTGTTGGGGTTGTGAGTGGTACAGAAGGGTGCATGCCCACTTTCGAGTGTTGACACCTCCAAGAAGGAAGAGAGGATGAGGCAAGAGCATGACAGATGCCCATCGGCATGGGGTGTAAGGAAGGGAGGAAGATGATGGGGTGTAAGGAAGGGAGGAAGACGATGGGTGTAAGGAAGGGAGGAAGATGATGGGTGTAAGGAAGGGAGGAAGATGATGGGGTGTAAGGAAGGGAGGAAGACGATGGGGTGTAAGGAAGGGAGGAAGATGATGGGTGTAAGGAAGGGAGGAAGATGATGGGGTGTAAGGAAGGGAGGAAGATGATGGGTGTAAGGAAGGGAGGAAGATGATGGGGTGTAAGGAAGGGAGGAAGATGATGGGTGTAAGGAAGGGAGGAAGATGATGGGTGTAAGGAAGGGAGGAAGACGATGGGGTGTAAGGAAGGGAGGAAGATGATGGGTGTAAGGAAGGGAGGAAGATGATGGGTGTAGGGAAGGGAGGAAGATGATGGGGTATAAGGAAGGGAGAAGATGGGGTGTAAGGAAGGGAGGAAGATGGGGTGTAAGGAAGGGAGGAAGATGATGGGGTGCATGGAAGGGAGGAAGATGATGAGGCGTAAGGAAGGGAGGAAGATGAGGCAAGAGGATGACAGATGCCCATCAGCATGGGGTGTGGCAGGTGGTATAAAGACGTTTCATCGTGCAAAGATGAATGATGGGTGATTGTCTTAGAGGTCCAAGCTTTGGTTCTAGGGCTTTGAAGAATTCTCTTGAGAAGGGACAATGTTTTGTGGCAGTAAAGATGAATATGCTGTTGAAGGAAGAAAAAATGACTCCTCTGGCAGTTGGTAATGGCAGGAACCATCCACGTCTTTAATCCACAGAGGGCTGTTGTCATTCTGTCACACAGGTGCTACGGAGAATCCGAGAGCTACCACAGCCAGGGCTCTGCCTGTTAGGGGAAAATGGCGTCAGCAAAAGGGAAGGGGATGCATGGCGCAGTTCTCTCCTCCCCGAGGCTACAGGGATGCCTTGCAGCTAGATGTACCGGAGGTGACGCATCAGTCTGGGTGTTTAACATGGTGGTCCCAGGTGGAGTGAGGTGTGTCCCTGTTGGCCCCGCTGTCCTTGCCAGCCCCACAGACAGGTCATGGAGAGCCCACTGAGGAAGGCTTCCAAAAAGGAAAGGGGGACGTTTTGAGGGAGTTCATGAGTGGTGGCAGGGCCTGCAAAGAAGTCGTTGCTATGAGAGGTGAATGAAGGTCTGGGCTGCATACTTGTGCCCCGAGGGTGCGGAGGAGAAGGCGCTGGGCAGCAGGGCAGCCGGGAACAGCTGACCCCGGGCCCTTTTCATCCCAGGGTTAGAAGCAAATAAAAACTTCCTCTTCACAAATTTCGTGCTCTTGCTCCGTGGAATTGTGTTTCACCAAAGGTGGAAAAGGGTTTTCTCATTATTGCTTATCAAATCACTTTTCAAGCCTGACCGAACAGGGGGCAAGCGTTTTAGTTGTCCACAGTAAGACCCACAGTTGGGATGCAGTGACCCGGACGCTGCTCATTAGACCTGCTTCTGGTGGTTGGTGAGGGCAATGAGTCCCAGGGTCTGAGGACCTGAGGTCCCACTGGCCCATCTGAGTCCCAGGGTCTGAGGACCTGAGGTCCCACTGACCCATCTGAGTCCCAGGGTCGGACTGAGGACCTGAGGCCCCACCGGCCCATCTGAATCCCAGGGTCTGAGGACCTGAGGTCCCACTGGCCCATCCAAGTCCCAGGGTCTGAGGACCTGAGGCCCCACTGGCCCAGCCCTTGTCTAGATTGGGGGCAGCAGCAGGCTTCTCTCTGGGTGTCATCAGGGGCCGCGTGCTTTGAGAGACACAGAGACAAACTGGGTTGTGTGGAGAAGAGAGAGGAGGGCAATGTGGGGTCTTGAGATCACACCAGGGGCAAAAGGTATAAACGAGCAATTTCTAAAGGCTCCTTTGTGTCTAAGATTCTGGGTCTTGGCCAACTGTGCTGGCTTGCTCCTATAATCCCAACGCTTTGGAAGGCTGAGGCCAGTGGATCCCAAGGCCAGGAGTTCTAGACCAGCCTGGACAACATGATGAAACTTTATCTCTACAAAAACAAACAAACGAGCAAAATACAAAAATTAGCCAGATGTGATGGCAGGCGCCTGTAGTCCCAGCTTCTCAGGAGGCTGAGGTGAAAGGATCTCTTGAGCCCAGGAGGCTGAGGCTGCAGTGAGCCATGATTGTGACACTGAAATCCAGCCTGGGTGACAGAGCCAGACCCTGTCCAAAAAAAAAAAAAAAATTCTGGGTCTCATTCTTCAAATCGATGTGGCTCTGTCTTTGTCCCTAAGTTTTATCCATTTCGTCTCAAACATGTCTTCCAGATATACCTCTCCTCGAACAGGGCAGGGAAGGATGCGTCAGGAGTGAGACACCTTTAAAAAAAAACGGTGTTTTTCGAGCTATGTGGTTGGTGATGATGAAGTGAATTAAATAGCATTTCCCTGCAATCCCCCGTCTGTCCTCTAAGAGAAGCCCCCTGTGTTTTGGGCCCCACGCACCCTACGACACCTCCAAGTGAGCCTCCCAGGCTTCTGCTGACCGCGCCTTCAGTGCACGTCCCAGAGCCACGATTCGCCAGCTGGGTTCCTGCACTCAGCCTCCCAACAGGACAGGTTCCTGTCCAAAGAAGTTCAGGAAATGCTACGTACTTTCCCCTACCTTTCAGAGATTTGATGTCCATTAGACTATGAAGGACCTTGAAAGTTGCATGAAGAAACTTGTTTCCAATATGCCCTTTTGTTAAGGGATACCTGCTGCACGTGTGATACCCGGAATATTCTGGGAAGCGCGGGCCTGTTGAATAAATGCCGCACCTGTATTCACCATGGCATCCAGGGCCCCTCACACCTCAGTGCTGCCTGACCCCCCAGACAGCTGCTCCCATCCCTGCCATGTGTGCCACAAGCCCCGCTCCAGTCGCCACAGACAGCCTCTCTGGTCCTGGCACAATCTAACCTCGTTCTTACTGCTTGGGAGACACCCTCCCACCTCCAGAGATTCTCTTGCTCCTCTGTGGCCCACCCGAGATACTTCTCCTTGTGTGAAGCCTTCAGCCCCCTCACGAGGCAGGGCCATGTGCTATCTTCCCTGGCTCCTGTAGCATTTCATTATGATTGCTGAAGGAGCCATCAGTGTCACTTCAGTACTCTGCTGCCTGATGGTACCTCCAGGCAGGGCTGGAGTCTCTCCTGTCTGGTCCCCATGACTCAGGGAAGCCCCTGTCTTCCAGGAAGCAGGGATGTCATCGAGGACCAGACTGCTTTGTTCCCCCAGCACCCAGCCTACCCCACCCTTCCTGGGCTACAGCCAGCCTAGGAGCCCATTACCCCGAGGGTGGAGTCCTTGCAGGACAGGGAGGCCGTGCCTGTCTCTGCCTGTGGGCCAGGGAGCCACGCTGCTGTGTGCCAGGAGATGTGGCCAAGTGTGACAGAGATTCCTAGACGCCGACGAGCCTCTCATTGCACAGTGGTGCAGTGTCTGGCCAACTGTCTGTCCCAGCCATCTGGTTCTCCCAGTTTCTTATGCAGGTGAAGGTAAGGGGATGAGAGGCCTGCTCCAGGAGATGGGTGGGTTGGAGGGGCCTGGCGGTGATTGCCATGAGCCTCTGTCACTCCCAGATGTCCCTGGTAAGAGAAGCCACTTTTGTGTTGCTTTTGTGCTGAATCTTGATTCAATATTTAGACATTTTAAAAAAATTGTTTCATGAATTATGTGAATATGATTTTTATTCTCGTTATTCCTCATAGTGCTATAGGAAAGAAGGGAAGTAACATTTATTAAAAACGTTCTAGGTAGCAGGCACTACTGGAAATGCTTTAAATGCCTTAGTTATGATCTAATATATGTTAAAGGATCTACAGACGTCACAGCAGCCATTTTAAACGTGGTGCTTTGTGTTGGCAAGTGTATGGCCAAGGCGCGCTCACGTGGCCAAGGTAAATTACTTCCCGCCATGTGCTGTTTTGTCTTTATAGGGACATTTTAACCATACCAAGAATCATTAGGAGATGCAAGCTGGAAAAAAGAAGACTCCAGCTTCGGTTCAGAACCCTCCACGTTGCAGCGAATGGGAACCTCCTCCAGATGGGTGTGCACACTGGCCCGTTCAGATGGCAGCTGGTGCGCTCTGCAGGCGGGGGAGGCTTGTGTGTCCTCTCATTCTGGTGAACCCACCGTCCTCTGCAGGAGAACCAGAAATCCACGTCCCTTCAGAAGAGCACCCAACTCACTACTGCGGACTGCAGCCTCCTCTCGAATGTTCTTGCTTGAGAGGGGGATCAGCTGCCTTATTTACATGTCAAAGAGTCTTGTATCAAACTTCCTGTGAGCGTGGGCACTCATGGCCTGTGGAGGCACACCCAGACGCAGCCCTGCCGTTGTGATTTGTCATTGCTTTGCCAATGTACCCAGCACTGCTTACATACTCTTTCGTTGAAAGACTTATTTTTATATTTAAAATGTTCTAATCTGGAAGTGAATTTTACTAAATGCTAATGACCAGTTTGCTCCCCAACCGAAGTTACCAGCAACAGGATGCCTTTTATATTAAAGTGGAAATGACTCATTTTCTCTTGGGTTTTCAATGTCTGACAGTGAGGCTGGCATTCTTTTCTCTGGGTTTGAAGTTTCCTGAGATGTCCTGTTTGTGAGCTCCTGTCCGCATCATGTTATCTGCAGGGATGGTGTTCCCTCCAGGGACCATCCTTGGCACTGATTTGGGAAGAGCCCACTCTATAAATAACCGTGGCATTGGGTCATGGGGAGAGTTCCGCATGGAAATATGGAGCAGAGGAAGACGAGGTGTTGAAAGGAGGCCGGTAAGAGCCACCTGGGTTACAGATTATCCAGCATTACAGGACATGTCTCTATTAACCTGGGTGAGATCCCAGAGCAGTCACTAGGTTGGAAAATGTCTGCTTTGTCCGTGCCAGACAGCCACAGCCGGGAGGGAGGGAGGAGGTGTTGGCATTTGTGACCTTAAAAAAGATGTTTGTGGCGGGGCGCGGTGGCTCATGCCTGTAATCCTAGCACTTTGGGAGGCTGAGGAAGGTGGATCATGAGGTCAGGAGTTCGAGACCAGCCTGGCCATCATGGTGAAACCCTGTCTCTACTAAAATATAAAAATTAGCCCAGTATGGTAGCATGCACCTGTAGTCCCAGCTACCCAGGAGGCTGAGGCAGGAGAATCGCTTGAACCTGGGAAGTGTAGGTTGCAGTGAGCCAAGACCACACCACTGCACTCCAGCCTGGGTGAAAGAGTGAGACTGTCTCAAAAAAAAAAAAAAAAAAGGCTTCTCTGAAGAGCTTTAGTTTGTTCTTCTCTTTTCAAAATGAGATACACATCTTAATTTTTGTGGGAAAAAAATCTTAGTTTCACAGCATGTTCATTTTATGTGTAAACTCTTCCTTCTCACCCTCGTTTATGGAAAGAACAGGTGTCCATGCCATGTCTGTTGGTGTTTTGTAGCAGAAATGGTATGTGTCCCTCGTGCTGTTTATACGAAGCTGGCTTTTGGTACAGAACAGTCCCTGGGCATCCTCCTGCCCCCCGGAAAATGTCCCCATTTGAGAGTCGGACAGACACGAGTTTCCATCTCATCACCACCGACCATCTCCACGTGTCCTTGATGAGTCCTTGGGTTGATTGGAGCCTCCGGTTCCCATCTGTGTGGTGGGAGGTTGCCCAGTCCAGTCTTTCCATGTTCTTCTGCCTGCTTTATTCTGGCTGAGCTGCAGCTGATTAGATGTTATTCACCCAGACTGAGGGTGGGTCCGCCTCCCCCAGCCCACTGACTCAAATGTTCATCTCCTCTGGCAACACCCTCACAGACACACCAGGAACAGGACTTGGCATCCTTCAATCAAGTTGACACTCGATATTAACCATCACAGTGGAGAAGCAGCAGCTGTATCCAGGCGCTGGAGTTCCTGAACTGTGAAGGGAATGGAGGAGCTTGTCACTGGGTACCTGAAATGGGGGATGGCAACAGTTTCTTCGTGTTTTCAACGATTTTAGTGCAGGCCATGAAATAGAAGGCTCAGAAATTCCAGACCTTCCTCGCCGTGGTCCACACCTCACCTAGTCCCAGCCTAGTCTGGCCTTTGTGGACACAGATCCTGTCTACAGGCTGGTTGTCCTCTGGCAGCCGCCCCTCATTCACCTCCTGACTTGCTGTCACAGCTGCCCTGGCATCCTGGCTGGCCTTCAACCCCACCGCCCTGGCTCCAGAGTCATCCCTGGCCACAGGACGGCCTCTGCTGTCCAGCCCAACCCGCCTCATGCTGGGATTACCTGGAAGAGCTTGCCCCGTGCAGAACGGTTTCCCCTGCCAAATTCATTTGTCAGCACCGCAGGTACTAAAACAGATTAGCTAATGGGCAAAACCTGCATAGATTTCCCTACACTGGGTCTTGATGTACCCGTGATGAGCGCGAAATGGGATTATCCCTTTAAAGTGCTTCGTCTTTGTATTCTTGTCAAAGGAGGAGAAAAAAGACATTTTCTTACACCCGGAGGAAACAGACTGGGCATTGATGTGTGTGTATTTCCATTAGATACACTTTCAATTTGTTCTTTAATTATAGTCTGCTATTGCTTTTGGGAGGATATGAGGGCTAAAAATGTCAAAACAGACCTTTAATAATTTCACAGAGTAAGTTTATAATTACGGTTTCTAAGCCAGCAACTTACGAAATTCATTTCAGATCATTCGAAAGCATAGTTAAGTGGCTAACAAAGATATATTAACGTCATTTGGAATGTTTTTTTCTTTTAAAATATAGTTTATTTCCAAATTTGTTTTTAAAACAATAAAAAAGTATACTTGAAATCCATACTTATTAAAAGAAAAAACTATAAATTTTAGATAAAAATGAAAATAAGTCATCCCCAATCTCATTACTCAAAAGTAACTCATGTTAGCATTTTGCTGTGTGTCTTTTCAAAATTTTTTCTATATGAATACATGTTCATGAGCTTATAGTTTTAAAATTTATATTTTATTTTGCTGTTTCCCAGGCTGGAGTGTAGTGGTACAGTCATGGCTCACTGCAGCCTTGACCTCCCAGGCCCAGATGGGTACCTCCTCAGCCTCCTGAGTAGCTGGGACCACAGGTGTGCACCACCACACTCGGCTAAGTTTTGTATTTTTTGTAGAGGTGGGGCTTCACCATGTTGCCCTGGCTGATCTTGAACTTCTGGACTAAAGCCATCTGCCCACCTTGGCCTCTCACAGTGCTGGGATTACAGGTGTGAGCCACTGCGTGCAGCGTAGCATATACTTCTAATGTTAACACCATGTACGTCTTTTCATGTCAATATGTATTAGATTACCATTATATGGAAAGGTCACATTTACCCAGTTCCTTCATAATGAGTGCATAGGTTCTATCTATCTGCTTCTATTATAAAAGTTGCTGTCTAAACATCCTTATATTTTGTAAAGCTGTGCTTAGATTCGTTAGAACATTCTAGAAGTTGCACTGCTGGATCAGAGGGCACCTTCTGGTTTTCCGCCCTCTGGAAAGGTACCCAGAGCCCATGTCCCATCCCTCTGCGCCAACACTGGCAGAGCCTTTCTTTTTTTTTTTTAAACATGGAGCATTTTGCATGTACAAAAGTAAGCAGGTTAAACAAACAGGACATGGAGCCCCGTCAGCCGCCATCCAGCTCCAGTGATGCTCGGCCACTGCCAGCCCGACCTGCCTGTTCCCACTTGGTCCCTCTGTGAGATGCAAATACCAGACAGAATATGGCTGCAGCTGTGCTGTTTTTTCAGTGTCTCTCCCAAAGAGACTTTTGAAAACCAAAAACTGCAATACGATTGTCACTCCTAACACAACATTTACAGTAATTCCTTGTTTCATGAAATACCTACCTTTTGGTCAAATTTCTACATGCTTCGTCAATTTCATAATGATCGTTTTTGTTTTGTTTTGTTTTGCAACTTGCTTGAATTGGGATCCGCCTCAGGGCCACACACTGTGACAAGCTGATGGGTTCCTGAGTCTCTCTCTATGCAAGGATCTTCCCTCCCTCTCTTCCCCTCCAGAAACTGGATAGTAGAGTTCGTGCTGATTTTGCTAATTTTATCTCCCTGAGGTTTTACCTGCTTCTCTGACCTGTGTTTTCTATAAATTGGTAGATGATACATTGGTAAAAGCGTAGGCAGATTCCATTTTGGATTTCTGGCGGGGCTCCTCTTTTGATGGATGCCAGTGTGGTCTTCACTAGTTGCAGTGTTCATTTGCATGCCCCACACTGCTTTTCGGAGGTGCTCACTGGCCATGTGTGTCTTTTTAAAACTTCCCCCCTTTGCCCAGTTTTCTATTGGAGCATGTGTCTTCATTACTTATTTTTAAGAGTTCTTTACGTATTAAGGCCATTGAGTCTGTTTTTCTCTCACGTTGGAAATATTTTTCCCAGTTTATTATTTTTCACTTCCTTTTCAATAATGTTTATATACCGTTTGCCACACAATTTTTCTCTGTCATATCTGTCAGCCTCTTTTTTGCTGGCTTCTAGCCTTATAATCATTCAAGAAAGGCCTTCCTTTCCCCAAGGTCATGTACATTACATGAATTGATTGTAACTTACACATCTACATTTTTGCAGAGTTCTGACATTTAAAACTTTAGCTACGACTTTCTGAAGGGTAAAGGGTGATACATCTATTTTTCCCCCCAAATATTAACCAGCTATTCTAACCACGTATTTTCCATTGACTGTCTGTTCCATTTTAATCATACACAGGACATTTTCTGTACTTGCTTCCCTGTGATTTGATCTTACTGTGCATGTGTGGGGTTTGGCTTTTTATTAAAATGTAACACACATGCCGAAGAGTGAATGCCTGTGTGCCCAGGTCTAGTGCACCTGCATGGGGATGGTCAGCTGTAGGATCGTCTTGTCAAATCTCAAGCAAATACCCCACATAAAGTATTGATGGGTTTGTGCTGATTATTGATTAGTTGTAGGATAAGGGGTAGCTCCACAGTATTGAGACTTCATTCAGACACAGGGCACGTTTTGCTCTGATAAACACTTCCCATTTCGTTAGTTTAGGTCCTGCACTTTCAGCTCATCCCAGGTAATCTTTGTTCAATTACAGTTTCTGTTTGCATGCGGTAACAGTGGCTACTTCCATCCTGCTCCATTCCAAGAGCCTCAGATACAGAACTGTGTCACTGACTTCTCAATGAGTAAAGACACGGGCCAGATCATTCCTGAAAAAATTGCTGTTTAAAACCTAGTAGCGCATTTTCCCCAAATGCAAAGGGAAGGAAGCCCATCTTTCCCGAGCACACTGTGTGTCAGACACCGTGCTGAGTACTTGACTTACATGATCGTGTTTGACCCCCAAAACTCCTCGAGAGAAGAAGTACCTTCGTTGTACTAATAAGAAGAGAGACTGGAGGAGGCTGCGTCACTTGTCCATGGTCAGATGCTGGAGTCAGGCCTGGCCTCCTGCACTCCAGCATCTGCCTCCTCCAGACCCTCACCCCTAGAACTGCACATGGGTCGTGGGGTGGCAGAGTGGGGGTGGGTGTCTGGTTAAAATGCAGATTCTAAGTCTGGGGCAAGGCCTGGGATTCTGCATTTTGAATAAGCTCCCAGGAGATGCCACAGACCACGCTGTGAACATCAGAACTGTTACAGCCCATTGTCTGCCCACGTCATTCAGGACACAGTAACGTGGTCTTTTGTGGCAGCGCAGGAGTCCCTGGCTGTAGAGTGGAAAGCATTCTGGAGAATAATTAGAAGAGTTTACCTTTCCAGTCTAGGAAGACCCTCACCTTCACCTTGGTACTACTGCCTAAGTCACGACATCTGGAGACCTGGGCAGGCTGCCTGCCTGGGGCTTCTCTGCCATTTACTAACTCAGTTTCCTCATCTGTAAAATGAAAATAACAACATGCCCGTGTCTTCACTCATTGAGAAGTCAGTGACACAGTTCTGTATCTGAGGCTCTTGGAATGGAGCAGGATGGAAGTAGCCACTGTTACCGCATGCACTTGCATGGGCCTCAGAACCTGCTAGTCCAGCGCCCAGGGCCACAGGGGCGAAGGAATTCAAGCCAGCCCTCGGCCATGTACAGGCTGACCCTGCTGTGAGGCCCCCTGCCCCCCAGAACCGCAGGCCTTGCGGAGAGGCTGCCTCAGACCTTGTTTCCTCCACCCACTGCCTCTTAGCTAGGATTCATGATTTTTATGCGCTTTTTTGAGGACCTTTAGAAACCTCTGGCCTCCAGTTACTTACCAATATGTAAGAGTGTTTGGTGAGGATTTCCTGGGCTTGGTTTCCATGGTCACGGTGAAGTATTCAGCAGCTTGGTAGGAAGACAGGGTGGTCCTGGTGTAAATTTGGAAGGGCCCAGAGGGGGCAGCGGGGAGTTAGTGTTTAATGGCACCGAGTTGCAGATGGCGAAGGTGACGATGTTGTACAACAGAGTGAAAGCACTTAATGCTGCTGAACCAGAGACTTCAAAATGGTTTAAATCATGCATTTCATGCCATCTATATCTTAACACCATGAAAATTTAAAACTCAGCTGGATGTGGTGGCTAACGCCTATAATCCCAGCACTTTGGGAGGCTGAGGAGGGAGGATCACTTCAGCACAGGGGTTGAAGACCAGCCTGGGCAACACGGTGAAACCCCATCTCTACAAAATATACCAAAAAAAAAAAAAAAAAAAATAGCTGGGCATGGTGATGCATGCCTCTAGTTTCAGCTAGTAGTGAGACCGAAGTAGGAGAGTCACTTGAGCCCAGGAGACTGAGGCTGCAGTGAGCCATGATCGCGCCACTGCACTTCAGCCTGGGTGACACAGTGAGACTCTGTGTAAAAAATAAGGGAATAAAAATAAAAACTCGATGGCTCAGCTCTTCCTTTTCTCTGTAAAATGACATTGTTTCTTTTCCTCATTTCTGACTACAGACAAGCCAAGTATGAGTTTTCAGGCACCCATGTGAAGGTCCTGGGGTGTTCACTCAATGCCTGGCTCAGGGTGGCCCTTGCTGTTGAGCCCTGGGCATGCAGTGGCTCTTGGGGGTGCTGCCCTCATCCTGCTCATGACGCACTCCCACCCCTAGTCTTCCAGTACAGCAGAGGCCACTGGAGCTCGGAGCCATGAGGGGCTGCACTTCCCTCTGGGGATGAGCCCAAAGACCACCAGTGGCTCGCTAGGGTCAGTAAGGGTTAATTGCACATTTGCTAAATACATGGTGATGTTGTTAGTCCTAAATCAGGACAAACAAGATTTCTGACATCTAAATCTGCTTACGTGAAAATCATTACACAGAAACTTAAATTGCATTCACTCATTTATTCAGTGATCATTATTAAAAAGAGTAAAGTCATTTAAAAAGTGAACAACCATCAGCCACCCATGCATTTTTCAGTTAAAATACCTGTTTCATCACTCCTCTGGGGAGGCCCATCTTATTTTTCCTTCTGAGACAGTCTTGCTCTGACACCCAGGCTGTAATGCAGTGGCGCGATCTTGGCTCCCTGCAACCTCCGCCTTCCAGGTTCAAGCAACTCTCCTGCCTCAGCCTCCTGAGTAGCTGGGACTACAGGCAGGCACCACCATGCCTGGCTAATTATTTTGTATTTTTAATAGAGACAGGGTTTCACCATATTGGCCAGGCTGGTCTCAAATTCCTGACCTAGTGATCTGCCCACCTCGGCCTCCCAAAGTGCTGGAATTACACATGTGAGCCACTGTGCCCAGCCAGGTGAGGCCCATTTATTCACATTTCAGGAAGCCAATTCAGTGATGATCCACAATTCTTAATTCTTTCAAACATTCTTCACAAGCCTTTTAATAATTAATTTGAATCAGCAGAAGAAATTAAATCTCAGGAGTCTATAAACACGTTGGCCAATCACTGCAAGTTGTTGATGGTCAAAAATGACCCATGGCCATTCCTACATCATTGGAGAAATGTCCAAAGCCCCTTTTTAAATTGGACTGTTACTGCTTTTGCTTTTGAGTTGTGTGAATTCCTTACACATTTTGGAAATTAACCCTTTATCAGATGTGTGGTGTGCAAATATGTTCTCCCATTCTGCAGGTTGGCTCTTTACTCGTTTCCTTTGCTGTAAAGAAGCTTTTCAGTTCGATGAAATCCCACTTGTCTATTTTTGCTTTTGTTCCCTGTGCATTTGGGGTAATATCCATGAAGCTAATTCCAATGCCATGAAGATTTCTCTCTCTTTTTTTTCTAGGAGTTCTTTGTTTGTTTGTTAAACATTAGCCCGCTTGGTGAAATCTGGGAGTTTGATTGTTTTAGGACTTGCATGGGTGTCTTTAATGCATTTTGAGTCGATTTTTTTTGTATGGCATAAGATGAGGGTTCCATTTCATTCTTTTGCATGTGCATATCCAGCTTTCCCGATACCATCTGTTGAAGAGACTGTTTTCACCCATTTTGTATTCTTGGCACCTTATTGAAGAGCAGTTGACCATATATGGATGGATTTATTTCTTGATTCTATTCCATTCGTCTATAGATCAGTCTTTACGTTAGTACTGTACTGTTTCTATTACTGTAGCTTTGTAATATATTTTGAAATCCGAAATTGGGGTGCCTTTAACAGATAGACGAAAATATCTGTTAGACAAAATTGGGGTGCCTTTAACAGACGAAAATATCTGTTTAACAGATAGACAAAAATAGATGCAAAATGTCGCTACTCATCAGGGCACTGCAATCAGAATCACAGTGAGATATCACCTCATACTTATTTTAAAAAACAGAAGACATGTGTTGGCGAGAATGTGAAGAAATTGGAAGCTGCACACACTGTTGGTAGGAACGCAACACGGTGTCGCCACTACCGCAAACAGTGTGGAAGTTCCTCGGAAAACTGAAATAGCACTACCCTACGATCCAGCAATCCCACTTCCGACTACGTATCCAAGAGAATTGTAATGAGCTCTCAAGAGATGTTAGAACTCCTGTGTTCATTGTGGTACTTTTCACGATAGCCTGGATGTGAAAACGACCTGCATGCCCACTCAAAGGCAGTGGATGAGGAGAATGCGACGTATGCATATGAGGGAATATTATTCAGTCTTTAAAAAGGAGGAAACCCTGTCCTATGTGACAACGTGGACAAAGCCAGAGCACATGATGCGAAGTGAAACAAGCCAGACACAGGAAAACGCATGCTGCATGATTCGCTTCTCTGTGGAACCCGGAAACTCTGAGCTCAGAGAAGCACAGAATAGAATGATACTTGCCAGCGGCTGGAGGGAGGGGAAAACGGGCAGTTACAAATCAGTGGGTATAAAATTTCAGTTATGGCAGATGCATAGGTTCTCAAGATCTGCGAACAGCACTTTGCCTGTAGGTAACAAGGCTGTACTATATACTTAAAACTCTGCTAAGAGGGCACATCTCATGGCAAGTGTTCCTGCCACAATAAAATTAAAAAAAAAAGCACGCTGGCCTGTGACCCACGGTAGCATTTGGAGGGAGGGCTCACGCTGCTCTTGTGCTTTCCATTGGGTGCAGATACTCACGCTCCCATGTAAGAATTCCCCCATCCCATGGTGGTCCCTAGGGGGCCTTCCCCCACTCTCCCGGGACCTGCAGTTTCTCCTTGAGTTGGTGCTGGGCCAGCCTCCTGGCAATGGAGTGGGAGGAGACTCTGACAAAGCTTCCTTGTCCTTCCAGATGGTTCCACTTAAGATGTGGTTTCGCTGGCATCTGTAGTAATTGACACATGCACTCTGGGCCCCTTGTCCCGAAGTCCTGGCTTTTGAGGAGCCCTTGCGCCTGCTGTGCTACTCGCAAACTGTGCCGAGTCCCAGCCATTCCTCCCCTCGAGTCTCACACCCAACAGCAAGCTCCTGACACAGGTGGAAATACTCCTGTGAGGGCCTCGCATGCCAGGGCCCTTGTTCTGGCAAACACCATCACAGAGGCAGAGGCAAGAACTGGGGGTCTGACTCTGTGGTCCCAAAAACCTTAATGAATAACAGTTTTGTTTTAGCAGCTTAAAAAATGCTGCAGCAGCTGAAGTCTTTATATTTTTTAAGCTTTCCATCAGTCTAGAAACTTCCAGCGTTACAAAACCCAACGTTTTGTCACTGCCTGCCCGTATTTCCTCTGTATACACAATTCACAGAAATGTGCAAGACTGCACCCCAGACTTGGTTTTCCTATTGGCTGCAAAGGTTTACCGTATGAATGATCTCCACCAACATTCAACTAGAGTTAGCAGCGTTTGGAAAACATTCTAAGACCATGCATATTGTTTTTCTCTTGAGTGAATGCAAGAATTTTCAAATATTCTATGAATAGTGTTATTTATCTTCAAGGGTACTGAGGCCCACAAAAGAGCAACACGGATGAGTTGGCCGCAGCCTTATCCACTGACGTCCTGCTCTAAGCTGTTACTTTAATCCTGCATTTTTATTAAAATACCTCCTGATATTAGAATAGGCAGCTTATGTTTGCGACTAGACAGGTACAGTGAAAGTCTGCGATGACAAAACCAGAGGTTCAGCCGCGTGACCTCGAGTACCGTGGGGCCGACGCGGGCTGGGGCAGCTTACTGAAGCCGGTCTGGGTGCGAGCTGGGGCAGCCTTACTGAAGCCTTGCACCTCACTTGTCCTGGCTGTGTCATTTGGGGCAGTAAATGTCACGGGGATGCTTCTGAGTGTGGAGGACTGAGGTCGGTGTTCCCAGCTCCCATGGCTACCTTCTCCAGAGATCGCCCTGGTGGTTCAAGCTGCCACACCTGAGGATGTCTGGAGTCACCCTCTGTGATTGGGTGGCCCAGGGCTGACCACTGTCCTGTGTGGGGTACATGGACCCCACACTTCTTTGCCTCAAGGAGCTCCATAGAGCGGCATGTGATCCCCGTCGGGCTTCTAACTCAGGACACCAATGCGCTGTAGAGAAGCTATTTTATACAGGCCGGAAGGACGGATGGTGCTGGCCTCCTGGGCTGGGTGCGGGAGAGGGAGACGAGACTCCAGCGAAGCGGGGTCAGGAGAGGGAGACGAGACTCCAGCGAAGCGGGGGCAGGAGAGGGAGATGAGACTTTGCGCCACAGAAGGAACGTCAACACAGCAGTCATTGTCTACTAAGTTTAACAAAGGCAAAAGCAAGCACGGCCACGTGTTCACAGTTAATTCTGGTGAGAACATGGATGTTTGCTATGTATTGTATTTTTCCATTTTTTGTTTCAAAAATTAACCTTGACTAAATGGCAAGCTGGCTGAGCAGTGGAATCTCAGCACTGTGATCGCAGCCAGCGTTGCATCTGTCCATGCACAGGCTGGCGTGTTTTGCACGTAACAGTTCAGTGGTCCCTCTGCAGCCTGAGATAGGACCTTCGTCCATGATGGAGGCAAGGAAGCCGGGCCACTGGCCAAGGCCACACACCTGACTATGGCTGAGGTCAGCGCTCGAGCAGGGAGGGACTGAGCCCAGACGGAGAGGCGCCAGAGTTTACGTCCTGTGTTAAGAGCTGATTCAGTTGCCACATGCTCTCTATATTCAAAACAATCTCTTAGAATAATTTCTTAAATAGCATCTGAGAGATAATGCATGCTTCTTTATGTGAAATGAACTCAGATGCTCCCTGTTGTAATTGAGGTAGAAAATGTCATGTATAGATGTTCAAATTTTCTTTAAAAAAGCACATTCTTTTAAGGCCTTATTACCTGTTAGTTTCCATTTTGCCTTTATTTTGTGACTAAGGTGATTCTGATTATGTATGTATGAGTGAATGGACAGGCTGGGGTGCGGTGGAGCCACCAGGCCTGCCTGCAGTTTTCACCCCCATGTAGCTGGGACCACAGGCACACGCCGCCACATCTGGCTCATTTGTGTTGTTGAGGTGGGGTCTCGCTATGTTGCTCAGACTAGCCTTGAACGCCTGGGCTCTAGAGATCCTCCTGCTTTGGCCTCCCAAAGTGCTGGGATTACAGCTGTGAGCCACCGTGCCTGGCCAAACCTATTCTTAATGAGGTTCTGAGGAACTTCAGGAGCCACAGCCACAGTTCAGCACTTGCCGGGACCAGCAACAGTGCAAGTTTGGGTGTGAGGCTGGCCCATTCCTGCCTCCGGGTCAGGCGCCTGCAGCCTGCTGGGAATGCCTCGTCCCGGCAGATCCCACCACCTGTTTTCTGTTTCTGAATCCTGCCCCCAGCCTCTCGTTTCTCCATTTTGGCTGATGATTTTCTCCTGTGTATAAAAGCTACACATGCACACTGTTGAGGCCCTGAAAACACAGGACTTGGAGATGAGATTTTAAACCACTGAGTTTCACCACCGATGCTTTTCAGCCACGTTTTAAATGTTGCTGTATTTCCCTCTTTCTCTCCTTTGATTCTGTAGCAATACCATCTACAAGGAAAGAAATTCAAATTAACATCTTAAATTTTTCATTTAATATTTAAAGCACTTCCTATGACTTTTGAACCCCCCTAATCGTTATTTCAAAGAGGTCTTCAACTTCTAAAATCCCTGACTCGGCCCTGCCAGTGGAATGGTCTCCCTCCTCAGGACTCAAAGCGGCTCTTTCTGAGACCAGGAGTTGGAAACCAGCCTGGGTGATATAGCGAGACCCTGTGTCTAAGAATAGATGAATAAAATTTAATGGGCGATGTGGCGCAGGCCTGCTCTCCTAGCTGCTTGGGAGGCTGAAGCAGGAAGACTGAGCCCAGGAGTTCAAGATCACAGTCAGCCATGGTTATACCGATGCACTCCAGCCTGCGTGACTGAGCGAGATTCTGACTTTTTTTCTTTTGAGACGGAGTTTCACTGTTGTTACCCAGGCTGGAGTGCAATGGCGCGATCTCAGCTCACCGCAACCTCTGCCTCCTGGGTTCAGGCAATTCTCCTGCCTCAACCTCCTGAGTAGCTGGGATTACAGGCGGGCGCCACCATGCCCAGCTAATTTTTTGTATTTTTAGTAGAGACAGAGTTTCACCATGTTGACCAGGATGGTCTCGATCTCTTGACCTCGTGATCCACCTGCCTCGGCCTCCCCAAGTGCTGGGATTACAGGCGTGAGCCACCACATCTGGCCGATCCTGACTCTTAAAAAGATGTCTCTCGAGCTCATGGCTTCGTCTGCATTGTGTGGTTGACAGGAAGACTTGGTACTCCAGAGAATCTGGAGCTTCCCTACCATGGGGCTAGTGAAGACCCTTGGAGTCTGAAAGTGACTGAGGTCCCTGCACATCTCCATTCCCTGGGCCCCCCATGGATCTGGAACAGCCAAATCCACTTGCCCTGTGACGTGAGTTGGGACTTGCAGAGACCCTGGTGTCCCAACAGAGGGTACTGGGGACTTAGGCAAGTGTGTATCCAGCCAGTCCCAGGCCAGGTAATGATGGGGCTAAGGAGGTGGGTGCCAGAGGGTGGAAGCCCCAAGAGAGAGGGCACCTATTCTCAGCCAACCTGCCCCCAACCTGGCCAGTAGGAGGGCACCTGCAGACTGGGGCTCTACCCTCTGTCAAGGCAGGTAGGTCCAGGGAGGGGCCACAGCCAGGTCGGCTTTCCCCTGGGCCTGCTGCCCTGCAGCTGTTGGGGTGAGCAGGACAGCTGGCCCCCAAACAGCCCTCATATATCCACAAAGGGCTGTCGGGCCTGCCGTCCTCCCCTTCCTGCTCCTCCTTCTCCGTGACCTTTTCCATCTCTCTGCTTACTGGCTCCAGGGCCCAAGGTGATGGGGGCCCTGTGACGCCCCATGACTGGGATAAAGTCCTGTGATGAGCCATGGCGGCAGGGACAGGAGACAAACTGCAAACAGTATTGAGGGGGAGACACCTGGACCGAAAGCCAGGCTGCCAGGCTGCAGCACTTGATTTTTGTCTGGCCTTCAAAGGCATAAACAGCTGGCCTCCAGAAAGGAGGCACGTGTGTGCTGTAGGGAAAGCCACATGGCTTTCCTGGGCTAAATCAGGAAAAAAAAATGTTTCCAGTGGATTTTTATGGAAATGACATTGATGGGAAGGGGGAAGCCTGGGTTTGGGCGTCTCTTATGGGACCTAGAGGCCAAGGCCACCATAATAAAAGAAAAGGATGTGAAAGCATGCCTCAGGGAGCAGGGTCATGTGGCCTGGGTGTCACCTGTCCATGGATTTAGGGACAGGAGTGAAAGAGAAGGTGGATCCCTCATCATTCAGCTCTGCTGGCTTCATTCGGGTCTGACTAGCTCTGGACGAAGGAAGCCTGGAGTGTGGGGGCCTTAGTGGGTTACTTAGTGCTGGAATCCAGGAACCTGAGAAGGCAGCTGCAGGTTGAGTGCTGTGGACACCGTCAGGGTATTAAGGCAGCCTCAGGGAAGGGGGCTCCTCCCTACCAAGTGTGCAGGCCCCTTGATGCCTTGCTCAGACCCCCACGCCTGTGCAGATGCTGGGGTTGAAAGCGAGTGGGGGAGCAGACTGCCTTTATTTCCCTTGCAATGATAACAGGAACAAACATAGTTTCACTTCCTACGCGCAGCCAGTACTGTGGCACTTTACTCCACGGACTCTTCATCCCCATGGCCACCCCGTGGGGTCCATACTAGGCTCCCCTGTGCGTTACACCAGATCGAGGAGCTGCAGAATGCACTCAGTGCATCCGCCAGGCTCACACAGGGGATGGGGTGGCTGCTCCCGGAGCCCACCTGGTTATTGGCAGGAGCCTAGACCAACCTCAGTGCCACAATGTGACAAGCCCTGTGGATGCAAGACACGTCTTCCAGCAGAACACCTGGATTATAGTGTTCACGCCTTTCCTCGTAGCTGAACAGCTGTACTGTTGACTACAGAACATTAAAAAGCAAGTGTGCACGCTTACACACACCTCAAGGGTGGGCTCACACCGCCCACCTCCCAACGCTGGCACCCCCAGAAAGGTCAGGGAGCTCCTCCCGGGGGATGTGACTGGTGCCTCCTGGGAGATTTAGGCCCAGGAGCTGCATAGACGCACGGATTAAATGAACCTCAGCGTCCACGTGAGCGGGAGGCGCAGGTGAGCAGGTGGCCGCAGGTGCATGGCCCAAGGTGCCTCCCAGAAAGGACACGCCCAGCCCACGATGCATGAGACAGCAGTTCCCGTATTTAAAGGAGCATGGCCGGCTTCCTAACTGAAGTGTGCTTCCCGGGAGAGACCACCACCATTTGATCTATTTTTGATTAAAATCTAAAAATTAAAAATTAAATCAAATGGTAGCATAACTCCTCGGGGAAAACACACTTCGGTTATGAAGAATTCCCTACAGTAACCTTGAGACTCTTACCACAGCACTGCCTCGTCTGTAGGTGGTCTTTTTATGTCACACATAATTAAGAGGAATTGCGGTGAGAACTACTGACGACTGCCTTCCGCGTGGGGTCCCGCAGCCGGCGCTTCTGGAGCAGGTCCCCGGGGGAGGCGCCGCGCGGGGCAGCGGCATGCACAGGTAGAGCTGCGCACCTGCAGGGAGCCGAGGGTGCCCCCCACGCCACCCGTCATTGCTGTGCCCCTGGTCCCGTCCCTCGTGTCCCACGCTGAGCCTCGCCCCGCCCGCTCCACCCCACTCCGCGCCACGCCCTGCGCCCCATCCCAAGCCCCACCTAGCACCTCACGCCCCACCCCTCGGGCCCTGCCCCTTCCAGTGCCCCACGCCAGCACCGCCCCATGCCCTGGGCCACTCTGCCCATCCCACGTTCTGTCTGCCCAGAGCCCTGACATGCACGTCCCCCTGTGCCGTGCCCCCACGCCCCACCCTGTTCCCAGTCCCGCACCCCACGCCCAGTGGGTGAGGTCGCATCCTCGGAGGAAGGTGGCTCCTTTCGTCCCTGCACGTGGCAGGCACGTTCCCCGCATGATGGATTCCGGCAGAAGCCACAACCGGCGCCACCGGCCTTCCTGAGAGTGGAAGCCACAGGTGAGGCTGACCTGACTGCTCCTTAGCTGGGCCTTGGGTTGGGGCGATTGCCTTTGCGTCCCGTTCGCACCTGTGACTTTCCAAGTCGTGATTTCATGTCCAATTGTGTGGGGTGTGGCTGGACATAACATGGCAGCCTAATGACACCTTGGCTGTGTTTATTTTTTGACACCTCTGCTTCAAGTGAAAATGCCAGAGAACAGAAACGTTCCCGGAGTCAAGGTCTGGAGGCGGCTCCCCGGGGCGCAGGCCACGGTTTCCTGGCGTGGGGCTTTCGGGAGGCGTCCTGGGGGTGCAGCCGCAGTGCTGGGGGTCAGGCGTCGTTATCCCTGCCTGTGGCACGGTGGGCAGGGCAGCCAGAGTTGGGGCTGCTACCTGCTAGTTTCAGTCTGAAGACATTTGACGCCTGTGCGAGTTTCCTTTTCTGTTACCAAAAGTTCTGGAAGCAGGGCCTCGGTGTATGAAGGAAATCATTTCAGCAGCGGGGGAGAGCAGGCCTTGCCGAGCCTGCAGGCAGAGGGCCCAATGCCTGGCCAGGTGCCTGCCCTGGAGGCTATCTGCCCAGCAAGGAAAAGCCATTCCAAGGCCCCAAGAGCCCAGAACTGGGACAAAGTTGTTCCCTGCCCTTAGGAAAGCCAGACCCACTCTGGGTCAGGTCCTAAACTTTCTCCATGGGGTGGGTTTTGTCCTCTGCAGACAGTGCTGGGACTTTTGGAGGACATGACGTCTAGATGGCCCCTGGATGCCAGAGAACAGAGGGCACAGGAGGGACAGGGTAGGAAGAGCTGGTAGGGAGGCACTGGGGTGTGGCAGGCCTTGGGGCATCAGCCACGTGCCAGTGATGGGCTGGTAGGCCTGAGCTCAAGCCTAGGTCTTCACTTTCCTGAGTAAGGACCCTCCTGCGATCCGCACACTGACGCACACGGCTGGGCATTGCTGTTGGTAGTAATGGCCTCTCTGTTTGCAGCTCTTGTTCCACAAGCCATAGGAAGCCCTTTCTGGGTACAGAGGGGGTGAGGGTACCTCCCCAGAGGAAGTCTGTGATTTCCCAAGGCCAAGAAGTGGTCCGCTGACAGGTGCATCTACCGGGTCATCTGGTTGGTGATTCCCTTCCCTCCCGCTAGCACCTTGCACGCGCCTCTTCCATCAGCAGCCAAATGGAATCTAAGAGCCAGCGTCCGTTTCCCGGAATTTGCTAATCTTCAGCGAGGTGCACTTTGTAGCCCAGAGTGAGGCCTTTCCGAGCCCTTAGCAGAGCGAGCAGCTCACCTCAGCGAGGGCGCATTCCTCAGCGGCCACCCTGGGTTCCCAGCCCCTGGCTCCCTGGCAGCCCTGGCTGGAGCAGAAGTGGAAGGAAGGAAGAAAAGCAAGCCCAGGAGTGAAGGGGAGCTGGGCTGGGCTGGAGGAGGCATGGTGGGCTGCAGCCAAGACCTCTCCACTTTCCTCCTCCAGCCCAGCCCCATACCCTATTTCTTAAGTCACAGGGACTCTCACCTCCAGTTCCCAGCTCAGCCCCCACCCAGGCTCAGACTGTCCTCAAATGTCTTGGCCACTTTTCCCACCAAGGCTTCTCCTGACACAGTGCAATGCTGGGCGGCTCCTCAGGTCCCCACACTGCAACCCCACAGCCTGGAAAGCTTTCCTGACCAGGTTCACAGGTCAAACTGGAGGAAAGCGCTGTCCCAAGCCGAAGTCCTCTTCCTCTCCCTCTCCCTTCTCCCTCTCCCTTCCCCTCCCCCTCTCTCTTTCTCTCTCTCTCTCCCCCCCATCTTCCCCCTCTCCCCCCCTCCCCTCCTCTCCCCTCCTCTCTGCCCTCCCTCCCCTCCTCTCTCCCCCCTCCCCCTCCCTCTCTCTCTGCCACAGCCTGCAAAGGCCCCTGGGCACTGTGAGTTCCACCTTTATAATGTACATAAACTAAAAAGCCTCTCATCATGAGCTACAAGTAGGTTCCACCTGCAAGAGGTGATGCTCCGCACTGCTGGGCACCTGCTTCTTCATTTTGGTTTAGTTGCTAGGATGGGCGGTGCCCTCATTATGCCAAGGCAGGGCATGGGCACCTCTGGAACAGTGGGATGGAGATGCTTTCACTTCCAGAAGACCACACCCCTCGGGGAGAATGTCCAGGTGTCAGGCATAGGAGAGAAGGTACCTCTGACTCAGCGGGAGACCAGGGCGCCTGGGGGTGCTGCTGGAATTTCTTCCCCCAACCTGCCCCTTGGTCTGGGTGTGAGTGCCATGGCTGAGGTAAGAAGACCAGGGCTGACAGACAGGCTGGAACGGGCAGAGTTGCAAAGTGCAACACAGAGGGGTGGGGCATTTTCCCACCTGCCTGTCTTGGTAATGGGCATCTTGTAAAAATTATGCTTTCCGGGCCCAATTCAGTGGTTCATGCCTGTAATCCCAGCACTGTGGGAGGCTGAGGTGGGCGGATCACGAGGTCAGGAGTTCGAGACTAGCCTGGCCAACATGGTGAAACTGAATCTCTGCTAAAAATACAAAAATTAGCTGGGTGCAGTGGCACAAGGCTGTAATCCCAGCTACTTGGGAGGCTGAGGCAGGAGAATCACTTGAACCTGGGAGGGGGAGGTTGCAGTGAGCAGAGATTGTACCACTACACTTCTTCAGCCTGGTGACGGAGCAAGACTCAATCTTTTTCTCTCTCTCTCTCTCTCTCTCTCTCTCTCTCCTCTCTCTCTCTCCCCCCCCCACACTTTCCAGTGGGTTATGGCTTTAGGGGGAGTGTTAGAGTTGGTGTGTTTTGTGTCTAATCAGCTGGTAACTTTTCCCATTTGTTTTAATATTTTAACAAACCTCTTCGATTTTCTAAGAATATCGGCATGTTTATAAATAATGATGATCAACTTTTGCGGTATAACTCCTCAGGAAAAACACTCTTAGGTTATGAAGAATTCCCTGCAGTAACCTTGAGACTTAATGGCAGCATGGTCCCATCGGTAGGTGTTTTGATTATATTGACCTCTTAACTTCCTTATTTTAAAAAGTGTATTGTTTTGGAAAATTCAAACATACTCAAGCATGCGAGGCCAGTGAGCCTCCACGCCCCTCACCCAGCTGCAGTGAGCATCAGGCTTCTGTAGGCTGGCTTCCGCACTGCCTCCGAGGAGTTTTTCCTGGAGTGTATTAAGGCAATCCATAATTCAGCCTTAAATGTCTCGGTATGTGTCTTTAACAGCTAAGGATATTTTCACACAACTTATTTATACATCTAACAAAATGATCCATAATTCCTTAATATAATCTGATCTTCAGCTCACATTCGAGTCTCCTCCAAGCCATGATGTCAGCCCATCTTTCCCTACTTTTCTTCTCAGTTTCCACCTTCTCATGCTGGCTGCACTCATGTGGGCTCTCCAGAACACTGGCTGCGGTGATGAAAACAGTATGTGGCTTTCAGCAGCTCTGGATCCAAGGCCAGAGAGGTAGATCCAAACCTGACAGCAAAGCATTTCAGATTCCCACGGTGCCACAGCAGAGTGATGGCCCAGGGGAGGGGTGGGGGCCAGAGTGGAAGGATGTCTCCCATCAGAGGGGCTGAGCGCACAGAGAGGCCTTCCGGGCTCCAACCCACAAACACACCAGCTAATTGTCCAGGACTAAGACCACTTGAGGAAACATGGTGAAATCGATCACAGCGTTTCTGCCAAGGAAGTGAGCCAAAGGAGCTTCCTCATTTTATCCATTCACAAACCCTTCTAAGAATGTAAGCTTAATCAAATTAGCAGATGTGTCATTCTTCTCATATGTTTCCTTTGTCAGTTAATTTAGCTAACAAACTGTCTGAAAGTGGCTAACATTTACAGAATGATTGTTGCATTTATGTGATAATTCTACCACATTTTCTGATTTAGCCTGACCAGCCTCGCCGTGAATCAGAAAGTAACAATCATCCTCAGAGAGGGTCTCACATTCTCTTCTTCCCACTCAATGCCCACAGAGCTCTGCCTGGGTGTGTATGTGTGTATACAGGTGCACATGTGAATGTGTATATGTGTATATATATATGAGTGTGCAAGTGTGTGTACACATGTACACGCAAGTGCATATTTGGGTATGTATGAACTTGTGTGCATGAGTAATGTATATGAGTATGCACGTGAATATATGCTTAGGGTATGCATGAGCGTGTACATATGAGTGTGGTTATGTGTACATATAGGGCATATGTGTGTGTGCGCCTGTGTTACACATGTTTATGTGTGAGTGTGCACATGGCATTTGTGTGTATGCATATATGTGTGTGTGTGCAGAACCTATTAAAATTATACATAAAAGTCTTGCAAATTTTTTTCACTTAATTTGTCCGGAAAAGCTGGGCGTGGTGGCTCATGCCTGTAATACCAGCACTTTGGGAGGCTGAGGTGGGCAGATCACCTGAGGTTGGGAGTTCGAGACCAGCCTGACCAACATAGTGAAAGAAATCCTGTCTCTACTAAAAATACAAATTAGCTGGGTATGGTGGCATGTGCCTGTAAAATTCCAGCTACTCAGGAGGCTGAGGCAGGAGAATTCTTGAACCCGGGAGGCAGAGGTTACAGTTAGCTGAGATTGCGCCATTGCACTCCAGCCTGGGCAACAAGAGTGAAACTGTCTCAAAAAAAAAAGTCCTGAAAGTGTCTCCTATGGGCACGTCTCATCAGCACTGACGGAACTCATCCTTCCGAAAGCTGTGGCTCCCACACTGAAGAGACGAACAGTAATTCACAGAGCTGCTATCCTACTGCTAGACACATGAGTAGCTCTTAAATTCTGGCTGCAGCAAAAGATGTGAAAACTCTTAAGTTAAAAATGCAAATCAGGCCGGGCGTGGTGGCTCAAGCCTGTAATCCCAGCACTTTGGGAGGCCGAGGTGGGTGGATCACGAGGTCAACAGATCGAGACCATCCTGGTCAACATGGTGAAACCCCGTCTCTACTAAAAATTACAAAAAATTAGCTGGGCATGGTGGCACGTGCCTGTAATCCCAGCTACTCAGGAGGCTGAGGCAGGAGAATTGCCTGAACCCAGGAGGCGGAGGTTGCGGTGAGCCGAGATCGCGCCATTGCACTCCAGCCTGGGTAACAAGAGCGAAACTCTGTCTCAAAAAAAAAAAAAAAAAAAAAATGCAAATCAAATTTACAATATATCATTTTACTATCAAGTTGGTACCATGTTTTAAAAATGACAATAGTACTGGTGAGGATGGTGGAAAATGGGCACTCGGTCAGCGCTAGTAGCAATGAGAAAAGCATTTCCATCATGTGAAAGACAATTTGGCAAAACTTACTCCTATTTCAAACGCCCCTGCTTTTTGGTCCGTCGTGGGCTTCTCGGCACTGATTCTGTGCTTAGATTCACTTAGGGGTCAGGCTGCTCTGTCCATATGTGCTGGCTTCCCAGCTTTGTCACCTGACCTTCAGAGGGGACTCAGTAGGGGTCAAACTGGTGATACCTGTCAGCACACCTAAAGGTTGAGGTTTGTGGAAACCATCTGGACTCAGGAAGCAGAGCCTCATATTCAACCTCAAACACAGCTTCTCCCGGGCAAGATGGCGGTTCAGGAGCCTGGCCTCCCGGGAAGTGGAACAGATTTCAACCCTCCTGCCCTTCAGTGGAGGGAAGAGGTGATTCCATTAGGCTGGTGCAGCCCCTTCCACCTGCCTGCCAAGGCTTCCTGGGGGTCTGGGAGTGCTGGTGGTGGGGGTCCTCACTAAGACCCAGTGTCCCTTCCCATGCTGGCTCATGCCCAGCAGTGCTCCCCCAGAAGGAGGCCAGTCCAGCTTCCTGAATCCCCATGGCCCTTGGTGCCCCCTCACTGAGCCGTAGGCCCCACCACGGTGGTCCCTTCATTCTACTCATTTCTTTTGAGATGGAGTTTCACTCTTTCACCCAGGCTGGAGTGCAGTGGCATGATCTCAACTGCTGCCTCCAAGTTTCAAGCAATTCTTCTGCCCCAGCCTCTTGAGCAGTGGGGACTACAGGCACCTGCCACCATGCCCAGCCAATTTTTGTATTTTTAGTAGAGACACAGTTTTACCATGTTGGCCAGGCTGGTCTCGAACTCCTGACCTTAGGTGATCCACCCACCTTGGCCTCCCAAAGTGCTGGTATTACAGGCATGAGCCACCATGCTGGCCCATTCTACCATCTTGAATAAGGCCCTTCACTGTCTGGAGGCTGCAGGTTGGGTGGGGAATCTCAGGAGACTTGCTGCTGTCTGATTCTGATGTGCAGGGAGAATGTGGCTCCGGTACTTGGTGTCTGTGAACAAAATGATCTACCTCCTAAGCTGTTTTGCAAAAGAAGCCTTCGAGGGGTCTTCACCCTGGAGAGACCCAGAGCTCATATCACTGTTGCATGGCAGGCTAGGGGTCAGGCTGCTCTGTCCATAACAGGGACAGGCAGGTGCTAGAACATGGTCCTGGGTGCTCTTTCTGGTCTGCTCAGCAACAGGCTAGCTGGAATTGGGGTGCCTTCAGCCCAGTAGGGACTGGGGGCTGGGGGCATGGATTCCAGGCCTCCCAATGCTGCTGCTGAATTCCCCAGAACTCTCTTAGGGAGGGGCATCCAGGCTCAGCCAACTCCCACCCCAGCTGCTCGTGTTTCCTGCTAACGAATACATTCAGCCCGTGGAAAGGGAGAGTGGCAGGGGACAGGTCCCCTCCCGGAGTATCCTCACTAAGATGCCAAGAGATTGAGCTTGCAGACCTTCGTCTGCTGACTTCAGAGTTAGCTTCCCCAGGGAGGCCAGTCTCTTACCCCAAACGCTGCACCATACTGCGTGATTTGCCACGTCCGTAAATGGTTCATGATCAGTGGCTCACTGGGGACAGCAAATTGATAGTCACCCACTGTGCTTTCCTCGGAGTCATCCATGGTACCCTTGGGCAGGGCCATCGACCCAAGGAGAAGAGCACATGAGACACTGGGAGCTTCCGCAGCAGCAGAGGCCAGCCTCCCTGCCCGCAGCACAGGGGTGAGAAACAGGCCCAGGGAGTCCATGAGTGTGAATATTACTGGGCCACATGGCTGGGCCACAGGACACCCGGGTAGCTGGTGAAACATTATTTCTGGGTGTATCTGTGAGAACCCTTCTGGAAAAGGCCTTGCAGTCGGTGGACTGCATAGAAACACTGGTGAGATCAGTGTGGACCAGCAGCCTCCCTTTCATCAAAGGCCTGAGTAACAGGAAGATGCACGTTTGCTCTCTCTGCTTCATCTGGGCCGCCCATCTTCTTCTAGCCTCAGACACTGGTGCTGCTGGTTTTCCAGCCTTCAGACTCACTGTGGGACTCACGGGGCAGGCTCCCCTGCTTCTCAGGCCTTTGGGTTCCAACTGGAACTGCACCACCAGTGGTCCGGGCCTCTGGCCTGCAGACAGCAGAGTGTGCGACTTCTCAGCCCGCAAAATCACATGAGCCAAGCCCATAAGAAATCTTTTCCCATGTATCTGTACATATCCTAGTGGTTCTCTTTCCCTGGAGACACTGGCCAATGCACAGATGGAGTGACACCAGCTGGGTGCTACATTATTCCTGGCTGCTGGGGGGACAGAGCAGCACTGGCAGGGCTAGTGTCTGTCCCCACTGCTGGGGTGACCAACTGTCCTGGTTTGTCTGAGACCGAGCCTTTCTTGGGATGCAGGCCTTTAGCACTAATATCAGAACATCCTGGGCAAACGGGGAAGAGTGGTGGCTCCACACAGGCTCTGCCAAGTCCCTCCCTGCATCCTCCCTGCCCAGGGCAGCCCTCTCCTGCCTTGTGGTCAGAGCCTGCTGGCCCACCACTCCCTCCCACGTTGCTACCATCTCCGCCTCCACCAGCTTAGCAGGAAGAAGCATACACAGTTGGTGCTTAATGGTTGTGCTCTGTGCTACACGGAGGCGGGCTGTAGGCAGCGCCAGCAGGTAATAATTGGGAGGGCCTGGCCGGGCGTGGTGGCTAACGCCTATAATCCCAGCACTTTGGAAGGCCGAGGTGGGTGGATCACGAGGTCAAGAGATCGAGACCATCCTGGTCAACAAGATGAAACCCTGTCTCTACTAAAAATGCAAAAATTAGCTGGGCATGGTGGCGTGCACCTGTAGTCCCAGCTACTCGGGAGGCTGAGGCAGGAGAATTGCTTGAACCCAGGAGGCGGAGGTTGCGGTGAGCTGAGATCGTGCCATTGCACTCCAGTCTGGGTAACAACAGTGAAACTCCGTCTCAAAAAAAAAAAAAAATTGTGAAGGCCACCCAGTCCCAAGTTCATTAGCTGGGCAGGCATGGCTCAGCAAGGTGGGGGTGGGGAAGGGCCTGAGCGGTGGTCGGCGCCCACACCTTCGTCTGTCCTGGCAGGCCCTTTGCTTCCCATCGTTTAAAATGAGCAAGTTCTAATTAATAAAGTGATCCCCCAAAACCATCTTCCTCCCAGATTATGAGCCTGCATCAGAGGTAAGGCTGCAGGGAAGTGTTACACAGGCTCATCAAGACCTTAAGTGAGGCCATGGGGACTACCTCATCCCGGGGGCTCCCAAGACAGATGCTCCTGGATGAAATAAGTGCAAGGCAGGGCTGTGGGGAACCACAGGCCGGGGCGGCCTTGCCTGGACAACTGCCTCTTATTCTCCAGTTACCAAATTTCTCCCGGTAAACTGTGTGCAACCGAAGGCCCATTTCTCATGCACAGAAGCAGTTCTGAACCCAAAACTTCAGTCGGCGGCTGGCCCCCTCTCTCTGGCCCCCTGTCACCTGCCGGCCCAGTGGCTGCAGGGTCCGCCCCTCCCTCCGTGCCTGTACCTGCTGGAAGCGGCCGCGTGTTACTCCCTGTCAGGAAAGAATTAAAGAAGCATCTTGGGTAGGAAGCAATTGTGGAGCGTAGAAGTTTCTGGCCAGGCAAATAAATTGGATTTAAGTATATTACAGTGATAATCTTTTTCTGCCCCTCTCCAGACGGTCTCTGCACATGGAAAAATGAGAATGTATTCGCAGACAAAGCTTGACCTGAGGGAGATGCCTGCCGGAATCTGGATTTTCAATAACATAAGACAATAAAGCTTAGACTTCTAACCTGCCGCAATATGGGAAAAGTATAAAGAGCTTAGCTGCTAATAAAAGGGAAGGGTCTTCCCCTCATATTTGAAGATCCAGACCCCCCAGAAGGACACTTCGTGGAGATCACGGTGGGTTAGCCGGGATCATGCAGACACGAGGCCCCTTGTTGACCGATTGTCTGACAGTTGTCACGCATGGGTCTGATATTAATAAGGCCCGTGTTGATTTCCTTGGGGTATTTTTGTCCCTGCGAGTGCACAGCCTCCTGTTGTGGCTCTAGCCTCGGCTGAGCCGAGCTACAGTTGCTCTTGTGAGAGGCACAGGTGGGGCTGCTCTCCCCGGGGTGTGCACGCCTTGCCAGTGGCACCTCCCTCGGTGGGCGGCTGGAGGGGAAGGGGGACATGCTAAGGACAGAGGACACAGTCAGGGCCACTCCCTTGGAGACTGGGCACACTGGTCCTCCCACAGCAGGCAGGGTGGTGGACTGTGGGTGTGGGGGTGACGCTTCTGTCTTACTTGCTCATCCAGTACTTCCTCTAGGATGCACGTGGTTTGCTGGCAGTGTGACTGGGGTAAGTAACTGGGTGAAGCCAGCGGGAGGAGAGCGGCAGTGCTTAGTTAAAAGTGTTCTTTGACAGGTAACATACAGCGGAAGCAGCGGCCCGGTCCTGGTGAATTTCAGTGCTAAGAAGCCTTGTTGCTCACCTGTGTCCTCCCACAGGGCAGAGGGCATCGCCCTGTCCCATGGTCCCCACCCAGACTTTCTCCAAGGGCACTCTTCAGTGTTCTCTGCACTTTAAAATGCCATTGAGGCCAAACTTTCCAAAACAGTCCAATTCTGCTCGTACCAGGTGCCTCCCTGCATCCGCACCTCACAGGATCCAGCCCCACCCAGAGCGCACACATTCCCTAGAGGTTTCATCTCCAGGGCGGTCCCTGGTGGGAAGGGGGAGCAAAAAGTGTGGGATGCTGTGTGCTCCAGGACAGGCCCATGTTCTGCGAACCGCTGGGCACCACTGTCCTCTGGGACTCTGCACGCAGCACCTAGGGTCCACTGGAGAGAAAGCAGCACAGGACAGTGCACACTTAGGTGGGCTGCATGCCTGCCTCACTGCCGTGTCATATTTTGGGGACCTAGGATGCTTTCTGCAGTGAATCAGGGCAATCTCCAAGCCATGTGGGCATCCCACTTTGTTTGCCAAATACTATTGAAATGCAGGCTGCTCACAGGAACCATGCAACCAGGTGGAAGCTGGCGAGATGGGGGCCACTCCTCTCAGGGCAGAGGCTCCAGGCAGGGCTTGGAGAAATGGCCTAGCCCAGGGTATTCTGGGGACCTCCAGAGGGAGCTGCCTGCTTCTGGGTTAAGTGATCAGGGCTGCCAGGAGCTGGGGCTGAGCCTTGAGATAGGGGCTGAAGAACCATCTCGTTCCCTCTGGCCATCGTGGCAGCCAGCTGGACAGGTGTTTACTTTCGTTCTGTGACAGGAGGGCCTGAGGTCTGTGGATGGTGTCCATGACCTATCGGGCTTGGAAGACCAGAGTTCAAGATCCCAGATGGGCTTCTGGTCAGACAGGCCTGGCATGGGAAGTGGGCACCCAGCTGTGTCACTCCCTCGTTCTGTGACTACATCTTCCTGAGCCTCAGTTTCCCCATCAGAGTACAGGAGAAACATGGAACTGCTATGAACTGAATTGGGTCCCCCCAAAATTTATATGTTGAGGGCCCTCACCCCCACTGTGACCCTATTTTGGGACAGAGCATACAAGGAGGTAGTTAGTGTTAGATGGGTTCCTAAGGACGGGGCCCTGAGATGACAGAATTTGTGTCCTTGTAAGAAGAGACACCAGAGAGCTCACTGTCCTCTCTCTCCAGCAAGTGAAGATACAGCAAGAAGACAGGCGTCCGCAAGCCGGGAGAGGAGTGTTCCCCAGACCCCAGCCATGCTGCCGCGTGATCTCAGACCTCCAGCCTCCAGAATGGAGAGAAAACCAGTTTCTGCTGTTGAAGCCACACCATCAGTGGCATTTTGTTCTGGTAGCCAGAACAGACTAAGACCACTGGGCAGGTAACTGAATTAACCATGTAAAGCACCATGTAAATTAACCATGTAAAGCAGGGAGGCCCAGGATGCAGTGAGCACATGAAATGTGGGGGTCTACTCACTTCCCAGCTGTGTGGTTTGGCATCATCCCCACACCTGCAAAATGGGAATCATGGCAGCTACCACCCTAAAGATGGGGAGGATAAAGAGAGACAGGACATATGGGGGCACTGTGTAAGTGGTGAGGGGGCAACTGAGGCCTGGGGACTTGCTGCCTGAATGCCCCAAAACATAGGGGCCATGAGGCAGCTGCAGCCCTTTGCAGCCTTTTAGGAGAGGGTAGTCCTAAGCCTCTGAAGGACAGTGTTATGGCTGAATTGAGTCCCACCACATTCATGTATTGATATCCTAAACCCCAGTAAATTAGAATGTGTCTACTTTGAGACAGGGTCTTTAAAAGTAATAAAGGTTAAGTGAGGTCATTGGAGTAGGTCCGGATCCAATATGGCTGGTGCCTTTAGAAGAAGAGGAGGTGAAGACACAGAAAATACAGACCAAAGGATGACCATGGGTGACACAGGGAGAAGGTGAGCATCAGCAAGCCAAGGAGAGGGGCCTCACTGGAAACTGTACCTGCTGACAACTTGATCTTGGCTTTCCAGCTCCTGAATGGTGAGAAAATAAATTTCTGCTGGTTAGGCCACATACCCCGAGCTGCCTAATACAGGTTGCTTTGCTCACAGCTGCCTCTGCCCTCAGCCGAGAGAGAGTTAGTCTTCTATTCTTCAACCTCCTCTGAAGGCTTTTCTGTCTGTCACTAAGTCACCTGCTCACAGGCCTCCCAGCTTTGTGACAGGTGAACAAAACACATGTTAGAAAAAATATGAGCATGACCTTAACTCCTACTGGACCTAAACCTCTTGCAAATAAAAACTACAAACTCTAGACAAAAAAAACAAGCTCTACTCAATTATCTGGTTGACCTTTGAACTACACATGCTTTTAGGCAGCCTCAATGCAGTTTAGCTAAGGATAAAAGATCTAAACTGTGATTTGAGCTGATTCTAAAAAGACAAATTTACCATTTAAGTTCAATATATGGATGGCCTGAGAAAACAAAAAAATTAACGTTCTCTGGAAGATTAGAACAGAGTCCAGAACCTCCCCAACACAATGTTCCTAATATTCAGGATACAATCTAAAATTGCTTGACGTATGAAGAACCATGAAAATGTGACCCAGTTTCAACCAGAGTCAATCAACTGAGAACAATCCTGAGATAATAAAAATGTTGAATTAGAAGATAAGAATTTTAAAAAAGATATCTCAATGACTAATGAAGTAAAGGGAAATATACGGTCAGGAAAGAAAAGATAAGGAATCTCAGCTAAGAAATAGGAACTGAAAATAAGGACCAATTGGAAATTCTGGAACTGAAAAAATGACAATATCTGAAATTAAAGATTCACTGGATTGTCTTAATAGCAGAACAGAGATAAGAAATGGAGATCAGTGAACTTGAATATAGATAAAATCTATTCTGAAGAGGAGAGAGAAAAATGATTTAAAAATAATGAACAGAGCTGTGGGACCCTAGGGGACAATATCAAAATGTATCACATAGATATAATTTGAGTCCTAGGAATAAAGGAAATGGAGGATGGAGCAGAGAAAACATTCAAAAATGTTGTGGCCAAAACATTTCCTTCATTTGTTGTTGAGACACACAAATGTGAGATTCCAAAAGCTCTTTGAACGCAAAATTGGATGATTTAGTTCTTTTCTTGTTTAGAAAAAAAATGTGCAGCTTGCTGCCAGCACTCACTTAATTTTATATAAACATATTCTTTGAGGCTGAAAGAAATCTGACTTTCAATGTGAAAATAAAATATAAAGCTATTCTTGGAGTTATTTCTAAACAGAGCTTGCATCAGAATTGTCTGAATCATCAGAATTGTCTATTCCAGAAAAATATGATTCAGCAAATGAATCTTTGGCCAACAATTGTTCAAGAATGATGGTAACATCATGTATAGGAAAGCTACATTTTCTAGGGTTTGACATTTTCAGCAATCAAGAATTACTATATTTTGTAAATGAAAATACCATTACTGAAAACAGAATGCTATAAATAAAATGATGTATTTTGTTTCCAAAGTTGATATACCAGAGTGATGCAAAAATAATAATAAAAGTGAGCTATTCTGTGGCAAAATTGTCTCAGGGAAAACACTGCAGTGCCACCCCAAGTATTCTCAGGGCAAACAGGAAAAGGGTTAAAGAAATCTATGCCTATGCTTTTGTTAAATTGCTGAAAACCAAAAGAAAGATGAAATCCTTAAAGCACCCAGAGAAATACTAGAGAGATTACACACCGAGGAATATTATTTGATTGACTGCAGATTTCTCATCAAAACTATGAGGCCACAAAGCGGTGGAACAATACCTTTAAAGTTACGGAAAATGCAATTATCAACCTGGACTTCTGTAATCATAATGAAGGCAAAGAAAACTCAGAAGTTCTTTGAAGGGAGAGGATACCAATTGTAATTTCAGATTTAAAGAAGTAACAAAGACTGCCCAAACTGGGAAAGGTGTCACTTTTCCAGAAATGAGAAACACAAAACGGAGGGAAGAAACAGAAAACAAATAATTAGCACACCAAATCTAATCAAAAATCATGTTAACTGTCAGTGGACTGAGCATTAAAAGGCAGAGATTGTCAGAGTAGATTTTAAGAAGCAAGACCCACATTTTACAACCATTAGGAAAGCTACCATCAATAAATGAAAAAAGAACAGATGTTGAAAAGGTTGTGGAGAAATCAGAGCCCTTGTACCATGTTGGTGGAAATGTAAAATGGTGCAGCTGGTATGGAAAAACAGTATGGCAGTTCCAAAAAACTAAACATAGAATTTCCATATGATTCAGCAATTCCACTTCGGGTATATATCCAAAATAATTCAAAGCAGAGTTTCAAAGAAACGTTTATACACCCATGACACCTACATTCATAGCTGTATTATTCACAATAGCCAAAAGTAGAACCAAAGTTTATGGATAGATGAGTGAACAAACACATGTGGTATATCCAAACAAAGGAACAGTATTCAACCTTAATAAAGAAGTAAATTCTGATACATGCTACAACATGGCTAAACCTGGAGGACTAAGTGAAATAAGCCAGTCATAAAAAGACAAATATGACATGATTCCACTTACCTAATGATACGTGGAGTAGACAAACTTATAGAAATAGAAAGTAGAATGATTGTTGCCAGGGGCTAAAAGAAAGAAATGGGGTTATTGTTAATGAGTGATATGGTTTGGGTCTGTGTCCCCACCCATATCTCATGTAGAATTATAATCCCCAGTGTTGGAAGAGGAGCCTGGTGGGAGGTGATTGGA
This sequence comes from Callithrix jacchus, assembly GCF_049354715.1. Lineage (NCBI taxonomy): Eukaryota > Metazoa > Chordata > Mammalia > Primates > Cebidae > Callithrix > Callithrix jacchus. Next base: position 123,353,423 of record NC_133513.1, on the reverse strand, counting down.
TCATCAGTGGATTTCCACTTGCTGTTCTCATAATAGTGAGTGAGTTCTCATGAGATCTGGTTGTTTATTTGTGTAGCCCCTTCCCCTTCTCTCTCTTCCTCCTGCTCCAGCCATGTGCCTTCTTCCTCTTCACCTGCCAGGACTGTAAGTTTCCTGAGGCTTCTCCAGCCATGCTTCCTATACATCCTGCAGAACTGTGAGCCATTAAACCTCTTTTCTTTGTAAACTACTCAGTCTCAGGTAGTTCTTTATAGCAGTGCAAGAATGGACTAATACAATGGGCGTAGAGTTTGTTTTGTAAGGTGACAAAGTTAAAGAGATTGGTTGCACAACAATGTAAACATACTTGACACTACGGAACTGTGCATTTTAAAACGGCTGAGGTTGTAAATTACATGTTGTCTGTATTTTAACACAATGGAAAGTGAAATGTTTTTAAATGCAAGACCTAGCTGTAACAATTATTTTAAGAATTCACTTCAAATATGAAAACTTGGGCAGATTGAACATAACTAGTCGGCGAAAGATATACCATGCAGCCAGTAAGCATAAGAAAACCGGAGCGGCTGCATTAATATCCAGTGAAATCATCTGTAATATTAAAAGAGAGAAAGAGGGACACTTCATGATGATGAAAGAGTCCATTTATCAGGAAACATCACTAATCATAAATACGTATGTATCTAATAGAAGAAGAAATAAGCTGGGTGCAGTGGCTCATGCCTGTGATCGCAGCACTTTGGGAGGATGAGGTGGGTGGATCACCTGAGGTCAGGAGTTCAAGACCAGCCTGGCCAATATGGTGAAACCCCGTCTCTACTAAAAATACAAAAATTAGCCAGGCATGGTGGCAGGTGCCTGTAATCCCAGCTACTCAGAAGGCTGAGGCAGGAGAATTCCTTGAACCCGGGAGGTGAAGGTTGCAGTGAGCCAAGATCATGCCATTGCACTCCAGCCTGGGGGACAAGAGCGAGACTTCCTCTAAAAATAAAAATAAAAATAAAAGAAGAAATAGACAGTCATACAGTCTTAGAGATTTTAGCAGCCCTCTCCCAGCAACTGATAGAACAAAAAGAGAAAAATTCAGTTAAAATATAGGTGATATGAAAGATGATTGATGACCTCATTGATATTTATACAACACCCTGCAACTTCAGAACACTCATTCTTTTCAAGTGTGTGGTGTGATCTGCAAGATTGGCCACCACATGCTGGGGCACATAGCAAGTCTCAGTACATCTAAACAGCTGAGTAATGCAGAAGATGTATGCCAAGCAAAATGGAATCAGTTACACATCAATAACAGTAAGATGTCCCGGAAAATTCTTGTGTTAGACAGAATAAGGTCACCCCCCATCCCCAAGACATCCATAGCCTAATCCCTGGAACCTGGGAATATGTTACCTTTCATGGCAAAGGAGAATTAAGGTTGCAGATGGAATTATGGCTACTGGGCAGCTGACTCAGAGAACAGGAATATTATCTTGGGTTGTCTGGCTGGGTGCAGTGTAATTACAGAGGCCGATTAAAGTGGAAGAGGGAAGAGCAGAAGCCATCAGAAGGGTGTAATGTGAAAAAGTCTCTGCCGGCCATTGCTGGCTTTGAGGATGATGGAGGTGCCCGTGAGCCAGGGAGCACAGGTGGCCTCCAGAATCCAGGAAAGGCAAGGAAATAGATTCTCTCCCAGAATCTCTGGCCTTCGTTTAGCCCAGTGAAACCCATGGTGGACTTCCGATTCAAAGAATTGTAAAATAATACATTTTGTGTTAAGCCACTAAGTTTGTGGTAATTTATTATGGCAGCAACAGAAAATGAATACGGCCCCCAATTTCAATTCACTAGGGTTGTTACAATGATTAGGCTTAATTAGAATTAAGGAGGATAGAAATTAAAGAGGAGCCTGTCTTGGAGGAAAGCTGCATCTGGCTGCTCCTGCGCCTCCCTTCCCTGCCACCGCAGTGGGGTTTGGACGGCAACGCTCGCTGTTTTCACTGTTGGTTGGATGAGGACTTCCCATGACCAGCATAGTGGTTGGGTAGCATCCATCCAAAAATTCATGTCCACTCAGAACCTCAGAATACGACCTTATTTGGTAGTGGGGTCTCTGCAGATGCAATTAAGGCTCGAGAAGAGAGCCTGCTGCATGAGGGTGCAGGAAAGGACTCAGACATGGTGGAGAAGGCACTGTGACTGTGAATGCAGGTGCTGGAGTGTGAAGGATGCTGGCAGCCCCCAGCAGCTGGGACAGAGGCATGGGATGGGTTTTCCCTTGGAGCTTCCCAAGGAACCAGCCCTGCCCACACCTTGATTTCAGACTTTAGCCTCTAAAACTGCCAGAGAATACATTTCTGTTAACTTAAGTCACCCAATTCATGGTCCATTATGGCAGCCATAGAAAGCCAATCTGCCCAGAATGCTGATCTCCTGAACTGTCACCACCAGAAGCAGATGCCCAAGGGCCCTAGGAGGATCCGGGCAGCAATGTTGGCTGGCAGGAGCAGACACAGGGAATGACACTCACTCCTTCTTGTGCTATTCTGCACCCATTCTGCCTGCAGTGAAGCTCCTGAGACAGTGGCCTCCACTCCATCTTCACAGCAGCCCTGACCCAGGAGCTGGCCTGGCCTCCTGCCCCGGCCCGTTCCCTGGGTGCTGACACAGGCCTGAGACTCACTCTGCCCAGGGCGGTGGTGCCAGCAGGAGTCCCTACAGCCATGGCTGGGGCCTCGCTGGAGGCCACATCACCTCTTACACACTGAAGCCACCCGGCATCTGGGACTCGTGGATGTGGAGTCCGGGCCCATGGATGTGGAGTCCAGGCCCGTGGATGTGGAGTCTGGGCCTGTGGATGTGGAGTTTGGGACTTGTGGATGTGGAGTCTGGGCCCGTGGATGTGGAGTCCAGGCCTGTGGATGTGGAGTCTGGGCCCATGGATGTGGAGTCCAGGCCCGTGGATGTGGAGTCTGGGCCCGTGGATGTGGAGTTTGGGACTTGTGGATGTGGAGTCTGGGCCCGTGGATGTGGAGTCTGGGCTGACACTCTGGTTGCCCTGTCTTTGCCTTTCCTTCTCAAGCCTCCTTTCAGGTCAGGCAGAGCTGCGGGGTCAGAGGGCCCCGCCATGCCAGTCCCCCACAATTGCCAGGTACTGAGGGCTTGTCCAGAGCCCACCTCTCACTCCGGCCAGGAGAGGCATCAGGGGTGTTGTTAGAGAGGCCTGTGCAGCTGGCTGGCTGGGCTCACCCAAGGAAAGAAGACCCTGGCGCTGTTGGCTGGGTGCCCAAGCAATGCCCAGGACAAAACGGAGAACCCCTGGCTACCGCCCAGGGCTGCTGTTTCTATACAGAGGCGTGTTTGGAATGGTGGCGCCTGAAGTGTCTGGCCTATGCAAGATTCTCAAATGTAGGCGCTTAGCACTAAAGCATTGTCCATTCAGGATTCAGATGTCCCAGGGGGTCAGCCCCTTCAACAGGACAGGCAGCTGAGCAGAGGGCCTGGGACCCTACGTTCAGGGACGGCCCTTGCCAGGCTCTCCTACTGAGACAAGTTGGGGAAGAAGCAGGTGGAGCTCTGCATGTGACACTCTCAGGACATGCACCGAGGAAGGGGTCTCGGCCCCTGGCCAGTGCAGAGCAGCTCCTGGGCCTTCCGGGGAGTGTCCTGATTATTCCACGTGGCTGCAAGCAAAAGTTTCAAGGCTGAGGGGCTGGCAGTTGTCAGGATTGGGTGGTGGCCGTTCAGGGTCTTAGGATCCGCCATGAAGAGGAGGAGTTCGGGTATCTGCAATCAAACCTGCTGGAGTCCCAGCTCCGACAATGATGCTGACTTGAGCCCCGCCCGCAGCTTTGGCTCTTGCTAAATGCTCACTCAGTCTACCCTCGCTTCACCCCGTGGTGGGGTAGTGAGTCTCCAGGTGGGACTGTAGTTCACCCTTCCCCGTCTCCCTGAACGCTGACTCACAGTCTACCTTTAACTTTGTCTCGCGGGTGGGATAGCGGTCCCTCTTCTCCCAGCTTGCAGACAGCAAAGGCGCTGTGTCCTCGTCTGCCTTACCCTCTGTGCACACATCCCTGGTGTCACTCCTCTTATTATAAGGACACCTTTCCCATTGCATTAGGGCCGCACCCTTAGGACCTCATTTAATCTCCCTTACCTTCTTAAAGGCCCCAATTCCAAATACAGTCACAGTGGGGGTGAGGCTTTGGAGCTATGAACCAGGATGGGCACAGGTCAGCCCCTGACACGCACCAGCACGCGCTCCCTCCTGGCTTGAGTGTCAGTTGAAGCTTCTGATTGGCTTTGGCCCATAGAGTCTGGCAGAGGTCAGAAAAGAAGCCCGCCCATCACTGCTCTGAAGCAGGAAGCCTGGGAGCGATGGCCCGGGGTGAGGGCCTGGCCTGCACTTGCCACCCTGCTGGGGATTTCTGTACCTCGTCTTTGACCCTTCCACACCTGAAAGACCAGGGGTAACAGTTCCATTTGCAGAGGGTGGAACCAAGTTTCTAGGGGGTGAAGCCGTTTTCCCAAGGCCACTGGGCTCGTGCGTCCAGGTCCCGGAGACAGAGCTGGGCCAGAGACCTTCCCGGCCTTGTCCAGGGTGAGAGGCCAGTGTATGATGTGCTCATGCACCCTGTGGATACCACTAACTGGCCTCACTAATGGGCATGGGGTGCATCTCAGAAAATTTTTGTGAACCATCCTGTCTCCAATTTGCACTTTTCTTGTATTTTTAGAGGCAACTTGTCACCTGCTTCCAGTGAACATAAAAGAAAATGAACCTCCAGCCACCTCTTACATCTGTGTTCCATGAATGTCCACTGACCTCGGCAGGAGTGAGTGTTTCTCAGGTGGGAATGAGTTGGTCTTAGGGGATGGGTGTGCACAGCAGGCTCTTGTGTGGTTGTTTCCATCATCTGCAGGAGACGGGCACAGGCTGATGGTGGCCAGAGATGTGCCAGGGGACAGGCTTGAAGCCGGGCGGGATGTGGGCTAACAGGGCGGGCCCTGAGGAGCAGCCACCCCAGGTCTCTGCTCCCGGCACGTCTCATGGGGCTGGGGAAGCTCTTCATGGCATCACAGAGACAGGATAGTGGGCCACTAGGGCCAGGCTGCTGGGCACACACTGCCACCGCATCCACTGGAGAGCTGAGGCTGTGCTGATGTTCTAACCCATCAACAATTGCAGGATGGCTTCCTGAGCAAGGATGTGAAGTGGGAGGGAAGCCTGTCAGGAAGGGGCCACGCACAGATTCTCATGAAGCATAGTCTGAATGAAGGAGACCAGGCCAAGCACCCTGTGGGTGCAGAATCATCCTGGCCACTTTGACTTACACAGAGAAGGTGACTGCGGTTCCTGGGGAGGGCTGTCCTGTCAAGCCAGTGGGGTTCCGAGCTCAGGATGAGCAGTCCAGTTGACACATGGTTCTGTGGTCCGGCCCTCGTGGACTCATACCTTGTGCACCCAGGTGTCCTGGCTGGGCCTGGGCCAGGTTTGGAGGAGGCTGATGGTGAGCCACACCAGGGTTGGGAGGGAGGTGGGGAACGCAACCCATCCTGGGCCACTATGTCTGCAGGAACCCCCAAGCTCTTTGACCTCAAGGCGGCTCTGCTGGTTCCACCCAGCTCTGTGCCCTGTGCCCTGTGCCCATGAAGGCTTACTCCTAGGACAGCCAACCCCGGCACTCCCCACCCAGGAGTCTGGATGGTCAAAAGAGGGAGCAGGCACCCTCTCCCACCTTGTGAAGCAGGGCTCAGAAGTGGGTGTGGCCACTGCTGACTATAAACAGAATCGTCTAAATTAAGGGAATTTGAGTTTAATGTCAAATGTCAGCCCTTGTCACTGCAAATGCGAGCTGGGTGGCTGTCCTGTTAGCAAATCGAGGGGGGAGCTGAGGCAGTTCCCTGGTCCTTCTGAGAGGAAAACTCCTCTTGGCCTCATTCCTCCTCTTGTGCAGGGCTGAGACCACCTGAGACAGCAGGGCTGCGCAGGAGAGTGGGTGGCACCCTGTGGCTGCCAGAGCCATCACGGCAGGGCCCCCCACAGATACATCACGGGGACTCAGTCACCTCATCTGTCAGATGGGCATAGCAGCATCTTCCCCACTGCATGTGGGGAAGACCGAACCCATCCAGGCAACGCGAGCTCGGCGCCCATTCTGACAGATGTCAAGCCCTTGCTTCTCGAATCCCTGCTTTGCCAATGAGGCCCCAACTGTTTCTTCTTTAAGTGCATGTAGGGTTCAGTTCAGCCAAAGGATCCTATCTGGTGACTGATTCCTGAGTGCCTCTGTGGGCGGGGCCAGCCTCCAGGACCTGGGCGTAGGAGGCGGAGGCAGATGCAGATGTAGGTGATAGTAACTCCCCCTGAGGTCATCGGAAAAGTGGGATGTCCCGCAGTGGAGGGAACCCACAGGACGGGGCAGGGCCCAGGAAGGCACGGAGCCCACAGAGCACTGAGAGGGAGCGAGGGCTTTGTGCTGTGGGTGCCCCACCCTGCCTGGCAGGGCAACACAAGGGTGCAGGGTGGGTGGGCTGCAGCACGGGCTTTGGGGAGCTGATTTTTTCCAGTGTCTCCCTGAATCTCTGAATAAATTTCCTGGGACTGCCATTGCAATAAACGGCTGCAAGCTTGGATGGCTGAAATCAACGGGCAATTATTCTTCCACAGTTCTGGACGCCGGAAGTCCAAAATCAAGGTGTCTGCAGGGCGGGGCTGTCTCCCAGGGCTCCGGGGGCGGGGCCGTCTGGTCTCCGGGGAGGGGCCTTTCTGGTCTCTGGGGCGGGGCCATCTGGTTTCTGGGATCACAGTGCTCGCTGGGTCCCACGGCTTGCCATCTCTGCATCCCGTCTCCCCCTGCAGCAGCAAACGGCCATCTTCCTCTGTCTCTGTGTCCTTTCTTCTCCTAGTAAGGACCGCAGTCACTGGTTAGTGCCCACTCTAATCCAGCCTGACCTCCTCTCCACTAATGGCATCTGCAGACACCCTATTTCCAACAAGTCCCATTCTGAGGTGCCAAGTGGATATGGATTTGGGGGATGCTGTGAGACCCACTCCAGTGTTTTTGGGAAGACTAAAGAACAGCTCTGTGGCCCCGGCTTGGAATGACTTTGATTTTTATATTCCAAGTGATGCCTGTAATGCCCCCAAAGCCTCATGTGATATTGATGAATACTGCAAGTGGTTTGCATTCTCCATGTTGAAAACAGCATGGGTAGGGAGTTCTGTCCAGGTGAGCCAACTGGACCTGTGCTTTCTCCTCTGGGGAGGGGAGGTGCTGCCCCCACACCCTAAGCTAAACCTTACAGCAACGACAACAGGGCAATGGGTGGGGAAGGAGCTGCTGGCCTCGGGCTCCAGAACTAAAGGGCTGAGCTCCTCCTGGCGCCCCTGCAAACTCCATTCTTGCCCCTCTCTGCTGGCTGTACTCACTGCAGCCCCCACCGCTTTAGTTTGGACTCATTTAATGGGACTTATTAGGTAGACACAAAACAGGAACTGGGTCAAGCAGAAAGAATGACTCAGTGAAAAAACTTGGAGACACCTAAAGAGCCACTAAGCTACTAGAAAAGCAAGAATGAGCCAGACTCTGGACATGAGCTCCAGCCACAGATGCCCCTGGGGCCCTCCTGCTCCCTCCCCACTCACCTACTTTGGGCAACAGGCACTGGCTTCTTTTATTTGCACTGAAAATTGGCTTTCTCTGTGACAGCCAACAGCTTCCAATGGGATCTCAGCTGCCAGCGAGAGCCTCACTCTCACTCCACATCCAGAAACCTCAGAGCAGCACTCATTGCCTCCCAGTCAGCAGAGGCCAGCTGGGTACAAGGAGACCCCAGGGGAAGGTGGACCGGGCAGGCAAACTGGGGACGTCCATACCAAGCCACCATCACGCAGTGATCTTTGCTTCCGGAATAGCATTTGGAAGCCACTAGGCAAATGTTTGTCATTTGAAACTCGTTCCCTGTGCAGGGCTGGGCAAGTGCCGGGTCTGGAGCTCAGAGCAGCTACTGGAGCCATTTGGCTGGCACCTGCGTGTGCTTACAAGTGAGCGATCTCCAGCACCAGTGCCACCAGCTTCTTCCAGGGCCTTGAGGTGCAGTGACCAGGGAGGGTGTGGAAGCTTCTCTAGGCAGGAACACCATGCTCTCAGAGGGCCTCTTCCATCAGCTTGCCTGTAGCCAGCCTGACAGTCATCCCCACTCCCTGGATAAGGGATTCCAAGTCCCTGGGCAGGCAGTGCTGGTTCTCACTGATGTAACCTCGTGTTCCTGCATGCTTTTCAAGTGCAGGCGAGCCCATCAGCAGCTCAGAGAAGATGGCAGGAAGCAAGGGGCGGAAGGGAGAGGAGGAGAGGTCGACACACAGTGCTTGGGCCACACGGGCAGGTGAGTGTTCTCCTGGGAGTGAGCCAGAGAGCTGGGGGTAATCTCTGGCCCAGAAGACCTCCCTCCGAGGGCTGCCCAGTGTCCCTCAGTGGCAGCCAGAGATCAAAAGGGTGACTATCTGAATTGGGAATTTTTGATAACAGCTTGAGCAAATTTAGAGCATTTACTGGCTTGGAGAGTCTAGAAACATCGATGGCTCCAGGCGTGGAGTGACCCATATCAGGATTGGCAGCCTGTGGCCTGCAGGCTGGATCTGTCCTGCGGCCTACACGTGGCCAGGGACTTTCGTTCAAGTGCCGTCTTTGTCTGCCTCTACTCTACCGCGGCAAAGTTGAGTAGGTATGGCAGAGACCTTTGCCTGCAAAGCCTATGATATTTATTGTCTGCTCCTTTACAGCAGAGATTGGCCGGTCTCTGCCCTGCAGCCATGCTGTCCAATATGGCAGCCACCGGCCACATGGGGCTCTTGTTTTCTGCACTCTTGAAACGTGTCTAGTCTGAATTGAGATGAGCTGTCAGTGCCAACGACACTGCACACCAGGTTTTAGACTTAGTGTGAAGAGAAGAATGTAAAGTAGCTCATTAGTAATGTTTGTGTATGGATTACATAGTAAGATGCTTTCAACTTGCTGGGTAAAATAAAACAGAGAGTTAACGTCACCTGCTTACTTTTACACTTTTTTTCAAAGATGGGGTCTTGCTATGTTGCCCTGGCTGGTCTTGAACTCCTGGACCGATAATCTTCCTGCCTCAGCCTCCCTAGTAGCTGCATGACAGGTGCAAGTCATTGCACCCAGCCTATTTTGACTTTTAACATGGCTGCTACAAGTTTTAAATTGTATTCATGACCCCCTTCGTATTTCTGTCAGAGCGTGCTGATTAAGGGGCTCGACCACGTGGACTGTTTCTTCCACATCCCAGGCAGCTTTTCCACACAGGGTGGACGAGCTGGCTCCCAGCACTGTCTTACTCAGATTGCAGCCTATTAGTGGACCAGAATTTCTGGAAGATGAGATAGAATAAAATAAAACATGTTTGGAGCAAATTACACATTACAGATGACTGCTGGTTTGCAAAACCTATTTTAGTTATGCATTATTTATTTCATCCACCTAAGTGGATGTGCCACGATTTTATAACCAACCAAGAAAGAGAACACAGCCAATTAAACCCTGGTGCAAGGCACTGGCGACAGACACCCGGAGCAGAAGCAGCACAGCAGCCCCTTGGTGCTGTTGAGCTTCCTCTCTGTTCTGAGGGATTTACCCATTTCTCCTGCCTTCAGTTGCATCTCCCTACACATGTCCTGGTCACCAAACACAAGGGCCAAGGGGTGTCTGATGCCTCTCTGCGCCCAGCTCCCCCGAGGTTTCCCTTGTGTTTTAGCAGAGAGTCCACGGAAATGGTTTTGAGTATGTGCACCAAGAAGGAGAGGCGCTGAGACTCTGGCCAGCCCTGTGACCTGTCTGCCCTGCAGTTCTCAGACAAGCGTGCTGAGCTCACCTCCCTGCCACCCAGGTGGGAGGGGTCCCGCTACCTGCAGGTCCTCCCTGCAAATGGCTTCTTGGCCTTGTCAGTGCTGACTCCACGGCAGCCCATGGGTCTCGATAAGTGGGGTCCACCCTGTCGTGCTCCTCACTGCAGAAGCCACCAAGGTCCCAGGCCTGGACGAACGCATTTGAGTTTACATGGGTGATGAAGACAGAGAGTTCTTTGAACTGGGCATCCAGTTTCTCTTGTGGATGCCCAAAATGAGCAGAGACTGACTTCCTGCCTCTCCTGGGTAATGCTGGCAACCTCGCCCCATCCCCCTGGCATCACTTTTGTGTGGCCCACAGCCTGAATGCTGAGCCTTCTCAAACAGGCTGCAGGGCCGTGGCACGGCTCTGGTAAGTGAGTGTGGAGAACACGGCTTTGTTAGGAGGCTGGAAAGTTTCGGGCTATGTATTTAATGAATTTTGTGTTAAGATTTAACACAGATGCTGTCACTGGCATTTCACAATGCTGTTTGGAACAGAGGTTTACTGCTAAATGAAGTGAATATTTGGATATGGCTGTGCGTCGGACACCTGCCCTTAAAGAAAAGGGCTTCGAATGCAGTGAGGTCCTCCTCCAGCAGTGGTTTTCAGCAGGAAGCAATGAAACGTCCCGCTGGGCTGGAGAGGGAAGGATGATCTTGAGGGAGCTGGGACTGCAAACCTGGGCTCCCTAGTTGGACAGGCTTGAGAGTGGGCTCGCTCTCTGAGCCTGCACAGTAGCCCCCCGCTGCTGTTGGGAGGGGCTCCCCGAGAGCCAGAAACTGCTGCATCCCAGCTGACCAAGGCTGGTCCAGCCCAACACGCTAGCTCGTTTGGAAGAAGCCTTGGTGGGTTTTCCTCTCGAACACAGATTGTTCTAGAAAGGCACATAAGTGTGAAGCTGTGACTTACCCCAGATCACCTGGTCTCCTGCCTTCAGTGGCAGAAGCATCAGCTAACCTCTCCGCCCTCTCCCTGGGTTCACACGCACCCAATCTCCTGGCAGCCTGATTTGGGAAGCTGAAGCGAAGTTATGGACATGCGACAGCCCCTGTATATGATGATGCACACTGCGTTCCATGAACACTACAGTGTGCTTATTATGGTTTATTTCATAAGGAGATGCACCTTAAGAACAATTTATTCAAATATTAATATCTCTTAAGGGAGACCTCATCAGCCTGACTAGAAACATTATTATGGTAAAGTCCAGGGGAAAATCTTGCGGAGCGAGGCAACAAAATCAATGAAAAGACTCCAGCACCACGTGGCCTGCGTGATGAAGGATATGAAGACCCTCACTACACTGAGTTGCTCTGGCCGTCTCAGAAGGGTTGCTTGCGGGCAGGGCTGGCCCCCTGCCCAGGGGACCACCGGCCACCCTGACTACAGCCCAGGAAGGCCAAGCTGGCGGAGAGCAGTGATTCTCCCCCAGGGTGGGGCCGGAGATGGGTGCGTGTGAACCCAGGGAGAGGGCGGAGAGGTTAGCTGATGCTTCTGCCACTGAAGGCAGGAGCCCAGGTGATCTGGGGTAAGTCACAGCTTCACACTTATCAACCAAAAGGCCTCTGGTGAGTTTCTCAAAACTTTGTGTCTCTGCAGCTCAGTTTCCTCCTCCGCAAAATGTGAATGAGGCCGGGGCTTGTGAGGGCGAAGTGGGTTAATGAGGGTGCAGTGCTCAGACCAGCGCCTGGCACAGAATTGGCACCATGGCCGCGTTTGTTATGGAAGCCGCTGTCATTATGAAAAGCAGCTGCAGGACTGCGGGAGAGTCATTCCCTCTCCCTGGGCTTCAGGTTCTTCCCCTGCAAAACAGAGAGAATAACACTAGGCAGCATCATAAAACAATCAGATTTACTGCTGGCCCCAGTTGGCATTGGCCCGCCCTGCCTGGCTCTCTGTGGACACAGCCACCTCCCACCCCCGGGATCCCCGCTCCCGGCTGCCACCCAAGCCTCCAGACTCGGCCCGGAGGGAGGCAGCCCGGCTGCAGCCCCAGCTGCAAGGCTCATTTGGAAAATGGAAACGTGCATCATAACCCCATTTGTCATGCGATCCTCCTGACAACCACGCACTGCCGTCCAAAGGAGAGATTTAGACCTAACAGGGGAAAATCTGTTAAAATTGACATATCCATTAGAAGATTTTAGAACTGAAAATGTATTCTTTGTGGAGAGTTAGTATGACTTCTTAGGTGATGCTAAATCAATATCTCATACTTTGGGTGAATTCATTATTTTGTTTTAAGAGAACTGTCTGGTTCCTAAATTCTTCCTGTGTTGCCTCTTCAGAGCTACCCCAGGAAAGCCACTGATGAATCTTTTAGATGCCAGCCATGGTTCTGACCCAAAGTCCCCCTGAAACAATGAAAGACCAGGGAGATGGGCAGTTGGTTTCAAGTGATCCAATGTCACCAAAGGGAGCTGTGCTCTCCTGTCCACCATGTAGGCTCCAGGCTCTAGTGCAGGGTCCCGTCCTTGGGAGCAGACCCTGGGACCCCATGCTGGCACCCTTGCCCTCATAAGCCCATTCAGGCCCAGGTCCCCTATGGCTGCCTTCCGCTTTCTTCTTCTCTTTTACAATTTCAACTTTTATTATAGATGAAGGGGTACAAGTGCAGGCTTGTTACATTGGGATATTCCATAACGCTGAGGTTTGGGGTGCAAATGATCCTGTCACTGAGGTGGTGAGCATAGGACCCAGTGGGCAGTTTTTCAGTCCATTCCTCCCCACCTGGTCCTTCTCAGTGTCTGTGGTTCCCATCTGTATGTCTGTGTGCATTTAATGTTTAGCTCCCACTGTAAGTGAGAACATGTGGTATTTGCTCTTTTGTTCTTGTTTTTTACTTAGGATAATGGCCTCCAGCTTCATCCCTATTGCTGCAAAGGACACGATCTTGTCCTTTTTCAGGGCTGTGTAGTAGTCCGTGGTGTATGTGTCCAATCCACTGCTGGAGGGCACCTGGGTTGATTCCACATCCTTGCTATTGTGAATAGTGCTGTAGTGAACAGACAAGTGCCTGTGTGTCTTGTTCATAGAAAGGATTAGTTTCCTTTGTGCATATCCCTTGCCCTTCTCTCAGAGTGGACACCAGAGGAAGGACCATCTCTCCCATGAAGAGGGAGGGGACACTTCCGGCTGCTGTTCTGCTGACCAGTCAAATTTCCGTGTCCTCTGAAATGCATGGGAGTCTTGACAGTGGCCGGCAGAGGGATGGTGAGGACTTGGGGGGACAGTGGCTGGGGCAGAATCTGGAGGGGAAGAAGCAGCACAAGAGCGGCCCCACTCCCACCCATGCTCCCCAATTCCCAGCCTGCCTGCCTGGCCCCAGGCCCACTGGGATAGGGCCCCGAGCTTGGCTGCTGTGCACGACCAAAGCCCTGGAGGGGAAAGTGGACAAGCTTTCCAGATGATTTTTGTCTCTGAATCAGCGCTTTCATTCACATCCAAGAGCGCACCATATAATAGGAAAACCATGAAATTCATGTAAAATGTAAGCCTGCCAATGAACCACTTGTTTTGGTAAGTATGAAGCAGCTCTCCTGAGGAAGTGGCCCAGGCCCCGGGTGACAGGAGTGTCTGGAACCAAGTCCCTGCGCTCAGTGTGACCTGGGTGTGTTCCAGTGGCGGCTGGGGCGGCCACTCTGTTTCTGCATCTTTGAAATGGGGACTGGATCCTTCCCGCCTTGCAAGGTTCCACCTGAGCTTCCCAGTGCTGGCTGGTGTCAACCGTTATTATTCCTGCTGTTGTTTTTAACCCACATGGCCAGGGATGGAGTCTTCCTGGCTGGGCAGTGGCCCAATGTTTGTGGCAGCTGGTTGACCAGACAGAGACACACCCATGTCCTGGCCCAGTGCCCCACGCCCAGCACCGCGACTCCGCTATGCCAGCACCCACCTGGGCTGCTCGCTCCGGCCTCTAGGCCCCGTTCACCCTCCCCAGTGCTCTATGAAGCTGGTTGATGGACTTTTCAGCTTTCCTGTTTGGATAATGAACTTGACTTAGGCTGCACATCACATGAAGGGGCCCTTGAAGCCCTGAGTCTCTGGGATCCTGTGAAGCCATCCCATTCATGCCCAAGTGAAGTGTCCTTGAGAAGAGACTGGAAACATTAGTGAACACGAAAAGCCTAACACAACTCTGCTGTTCGCTCCGGCAAGCATCTTCAGTATTCCCTCACCCCGCCACGGCCTGCCTTCTCTTCTGCTAGCCTTTTAATATCAGGCGAGGATTCAGGAATGACAAGGAGGGAGGGTGGGAGCAGAAGACATGCTCACTCACGTGGATAGGCAGGAGCAACTGCGCCCAGAAAGACCCACCTGTGAACCCCGGGTCCCCCAGCTCCCAGCTTCATGGCCTCAGGGAGCCACCCTGAGATTTTAAGCCTGGAAAGCCTCACTGCTGGCATGGGAGCGTGAAGCTGCCTGGACAGATGTCACAAACTGAATGTATTTAAATTTATTTTTAAACAACAGACATGTATTCTCTCAGAGCTCCGGAAGCAGAAGTTCAAAACCGAGGCGCTAGCAGGGCCGAGCCCCTCTGGAGGCTCTAGGGGAGGCTCCTTCCTCACCTCTCCCAGGTCCAGGGGGTCCAGACACTCCTGGGCTTCAGCCGCACCTGCCAGGCTCTGCCTTCTCCCCCTCTATGAGGACACGAGGTGGCGTTTAGGACGCCCGCCAGGGTGATTGCAGTGCGCTCCCCACTCAAGATCCTTGGCTTCATTGCATCTTTTACCATTAAGTTCATGATAACTTGCTTGCCATATAAAGTCACATTTGCAGGTTTTAGGGATTGGGTCATAGACACATCTTTGGGGCCACCATTCTGCCCACTCCACCACCTTTCAGGCACGGTGGATATCAGAGATGTCACCGGGTTTTCGGTCGATGGCCCTGGTTGCTCTTGTTCGGCCTGCATGAGGCTGAACACTGCGGCCAGGAGTGGAGTCACGGGACATTGGCCATCACTCTGCCCTGGCTCTGAGCCCCTGTGTGTTTCATGCAGAATGAGAGGCTCCCGTGTCACTGAGACTCTCGGGGCTGCTTAGTCACTAATACCACTGTGTACCCAGGGCTGCTGTGTGCCTGGTCTCAGTGGAGTTGCTGTGCTGGGGAGGGCCCTGTTCATATCCCTGGGCCCTGGTGCCCTGTGCTGGTCCTACCAGAGAGCCGCCAGCACCGGCCTTGCATCTCTCAATGCCACCGGCCTGGGGTCCAGCCCCCACCATGGCCCAGATCTCCCAGGCCTGCTCCTCTGCTCCAAAGCTCCCCTCACCAACCTCCCGCACCATCCTGCATCCTCTGGATGGGCTTGGAGGGACCTGGAAAAGGGGAATTTGTGGATCTTCTGAACACAGTCTGCCCTGCCTTGGGCTAGATTTCAGGACTAAGTTCACCAGGCAGGTGTTTTCTCCCCAAACCTCAGAAGCACGAATAAAGCAGAATGTGGAAATCCAGGTCTCGGCTGAGAAGAAGCAACAGAGTGGTATTGGCAAGGCCCCATTTTGATTCCAAATCCAGACTTTTCCTTCCGGGCGCGAGGCCCCGCTGTGACTGCGCTCTGCCCACGGGATGTCATGCTTTCCTGGCAGCCCACGTCAGGGGTGAGCGCGAGGAAATAAGTTTCTGAAAGCTCTAACACACAGTCCACACCTAGGCTGCCTTTGGAACTGAAAGTCCACTTTGCTAAAAGTGAAAAAATCAGAATACTTGTGACACGCTATGAATTTCTGCTCCAATAATGTTCATCTCCCCTAAAACACCAGCCAAGACCCGCAAGTCATGGTGATTCCAACCAGGCGACGGTCGGCGAGCCCACAGCGGCTGCAGAGCCCTGCGCCAGACACTGCTCTGAGAAAAAGAAACGGCGCTCTGTGTCTAATCCATCTTCTAATTATCCGTTCCGGGGACAAGGTTTATTACCAGACCCTTTCAATAACGACGTGATTGACACGGAACCCGATTCAGGTTTGCCCCAAATGGCTGTGATGCCATCCAGAAAGGATGAGCCTGCTGTGTTTACCTACATGCACATGTGTGTTTCCTGGATGTTCACCTATGTTCTTGCTGCCATGGGGAGGCGATGCATCTCAGCCAGGATGCAGACACTGAGATTATTCACCTGGGCTGGCCCGTGGGCACGTCCCCTTTTTTCAAAACCAGGAAGACAGTCCCGGCAAAGCCAGAGAAGTTCACGTTCGTAGAAACCGTTTGGATCTTCGTTTTTGTTTTGTCCTCCTTTTGTCGTCCTTATTGAGTTCCTACAAAACAAAAGGAGCTGCTTACTGCAAAAATTCATCTAACACAGAAATAAAGCAGACAGAGCATGGAGTTCAAAGTGAAAGTCCCTGTCATCCTTCTCCTCCTCCCATACCGTCTCCCTGGAGCAAAGGCCAGCACCAGTATTGTCTCCGTACAAATATACACATTCTCTTTTAAACAGCTTTGTTGAGATACGATTCAAATATAATTCAATTTGCTCATTCACAGCGTACAATGCAGACGTTTCTAGTATATTCACAGATAGTTACGCCCATCATCACGGCAGCGTTATGACATTTTCAGCACTCAAAAAGAAATCCCTCCCCCTTTAACTGTCTCCCTCCCCACCTCCCCCACCTCATGCCTTTGATCCCTGCACTACACCAACCTCCTTCTGTCTCCATAGAGTCCCCTGCTCCAGGCAGTTCAGATAAATGGAGTCGTACAGTATGCACTGTCTCATCCTCTGGCTTCCTGCTCAGTGTCGGAAAACACGAATAATCTGCATGTCCAGCTTTTCTGCAAATTGGGAGGAGAGAGCCACCTGCACCCATCTCATGTGGCACTGGCTCTACAGGAGCACCTGCCCATCACCCCAGCAGCTCCGTCCTAGCCACTCTTCCTGGCTGGCACTCCTGCTCCTGCCTGGGACCTGCGATTCTGAGCTGCAGATGCTCCACAGATAGATGTTTAGGCTGCTTCCTTTGTGTGACTGAATGAGCTAGCAGCAGATCACAGATCATACTGTCTTAAATGGCCCGGTCACTTCCAGCTTGCCCTGCTGCTCCAGCATGGGGACCCTGGCTTGCTCCAGGGGCCCAGGCTGATGGAGACACCTCCCTCCTGCACAGGCTCTGTGACCACCCAGAGTGGAAGCAAAGGGGGCTTGAAGATAGAACTAAGGCTCTTAAATTGCTTATCAGGAAGTGACAAGTCGCCCTCACGTGGACATGTCAAAGGTCAAGGGATGTGTCCATTTGAGTTGGGAAGATTTGCCAAATGGCACTGGGACTCCCACTTGGGTACCAGCTGGGCTGCAGGACATCCTGGTGCCTGCATGCTTGGTGGCTTTCGGTCAGACATGGCCACATCGTCTGATTTTGCCTTTCTTGTCATAGCCTACAAGTAATGCCTCCCCTTCTAAATATGGTATAAAGTTCCTATGTGGCCTATTTTTAAAATAATGGGAGGAAATAGGCACCGTGGTTTGGGGAATACTCCGTGAACACTCGGAGGCGTGGCTCCGTCTGCTGCGTTTACCCTGCTCTCACCTGTGCAGCTGACCTGGGAAGCCCTGCCCCCTTCAAGGACCCGCCCTCATTATCCAGGTAGTCCTCAGAGCCCCGTTTCTTTCCCTTGACCCACCTCCCGGGCCACAGTCATTGCATGGGAGAGAGGAGCAGCCGAGCTGCCCTGAACCACCCTCAGGACCTTCTCCCAGCTTCCTTTATGGAAAGGACCCCTGTGAGTACCAGCTGAAACCATGGACCCCCAAGAGACTACCTTTTCCAGCCCTGAGTGTCTGGGCCAGCTGGGACTTGTGCTACCCCCGAGCAGGCTCCTTAGAAACAAGGCTGCTCACCCCACATCTTCCTCTCCTCCTGGCCAAGAAGCAGGGGCCTCAAAACAGGGGTGGAGCCCCAGGCTGGAGCAGCCCCCAGGCCTAGGGGCTGGAGGGCCCTGTGGAGCCAACTGTGTGCCCCTCTCAGCATTATCAGAGGATGCATGGGCTTCCCAGGGCTGCATGACAAAGTGCCACCAACTGGTGGTTCATAGTAATGGAAATTTATTATTTCACAGATCTGGAGTCCTCTTTCATGTCCAAAATCAAGCAGGGCTCTGCTCCTGCCGAGGACTCCAGGGCAAGGCTCCTTCCTGTCTCTCACACTTCAGGGGGTTGTTGGGGTCCCTCTGCGTTCCTTGGCTTGGAGCTGGAGCACAGCGATAGCTGCGTCTGTCATCACATGACATTCTCCCTGCCCGTGTCCCTGTGTGACCTCTGCTCTCCTCATAAGGACAGCGGTCAGTAGGTTAGGGTGTGTCTCAGTCCATTTTGCATTGCTATAAAGGAATACTGAGGCTGGGTAATTTACAAAGCAAAGAGGTTTATTTGGCTCACGTTTCTGCAGGCTATACAGGAAGCCTGGTGCTGGCATCTGCTTCTGGTTAGGACTCAGGAAGCTTCCACTTGTAAACCAAAAATAAAATTCTAAGTCCTACAACCACTGAATGAATGCTTCCATTCAGCCAAGGGCATTCCAAAGTCAGCCTAAAAACTCATTCAGGCCACGGTGGGAAGGGGAAGCTGGATGTGCCTCATTATCCTTCCCCACTTTTGGAATCACTAATTAACAGACTCTTTAAGCCTGATAAGAAACATTTACAATCTATTCTTTCTGAAGTCTGCTACCCAGAAGCTTCATCTGCATGATAAAACTCTGGTCTCCACAACCCCCTATTGTCACCCAGACATTCCTTTCTGTTGATAATAACTCTTTCAACTAATTGCCAATCAGAAAATCCTTAACTCTGCTATAATTTGGAAACCCCCGCTTCAAGTTGTCCCGCCTGTCTGACCAAGCCAACACACACGGTACACGTGTTGACTGATGGGTCACTTCGCAGCAGGAGCGGCGGTGAGAAGCAGATCTCTCCAACACCCAACTGGGAAGGAAGGGGTGATTTATTCAGCCAGGAGCAAGGTGGCACAGTTGCCAACGGCCAAGCTCAAGCTCACAGAGAAAGTCCCTGCCCTTTTAAAGGCTTACAACTCTAGAAATTACATGTGAAAGGGGTCTTGGGCCATGGAGTAGGTGTAGGGTACGTGACTTAGGTGGGGGTTTGATCCTGTTTAAGTAAAACAATGCCTTCTGGAAAGGTTCCTCCACACCATGCCCGCAATCTACAGGAGGGTGATTAAGGTGGCAGCCGGTCTGCCAGCCTTTACTTCTGCTATTGAAATGCAGTGTGGAAGTCAAGGGGAGGCTGGTCTTACACGCTTAAGGGTGATTCAGGGTCTCCTCCCTCAACATCTCTGCAGAATGTGTAAACCAAGCCGTGCTCTGACCACCTCAGGCAGGTATTGTTAGGACCTCTGAGGCTGTGTCATGGAGACATCCTTAACCTTGGCAAAATACACTTTCTAAGTTGACTGATACCTGTCTCACATACTTCGAGTTCACTTACTTAATCCTGCAAGAACCACTCCAAGCCATTTACAAGGGATCCGTCCCCCAACCCAAACACCTTCCACCAGGTCCCACCTCCAGCACTGGGGATCAAGTTTCAGTGTGAGGTTTGGAGGGGACACACATTCAAACAGTCTCAGGGTGCAACCTCAGCTTAATCAATCACATCTACAAACACCCTGTTTCCAAAAAAGGTCCCATTCTGAGGTTCTGGGTGGATGTGAATTTGGGAGGACATTATCCAGCCCAGTAAAAGGAGAGAAATAACGTCTTATTTAAATTGCAGTACAGTGTCAGACACTTGGTTACAACAGCTTAGCCTGTACCCTAACACACTAACCAGTGAGGTTACTTCCCTGGGAAGCCAGGTGCCAAAGCAGCCAAGAAGAGCTGACATCTTGAACAGAGGACATGCTAACTTCAGAAATAGAACATCTCTATAAAAAGAAAGATGGCGCATCTCACAGCCCCTAGGTGAGACCCTCCAGCCACTGCCATGTGCCTCTGTCTCCAGCTTAGAAAGTTCCCCTGTGAAGCCACTGCTGTGGGAGACCTAGCCCACATTTTGGCAGGGCCTGTGCCAGCCCCTCCCTGTGGCGTCTGTTGGCGGCTGGAAGGGCCGCCTGACTGTGCTGCTCTACCCTGAGTCCTGTGTCAAGGGTCTGTCTTTCCGCACTGGAGTTCCCAGAGCCCCAGGACAGGATCAGGGTAAAGGCCTTTCTGCCCTCTGCATGCCCTTCAACTCTCTGACCCACACCTGAAGTTTTGAGCAGGGAGCCCCAAGTTGGACAGCCCCTCTCCCAGGTGCCTGGCTCTGTCCCGCCCCTTCCCATGACCTACGGGGCAGTTGGACAGGCTTTCCTTTCCTTCCCTGTCCTCAAAGGGCCTTTTTTAAGGTAAAATCCCAGGATCTGATCCACCAACCCTAACTGACAACATGCTGGATATTAAATGATTTTAGAAAGTTCTTTGTTTTCAGAAACGCCTGTACGCTAAGCCTTGCCATAAATTCAGCTTGGATTGGAATGCCAGAACCTGAACATTATTTATTTATTTATTTTTTGAGATGGAGTCTCGCTCTCGTTGCCCAGGATGGAGTGCAGTGGCATAATCTTGGCTCACTGCAACCTCTGCCTCCCAGGTTCAACCGATTCTCTTGCCTCAGCCTCCCCAGTAGCTGGGATTACAGGTGCCCACCACCACACCCAGCACATTTTTGTATTTGTAGTAGAGATGGGGTTTTTGCCATGTTGGTCAGGCTGATCTCAAACTCCCGACCTCAGGTGGTCCACCCACGTTGGCCTCTCAAAGTGCTGGGATTGTAGGTGAGCCACCGTGCCCAGCTAAAACCTGAACATTAACTTCTTCTTTTGGCAGAGATGCTCACCCACCCTCTGCCCACAGAGGTGGGTGGATGCCCCGGCTACCTGAGAGAAGGCTGCCTGTGTGCAGAACAAGAAAAAGAACACAAGTGTCCAAATATTAACCCATTACATGGAGTTATCCTTCTCTCAGGGAAATGGCGCAGAATTCATCTGAGCCACAACTGAAAACCATGTAAGCCTTTTATGATTATTATAAAAAGGGTAATATGTGTCCATTTGTAGAAAAATTAGAAAATCCTGACAAAAAAAGTAAAGACAAAAATTAAAGCGTCCACAAGTCCTTTCTCCATCCATTTATTAAAAACAGTCACGCATCACTTAGTGACAGTGACATATTCTGAGGACTGAATTGTTATGCGATCTTGCCGCTGAGCTACACACCTGTACAGCATGTCACTGTACCAATCCTGTAGGTGGCTGTACGAAGGTTTTTGTGTAACTATAGCTAAACATAGAAAGGTACAGCAAAAATGCAGTATTAGAATCTTATGAGACCACAATTGCATATGCGGTTCATTGTTGACCTAAATGTTGCACTCCAGTGCCTGACTTTACTCATTTTCGGTCTCCTGCGCTGAGCTGCGTGTGTACAGTTGTGAGCAAAATTGGTGCTCATGGCTCCCCTGGTCTAGTAAAGAAGCACTGAGAAATGGAAGGACACACAAGTGAATATATTGTGAATTCTGATAAATACCAGCAAGTAAGGAGAAAAACCCACTCCGCTTGTAACCACGAGACCCCAGGGAGGTCCCTCATCTATCTTGATACCAAATAAGTATTCTATAAATACATGTTAAATGTTTAACTGAAAGTAACTGTGTGCATTCTAGAATGTATTTTTCTAATACATATGGAAAAGATGGATTTTTCTAGCTGTGTGTGCACATGTACATGCCTGTGACTACAGTCCAATCATGCTATTATACTGATTCATAATCTTTTTAAAACGTAACGTATATTAAGGACATATATTTGTGTAACTAACTATATATGTCCAGTACTAGTGTAATGACTGGGTAACATTGATCATATGGGTTACCTTCATTTACTTCACCCTTTCCCTGTTTGGAATTGTTAAGAGTTGAATCGTGTTCCCCGGAAAGATGTGGAAGCCCCTCTACCCGGTGTCTGTGAACATGATGTGATTTGGTAATGAGGTCTTTGCAGGATCAAGTTGAGATAAAATTATCAGGGTGGGCCCTAATCGAAAATGACTGGAGTCCTTACAGAGCGGGAAAAGGTGAGCACAGAAACACACACGCACGCAGGGAGAAAAGCATGTAAAGATGAAGACACAGATGTGCAAACCAAGGGTATTATTCCATTCTCAGATTGTCATAAAGAACTGTCAGAGCCTGGATAATTTGTAAAGAAAAGAAGTTTCATTGGCTCCAAGTTCTACAGGCTGTACGGGAAGCATGGCTGAGGAAGGCCTCAGGAAACTTACAGGCAGGTGGAAGGCAAAGGGGAAGCCGGGAAGCATGGCTGAGGGAGGCCTCAGGAAACTTACAGGCAGGTGGAAGGCACAGGGGAAGCCGGGAAGCATGGCTGAGGGAGGACTCAGGAAACTTACAGGCAGGTGGAAGGCACAGGGGAAGCCGGGAAGCATGGCTGAGGGAGGACTCAGGAAACTTACAGGCAGGTAGAAGGCAAAGGGAAAACCAGGAAGCATGGCTGAGGGAGGCCTCAGGAAACTTACAATCACGGTGGAAGGCACAGGGGAAGCCGGGAAGCATGGCTGAGGGAGGCCTCAGGAAACTTACAATCACGGTGGAAGGCGCAGGGGAAGCCAGCGTGTTCTACATGGCTGGATCAGGAGGAAGAGAGCAAAGGGGGAGGTGCTGTACATTTAACCAGATCTCATGACAACTCAATTATGTAAAGAAACTTCTTTTCTTTACAACTTATCCAGGCTCTGACAGTTCTTTATATAACAATTTTTGAATGGAATAATACAGCACTAGGGGCATGGTGATAAACCATTAGAAACCCCACCAGGTCCCACCTTCAACACTGGGAATTAACATTCAACATGAGGTTTGGGTGGGAACGCAGAGCCAAACCACATCACTATGTAACACCTAAGATTGCCAGCAAACCACCAGAGGCTACAGGGGCAGCCTCCCATAGTCAGAAGGAAGCAACTCTGTTGACACCTTGATCTCAGATTTCCAGTCCCCCAAATTGGGAGAAGACAAATGTCTGTTATTTATATCATCTATTTTGGGTAGTTTTTTACATCCGCCCTGGCAAGCTAATACAGAGATAGAAAGTTGGTTTCCAATATTTTGGATTATTATTGTTTTTTTAGAGGGAAAAAGATAAAAAGAAGGGGAAAAAAAGAAAAAGAGGGAAAAATGAATATTACTTCATTCCTAAAATGGGTTTCAATAATGGCCGATCAATATTTTGAGTGTTCAAAGTGGTTAATGCATATTTTATGTGTTTAAAATGGAGACCTCTATTGTGTTTATTTGTTCTGGCTCCGAGTTCAAGTCCTGGATATCGTTATCAATTTGTTGTCTCGTTGAATCTAAATCTCATTATGTGTCTTATGTATCTGGGTGTTAAGATCTCTTATTGTTACATTAATCCTTTTACCCTTGCATCCTTGTAGCTTTGAAGTCTATTTTATTAAGTGTGAGAATTGCAACTCCTGCTTTTTATTTATTTATTTTTGCTCTCCATTTGGTTGGTGAGTTTTTTTCCATCCCCTCGTTTTGAGTCTTTGTATATCTTTAGATATATCATTAGATTTTGTGATAATGTATATTTTGTGTGTTTAAAATGGAGAGCTCTATTGAGTTTATTTGTTCTGGATCTTAGTTCCAGTCCCGGATATCATTATCAATTTTCTGTCTCGTTGAATCTAAATCTCATTATGGGTCTTATGTATCTGGGTGTTAAGATCTCTTATTATTACATTAATCCTTTTACCCTTGTATCCTTGTAGCTTTGAAATCTATTTTGTCAAATGTGAAAATTGCAACTCCTGCTTTTTAGTTATTTATTTTTGCTCTCCATTTGGTTGGTACTTTTTTTTTCCCAACCCTTTATTTTGAGTCTATGTGTATCTCTGGATATAACGTTAGATTTTGTCTGTATCTTTTGATTGGGAGATTTGGTCGATTTAAATTTAGGGTTGCTGCCATTTGATATTAACTGGCTATTTTGTCCTTTCATTGATAAAAATTCTTCTTTATGTTAATGTTCTTTACTTTTTGGTGTATTTTTAGAAAGGGTCATACTGGTTGTTTCTTTCTGTGTATAATGCTTCTTTTAGAAGTTCTTGTAAAGCAGGCCTGGTGGTAATAAAATCTCTGAGTACTTGCTTGTTCCTAAAAGATTTTATTTTTCCTTCAAATGTAAAGCTTAAATTGGCAGGATATGAAATTCTGGGATGAAAGTTCTGTTGATTAAGTATATTGAATATTGGCCCCCACTCTCTTCTAGCTTGTAGGGTTTCCGTTGAGACATCTGCTGTAAGCCTAATAGGCTTACCATCATGGGTAACTTGATCTTTCTCTCTGGCTGCCCTTAATATTTTCTCCTTCGTTTCGATCTTGGTGAATCTAACGATTATGTGCCTTGGGGTTGGTCTTCTTGAGGAATATCTTTGTGGTGTTCTCTGTATTGCCTGGGGTTGAATAGTGTCCTGCTTTGCTAAATTAGGAAAATTTTCCTGGATAATGTCCTGGAGAGTATTTTCCAGCTTGAATTCATTCTCTCCGTCACATTCAGGTACACCAATCAAGCGTATATTAGGTCTTTTCACATAGTCCCATATTGCTTGGAGACTTTGCTCATTCCTTTTTATCCTTTTTTCTCTATTCTTGTCTTGTCGTTTTGTTTCATTAAGTTGGTCTTCGACCTCTGATACCCTTTCTTCTGCTTGATCCATTTGGCTGTTTAAGCTTGTACATATTTCACTAAGTTCTCGTGTTGTATTTTTCAACTCCATAAGTTCATTTGTATTCCTCTCTATATTATCTATTCTTTTCAACATTTCATCGAACCTTTTTTCCAAGTTCTTAGTTTCTTTACATTGGGTTAGAACAAGTTCCTTTAACTCCCAGAAGTTTCTTATCATCCACCTTTTAAAGCCTACTTCAGATAATGGAACACAGTCCTTTTCCATCAGGGCTTGTTCGGTTGCCGATGAGTCCTTTTCCATCAGGGCTTGTTCCGTTGCTGATGAGTCCTTTTCCATCAGGGCTTGTTTGGTTGCTGATGAGTCCTTTTCCATCAGGGCTTGTTCTGTTGCTGATGGGTTCTGATTTTGGGCATACTCGGCCTTCTTAGGCTGTTTTTTTCCCTTCATTGTAGATGAACCGCCTTTCTAATTAGTTTTCTGAGTCGACGTCCGACTTATTGATTCCCAGTGCTGGGATCCGAGCAACCCACTGTGGCAGCCTAAATAGCAGCGATAAGACTGATGGTGCTCTTCTGCCCGGGAATCTCTGGTCTGGCTTCCCTCTTGAGTCCGCAACAAGCGGCTCTGACTTCCCGGAGCTCCAAACTCCGGTCAGTAGGGGAAGCAGTCCCGTTGGCTCTGCATGAAGAGCTGCTGCGCCGAGATGCCGGCAAAACCACTGTGGCGGCCACAAGAGTCGCGCTGGTGACCCGTGGGGCTCCTCCACTGGGAATCGGCTGATCGGTGAGTGACGAAAATTCATCTAAAGATGTGGCGTCGTCTCGTTCTCTGAGCTTTCACTGGAAGCTACAATCCTGAGCTGTTAGTGGTCGGCCATCTTGGATCCTCTTGGATTATTATTATTTTTTAATTCCTGCAATGAACATCCTTGTAAGTGCCAGGCACAGAATACGCCTCAACAACTGCCATTTCTCATCCAATTGTTCCTTTGTGTCAAGTAAAGGGATGAAGCCTCCGATTGAAATATATTTTTATACACTTAGCCAAGTATATTCTTAGCCCAAATTCTTAGAAGTGAACTGCTAGACTCACAATCTTTTTTCTAAGTTTTGATCATGTTATCCAGTTGGCCTGAAGAGCCCCGAGGACCAGGCTCCCTGTATGCCTGTCATTATGAGCTCTTCTCCTCTCCTTCCTCCCTTTCCTCCTCCTCCTGCCATTTCTCCCCAACCTCTTTTCTTTCAATTTGCTACAGGTAAGATGTTAATTGACTGTCTTATTTGGCAATTTTTAATTTCTTCTTTGGTGAGTTTCTATCCTTTCTCTTTTGTTTCCTTATGGATGTATTTAAGGATTTTTCTTAGCAATTTGAGAAAGTTTTTTATATTAAGAATGTCAACCTCTTTGTCCTCCATATCTGTGGAAGATATTTTTCCCTAGTTGAGGCAAACTTTTTTCAGGCGTGAAATTCTAGGAGTTTACAGCATGAATCCTCATGTAAGGGACATTCAGTGACATAATGGACATGAGTGTCTTTTATTAAAGTTTTCAAACAACACAGGTAACACTCTTCAGATGGCCATTTTTTCTATTGCCCCTCTATAAAGTCCAATGGCATAATACTAAACCATAAACAAGTGAAGACAGTTTTACAGGAAACAAGGATATTGAGGTCTGTGTGCATAGGTTTTACTCCACATTTTTAAAAATTATAAAAGTAATACACACACAAAGTAAAAATATTAAAGCAGTATAGACTGATCTTAAATGAAAAAGGAAAGTTTCCTGCCCTTAGTCCCCCTCTCGGGAGAGAATTATTTCAACGGTTTATGTTTTCAGGTCTTGTTGTTACCACCATAATTTTAAATAAAATGCTTTTACTTTGTTTCTGGATTTTTCAATTCTGGACAATTTCTATTTGATGTCCCAGTATGAAAGAGAAGTTCAAATCATTCCCACTTATTTGTTTTTAGTTACATTATTTTTAGCTCTTCCATGTTTTGGAAATAGCCTGGAATCCTGTGCATAGACCTCCATTTCTGTTTGACCAGCCTGGGCACTGTCTCATGACTTCCTTCTGTGTCAAGTGAAGAGCTGAGGGCTCCTATGCTCTATACCTAATGTGCCAGCTGGTGTCACAAAGCCCTTATGTTTATGTTGCTCAGCTGTCATTTGCTCAACAAAATGTAGTGAGCACCTGCTATATGCCAGGCACTGTTGTGGGTAGCAAACAGAACAGAAAAAAGCCCCTAGTCTTACAGAGCTCACTTTCCAGCTTGAAGGAGACAAAAAATAAACAAAATCAATAGGTAAATTAGACAATGTATCCAGTGGTGATAAGAACTATGGAGAAAACTAAAGCAAGGAATAGAGGAAGAGAGAGTCATAATTTAATAAGTAGCGAGAGAAGATGTATAACATTAACTCTCTGTTCTGAATCTGTAACTATGTCTCCCCTGTAATTGCCAATATTTTGAGCCTATAATCCCAAAGCTAGGAAACATGTATTATGATTTTATAAGTATTATTCCTGTCTATACCCAGGAAGGAAATGAAATCTCTTTTCATTTCCTAAGCCTGGCTGCTGGCAGGGGATAGTCTGGGAGCCAACATTGAAATGGAATTTTTTTTACACTCTATCACTTGCCCAAGGCACTCTTCTATAACTCTTTGTTTATCCTGGCCTTGCTAACTGTGTTTGTTTTTCCATGTTGATGGAAGAAATACATGAGAAAGATCATCCAGCATCTTCATTGTACTATTCTGAATGGCTCATTGTATCACCTGCTTTTTAGACTTTCAGACAAGAACTTTTTTTCTATTGCACATGGGATAATATAGCCGTTTTCTGATTCCATTTCTCTTTTTCTTGAATTCCTTTGGTTGCAATTGGTTTTATTGGAGTACATCCTGAAACAACTTCTCAGAAAAGGCACAAAAGAAGGAGCAGGAGATAAACATCCCCCAAACCTGCATATCTGGAAATTCATCTCCAGACATAATTGACAGGTTAGCTGTGTATGGATTCTGAGTTCAAAATGCTCTTCTTTCTTACAACTCTAGAGGCCATCTCAGTTGTGTTTTCCAGCACTCGCTGAGCCTGATGAAAAGCATGTTGCCAATCAGATTCCCATTTCTCTGTGGTTTGCCTGTTTTTTCCTGTGTGATTGCTCCAGATCTTTCCTTAATTCTTGACATCCTGAAATTCCCAAGTCTGGTACCAGGTTTGAATCTCTTTTCAGGCACAAGAAACAGAATCTCACAGGACCAGCAGGGTTGGGTAGCTTGAAACATGAATGCAGGTTGTGGCCAACCACTATGTTGTAAGGGGGCCTGTGCAGGGCAGACAAATTCATACTAATGGGTTAATGGGCCAGCTACTTCCAGAAAAGGTAAACAGAGCTGTAAGGTCCAAGGAAACTAGTTCTTGGCTTCTGCATGGAGACATTCTGTGGCACAGAGGCCCTCCTATCACCACAGTGCCCACACATGCCACTTCCTTACCCACACCAAGCACACTCACACCCTCACTCACAGATAAGGCTCACCTGTCTGGCACTCTAGTTCTGGAAGTGTGCCAGCCTTGCAACGGCTGGTTAACAAAGCCTGTTATGCAGGAAGAGTTCAGAACCGTGACGTCAAGCCCTTGACACATCACAGGTCCAGCTGAGAAGTCACGAGCATCTTTGCAGGCTAACATCGCACTGCCTGGGTCCAGTGGGAACCCAGTCTCAGCATCCTCTGATAAGTGCTCACATCAGCCATGCCTTTGTTCTCAGCCAGCTCCAGGGAGCTTAGGTCTGGAAACTTGTCATCGTCTGGGCTTGGGGTGGAGTCACCGCCTGTGGCTGTCTGCTCATATCCAGTTTCTAGGAGGTCATACATGAGAACAAGACTCAGATCTCACATCCGTCTCCCAGCCTTCATGATGCCCTGCTCCCCAACCTCCCACTTGAGGTGATTTGGAGACAAACAGCTGAGAGAAAGTTCTTCTGGAAATTGTTTGAGTGAATACCTGACGTCAGCGTCCTCACCCTTGTCAATGGTGTTTGTACGTGGCCCAGGCACAGCTGGACATTGGCTCTGGCTATGCGCGTCACTGTTCTGGGCCGCCAGGTCCTGCTAGACTCTGATGGGGCCTTCAAGGGACCCTTGCAGCTGGGCTGCTAAGACCTTGATATTGCTTTCCCTTTGCCCCGTCTCTGGGCATTGTGCCTTCCATCCGGGAAGTCTGTGCAGGGTCTGCTGGGTCCAGATGCAGGTTGCACACCTTGCTTTGCTGTGGAAGCCCAAGTTCCTGGTCTGGCAGAAAGGCAGATGGGAGGAAATTCCTGCACATTTGAGAGGAGGCCATCCCTACCTCTGTCGTTGCAGGCAGGCAGCCGAGCTGGCTGGTTGGGGTTGCCCATTGCAGGTGTCTGGAGGCCAGTCCCAACCTGAGAATCCAGCCTGGGCATGACAGCCAGAGCCAGCAGCTGGCAGCACCCAGCATGACAGGCAGGACCATCTGGGTAGCTGGCCTCCCTCCTACCTCTGCATCTCCTTCACAGAGGCTTCTGGGCATGGGGCTGCTGGGACAGGCCTGGCACCCTCAGAGTCCCAGCACAGGCCCATGGCCACCACCCTGTCTGGAAAGCTTGCAGTTCACAACACCTCTGGACCCAGAGGAAGGGTACATCTCAGCTCAAGGTTATGGGCAAAGGCTGTGCCAGAAGCGGGATGGGAGCCAGACCCAGGCCCCAGAGAAACCCGTGGGCTTACAGTTTCTGAGGCAGTAAGAAATAACCATTGCTCATCTACAGAACGGGCAAGTGTTCTGTGTGGCCATGTGCTCCTGCTGGGTGATGTTACAGCTGCTGGCTCTGAATGAGATGACTCCTCCTTCATCTTCCCAAGGGTAAAGGCCCCTCTAGCCATGCTGGTGGCAGCATGAGCCTTGGGAGGACCCGTGGAATGGAAGAGGGAGAGGTGGGAATGAGGATGATGACCTGATTTCTGGCGTCCGCAACAGATGGGTGCTGCAGCCTTGGTTAAAGACGTCCAGAGGGCTAAGTGTGGCAGCTTACACCTATAAACCCAGCACTTTGGGATGCCAAGGTGGGCAGATCATTTCAGGCCAGGAGTTCAGGACCAGCCCGGGCAACATGGCAAAACTCCATCTCTACAAAACTACAAAAATTAGTGGGATGTGGTGATGCACACCTGTACTCCCAGCTTGGGAGGCTGAGGTGGGAGGATCATTTGAGCCCAGGAGGTGGAGGTTGCAGTGAGCCCAGATAGTGCCACTGCACTCCAGCCTGGGGGACAGAGGGAGACTCTGTCGAAAAAAAAAAAAAAGATGTCCAGGGCAGCCCAGGTGTCGGGTAAGAAGGAGGAGTTCATATTTAGACGGGACACATGCCTGGAGGACAAGGGACCAGTCTGGGCTGGAGCCCTAGAGATTGTTCAGGGTCATCCAAGTGGGCCCCAAATGCAGTCACAGGGATCTTTATACAAAGGCTGCAGAGGGAGATTTGATTCAGACAGAGAAGCTGCTCTGACCTCGGTTGTAGACAGCAGTGATGAGGCCACAAGCCAAGGAAGCCCTGTGGCCCCCGGAGGCTGGAAGAGGAAGGAACGGCCTCTCCCTCGGAGACTCTGATGGGGCCGCAGCTTTGACTTCAGCCCAGTGTTACTGATTTCTGACTCTGAGCTTCCATTTCTCATGAACAAAATCTGTTGTTTTTAGCCACCAAGTGTGTGGCCATGTGTGACCGCAGCCCCAGGACATGAGCACAGGCAGCCTTCCAGGCATAGAGGTGTTTGGCATCACATGTGTGCGGGAAAGCTCCCAGGGAGCTCGTGTGCACATTCCAGGTGGGGGCCCCAGATGCTGAGATAGCTGGTTGTATTCGTCCATTCTCACACTTCTATAAAGACATACCTGAGATAGGTAATTTCTGAAGGAAAGAGGTTTAATTGACTTATAGCTCCACATTGCTGGGGAACCTCAAGAGACTTACATTCATGGTGGAAGGTGAAGGGGAAGCAAGGCCCTTCTTCATATGGCAGCAGGAGAGAGAAGTGCTGGCAAGAGCTGGGAAGACTGCCGCATAAAACCATCAGATCTCCTGAGAACTCACTATTGTGAGAACACCCCCATGATCCAGTCACCTCCCACTGGGTCCCTCCCTCAGCACATTGGGATTATGGGGATTACAATTCAAGGCAAGATTTGAGTGAGGACACAGTCAAACCATATCACTGGTCTACCAGGGAGGTGATCCTGGGACATGCTCGGAGGGGTGTGGGGAAGTGAGGCAGGACAAGCTGGGCAGTCGGTGCAGGGCATGTGGACTACCATGGGGCACTGGGGCTCAGTTCTGCTGCAACATCACCGAGATTCATCCCACCTGTGTTAGGATGCTGGGTGTCCTCTGTCCCATGTGCAGGCCAAGTTGATGCCTGTGGCCAGTGTCCTTCCAGAGAGAGGACCTTGCAATGTGCAAGTGCCAGGAACATCAGTGGGCACAGAATGCACCTGCTCCAGGAGAGGGGGCAGTGGGATCTCTGAGAGCAATGGATGGGCCCTTTCAAAGACAAGGCCAGCTTGTGTGGAGGCCCAGAGGGTGGGGGATGAAAGAGGCACTTCCAGTGTCAGAATCTCAGGCTCAACACCACTAGCTGATGACCTTGGGAGAGCTACCTGTTCATGCTGCAAAACTGGATGAAAATAATACCACTAAAAGGTGCCAACTAGCACACAGCAGGTGCTCAGCATTACCTGCCGTAAGTTTTCTTTCTTTCCTTCCTTCCGTCCTTCCTTTCTCTTCCTTCCTTCCTTCCTTCCTTTCTCTTCCTTCCTTCCTTCCTTTCTTTCTTTTTTCTTTCTTCCTTCCTTCCTTTCTTTCTATCTCCTTTTCTTTCTTCTGTCTTTCTCTCTCTCTTTTCTCTCCCTCCCTCCCTCCCTCTCTTCCTTCCTTCCTTCCCTCCCTTCTTCCTTCCCTCCCTCTCTCCCTCCTTCCCTCTCTCCCTCTCTTTCTTTCCTTCCTTCTTTATTTCTCTCTCTTTTTAGGGAAGAGATCTCGCTCTGTTGCCCAGGCTGGAGTGCAGTGGCACCATCATAGCTCATAGCAGCCTTGACCTCCTGGGCTCAAGCAATCCTCCTGCCTCAGCCTTCAAGGTAAGTGGGATTAAAGACATGAGCCACTGTGCCTGGCGGTCCTCTTTAACTCAACTTTTAAATTTTGAGATCATTGTGGTTCACATGCAGGTGTAAGAAATAATACAGAATACCTGTAGTCTTTATTCATTGTCCCTCAGTGAAAACATCTTGGATGAGCACAGTACAATATCACCACACTTGCACAGGGTACCATACAACAACCAGGAAAGCCACATTGATAAAGTCAAGGTGCAGAACAGCCCTTCACTGTGAGGGTCCTTCCTGCGGTCCTTTCATAGTTTCACCTGCTTCCTCCTTGTGTCCACCTTCTGTAACCCCTGGAGAATGCTAACATCCTCCCATTTCCGTACTGTGGTCACTTCAAGAATGGCAATAATATTGGAAGAAGTAGAATCAAGTAGAACAATTTGGGATGTCTTTCCCTACTCAGTGTAATTTCTGGAGACTTATCCAGGTCGCTGTGTGTATTGTCTGTTCCTTTGGGTTGCTGGGTGGTATTCCATGGTATGGATGTGCCCGTCTGTTTAACCATTTGTCCACTAAAGGACATCTGCGTTGATTTTCGTGGTTGGCTATTCTAAATAAGGCTGCTTAAACATTTGTGTATAGGTTTTATGTAGAAATATAAGTATTCATTTCTTTAGGATTAATGTCCAGAAGTGCAATTGCTGGATCATACAGTAGTTACATATTGAGGTTTTTTTTTTTTGTTTGTTTTTTGTTTTTTGTTGAGTGTGTGAGAAAGTGCTCCAGTCTCTCCAGAGTGGCTGCATCATTTTCTAAATATTAATTTTCTGGCTGGGCACAGTTGCTCATACCTGTAATCCCAGCACTTTGGGAGGCCGAGGTGGGAAGATCATTTGAGGCCAGAAGTTTGAGACCAGCCTGGCCAACATAGTGAAACCCCATCTCTATTAAAACACACACACACACACACACACATACACACACAATAAGCTGGGCATGGTGGTGCATGCCTATAATCCCAGCTACTTGGGAGGCTGAAGCATGAGAATCCTTGAACCCATGAAGGGGAGGTTGCAGTGAGCTGAGATTGGACCACTGCATTCCAGCCTGAGTAACAGAGCAAGACTATATCTCAAAATAGATAAATGAATAAATAAATAAATAAACATTGACTTTCTAAGCTTTTTATTTTTGTTTTTGTGGGTACATAGTAGATGTATATATTTATAGGGTACATGAAAAATGTTGATACAGGCGTGCAGTGCTTAATAGGCATGTCAGGGTAAGTGGAGTCTCCAGCACCTTGAACATCCATCTTTTCTTTGTGTTACAAACAATCCAATTATACTCTTCTAGTGATTTTCAAATGTACAATAAATTATTGCTGCTTGTAGTCCCCTGTTGTGCTATCAAATTCTAGATCTTATTCATTCTGTACCCATTAACCATCTCCACTTTCCACCCACTAACCTTCCCAGCCTCTGGTAACCATCCTTCTACACTCTGTCTCCATGAGTTTAATTATTTTAATTTTTAGCTCCCACAAATAAGTGAGAATATGTGAAGTTTATTTTTCTGTGCCTGGCTTATTTCAATTAACGTGATATCATTCAGTTTCATCCATGTTGTTACAAATGACAGGATCTCATTCTTTTTGATGGCCGAATAGTACTCCATTGTGTACATGTACCACATTTTCTTTATCCATTCATTTGCTGATGGACACACAGATTGCGTCCAAATCTTGCCTATTTTGAGGAGTTCTGCAGTAAACCTGAAAATGCAGATATCTCTTTGATATACTGAATTCCTTTCTTCTGGATTTACATCCAGCGATGGAATTGCTGGATCATATGGTAGCTCTATTTTTAGTTTTTTAGGACCTCCAAACTGTTCTCCATTGTATTTATCCCAGTGTATATGGGTCCCTGCATTCTCACCAGCATTCATTATGCCCTGTCTCTTGGATAAAAGCTATTTTCACTTGCGTAAGATGATATCTCATTGTAGCGTTGATTTTCTTTTCTCAGATGATCAATGATGTTGAGGTATGTGACCTTTTCACATACCTGTTTGCCATTTGTATGTCTTTTTTTGAGAAATGTCTATTCAGATCTTTTACCCATTTTAAAAGCAGATTACTAGATTTTTCCTATTGAGTTGTTTGAGCTTCTTATATATTCTGGTTATTAATTCCTTGTCAGATAGTTTGCAAATATTTCCCCCATTCTGTGGATTGTGTCTTAATTTTATTGATTGTTTCCTTTGCTGTGCAGAAGATTTTGAACTTGATGTGATCCCATTTGTCCATTTCTGCTTTGATTGCCTGTGCTTGTAGGGTATTACTCAAGAAAGGTTTGCTCAGACCAATGTCCTGGAGAGTGTCTGCAATATTTTCTTTTAGTAGTTTCATAGTCTGAGGTTTTAGAATTAATTCCTTAATCCATTTTGATTTAATTTTTGTAGCTAGATAGAGATAAGGGTCTAGTTTCATTCTTCTGCTTATGGACATCCAGTTTTCCCAGCACTATTTATTGAAGAGACCATCCTTTCCCCAATGTATGCTCTTGGTACATTTGTCAAAAATGAGTTCACTGTAGATGTATGAATTTATTTCTGGGTTCATTATCCTGTTTTGGTCTGTGTGTCTGTTTTTATGCCAGTATCATGTTGTTTTGGTTACTATAGCTTTGTGGTATAATTTGAAGTCAGGATAGCTTTGGCTATTCTAGGTCTTTTGTGGTCTCATATAAATTTTAGAATTTTTTCAATTTCTGTGAAAAATGTCTTTGGCATTTTGATAGTGATTGCATTGAATCTGGAGATTGCTTTGGGTAGTATGAATATTTAAAATATATTGATTCTCCCAATCCATGAATATGGAATATCTTTCCATTTTTTGTGTTTCCTCTTCAATTTATTTCATCAGTATTTTATAGTTTTTATTGTAGAGATCTTTCACTTCTTTCGTTAAGTTTATTACTAGGTATTTTGTTTTATTGTATATGTAGCTATTGTAAATAGAATTACTTTACTGATTTCTTTTTCAGATTGTTTGCTTATAACATATAGAAATGCTACTGATTTTTGTATGCTGATTTTACATTCTGAAACTTCACTGAACTTATTTTTCAGTTCTAATAGGTTTTTGGTGGAGCCTTTAGGTTTTTCCAAATACAAGATCATATCTGCAAACAAGGATAACTTGACTTCCTCCTTTCCAATTTGAATGCCCTGTGTTTTATTTTCTTGTCTGATACCTCTAGCTGGGACTTTCAGTACTATGTTGAATAACAGTGGTGAAAATGGGGATCTTTATTTTGTCCATATCTTAGAGCCTTTCAGTTTTTTCCTATTCAGTATGATTCTAGCCGTGGGTCCATTGTATATGGCTTTTATTGTGTTGATGTATGTTCTTTCCATACCCAGTTTTTTAAGGGTTTTAATGATGAAAAGATGCTGAATTTTATCAAATGCTTTTCAGCACCAATCAAAATAATCATATTGTTTTTGCCCTTTATCCCATTGATGCATGGAACAGCCAACTGTAATGGAATGTAGGGCAAAACCATGTGACTGCATACATCAATGGAATGAAGGACAAAAATCATATGATCATGTGGAGGTATGGAGATGGTATATCTCACTTACTGATTTGCATATGTTAAATCATTCTTGCATCCCTGGGATAAATCCTACTTGACCGTGATGAATGACCTTTTTAATGTTTTGAATGTTTTCTTGAGTTCAGTTTGCAAGTATTTTGTTGAGGATTTTTGCATCAATGTTCCTCAGGGATACTGGCCTCTAGTTTTCTTTTTTTGTTGCGTCTTTGTCAGGTTTTGCCATCAGGGTAATACTGGCCTCATAGAATGAGTCTGGAAGTATTCCTTCTGCCTCTATGTTTTGGAATACTTTGAGTCAGATGATTAGTTCTTCTTTAAATATTTGATAAAATTCTGCAGTGAAGCTTTTGGGTCTTGGGCTTTTCTTTTTTTATTCTGGCTTTAATTTCATTACTTGTTATTGGTCTGTTCAGGTTTTAGATTTCTTCATGGCTTAACGCTGGTAGGTTGTATATGTCTAGGAACTTACCCATTTCTTCAAGGTTTCCCAATTTACTGGCATAGAGTTGCTCACGGCAGCCTCTAATGATCCTTCGAATTTCTGTGGCATTTGGTTGCAATGTCTTTTTCATGTCTGATTTTATTTTTTTGGGTCTTCTCTTTTTGTCTTAGACTGGGTAAAGGTTTGTCAATTTTGTTTATCTTTTCAAAAACCCTGTTTTGCATTTTGTTGATCTTTCATATTATTTTATTTCAATTTCATTTATTTCTGCTCTGATATTTATTACTTCTTTTCTTCTACTAATTTTGGGTTTGCTCTTGCTTTTCTAGTTCTTTAAGATTTATCATTAAGTTGTTTATTAGAAGTTTTTCTACTTTTCTGATGTAGGCACTTAATGCTATAAACTTTCCTATTTGTACTGCTTTTGCATAGGTCTTGGTATGTTGTATCTCCATTTTCATTTGTTTCAGTACATTTTTAATTGTCCTTCTTCATTTCTTCATTGACCCCCTGGTCATTCAGGATCATATTGTTTAATTTCCATGTGTTTGTATAGTTTCCAAAATTCCTCTTGTTATTAACTTATAGTTTTATTCCACTGTGGCCAGAGAACATCCTTTATATAATTTCATTTTTTTTAATGTTTAAAGACTTGTTTTGTGGCCTAACATATCTTGAGAATGATTTATGTGCTGAGA
Source organism: Callithrix jacchus (assembly GCF_049354715.1). Classification (NCBI taxonomy): domain Eukaryota; kingdom Metazoa; phylum Chordata; class Mammalia; order Primates; family Cebidae; genus Callithrix; species Callithrix jacchus. Next base: position 123,316,915 of record NC_133513.1, on the reverse strand, counting down.
AGAAAAGTCTGTACCTGAAGCTGTTGGATAAAGCGTTCTGTGAACATCTATTAGGTCCATTTGGTCTATAATGTAGATTAAGTCCAATGTTTAGTCACTGATTTTCTGTCTGCATGATCTATTCTATTCTGAAAGTGGGGTGTTGAAGTCTCTAGCTATTAGTGTATTGGGATCTATCTCTTTCTTTAGCTCTAAAAATATCTGCTTTATATATTTGGGTGTTGCAGTGTTGGGTGCATATATATTTACAATTGCTATACTCTCTTGCTGATGGACTCCTTTAGCCCTATATTATGACTTTCTTTGTCTCTTTTTAAACTTTTTGTCTTGAAATCTATTTTGTCAGATATAAGTATAGCTACTTCTGTTCTTTCTTGGCTTCCATTTATATGGAATATCTTTTCCCATCCCTTTATTTTCAGTCTGCCTGTGTCTTTACAGATGAAGTGTGTTTCTTATAGGCAACAGGTTATTGGGTCTTGTTTTTTTAAAATTCATTCAGCCACTCTGCGTCTTTTGATTGGACACTTTAGTCCAGTTACATTCGATGTTACTACTGACAAGACTTACTCCTGCCATTTTGTTATTTGTTTTCTAATTGTCCTGTGAGACTTCCTTCTTTCCTTCCTTCCTTTCCTCCTTTTAGTGAAGATGACTTTCTCTGGTGGCGTGTTATAATTTCTTGATTTTTATTTATTGTATATCTGTTGTATGTTTTCTGATCTGGGGTTACTATGAGACTAGCAAATAATATAATCTATTATTTTTGATTGATGGCAACCTTACACCGACTGCATAAACAAACTAACAAGCAACGAGAAAACTAATAGAAACTCTGCAGTTCAATTTCATCACTGTTTGTTGTTTCTATTTATATCTCATTATACTGTCTATGTCTTGAAAATTTGTTGTAGTTATTACTTTCGATAGGTTCATCTTTTAGTCTTTCTACTCAAGATGTGGGTAGTTTATACAACACAATTGCAGGGTTATAATAGACTGTGTTTTTCTGGGTACTTACTATAACCAGTGAGTTTTCTACCTTCAGAGGATTTCTGTTGCTCACTTAACATCCTTTTCTTTCAGATTGAAAAACTTGCCTTAGCATTTCTTGTGAGACACATCTGGTGTTAACAAAATCCCTCAGCTCTTGTTTGTAGGGAGAAGTCCTTATTTCTCCTTCATATTCGGATATTTTTTCTGGACATACTAGGGGATATCTAGTAGGGTATATGCTAGGGTAAAAGTTTCTTTTCTTTAGCACTTTAAATATGTCATGCTTCTCTCTCCTGGCCTGTAAGGTTTCCACTGAGCAGTTTGTCGTCAGACGTGGAGCTCCTTTGTATGTTATTTGTTTCTTTTCTCTTGCTGCTTTCAGGTTCCTTTCTTTGTCAGATTGACCTCTGGTAGTTAGAATATTAAATGTCTTCAGGTAGTCTTATTTGGGTTAAATTTCTTTAGTGCTTTAAAACCTTCTTGTACTTGAATATTGATAACTTTCTTCAGGTTTGGGAAGTTATGCGTTACTATATCTTTGAACAAACTTTCTACTTCTATCTCTCTCTCTACCACCTTTTTAAAGGCAGTAACTCTGACATTTGCCTTTTGAGGCAGTTTTCTAGATCTCATAGGCATGCATCATTTCGGGAATATGTGATGTCTCACTGGAAGCCGGTAAGGCTCTGAGTCTCATCCCAGGCCTGTCGTGAGTACTGCCTGGCTGCCACTGCTGATTATTCAGAGCAAAAGAGCTCTTTAGTCAGCAGGAGATGATTGGCTCCTTCCCCTCGAGGCAGTGAGTTCCCTTTTGGCTCACAGTGTGTCTAGAAATGTCATCCAGGAGCGATGGCCTGGAATGGGAGTTTCAGGACTCTGCCTGGTGACCTATGTTACTGTAGCTGAGCTGGTCTCCACGTTGCAAGACAAAGTCCTCCATACTGTCGCCTCTCCTCTCTCTCCTCAAGCAGGAGGAAGAAGTCATTTTCCTGGCTGCAACTGCACTGCCTGGGGTTGGGAGAGGGGTGGCGTAAGCACTCGCTTGGCCACCCTGGCTGGTGTCTCACTAGGTCACATGCACCCCAAGTCCACTGGGTCTGAACCCAGCATAACACCAGGATTTGCCCAGGAATCGCAGTCCTTGTAGCCTAGATTGCCTCTCAAGTTTATTTAGGACTGCAGAGCACATTAGCCTGTGGTGATGGAGCCTATCCTAACTCAGGGTCGGACCACTGGGTTGAATGATTTGCCTCTGGCTAGGCCTGGTCTAAATAAATGCTCCTTCTGTGGGTGCCAGCTGAGTTCTGTCCCATGTTGCTTTCTGTTGTGACAAAGCAGCACTGAGTTCCAATTCCAAGTCCCACAACCATTGTGCTTTCCTTCCCCCAAATGCACAGATTCTCTCTCCAAGCCACACAGCTGCTGCTAGGGGATGGGAGAGGGTGGTGTCGGTAATATCAATGGTCTAAATGCATCATTAAGGAGAAAGTGACTAAGCGGATTGAAAACATGACTCAACTATATTCTGTCTGTAAAATACTGGCTTCACATGTAATGATATAGGCAGGTTGAAAGTAGAAGGATGAAAAAGATACATTACACAGACATTTATCAGAAGGAAACATGTTCCCTTGTCTTTAGTTTTCAGAGGACTAATTGTGATGTGCCTTAGTGTAGATTTCTTTGAATTTATTCGGTTTGGGGTTTGCCCAGCTTCTTTCCTTCTTTCTTTCTCTTTCTTTCTTTCTTTCTTTCTTTCTTTCTTTCTTTCTTTCTTTCTTTCTTTCTTTCTTTCTTTCTTTCTCTTTCTTTCTTTCTTTTTCTTCTTTCATCTTTCTTTCTTTCTTTCGTCTTTCTTTCCTTTCTTCTTTCTCTCTTTTTCTTTCTTTCTTCTTTCCTTCTTTCTCTTTCTTTCTTTATTCTTTTTCTTTCTTTCTTCTTTTTTTTGAGGGGTGGAGGACAGAGTCTCTCTCTGTTGCCCAGACTGGAGTACAGTGGCATGATCTTGGCTTATGACAAACTTTGCCTCCTGGGTTCAAGTGATTCTCATGGCCTCAGTCTCTTGAGTAGCTGGGACTACAGGCAGGCACCACCATATCTGGCTAACTTTCTTTTTCTTTCTTTTTTTTTTTTTTTTTTTTTTGGTATTTTTAGAGAGACAGGATTTTGCCATACTGGCCAGGCTGATTTCAAACTTTTAACGTTATGTGATCCATCTTCCTCAGCCTCCCAAAGTGCTGGGATTACAGGAGTGAGCCACCACACCCAGCTCACCCAGCTTCTTGAATCTATAGATTTATATCTTTTGCCAAATTTGGGAAGTTTTGAGCCTTTATTTCTCTGAGTTCTTTTTCAGCCCTGGCCTCATTATTTTCCTCTTGGGACTTCAATAACATGATTGCTGAATCTTTTGTCTTTCAAGAACGCCTTTCCTTCCCTCTCCAGTGCCTTTTTCCTCAATATGATGTCAGTACCAGGTACTGTAATCACCCACGTGATTTTGGTCTGTATAAGGTGCTTTTTTGTGTGGATAGTTGTTCAATTTGGTGTTCCTACCGGGGGGACAATTGCTGGAGGCTTCTATTGCCATCCCCCTCCACCTCACAGCTGCATCATTTTACAGTCTTGCCAGCCATACATGAGTGAGCCAGTTTCTCCACACCCTCACCAGAATTGGATGTTATTTTTTATTTCAGCCATTCTGATTGGAATGTAGTGTTCTTTCATTGTGATTTTGATTTGCATTTCTCTAACGACTAACAGTGTTTTAAATATGTTTCATGCGATGTATTTCCGTCTGTGTATCCTCCTTGGTGAAGTGTCTCCATATCTTCTGCTCATCTTCTAGTTAGAGGATCTGTTTTTTTGCTGTTGAGATTTGGGAGTCCTATATATATTCTAGATACCTATTCTTTGTCAGATATATAATTTGCAAATTTTTCTACCAGTCTATAACTTATCTTTTGATCTTTTTATTGTGGGATCTTTTGCGGAACAAATGTTTTTCTTATTTTAATAAGTCTAATTTGTCAATTTTCCCTTTTACAGATTGTGCTTTTGTGTCCAGTGTAAGAACTAGCCCTAGGTACTCAAGATTCTCCCGTATTTTGAATTAATTATTTTGTATAACGTGTGAGATTTGGCCACTGTCCGTGTTTCTGTCTATGAATGCCCATTGGGTCTGGCATCTTCTCAAATGTGTGCATTTAATACTATAAATTTCCTCTCGATACACCTTTAGTTGTGTTCTAGAAATTTTGATATGTTGTCTTTTCATCTTCATTCCGTTGAATACATTTATTTTTTATTTCCTTCAAGATCTCCTTTTTGACTCATGGACTTATTAGAAGCACCTTGTATAGCCAGGTGTGGTGGCTCACACCTTTAATCCCGGCACTTTGGGAGGCCGAGGCAGGAAGATCATGAGGTCAGGAGTTTGGGACCAGCCTGGCCAACGTGGTGAAACCTCGTCTCTCCTGAAAATACAAAAATTAAAATTAGCTGGGCACAGTGGTGGGCGCCTGTAATCCCAGCTACTCAGGAGGCTGAGGCAGGAGAACTGCTCGAACCCAGGAGGCGGAGGACTCCATCCTGGAAAAAAAAAATACCTTGTATAGTTTCTAAGTATTTGAAGATTTTTGTGCCATTAAATGTAATTTTGATTTTGTTGTGGTCCTAGAACTCACTTTATATGATTTTGATATTTTTAAATTTGTTGAGGTCTGTCTTATGGCCTAGGTTATTTGGTCTAGATCGATATATGTTCAATAGATACTTAGAAACAACATATGGAATGCTCTTGTTGAGTGAAATGTTTTTCAAATGTTGTGTAGACCCTAACTGGATCCAATTGTTGGCTTATGGTGTTGTGGAAGTCTTCTTTGTCCTAGCTGATTTTCTGTATAATTGGTCTATCAATTGTTGAGAATGGGGTATTGAAACTTCCAAATATAATGGTAGATTTTACTAATTATCTTTTTATTTCTATCAGTCTTTGCTTCACACATTTTGCAGCTCTGTCTTTTAGTATAAACACATCCAGCATTGCTATTTCTTTCTTGTAGATTGAGCCTTTTATCTTTATATAATGTCTCTCTCATCTCTGGTAATTTTTTTTGCTCTGAAGTCTACTTTTTCTGATATTAATATAGACAATTTTGCTTTCTGTTTTTAAATTAATTTTAATCCCCATGGGTCTTTAGGAAACGAGTGGTATTTGGTTACATGAATAAGTTCTTTAGTGATAATATCTGAGATTTTTTTTAATTGCATTTTAGGTTTTGGGGTACATGTGCAGAGCATGCAATACAGTTGCATAGGTACACACATGGCAGTGTGTTTTGTTTGCTTTCTCCCCTTCACCCACATTTGGCATTTCTCCCCAGGCTATCCCTCCCCACCTCCCCCTCCCACTGGCCCTCCCCTTTTCCCCCCCAATAGACCCCAGTGTTTAGTACTCCCCTCTCTGTGTCCATGTGTTCTCATTTTTCATCACCTGCCTATGAGTGAGAATATGCGGTGTTTCATTTTCTGTTCTTGTGTCAGTTTGCTGAGGATGACGTTCTCCAGATTCATCCATGTCCCTACAAATGACACAAACTCATCATTTCTGATTGCTGCATAATATTCCATGGTGTATATGTGCCACATTTTCCCAATCCAGTCTATTATCAATGGGCATTTTGGTTGATTCCAGGTCTTTGCTATTGTAAACAGTGCTGCAATGAACATTCGTGTGCATGTGTCCTTATAGTAGAACGATTTATAGTCTTTTGGATATATACCCAGTAATGGGATTGCTGGGTCAAATGGAATTTCTATTTCTAAGGCCTTGAGGAATCGCCACACCGTCTTCCACAATGGTTGAACTAATTTACACTCCCACCAACAGTGTAAAAGTGTTCCTTTTTCTCCACATCCTCTCCAGCATCTGTTGTCTCCAGATTTTTTAATGATCGCCATTCTAACTGGCGTGAGATGGTATCTCAATGTGGTTTTGATTTGCATCTCTCTGATGACCAGTGACGATGAGCATTTTTTCATATGACTGTTGGCCTCATATATGTCTTCTTTCGTTAAGTGTCGGCTCATATCCTTTGCCCACTTTTGAATGGGCTTGTTTGTTTTTTTCCTGTAAATCTGTTTGAGTTCTTTGTAAATTCTGGATATCAGCCCTTTGTCAGATGAGTAAACTGCAAAAATTTTTTCCCATTCTGTTGGTTGCCGATTCACTCTAGTGACTGTTTCTTTTGCCGTGCAGCAGCTGTGGAGTTTGATTAGGTCCCATTTATCTATGTTGGCTTTTGTTGCCAGTGCTTTTTGTGTTTTGTTCATGAAGTCCTTGCCTACTCCTATGTCCTGGATAGTTTTGCCTAGATTTCCTTCTAGGGTTTTTATTGTGCCAGGTCTTATGTTTAAGTCTTTAATCCATCTGGAGTTAATTTTAGTGTAAGGTGTCAGGAAGGGGTCCAGTTTCTGCTTTCTGCACATGGCTAGCCAGTTTTCCCAACACCATTTGTTAAATAGGGAATCCTTTCCCCATTGCTTGTTTTTGTAAGGTTTATTAAAGACTGTATAGTTGTAGATATGTTGTGATGCCTCCGGTTCCTCTGTTTTGATCCATTGGTCTATATCTCTGTTTTGGTACCAGTACCATGCTGTTTTGATTACTGTAGCCTTGTAGTATAGTTTGAAATCCAGTAGTGTGATGCCCCCCGCTGTGTTCTTTTTGCTTAGAATTGATTTGGCTATGTGGGCTCTCTTTTGGTTCCATATGAAGTTCATGGTGGTTTTTTCCAGTTCTGTGAAGAAAGTCAATGGTAGCTTGATGGGGATAGCATTGATTCTGTAAATTACTTTGGGCAGTATAGCCATTTTCACAATATTAATTCTTCCTAACCATGAACATGGAATGTTTCTCCATCTGTTTGTGTCCTCTCTGATTTCGTTGAGCAGTGGTTTGTAGTTCTCCTTGAAGAGGTCCCTTACATTCCTTGTGAGTTGTATTCCAAGGTATTTTATTCTTTTTGTAGCAATTGTGAATGGCAGTTCGTTCTTGATTTGGCTTTCTTTAAGTCTGTTATTGGTGTAGAAAAATGCCTGTGATTTTTGCACATTGATTTTATATCCTGAGACTTTGCTGAAGTTGCTTATCAGTTTCAGGAGTTTTTGGGCTGAGGCGATGGGGTCTTCTAGGTATACTATCATGTCGTCTGCAAATAGAGACAATTTGGCTTCCTCCTTTCCTGTCTGAATGCCCTTTATTTCTTTTTCTTGCCTGATTGCTCTGGCTAGAACTTCCAGTACTATATTGAATAGGAGTGGTGAGAGAGGGCATCCTTGTCTAGTGCCAGATTTCAAAGGGAATGCTTCCAGTTTTTGCCCATTCAGTATGATATTGGCTGTTGGTTTGTCATAAATAGCTTTTATTACTTTGAGATACGTTCCATCAATACCGAGTTTATTGAGGGTTTTTAGCATAAAGGGCTGTTGAATTTTGTCAAATGTCTTCTCTGCGTCAATTGAGATAATCATGTGGTTTTTGTTTTTGGTTCTGTTTATGTGGTGAATTATGTTTATAGACTTGCGTATGTTGAACCAGCCTTGCATCCCTGGGATGAATCCTACTTGATCATGATGAATAAGTTTTTTGATTTGCTGCTGCAATAGGCTTGCCAATATTTTATTGAAGATTTTTGCATCTATGTTCATCATGGATATTGGCCGGAAGTTTTCTTTTCTTGTTGAGTCTCTGCCGGGTTTTGGTATCAGGATGATGTTGGTCTCATGAAATGATTTGGGAAGGATTCCCTCTTTTTGGATTATTTGGAATAGTTTTAGAAGGAATGGTACCAGCTCCTCTTTGTGTGTCTTGTAGAATTCGGCTGTGAACCCATCTGGACCTGGGCTTTTTTTGTGTGATAGGCTCTTAATTGCTGCCTCGACTTCTGACCTTGTTATTGGTCTATTCATAGTTTCAGCTTCCTCCTGGTTTAGGCTTGGGAGGACACAAGAGTCCAGGAATTTATCCATTTCTTCCAGGTTTACTAGTTTATGTGCATAGAGTTGTTTGTAATATTCTCTGATGATGGTATGAATTTCTGTGGAGTCTGTGGTGATTTCCCCTTTATCATTTTTTATTGCATCTATTTGGTTGTTCTCTCTTTTATTTTTAATCAGTCTGGCTAGTGGTCTGTCTATTTTGTTGATCTTTTCAAAAAATCAGCTCTTGGATTTATTGATTTTTTGAAGGGTTTTTTTTGTGTCTCAATCTCCTTCAGTTCAGCTCTGATCTTAGTTATTTCTTGTCTTCTGGGTTTTGAGTTTTTTTGATCTTGCTCCTCTAGCTCTTTCAATTTTGACGATAGGGTGTCAATTTTGGATCTCTCCATTCTCCTCATTTGGGCACTTATTGCTATATACTTTCCTCTAGAAACTGCTTTAAATGTGTCCCAGAGATTCTGGCATGTTGTGTCTTTATTCTCATTGGTTTCGAAGAACTTCTTTATTTCTGCCTTCATTTCATTGTTTATCCAGTCAACATCAAGAGCCAGTTGTTCAGTTTCCATGAAGCTGTGCGGTTGTGGGTTGGTTTCTGAATTCTGAGTTCTAACTTGATTGCACTGTGGTCTGAGAGGCTGTTTGTTATGATTTCAGTTGTTTTGCATTTGCTGAGCAGTGCTTTACTTCCAATTATGTGGTCAATTTTAGAGTAAGTGTGATGTGGTGCTGAGAAGAATGTATATTCTGTGGATTTGGGGTGGAGAGTTCTGTCAATGTCTATCAGGTTTGCTTACTCCAGGTCTGAGTTCAAGCCCTGGATATCCTTGTTGATTTTCTGTCTGGTTGATCTGTCTAATATTGACAGTGGAGTGTTAAAGTCTCCCACTATTATTGTGTGGGTGTCTAAGTCTCTTTGTAAGTTGTTAAGAACTTGCTTTATGTATCTGGGTGCTCCTGTATTGGGTCCATGTATGTTTAGGATCGTTAGCTCTTCTTGTTGTATCAATCCTTTTACCATTATGTAATGGCCATCTTCATCTCTTTTGATTTTTGTTGCTTTAAAGTCTATTTTATCAGAGATGAGAGTTGCAACTCCTGCTTTTTTTTGCTCTCCATTTGCTTGGTAAATCTTTCTCCATCCCTTTATTTTGAGCCTTTGTGTATTTTTGCATGATGGGTTTTCTGGATACAGCACACTGATGGGTTTTGGATTTTTATTCAATTTGCCAGTCTGTGTCTTTTGATTGGTGCATTTAGTCCATTTACATTTAGGGTTAATATTGTTATGTGTGAATTTGATACTGCCATTTTGATGCTAAGTGGCCGTTTTTCCCATTAGTTGTTGTAGATTCTTCATTATGTTGAAGCTCTTTAGCATTTAGTGTGATTTTGGAATGGCTGGTACAGGTTGTTCCTTTCAATGTGTAGTGCCTCTTTCAGGAGCTCTTGTAAAGCAGACCTGGTGGTGACAAAATCTCTGAGTACTTGCTTGTTCGCAAAGGATTTTATTTTTACTTCACTTCTGAAGCTCAGTTTGGCTGGATATGAAATTCTGGGTTGAAAGTTCTTTTCTTTAAGAATGTTGAATATTGGCCCCCACTCTCTTCTGGCTTGTAGTATTTCTGCCGAGAGATCTGCTGTGAGTCTGATGGGCTTCCCTTTGTGGGTGACCCGACCTTTCTCTCTGGCTGCCCTTAGTATCTTCTCGTTCATTTCAACCTTGTTGAATCTGACGATTATGTGCCTTGGGGTTGCTCTTCTTGCAGAATATCTTTGTGGTGTTCTCTGTATTTCCTGCATTTGAGTGTTGGCCTGTCTTGCTAGGTGGGGGAAATTTTCCCGGATGATGTCCTGAAGAGTATTTTCCAGCTTGGATTCATTCTCTTCGTCCCCTTCTGGTACAGCTATCAAATTTAGGTTAGGTCTTTTCACATAGTCCCACATTTCTTGGAGACTTTGTTCATTCCTTTTTGCGCTTTTTTCTCTGATCTTGGTTTCTCGTTTTATTTCATTGAGTTGATCTTCGACTTCAGATATTCTTTCTTCTGCTTGGTCAATTCAGCTATTGAAACTTGTGCATGCTTCGTGAAGTTTTCATGTTGTGTTTTTCAGCTCCTTCAATTCATTCATATTCCTCTCTAAGTTATCCATTCTTTTTATCATTTCCTCAAATCTTTTTTCAAGGTTCTTAGTTTCTTTGCATTGATTTAATACATGTTCTTTTAGCTCACAAAAGTTTTTCATTATCCACCTTCTGAAGTCTAATTCCGTGATTTCATCACAATCATTCTCCGTCCAGCTTTGTTCCCTTTCTGGTGAGGAGTTTTGGTCCTTTCTAGGTGGCGAGGTGTTCTGGTTTTGGGTGTTTTCCTCCTTTTTTCGCTGGTTTCTTCCCATTTTTGTGAATTTATCCACTTGTCGTCTGCGTAGTTGCTGACTTTTCGATTGGGTCTCTTAGTGGACACCCGGATTGCTGATGATGAAGTATTTCTGTTACTTGGTTTTCTTTCTACCAGTCTAGCCCCTTCGCTGTACAACTGCTGTGGTCCACTCCAGGCCCTGCTTGTCTGGGGTGCACCTATAGCAGCTGCGGAACAGTGAGGGATGCTACCAGTTTCTTTTTCTACTATCTTTGTCCCAGGATGATGCCTGCCAAATGTCAGTCTTTTGGATACAGAGGGGTCAGGGAGCTGCTTGAGGAGACAGTCTGTACTTTATATGAGCTCAATTGCTGAGCTGTGAGCTCTGTTGTTCATTCAGGGCTGTTAGGCTGCTATGTTTGATTCTGCAGCAACAGAGGTCATTAAAAAACCCTTTTTTTCTCAAATGCTCTGTCTCGGGGGGTTGGGGCTTTGTTTTTGGATGTCCGTTGAGGTGTCCTGCCCAGCTAGGAGGCAGTCTAGTCACTTTTTGACTGCCGAGGCTCCGCCCTGCTGTTGTGAGGTTCGCCCTGTTGCTGCAGGCTTTTGCTCTTCTGCTGCGGTCTCTGCCACGGGCTACGCCCTGCGGTGGAGTCTCTCTGTTGTAGGGGGTTGCCTCAGCAAGGGCAGGCTGCGTCAGCAGTGGGCGTGTATCTCAGTAGGGGCAGGTTGCCTCGGCAACTGCAGGCTGCGTCAGCAGTGGGCGTGTATCTCAGTCGGGGCAGGTTGCCTCAGAAATGGTGGACGCCCCTCCCCCACGGAGCGTCTCAGTGACCGCATCCACGGCGAGTGTTTGGAATCGCCATTTTGTCTGTCCCACTGTGCTACCCCTAACACTGTGTCCCTGCAATCCCCTGGGCTGGCCCACTGTCCAAGTCCCCTTTAGTCTCAAGTCCAGCCCTCTCAAGTCTCAGGTTGCCGGTTGAACAGGGCACCCGGACAAGTGCGCCCTGTGGGGAGCACTGGGTAGGGCCGGCCGCCGCCACCCCGGCTGCCGGCTTCTCCAAGCAGAGCCTCTGCCTGGTGTCCCGTGTCTCCTTTATACTTGGGAATTTCCCCATTCTGTGGGCAACAAAGATCAGTCTGAAAATGCAGCTCTGATTCACCTCTCCGCGGATTAACCGAGAGCTTCAATCCTGGGTTGTTCTCACAGTGCCATCTTGAGTCCCCCCCCCCCCATATCTGAGATTTTAATTTACCCATCACCTGAGCAATGTACACTGTACTCAGTGTGCAGTCTTTTATCTGTCACCTGACTCTCACCATTTTCCCTGAGTCCCTAAAGTCCATTGTATTGTTCTTATGCCTTTATATCCTCATAGCTTAGCTTGCACTTGTGAGTGAGAACATACAATGTTTGGTTTTCCATTCCTGAGTTACTTCATTTAGAATAGTGGTTGCCAATTCTATCCAGATTGCTGCAAATGCCATTATTTCATTCACTTTTATGGCAGAATAGTATTCCATTGCATATGAATATCTTTATGCATCTCACAATTTGTTTATGCACTCATTGATTGATGGGCCTTTGGGCTGGTTCCATCTTCTTGCAATTACAAGTTGTGCTGCTATAAACATGCACGTGCAAGTGTCTCTTTTGTGTAATGACTTCTTTTCCTCTGAATAGAAACATGCATGTGCAAGTGTCTCTTTTGTGTAATGACTGTTTTTCCTCTGGGTAGAAACATGCATGTGCAAGTGTCTCTTTTGTGTAATGACTGTTTTTCCTCTGGGTAGAAACATGCATGTGCAAGTGTCTCTTTTGTGTAATGACTGTTTTTCCTCTGAATAGAAACACACATGTCAAGTGTCTCTTTTGTGTAATGACTTCTTTTCCTCTGGGTAGAAACATGCACGTGCAAGTGTCTCTTTTGTGTAATGACTGTTTTTCCTCTGAATAGAAACATGCACGTGCAAGTGTCTCTTTTGTGTAATGACTTCTTTTCCTCTGGGTAGAAACACACATGTGAAAGTGTCTATTTTGTGTAATGACTTCTTTTTCTCTGGGTAGAAACACGCATGTGCAAGTGTCTCTTTTGTGTAATGACTTCTTTTCCTCTGGGTAGAAACATGCACGTGCAAGTGTCTCTTCTTTTAGTTCTTAAAAGCATCTCCACAGTATTTTCCATGGTGATTTTACTAGATTACATTCCCTCCATGAGTGTAAGAGTGTTTCCTTCTCACCACATCCCTATCAGCTCCATTATTTGTTGACTTTTAAACTCATGGTTATTTTTGCAGGAGTGAGGTGGCGTCACACCGTGGTTTTGGTTTGCATTTCCCTGATCATTAATGATGTTGAGCATTTTTTCACATGCTCGTTGGCCATCTGTGTACCTTCTTTTGACAATTGTCTATCATGTCCTTAGCCCACGTTTTTATGGGATTGTTTGTTTGCTTTTTTCTTTCTAATTTCTTTGAGTTCCGTAGATTTTGGATATCAGTTATTTGTTGGATGTGTAGAAGATTTTCTCCTACTCTGTGGCTTTACTCTGCTGATTTTTTTTTTTTTTGTACAGAAGCTTTTTCCTTTAATTAAATACCATACTTATTTTTGTTTTTGTTGCACCTGCTTTTGGGTTCTTGGTCGTGAAATCTTTGCCTAAGCCAATGTCTAGAAGAGTTTTTCTGATACTATTTTCTATAATTTTTATGGTTTCAGTCTTAGGTTTAAGTCATTGATTCAGGTTGAGCTAATTTTTTATAAGGTGAGAGATGAGGATTCAGTTTCATTCTTCTACGTGTGGCTTGCCAATTATCCCAGCACCATTTGTTGAACAGAATGTCCATTCCCCACTTTTTGTTTTTGTATGCTTTGTTGAAGATCAGTTAGCTGTAAGTATTTGGCTTTATTTTTGGGTTCTCTATCTGTTCCATTCGTTTATGTGACTATTTTTATACCCATACCACACTGTTTGGGTGACTATGGCCTTATAGTATAGTTTGAAGTTAGGTAATGCAATGCCTCTCGATTTGTTCTTTTTGCTTAGTCTTGCTTTGGGTATGTGGGCTCTTTTTTGGTTCCATGTGAATTTTAGGATCATTTTTTTCTAGTTCTGTGAAGAATGATGGTGGCATTTTGATAGTAACTATACTGAATTTGTAGATTGCTTTTGGCAGTATCATCATTTTCGCAATATTGATTCTACCCATCCATGAGCATGGGATGTGTTTCCATCTGTTTGCATCATGGGATGTGTTCCATCTGTTTGCATCATCTATGATTTCTTTCAGCAGTGTTCTGTAGTTTTTCTTGTAGAGGTCTTTCACCTCCTTGGTTAGGTATATTCCTAAGGTTTTTTTAATTTTCTATTTATTATTTTTGCAGCTATTGTAAAAGGGGTCAAGCTCTTGATTTTATTTTCAGTTTGGTAGCTGTTGGTGTATAGCAGAGCTACTGATTTGTGTGCATTAATTTTGTACCCTGAAACTTTGCTGAAACTATTTATCAGTTATAGGATCTTTTTGGAGGAGTCTTTAGGGTTTTCTAGTTATATGATCATATTATCCACAAACAGTAACTTTACCAATTTGGACACCTTTTATTTCTTTCTCTTGTCTGATTGCTCTGGCAAGGACTTCCAGCACTGTTGAATAGAAGTGGTGAGGGTGGGCATCCTTGTCTTTTTCCAGTTCTCAGCAGGAACGCTTTCAGCTTTTCCCCATTCAGTATTATGTTGGCTGTGGGTTTGTCATAGATGCCTTTTATTACATTAAGATATGTTGTTTTTATGCCAATTTCGCTGAGGGTTTTAATCATAAAGGGATGCTGTATTTTGTCAAATGCTTTTTCTGCATCTATGGAGACCATCGTGTGATTTTTGTTAATGTTGTTTATACGGTGTATCACATTTATTGACTTGCATATGTTAAGACATCCCTGCATCCGTGTTATGAAACCCACTTGACCATGGTGGATTATTTTTTTGACATACTGTTGGATTCAGTTAGCTAGTATTTTGTTAAGGATTTTTGAGTTTATATTCATCAGGGATATTGGTCTGTAGTTTTCTTTTTTGGTTATGTCCTTTCCTGGTTTTGGTATTAGGGAGATATTGACTTCATAGAATAATTTAAGGAGGATTCCCTCTTTCTCTGCCTTGTGGAATAGTGTCAATAGGATTGGTACCAATTCTTCTTTCAGTGTCTCATAGAATTCAGCTGTGAATCCATCTGGTCCTAGTTTTTTTGTGGGCAATTTTTAAATACCATTTCAATCTCACTGCTTATTATTGGTCTGTTCAGACTTTCTGTTTCTGTCTTGCTTAACCTAGGAGGGTTGTATACTTTCAGGAATTTATCCGTCCCCTCCAAGTTTTCTAGTTTATGCATGTAAAGGTGCTCATAGTAACCTTGAATGATCTTTTGTATTTCTAGTGGTAACCATTGTATTAATATTTCCCAGTTCATTTCTAACTGAGCGTATTTGGATCTTCTCTCTTCTTTACTTGATAATATCACGAATGGTTTATCAATTTTGTTTATATTGTCAAAGAATCAGCTTTTTGCTTCGTTTATCTTTTGTATTGTTTTTTGGTTTCAATTTCATTTAGTTCTACTCTGATGTTTGTTATTTATTTTCTTCTGCTGGGTTTGGGTTTGGTTTGTTCTTGTTTGTTTAGTTCCTTGAGGTGTGATCTTAGATTGTCTAGTTGTGCTCTTTCAGATTTTTTGATGTAGGCATTTACAGCTATTAACCGTCCTCTTACCACCGCCTTTGCTGTAGCCCAGAGGCTTTTGAAGTTGTGTCACTATTACTGTTCAGTTCGAAGAATTTTTTTGATTTCCATCTTGAGTTCATTGTTGACCAATGATCATTCAGAGGTAGGTTATTTAATTTCGAGGTATTTGCGTGGTTTCAAGCATTCTTTTTGGAGTTGATTTCCAATTTTATTCCACTGTGGTCTTAGAGATTACTCGATATAATTTTAATTTTCTTAAATTTATTGAGGCTTGTTTTGTGGCCTAGCATATGCTCTATCTTGGAGCATGTTCCATGTGCTGATGAACAGAATGTATATTCTGGAGTTGTTGGGTGGAATGTTCTGTAAATGTCTGTTAAGTACATTTGTTCTAGGGTGTAGGTTAAATCCATTGTATCTTTTGTTGACCTTCTGTCTTGAAGCCCTGTCTAGTGCTATCAGTGGAGTACTCAAGTCCCCCACTATTATTGTGTTACTGTCTATCTCATTTCTTAGGTCTAGTTGTAATTGTTTTATAAATTTGGGACCTCCAGTGTTCGGAACATATATATTTAGGATTGTAATATTTTCTTGTTGGACAAGCCATTTTATCATTATATAATGCCCCTCTTTGTCTTTTTAAACTGTTGTTGCCTTAAAGTTTGTTTTGTCTGATATAAGCATAGCTACCCCTGTTCACTTTCAGTGTCCATTTGCACGGAATGTCTTTTTCTGCCCCTTTACCTTAAATGTGTGTGAGTCCTTCTGTGTGAGGTGAGTCTCTTGAAGACGGCAGACACTTGGTTGGTGAACTCTCATCCATGCCGCCATTCTGTATCTTTTAAGTAGAGTATTTAGGCCATTTACATGCAATGTTAGTATTGAGGTGTGAGATGGTATTCTCTGCATCATGCTATTTGTTGCTTGAATACCTTCTTTTAAAAAATAACACACAAAAAACCTGTATTTTTTATTTATAGGTCCTGTGAGATTTGTGCCTTAAGGAGGTTTTATTTGGCTGTATTTCAAGGATTTGTTTCAGGATTTAGAGCTCCTTGTAGCAGTTCTTATAGTGCTGGCTTGGTAGTGGTGAATTCTCTCAGCATTTGTTTGTCTGAAAAATACTTTATTGTTCCTTCATTTATGAAGTTTAGTTTCACTGGATACAAGATTCTTGGCCGATAACTGTTTTGACTAAGGAGGCTGAAGATAGAGCCCTAATCCCATCTAGCTTATAGAGTTTCTGCTGATAAATCTGCTTTTAATCTTATAGGTTTTCTTTTATAGGTTACCTCGGGCTTTTGCCTCACAGCTCTTAAGATTCTTTCCTTTGTCTTGACTTTAGATAACCTGATAACTGTGTACCTAGGTGATGATCTTTTTGTAATAAATTTCCCAGGTGTTATTTGAGCTTCTTGTATTTGGATGCATAGATCTCTAGCAGGGCCAGGGAAATTTTCCTTGATTATTCCCTCAAATATGCTTTCTAAACTTTTAGATTTCTCTTCTTCCTCAGGAACACCAATTATTCTTAGGTTTGGTCATTTAATATAATCCCAAACTTCCTGGAGGCTTTGTTCATTTTTAAAAATTCTTTTTTATTTGTTTTTGTTGGGTTGGCTTAATTTGAAAACCTTGTCTTTGAGCTCTGGAGTTCTTTTGTTGTTGTTGTTTTGAGACAGAGTCTTGCTTTTCATCAGGCTGGAGTGCAACACCATGATCATGGCTCACTGCAACCTCTGCCCCTTGGGTTCAAGCAATTCTCCCACTTCAGCCTTCTGAGTAGCTAGAATTACAGGCATATGCCATCATGCCCAGCTAAATTTTGCATTTTTAGTAAAGATGGGTTTTCTCCATGTTGGCCAGGCTGGTCTTGAACTCCTGACCTCAAATGATCCACCTGCCTCAGCCTCCCAAAGGGCTGGGATTACATGTGCGACCCACTGCACCCAGCCTGAGGTCCTTCCTTCTGCTTGTTTCATTCTATTGCGAAGACTTTCCAGTGCATTTTGCATTTCTCTAAGTGTGTCCTTTATTTCACACTAGCTGGTGAACTAGTGTGATATTTTGGGTGTGTTGAAGAACCGTGTTTTGTCATATTACCAGAATTGTTTTTGTGATTTCTTCTCATTTGGGTAGACTACATCAGAGGGAAGATTTGGAGCTCATGGGCTGCTGTTCGGATTCTTTTGTCCTATGGGGTGCCCCCTTGATGTAGTGCTCTCCCCCTTTCCCTAGGGATGTGACTTCCTGAGAGCCGAACAGTAGTGATTATTATCTCTCTTCTGGACCTCGCCCCCCAGCAGAGCTACTAGGCTCTGGGCTGGTACTCGGGATATCTGCACAGAGTTGTGTGATGTAAACTGTCTTCAGCATTCTCAGCCGCAGATAGCAGCACCTGCTCCAGTGGAGGTGGCAGGGGAGTAACGTGGATCCTGAGAGGGGTCCTGAGTTGTGGATTTTTTTAAATTGCACTAGCTTTATGCTGGTTGGCCTCCTGCCAGGAGGTGATGCTTTCAAGAGAGCTGTAGTAGTATAGGGATGATCAGGTTGTGGGTGGGGCCCTAGAGCTTCAAGAGAATATGTGATTCGTCTTTAGCTACCAGGATGGGTGGAGAAAAACCAACGGGGGGGGCAGGTTTAGGCATTTCTGAGCTCAGACTCTCCTTGGGCAGGGCTTGCTGCAGCTGCTGTGAAAGATGTGGGTGTGATTCTTCGGCCAATGGAGATATGTTCCCAGGGGTATTATGGCTGCCTCTTCTGTGTCATACAGCTTACTAGGGAAGTGGGGGAAAGTTGGCCATTACAGGTCTCACCCAGTTCCCACATGGCCCAATAAGCCGGTCTCACCCCCACTGTGCCCCCACCCCCGACAGCACTGAATTTACTTCCAGGCAGCAGGTGAGCAGGGCTGAGAACTTGCCCCAAGCTACCTTTCAGGGCTGTGAAGCAAGCAGGGCTTTGCTGGTTTCACTCATCCCTGCCTTCTGCAGCTTCTGTGCTGTATCTTCACTCTGGATTCACCCCCTCCCCCAAGATCTGTCCAGAAAACTTCACAGGATTAAAATTGTTCCAAAGTTCAGCTGGAAGTTTTCCACTCCCTGTGATCATTTCCCAGTTCCTCTGGCAGCCCTCCCCAAGGACCTCTGCAAGATAAAGTCAGAAATGGCCTCCCTGGGGACTGAGAGAGACCACAGGGCTCTTCCCATTGCTTCTTCTACCCCTGTATTTCACTCAGCTCTCTCAAATGGTCTCAGCTCCAGGTAAGGTCAAATCCTTCTCCCATGATCTGGACCTTCAGGTTCCCCAGTGAGAATGTGTGTTTGGGGGCAAACGATCCCCCTTTGACACTTTGACACTTTGGGTACTCAGTTTTTAGGCTGTCTCCCAGGGCCGGCAGCAGCAATCAGCTTCCTTCAAAGAGTCTGTGGATTATCTTGGCTTTCCTGGTATGTTCCTATGGTAGTTATTGGGCAAAAGTTCACTATGTAAGTCTCCACATGCTGCTCTATGTGAGTGGAAGCTGCAATTCAGTCCTGCGTCTATCAGCCATTTTTCTAACCTCTCCTCCAATCTTGCTTTCTTATGATTAAAGTCTATGTAATGTCTTTTATCATCCTTTTACTTTCAATATGCCTATATAATTATATTTAAAGTGAGTTTCTTATAGACAGGATGTAGTTGAGTCATGTTTTTAATCCACTCTGCTAGTCTCTCTCTTTTTATTGACATATTTAGACCATTTCCATTTAATGCAGTTTCTGATATGTCTGGGCTTCAGTCTGCCATTTTATTTTTTATTCTCAGTTTATTCTGTTTTTTAAATTTATCTCTTTCATTTATTCCACCTTCTTGTGAGTAACTTGAACCCCTTTTTAGAATTTCATTGATGTAACTATTGTGTTTCTGAATTGATTTGTCTATTTGTTCTAAAGTTCCTTCTTTTCTTTTTTCCTTGTTTAGGGAACTGCCTTTAGCCAGTCTTTAGAGATGGGTGTTCAAGAATCAAATTCTCTTTATTTGATTAAATCATTAAAGTTGAAAATGTCTTTATTTTCTCTTTAATTTTGAAGAACATTTTTGCTGGATATAGGTTTTTGGGTTAACAGTCTCTTTTTTCCAGCACTTGAACTATTTTGTGTCAGTTCCTTCTGGCTTCTGTGGTTTCTGATGAGAAATCCAGTGTCATTAAAATTGCCTTTTCCCTGGAGATGAGGTGTCTCTGCACTCTCACTGCTTTCACGATCCTTCCCTTTGTCTTTATTTTTCAGAGGTCTAATTGTGATGTGCCTTAGTGTGGATTTCTTTGAATTTATTTGGTTTGGGGTTTGTCTAACTTCTTGGATCTATAGACTTATGTCTTTTGCCAAATTTGGGATTTTTTCAGCCGTGATTTCTCTGAGTACTTTTTCAACTCTGGCCTCATTCTCCTCCTCTTGGGACTTCAATAACATGATTGCTGAATATTTTGCTATAATTTCACATGTTCCTGGGGCTTCATTCAGTTTTTAAAATCTATTTTCTTTCTGTTTTAGATCAGGTAATTTTATTTTTTTGACTGAGTCTCACTCTGACACTTAGGCTAGAGTGCAGTGGTGTGATCTCAGCTCACTTCAACCTCTGCCTCCTTGGTTGAAGCAATCCTCCTGCCTCCACCTCGAAAATAGCTGGGATTACAGGCACATGCGTCCACGTCCAGCTAATTTTTGTATTTTTGGTAGAGACAGGGTTTCACCATGTTGGTCAGGCTGGTCTTGAACTTCTGACCTCGTGATCTGCCCACCTCGGCCTCCCAAAGTGCTGGGATTATAGGCATGAGACATAGTGCCTGGCTAGATTCTGCAATTTTTATTGTTCTCTTTTCAAGATCACTGATTCTTTCCTCTGGCTCCCCTATTCTGCTGTCGAGCCCATACATTGAATCTTTGATTTCAGTTATAGTATTTTTTATCTCTAAAATTTACATTGGTTCTTCTTTGGATCTTCTGTTTCTTTGCTGAACCTTCTGTTTCTTTCCTGATGCTTTCTATGTCTTCATTTGCTTCAGCTGCTTATCAAAGCATTCCTATAATGACTGCTTTCAGATCTTTGCCAGAAAGTTCAAACATCTCATCATCTCAGTGTTGGCACTTGTTGGTTGTGTTTTTTATACCATTTGTGATACCCTGGGTCTTGGTATGACAAGTGATTTTTTTAAATTGAAACCTGGACATTTTATTATTATGTTATGAGACTCTGCATCTTATTCAAACTTTCTGTTTGAGTTGGTATTCCCTGTTACTCTTCTGGCAGAGGAAGGGAAGGTCTGGTTACTGCCTGGTAGGGGTAGCAGTCCTGTCTCACCTGTCACCTCCATTGACACCCAATACGGAAGAGTCCTCTTCACTGCTGGGTGGGTGTGGGAGGTCTGGCTGCTCATCAAGCCTCCACTGATATTTGCCTCACCCAGAGTGGTAGGAGAGTTTTCTTACTGCTCCCCACATGGCCTCGGCTGACACCATGGGGTGGGGCATGGCCTCATTACTGCTGGGTGGGGGTGAAAATTCTGACCCTCCACTAAGCCTTCTTGGACACCACGCTGTAGGGGTTTGGGGTGCTGCCTTACAGCCTCTCGAGGGTGAAAGTCTAATCTCCCCACTTTGTCCTTGTCGGTATGGGTGGGGTGGGACCACAGTTTTTCAGTGGTGTGTGGCTGGAGCAGAGCCATGATTATCTAATAGTTTTGTGTCTTACTAAACAGCTTCTCTTCCAGTCCTCTGGCCAAGGATAGCAGGTTTGTTTGTTTTGTTTTGTTTTTAAATTTGTGCCCTTGGTGTTTCTGGGGTGCCGACTTCTTCATCTCTGTGTCTGGGATGTATGAGGCAAAAAGAAAAGCTAGAAAAATCACCACTGTGTAGTTCATTGGGTTTCAAGTTCTTCCGCTCGTCTTTCTTCTCCTCTCCACCTTGACTGTCTTCTCACGCGTGTTTCGCACATGGTGTCCAGCTTTTTTAACTGTAGTTAGCAGTTAGAATAAGGAAAAGAGCATCTACTCTACGTTTCTGGAAGTGGAAGTCTCTTATTGTTACTTTCTAAGAATTGTGGGTATATACAACACACACCAAATTATTATTTTTTTAAAGAAAGCATGTATCTACCAATGTCTTTTTAAGAAGACTGTATGGGAATACTCAAAGATCAATAGAACAGAGTAAAAAACCCATAAGTGACCCACATAAATATATTGACTGATTTTGACAAAAAACAAAACAAAATAAAAAAAACAGCCACACAAAAAATGAATCTCAGAGGAAACAGATACTTTAGAAAAACTATGCAAATGCAAATTTTCACATACAAGTATCCCCAGAGATACTCCATTTTTTGAGAAGATGGGTTAGAGAATAAGAAATAAGACTTGTAAATAGATATCATACTTGCTCCAATGAATGATAATAATAATTATTAAATAGAATAATGTACAGACGGAACTGAAATCTTCTACATATAATGGAATAAAAGGTAAAAATATAAAATATGTTAGAATATCATAAAACACAAAGGATCAACACAGAAGATTGATTTACATTTAAAATGCATTTCAAATAGAGGTGCCACACATCGACACATTAATTCAAACCTTTTCATTTTCATTTTTTTAAAGAAGGGGTCTCATGATGTTGCCCAGGCTGGACTCATTGACTCAAATCTGGGGAAAAAGAAAAGAAAGGGAATACGCCAACTAGTTAACCGTGACTTGGTTTTTACCCACATTACCTTTCATAATTTCCAAAGTGCTTATTATTAACAGGTACTATTTATAATTGAAATAAAACAAATTTTCCACTTTTTAGAATAAGCTGATGCCCTTTGTGCTGTCACCCCAGCAGGGCAGGCATAGCCGATTTCTTGGGCAGATTCTTCCTTATGCAGGATGGACAGGGGCATCCATAACGTTACATTGAAGGTCCCATCCTTTGCACGGAGAGCTATTTTCTGGCCTAAGGGGCACCTCTTTCTTTAGGCTACTTAGAGCTGATCACCATGACCATTTCATGAGTTGTTATAAAGAAATCTCCAAAATTTCAGTGGCTAGAAACAGAAGTTTACTGCTCACTCACATAAGAGTCCACAGAGAGTTTGCTCGGCGGGCAACATTCCTCCACGTAGTGACCAAGGGGTCTCAGTTTATTCCACCTGGGGCTCTGATGTCCCCTGGGCTTTGGGCTTTTGAGACCTCAGCTTCCAGCCAAGGGAAAGAGAAGGAGTGGATAGAGAAGGTGTGCTCATCTCAGAGGGGCCACATGGAACTTCCACTCACACTCCGTGGAGGGACTCTGCCACATTAGGATGCAAGGGGAGCATCTTTCCCACAAATACAACTAAAGAAACCCGCGGAAGTGGGTGCTGCAGCCGTAATTAAATAATGAAATTTTAGTATTGAAGGAAACCACATGACTCATCGAGGGCTGAAGCCTTCCATTATACAGACTAGAAAAGAGACTCAAAGGGAGAACAGCTTTTCTAAGAGCCTCAGTGAGTGGCTGAGGTGGATGCATCCCATCGCCCCACTTCCTTTCCCCTGGGAACCGCTCCTCACCAGCCGGTCCTGGACAGATGCTGGCCTATCAGAGAACCCCATCCTCCTGAGGCCACCACATTTAGTTCCTGGCTGGTTGTGTGAGCCAATCCAGACCAAACTCTTTTATGGTAAGCAGGCAATGCTGGATTGAGGGTATATGAATGGGAGACTGTCAGGTGCTGGGAGTGGGAGGCAGTAAACACAAACAGGGCACAGGGCCTCTCCGGAGCTGCTCTCGATCCAGTAGGAGGGATGGATGAGGAATGAGTTACCATGAGCTCCTTTTTCCTGACCACTGCCCCTTGATCACCTCTAGGGATCAAGCCACACCTCAAATGACTGGCCCCTCTGAAGGCCAGATTGGCTCTGAGGGTGCTACAAGGGGTTTGCATGCTTCAGAGGAGTGTGGTTGGGGGATTTTTCAGAAAGAGCTCAGGACTCAGGAGAACATGCCTCTCCTTCTCAGGGCTCCAGCACCAAAGGGTTTGGAGGCCCGTGTAGCCTTCTCAGGTTCCTCCACCAGCTACTGGCTCAGCCACTCACCCTCCCCTATTCATACCCCTTGTCATGGACTTTAGCTTGGCCACCTGCGTTCTTGGGTCAATGGGATGCGAGTGGAGTCTTGGGTATATTGCATGGTTGGTCTTATCCCCTGGACTTCTGCCATTGCAATGAGAGGCACCTACCCTGGGTAACCAGCTAGTCTCAAAAGATGTGAGACATGGAGCAGATCTCCACAGAGCCACGCCTGTCTGGACCCAACCAGCCAACCAAGATCAGCAGAGCTGCCCCTGCCAACCTGCGCAGGCATGGATGAGGGAGCATGGCTCTTGTTTAAGCCAGTGCATTTGAGGAAGTTCTGTTCACAGCATTACCATGATGACAACTGACTAGAGTGAGTGATCTCATCCACTGGCAGGCGTCAGAGGTGAATGCATTCATTGTCTGTTTCTGCTGTAACACATTACCACTCACTGCACAGCTTGAAGCAACACCCACTTGTGCTCCCACAGTTCTGTAGATCAGAAGTGCAGCAAATGTGGCTGGTCCTCTATTCAGGGTCCAGCAAGGCTGAAATCAATCTGTCAGCCTGGACTGTGTCTCGTCTGGAGCTTGGGGTCCTTATGCAAGCTCATTCAAATTGTCGGCCAAATTCAGGTACTTGTGGTTGTAGGACTGAGGACCTGTTTCCTTGTCCACTGCCAGCTGGGGCTGATCTTGGCTCGGAGGGTCCCTGAAGTCAGTCTTATGCTCTCTCTGCAGCTGGCTCCGGCTGTGGCAGTCTGAGCTACTGTCACACTGGGATCTCTCTGACTCCCTTTTCTCGCACACCTTGCTGACTCTTCTGTTCCCTTGCTGCTTTTTAGGGCTCATGAGAGTACTGGGCCCACTCAGATAACCCGGGATAATCTCCCTAAAGTCAGTTGATTATTAACTTTAATTTCAGCTACAAAGTCCCTTCCCAGCAGAACCTCAATTAGCATATGATTGAATAAGAGTGGACAGGGATCTTGGGGGCATCTTTTGAATCCTGTCCCACAGTGGGTCTGTGCCATCACCACTGACTGAGCAATGGCCAAAGCTACGTGGGCCTTGAGAGGTCAGCAACTGTGCTGCCTGTCACCTGGAGCACTGGATCAGAGATGCAGCCCACAGGGCTGGAGAGAAGTCATTATCCATATCTTCTGATCATTTCAAAATTAAATGCAAGGAATAGACTATTGGTATTTTCTAAAAATGACTTCCTCCTGAGTAGTAGAATTCATGGGACAGATGTATACTATTTCAATTTGAGGGAATGCTCTTAGTGAACATACAAAAACAGATTTAATGAATGCATTGAAAATATTCTTAACAGAACCACAGGGTTTCTGTCTGCTCTGCTTGGGTGGCTCCTGTCTTCTCTGATAGGACTCCATGGTTGGTGAGCAAGTTCTGCAGTTTGGGCTTGCTCAGCTCCTGGGAGGGCGGCTGCCACATTCTTTTTTGACTCTCTGTCACCTGATATGTGACCTCTTACCTCACAGCCACATTTACATTGGCTCCGAGCTGCAGGAGTCAGTGCTCTGGATCCAAGCCAGTTGATGGGGAAGGTGGTTACTCTTCTAGTAGAATTCCTGTCTACCCTGACACCTTTCTCTGAGAAATCAACCTCTTCACAAGAAGAACCTAAGTCACTCTCATTCAGTCACGGTGGTGACCTGTTCTGTCTCTTTCTTCTTAGTGCCGGGGTACCTGCACCTCCACCCCAGTCATTGCAGAATTAATACTAGATACCCTGTTTGTGTCCTACGTGGAGCATCTCTGTCATTACCAAGTAGACTTTGCAAAGTATTCTCAATCATAAAAGCAATATGAAGCTTCCTTCAAGTGTCAGGTATCTCTCTCAAATTATTTTTAGTTATAGACAATGCATATATCAGTTGCACACAATTTTATTCTTAGATAAAAGCATGCATATGTCCTGTCCACCCTTATAACACACACTTTTGATGGGCAATCCCACCTGGGGTACTTGCTGTTACAGATGTGCTCTACAGATTCCTCAGGTTCCTGTCCCACATTGCGCCATCCCCCCAGCTTTGCTGTGCCCTTTGCTTCCAAGGGTCAGCTCTGCACAGGTGGAACCACATTTCCACAGGCAACTAGCACAGGAAGTGCCTGGGATGTTGTATCTTCCCAGGGCAGGCCTTCAACCAGTGATTATGAGGCCAGGAAATCCAGTCTTCTGGTTTTCCCCGACTAAGTCCCTGGACTAAGGACCAAGGCTAGAGTTTCCAGAAGCCAAGGGTACAGAGCCCAGCACTCACATGGGAGCAGGAAGCTGGTCACGGGGCCGGCAGGACCCGCCTGGACTAGCATGGAACATGTGAGGTAAGGGGGAAAAGAGGAGTTTGGGGCTGAATGCTGGACACGAGGATTGTGCATTTTCATCTATAGCTTTGGATCCTGTAAATATACAAATACAGTTTCTAAGAAAACAAATGATGAGGAAAGAATGGTGGAAGCAAGTTGGCAAAATGTTGAGAATAATCAAAGGTGGAGGAGGGCACATGGAGACTTGGGATCTATCAACTTTTGTGTGTGTTTGAAATTTTCTGTAGCATAAAGTTTTCAGAACTGAATTGCATATTTATTGGTTGTACACATCTTTACGGAGCCCCCACATTGTTCCGGGCTCTGTGTAAAGCAGATGAAGAGACTGGTGGGTGGATCCCGACCTCTGGGCGTTCCACTCCTGCAGGGAAGATCCTCGGTGGACACATTTAACGTCAGAACCAGAGGCACCACGCTGCCTGCAAGCAGAACAGACGATGACTGTTTCAGCATTTGTCCTCTGAAAGTACCCATGATTCATTTCTGACTTCTGGCACAGTGACTGCATTTCACCCCTACCAAGTTTCCATGCAGGGTCCTCCGGGCCTCAGCCCCCTCAGGCTGGTATGCGCTGTTGCTGGCCTCTGAGTTGCCACCTAGGCTCTTACTGAACATGCGAGCTGGTTAGTGGTGGGTGCAAGACACATTGCTTTCTATGAAAAAAGAGATAAAAATAAATATTGAAACATTTGAATATTGATGTTTGTGAATGTACATTTCTAGGTACAGTGGCCCGTGACAAAACATACATTGGTGGATGGATGAAAGGAACATTGATTTTTATGCAACTGAGAGAATTGAGCTTAACCTATAGGATCTTTCTAAGCCTCTCCCAATGCAAATGTCACCAAAGCTGCTTCCTCTTCTTCTAACCTGTCTCTTTTGTAAGGAGGATTTGTTTTCAAGCTAAATGGTAAGCTCCATGAGGGCAGGCCCTTACTTAAGACTTGGGCTCCACTGGCCTGACTCAGCCTAAGTGAGTATCTGAGGGAGAAAGGAAGGTGGGGAGGCAGATGTCTCCACTGCAGGAACAAGTGAGGAGCAGAGAAAGCCATGATTTCTCATGATATTCACAGCAACCTCTGTGCTGTTCCTTAGCTGTGAAGATGAGGCTGTGGGTCTCCTGTTAACAGGCCAAGGGGGTTCCCAGGGATGCACCTGTGTGACCAATGCCATTCCTCTCCAGGGCCCTATCAGGAGTCATTGTCTACATGGCCAATATTTCTCCGTTCATTCCTCATTCTTGCAAAAACTATGTCTCGAGGACCCACTTAGAGTAAGGCATGGCCCCATTCTCTAGGAGCAGCTCTGGAAGAGAATTGGGTGGGCAGAGCAGTGTGCCCAGGGGCCCATTTAGAGGAAAGAGATCCTGAGACGGAAGCCTTGGAGGGAAGGAGGGAAGGGGGCAAAGAGAGGAGCAGGAGGGACAGAGCAGCGGGGTGGTGTGGGTGGGCTGGTGAAGGAAGGGAGTCACTGAGTCATTCTTAGAGGGACTGAACCATTTTCTTGCTTCATCCGTGTCATTTTACATCCACTGGTTAGACAGACTGAGCAAAGGCCACTTCACGTGTGGCACTGAGTGGTACCCTTCCCCAAACCCCTCCCTTTGCCTCTGAAGCCACACATGGTAAAACCATATGCGCAGAGCTTTCCAGCCCAGCAGCGAGGTTGGAGTCCCAGCGTCCCAGCAGTGTGACAAAAGCATGTCCCTTAACTTTTCCGAGCTTGTGCCTGGCACATAACATTCAATACATGCTAGCTGCTATTAAAAACATGGGTAATTTTATATCTTAAAATGTTGCATATTGCATAAATGGTTTCATGCTGGCTCACATTAAAAATGATTCCCAAGTGAAGATGATAAAGGGGAAATATTCGTTATTTAGTTCTTTTCTTACATTAAGCTACCATAATAAAGTACATTTCTGGGTTGCATTCTCTAGAGTGCCTTTTGCTAAATAAATGGCCAAAAATAACTTTACCTTCCAGTAAGATTTCATGATTCAGCACATTCACTGTAAAAGGTTGAAGTAAAGAGTACAAAACAGGTCTAGGAGCAAGAAACAGGCGAGCAAAAGCGATGGATACACGAGGGTGAGGCTCACATTCCCTCTGGAGTGCTGTTCAGACCAACCCCTGCAACAGGAGAGTCGTCTTCATTCACGTATCTACTACACACTTAGATTTGGAAGAAGCAGATGGATAAGAATTAGTAGGATCTGCCAGGAGTCCCAGGTTCTCCCAGAAGAGGCAGATTAGAAGAAGCGCAGCAGGCCCGGGTAGGGGCCAGGGCCTGGACTGATCAGCTTCTCCCAACCCCAGGACAGCCATCAGGTCGGGGATGCAGGTCACACGCCCGCCTGATCCGGAGTCCAGAGCAGCAGCTCCAGATACTTAGGAGGAAGGTTCCACCTCTGGTCATTTTCTGGGTGACATCAAAACTTGGAGTGGAGTGGTCAGGCTCGCCTGGCCTCCAAAAGGTGGCCGAAGCCCCGTTCTCTGAGATTGCCCTAAACGCAAAGCTCATCTAGGAGCGGTCCAGCCGGGTTTTTTTCCCCCGCTGCATAGCTTGACTTTATTGGAGAAACTCAGGCCCTCTCTGTCTTGTGGGAGATCTCTGGCCTCTTCCCATTTCATTCTAGCCTTCACGGGGGCCCAGTAGAATACTTTTCATTAAATTATCCGCATCTAGGAAGATGTCCTGTCACTCACTTTACCAAAAAGGGCTGGGGTGGGGGGGACCCGAGCCATTTCCTACCCGGGGGAATGTGCGCTGTCCACACAGACTGTTTCGAGCCTCCCAGGGCCTGGGACCCGCTTCCAGACGCCGCGCGAATAGGTGTTCACAGCAGCGATGCCCCACTCCGGGCCTGGCACACTCTTTTGGCCAAGGCGGTGCACGAATGCCCTCAGGCCCCCGAGGAAAGACAGGCGCTCGGGTCCTTGCAAAAGGGCCTCTCCGCGGAGGAGCCCCGCGCGTGGCCCAGGAGGCCTCTCCTCCAGGTGGCCAGCGCCGGGTGCAGCTGCGGGCCCGGGTCACGACGGCAGGCGGGCCGCGGGGCCACCTACGGGCACCTCCACGCGCCCCCGCTCGGCCCTCGCCCTCCGCGCCGCCGCCGCCCGCGGTGGAAGGCAGCGCGGCGCGTGCGCACTGGCGCGCTCGCGGCCGGGCCCGTGGGCTCTCCCGGGAGGGCGGGAGGTGGGAACGTGGGAAGGCGCGGGGCCGCACACCTCCCGGCCCGCCGCCCGCGCCGCCCACACTTCGCGGCCAGGGCGCTCGCTATGTCCGTCGAGTGAGCGGCACAGGTAGGCGCGCTCGCGATCCCATCCAGGGCTTTCCGCCCCAGCCCGCCGCCCCTAGGCGGCCGCGGCGCAGGCAAAGTTGAACTTCGCGCGTCGCCGGCCGGACGCTGAACGCTGGGGGCCGGCCGGGTTGCCTGGGCCCAGGAGCCGGGTGCGCTCCTCTCGCCGCCTGCAGGAGCGCGGGCGGGGCTGCGGCGGAGGCGCGGGGTGGGACTGGGGATGCGGGAGCCGGTGACCGTGGCTGTACCCGGGCCTGGCTTCGCAGTGAACTTTTGCGCCGCGCCCTGGCAGCGTCTTGGCTCCGGGTGAGCTCTGACTGCGCGGCCTCCGGTGGCCTCCCCTCGCGGCTTTCCCGGCGGGGCTGCGGGGAGGCGATCGCGTGCCAGCGATTCTCCCCGCAGGGGAGGCGCGTACAGGCGCGGGCGGAGATCCGGGGCGCCGAGGATTTAGCTGAAGGGCCCCGGGTTTTTCATTCTCCGTCCTACCCCAGTACAAACGCCAGACCCTTAGAGGGAGGGAAGGGGAAAGTCGAAGCGCCTAGGTGCCAGGAAGAGAACGCAGGAAGCAATTAAAACTCCTCCTTTCGGATTAACAACCAAAAATTGATCGATGTGTCAGGAATACCATTGATTTATGAAAGGTGCTTATTTCTCTGGTATGGAGAATTTTATGTTCTCCAGGTGAAACCGAGTTCACCCAGCTCCAGCGTAGATTGATGTTTTAATAAAAATAAATAAAGGGGAAAAGCTCGCCTGGTCTTTGGGGACATCAAGTCTCAAGTCGCAGAGTTAGACTAACAAATCAAATTGCATTATCTTTACATTTCATATCTTTTAATCTTGTGCCTAAAAATCGCAGGCAGGAGAGCGCCTTCATTTCGAAAGTTTTAATATAGTGCTTAAAAGTCCGCGTAACTAGCAATCAATGTTTCATAAGCAAAATGGCACGGGAGCGTCGGGTAATTGTGATAAGTGGCAGGCGGCGCGGGGCGAGCGCGGCGGCGGCGGGAGGAGGAGCGGCTCTGGACCCGGAGAGGGAGGAGGCGGCGGCCGCCGGGAGCCGCGCGGCGCCCGTAGATGGCGCCCTGGCCCCACGCTAGGCCCGGGATCCGCGGCTCCTTCGGGCGGCGCGCGGGCGGGGGAGCCGGCGGGGGCGCGGGGTTCGGGGATCCACGTTTGCGGCGGACTTGGACCCGAGCGGCACGGCTAAGCAGAAAAAAATAAATAAATAAGCGTATTGTTGCCATTTTAAATTTAAGGACGGGGCAGTGGTTTGGGGCGGATGGGGGTCCGTCAGTTCAAGGCGTCACTGGGAGCGGAGGGATTCCCGCCCCCTGGAGACCCCCAAGCGGCTGCAGCCCGGCCAGGGTGGCTCTAGGGCAACTCCAGTCCCGGCCTCCGGGTGCGTGGCCCAGGCAGGGCCCTGGCGTGCAGATGCGCGTGTGTGCGGGCGAGGGTCTGCGGCGCGGCAGAAAGGATACCGAGTTCAAAGCCGCCGGTGGATCGCCCCCGAGGGCTGCCCGGATGGCCGGAGGACACCCCCGTCTCCGCCCCCGCCACCGCGCCGCTGCACCCCCGGAGCCTGCGCCAGCCCCGCTGCCGCGGCTGCTGGCGCCCTCCGCTTTGCAATGTAAATTTCAGCGGGACAAATTGCTTATTAATAGTCTAGAAGAGAAGGCAGTTTCTTTCTTTCTTCTTTTCTTTATCTGTTTTTATTTCTACATGGCCCCTAGCTATGCCCTGGGCAGCCACGCCGCCCAGCAGTTTTCTCTTCATTTCAATGTCCTAAAGAAAATGCAAATTTCCAGTGTGGGCTTTTAAAAAAGTTAAATTAGCAACAGCTTTAAGTGACTCCATTAGTATGGAAAACATAAACATGTTTAATGTGGGAATAGCTTCTTTTTAACGGGACTCATTCTGGTCTGTAAATGTAGCAAACCCTTAGAGTTGGTAAAGAATCTCTTCGCGGCCGAATTTGTGACCAGAGGTGCACCCTTCCCGCTCCAGCCCCGGCGTGCGCCCGCGTTCCTGGGGGAAGAGGAGGGGTGCGTCCTGCAGCCGCGCACCGCCCGACCCAGTGCGCCCGCTTGGACCCTTAGAAGTCGCGTCAATGTGCGCAGAGGGGTTTGTGCAGGCTGGAAGGGAGGAGGGCTTGACACATTTCTGTCCAAGGGCAGTGTGCTCTTCCTTCCCTCCCGGCTTCTTCGTCGCAGTCGCGGGAGCTGAGTTAATTACCCGGGCGGACTCCCCGGCCCTGCCGCCGGCACCCGCCGCCCCACTTTTGCGCACCAGAACCAGCGTATACACCCCGTTGAGGTGCTGTGAAGGAGTGAGATCGGGTAGCCGAGGAGGAGGACATCCGAGCATCAGTGGCCCTGGCTACCCTTCCCTTCCGTGCCCACCGCGGCTCTCCACCACCCCAACTTCCTTTACTCACGTTGGCAAACTGCGGTTGCAAACTAGAATTTTATTGGCAAACTTTTGTGCGCGGTTAGCTTCCAGAGAGGGTATTTAATTCTGGCATGAGGTCTGGCCGCCCCCTCCTTTCCCTTCAAGCCAGTGGCATGGCGCTCCACACCCGTCCATGAAAGAGTTAAGATTTATGGTATGCTGGAGAGGTCTTGTTAGGATGTAATCTGCATTTTTTAACTACTGCGTAATAAAAAGTGAGAAGTTTTGAGACACCTTTCTTGATTATACCTTTGGCGATACTTTAGGTTTTACATTTAATTTGCATTTTGTTCTTGGTGAATATTGAAGTCTTGAGTGGAGGATTGAATTTTATTAGGGCATCTGGACTGACAATATCAAATCAGACACCGGTGTCCCAAAGCATGCTAAAATTTCAGAGTTAATTAGAACGCAGTGTGTTTAATTAAAGCCAATTATAATATTTGAAATTATCTGATCGATCCGTGTTTGTACAGTTTGGGTCTGTTTAGGTGTTGATTGGTGCACTTTGCGCGCCGTTCGATCTCGGAACTTCTCTGGGGAAAGTTTGCTTTGTAAACTGGCCGGGGCGGGCCGGCGCGAAATCCGCGTCTCCCGCGCCCGCTCGGGCGCATCCAGCCGGACTGCTTTCCCGGCGCCGCCGAACGCAGCACGAGAAATCCCAGCTCGTTGCTAAACCGTTGCGCCCTTTTGGGTCCGAGGGACCCCGCCACGCACCAGCTGTCTTTCCCAGCTCGATGGCTCCTCGGAGCATCTTTGCAGAGAGGCAACTTTTAGGGTTGCCGGGTGCGTTGGGAGAAGCCCCAGCTCGCGAGTGTTTGATTTGGGGTTTTCGCTCAGGTAGAAGAGCCCCCAGGGCTGACTTGTGGGGTCGGCCAAAGTGACAGAAGGAATCCAAGAAAAGTTAGGACAAGGAGACAATAATTAACTGCTCTTTTTGTAATTTCGCACGCTGCGGGAGCCGAGGCACACCCTGGCGTTTTCGCCCCGCTTGGAGCGCCCATAGTTTTCCAGGGAGAGGGTTGAGAGAGTTCCAGGTCACGTCCATCGCCCCCTGCGGGGCTGGGCGCTTAGAGCGCAGGCTTCTCTCCAGCACCGGCGTTCGCGCGGCGCTGGGGACCTAGGCCTTTTGCCCTGTGCAGGGCTTGGTCCGACTCTTGCGCCCGCAGGAGGGCGGCAATTAGGACTAGGCAGCGTGTGGCAGTTTCCGCGCGCCCCTGGGGTCACGGCATCAGCTAGGACTAGGTGCTCCGGTCGTGGAGCCGGGGCCCGGCTGCTGGGCCCGGCGGGACTCGGGGTGGACACCTGCCCTGGGGTGGGTGGGAGTCCAGGCTGTTCGGCTCCCGGCTCCCGCTGCGCAGCGGCACTCCACTCTCCCCACCCCAGGAGGCGCTGTTTGTCAAACTTGGCCGCCTTGGCAGGAGGCGCCTGCACGTTCTCACTTGGAAATTGAGCCTCCTCCGGTACTCGGGGGTCGGGCTTCAGGAATCTTGGCGGTACAGAGTAAATATCTGGGGGGAGGAGGCAGTGCAGAGAACAGGGGTCTGGGACCCTGCAGATTTGCTTTTTATCCGTGAACTCAACAGGGCATCCTTCCAGCGCAGGACAGAGGCGCCCTTTGGTTCGCCCCATGTGCCAGGGCGAGTTGCCCAGTAACTTGCAAGCAGGGCGCACGGCCTGGTTTGGGCTCAGTCGCCAGATGCCTTCTAAGGCCCCCGCGGCTGGCATCTCCGCGCCGAGAAGGCGAAGGCGCCCTCTCTGGGCCTGAGAAACCCACCCAAACCTGGCTGGGCTCCGTCTGTGCGCGACTCAGGTGGGGATGACCCTTACTTCTTGGTTTTCCCCGGCCCACGGGCGAGCGTGACCCGTGGCGCAAGACGGAACCTGGAGCGCACTCAGAGGCAGCGTCACCACCCGTGGTGGGCAGGCTTTGCCAGTGCGTGCTGTTTCCACCCTATCCCGCAGTTTCCGGGATTCTCTAGGTGCGTCTCTCCCGACCCCTCTGGCCTCACCGGGCCCAGGGTCAGTCTGGCTCTCTCTTTTCCTGTTCTTTCTCCTGCCCCTGCCTGTGCTTGGCGCCCGATTCTGACTCCAGGTTTGAGCAGAGCTAGAGGCCCGGAGGCCCGCACGGTCTGAGCGTGACCCCCGGGCGCGGAGGACGTGGGGCGGGCACAGGAACTGCCGGCCTTTGGTGCATCGGCTCTCACCCTTTCCCAGAGGCTCCAACTGACATGGCCAGGCCACGGGCCTGTGGCCATGGGCCCTCCGAGGGTGCTGCGTCCGGTCGAGCCCGCGCTTCCCCTGATACTCCAGGGGACTTGGCTTCCAGGAACTCTCCGCCTAGGCTTCTCAACGCCGGAAATGCAGTTTATTACGCTTTGGAAGGATGTTAGGGAGGTAGGCGGGTGCCCTGGGCTAAGCCTCGATCAAGCAGAGGGCATTCACCCAGTGCCCTGAACCGCAGGCCTCGAGCCCTAGGACTCCAAATTGGCCGAAGTTTCTGGGTGGGGGTGGCTTGGAGGCGGGTACCAGCTTAGGTCCCCGTCTCTGGGCCTTGCACCAGGCACCAGTGGAGGATTTGAGACTGAGGAAGGGTGAGGAAGAAGTTTCCTCCCTGCGCGCGCCGCACAGCCCCCTCCGTGGTTGGGTAGTGGGTACCGGCGGAGGACACTGGCACGCGCGGTGGCCCGGGCACTGGGTGGCCGGGCAAGGAGGACAGGTTGAGACCGGGTGCGGCTCCTGGGAGGTTAGAGTCCGGCTAGACTTCAGCCAGGGTTTTTGGTGATGCCATGGATCAGCGGCCCAAGCGCCGCCAAGGACTTGCGCCCTGCGTCCCTCACACCGCTTCCAGAGCCGGGCGCCAGGGGCTGCGGGCGCTGTCTCTTTAAGGTCACTGCCTGCTCCGGCACGACGTGGGGAGGACAGCTGGGCACTGGCCATCTGACTGACTCCGGCTTGACATCTGGGAGCCCACTGGTGTGTGGCACGCGAAGCGCTTGATGCCGCTATTTAAATGCAAATGTGAGGGGGCTCATTGAAGCCTCTCCCCGTAAATCCGCACAAAAGGAATACTTCCCACCCTCCGAGGAGGAGGCAGCCGCGGCAGCTCGAGGGCCACCCGTGCAAATCGCGTTGGGCGAGGGGCTCTGAGTGGTCGCTGCGGCCGTCGCGGCCAGCAGGGTCCCCGGTAAAGGTCAGGCCCCGCCCAGTCAGGCCCCTGGACGCCGGTCCGCCCCTGAGAGTGCTCTGTGCACCGAGGTTAGACCTCCGGCCAATGCGGGCCTGCAGAACCTCCCAAGTAGCAGTCTGTTCCTCCTCCTCTCCCTTCTTCTGGGCACCCAGTGCCCCATGTTCCCCAGAAAGGGCAAGGAGTGGGGGCAGGACTCCCTCGGGAGGCGACCGGACGCCGGGACGCACTCCCAGCGTTACTCAGGACACTCGGGATTTGACCTGCTCTCTTCCCCATCCCTGGACTGGCTGCGGTGTCCCTCACTCCCCTCTGCTGCTGCTCTAGCCCCATCAAGTCGAAAATCTGAGGGTGGGATAGGGTGGGGGCCCAGGGGGTACCCTCCCAGGTCGCTCCTCAGCAGGCCAGGGTGGAGACCCTGACCGGTCGTCGAGTCCTGGTGCCCACAGCTCCAAGCCAACAGCGGAGTGACAAAAAAGATAAAGTTGGTGAATGATAAAGACCGTATTTTCCACGCTTTGGGTGCGGGACCAGATGATGTAGAAAATGAGCTGAAATGGATTCAGCCTCCGAGCCTGTTGTGAGAGCAGCTGATTCCCCCATTTCGGGCCAGATGGCTGCTGAACACAGATTTGCATTCATTTTCGCTTAATATCGTCCAAAATAGTGGGGCAGCTGCATTTGTTGTCAAAAAGGTTTAAAACCCCTTTTCTTTCTGGGGCAGGATCGTTACCTTATGTGATGGGCTTATAGAACTTTTTTTTCCTCTTTAGTCAACAGTATCAGATTTAGAAGGATTTGTTTTTAAACCTTCTAATTTGGTAATCAGATTTAAATCGCCTTGGCGCGTGTAATCTGAATTAAAGATACTGTAAATGATTTTAAGCATGATACTTTCGTTAGTGCAAGGAAGGGGCACCTCTAGCACAGGCTGGACATTTTAGGAAGTGTGCTACAAAGGAAGCATTGTTTCCTATTTCCAACTTCATCTTTCCCGAAAAGGCACTTTGCATATTCTGACAATAACGCTCGCCTGGCCGCTTGCCCTGCGTGAGCCCCTGAGCAGCTAAACACGCAGAGACAAAGCGTTTCTCAACCCCACCCTCCCCGGATGGCCAACTTTATTTTGCGTTGTCTCTCCACGAAGAAAGTGTTCCCTCCTACACAAGGGTCTGCTGAGAGTGGAAAGCGCTGGGCTTATTAGGAATACAGAAATTTTCTTTTAATTTATCATGAATAGTTTCCATACACTTTGATTTAAGGTTATTAACATTCTATAGACAGTGGCATCTTTAATATGTGGCGATCGCTTCTAAAGACTAATCTCATTACCCTCAAATAGTCATAAAATATGATTTTATTATACTTACGTATTTAATTAGACGGCCGGCACCGTAATGGATTTTGAGATGGGACTGGTGCAACAGCTTTGATAATTCACTTACCTTTGGCAATAGTCATTAACCCCCAACACCAGCAAAATAGATCTCTTTCCAACACATCTTTTTCCTCACTCCTACCGAGAGGCGTGGGGGTCCCCAGATAAAGTGAATCGGACTTCGATTTTCCCGATTAATTAAAATATTAACGTACACACGCTGCCAATTCACGGGAAAAGGGACTGCTGCCCCAGACCCGGCGGGAGGAGGCTGCCCTGCGACACCCTTGTGCCCTGCAATCTTTTTTTTTTTTTTTTTTAAATAAAAAGGGCCTGATTTCTCTTGGCAGAGAAGTGCCTGGGACAGTTCCTGGTCGTCCCCTGGGTCTCCGCTCCTTGTCGCGCAGAAGTCCTTTGGGCGGGCCGCGCGCCTGGGCGCGGAGTCCCGGCTGCAGGAGCTGGGCCGCCGGGCCCACCGGCTGCCCGTGCCCGACTGCCCTTCTGGTTCCTAGAAACCAGGTCGGGAAGCCACGGGCCGCGCGCTCACCCGGGTCCGGCGGCACTGAGGGCCGGGCCACAGCGCCCGCGGCGTCCGCTTGAGTTTTGGAGTAGTTGGCGCCAGGGCAGTCTGGCCATCGCGCGGGTCGCACAGCCAGACACCCGGCTCCGGGTCGCGGGAGAGGCCGGGCGTGCTTCCCGTCGGCCGGGAGACACCCGAGCCTTCTTTGTCACTGGCTGTGCGTAAGAACAGGCCGGGGGCCGGGGTCTACCGCGGCCACCGGGAGAGAGAGAGAGCATCTGGCAGAAGCTGCCTCCGACGCGGATTCCCTGCCCGGCACTCGGCGGCCTCCGCCGGGGTAGGAAGCCTGGGGCGCCCGGCGGGGCTCAAACGGGGACTGGCTGGCCCTGCAGCAGCCTTAGGTCTGCTTAGAAATCAGGCTGAGCTGCGCGTCCAGCCTCGGCGGGGGAGCCCTGGGCACTCCTCCTCCCAGTCCGTTGCCCGCTCCTCCCTCCGGCGCCCTCCCTGCCCCTTCCCACTTCTCCTTTGGGCGGCCCCAGGACGAGCCGCAGCCCCTTGCATTTATTGCATGCATCTGGGCAACTTGGGGCGCCTCGGCATTTTACAGCCCCCCGCCCCGCCCCTCGTGTTGGACTGTGTGGCAGGTTTTGCAGGGAGGTATGAAGGGGCCAAGCTGCAATCAAGCAGCGGCTGCGTTTGTTTCTTTTCGAGATTTATTTGGGCGAGTGGTAACTTCCTTGGCCGCGGCTGGGCGCGAGGAGCCGCGGTGCGTGGCGGGGGGCGGCGGCGGCGCTCGGTGGCGCTCGGCTGCGGCGGGGCTCGCTGGGCTCGCGGGGCTCGGGCCGGCTCGCGGCGCCGTCAGGCAGTCAGTCGGCGAGCGCGGCGGCGGCGGCGGCGGCGAGGGGCGCGGCGAGGGGCGGCCGCTCCCATATATGGCGCAGGCACCGCCCCCCGACGTCACCCTCTGACAGCGCCGCTCCCGGGGGCTTCGAGTTTTGGCTCCCGGGAAAGGGTCCATTCCTCGGGGAGAGAGGGCTGAGTTTTGTGCGCCTCCGTCCGCTGCGCGCGCCGCTCCAGGCCCCGCCGCGCCCCGCCTGCGCCCGGGACTGCGCCGCAGCACTCACTGCCCCGTTTATTTGTCTTTGGAGCAGGCGGGCCGCGCCAGAAGCGGGCGATCCCGCAGTGTCCTGCAGCCGCGGACGCCGCCTGGCTAGGATGACACCACGTTGAGCGCGCCTGCAAACAACAACAACAACAAGCGCCGCCGCGGCCGCAGCGTCCTGCTCCTCCGAACCGCCGCCGCCGCCGGTGGAGCCACCTCCGCTCCCCTGGCCGTCCGGAGCGCCCGGCCGCTGGTGTATGTCGCGCCTGCCCGGGACGGGCTGAAGCCGGCGGCGGGCCGGACCGCAGGCGCCGAGCAGGGCGAGGGCGGCCAGGGCAGCCGCCTGCCGCCGAGCCCCGAGCGCCGCTGCTCGAGGAAGCGCTTTCGGCCGGGAGTTGCGGCCGCCGCCAGCAGTTTTCATGTTTGGGATTCAGGAGAATATACCGCGCGGGGGGACGACCATGAAGGAGGAGCCGCTGGGCAGCGGCATGAACCCGG
Organism: Callithrix jacchus; assembly: GCF_049354715.1. NCBI lineage: Eukaryota > Metazoa > Chordata > Mammalia > Primates > Cebidae > Callithrix > Callithrix jacchus. Next base: position 123,278,939 of record NC_133513.1, on the reverse strand, counting down.
TGCGCTCGTGGATGCACACGGCGGGCGTGGTGGACGCCAACACGGCCGCCCAGAGGTACGTACCGGCCGCCCCCGCGCGCCCGGGTCCGGGCCCGGCCCGGCCCCCTCCGCCGGCCGGCGCCGCGCTCCTCACCGGGCCGCTGTGTCTTTCCTTCCGCAGCGGCGTGGGGCTGGCGCGGGCGCACTTCGAGAAGCAGCCGCCTTCCAACCTCCGGAAATCCAATTTCTTCCACTTCGTGCTGGCGCTCTACGACAGGCAGGGGCAGCCGGTGGAGATTGAAAGGACCGCTTTTGTGGACTTTGTGGAGAAAGAGAAAGTAAGTGCACACACATGATCACACCCTCTCTCTTTCTAGAAGTGGGAGGCAGGGGGTGCCGGCGCGCGGGGGTTCGAGTACCCCCCTCGGCGGCTGGCACGGCTCCGCCAGGCCACCCCGCCGCCGCCGCCACCACGTGCGGCCGCCCGGGACCGCCGAGGGCTGGGCAACTTCTCTGCGCCCTCGGACTTACTCGGGGCGAGGAGAACGCTGGGCTTCCAGCAGGAAAGTGACATCACCGCCCTGCTCCGAGCTAGGAATTCTGCCGTGTGTGAGGCCGAGGGCCTCGGTCTCGGAGGGGGACCGAGCGCGGTGGCCGCGCCTGACACCGATCGCACTAAATGCAATTATTTATCGTTACTTTCAGGAGCCAAACAACGAGAAAACCAACAACGGCATCCACTATAAACTCCAGTTATTGTACAGCAACGGTAAGTGCCTGCTGCCTGCTCGCCGCCCCTGCAGCGGCTGGCTCTCCTTTTCCGCGCTGGTGAAAGGACATAAAGATTTCGAGATTAAAATGACATGGATGTAAACACGAAATCTTCTCATGGCATAGAAGGAAAACAAAACATAAACGATCAATAAGTCGATGGCACTTCACATGATTAACCGGTGGGGCTTGAAGTAGAAAGTATAAAAAGATCGATACGGGTTCCAGCAGAACATCACTTTTAAGTGACTTTTTTCAATTTTGCAAATTAATGTTAATTATTGGGATGGGGGTAGCACCATAAACGGAGCATAACTTCCTGTGCACGAGTTTTTTTTTTTTTTTTTTTAATCCTCGAGAGACATTAGAAAGAGTTCAGCCTCTCTCACTCAGTTTCCATTTGGTGCTTTTTCTTTTCTAAAAATAAACGACCACTTGGGCCCACCGCGAACAGCTACCAGGCCTGCTCTCTACCAGTCAAATTCCTTGCATATTGAAATGCAAACCCTAAGAGTCTTAAGGATCTTAATTAAGAGAAGAAAAAAAAATTGAGCTAGAAGTGGCGGGGTTCTCTGTCTCCCTTTCAAAGGGATTGCCTAAGTTTTGCTGCATCACCGTGGCGGCAGTCCTGAGTTACAGACTTCCTGTGCCCGTGTGCCCTCCCCGAGATGCAGCGCTCAAATCCTGATGAGAATTTGTCTCTGTTTTTTGCAGGAGTCAGGACAGAGCAAGATCTGTATGTTCGCCTCATAGATTCAATGACCAAACAGGTGAGAAAGTTTTTGCCTCTGCAGGAGTTTTCCCTGCTGGGCCTGGGTTGCTCTGGGCTTCAGAGGCAAGGGCACTGACAAATGGATCTCATGGATTTGTTTTCCACTGAGCTTCCTTGACATGCTAATGAGAATTCCATATTTATTGGAATGAATGAAGCGATTGGTAAAATAGTTGATGTCATTAGAATAGGACGTATATGCTTTATTAAATGTCTCGTGATTGGAATCATATTGTTTTAATTAATTACGGTAATTAATATTTGACAGAAAAATTTTAAGATGTCCCCCTCTTGTTTATTTTTAAATGCTTCTCTGCTAGGAATCAGCTCATTAGATTTTTTTTTTTTTTTTTTTTCCTATAGCAAAGGCAGCTAACTCCTAAGCCCATCGAGTTGGACTTGATTAGTTCGTTTTTTCCTCCTTTCCAGTGTGATGGTCTAGTAACAGGAGACGTTTATTTGGATTTAAAAGTTAAATGTGTTGGGGTGAAAAGTCACCTTGTTCTCCTCTAGTCCATCTTCACCTCGCAGCCCCCCAGCTCCATAATTCAAACTCCAAGCTCCAGGGGTCACTCCAACCCGTCCACTGCTCTGCCCCCTCTCCCACCCTCTGTCATACCTTGTAAATAACATAATTACAAGCAGTTCCTTATTAAATTATTTAACCTGTCTTGGTCAACTTTTCCGATGATAACTATTGGCTATCAGTAATGTGATTAAGTGGAGAAAAGTGCGTCATTGCTTTTTGACATTGTGCAGTCTCTGGCTGCTGGTTTTGTGCTGGGTGGTGTGTTGTTGATTTGGTTGCTTTAAAGATTCCACCCCCCCCCCCGATTTTTAAAAAATAGAGTGTTGTGGTGGGGAGGGGGGCAGGTCCAGTTTGTAGATTCAATAAACTCGATTGTTTTAAAATATACTTCTAAGCTGGACTTCACACTTAGAAATGAAAGTGGCTTCTTCGGTTTTGATGGTAACTTTAAGAATTGTGAGCCAAGTAAAGGAGAGCTCGTTGGGGCTTCCTGCAGCCCAGCACATATGCCTCCCACTCTCTGCATGCAATTAGTTTGCAGATTTTATTTCCCCTTTAAAAAGTTTGTCCTTACCTAGGTAGCAAGCGTGTTAGATTTTAATGTCTGCAGCGGTAAACCAGTGTGGTTTTCTCTTAGAGTAAAACAGATCTGACAGGTAAACTAAGGTCTTTCTGACAAAGACAGAGGCAGTGTGCCTTTCTGTAATTATTTCACTCCATTCAGAGAAGTCTATGGAACTCGGGCTGCTGGTTGACAGTGATTTTATTTCCTTTGTATATAATGGCTAAATGTTTTCGGAAATCGCTATAGTCTAATTAAGAGGTTTATGTAGGCAGCGCTAAGTTTCTCTGTTGTTGCACAGAGGAGGAGGAGGCTTCATTTTAACTACACTTTTATTGTTCATTTAGCCTTGTACCTTTGCAGTATAAACAGGGCTGAAAATAAAGGCATTTAATCTCCTTTCAGTGACGGGCATGGAGGGGGGAAAAAAGGAAAGAAATAGCCCAGTAACTGATCAAAGAGTCAATGGCGCTGAACCGACAGTTTATGGATTTCTGTTTGTGCTACAAAATAAAAAAATAAATCAAATATAAATACGGGGATCCATCGGAGGACAAGCCACTCTCTCAGAAGCGCTGGTGCCCGCTGCGGCCACGCGCCCTGCAGCTCCAGGCGGCTTGTTGGCCTGCGGTGACACCCATCACTTCTGTGGTTCTGAGCCAGGTCCAGGCGGGAGGCCGGGTGACCTGGGTTCGTGGGGACCCTTCCCTCTTCCCAGGAGGGCAGCTCCAGGTTTTCACCAGAAAGGGCTTTGTCCGCCTGGAAGTAGAGGAAAGTGTCAGAAGTGCCCGGGGAGGTTGGAAGGAATTTCTAGATAATTTCCAGGGGTGGGGGCGGGAACCAGAGAGAGGATAACCCTCCCCTTTCCGTGGAATTTTATGCCGGGAACTTGGAGCTCCAGGACCCGGCCTCCCGCCCCTCCCCCAGTAGCCTTTTTTTTTTTTTTTTTTTCTTTTTTGTTTTTTCGAGAGGCCGACGGTGGAGGCCCATCCCTGGCGGGCAGCGGCGCGGGCGGGTCCCGGTCCCCAGCTCGGGTTCTCGGTGGCGGAGCCCGGCTGAGCGCGGCCATGAGCGCACCTAGGGCTTCACACCATCTGGCGGAGCCTCTGCTCAAAACCCACCAGAGCGTGCGCGCAGACACTGCCTTTTTACCCGAGAAAAATCATTGTTAGCAGTTTCAAAATAAACACCAGATTGGCCATTAGCACTTTCTTTCCAAATATCATCCGGCGAGGAGCACGTGGCCACGCGGGCTCCGGCGCCTAGGGGCCCCGGCACTCCTGCGGGGCGCTGGCGACGTCCCGGCCCACGTGCGGCTGCTGCGCC